>NC_092391.1:9270722-11770722 GCF_030028105.1 Mobula birostris
TTCACAGTGGCGTCTGTGAAATAAATTGAGTGAAAATGTAATTAAAACTGTAATTTTATCACTAAAAGTGTAAGTAGTTAATACAGTGTTTAAAGGAAGAGAAAATGGCAACATGCCAATATTAGGTGCTGGGTATTATTACATCGAAGGGTTGGGACTTTCTTGTTCCTTCTTGAAATGGCTTAATTGGTGTCAGCACCCTAGGGATAGAGGCCTCTAACACTGAAATCCACACCATTCGCTCTGTCTCAGCTCAGTGTTGAGAAACTGGTAACGACTGGTAGTGAATGAGAGCGAATGGTGCTGTAACAATACTCGATGATGTTTGGGATGACAGAAATTAATACGCACTTGCTCAGCGAAAGCTATGATTAATGGCTGTGAGCAGGAGAATGCTGGCCCTCCTTTTACTCTGGTTTGATGGGGATTGAAAAGCAAAGGCTGTGTTTATTCTCTTCCAAAAGCGGAGGTCAGATGCAGTACATTGCAGTTATTTTGTTCTGTTGTTTTTCTTTTGGTTGGAATTGCTGTAAAATAAATCTGAACAGTTATCTTTCAAAACTCTCCTTTTTTAATTGTGAAGTATTTTGGATAATTATGAAGGCCATTTGTAGTAAGTAGTCTCATTAGTTATATGATGCAAAAGCTCTTTATTTCAGTTAAAACGTGCTTTAATGTTTAATTTTTATCCATTAGTTCTTGCTGAAAAAAATCTTTTTTTGGTTGCCTAGTTTAGACTTTCCTCCCCCAGCAAGGGAAGATTGATTTTTTTTTTTGCCTTTTGAATCAGACAGGAAGACATAAATTAATATAGTTCTCTGGATAAGTCACTTATTAATAATCCATTCTGTCATGATTCTTGGCACTGCCAGCATGACAGTTGCCTCACTGTTTTTCCAAAACAGATAGCACACTGCTATCAACATCCGATTTGGACATGTTTCAGATGGCAATTTGTTACCATATTTATAAACAGCACTTAATTTTTTTTTTGAGTTGTATCATGTTTTTACTTGGGCTTCATGGCCATTTGATTGTAAGATTATACTAAACGAAAGCTTGGAAAAGATAGTTCTTAGGACAGTATTAGTCTAGTATTTATTTCTGCAGAATTCAGGACAAAATCACTGGAAGTAGCTTGCATGCTTGTACAAGTATGGTTTTATTTGATCTTTTGAAATGCTGCACATGGGCAAGAATTTGAGTATCAGTTATTTACATCAAGAGCTCCCTCTTGTTACAATTTTACAAACTCTCGAAGAAGTAAATAAAATTAAAATTTTGCTTCATTTCACATTGGAAACTGAATGAAGTACAGATAATTTGGTACTGTATTTTCATGAAATTTTATGGAGTACATTCTGACAGCAGATGTTTTGCTGACACTGACTGTTTTGTTCACTTCATACTCTCATTTCAGGCTGACTTCTGTCACTGTGATTGATTGATTTTGTTGTGGACAATGGGTTTCACAACCTGATTTCCCCACCACCCCCATCTTTTTTTTATCCTTTTCCTGAAATGCCATGAGCGAGAACATTCTTGACTTCACAAAAAAATCTTAAGGTCACGTTATAGGAACCATTACGGCAGAGCAGATGCAGATTTGCAAATCAGAGATTATATCTTCAGGCATTGCTGTCAAGTGTTATTCAAATAACATCAGCTTCATATTTGAATAACGGCAGACATTTTGAATTAATTAATCAGAGGAGGTAGTCTAAGCCTTTTCTCATTAGTCTTCAGGTCAGGCTAGAAAAGATGTATGTGTTGGTGATGATATCCTTGTCTTTAATCGTGATTTATGAAGATTTAGGATTGTGTGTGATTTGTCAAAGGTTCTGGGAAAAGGCTTGTGCATATTTCATTATCTAATCTGTGATTGATTTCTGGATGGTAAGAGATATACCAATGCCATTCAGTTGTGTGAGATGCACTAGTAGGCACCGCATCCCAGGACTTTTGCTCTTATCTCTTAAGACTGTCAGAAAAAGCTGTAAACTTTTATTGCCTGCAGTTACATAGCCATATTTTAATTATTGTTGAAACTGCTGCTCACTTGTATGCAGTAACCACAAAAACCATGTGTGCAGCAACCACAAAAATTCTTTTAAGTTTTCTGAATTCATAGTCCAATAGGGGAGGAGGTGCAGTGGAGAGGGGGGAGACAAAATTGAAAGAGGAATGCTTTTTTTGTGGTTTTGTTGGTGTAGAAATTGTAAAGCACCATTGAGTTGATTTACTTTTTGGTAACTAGCAGTCTTACCAACAGTGTTCCCACCCTGTTACTTCAAAAAATGCTATTCTTTCTCTCAACTCCTCTGTCTCCACTGCATCTGCTCTCAGGATGAGGCTTTTCATTCCAGAACTAAGGAGATGTCCTCCTTCAAAGAAATCTTCTGTGTAACTTCCACCATCTCCAACAGAATCCCACCATCAGGCATGTCTTTCCTTCTCCCCCTTCTCCCCCCCCCCCACTTTCTGCTTTTTGCATGGATCGCTCCCTGCGTGACTCCCTTGTCCATTTGTCCCTCCCCCCAATCTCCCTCTCCTAGCACTTGCCTTTGCAAGCAGAGCAGGTGCTACACTTGCCCCTACACCACCTCCTTCACTACCATTCAGAGCCCCAAACAGTCCTTCCAGGTGAGGCGACACTTCACCTGTGAATATGTTGGGTCACCTACTGTATCTGGTGCTCCCGGTGAGACCTGATGTAGATTGGGAGACAGCTTCTCTGAGCACCTACCAGAAAAAGGGGATCTGCTGGTGGCCATGCATTTTTAATTCTACTTCCCAATCCCATTCCAACATGTCAGTACGTGGCCTCCTCTACTTTCACAGTAAGGCCACATTCTGATTGGAGGAACAACACCTTGTGTTCCGTAGGAGTAGCCTCCAGCCTGATGGTGTGAACATTGGTTTCTCGAACTTCTGGTAATTCCCCCCCCCCCCCCCCCCCAACCATTCCCTTTTCCTTCTGACCTTATCTCCTTGACTGCCCATCATCTCCCTCTGGTGCTTCTCCCCCTTTTCTTTATTCGGTGGCCTTCTGTCCTCTCCTATCAGATTCCTCCTTCTCCAGCCCTGTATCTCTTTCACCAATCAACTTCACAGCTCTTTACTTCACCCCCCCCCCCAAGGTTTCACCTATCACCTTGTGTTTCTTCCTCACCTCCCTCCATCTTCTTACTCCTTTGACTCCCCATAGTTTTTTCTCCTGTCCTGATGAAGGGTTTTGGCTTGAAACATCAATTACTCTCTTTTTTTTCCATAGATGCTGCCTTGGCCTGCTGAGTTCCTCCAACATTTTGTGTGTGTTGCTCAAATTTCCAGCATCTGCAGATTTTCTCTTGTTTGTGCCTTAACAGTGTAACATACACAGAGGGGCAGGACTAAAACCTGCCTCCATCAGAACTTTCATTGTTCATGCTGTAGTGCCAGTATTTACTACAGGAGCACAAGACGAATGTTAATATTTTGAAAGTAAATTATTTTGCTCTGGACATTTCTACATTAAATAGCTGTCTCTTACAATAGAATGCATAATTTAAAAACAAAATAACACGAACACTGTAGGTCTTGACTGTTAAACAGATGGGTTCAGAGTTACTTTTCCCTGCATTAGAAGTTGAACCATTGGGTTTTATGAAAACTCTTGTGATCAGCTTATGAAAAGTTTGTTTGAAAGGAACCAGGTAGAATGACTTAGTACTGCTATACTTGAGAAATTTCATAATCATGAGCAGCAGTTGACTGCATTTTCGAGGAGAGAAGAGTGCGACACTTGCAAGCATTTTTGTTAAACATGATAGTCTGTGGGTCAAAAATTATACACAATGGGTAAGAATGATGTGACTTTAGACAGATAATCTGTTTATTATGAATTATAATAAAATACACAGGTCACTTAGCCAGTTCTGTCTGTGCCACAGTCGTTTTCAACCAGGGTTACCTGTTCTAATAATTTCTGTGCTATCGGTCTTGATGAGTCTTGGCTTGAAATGTTGTTTGCTTATTCCTCTCCATAGATGTTGCTTGACTTGCTGAGTTCCTCCAGCATTTAGTGAAGAACAAGCAGATGAGGATGCCTATCAGCATTCTGATGATGAAAGTCCCACTAATTGGAGCTCCAATGACCAGCTCACACCAAATTTTAAGTATACATGGTGGAGAAATTGAGCAACACAAATTCTCCAACTTTTTGGTGTTTTATGTTCCATGTTGACTTTAACACTACTATAATAATAAGTTGCTTTGAGACTTGAATGGATTAATGGCGCATTGAGTGGAGGGTACACTGAGCAGGGCAAACAGAAGAATGAGATGGAGTATGAAGAAACGGTTCTTGTTGGAAGGTCATGCTCATTCTGGTTTTCAGGTTGCAGTTGTCAATGTAAATCTCTATGCATAACAATGCAGAGTTTGAGCTGCAGTGAGGATGTCTTGACTGAAATCTGAGCCCTATTCTAGTTGCAAAGGAAACTTGAGTTCGGTGAGGATTGTTTTACTAGTTACATTAAGTTTTCTGGTTAGCGTTCTTACCTGTTTTTGCCAGATATAGTTATGGTGTATTAATTTGTTGCGTACTTTTAATGCAGAAGTTATCAATTATGCCAGAATATAACATTGATTGCTGATTATCTTGAGATGTAACATGCCACTGATGCAGATAAATTAGTTTGTAAGTGTATGTTGGAGAGATTTATAACTGTTGCAACGATTCCTTCTAATCCCTCAGTATTCGGCACCTTTATGACCCTCTACCCTTCACAGCATACAATGTAGGTTAATAATACCCAATGATCACAGCAACAGTGATACCTTCATGACACTGCTTCCTAATGCATATAATGAACCAAAGAATGGCCACTGGTTTACAGGGATGATCTGCTCATTATGTGGGTGATGTACAAATACAGTGCTGACTCAGAAACTAAGCACAGAGACTGCTGGCCTGCTAAAATCATGATTTTTGTTGTCTGGACTGCACTGGAGAAGTTCTACAGTGCTTGACTGAGTGGGTTCAATTCAAGAATAGTTCATGTGAATTCAGCAATTTATGCGACACTGATTTCTGTAAGGGCAGAGAGCAAAATTTCACATAGTTTTCCAGGTATTGTCTCGGCAAAGCCTTGTGCAATTACAGTAAAGTTGTCTCAACCCTTTTAATTTCAATCTCTTGGTTTTTTTTAAAAAAAGGTCAGCTTGGTTGTAATTTGTTTAATTTGTCGTGTGCAAGTCCATCAGAATCTTTCTGAGCAACAATATTTATTATTTTGCCATGTTTAAAGAAAAATCAGTGTTTCTGTTTCCTTCTCAACCAAATGTTTTTTCGTTTTACTTTACCATCTGCTACCATCTTGCTTGTTGGCTGATCCTATTTAAATTGTTTTGCATCCTCCACATGACAGTTTCCCCACGTAGTTTTATGTGTGGAGTGGCAGTAGTAGGACTGCAAATTCTGTCATTCAAGAAATGGTTGTGGATCTGTATTCCAAGAGCCACCACCACTCCATGTGTGATAGTTCTGCATGTTAGGCTGCTGAAAGCACTCTGCAAGCCCCTTTGACCACTTTTGGTCCAAAAGAGTCTGTGATCGTCTGCCAGTAGTTTGTTCTCTCTCTTTAAATGTCCAAATGTTGAGTATTTGTATATTTCTGTTCTGATGTTTAGTTGCTCTTGCCTCCTGTTATTGCCAGTTTCTCTTGTGCCAGTCTGTGAGAAATGTAGCAGTGAGTACCTTGTTACTGAGTAATGTATTTTGTTTGAATAGTTGGTAGTGAAATGTTGGTGTGAGTGCTGCAGCAGTGATAACAATGAGAATTAATAAATTTGGCTCTATGGTCCTTTGATCCTGCACTGCCACTCAGGAAGATCATTGTTTATCTTTCACCAGAAATGGTATTAAGCAGCACCACTCCCATTTTCTGTGGTTCACTTAATGCCACAAATTCAATCGATATCTGATTTGAATAAATATGACAATGATGACTCTGCCCTTGGGAACCTTTGAAATTCTGTAACCCAGTCTTCTGAAGATTTTCCTCGTCTTGGTCCTTGAAAGCCATCTGAAAATCAATCGCAGCACATGCACTAGTTCCCTATTATCTATTTGTGATGTGTTGGAGCACATCAATGGCAGAGAAGGTGGGTTGTAGGGTCTTTGTCCCTGCCTTGGTTTTTCATTTTTAGATGCGAGCTGGCTTTTACTTGTGTTTGCCACTCATGTAATTGGCCCTATTGCTGAGGTTGTAATCACTCAACTGTGCATATATATTCATGCTGGACACTGAACTCACTTTAAGCTGGAAGAATGAGTTTGGTGCTGGCCTCCATTAGGTTGAATTGGCTCAATTTAATGTAGCACTATGATTCATAACAGAAGTGAATGTTGGAAGCAACAGAGTTAACCCTTCAGGTTAAAGACCCTTAACAGAGCTGGGAAAGGAAGTAAAAGTAATGTGTTAAGCTGCAGGAAAGGTGTGAGGAACATTTCTATCATTGGGTAATAATGGGGTAACCATAAAGATAAAAGATAGCTGTAAATAAGGTTATCTGATCGATGTTTGAATGAAAGGAGGAGTGAAAACACAGACAAAACAAAGTCAGAATTATAAAATACAGAACAGGCTGAGGTGCCCAAATGGTTAGGCTGTCTTTGTCTTCCATTTTCAGGGCATAACGAAGCAAAGTTATTGAGCTAATGTTACAGATGACAACTGATACAGAGAAGCAAAACCGCCGTAGATTACATAATGCAGTCCAGATGGTTGCTGTGTTTCCAGTTGGAAGATGAGGTGCTGTTTCTTTTGTTTGTGTTGGTGTCATTGTAACAGTGCTGGAGGCCAGAGATCGGTGGTTAAGATTGGGAAGGAGAATTATGGTGGTAGGCAGCAGGAAGCTGTGGTCACCCCTGTGGACTGAGTATGGGTCTTCATCCTGAACTGAAGTGGTCTGCATGATGTACAAGCCAGTATGCAAGCCAGGGTAGTATGATATGGAGAGCAAGCTGTTGGCCGTGCAGCCCTCTCCATGGAGCTGATGAGTCCAAAGGAACAGCAGAGACCAATGTACTTCAGTACCAGCAGCATCGCAGGAGTTGCCAGTCAGCATTGAACTCAACATAGGACTGCCTTAGCTCCAGACACTTCCACGGGGTTTATTCCCGAAGTCTTTCTCATGAGTGGGTGAAACTGCAAGGCAGCAGAGGTTTGAGATCAGATGAACTGCCAACCACTGCTGACAAGCTCCATCTGCCTGAAACAACTGGTTTTAAGGCACCAGAAACCTGTCTTTACCCCTTCTCTTGTCAGCTAGAAGTGCTTCTGTTGGGCTTGGTAGCTAAGCCATATGTGAATGCCAGGAGCTAGGCTGTTGGTTGTCAGAGGCCATTTGAGACTTGTGTTATTGGGAGCATTTAATAATAGCTAGTGGGAACTTGTCCTCACTACCACCCCCCGATATACCAACCTAAGCTATCAACTTGGTTTCTCTTCCTCATGGTGCAGAGTATTTCTAGGATTTTCTATTTTTGCTTCATATTTTCAGCATTTGCACTTTTTGTTGAAAATGAATGTTGCTTTTCTGTAAAATTTATTTCATTAGGTTGAAAACAAGTATTTAATTTTATGATTCTGAGAGTGGTTGTGAGCCTTGTAGTTTATCGCAGTTTCTGAATCCCTTGATTAAATTAAAATTTGCAACTTGTTGCGTGACATCCATTATTCTGCATAAATTGAATAACATAGAAGTTGAACAGTTTTCATCATGGCTAAATGCACACAGTGTGGTCCTTTACAGCATATATGCACAAGGTTTCAAGTATTTTTGAATTCTTATTTGATCTCAGATGGAGAAGCATAAGAACTGTACAATTTGTCTGAAATTCCTACTGTAGACAAGGAACACGTCAATTGTAGTTTCTTATTCTGGTCTCCATCTGCTAAACTTTGATCCTGAAGTGAGCTTTGTGCAACATATCACTGCTGTTACATATACTTTTTGATTTCTTAACTTCCTGTAGCATGACTGGACTCTGGCCTGGCTGCAGCTTATGTTACTGAGCTGCGTGCCTTTGATATCTTTTAGATTTCAGTATTCCAGTGTTCTTCTGGATGAACATGACATTATATAATTACTTTCAAAAACATGCACCAGGAATTTAGTCCTGTTTATCCATCACCTTTTGGCCTGCTGACTTGTCTGGGCGCCTAGTTGAGCAATGCTTTGATTTTATAATTATTTCAATTCCTGTAAGGACCCTTTTCTTTTTAGTGTTGGACATTTATGTTGCTCCTATTTGGAACTCTTAATCATTATCAGATTTTAATAAATGTGCCATTGCTACAGATGCACATTTATCTGCCAAGGTCTGAAGGTCTAGAAATCCCACCATAAACCTGCTCATTTTTGAAGCAGTTCTTCATATTCTACTTTGCCCATGATGTTGATCATCTGCTGTAATGCACTTTGTAGGTAGTTGGTCTCAATTTTTTTCCCCCTAACAGTCATGATTGACCTATCAACTAGATCAGAGGTCCCCAACCTTTTTTGCACCGCGGACTGGTTTAATATTGACAAATGTTCTTGTGACTGGCGGTGTTAATCATGACCGGAATATAGGTAAAACTATAAGTCACTTATAAGTGGCTAATAATACACTCAATTTCATTTTTAAAAGGGCTTATCTAACGAATTTAATATTAAACACACTGCATATTTTCCTCCCATGAATATGGTGATATGTCAATTATAAATCACTTATAAGCCAATAGCATCATAACATTTTAAGTAATGTTTGGCTATTAAACACACTGCGCATATTTTCCTCGTATGAACATATAAAATCATTGCAACACACTAATATTGGTGAATCAGTGGGAGCCCTGGGCTTGTTTCCTTGCAACAAGACGGTCCCATTGAGGTGTGATGAGAGACAGCAATACTCCTTATGTCCATTCTATTCTGCGATTTAGTTTTCGTTGCATTCATTGCAGAAAATCCTGCTTCGCAGAGATATGATGTTGGAAATGGGAGCAACGTTTTCAGTGCTTTTGTGGCTATCTCGGGATATTCAGCCTTGACTTAGATCCAGAATGCCGGCACAGATGTTATGTCAAACATACTTTTCAGCCCACAGTCACTTGCAAGCTCGAAGAGTTGATCATCTTCTCGTGCTGACATGGATGATTCACCGGGAACATTCATAAATGGGTCACGAACCCATTCCTTTGCACGTCTTGGGTCATTTGTGGTTGGGAAGTAATGCTCGAATTCTGCTGACAGCGAAGTTAGGTGATCGCACACCAGCTGTGAGAAAGACGGTGCAGCCTCAGTCTCTCCCAAAATCCTAGTTAATGTTGGGAACAAGTCAAATATGTCCCTGTCCACTCGCTGTCCCCACAGTTCCAGTTTGACTTTGAAAGCAGACACTTCATCTACCAACTTGAAGACAGTTGTCATTCTCCCCTGAAGTGACAAATTGAGTTCATTGAACAGGTTGAAGATGTCACACAGATAGCCACTAAGTACGATGCTCTCAGAGCAGCAGCATTTGTAGAGTTGGTTGCTCTCAGCATTTGCTTCTGTCCTGCTTGCTCAGGTTATTTCCTCTCAAAAAACTCAAGCGGGTTTGTCTTTAAGTGCAGGGTGCTTGGACTCAAGGTGCCGAAGCAGTTTTGAGGGCTTCGTTGCTTCATTAGACAGCTTGTCTCCACATATCACACACAGGGGGCTTGGAGTGTGCGAGTCACCAATTGCAATAAAGCCATATTTTATGAACAACTCGTTGTATTTTCTGTTGAAGGAAGCTTTTTTTTCGCAGTCTCTGCCTCAGCTGTCTCTGTGTTATCATCATTGTTAGGTCTTTTATGTCCTCTTCCACCTCTTCCATAGAAGCCCTTCAAGCGACGTTTTTCACTCATACCGACTGATGACCTTGTGTGCGTAATGACCTCGTGTACATTCAAGTTCAACAGTGGACATGACAGGCAATGAGGAAAGGTGCAGCTGACTCATATTGCTTCATACCACCAAATAATATCGTTTCCTCGCTGCCTGGTAGCACATGCTTTGTGGCCCAGTACTGATCCGCGGCCCGGTGGTTGGGGACCACTGAACTAGGTGTCACTGTAAACAATAAATTTTATCTGGGCTACCTTCTTTTCAACCCTATCAAAGATACTGCCTTTGTTTTATTTACCCTCTCACCCTCTGTAGTTGAAACTTAATATCTTTTTTTTCTACTTCAAATGGTGATTGGCTTTTTTGCGTCACAGATGTTGCCAGATTTACTGAATGTTTTTGACAGCTTTTGTTAAATCATCTGTTCATTTTTAAGCCAAGAGATTGTTTTCAGAATTTATTTTTTCTCCAGCTTGATTTGTCTTCCATTAGAATTAGGTTTAATGGAAGTGACTCACTGACATATGTCCTAAAATTTGTTGTTTTGATGGTGGCGGGAGTGCAGCACAACACAGATCTATAAATTACATTAAGAAATCTGCACATGTGCGTGCATGTACATATGACACAAACGTAATATATATTATTTATTTATTAAGCAAATGAACGACATGACCTCAGACACCTTTTATAGATAATGGACTGTCTTCATACAATGTTTTTGATGCTTGTATCCTCCAAATCTTAATTTTCATTGTCACATTCAAGGTGATTGTTGATACCTTTCAGTTCCTCATGGTTTGAAACTTCAAGAGTGAAATCATTTCATTTTCACTCCCAGGCTTTTCTGGTATCTCCAAGGTCTGAATGCCTGAAACTACAATGAGCAAAACAATTCTGAATTGTTTTACTACTTATTGCCAATTATCAGTGACAAATATTGCTGCTTTTTGAATACAAACTTACGCAACTGACACTATTTTAAAAACTCTTCACTCTAAGCAAGGTGTATTGTCTGATGGCCGTGCAAGTGCATGCAACTGTTGCTAGTTAGACACTGTTCAGCAACAGCCTCCCATCAAAATTAGGCCCATAATGTCACAAATAAATGCTGCCTGGCCTGCTGAGTTCACCAGCAAATTTGATGTGTGTTGCTTGAATTTCCAGCATCTGCAGAATTCCTCGTGCTTACGTAAGGAAATTTCGGCTATTTTCTCAGTTTTATTTTGTTAACAATTGTCCGAAGTAAGTAGCTACCCCGATTAACTGATGACTCAATTAACTGGAATACATATTAAATAAAATTTAAATTAAACCAGTCGTTCAAATAGAGAGCAAAAATAGTGAGGTTGTGTTCATGGGTTCGTTCATTGTCCATTTAGGAATCTGATGGCAGAAGGGAAGAAGGAAAATTAAGGTATAGTTTAGGACAATATTTTTAGAGCAAGTTGTGTTTCCTTTAGTAATGGGCTTGTCACAAGCCTGCAGATCTGTTTTGTAAAGATTGAGCTGCTTAATCCATTGAGACATAACATTAGCTAATTCTATCTGTATCCATGTGGTCTGTGTATTTGGTATATTGGTTTATTATTGTCACATGTACTGGGGTACAGTGAAAAACATATCACTCCATCACATCAGAACACTAAGATAGTAAAAGGGAAAATAGTAACAATGCAAATAGAGTTTTACAGTTGCAGAGAAAGTGAAGTGCAGGCAGACAGTAGTGCAGACAGACTGCAGGTAGATTGAGGTCAAAAGTCCATCTGATTGTACAAGGTGACAGCAGGATAGTAGCTGTCCTTGAACCTTGTGCTCTGTGCTTTCAGATTTTTGAATCTTCTGCCAGATGGGAGGGGGTTGAAGTGAAAGTGTCTGAGAATGAAAATGTCTAGCTTTGGGAATATAGCCTTGAGGTGAAAAGATTAGCCATGATCTTATTAAATAGTGGAGCAGTCATGAGGGGCTGAATTGCCTACTTCAATTTTTTCTGCATTGCGTACTGTGACAGAACAGGTTGGCAATGCTAATTCTCCTGTTAACCTTGCCCTTTTGCCTGGTTAGTCATTCATTCTCGTTTTGTCCCTGGTCTAGTGTCCCCAGTAGTTCAGACACTTTGCCCTCCTGTTCTGCAGTTCTTGGGAGTTCACCATTTACATTCCCCAACAATGAAACAATCACTAGCTTGGCAAATCAAAACAATCATTTCAGTTTATAACTTTATAAAAATAAGGATTCTAGACAGGCATTCCTAACAGTTACATTTATTTTCACTCACACCATTTCATCAGTTTGTAGAGAGCAGAATGGCCTCAAAAGTCAGTTTGGAGTGTCTGAAAATAATGCCTGGGTTCGTGGGGCAGGCGGCAGCAGGCACACTGCACCTTATGCAGGCAACACCACTGGTGGGGAAGCATTATTTTATATTCATCTGAGCATGTGGACACTGATCTATGGGTTTAACTAAGGCATTTGTTGTGGAATAATACTAGAGGATGTTAGAATCCCTGTTTAAACTATCCAGTTCTGCATCTGAAAGAATTTTTATGGTCTGGTCACTTCATTATCTCTCTTTTTCTCTTCTTCTCCTCCCCCCCCCGGGACCAACAGTAGAATTTTTTAGTCCATTCCAGGCCAGACGGAGGCAGATTTAAACCCTCAGTCTGGCTTTGCAAGAGAGGTGTGGAGGTTGGAGTTGACAGTTGGTGAATAGTTATATTGGATAGTTAAAGACAAAGTGTGTCATGGAGAAAGCCTCTGTATATTTGTAATTTTTTGTGCATGTGTGTTTGTTTTCATTTGTCTATTTGTAAATACTTCTTTTCTTCACAACTTTCGGGCAGTTTTTGCTCTTTTTTTTCACCTGGCACTAAATAAAACCCCTTGCACTAACATGCTGTTGCAAGCTTACCATCTTTTTTTTTCAACTGGAGACCCTTGTCGGGCACACTTACCCACACCTGATAACAGGTGTGACACGCCCAAATGCTTGTTGATGTTAAGGTTGAACGAGGTGTTTTGGGTGGGCTTGTGGATAGTGAGGGTCAAATAAAGTTATGTGCAGTAGAGTTATTGGAAGAGCCATAACTGAAACTGTGTGAGACTTAAGATAGTACCCATTTTACATACATTAATATTTCCAATTTGCAAGCCTGTGGGAGCACTTAAAATGGAAATTGTCCATGTAAGCCTGTTCTGTTACAGTTGTATTCACCTGCAGAGGGTGATGCAGTGTTTCAGCTGGGTAAGAATTGTGAGTACACATAGTTTCAATTAAAAAAATTGAAAGTTCGGATAAAGGTGAATTGTGTAGTGGATTTTATTTGTCATATTTGCCATGTTTTCTAATTGGTTTCTATCTTGTTTTTTAATCTAATTGCTGTGCTATAGATATAGTTTGCAATAGATATCGATCTGTTTTCAGTTTTGGGAAGCTGGGTTGAATTGGTTTTCAGGGTGCATCTGACTTATTGTAGTTAAGTGGATGTTCTGGATTCAGTTAACGTGGGTTGCGAAGCCTGAAAGTTGATGACTACACAAACATTTGAATATAGAAATTAAAAAGCACATTTTGAGCCTTCTCAGTTGACATTAAAATCATGGATAGTCAGAGGCTTTCTCTCAGGCCTGAAATGCCTAGCACGAGAGATCAGTTTTAAGGTGCTTGGAAGTAGGTACAGAGGAGATGTCGGGTAAGTTTTTAACGCAGAGAGTGATGAGTTCATGGAATAGGCTGCTGGTGGAGGCGGAAACGATAAGGTCTTTTTTTTAAAAAAAGAGGGCGATGGATAAAGCCCAGGTAGTTCTAAGGTAGGGACATGTTCACCACGGCTTTGTGGGCAGAAGGGCCTGTATTGTGCTGCAGGTTTTTTATGTTTCTATGTTGCTGTGTATGATCTCAAATCCACCTTTGCCTGGTAACTGTAAATCACTTCTCAAAATCCTTTTACCTCTACTGAGGCATTCAGGATTGGCGATTGAGATTCCTACAGGAAGTCCAGGTACAACCAATGAAAAGCAGTCGTGAGAATAAAAAAGCAGTTTCATGTGACATTAGAGATAAAGTTGATGCATGGCATCTGTGGCTGAGTTTGCATGCCATTACTTTCTATAAGGCAAAACCTAACAGCATAAATGACAGTGATGCCTCACCCCCTGATGAGCACAATGCTTTTTATGTATGCTTTGAAAGAGAGAATGACATTATACCTATGTGAATCCTTATAGTATCTGGCGTCCCTGTGATCTCTGTCTCAGAGGATGATGTTAGAACATCCTTCAAAGAGTGACCCCTCACAAAGTGGCAGGCTTCAATGCGTACCTGGTTGGGTACTGAAAAGCACAGTCCTCCCCACCATCGAGGACATCAGGAGGTGGTGCCTTGAGAAGATGGCGTAGATCATTGAGGACCTTTGCCACTTGGGATATGTCCTCTTCTCATTACCAAAATTATTGAGGAGATACAGGGGCCAGATGACTCTCACTCAGCAACATAGGAACAGTTTCTTTCCCTCTGCCATCAGATTTCTGAACAGTCCATGAACACTACCTTATTATTGCCTTTTGTTTTGCACTATTCATTTATTTGTCATTTATTTTAATTTTATGACTTTGCATTTCATTGCTACCACAAGACAACAAATTTAATGTCGTAATAATAAGACTGTAATAATATTCGTCTTTCTTGATCCAATGTGGGAGGTTTCTAAGATACATCTCTCTTTTAGAGAAATTTCACCTCATTTCTATTTAAAGTGGTGACTCCTGTTTGAAGATAGTTTCATGAAAGAATCATCCTCACATGATCATCCTGTCCAGACACCTCTGGCTTGTTATAGCAGTAGAAGGGAATTTGTAGAGCTAAGATGTTTGTGAAATAGTATTTGGTTTATTGGTGAATGTCTGGTATCTTGGCATTGAGTGAAGCCAGGGTTTGGGGTTAGAGGCATAATTGCCACAGCACCATAGCAGGTTTTGGCTGAGGTGGTAAGACCGAGAAAGCTGTAAGCTCAGCCAGCTTCATCATGGGCACTAGCCTCCCCAGCATCGAGGAAACCTTCAAAAGGCGATTCCTCAGAATGGCAACATCTGTCATGAAGGATCTCCATCAGCCAGGGCATGCCCTCTTCTCATTGCTGCTATCATGAAGAAGGTACAGAAGCCTGAGGACACACTCTCAATGTTTCAGGACCAGCTTCTCTGCTATCAGATTTCTGAATGGACAATGAACCCTTGAATACCTGCTCAATAATTTTTTTCTCTCCCTTTTTGCACTATTTATTTCATGTATTTTTTAACTCTACTTATTTTAAATTGTAGTTATGATGTATTCCTGTGTACTGCCACTGCAAACAACAAATTTCACGACATATACCAGAAATATTAAGCCTGAGTCTAATTCTGAATACTCCTTTTCTTCAACTTCTAATTTCTGCTCAATGATTTTAAGCTTGTGATTTTTCAAAGCGTCAACCGTGTTGGTTTGTGCTTCAGATTATTCAGAGAAATCAAAAATAGCTTGCTTTGGATGGCAGTGAGAGAGAGGGAGAGGAGAATTGTCAGATGTTGTGAGGAGGAGAACTAGTTTCCTTCTTTAATGTTACTTTTTGAAAGAAGTCACATTTTAGTGAAACCTATTTATTTCATCAGTTTAAAAATGGTTAGCGCCCATTCGTTGTACTTGGGAATCAGTGGATAATTAACTTTGGGCCAATTTATTGTGACCATGTTTGTGCAACCTGCCAATTATAGTAAAATCAGGACCTGTCTGCTTCAGCTGTGATGATTGGCTGAATTCTTCCGTAGGTGATGAAATTTGAATGGCTTGCAGCAGCTAAAGCCATTTTGCAATACCCTTGGTCAGTCTCTTGTCATGGTTGCCTCAGATATTTTCATCGTAGGCTTGAAAGTGCTTGATAAGTGGGATGGGGTAGTGTGGCGTATTGCCCTCATGAACAAAGTGCTATTCCTGCTTTCCATTTCCATTTTGTCTTGCATTTTCAGATGCTGAGACTGTCAAATAATCTAAACTATTGTTTCCCATGAGTTGGTGTCGACATGTCACTTGCTGCTCATTGCAGGGATGTTCTTTGAAGGCCTTGTCTGACATCTTGAGCATGCACCCGATTTTGATTCTGAATTTAAATTTTGTTTCAGCTGTATGGAATTTGACATCCGTGTGATGTGGTTAACCCAAGAAAGTTGATGGCAGAAGTTCATTTAATCTTTGTGTTCACTTGGAAAAGAATGCTGATGGAGAGGCTTCCACAGAAAGTAATGTTTGTTCTCCATTGACTTGTGAATCTTCCTATAGTGTCCTTGTTTAATCTTTGTAGAATAATGAGGGAACCAAAACTGTAGGATAAAACAAGAGATTTTATGAACTGAGTTCGTATGGTGGCCAAACTGTGCTTTTTGAAGTCTTGTTGAATTTCTTCACTTAATGCAAGTTAGGACGAGTATTTTACACTGGGTGTCTGAAATGCACTGCCTTGGATGGTAGTAGAGAGAGATACAATAGCAACTTTTAAGAGATGTTCAGATAGGTATATGAATGTGAGGAAAATGGAAGGATATCAATTTTATGTAGGCAAGCGAGATTAGTTTAATTACTAATTAATTAGTTTGGTACAATATTGTGGGCTGAAGGGCCTGTTTCTGTGCTGGACTGGTCTGTGGTCTCTATTCTATGTAAACATCTCCTATTTGTGAAAAATAGCTTCCAAAGTTTTAATACCCTCTGTTGGGTCAGGGTGCTTCTTGTATGGGATTTATGAAGTTAATTCATAGTTGCTTGTGGGTTAAGTAATGGTAATAATGAGCATTTTTTTAAAAATCAAGTGAATGTAAATCACTGAGATCTGAATATTGGGGTAATTTTAACTCTAGACAGTTTAAATTGCTTAAGATCTATTTACTTGACTCTAAATGCAATTCAATAGCAAACAATTCTGGAAACAGTAATGGGGGACTGAAATAGCTTTGCTTCATCCTTTGCAGGTCAGCAGCATGGTGCTGCTAAGCAGAATCTTTTCAGGGGAATTACTGTATGGCAGCAGTAAAAGCTGCTTGGTGTGCTACAGCTTGATCTTTACTGGGAAATTGCAGTGCCATACAGATTCCATGATTTCAGCTGCTGTGCTAATGGTGGAGGAGGAACAGCAATAGCTTTCCACAATGGACCATCCAGACACAAGTAGTGGGAGCAGATAATAGGTGCAATGCTGCAAAATCAGGTTTTATTGCAATGCTGCAAAAAGTTCATTGGCCTGAAGTGAGTAGTTGATATCACTTAAATATCTTTCCAGCTGCATTGTCATCTTCAGATGGTGCTTAGTTCTCTATTATTCATCTGCAAATACAGTGGCATGCAAAAGTTTGGGCACCCCCGGTCAGAATTTCTTTTGCTGTGAATAGCTAAGCGAGTAAAAGATGAACTGATTTCCAAAAGGCATAAAGTTAAAGATGATGACACATTTCTTTAATATTTTAAGCAAGATTACTTCTTCATTTCCATCTTTTACAGTTTCAAAATAACAAAAAAGGAAAAGGGCCCGAAGCAAAAGTTTGGGTACCCTGCATGGCAGTACTTAGTAACACCCCCTTTGGCAAGTATCACAGCTTGTAAGCGCTTTTTGTAGCCAGCTAAGAGTCTTTCAATTCTTGTTTGGGGGGTTTTTCCTTGCAAAAGGCTTTTAGTTCTGTGAGATTCTTGGGCCGTCTTGCATGCACTGCTCTTTTGAGGTCTATCCACAGATTCTTGATGATGTTTAGGTCAGGGGACTGTGAGGGCCATGGTAGAACCTTCAGCTTGTGCCTCTTGAAGTAGTCCATTGTGGATTTTGAGGTGCGTTTAGGTTCATTATCCTGTTGTAGAAACCATCCTCTTTTCATCTTCGGCTTTTTTACAGATGGTGTGATGTTTGCTTTCAGATTTTGTTGGTATTTAATTGAATTCATTCTTCCCTCTACCAGTGAAATGTTCCCCGTGCCACTGGCTGCAGCACAAGCCCAAAGCATGATCGATCCACCCCCCTGCTTAACAGATGGAGAGGTGTTCTTTTCATGAAATTCTGCACTTTTTTTTCCCTTCAAACATACCTTTGCTCATTGCGGCCAAAAAGTTCTATTTTAACTTCATCAGTCCACAGGACTTGTTTCCAAAATGCATCAGGCTTGTTTAGACGTTCCTTTGAACCTTTTGAATAGAACTTTTTGGCCACAATGAGCAAAGGTATGTTTGGGGAAAAAAGGGTGCAAAATTTCATGAAAAGAACCCCTCTCCAGCTATTAAACATGGGAGTGGATCGATCATGCTTTGGGCCTGTGTTACTGTTACGTAACTGGCAACAATGAATATCGATCGAGTCAGGTTATACAAAAACAACCAAACATTAAACACGGATAAACAATAAAAAGCAAACGAAAACCTTAACTGGAAGTTAACCGCTATATGGCCGTTCAACAAACCGCCACTTGGTACTGGTTCTTAAAGCGATACATGCGAAAACAGTTCTTAAAGCGGTAAAGTCAAATACAGTTCTTAAAATGGTAAGTTTGAAAGTCCAACAGATTTATACGTTCAATTGGGAGAGACTTCTCTGGAGAAGGATTTCTTCACAGACGCGACTTTCCTGCTGGTTCTGTCCAGAAAGATTCACGATGAAGGAAATAAACGGCTTAAAACAACTGACCTTTCTGCTGGCGAGCAAATCCTGCATGAACTACCTTGTTCTTTTGGCAGGAGTTATCTTCGATGCAGGTTGCTACTTCTTCAACGAAGACTCAATAAGGTTGATCCGTTATTAAACTGCCGAACATTACCGACTTCTCTTAATCCTTCATATCCTGTACTTCGATAAAGTCTTCACTCTCCCATACGACTGAAAAGGTACATCAACAAATCTGGCAGAAATGAGTAAACTGCCAATCCAGCACTATTGTACCTTACAATGGAACGTAAAACTCCATTTTAAAAATGAAACTGCGTCATAAAACAAATATGCAACAGAACGGAGATGCTGACCAACGTTCTAGCTGGAAAACTAACTGTGTCACCAGGGGTCTTCCCTTTTATACCATTGGTGAACACATGACCTCACATCGGCAGGAAAATTACATCAGGTGACCTCCAAAAGACCATTACATCATTCTCACAAGAAAGTCACAAGATCTCCTTGAGGTATGTAACAGTTACAGCCAGTGGCACGGGGAACATTTACTGGTAGAGGGAAGAATGAATTCAATTAAATACCAGCAAATTCTGGAAGCAAACATCACACCGTCTGTAAAAAAAAAGCCGAAAATGAAAAGAGGATGGCTTCTACAACAGGGTAATGAACCTAAACACACCTCAAAATCCACAATGGACTACCTCAAGAGGCGCAAGCTGAAGGTTTTGCCATGGCCCTCACAGTCCCCTGACCTAAGCATAATTGAGAATCTGTGGATAGACCTCAAAAGAACAGTGCATGCAAGACAGCCCAAGAATCTCACAGAACTAGAAGCCTTTTGCAAGGAAGAATGGGTGAAAATCCCCCAAAAAAGAATTGAAAGACTCTTAGCTGGCTACAAAAAGTGTTTACAAGCTGTGATACTTGCCAAAGGGGGTGTTACTAAGTACTGCCATGCAGGGTGCCCAAACTTTTGCTTCGGGCTCTTTTTCCTTTTTGTTATTTTGAAACTGTAAAAGATGGGAATAAAAAAAAGTTTTCTTGCTTAAAACATGAAAGAGATGTGTCATCTTTAACGTTATACCTTTTGGAAATCAGTTCATCTTTTACTTGCTTAGTTATTCACGGTAACAGAAATTTTGACCGGGGTGCCCAAACTTTTGCATGCCATTGTAAACTCTACTAATTAGGATTTGGCTAACATATTGTGTGTTTTATAGGATAGCATTAAGATCGAGCACTATTGAATACCCTGTTGTAAGCTAATCAACCATGATGTGTACTATTCAGATGCATTGCACACCACTCATTGACACTGATGTAAACCAGTAGCAGATTAGTTCTCAGAGTTGGTATGTGTGCCTGTGTTTGTTAACTAACACCACACCCCCTAATCCAGGAGAAATTATTTACCTGCCCTCATGATGTTTATTCCAGAGGGATGGCCCGAGGCAGAGTTTAAGACATCTCAGATGTCAGTAGTCTTGCACCTAATACTTCTGCTCACATTGTACCTTTTCCCACAGATGACTCTTACGAATTATAAATGGAATTTAGTGCAGATGTAAAACCTTTTTTTCTTTTTATATCCAAGAAGTGCAGCCTGTCAGTAAAATGTAGGAGTTCTGGGGGGACTTGCGGGTCATCAAGGGAATGGCGGTGTAAGGAAAAGGTCTCTCGACAAAAAAGAAGGTAAACTGCCCCAAAATCGAATTTAGACAAATACTTAATATTGCATAACTATATTAATAAAAGGGGCAAGGATGATGTCTGAGAACAAGATTAAAAAGTCCGCTCCGAAGGCTGATAAACATAAAGAGACGCAGCAAGGCGACGGGCCTAGCTCCCCCACGGCAAGCCAGGATGGAGATAATGAGGGGGACTCTGTCTTTGATTCTCGGAGAGATTCGCGAGTTCCGACAAGTTAACAGCAAACAGCTGGAAGATATTAAAGGAGAAATAGTAAAAACTAACTCGCGGGTAGATGAAGCCGAAGCGAGGATTGTTGGAATTGAAGAGAAGCTACAAAACACCGAGGAAGTGATAGCAGAAATGCTGAAGCTGCAAGACCAACTCCAGTGGAAACTAATAGATCAAGAACGCCGCTCGAGAAGGGAAAATGTGAGGATCTACGGAGTTCCCGAAGGAACCGAGGGTAAACCTGGATTGATGATTCCCTTCGTGGAGAAGCTGCTTAGAGAGAACCTTGATATACCGGCCGCAAAAGACCTACAGATAGAAAGAGCTCACCGCGCGTTGGCACCACAGCCTCCAGCAGGTGCTCAGCCCAGATCGATTCTGGTCAGATTTCTCAGTTACAGAACGAAGGAAGAGGTGCTTAAACGGGCATGGCAAAAGAAAGGTTTCATGTGGAACAACTGCAAAATCAGTTTAGACCACGACTACGCACCGGGGATTCTTGCCAGACAGAAGGAATATACGGAAACATGGAGAGTCCTGAAGGAAAACAACATCAGATTCCAGACCCTGTATCCAGCTCGGCTGAGAGTCTTTTACGATGAAGGGACAAAAACTTACGCTACGGTGGAGGAGGCAACGTCGGACTTAGCGGACCGGGGACTACCTATTAAAGTTATCACCCAACCGGACTCACTACTGGAGAGGATTCGGCAGAAGTCGTGGCAGTTAGTGGGGCGAGGACGCTCCACTCGAACCAGAGTGTCAAACTACAAGGAAAAGCTGCAAATATTCTGACGCGAATGTACAGAGAATACAGATTAATTAAGAGAAATGACTGAAAAGAGTAAATCGGACTTAAAGGTAAAATGAAAACTGGTAACTGAAAATAAACTAGGTGGAATAACTTGAATGATAGCAATTTGGTCGAGACATAAATAGGAGAAAATTCTCTATGATTATTCAAACTGCTGAGGGCCCTCTAACACAGGGTGAAGATAGAGGTTATCCCTCTGAACTGAGGCGGGTCGGTGCTCAGGCCTCACTGTGGGAAGTCGGGAAAAATTTTCAAATGTTACACGTTCAAAAATGTCTAGGGTGTGGTTATATGTCTTGGTTTACTGTTGAGAAGGGGTTGCTTACTGTTTGGTTAGAAAAGGAGAGTTTTTTTTTCTACTAGAGAAAAATGCAAACTGAATTGGTAAAAATAATTTCCTATAATGTTAATGGGGTTTTGAATCCAATTAAAAGAAATAAGATTATGTCTAAATTGAAAAAAGAGAGGGCACAAATAGCTTTCCTCCAGGAAACACATATGAGCCAATCTTAACATGGAAAATTAAAAAGAATGGGCTTTAAGCATGTATTTTATTCATCATATAACTTGAGTCACAAAAGAGGGGTAGCTACTTTAATATCAAGTACTCTTAATTATGAACATATTTCAGAGACTAGAGACAAAGAAGGACGGTTTGTAAAAATCACAGGAAGAATAGAAGGTACAGAAATAACATTGCTGAATGTTTATGCTCCTCCAGGTTGTGAATGGTCATTTTATAGACACATTTTTGACCTAATGGTCAGTTCTCAAGGGGTAGTAATTTGTGGAGGGGATTTTAATATTAGATTAGATCCTGTATTAGATTCTTCAAGAATAGTTACTCAGAATAAACCTCTGACTCGGAAAATGAATTCATTGATGGAGGAGTTGGGAATTATAGATATCTGGAGGGAATTACACCCTACTAGTAAAGATTATAATATGCAGTACTCTTTCCTTCATTCAGCCTATTCAAGGATAGACTATTTCTTTATCTTTAATACAGATAGACTCAGGATAAAAAAACTCTAATATTGCAACAATTGATCTGTCGGATCATAGCCCAGTCTCTATGTCTCTAATCCTGGAAAGGAAAATGAGGAAAACACTATGGAGGCTAAACTCACATATACTCAAGAACCCGAAAGTAATGGAGAGATTAAGGGGAGAAATCAAAGAATATCTAGACCTTAATGACAAGGGAGAAACATCACCAGTGATCTTATGGGATACATTGAAAGCTGTACTGAGAGGGAAAATTATTTCCATTACCACTCACATGAAAAAAATCAATGCACAAAAATTAGCAGACCTTCAAGGAAAATTAAAACAACCTCAAGTTGTAGATAGCAACAAAAGTAATTCAAATGGAAAACAGGAAATTAGGAAATTGCAAAGTGAAATTGACGATATTTATACGTTGGAAACTCAAAGAAATTTTCTTTACCTGAGACAAAAGAATTATGAAGTAGGAGGTAAATCAGCTAGATTATTAGCATATAAATTACGAAAACAACAAGCAGACAATACAATTCATAAAATAAAGAATCCAAAGACAAAGCTTATGGAGAGTGCAATAGGGAAAATTCAAGTGTTTTGAAACATATTATCGAGAGCTGTACTCCCAACCCCGGGCCCCCAATGAGCCCTATATAGACAGTGTATTGAATTTTTTAGATCTACCTAAACTTACAGATTTACAAAATGAAAGTTTATTAGAACCAGTAACTGTCAAAGAACTGAACGTGGCCATAAAGGCTGGAAAGTCCCCGGGTTCTGATGGGTTTACCTCAGAGTGGTACAAGTCCCTGAAGACACAGTTAGCCCCATTACTACTTAACACCTTTAATTGGATCTTGCAGAGAGGAGAAACTCTACCTTCCTGGAGAGAAGCGATTATTTCAGTTATTCCTAAAGAGGGTAAAGATACACTAGAATGTGGCAATTATTGGCCAATTAGTGTTCTTAATTTAGATTACAAACTATTTACATCTATATTAGCGCGCAGATTGGAAAAGCTTTTACCTGGCCTAATCCACTTAGACCAGACTGGATTTATTCAACAAAGACAAACACAGGACAACATAAGGAGAACTCTGCACATATTAGAACAGGTTAATAAGAACGAGACAGAGACAATGGTAGTAGGATTGGACGCTGGAGAAAGCTTTTGATTCGGTTAGTTGGGCATTCCTATACAGAGTGTTAGGAAGATTTGGCTTTCAAGAAAAGTTTATTAAAGTAATTCAGACTCTATATGACAACCCTACAGCCCGAATTAAGATAAATGGGGACCTCTCTGACTCCTTCATCTTAGAGAGAGGCACTAGACAGGGATGCCCAATTTCTCCTCTCCTTTTTGCGCTATATATTGAACCGCTTGCCCAACTAATAAGACAGAGCGAAATCGTAAAAGGTATCAAAGTGGCAGGGATTGAACAGAAAGTGGCGTTATTCGCAGATGATGTTTTGGTCTATCTGAGTGAACCAGAAAAATCATTTATAGCATTGTTTACACTGTTGGATGACTTTGGGGAAAATATCAGGTTATAAAATAAATGTAAAGAAAACGCAGGTTATGTCCCTAAATTATACACCATCCAAAAAATTGCAGGATACATACAATCTTAAGTGGGAAGCTAAATCATTAAAATATTTAGGAATAACCCTGCCGAAGGATCTTTCAACACTGTCACAGGTAAATTATGAGCCATTAATCTCAGAGATAAAAGCAGATATGCATAGATGGAATCTTATCCCCTTTTTAAGTTTAAATTCAAGGATAAATACTATAAAAATGAATATTCTTCCTCGGTTATTGTATCTTTTCCGTACTTTACCGGTGGAGGTGGATGATAATCAATTCAGGGAATGGGACAAATGGATTTCCTGCTTCATTTGGCAAGGAAAGAAACCTAGAATTCGATATAACACCTTACAGTTAGGGAAGGAAGGAGGAGGTATGGTCCTTCCTTGCCTGAGAAATTATTTTTATGCCTCACAGATAACCCCTCTGTTATATTGGTGTAATAGGGAATATAAGGCTAGATGGAAGGAAATAGAATTTGGATTAGTTGACAGTTTTCCTCTACAGGCCTCAATAGCTGACAAAGGATTGATGGCCCAGTTGAAAAAATTTAAAAACAGTTGGATAAATCTTACATTAAAAGTATGGCAGAAGGTGGTTAATTCATGTGGAATTAATAACATGTTAAAACTCTTTAGATGGTGTGCATATGATACCGAATTCCTTCCCAACAGAGGAGATAAAAGATTTGAGTTATGGATAAAGAAAGGTCTTACAACCTACCTCTCATTTATAGATAAAAGAGTATTACAAAGTTTCCAAATCCTGCAGGACAAACATGGCCTAGAACATAATGACTTTTTTAGGTACCTTCAAGTACGAAACTATGTTAACCAGAGTTATAGATATACAGACCTATCAACCGTAGAATTAGAATTTTTCAAGATTCTGAATTCGGCTTGCAGTTCAATACCTAGTAAATCAGTTTCTCGAGTATATAATGCACTCTCCCTTGCTAAAAATGTAAATACACTGTATATTAAAGAGAAGTGGGAGAAAGAAGCGGGGTTGGTACTTTCAGAAGAGGCTTGGGGGAAAATCTGCAGCTTTCAATGGTCCTCGACTAATTCTTTGACTTGGAGAGAACATTGTTGGAAAAACATTATAAGATACTTCAAGACCCCATATCAGGAAAAATATAAAGATACAAACGTGACGTGTTGGAGAAGGTGTGGTTCCAAGGAGGCAAATCATTTTCATATTTTCTGGGATTGCCCTAAATTAAGTCTATATTGGGAAGGTATTCATAGAACATTAGTTAAGGTACTTAGGTCCCAGATACCTCTGAACTTTGAGACGCTCTATTTGGGGCATGTATTGTTTCTTGAACAGAAGGAAGATATAAAGTTGCTGCAGGCCCTCTTAGTGGCAAGTAAGAAATCAATCACTATAAAGTGGCTAAATCCAATACCACCTACATTAGAAGATTGGCACGAAATTATCTTGGAAATATTTAAAATGGAAAAGTTGACTTATTCCCTGAGAACTCAAAAAGAAAAATTTTATCAAATCTGGAATAAATGGATTGTATATATAACCCCAATGCGAGCAGACTTTAGATGACTCTCCCAATGATTTATACTGCTCTTCTCATCAACACAGTAATATTGCTAACGTAAGCACCCCTAGTCTAAATGTCTTTTTTTTTGTTTTCTTTTGGAAAATAGAGAATTAACACAAGTAAAGGGAAAGATTTGGGAAAGGGATAAAAAATGGAAAAATTAAGTAAATAAGTACATAGGGATTGGATAATTATGTCAGTGGGCAGGAGCAAGCATGAACAAATTAGGATATAAACACCTACAATGGTTGTTACATAGGCTTATATACAACATTTTGGACCAGTGGAAATGGTCCAGAAGAGTTATATGGAAACTATTATTACCATTTTTCTTAACAACTAATACCATTACTTAGCCTAATAGATTAGAATTACCACAGTACATAATTATCTATTTAAGTGTCTAATTTCCTTTTATATCATCTCAATGTGTACTTAAGAATGTATAAATAATTATAGTTTTATACATATAAAAAAATGGAAAAGGTTATATGTGTGAAAAAGTACATGATATTTGTGAATTCCTTATCCAAATAAAAATAAAATTTTAAAAAAATGTAGGAGTTCTATGCAGTTCAAATATTGACATTACATCTAATTTAGAGATATCACAGAGTGACAATTTGTATGTTTTCAAAAGGCAAGGACAGGATGGGAATCTCATTTGCTGGAGGGCAAGATTGTACATTAGCTTTGTTATAGGAGTCTGAGAGAAGGATTTTAATGAAACAGATCCCAGGGCAGCTGAGTGGCTTCTACATTGAAATGCTTGGAGAAGTGGGAAGTCAGCAATTTTTCTCAACAAATAGGAAGAGGTCAAGCAACAGCTACTAAACATTAAGTGCTGCAGTGAAAGTGGCCATGCAAATGCAGCGTTTTATCTTTGACCAAGGATAGTACGTAAAGGATGTTTGGGATGGGAGGTGGTGGGTGGAAGTAATGTATATCGAGCACTGGAACTGGTAGAAGAATATAGAAAAAATCAGTGCAGAACTTCATGCGGTGATAGAGCTATAGGGCTTTATCAGAGTTTGTCATGGCTGTTCAATGTCATTGGCAATTGACTAATTAACCATATAGACGTTTTCATGATTATTTGATCCTGTGTTGCATTAGATGAGTATCAGTGCTGTCTACTTAAGATATTTATGACTTTGATTCATAGGATAAATACGTTGTTTTTTGATTTCACATCTTTTCCATGTACCTCTTGAAGATTACCTGACGATTCAGTGACCCTGCTCCATGGTTGTTTCTTTCCCTTTGAATGCTAATGCTTTTCCGTCCTTTAATTCAGTATTTTGACCTTTTTTTGTTTCTTGCATTTATTTGTTGGCGGCATAGTGGAGATGTTCTTCCGGTGTCCATGTGTACTGCAAATTTCTGTCGAACATGCAAAACATGATGTTTGAAAATGAAGGACTTAAGTAAAAGGTCAGAGTGGATATCAGACTGTTGGAAAGTGATGCTGGAGAGGTGGTAATGGGGTACAATGAAATGGTGGAGGAACTGAGTAGGTATCTTGTATCATTCTTCACTGTAGAAGATACCAGCAGTACGGTAGAAGTTCCAGGTGTCAGGGGTTGTGAACTGTGTGAAGTTACCATAACTGGAGAAAAGGTTCTTGGGGAAACTGAAAGGTCTGGAGGTTGATAAGTCACCTACACCAGATGGTGTACACCCCAGGGTTCTGAAAGAGGTGACTGAAGAGGTTATGGAGGCATTAGTCATGATCTTTCAAGAATCACCAGATTCTGTGATGATTCTGAAAGGCTGGAAAATTGAAAATGTCACTCCACTCTTCAAGAAGGGAGAGAAGGCAGAAGAACGGAAACTATAGACCAGTTAGTCTGACCTCAGTGGTTAGGAAGGTGTTGGGAGCCAATTATTAAGGATGAGGTCTCAGTGTACTTGGAGGTACAGGATAAAATAAGCCATAGGCAGCATGGTTTCCTCAAGGGAAAATCTTGCCTGACAAATCTATTAGAATTCTTTGAAGAAATAACAGGTAGAATAAACAAAGGAGAATCGATTGATGTTGTGTATTTGGATTTTCAGAGGGCCTTTGACAAGGTGCCACACTTGAGGCTGCTTAACAGGCCACGAGCCCATGGTATAACAGGTAAGAGTTTAGCATGTATAAAAGCAGTGGCTGATTGGTAGGAGCAGAGTGGGAATAAAGGGAGCCTTTTCTGACTGGCTGCTGGTGACTTGGGATGTTCCACCACAGGGGTCTGTGTTGGGACCGATTCTTTTTATGGTATTATCAATGACATGGATGATGGAATTAATGGTTTTGTTGCAAAGTTTGCAGATGATCTGAAGATGGGTGGAGGAGCAAGTAGTTTTGAGGTAGTAGAGAGGCTGCAGAAGAACTTGGATTTGGAGAATGGGTGAAGAAATGGCAGATGAAATACAGTGTTGGAAAGTGCATCATCATGCAGTTTGGAAGAAATGAAAGGGTTGACTGTTTTCTAAATGGAGATAAAAAACAAAAAAGTGAGGTCAAAGGGACTTGAGAGTCCTCATTAAGAAGTCCATAAAGGTTAATTTGCAGGCTGAGTCTGTGGTGAGGAAGGTAAATGCAGTGTTAGCATTCATTTCAAGAGGATTGGAATATAAAAGCAAGGATGGAATGTTGAGACTTTATGAAGCACTGGTGAGGCCTCACTTGGAGTATTGTGAGCAGTTTTGGGCCCCTTATCTTAGAAAGGATGTACTGAAACTGGAGAGGGTTCAAAGGAAGTTCACAAAAAAATGAATCCAGGATTGTTTTGCTTATGAAGAATGTTTGATGCTTCTGGGCTTGTATTCACTAGAATTCAGAAGAATGAGGGCTAACTGCATTGAAACATATCGAATTGTGAAAGGCCTTGATAGAGTGAATGTGGAGAGTTTATTTCCTATGATGAGAGAGTCTAAGACCAGAGGACACAGCCTTAGAATAGAGGGTATCCTTTCAGAATGGAGCTGAGGAATTTCTTTAGCTGGAGAGTGGTGAATCTGTGGAATTCTTTGTCACAGGCAGCTGTGGAGGCCAAGTCTTGATATTCAAGGCAGAGATTGATGGATTCTTGATTGGTCAAGGCATGAAAGAATGCAGGGTGAAGGCAGGAGATTGGTGCTGAGAGGAAAATTGGATCAGCCATGATGAAATGGCAGAGCAGACTCGATGGGCCAGATGGGCTAATTCTGCTCCTATATCTTATGATCTAATGTGTTGGCACGTGGCCAAGTGGTTAAGGCGTTGGTCTAGTGATCTGAAGGTCGCTAGTTCGAGCCTCAGCTGAGACAGCGTGTTGTGTCCTTGAGCAAGGTACTTCACCACACGTTGCTCTGCGACGACACTGGTGCCAAGCTGTATCGGCCCTAGTGCCCTTCTCTTGGACAACATCAGCATGGGCAACTTGCCAGTCCTCCATACAACCTTGCCCAGGCCTGTGCTCTGGAAACCTTCTAAGGTGCAAATCCATGGTCTCACGAGACTAACAGATGCCTTGAAATGGATAGATGGAGAGTCTTGGAGCTCTGAATTTGTTTTGAACTGTACAGAATTGTAGAAAAACTGGGAAAAACTCCTGCTGATGAAGAATCTTGGAGTGTTACATCTGATATGAAGCTCTTCAGAACATGTACAGTGCCCAACAATGTTGTGAGTCTGACATTTAAGCAGAGAGGAAGGACATTGTCATTTTCATCTGTTTTCTTGTAAACATGGCAAGAGAAGAATTGAGGGCTGCAATTCTGGAGTAATCCCGTGACTAGCTTAAGGCATACCTTGTATTATTCTGTGTGGATCATATAGACAACAAAAACATTGGAATGATGAATCTCTGCATGCTGACATGATGGTTAATACAGTATGAACTTACTACTTCTCCAGCAGCTTTGTCATAGCTTTTCTCTGGCTATTGAAGAATTTGTACTTGTAAATTCTAATGGTAGTACTTTTTAAATGTAAATGAATTGTTCACACCAATTTACTACTTTGGAATTAGGCTTTCATTATTTGTGGAGGTTAATTGTGATACTCTGGATTGCTCCTTTCCCAGTGTCTTCAAATTGATGAATAGAAGGAGAAGTGAAGACAATAATTAATGGTTTGTTAATATTTTTATTTTCTGATGGAGGATGAGAGGTGACCTGATAGATGTATAAGATGAATATAGGCATTGATCGTGTGGATATCCAGAGGCTTTTTCCCAGGGCTGAAATAGCTAACACGAGGGGGTATAGTTTTAAGGTGCTTGAAAGTAGGTACAAAGGATATGCCAGAGTTAAGTTTTTCATCCATACAGTGGTGAGTGTGTGGAAGGTGATAGTAGCGGATACAATAGGGTCTTCTAAGAGACTCTTAAATAGGTACATCGAGCTTAGAAAAATAAAGGGCTGTGTGGTAGGGAAATTATAGGCAGTTTCTAGAGTAGGTTACATAGTTGGCATAACATTGTGGGCTGAAGGGCCTGCAATGTGCTGCAGATTTCTATTTATCATTGTTTTTTCTGATTATTTTTGTGATCTTCGTAGTCGGAAATATTAAGTACTTGTAACTGGAACACTTTTTAACTTGTATCTATGAGAACAGGGAGAGCTGCCTCAATGACTATTGCCCAGTTGCATTCACATTTACTGTGATGAAGTACTTTGAGAGGTTAGTCATGCCCTGAACTAACTCCTGCCTGGGCAAGGACTTGTACCTGCTGCAGTTTGCCTATTTTCACATTAGGTCTGCGGGGGATGCAATCTTATTGGCTGTCCACTCAGCCTTCAACCACCTGGACAATAAGATCATAAGATGAAGGAGCAGAATTAGGCCAACTGGCCCATTGAGTCTGCCCTGCCATTCAATTATGGCTGATCCTTTTTTTTCTATCTCCTCCTCAACCCCAGTTCTCGGCCTCCTCCCCATAACCTTTGATGCCATGTCCAATCAAGAACCTGTCAATCTTGGCCTTAAATACACCCAACGACCTGGCCTCCGGAGCTGCATGTGGCCACAAATTCCGCAAATTCACCACCCTTTGGCTAAACAAATTTCTCTGCATCTCTGTTTTGAAAGGGCACCTCTCTATCTTGAGGCTGTGCCCTCTTGTCCTAGACTCTCCCACCATGAGAAACATCCTTTCCTCATCTAGTCTGTCTAGGCCTTTCAACATTCAATGAGATTCCCCCCCCCCCACCCCACCAATCCTTCTGAATTTCAGCGAGTGCAGATACAGAGCCATCAAATGTTCCTCGTGTGATAACCCTTTCATTCCTGGAATCATCCTTGTGAACCTCTTCTGGACCCTCTCCAATGCCAGCATATCTTTTCTAAGATGAGGGGCCCAAAACTGTTCACAATATGCAAGTTGAGGCCTCACCAGTCCCTTAGAAAGCCTCAGCATCACATCCTTGCTCTTGTATTCTAGATCTCTTGAAATGAATGCTAACATAGCACTTGACTTCCTCACCACCGAATCAACCTGAAAGTTAACCTTCAGGGTGTTCTGCACAAGGACTCAAGTCCCGCTGCATTTCAGGTTCCTGGATTTGCTCCCCATTTAGAAAATAGTCCGCACGTTTATTTCTATTACCAAAATGCATGACCGTGCATTTTCCAACATCGTATTTCATTTGCCGCTTTCTTGCCCGTTCTCCTGATCTGTCTAAGTCCTTCTGCATCCTACCTGTTTCCTCAACACTACCTGCCCCTCCACCAATCTTCGTGTCATCTGCAAACTTGGCAACAAAGCCATCTATTCCATCATCTAAATCATTTATATACAGCATAAGAAGAAGTGGTCCCAACACCAACCTCTGCGGACACCACTGGGCACTGACAGCCACCAGAAAAGGTTCCTTTTATTCCCACTCGCTGCCTCCTACCAATCAGCCAATGCTCGATCCATGTTAGTAACTTTCCTGTAATACCATAGGCTCTTAACTTGGTAAGCAGCCTCATGTGTGGCACCTTGTCAAAGGCCTTCTGAAAGTCCAAATATACAACATCCACTGCATCCCCTTTATCTATCCTACTCAAAGAATTCCAAGGGGTTCATCAGGCAAGATCTTCCCTGAAGGAAATCATGCTGAATTTGTACTATTTTGTCCTTGTGTCACCAAGTACTCCATCACCTCATCCTTAACAATTGACTCTAACATCTTCCCAACCACTGAGGTCAGGCTAACTGGTCAATGATTTCCTTTCTGCTGCCCTCCTCCTTTCTTAGAGTGGAGTGACATTTGCAATTTTCCAGTCCTCTGGCACCATGCCAGAGTCCAGTGATTTTTGAGAGATCATTTCTAATGCCACGCCAATCTCCAGTGCTACCTCTTTGAGAACCCTCTGGCACAGTTCTTCTGGTGCTGGTGACCTGGGGACCTTTTGGGTTTTTCAACTTCTCGAGCACCTTCTCTCTTGTAATAGTAACTGCACCCACTTCTTTTCCTTGACACACTGCAACATCAGGCATTCTGCTAGTATCCTCCACAGTGAAGACTGACGCAAAATACTCATTTAGTTCATCATCCATGTCCCTTTCCCCCGTCGCTATTTCTCTTGCCTCATTTTCTAGCGGTCCTATATCTGCTCTCATTTCTCTTTTATTTTTAACATACCTGGAAAAAACTTTTACTATCCACTTTGATATTATTTGCTAGCTTGCTTTCATAATTCATCTTTTCCCTTCTAATGATTTTTTTAAATTGCTCTCTGTAGGTTTTTTTTTTGAAAACTTACCAATCCTCTATCTTCCCTCTAATTTTTGCTTTGTTGTATGACTTTTCTTTTGCTTTTACAATAGCTTTGACTTCCTTTGTCCAGTTTACCATTTGAGTACTACTTCATTTTTGGAATACCTTCCTCATTTTTCCCAGAAACGGACGCCATTGTCAGCATCTCCTTCCAGTTTATTTTGGCCAACTTCTCTCTCACACCACTGTAATTTCCTTTACTGCACTGAAATACTGCTACATCATACTTTACTTTCTCCCTATCAAGTTTCAAGTTGAACACAATATTGTGATCACTGGTTCTTAAGGGTTCTTTTACCTTAAGCTCATTAATCGCCTCCCATTCATTACATAACACCCAATCCAGTACAGCTGATCCTCTAGTAGGCTCAACGATGAATAAAAAGCTATCTGTCAGGCATTTAACAAACTCTCACTCTTGAGATCCGTTACCAACCTGATTTTCCCAATCGACCTACATGTCAAAATCTCCCATGACTACCATAACATTGCCCTTTTAACTCGCCTTTTCTATTTCCTGTTGCAACCTGTGGCCCACCTCCCAGCCACTGTTGGGAGATCTGTATATAGCTGCCATCAACATCCTTTTACCTTTGCAGTTTGTTAATTTAACCCACAAGGATTCAGCATCTTCTGATCCTATGTCACATCTTTCCACTGATTTGATGCCATTCTTTACCAGGACAGCCACAACACGCCCTCTGCCTACCTTCCTATCCCTCCGATATAACGTGTAACCTTGGACTTTCATTTCCTAACTACAACCATCTTTCAGCTACAATTCAGTGATGGCCACAACATCATACTTGGCAATCTGTAATATTGCAATAAGATTATCCATTTTATTTCTTATACTACGCGCATTTAGATACAACATCTTGAGTACCGTATTGCTGTCCTTTCTGGCTCTGCATCCCTAATGATTTGATACTCAGCTTGTCGGCTGCAACTAAGTCCCATCACCTGCCTGCCCTTGCTGACAATGTGACTGCATGCTATCTTTACTTTTTTACCATCCGTCCTTTCCTGAGTCCCTTCACTCTGGTTCCCACCCCCGCCAAGTTAGTTTAAACTCCGCCCAACAGCTCTAACAAACCTGCCCACGAGAATATTGGTCCCTCTTGGGTTCAGGTGCAGCCCGTCACTTTTAACAGGTCATGCCTCCCTCAGAAGAGATCCCAATTATCCAAGAACCTGAAACCTTACTTAACAATAGCACTACCTATGTTAGGCTGCTGTTTATTGATTATAGCTCAGCGTTCAACACCATCCTACCTACAGTACTAATCAACAGGATCTAAAACTTGGGCCTCTGTCCCACCTTCTGCAATTGGATCCTTGACTTCCACATTGGGAGACCACAGTCAGTTTGGATTGGAAGTAACATCTCCTCCTTGCTGACAATCAATGATGGCACACCTCAAGGATGTGTTCTTAGCCCATTGCTTCATTCTTTCTACAGAAGTGAGATAGATCAGCTGATTGAATGGTGTCACAGCAGCAACAACTTTGCATTCAACATCAGTAACACCAAAGAATTTATTGTCGACTTCAGCAAAGGGTAGTTAAGGGAACACACACCAGCCCTCTTTGAGGGTGCATCAATGGAAAGGGTGAGTGGTTTTAAGTTCTTAGGTGTCAACATCTTTGAAGATTTATCCTACTTAATGATGCAATTATAATGAAGGCACGACAATGAGGATATTCCATTTGGAGTTGGAGGAGGTTTCTTGTGTCACCAAAGACTCGCAAATTTACAGGTGTATGATGGAGAGCATTCTAACTGGTTGTATCACTGTCTGGTATGGAGGGGCCAGTTCCATCATGGGCACTAGCTTCCCCAGCATCAGGGACACCTTTTGAGAGGTGATACCTTAAAAGGGCTGCATCTGTCATTCAGGATCCTCATCCACTCAGGGCATGCCCTCTTCTCATTACTGCTATAAAGGAGGTGGTACAGAAGCCTGAAGAGACGCACTTAATGTTTTAGGAACAGCTTCTTCCCCTCTGGCATCAGGTTTCTGAATGGACAGTGAACCCATGTGCACTACCTCACCTTTTTTGCTTTTTTTGCATTACTTAATTTGTATATAACTCTATGCTGTTGTAAAACAAAAATTTTCATGACATATGTCAGTGTTATTAAACAGTTCTGATTCAGAATGAAAAGTTCTAGTGCAGGCTTTTTATGAAATGATGTAGAATGATGAATCTTCTTTGTACATGAAATTAGTTTTCCTGATTATAGTATGAATTTGTAAACATGTTAACAAGTGTTTTTAAATAATGTATTAGCCTTTTTCCTTAAAGTACTTGACAGAGATAAAAGCGCTTGTTTGAGTAGAGGGTGTTTGAAGTTGGAGCTGCAAATTTCGTAGGTGACTGTTGAATACATTTCAATACTTGTTAAACATGTGTTTTTTTTCCCCCATTGTCTTTGACCACTGATTTATTTTTCATAGTAATTTTTACTGAGCATCGCCATTTCTTGGATTCATTTGTATATTTCTTCTGATGGTTCCATACTTTCCTCGCTCTTGCATTCAGTTCTATTTTTTTAATCTGCAGTTTTCTATTATTCTTTACTATACTTAATACCTTTTTGTGATGCTTAATCTTTCCCTACTTTATGAAACGTTCAGAAATTTTTTTTGATCCAAAGAAATGTTAAGTATAGTGTGTATTCTTGTTTGTACTTCTGTTGAGGAAGAATAAGTCTTTTTCAGGTACTGATTTTGTGCTTCTAATAACATGGGGGAAGTAACTTGATTAATGTAAAATATATTGTCTTGCCTTTTTTGTCACAACTGGATTTTATTTCACCTTCTATCCCCAACTGTCCAAAACATTCCTGATGTCACTCTTGGGAAAGGGGTTTGTTTCAAGTACTGACCTTGTTGCACATGTCTATCACTTTTATATCGTTTATGACTTTCTGGTGAGCTTGTAATCTTAAATTGTCTTTTTGTTATCTTCCCAACATAATTTATTTTCTTAAGGTGTTCAGAATTGTACTGAAGACCTTTGTTTTAATTAATTGAATTGCAGCCCCTATGCTACTTGCCTGTGTGAAATTCTAATAGATAGGTCTTGTAACATACTCTTCCATATACACTCTCACATGGATTTTAATCATTTTTCTTATTTCATTGATGCTTGGAATACCTTCTGTGTGTCTTTGGATTATAACAAAAATTCAGTGATTTTGTTCTTTCATTTCCCTTAACTTCTCCAAAGTTTCAAAATCCTGAAGTTACATATGTGTACAAAAGTGATATTTTGATTTGTTTTTCTGATAGTTCAAGACTGCAAAATTTTCCCAAAATAGTTTGGTCGAATGAATTCCACAATGAGTTTTAAAGCAGATCCTTTACACAGAGTGATTGATCTCTGAAAGGCGCAAAGTTCAGAGTAAAATTTATTATCAGAATGCATACATGCCTCCATATACAATTCTGAGATTTCTGCGGGCATAAGTAGCAAATCTGTAGAACAGTAGCTGTAAACAGGATCAATGAACAAACTGTACAAATGCAGATATAAATAAATTGCAATAAATAATGACAATGAAATAACAAAATAAAGAGTCCTTAAATGAGTGTAGTTATCTTTGTTCAAGAGCCTGATGGTTGAGGGGCAGTAACTGTCTTTGAACCTTTTACAAATCCTGAGGCACCTGTACCTGCTACCTCAGGGGTCCCCAACATTTTTTGCACCGGGGACCGGTTTAATATTGACAATATTCTTGTGGACCGGGGGCAGGGGGGGGGGCTGTTAATCAGGACCAGAATATAGGTGATAACTCAACTCTCAGTCACTTATAAGTGGCTAATAAACTCAATTTTGTTTCTAAAAAGATTTATCTAACAAATTTAATATTAAACACACGGCACATATTCTCCCATGAATATCATGATACGTTGATTATAAGTCACTTATAAGTCAATAGCATCATAACATTTTAAGTAATGTTTGGATATTAAACACACAATGCATATTTTCCTTGTATGAACATAGAAAATCATTGCAACACATCAATATCGGTGAATCAGTGGGAGCCCTGGGCTTGTTTCCCTGCAACAAGATGGTCCCATTGAGGGGTGATGGGAGACAGCGATTCTGGAAGGGGGTTCCTTATGTCCAGTCTATTCCACTTCACAGAGATCTGATGTTGGAAGTGCTTTTGTGGCTATCTCAGGATATTCAGCCTGACTTTGATCCAGAATGCTGGCAGAGATGTTATGTCAAACATACTTTTCTGCCCACTGTCATTTGCAAGCTCGAGGAGTTGATCATCTTCCTGCGCTGACATGGATGACACGTGCGTAATGACCTTGCATGTGTTCAAGTTCAACCGTGGCCGTGCCAGGGAATGAGGAAAGGTGCAGCTGAGTCATAACAGGGTTACCAGATTGGTTTTTTTGGCTCTAAATTCCAGAAATCTGGCTGTCTTTTCCAATTTGGCTGCTGCTGGGGAATTCATTGGGCTTTTTGGCTTTTTCCTGGCTTTTTTACATGCTAAGATTAACTGCATGAAAATTACATACCATCCTTTCTCGAAAACATTTTCCTTTTTTTAAAAAAAAAAAAATGTTTTTGGGTCAGTTACATTTGGCAATATCTCTGCCACCAAGAGTCTGGGCAAGAAGGCACCAACCGGCAAGTCAGCAACACGGTTACATCGCCAAATCATATCGTTTCCTCGCGGCCCAGTAGCACATGCTTTGTGGCCCAGTGGTTGGGGTCCTCAGTTCTAACTGATGGCAGCAGTGAGAGAAGAGCATGGCCTTTGATGGATCTTTGGATGCTACTTTTGTATGGCAATGTTTCATGTAGATGTGCTCAATGGTTGGGTGGGTTTTATTCATGAAGTACTGGGCCGACTCCACTACCTTTTGTAGGATTTTCCACTAAAAGGCATTGTGTTTCCATACCATGCCATAATGCAGCCAGTCAGCACACTTTCCAGCATACATTTATACAAGTTTGCCAAGGTTTTTGGTGAGATACCGAATCTCCGCAGACCCCGAAAGAAGTAGAGGCACTGTTGTGCTTTCTTAGTAATTGTATTTATATGATGGGTCCATGACAGGTCCTCTGAGATAATGACACCCAGGAATTTGCAGTTACTGACTCTCTCCAAGTCTAATCCTCCAATGATTATTGGCTCATGGACCTCTGGTTTCCATCTTGTATTAGTTCCCTCTGCAATCAGTCCCTTAGTTTTGTTAACAATTAGTGAGAGGTCATTGTTATTACACCACTCAGCCAAGTTTTCAATCTCCCTCCTGTATGCTGATTCATCACCACCTTTGATACAGTCCATGATAGTGGTGTCATCAGCAAACTTGTATGTGGTATTGGAGCTGTATTTAGCCACATAGTCATAGATGTAAAGCAAGTAGAACAGGAAGCGAAGTACCCATTCCTGCTGTGCTAATGAAGATTGTGGCAGAGATGTTTTTACTAATCCAAACTGACTGCGGCCTACAGGTGAGGAATTCTAGGATTTAATTGCACAAGGGGGTATTGAGGCCCAGGTCTTGGAGTTTACTGATTAGTTTAGAGGGGATGATGGTGTTAAATGCCAAGCTGTAATCGATGAAGAGCATACTGATGTGTGTATATATACATCTTTACTGTTCAGATGTTCCAAGGTGTGTGAAGAGCCAACAAGATAGCATCACCTGTTCGGTGGGCGAATTGGAGCGAATCCAAGTTGCCACTCAGATGGGAGCTGATGTGCTTCAATACCAGCCTCTCAAAACACTTCATCACTGTGGATGTAAGTGCCACTGGTGATAGTCATTTAGACATGTTATCATGCTGTTCTTGGGCACAGGTATGATTAAAGCTTGCTTGAAGCAGGTGGGTACCACACGCTATCAGAGTGAGTGTTTGAAGATATCCATGAACACATCAGTCATTTGGTCAGCACAGGTCTTCAGTACTCAGCCAGGTATTCCATTTGGACCGGATGCTTTCCTTAGATTCACTCTCTTGAATTCAACCGCACATCATCTTCGGATATTGAGATCAAAGGATCATTGGGAGATGTAGGGGTGTGTGATGGTTCCTCCCTGTTCTGGTGATGGAAACCAGCATAAGGCTACTGGAAGTGAAGCTCTATTGCCGCTAGGTTGCAAGCTTTAACTTTGTAGGAGGTTATGGCATTCAAACCCTGCCACAGCTGTTGAGCATCCCTTGCTGATTTCAGTCTAGTCTGCAATCTCCACTTCGCCTGTGAGATGGCCTTTCGAAGATCATACCTGTACCTTTTGTTACGTTCTTGATCTCCAGACTTGAATGCCTCTTGTCTGACTCTCAGCAGATTCCGGATTTCATTGTTCATCCATGAGAAGTCATTGGGGAAGATCCTGACCAATTTCGTGGGGACGCACTCATCCACAGCTGTCTTAATGAAGTCTGTGATGACCCTGGTGCAGTCATTTGGGTCCTTGGATGAGTTCTTGAACACGGCTCAGTTCACTGACTCAAGGCAATTCAGCAACCTCGCCTCTGCCTCCAGCAACCATCACTTAGTTGTCTTGCTATCTGGAGCCTTGCTTTTTCGGCTCTGTCTGTAAGCAGGTAGGAGTACAGCTAAATGCTTTGACTTGCCAAAATGTGGTCTTGGGATGGAACAATAGGCATTCCTTATCGTAGTGTAGCAGTGGTCTAGTGTGTTGGGACCTCTAGTGCAACAGGTTACATGCTGATGATAATTGGGCAGGGTATTCTTTAAATAGGCCTGGTTAAAGTCATCAGTTACAATTTTGAATGCGTAGGCATGGGCTGTTTCTTGCTTACAGACAACATCATGCAGTTTTGTGAGTGCTTGCTTATATTCTGCCACTGGTGCTCTGGAAACTGGTTGGGATCATGGATGAGAATCTGAGGCAAATAGAATGGTTGACGTTTAATCTTTAGTTATTCTAAACCAGGGAAACAAGAAGTCAACATAATCCCACTGTCCATGTACTAACGAGAATTGACTAAAAAGCTCAAGCCGCCACCTTTTTCCTTGTCGGAATTCGCAGTTCAATCCATTCTGAAAATCCTGAAACCTTCTGGTCATATCACTGCATCTGGTGTATCTGCATTTAACCAAGTTTCAGTGCAAGAAACAATTGAGACCTGCCTCTGACAGAGCAGTCTTGCCCTGAGATCGTCGGTTTTATTTTCCAGTGACTGCATGTTTGCCAACAAGATGCTACATAAAGGAAGGCCTCATTCCTCTGCACTTCTTCCTAGCTTGAATTATGCTTCTCCAACGTTTTCAGCCATGGCGTTGACCCTTAAAGGCGCCGCGCTTAACTGCTCTGCTGTAGTTCATGACATCTGCTCCGCATTTAACCGTTGAATGTGAGATCTGTAGATCATTGGTGTAACTTTGTTGTGCGTTGTTAAGAGGAAATTTGCATTCTGCAGATTGCAGTAAAAGTAATTCAAACGGAATATATTTTCGAGGAAGGAACACACATAACATGCTGGGGGATCTCAGCAGTCCGGGCAGCATGCATGAAAAGTACAGTCAATATTTCAGGCTGAGACCCTTCTGCAGTCCTGCTGAAGGGTCTCGGCCTGAAACATTTACTGTACTCTTTTTTCCATAGGTGCAGCCTGGCCTGCTGAGTTCCTCCAGCATTTTGTGTGTGTTGTTTGGAACTCCAGTGTCTGCAGACTTCCTCTTGTTTGATATTTAAGAGGAAAACTGGTACAATTTTTATCAGCCTGCAGAGAGTTGCCAATGTACACTGGCGCTATCTTGTCTTGGTAGAATCAGACACATTTGTTACATTTGAGGGGCATTTAGAAAGATATTTAAGTTGGCAAAGCATAGAAGTATACAGTCTTAAAGTGGTCATATGGAATTGGTGTGGATAGATTCAAAAGCTTGGTGTAGATGTGGTTTTCCTTTAAGGCCTGTTGCTGTGCTGTGTGACTTTGAATAAATCAGACCATATAATTTGGAAAGTAATTGACTACAGATGTTTGTTAAATTATTTTGGGCACAATGCAATTTGTTGGGCTGTGCAAAGTTTACTTTTATTGTGATATTGATATCAATTGGAACCAGGTTGGTCACATGGGTGAATAGAAAATATACTTCCAGACGGTTGTACTTGGACACATTTCTAAACTTATAATATTTTTTCAAAAAACCTGTGGCTATATGATTTTATTTGCCAGCTTGTGCGAAGCTTTGCTTAAAGATAGACAGAACTAGTGACAGGCCATGAATCCAGAGGCTGGCTTGTTTAGAGGATATGACTCATAACCTTGTACACTTTCTCAACTTCAGCTTTGTGTAAAATGTGAAAGAAAATACTGTGAATTAGGTATACAAAGATAAGATGTACTTAGGATTAAAGCAGCTAGGGCTTGTTACATAATAATGCAATAAAAAGCTTAACTGATTTGTTGGGTGCCAGTTTAAACCTCAGATTTTTAATTATTAGCATATTTGTAGTCAATCCATAATTCAGGTGTACATCCAAGTGCTTCTTGTAGCTGACATTGTCTGCTTAGAGACCTGTATGTGGAGTATCTACTTGGGTTTGAAAAATAGAAAGGCAGGGTATTTTTCAGAATGGCTAGAGATTCAAAGGTGTTATTCAGAAGTATCTGGGTGTCCTTCTACACTAGCCACTCAAAGTTAATGTGAAAATTCAGTACGTAATTTAGAAAGCCAACTGCAATTGACTCTTATATCAAGAGGATTTTAATGTCAGGATAGAGTTATTTGAGTTTATTCTGGATGACAGTTACTAATATACATTCTGTGATGGAGATGAAGCCAAAAAGGAGAAGGGAAGAGTTGGATGTATAGATGATGAAAGTGAGAGCTTGGGAAGGAATTGTGAGAAAAGTAATAAAACTTTTGAGCTTTTGTTTGCAGGAAGTGACACAAATTTATTTATTCATCAATGTAATGACAAAGCAATTGAGGGAGGGAGCCAGAATGGATTGAAACAAGGACTTGTTAATGTATCCGTGAAGAGATGGATATAGCTGAGGCCAACATGAATTGAAAGCGGTACCTTACGTTTTGTTCTTGCCTTTCAGTCCTGGCGCATTAAAATACTGGGTTGAGTTGACTGGTTCAACATTAGCTACTGTACAGGATGTTGCAATTGCTGCTGCAATCTATGTTTGGGAGACATCAAGAATCCTGCTGAGAGCCTGACTCACTTTGGTGGATTGACCTTGTGGTGAACTCATTGAAGTCATGTGACAGGCCCATGCAGGTTGTTTCACAGGTAATTTGACATGGAAACCCTCTGATGTTTTTTTCAGCTGTGATTTTTTTGGCGGGACTGGCTTCCTACTTGCTCACTAACTGCAAATTAGGACATGGCTAAGAAATATCATATGGAAGGAAACAGCAATTTGGAAAACGTAACGAAAAAGAGGGGTGGATTATGTCTTTTTTTTACTTGTCCAAAATATTTCTGTCTTGACAACTGGTATTTCAGACAAATATATGGGCAACACATTGTTTAAAATAAATTCATTCTCTCTCCCCCATGCTGAGTCCCAGCATCACTGGAGAGGGAAAGAGATCTTTTTTCCCCTTCCATGTCCTTCGATTGTGTGCTGTTTGATCTGCTGACTGTTTCTAATGTTTTGGTTTTCCTTCAGATTTTCAGCCTTGTGGTATTTTGCTTTTAAATTATTGTTTAGTAATTTTTTAAAAGCATTAAATATGGTCATTTTTCAATATGGTGCAATATGGACTTGAGATGTCTGTCAAAGGTTTGGAATAAACAAGCTAGTAGATTTTCCTTTTGGAAGATTCCAAAAGTATTTTTGTCAGGACATATGGGATTACAGATTTATGTGCTCTTAACAAGGGGTTTGGTTGTTATAGTGCCTGACTCACTTCATCGAAGGACTAGATTATAGGGAAGCTCAAGTAGAAAAAAAATGTCAGAACTGCTTCAAAGGCATGTCGGTAACTAAACTAAACCAAAATGAATGACGTGCAGTGTTGAATTTTTTAATTTAGGTTTAGTGCTGCACAAGCGGGGGGGTGGGGTGGGGGCCGGTGATTTAAACTGGAGTTGTAGGGGGATGGGAATCAGAACACCAGAATTGATAGTGGAATGGTTGTGGTGAAAGAGGTTGTTAAGTCTACATACAAAGTCAGGAATCGAAAAGTAGGCCACGTTGGGATTAATGTTCTGAGCTGCCATTATTTCAATACCAGCAGTATTGCAGGAAAAGCAGATGATCTGGGTCATCTTAAGGTTGTGATAGGTGGTTTTAACTTTCCACGTATTGACTGGACTCCCATTCTGTAAAAGGGCTGGATGGGAAAGAGTTTGTCAAATAAATTCAGGAAAGTTTGTTTCATCAGTACATGAAATCCTAACTAGAGAGTATGCAATATTTGATTTCCTATTTGGGAATGAGACAGGGCAAGTGAGAGAAGTTTGTAGAACACTTTGCATCTCGTGATCATAATGCCATTAGTTTCAAAGTAAATATGGAAAAAGATAGATCTGGTCTGTGGGTTGAGATTCTAAATTAGAGAAAGACCAACTTTGATGGTATCAAAAAAGATCTGGTAAATGTAGATTGGGACAGACTGTTTTCTGGGAGAGGTGGACTTGACAAGTGGAAGGCCTTCAAAAGTGAAATTTTGAGAGTACAGAGTTTGTATGTTCCTGTCAGAATAAAAAAAAAGGCAAGGAGGTTTAGGGAACCTTGGTTTTCTTTTTTTTTTGGCATGTGCCTGCATGCGTGCGAGTCTGTGCATCTGCGTGTCCGTGCGCGCATCCGTGATGATGGATTTTTCATGGCTTTTTTACAAGGTGCGGAGCGAGAGAGAGGGAGACTGCGTGGCGTGTCACTCCCCACACAGACACTTTTTTGCAGCATTTTCCCTTTGTTCTACGAGGTCGAGTTGTGGTCTTGACACTCAACCCGGCACGGATGGAAAGCGTACTCGGGGGCAGACCCAACTAGTCTTGAACTTGGGAACCTCTGCTCTCGGGTCCGGTGCCGATGTCATTGCACCACCAGCCGGCCTGGGAACCTTGGTTTTCAAGAGAAATTGAGGCCCTGGTTAAGAAAATGGAGGTGCATAGCAAGTACTGTATAGGCAAGAAGGAACAAATGAGGTACTTGAGAAGGATAAGATAAGCAAGAGAACACTTAAAAAAGAAATCAGGAGGGCTAGAAGAAGACATGAAGTAGTTTCAGCAGACAAGTTGAAGGCGAGTCCAAAAGAATTTTGAGAATCAGAATTGGGTTTATTATCACCAGCATGTGACGTGAAATTTATTAACCTAGCAGCAGCAGCAGTTCAGTGCAATACATAATTAGCAGAGAAAAAAAACATAATAATAAACAAGTAAATAAATTATGTATATTAAATATGTTTTTAATAAAAGTGCAAATACAGAAATACTGTATTTTTTTTAAATGTGAGGTCGTGTCCAACGGATTGCAATGGAAAAAATTGGTCCTCTGGAAGATCAGTGATAATCTATGCGTGAGGCCGAAAGAGAAGGGAGAGATCTTCAATTGATTTTTTGCAACTGTATTTGTATGGGACACAGGCTTTTTGAAGTGACGCAAAGTAGCAGTTAAGGTCATGGACCCTATACAGGTTACAAAGGAGGTGTTTTTGGTCTTGAGGCAAATTAGGGTAATTTAATTTAATTAGGGCAAATAAATCCCCAGAGTATTCTATGGGACCAGATATGTAAGTGTTTGGATAGGTAGGGACTGATTCGGGATAGTCAACGTGACTTTCTGCATGGTAAGCCATGTCTAACCAATTTTGTATAACTTTAAGAAGTCGCCAGGAAAGTATGTGAAAACAAGGCAGTAGATTTGTTTACATGGACTTCAGCAAGGTCCTGCATGGGAGGTTTTTCAAGAAGGTTCAGTGACTTGGTGTTCAAGATTAGGTTGTAAATTGGATGGTTTTGCGGAAGAAGCCTGAGAGTCGTAGTGGATGGTTGCCTCTGACTGGAGGCCTGTGACTCGTGGTGTGCCACAGGAATGGGTGCTGGGTCCGTTGTTTGTCATCTATCTCGATGATCTGGGTCATCTATCTCAATAAACTGGATCAGCAAATTTGTGGATGCAACCAAGATTGGAGTGCAGTGGATAGTGAGGAAGATTATCATTGCTTGCAATGAAATCTGGACCATCTGGAAAATGGGATGAAAAATGGCAGATGTAATTTAATGCAGACGAGAGAGGTGGTGCACTTTGAGTGGACCAACTAGGGTCGGTCTTGCACAGTAGGGCATTAAGGAGTGAGGTAGAACAAAGAGATTTGGGAATACAGATCCATAATTTCTTGAATGGTGCTACAGTTGGGAAGAGTGGTAAAGAAAGCTTTTGGTACATTGGTCTTCGTAAATCAAAGTAGTTAATACAGGAGATGGGATGTTACATTGAAGTTGTATAAGATGTTGGTGAGGCTTAATTTGCGTATTGTATGTAGTTTTGTTTACCTACCTACAGGAAACATATCAATAAGATTGTAAGAATACAGAGAAAAAAATCAAGGATGTTGCCAAGACTCAAGGACCTGAGGAAAATGTTGAATAGGTTAGAACTTTATTCTGTAGAATGCAGAGGTTTGAGGGGAGATTTGATGAAGGTATACAAAATTAGGGGGAGATGGGATAAATGCAAGCAGGCTTTTTTCCACTGAGGTTAGGTGAGACTCGAACCAGAGATCATTGGTTGAAGGTGAAATTTTGAAGGAGAACTTGAGAGGGAACTTCTCCACTCAGAGAGTGGTGAGAGTGTGGAATGAGCTGCCAGCGCAGGTGGTGGATATGTGTTCAATTTTTTAACATTTAAGAGAAGATTGGATTGGTGGATGGATGGGAGTGGTATAGGATAGAGGATTATGGGACTAGACAGATTAATGGTTCGGTACAGACTAGATCGGCTGAAAGACCTGTTTCTGTGTTGTAGTACTGTATAACTCTATCCAGATACTTCTGCTCTTAAGAAGAAATAGTGCATTCACAATGGAGAATTTGCCTCTGAAAACTAAAACTAGGTGAGCTGATGAAGTTGTATTGGAACAATCAACAAGTCAGCCATGTTGATAAAAATCATTATTGCAACCTGTTGTTGATCTCCTTGGCGAAACATAGAGCTTAAAAAAAATAAGTTAGAAGGATATATATGTATAAAAGTATTTTTGTAAAAAGTTGTGACTCCATTTAAATGAAGAATATTTTAAAGGAAGTGAGGAAGCAGAACCTGACCGAAGCAGTACTAAAATTCTATTTTTACATGTGTCCGGAGACTCGCTGAACATGCTGCCAGCAAGTGATGAGGTTGGAAGCTTAAGATGAAACTGAAAGCTTTACACTCTTGGCGGAACCATGTAATTACATTTTAAGATTATTCTGATTTTGGCACCATTTACAATTTAATAAAGCAGGAAGAGATTGCTTAATCAGGACAAGTGCGAGGTGATGCCTCTAGGAGGTTAAGTGCAAGAGGAAAATGTGCAGTAAATGTTAGAACCCTTGGGAGTACACAAGTACAATAATGCTCCCATGGGTGCAAGTCCATAAGTAGCATCGCAAGTAGATAAGGTAGTAAAGGGTATGGCATACTTGCTTTCATTGTTCATGGCATTGAGTTTTAAAATTGGGAAGTCATGTTGCAATTGTGTTAAGTTTTAGTTAGGACACATTTAGAGTGGTTGCCAGATCTGGTTGCCATATTGCCACCGGGGAGGTGATAGAAGCAGATGTTTAAGAAGCATCTGGACAGACATGAGCGGGGGGGGGGGGGGGGAAATACAGGGGATATGGACTATTTGAAGGCAAATAGGATTAATTTACATTGACATGATTGTTGGCGCAAACTTGGTGAGCCAAAGGGCCTGTTCTTCCGCTGAACAGTTCTTTGTATAGTCCTTAAACATTTAACAAGGTTGAATTTTTATGTGGCCCATCCTGATCATTGTGAATACGAAGTTGGGGATTTTCATGCTTATCCAGACTTTGCAGAAGTTCATTTGGAATGAGGTATAGCTCCTTCAACTGGGCAACATGAAGAAATTCTCCAACTGCTGGGTTACACTTCTGTAGCAACTGGTATTTTGTTTTAGCCCTTCTCAATAATGCTTACTTCAGCTGACAGTTATGCACTTTCTGGAGTCTTCTACAATGTTGAATACATGGCAATTGTAGCTATCTTTTCCCTTCATTCTAATGGTACTGGCTGAGTTACATGTCTTGTGTTTTTCAGCCCAGTTGAAGTGGCCAATTATAACTAAGAATTAGAATCGAATCAGGTCAATCTTATTTGCGCCTTCTGATGTCAGAAGACATTGTGAACAATATATATTGTCAACTGTGCCAGCAAAGGAGTGAAAAATGGTTGAAAATTTAAATGGATTTTGCTTTGATAATTGCTTGTATGTGTAGTTAAGCACTTAATCATAATTCAGTTTAGTTTTGAAGCAATCTGCATTTTTTTATTATCTACTGGGTCAGGTAGAACTGTGGGTAAACAGTTTGTGCATGGTGCATATCCTCCATATATCAACATACTTATGCGTATAACAGGCGGAGACATGAATTAAAGGCAATACATTGTTTACATAGGGTAAAAAATTCAGTGCATGTGACTTCTCTGCACCTTGGATGTAGCTTGAGAGGAACAACTTACCAATTTTTGTGACGACGTCTGGTCATGGCATTCATTGGACGTTCATAACCAGTTTTAAAATGTTATGAGATGTCTTGGCTTTTCTTTGGCAGAAAGCTATATATTTTAAAACAAGATTATACTCTGAGTTAGACCTGATACTGCATTTTAAAAGCTAAAATTATGTGCTCAAATTTTAACCATATAATTTTATAAATTTTTCTGTTTTGGTGAGGTTTAGTTACTGTGAAGAATGCATTTTCTCGTCTTGTTAAATGTGATGTGAAGATAATGCTTTATTTGAGAGACATGCATTGTGATGGCATTTTGACACTGGCAAACTGTGTCAATGTCCTTTGCTGACGGAAACCCATTGTGCTGCAGGATTTTAGTTGTCAGTGTGCCATGGTAAGGGAGACATAGTCATGCTGCAACATCTGTGAAACATGGACAGAAAAAAAGATCATTAAAACGTGTCAATGTTCTTGCTCCCAACCTGTGGCATCTGGCAGCACAAAAGTATTGCAGAACTTGTTGGCACCTTAGTGTAAAGCGTCTAGAATGCTGGTATTGTGACAGCGCATCAAAATAAATTGCTGTCAACAGGCCAAAACACAACTGCAATGCTTTTGCCTGATGTGTGAAGGCTTAGACAGGCTGTCTTGACAAGATGTGGTGGAGCACCTGCAAATGATTGGCTACAGTGATAAGAATCTGATTTCTGATCTAACAGTGGAGTTTCAACTTCTATTATTTTTAAGCTTGATCATAGGTAGTTGATTTGTTCACATGGCTCAAAATATTGTACATATTAATATGTGCAAGGTGAATCAATTGTTGGTTCCTAAATTAGCTACAGCCAAATGGAAATTAAAAGCTTTTGAGTCAGTTAGTAAAGAACCAAGAACTGACATGAGAAAATGTTATTGGTTAGTTTGAATCTGTCTTGTGTTTTGAGCTGTCTGAATTGTTATTGCTACGTTTAAGCATAAATCTCCATCTGTTTTTTGTTATGCAACAACTTGTTCCAGACAGTGTGTGGCCTTGTAAAAGAAATTGATTATTAGCTTCTCCCAGCTTTACTGATCCAAAAATGTGTTTAGTGTTCTATGGAGTAACTCTAGATTTGACAGCTAGGTATTTGGGGAAAATGTATGGCTCCTTAATTGGAGAAATGCAAAACATGTAGCATATTAGGTATTTCTTTTAAGAGTAAAACAGCAATCTGCAATAAAGTTTTTTTTAGGCTGCAAATTATTGTTAGCTATCTGGATTTGATAAGAAGTTTCTTTCTTGAAATCACTATCCATTCTCGGCCGTATTGTTATTTTATTCCTTAAAGGCAGTTAATGAGAAATAGAGCCTCATTATGATTTTAAGGATGAGAGAGGAAGGCTTTTAATTAATGATATGTAAATGGTCTTGAATTGATTATGTTAGAATATCAAGAGAGATGGGTAGAAGCTGTGGTGTAATATATTTTAATTAAGAATTAATTAAAAATGATGGCAATTTCATAAAGCCTCGCAGAAAATAGTGGAATTTACTTTCTGTCAGGAGTAAATTAGCTAGTGATTAAATAAGGGCCATGCATTAATACCGTAGTTATTTTGAAATTGAGCCGCAAAGAGCAAACAGCATTTCTTTTTTAAAAAAGTTATTCTTTACAAAACCAGCTTTTTTTCTCTCTATGAATATAAATATGAGTTGTATTCTCCTTTGAATCTGATGGTCAGAATAGCACAGTTTATTAAATTGCTTTGTTTGCTACCTGCTAGAATTTTTTGACAAATATAGTATAAGAAATTAAGTTACTGCTTTGTGACATTTTGAATTTGAGGCTAGTTTCATCTGTTTTAATTATTCAGATAAATGTAATAATCTTTATTGATACATGTCACATTTAAATGAATTAATTTTGGATGTATGCATCCAGTTTTAATTCTAGCACAGTGCAAAGCTTTCTGGTGCATCTAATCAGTCATATTACTTGAAAATCAAAACGTGTATATTAATAATCTTTGGTGTCTTAAATTAATGGATTGTCTGTTTAGTAATTTCACATTTCTGTAAGGTGGGTTTTAACTTGACTAAAGCATTGTATATTTGAACTGTTCTGATAAAGTTGCTTTGTGGTGTCATTAGCTATGATTATAGTCATGTTGTTTTGTAGTAAAAAAAGAAGCAAACTTGGCAAAAACATTGTCTATTGTAAACCTGTACATGTGGATCTATTTTTTCAGTTGAAACCCTAGTCATATTTGATTGTTTAGACTAATTTGTAATTTTAGAAAGCGTTTTGTTCAAATGGGCTAATCAACAAGTCGAGATATGTTGGTGAAAGTGATAGCTTCAGATAATCACACAGGGTGTTTTAGATTGGTGTGAAGGTTTGTGTTGTAAATGGAAGGAAATGGGCTGGATTTGTGAAATGGAAATTCCCATTGGAGTGGTGATTGGAATGCTTGAAGCTGCTACTATTTCCCATAATATTGAAGCAAAAAATAGATACTATTAAGTGAATGTGGGGGGTAAACAGGATCTGATTGATGTAATGAGACAATGATAAGAGGATGAGTGGCTCCTGATCATATAGTAGACTGGTTGGGAGCTCGTGCTCTGTGGCAGTATAACCCCCTGTGCCTGGCCGAGCGTCCCTTGTCGACATCTGGTACTAGTTGCAATACATCACTGTCAGAATTGCTTTCCATACATATCTGCATTTACACGTTAGTTACCTATGCAGCAGTCTTCAAAAAAACCTGAACAGTCTTGACACAGTGTCCCTGGTGGAATTCTAAAGGTGAACCAAAGTTGGGAGGCACAGTGTCTAGCGTCACTGACTAGTGCACATTAAAGACGTGAAACCTGATTAAAACTGAAAGCAAAAATTTATTACTGTTGGTTCTCCACTTTAAAGGAATGGATTTACTGTTCACATTTTTATGTATTTTTTTCAAAACCGTATAGGAGGTAGAAATGTTGAGTTAATGCTATATTTCCATTTGAAACTCTACTAGAAATGTATTTTGGAAAGCATAATAAATTTTTTTTTCTGCTAGCATCATTGGTAATGTATTGAAGTCCATTTCCAAAATATAAAAGTAAAGTATACATTAATATTCATATAAATTTTCATTAATAGAATTCCATGGAAATTAAATTCAAATAACATTTTAGTTTCCATTTCACTCATGCTGTTTGATTTTTGTCTTTCTGCTTGCAATGCAGTATATCATAGTAATTGAAGAGTGACGGTTGCAGGTACCATAAAGTATTACATATAAAATGTTAAGACATTGACTTGATATTATTTTAGGTAACTGATGAGAGAATACATACTGTAATAACATTCTGCACATTTCTGATTTTCTACTGAATGATGCACAGGTGCTACAGCTGTTCTGCACAATGTCGGAATAATTTGCACATGCTTAGAAACAGATTTTCGGTGGAGGTACTGTCACTTGCAGTAATGGGATAGGTACTGACATCCTGCAAACATCAGTATGGGTTATAAGCATATGGTTACTACTGTGGTAGTTGCAATACATTGATGTAATTCACCCTTTCCATTCTTTAACACAATTGATTCCTTCGTGGAAGGTGAAGTCCAGTGACTTAATTATTCAAAATAATTTTAAGTACCACTTTTTGTCTGCTGTTTTTGATGAGAAAAATGTACTTTTGAGTTGTTGATTGAATGCTGCATTTCGGAAAATTATTTTGTATCCATTTCCATTATTGCATATGTTTTGACAGATTTTCATTTCATTTGTTTATCATGCATCCTAGTCACCATTTTGACTTATTCACCTCAATTGGTATGGCCTCAGAGACTTGGATGTCTTATGGGTGGAGACTGTAAAGAAATTGAACGTTGGAGAACCAGTGAAGCATGTAGAAGATGTTTAAGAAGATCTGGAATACACCAGAAAATCTGGATTGCTTTGGTCATACAGGCACTCGCCAGATGTTTCTTAAATGTTATGCAAATATCTGCATCCACCTTCTTAGGCGGTGTATTCCAGATTGCAACTACTCTCTGAGGTGGGGGGAAGGGGGAATATTTCTATTTCAATCTCTTGATCTCACTTAAAACTGTACCCTCTGGTGTTAACCATTTCTGCCTCATGTCGTTCCTTACTAACTCCCCTTTCTGCGCCCCTTGGAATTGTGTACACCCCATTCAGATTCCCTGTTCTACTCCAAGGAAAACCAGCCCAGTCTCCCCTCATAATTGAAACTTTTCATTTCAGGTAACATTCAGGTGAATCTTCTCTGCATTCTGTAGTGCAATCACACTCACCTATTAGTATGGCAACCAGAAAGAAAGTAAAGACATCTGTTAGTCCTGCGAGACCATGGATCTGCGCCTGGAAAGTCTTCACTCTCCAGGGTGCAGGCCTGGCAAGGTATGGAAGACCGACAGTTGCCCATGCTGCAAGTCTCCCCTCTCCACAACACCAATATTGTCCAAGAGAAGGGCAAGGGCCGATACAGCTTGGCAGCAGTGTCGTCGCAGAGCACTGTGTGGTTTAGTGCCTTGCTCAAGGACACAACACACTGCTTCAGCTGGGACTCAACCTCACGACCTTCAGATCACTAGTCGAATGCCTTAACCACTTGGCCACGTGCCCACACAACCAGAATAGTTCAATATTCCAACTGTGATCCAACTAATATTCCTTAAAGTTGCCTCGTCTGACAAAGACACGTGTCCTGTCCCCAAATTACTGTACATGGTTGATTCTTGCCTCTTCCCTTGTCCATATTGACTTTAAGAAGTATTCACCTTCAGTGTTTCATTTAAGGGTAAATGCTATTATGTAGCTGATCAGCCACCTGCTGCTCACCATGCAGCAGTTTGGACACACGGGCATAATAGGGTCTATTCTTAATTTTGATTGGTTACTGTGCTGCTGTTGGTGATTGTGGTTTGTTGGAAGTAGTACGTATCAGATGGAAAGATCACTTTTGGAAGATCATGTAAGATTCAAAATTTATGCACTTAATTTGGAAGGTTCGTAATTACGGAGGACGCATAGCTTTTGGAGATTTATCAATGTCGATCACTATTGCGTGTCTGCCAGGTGGCAAAGTGGGGCATGAAGGAATTATGATCTGCAACTTGGCTAATATGTTATCAAGTAGCTATCATTTTCTTTCAAGGATAACAGAACTAAGATCTGGGAATCTTTTCATAGATTGTTGGAATGATGAATTCAGATTAGTTTCCTGTTTTACCTGAAAGCAGGGGATTGTCAAGTTGACCTCCACATACTGTGTTGTGTGGTATTCTTATAGAGAGGAACTATCATGCCTTTGTTGGGAAAAAAAACTATTGATATGACACACCCTAGAAAAGAACTTAGAATTAAAGTGAAATAAAACCTTTTCTACAAGTTCTAGATTTTCTTTTATATCATTGAAAATTTTTGCCTTTAAGGTGAATTGTAAGCAGGTATTCCACTCTGGCTTTCTCCTTGTGGTTTATGATGGTGATCTGTCAATGATATTGAAAATCCAAACTTGCAAATGCTATAACTTCTTGTGTCAGGCAGCACCTGTGCAGAAAGAACAGTTGACTTTTCAAATCAGTAATCCTTCCTCAGAAGTGGGAAAGTGGGCATACATTTTTACTTGATAAAGTGGATCTGCAGACCAAGTTTGTCCAAGAGGCAAAAATGTTTTCAGATCTGCCTTGTTGATAGATAAATGAGGGGATTTAAACATTCTGGGGATATCAGATGGAGAACAGAGCAATTGCAGGAAAACTGAAATGGAATAAAATGCTGGAAACACTTTGTAAACTAGTCTACATTAGTAGGTAGAGAAAATCTAATTTCATTTTACAGATGGATGACCTTGTAACAGGACAGGTCAATCTTGATACAAACAGTAAGATCTCAGTGAAATTACTGCATCTTAACCAGGACACAAAGGTAATTTGTTGTTGCAATGACTGCTGAATGGGAGAAACTTGTGTGGTTCAATGTTTCTATCATGTGTGCTTTCTATAGTTGTTAAAGTCTTGAGGGAGAAGTTTAAGAGGTTTTTCCGTCAGGGTCTTTACGAAATACTTGCTCCCATGTAAGGGGATATTCTGGCTTATTTGTGAGAATAGGTTGAAGGTGTGCAGAACAGGGCAGCTTGTTAGAGGAGTGAATAGGAAAAATGATAGAACAGACCTCACCAGGATGTCTTCAAGGAGCATCTCCTACCAGTGTGTTGGCCATATGTGCATAAAACATCATTATTGAGGTGTATCACTTTGTGCAGCTGCCACATCAAAGCAGCAAGACTTTTGATAGGGCTGTGGTAATCCATATATAAAAGCTAATTGCATGGAAATGTTTTAAAATCAAAAACAATTGTGTGCTTGTGGCATGGCCATCATGTATTGTGTGTCTCTCACTCCCTTCTGAGAAGATGGTGCAGAACTATCATCTTGAAATCTTGTCCTTCTGCTGAGCACATTTCCAATAAGGAAGTTCCAATTTGAGACCCAGTGACAGTAAAGAAACAGAACATTATTTCCCCATGGAGGATGAAGTTTTGTCAAGTAGCTGGAGTCTCAATCAATTAGGGTGCTTGTTCTGATGGTGTTATTATTTGTATCAGTTTTCCATCCACTGTTGTGAAAGGAAGGTCATTAACTTTCCTTGAATAGAGCAAGTCATCCATATTTCTTCACTTTGTGAGAGATTACATATGCAGAGACAACACTCCCTGGTAAACACGAGGAATTCTGCAGATGCTGGAAATTCAAGCAACACACATTAAAGTTGCTGGTGAACACAGCAGGCCAGGCAGCATCTCTAGGAAGAGGTACAGTCGACGTTTCAGGCCGAGACCCTTTGTCAGGCTGTTCTTAGTGCAATGTATCTATAATGGACTGTGTTGAGATGCTTTTAAATGCCGCTCACTTTGGTAAACCATAGGCATGTTGGCAGCAGTCTGAACTGACAGTGGACATCATTGTTTGTTCTGTGCTTCCATTGCAGTTCCAAAAACTGGCTGCTGCTGCTTGTGTTGTGCAATCAGTGATATCAATTATTGAACATTGTGGTGTGTGAATGGCTGGTTCTAACTCTCACCTTGTAAAGGCACATGGTGGCTGTGTTGTTACTGGCTTTTGCTGTTCAGGGTTAAGTGAGGAACAAATTGTTCATGTGAGCTGTTCTTGGTTACTTTGATTTCCATGTGCATTGTCAGAAAATTGGAAAACAGAAAATGTATCATAAATGACGGAGGTTTTTGATGTCTTGGCGTTAATGCATCTTCATTGTACAGATAAATTAAAACATAATTTCTCAATCCAAGTAGGGCTCTTTCTACAACATGCACCTTTTCTGTTATGGTCATATAATGATTAAATGATATTAATAATATTTATTCCATTATAGATTACTAGCACTCCACTCATTCTTTGTTCACTGTTTTGGACTTTTGGTTAAACTTTGTGGAATTGTTGTACTTCACCAACTTCAGCAGCTGCAACGTGAAGTATGGTTGAATTTAAAATCTTTCTGAATGGCACTTGCTCCTTCATTTCCAATGCCATCCTAGCAGCCAAACCTGTGTCTCTCACAAAACTTTCAGTGAGATTAAGTTAAGCAGTATAAAGTTGTAGACTCAGTGGGAATGATACCTGCTTCTTTCACCTTTACAACCCAGATACAATAGGCACGTGTAGCCATACTGCATCTCAACTGAATCTGCGAACTATTTCTAATTCTGACATATTTAATGCATTTTGTTATTGGTGGTTATCTTTTAAAATCTGCATGTAGGCTCTGAAGGTCCATCAACTTAAAAAGTTACTGTTATTTGTAATTATTAGCTTCCTTTATTTGGTTGCTACTAAATGGGGCAACAACTGATATTAAAATAAGTAAAGCTGATGGAACGAAATGCAATTGCTTGTATGCAGATCCATGCGAATTCCGAATTTACTGAGCTATAAAATTTCATGAAGCAGTATTTAGCTATTCTAAAGAAAATATTTAATTTTAGTTTTTTTTTTGCTTTTGATGAAGGGGAAAGAAATATTAAAAGAGATGGGCTTTCTGTAACCTATTTGGTTGTGGTGCAGGGGTCATAAGCTGAGTTCAGTGAAGAGAATCAGAAGATCAGATGATGCTGAGCTATGTCTGAGAGATGAGAGGTACAGAATTACAAGCGAGAGTGCAGGCCTGCTGAGGCAATTACAGCTTAATGGGGTCATTTGGAAGGCAATTGCCATGGGTTAATGTAGTATGGAGAGATGAGGTGAGATTGAAGTGAAATTTTGGGCTTGAAGTGCTTGAGATGGAAGATCAAATGCAGTGAATTCAGCAGCGGAGAGAACAAACACAGAGCTTCAGTAAGATTGCTCTTCTTTGTGAAAAGAAAGCCCACCGATTATCATTTTTGTTTTGATGCGGTGTGTAGAGGGTGGGATGGCAACAGTGCAATTGAATTTTCATTAATATGAGAGGTCCTTATAATAAAAAGGAAAGTTGGCATAAGAATAGTAAACTCCTTAAGTATATGACTTGTAAGGAGCTGGTTTTCATTTTTGTATAGCATTGATTTTTTTCATGCAAATTGCTTTTTTACAATAGTCAGGGGTATGAGAAATTGTGGTATATCATGCTTGTTTTTATGAACTATATCTTCTGTGGCATTTTAAGGCCAAGTGTTAAAAGGATAGCTGTGAATGAACAAAGTGTTCATAAATAGAATGCAAGAGGCAGATGACAGTGAGAAAGATCATTATGGCTCGTTACCTCGGCTAGTTCATTATCTTAATTGCAGGGTTGCAGCAGAATGTAATCCTGGCCCGGAATAACACAGGGGTTTTACAAGGAACGGCATTGACACCATTTGGTTTAGGGACTTGTGACTGTTTCCCAAAACACCAGTACATGAACATTTATTGTTGATCAAAGGCTGAACTACTTTAAAGTCAGCTGTATGAAAGGCCTCCTGAGCAGTAATGTGCACTGAACCATTATGGAAAAATCACAGGTACAGCATTTATTTCTGCTTGTCCATGGCTGTGCCAGATCACTGAGTGAAAATAGTATCTTAGTTGGGTTTAAGTATTTTGAATGTTTTTCATGATCATGAGTGTCATCATGGCAAAATTAATTTTAATAAGTGAAGCTACTGAGGAACTATATCTCTTATTTTATTCCCTGATTGGAGATCAAAAGTTTTGAATAAAAGTTTGCTTGCCTAAATCTTAATGGTGTTTGTCCACAATGGTCAAAGGTATGTTCTTTTTATTGGCATTCTGTTTAGAACTTTGCCTTGGGCGTGTTTGCTTCTCATCACATTTAGCCAAATGCTGACTGAGTTTTATTATGCAAGAAGAATGATATTTGAGGAAAACTAATGTACCAAAGACAGAACAGTACAAACATGATCTGGCTGAAATAGTTTCTTCAAAGTATTTTTGTTTTGCATTTGATGATGTTAATCTGCAGCTTGGTGGGCAGAATCTTGTCAGAAGGCAAAGTGTTCAACTCCTAGTACGATGGTCCTGAAGATGGATAGAAATTGGCTCATGACCATACACTACACCTTCTCAAACACCTGACAGCATCTCTTGGTTTAATCCCAAAATGAAGAACTGGACAAGGAGCTGGAGGACCATTTCTGTCCCTTATGACATGCTAATTTAAACATTTCTTTGACATTTTTAACAGTAATCAGAGAGGTTGCTGTGGAATCCTGCCTTCTTGTTGCCAACCTATTCTTGAATGACATCCATCATATTGATACATCTATGGGTCTTAGTTGTTTTTGACATCTGCCCCAGGCACCAAAAAGAAAATCTCCCCCAGAAAGTTAACTGTGGCATCCTTGCTTGCTGATTGAACTATTCCTAAACTTGTGTTTCTGTGAAGGTCGTGTGAATTAAATGACATACATATTTGACAGACTTGGGTCATCTGTTTATTCTGTATGCGATGCAGTTGAGTGAGCAAACGTAGATGGTATCCACTACAGCCACTGGAGTGAAATTTAAAATGTACTTTTATAATTTATTCTTCTTTGCCATTTGCCAGATCAGATGATCTGCTCCTTGGCTCGAGCCAGTCATATGCTTTCAGTTTTATACATATTGTCCCTTTTTATATTCAGGTTATAAGTTTGTTATTTGACCATTTCCAATGACCCCTCTGTCTAGGTTGAAATAAGTGGCATACACTTTGACTCAAAATTGAGAGTCTGAATTCTACCCTTAATTGAAACCACCACAATTCTTTGAAATTGAGTCTTATCTTCAAATGAATAATGATTATTTCGTAAAACCTGTTGTTACTTTGATACCAATTCCAAGCATTGTTTTGTTTGAAAGTATTTATTACAGATATGATTGATCAATAGCTAAAAACAATTTTAAAAATTTGAATTTCTTTCAGCAGGTATGCCTATTTGATTGCGATTGAATTGTGATCCACAGATTTGATCAAGGAAGGTCTGTTCATTGAAGGTTGGATATTAAAATGTTTTACAGGTTTTCCTCCTGGGACTATGTTTTTATTCTGCTTCAAGCTAATACAATGAAAGGCCTCTCTCTCCTCTGGTTCAGACAAGTTTTCTTCATCCTGGTTTAGTTTTCAGTGAAACAAACTGCATAATGAAACTGACTGTGAAGTTTAATTGGTTGCAAACCAACACTGACTTGGAGGCCACCAGAAGTGGAAGGAATGGGTGGAATTCTGAGTTGGGATAAAGTAAATTAGTGCAGTACAAAGGACTTTCATATTTGGCTTGAAATAAAATTGATGCAAGATCTTGCCTGTTGCATCTCGAGGATATTCCAAAGCACATCATGCACAAGACTGACTTTTTAAGTCTAGACGAATTTGGTCATGTTATAACAGTGGCTCCAAGAAGATTCCAAGGATAAACCACATTCTATCCAAAAATAATTGCTTGTCATGGGAGGGATCTTGTCCAGGATTTGAGGAGAATAAGAGAAAATCTGCAGATTCTGGAAATCTAAGCAACACACACAAAATGCTGGAGGAATTCAGCAGACCAAGCAGCATCTATGGAAAAGAGTACAGTTAAGGTTTCAGGCTGAGACCTTTCTGAAGGGTCTCAGCCTGAAACGTCAACTGTATTCTTTTCCCATAGATGCTGCCTGGCCTGCTGAGTTCCACCAGGATTTTGTGTTTAAGGAGAATATATTGTACATAAAGAATCACATCAGTTGATCCTAGGACAAGTCTGGTGCTTGTGGAGCAGATCTATAGTATGTAGTGTGTCGAATCTTATGATTAAAAGGGCATATGTAAATGCAGAGCAGGTGTAAAAATAACAGGCAACAGGATGTGAATAGAGAGAAAATACATTAATGGTATAGTGCAAGTATATGTTATTTTTGTGTATAAAACATATAAAGCCACATTATTGTACACTAGTTTAAAAAAAGCTTTCCTATTGTAAGAAGGGAAAGAAATCAATGCGGCAATCTTTCTCTTTCCCCTCATCCAATCCGTAATTGAAATGGAAAATCAAATGAACGCAGAGCAGATAATTGTTTTATCAATATTCCTTGCCTGCCCTACAAGGGTCAGTGCAGAATGATCATGAGCTGGGGATATGACAAGGACAAAATGTGAAATTGAACAGCATGGAGGCAATAAATCAAGCTTGACAAGAAATAGTGACCAGCATGTAGCTACACTATGTAGGTGGCAGGCCAAAGTTTGTTCTCATCTGGCTACACCTAGTCAGATGTAAACTTTGACACTTAATTGGCTTGATATACTTACGAAAGCTTTTTATCTTTAGGTATGTTTTCTTTGCTATTTTACAATAGGTTTATTCAACAATACTTTGGAAAACTGAAATGTTGAGATGTATGGTGTCCTGTGCAAACCTCATTAAATTTTTTACCTTTGGCCTTTTTCACACAAGCAAAAATCTTATCAACAAAATTACTGTGGTCATCAAAAAAAACTTTTTTTCCAAGCACTGCAGAAATCATGGGTGCATAGTGCAGTGCATATTTTCACTTAAACTCTCCTGAATTCTGCCTCCTGAATGAGATTCAATAATAACTGGAGTCTCCCTCCTTATTTTCCCTTCATTTGGTATTAGTGGAGTTTCCAGCAATGGTCTTGAGTTGACATGCCTAACTTGTTAAGAAGCAGGATATTGTTCTTTACCATTTGTAATATTTCCATGTGTTTCATGATAAAAATCTTTTAATAATTTGTTAGTGTTTGATCTGTTAATGGGTTATTTTTGTTTTTCTTTTACCTTTTTAAAGTGTCCTGCAAGCTCTTCTTTAAAGACTTTGGCAGTTAAAAAGCACTGTCTAAAACAAAAGCAGATAAAGCAAAATTCTAATTGGAATAAGTTAAATTGGAAAAAAAATGTTGAAAATTATTCTGAAGAAGTCACAATGTTGCTGCCTTAGCTAAATTGCTGGATTAGAAATTTAGGAGCCTGGGTTAACAGCTCAGGATCCAAATTTAAATCTCACTATGGCAGCCGTAGAAGATAATTTTAAAATGCAAAAAAAGCCTAATCATAAATAAGGATAGTCACAAAACTACCAGATTATTCTCAGAGTTCATACAGTTCACTGTAGTCATACAGAAAAAATCTGCCACCTTTATGTGGTCTGACTTGTATGTGACTCCTGATGCATTAATGTGGTTGACTGCTAAATAGCCTGGCAGCCCACTCAGTCATATCATAATTGCAGTATTGAAATAGAAAATAAAGTTAAGTAGGGTGGAGCAAAGTTGGGCTCAGCCCCATTGACTTGGCAAAGTGCCAAAACAAGAGACGTGTTCGACATATCAATTAAGGCATAGTCTGATGCTGTTGTCTTGAAAATCATACCTTCTAATTTCAATCACATTGTTTGGGACTGTGCCACCCCACTAGCTGGGTAAACTTAGAAGGAAGTGTGTGTGAAGTTGTATGTCCAGAAAGGAGAAATCCTTAAGGGCTTGTAATATAGTCTCATGGTATTAGGATAAACACAAGCAAAGAAATCTCTACCTTATTGCCAATTACTATCCCCTTTTAGCTGAAGAGTTGGTGTTCCTTTATGTTGAATGTTATATTGATAAGGTACTGTGGATGGATTTGGAAATTAGTGGTGCTCTGAACTGCGTATTAGATCTACAGAAGACAATAAATGAACTAACATGAAGGATAAACTTTTATCCTTTCCATTGTCCATTAGCAGATTTAATTTTTGGGAGCACTGGTCCAAATGAGCACTATATGTTCCATGTAGAAATGAACTCCTGAATTCACAATCAGGATGGTTTCCTTGGTATTGCATGGTACAAAAATAGACAGAACAAATTTGGCAACTCAAAACTGGGCATATGTTGTGCCATAAGCAATTAGTAGCAGCAGAAATGTGTATCATCACCATCTATAACCTTATGTCCTGGCTTATCTCTTTATTCTTCCATTGCTATCAACACTGATTCAGAAAGGTATGGTTACTTGTCTTGCAAAAGGCGATGGCGTCTGTGAAAAATACTACCATGGGCAGCATCCTGGAGATGGTCAACAAAACTGCTTCTTTCACTTCTTTTTTCTTTCAAATATGGTTCTGGTACTGTCGTAGCCTGTAATTAACAGTTTGATGTGCTTTGGGGCCGATTGAGCAATCTGGCACTTTGCTGTCTGCGCGAGAGTTCTGGGAGGTGACCGGCCTCCGTGAGGCCAAGAAGTTTGGAGACTGGGTGCAAGCCTATGATTGACTAAGTTTCTCGCCAATTAAAGCATTGAAGAAGATTGAAAACATCAAGGCGAGTGTTTAGTGCTGTCTACCATCTTCTCGCTGCTGCCAGAGAGGGTATCTGCGTGTGACGGTCTCTCTTTCCCTCTTGCTTGTTGCTCCCAAAGGAAAGACCCTGCATTCGAATCGGAAGATGGTGCAGGAACAAGGTTTAATCGACACAGTTTGTGAAATGGATTGTAGTTCACATTATGATGTGATTTCTGGTTGCTTCTTTTTCTGTTGCTATTTTTTTGGGGCAACTTTGAATCAGAGCAGCTGGCAGATAATGAACATTGAGCTGAACTGAATTTGGACTCTCTTGTTTTATATTCTGTATTACTTTTTTTGTTGTTTGCATGATTTTTTTTTGTACATGTGGGGGGGGGCTGGTTAATCTTTTTCTTTGACAGGTTCCATGGCTGTCTGTGGAGAAGACGATTCTCAGGGTTGTATACTGCATACGTACTTTGATAATAAATGTACTTTGACTTCTTTGGAGTAGCACCAGGCACTTGAGATGTAAGACTGATAAAGCTGCATCACAGGACCATGTCTGTGCTGAACTGAAACAATAGTGCCCTGCACACTGTTGAGATCTTATCAACCCATTGAACAGATCAGAAGATTCAAGATTGTTCAATGTTATTTCCTGGACACAAGCGTAAAGGAGAATGAAATAACTAGTGCTCTGGCTCCAATGAGCGCAAAAAAAAGACGCCATAAAGAGTACAATAAAAATAAATATACCACAAAAATATAAATAAACTTAAGATAGCTTGGTACATAGATTTTTATGTCTATAAAGTGGCGCTAGGCATGAGGAGTATTAGAAGTGTCTGTTCATCGGGTAACTGACAGGAAATGATAAAATCCCTTTGCACCTCTTTTTTTGTATTTTCTCTCCATTTAGAAAATAGTCAACCCTTACATTTCTTCTGCCGAAGTCCATGACCATACACTTCCCAACACTGTATTCCATTTGCCATTTCTTTGCTCATTCTCCTAATCTGCCTAAGTCCTTCTGTAGTTCTCTACTTCCTCAAAACTACCTGCCCCTTCACCTATCTTTTTATTGTCTGCAAACTTTGCAACAAAGTCGTTAATTCTATCACTCAAGTCATTCACATTTAATATAAAATTAATTGGTCCCAGCACAGATCCCTGTGGAGCACCACTTGTCACAGGCAGCCAGTCAGAAAAGGCTCTCTTTACTCCCAATCTCTGCCTTTTGCCAATCAGCCACTGCTTTATCCATGCTAGAATCTTTCCTGTAATATCATGAGCTTCTAGCTTGTTAAGCAGCCTCCATGTGTGGCACCTTGTCAAAGGCCTTTTGAAAATCCAAGTACGCAACATCAACCAGCTTTTGAAAAGTATTCCAACAGATTTGTTAGGCAAGATTTTCCCCTAAGGAAACTATGCTGACTATGCCTATTTTAAAAATGTCTAAATAATGCCTGTTTTATCCTCCAAGTACCCTGAGACCTTATCTTTAATAATCGACTCCAATATCCTCCCAACCACTGAGGTCAGACTAATTGGCCTATAGTTTCCTTCTTCTGCCTCCCTCCCTTTTAGAAGAGTAGAGTGCCATTTTCAATTTTCCAGTCTTCCAGAACCTCGTGATTCTTGAAAGATCATTTCTAATGCCTCCATAATCTCTTCAGCCACCTCTTTCAGAATCCTGGGGTGTACACCATCTGGTCCAGGTGACTTATCTACCTTCTCTTCAGTAATGGTAACTTCCTTCACACACTTCATGCCCCCTGACACCTGGAACTTCCACCATACTGCTAACGTCTTCCACGGTGAAGACTGATGCAAAATACTTTTTCAGTTCTTCCGCTTGTTCATTGTCCCCCATTACTACCTCTTCATCATTTTCCAGCAGTCTGGTATCCACACATGTCTCTTTTATGCTTTATGTATCTGTAGAAACTTTTGGTATCCTCTTTAATATTATTTGCTAGCTTACTTTTGTATTCCATCTTTACCTCCTTTATGACTTTTTTTAGCTGCTCTGCCGTATCCCTGTCAGCGTTTTTTTCCCAGTCAATTCTGGCCAACTGCTCTCTCATGCCTCTGTAATTCCCTTTACTCTACTGTAATACTGATACATCTGACCTCAGCTTCTCCTCAAATTTCAGGGTGAATTCGATCATATCATGATCACTTGCACCTAAGAGTTCCTTTACCTTAAGCTCTCTAATCAATTCTGGTTCATTGCACAGCACCCAATCCAGAATAGCTGATCCTTTGGTGGGCTCAACCATGAGTTGCTGTAAAAAGCCATCATGTAGCAACTCTAGAAATTGCCCCTTCTGTAATCCAGCACCAACCTGATTTTCCCAATCTACTTGCATATTGAAGTCCTCAATAACTATTGTATCATTCCCCTCTTGGCAGGTATTTTCCTTCTGTTGTTGTAATTTCTTGGCCACATCCTTACTACTGTCTGGGGCTCTGAATACAACTCCCATCAGGGTCTTTTTATCCCTGCAGTTCCTTAGCTCTATCCTCAATGATTCAACACATTCTGACCCTATGTCACCTCTTCCTGACTGCTTGAGGTCTTACGATTTCCTTTTTTTTTTAACCAGTAGACCAACGCTACCCCCTCTTTCTTCCTGCCTATCCTTTTAATACAATGTGTCTCCTTGGACATTAAGCTCTCATCTTTCAGCCATAATTCAGTGATATCTACAACATCATACCTGCCAATCTGCAACTGTGTTGCAAGTTCATCTACTGTATTCCAATTACTGTGTGCATTCAATTACAACATCTTTCAGTCCCGTATTCACCCTTTTCACCTGTATTCAGTCTTTTATGCTGCAACTCGTTCTGTTGACTGTAATTTTGCCCTATCAATAGCCTCTCCTCCCTACACATTGTCTCTGTTTGTAACACCAGCTACCTCATTTTCAGCACTATCATCAGCCTTTCCTATGATACTTCTTGCATTAAAATATATGTAGTTCAGGACACTAGTGCACCATGCTCAACCTTTTGATTTCTAACTTTGTCTGAGGTCTTATGAACATCTGCCTCCACAAACTCTCCACTAACTCCTCTGGCACTCTGGTTCCCATCCCCCTGCAACTCTAGTTTAAACACCACCGTGCAATATTAACACACCAGAATATTAGTCCTCCTCCAGATCAAGTGCAAACCATTCCTTCTGTACAGGTTCACCTTCTCTGGAAGAGAGCCCAATGATCCAAAAACCTTATGCCCTCTCACCTGCACCAACTCCTTAGCCATGTATTAAACTATATAATCTTTGTAGTTCTGGCTTCACTCACATGTAGCATGGGTAGTAATCCTGAGGTCAGAACCTTGTCACTTGTTCTACACATGTCATTAACCATGATTTCTGGCTGTTCACTCTCCCACTTAAGAATGCTGAGGACTTGATCCAAAATATCCCAGGCCCTGGCAATTGGGAGGCAACATACCATCCAGGAATCTTGTTCTCGCCCACAGAACCTCCTGTCTGTTCCCTTAACTAATAAATCCCCTATAACCACAGTGTGCCTCTTCTCTTCCCCCCCCCCTCCCCTCCAACCCACTTGTCAGCCACAGAGGCAGATTCAGTGCCAGAGACCTGACCACTGTGACTGTCCTCTGTTAGGTCACCCCACCCCCTGGCAGTTTACAAAGTGATATACCTGCTGTCAAGGGGGATGGCCACGGGGATCTGCACTGGATCCTTAACCCCTTTCCCCTTCCTGACTGTCACCCACTTTCCTGTGCCCTGCACCTTGTGTGTAACTACTTCTCTCTGTGTCTTATCTATCACCCCTGCAGCCTCCCAAATGATCCAGTATTCATCCAGTTCCAGCTCCAACACTTAATGCAGATTGTTAAACACTAGACACTGGAATACTACAGCACAGTACAGGCCCTTCAGCCCTCGATGCTGTACCGACCCATATATCCCTCCATTTTTCTTTTCTTTCTTTTCAAATCTTTTTATTGTTATATTATACAAAAATAATATGAGTACATTGGAGTAACAACACTTACAATGTCTCAAAAAAGACATTATCTTAAAGATTGAAAAAAAAATTTTGTGATAACAAAGAAACCTTACTAAGCAGAAAAGTGAGAAAGAAAAAGAACCCATTAGGTGTACAACCCTGGAGTCGTGTGTCATACAAAAGCCTTCTAAAAATAAACATCAAACCACCAGCAAGAAAAGAAAATATACTAAAAAAATTTACAATTAGATCATGGATAAATTCTATCAATTAGCTCAAATGATAATAAATGATAATTTTTCTTTTCATCCATGTGCCTGTCCAAGAGGCTCTTAAATACCCCTAATGTTTTAGCCTCCACCACCATCCCTGGCAAGTCAAAGCTGCAACTGAATATACTTCTCGCAGTTGTAGTCATCAGGAACGCTGGAGATATCCCTGCCTTCCCACATCCTGCAAGAGGAGCATACAACTATCCTATCGGGCATCTCTACTGTCCTAGCTGAGCAGATGTAAAGAAGAGAAAGAAAAAAAAACCTTGAACTTTTCTTTCCTTTGCTTTCTCTGCCTGAAGCCTCTCTTCGTTGAAGCCTTGAAGAGTTAAAGCCTCAAGACCTCCACTCTGCCTCTGTCCTGTCTGATGACTGCTGAGCTTGCCCCTGTCTTCCTTTAATTTGCTTTTCCTAATCAGTCCTAAAAGCTGATTGATGGCTGGTCAAAGCTCTTTTTCGCTGCAGCGGCCCGCTGCTGCCTTTTATTCTTGAGCAGTGAACGCAATGGAAGTCCCCTCCTCTCCAAACTTACGATGGTTCAATCTTGACCTCTGTATGGATTTTGCATATTCTGTCTATCATGTGGGTTTCCGCTGGGGTGGTGGAATTTCCTTCTGCATCCTATAGATGTATGGGATGGTAGCTAATTGGCTATTATAATTTACCCCCTGTACAAGTGAGTTATTTGTAGGGTGGGTGACATCGACATGTGAGTGTTCATTCAGAAATTTGTGGGGAAGTGTGATTGCTCTTTGAGTTGGCATAGACTATGGACCAAATAGCCTCCTCATACAAGGTAAGGAAACATGAACCATACCGAACGGATTTCTCAACGTGTATGAACACGAGGTAGTTTTGTATTTGGACATACAGGTGTAAAGCTTGCAATTCATCAGTAGGAAGGAGTTCTGTCACTCAAATTTCCCACTTTTTTCTTAAAATATCCTTGACACAATTTTAACACTATTTCTGTCCCTTAAAAGTTTAAACCGAAAATGGATGCATGTTGCCGTGGTTGATTAGATAGATTCTGAGTCAATAAGTATTAACTGGATTGGCAGCAAACTAGTTTAACTTTACAATTTTAGTATTGTTTTCAATACAGACAGTACTGAAATGTGGTGATAAACCAGTAGAAGAAGCTGACATGTTAAATCATTGTTAAGTCCCCTGTCCAATTTTCCCAAACAGCAGTTGCTACATTGACAAAAATATGAAATTGATTTGGTTGAAGGGTGTTAAAGAGCCAACAGCTGAATGTCACAAACAATGAATGGTCCCTGCTTTGAAAAAAAATCAATGGATAGATTAAGAAGGCCATGTGCAAGGCATGGTAAACTATACAGTTCTTGGGATTAGAAAGAAAAATCATTTTTTGACTGCAACAAAACTTGATAAATATTAAACAATCATTCCCAACAAATATATTTAAAAAGGCATTGCAACAGATCAATAATACAGCATCAGAGGTGATATTTAAATATTTATCTAAATATTGTAGAATCCTATCAGTTATTTGGAGTAGTAATGGTTTCAAGACCATTCTGAAGTTAAAAAGCAATACATATTTGCCCAAAGCTGTTGTTAAAGCAGGTGTTTAATTATCATCAGGAATAGTAAGTTGGTTAAAACAGTAAAAGCAACAAATTTGAGCTTTGTTTGTAATAAAACAGCTGAACCAGAAATGCTTGCGTTTCTGGTAATTGTGCAACGAGTAATCCAAGCAGCCTAATGCATTCTCTGCTCCTGCAGGCTGTGCATTAAACATAACTGAGGGTACATACTGTACACATTCAAGAAAATGGCTACAAAACTGAGACTGACAGTTTCCTGTAGCTAAACTACAATAAATGCATTAATAGAATGTAATTAAGAGATTCAATCAGTGTGGTGACAGAGATCAAGTGCTTTATGAATGGAGGCACTAGTTTCCATTGATCTATGAGGCACATTCCCAGCTTTTTATGAACTGAACAATGGAAGATTAGTACTCAGAATTCCACAATAAACGGGCCATTTCATTATCATAGATCCTTTCGTCCATTTAGTTACTGAGTAAATTGGGAGGAAAGCATTTCCTCCTTGTATTTGCCCACTATGTAGGAATACTATTATTCAGGGGTAGCTGTGATAAAGTAGTAATTCCCATTTTGAATTCTGAAATATTCTTAGTGTGTTACAAAATATTATGTAATTGGAAAATAATTAATTTCCCTCAAGTTTTATGCTTTTATTAATTAGATCTTGGCTTGAAATTTAGTGACTGCAAAAATGGTTCTGAGACTTCCAGTGCACAAGTAACTTTTGCTGGCTATTGAGTTTAGCTGAGGCAGCACCGTAACTTAATGCCACCACTATATTGGCAAGGTGTACGTCAGTCTTTAAAGGAAAAGTGCATGTAGCAGCGGCAGGTGCTGGCTCGCATTAACGGATCTATCAGACTTAAGGAAAAACTAAAAAATTAGTACATTGAGACCATGTTTTTCCTCTCTCCCCCCCCACCCCTTTCTTTAGTTGTACTGTATATCAGTTGCCCTAGATGTGTTAGTGGAGAAGTTTTGGAGATTGTATTTACAAGGGTCCTCCAGGCTGCATTCACTGTCAAGGAGCATGCGCAACTTGGGCATCAGCTTGGTACAGTATTTTAAGCAGAGCTTGAAACTCTCTTCCCCATTTGTTTCTGTTAGACCAATCTATGCAGTTGTGGATCCAGCTGATGGGTCTGGTGATATAATTTGCATCATCTGTGCTGCATAATGCTGTCTTATATACTTCCTGGCATGTCTGTACAATGTGCAAAGGATTTGCAGAACCTTGCAGCGAATAAGTCTAGTAACATTACTGAAGAGGCACACTGGGTGAAATGAAGTTGCAGTTAGCTTTAGGAGAGGATGCTCAACCTTTTCAACCTGCTGCTGTGCTAATGCTGACTCTCGAACTATAATGGTGCGGTTTGAAGCCAGGTGTTCTGGATAGAGGATGACTTGAGAACAATCTTGAAGACTATATCCTCTCCCCAGCCCATTGCTTCCCGGCATATTCAATATCTCTCACTGCTTCCTTCATGCATTGAGAAAGAAAGTTCTCAACTTGCAGCCCTTGAGAGAAAAATAAATCACCTCATGTCTGTATTAGATGGAAAGCCTTTGTTTTTTTTAACAGTGACCCCTAAATTTTGATTCTTTGTCATGAGGAAATATCTTTATAACCACCTTTTTAGGATGACTTAAGAATCTTACATGTTTCACTGAAGTCTCCTAATCTCTCAGATCTAGTTAAAGTTTCAAAGGTTCATTTATTATCAATGCATTGTATCCATATACAATTCAGAAATTTGTATTTCTCCAGATTGCTATGAAACAAAGAAAAAACAGGAAAGTCATTCAGAGGAAAACATCAAACCTGCCCCTCCCATACAAAAAAGATCGGCATCCAGATCATCAACCTCCACACCCCCACACACAAAATGGAGCAGGAACATTGACCCCCCCCCCCAAAGAAAACAACCCCTCCCCTGCACAAACAAACTCATTGAGCATCAACCCCCAGGCACTCTCCCCTTGCACAAAACAGAAAAGGTATGGGCAATTTAAAAAAACACAATAAAAAACCATAAGTCTGAACAAGTTCATGGTCCATAAATGCAATACCCACGATACAATCCTACAATATCACCAACGTTCATAAAAAGAGGGACACCACCCTACACAAGGTAGAGAAACCTACCTGCCTGCTACAGCGATAGGCCACTCACAGGTGTCTTGTCTGGCAGTGATTTTAAAAAAAAAAGCAGGCAGACAGCACTGAAACTCCAGCTCATCTTATGCATCTGCCTCAATGTCTCTTGTTTTTTCTCAAAGCTTTAATCGGCAATTAATGAATGCTTTAAACTGCTAAATGGAATTGAATATTGGCATGCACCCTGTCCATAGAGCCATATAGCGTTGAAGCAGTCCCTTTGATCCATGCTGACCATTCAAATACTCATCTGTATTAATCCCACTTGCCAGTATGTGGTCTGCAGCCTTCTATCCCGTGATGATTGAAATGCACATCCAGATGCTCCCTAAATGCTGTGACCACTTCTCAGGCAGTGCATTCCAAATTGTAACCACCCACTGGGTGAAATAGTTTTCATCAGATCCCTTTAACCCTCACCTTCCACCTATGCATTCTGGTATTGTATGACTCCATTAGGGAGAAAGTTTTCTCACAACCCGCCCTATCTATGCCATTAAATTAGCAGAGCTCCAAGATGTAGAGTTCTGGGTGCCCTTGTGCATGATTCATGAAAGGACTCATCGCAGATACAGCAAGTAATTAAGAACGCAACCTCTTTCATTCCCAAGGAAAATAAATAAAGAATGTCTGTTTCTTCTTATGACTGAATGATTCCAACTCTGGTAACATCCCGCTGTATGTCTTGGGTGATATGGTAATGTAGCAGTTAGTGCAACTATAACAACAGAGACCTAGGTTGAATTCTGCCTTCTGCCACTGTCTGCATGGAGTTGGTACATTCCCTCCGTGAGTGAGTGAGTGTGTGTGTTTCCTCCCACATTCCAAGGAAACATGAATTCGTAAGCTAATTGTTCACTTGGGTGTAATTGGGTGGCTTGGACTTGTTGGGTTGAAAGGGCCTGTAACCATGCTATATCTCTTAAATAATAAAATTAACTTCCTCTGTACCCTTGCCAGTGCAATCACATCCTCGCTCTGGAGTGGCAACCAGGACTGCATAAAATATTCCAGCTGTGGTCTAACCAATGTTTTATAAAGTTGGACCATAGATCAATTTTCTATATAATGGAAACTTATTTTCCTGATATTTAGAATTTATTTTCCTATTGCAATAAAGGATTTTATTTGCTTTTTAAAAATTACTTGCTGTACCCACTGGCTGTCCTTCTGTAAAACATTCACAAGCCTGTCCAGATCTCTAGGTTTTGGAGCTCTGCATGGTTTAAAGGCATGATTTACTTTACAAAAGTTATTTTGGTAGCTTTAATTTCGTGAAAGACAGAAGATAATGCTATGAATGGGGAATTAGCTTTTAGTTACTGGTATTTGACTTGGGAGTTTCTGATGGGTATCCCAAATGAAAGGGGCTGCCCAATCCCTCCTCTTTCTCCGCACATGCTTCAGCTTCTTGGCGTATAATATGATAGCTAATGACAAGGATTATTCCTTATGTTGGATCGGAAGTACAGTACATTGTTCATAAATATTGTCTTTAATATGTCATGGTCCTTGCCTGTTCTGCAAACTTAATGAATACCAATTGTGTCTTGCTATCAATTGTGTGATTTACTCCACAAAGGAAGTTCAAGGGCACTTGCAACGCTCAAAATTTGTGTTAAATGAATCCCAGTAATTGCCATAACCTTCTCGCAATTCCTCCGTCTCCGCCGCATCTGCTCTCAGGGTGAGGCTTTTCATTCTAGGACGAGGGAGATGTCTTCATTTTTTAAAGAAAGGGGCTTCCCTTCCTCCACTATCAACTCTGCTCTTAAACGCATCTCCCCCATTTCACGTACATCTGCTCTCACTCCATCCTCCCGCCACCCCACTAGGAATAGGGTTCCCCTGGTCCTCACCTACCACCCCACCAGCCTCCGGGTCCAACATATTATTCTCCGTAACTTCCACCACCTCCAACGGGATCCCACCACTAAGCACATCTTTCCCTCCCCCCCCCCCCCGCATTCTTCAGGGATCGCTCCCTACACAACTCCCTTGTCCATTCGTCCCCCCCATCCCTCCCCACTGATCTCCCTCCTGGCACTTATCCGTGTAAGCGGAACAAGTGCTACACATGCCCTTACACTTCCTCCCTTACCACCATTCAGGGCCCCAAACAGTCCTTCCAGGTGAGGCAACACTTCACCTGTGAGTCGACTGGGGTGATATACTGCGTCCAGTGCTCCCGATGTGGCCTTTTATATATTGGCGAGACCCGACGCAGACTGGGAGACCGCTTTGCTGAACATCTACGCTCTGTCCGCCAGAGAAAGCAGGATCTCCCAGTGGCCACACATTTTAATTCCGCATCCCATTCCCATTCCCATTCTGACATGTCTATCCACGGCCTCCTCTACTGTAAAGATGAAGCCACACTCAGGTTGGAGGAACAACACCTTATATTCCGTCTGGGTAGCCTCCAACCTGATGGCATGAACATCGACTTCTCTAACTTCCGCTAGGCCCCACCTCCCCCTTGTACCCCATCTGTTACTTATTTTTATGCACACATTCTTTCTCTCACTCTCCTTTTTCTCCCTCTGTCCCTCTGAATATACCTCTTGCCCATCCTCTGGGTCCCCCCCCCCCCGGCCCCGTCTTTCTTCCTGGACCTCCTGTCCCATGATCCTCTCGTATCCCCTTTTGCCAATCACCTGTCCAGCTCTTGGCTCTATCCCTCCCCCTCCTGTCTTCTCCTATCATTTTGGATCTCCCCCTCTCCCTCCCACTTTCAAATCCCTTACTCACTCTTCCTTCAGTTAGTCCTGATGAAGGGTCTTGGCCTGAAACGTCGACTGCACCTCTTCCTACAGATGCTGCCTGGCCTGCTGCGTTCACCAGCAACTTTGATGTGTGTTGCTTGAATTTCCAGCAACTGCAGAATTCCTGTTGTTCCCAGTAATTGAATAATTCTTCTTGAGAATGTGTACATTTTGCAGAACCTTAAGTGAGTTCAGTGAGGGAAAAAAACACCAAAACATTTGCTTAATTTTATTTGCATATTATGATGATTTTGAATCACAGTTGCAATACTTCTGTCAGTTACTTTACAGTACTGTGTACTATCCTGAAGCCAGTTGCCGTTCTGGCATTCTCACACTCGTGTAATGCAATTATTTTATGTGGACAGTACATTCTAATTGATTGTCTTCCTCTTATTCTTCAAACAAGAGCCTACAACTTGTAGTTTCACGTTTTCTAGCACTTCAAAATTATTTTGCGTCAGAAGATGGGTTTGTGATACATCAGGCTGCTTTCTGTTGCTCCTTTTCTTTTAAGTTCAGTCTTCCACAATGATTGAGGTCATGACTTCATCTTGTATGAACTCATAAAATGTGCTCATTGAAAATCAATCAATTTTCATAATCAAGCTAGCCATAGATGTCAAAAGAACCTGCCGTTTTGCATCCACCCTATTAGTTGTCATCCGTACTTATTCTTCCATTTTGCTTCTGACTAACTAGTCCTTCCATTTCAGTTTTGACCTTCTAGGAAGTCTTTACGTCTGATAGAAGTCATAGTTTGCAGCTGGCAAGCATGGGTTTTTGCAGTTCTTTTAACACACTCTGTTCCCTTTTTTGTCGATGACTTTTTCTGCTAAATAGTACTAAGTAACTGGAAAATATCAAACATTTTCTTCTGAACCAGGAGAAGAGATTATTTGAATGAATAACCAATCAGATTTTGGTTAAATAATACGTGTCATTAATAATAGAATATCCTATGTTAAGAATGGTGGTGTTTGTTGAATATGTATGAAGCCATAAATCCCATGCAGTGGGCGATGATCATAATAGTACACATTGAGCTATTCAGGGAGTCTAAGAATTGTGCAGCACAGATGGCCAGAAAGGTTGCCACAGACATGGTGGGTTATCATGTCCATGCTGACTTTTTTTTTACCCGTCTATACTAAATCCCATTTGTTTGCATTAGGACCTGTATGCTACTTTGTCTTGCCTATTTAACTATTTGTTCAAATGCGTCTATAACATTGTAATTGCATCTGATTCCATCATCCCTTTGCACAGCATTTTCTGGATACGAAAAATAACGCCCCTTACATAACCTTTAAATCTCTTAGCTCTCGTGTTATGCCTGCGTTCTCTTGTTTTCAATACCCCTACCGTGGAGAAGATAAAGTCAAAGTTCAAAGTACATTTATTATAATATGTATACAGTATAGCCGAATGGTGATACAGTGGCATCTGCACTGGACTTTGAGGCCAGTGGTTCTGGGTTTGAATCCGGCCAGCTCCTTGCAGGCTTTCCATCTGTGCCGGGTTGAGCGTCAAGCTAGCTACTCAGCCTTGTAAGTAACAGACAAAAGTGCTGAAGAAATGGCAAGGTTGCCGCTTGATGCACCACAAGATATGGAAAGGGACAACAATGTCCACAGTATACCATCTTGAGATTTGTCTCCTTGTAGGCAGCCACAAAACAAGGATACACCAGAGAATCCTTTTGAAGGAAAGCCCTACATGTGAAAAAGAAAAGAGCAAATTATGCAAACAATAAAAAGCGTGCAAATAACACCTAGAACATTAAACATCAACCGCAGAGCCCCCAAAAGTGAGTCCACACCCATGAGCTGCTGAGAAGAGTGAAGCTGGTCTAGGAATTGATGGCTATGGTCACAGCTGCTGAATCAGTCAGTTCAGCGCTGTGCCGATGGCTGCAGCCACAGATCCAGTTCTGCACCAAAGTGCCTCGATCAAATCGCGCATAATGCACATCCAGCACTGAGGACATTAAATATCCAACCGCAGCTTGAAAATGAATCCATAGCCATGAGCTGCCAAAGCAATTGAACCTTGCAGCATGGGGCCCAAGACTACTGCACCTTCCACTGGCAACAGCGAAAGGGGCACTGGTTAAATGCAGGCACTGAATACCCATTCATTTTCTGCTCTTGTCCTCGTTGATTTAATTTTGCTTGACATTTTAATCAGCGCAGAGTAATGAAGCCAATCACGGGTTCGTGTTCCGCCATCAGGAATCAATGCATTGTATACCCCCAACGATGGCTATAGCTGCACTCCATGGTGAATCCCCTAGGAGATCGCTCAAGCACCAGGTCATTCATTTGGCCCAAAAGTATATTCCTGAAAGGGGAATTACAGGCTGCAATCAATTGTAGTTCCGAAGAAGAGTAAGTATATTTAGAGAAAGAGTATCCAGTAAATTTGTAAGCTGACTGCAAGATGTTGCTGTTGATTACTGATACCATTTTCCCAGAAGATTTTGACCGTCTGCCCTATCTGTGCCTCTCAGATTCTTGTGTGTTTGTATCAGGTTACCTTTCAAACTCCTTTGCTTTAGAGAAAACAAACTCAATCTCTCTTGTTTCCAATCCAAACAACATCCTGATGAATCTATTCTTCACTGTCTCATGTATAGTTACATCTTGTCTGGTGTGTGGCAACCAGAATGATCCAAGTACGGCCTAATCATTGTTTGTAAAGTTGGAATATGATAACCTGACCCTTGTGTTTTGTACCCCAACCTACAAAAGAAAGCATGCCATGTCCCTTCATTACCTTATAGACCTGTGCTGCTGTTGTCAGAAAACTCAGGACTCTGAACCTAAGGTACCTCTGCTCATCAACATTCCTTATGTCTTAATATATACAGTGTGTCCTATGATAGTTGATTTACCAAAATGCGGCATTTCGTACTTGTCAAGATTAAATTCCATTTGCCAGTACACTGTCCAGTTTTCCCTGATTGTTATGTGCTGTACCCTTGGGCAACCTTTCCCACTGTCCACAGTATCACCAATTAATGTGCTATCTGCTTACTTACTAATCATACTTTCAACATTTTCATGCAAGACTATTGAATGATTCCCTAGTAAGATGAGATGCACTCTTAGCATCGCAATCTACCTCACTGTGATCTTGCATCTTATTGTCTACCTGTACTGCACTTTCTCCGTAGCTGTTGCACTTTATTCTGTGTTGTTATCGTTTTACCTTGTATGACCTCAGTGCATTGTGTAATGATCTGATCTGTATGAACAGTAATGCAAGACAAGCTTTTCACTATACCTCAGTAGATGTGACAATGATAAACAAATTCCAATTTCAAGTCATTAATATGTATTATAAACAGCCAAGTTTTCAGCTCTAATCCCGGCGTTTCACCACTTACTAGGGACCACCAATCAGAAAACTACCCATTCACCAGTTATCTTCTGCCTCCTATCACTAAGCCAATTTTGGGCCCAGTTTGCCAATACACCTCAGATTCTTTGTGCCTGATCTTCTGGGCCAGCTACCACACAGAATCTTGTTTAAAGCAATACTGAAGTCTATAAGCCACATGTATTCTTCTGCCTTCATCAAGTTATTACTTCAAAAAAAAATCTCCTGATCTGCCCCTACCTTTCCAGGTGAACACAGAAAACACAAATTTCCCCAACAACTTCTGTACCACTGATCATCATGCTGTAGTTTTCAGATTTATCCCAATTATCCATTTTGAATATCCTCCAGTCTTCTAGTATTTCACTCATGGCTAACAAAGATGCAAAATTCTCTGTCAGCACTGAAACAATCTTATTTCTTGCTTCCTTGGGTATTCTGGGATAGATAGCATCCAGCCTTGTTCTTTGAAATTTCTGTGACATATTTAGCAGGTAACAACCTGTTTTGAAAAATGACAGTTGTGTGATGCATAATTTCTGAAAAATCCTGAAACCACTTTAAACTCTTATTGTTTTGAATGCTTAAATGATAAGTTTAAAGTGCCAGTAGTAATAGGGCATATGATCCTTGCAGCAACCAAGAATGCTTTCTTGAAATGCATTCAGTGGCATAATGTTGCAGTGATAATGGATTCCTCTGCTCCAGAGATGAAATAAGTATTATCCATACCAAACTTAAATATGGTACATAGTGATTTACCAGCTTTGCATCCTGTTCATTAAGCAAATGTTACCCTAATCATTCTATAGGTATGAAAATAATTGTATGTTTCCTTCATACCACCTCTTATCAAAAATGACATTGCAGATTTCATTGGAGATGAGAAAAGCTATTTATGTTGGCTCAATCTGCTGGGATGGGAATTCTCTTTTCACCCCTTTAGAAAAAATGAACTCATTATTAAAATTCCCAAGTGTAGCATTCAGTTCAAACAGTGAAGATGATAACCTGTTAAAGAAACTGGCAGATTTTCTGCAAGTGGACGTTGTAATAAAAATGCCCCCTACTTTGTTGGGATCATATTTGGAAGGCTGCTGCCATATGTTATTTTCCTCTTTAGCCGGGATTATGCCATCATTATTGCTGATAAAAGCTGTTTACTGCCTTGGCAAAGCAACCACGCTTGGGGCAGTTTGGGAACTGGTGCTTCACTCTGCAACAGAGTTCATTTGTTGCCAGCTGTTCTGAGCTTGGTATTTTTTTAAACTGAGGTTTTGTGCAGTTTTGCATCAATGGAGAACAAAACTAATTTGAAGTTGCCCTGTCAGACTGTTACCGGTGACCCTAACGTTAATTTTCTTTTCCTTGCAATATTGCGAAATTAAACGATTGATGTAACAACCGACTATATTATTCAAGCTAATTATTTAGCAAAACAAAATATTTCAGAATTTTAGCTGATGTTTAAAAGGTTAATTTTCCCAACCAGAATCCATGATTGTAACTGTTTACAAATAAATGCTAATTTTCACCAGCCCTTTAACTTCTAGGTGCCCTCTTTCACAAACCATACAGATTTGTGTGGTCTGTTTAGCTACTTTAAGGTAGCATCAGAAGTGAGTTTTACACCTTATCTGTCTGTCTTCACCTGGTGTGCCACGTGCATGCAGTTTCCAGCAGTGTCAAATGACTGGAGTCCTGGGTAACTTGTTTCTTTTTCAGCTCGTGTACGGTGGGACCAAATTATAATGCCTTCACTTTTCTTTGTTGAAATTTAGCTAATTCTGCACTGACTAGGCACAAAACCTGACGTCCTGATTTTAATCTTAACACTGAACAATTCTAGGAGCGAACCAACCCAGAGTGTTTTCTGTCTTTAAATAAATGTTTTTGGAGGGCTGGTGGAGAAATCTGGTGGAAGAATAATAAAGATTTTTGGTAATGAGACTTCTGGCATGATGACATCAAATTGTACTAGTGCAGCAACTTGTTTTCCTCCTTGTATCATGGGAAATCATTCTGATCAATACGGCCTTTATTCTAGAACAGCTGTAGCAAATATTGCAGCCCTGTAATGAGTTTGAAGTAATTGTGTACACAATTAATTCATCTCATTTTATTGAAAATGAAAAGGTTTAAAATTTCAAGACTTAAGACAATACTGGAGCATAAGCTACTATGTAAACTTAGTCATTCTCTATTTAACATTAGTGTTCTGCAAAAATAACTGAGGAAGCCAGTAAATGAAGATTATGTAATTTGGAATTTTTAACCACGTTATTTATCTCAGGTTTTATTGATGAAATACCCATATGATCAAATTTGATAATCTTATTTTACTAAATTGTAAAACTACATTTAAATTTGTATGGTAGAAAACTTGTTTTAAACCAGTTCTCAACTGCGCAAGTGTGTAAGTTGCATTTTGAGTTGCGAGTTGCTCTTGACAAAGATTTTATTTTTAACTTTTAACATTTTCTATACCATTGCAGTGGATCTTCTTGTAAAAGCATTTTACTGGCTGTCAAACATTGAAAAGCAGGTAATAGAAGTTATAAACATGAGAAGGTCTGCAGGTGTTGGAAATCTGAAGTAACACACACAAAATGCTGGAAAAACTCAGCAGGTTAGCCAGCATCCATGGAAATGAATAAACAGTCTTATGTTTAAATGTAGGTCTTTAAAGCTTAATCATTCTTCAGTATTTGTTTCGTTGGACTGTTCATTTTGGTCACTCTTGTATATGATCAGCATGTACCAAATATCTTTTAAATGCATTATTTTTGATATAATTTGTCAATTATTTTTATATACATGATGCATAATTCTGTTTAATATTTTCCATCTGAATTGTTATAAATTATGAAATTGTAATTTTCAGCTTGCAAATACAAAAGTCCTTGTGCATTTTCCCTGTGTCAAGAAGGGAATAAAAGTCCCACTCAAGTTTCTTAGTGATATCATTATCCACCAATGATTCACAAATTTCCACGTGAAGAAGTTTCCTCATCCAAGAAAAGACAGAGTATCCATTCAAAATGTTGCCTCAGCATTGACAGTTTGCAGCTTAGCTCCTGGAAAAATTATCACATGTTAGATGGAAGTGACTTTTTCCCTCCCCACTGTACACAGATGGCAGACAAATGGAAAATAGTGCCCATCACAGAAATAACAAACTCATTGTATGTCTCAAAAACACTTAAGAATATCATGAAATGTATCCCTGAATAATGCACCAAATTAAATTTCATTAGGGGTGCAGGGCATGTCAGTGGACCTAATTATTTTAATTATCTTTGAAGTACATGTATTATCAAGGTATGTGTACTATATTCAGCCTTGAAATTCATCTTTTTACAGGCAACCACAAAAACAAGGAAACCTAATAGAACCCATTATAAAAAAAACCATCAAACACCCAATGTGTGGTTAAAAAAAGGAACAAATTATGCAAAATAAGTAGTAAACCAGTAACACTCAGAACTAAAATTCACAAAAGTGAGTCCAGGAGCCCATTAGCTGCAGGCCACAGCCTCAGTTCAGCACAGAGACGAGTAAATGTTGCAGAGCTGTGGTCTGATCACCAGCTCCAGCTCTGACATCCTAATCTTTTCAATCTGGTCTGGCATTTAAACCAGCCAAACATCGACTTGTTCCTCGCTCTCAGGCCAGGGCCCTGCTGCTTTAGTTTGGCCTTGAGTGATCTCCAGCAATGGCCAAACATAACCTCATTCCTCGCTTTCAGCCCGGTCCCGCCACCTTGATTTGGCCCATACTTGCTGCGCTGCCACAACCGCACTGCACCTTCGAGACTCCAGTTTGCAAAATCCCCCAGAACAGCTCAAAAATGCTAGGTTGTACAGGTGGTTCAAAAGCACAATTCAAAAAGGAAGTTGCATGCTATTGATTACAGTGATTGGTGAGAAAGAGTGTGATTTAATAGAGGAGCTAGTAGATTTGTTTGCTGCCAGTAAAGCATTGCTGTGGCTCAGCAGCACCATCTTAAAGTGGAAAATTTGTAAAAATTTTTTTGATAAAGGTTGAAAATATTGTAAATACTCAGCAGGTTAGGCAGCTTTTGTGGGAGGAGGGAGAGAGAGATTTTTATTGAGTCCAATAGTTCTATACAGTCTTGAGTCGATTGAAAGGCTAGGGAATGGCTTTTCTCTGAACTGCTGTCCATGCTGTTCCTGCTTTTAAAGTTTATATTGTTCACTACTCTCTGGTGAGCTTGTAATCTTACAAATATGTCATCTTGTTATCTTCCCTAAGTATTTTTTTACCATCTATTAAGATGCTGAGAATTGTACTCCAAACCTTCAAATTAACAAATTAAGTTTAAGTTCTTAATGCAAACTGCCCATTTGATAACGGGTAGGCCTTGTAAGGTTCTCTTCTATACACGCCCACTGTAGATTTTAAGCATTTTTCTAATATTGATGACTGAAATATATTTTCTGTGGATTTTTGAACTCCAACAGAAATACTTAACCTGTCCATTGTCAAAATTCTGAAGTTACACATATGCACAATAGTTGTATTTTAATTTGTTTTTCTGATAGTTCAAGATTGCAGAATTTTCCCAAAATGGTTTGGCCAAATTCCAGAAGGAATATTAGAGGGGATCTGAGGGATAAGTCCTTACACAGCGAGTGGTTGGTATCTGGAACACACTACAAGAGGAAATGGTAGAATTGGATACAATTACAATATTTAATAGGCATTTAGACAGACATTTAAATAGGAAAAGCTGAGAAGGATGGCTTTAATGTAGACAAATGAAATTAGTGTAGATGGCGTGGATAGAGTGGGCTGAATAGCCTGTTTCTTTACTGCATGATTCCATGGGGCATTTTCCCTCACTCTTCTGAAACCAGGAATGGTTTGAGTCGTCCACCTTTGGTCAACATGGAAGAAGTGGCTTAAATAGCCACTCTCTGTACCTTAATTTCCTGATTCGGTGCAAGACATTTCTGGAGCTGACCAAAAGACTTTTTTGAAAAATTACCAATGGCTAGCTTAAAGAATACAACTAAGTTTGTTTGCACATCTGACTTTTATGCAATTTTGTTTGGGCTTTATTGGACTTCTATTGAACTAACGCATGATTCTTTTCATGTGGCTTTTTATACTTCTGATCATCTTTGGCATTGTGCTTGAGGAATCAAGTTCATGTTAATATTGGGAGGGAGAGGCAGATGGCAGTTCAAGGAAAGCAGAATAGAGGAGACGGTAAGATTGAAAAGTTATTGGAAGAATATGAACAGCAAAAGAAAACAGTGGAGCTATTTCAGTGGGGGTGGGTGGAATGTGGTTACAACATATACTTTATCTTCCTTTTGCTGATGGGAGGATTTGGTTACATTGGTGCTAATTTGGTGGGCGTGTGGGTACATAGAAAAGTTGAAGACCATTTTCTTAATGTTTGACCTTTCTTTGCTTCATTGGAAACGTGGTATGATACTGGGCAAGCTACCAGTCTCTGACCTCCCTCTTGCAATGGCTGTGTGGTCTCTCAAGTCAGCTTTGCTGTTCACTGTCTATTTTTGCCCATTTCCTCACCTCTTGATTCCTCGTGTTAATATCCTTGCCCAGTGGCACCAATATTCTCATAGAGGGCATCTATAACCATTTGAAGAGAAAAATGTTGAAGATTTGAAAACCTGTGAAGAAATTTTCCCTCATCTTAGATCTAAATGAATAAATTGTTGGTACTGAGATGATGCACCCTCTATATTGAATGTCCATTGAGACGAAACAGCCTCTCAGTATTAACCCTGTTATTCTAAGACCAATATATTTTCATCCTGCTGTGAACTATTTCATTTTTAGATGTGCCCCATCTCTCTCCCACTGCCAACGTAGTGTGTTTCTGATATTTCCCATGAAAATTTCTTTATTCTCAGTGAAAAGGAATGGGGTTTAAACCCGCTTTGATACAAACCTTAAGTTATTTTGTTACTTATTCTTCAGCTAGGCTCTCTGAGAGACAATTAAGAGGTTTATTTGATTGATACTTGGAATGAATGAAATACTTGGATTGGCTTGGTACCAACTGGAGTTTAGAAGAATGAGAAGCGATTAGATTCAAACATTTAAGATGCTAACAGGTGGATATGGAAAGGATGTTTCCTTGGTGAATTTGGAACAATAAGTCACTTTTCTCACTTAGGACACAGGTGAAGCAAAGTATTTTATCTCAGGATGGAGTCTTTAGAACTCTTTCCAAAAGATGGGAACGTATTGATAAGCAAGGACTTGAATGTTCACTGTGAGTAGACAGGAATGGGTGGTGACGATGAGATCAGCCATTACTTCAAGTCATTCTCCTTATTTATGTCTGTATGTTCTGAATATTCGGTTTCTAGAGGGTTGGAACTGCTGGGAGTCACTGTTAATCAGACTTAATTTCTTTTTTTTTGAAATTGGAGTGAATGATTCATGATTTATGGGAAGGAAATAGAAATTCCAGAAATGATGTTCTGTGCCAGGTGAGTTTAGGTTAATTTGCATTAAAAATGTTCAAGTATTAAATTTGAAGGCTTTTCTTCCATTTCTGAGATGGCTGTTAAGAGTATTTTAGAACACACCTGCTGCTTGCAAAATCATCAGCTCACTTCAGTGTAAGGATTACCCCAAATCTATGCAGGTGGAGATGTTACCAAAAGTAGACACAAAAATTCTATTTACATATAGAACAGCAGTCTTGAATGGAAAAGTGACTGGACATTTAAGTTAACAAGCCTTCTTTTCATGAACATCAACGATAGATGGCACCTTTTGAACAGATTAAAGAAAACTTTCCCCATGGGATTGTGGACAAAATATAATCTGAGATTATCATAATCAAATTGTTTTCCTATTTTTCCATGGACATCTTTTTTTATTGCTTTACCATTTTATGTCTTTGCTTTTGGCTTTGAGGTTGCTTTCCCTTTTAATCTTCAAGCTGCATTTGAGTTTCAAGTTTGCATTGTAGCCTGAGGTTAGAATCTTCACAAACTCTTGGACCATTTGTTCTATCTGCTTCAATACATATTAAAGTTGTGTTTGAATTTGAACATGCTATATCACATACATTTTTTTCTTGCGGTTTGTATTTTCAAGTTTAGGATTTGCAAACAATACTCTTCAATGTAATGTAGTGACATAAATTTTCATGAATAAGTGTTAACATTCAATATCAGTCATTGCTGTACCATCATAACAATTTGCTGTGGAAGGAAAGGTAAAATGAAATCAATAATCAATTTTCCTTACATAGTTTAATTTTTCTTTCAGGCTTGCTTTTATTCATATGGTACTGCCAGTTTTATTTTCTAGAATGATGGAAAATATCAAAATAGATTACATTGTTAAATTAAAATAAGCCATTCTAACTTCATTATAAATTAGGAGAGCCTGTTAAAATGAATATTTTTTCTTAGTAAGATAGATACCAAATGCATTTGTACTTTGGCATTAATTCATCAGTTTGTTTATTTTATGCCCCAAAATAAAATGTGTTACAACAGAAGTATGGAATACTTTTCCATCTTGACAAGAATAGTAAATTCTATTTAATTTCAACTTGGGAATTTCCAAGAAGCTATCATTGTCTCTTTCCTCTTCCTTATTTACATCCTAGCTCCTTGGCAGCATCATCCAGCAATGCCAGCTTCCACAAATCAACATACTCTTACCTTTTCACTAGTTCATTGTTGGACAATAGGTTGATAGTGTTTAATCCATCCATGAGGAACAGCTTCTTTCTGCTCAGCATTGGGAAATTAAACTGTGGATCTGAAAGCAGTCTCATGACACCCAACACATTGAAAAGCAGTCTATGGTGTTATCAAGCGTTTATGGGGAATCGTATATATAGTGGATTCCAGTTAATTGGGACACATCGATCCAGTACATTTTGGCCCAGTTAAGCTGCCAAAGTTTAATGGAAATTGTTAAAAAGGTCTTCAAAAAAGACAAGCTACCATTTAACTGAGAAACATATGTACTTAAATGAAATACAAAACAAATTAGAATACTACCAATACCACTACAGTACTATAAAACTGTATTAGTTAATAATTCATCCACTGTGTTCTTTTGACTGTAAATGAACAAAATGAGTGCAGACACTTGATGAAGATAATGGACTGCCTTCATACAGTGCTTCCAGTGATTGTATCCTCCAAACTTTCATTTTCATTGTAACATTCAAAATGATTGTCGATGCCTTCAAATTCTTTGGAGTACCTATTTTGTTGAAGTAGTGAAATCATTTCATTTTCACCCCCAGCCATTTCTGGCATCTCCAAGCCCAAATTCTTGAAACTGCAGTGAGCAAAGCAGTTCTGAATTATCTTACTGCTTATATCATGCCAACTGTCAGTGACAAAAATGTCTTTTTCAAGGCAAATACATGCAAATGTTGCTATTTTAAAAACTGTCGCTCTAAGCACAGTGTTGTATCTAATGGCTGTTCAAGTAAGTGCACACGGCAAATGCTAGTTAGAAACTGTTCGGCAATACTCTCCTGTCCCAATTAAGTGGCAAAATGTCCCAAATAAAGGAATCTTGGCTGTTTTCTTGATTAGTTTTATTAGTTTTTGTTCTTTAAGAGTTGTCCCAATTAAGTGGCTGCCCCAATTAAAGAATTCACTGTAATTTATTGTGTGAACAAATGGTATTTCTCTTGAACAACATTAGGAACACTAATATCAAATCCTCTTGTATTGACCATTTGAAAGGACTTGTACAGCTTGTGGAGGGAATATTTTTGAGAAAAAAATTGCTGCAGAAAACTAAGTCATTGTCAGTACTGTATACCAAACCAAGAATCACTATACAAAGTATACCAAGAACCACTAAGTCATTGTCAGTATACCAAACATTGTAAAGCATGTGAAAATGCGCACTGAACTGGCACTGGACAAGGGACCCCTGTGTTTTATTTCTAGGCAGTGAAGCAGTTTTCTTGCATGTGTGATGTACAGTCCCCATGCTCAATGGGTGACATGAATCATATCTTGTTGGTAGCTCTTAAAGTTTTCATCTTCCAAATAATGAGGCTAAAATAGGTTGGCTAATAGGTTGGTAGGTGAGGGAATGGAGTGGGCATCTTACATGACTACCAATTGTATGTTGCGGCATTGGAAGTTGGCATACAGATGACTTTTTGAAGCTTTTTTCCTAACTCCCCACTCACTCTTTATTTTAAGAAACAAGGTGGCATTTCCTTGAACATTCTAACATGCAGTCCATTATATTTTTGCTTCAATACTGATTTCATTGACAGTGGCTCAAATTATTTCCTTGAATTAAAATCCAGTAGGTTTTTGTGTTTTTAAAAAAGAGGGCTACGTAGTTTCCCCTGTATGTATTTATGTTCTAGTTTCCCAGCAGTGATGTCAAATGTGCATTACACGCTGATTGATATTGCAGCTTTTTGCCCATTGCCTTCATGCATGGGCACATCATGTGTTCTGGAAGTCTGTGAATCAATATCCTATTGTGCATTGAACATGCATGAAAGTGCTATTACTGTCTTGCTAACCATTCTGCACAGCAAATCAATTGTGCAGCTGGTAAAATCTCTTGACACATTTGATTTTCTGTGCCTGTGTCTTCTAGGTAAAATAATAAAACACCTGTATGTAATTATTAAATATTTTGTGGAAATGTTGCACAAACAGTGAACCTACAGATCAAAACAGGAAATATTAAAAATTATCATCAGGTCAGACAGCATCTGTGGAGAAAAAAAGTTATTAGTGAACAATTTTGAAATGTTCTGCTTTGCCAGCTGAGATGTATTTGTAATTCTTATGTATTAATAAAAACAATAATGCTTGAAAACATGGATTAAATGGCTGTATTTGATCCCATGTGTTCAATGACGTACAAAATTTGATTGAATATGATTTCCTTGTTACAAAATGCTTATTTTTCTCATTAAATATTGTATTGATGCAAAAATTAATTTGATATTTTAATCTATTTTATGATCATGAAATGATGCAGAGAAGTGTTCAGTATTCTACATGGTGAAAGGTCTTTGCGCTAAGTGAACCTCACCTCATTTTGATCGCGTTTCTCATTTCTGCATATGTTAACTTAATACTTGGGCACTAATATTTTAAAAGAACATGATAGTATTTGTCTTTTGTCACAACACTGTCAGCAGATAAGTATCTGAATGACTGGATCAATGCATGTCAAGTACTCCAATCATGTCAATATCAGCTATCTCAATCTATGTCAGCCATAATTTTAATTTTTAGTCAATATGGCCCCTTGATTTAATGATAGAGAGGATATAAATCAGTCTCCTACTCTCTTTAGACAAACTTGTATGACCTGTCAATAGTCTGTATTTCTGATGGCTTAGCAAAGCTTAATTTTTTTGAATGACTATGTGGGAATTCCCTCCTGCAAGAATGTTTTTCAAGCATTGCAGCTGCTTTAAGCATTGGGTGTTTGAACTGGCCATTGCTGTTGTGAGGGAGCGAACCCCCCACAGGCAGAAGTTTCAGATTCATTTTACTGCTTCTAAATTTACTGTAACATCACAACAGGCTTCCCATTTTATCAGGATACTGCTTGCTGGGCTTGAGCTTGATTTGTCTGGGAATAGAAGCATTTTCCCACAAATTCACAAGTTCACTATATTTTAATGATAACACACATCCTCTGCTTCACATTTCTCCCTTGTTTATCTGTTAGTTTACTGATAAAAATGTACTTTTGTCTTATTCCAGATTGGTGTCATAAATCATATTTGTAAACTGGAGTTAGTATCTCATCCTTAACTGATTTGTGTCACAGTTAGTAATATTGCCATAGCTGGATTTTCTTAAATCTGATGGGTTATATTGCAATACTGCGACTCGCCTCACCCTCTGTAAAAATGTTAAAATCGAAACAATGAAATGGGAGCTTAAAGTACTCCCATTTTTTAAAAAAAGAGTAAGTTGTAAGTACTTTCAAAACTTTCTGACATTATGAAACAATGGTAATTAGTACAGCTGTGATATAGTTAACAATAGCCAGCTCTGCATATAGTTAGGCAAGTCTAAGCCCCTTACTAGGATGATTGAATTTGTATTGTTATGGGTTGAAAAAAATCTACCCAACTCCATAGGAAGTCATGGATATGAAAACAGTGGAATTAGAAATTAGCATCTCCAGATCCTGCATGTTTCTGCTAGCTTTGAAAGTTCCATAATTGATCTAACTTGGTATAATTTTGCAATCTTTTGTTATTTCCTATGGAGTGGCGCAGAAATACTTTCTCTCAATGCCAACATGAAATTTCCTTGCTTTTAGCAAATTACTCGAGGATCAACATACATAATAGCAACCAATGGAGATAGTACACCCATGAAGGTCAAAGTCCAAGTAAATGCAATTACAATCACTGAAGCCCAAGGGGATTTGAACCTTGCACTCGACCTTTACAAAGTGAGGCCTTCTAATGACCTTCCTTTGTTGTGCATCACCACCCTCTAACAATAAAGGTTCATAGTGAGATCTTGGAAAACATGGGCCTCTTTATGTTATTTGTGGAGCCAGCTCTCAGCAGAACAATACTTTGATGAAATTCACTATTTAGCTGACCACTGCAGTTTTGACTGAGGAAAAAATGTTGGCAAATCAAGACCTCAGATGGAGCATAAATCAAGTGATTATTCATCACTGCTTTCCCAACTGTTTGAGATATTGACGACTTGTTGGAAAGCTCTTGTCTTCTCCTGAGCAATCATTCCCAACATTGAGGTCCTAATTACAATTAACCACCCTGGTATGTCAGGTCACATTGCTCACAAGTTTCAAAACAGAATCCCAAGTAGATGCTGTATTTTGATCTCTATCGAGAAAAAAATTGCCAGCTAGGTAAAGTTCAAATGTTCCCTCAAAAGTTGCAGCATCCCCAGTGGATCCCTGGCTAATTGATGCTTCAAAGTACAGAAAATTTCTCTAGACAGTATTGAGAACCTCAAAGCTATGTATCTGGAGCAGATATACAGAGGAAGAAATGTGCCAACTTGGAAACTCATCCAATCTCTGAATGACTGTATAAATAATATTGGCCTCATCAGTCACCTCAGAACCCACAGAAACAGTGTGAAAGCAAATTGGCCTCAATCCTAAGGGACTGCCTAAAACAAAGCAATTTTTTTTACTAAACTTATCAAATAATTACTCTTTAATAAAAATTTTTTATTGCCTTGAAGTCAAAATTACTGAACAATTTCTGAACTCTGGCTTGAATGTTGTAACAGTACCGTTATTATTGTATTGAAGACAATTTTTTTGAATAAATATGTTGATCTTTTTAGATCAAGTGCAGTTTGAAACAGCTTCTTTTTGAGTGTACAGTACTCTCGTTTTGCATGCAGATATTCATGAGTATGGCCTACACATGTAACCAAATGGAGCTGATGTGCTGAAGCCAAATCATATAAATGTTAGTTTCAGACCAATTCATGCCATTCACAAATTCCGATTAAAATGAAGCTGGATACAATTATTTACTTAATCCAGGCATAAAATACAAGACTTGAAGAACCAGCCCAATTAATAATTTACATGATCAACATGCATATTAAACTGGGGCTAGATTTGCTTCACTGTTACAATGACTGGGGTAATGAGGGCTAACAACACAGCTTTGAGCACGAGTTTCCACGCGTGTGGTGCTAGTAATTCTTGCTTGGATTGACAAGTGCTAGACAGCAGTCACAGCATAACTAAACCTGTTTGGCAGAATTAATCGCTGACAAACGGCACTTAAAGCAACGACATTGTTTGTGTCAGTTATTCTGTTTGATGTCACTGTTGGACTTAATAAATCAATAGTGTCAGTATTTGGTAATGTTTATAGCAGCAAGGTTTATTATTTCATGTGTCTGTCATGTACAAATAGTGTTTATCATGACTGTCTATAAATTATTACGGACAGAATGTTGCTTTGCATATAGGATTCAAATGTTGCTAGAAAAACATTTTCTTGTTTAATCTAGCTGTGTAAGTCATTTATTTTCTTTTAGCATGCTTAATCAGATTGGTCAAATGATAAATGTCATTTTTTTAAACCAGCTTATATATTTGAAACAGTTTCTGACCTTGGCTAGAACGTTCTGGTATTGTGGCTGTGTAACAGAGGGTCTAATTGGTACTCTTACATTGATGAGACATTGATTATTGGTTCCATTTCCAGTAGGGAGGCCATTAGTTATCCTACCACAGTAAATCATCTGAGAATAGCAGCACATCAGTTAGAATGCTAATTCACTCTGCTGGCAGCGACCACTGCGAGATGACAGCTTGAAGAGGGGGATGTTAAAAATGGCAGCAGATTGGTATTTTAAAGGGGTGGGGAACTCTGTACTGATGAATAAGAAAGATGACATTTGGTGTCCACATTTAACTATATTAGTTGTCCACATGAGGGTCGGTGTGCATGACCTACCTTAATTATGCCTCAGGCTGGTCAACAGCTGACTGAGAGTGTACCCTTTGGACAAAATGAAGAGAAGAAGTGCCTGGATAATTAGGCCAAGTTTAACTGCAGGAGGTATGCAGCCTTGCTGCTGGCTTTTGTATATTCATGACCTAGGTTTATTGATGGAAGGATGGCTTTCAGTGACACTGTCATTTGCAAGTTGAAAGGTAGGCAGTACTTGCGCTCAGATGTGCCTTAAAGGGTCTTGCAAGAAGCTCATTTGGATGCTGATTACATTTGCATCTGCATTTCTTTGTTTCAAACTATTTGGCAGACATCTGTTAATTTTAAGAGAGTGGCTTTGGTACTTCTCCTTGGGGGTTTAATACCATAGTTTAAATCAGCCCTTGTTTCAAAAATCTTCATGCATTTCCTTTAACCAATTTGAAAACCTCAAAAAACCAGCTTCAAACAATTTGTCACACGGAATGAAACCTAAGCATATTGTTCTGTAATTATAGCATTCATTCATGTTAACTTTTTGTGTTTGGAGAATTCTGTGTCGTTATAATTATGACTATAAATGAGAAATATGTAGTGAAACTCACACAGACTATATAATCTCAGTTAGAAAGGCCAACAAAGTTTACAGGCATTTTTTTTTGCAGCAGTAAATTATTTTGTACACTCATATGATGCAATACATCCTAAATAGTTGAAGCTATTGTGCAGCTCATTAAAAGCTAACTAAACTTAAACCTCTCAATTTTGTCTTCAAACAAATAAGCATTTTTCACATGATGGAAGTGGACGTGACACTTGTTCCGGTTTAAGCATTCTCCCAGCTCATCAGTCACACAATTTATGGTTTAGCTTTGAAATTTATGCCTGCAAGCCCCTTCTATGTATTTACACCAATTAACACATAAACTCTAATTACCCAGATCAAGGGAGTTGGGAGTCCATAAATGGAAAGTGACATGGCACTGTTCGGCAGCTGGCTGACTGGCAAGGTGACGATAAGTAGGAAAGTATCAATTAGAAGACATTGATGGTAATGCATCTGTGAACTGGCATGATAAGTGTTAGCAGCTTTTAGGTATCAGAATCTGCCTGTCTGCAGTTTGTGTCTGAAGGGCTGCAGACAACACTGAAGATTTTTTTTACTTGGGTATATTTTATGAATATGATGCACTTTTCAGATTTTAGAAATATGTTTTTTTTTCCATTTAGGTTTGTCTGTGGTCAGTTATTTTGAAAGTAGAAATATAAATGTATGTTATCTACTAATCTTGATTAGGGAAATAAAGGTTCCAAAACCATTAATGGCATATTATAGGCAAATTGCAGGGGTAATATTAGACCAGAGAAGGGTAGAATTAATGCACAGGTGAAATACACTGGAGCAGGTTTTGTGTGCACAATAATAAGCACATGGTGGAGTTATTTGTTGTGTTACAGCAAGGGGTCAGTGTAGCTTCTGAGTAATAAAGGAAGAGGTTTGTTCCTGAGGTTCCCTTATCTTGTAAAGAATTTGGTGCAGTACATGCGCGTCGTGTACAGAGGGATTGGTCTGCCCATAACCATGGGAGGGGATTGTTCATTTTGGTGATATTCCCATCTAGGGCCATGTTATTTTCACATTCTTGTTTGCTAAAACAAATGCAGTAGGAGTTAGATGGATGTTAGACAACTGCTATAAGCAGTAGTGGAAATTCTGAAACACCAAGTGCTCCTTTATGTAAACCTAGCTCTTTTTAAAAAGTTGTGCAGTAAGAAATAATTTCAAGAGCTGAGTTATTCCTCATTCTACAGTGGTTAGTTAATAGGCGTGTTTGGATAAAAGAAACACTTTGCTCACCACAGGGTGCTCTAATTAAGAGGTTCCCATTGTAATTATAACTGAAAGCAATTTGACTGGAGAAATTGGTTTTGATTACAAAGCATAGTCCACCTTGTCCAGCCGATTACTATCTTTGGTCCCGAAACAGTAACCAGAATAGCTCTCAGTGTGTTAATTTGATTATTTTGTCAAAGATTATGAAATTTATAACATTTTGTGAATATAGAAAGTAAATTCTTTATCTTGCCATCATATGCATATAATTATTGTAAAGATAAATAACTTAAAACAAATAGAAAGCATGACCATCAATTTTCCAATGAAACTAGAAGATGTGAAAATATACCCTTGTGGTTTGTGTAAAACTTGAGGCTCTTATTTTTCTATTTTTTAACTGCATTTTTCCCCCATCCTTCTCTACTGAAGTAGGTGATAGTGCAGATCATGCTGAAGTGGTTATTTGGCTTGTTAGCCCGGTCAGTGAACTGTTAAATAGTAGAAGGATTTCCCAACTGGATAACAACACGTAATCAACCGATAGCCGCAGACACCCTTACAACCTCATAATGGCTGCAAATGGAAAACTTGCCTTCTGATGAAGTCAGTTCTCCAGACATCTGGGATCTACCTAAGCAGTAGCAGTTAGCAGCACACCATGTAAATAATTTAACACAGTATCTCTGTTTGGATTATTGTTTCTAAATAATGATTAACTGTACTACAATAAGTCTTTCCTACTTTCAGAAGTTGAAAATAAAATCAACAATTATTTAGTATAAAGTATTACCTTTATTCATTGTGGTAAAGCAGATGATGAAAATTAATCTGATTATGGAGATCTACTATTCATAATTTGAATGATCTGAAGATTGAGGAAAATTTTCAATATAGATTTGCAAAAGATAAGTTCTGGTTGTTTATTGTGAATTTGTTTCGTTGAAATGGAGGGAGGAGGTCACAATACCAAATAACAGTCCTGCTCTGGACTTAGTTGAATTCAAGTAGCTGAATCCTTCTAAGCATGTGTGAAAATCAAGACTGCTCATAATAGTACAGTACTTTGGTCAGGTCTGTTCATTTAGGCTATTGTCTGCTTTGTTAAGTTTCTTTGTCTATTGCAGCTTCTATACAGAAGTACAGTAATAAAAGAGCTGTAGATAATGTTGCAGTCTGTAGTATGTTAAATACCCGACAGAAGGTCCATTAACATAAATGTTTTAATCAGAGCACAGTGTTATGTATCTAAATTAAAATGTTTCGTGTATCAGTCTGCTGCAAAAAATAGCATCATAATAATTACACATTTTTACTTTGTTTAAAAAAAACAAACCCAGGGCAGCTTTTTAAAAATAATAATTGTTGATACAACTTCGTGGGTCTTTGTAAATGGCATTTTTTGTCAATGATAAATTTTCCCCATTTTATGGCTTTATATTTTTGTGTTTTTTTTTTGGTTATAGTGACCTGGTTGTCATTTTAGAATATGAAACATGATCCATTGTCATCTACCTGGAAAGATGGCTGATTTGAGGGACATGGAACATTTCTTTAACAGAGTGCACGGATTCGCTTCAGGGCTGAGTGATAGATTTGCCTGCCTGGAGCATCCCAGTGTGTTTATACATGGCTTGTATGGCAGCTTTCATAAGACATTTACCCCATGATTTGCGATGAGCTTATGTGTGAATAATTAATGGCAATTAATCCTTAATTACAGTAATTAGGCAAGTCACAGGAAATTAAGCTGCAGCTGGAGAAGACCATGCCTGGGAAGAGTATTGGGGCTGAGCGAGTGTGCCATTACTGATAGCATTACTAGGATGAGCAGTACTTAGCAGTGCTGGCATTTCTGCTGGAGAGTTTGGGTGGGACAGGAGTTAATAACACTTCTCCCGGCACCAGGTCTGCATGTTTTAGTTCTGAAAATCGACAAGCCACTATTGTGTTCAGGCAGCTGTATGCTACAAAGTGCATGTGTGGCTGGATATTAGCAACGGCACACAAACATCAGTTCATTTTGTGTGGCAACATGCAGTGATGTTGGCAGAATGAAGAAATCTGTTGTTTATACATGTCAGTTTATGAATTGTATTTTTTTGCATCTTAAGTTTAAAACCAATCAAAATACTTCAGGGTATAAACACATTTTGCATAGAATGGCCATGTGGCTCAACCCTTTCAACATTTGTAAGTGGAAGCTATCTCCTACAGTTGGTACTTTCTGATGCAAGGATATATCTGACTTGATGTGCATTAATTTTTACGTAATCACTAGGAAAAGCTCGTTTGAAAGTTATCTCTGTTCACCAGAGTACAACTGCCTAAGTTCAGCCTGAATGAATTTACAAGTTAAACTGACACGGCATTTGAGTTGTGCTCCACTGGCATATGATTGCCCACAGTTATCATAGTGATCATATTGTTTCCTTGTAATGTACCTTGTTTGCACTGTGGTTCTACTTATTTACTGTCACTATTTTGTTTGATGCTTTGTGGGATTTTGTGTCTGGACACTATGACTTCGTTGAGAATCCAAGCCAATGAGAAGTAAAGAACTCAGCTTTCCAGTGAAATTTTGGAGAATATCTTTTGCAGTTTCCTTTTTATTAGGCCTACACAAGGAGCATTTTGTTCAAGAATATCTGTCAAGAAAAGTATTGTCTACTGTAATGAATGGCAGGTATTTTCAAAATTTCTGTATTTGGATTCTGTGTTTTTGTAATTAACTAATTATTCCAGCCTAGTCTGCCCTTTGCCATATTTTAATTAATATTGAGTAGGTGAAGAGAGAAAAAGCCCTCCTAAGGTTCCTTCTTTCCCTTATTTGATGTGCAAAAATATTTCAAATCACTGTCCATCGATTGCTCTTGACATCTATGAAGGTGAATTTGATCTGCGGAAATGGGTTTTGTATATGTCTGAAGGAGCGAATTCAACAGAAACAGGCAAATTACTGTAATTGAAAGAGAGTGTAATTTACAGACTGCCTTTAGGCTAATGCAAAGAGAGGCCAAGGATGTTCAGAGTGAGTGAAAAATCAGTTTCTCTTGAAGGGAAATGTGTGCTTTAGCAGAGGCATTGCTTGTTTCCTAGTGAATCTTTTGTTCTTGGAATTGAAATGAGTTGTACTTATTTTTAAAAATACAGTAATTCATTACTGATGGGTAAATAAGAATAGTTTGCTAGGATAATAATGTTCTGCCCCTCTTGAGATCCCAGTTTTCCCTTGTATAATCTGAACAGTTAGTAGTGACATATTTACGTAAAAGGAGCATGTCCTCTTGTAGATGCAATGTCATACACGTTTTCCCGATGATAGATAACAAAATATCCTCATGTTTTTAGCAATAATATAAAATATGCAAAGAAAAATATAAATTCTTAGTTACATTAATTTGTTAAACAAAAGTGTCATTCATTCCAGCCTTCTCAATAGCCCATAAATTCGAGTAGAACCAGCCACGTGCACTTGCTAACTGTGTCTCCATTCTCTTTTGCTGGATCTGGAGGATGATCTTGTTGATGCAGGTGGTCCTGGAACTGAGTGGATGTGCCTGAGATGTAATGGAGTGGTATAGACAGGCCAGAGCACCATAGAGCTCCTCTGGAAACCTTAAGCAGTCTGTGAAGCATGGCACAAATGTTGTCAGAGGTGCCAAGGTTTTTCATTAGATTAGAATAGTAAATTTAACTTCTTGTATCCAAGGGAGTGAAAATTGTACAGGGGCTATCAGCGGCGTCAACAGAGCCCTACAAAGTTACTTCTCGCAGGTCGATGGCGGTTATTTAAAGAGAGCTTTACGGGGGTTTGTCCATTATACAGGACCTATCAGTGATGTCAACAGAGCTCTACAAACTAAATAAAACTACAGAAGGGATAAGTGGGTTGGCCATTGTTGGGAGTAGGCCAGTGGTGAGAGTAGAAGCGACACGCTTTGGCTCAAAAAAGGCTTCGGCTCTGTGTAAAATGGCTGTTAAGGTTTCCTTTTTGGTTTTTTTCCCTCCCTTTCTGTACCATTTAAATGGCTGTGGTGTGCTGTTGGTGCCAGATGTCGGAGAACTACATCTGCGTGAAGTGCATCAGGCTGCAGCTCCTTGATGACAGTGTTGGGGATCTGGAGCAGCAACTGAATGACCTTCAGCTTGTATGGGAGAGTGAGGAGATAATTGGTCAAAGTTACAGGGAAGTAGTCACTCCAAAGTTGCACGAGGCAAGTAGCTGGATGACTGTTGGGAGAAATGGAAATAGGCAGTTAGAGCAGAGCACCCCTGTGGCCATTCCCCTCAAAAACAAGTATACCACTTTGGATACTTTAGTGGGGGATGACCTCCTGGGAGAATGCCATGGCAACCGGGTTACAGGCACTGAGCACGAGTCTGTGGTGCAGAAGGGAAAGAGGGAGAAGGGAGCGGCAGTGACAGGGGATATAATAGTGAGGGGAACAGACAGGAGATTATGTGGATGTGAACAGGATGCCTGGATGGTATGTGCCTCCCAGGTGCCAGGGTCAGGGATGTCTCAGATCGCGTCCACAACATTTTGGAGAGGGAGTGGGAGTAGGCAGATGTCTTGATACGTATTGGTACTAATGACATAAGAAGGAAAAGCAATGAGGTCCTGAAAAGAGAATTTGGAGAGCTAGGTAGAAAGCTGAGAAGCAGGACCTCCAGGGTAGTAATTTCTGGATTGCTGCCTGTGCCACATGCCAGTGAGGGTAGAAACAGGATGATTTGGCAGATAAATGTGTGGCTGAGAAGCTGATGCAGGAGGCAGGGCTTCAGGTTCTTGGATCATTGGGATCTCTTCTGGGGGAGTTATGACCTGTTCAAAAGTGACGGGTTGCACCTGAACCCGTGGACAGGTTTGTTAGAGCTATTGGGGAGGGCTGAAACTAATTTGGCAGAGGGTGGGAACCAGAGTGAAGGAACTCAGGATAGGACAGATGGTAAAAAAGTAAAGATAGCGTGCAGTCAGACTGTCAGGAAGGGCAGGCAGGTGATGGGACTTAGTTGCAGTTGACAGGCTGAGTGTCAGATCATTAGGGAGGTAGAATCAGAAAGGATAGCAAATACAAAGGTGTTGTATCTAAATGTGCATAGTATAAGGAATAAGGTGGATGATCTTGTTGCAATATTACAGATTGCCAGGTACCTGTATGATGTTGTGGCCATCACTGAATCATGGCTGAAGGATGGTTGTAGTTGGGAGCTGAATGTCCAAGGTTACACGTTATATCAGAGCTATAGGAAGGTATGCAGAAGGGGTGGTGTGGCTCTACCGGTAAAGAATGGCATCTAATCAGTAGAAAGATGTGACATAGGATTAGAAGATGTTAAGTCCTTGTGGGTTGAGTTGAGAAACTGCAAGGGTAAAAGGATGTTGATGGCGGTTATATACAGGCCTCCCAACAGTGGCTGGGAGGAGGACCACACATTACAACAGGAAATAGAAAAGGCAAGTCAAAAGGGCAATGTTATGGTAGTCATGGGAGATTTTAACATGCAGGTCGATTGGGGAAAATCAGGTTGGTAATGGATCTCAAGAGAGTGAGAGTTTGTTGAATACCTGAGAGATAGCTTTTTAGAGCAGTTCATCGTTGAGCCTACTAGAGGATCAGGTGTACTGGATTGGGTGTTATGTAATGAATGGGAGGTGATTAATGAGTTTAAGGTAAAAAAAAAAAGCTTGAGGAACCAGTGATTACAATATGATTGTGTTCATCTTAAAATTCGATAGGGAGAAAGTAAAGTCTGATGTAGCATTATTCCAGTGGAGTAAGGGAAATTACAGTGGTATGAGGGAGGAATTGGCCAAAGTACATTGGATGGAAGTGCTGGCAGGGATGTCAGCAGAGCAACAATGGCATACATTTCTGGGAAAAATGAGGAAGGTGCATGACATGTGTATTCCAAAAATGAAGTACTCAAATGATAAAATAGTACAACCATGGCTGTCAAGGGAAGTCAAAGCTATTGTAAAAGCAAAAGACAGGGCATACAACAAAGCAAAAATTAGTGGGAAGATAGAGGATTGGGAAGTTTAAAAAAAAAACTACAGAATGCAACTAAAAATCATTAGATGGGAAAAGATGACATGAAAGCAAGCTAGCAAATATTATCAAAGTGGATAGTATAAGTTTTTTCAAGTATGTTAAAAATAATAGAGAACGAGTGGATTTAGGACGGCTAGAAAATGAGGCAAGAGAAATAATGGTACAAGAAGATGGCTAATGCACTAAATATTTTGCATCAATCTTCACTGTGGAAGATACAAGCAGTATGTCTGATGTTGCAGTGGGTGAAGGAAGAGAAGTGGATGCGGTTACTATTACAAGAGAGAAGGTACTCAAAAAGTTGAAAGACCTAAAGGTACTTAAGTCACCTGGACCAGATGAACTGCATCCTAGGATTCTGAAGGAGATAGTGTTAGAGATTGTGGTGGCAGTAGAAATAATCTTTCAAAAAATCATTGAATCATAATCATTGAACTCTGGCATGGTGCCAGAGGACTGGAAAATTGCAAATGTCACTCCACTCTAAGAAAGGAGGAGGGCAGCAGAAAGGAAATCATTGACCAGTTAGCCTGACCTCAGTGGTTGGGAAGATGCTAGAGTCAATTGTTAAGGATGAGGTGATGGAGTACTTGGTGACACAGGACAAGATAGTACAAATTCAGCATGATTTCCTTCAGGGAAGATCTTGCCTGATGAACCCCTTGGAATTCATTGAGTAGGATAGATAAAGGGGATGCAGTGGATGTTGTATATTTGGACTTTCAGAAGGCCTTTGACAAGGTGCCACACATGAGGCTGCTTACCAAGATAAGAGCCTATGGTATTACAGGAAAGTTACTAACATGGTTTGAGCATTGGCTGATTGGTAGGAGGCAGCGAGTAGGAATAAAAGGATCCTTTTCTGGTTGGCTGCCAGTGACTAATGGTGTCCGCAGAGGTCGGTGTTGGGACCACTTCTTATGCTGTATATAAATAATTTAGATGATGGAATAGATAGCTTTGTTGCCAAGTTTGCAGATGATATGAAGATTGGCGGAGGAGCAGGTAGTGTTGAGGAAACAGGTAAGATGCAGAAGGACTTAGACAGATCAGGAGAACGGGCAAGAAAGCGGCAAATGAAATACGATGTTGGAAAATGCACGGTCATGCATTTTGGTAATAGAAATAAACGTGTGGACTATTTTCTAAATGGGGAGCAAATCCAGGAACCTGAGATGCAGCGGGACGAGTCCTTGTGCAGAACACCCTGAAGGTTAACTTTCAGGTTGATTCGGTGGTGAGGAAGTCAAGTGCTATGTTAGCATTCATTTCAAGAGATCTAGAATACAAGAGCAAGGATGTGATGCTGAGGCTTTCTAAGGCACTGGTGAGGCCTCAACTTGCGTATTGTGAACAGTTTTGGGCCCCTCATCTTAGAAAAGATAGGCTGGCATTGGAGAGGGTCCAGAGGAGGTTCTCAAAGATGATTCCAGGAATGAAAGGGTTATCACACGAGGAACATTTGATGGCTCTGTATCTGTACTCATCGAAATTCAGAAGGATTGGTGGGTGGGGGAGGATCTCATTGAAACTTTTCGAATGTTGAAAGGCCTAGACAGACTAGATGAGGAAAAGATGTTTCTCATGGTGGGAGAGTCTAGGACAAGAGGGCACAGCCTCAGGATAGAGGGGCCCCCTTTCAAAACAGATGCGGAGAAACTTCTTTAGCCAAAGGGTGGTGAATTTGTGGAATTTGTTGCCACATGCAGCTGTGCAGGCCAGGTTGTTGGGTGTATTTAAGGCATAGATTGACAAGTTCTTGATTGGACGTTGCAGCAAAGGTTATGGGGAGAAGGCCGGGAACTGGGGTTGAGGAGGAGAAAACAAAGGATCGGCCATGATTGAATGGAGGAGTAAACTCAATGGGCCAGATGGCCTAATTCTGCTCCTGTGTATTGTGGTCTTGTGGAAAACTTTTATGTTGCATCTCTGTCGCGATGTGCAAGTGACAGAGAGGTGAAATGTGGGAGAATATTGCCCAAACACTCAGAGTGTATACATAATTGTTCTGTATACATGAATGTGTAGTCTGATACACAATCAGATCACAGGGAGATATGCAATCAGATCATCGTATATTGATAAATTTGATGGCCTGGTGAAAGAAGCTGTCCTGGGGCTTTTGATCCTGACCTTAATGCTGTGGTACTGTTTGCCAGACGGTAGCAGTTTGTGGTTGGGGTGGCTGGAGTCTCTGATGATCCTCTGGGCCCTTTTTCATGTACCTGCTGCCAAGAATGTCTTGAATCCACAGGTGCACTGGGCTGTCTGCACCACTCAGCAGTGCCCTGGAATTGACAGTAGTACAGTTCCCGTACCAGGCGATGACACAGCCAGTCAGGATGCTCTCGATGGTGCCCCTGTAGAAGGTCCTGAGGATTTGGGGGCTGCTTCAGCTATCTGAGGTGAAATAGGTGATGTTGTGCTTTTTTCACCACACAGCCGGTATGTACAGTCCAGGTGAGATCCTCAGTGATGTGTATACCAAGGATCACCCTCTCAACTACAGTCCCATTGATGTCAATAGGGGCTAGACTGTCTCCATTCCTCCTGTAATCCATGATCAACTCCTTCGTTTTTGCGTCATTGAGGGAGAGTTTGTTTTCTTGGCAGCACTGTCTCAGGGCATTGACTTCTCCTCTGTAGGCTGTCTCATCATTGTTGGAAATAAAGCTTATCAATGTCATGTCATCTGCAAATTTGATCAGCAGATTGGAATTGTGGGTGTATACGGAGGAGAGGAAGGGGCTCAGGACATAGTCCAATTTTTAGTTGGAACTTAAATCATTGCATTTTCACTGATTTACAACTAGTTGCATTTTAGAAGTGTTTGAAGCACTTTAAAGTAACAATGTTAAATATAGTAAAACAAAATAGCCTTAACTACCACCACAGACATGCTGTCCTGCGCAAATATGAATTTAGGTATCCTGTGCCAGTTCTAAACTGACACATTTTTCATGAGCAATTTTCTCACACTTCCTTGCAGAAGGAAATCAAACCTTGCTAAATGAATGGCTTTGTGTTAATACAAAACACATTCATCCTTCCTCTGACCTACTCCTCCACTCTTCCCCTTCTCTCTCACTGGCACTTTCTCACGTTCTCTCTCACTGTCTCTCAAAAAATATGAGCATGTTCTGAGGATGTTTTGTTTAAAGTTATCTACAACCTGGAAGTTCTCATGGTTCTTTCAATGATTTTTGTCTTTTATGAAACATTAGCAATTCTGACCACATATAAATTAGGCTGTATTCTTAATATGTATTAAAATAAAATGTGTTATTAGTGAAAATACTGAAACAGCTGCAGTTAAATTCAAATAAAGAAAAAATATTTAACCACTTTTAAAATAGAGTTATGGAAGATGACATGATGTGTCTCTCAATTGGTGGGCTCACACCATTTCACATTTACTTATAAAGGTTAACTAATCCTATCACAGCAGCTGGTATTTCTATAAATTATATCATATTACTTTAGCCTGTTTCCATTTGTAGAAAACACAAATTTAAACTTGTGGCCATATATAAAATCTGAATTCAAACCCAAGCACTTGTGAATTTGCTGGCTAGTTCACTTCCTCCTCCCCCCCCCCCCCATGTTCTATTCATTGTGCTATTCATAGAGAGTACAGCTGCGGCCCCCACAAAGCTTAAAGATATAGTGCAGCTTCTTTGCAGGCATATGAAATACTGCTTCTATCACCTTTTTACAATTTTTTTAATAGAAATGCATGGATCCGTTTTATTCGCAACCATAAATCAGAAAATGAGATTGGGGTTTAATAGTGCTACAGATTTTGTCGCAATGTTTTAATTCAAATAAGGAAAGATTTAAAAAAAATTAGCCAATTTGCAGACCAGTAAGACGGAAGTTATTCTACCATAATATCTCTAACATCACATTTCTGAGGAATTGGGTAGGATGATTCGAACTGTTGGAATTTGTTTAAGAATGGGTTAGTAATTTATCTTTTTGTCAGATGTGTTTTATCCAACATTATTGGATTCCTTAAAAATGTCCTTAATTCGTACAATTGAATAACTTACAACACAGTTGCAAGCTTTAGCTGATTGTAGAATTGAAAATTTAGGTGATGTCTTCAGGAATATCCAAGCCCAAGAATTTTCCAGTTCAAGACCTGGAAAGCCACTGACGACATTTATGTGCACAAATAATTTGAATTATGATTTAAAGCATGTCTCACATATTCCTTAGTTTCCTCTTGTGCCCATAGAGTAGATGTGAGTAGTAATGTCAATTAACTGTGGTGCATGTCAGAACGCCACTTTTCTCATTTTCCAGCATTGGTCTGAGGATAGAATTGGACCACTGGAACTGCACAATTGAGGTTTGCTATGGTTTAGGTTAAATAGAGCCAAGTCTGTCATTGAGTCTAATGTGGGGGAGATACTTTAAATTAAATACTTTTCATGATGGGTTTTCTTGGAGTTGTTCAACCGTCTCTCTGTCTCTAAGCTTCAATTCCTTCCCCGTCTTGTACTGTTACTCATGGCCCTCATCTAATCTACTGTACTGATTTCTCTGATTTCATTGTCTGTTTTCCCCAGACTAATGGCCAATCCATTTGCCTTTGTGCATTCCACAGTCGTGGAATGGGTTAATTCTAATAGAGTTTTGTGGCAACGAGCCATCAAGAAAAATAGATGGCGTATAGTGCATTGATAATTTAGTGTTCTTTCCCGGCACCAAAAGTGCTGTGTTTTCACTCAATGTTTCCTTGCCAGTGGAACATCTGCTTCAGTTTGTGTTTAAAGGGTTAATGGTGCAGCATTTGTTATGTGAACTTTTGGCCTCTTTTTGACCCCTTTGTGGGGGTGAATTCCTGAAATGCTTGTGGTATCAAGTCATCTTAATGTTGTGGGGAGCAGCTAAGGGCTATACAAAAAAACTGCTAATCCTGACCCAGTGATTAGTGGATGCACAAGATCTTTTGTAAAAGGTTTGTGCAACTTTAAATATCCTCATTAATTCTGAAGAAAAATAATTTGAACATTTGAAAAGAACGTCCTAGATTAGTAACAAAATTTTTAATAATTTAATTTTTGATGTTAGATGTTTCTTGTTTTATAGTAAAAGCTACTAATTTGCACAAAGCTTCCTGAGCTATAAAATTGACAGCTTGTAAGTTAACTATCAAGTCACAAATATCACACTCTTCAGTGCCAGCTTTCCCTTTGGCTTGTTCATTCCTTACATTGCACTTGAGATGCTGTTACTTTAAATTTCATTTTCGTTTCAGATTTTGTCACTAAATAAGCTTGTTTCTCCTGTAGTTGATTATTTAGAAGATGTGTAAGAATTAGTTCCATTCCTGGTGATGAGCTGTGTACTGGAAATTCTCCAGTCCACCAGCTCAATATACCACCATTTCCTCTGTTGCAGCTTGGACTGCCCTGAAAGAGGGTTAACGGAAGGAGCTACATATCTTAAAACTCCGTGTGGAATTGGGGACTTCTTATTTAATGCTTTCTCAGCTATGATCATCCCAGTACTATGAGGATTTCTATCTTTGCCACCCAATTAAGTATTAAGTTCCAGACTCCTGTCACTCCATGTGAGGGGAAAAAATCCACAACCCTGTCCTGTCTTTCTATCAGTAAACTTAAATTAATAAGGTATTAACCTATTTGCTAAGTGAACAGAAGCCTTCCTATTCAACTTATCCAGCCCTCTCATAATTTTAACACACACAAAAGTTGCTGGTGAACGCAGCAGGTCAGGCAGCATCTCTGGGAAGAGGTACAGTCGACGTTTTGGGCTGAGACCCTTCGTCAGGACTAACTGAAAGAAGAGCTAGTAAGAGATTTGAGAGGGGGAGGGGGCGATCCGAAATGATAGGAGAAGACAGAAGTGGGAGGGATGTAGCCAAGATCTGGACAGGTGATTGTCAAAAGGGATATGAGAGGATCATGGGACAGGAGGCCTAGAGAGAAAGAAAAGGGTGGGGAGCCCAGAGGATGGGCAAGGGGTATAGTGAGAGGGACAGAGGGAGAAAAAGGAGAGAGAGAAAAAGAATGTGTGTATATAAATAAATAATGGATGGGGTACGAGGGGGAGGTGAGGCATTAGCGCAAGTTTGAGAAGTCAATGTTCATGCCATCAGGTTGGAGGCTACCCAGACAGAATATAAGGTGTTGTTCCTCCAGCCTGAGTGTGGCTTCATCTTTACAGTAGAGGAGGCCGTGGATAGACATATCAGAATGGGAATGGGACGTGGAATTAAAATATGTGGCTGCCATTTATTTATATACACACATTCTTTCTCTCTTTCCTTTTTCTCCCTCTGTCCCTCTCACTATACCCATTGCCCATCCTCTGGGTTCTCCTCCCCCCCACTTTTCTTTCTCCCTAGGCCTCCTGTCCCATGAGTCCCATGATCCTCTCATATCCCTTTTGCCAATCAACTGTCCAGCTCTTGGCTCCATCCTTCCCCCTCCTGTTTTCTTCTATCATTTCGGATCTCTCCCTCCTCCTCCCACTTTCAAATCTCTTACTAGCTCTTCTTTCAGTTAGTCCTGACAAAGGGTCTTGGCCCGAAACGTCGACTGTACCTCTTCCTACAGATGCTGCCTGGCCTGCTGCATTCACCAGCAACTTTGATGTGTGTTGCTTGAAATTCCAGCATCTGCAGATTTCCTCGTGTTTGCTTTTTAATAATTTTAACACTCAGCTAAATTTCCCTTCAATCTCCTTTGTTTCAAAAGAACAACCCACGCTCACCAATCCCTCCTCAAAACATAGATTCTCCAGCCCATGCAATATCCACTTACAGCTTCCTTCAGCAGAAGCTTTTATGCTCATTAGTGCATGTTGTTTGGATATCTTTCCAGTGGGCATCAAGAAATTTCTAGGACTTTCCATTTTTCCGATTTCCATTTTTTGATCTCCTCTTGAATCCAGGCTTGCTTACTTCCAGCATAGTGCAGGATATCTGGTTGTTTTCACCCACAGTACAGGAATGATCCCAGTCACTGATTAAGATCAGCTGATTTAATACTGGGCATAATGTGAGTTTATCAAGTCTGTATTATTAGGTGGGCAGGAAATTATTGACTTTTTAACAGCTTCGACACTTTAAAAGCTCTTTTAAAAGCAATTTGTTTAAATTTACCCCTGTCGATAAATAGCAGAATAAAACATGAGAACTGTTGGATACATTCAGTGGGTCATACGGTATCTGTGGAAAGAGAAACAATGTTTCAGGTCTGCTTCAGATTGCGGTTCCTGCCATTGATCTCGCCGGCTCCAACACCTCAGGGCATATTCAAAACCCGGACTCCAGCAACAATCATGGACACCTTCACAGCGATTGCGCAACCACTAACTGCGACTCCAGCCTTGAACTCCAGGCCGGGTCTTTATGTGCTGCTATTGTGACTCCCGTCTCCCTTTCCCCAACCACCATTCTGCAATCCCGTCTCCTTCAGATCCCATCGTCAGCTCCTGAGTCCTCAGAGGCTCCATCTTCCTCTCACCCCAACCCTCCCCTCTCCATTGACACCCGCAGCCTCCTCCCTTCCCCCTCTGATCCCAGCTCTCAAGATTCCAGCCTTGAACTCCAGGCCGGGTCTTTATGTGCTGCTGTTGTGACTCCCGTCTCCCCTTCCCCCACCACAACTCCGCAGCCCCGTCTTCCTCAGATCCCACTGTCAACTCCTGGGCCCTCAGAGGCTCCACCTTCCTCTCACCACAATCCTCCCCTCTCTACTGACACCCCCAGCCTCCCCCCTCCCGCCTCTGATCCCAGCTCTCATCCGTGCCGGGTCTTTACCATCCCCTCCGACCTTCAACTGTCGGAGGCAGAACGCTCTGTTCTCAGTAAGGGCCTCACCTTTGTCCCCCTTCGCCCACACCTCAGCGAGTTCCGATTTCGCCATGGTGCGGAACTTTTCTTTCTCCGTCTCTGAGCCTACTTCTTCAGCAAGGACTCTTCCACCCCCACCGATGATCCCTTCTCCCGTCTTCAACCCTCCTCTTCTTCATGGACACCCCGCTCTGGTCTTCTGCCTGCTCTGGATCTCTTTATCGCTAATTGCCGACGGGACATCAACCGTCTCGACTTCACCGCACCTTGTCCCCATTCCAACCTCACTCCTTCCGAACGCTCTGCTCTCCACTCCCTCCGCACTAATCCTAACCTTATTATTAAACCCGCCAATAAGGGGGGTGCTGTTGTAGTCTGGCGTACTGACCTCTACCTTGCCGAGGCACAGCGACAACTCACGGATACCTCCTCTTATTTACCCCTCGATCGTGACCCCACTAAGGAGCACCAGGCCATTGTCTCCCACACCATCACTGACTTTATCCGCTCAGGGGATCTCCCATCCACTGCTACCAACCTTATAGTTCCCACACCCCGCACTTCCTGTTTCTACCTCCAACCCAAGATCCACAAACCTGCCTGTCCTGGCCGACCTGTTGTCTCAGCTTGCTCCTGCCCCACCGAACTCACTTCTGCATACCTCGACACGGTTTTATCACCCCTTGTTCAATCCCTTCCGACCTATGTTCGTGACACTTCTCACGCTCTTAAACTTTTCGATGATTTTAAGTTCCCTGGCCCCCACCGCTTTATTTTCACCATGGATGTCCAGTCCTTATATACTTCCATCCCCCATCAGGAAGGTCTCAAAGCTCTACGCTTCTTTTTGGATTCCAGACCTAATCAGTTCCCCTCTACCACCACTCTGCTCTGTCTAGCGGAATTAGTCCTTACTCTTAATAATTTCTCCTTCGGCTCCTCCCACTTCCTCCAAACTAAAGGTGTAGCTATGGGCACCCGTATGGGTCCCAGCTATGCCTGCCTTTTTGCTGGGTTTGTGGAACAATCTATGTTTCGTGCCTATTCTGGTATCTGTCCCCCACTTTTCCTTCACTACATCGACGACTGCATTGGCGCTGCTTCCTGCACGCATGCAGAACTCATTGACTTTATTAACTTTGCCTCCAACTTTCACCCTGCCCTCAAGTTTACCTGGTCCATTTCCGACACTTTCCTCCCCTTTCTAGATCTTTCTGTCTCTGTCTCTGGAGACAGCTTATCCACTGATGTCTACTATAAGCCTACTGACTCTCACAGCTATCTGGACTATTCCTCTTCTCACCCTGTCTCTTGCAAAAATGCCATCCCCTTCTTGCAATTCTTCCGTCTCCGCCGCATCTGCTCTCAGGATGAGGCTTTTCATTCTAGAACGAGGGAGATGTCTTCCTTTTTTAAAGAAAGGGGCTTCCCTTCCTCCACTATCAACTTTGCTCTTAAACGCATCTCCCCCATTTCACATACATCTGCTCTCACTCCATCCTCCCGCCACCCCACTAGGAATAGGGTTCCCCTGGTCCTCACCTACCACCCCACCAGCCTCCGGGTTCAACATATTATTCTCCGTAACTTCCGCCACCTCCAACGGGATCCCACCACTAAGCACATCTTTCCCTCCCCCCCCCCCTGCATTCCGCAGGGATCGCTCCCTACGCAACTCCCTTGTCCATTCGTCCCCCCCATCCCTCCCCACTGATCTCCCTCCTGGCACTTATCCATGTAAGCAGAACAAGTGCTACACATGCCCTTACACTTCCTCCCTTACCACCATTCAGGGCCCCAAACAGTCCTTCCAGGTGAGGCAACACTTCACCTGTGAATCGACTGGGGTGATATACTGCGTCCGGTGCTCCCGATGTGGCCTTTTATATATTGGCGAGACCCGACGCAGACTGGGAGACCGCTTTGCTGAACATCTACGCTCTGTCCGCCAGAGAAAGCAGGATCTCCCAGTGGCCACACATTTTAATTCCACATCCCATTCCCATTCTGACATGTCTATCCACGGCCTCCTCTACTGTAAAGATGAAGCCACACTCAGGTTGGAGGAACAACACCTTATATTCCGTCTGGGTAGCCTCCAACCTGATGGTATGAACATCGACTTCTCTAACTTCCGCTAAGGCCCCACCTCCCCCTCGTACCCCATCTGTTACTTATTTTTATGCACACTTTCTTTCTCTCACTCTCCTTTTTCTCCCTCTGTCCCTCTGAATATACTTCTTGCCCATCCTCTGGGTTCCCCCCCCTTGTCTTTCTTCCCGGACCTCCTGTCCCATGATCCTCTCGTATCCCCTTTTGCCTATCACCTGTCCAGCTCTTGGCTCTATCCCTCCCCCTCCTGTCTTCTCCTATCATTTTGGATCTCCCCCTCCCCCTCCAACTTTCAAATCCCTTACTCACTCTTCCTTCAGTTAGTCCTGACGAAGGGTCTCGGCCTGAAATGTCGACTGCACCTCTTCCTACAGATGCTGCCTGGCCTGCTGCGTTCACCAGCAACTTTGATGTGTGTTGTTTCAGGTCTGCTGTCTTTCGTAAGAACTGGGTTAACTGATGCTGTTTGACCTGCTGAATGTTTACAGCATTTTTTGTTTTTATTTCAGTTTCTGATTTACTTTTTATCTTTAACATTTAGTAGATATTTGCATCATAAGGCATGTTCCTTGGGAAACCAAAATGATTTGTAGCAACACACATCAAAGTTGCTGGTGAACGCAGCAGGCCAGGCAGCATCTCTAGGAAGAGGTGTAGTCGACGTTTCAGGCCGAGACCCTTCGTCAGGACTAACTGAAGGAAGAGTGAGTAAGGGATTTGAAAGTAGGAGGGGGAGGGGGAGGTCCAAAATGATAGGAGAAGACAGGAGGGGGAGGGATAGAGCCAAGAGCTGGACAGGTGATTGGCAAAAGGGGATACGAGAGGATCATGGGACAGGAGGTCCGGGAAGAAAGACAAGGGGGGGGGGGGACCCAGAGGATGGGCAAGAGGTACATTCAGAGGGACAGAGGGAGAAAAAGGAGAGTGAGAGAAAGAATGTGTGCATAAAATAAGTAACAGATGGGGTACGAGGGGGAGGTGGGGCCTAGGCGGAAGTTCGAGAAGTGGATGTTCATGCCATCAGGTTGGAGGCTACCCAGACGGAATATAAGGTGTTGTTCCTCCAACCTGAGTGTGGCTTCATCTTTACAGTAGAGGAGGCCGTGGATAGACATGTCAGAATGGGAATGGGATGTGGAATTAAAATGTGTGGCCACTGGGAGATCCTGCTTTCTCTGGCGGACAGAGCGTAGATGTTCAGCAAAGCCACATCCCATGCCCATTCTGACATGTCTATCCACGGCCTCCTCTACTGTAAAGATGAAGCCACACTCAGGTTGGAGGAACAACACCTTATATTCCGTCTGGGTAGCCTCCAACCTGATGGCATGAACATCGACTTCTCTAACTTCCGCTAAGGCCCCACCTCCCCCTCGTACCCCATCTGTTACTTATTTTATGCACACATTCTTTCTCTCACTCTCCTTTTTCTCCCTCTGTCCCTCTGAATGTACCTCTTGCCCATCCTCTGGGTTCCCCTCCCCCTTGTCTTTCTTCCCGGACCTCCTGTCCCATGATCCTCTCGTATCCCCTTTTGCCAATCACCTGTCCAGCTCTTGGCTCTATCCCTCCCCCTCCTACTTTCAAATCCCTTACTCAGTCTTCCTTCAGTTCGTCCTGACGAAGGGTCTCGGCCTGAAACGTCGACTGCACCTCTTCCTACAGATGTTGCCTGGCTTGCTGCGTTCACCAGCAACTTTGATGTGTGTTGCTTAAAATGATTTGTAATAGCTTTTCGAAATTAACAGAAAATAAGGACACCACAAAAAATGCTTGAGGAGGGGTTTCAGCCCCAAAACGTTGACTGTTTACTCTTTTCCCTAGATGCTACTTGGCCTGCTGTTCCTCCAGCATTTTGTGTATGTTGCTTGGATTTCCAGCATCTGCAGATTTTCCCTTGTTTGTGATAAAATAAGGACACCCTCAGTATGTGAATTCAGTTGGTCAGTGAGGCAAGTACAGACCCAAAGATCAGGCTACAATGCCATAAATTTGATTGTTAACACAGTTGTTGCAGTCCTGTTTTGTTCATTATCTGTGTTTGATTAAGCACAAGGAGACCCTCTAATAATAATAATAATAATATAATTATTCACATCAAAATCTACAAGCTTTTTGCAAAGGGATAAATCACACTGGTGTCAGCACTCAAAGAGTAAAAGTGTATCTACCAGAAAGCTCTACCGCCTTAATATTATTTTTCTTTTCACTGGTGCTGCAATTAATTATGTAGAGAATTTCATGATGTGTTTACAACCTGCTGAACCAAACAGAAACAGCTTGGGGGTCAAATGAAAGCTTTTATGCTTGTAAGAATGAAAATTTTCTGAAGTAATCAAGTTGGAAACATTGGAAATGAAAAGGAGGAAGTGTATTGATAAAAATGGAAATGGAGGAGTTAAGTAAACTGTAAGAAATGTAACCTTTCATGTACATGAAAATTCTGCTTATTTTATATTCTTTAAAATATGTAAATCTACATGTTAAATTTTGTGTTTGGCTAGATATTTAAGTTTCTTTTTTTTTCTGGTGTGCAAAGCAATTCCTGCATCTCGTGCCAAAGCCCAAGTTGGCCTCCCTGATGCAGTGGAGCCTCAAGAGTCCCTGTGCCATACCAGACATTGCACCCTGCAAAAACTCATTTCACGGAGGTAGCAACCCTGCCCCCTGCAACCCCATATCCACCCCCCACCCCCAGCCCCCCGGCCGACCTCTAAGGGTGTATGTAATACTTCGTTTCGTGATTTTGTCTAATCTGTAAACAAAGTTGGGTATATGCAGAAAATGTGACATTAAAATATGTACTTATATTATCATGTTTATTCTATTACAGCTTTAAGCAAGTCTACAGGGAATTTGGCCTCATCACGTAGGACATCAATAGAGTAGCTCCTTAGCAGCTAGCCAGCTAGTTTAAATAATGTTAGCTACGCTAATGAACAAATGACACCTGTTAAACTCACCTCAACATGACGTTTACATTTTAACCCACCATGGGCAATAGAAAAGTCACTGTTACAAACAGTGCAGTGAGCAACACTGTCATTATTTTTGAGGTCAACTGCAAAGCCCACCCACAGAGAAAGCTGATAGGTCTACTTAGCATGAAGAGAGACCAATCAGGATGCTCCCTCTCCCACTCCCTCTTCCTCTCAAAAAAAATCGATTTCTGGGATATTGTATATAATTTCCAGGCATCAGGGAGCTGCTATCAATATGCGGGAGACTCCCGGAACTTCCGGGAGAGGTGGGATGTCTGGTTTCCCCAAGCCATACTAAGTGTTGCAGCATGTTTCACCGAGGTGTGAAATTTCAAGATACCACAATCTTTCAGTACCGATTGAGACAAAAAAAAATGGAGCACACCAATACCTGGCTGAAGTAGGGGCAAATGTCAGAGATCGCAATGGGGACCCGTTAACTTGTGCCTTTTACCGACTTGCTCCAGGATTTGCTGCTTGTTTATACAGTGGAAAGCACCTTGGTTGCTTCATAGAGTGGTATGGTGGCTCCAAAGCATAGGATTGCAAAAGACTGCAGAGGGTTATAGACTCAGCCAGCTCCATTGTGGGTGGAACTCTTGCAATATCAAGGATGTCTTCAAGATGTGGTGCCTCAAGAAGGCGGCATCCATCATTAGGGACTCTCACTATCTGGGACATGCCCTCTTCTCATTGCTACTATTAGGGAGAAGGTACAGGAACCTGAAGACCCACATTCAATAATTCTGGTGTAGCTTCTTCACCTCTGCCATCAGATTTCTGGATGGTCCATGAGCAGCACTATATTTTTCCTTTCTTGTACAATTTATTTGTTTTGTAATTTGTCTTTGGACTGTATGCTGTTACAAAACAACAAATTTCATGTTATATCAGACAGTGATAATAAACCTGATTCTGTTTCTGAAACATAGGTTTGAATTGAAATAGTGGAATTGGCTGCTGAGCACTAAAAGACAGTAGCAAATGGGAGTAGCTTAGTTACACAACTTTGTCGACTGGACAAGTTGGGCCAAAGAGCCTGTTTCCGCATTGCATAGTTTTATGATTCTGGGAACACTTCAGTTGTGTTAAAGAGTTTTTCCCAGAAGCATGCTGGCCAGTTTCAGATGGTTTCTAATTGACCTCAATAGCGTAGCCGGCATAATCTGGTATACACAGTATAGGTTTTAGTTCAAATCCTGCATAAAGCTGTACAAATGGATCTTAGTTTTAGAAATGTTTGTTTATATCGATGCACACTTTTTCCCTTAGTTTTGCAGTTAGCCATTGTCCAAATTCTAAAAATTGTGCAGTAAAGCTCAACTAGAGAGCTTCAGCTTGGGCTAAAACTACTGTATTGTTGGAGGTTCATGAACATAGCATGAGGAAGTATTGGATTTTAGTTTGTTCTTGAATTCTATCAGCCATGTTTGCGCTTACTTGAGTTGAGAGGCATCCTTTCAAAGAATGTAGGAATGAGCAAAAGAAGATTTGCATTCAGCCATAATTGTGCATTTTGTTCAGTACTTTCGGAGCAATAATTAAAAGAAACAGAATAAAACTGGAAACACTCAGGTCAGGTAGCTCTATGGCAAGAAAAATGGTATTAAAGTTCAGACTTTCATCAGCACAGAAAACAAATTCATTTTAAGTTGCAGAGTGTGAGTGTTATAGAGGGATCAGGTGGGCAAAGACTGGATAGAACAATATGGTATATCTGTGAAGTGAGGATAGTACTGGAATAAAGACTTGTATACCTCGAAATGACAAGTTCTAGCTTGGGTCCATGTGAGTTCCAATAGCTATACCTTTGATTTGGACCATGGCCTGCTGTTCAGTGTTAGGGTGGAGGTGAGGAGTTAAGATGCTATTTCTGAGAACTGACAACTGGTCTCTGCAACATTGAGGTTAGTTCACCAGACTATAACAGCATCATCCTTGTCAACAGGTTTGAAGATGGTATCAGGATTGGTTCTTTGTGAGCAGAAGCTGTAGGCTGAAAGAGCTTTGATTTGAGTGAAGGTAGAACAAAATCATGGCTGTCCATGTCCCATTTGCAGTTCACGGATCTAGAGACAATGTGAGGGGTCCAAGTGGATCAGGAGAAAGGGTCGGTCTGCATTAAAAGGTGGAAACATTGTGGCCAAAGAAGTCAAAGTTCAAAGTAACTATTGTCATGTTTGACCAATCTGTTGGAGTTTTTCGAGGAGGTTACCAGGAAAGTGGATGAAGGGAAGACAGTGGATATTGTCTACATGGACTTCAGTAAGGCCTTTGACAAGGTCCTGCATGGGAGGTTAGTTAGGAAAATTCAGTCGCTAGGTATACATGGAGAGGTGGTAAATTGGATTAGACATTGGCTGGATGGAAGAAGCCAGAGAGTGGTGGTAGAGAATTGCTTCTCAGAGTGGAGGTCTGTGACTAGTGGTGTGCCACAGGGATCAGTGCTGGGTCCATTGTTATTTGTCATCTATATCAATGATCTGGATGATAATGTGGTAAATTGGATCAGCAAGTTTGCTGATGACACAAAGATTGGAGGTGTAGTAGACAGTGAGGAAGGTTTTCAGAGCCTGCAGAGGGACTTGGACCAGCTGGAAAAATGGGCTGAAAAATGGCAGATGGAGTTTAATACTGACAAGTGTGAGGTATTGCACGTTGGAAGGACAAACCAACGTAGAACATACAGGGTTAATGGTAAGGCACTGAGGAGTGCAGTGGAACAGAGGGATCTGGGAATACAGATACAAAATTCCCTAAAAGTATCGTCACAGGTAGATAGGGTCGTTAAGAGAGCTTTTGGTACATTGGCCTTTATTAATTGAAGTATTGAGTATAAGAGCTGGAATGTTATGATGAGGTTGTATAAGGCATTGGTGAGGCCGAATCTGGAGTATTGTGTTCAGTTTTGGTCACCAAATTACAGGAAGGATATAAATAAGGTTGAAAGAGTGCAGAGAAGGTTTACAAGGATGTTGCCGGGACTTGAGAAACTCAGTTACAGAGAAAGGTTGAATAGGTTAGGACTTTATTCCCTGGAGCATAGAAGAATGAGGAGAGATTTGATAGAGGTATATAAAATTATGATGGGTATAGATAGTGAATGCAAGCAGGCTTTTTCCACTGAGGCAAGGGGAGAAAAAAACCAGAGGACATGGGTTAAGGGTGAGGGGGGAAAAGTTTAAAGGGAACATTAGGGGGGGCTTCTTCACACAGAGAGTGGTGGGAGTATGGAATGAGCTGCCAGACGAGGTGGTAAATGCGGGTTCTTTTTTTAACATTTAAGAATAAATTGGACAGATACATGGATGGGAGGTGTATGGAGGGATATGGTCCGTGTGCAGGTCAGTGGGACTAGGCAGAAAATGGTTCGGCACAGCCAAGAAGGGCCAAAGGGCCTGTTTCTGTGCTGTAGTTTCTATGGTTCTATGTTAAAGTGCATATGTGTCTCCATATACAATCTTGAGATTTACTTTCTTGCAGGCATACACAGTAAATCCAAGAAACATATTAGAGTCAATGAAAGACTGTTCCCAACAGGATGGACAGTCAGCCCATGTGCAAAGACAACAAACTACAAATGCAAAAGAAAAGCAAAGAAATAACAATAAATAAATAAGCAATAAATATTGAGAGCATGAGATGGAGAGTGCTCGAAAGTGAGTCCATTGGTGTGGGAACAGTTCATTGATGCAGTGAGTGAAGTTATCTCTCTGGTTCAAGAGCCTGATGGTTGAGGGCTAATAACTTTTTCTGAACCTGGTGGTGTGGGTCCTGAGGCTTCTCTGCCACCTTTCTGATGGCAGCAGTGAGAAGAGAACATGGCCTGAGTGGTGGTGGTCCTAGATGATGGATGCTGCTTTCCTGCGAAAGTGCTCTGTGTAGATTTGCTGTATAGTGGGGAGGGTTCTAATGGATCTGGAGATGGCATAAGAGGAGTTCAATGTCATGTTGAGCTTAGAATTCAGTCAGGTGGGTATGATGGGGAACATAGCTGATGACTGATCATTCAGGATCAGAGAGGGTTTACAAGGATGGTGAAAACATCCAGAGCTTGGTATCAGGGTCAGAGGAAAGATGAAAGGGAAGAAAGGTTGAGAAGGATGTTGGAAATCATGAACTGTTCACTTTGGTCATTTTTGACATCAGAAAAGAGGGAAAAACTTTGCCTGTTGAGCACTGATTTGACAAAGAATGAAGTGGTATATTGTGAGCAGCTGTAGGCAGACTGAGTCAGTATTGTTGTTGAGAGGGGTCAACAGATTGATCTGTATACATGTGACGTTAGCATGGATCTCTGTTTATGATGAGAATAATGCCTTGGGAAACGGTAGCAAGGTTGGACATGCCTGTAATCCTGGGTGAGACTGAATTGTGAGAGGTGGAATTTGAGTCAAATTCCACATGGAATAACTTGGAGCCAGAGATGTTTGCTGATGAAAGATATATGGATATGGCAGTGAGGTTTGGTCAAAATCTTATTGAAGACGAGGAGAGTAGGAAAACTACCAACACAAAAGGGACGGGTAGAAATCAGGCCAGAGAACGCAGGACAACTTCACAGTTGCATTCCTGAAAAGAAGTAGCAGTAAATTCAAAAGCAAATGAAAATCAAAGAAAGCAACAGTTTCTGGGAATCTGAAATCAAAGCAGAAATACTGGAAATACTAGCAAGAAGTTTTGCTGAGAATATATGGAAAAAGACAGATTTAACCAAATTTTCCTCTCTTTATTTTTGCTTTGTTCTCTCATTGTGACTTTTTTCTTTATTTAGGTTTTGATCGAACAATATATTACACTGTATTATCATCTAATTACCCTTTTAAGCAGAAGACCAATAGAACTGATTGCACAATAACCCTGGCCTCATGGATATCTCCTTTATCTTATCCAAATGAATTGCAGTCATGAGCTAATCCTATCAGATAAAATTTGTTGATTTCAGGAATTTTCTCTCTTTACGCTTAATTTCCCACGTTTCAAAACCTTATTAAAAAGTTTTTGAATTTCATAATTTAAAAAAATATTTTGAGATAAAGTATGGTAACAGGCCCTTCCAGCCCAGTGAGCCCATGCCACTTTATTACACCCATGTGACCAAATAACCTACCCACTGGTACATCTTTGGGATGTGGGAGGAAACTGGGAACCCAGAGGAAACCCCCGCGGTCACGGGAAGAATATATAAACTCTTTACAAATGGCAGCGGGAATTGAACCCGGCCATTGGTGCTGTAATCGTGTTATGCTAACTGCTATGCTACTGTGCACTCAAATTAAGAAAATTCTTAGTTCTATTGTTGTGAACAAAAATTGGGTGACTGTCCATCTTCTGGTTTATGCTACATGAGTGGGAGAATGGACATAGCTTATTTAGATTAGATTATGAGGACAAGCAGTCCTCTTTTATTGTCATTTAGTAATGCATGCATTAAGAAATGATAAAATATTCCTCTGGTGTGATATCACAGAAACACAGGACAGACCAAGACTGAAAAACTAACAAAAATCACATAATTATGACATATAGTTACAACAGTGCAAACAATACCATAACTTGATGAAGAACAGGCCATGGGCACAGTAAAAAATAAGTTCAAAGTCTCTCAAAAGTCCCACATCTCACGCAGACGGGAGAAGGAAGAAAACTCTCCCTGCCATGCCCGACCACAGTCCAACTCTGAGTCGTCCGAAAACTTCGAGCCTCCGACCAGCCCTCCAACACCGAGTACCGAGTACCAAGGACCATCTCTGCCAAACGCTTGGACTCCAGCCCCGGTCGCCAGCAACAGGCAAAACAGGGGATTTTGGGGCCTACCCTCCAGAGATTCTCGATCACACAGTAGCAGCGGCAGCGAACCGGGCATTTCAGAAGTTTCTTCAGATGTTCCTCTGTGCTTCTCACGTCTGTCTTCATCAAATCAGAATTGTACACGGCATCCTACTTACAAATACGATATCATTTCACCGGAGAGCTGTGTGTGCTGCGTCGCGCTGCCATCTTCTCCTCCCTCCTCTTGCCTTATGCATTACAGATATATTTTGTCCTATTTAGGACGATGTATATGTTGGGGAAGTTGTTAAGGGAAGTGCTGGAATTTACAATGAAAGATGTAATGAATATTTCACAAAGAATAATAAGATCGACAGGTTAACTGAGGGAACCAAATGTCTAGGTTTGTTGATAAGGCAAAACTGGTGGAAATTTGTTGCTCTTCATCTTCTTTGATAATAAATGTACTTTGAAACCTGTTTTTTCTTGTAAGAAGGATAACCAGAAGCCATTGTAGGCTAATATGCAGGTGTAGCGAGCAGGTAGAAGTGCAAATGGTGTGTGGGTTTTTATTGTGAGAAGATTTCTCCATGAAACTTGCTGAGTTCAATGAAAAATCTATACCAATACTTCGGGATGTCAAAAGCATGTTGGGGAACATGCAGTAGAATATAGAACAATACAGCACAGTACAAGTCCTTTGGCCCATGATGTTGTATCAACTATTTAACCTACTCCACAATCCTTTTTGAAACATCTAAACCCTGAAACAGCCAGCTACGATATCTGCCTTTGTGACAGCCATATTGCTGTCAGGGCCACAACATCGTAGTTTCTTACTAAGTTCATCACCTTTGTTCCTGATACTTCTTGCATTAAAGTAAACATATTTCAACCCATCGCACTGACTGCATTTATGCGCTACCCACTGCCTAAACTTCCTCACAGTCTCTTTGCACATTGCGTCTGTATACACCAAATGCTCCAATATCTGACCTATCACCCTGGTTCTCATCCTTCTGCCAACCTAGTTTAAACCCTCCCTGGAGTAACCAATTGTCCTAAAAATCCACCAGTCTTTGTACCAATGAAGTCTTCAGTATGTAAGATTATTGGGAGTTTTATTGTATTAAGGGAATCTAGGAATATCAGATGGGAGCAGGAGAGTGGGAATACTGCGGGAAAACGTTTTGCTTGGGTCGATAATCTGTTTTGAAGAGCCAAATGCCTACTTTTTGCTGATAATTCGAATGGTGTTATGGATGACTTGTTATCTGATTCAGTAGTCACTGATTTTGTGAGTGTGATGTCTTCTGAATTTGACTGACTGAAGCCGCGTAACCTCCCTACAATTTACTTCAACCTTTTCTTTATCCTTTTATCCATAATATAGAAAGTGAATGTTTCAGGTTACACATTACAGGTGTTACACTCTACTGTATATAAACATTTTTAAAAAACTTATAGGTTACTTCAAAGTAACAAGCACATTCTAATTCAATTCTGGTTGACTTAACATTACTTAGTTACATCAGATGGACTTTACGACATATCTAGAAATTTTGTTAGCAGTCTATCAGGCTGTCTTTAAAACTGGTCATTTACTGAAAGGAATTCCAAATTGCAGCCTCTGTGTAAAAGTGTTTACTCATTTGACTCCTGCATGTTTTGGCTGTATTTTTTTTCAATTCTCACAGGTTGTAGATTCACAACTTGCAGAAATATCAAGTTTCCCAAAATACCATGGAAGCTTCAGGTGTGTCACCGGTTGACTGAATAGGTTCTAGCAACTACAACATTACGGTTTCTGTTCTTTCCTTCTAACTTAACAATCTAATATATTTGATGTTGCAGGGTTCACTGAGCTTGGCAGCTAGCTTGCAGACGTTTCATCACCAGTTGAGGTGACATCCTCAGTGTGCAGTTGTTTGTGCTTTCCTCTGGGAATGCTCGTGTTTATATACCCCCCCACCCCATTCATTTGACTTGGGCCTGATGTATGCTGCATTTCCTTCCAGGGCAAAATATCTTTTATTAGATGTGGTGGCCCATTTATGGCCTGATCTGGGTCTTGCGTACTGTTAGGATATAAATGAATTAGTGGTATTAGTTTCACGTCAACCCCCTTTCTAACAAAAATTTAGTTTCTAAGAGTACTTTCAACTTTGTTCTCCTGATGCCTCATTGAACTTGTTCCATGAGTGGCTTAATTATACTGAAAGGCATCCGGTCAGCATTGAAATTCCAGTGGCTCTGTATTAGGTAGATAGATACTTTATTGATCCCAGTGTCACAGTAGCATTACAAGTGCACAGATGTACAAATATTAGAAGAGAATAAGAAAGAATAAAGTGTATTTCTGACTGTTGAGTGTGGAATGGATTCCAGTTGTGGCCAATTTTTTATTAAGTTTTAGAGTCAATGCTCATTATAAAGCCTACAAAATTAAGTTTGGTCACTTCAGTGAGACACAGCAGAATGCTTGGCACCATGGACCTTATCCTCAACCAGAACACTTGGTGTTTGCTTCTGGATCTCATCTCCATACTTTCAGTGGAAATCACCTGGAAAAGGGGTGGCGAACCTGTGGCATATGTACCCAAGATGGCTGGCTCTCGTCTTTAAACCCCACCCAAAGTGAAAAGAGATTGACAGTAAAGATAATTGTCGTTACTGCCAAATGAAGCAGCAAATGATTTTTTACAACACAAGAGCAGTGGGATGTTTTCACAGCGAATGTCTCACGCCGGCTTGGTGCCAGCTAGATAATTGCGAGAGCATGTGACAGTGGATGATACATTTTGAAATCCTTGCAGACCTGGTGTTCATGTCAGTATTTGTATAGTAAATTGTTACAATAACAATACTATGCCGAAATTGTTATTTTTCAGTTGTCTTTTCAAGAGATTACTGTTAATAATTTTTGAACAGGTTTTTTAAAAATGCTTCATTTATTTCAATCTGTCTCTGTTATTGATGAGATCCAGAAGTAAAGCAGTGCACACATATACAGTATATAAGCAACAGGACTCAACCTTTTCCTTAAAAATGCCCATAATTATCATTAATCAATGATAAATTTTATTCAAAATTACCAAGGCATAGGAGTGGATTTTTTAGATTATCTGCAACTTGGGTACATAGTCCCAAAATGGTTTGCCATCCCTGACCTGGAGCCTTGTTTGTGTAGATAGTTTGAGGATGCTATTGAACTTCTGGCTGCCAATCAAGATGACCCTAGAGAAATTCCTGGTCCTGCTTTCAGAAGAAGAGGACAAAAGTTTATGAAGTACAAAGTGCTGTTGTCACTTATAAATCTTGTTTCCCACTTCACATGTTAAACATCACATTACCTCTTTAAGTAAGTATTTCATGCTGATTCTCAGGACAGTGTTGAGGATCTATCTCATTGTTACCATAATGTTATAATCTCCCTTGAATGTATTGTGGTCTTCTAACTTGTTCCCATGCATATAATATGAGTGAATGATCACTTTCTATATATTATATGAATGAGATACAGTTTTAGACAAGACTTAGTATTTAATCATCGTACAAGAGAGAGGGGAACAAGAACTTGATACAGGCTCTTTATGTGGCATCAAAGCAGATCTATGACAGGCTGATTTCCACCCTGTTGTGTTGCTGCTTGCTGTAGTTAATATTCAGCTGTAAGTGTCTTGGAGAAGTAAACCAAAAGGCCCTGCATATGACACTAGAGTGCATTGCCATTAATTATGCAGTCAGAACTGGTGAGAAAATGCTGCTGTAGAAAGCCGATAAATGAGTTCTGCTCAAATAGAGCTGAATGAAGAACATATAGCAACATGAGGTGAAAGTGTGAAGGGCATAATGGGAATTTTACTGATTATTTTAAATTATTGTATATTTATGTTATCAGAAATGCTTAAATGAGAAGGATACAGCAGTCTAAGAAATTCAGTGTTTTATTCTAATGTGCAGACACTGCAAGATAGTGTAGACTATGGAGAGTATGTTGGACATACAATTAAAGGTCTGCAACATAGCACTTTAGTGAAATAATATTAGCAATTTTATGACTCAATTTGTTCTTTCAATTATTTCAGGCACAGCGTTGCTGATTTCAAATTATGTGCACATTTCTTGTCTGTGTGTGGGTGTCTTCCACATGTTGGGTGCTTGAATGCAAATAGAAGAATTTAACTGTTTAGTTCACAGCTTTGTGATGATTTTTGTTGGTTTGCAGTCCTCCCCTTTTTAATGCCTTGCAAAGACCGTGACTCCTACTTTACTGGGACAGGTTCAGTGGCATCAGTCACTCTTTGGCCATTATTTATTTGTGACCATGCACCAGCAAGCTTTTGAGCATATGACATTATGGTTGTGCTCCACTTCCCCTGATGTGTACCTATTTGTACTTCTTCATCAGTCATTAATTCCCAGCCACAAGTGGGATCACTGGATAATTTTCTTTTTTGGTCTGAGATACTATACTGCCCCAAATGTCACTACAGTTGAGATTTGTTAATGCAGCATTGGACTGGGGTTTGTACTTGGGATCTTTCTTGTATGTGTGATTCAGATGATGTAAACTCTCTGATCTATGAGAGAAGTCCAAGCACAAGAATAACTGTTCTGCTGATTACCCGGTGGCTTTATTCTGAATATTACAGTTCAGGGAGGTCATCAGTTTCACCTCCTTTATGTTCGGTGTTGACTGATTTCACCCAGAGTGCCTGCACTGTTGGTACCATTGGGGATCGAATTTTGGCATTAGAACACATTATCCAGTGTCCTTCCACCTGAGCATTCAGATCTTAATATCTTCCGGAGTGAGGAAAACAGAGAAAATTGGTGCAAGAAGATAATGTTGTCTTAATTATACCATTAGAGCACTTTTAATGAGCAAAATAATAGGCATTTACATCACAGTAGGTCCCACTTTAAAGTACAGTAGGTGGGCTCATGTATGCTTCACACATATGATTTGAAGCTGGCATTTTAGCTTCTCGTTTCATCTTCAATCTGTGTTATTTCTTTAAAAATGCACAACCGCCTGCAGTCCTCTTCAATATTTAATTCAACAACTTTTTAATCTGTCATTACTCCATGATGAAGTAAGCATCAAGTGTCACAAAAGAAGATTAAATTATACTTGGAAATAGGAATTGAAATGATTTAGTGGTGGTGGGTTGAATATTTGTTTTGCTCAAGTAATAATAGTTTGGGAGAAAGAAGGGTTCTCAGTGTTTTATAAACCTGCACAGAACTTTGCTTTACTCCCTTGTGTCTACCCTTCATTTATATGAGTGTAACAGCTTTCTTTATTTGAATGTTGAAATGTGTGAGGTACATTGTATTAATTGTGTAGAAATTTTATTCAGATAGTGTGAATTCTGCAGCCATTCAATTTAGTTTCAAAAATTGACGATGTTTGCACATGTCTCAGACATTTTATATTACCGTCATTCAACTTTCCAGGGTGCTTTTAAAGAAGTGGTTTCAAAAGCTTTAATGTATAAATAATATATTGAAGACGGTTAAGTCAGTTTTGTATATTACTCATTACCAAATGACACAATAATTGCCTATGTTGTTTCTTCACAAGATCATGAAAGTACATTAGGTTAGAATAATGTTTCAGCATAGTGGCACCACAAAAATCTATGATGTTGGTTTGTGTCCACAGATGTGTTGAATTACCAGTCCACTGTTGTCTCAGTGGAGGTCTGGAAGGTAAGGCAATCATTCTGGATTGCTCTTGGGCATCTCCCAGTGGTTGACTTAATATCTGCATTCACAGAGGTCTCAGAGCATGGCTTCTGCTACTTGCTCCACTTGATTGGCATACATGGGGATAAACTAGAAAAAAGCAAGAAATGTATAACAAAGAAAATCATTAAGGAATTTTTCTTCAGCACTTTTCCTACTTTATTTGTAATGCTTGTATTGACTGATAGTGTACATTGTATTTACATTTGTTAATCTATGTATTCATAATTTTAATAAACTATTCACATTTTATTAAACTAATGACAGTAGTCCCATAATTTTGATCTATGGCGCCATCTCATTGCTGTCCCTTTAGCAAAAATGAAACGTTCTAAAAATAGGAGTTTTCTGCAGTAGTGATTTTAAAAACTGCTTCTTAGGGATTTCTCAGAACCTTTTGAGAAGACCTACAAGCATGAGAGTTACCAGGCCAGAGAATTGGCATCAGATGCAGGTGATCATCCACTAAATCCATTGAAAGTCACTCATTGCCAACAAGTAACTAGGTATGTTGATCTTCGTTTTGGTTGATTTGAAATCATCAATTTTCTTGTCAGTCCTTTTTAGACTGCATTGGGAACAGTCCATTTCTTGCCTGTCTCCAGTGCTTTTTTAAGCCATATGCAAGTTGACAATGAAGGGCTCTCAAAAATAGTTGGGATTTTCTTCTCTACAAAATTGCAACTGACTTTTTTGTTCAGTGCTTCTTTGCAGACATCTTCATGTGTATCACATATATAAGTTCACTATTAAATATAGTCCAGGTTTCTGACACAAGATATTCTACTGGGAATGCGAACATGGTGTATTTATAGGTTGCAACAAATTATACTTTAGCTATTCAAGGAAGTAAATATCTTCACTGCGAATGCACACCAAGATTGTGTACAATATATTGTGCAACAAAACATACTGTAGTTATTGAACTAATTGTTTATTTTGGTCGGTTTTCTATTGAACCACTCGGGGAAATATAAGCTCGTGGAAAATCAGTTTTCTCTGAAATGGAACAAGGTTGAATTGTACCATGATGGAAATCCGATGCAGATTTGCTGTCACAAATCACTCAAGTGTGGATCAGCAGTTTTCTGTGTCGTGTATGAATATATGACACAGAATGCCAGTTTAAAGCATTGTCAGGAGAAGTTAGTTCACATGGTGCTGAGCATCCTCATTGGCCAGTCTCAGCTCGGCCAAATTTGAATAGTGTTGCTTACTTGGCAACAGCATGGTGCTGGGAACTTCCATCAGACAGGTGCCCTCTAATTTACTTATTTACCTGCTCTCCTTTGGTCTCTGTTCCTTCCCCAACTGTACAGACTTCAACCCTTGTTCTACCCTTATTTCCACCTACTGATGTTTAGTTGTCAGGCTCCAATAACAAACAGCCACTTGCTCATGACCTAATTATCAGAACTGACAACTTATTTCTTTCCATGTATTTCTGCTTTGACATACATAAATGATCTGGAAGAGGCGACTGAGTGTAGTGTATCTAAGTTTGCTGATGATACTAAATTGAGTAGAAAAGCAAATTGTGCAGAAGATACGGAGAGTCTGCAGAGAGATATAGATAGGTTAAGTGAGTGGAGGAGAGTCTGGCAGATGGAGTACACTGTTGGTAAGTGCAAGGTCATCCGCTTTGGAAGGAAACATGAAAGAGCAGATTATTTAAATGGTTAAAAATTGCAGCATGCTGCTGTGCAGAGGGACTTGGGAGTGCTTGTGCATGAATCACAAAAGGTTGGTTTACAGTTGCAGCAGGCTATCAAGAAGGCAAATAGAATGTTGGCCTTCACTGCCAGAGGAATTGAATTTAAGAGCAGGGAGGTTATGCTGCAACTGTACAGGGTACTGGTGAAGCCACACCTGGAGTACTACATGCAGATCTGGTCTCCTTACTTGAGGAAGGATATACTGGCTTTGGAGACAGTGCAGAAGAGGTTCACCAGGTTAATTCCAGAGATGAGGGAGTTAGACTATGAGGAGAGATTGAATCGCCTGGAAGTGTACTCACTGGAATTCAGAAGAATGAGAGGAGATCTGATAAAAACATATAAAATTATGAAGGGGATAGATAGATAGAGGCAGGAAAGTTGTTTCCACTGCTAGGCGAGACTAGAACTAGGGGACATAACTTCAAAATTCAGGGGAGTAGATTTAGGATGGAGATGAAGAACTGCTTTTTCCCAGAGAGTGGTGTATCTGTGGAATTCTTTGCCCAATGAAGCAGTGGAGGCTACCTCAGTAAATGTATTTTAAGACGAAGTTGGATAGATTTTTGCACAGTAGGGGAATTGTAGGGTATGGGGAATAGGCAGGTAGATGGAGATGAGTCCATGGCCAGATCAGCCATGATCTTATTGAATGGAGGAGCAGGCTCGATGGGCCAGATAGCCTCCTTCTGCTCCTATTTCCTATGTTCTTATGCTTCAAGAGCACCTTGGGCTTACTTCTCTTTTTGGCAAAATTACAAGCATTTCCCTGATCCTCTCCTTAATCTATTAATGTTCACTACTAGTCCACTCTTCTTGTTTCTTGTTTGCTTTAAAAGTTTATGTGCAACTTGTAAAAATTTTTCAATTGTTGGCCATTGTTTGTTTAGTGGCAAACATTTTAATGCATTTTATTGATTTGCCATAACCTGCTCACACCCCACACATCTATAGTTTGGTTTGTTTGGATTTAATAATATCTTGGATTCAGATTTAACATTATCATTTCTAGTCTCTGATAGAATACTGCTGTATTATGATCAGTTTCCCACAATGCTCTTTATTAATATGATTACTTAACCCTTTCACATTGCATCTAAAATACCCCATTTCATCTTTGCTTGCTTAACATACTGATCTAACAATATCATCTCAAATATGTTCTTGGAGTTATTCTTCATAATATTATTGCTAATTTAGTTTATCCAGTCTACAGGTATAGTCCTAACTTTATTACATACACCTTCAGTTACAGGTTTAAACTAATCCCTACATTACCGCCGCTGTTTGAGGCCCTTGTTTCTCAACTCTGCTCAAACTGATTATACAACTTGATTTTTTTCCTCTATTTTACCACATAATGTATTATCAGGGCTGTACCTCCTCGTTTCCCGTTTGCCTGTGTCTTCTGTAAGTATTCTGGGTTATTTTAATTTCCAATTCTGATCACTTTGTAATTGGATAATTTTAATTATAATTATGCCATTAAGTGGCTTTGTTGCCTGAAAAGCATCTAAATTTGTCTTTTTTTCCTGCTCTGCCAGTGTTTGTATACACTTCTGGACAGACTGATTATCATAGCTCAGTGTGACACTCTGTCCTATCTCTTATCTTTTCTCTTTAGGTTTCCCAATATACGTTCACCAGAACATTCCCCTCCTTCTCCTTCCCAAAGCTGCCAATGTAGTTTAAAGTCTTAGTTATAATCCTGTATCTACAATCACCTGTATTTGTGTCACTTGTGAATAGAGGGTTATGTGTGTCTTCATTGTGGAAGGCACGAGCAGTATGGTGGAAGTTCCAGGTGTCGGGGGTATGAAGTGTGTGAAAATACCATAACTAGAGAGAAGATTTTTGGGAAACTGAAAGGTCTGAAGGTGATAAAGTCACCAGATGATATACACCCCAGAGGTCTGAAAGAGGTGGTTGAAGAGATTGTGGAGGCATTAGTAATGATCTTTCAAGAAACATTAGATTCTGGAATGCTTCCTGAAGATTGGAAAATTGCAAATGTCACTCCACTCTTCAAAAAGGGAGAGAGGCAGAAGAAAGGAAACTGTAGGCCAGTTAGTCTAACCTCAGTGGTTGAGGAGATATTAGAGTCGATTATTATGGATAAGGTCTCAGGGTACTTGGAGGCACATGATAAAATAGGCCATAGTCAGCGTGGGTTCCTCAAGGGAAAATCTTGCGTGACAAATCTGTTGGTATTCTTTGAAGAAATAACAAGCAGAATAGTCAAAAGAGAATCAGTTGATATTGTGTACTTGGAATTTCAGAAGGCATTTGACAAGGTGCCATACATGAGGCTGCTTAACAAGCTATAAGCTCATGGTATTACAGGAAATATTGTAACATGAATGGCTGATTGGCATGAGGCAAAGAGTGGGAATAAAGGGAGCCTTTTCTGGTTGGCTGCTGGTGACTAGTGGTGTTCCACAGGGATCTGTGTTGTGACCGATTCTTTCTACATAAAATGTCATTGACTTTGGGTGATGGAATTAATGGCTCTGTTGCAAAGTTTGCAGACAATGCAGAGATAGGTGGAGGGGCAGGTAGTTTTGAGTAAGTCGAGAGTCTACAGAAAGATGGATTAGGAGAATGGGCAAAGAAATGGCAGATGGAATACAGTGTTGGGAAGTGCCGGTTGGTAGAAGAAACAACAGGATAAGATATTTTTGAAATGGAGAGAAAATTTATATTAAAAAAAACAGGGGCAAAGGGACTTAGGAGTCCTTGTGCATAATTCCCTAATTTGCAGGTTGATTCTGTGGCGAGGATGGCGAATGGAAACATTGCATTTATTAAAAGAGGACTGGAATATAAAAGCAAGGATGGAATGTTGAGACTTTATAAAGCACTGGTGAGGCCTCACTTGGAGTATTGTGAGCAGTTTTGGGCCTCTTATCTTAGAAAGGATGTGCTGAAACTGGAGAGAGTTCAAAGGAAGTTCACAAAAATGTTTCCAGGATTGAATGGCTTGTCATATGAAGAATATTTGATGGCTCTGGGTCTGTATTCACTGGAATTCAGAAGAATGAGGGGTGACCTCTTGGAAACATATTGAATGATGAAAGGCCATGATAGAGTGGATGTGGAGAGGATGTTTCCTATGGTGGGAGTGTCTAAGACTAGAGGACACTGCCTCAGAAGAGAGGGGTGTCCTCTTGGAATGGAGATGAGGAATACCTTTAGCTGGAGAGTGGTGAATATGTGGAATTCTTTGCCATGGGCAGCTGTGGAGTCCAAGTCTTAATGTATATTTAAGGCAGATATTGATAGATTCTTATTTGGTCAGGGCATGAAGAGATATGGGAAGAAGGCAGGAGACTGGGGCTGAGAGGGAAATTGGATCAGCCATGAAGAAATGGAGCAGACTCGATGGGCCAAATGGCCTAATTCTGCTCCAATATCTTGTGGTCTCATAAAGGTATTCAAACAGTAGCATAAATATGCTGAAACTGATATGAACTATCAATGTAGAGTTTTGAAGGATCAATATGATTGATCTTTGTATAAACAGGTTCATTTAGACCATGTGCAGTAATGGATGGCCTGTGAATATTGTATAATGAAATATTCAGGGGAGGTGAATTACTAATGCATAGGTTGTTTCCAATTGGTTAGAGATCTCTATTTGTACTTGTAGAAACCTCTGCATATGCCTAGAATTCATTTAATGAATTATTATTTTGTGTAACAAAGGGAAAGTAGTTGGTGGTAGAGGAAGGTACAATTATAACGTTTAAACACATTTAGACAGCCATATGGCTGGAAGGGTTTAGGGGGATAGGAGCCAAATAGGCAAATGAGATTAGATTAGCATTTTGGTTGGAAGGACAATGTGGCTGAAAGGTTTGTGTCTTTGCTGTATAACTGAATCTACTTCCATACATCCAGAAAATGTAGTAACCAGTGAATAGCTTGGGCAGCATATGTGGAAGGTGGAAAATAGTGAATGGGTCATGATGAAGTTTGATTTTTCCACTACTATTTCTATATCTGGTCTCTTAATTCAGGTGAGATGTTCTGTGTTCCTTAAAATTGGGTATCAATTACAAACTGGGCCAAGTACAGGGAAACACAACTTTCAGGATGAAAAGTGAACATGGAAGTTGGAGGAATATTGTTTTCAGAACGTTTAATGGATCTTGCATTGATTGGATTGGTTCCTTTTGTCTGCAGCAATTTGGGGCAGATTGTGTACTTTTCCTTATGTAAGTTTGATATATACGCGTTCCCCCAAAAACTTACAGCCTGCACTGGCTGTCACATATATCATGCAATGTAATAGATAAATATTTCTTCAGTTGACAGCAAAAAACAACTTCTGGGGTTCTGCGTGGATGATTGTATAGTTGCATGTGAATGAAATGTCATAAGATTAGGGAGATGAATATACAGTGAGTGTTTGTAATTTTAAAAATGGATGATTACAAAAAGATAAATTATAGGTTGATTTTAGTATGTATTATGAGGTGAAACCTAAAAATTTAAAGTTTCTTTGATTTCCTCGTGTTTTGGGAAAATATAGCAATATTTTGCGTTAAAAAACTCAATTGACATACTGTTTTATGCACAAGTTCTAAACCAAGTATTGTGATCCTGTTGAAAACTTCATATTTAGATGATGTGTTTATTTTCCTTCAGCTTCGACTAATTGCTACATTTTCAAATGAAAGACAACAAATCCCAGCCCTGAAATATCTGTTGATCTCAACTGACCTTTGATAGGCTTGATTAATCAGGCTCTAGTTTCTAGAGTGTTTGATTATTTAACATTTAGGTATATGTTTGTCATCACTAGTCCATTCAATATACAGCAGGAAGCAAACAACTTCCTTTAAGCAAAGTAAGCTTCCAGGGTTAAAGTAAATGCACATCTTTGTACAGGAATAAATAAAAAGAGCAAGCTGAGTCAATAAGTTGGTTTGGTTGTGCCTACAGCCATAGAGGACAGCTCATTTTGTAGATGTGGGTGTTTTGTTTACATTTATAATGCAGCTTTATTTAATGGTGACAGATATAGCTTGTGGCAAATGTTAGGCAGAACATATGAGCAGTCATAATGCTTCTGTCATCTTATAGTGTGCTTTAGAAAATAAGCAGTTCACATCAGTTTCATTGAGGAAAAGATACAAGACAGCATCAGTTCTATAGAGCCATTCATCGAGTTGTTTTACAAGTTGTGAATATGGCATTTTACAGCATCAGTAGAATTAGTTGTTGCTTGTGTCAATGTGTCTGAGCAAGGATAGCCATGGAGTTTATGTGAAGAGAATAAAAGGAGGCAAGCAAATCAAAGTCACATTTAAAATGTGCCTACACAAATTGATTTAAATTGTGGGGAATGGGGAGAATCAAAGCTCACACAGCAAAGCATTATTCTGAAGAAAAAACAATTTGAACCTACTAATCTGGTTGTAAAAAATAACTTTTTTATACAGCAAATTCATTTTTTTTTCTGTTTGTGTAATATTTCAGCCCATGTATCTCAAACTTGCCCACAAAGCAGTTATTTTTTTCAAATTGTGTCATTGTAAAATGCAGCCTTGGAGCCATTGAATTCATTAGCCTGCTGCCTAATTAACTTTTCCTGGTTTGATTACTGGCAGGGTATTGAGTATGAACCTGATGCTGTTGTGTCACTATTCAAACACTGACGGGAGTAGAGGAGAGCTTCATTTAGCTGTCTTATGTTTTGAATTACATAGAGAAGTCATGTAATAAGGTTTCACTCTGCACTCAGGCAAGTGTTAGTGGCATGTATGTTCAACTGAAATTAACTATCTACTCTCAATTAATTTATAGATTTATTTAAAAGTTAATATACAAAATTGAAGGATAGCTAATGCTATTTAAAAAAAATCTAGAGCTTTAGTATAAGATTTTTCATTGACTCTTCTGTACATAGACCCACTTATCATTGGACTGAGCATGACCTTGATGAGATGTGCCGGAGGTGATCAAAAAAGAGAGAACAATAATAATAATAGAAGATTGACCTCTTCTTGGTGTCTCAATATATCCAACTTAATAGTGATCTTTAAGTTAAAATGCAATAACATTGGATTACTTTACCAGTCACTTTGACCAACCATGGCCTGTTTTTAGATAAAACAAGGTGTGTTTTGATATAGATTCTTCTTGTTGAATTATCTTGATTTTTGTATTGAATGTTCTCGCTGCTTTCACACACAGCTTGTTCTGGTGAATTGGCATTGACTCCCAGTACATCTGGCAGGAACTCTCCAGTAAACTTTAATGGATTTTTAGGCTACCTACTAAAAAGGGTGAATTAAAAAATACATACTTTGAAGTGCCACTCCTTTCTTTTAGGAAGCTCTCTAGATAAACACCTGACTGTTGCAAGAAGATAATTTAAACTTATTAACAGTCAGACTAAAGGTTTTTCAGTGTCTTATTTCCTTTACTTATAAAATGTTTTGTTCTTAGCTAAGGTGACAAGTGAGTTATGAAATGCTTCGTAAATTTAATTGTGGAAACAATATCGACCTATCTAGATGTGATTTCAGTCAGATCATCTAAAATTCAAGATCTTTTTGTTTTCTTTTCCTGTCTATTGATTTTATTTTGCTGAGGTTTGTAAACTGGATGCAATTGTGGTTGCTGCCGCACTTGGTAAAAACAGGCATCTACTATGTCCCTATCTTTCCTCTTCTTTGACAGAGATACTGGTTCTGAAACTTTGGATAAAGGCAGACTTGCATTACTGACCAATTAACATCTGTTAATTTTGCTTCTGTGCTACCACGAGAAAATTGTCTTCCTCAATCAACTAAGCCATAATTCTAATTTGGAATCCTGCTCTGAATGAGAAAAGGTGATGTGTTATCTTCAATGTAACGATCCCCCTTCCGAATGAAAAAGATGTGAATTTTATTTATTTAGAAATAATTTTAATCTATCTGGAAATCAAAATCAATTAAAAAAAAGTTGTTATTTTTATACCCTGCCTGGTGATTTTTCAGTTTTCTAAAAAGAAACATGATGGTAATGATGTACATCCTTTACTTCTAACATCGGGTAAATTAATGCTCAAATAGTCTATTTATGGAAGTACATTCACTTTTCCCTCCTCAAAACTATGAAACCTGTATGTTATGTGGAAAGAATAACCATTGTTTAAAAAATTAGTTGTACTTTAAATTAATTTTCAATGTTAGAAGCAACAGATGGATTTTTGTCAAATTTATTAATAATTCACTCAAATCTTCATTTTAAATTTCCAAAACAAATTTCATTCATTATTACAGAAATATTGAAAGATACCAAATATGTTTTTTAATGTTGGAATAAGTTTTGTAAGTAGCATACAAAAGTTCAGTATCAATTCTTTTTCAACATTTCTGTATGTGATTTATTGCAGAGTTGCAGATTTTTTAAATGTTTCCTTCATTATTCTAGTAGCAGCACTTTAAAAGGACTTTTTTCAGAAATTGGTTTTAGCCACCCCAATAATTTTTAGGGGAGTTTGTCTAGTCTTGAGTTGTTCTAGAGATTCCCATGTATTTTTCTTGAGATGATTGGTATTGCTTCAATAGGTGGCTCAGTTATTTTATTCTATTGTTAAGGTTATCCAAGTTCTTTCTACATTTATTTGATTTCTTTATTTTTTTTGGGAGGGGGAGCAATCAATATGATAATTAGCTCCAATATTTTTCTGGTTCTTAAAACCCCCAAATATAATTTTTTTCTTGTTAATTATTCATTCATTTGTGTACATTATCTGTTAAATTTGCATATTTTAACCAAGAATCCAATATTTCAAATATTTTGTCAAATATTTCAACTATTTTGTCATAAAAGTAGCATGTATTTATGCTGCTAATAGGCATCAAATGTTTGGAGTTTGTTTCACCCTTTTACATTTGTATCAAATGGGTATGGCTGCTGTAGCATTTAAGATTTTGCAATATGACCAGGAGAAATCTCCTTTGTTATGAACCTATCCATAGGCAGGAACTGGATACTGATAGTGGATGATCAGCCATGATCACAGTGAATGGCGGTGCTGGCTCGAAGGGCTGAATGGCCTACTCCTGCACCTATTGTCTATTATCCACAACCTAATCCATTTCTTTAATTATGAGTATTCTATGGTGGCATTGAAATACATTATAGCCATTCACCAAGCCTTCCCCCTGCATCATGTTCCATACTCCTGACCTCTACCATCTGAAAGAGCAGGGGCAGTCAATGGATGAGCACCTCAAGATCTCCAAGTTCGCAGTTTTAATTTTGACATGCATCTCTGTCACTGATCGTTCTGGAATCAATTGTCATTCTTTCATCCCCATGGACTGCAGCAATTCAGAGGCCCTTCACTTTCTTCTGAAAACATTACTGTTCCTTCATAAGCTTATCCAAATTATGATGATTCTTTACCAAATAATGTTAGATGGAAGTTGGTGTGTGGACCCTTAATGAAGGAAAATGATTGCTGTAGATTGCTCATGGACAGGACGGATCAACAGTCTGAGATACCCATCAGAGTGACTGGTGCTATTACAGTGCAGCTAATGAAGTATGCCTGGGATATGTGCTCTGAGATGGCCCAACACACATGGATGATGCTGGCAAAACTATTAGAATGATTAATTATTAACTGCTGACTTCTACTCAAATCACATTTTCATTTAAATAAATTAGTCGGTCAGAAATTGGATAAAAGTTTTGATACCAGTGACATTTTTAGGGTAAAAAGGAGTGAAGGTTATCTTAAAGTTTAAAAATTATTATTAAACCTTGGGTGCTTAAACCAACGTGCGTGGGACCATAGGCCATGACGGAGAAATCACATAATTGAATGGAATCATAAGATAGAATAATGTCATAAAATAGCGCAGAAACAGGCCCTTCGGCCCATCTACTCTGTGCCCGACCATTAATTTGCCTAGACCCATTGACCTGCACTTGGTCCGTAGCCCTTTGTATCTCTCCTATCCATGTACTTATCCAAATTTCTCTTAGATGTTGAGACCTTACCACCCCCCCCCCACCAATTCCACCACTTGAGGTAGCAACTTGTTCCACTCTCACACCACTCTCTAAGTGAGGAAGTTCCCCCTCATGTTCCCCTTAAACATTTCACCTTCCACTCGTAACCAATTACCTCTAGTTGTGGTCTCACCTAACCTCAGTGGAAAAAGCCTGCTTGTATTTACCCTACCTTTACCCCTCACAATTTTGTATATCTGTATCAAATCTCCCCTCAATCTTCAATGTTCTAGGGAATAAAGTCCGAACCTATTCAACTTTTCCCTATAACTAAAATTCTGGCAACATCCTTATAAATTTTCTCTGCACTCTTTCAATCTTATTTACATCTTTCCTGTAGGTAGGTGATCAAAGCTGAACATAATACTCCAAATTAGGCTTCTCAAACATCTTACACAATTTCAACATAGCACCGCAATTCCAGTGCTCAATACATTGAGTTATGAAGACCAATGTGCCCAAAAGCTCCCTTTACGACCCTATTGTCCTGTGATGCCACTTTAAAGGAATTATGGATCTGTATTCTCAGATCACTCTTGTTTTTCCTTACTCCTTACTCCTCAGTGCCCTACCACTCGCCATGTAAGACCTACCCTGGTTGGTTCTTCAAAAATGCATCACCTCACACTTGTCTGCATTAAATTTCATCAGCTATGTTTCAGCCCACTTTTCCAGCTGGTGCAGATCCAGCTGTAAGCTTTGATAGTTTCACTTGCTATCTGCTACACCCCAGTCTTGAAGTTATCTGCAAATTTGCTGATCCAGTTTACTAAATTATCATCCAGATCATTGATAGAGATGACAAACAACAATGGACCCAACAGAAATCACAGGCCTGTTGTAAGAGAGGCAACCATCTACTACCACTATGTGGCTTCTCCTGTGAAGCCAGTGTCTAATCTAATTTACTACCTCATCCTCAATGCCAAGTGACCAAACCCTCTTGACCAGCCTCCTATGAAGGTCCTTGTCAAAGGTCTTGCTAAAGTCCATGTAGACAACATTCACTTTCCTGGTAACTTCCTTGAAAAAGTCTCTAAGTTTGGTTGGACACAATTTATCAGGCAGAAAGCCATATGGACTATCCCTAATCCAGGGTCCCCAACTTTTTTTGCACTGCGGACTGGTTTAATATTGACAATATTCTTGCGGACCGGCTGCCCGGGGGTGGGGGGATGGATAGGGTTGCCAACAGACAAGAGTAGCAGTCAAATACGTTGAGCTTACTCCAAGAAAGACTACAATGACCATGAAGCCTTGCGCGGGCACCAGTGCGCATGTGTGTATGTGCCGATTTTTTTCTACAAATGGTTTTTGGCCATTCTGTTCGGGGGGGGGGCGGGTGGTGTTAATCACGACCGGAATATAGGTGATAAGTGACTAATACACTCAATTTTGTTTCTCAAAGGGTTTATCTAATGTATTTAATATTAAACACACAGCGCAAATTTTCCTCGCATGAATACAGTGATAAGTCAATTATCAGGGGAGGACGGGAGCTTGAAGTAAGTGTTGAACGAACTTCCAGTAGAAGTGGTGGAGGCAGGTTGGATATTATCATTTAAAGAAAAATGGATAGGTATATGGACAGGAAAGGAATGGAGGGTTATGGGCTGAGTGCAGGTCGGTGGGACTAGGTGAGAGTAGCGTTCGGCACGGACTAGAAGGGCAGAGATGGCCTGTTTCCGTTCTGTAATTGTTATATGGTTATATAAGTCACTTATAAGTCAACAGCATCATAACATTTTAAGTAACGTTTGGATATTAAACACACAGCACATATTTTCCCCGCATGAACATATAAAATCATTGCAACACACCAATATCGCTGAATCAGTGGCAGCCCTGGGCTTGTTTCCCCGCGACAATACTGTCCGATCGAGGGGTGAGGGGCGACAGCGGTACTTGAAGGAAGTTCCTTATGCCCAGTCTATTCTGCAATCTAGTTTCCGTTGCATTCATTGCAGAGATATGTTGGAAATGGAAGCAACATTTTCAGTGCTTTCGTGGCTATCTCAGGATATTTAGCCTTGACTTTGATTCAGAATGCTGGCAGAGATGTTATGTCAAACATACTTTTCAGCCCGCCGTCATTTGCAAGCTGGAGGAGTTGATCTCCTTCCCGCGCTGACATGGATGACGCACGGGTAATGACCTCGCGTGCGTTCAAGCTCAACAGTGGGTGTGACAGGGAATGAGGAAAGGTGCAGCTGACTCATATCGCCAAATCATACTGTTTCCTCACGGCCCAGTGGTTGGGGACTGCTGTCCTAATCTATCGCTAATCTCTGTCTGTCCAAATACTTATATATTCAGTCCCTTAGAATACCTTCCAATAACTTTCCCACTATTGATGTCAGGTTCACTGGCCTATAATTTTCTGGTTTATTCTTGGAGTCTTTAACAAAGGAACAACATTAGCTTTTCTCCAATTCTCTGGCACCTCACCTGTGGTTAAAGATGTTTTATATATCTCTCCAATTTCTGCACTGAACTCCTGCAGTGGCTATACTTCATTTGTCAACAAATACACTCAAAAATTTCTATAGATGTACTGTGGCGAGCTTTCTGACGGGCTGCATCACTGTCTGGTATGGGGGGAGCGGGGGGCTACTGCACAGACTGAAAGAAGCTGCAAAGGGTTGTAAATTTAGTGGGCTCCATCTTGGGTACTAGCCGACAAAGTACGGCTTTGCACAATTTTTAATCTATTCAATTTAACTATACTGTAATTGATTTAGTTATTTATTTGTTATTATTACTGTTATATTTTTTTTCTTCTGTATTATGTATTGCATTGAACTGCTGCTGCTAAGTTAACAAACTTCACTTCACATGCCAGTGATAATAAACCTGATTCTGATTCTGTCCAAGGGAACACCTTGTCAGACTCTGGGGATTTATCTATTTTAATTTTGTCTCAAGATGGCAAACATTTCCTCCTCTGTAATCTGTAATGGTCTCGCTGTTGCATTGCCTCACTTCTATTGACTGTGTTCATCTCCTGAATAAATACAGATGCAAAAAATCCATCTTGCACTTCTTTCGTCTCCAGGTATAGATTACCACTGATCTTCCAGAGGAACAATTTTGTCCATTGCTATCCTTCTGCTCTTAATACATCTGTAGAAACTCTTAGGATTCTCCTTCATCTTGTCTGCTGCAGCAACCTCATGTCTTTTAGCCTTCCTGTTTTCATAAGCGTTCTCTTACTTGTACTTCTCAAGTACCTCATTTGTTCCTTCCTGCCTATACCTGCTATGCACCTTAACCAGGGCCTCAATTTCTCTTGAAAACCAAGGTTCCCTAAACCCGTTATCCTTGCATTTTTATTCTGACAGGAACATACAAACGCTGTATTATCAAAATTTCACTTTTGAAGGCCTCCTACTTATCACGTCCATCTTTGCCAGAAAACAACCTGTTCCAATCTACACTTCAAAATTATCCTTTCTCCAGTTTGGAATCTCAACTCAAGGACCTGACCTATCCTTCTTTATAATTACCTTAAAATTAATGACATTATGATCACTAGATGCAAAATGTTCCCCTGCACAAACTTCTGTCACCTGCCATGTCTCATTCCCTAATAGGAGATCTAGTTTTGCACTCTCTCTGGTTGGGACTTCTATGTGTTGATTAAGGAAACTTTCCAGAACACATTTGACAAACTCTACCCCATCTAGTCCTTTTACAGTGTGGGAGTCCCATTCAATATGTGGAAAGTTAAAATCACCGACTATCACAGCCTTGTGTTTTTTTGCAACAGTTTGCAATCCCTGTACAAATTTGCTCCTCTAAATCCCACAAACTATAAAATAATGCCATTAACGTGGTCGTACCTTTCTTATTCCCCAATTCTACCCGTTATGCTTCACTAGACGAGATTTTCGATCTGTCTTGTCTGAGCACGGTCATGACATTTTCCCTGACTAGTATGCCACCCTTTCCCCTTTAATCCGTCCCACTCTATTACATCAAAAAAAAAACGGAACCCTAGAACATTGAGCTGCCAGTCCTGCCCCTCCAACAATGGCTGCAATGCCATAATTCTGTGTGCTGATCCATGCCCTAAGCTCATCTGCTTTTCCTACAATATTCCTTGCATTGAAATATATGCAGCTCAGAACATTAGTCCTGTCATGCTCAGTCTTTTGGTTCCTGACTTTGTTGGTTAACGTAGAACATAGAAAAGTACAGCACAGTACAGGCCCTTCGGCCCACAATGTTGTGCCGACCCTCAAACCCTGCCTTCTATATAAGCCCCCACCTTAAATTCCTCCATATACCTGTCTACTAGTCTCTTAAACTTCACTAGTGTATCTGCCTCCACCACTGACTCAGGCAGTGCATTCCCCGCACCAACCACTCTCTGAGTAAAAAAACCTTCCTGTAATATCCCCCTTGAACTTCCCACCCCTTACCTTAAATCCATGTCCTCTTGTATTGAGCAGTGGTGCCCTGGGGAAGAGGCGCTGGCTATCCACTCTATCTATTCCTCTTATTATCTTGTACACCTCTATCATGTCTCCTCTCATCTTCCTTCTCTCCAAAGAGTAAAGCCCTAGCTCCCTTAATCTCTGATCATAATGCATACTCTCTAAACCAGGCAGCATCCTGGTAAATCTACTCTGTACCCTTTCCAATGCTTCCACATCCTTCCTATAGTGAGGTGACCAGAACTGGACACAGTACTCCAAGTGTGGCCTAACCAGTTTTGTAGGGCTGCATCATTACATCGCGACTCTTAAACTCTATCCCTCGACTTATGAAAGCTAACACCCCATAAGCTTTCTTAACTACCCTATCCACCTGTGAGGCAACTTTCAGGGATCTGTGGACATGTACCCTGAGATCCCTCTGCTCCTCCATACTACCAAGTATCCTGCCATTTACTTTGTACTCTGCCTTGGAGTTTGTCCTTCCAAAGTGTACCACCTCACACTTCTCTGGGTGGAACTCCATCTGCCACTTCTCAGCCCACTCCTGCATCCTATCAATGTCTCTCTGCAATCTTTGACAATCCTCTACACTATCTACAACACCACCAACCTTTGTGTTGTCTGCAAACTTGCCAACCCACCCTTCTACCCCCACATCCAGGTCGTTAATAAAAATCACGAAAAATAGAGGTCCCAGAACTGATCCTTGTGGGACACCACTAGTCACAATCCTCCAATCTGAATGTACTCCCTCCTCCACCACCACCCTCTGCCTTCTGCAGGCAAGCCAATTCTGAATCCAGCTGGCCAAACTTCCCTGGATCCCATGCCTTCTAACTTTCTGAATAAGCCTACCATGTGGAACCTTGTCAAATGCCTTACTAAAATCCATATAGATCACATCCACTGCTCTACCCTCATCTATATGCCTGGTCACCTCCTCAAAGAACTCTATCAGGCTTGTTAGACACGATCTGCCCCTCACAAAGCCATGCTGACTGTCCCTAATCAGACCACGATTCTCTCAATGCCTATAGATCCTATCTTTAAGAATCTTTTCCAACAACTTTCCCACCACAGACGTAAGGCTCATTGGTCTATAATTACCCGGACTATCCCTACTATCTTTTTTGAACAAGGGAACAACATTTGCCTCCCTCCAATCCTCCGGTACCATCCCCGTGGACAAAGAGGACATGAAGATCCTAGCCAGAGGCTCAGCAATCTCTTCTGTCACCTCGTGGAGCAGCCTGGGGAATATTCTGTCAGGCCCCGGGGACTTATCTGACCTAATGTATTTTAACAACTCCAAGACCTCCTCTCCCTTAATATCAACATGCTCCAGAACATCAACCTCACTCATATTGTCCTCACCGTCATCAGGTTCCCTCTCATTGGTGAATACCGAAGAGACGTATTCATTGAGGACCTCGCTCACTTCCACAGCCTCCAGGCACATCTTCCCACCTTTATCTCTAATCGGTCCTACCTTCACTCCTGTCATCCTTTTTTTTTCTTCACATAATTGAAGAATGCCTTGGGGTTTTCCTTTACCATACTCGCCAAGGCCTTCTCAGATGTTAAACAACATCTTCCTCCACAGCCACTCCACCGTCTATTCTGGGGCTTTGATTCCTGTCATCCTGAAACTGTAGTTCAGGGGTTCCCAACCTTTTTTATGCCATTAACCAAGGTGTCCATGGACCCCAAGTTGGGAACCCCTGCTCTGTATTAAAATCTGCTGCATGCAGCACTAGCAAACCTACCCACTTGGATATTAGTCCCCCTCCAGTTCTGGTGCAAACTATCCCTTATGTACAATCCCCACCTTCCCTGAAAGAGAGCCAATGATCCAAAAAACTGACACCCTTTCTCTTGCACCATCTCCTTAGCCACATGTTAAACTGTATGATCTTTCTACTTCTGGCCTTACTAGCAGGAGGTATGGGTAGCAATCCTGAGATCACAATCCTGGAGGTCCTGTCCTTTAACTTAGCGCCAGTTCTCTGAACTTAATTTGCAGGACCTCGTCTGCCCTCTTACCCTTGTCATTGGTTCCGATATGGACCACGGCCTCTGGCTGTTCACCCTCTCACTGTGGACTCAATCTGAGATGTCCCTGACCCTTGCACCTGGGAGGCAACATACCACCCAGGACTTCCATTCTCGTCCACAGAACCTCCTTTCTGTTGGCCAAATCAACAAATCCCCTATCATAGAGCTCCCCCCCTCCCCCCCATTCCCTTCTGAGCCATAGACCCAGACTTTGTGCCAAAGACCCAACTGCTGTGGCTTTCCTCTGCTAGGTCATCCCCTCCCAAACAGTATGCAAAGCAGTATACCTGTTGTTGAGGGGAACGGCCACAGGGGTATTCTGCACTGGCTGCCTCTCTCCTTTCCCCCTCCTGATGGTCACCCAGTTACCTGTGACTTGCATCTTAGTTGTAACTACTTCCCTGTATATCCTGTCTATCAACCCCTCAGCTTTGAGAATGGTAAGGAGTTCATCCCGTTCCAGTTCCAGCTCCAACTTCTTAACATGGTCTGTTAGAAGCTGCAGCTGAGTGCACTTATTGCACATGTCATCGTCAAGGACACTGGAGGTCTCCCTGCCTTCCCAGATCCCACAAAAGGAGCTTTCTACCATCCTGCCTGGTATCCCCACTGATCTAAATATGCAATAAGATGAGCCAAAGCTGCAACTCCCCACTCTTAACACTAGCACACTCACGCAATAGCTGCTCCCCTTAAATCTAGCTTCTTTTATTGGATCTTGCCGATTACCTAATTATGTGCATTTCAATGTCTCCTCAGGAACAGTGGTGAGCAAAATAAACCAACTGCCCCCACTCACTTCTTTTAAACTCCCTCTCCTGCTACACAGAAGAAAAAAATAATCGTTTGGAAAAATATGCATATGAAAATACAAACATTTGTAGTTATTAAATAAGTATTTTGCAATTCATTTTAGACCATATATTTTGGTGACTAATTGTGAAATCACCTGGTTGAATCTCTGGTTGAAACTGTGTCACCCTCAAAATAGAGAACATCCATCATGTTGCTGTCCTTGGATGTATCTAGTATTGCAGGCTTCAAAGTTAAAAGTAAATGTATTATTAAAGTTTGTATTGTTACTATATTCTACCTTGAGATTTATTTTCTTGCAGGCATTTACAGGGGAAAAAGAAATACAATAGAATGTAAGAAAAATGAGATATAAATGGACAAAGACTGACAAGTAACCAATGCAGAAAAGAAGGCAAACTGTAAATTAAAAAAAACTGAGAACATGTTATAAAGAGTCCTTGAAAGTGAGTCTGCAGGTGGAAGAATCAGTTCAGAAAAGTTTTGATTGAAGTTATCCATGGAGGTTCAGAAGTCTGATGCTTGTAGGGTAATGACTTGTGGCAGTGCCTTTCCCTTGAAAGTTTCCCCATACATCACCAACTAAGTAATGCAAAAAGTACTCTGAAAACCACATGTTTTTCCTTTAAGAGAAAAAAAAAGAATACTGCTCCCTTAACATATTTTGGATATGGATGTAATAATTTGCTGCAAGAAAAAAATCAATGTGGTTTTATAATTATTGTGCAAAATGTTTCCAATTATCTTACCCCCAAACTCTCATTGAATTGAAGCATGCTGCTGTATAAAAGTACTTTACATGTTGTTGGAGCATTAAGATGAATGTTTTACAGATTTCATTTTAAGGAAAATACTGATTTAGGCAAATGACTGGAAACACATTATTGCACTCAGTTGCCAGTGCTTTGTGAGGAATATGACATTTATTTTTGGCTGATGTATAGTTAATTAGTGTGGGAAAACATGGATACATGCCCAGACATTATATTAAACAGATGTTCAGATAGAAGTTTTAAGTTAGCAAACAGTGCACAAAATATTATAAGAAATTAAAATTGCACAATAGTTTCTGGCTGCAGAAACAGAAGTTTTCATGTTGGGTTAAAGAGATGGTAAAATATTTTACAGTTGATAATCTCCAGGGCTCTCTGAGCATTAAGCCTGTAATTCTTCCTGAATTTTTCTCAGCTTTTTACATGCCTTTGAAATGAAACAAATTACTTAAGACATCTTTTTACTTTAGTTTCTTCATTAAGAGCTAGATGAATCTAACTTCCCAAACCCTTGTATTGAGTCTGCTAGACTCCAATCAAAATGTTATATTATTGAAAGCAATTATAATTTAATGCTGCTCTCTGTTTTGGCCCAACTTAATCCACACAATCATTTTGAATCTGAGTTAATATGTTATTTTCCACCCCAGATTTAAAGTCCCCACCATGTTGTGGTTACACAGCCAGGGAAATTGCAAGAGCCTTGCACACTACTTCTGGCGCATTCACATGACCACAAGGCCCTGATCAGCGCATTTTGCACATTTTCTGAGAAAGTTCAGAATGTGCTGATTTAATCCAGAAGGCCCAAAGGAAAGTGTTAGATCAAAAGCTGCAACATTTGCGGTGCACCACCAGTTAGCTCAAGTATACTCTTTGTGTTGATTACCAATTCCCATCACCTTCCTGCTTTGAAATCTATAATTCGTGGATGGAATCAAACCTAGCAAGAAGTGATCTTCCCTCAACAATGTGGTTATTTAACTTAAAGTTTCTTTTCTTGACATGTCCTCTTGCAGAAGCATTATTAGCTATTGTGGTCTAAACTATTTTTAATGTCTTCTCTTTACATTTTATTTGAAACTTTGGATGGCAAATGTGATCATCTAAATAATGTAAAAGGTGAGATTTTTGTGAATACTGTTTATCAGTTGTTTGAAACTGTATTCTAGGTCCTGGACTATACATTAGCAATATCATAGGAGATTTGTTTAAGAAGCGATGAGCTTTAAGTTCAATAATATGAATGATCAGATGCAATCTAACATTAAAGAGGTTCTATTGAAATGTTGTGAAATGCAATGATGGTGATTAATTTTGCAATTAAACTTCACAACTCCAATTCAGTTAATGTTTTACTCCAAAACTACAATAACTTTAAACCTTGTTAAGGAAAATGACATGTAATGCCTCATGGTGAATGCCCCTTGCTGAAGGAATCGTTACAGCATACAGTACCTCTTCAGCCTGATGTCAAACAGCACGGCAAGTTCCAACATGTATTGACTTGCCCTGAAACTAATGAGAATGAATATTTTCTCTCCTATTTTACATCCTGTTCATTTCAGATAGTTTGGATACTGTGGTTATTTTGTACATTTTCCAATGTTTCAGTAATCACTGAATTAACCACGTAAGTATTTTTGTAGCTATTTTATAATCTCCTGATATTGTTTGATATATGGGAATACAGAAGTTTTAAATAGCTGTGTTCCTTAATTCCTTTTTCTCTAGATTTTGTTTTATGATGTTTTCTTTCAATACTGGCAGAGAATTTCTATATCAGAATCTGGTAGTGGGATATTACAACCTTGGGCTATATAATTTTATAAAACCATATCTATTATTTAGAATACATTAGATAGAGAAAATATTCCCTGTAGTCTCAACTTCAAAGAAACATATGTCTTTAATATGCATTAGTGCTGTAGATAATCGATTAAAATAATGTAATCCAAATGGTAAAAGAGCAGGTGTTAATGCTCAAGAGATACCTGTGTTCTAAATACTGAATATAAATTTGAAAAATGATATCATGAGTAATCTTGAGCATCTATGTCATTCAACTACAGGTGTCCCCCGCTTTTTGAAACCTCACTGTTACAAAAGACCTACATTAGTACCCTGTTTTCGCTTTCAGAAGGTGTTTTCACTGTTACGAAGAAAGGCAGCGTGTGATAAAAAAGCAGCGCGCGATAAAAGGCAGCGCGCGCCCTGAGCAGCTGCTGTCCCCTGGATTCTCGCCGGCATTGCTTAAACACGTGGCATTGAGCAGCTGTTGGCAAGATGAGTTCTAAGGTGTTGGAAAAGCCTGAAAGAGTTCGTAAGGATGTTACACTTAGCGTAAAACTAGACATAAATAAGCGTTTCAATCGTGGTGAACGAAACAAGGACAAAGTGAGTTTGGCTTGTGGAAGCTGACGAAGATGATGTTGAAGAGGTTTTGGCATCCCATGACCAAGAACTGATAGATGAAGAGCTGATGCAATTGGAAGAGGAAAGGATAACAATCGAAACCGAATGCAGTAGCGAAAGTGAAGTCGTCCAGGAACTGAACGTGAAGCAACTGCGTGAGATTTTCGCTGCAATGATAAAGTATGACTTTAATTTTGAAAGGGTACGTAGGTTTAGGGGATATTTGCAGGATGTTTTGAGTCCTTACAAAAAAACTGTGTGATAGAAAAATGCTCGAGGCTCAGCAGTCAAGCAAGCCTTCCACATCAGCCACAGCAGATGAACCTCGACCTTCGACATCGAGGCAGGCAGCCATAGGAGAAGATGAGCTGCCTGCCCTGATCGACGATGAGATGACACCCCAGTGTCCCACCACCCCAGCCCCCGGGCCCCAGACAGATACTGTACCGATTCGCGGAGGATGCAGTGGTAGCCGGGAGGCACACAGCACATCTTTAAGAAAAAAGCCGAAATAAACATGCTAATTAATTAGGTGCTGCCTAGCATGTAATTGTTGGCCCAGATCAGTGCCAATGCAATCGGCAATCGCCTCTAATCTGCGCCGACATTTACGTGCCGGGCAGCACGTAATTAATTAGCATGTTTATTTCGGCTTTTTTCTTAAAGATGTGCTGTGTGCCTCCTGGCTACCCCTGCGTGCTTTGTGGCAATATATTAGTCGGCGACCTGGAGGGTGGGGGCCACTGCACCACCCTAGCCTGCGACGACTTAGTCTAACACACCATCATCAGTGTGCTCGGTGCTGTTTTCCCAATTCCCGTAGGTGATACTACACTGTACAAACATTATTTCTACTTTATATAGGCTGTGTATTTTTATGTGTTATTTGGTAGATTTGGCAGCTTCATTGTTTAAAGGTTACTGGAGAGCGAGTTTATGCCAACAGCGCTTGCGTGAGATTTTCACTACGGAGATCTGTGCAGGCAATCGTTGTAGGGAAGTATTTCTACTTTATATAGGCTGTGTATTTATCATATCGTTCCTGCTTTTACTATATGTCACTGTTATTTTAGGTTTTGTGTGTTATTTGGCATGATTTGGTAGGTTATTTTTGGGTCTGTGAACGCTCACAAATTTTTCCCATATAAATAAATGGCAATTGCTTGTTCGCTTTACGACATTTCAGCTTACGAACCATTTCATAGGAACGCTCTACCTTCGGATGGCGGGGGAAACCTGTATCTACTAACTGCTGTAGTGTTGGGAGGTCCGGGTTTTAATTAACATTGAAGAAGTCGTTCTGATTGCAGTGTGAGGTGATGTTCCTGACTCTCACCTCATGTTATTGGCTTTGATTCCCTTTTCCAGCTTGGAGCTCATGAGTTCCAAAGCTTGAACCAAACAGAATGGAAAATGTAATGCTCGAATCAGCTGCCAGAGATTAATTGTACCAAAAAATCAAACTGATGTATATGTACTGGTGCACACGTAGTATGTGATTAACTCTGGTTGTGGCCAGTATATGTGCAGACATTTGTTGCTGCTTGACCTGTTTTTGCATTAGTTATCTGAATCTCTACATATCTAATTAGGACATGAGGAAAGACCTGGCCCATAAATTGTACCAATGAATAGCCTGTGGGTATTTTTAAGGGGCTTTCAGTATACATTTGTATCTTTGCCCGAGGTCTGAATAAAGAATCACCTAAAGATAATCCTAATAAACCATAATGAGATTGCATTGGTTTGTAATGGTACCCTGCTTTGTCATTGTTTGTGATCACTAAAGTCTGCCAGTGGTTTGCAGACCTCTGTTCACTGGCTGCATGCCCACTCGGGCAAAAGGTCACATAAATAGGTGATGGACCTCGTTTACCAATTATCACACTTCCCAGTGGCTTTCATTTTGAATGACACTTGCCGGAGATGTCAGCATTTCAGTGGAGCTGTGATTAATTTTGCTATGTCTGATGTACAAGATGTTTCAGTTATCTTATCCCTCCGTACTGTTTCACAACAGTTATCCCCTTGAATTTGATATTCTCAAACTCAAGATACATGAAGAAGCTGCCTGATCTGACAGGGTCCTTTGTAGACATTGAGTGCCTTTGTTTTCTCATTTGCTCTTAAAGGTTGACATCAAATCAATTGGTAGGGAAGGCATGCCTCTGTTCAATATATGGGATTGTTTAATTTGGAAGTTGTCTAAGAACAAGACCAATGATCTTGTATAATGGAAATAACGGCATTTTGTTCATTATATAGATATTGAAGTGACTTTTCAGTAACCAGGAGGTTGTGATTTAAAAAAAAAATTAGAAGAAACTTCAGCTATCTAAAATTCTTTCCATTAAAGTATTATGACTGCTTAGTTCTGGTATTCCCATATTTCAGGTAGAGATTGAAAATCTGAAGAGACAGTTTTAGGAAGTGCAGAAGTTCTTTCTGAACCTTCCAGACTAATTCAAATCAGTTAGCAAAGTTCAAAGTAAATTTATTATCAAAGAATATATATGTCAACATATACAACCCTGACATTCATTTTCTTCCAAGCATACCCAGTAAATCCAATAACCATAATAGAATTGATGAAAGACCACACCCAATAGGGTGGAAAATTAGTGTGCAAAAGACAGCAAATTGCAAATACAAATGGGGGGAAAAAACAAGTAACAATAATAAATAAGCGATAAGTATCAAGAGCATGATGAGTCCATAAAAGTGAGTCCATAGGTTGTGGAAACAGTGACAGAGCAAGTGAAGTTATCCCCTCTGGAGCCTAATGGCTGAGGGGTAATAATTATTCCTGAACCTGGTGGTCTGAGCCCTGAGGCTCCTGTACCTTCATACTGGTGGCAGCAGTGAGAAGAGAACATGGCCTGGATGGTTGGGGGGGGGGGGGGGCGGTCCCTGATGATAGATGCTGCTTTCCTGCAACGTTGCTTTTTACTGGAGCTTGTTTGTGGCACGAGTCTATGCATTCTAAAATTAAGGAGTCTGGAACTAATGATTCTTGAAATATTCATTGTCAGTTTCAATGGAGGGAGAAGTGTAACATTTTAACTTGATGTTCTTTGATTGGAAATCACTTTGGCTTTGAAGGGAGGAGAATCAAAGCAGGGATCAAGCAGAGATCAAAGGTATAGGTAGTAGGATAGATACAGGGAGAGAATGAGAATCTCGGTTGATGAAAGGGTGGTAGATCAGAAGGTTCTGGATCTTGGCCTCGGTTGGCATAGGTTATATGTGGTCGGGTCCAAATTTCTCCACAAAGCTCTGAATAGAATAATGTCACCTCTTGCATTTTGTTGTAGTAGTTGTCATGGGATTGGGGTGTTTTATGCCAAATTTCTGGTGTGACATTATTATATTTCAGTCCAGCAAAAATATTGATTTTTAATCACATTGTTAAAGGGAAATACAGTACTGTTATGCAATTTACTTTTTGGGCAATAGTTTCCATGCTCTTGAATTGTTAAAGTGAAATGAGCCAATACAGCCGACAAATAATTGCTTGTTAAATTTAAAGTGCATGCTCGTGCATGGGTCTTTTTCAAGCAGTTGGAGGCAACCTCTTGTGTTTACAGATTTTTGTGATTTGGTAGCAGTATTCATTGTACCTTTTTGACTTTTGATCATTGGGTTTGCTGTTTTATAACTGAATGTAAATAAACAAGCTTCATATTAGAATCCAGTAAACTCACATCAAGGATTGGAACCAGTGTGTGGGAACATAATGACCTGATTCTTCATTCTGTTATACTCTGGTGCTAAGTTATAGGCACCATGATTCTGTACTATTCTATTTAAGATGGTGAAAAGAATGAGGTAACAGATGGATTTATTATCTTCCTCAGAAGTTTCTTTCTTGACTTTTGCTGTATCTGTTGTAATATTTGGCAGTTTACTGGATTGGCAGAAGCTGGATCAAGAGGTTCTGAAGTAGAAATTAGTATGTACTGTTGAAAACCATATAAAAAGGAAGTTCAGTAATAAAGGCTCTACATGCCGAAGTACTGGCTGTGGAGGGAGTTCTGCCAAAAGGAAACATAAGTACTGATGATGGGAAGAAATGGTTTCAAAAAATCCTTACAATTTATGTATTTCAGTGTTTTATCCTTTCCTTTTTTTTTTCAAATTTATAAACCCTCATCCTCCAGTAATTTGGACTGCGCATTGTATTAAAGTAATAAATGTTTAAAATTTGATTGTTGTACATACCAGCCACTAAAAGCTGATTTTAAAGCATACAGCCTTGCAGCCTCCCTTCAGCTGGCTTTAGGACAGAAAGGAACTAAATGAAATATGCAAGATGAAAAGAACACTTGGGCCCCCCCCCACCCACAGCTTAGATTTTGTATATTCATGAAATTGGATGTAATTTATTTCAGAATTTATGAGTGTTTAATCCATAGTTATTTCAGGTTTACTTTCCTTGTTTATTTCACAAGGGTGAACTCTCTGCTTTCGAGCCTACACATTTAATGAAACATTATAAAACTGGCATCTGGAGACCTCAGAGGACGTCTCTTGGAAGCTGGAGTTTGGGCAGTTTGGTAATCATTTTTATTCTGTTTATTTTCCAAATGGAAATAGACATGTATGATAAAAATGTCATCCACACTCTACACATTGTACCCTGTAACAGAATTAGATGTCAATTCTTAATGTCTAGCTCTGTTTTTCTTTTCTATGAACGGATGCATTATTGCTCACAGGAACTTGACTGTAATATATGGTAAGAGACAAGTAGCTCTTTATGGCCAGTGATTATTCGGTTTGAATGAAACCTGTGATTTATGGCCATTTAACAGAAAAGTCTTGTAAATTCCCAGTGTTGCATTTTTCCTCCATACAGAACAAGACAAGTGAAAGTGACAACTGGGTTAGCCTCGAAAGTGGAATGCATAGTGCTTCAGAATGTGTTATACTTAATAAACCTGACATGAGAAGCGTGCACATACAGTACCACACCAATGCTTTATGCAAGAGTGAAAGTGACATTAGCTCTCAGACTCGCACAGTGTATGTTCAACTAACAGTGCTGTCAATGCACATCTGTTCCATCAATGATTTGGACAGGAAGGCAGCACCTGGGCCTACCGAAGACAGCTTTTCAAAGTTATTTAGATCATATTTTCATATATTCTTAAAAATATTGATTTTCAAAAGAAAATAATTACTGGGGGGAGCATTTCATTCTAATAATTTCTTCCATAAAGAAATGAACTATATTTGAAAAAATGTCATCAATTTTCTAAGCATATATATTGGCTTCCAGTTAATTGGACCCAATTAAGTGGCTGTCCCAAATAGCCAAAATTTCATGGAAATACATAAAAGGCATAACAAAGAGAAGCTACTGTTTAGCTGAGTAACAAATTATACATTTAAATGAAATACAGAGTGAATTGTAACACGGTCAATACTACTTAAGTTTTATAGAACTGTATTAGTTCCTAATAGTTATCAGCCGAAGAATTCATCACCACCATGTTCTTTTGATTGACTGTAAATGAACAAAATCAGTGCAGATAAGTTCAGATAAAATCAAAATTTTAAAAAACCCAAAAGGATCAAAAATCACTGCTTTTTGAATCTGCATCTGTCAACCCAAATGGATAACATCGCACAAGCACACTCAACTGGCGGTATTTAATAACTGTTCCCTCCTTAATGTTTAATGGCTGATTCAGGCATCTCCAAGTCTGAATTCTTGAAACCATAGTGAGCGAAACAGTTTTACTGCTTATTTCTTGCAAACTGTTGGTGACAAAAATCACTGCTTTTTTACACAAACACATGCAAATAATGCTATTTAAAAAGTGTTTGCTGTAAGCACGGTGCAGAGTCTTAACAGCCACACGAGTGAATGTAGCTGACACTAATTACAAACTTTGGCAGCGATCTTCTGTCTCAAAAGTAACCTAGTGTCCCAAATAAATGAAGGGAGGCCTCACCTTGTGTATCGTGAACAGTTTTGGGCTCCTCATCTGAGAAAGGATGTGCTTTCAGGGCGAAGGCCAGGGAGTGGGTCTGTGGAGTGGGAAAAAGATCAGGCCGTGATTGAATAGTGGAGCAGACTCGATGGGCCAAATGGCCCAATTCTGCACCTATGTCTTATGGAATCCCAGCTATTTTCTTGATGAGATTTTTTTCTTTAAGAATTGTCACACATAAGCAGCTGCTCTGGTTAACTAATTACCCAATTAACCAGAATCCACTGTACGTCGAAGTCAAATAAGAAACAAACTTCTAAAGATAGAATCTAATAGAGAGTGTTTTGACTGGTTACATCACAGTCTGGTATGGAAACACCAATGCCCAATGGTGGGTGCAACCAAATTCGTCACAGGCAAAGTGCTCCCCATCTTGGAGTGCATTTTCATGGAGTGATGTCTCATGAAAGCAGCATCCATCATCAAGGACCCCTAGCAGCCAGGCTATGTCCTCTTGCTACTACCTTTGGGCAGGAGATGTAGAATCCTTGGGTCCCACACCATTAGGTTCAGGGACAATTATTATCTCCATCAAGCTATTGAACCTGGTGGTGTGAGACCTAACCAACATGGATAACTATATTCACCACTACTCTGAATTGATTCTACAACCTACAGACTCACTTTCAAGGACTCTTTACAACTCTTTACAATATTATTTTTATTTGCACAGTTTGTCCTCTTTTGCAAATTGGTGTTTGTCAGTCTTTGTTCATGTATAGAATTTCAAAATTCTTTTGTATCTTTTTCCTGTAAATGCCTGCAAGAAAATGAATTTCAAGGAAGTATATGACAACATATATGCACTTTGATAAATTTACTTTGAAAAAACAGGAGTTCTTAAAAAATAAATTCCATTTCTGGATTACCCATGAAAAGTATTTTAAATGTTTATTAGTTTCCCACTGAAATACGCCATTAAGATTTGGATTGTATCAAACTTGTGCATACAAAAAAAAGTTTGTGTCAGGTTCAACAGCACAATATAGCTTTGGGCATTCCTAACCCTTTTTATAAATCAAAGGCTTTCCAAGTATTAATGTGTTGTTAATGAGCTGTTGAAAGTCTCTGAATTGCTAGGAGTGAATGTTCTTGTAATCATACAGTTTGATGGGATTTGGATGTTTTTCACATCTGTTTTCAATAGAGAAGGAGGTGAGTTTCTTTGGAGAATGCTTTGTAATATTTTTGACCTGTAATTTATTTATTGGCCTTTGAATGTAGTGTTCTACGCAGATGCACATTCCCATTATTGGAAAGGGCAGGTGTGCTGCATATTGAAAAACTGCTAATTAGGATATGCTGAGAGATGAGCATATCCAGAATCATTAGAAGAGCATGTGTACTGTTAAACAATGTTTCAGGTATTTCAACTTGAGTTTGAACAACAGATTAACAGTGGTTATATTGTATTTAGTACAGCAAGATAAAGAGAGATTTGATGTCTTATGAATTTAAGTAAATGCACATGTAATTAGATGAGTCAAAGAGTTGTATAGCACAGAAACGGGCCCTTTAGCCCAGCACATTCATGCTGATCTCTTTGCCCACCTACACTAATCCCTATGTCCACACTAATACTGTATTATTTTAAGCCTTGCCTATTTAAGCATTCTATCTAAATATCTCTTAAACACAGTAGTTCTATCTGATTCCACTTCCTCCTCTGGCAACGAATTCCACATATCAACCATTTTGAGCAAAAAAAATTCCTCAGTGGGAATCCTCAGTTCTCCTTTAAAACTCCTCCGAATCTTAATTCTTTGCCACCTTGTGTTTGATATCACTATTATGGGAGAAAGATTTTGACCATCTGTCTTTGCTTTTTTTATTCTTGTATCCAAGTCTTTTGAATTTAGGAGCTTCCTGTGATTAGCTTAGTATGGTTTTTGAATTGTTTAGTATTTTGGTGAAGTCTGTGTTTAGAACTGTGATGTATAATTTTTGTATACCTGTGGCATTCTGCACTAGTATCGTAATCTGATAATCTAATCTAATTTGGTTATTTTTGATGTTTTGCTCTTTAGCTTTGTTGTGATGGTACACAATGAAATATGCTCGAGTATCTTCAAACAGTCTTTTGTTAATCTCCACTGATGAAAGAAAAAACGATTTGTCATCGCTGTGTTTTATGCATTCAGAACAAAATGTCTAAAAAGGAATTAATATCTTTTGGTTATCTCTAAAAATGTCTATTACCACAGAATTGTGTAGCTGTAAATATAACACAGTGGATGAGAAGTTCGTTCTTGATTATTAGCACTAATGCATGCGAGAATATTGACAAGCAGTTAAGAGCATGGAAATAATTAACTCATAAGTAGAAATGATACTTATTTCTTAAATGCATTCAGTTCTAGTGACCAAGATGAACTTCTTTCCAAGTACCTGATTAAAGGTTGTTACCTTAACGCCATGATTTCATCTTGCCCCCAGGCATTATGTTTCTAGTATATGGTTAATGCAGTCTTGTAGCAATCAGTGTGCTTGTCTTGCTAAATATTGCCAGGTTTCAATGTTATAGTGCAAGATTCATTCGATATAGATTATGTTAAAGTAAAATAAACACAGGCACAGAACTTGGCCTGGCACATGTCATTGTTCCAATGATTTTGTATTTCTGAGTTTGATGACTTTGAGACTCGTGTGCAATAGATCATTGAGCACTAGCTTCACTACTGATTATAAAGTAACTTAGTTAGATACAGGTATTGGTTAATGTTTTTAAGTTACCAATTTGTGTATGAGTTCTGAATGTTGTCGTGATTGTTTTCTGCAGGTCTCAGTATCAGAGGCGCACAGGAGGAAGAACCACCAGATCCCCAACTAATGAGACTTGACAACATGTTGCTGGCAGAAGGGGTTTCTGGACCAGAGAAAGGTGGAGGAGCAGCAGCAGCAGCAGCGGCAGCAGCAGCGTCGGGAGGATCAGGATCAGATAACACTGCAGAACACTCAGATTACAGAGCCAAATTATCCCAGATCAGACAGATCTACCATACAGAGCTTGAAAAATATGAACAGGTATGAACATCAGTGAAATGAGTTATAATCATGGCTTTGAAGTACATGCTCTGTGATAACATTATAAGAAGTGCATTTTCAATATTGATCATCTTTGTTGTGCACACTCTAAAGCTTTGCTTTGGTTATTTCTTGGTTACATATTGAGAAATAGATGTGAATCCAGCTGAAATCCGCAAAATGCCGTAGAGTTTAATTATCACCAACTCATTTTGAACTTGGAACAAATGGTGTTTGCCTGGAACAATTGTCTCCAGCTGCAGATTTTTTCCTGCCAACTTCTGAACAAAGAAACCAAACCTGTGCTTCTGCTGATTTTGCCCAAGATCCCCTTGTGTACGCAACTGTATGCAAATATGTATCGACTATTTTAAATTTGGAAGTGCAAGTAAAATAAGCAGTGAGAGAGAGAGATTTGGATTCTTGGCAGCGGAATAGAGAGCTGTCCCTGTCTCTACCAATGTATTTCACAGAATAAAGAAACATCCTTTTGTCTGTATCTTTTCCTGTGTGGTTTGGAAAATCTGTAGTTTGAAGAGAGCAGTGGCTACATTGGCATGCTTGTATGAAATAAATTTCTTTTGCTGTGGATGAAAAGCCTATGGTCAAGGCAACAGTGTTCTGTGACAAGAGTATTTGACCAAATTCTTTATTAAAAAAAAGATTCTAATTTTCTTCACTGGTGACCCCAACTCTGGTTCTTGTGTAACTGACTACCAAAGTTAATAGTAAATTAAAATTAGTTAATGTTGACCTGGCCACCAAATTAAACCAAATTCACTTTCAAGGACTCATGTTTTCAGTATTGTTTGTTGTTTATTTATTTCTGTATATCTTGGTATTTGCACAATTTGTCTTTTGCACATTGGTTGCTTTTCAGTCTTTGTGTGCTGTGTTTCATTGATACTATTGTATTTCTTTGTTTTACTGTGGATGCCTGCAAGAAAATGAATCTCAGGGTACTATGATGACATATACCTACTTTCATAATAAATGTACTTTGAACTTTGATTATGCCTCAGTGTTGGGTGGAGAGCAGAACACAAATGCTAAATTTTACCTTTGAAAAATACAAGGTGAGACTGAAATATTTATATAAAATTTTGTATTATAATGTCCCATAGTACTTTGCAACTATTTAATAACTTAAGCATCTAGAGAATCTCATGATTTTAATGACTAACGACATTTTGGCATTTTAATTCTGCAGGCATTTACAACAGCCTGTGCTTAGGAAAACGCCACAATCAGAATGAAATAACAAGCAGGAGAATTATTTTTGTGGTATTGGTAAAGTGATAAATGTTGTTCAGCAGACTAATCATGCATTGTATCAGGCAGGCAGTACCTAGCACAGATGTCAGAGGCAAACCTGACTCCTCCAATAATGCAGGATGCTGCTGCACAATTAGTCCTGATTATCAGCTGACCACAAGTTAAGAGAACCTTGGCTGATGAAGTTGACACTTTTATATAAGGTAGATGATCTTGTAGTGCAGAGATTGGCAGGTATGATGGCATGGGCATCACTGAGTTGTGGTTGAAAGAAGGTTATAGTTGGGACCTTAACATCCAAGGATACACTTTGTATCAAAGGACAGGCAGGTGGGCAGAGGAGTGGCATGGCCCTGTTAGTAACAAAAGAAAAGGTCAAATCCTTAAGAGGTGACATAGGATCAGAAGATGTAGAATCGTTGTGGATAGAGTAAGGAACTTTAAGGGTAAAAGAACCCTGATGGGAGTTACGTACAGGCCTCTGAACAGAAGCCAGGATGTGGGCTACAAATTACAATGGGAGATAGAAGTTGCATGTTATCGAAATTATAGACCATTTAGCCTGACCTCAGTGATTGGAAAGATGTTAAAAATGAGATTTCAGGGTACTTGGAGGCACATGATAAAACAGGCCAAAGTCAGCATGGTTTTCCTTGAGGGAATATCTTGCCTGACAAATCTGTTGGAATTCTTTGAGGAATTAACAAACAAGATAGACAAAGGAGAATTGGTGGATGTTGTGTTCTTGGATTTTCAAAAGGTGTTTGACAAGGTGCCGCACATGAGGCTTCTTAGCAAAATGAGAGCCCGTTGTATTACAGGAAAAATACTAGTGTGGATAGAGTATTGGCTGATGAGCAGGAGACAGTGGGAATGAAGGGAGCCTTTTCTGATTGGATGCCGGTGACTTGTGTTCTGGGACCGCTTCTTTTTACGTTGTATGTCAATGATTTGGATGATGGCATTGCTGGCTTTATGGCCAAGTTTGCGGATGATACAAAGGTAGGTGGAGGGGCAGGTAGTCTAAGAGCAGGGAGGCTGCGGAAAGACTTAGAACAGTTAGGAAAATGAGCAAAGAAGTGGCAAATGGAATACAGTGTCGGGAAGTGTATAGTCATGCACTTTGGTAGAAGAGATAAAAGCATAGACTATTTTCTATCCGAGAAAATTCAAAAATCATAGGTGCAAAGGGACTTGGAGATCCTTGTACAGGATTCCCTAAAGGTTAGCTTGTGGGTTGGGTCAGTGGAGAGGAAGGCAAATGCGATATTAGCATTTGTTTTGAGAGGACTAGAATATAAAAGCAAGGATGTACTGCTAAAGCTTTATAAAGCATGGCTGAGGACTTGCTTAGAGTATTGTGAACAATTTTGGGCCCCTTATCTAAGAAAGGATGTGCTGACGTTGGAGAAAAGTTCATGAAAATTATTCTTGGAATGAAAGGCTTATCGTACAAGGAGCTTTTGATGGCTCTGGGCCGGTACTCACTGGAATTTAGAACAATGGGTGGGAGGAATATCATTGAAACCTATCAAATATTGAAAGGCCTGGATAGAGTGGGTGTGGAGAGGATTTTTCCTAAAGTGTAAGTTTAGGACCAGAGGGCACAACCTCAGAACAGAGTGCTATCCATTTAGAACAGTGAAGAGAAGGAATTTCTTTAGCCAGAGGGCGGTGAAGCTGTAGAATTTGTTGCTACAGGCGACTGTGGAGGCCAGGTCATTGTATTTAAGGTGGAGGTTGATAGATACTTGATAAGTCAAAGTGCAAAAGGTTACAGGGAGAAGGCAGGAGAATGGGGTTGAGAGGAGAATGGATCAGCCATGATGAAATGGAGAAGACATTAGGAGGCAGTGATCATAATGTGATTCATACTACAATTTGAGAGGGAGAAGCATAAGTCACATGTATATCCCAATCGAATAAAGGGAATTACAGAGGCAGGAGAGAGGAGCTTGCTCAGGTGGATTAGAGGAGGATACTGGTGGGGATGATGGCAGAGTAGAGGTGGCTGAAGTTTCTGGCAATAGTTCACAAGGCGCAAGATAGATATGTCCAACAGAAATAGTTGTTCTCAAATGGCAGGGCTAGGCAACGGTAGCTGACAAAGAAGTTGAGGACTGCATAAAAGCCAAGGAAAAGACATGTAAGGTAGCAAAAGTGAGTGGGAAGTTGGATGATTGGGAAGCTTTTAAAATCCAACAAAAAGCAACTAAAAAAGCTACAAGAAAGGAAAAAATGAAATATGAGGGCAAACTAGCTAATAATATAAAACAGGATATCAGAAGTTTTTTTCAGTTATATGAAGAGTAAAAAGGAGGTGAGAGTTGATATTGGACCACTGGAAAATGTTGCTGGTGAAAGAGTAATAGGGGACAGAGTAATGGTAGATGAAGTTAATGGGTACTTTGAATTATTCTTCACTGTGGGAGACACTGGTAGTGTGACAGAAGTCTGTGAGGGTCAGGGAGAAGGAATGAGTTCCATTGCTATTACAAAGGAAAAAGTGCTAGGCAAACTCAAAAGTCTTCAGGTGGATAAGTCACCTGGACCAGATGGACTACATCTCAGAGTCCTGAGAGAGGTTGCTGAAGAGATAACAGATGCTTTGGTCATGATCTTTCAAGAATCACTTGATTCTGGCATGGTCCCAGGGGACTGGAAGATTGCAAATGTCACTCTACTCTTTAAGAAGGGAGGAAGGCAAAACAAAATAAATTATTGGCCAGTTAACCTAACTTCAGTGGTTGGGAAAGTGTTGGAGCCTATTATTAAGAATGAGGTTTTGGGGTACTTCAAGACTAATGGTAAAATAAGGCAAAGTCAGCATGGTTTCTGTGAAGTAAAACCTTGCCTGACAAATGTGTTAGTTATTTGAGGAAGTAACAAGCAAAGTGGACAAAGGAGAGGCAATGGATGTCATTTACTTAGATTTTCAGAAGGCTTTTGATAAAGTGCCACACAAGAGGCTGCTTAACAAGATAAGGTCCTTTGGCGTTACAGGAAAGATTCTGGCATGGATAAAGGAATGGCTGATGGGCAGGAGGCAATGAGTAGGAATAAAAGAGGCCTTTTCTGGTTGGCTGTCAGTGACTACTGGTGTTCCTCGGGTCAGAATTGGGACAGCTGCTTTCCACATTGTTTGTTAGTGATTTGGATAATAGAATTGATGACTTTGTGGCAAAGTTTGTGGATGATACAAAGATAGGCCGAGGGGTAGGTAGTGCTGAGGAAGCAATGTGATTGCAACAGGACTTAGACAAATTGGAAGAATGGGCAAAAAAGTGGCAGATGGAATACAGTGTTGGGAAATGTCTGATAATACATTTTGGTAAAAGGAACAATAGTATGGACTATTTTCTAAATGGGGAGAAGGTTCAAACATCAGAGGTGCAGGGAGATTGGGAGTCCTCATGCAAGACTCCCAGAAGGTTAATATACAGGTTGAGAACAAAGGGCATAGAAATCTACAGCATTTTACAGGTACTTCAGCCCATAATGTTGTGCTGACCACATAACTCTAGAAACTGCCTAGAATTACCTTACCGCATAGCCCTCTATTTTTCTAAGCTCCATGTACTTCTCTTAAAAGACCCTATTGTATTCGCCTCCACCACCGAATCTCTGAGTCTGTAGTAAAGAAGGCAAATGCAATGTTGGCATTTATTTCAAAGGCAATAGAATATAAAAACAAAGAAATAATGCTGAGCCTTTATAAGACACTAGTCAGGCTGCATTGGAGTATTGTCAACAGTTTTGAGTTCCATATCTAGAAAGGATATGTTGTCATTGGAGAGAGTCCAAGGATGATTCTGGCAATGAAGGGTTAACATATGAGGAGCATTTGGCAGCTTTGGGCCTGTACTCACTGGAATTTAGAAGAATGCGTGGGGATCTCATTGAAACCTACCAAATGTTGAAAGGACTAGATAAGGTGGATATGGAGAGGATGTTTCCTATGGTAGGGATTATCCAGAACTAGCGGGTACAGCCTCAAAATTGAGGGCGACCTTTTAAAATGGAGATAAGGAGGAACTTTTTAGCTAGAGAGTGGAGAATTTGGAATGCTGTGCCGCAGACTGTGGTGGAGGCCAGGTCCATGTGTGTATTTAAGGTGGAGGTTAATCGTTTCCTGATCGGTCAGGGCATCAAGAAGGCAGAAGGCAGGGATATGTGTTTGAGTGGGATCTGGGGTCAGAATGGGGAATGGGGAGCAGTCTCAATGGGCTGAATGGCCTAATTCTGGATCTTGTGGTCTGAGACTTGATGGGCCAAATGACCTAATTCTGTTCCTATGTCTTGTGGTTGTATGGTCTTATATGATTAATCTCACTAAATAACCCCATCTGATTTTTCAGCTGAAATGGTAGACGACTTCTTGAAAAGAGTAAAATTAGTTTGAAGATTTTATTCATTCTTCAGTGGCTCTAATTTTCTAATTTTTCTACTGACATGACCACTGCAAGGTGGCATATTTATGTATTAATAATTTGAGATGTGTCTTATGCCTTTATCTGCGCCTTAAGGACACTTTTTATGTGTTATTTTTAGCATTGTTGACCACTTGTTTGTTTTCTTTGCTGATGTGATCTTTTCCCATACGTAGGCTGTTGAATATGCCTACGTAATTAGAATGCCAAAGGGGTGAAAGATGGGAATAAAAATTAAACTATGGTCTCAAGTTCAATTTGTTTTGGCTATTAATGCCACATCGCTGAAATGGAGCAAATTTTAAGGACAAGAAGTTGGAGTAGGCCATTCAGCCATCCAGCCTGCTTAGCAATTCAGAAAAATAATGGCTGACCTTCATCTCAGCACCACTTTCCTGCAATAAATCAAAATTCCTCAGATCTGTTAATATCTGATCTGTTTTGATTGATCCATCATGCACTATTGGGTAGAGATCATAAACCTGAGATTCTGTAAATACTGGAAATCCAGAGTAACACACACAAAATGCTGGAGGAATTCAGCAGGTCAGGCAGTATGATTGCTGAGTTCCTCCAGTATTTTGTGTGTGTTACTATTATGTAGTGAATTCTTAGGTACCAGATATTTTCTCATTCCAGATCTGAATGGATAACACTCATTTTGAGGATGCAGCCCCTGCCTCTAGACAACCCTGCCAAGGGAAATACCATCGCTACGTTACCCTGTTAAACTCTATAGCAACTTTGTACATTTCAAAGCTGCTTTCATTATTAGCAAAGGCCCCAACTGCTTATTTTGTCCCTGGAGGATAGACCTCAATTCCCAAAAGTCAAATTAGTGGACCTTCATGCCCCTCCCCCCTTTAAAAGTATTCCTCTCCCTAGGAAGGGAAACCAGGCACCAGCAATTTTTATGTGTATTGCTGTACACAATATTCCAGATGTGGTCTCACTAGGTCTCTGTGATTGTAGTAAGATAATCGTATTTGTCTACTCAAATATCTTGCAACAAAGGCCAATAGGACATTTGCCTTGCTTATTCTTAAACACCAATGGTTTTCAATCTTGCACCAATTGAAAAAATTTCTTGACCTTTCTATTTTTCCTCTACCAAAGTAGGTTACCTTGTATTTTACTAGATTATATTCTCTCTGCCACGCTCTCACTCATTCTCTATGCCCCCTGAAGCCTCTCTGCATCCTCTTGCCGCCCATGCTCTCATCTAGTTTTGTAACATCAGCAAGCGCAAACAATTGAGGGATTCCCTCATCACGTCCACTCCACAGATTTTGAGTTGCATCAATGGCACAAAGGGCTTCATTAAAATATGAAACATCGATTTTTAATCTTTTTCTGAAGCCTAATAATGAAGGCAGGTGCAATGATGATATACCTGCACTCATAGGTGGAAATAAAGAGCATTATTTCAATGTAGTGCCCCTGCCCAAACCTATGTTTATTTCTCATTTTACTATACTGGAGCAGGTTATTTGGTCATTATATTCCATTTTGTAGGAACTTGTGGACAAATTTCCTACATTACATCACTTCACTTCACTTCAAAGAGACTGAAAAAGCAACACAGTCTAAAATGTGGATATTTTTTAAAGGGAGAGTAAGCCTAGCATATCTTAAGAGAATTTTAATGGCTAGTCACACAACTTGTCTTCAGAGCGATTCAGAGTATGTTGTCAAAAGTTCAAAGAATGCTCTCTTTCCTTGGTGACTAATCTGTTTCTTACCTCTGTGCTAGTTTTTAAGTTAGCTGACGAGTATGCACAGAAGTTGTTATCAGTATTTCTCCAGATGATGACTAGGTTTATACTGCAGGAGTTTTATCAGTATATTTCTTACAGTATAGATCTGTAATTAACTCTTTAGAATAAAAACTCATATTATACAGTAGAAGTAAGAAGCAATCAAGCTGATTCTTTTCCTGTACTACTGTACAGTTTTTATTCTTCAAATAAGTACTAATTATTTGGTCATTATGACACTGTAATTGATGGCAGCTTGATGAAGGAAAATGAGCACCTGATTCTTCTAATCTGCAAAAGTGATAATACTTCAAAATATTTCATTGACTTTATCTTGGGATGTTTCAAGACAGTGAAAAGCATGATATAAATGCAAGTCTTTTGTGCCAGGTAGGTGGAATTGAATGACTCAATCATTAGACTAGTGAGAAGTGGTAAGCTCATGGCTAATTGTACAATACTGAGATTTAACAGCTAGGAAGGTCACAGTGTGATCAGTGTTCAGTTAACCAGGCTGGTCTGGCAGTTGTTGGTGGTGGCATTTTTACAAAAGTAGAACAAATAAACCATTTTGCATCTAAACTTGAGATTATAACAAATCAACCTAATTTTTAAAAAAAATTGAAAGTTCTAGAATTTCTACTGAAATTTACAAGGCAACAAGAAATTGTCTCAATGAGAGACTCTTCCCAGCCCTTTCCAGCAAAGTAACATAACTGATTTATGTCCCATTGGACATTACTGTTCAAGCACCACAATTTGCAGAAGACTTAGATATTGTTGTCATTACTGGAAAGAGGAGCAACTCAAATGATTTGCCCTCTATGGTATTTCCAGTCTCCCCACACAAGATGAAATCTGACAACGTGTGAACATTTGAATTAGGAGCAGGTACTTATCACCTGTTATTATTATGGCTCTTCTAATCCGTAACCTCAATTCTTCTTTCCTATCTACCCCGCTAACCTTTCACCCCTTTTCAAGAACTTATTTACCTCACCTTTAAAATATTTGAGGTCTCTGATTCTACTATCCTTTAATGAATGGAATTCTAAAGATTCGCCACCTGAGAGGCAAAAAAAGTGACCTAATTTCTATTTTAAATAGGTGACCCCTTATATTAAGCAGTGACGTATAGTTCAAGAAACACCTTATCCATTTTCCCTCAGGATTTTATGTGTTAATTATTAATTAAGTCACTTCCCACTCACCTAAATTCTAGTGGATATAACCCAAGCCTGTTCAATCTTTCCTTAACCCAACCCTTCCAGGTTATCATTCTGTCACCCTACTCTGAACAACTGCCAATGCATCATAGAACTGAATTCAATGCTCCTTGCAATAGAGAAAAACATTTTGTTAGCTTTCCTAATTACTTGCTCAACCTGTGTAGTAATCTTTTTTCAAATCATGTACTAGGATGCCAAATAATTACAGAAAATGCTTGGAACAGTCGGGCAGTTTTAATAAAGAATTAATGTCTTGGGTCAAACCCCCTTTATTAGAACTGGGAAAAACAGAAAACAAGTTAGTTGCAGATTTACTGTATTTCAGATGTGCAGTCTCTCACTATTGATACTGTTCTTTGTTCTTTTTCTTAACAAGATGGACAGTTCCACATTTTCTCTACATTATACTCCATTTCTGTATTTTGCCCACTCACAATACTCTTTATAGCTCCAAGTGTCCTTATTTCAGTTTACTTTCTTGGCCATCTTGCTGTCATAGCAACCATACTTAAATGATTTAATCCATATAATTTCTATACAATGAAGTCCTGGCACCATTTCCTGTGGCACTTCATTTGTTATTATCATGCAATACAGAAAAAAACGTTTATGCTTACTCCATTTCCATTTACCAGTCGATCTTCTCTACGCCTGCACTATGTTCAAATAACCTTTGATGCAGCATCTTAACAATTCCCTTGTAGAAACCGAAGTATAGTCCATCTTTAGCTCCCCTTTATTCACAGCAATTGACCACAGCAAAGAACACCAATAAACTGGTCAAACATGATTTCTTTCACAAAACTATTTTGTCTTTGTCTGAGTAGTTTGAATTTTCTATGTAGTCTGCTGTAGCTCTTTAATGATATATTCAGTGTTTTCCCTTTCAGATATTATGGCCTGAGGTTTCCTGTCCGCTGTTTCCATCTCTTTTTGAATAAAGTATTACATCGTGCTATTTTTCCCTTGAGTCTAGTGGAATATTCCCCATTTCTAGTGAATTTTGGAAAATTAAAACCAATGTATCAACTATCTCACTTGCTTCTTTTAAGACCTTAGGGTTAGTCTTTCAGGGTCGTAGAGCAATGTTCAGTACTGTCTCCCTGGTGATTGTATTGTCTTGAGTTTCACTTTGCCCTATAATTCTCATCTTCGAGCTGTATTGTGCTACTTGTTTCCTCTATAATGAAGACTTATACAAAATATTTAATTCTTCTGCCTCCTCATTTTCAATTATTCATTCATTAGTCTCACTTTCTAAAGAACCAACACACTTTGATAACTCTTGTATTTTTCAGTTGTCTTTGGAATCTCTTGTGCTCTAGTTTTACATTTTAGCTAACTTTGTTAATATTTTATATCCTTTGAACTTTAATCCTTTGAGCCCTGTGGTGGGTGCAGCAGCCCACTCTGAGTATTTCATTAAAGTAAACCTTATTACAGTTCCCATCAACCTGCTTGGTTGTGTAAACTTCACGTGCCATCGTAAATGAAATGTTACCTAGCAACCATAGCAAGTGTGAAGATTTAACAGGAAAAGTAGCCAGAGGGTTTCATCGGACCCATTAATGTACATTTTTATAATTGCCATCTTAAAGGATATTTTTAATCTGAAAACTGCTTTCCTTAAATGTCACGTAATGAAAAAATCGTTGGTACTGATTTCAGCCTGTCATCGCTTCAGGTTACTGCATCTGTTTCAGTATAATACATTTCCAAGAAATGGTCATCATTTCATAGCCAACATGTTAGTGCATCAATTTAAAACAAACTCTGCTATCAATTAATACACTATAATTTTCTCTGCCTTCACGTATATGTTTTTACTTTAATTAGAGAGTTACCTTTTTATGGTGCTTAAAGTATATTTGAATAAAATGTTTTTTTTTGTAAAACTTTTGGATTTATATTTGGCAATAGTATCAGGGTTCACTAATTTATCATTGGTATCCCACTTGCATTGATCTTAGTTTGTCACATGCTCTTTGTGCTTTTTTTAGATAGCTTCTGCAAATTTGTGCTGCCAAAGCTCATTCAATCCATCTGGCCTGGTGCTTAAATCGTCCAAACCTCGGATTGTTCCTAGCTTTTGGACTCTGGCTCTGCCACTTCGATACATCCTCGGGCTTGGGTTCTGCCATCTTGATTTGTCCAGTACCCAAGCTTTCCAGTTCAGCTTGGCTGTTAAATTGATTAACCCTTGGATTTTTCCTTGACTTCTCCTCACCATGGCTCACCGCATCAAATTGCCTCCAAGTCTTCTCCAGGAACTCTGGCCCAGACATATTGCAATCATCCTGCCCCAGCACGACCCCAGCCCACACCGCAAAAATGCCACGTCATATCGGCGGTCCTGCTCAGTTCTGACAGGGAAGCCACAAGCCAGTGTTTGCAGTGATTGTTTACCAGAAAAAGTGTGAATAACAAAGTATTTGGTTGCTTTCTTTGTTTCACTGGCCCCCAGCAAGTAGTTGCTGAACTTTATCAGCGCCATCTTAAATCAAAATGTCTTGGATTGGGATGATTGTCTCCTAATGCCATCTTCCTTCTGCAGCGTATTATTCCAGCTATTAAAATGTCTCGTCATGATACCCTTTTTCTTGTGTTTTATCAGAGCAATGTTTGGTTAAGTAAATGTTTATTGTCAGCCTCCCATCACTTCTGAAATTCTACTTTAATGAGGTTATTGGTAAGTAGGTGCTGCTTGACTATGTCATTTATCATGTTGCTGATGATTGAGTATAAACTGTTTGGACCATGATTGATTTGTAGGATTGGTATTGTCCTGTGTTTTATGAACAGGACATTTTTGGATATTGTTCGATGGACGCTGACATTTTAATTGTGTTGGAACAGATTGACCAGCAGCTAGTTTAGGAGCAAAGGTCCTCAGTACGACACCTACGATATTGCCTGGTCCCAATGCCTTTGCTATCAATTGCCACAGGAAGATTAATGAGGATCATGTCAAGTAGGCTTATTGCTCGTGTTGGTTTGGTCATTGTTGTTCCATTTGTGTCCACCAAGACTATGCTTGTCAGTCTATAGTGGTGATACAAAACCACTCTTGTTGATGAGCAATGAAGGCCTCCACTCAGTGTATATTCTGTGCCCTTGTATTGTAATTTCTTCTTCCAAGTATTGCTAAACATGGAGCAGAATAAATATGATTCTTGGGCTGAAGTCATGAGACTTCATGGCATCTGGAGTCTATATTGAAATCTTGAAAGGCTGCCTGCCACTGTGCTGCACTTCTCATGGGTGCATTAGCTGGTGAGACAGACATAGCCTTAGGTTGAGAAGTCTGGTACATAATCTGTAAACTATGATTTTGTGAGGACAGCAATATTAGACTTGTTGATTAGTCTATGGGACAACATTCCCAATTTTTAGTTCCCAAGTATTTTGTAACATTATATGGCTAGGTTGACCAGACAGTGAGTAGATAAACTTTATGATGGTTTTCTTTGAGTAGAGTGCATCAGACCAGAAATATACAGCAGTGAATAACAGAGTCTGTGATACTGCAATGCTTGTATTGACAGCCATGAGCATTCTAGTCCCTGTGCTACTGCACAGGTAATTATGATTGCAGCAGTTGGCAGATTTTAGTGAGGATAATCAATGAATAAGGTGTGTCTTGTACATTGTTCTTTAGGTGTGGCTCTCTGAAGTTCCTTTGCTTCCTCCAGTTCCTTCCAGAAACTTGCCATATTGTACATAATCTCTCTTATTTTATAATATAACCTGTATTCCAGTTATGAAAATTACTAATGTGCCCATGTCTTGGAAGAGTTAGTTTGTATAAAGGTCTTGTAATTAACAAAAAGTCCTTCAGCATCTGGCACCCACTTGTACTTCAACAGTGATGGAGAACATCTGTAGAAATTTCAACATACCTGACAGAAATCAGCCAACATATAACCCGGAAGTATTTGATGATATCAGATGTTTCAAAGGTACATTTAATGTCAGAAAAATGTATACAATATACATCTTGAAATGCTTGTTCAATGCTACCATCCACGAAAACAGAGGAGTGCCCCAAAGAATGAATGACAGTTAAATGTTAGAACCCCAAAGTTCCCCCCAGCTCCCCTCCCTCCTGTGCGTAAGTGGCAGCAAGCAACGATCCCTCCCCCCACCAGCAAAAAAAAAGAGCATCGGCATCCACCACCGAGCAATTGAGCGTGCAACAAAGCAGCAGCAAATACAGACTTGCAGTACCCCAAAGACTACTCGTTCGCCCAGTATTCGACATACCACAAGCTCTTTCTCTCCCTAATAAGGGAGAAAGAGGTGTCTCCATTTCACAGCTAGAGGGGAGATGTAACAAGCAACTCACTGGTTTCCGATGTTAGAAGTCCGTTGCGTTGCTTTTTCCGAGCTCTGTGCCCAAAGATCTCAGGTCTCACAGCCAGAGATCTTCCAACTCCCACAACATACCGATCTCCTGCTGAACACTGACCTTCAATCCGTCTGTCTCCAGAACCACGAGATTTTAGACCTCTGAAGGCAAGCTAAGCTCTTAGGCGGTGTCCTTGGCATGTGAAATAATGGCCAGTCATGAAACCCCAAGAGCAGGTCCCATTCCTGCAAAGAACCAAAGTCAGTGTGTAACTCCAGGTCAGGATCTTCAAAAGAACCCTGAAAGGGAAAAATAGAGATATTAAAGATGGAAATAGAGCTGTTTCCAAAGATGCAAGCAAAGGGGGTTGCTGTTTAGCACCATCATGACTAAGCTCTGCCCTCTTCAGTCATGATGGTTATATCATTGGATAAGTATTAAGGGTACAGACTATTGTTTTGGTTACAGAAAAATTTGAATCTGTTAACAACTGGGAAACTTAAATTTGAGTACTTGTATCATGTGATGGCCTTCTGTAAGTTGAGTCGACCATCGATGTTGCATCCTAGCTGTCTGTTGTTGGTGCAGCATCTGGCAAACCAGGGCAGTATAATATGGAGCGCTTCCACACGCAGCTTCCCCTCTCTACGCAACTGATGAATACAAATGAACAGCAGAGATCGATACAGTTTGGCACCAGCGGCATCGCAAGAGTTGCCAGTCAGCGTAGAACTCAACATAAGATTCCTTAGTGACTCCAGCTCTGGATCTTTCTTCTGAGTTTACTCTCAAAGCTTTCCCTATGAATGGGTATAGCTGCAAGACAGTGAAGGTTTGAGATTGGAATTTCCTTTCTCTATGATGAGCTAGCAACCACTGCTGACGAGTCCCATCTGCCTGGAGCATCTGGTTTTAAGGTGCCGATAACCCACCTTTGCTGCTTCTCCTGTCAGTGGAAATGGTTCCACCAGGCTTAATAGCTAAACTAGATGTGAAGGCCAGGAGCTAGACTTGGTTGTTGGGGGCTATTTAAGATGCACACCATTGGGAGCATTTATTAGGTTTATGGGAGCTTATCTCCGTTAAACCCTTAAGGAACCACTACTTAAATACATTTATAATAGAAGTTGTATATTGGTTTTGATGACCAGGAATCTATAGCTACGTTGTAAAAATTCATCAAGTTCACAAATGTTATTTATGGAAATAAATTTACCACCCTTATTTAGTCTAGCCTTTATGTGACTCCAATCCCATAGTAATGCAGTTGATTTTAGTAGCTCTTTGAAATGGTCCAACAGACTACTTGGCTCAGGGATAATTAGAGATTAGAAATAAATACTGGTTTATCCATTGACACTGACGTCTCAAAGAAGAGAAGTACAAACTTCCTTTAATTTAGAAATGAATGGATGTCTTTCCTGTCTAAACGGAGGGCTGGTCGGAGGCTCAACGTTTTCAGACGGACTCGGAGTCGGCTGCGGTCGGGTGCTTCCAATGCATCGGCAAGTTTGCGGCGCTTCCGTCTGCATGAGATGATGGGGCTATCGGGACTTGAGACTTTTTTTTTTACCGTGCCCATGGTCTGCTCTTTATCAAATTACGGTATTGCTTTGCACTGTTGGAACTATATGTTATAATTATGTGGTTTTGTCAGTTTTTAATCTTGGTTTGTCCTGTGTTTCTGTGATATCTTTCTGGAGGAACATTGTATCATTTTTTAATGCATACATTTCTAAATGACAATAAACGAGGACTGAGTGTCCTCATAATCTAATCTAATCTAAAATTATCAGGAAAGGTGTAGGAGATTAAAGAGTATTTTGATTTGTCATATGTGCATTGAAACGTACAGTGAAATATGTTGTTCGCATCAGATCAAATCAGCAAGGAGTGTGCTGGACAAGTATCACCACGCTTCTGGCGACAACATTGCATGTCCACAACTCACTAACCCTAACCCGTGTGTCTTTGAAATGTGGGAGGAAACCGGTGCACCTGGAGGAAGTCTGTACGGTCACGGCGAGAATGTACAAATTCCTTATAGACAACGGCAGGAATTGAACCCTGATCTTATAGCTGGTGCTATAAAGTGTTACAATAACTGCTATGCTACTGTGCGAGAGAGTGTTAGCCAGAGCGCTAAACTCAAATGCTGCAATGGTGTCAGATCAACATTGAATCCTGGTTAATGTTGTGAATGGCCTGCTCTGCGTATTTATGCTGTCAGTAATGGCATCTGGCACTTTTTGCCTCACCAATAAGTGCGTCTGTTGTGGATAATATTTTGAATTCTCAGGGCACTTTAGCAGTTAAAAATTGGTCGCTAACAATCCTAATTTTTTTCCTCCATTGTCTTATGAGTCTGTCATGCAATGAAGTAACCCTGCCACACCAGTTGATGATTTATTTCTTTTTAAATATGAGAGAGTGTTAGAAGAAACGATGTTGGAAAACTAGCTCCTTAAAGGGCAAGTGTTGTCTGATTTACAGCAGTCTCCCTTGGTACAAAATGCAGCGTCAATGAGACTATATTGAGGCAGGCAGTGATGTAATTTAAATTGGTAATTTACTGTAAGTAGTCACAAAAGCTTTTGCCTGAAGAGTATTCATGTTTCTTAAGGGTGTAACCAGATTTTAATTATCTAAATGTAAATACTTAACAAATTTTACTTAGAGTAATGAGCTTAAAGTGTGCACTGTATAAATGAAATATTCTAATTAATCATGCATGAATTGCTGGTTTAGAACAGTTGCATGCGTCTGTGATGTTGGTAAAATGCCCAAAAGCAAATCACATTCTGCATTCATAAATTTGCTCATTTACTTCAGGTTTGACTAGCCATATTCAAAATAGTCTTCAGTATGTATTTGAAGGTGTGTACTTTGAATGTTACTCTTTACTTTGCAGTGCCTCTTCTGTTTCATAATGTGGCATTCATTTACACGTGTGTGTCCACAACTGCTCATTCACCACTCCGCCTGATTTGTTTATTGTTCTTTGACCCCCTAGTATCAGCTATCCCATATACACCCCACTTTGTAAAATAATACATTTCGAACTGCCATCTTAACGCAGTTGGAAATTTCACTTGATGAACACATATTTTGGCTCTGTTTGCCATGCTGAGTAATCTGAAACAAACCATAAGCAAATTTAAAGATGAGAACGTTAGCATTATGCTTGATTCCACTTGCTTGATTCTACTTGTCTGTCACTATAAGCAGGGGCAATAATGCTCAGCAAATCAATAGTCAGTAAGTCAGTAATAAAAGTAATCAGCTCAGTAATACAAGAAAGGAAAATAAAGCATTGTTTTTGAAGATGAAGATGGGTTCAAGATGTAGATTGAAATTAATTTACCATTCTGATGGCCAAGTTAATTAAATATTTGTTTACATAGGAAAAAATGAAAGTCCGATACTGGGCAAATAACAAGTGTATCCGTGTTGATTAACTGGAAGGACAAATGTGGTGATGGAGTTCTGTGTGTACCTGTAACATGGCATTCTAAAAACGTACTTGAAATTACAAAATGAAATTCAACTTGTGTTGGGTATACAAGTGGTTAGTCTATGGTCACTGCTTTAGTTCCTTCAGTGAGGTTCAGTATCTCTCTCTTTTTTTTCTATGTGCAAGAAAACTCAGAAACAAGGCCAATTTTTAAATATTTCTTATGCTGGTGTAACTGCTGAATATTGTTGAAAGGAAATTTACTGACTTGCTCTCAGAAAGGGCTGATAAATATAGTCACTAGAAATCAGGTGTTGCAATGGCACTTGTACCATCAGATTGTATGAGCTCCCTGAGCTTGATATTTCCAAACGTACAGCAGAGGCAACCTGTGCTGCTAGCAATTATTACTGTTTGAATGATTTCGCTAACTTTATTAGAACTGTGACTGCTGAATTTGAAATTTAGTATCCTAACAAACACTAGTGTCCTTGGGCTATTTTAAACCTCTGACTACAGTACATGTTGTATATGTCCCTGTCGTGTATTTTTGTGATAATGTACAAAATTGGTTGTATCCTTCTGAGGACTGCACTGCCAAAGCCTTCAGGGTATTATCCCATACTGAGTGTTACTTGTGGTATCAGATGAATTAGGAAAATCTCTGTTGGTTACATCAGAGATACTACTTTTCTTTGTATCCTTTTCTTTGAATTTTCAGGTGCCATTTTATACAAATTAACAACAAAATAGCTCTGCTGAAATTTTGACAGTGATATTAGAATAAAAGAAGTTGCTGCTTTGAAGCTCCACTTCTGATCAATGTTAAAATAGCCATTGCGAATTATTTTTGTTCTGATTAATAAAATTGATGTCTACATCTAATTTGCAGAAAGTTTTTATCGAATTGTCTAATTTGAATTTAGCAATTGGTAACAGGGAAAATTTGGTGTGACAAACGAACAAAATATGTATTTAAATATCCTGTACTAAGTGGCAGGAGATAAACTAGCTGGAGAACAAAATAAGAAAACATCAAAGTATGATCTTGAGACTTTGAAAACAGTAGTACAGCCAAATCCTCTTTCCATTGCAAGGATTAGGCTTGTGTATGTTCACCCCTCTTCCATTAGGCAGAAAATACAAAACCCTGAAAGCATGTACCACCGAGCTTAAGGGCAGCTTCTACTTCACTGTTAAAAAACTATTAAAAGGCTCCCTGGTATGATGAGATGGAATTTTGACCTCTTATTCTATCTTTTTGATCTTGTACTTTGTTTTACCTGCACTATACTTTCTCTGTAGTTGTTACACTTTATTCTGCATTCTTATTGTTTTACCTTGCTCTTCCTCAGTGCACTGTGTAACAAACAGATATGTATGAGTAGTGTATAAGACAAGCTTTTCACTGTATATCAGTATATGTGATAATAATAAACCAGATCCAATTCCAATGGCTTGAAATTTAATCTTGGTTAATAGTAGTAGAGCAACTCTACAAATATCAGTAGAGCATCACAGCAGTGTACAATGGGATACATTTTCAGCCAGCAGCTTATTTTAAATCCCATTGTATCATAAAGAAAACTTCTGTAATTATAATTGATGTATTTTGGCAGGACATTGAAACAATCACTTAACTTGTATACTCTTTCTGATGTAGGCATGTAACGAATTCACTACACATGTGATGAATCTTCTACGAGAACAGAGCAGGACACGCCCCATTTCACCAAAGGAGATCGAAAGGATGGTCAACATCATCCATCGAAAGTTCAGTTCAATCCAAATGCAGTTAAAGCAGAGCACATGTGAAGCAGTTATGATCTTACGGTCAAGATTTCTTGATGCCAGGTATTTCTTTCTCATAGACTACACATCATTGGTGTATAATTATATAATTATAATATGTATATGGACTGGTTCGTGACATATTAGACATTAGTCATGCATAACTAATGTCAGTCCCAAAGATTAACTTACCAGCCGTAACTTAATCCAAAACTTAATGTATGTCCTCTAGACATTATGTGCTGAATTATGGTCTAACACTGTTAATATAGCACAATACCTTTGTTAGTGTGAAGATATTTCTGACCAGCTGTGCTCATATCTTTTACTATTGTTTATTGGATGGACATCTGTTATTGCAGAAGTATATCAACACTTTCATCTATGTATGCTGCCTAAAATTTATATCATTTGTAAATGTACAACCATCAAGATCAGAGTCTACCTGTATAGAATTGATTCTGAACAATGCAACATGTCCTGTAAACCAGAAAACAGAAACCACCAAGTAAAGAAATGGCTTAGAAGAACTGAATCAAGAATAGTTTACTATAGTTTGTTGCAATTTGGAAGTCATTTTCTTAAAGGAATCCTTAAAGTACATAAATGTACACGTTCGACATCAAGGTTTCAGCTGCTGCCTGAAATGAGTTTGTACGTTCTCCCTGTGACCACGTGGGTTTTCTCCAGGTGCCCCAGTTTCCTTCCACAATCCAAAGATGTACCAGTTGATAGGATAATTGGTCATTGTAAATTGTCCCATGATTAGGCTAGGATTAAATGGGGCGGATTGCTGGGCAGTGTGGCACGAAGGGCTGGAAGGGCCTATTCCTCACTGTATCTCAATAATAAAAATTAAAAATTTGAAGAATCCTTCTTAATTTCCATTATTGAAAAGCAATTTGTTTATATGTTCATCATTTTAGATAAGTATTGTAATTTGAAGATTTTAAACCTCTTCTGGATCAATTATGAAAATGCAATTATTTCAGCACAGACACAGGTGATTTGGCCCACAGAGTCAGTTTTGACTATCAGGATTGGGAATGTGGGGAGATTAAATTGGAAATAGTGTAATCCTACACTATTATCAATGAAATCTCCCCACAATCTTGTCAACTTTACCCCCCCTCTGGATTTTACCATTGACCTACAAACTGAGAGACAATTTGGAATGGCCCAGTGACCTAACAACCTGCATGTTAATCCAGGTTGACCTTTGCTGTTGTAATTTTCTTAAGGTGGATGAAAAAGTACTCTGGATGCTAAAAGTGTTTAGAAGGCATATCAAGTACTTGCCGGAGCATAGGATATAGAAGTTGGGATGTACAAAGTACGAAGCAAATTTATTATCAAAGTACGTATGTCACCACATACAACCCTGAGATTCATTTTCTTTCTTGCATTCTCAATAAATCGAATAACTATAATAGACTCAATGAGAGATTGCACCAACAGGGCAGATAACCAATGTACAAAAGACAGCAAACTGTGCAAATACAAAAAGTTAGAAAAAATAGCAATAATAAAAAGTAAATAAATAAGCAATAATTATTGAGGCCATAAGATGAAGAGTCCTTGAAAGTGAGTCCATAGGTTGTGGGAGCAGTTCAGTGATGGGGTGACTGAAGTTCAGTGAAGTTATCCCCTCTGATTCAAGAGCCTGATGGTTGAAGGGTAATAACTGCTTCTGAACCTGGTGGTGTGGGTCCTGAGGTTCCTACATATCTTTCTTGATGGCAGCAGTGAGAAGAGAGCATGGCCTGGATGGTGCAGGTCCTTGATGATGGATACTGCTTTCCTGCGACAGCGCTCTGTGTAGATGCACTCAATGGAGGATTTTACCTGTGATGTACTGTGCTGTCCACTACTTTTTGTAGGTTTTTCTATTCAAGGGCATTGCTGTTTCCTTACCAGGCTGCAATACCTGATGTGCTCTCCACAACAGTTTGTCAAACTTTTAGATGGCATGGCACATCTTCACAAACTTTTAAGAAAGTAGAAGCGTTGCCATGGTTTTTTTGTGATGGCATTTTCATGCTGAATTCAGGACAGATCCTCTGAAATGATAACTACGAGTTATTTAAACTTGCTGACCTTCTCCACTTCTGATCCCTGATGAGGATTTGGCTCATGGATGTCTGATGTCTATGTTCCATATATTTCAATTATATAAACCGTTAATTAGGCCTCACCAGGACTACTGCTTGAGTACTGGTAGCTACAGTACAGGAAAAAAGTGTTTGGACAGGAGAGAACGCTGAGGGGATTCACTTGAATGGAGTGTTTCATTGACGAAAGGAGACTGAATAGGATGCGTTCCTAAAAATGCAGGAGGATAGTGGTTTGAGATGTACAAAATTAAGAGGGGCATTGGTACCAAGAAACTATTCTCCTTGGCTGAGGTGTCTAAAATCCAAGAGAATACGATAAGGTAAGGGATAGGATGTTTAGAGGGGATTTGAAGAAAAACTTTTAAATGCAGAGGGTAGTTGGAGTTTGAAACAAATGCTTGAAGGGGCTGTGGGGATTAGTATTCTCTTGATATTTAAGAAGTATCTCAATGGCACTTGAACCTCTAAAGCATAGAAGACTTTTGGCCAAGTGCTGGAAAAAGGGATTGGTTTAGATGAGTACTTGATATTTAACATGGGTGTGCTGAGCTAAAGGACCTTTCTCTGTGCCATTTTGCTCTTTGATTCTTATACAGCCGGTGTGTCAAATCTCTTCCCGAGATGCTGTTTGCTTCACCCACCCTTCTATTGAGGGATTCCCACTTTTCCCTTCCTCCAGTTTTGCAAACAAACCTCATGGGTTTTGCTAGAGATGGAAAAGAAGATAGACCAGGGAGCAGAAATGGTGTACAGTGTTCTCCTGGATCATAAACATCAGATGTTATGACTGATGTTTTTAACTGACTTGGAAAACTGGTTAGAAAGACTCCATGCTCAACGGCGAAAACAAGTGGGAATCTTATCAAAAACCCATGCATTCATTGTGAAGTACTTTCACTATGAAATTATTTGCTTGTAACCTCTTAAAGCTTTCCCAATACCTTTTACGATTGTTTTCAGAGTGGTAAAGACTTGTATGGTTGTTGGCTCATTCACAGTACAATGGAGCTTTTGGGAATAAAGAAATCTTACCTCATAGTGTTGAAAGGTGTTCCCTGTGTGCTTCTGCAAGAACATCTTTGCCATGATTCTGTTCTGAAAATAAAATTGTCCATAACTAATGTAACAAATAGAATTAAAAGATGTAGGAGAAATGACCTTTTTCTCTACTGGCGTTCAAACCTCTATGGCAGTAAACTGATCTGCTCGTTAGCAATTGAACCTCTTCTCATAGTTTCTGGCATGGACTCACGATATTGGCCAGAGTGGTGAAGGCATCCACCATACTCCAGTGATGGGCTTGTGTGACTTCCAAAAAATTATTTATCTGCTGGCACATTAGACACCTTTCCCAGAATCTCTATGTATGTTATGCCCAAATTAAAATCATGTGGAATATCCTATTGATTCCTGTTCCTTGACAATTGTGCTAGATCGAGTTTAAAAAAAATTAGGGGGTGCTACAGTTTATAACAAACCCAAACCAAATGATTCACCATAAAATTATCTTCAAGATACCATCACAACCATGACACGTTCTGGGCATCATTACAGAGGTTCTGTATCCTTGATCTATAATGTTCAGATGGACTGTAGACCAGCAGATTGCATTGAGTAGCATTATCCCATAGGCACATCATTTTACTCTGTGAAGTCAGCAGTTACCAAAATAGCCCAAATAAGTCACTTATGAATTAAACAAACACAAGTAAGTATAACCCATGATTCTCAAAAAGATGTAGTCACTTAATTCACTATGAAGCAGAAAGTGGTTATTCAGCCCACTGAGTTCATACTAAGTCTTAACAGAGCAATCTCATCAGTCCCAGTCTTCCTTGCTCTATCATTTCTTTATACTCCTGCAACTTTGTCTCTTTTGTGGTACCATCAATTCTCCTTTGATTCCTTATACCATTTAATTACACAATGGGATTATTTTTACAGTAGCAAACTAACCCACCAGTATATCTTTAGGTTGTAGGAGGAAACAAAAACACTTGAGAGAAACCCATGTAGTTACAAGGGTGTGTGTGCACAATGGTGATCAAAAGATTCTTCCAAAAGATTTAAATCTCCTGGCACACGGAGCACTTGAGGTTAGGGTTGAACCTAGCTTCCTGAAGCTTTGGGGCAGTAGTGCTAACTGCTCTTGCCTTAGAACATACAAACATTGTAGAACATAGAATAGTACAGCACATTACAGGCCCTTCGGCCCACAATGTTGTGCCGACCCTCAAGCCCTGCCTCCCATATAACCCCCACCTTAAATTCCTCCATATACCTGTCTAGCAGTCTCTTAAACTTCACTATTGTAACTGCCTCCACCACTGACTCAGGCAGTGCATTCCATGCACCAACCACTCTCTGAGTAAAAAACCTTCCTCTAATATCCCCCTTGAACTTCCCACCCCTTACCTTAAAGCCGTGTCCTCTTGTATTGAGCAGTGGTGCTCTGGGGAAGAGGCGCTGGCTATCCACTCTATCTATTCCTCTTATTATCTTGTACACCTCTATCATGTCTCCTCTCATCCTCCTTCTCTCCAAAGAGTAAAGCCCCAGCTCCCTTAATCTCTGATCATAATGCATACTCTCTAAACCAGGCAGTATCCTGGTAAATCTCCTCTGTACCCTTTCCAATGCTTCCACATCCTTCCTTTAGTGAGGTGACCAGAACTGGACACAGTACGCCAAGTGTGGCCTAACCAGAGTTTTGTAGAGTTGCATCATTACATCGCAACTCTTAAACTCTATCCCTCGACTTATGAAAGCTAACACCCCGTAAGCTTTCTTAACTACCCTATGCACCTGTGAGGCAACTTTCAGGGATGTGTGGATATGTACCCTGAGATCCCTCTGCTCCTCCACACTACCAAGTACCCTGCCATTTGCTTTGTACTCTGCCTTGGAGTTTGTCCTTCCAAAGTGTACCACCTCACACTTCTCTGGGTTGAACATCTGCCACTTCTCAGCCCACTCCTGCATCCTATCAATGTCTCTCTGCAATCTTCGACAATCCTCTACACTATCTACAACACCACCAACCCTTGTGTCGTCTGCAAACCTGCCAACCCACCCTTCTACCCCCACGTCCAGGTTGTTAATAAAAATCACAAAAAGTAGAGGTCCCAGAACAGATCCTTGTGGGACACCACTGGTCACAATCCTCCAATCTGAATGTACTTCCTCCACCATGACCCTCTGCTTCTGCAGGCAAGCCAATTCTGAATCCAGCTGGCCAAACTTCCCTGGATCCCTTGCCTTCTGGCTTTCTGAATAAGCCTACCGTGTGGAACCTTGTCAAATGCCTTACTAAAATCCATATACAGGTGTCCCCTGCTTTTCGAACGTTCGCTTTACGAAACCTCACTGTTACGAAAGACCTACATTAGTACCCTGTTTTCGCTTTCAGAAGGTGTTTTCACTGTTACAAAAAAAATCAGCGCGCGATAAGAGGCAGTGCGCGCCCTGAGTAGCTGCTTTCCCCGGGATTCAGAACGACATTGCTTTAACATGTGCCTGTGAGCAGCCATTTGCAAGATGAGTTCTGAGGTATTGGAAAAGCCTGAGAGAGTTTGTAAGGATGTTACACTTAGTGTAAAACTAGACATAATTAAACTTTTCGATCGTGGTGAATGAAGTAAGGACAACGTGAGTTTGGCTTGTGGAAGCTGATGAAGATGATATTGAAGAGATTTTGGCATCCCATGACCAAGAACTGGTAGATGAAGAGCTGATGCAATTGGAAGAGGAAAGGGATAACAATCAAAACTGAATTCAGTAGCGAAATGAACGTGAAGTAACTGCGTGAGATTTTCGCTGCAATGATAAAGTACGACTAATTTTGAAAGGGTACGTAGGTTTAGGGGATATTTGCAGGGTGGTTTGAGTGCTTACAAAGAACTGTATGATAGAAAAATGCGCGAGGCTCAGCAGTCAAGCAAGCCTTCCACATCAGCCACAGCAAACGACGAACCTCGACCTTCGACATCGAGGCAGGCAGTCATAGGAGAAGATGAGCTGCCTGCTCTAATGGAAACAGACGACGATCAGATGACACCCCAGTGTCCCACCACCCCAACACCCAGGCCCGGACAGATACCGATTCGCGGAGAATGCAGCGGTAGCTGGGACACACCCAGCACATCTTAAAGAAAAAAGCTGAAATAAACAAGCTAATTAATTAGGTGCTGCCCGACACATAATTAATTAGCATATTTATTTCGGCTTTTTTCTTAAAGATGTGCTGTGTGCCTTCTGGCTACCGCTGCATGCTTCGTGGCAATGTATCGGTCGGCAGCCTGGAGGGTGGGGGCCACTGCACCACCCCAGCCTGCGACGACTCAGTCTAACACACCATCATCAGTGTGCTCGGCGCTAAACCAATTCCGGTAAGTGATACTATACTGTTCATACATTATTTCTACTTTATATAGGCTGTGTATTTGGTATGATAGCTTAAAGGTTACTGGAGAGCGCTTGCACCGTGTTTTTGCCGAGAGCACTTGCGTGAGATTTTCGCTTTGGAGAACAGCGCCGGCAATGATTGTGGAAAAATATTTCTACTTTATATAGGCTGTGTGTTTATCATTTCATTCCTGCTTTTACTATATGTTACTGTTATTTTAGGTTTTATGTGTTATTTGGCATGATTTGGTAGGTTATTTTTGGGTCTGCGAACTCTCACAAAATTTTCCCATATAAATAAATGGTAATTGCTTCTTCGCTTTACGACATTTCGGCTTACGAACCATTTCATAGGAACGCTGTACCTTCGGATGGTGGGGGAAACCTGTAGATCATATCCACTGCACTACCCTCATCTATATGCCTGGTCACCTCCTCAAAGAACTCTTATCAGGCTTGTTAGACACGATCTGCCCTTCACAAAGCCATGCTGACTGTCCCTGATCAGACCATGATTCTCTAAATGCCCATAGATCCTATCCTTAGTTTGCATAAAATCCTATGACATCTATGAAACATCAAATACAATTCTACTTATTGTAAATATTACTGATTTTGCCTTATCTGTAGCTCTTAACACATTTGACAGGTTGAGTGGGCCTTGACTTTTATCTCCATAGAGGCTCCAGGATTTCTTGAGATCATGAAGCCACAGGAAGATTATGCACTAAAATTACCAAACATGTTTGTTAGAATTTGTTTAGGACTTGAAGTTTCTGATCCTGCAGTGATGAAGCGTATGCAATTCACTATGTAAAACTCTGAGGTGGGCACTTGATCACAATCTGAAAAGTATTGTGACAATGTAACCAAATCTTCTGAAACCTTCACTTAACTCGTTTATTACCGATTTACTTTATACCTCAGAATCAGAATCAGGTTTATTATCACCGGCATGTGTGACATGAAATTTGTTAACTTAGCAGCAGCAGTTCAATGCAATACATAATATAGAAGAGAGAAAAAAAAGAAAGTAGTAATAATAAATAAATAAATAAATAAATCGGTGACAGTATATGTATATTGAATAGATTTTAAAAAGTGCAAAAACAGAAATACTGTATATTTTAAAAAGTGAGGTAGTGTCCAAGGGTTCAATGTCCATTTAGGAATCGAATGGCAGAGGGAAAGAAGCTGTCCTGAATTGCTGAGTGTGTGCCTTCAGGCTTCTGTACCTCCTACCTGATGTGGTAACTATGAGAAAAGGGCACTCCTGGATGAAGATGTCCTGGATACTTTGTAGGCTATTACTCAAGATGGAGTTGGCTAGATTTACAACCCTCTGCAGCTTCTTTCAGTCCTGTGCAGTAGCCCCTCCATACCAGACAGTGATGCAGCCTGTCAGAATGCTTTCCACAGTACAGCTATAGAAGTTTTTGAGTGTATTTGTTGACATGCCAAATCTCTTCAAACTCCTAATAAAGTATGGCTGCTGTCTTGCCTTCTTTATAACTACATCGAAATGTTGGGACCAGGTTAGATCCTCAGAGATCTTGACACCCAGGAACTTGAAGCTGCTCACTCTCTCCACTTCTGATCCCTCTGAGGATTGATAATGTGTTCCTTTGTCTTACCCTTCCTGAAGTCCACAATCAGCTCCTTGGTCTTACTGACCTTTGATTCTCTTTGTACTGATTCTCAATCTCCAAATCACCACAGTGTGCTTGTTGATCTTAAATTTATTCTTAGTTAACATTTGCCCCTTGTCTTCAAATCTCCATGTTGTCTTGCCTCTGCCTCTAAGTGCAACCTCCTCCCTAAACACTCTTTTGAGCAAAGAACACACCTCTAATTCTGATCTCTTAATGATTCTCAACATAATATAATTTCTCTACAATAGATACTTTCTACTGGTTGCCAAGGTCATGAACTTTGGAATTCCTTTCCCAAAACCCTTCCTCTATACTTCTCTTTACTCCTTTGAACTCAATAAATACATCTTTGACCAGTCTTTTGGTCATCTGCCCAAATGTTTTCTAAAATTTGTTTCAATGGCAATATTTATTCACTTCCATGAAGCGCCTTGGCTGATAACTGATTTAAATATTTTACAAAATAGGAAATTGTGATTCAGAGCTGAAGAAGCTTTTCATCACATGGTTGTGTGAGATCTACTTGCTCTTCATCACACTTGCAAGAGAGCTTTTTCCCTGTATAGTCCTGATTTTCTAATGTGACCTTTATGAATTGTTCATTTGAATGATTTTCAAATAGTAAATTTAGCACTATTTTCCTCAACCTTGATATATTCAAACAATGAGATGTTCCTGTCAGCAGCCCTTTACAGACTGCTAGAAATTGTGTCCATGTGACCTTTACTCTCCCTAGTGTAATACAGTATTCTGGAGAGGTTGAGAGGATATTTTGGGCTTCAGTGTCTTGGAAGGAATATATTCTTTAGAACTTGGCAATTTAGAAGGATTGTCATGGAATTTCAGCAACATAATATTAATTTGTATTTTTACTTATAAACAAAATACAGAGAAAGGGAAGGATATTGAATACGAGTATTATTGTTGGAAAACTCTTGGATTCTTGATCCACTGAATTACATTAATTTCTCCTTTTTTGATTAGTACCTGTAAAATTCTATTGATTTAAGCAACCCTGGAAATTGTGTAGTGATCTAAAATGTTAATTGTAGATGAGCTTGTTTCATCGTAATTTGTTCCTTCAAGCTTTGCAGATCTCAGTAAATTTTAACAATTTGGATGGTGAGTAACCTGAAGTTATTTCTAACTATCTCTCAAAAGAGTAAGAAAAAAATTGATAGTTGCCACATGTTCTTGAATAAGCTGAATGTGCAAACTGTCTGTTCTGTAGCAGCCTATTGCTTGGCAAGATAAAATAAGTTTCAACATCATCCACGTGACCTTTTCTCACAGAATTTTACAATAATCATAATAATTTAAAAATTATATATTTTTTACATTGTGCTTGCTTTAAAAACTGTGTTTATATTACCACTGTGGTGAACTAATTAAAATGGCTATTTTAGGGTGCACATATTAGAATTCCAGTATGCTGCTAAAATAGTTTTTAAAAAGTCACCCATGGGAGTCCTTGGATCTCAAGGGCACATGGTAAAGCTACCTGGAGTTAATTTAAGTGTTCACAGAGTGCAGGCACTACCATCCGCAGTCTCTAAACACTTAAATGTTAACTCCTAGGAGAGGAGCTCTGTGCAGGCGTGTAACCAAGCATTCACCAAGCTCTCTCCTGGGCAAGAGAATTGGAGCTCCAGTCAAGCAGCGTAAATAGGAACTGATACTAAAGCCAACAACCTGAGACCAGGAGCTACTGCATAAATGCAGCATTAAGCACTAAACTGCAATTTCTAAAGCCAGCATTAGTACATAATTTACAGCAGTACAATAAGTAAAACAGTTACCACATTGTAGATTAACCATCCTGTTGGAGAATTTTAATAAAATGTATTTATTATAATCCTTGTTTCATATGAACCATGTTAATTATACTCTGAACTTGTTGCTTGTATTTTTAATTCTGGGCTGCTTTAGTCCATTTAGACTTTTTTTTGTAAGTCTTTCCTATGCACAGGATCTGTAGAGCATTTATTTTGGAATTGAGCCTCATTAGTGTTTGTATTATTTATTTTGAAAGTATATATCAAAATTATTTTCCTAGAATGAAGGAAAGGGAAAAGAAAGCTAAATCACCTACTATCCAACTAAATTATAAATGGTGATGGCTCAACCCCTCCATGATCATGAGGACTGTGTAAGCACATAAGTGCATTGTACTCTATAGAATAAATTTTGGAAGTATAGACACTACTATGTAATGCTTTTACCACTACTGATCAAGGATGAATTTCTCTGCATAGTAATATCTCTGCAAACTGCACTTGAGAAGGGCCAAGTGATGCATTTGACCAATAGATGTGACTTGATGTGTGTTTTGGTATTGAAATGGGCTCTGTTTTAATAGTTTTTATATTAGAAAAGAGAAACTATGTTAAATATTACATTTATCTAATGCTTATGGCTTCCATCTAAAATCAACTTTGTGTTGCACAGTGGTATGAACAGAGAAGGAATGTGTGAGATCAAAAGAACATTGACAACAGCATGAAATAAGGATCTATCTTGGTAAAAGTAAACCTCTAAATTGAGTAACAGCTCTAGCTTAACTTTTAGTTTCAAATTTATGAGCAGTATCAAAAAAGTTGTCTAAAAAGCAACCATTTTCATGCCCTAAGGACCTACGGATATTGAAATGTTAAATTTTAGAAGGTGTAGCTTTAAGATGAAAGGGGAAATGTTTAAAGGAGATTTATAAGGCAATTTGTTTTACAGAGTAGGTGTCTGGAATGCACTACCAGTGCAGGTGGTCAAAGCAGATATGATGGTAACATTTAGAAGGCATTTAAACAAGCACTTAACAGACAGAGAAAAGAGGGGTGTCCAACATGATGTGCAATTTAAATTGGCATCATGGTCAGAAATTGTGGGCCAAAAGGCCTGTTCTTGTGTTGTGTTGTTCTATATTTTTTGCTGGTGGCTTACGGGTATTGAATTACTTTTGAAGTAATTGACATTTTTAATTTAAATTTGTGTAAATGATTGCACAAGCAAAAGTGAGAGTAATGGCTAGATGGCTTATAATTGGTGTCTGATAGGGTAGAGAAAAGTTATCTTGCAGTTCAAGAAAGTGCAGTGAGAACCTTCTGCACTCACTTGAGGAAGCAGTCAATGCTCAAGTCTACAATACCTGACAGCACCTTTCAGACATCAGACGAGATTATGCTGAAGTCCTGCAGCGGGAATTGAACTCACAATCTTCTCACTCAGTAGGGATAATTTTCTCAGTAAAACCACATTGTTGTTAAAGCAGATACAAACTTCTTCCTACTCGATGCAATGAACATGCACTTCCTCTGATTGAAGGAAAACTTAAGAGAAGAGGAGAATACAACCTCTGAACACACATCCTTTTTCCAAATGATGAAATATTATACATTCACTCTAGTGGTCCCTGATTTGAATTCAGATGCTTCTTCTCAAGTGTCACAAATGTCTTTAGCTTTTGAAAGCTCAGATTGGGTTCCATGCAGGTTTTCAGTGTACGATTAAAATTGATGGATGAGCATGCCACTCGGTCAAGAATTGGATAAAATAACCCAAACCTTCGGCTATCAAGAGGATAAAATAGCATGCAACTGCTGTTAATAAAAGCATTCCTGTAGATATTTTGTGTATTGAATGTAAATTTGACATATTATAAAATTGGTGCAAGGGTTTTCAACCGCAAAAGAGATGCATGCTTGCCCACCCATATAGTCCAATCATTTTGTGTGTGTTCATTTTGCGCTCTGCTCTATTTAAATACCATGTATAATGTGATTGGGAAGAGACTGTGTACCTTTGTACATGGAGATTATTTTGATTTGACAGTGCATTGTTTCGTAAACTGATGTTAAATTTGTATGTCTTTTCATTATTACATTTTTATCCCTACCATATTCACCACCAACACTTTGTAGCAGTGCCGTGATAGTGGAGATGTTGGCTATTTATTACTAACATTGTGGGCAAAACATGGAGAATAATATTACGATCACCATTACAAACATATATCTTTTTAAAAATATCATAATATTATAGCCATGATTCAAATACCAACCATGATCTCTGTTGGTTTGTTGTATGTACACATTCTGTAACTACAGCTTGCACCTGTAAAGACTTAGAGGCTGAAACAAACTGAATAATTTCACTGGCAGCCAGGTTATCAGCAGGTGTGGTAAATTGAAATAATTATAAACAGTTGGAAAATGCCTTTAGAGAATTTGGATTCCTTTATACAACTTAAATTGAGCAGATGTGCATTTTTTAAAAAATGATTTATTTGAAAGGAACAGTGTGTAAACAAGGAAATAGGAATGGTCGCACAAAAGAGAGATGAATGCCACCCTGGGGAGATGCATTGTGCTGTGCTGGAGTCAGGATCCATTGTAACACTGCAGAGAAACCAAAAGAGCAGAGCTATGTGGAGTTAATGCAGTGTTAAGTATCATAGAGAAAGTAGAGTTGTCCTCAGTCCAATCTCCCCAGAAGCACTGCAAAATCAATTCTGAAGAGCACAAGAACAGCTCTGTCCACGGGCACATTGTCTTTTTGGTTAAGATTCTCTCATAAAAGCTTACTGCCAGGACCTATGCTGCTTGCAGAATTTAAAAAGGGCAAAGCTGTCTTTGTGAATGGAACATTATTAGACACACGAAGTGTTGACTTGATCATTAGACTTTCTTTTGTTAGTTGCTTTTAAATTACTGTAGTTTTGGTCCTCCAGTGAATGAAGCATGTTTTAAAACTTCGAATATGACTATTGATTTTATTTTTGTGGCATTTGACCAAAATGAGGAAAAAATGCCATATCCTTTTAAATAATGTGTTCAAATATTAATTTAATTCAATATTAATCAATTTATTTGTTTGATGAAAGGTATAAAGATGTCAGATTAAAATGCAATTGCTTAATGTCATTAGAAGAAAAATTTAAATCTCCCTTTAATGTTTTCAGACGGAAGCGACGTAATTTCAGCAAACAAGCAACAGAAGTCTTGAATGAGTATTTTTACTCCCATCTCAGCAATCCATATCCCAGTGAAGAAGCCAAAGAAGAGCTGGCAAAGAAATGCAGCATCACAGTATCACAAGTAAGAACAACCATCCATAATTTTTGAATTTATTCCGAAGAAATGTGTCTGCTCAAATTTAAAAATATTGAGAATAAATTGAAAAAGCTGGTTTCAAACCTTTGTTCACTGTGAAACTTCAGGTTCACCCAAGTTAATATGAATTGGCTATATAGGTTGACGATTTCCGCAAAATTAATGGCTGCTGCGCCATTTCTTTCATTTTCTGATTTAATATAATGGTTAATTAGATTAAAAATATGTAAATTTGTGAATGATACTGAATTAACAGGTTTCTTCAAATGAGTAATTACAAAGCACAAGAAGCCGTAAAGTTGTACAGTGACTGGCTATTTAAGCAACCCCTGAATTAAATTTCCATTAAGTTTAAATTAGCAATGTAGTACAATTGTATAACTGGACAGAAATATTTACTGTTTAGATCAAGATTTTCTTTTTACATTGCAGCATGTAGTCATGCCATTGCCAGCACAGGTAATGCTTCTAACTTCAGAACTGAGGTCAGAAGGAGTTTATTCATAAGCAGGGTGAAAAGTCTTTACAGTTCTCTGAAAACCCAAATCACTGAATATAAGCAAGTCTCAGACTTGCTCCACTTAGGCAAGAAGTGTAGTTGTTCCATATCGTACCTAGGCAATAATTAGTTTCTCTTCCTTGTTTTTAGTGAGACCTGTAAGGTTCATGTTTGTTTTGTGACCCTGGTAAATTTTTTTTTGTCAAACTGCAATGGAAATTTAATAATTCCTGTTTAGGAAATTTTCAATGCAGTGGCGTGCTGTCATATTTGAAAATTAGTTGATTAAGAAAGACATTTCCTTTAGAATCTCCATTTAAAATTTTATCTTTAAATTACATGACCAAATTAAAATAATTTAAAGAGATCTGATATTACAATTCATGTACAGTAGATCAGAGGCATCTGGGAAGTATGATCTGTGTTCCCACTTGCAAGACTGACCATAGTTCACTTGTGACGTTTTGCTTGTGCGTTAGCCAGTCAGCTTCACCTATGGACATATATATCATATTTTACAACTAGCAATGTCAGCTACTCTATTTATACCTATCAAGGTGTTTGCTAGGTGTCATGAGTATTGAGTTTGCTTCTAAACTCAGTGATAGAATACATTGGTTAAGGTGACATAAACAGTGATCCTGGACTACTCAGTCTTGCATATCAATATTACAGCTCATAATATATTTATCATAATGTGGCTGAGGGTTAAATGGATTGTGCTTTAACTATTCATGGCTTCTGTTCTATTTTTGACATAATGATCGACTTAACCTCCAGAGGAACTTTCAGAAGCATAATTAGAAACCAGCTTGAGGTTAACTAATTAATTAATATTATTCCAATTGTTTCAACTGAGGTTTGAAAGAATCATCTGTAAAAGATGTACTGAAAAGTTAATTTCTGCTGACTGAATAAGCCATTTCTATTAAATTTTATTCATTAATCTTGTGTATTTGCTTAATAGAAATGATGTGAAATTGTGCCATGTTTTTGGTTTAGTCCATATGCTATTCTTTTGCAAGAAAGAATTTTAAAAGTGGGTTCAGACTGTGGTACTATTCTGCTGATAGAACCATCTGCTGATTAAGATGTTACCTGCTTAAACTAAATGCTATTGATGAATATTTTGTTAGAACAAACATTTCCTAGAAATTAATACAGCTGAATCATTAATATAAATTGTGTAACTTTTTGCAAATCTGAAATTGACTAGATTGAATATTGGAACTGGTTTGACCAATGTTTTGGCAAAAAGAAGTCAATCAACTGATAAAGAATAAAACTTCTCATTCAGTTTGATGGAAAGAACAAAGTTGTTCAAACGGTAACTTGTATGTTTGCTTTGTAATTCTTAAGGGTAGAAGCACACTTGAAAGAGACTACGCAAATCTATTAATCTTTTCCTTTTAAAATAATCTCTTGTTAACTGGTGTGTATGTCATTTTCTTCGGTTATAAGTCTCTATATGTGATGGTATTGATTTCTGAAAAGAAGTTATCCATATATTGTTAAATTTAACAACATCTTGGATTCTGTTGTGTAAGTGGAGAAAGTTTAAACAAATGTTCAATGTGAAAGAAAGTGAGGCGCAGTACTGGGTGAAGAATCATCTGAGCCTATTGTATTTAGTAAGATCATCACATTCCTACCTGAAACTTATCTGTGGATTCCAGTGAAATTGAAAAACCCCTGACACTTGCAGTCTTGAATATGGTCAGTGATTGTGTATTTACAGACTTCTAATGACTTTCAGCCCTGCTGGTGAATAAACTTCTGACCTCAGTCCTGAAGTCTGGGTCCTTATCTCCAGACCATTGCACAGTAGTAAAGTTACTGGTCTAGTAATTTGGAGACTGGACTGGACTATAATTTGGTGACACGAGTTTAAATACTTTTAAATTTCCACTCTAACTGGAATGATTTTCATTGGTTGTCTTCTGCAGCGACTAATAGAAAATATATAATGTCTTGGAAATTTTGTCACTCCAGTACTTTTAAGTACTTCTTATCATTATATAAACTTTTGAAATTACTTTTGTACAATATTTCTTGCCAGTGTATTCATAAAATGAGCTTTTCCCAGATATATCAATATTTTGGTTGACTTTGCTGATTTTAATATCATTCTGGCCCTCGGGATCAGCACTCTTAGCTGTTGCATTATATGCTCTTCTATTAAGTTCCTCCTATTCCCAATTACTACACTTTGCAAAGGGTGGAGCACTTTTCCAATGGAGATTTTATTTCTCATGGGAATATAAATTTGCTAAGCATTTTCATTACTACTTACTACTAAGTGTACATTTGTTGCAATTATTTTTGTACTTCACTTCCAAAATTCAGTGATGCTCAATTTTTAAAACAGAATATTACAAATAGCAATAGCTACAAATGTGCATTTACTACAAGTGACATGGGGCAAATTCCCACTGGAAGGGGAATGATCAGTTTTATTTTATATCTTGTGTGTTAGCTGCAACTATCTTTTGATTTTCCCCAAATGAAAATTGTGTTTTTAATGAATTGTTTTCTCCTCAGAAAATTTACACTTGCTGAAGTTTAAACACACTTTTATACTTACAAATGTAAAACAGGAGCATGATTGCAACAAAGATAGAAATGTCTCTCTCAAATAAGTGATCATAGGTGGAGAATCCCACGGTTCCCTGCCACTCTAACCTGCCAGCTGTGGTTAGCAACAGTTTACTTGCTGGAGAGGCTTGTAATGATAAGCTGCTTTGGTAAGGAAAAAGGAACCTTTGATCTCATCCATAACTAACTTTTTCCAGTTAATACTGAATTTCAGATATTGCATTTTATGAACATTCACACACATTTTTGTCTTCTGGGCTTGTATATTACACATACTAAACCTCTCATTGATGCACTGCACACATGTACTCATAACATGCTCACAAACTATCCACACGGACATGAATCCCTCCCAATCATCATGCACTCCTGTGTATATATGTAGCTACCTTATGCATTGTGGATTCACCTAAGCACGCACCTCAAAGAGTTCCTCAGATTTCAATTCCTAGTTGGTGCAGCATTCATGAGATTCAGGTATACCAACAAGCTTAAGATTAATGAAAACCCCAAGTGCAGAGAGATCATTAGAGAACACCAATAAACTTTAAAAACCAAAACACTGAACTCTCTCTGTATCACACATTATTTATGACTTCTTCACTAATAAAGAAGCTATAAAAGACCCTGTCGATAATAAGCTGTGTGGATGGCTCCCAACTACAGTATGGTAGTTTATCTAGAGCAATTACTAATAGAACTACAGAATAGTGGAGAATTTTGACTGTTTTGTGTTTCTGTTTGGTGGGCAGTAGGTAAAATGAAAACAATGAAACTACGTAATAATAATTGTATGAAGTGCACAAAGCATTTAAGTACCCACTGAGAATTTATTCAAATCAAAGTCACTACAAAATTCAGAACAATTTTTTAAAGAGAAGAATCATTGCCTCTGAAATGAGTCCTTTATGTAAGTGCAATAAATATTCATTAAGATGTTAGTAGCTAATGCAGAGGTACAATACTGTGCAAAGTTCTTAGGCACACATAAGTAGCTAGGATGCCTAATACTTTTGCACAGTACAGTAGTAATTTTATGTATTGCACTCTACTTCTGGCGCAAAAATAAACAAATTTAATGACACAAGTGGTGATAAACCTGATTCTGATATGGGTCTCTATTGTGGACTGAGAATGGGAAGGGGGCAGGGAAAAGGGGAAGGGAGAGGAAGGGAGTGCGAAGCACCAGAGAGACATTTTGTAACGATCAATAAACCAATTGTTTGGAATCAAATGACCTTGCTTGGTGTCTCAGGGCTGGGCGTGTCTGTACCTACGCCAACACCTGCCCGGCACTCCTCCTCTACCACCTGTCCCATACCACTCCCTCAGTGCTCCATGTTGACAAATACAGTACTATACAAACATCTTAGACACCCTGGCTTATATATGTGCCCAAGACTTTTACACAGTACTATACTCGAAGAAGAATCACAGGCTTCTTATTCAGTGCCCCTCATTCTTGATCAAATTATAGACTGACGGCTAAAGTTTATGGGAGACCTACATAAAGAGGAGCTTCAAACTATCATGTCTGCTGTGTTCTGGCTGTAGATAAACTACTTCATCTGCTTTCTATAGAAGCAGATAAGTGTCTTGCATGGTGTCAGAAACAGTGAATATTTATACTTCAGGAGGCACTGAAAATGACAAAATGTGCCATCTCACAATAGCTGTAGTATAATTTGTTAGCTCTTAATTCTATAATTTATCCAGCAATTTACATGTTCTTTACTTTTAATCCACTTCTTGTATACTCCGGCTAATATAGAAAGGCTATTTTGCTTTTTAGGTGTACTTTTCTTAGATTAGATTCTATTTAAAACACTTATTAGAATATACTGGAGATACAATTGCTTTTGTCAAAGGTAGCTTATTCTCAATGCATTTCAGCTTCCTACAAGGGATGGCTTCATGCACTGATAGTTACTCTCAGCATAGGTCTACAGATAAAAGAAAAAGTCCTATTGAATACACAATAAAACGCAAACACGAGGAAATCTGCAGATGCTGGAAATTCAAGCAACACACACAAAAAATGCTGGTGAACGCAGCAGGCCAGGCAGCAAATGATTTTGGATCTCCCCCTGCCCCTCCCACTTCCAAATCTCTTACTATCTCTTCTTTCAGTTAATCCTGACAAAGGGTCTCGGCCCGAAACGTTGACTGTACCTCTTCCTATAGATGCTGCCTGGCCTGCTGTGTTCACCAGCATTTTTTGTGTGTGTTACACAATAAAACTACAATGTTAATTATAAAAATATAGCATGCAACAGGCAGTGTAAAGCCTAATCCTGAGGCAGATGAGGCAGCTTAATTCGTTTGAGATCTGTTGTGATTCATTGCATCAGCATTTTCACAAGGGTCACTACAGTAGTGTGATGATTATGTTGCTGAATGAATAATACATAAGGTCTAGATTAAATCTAGAGTGAGCATTTAAATCCCATAATTGACTTTGAATTAATTTTTTAAAACAAAATCTGTGGCGATGGTCATGAAGTTATCAGACTATCATACAAATCCAGTTTATTTATTAATACAGCTCCTGCCTTGCTCAGTCTGACTTCAGGCCCATTTTGTTTTTGAGTGACTCCTACCTATTATCTGGAATAGTCTGGAAAGTAGTTCACTTTCAGTTTTTCAAGAAGATGATCCTATGTTTCCAGCATTTGGTAATAAAGTGTTTTTCCAGCCACATGTCAAGATTGAATTGAGAACGTCACATCATTGACAGACCTGCTAATCCAGGAGTCAATGTGGTGAATACTCCCCATCTACCTTCTACCGCAAGTCATATACCCTTTTTAGGTAGCTGGATCAGACTTGTATACAAGATTCCAGAAACTACCTTAGAATGGCTTTAACTATACTGTCTTAAATAAAAGTTGTTTCATTTACAATTATATTTAATCAAATCAGGTTTAATACACTGACATATGTCATGAAATTTGTTTATTATTTGTTTTTAATGTACTTATTTATTGTAGCTCTAAGAGTTTATACTTTCATTCAAATTTGTTTACATTTCAAATGCTGTATTTTTAAATTGTAGATGTCAAAACTTGCTGGAGAAATGAAAGCTATAAAAGATTAAGAGGTTGAAACATTAATATTTATTTATTTATTAAGATACAACATGGAATAAGCCCTTCTGGACCTTCAAGCTGCACCTCCCAGAAATCCCCCGATTTAACCCAAGTCTGAGCATGGGACAATTACAATTTACAATAACCAATTAGCCTATCAACTGCTATGTCTTTGGACTGTGGGAGGAAACCAGAACACCTGTAAGAAACCCACAGAGTCACGGGGAGAATGTACAAACTCCTTACAGACAGTGGTAGGAGTTGAACCCAGGTTGCCTGTACTGTAAAGAATTGTCATAGCCACTATGCTACCATGTTGCTCTCTTGCAGCCTGATCTCCTGAGTTTTAAACAATATTTTCTGTCTTTATTTCATATGTCCAGCATCTACCACTTATGACAAAAGTTTAATTATTTTACTTGCATTTTGTGCTACAGTAGCCAATTCTGAGGCCTAATGAAAAGATGGGCAGTTGATAAATGGTTAAAGACTACATGCTGTTTCTATGTAGGCAGTGTACAGTTTCACTTAACACCAGTACAGAATTGCAGTGACCAAGCAAGTCTTAGGGTGAAAAAATATTTTGAAAGGAATTGTGCATTTACAATTGTCAGCAGAGCCCCATTTTCCTCAATCCCTGGACCTTTCTGATCACAAGGGCAATAAATCTGAATGAAATGGCTTTCTAGTTTGATTTGGAGCTTTTCGTCAGTCAGGCTGTATTTAGGTCACTGATGCCTATAAATTGAACAGCTTTACAGGCAAACGAATGAACATTTTAGTATTACAGAATCACACTGTGTATTAAAGTGTTCATTCGTTTGCCAGTAAAGCTATTATCTTGAAGAGGCCTAGACTAATAATCTGTAATGTGAGTTCAAATCCCATCAACTAAATTTGAATCTGTTTAAAAAAAACTGAAAGTAATCATGAAACTGTCAGCTTGTGATGTATCCTGCTGGTTCACTAATTGTGGAAGGAATCGTACTGCCCTTAACCTGGTCTGACTCTAATCCATTGCTGTCATTAGTTGGATCCATGAGGTTAAAATTTATCCTTGGTTGCTTACTGTAAACATCCAATTTCATATTGCCTGGGCGTGATTGCTCTTCTGAAATTTAGTTCCACTGATTTTTAGTAGAACAACCTAGAATACATAGTGCAGCTGTTACTGTATAGCTAATGTTATTGACTGAGCATCTACCATTACCACTTAATATTTATTGTCATGATATATTTTGTTCATCACTGTTCAAGTTTTCCCATTTTATTTTGAGAATGTGTAAGTACATAACAAATTGTAAAGGTAACAATTTCAGGAAATTGAAGTCCAGAGAGTTGTTGTATAGAAATGCAGCATTCTCAAATGTTTTCATTTGAAGGTTACAGAAAACAGCAGGTCACTGATTCTGAATCAGTTGGTAGCCAACGTGGTTTCCTCAATTCCTGTCATTCACTTAACAGAGTGTGTACACAACAGGACCCTTCTGAATTGTTCCCTGTCTGTCACACTGCCTGAAAATGTGCCCTCAGATAGGCACCTGTTCTAGCAGAGAAAGAGACTTCTGTTAATTAATCTCTCTTTTTTCATTTAGCATTAGAAAGGTCAGAATTCTGGTAGTCTAGATTAGGGAAACCATTACTTTTATTTTAAGATTTCTAAAATTAATCTAAGTGTATTTTATTTATTTGTAATTCAACAAAAGTGTTTGATGTAAGCTGACTCATTGATGGTAAGTTTGGAACCTCCATATTAAACCTTATAAATCCAGAAATACTGATGACAGCTTGGCAGAGTAATGACAATGTTCGCTAATAACTAATGTTCCAGCTACAAAATCAGCATTGTTAAGTTAGGCCTGATATCAAGTTGGTGGTTCAGGCATCATTATTTACTGAAGTTATAACTTCATAAAACCATATACCAAGAACACAGAATGAAGCCATTTAGCCCGTCATACCTCTGCAAATCAAGAAAGAGATGCCCAAATTAACATTGTATGCATACTCGTGTACTTCCCTGCTATTATAATCTAGATCTAATAAAGGAAAGAATCACCCTTTTTTAACCAACTATTGACTTGTGGAGCTGCCACACACTTAAAGGTCCCATTGCTTCTGCATATCACTCAATATCCTCCAATTATTGTAGATGCCAACTGAAGAGCAAAACCTGCAGATGCTGGAAGTAAAAATAGAAAATGCCACTAGTAACATCAATTCAGTTTTTGTCCCTTCACACATACCTGTAGATCTGCTTCCTCTCCAGTACTTTCTGTAATTTCTGATTTCTAGAAAGAAATGTGTTTTGAATCTTACAGTTCCAGCATTGTTCTTCTCCCCTTTTGTGGTTTCATTCATCTTTCTCTGCCTATATTTCTACAGATAGATCAGCTGTGATCTACAATCGTTCATCACCTTCTCTTAGATGATAGGAAGAACATTAGTTTCACCTGGATAACCCTGTTACTGAGATTCCCTTTGTTTTCTCCATTTCTCCACCTCTGCACTTCAACTTAAAGCATACTTGTTTTCTCACTTTTCCATTTCAGATGACAGATCATTGATCTGAAACATTAACTTCGCTCCTTTCTTCACAGCTGCTGCCTGATCTGCTGAATCTTACCAATATTTTCTATTTTTTATTTTGTATATTGCATTATCTTGTACCTGTCAAAGTTCATTACCCAGCAGTTATGTAGATTAAATTTTCTTTGCCTTTTTCTGCCCAACTGACCAGATCATCTTTCTGAAGTTTAAATCATTCCTCTTCACTGCTACTACAATATGGTGCCTCCAATATTTGAGTCTAGAACATTAATATATAATACGGAAACCAAGGAATGAACTTCAAAGCCTTCTTCCAGTCACAATATCGCCCATTAGCCATTTGCCTTGTTTCTTGCCACTAAGCTATTTTTGGATCCAATTTACCACTTTCCCTTGGGATTTTACTGTTTTGATACAGTCTGCCATCTGAGACTTTGTCAGAAGGCTTGCTAAGATCTGCATAGACAACATCAAACACTCAATACCCATTCTCTTCTTACCTCCACGTAAAATTCAGACAAATTAGATAGGCACAACCTTCCCTTAGCAAATCCCAGCTGGCTGCATTTTGATAAATCTTTACCTCTCTAACTGAGGGTTTGCTGTCCCTTCAAGTGGATTCCAATACTTTGTGTATTCGTGATGAAAATAACTGGATTGTAATAACACAGTTTATCTCTACCTCCTTTTTAAAACAATGATACAAAGTTAGCAGCTCTGTAATCCTCTGGCACCTCTTCAGTTGTTGGAAAGGAATGAAATATTGTAGTCAGCCTCCAGCTTGCTGCATCCTTTCCATTGTTGTAGCACTTGACAATTTTTTTGGATTTGAATGCATTTTCTCTGTGTCTAAGTAACCTTGTGCCACACGATGCCCAGGATGACACATAAAGAACACCCATTCAGTGTAGTGTTAAGTAGCTTAGAGTGCTGTAGAATCATATTGCTGTATCAGAGTAAGTCTTTAAACATGAAAGGGACAATATCAGGGTGGGGATGGAATTGTCTTAGGATTCAGTATTCCTTATTTTCAATTAACATGTGAATTCCAACAACGGCATGTAAAATGGACATTTCCTTTTTGTCTAATGAGGTGAGGTGTTCTTGTTCATGACTACAAATACCCAAATAAATCATTCTTAATTTCAAATTTTAAGTTAACTTTTTCTGATTGTTAATCATTCCCCAGCTAATTCACAAAGCAATTCCTGAATTCTTCAGGTCAACCTCTTGTAACAGTAGAGTGTCTGTATCTTCGAAAAATAGTTTTGTTCTTTCCCCCTATAATTGTAAGCTTAGAATGATCGGATTGGCTCTGTCTTAGCTACAATTTCAAAATCCTTGTATTGCCATATTACCATTTTTATATCTACAACAAAATGAGCTAGGTACTGCAATAACAGCCTGTTAAATCTGGTGATGCCAGTTAAAACTTGGGCTAGTAGCATAAGGAAACAGCTAAGTCTCCAATTTCAGTTTTGCAATATCAGCAGTAATTTGTTATGAAGGCCCAAACTATTATTATTTCATCTTCCAGTCAGAAAGCAGTCAGTGGAATTTTGGATCCTACTAACTTTGACAGGTTAAAATTGTACTACCGTTGATGCCAAAGTCTGATGAATGTGTTGAAGTAGAAATGGGCAGGTATCAGTATAGTATTACAATTATCACAGGAATAGTAGTAAAAACGTGGCCTGTTACAGGCAAACTGATGGGGCTTCCTCCATCGTGACAGATTATTGATTGTATGATTTCTAGTTATATTCTTCCAGACAAATTCAACCTGGAGAAAAAGTCTGAGTTTTTTTTGTTATCATTTGAGAAATATATAAAAAGAGTCTTCATGGTATACGGCGTTCCAGCATTTTTTCTTTCTCGTTGTGAAGAAAAAACATCAGATGATTGTCCTCTCTTCCTTTGCTCCAATTAAACCTTGCTCGGTAGTTAACCTCAAGGTAAACTCATCAAACAACTGATGTCAAGGAAACACTGCCCACAGTGGTTTGTATGAATGGTCATTAATTTTAATTGCCTTGATAGTAAAGATTAAGAAGCACGGCGACTGGAGTGCTACAAAAAATCTGATGGCGTGCAAAATCTCCTCATATTTTAGAATGTGCTAAAGATATAAAATTTTAGTGCACAGTCTGGAATTTATTACACAATGTGAATGGTTGCTGTATCTTTTTTTAATCTTTGTGCATCTGTGAATGTTTGCACAATACAGATACTTTAGTTATTAAATAGTCAATTACTGTTAATATGATTACCACAATAATTATGATAGATTTATGGCACTATGGCTGTACTCTTATAGATTGTGTAGCATGTTTCCAAGTAATTATCTGTTGACAGTGCCTGGTAACCTGTGATATGGCACCAAAGATAAATAGCATCACACTAATTCTATGCTGGTTATAATGTGTTTTGTTTTAACTTGCTGGTTTAAAAACTGTTCTGCAGTAGAAATTTCCAAGTAGAATGTACTGCAATACTGGTGGATATGTTCTTGGGTCAAGTACCATTATGTTTTTCTTTTGAATCTTCTTATTATGGGATGCCTTGTTTGCCAAGGAGAGAGGTAAAACTGGAGGGAGTCATTTTCTTATCAGTCTTGTGAGACTTCTGGTTTCTGGTTCTGTGAAGTATAATTTTAGGTTATACAAGTATAAGCTTCCTTTTGTAATTGGTAATCCAAGAGAAAGAGAGATGAGAGGGGAGGTGAAGCAAAAAAATCAGAGAAAACCGTTTCAAAAAAGAACATAATGCTGTAATGGTTGTTTACTCTGATTGTGGAATTATCTACATTCTAAATGTAATCAGTGCATTGTGCAAAATCTAGTGGTATACATAGCCAAACAATATTAGAACCTGTACTTGACAAGACACCGTATAATTCATAGAGTAATAACCATTTTTTCTCTATGAATATTGTTGTCTAAAGAACTTTGTAAATTCCCCCATCACATGAAATTAGCAAAAATTCAGCTATTATGTTTACATGAGTTAAATAAGGTTTATACTGAGAACCATATTGGGAAAAGAGCATTTTAAAATGTAGTATGTAAAATACTTCCACTTGAATAATGACAAAATCATCTTGGAGCTTGTGTCTAAATTTATGGAATTTAGTATTTTACAGCCAGAGTTGGCTTCTTCTCTGAATCATCAAATCACACAGACTTTCTTTCCCCTGGCCAAGCACCTCTTTCTACACCTGTGTGCAGTTTTTGTGCACTCTTTAAAGACCATTGGCAGTAAAATAAAATTGTAGTTGAACTCATCCGTATGTAGATTACCAGAAAAAAAAACAAACCAGCTTGTCATGCTTACATTATAAAGGATTTTAATGTTTATCCCCCCAATGTCATTTACACAGTTATAACCTTTAGCTGAAGTCACGAGATAGAAATTTAAACACCATAAGGACCATTTACTCTGTCCTCTGTCCTCCCTTGGGTCAGCAGCTTGTTTTCAGTAACAATTGCAGAAATATTCCATTAACAACATTTGTAAGATAAAGTACTTTACACAGGGAAAATAACATTTTGGAGATTAACCAACATGTTAAGGTCTATACTCTGTACACGTGAGTTCATACTCAGTTTCTCAATCATTCAGCGTTCGTTCCAGCTGACTGGGTTCTTGCCTTTTGATTCTTTCACAGGTGCTTGTTATTAAGCTACTTTTTGTAAAGTGCTGTGAATAATACGTAATGCCCACAACATTCATTCAGAACATACTGAAAATTCAGTTGCAATCTTGTAGTGTTTTGTTCTCTGAAAATAATAATGAAGCACCATCTGAGCTTTGCCCCCTTTGGCCGGAGTACAAATGATTACTAACCAATTTATAAGGATCCTTGCGCAGGTTAATGTGCGTGGATTAGCCTTGGCAACACTGATCCTGATCTTACTCTGTTCAGAGGGAGAATAAAAAACACTAGTTCATTTATTATTGATTTACATCACTCTATTCATATTCATCTAACTGAACATGATTTAAATTGTAGAGTTGCCAGGTTGTTCCAGACCAGAAACAAAGAACAATGGCATTTCTAGGCTTTCTCATCTTACCACTTCTCAAAGCAAAGAATGCACTTTGTATCCATCTCAGTAACAATATTTGATTGGCAGGTGGTATTTAATGTACCAACAATTACTTCTTTATTATTAATGTTTTGGTGTGTTTTTGGATTTTTTTCCCCCAGTGTAATCATGTCGGTAATGTCGTGGTGAATGTCTAAGTCCCCAAGTATCTGTTCTGTCAAAAGACAGGCATATTCATGTCATGCTTCAATTCCTAATAACTTGCAATCTATCTTTGATTATTGCTTAATTAGTCAAGACACCCAGTGGAAAAAGTTAGAAATTTCCATTGTGATGGACCCAAGTTTGACAAATACGAGTAATAATACCTCTGAGTACCTGGCAGAGCTCTTGACAGTTGGTTTTCTTCACTCCTCAGGTATCAAACTGGTTTGGCAATAAACGAATCAGGTACAAGAAGAATATTGGGAAGTTCCAAGAAGAAGCTAACCTATATGCTGCAAAAACTGCTGTAAATGCTGCACATGCTGTTGCAGCTGCAGTGCAAAACAGCCAAGCAAACTCCCCCACCACACCCACGTCCGGTAAGTGGAAAGGTTCCAGAACATGGTTCAAAGTTTAGCAGTTTTGGTTTGTAAGAAGGCAGCATAATTTTATAAAAACAAAAAAAAAAGCTTCCTTAAGAAAAGCACCGTTAAAATTATGTTACAGTTTTATGTTTAAATTAATCATGGTTGCCATATTGTAAGCCCCAGCTTTAAAAATACAAATTAAAACTTTGCAATGATGCTGAAAAAAAAAATTTGCCTTTTCCTGATAAGGTAGGTCCCACGATGCCTCCTTATTGTGTCTCAAGCTAAAAGCAGCACCCACACTTCAGAATTCACTGGTTTGGGCTTTGCAGGTCATTATTTGACAGAATAACATTTTTTAAAAAAAGGAACTCCTCATTCTGTAAAAATCTGGACAATTTTCATAATGCTTTTCATGTTATGGAAAGGCTGCTGTTTCTTTTCTGTCTGTTTCCTTATTTCTGTTTCTCTCTTGTATGTTCTTTCTTTTTGAGAACTTTGGGGAGAGATTTAAAGCCCTCTGTGATTCAGGTGCCTGACTCTTTCCTTTCCAGGTTCCTCTGGTTCTTTTAACCTACCAAATTCTGGGGACATGTTCATGAACATGCAGAATCTGAATGGGGATTCTTACCAAGGGTCCCAAGTCGGAGCCAATGTGCAATCACAGGTAGGAAGAATGGGCCAGTACCAGGGCCTAGGAAGCAGGGTAGGGCTTAGACATTAAAACTGCCTTACTCTGACCTATAGCCCTGTAAATATTCTGTACCTAAGGTACAGATTAATTAAATTATCCATTTGCTGCTTTGATATTATCATTATTGTTTTGAGTCCGTTATTTGTGATGTTCCATGTTTGATTTTTAAAACTATGTGAATGCAGTCGGCTCTGGCTTGAGCAATCTGGGGGGGTGGGAAAATTGGCGAATTTGGTGATTGGTGTAAGCTTCTGCCATATTCATTCACAGACTTTCCTCTTATTATTTTCATGCCTTGTGTTTTTTGAATTCTGTTCCTTTCTTTCACGATAAGAATTGTTCTTGGGACTAAAAGGCTTTGTCTGCCAAAATATCACAATCCTGGGAGAGGCTGGGGACCCACCCTCGCTAAAAGTGTTGAGGCTTTTCCCCTTTTGCCCACTTAGACAGAGAGAAAGGCAGCATTCCAAATATAAAATGACTATTGTTTTATAAGATAAACTGTTACTGATGTGGTACTTAAGTAAATGACATGAGGTGAGTCCGATACTAATATTTGAATAACATATTTCTAGAAGTGGTTGGCTGTATTACAAGCAAAGAGTGTAGTTTTTCACTGTTTGTCATCCTCAATGTAATCATTTCTGTAAAAAGTGTCAGTAAATGACTGCAGTTCTTGTTAAGGGTAATCCATTAAATTGTTACTGACAGACAGCATGCTGACTGGCTGCAGACAGCCTTTGCCTGTAATTTATTTATTGGGTGCAAAAAAAACCTAGAAACCCTATGGCAAAATTTCCAGAATTCAGTGTGGTATGTAAGCTTAGCCTGACATCTTTCAAAAACAAATTTTAACACGGAGGCTGCCAATTTAAAAATATTTAAAACAAACTGGTAATTTTTACTATAATGTAAGCAGGATGGCAAGCTTACACATCTCAATCTACTATATCATTTCCTGTGAGCAGAGGATAGTTCTTTCACATCAACTCTGACATGTTCCTTTTTGTTTGTTTTTGCTTCAGGTGGATTCCCTGCGTCATGTTATCAATCAGACGGGCGGATACAGTGATGGTCTTGGAGGGAATTCACTGTACAGTCCACACAGTTTGAGCGTAAGGAACACTTTTATTTCTGTGTCCATAGAAGAAAAAGAAAAACTAAAGCCTTGCCAGTGTAAGCCATTATAGTTTCTTAATTCAGCTTTTGATAGCAGAGAGGGTTACGTTATCCAGAAAGAAACAAACATTCCTTTATGGGATGTTTATGTAAAGAATTAATGGTTATGTAGGAAAATTAAACCTTTTTTTAAACAAGAAATGCACTGCATTAAAATAGAGCTAAAGATGGCAATCTTTTGTCCTATTACTTTAAATCCAATGTAAAATATTTCACAGTGTTGCTAAATCATTTCCAAAATACTGTGTTTGGAAGATGGAATGTAAAATTGTCCTTGCCTGCAGCATTTTGAAGTCATGAATTCCATCTTCGTTGATGAGGCTTGATAAGGTGTCATATGATAGTGTAGTGCATTATACCACTCTGGTATGGTATGGACATTGGGATTTTTATTATTTTTTAAATAGAACGGATATAGTTTGACAGCTGTCCCTGCAGGACTCTATTAATGTATGCAACATCATCTCCCCAAAATTAGATTAAAATTTAGACACAGCAAGGATAGTTAACTAATCTCTAAAATTTGGATAATGATGACTAAATTATTATTTAAACACTGTCCTTCTGATTAATTGTATTGTCTTAATAGTGTTATAGGGAATATTCTTTACTAAATATAGTTATTCCAGAGGGAATGCAATGTATTTGCCAATAAGCCCACAGATCTGGCAAAATCGAAAGCTGCAGGTTGAACTTTACATGTTTAATTTGGAAGGGCTGATGTAAAGGATATTCCCCATGAGGAAAATATATCTGTTCGTCAATTTACACAGTGTGCACAAAGATGGGTAAAAGGTTTGCTACCTCTTTCATACATAGATAAATGCAAAAAAAAATATGGACAGCATGCATGAGTGGTATAGGTTGTAGTTTTATGATAATTCAGGCGGATTGCTTTGGAAATTAGCCATATTATAAATAAACCATTATTAACATACGCTAACCTTTTTTGCTGCTGATGTTTGGCGATTGGAGGCTTGAGCAAAGGCTAGTCTTCGCCGCAAGCACTCAAAGTCAATGTAGCTCATATTGGACCCTACAGAAAGGGCTGCCCCGTCACTTCTACTCAATGTTCCTCAACTCACGAGGCCTGCACCTTCCCTCTTTCTGACTGACATAAAAATATGTAGCGACAAGCTGTCTGCCACAGCAGAAATTTGATCAGACATTGATTTCAACAATTGCCTCTATAGCCCAAGACATCAGGAGAACTCATTTTTCATATCTCTCATTCCTGATGCAAATGTAAGGAGTACCAGTGGTTTATGTAGGAATACAGTAGTGTCATCAAGTTCAAAATTCACATTTAATTTTTGCTTAATTAGATCAACAAAGCAGACTACAGCACAGGACCAGAGTTTCTGTCGTCTGCTTACTCCTGCTGCTGGCAACCTGAATGCGTACACATTGAAATGTGGGCTTGAAGCAAAGTGAATAAATATTTGTCAGCAATAATTGGCACCCTGTAAGTGCCAACTTAATTTTTTTTGTGTTGATTGAACAGTGAACAATCATGAAAAACAAGAAGATGCTTTCTAATAATATGATAAAGATATGATAAAGTCTCACTGTCCACCCTATATTAAGTAAGCCATGTAACATACCTCTCTGCCCCAGCTGTTAACTTCATGTGAAATGCCTCTATTCTCACCATAACATGACCATTTCCTTTTCGTGACGCAAACATACCTTTGCTTGGCGCAAGTTCACCAGGACTGACATTGGTTGTTTGTCAGTCTTTGTTGGTATGTAGTGTTTCATTGATTCCATTGTTTTTTTTTTGTTCTACTGTAAATGCTTGCAAGAAAATGAATCTCAGGGTAGTATATGATGAAATGTACCTACTTTGATATATAAATTTACTTTGAACTTGCGTTGCTGACCTCTTTATTTCTGGCCCTTTTTCTTGTTCTATCTGCAAATTTGCATTTGAGTGATTTAATAACACAATGTCTTTAGGATTTAGTATTATCATTCTTTGCTTTGAAGGAATTATTCATTCTCTTTCAAGAACTCATAGAAAGCAAAGTTTGTTTATTTTGTATTTAATTGTGATATACAATTTTTGAACGATGAATGACTGTGCAGTTGTCTTTAACGTGCCATTGTTAAAATAACAAGGCACAATATGAATTCTGTAATGTTCAGTTGTAGGTTTTGTATCATTAACTGTGCAGCAATGCACAGCTTAAAGGACTGAATCCAATAGGTACAGATGTATATTTTCAACTTGTGCTTGCCAAGGAAAACATTCAGTTATCAGGTATTCACTAAGTGGAGTGAAATGGATTATCAGTTTGTGCAAAGCAGATTAGCTTGGTTTCATTTGCAAGAGGCTGCTTTCAATATTTGCCTTGTTTCTGCCAGCTCTCTTTATGTCAGCAGAAATCATTCCCTGTTTGATGCCATGTGAGATTGGTTGATCTGTGTGAGCCTGCAGGAGTTAAAACTAGTGATGTGCCTGAACTGATGATTTAAGATCTTGGGAAAATATTATTTTAAAACCAGGACATTCTGAGTAGTGTTCTTTCGTAAATCTAAATAATGTCATCTGCACAAAATGTGAGCACTTTTCAGGAGATTGACTCAGACAGCAGTTATAATCAGTGCTTGAATTTAATACTGACTGCCCAGCAGATTGCTCTTGGATTCTTCAGTTTTGCTAGTCAGTATTCTAAACACTAGCAAGATTTTCCTAATGAACTCCAGAAAACAGTGTCTCAGCTTCCTAGGATTCACCTTCATTTTGTCACAATCATCAGGTTGGCTTTGATTCTGATGGGTTGCACTAGTGGAAGAAAAAATTTGCTAGTGACAGTTATAGCCACTAGCAAAACTGAGCTGTCTCTAGAAAAAACTATAAACCCCAACCCCACAAGATCTCATTTTGTGTTTGTAATAAATTCTTCTTTTGTGACAAATTTGCATAAATATATATTTTGTTTGTCTAGATTATGTATACCAAATTTTGGGAGAACCAAGAAGATGGAGAGAGCAAGGAATAGAATTGAATTGAATTGAATTGAAAGGTCCTCTCAGTAATTTTATATTTGTGTGAGGCATGGAGATGTAACTGACTGCAGGTTTGATGAATGTTCATTCCCACTTGGTCAATAGGTAAAATCATCGTGCCCTCCTGACTGGAGAAGGTGCATAGAGGGGAGTAGTATGGATGAAGAGAAAATTAAAATGTAAGAGAAATGAGCAGTCAATTTCAAATTGATGTGCTTCACAGATGGAATCTACATTAATGGATACTGAAAATGTATATGGCACCCCTAAACTCCTGCCTTGACTGTTAGTTGAACTCTTTCACCGCTGGCCACCTCAGCCCAACCAGGATTGTTTTCTTTTTGAACTAATGACTATGTAAAGCAATGCTTTTCCCTTGCAATAAAGGATGTTCCTTCCAGCCTGTTTTAATTTCATGTCACTCTTCTGGTGCTGCCTAATAATGGTGCAAGTGTGTGGCAGACTGATCCAGCCTAGATTACTTTAATATCTGTGTCAGTCCTGTCAAATAGCATGACCCCAATATCAGAAGCTCAGTATGTGGGCATTTGTGGCCACAGAAACATGAAAAGATGCATGTTATGTGTTAAATCAGCTGTAGAGCACTAAATCCTCAGAATCACAGTAACACGCTGTGCTCTGTGTTACAGGATAAATTCCAAATAGCTATGAAGGTTTTAAAGGCTGATGCACCCAAGAAGAAGCTGAATAAAGGGGAGGCTCTGGGGCAAAGCCAGCTTGAAGTTGACAGCAATGCATTGCAGAAGTGGATAGGTGAAGAATAGATAATGAGCACAGTGAGAAAGACCAGATTGCTGAGGAAGGGTTTGAATGGACAGGTGGTTATGGGTGAGGTGCTGAGTACAGGTAGAGCATTGGAGGATGTTGAATGAAGATTTGCCCAGATAAGGGATAAGAGGTCACCAGAGTCCTTGAATGATAACACTTGGAGCTACATGTTCCCTTTTGATACAGAATGGGATCATGGCATATTTTTGATAAGCTAATAATAAGGGAATTTATTCATACATTTAATTTTAAAATTTGTACTTTATGTTCTCTCCTTTGCACTGTTCAGAAGACAGCAGGCAATCTGTGCCAACCTTCACCCAGCAGATGGGTGCAAAAGGCCAACCCAAACTGACTTGCCCCTTCTCTTTCATTCTCCTCACTATGATTGTGCCAGGGATGAATTTGGCACTTGTCCATATGCGTGGATGAGATCAGGAGCTTCCCCTGCAGAGAACTGCTAATGCAAATCCTTGCCTGCTGCTCCCTGGCAGATTGTAGCTTTGTAACATGAGTTTTCAGGAAATTACCTATGTATTTGGTTGTTAAAATTATGTTAAAGTGTTTATTAATATACTTTGTTTAGCTTCATTTAGACACGACTGATCATTTCATCTGTATATACCCTGCATGGAAAATATTTCTCTCCCGCAGACAAAACTCTTACTGGGCTGGGGGGTGGAGGGGAAAGAAATGTATTCATATGCCTTCAATGTGTTTTGAGTGGTTAAACATTGGAAAAAAATGTTTGTAATTTTACTAATGAAATCTTTCTACATCTCAGCTCATTATAGAAACAGCATTTTTAGCTGTGGCATTGCAGTGTACATGGTTGCATGGAGATGTACTTATTATTGTCTACAATTTTTATTTCTGGGCTAAATTTGAATTTTAGGGCAAAGAAAATGTGTTACTACATTTCACAAGTTTTCATGATTTTTAACTGCTGAACATTATTTGTGTTTTCTAGGCTAATGGAGGATGGCAAGATGCAACCACTCCATCTTCTGTGACTTCACCAACAGAAGGACCTGGAAGTGTGCACTCTGATACCTCTAACTGATCTCCTAGGAACATCCATTCCCTGAGCCAATAGGCCTTGATTAGCACTGACCAGCAGGAGAAGAAAAGTGGATTTCCTGAAACCCAGTCACCTGCTGCTTTACTGTAAAACCCTGCTCTTTAGTGGAAAAAGAAACTTACATTTCATAATTAGAAAGAGGAACAGATTGGTTTCCTTTGGAAGTCCACGTTAATTCTATTAAGTATAGCACAGTCTTGCCTTAGTCAGTCAGTGGTTGAGACAAAGAACTAAGTAGATCCAGTGTTTTCAGACTTTTAAAACGGAACAAAAAAAGTTAATTTGTAATGGAAATCCACAAAGGGTGAAAGCATGGATTGAAGATTTATATGTGTAAGATGTTATTGTGACGCATCTTGACCTTTTGAGGTATGAATGCATGTTTCAATTTGACTGTAAGACACAAGATTACTGGTGCTGAGGCAGACAGTTATAAATTAACGAAGTTCGCCACACTGAACCCTTGCTGCTTAAAAGTATTTTAGCAAGATATCAAGAATTGATAGCTTGCTTAGAACAATGAAGTGTTACATGATATCAGAATCTTGATCAAATTTCTTTTATTACAACTGTACAACTAGAATGAAAGACTCATTTGGAAGAATCAGTTGAACAGTTTTATTACCCATGTATAAATAACCAGATGGTTGCCAAGAGCTGATATTGTTTTTCCTCAGACTTGTTATAACGGAGTGCTATTTACAGTTGTTCCTTTTTTTTAACACACTAACTCAATGCCAGCCTTCGGAGTGCTTTGCTTCTGAATTAGTGCAGGCTGAAGCCTGGGTTTTACAGTACGCGCTGGGTGCAGCCTTCGTACTTTTCCAGATTCGCTACTTCAACCTATCAATGGCAGGAAATGGCAAGGTTCACATGGAGTGCTGTAAATATGTAGGTAAAGAGTATTTATACATCTCACCAATCAAGACACAGCTTTATTACCTCATGCAAACTCATATGAACCAATAGAATTTCAACATGTTCTGTAGCTTAGAGTGCTCACTTACTACCTCTGAACAATATTCACACCGTAGTTCGTCTTTATTACTTTTTTTTGCATCTTGTAATTAACAATTTCTTTTCATGTAATCTAATGTACATTGTATCTTTTAAGAAATCAGGGTTGCTCTAGCAACTTCTTTTAAAAGGATAATCTTAAAGTGAAAGGTTTGGTTATCATCTTAAACACAAACAGTACAACTGTTGTAAATACTGAAGATCATTTTGAATGTTGGTCATGTCATTACTAAACCACGCAAAAAAAAAGTTGTAATGCATACGAAATTCAGTATTCAGTACTGTATATTTCACCCTGTGTAACGGGGAGCCCCTCCTTTCTCCCTTTTTTGTATTGTATGCAATTCTGAAACTGATTTGAGTCATGGAAATAATTTGTGACAGTGATATAATGTATTAAAACGTTTCGTGTTACTTTCTGACTGGACTACACCCTGGATTGAGAAGTCTTCCTTGTGGTAGTTAAATGTAGTTGAAAATCTTAAATAAAACTTTTTGCTTTCATGATGCAACCATCTCGTAGTCTTCCTTTGAGCTTCCGGGGTGAGGGGGGTGAGATTGAACCCATTTAGAGTACACATTTAGTCTATTCTAAGGTGTGTAGGTCTTGAATATAAATTGCAGAGTATACCAATAAAACAGCTAGTTAAATGGAGAATGAGGCGAGTCTGTTGTTGAATAGCCAATATGACTGATGGATTGGAACCTTATTGTAATTTAAGTAGCACATATTAACTAAAACTGATGACTTGTACTTTGTGGTTAGTGACACAGGAATTAGTAGGTGAATAAAACAATTCATGTCCAAAATCAGACCATGTTTTAACCACCAGACGTATCACTTAGAACAAGGCCGCTATTGCATTCCACAACCTTGTGTAGAGTCAGTGATGATTTAATGTACATTCAGAATCATCCAACAACTGCTTACTAAGCTAGCTGCTTTGATCCACAAAGATCCATGTGAAATGGAACCAATTATTTTGGACCATAAATGCTGTGACACTATTTCAAATTTGAAGTTGACATTAAATATATTGGAGCCAGGTCTTCATAAGAACATAATTTGAAGCAAGAATAGGCCAGATGGCTTGTCAGAGTTTGTCCACCATTCAATAAGATCATGGCTGACCCATTCTCAGTCTTAACTTCATTTTCCTTCCTGTTTGTCTTAAAATTTGAGTGCTCTGTAATTCAAATATACTGTACATCTTCCTTGAATGGATTCAATCAGTTTGTCTCCTTGGCTTCTTGAGATAGAACATTACAATAAAAACTTAATAAAGGTCATTAGGGCAGAAATTCCTCTTCATCTCTAATGTGGGCAAATTCTTATTAGAAACTTCGTTCTGGGTCTAGGTTCTTTTCCAGGGGAAGAATCAATCAAGTAGCGTCAATCAAGCCTTCCCAGAATTGTTTTTTGTCTTAAGATTTCCTCATTGTCCCATTCATAGAATGTCGAGCATTGAGCAGTACAGCATATTGCAGGCCTTTCAGCATATGATGTGCTAACCTTTTATCTACTCCAAGATCAAACTTTAACCTTTCCCTCCCACATATCCTTCCATTTTTCTTTTATCCATGTGCCTATCGAAGAATCTCTTCGATTTCCCTAATGTAATTGTCTCTACCAGTGCTCCCAGCAGTGTTCATTGTACTCACCATTCTGCAAATATAAAAAAAATTACATTTCTCGGCACCCCCCCCCCCAATACCTCCCTCCAATCACCTTAAAAGTATGTTTTCTCACATTAGCCATTGCCACCCTGGGGAGAAAAGACTCTGTCTATCTATGCTTCCTTTCATCTTGTACACCTTTATCAGGTCACCTGTCATCCTCCTTTGCTCCAAAGAGATAAAGCCCTAGCTCACTCAACCTTATAAGACCTGTTCTCTGATTATGCAGCATTCTGGTAACTCTCCTCTGCACCCTCTAGAGCTATCACATCCATCCTATAATGAAATGACCAGAACTGAACACCATACTCCAAGCATGGTCTCTCCAGCATTTTATAGAGCTGCAGCATTACCTCGTGGCTTTTGAACTCAATCCCCTGACTAATGAAATCATGCACTTCTTAACGACCCTATCAATTTGCACAGCAACTTTGAGGGATCTATAGATTTGGATCCCAAGATCTCCGTTCCTCCACCCTGCTAAGTCTGACATTTGTACTCCACAAACAAGTTTGACTATCCAAAGTGTATCATCTCACACATTGTCCCATTATAACCTACGACAACCTCCAATGCTATCCACAACAACACCAACCTCAGTGACGTCTGCTGGCTCACCCTTCCACTTCCTCATCTAAGTCATTTATAAAAATCACAAAGAGCATGGGTCCCAGAACAGAACATCACTGGGCACTGATCTCTAGGAATATGTTCCATTTGCTACCAGCCTCTGCCTTCAGTGGGCAAGCCAATTCTGAATTTGTGCAGCCAGGTTTTCTGTCCCATACCTCCTGACTTTTTAACGACCTACCATGGGGAACCTTGTTGAATGACTTATTTAAATCCATATACACCATACGCACTATTCTACCTTCAATCTGTTTTATCACTTCCTCAAAAAAGTCAATCAGGCTTGTGAAGTACAGCTGCCCCTCACAAAGCCATGCTGACTATCCCTAATCAGACTACTCCAAATGCTTGTTAAAACTTGTGTCTAAGAATACTCTTCAATTGTTTGCCAACCTTGATGTAAGAAAATTCCAAGGATTATCCCTATTTCCTTTCTTAAACAAAAGGAATCACATTTTACCATCCTCCAGTCTTCTGGTATTACCCTGTGGCCAGTGAGGACTTGAAAATCATTGTTAATGGTGCAGCAAGGTCTTGAGTTGCTTCCTGTAGTAACCTGGGGCATATCCCAGTCAGCCCCGGGAACTTACCTATCATAATGTTTTCCAAAGTTCCGACACTCAGCTAAGCTTTTTTTTTAAAATTAACCCTTTCTGTACAGAAGTCAATCTTGTAAATCCCTGAACTGGCTCAAATGCAAGTGTGTCTCTAAAAATAAAAACAAAATTAGATGAGGTACTTCAGTTGAGTTCTTCGGCAGTTGCATGGGATTGAGGACTACTTGCACTCAGTGGCCACTTTATTAGGTACAGGAGTGGAACCCGGTGAGGTCGTCTGCTGGTGTTGCCCTTCTACTTCATGGTTTCATGTGTTGTGCATTCAGAGATGCTCTTCTGCACACCACTGTTGTAATGCATGGTTATTTAAGTTGCTGTCATCTTCCTGTCAGCTTGAACCAATATGGCCAGTCTCCTCTGACTGCTCTCATTAACAAGGTGTTTTCACTGACGGAACTGTTTCTCATTGGATGTTTTTTTGTTTCTTACACCATTCTCTGTAAACTCTAGAGACTGGTGTGCGAGAAAATCCCAGGAGATCAGCAGATTCTGAGATACTCAAACTACCCCATCTGGAACCAACAATCAGAGTCAAAGTCACTTAGCTCACATATCTTCCCCATTCTGATGTTTGTTCTGAGCAACAACTAAACCTCTTGCAAACAAGAGAAAATCTGCAGATGCTGGAAATCCAAGAAACACATACAAATTGCTGGAGAAACACGTAAGCCAGGCAGCATCTATGGAAAAGAGTACAGTTGACATTCGGGCCGAGACCTGCCGAAAGGTCTCGGCCCGAAACGTCAACTCTCCTCTGTTCCATAGAAGCTGCCTGGCCTGCTGAGTTCCTCAAGCATTTTGTGTGTGTTAATTGAACCTCTTGACCATGTCTGCATGCTATTACGCATTGAAGTTACAGGATAATTGGCTGATTAGATATTTGCATTAACAAGCTGGTGTACCTAATAAAGTGACGGGTGAGTATACTTCTCCAATTCAATGGGTTCTGAGACGGCTGATGAAGTCAACCACAGATTCTTCCAGGAGGTGCTTGATGGGACAGGTAGGTGGTAGCAAGCTGATGCAGTCCTTCAGCTGAATACGTTGGGTTTTTATGTGTTGTAATGTTTTAACTATTGAAAACCATCCCAAATGCTCCTTTTGTATTTTGAGTGGTTGCTGGACAGGAATTCTCGGGTTTCAGTGAATTTGGGGTTGGTGGGGGGTTTTGAGACCATCCTGAATTTTGTCCTCTCTCTGCCTGATAATCTTGTCTTGTACAGAGCTCAGAAGGGTAGTATTGTGTTTAGTTCTGGTTACTTAATTATAGGAAGGATGTAGTAGTTTTGGAGAGGATGCAGAGGAGTTTTGGGACATAGAAACATAGAAAATAGGTGCAGGAGTAGGCCATTCGGCCCTTCGAGCCTGCACCGCCATTTATTATGATCATGGCTGATCATCCAACTCAGAACCCCGCCCCAGCCTTCCCTCCATACCCCCTGATCCCCGTAGCCACAAGGGCCATATCTAACTCCCTCTTAAATATAGCCAATGAACTGGCCTCAACTGTTTCCTGTGACAGAGAATTCCACAGATTCACCACTCTCTGTGTGAAGAAATTTTTCCTAATCTCGGTCCTAAAAGGCTTCCCCTTTATCCTCAAACTGTGACCCCTTGTTCTGGACTTGTCCAACATCGGGAACAATCTTCCTGCATCTAGCCTGTCCAATCCCTTTAGGATTTTATACGTTTCAATCAGATCCCCCCTCAATCTTCTAAATTCCAATGAGTACAAGCCCAGTTCATCCAGTCTTTCTTCATATGAAAGTCCTGCCATCCCAGGAATCAATCTGGTGAACCTTCTTTGTACTCCCTCTATGGCAAGGATGTCTTTCCTCAGATTAGGGGACCAAAACTGCACACAATACTCCAGGTGTGGTCTCACCAAGGCCTTGTACAACTGCAGTAGTACCTCCCTGCTCCTGTACTTGAATCCTCTCGCTATAAATGCCAGCATACCATTCGCCTTTTTCACCGCCTGCTGTACCTGCATGCCCACTTTCAATGACTGGTGTATAATGACACCCAGGTCTCGTTGCACGTCCCCTTTTCCTAATCGGCCACCATTCAGATAATAATCTGTTTTCCTATTTTTGCCACCAAAGTGGATAACTTCACATTTATCCACATTAAATTGCATCTGCCATGAATTTGCCCACTCACCCAACCTATCCAAGTCACTCTGCATCCTCTTAGCATCCTCCTCACAGCTAACACTGCCGCCCAGCTTCGTGTCATCCGCAAACTTGGAGATGCTGCATTTAATTCCCTCATCCAAGTCATTAATATATATTGTAAACAACTGGGGTCCCAGCACTGAGCCTTGCGGTACCCCACTAGTCACCACCTGCCATTCTGAAAAGGTCCCGTTTATTCCCACTCTTTGCTTCCTGTCTGCTAACCAATTCTCTATCCACATCAATACCTTACCCCCAATACCGTGTGCTTTAAGTTTGCACACTAATCTGTGTGGGACCTTGTCAAAAGCCTTTTGAAAATCCAAATATACCACATCCACTGGTTCTCCCCTATTCACTCTACTAGTTACATCCTCAAAAAATTCTATGAGATTCGTCAGACATGATTTTCCTTTCACAAATCCATGCTGACTTTGTCCGATCATTTCACCGCTTTCCAAATGTGCTGTTATCACATCCTTGATAACTGACTCCAGCAGTTTCCCCACCACCGACGTTAGGCTAACCAGTCTATAATTCCCCGGTTTCTCTCTCCCTCTTTTTTTAAAAAGTGGGGTTACATTAGCCACCCTCCAATCCTCAGGAACTAGTCCAGAATCTAACGAGTTTTGAAAAATTATCACTAATGCATCCACTATTTCTTGGGCTACTTCCTTAAGCACTCTAGGATGCAGACCATCCGGCCCTGGGGATTTATCTGCCTTCAATCCCTTCAATTTACCTAACACCACTTCCCTACTAACATGTATTTCGCTCAGTTCCTCCATCTCACTGGACCCTCTGTCCCCTACTATTTCTGGAAGATTATTTATGTCCTCCTTAGTGAAGACAGAACCAAAGTAATTATTCAATTGGTCTGCCATGTCCTTGCTCCCCATAATCAATTCACCTGTTTCTGTCTGGAGGGGACCTACATTTGTCTTTAACAGTCTTTTCCTTTTTACATATCTATAAAAGCTTTTACAGTCAGTTTTTATGTTCCCTGCCAGTTTTCTCTCATAATCTTTTTTCCCCTTCCTAATTAAGCCCTTTGTCCTCCTCTGCTGAACTCTGAATTTCTCCCAGTCCTCAGGTGAGCCACTTTCTCTGGCTAATTTGTATGCTTCTTCTTTGGAATTGATACTATCCCTAATTTCTCTTGTCAGCCACGGGTGCACTACCTTCCTTGATTTATTCTTTTGCCAAACTGGGATGAACAATTGTTGTAGTTCATCCATGCAACCTTTAAATGCTTGCCATTGCATATCCACCGTCAATCCTTTAAGTGTCATTTGCCAGTCTATCTTAGCTAATTCACGTCTCATACCTTCAAAGTTACCCCTCTTTAAGTTCAGAACCTTTGTTTCTGAATTAACTATGTCACTCTCCATCTTAATGAAGAATTCCACCATATTATGGTCACTCTTACCCAAGGGGCCTCTCACGACAAGATTGCTAATTAACCCTTCCTCATTGCTCAAAACCCAGTCCAGAATAGCCTGCTCTCTAGTTGGTTCCTCGACATGTTGGTTCAAAAAACCATCCCGCATACATTCCAAGAAATCCTCTTCCTCAGCACCTTTACCAATTTGGTTCACCCAATCTACATGTAGATTGAAGTCACCCATTATAACTGCTGTTCCTTTATTGCACACATTTCTAATTTCCTGTTTAATATCATCTCTGACCTCACTACTACTGTTAGGTGGCCTGTACACAACTCCCACCAGCGTCTTCTGCCCCCTAGTGTTACGCAGCTCTACCCATATCGATTCCACATCCTCCCAGCTTATGTCCTTCCTTTCTATTGCATTAATCTCTTCTTTAACCAGCAACGCCACCCCACCTCCCCTTCCTTCATGTCTATTCCTCCTGAATATTGAATATCCCTGAACGTTGAGCTCCCATCCTTGGTCACCCTGGAGCCATGTCTCTGTGATCCCAACTATATCATAATCATTAATAACAATCTGCACTTTCAATTCATCCACCTTATTACGAATGCTCCTTGCATTGACACACAAAGCCTTCAGGTGCTCTTTTACAACTCTCTTAGCCCTTATACAATTATGTTGAAAAGTGGCCCTTTTTAATGCTTGCCCTGGATTTGTCGGCCTGCCACTTTTACTTTTCTCCTTACTACTTTTTGCTTCTACCCTCACTTTGCACCCCTCTGTCTCTCTGCACTGGTTCCCATCCCCCTGTTGTGAACTAACCTCCTCACGCCTAGCCTCTTTAATTTGATTCCCAACCCCCAACCATTCTAGTTTAAAGTCACCTCAGTAGCCCTCGCTAATCTCCCTGCCAGGATATTGGTCCCCCTAGGATTCAAGTGTAACCCGTCCTTTTGTACAGGTCACGCCTGCGCCAAAAGAGGTCCCAATGATCCAAAAACTTGAATCCCTGCCCCCTGCTCCAATCCCTCAGCCACGCATTTATCCTCCACCTCATCGCATTCCTACTCTCACTGTCGCGTGGCACAGGCAGTAATCCCGAGATTATTACCTTTGCGGTCCTCTTTCTCAACTCCCTTCCTAGCTCCCTATATTCTCCTTTCAGGACCTCATCCCTTTTCCTACCTATGTCATTGGTACCTATATGTACCACGACCTCTGGCTCCTCACCCTCCCACTTCAGGATATCTTGGACACGATCAGAAATATCCCGGACCCTGGCACCAGGGAGGCAAACTACCATCTGGGTCTCTGGACTGCGTCCACAGAATCGCCTATCTGACCCCCTAACTATCGAGTCCCCTATCACAACTGCCCTCCTCTTCCTTGCCCTACCCTTCTGAGCTACAGGGCTGGACTCTGTGCCGGAGGCACGGCCACTGGCGCTTCCCCCGGGTAAGCTGTCCCCCCCAACAGTACTCAAACAGGAGAGTTTGACAGGGACTAGAGAGCATGCCTTATGAAGATAGGTTGAGTGAGTTAGTGTTTTTCTCTTTGGAGGAAAGGAGGATGAGACGTGATTTCATAAAGGTGTACAAGATGATAAGAGAAATAAATCAAGTGGACATCCCGGAGCAGAAATGGCTAACATGAAGGGGCATAATTGTAAGGTGATTGGAGCAAAGTATAGGGGGAAGGTTTCACAGAGTGAAGCCTTGATCCAATGACAAGGAGACTTTGCTGCATGGGCACCAATGCTCAGACACCGTTGCTAGTGCCTGACTGCACACTCACTCACGCCCAGGAAGAGGAACCTCTGTCCATTCTCTCCCCTAGTGCAAAGGACTGGAGGTCAAGAGACAGCGTGCCCTGGAGTTAGAGGCCTTTGCAAGTGAGTGGGAAAGGGGCTTGTTTTAAACTTGAGGTTCCGCAAGTGCTGGAAATCCAGAGCAACACATACAAAATGCTGGAGGAACTCAGCAAGTTAGGAAGAGGAATAAACAGTCAACATTTCAGGCTGAAGCTCACAGGGGTTTGTCTTGCTGGTGTTGTCTTGTTTTCTTGCATTGTGGGCATGCTATGTCAGTGCTGGAATCCATGGTGACACTAACAGGCTGCTCCGAGAACATCCTTGGGTGTGGTAGTTATTAATGCAAACAATGCCTTTCACTGTGTGTTTCAATATACCTGTGATAAATAAATCTGAGTCTGAAATTTAGATTCTTGTTCCCTTCTTGCCCTCCCTCCCTGGGTACACTCAAGTTCCCTTTTCCCAAAATCTGCCCGATATAGGGTTTAACTCCTAATCCCACGTACCCATCCACCCTGATGCGAACTCCACCTGTACAATTAACTACGAACACCGGCTACACACCTAACCACTTCTCCAATCCCCATCTTTAGTTATACACATAACCATGTCTTCAATCCCTTATTGTTGGCAGTGGCACTTACTTTAACAGTTAGCTCATTCAGGGAGAGGAAACTTCTTACTTATCTCATGTTTTTGATATTTATTGCTTATTCTTTTTTTTCCTTTTTTTCTTTTTGTATTTATACAGTTTGTTGCCTTTTGCACATTGGTTGTCTGTCCGTCTCATTATATGTGGTCTTTCATTCATTCAGAATTTCAGAATCAGGTTTGACATCACTGGTATGTGTTATGAAATTTATTGTTTCACGGCAGCAGTACATTGCAATGTGTTGGTTGTCCGTTGTCTGCGACAATGACATAACCCATGCAGGAAGAGTTTTCTAGTGAAAAAGCTGTTGCACTAGGCAGTTCCATTCTCTCAGCCTCAAAAATCCTGGTCCAACGGTACAAAAAAATCATCATGACTGGAGACGTTACAATACATAATAAAAATGATTAATTACAATAAGAAGTATACATAAAAAAGAAAATTAAATAAGTCTTGCAAAGAGAAAAGAAAAATACTGAGGTAGTGTTCATGGGTTCATTGTCCATTCAGAAATCTGATGGTGGAGGGAAAGAAGCTGTTCATAAAACCCTGAGTGCTTCAGGCTCCTGTACTTCCTCCTTGATGGTGGGAATGAGAAGAGGCCTGTTCCGGGTGATGGAGCTCCTTAGTGATGGATGCCGCCTTTACGAGGCATCGCCATTTGAAGGGGACCTTGATGCTGGGTTCTATTGTGTTCCTTTGTATTTACCGTAAATGCCTGCAAGAAAATGAATCTCAGGGTTGTGTATGGTGACTTGTATACACTTTGACAATAAATTTATTTTGAAGTTTGGAATGCTATCCATTGCCGAAAGAGTAGGAAAGTTTTTTTCCTTTACACAATTACTTCTTAGCAGTGAAAAATAATGATCGCTGAATTGCAGGAATCACCGTTTTTATATTTAGTGGTTCGGGATATTACACGCAGACTCAGTGGGATTAGACTGCACTATTTTTGTTCACTATGTCTCAGAAATGAGTTCTGTAACTCAGATGCACAATTACCAAATTTATCACAAACACAGGCACAGCAGGCTTTCAGCTTAATATAGCTGGAGAAATTGTATTGGGGCCATTGAACTTAAGGAAGCAGAGAAATTAACAGCATAGAATGAGGCTACTGGGCCTATCCAACCCTATCCATTTACCCTCTCTGGGTCTGCAGCACTGCAGTTTAAACTTCATTAAGTATTCACCGAGGAATGTGATGAGAATTTTACCTCAGCCTTCCCTTTCAGAGAGTGAATTCCAGAAACCGTTTGCTCTGGATGGAGCCTCCTTTTGGATTACCTTCGTTCTTTCTCTTCTAATTCATTACTGCTGCTGAGCGAAAAAGGCCTCTCATCATTTTACGCCACTTGAGTACGTGTCTCTCTTTGGCCTCTATTTCAAAGAAAACAATCTCAGCATAGGCAATCAGCATATCCTCTTAACTCAGAGCTTTCATCCTTGGCCACACCTTTGTGAATTTCCCCAGTAACCTCAGGGGTTATCAATAGAGAGAAAAATAGAAAGAAAAGAAAGAAAGCTAGAGGGTTACGTAGGAGGGAAGGGTTAGAGTAATCTTGGAGTAGGTTAAAGGGTTGGTATAACATTGTTGCTTCGTACGCCTTTGTGGAAGCCTGTTCACAAAACTAAAGCTGTACGAAGCTGTTGTCCTCTGAAGTCTCCTGTATGGATGTAAAACCTGGACCGTATACAGAAGACACCTCAAAATGCTAAAGGGATTCTATATGTGTAGTCTGAGATTGATCCTTGGCATCTGTTGGCAAGACCGAGTCACAAACCTAGAGTTCCTCGACAGGGTAGGGCACAGCTTCGGCAGACAGGCACACGAAGAGCACCCCAGTCCCCAGGCAGCTACTGCATGGTGAACATTCGCTGGACAAGTGGAACAAAAGAAGGCCCCCGGAGAGGTTTAAGCACTGCATGAAAGCTAACATTGCTGGGCTTGTACCAGAACAGGTGGAACAGAGCGTGCAAGACCGGGGTGGCCAACGAGCCTGTGTCAGAACTGCTCACAACAACCTGGAGGAGAGATGCCGAGCTGTACTAATGGCTGCTCAACAAGGAAGCAAAGCAATAGCACCGGCTCCACTTCCAGATCCAGCACAGTTTGCATGTCATTGTGGACGTCTGTGTCACTCACAACTTGGACTCAGCAGCCATCCACAAGCACACAACAGAACTGCACAAATCTAACTGTCATTGTTGGACATGATGGACAACATTGTGGGCTGAAAGACCCGTACTGTGCTGTAATGTTCTAGGTTTCTTAAGTTCTAATGTCATGTTATGTTCTTCTATATTCTATTCTTTGATGAGATGACTACTGCAGGATGGAGTTCTCTAGGTGTGAGCTTTTTATAGCAAAACTCTGTTAAAGTTTAGTTTTATTTGTCAGATGTACATTGAAACATTGAAATTTACAGTGAAATGCATCGTTTGCATCAACAGCCAACACAGTCTGAGGATGTGCAGGAGGCAGGTGTCACCATGCTTCCAGCTCCAAGATAGCATGCCCACAGCTTACTAACACAACATAGCATGCCCACAACTTACTAACTTGTGCGCCTTCAGAATGTGGGAGGGAACTGGAGCACCTGGGGAAACCAAGGAGGATGTACAAACTCTTTACAGAATGTGAACCCCGGTCGCTGGCGCTGTAAAATGTTACGCTTTCTGTTACGTTAACATGCTGCCCTGATCTAATACAGAGTCTGCAGAAGGAGATGAACTGGAGAAGGATCAGGGCAGGGGAGATGGAATATAATATAAAGAAATATGAGGCCATCCACATAGATGAGAAAACTCAAAATGTGGAGTATTTTTTAAAAAGCCAAGGTGTTGGTGACCAGCAAGACCTGGAAGCCTTGCCAAACCATTGACAGTTGATGTGCCGGCAGAGCAAGTGATTGGGAAGGCAAGTGATACATTGGTCTGAAAATGAAGGACAGGTAGCAACTGAGAAGAGACAAAACCAGGGTTAATATTTCAGGTCAATTATGCTTGTATGTCTGTTGGATTTTTTTGCAAGATATTTCGACTATCAGAGTAAAGATGACCTGCTGTAATTCTACCAAGACTTGGGGAGACCATATCTGGAACAGGGTGTACAGATGTGATCTCCAGACTGAGAGAAGATGGACTTGCAAGAGAGAATATGCAACTTGATTTCAACAAAATGATTCCTGGGATTGGGAGGGATTGGCCTATGAGCAATAGGGGCTATAATGTCCTGAGTTTAGCAAAATGAGGATATCTCACATACAGTAACTCATTTTTACAAAATTTTCACCTTCTAGCTTGTGCTCCTTCCCTTCCCCCCACTTTCTGCTTTTTCCCTCTTCCTTTCCAGTCCTGATGAAGGGTCCTGGCCTGCAATGTTGACTGTTTATTCCCCTTCATAGATACCTCCTGACCTGCTGAGTTCCTTCAGCATCTTACGTGGGTTACTCTGGATTTCCAACATCTGCAGAATCTCTTGTGTCTTAGCTAAGATAGAAATCTTGGTTGGCATCACCTTTTGAAGGTGCCCTCGATGGTGGGGAGGCTGATACCCATGATGGAGCTGGCCAAGTTTACAACTTTCTGCAACTTTTTCTGAGCCTGTGCAGTGGCCCTAGACGGTAAAGTGCCCAGTCAGAATGCTCTCCACGATACATCTATAGAAATTTGCTGGAATCTTTGGTGACAAGCCAAATCTCACCAAACTCCTAATGAAAAAGAGCCGCCAGTGTGCTGTCTTTATGATTGCATCATTATTTTGCACCCAAGATAACTTTTTGGAGATGTTGACACCCAAGAACCCAACACTACTCATTTTTTTTCCACTGCTGTCCCCTTGAAGAGGACTGGTGTGTTTTCACCTAGTTTTCCTTTCCTGAAGTCCATATTTTTGGTCTGACTGATGTTGAGATCAAAGTTAATGTTGTGACACCACGCAACCAGCTGATCTATCTCACTCCTGTACGCCTCCTCGCCACCATTGACAAATTTATAGACGGTGTTTGAGCTGTGCCTAGTCGCACTGTCATGAGTGTACTGTAGAGGGAGCAGGGCAGTGGACTAAGCACACGTCCTTGAGGTGCGCCAGTGCTGATTATCAACAAGGAGGAGGAAGCTTACCTCTGTTTCCGCTTCTAATTCAAAGATTCAAAGTACATTGATCAGCAAAGTATGTATAAATTAAACAATCTTGAGATTTGCCTACTTACAGACAGCCACAAAGCAAGAAACCCAAAAGAACCCACTTTAAAAAAATAAAGGCAGCACACATCAAAGTTGCTGCTGAATGCAGCAGGCCAGGCAGCATCTCTAGGAAGAGGTACAGTTGACGTTTCAGGCCGAGACCCTTCGTCAGGACTAACTGAAGGAAGAGTTAGAAGGGTCTCGGCCTGAAATGTCGACTGTACCTCTTCCTAGAGATGCTGCCTGGCCTGCTGCGTTCACCAGCAACTTTGATGTGTGTTGCTTGAATTTCCAGCATCTGCAGAATTCCTGTTGTTTGCGTTTTAAAAAAATAAAGGCCAACACTCAATGCACAGCGAAAGAGAGAGAAAAAAAACACAAATTAGGTAGACAATAGAAGCAAGCGACAGCATTCTGAACCAAACTGAGTCCCTAGACTTGAATCTCTGGAGCAGCTGGGGTAGGCCCAAAGCCTCGGTCTCAAGTTCATCATATAGTGGGACAAGGTGCAGCAAAGCTCTCAAACGCGAAGCATGCAGCAGCGGTAGCAGACTCCAAGCCTCAGCGCCAGGGAGAGAGGACCGTTCTGTGTTCTGAACTCACCATGTGTGCACATCTACACTGATCTGTCCCCTCAGGTAAGATTTATGAAATATTTGTATCTAACGGCGTAAAATTTAGTTAGAGTATATATTCTAGGCATTAAAATAGTCAGCATGTGTGATACAGTCAACAGCATTTGGCAGAATTACTAATTACTATTTTTTGGCCCGGTTATTATATTTTCTCTAGAAATTGAACAACAATGTATATTTTATAAAATGGTTCTAATCTGCGATGGGGAAGGGTTACAGCGGTTTGCAGCTTTTCAGTGTTATATGAGAACAATGTGCCCATTGTTTGGAAGCACTCAGCCATGCCGCCAATTCACATTCTTAAACGGACTAATTTATAATCCCTAAATTACAAGTGCAAGATCTAGACAGTAATTTAGGTTCTGATTACCCCTTCAGGTAAGTTAGGTGATCAATCTAAAGTTACAGCTCTAGGAGCTGAGGAATCCTTGGGATGCAGTCAGAACATAGAACACAGACCAGTCCAGCACAGGAACAGGGCCTTTGGCACACAATCTTGTGCTGACCTAATTAAATTAGTAATCAAATACCTAACTAAATGAATCCCTTCTGGTTACTCAATGTCCGTATCTTTCCATTTCCTGCACAGTCATGTACCTACCTATGAGTCTCTTGAGTGCCTCTATTGTGTTCGCCTCCTCCCTATCCCAGGCATCTACCACTCTGTGTGAAAAAAACTTACTCCGTACATCTCCTTGGAACTTAACTTTCTTCTTAACTTAAATACACAACCGTGGGGGCAAGAAAAGATACCGTCTGTCTACTCCAGGGGTTCCCCACCTTTCACGTACCATGGACCAATAGCATTATGCAAGAGGGGCATGGACCTCAGGTTGGGAACCCCTGGTCTACTCAATCTGTGCCTTTCATAATCTTAGAAAGCTCTGTCATTTCTCCCCTCAGCCTCTGCCGCTCCAGAGAAAACAACTCGTATGTCTCCAATCTCTCCTCATAGCACATGCCCTCTAAACCAGGCAGCATCCTGGTAAACCTCTTCTGCACCCTCTCCAAAGCCTCGACATCCTTCCTTTGTAGTGCCCTGATTTATATTTTTTTACTGTTATGCTGTAGGCATTTCATTTTGTGCAGCTCTGTAGGAGCTGTTTGCTCTGCTTTCAGCCTGTTTGGGTTATTGTTGAAGATAAGGGATGATGTGGAATGAGTGCCATCCAGTTAGCGGGAGGTTTTTCTGGGTGAGGGACAGTAAGGTCGGTCTTGGGCTTTTGTTCGGCGGGAGATGAAGAGAGACGACGCTGGGGAGAACCGGTCGTAGCATACCATCCGGTGTGAGACCCGTTTGCTCAAGGTGGATTGTGAGCGACGTTCAGAAGGTGGTGTGGGCATTCCCGTTGACCAAAGACCAGTGCGTGAGTGACGGAGAAGTTCAAGATGAGCTCCGACTTCAGCACATCTGACTGTTTAATTAGAATGGGCCCTTTTCTTTTTGTTATTCTTTACTAACCCTTCAGTTAAGATTCATAAATATAATTCCTTTAATCGTATGCAGTGTACTGTCTTATTTCATGGCATTCATTTGTAACAGGGTAGCAAATGACACAGTGTCCACACAAACCGAGATTTGGGGTGGGATCCAGTGTGCTTCAATCTCTCAAGTTTGGCAGGGCCGGGGGTTGTCTTCCCTGGACTTACGCAGCCAAGGAAACCGGGGTGTTTCACCTGTAATGGGGCGATGATACGTCAGTGTGGTCTAACCAGAGTTTCATGTAGTGGCTACGTGAATAGTACAATGACGTGGATTGTTCTCATTGGAAGAAAAGAAGCTCAGGAGAAACGTCAGAATGTTTTATTATTTTTATTTTATGTTATTTTATTTCGAGATACATTGTGGAACTCTGAATGTTTTATTATTTTTATTTTATGTTATTTTATTTAGAGATACAGTGTGGAACAGGTCTTTCCGGTACGCTGAGCTGTGCTGCCCATCACCCACCAGTTAACTCTAGACTAATCAGAGCAAAATCTACAATGACCAATTAACCTTCTAACCAGTACGTCTTTGGACTGTGGGAGGAAACCAGAGCACTTGGAGGAAATCCACCCATATACAGGAAGGAACGTACAATCTTGCTTGCAGAGGACGCTAGCATTGTATCCTGAACTCTGACTCCCGGAGATATATTAGCATTATGTTAAACACTACGTTACCATGGCACCCGAATATATGATATATTGTATGTCATATATCACTAACATGACAGGAAATCTGGTGTTTAATGGCAGCAGTAGACCACAAGACAGAACAACTTAATATACGAGAGGTGATTGATAAATTCGTGGCCTAGGGTAGAAGGAGCCAATTTTAGAAAACCTATTTATTTTTCAACATAGTCCCCTCCTACAGGTACACACTTAGTCCCGCGGTCGTGGGGCGTACGGATCCCTTCTTTGTAGAAGTGGTCCACAGCAGGGGTGATTGATAAGTTCATGGCCTAAGGTAGAAGGAGATGAATTATTAACTTCAAATTTTCTGCATTCTCACTCAAAGAGTTGAACTGCATGTGCATGTAATGACAGCATCTTGGACCTCCAGGTGGTCCACGGCAGGGGTGATTGATATGTTCGTGGTCTAAGGTAGAAGGAGATGAGTTATACAGCTCTCATTACATGCATGTGCAGTTTAACTCTTTGAGTGAAAATGCAGAAAGTTTGAAGTTAATAATTCATCTCCTTCTACTTTAGGCCTCAAACTTATCAATCACCCCTGCTGTGGACCACTTCTACAAAGAAGGGATCCGTATGCTCCACGACCGCTGGACTAAGTGTGTAAATGTAGGAGGGGACTATGGTGAAAAATAAATGTGCTAAGTTTTCTAAAATTGGCTCCTTCTACCTAGGCCACGAATTTATCAATCACCTCTCGTAAGTTACAATAACAATAAAATTAATAAATAGAGCAAAAGAGGAATAGTGAGGTAGAGTTCATGGGTTCGTGGACTGTTCTGAGGGTGGAAGGGATGAAGCTGTTCTTAAAACCATGAGTGTGTGTCTTCAGGTGCTGGCACCTCCTCCTCGATGGTAGTAATGAGAAGAGGACATGTCCCGAATGGTGAGGAGCCTTAATGATGGATGCGGCTTCTCGAGGCATGTCTTTTGAAGATGTCCTCAATGGTGGGGAGGTGAATATCCAGGATGGAACTGGCTTACTGTACACTTGTAGCAAGTATGCCGGCAGGAGTGGTCAGGATGTGCCCCAGGATGTTGAGGGAAGCTTGGGATGAGACTGCAAGAGTGCTGGCCATAATCTGTCAATGCTCTTTAAACTCGAGGATGGTGTCTGTAGACTGGAGAGTGTCAAATGTTATGCCCTTGTTCAAATCGAGAGCCAGGGATAAGCCCAGTCACAGGTGAATCATTTAACTTCAGTGATAGGAGAGATTTAAGGAAGACTGATCTGGGCGAGATTCATAGCCACCTGGGGAGAAATGGATTAATTAAGACAAGAGAGTAGTTTGTTACAACTAAATTGTGCTTTATCCATTCGAATATTGTTTTTGATGAGATAGTGGATATGGTTGATATTCAGGTATCTGAGTAGCCAGGGCATATGGGGTGTCAGGGAGGGGTAGCACCTCTGGTGGGGGAGCATGTCGCGTCCTTTTCAGGGCGGTTAGTCCACCTTTGGTCCCCACCTGGCACTCAGCTCTCACCTGTGGCTCCCCGTAGCTGTTTGCATGCGACAGTGGCCACACCCCGGGCAACGGCTTCGACAAGCCGGCTAAACCAGGTGAGGGTAGCCGACGGGTCTCAAACCCTCGGTGAGATAGGGAGTTGTCTATCCCAGCATGTGAAGACAGACTCCGGCGGATTGAGCGGACGAGACCAATGGAAGGTCCAACGGTCAAGAAGGTGGTCTCTGCAAGCGTTGTGGAACGTGTAGAGCAGGACAAGACACAGAAGATGTCCCGATCATCCACTGCGCCTAGTCCCATCTCCAGCCGTGTAGACTCTGTCTTGCCACTGGATCCAGATGGGAATTGGGAAGAGAGATTGAGGCTGTCGCTGGGCAACTCTCCCTCACTTAAATCCAAATCACCTGCGAGTCTCGACACCATCATTATGGTGTCGACACCATCATTAGGGTACTAAACATCCTCAACTAAATCTGTTCTAATAGCCTCATTATGGTGTTGAGGTCCTCATCGACGTCAATGATGGACGAACAACAACTGAGCCAGGGCATCAAAGGTTATGGTGAGAAGGCGGGGGAGTGGGACTAAATGGGAGAATGGATCAGCTCATGATGAAATGGCGGAGCAGACTCGATGGGCCAAATGGCCGACTTCTGCTCCTTTGTCTTATGGTCTTATATTAGTAATGCTGTCAATATGAACTTCCAGAAGACTTTTATAAGGTGTCACATAACCTCGCCAGTAAGGTTGACACTGTGTTGTGAGCAATATAGTGATTGAAGGTGGCTGTTGGATCCAGAGGTTCTTTGGAAGTCAAGAATGAGGTGTCAAACTTGGTGGTTACAGTTGTTTTATTGTGTTACAAGAACAAAGAATGAACAAAAAAAGCGAGAGGAAATAAGCAGTCATACACAACGAGAGGTAACAACATTCATTGATAACAGTTAACCTATAAAATAGCCAAATTCATGACGTGACACCTGTTACAGAAAAACTGAGAAGCTTCTAGAAAAATACAGAATCTGCCAAAGAACCATTACCAGAAAAATGACTGAACAATTATACTTATATACGGGAGGTGATTATATAAAAATTACAAGCAAAGGAAATTCAAGGAGGCCTCTGTCAGTGAGTATCGACCATGGATGTTGTGTCCTAGCTGTCTAGATATGCAACCCTGGGCAGCAGTATGATATGGAGAGCAAGCTGTTGCCCATGTAGCAAGCTCCCCCTCTCCACGCGTCTGATGAACCCAAAGGAACGGCAGAGACCGATACTGTTTGGTACCAGCCCTGTCGCAGGAATTGCCAGTCAGCGTTGAACTCAACGTCGGACTGCCTTGGGACTCCAGCTCCAGAGTTTTCCCTCAGGGTTTATTCCCGAAGCCTTCCCCATGGGTGGGTATAGCTGCAAGACAGCAGAAGTTTGTGATCAGAGTTTTCCTTCTCCCAGGTGAGCTGCTGACGAGCCCCATCTGCCTGAAGTGACTGGTTTTAAGGCGCCAGTAACTCACCTTTGCCCCTTCCCCTCTCCCTAGAAACGGTCCCACCAGACTCAGTACCTAAGCCACACGTGAAGGCCAGGAGCTGGACTTTGTTGTCAGAGGCTGTTTGAGACGCACACCATTGGGAGCATTTAATAGGCAGTGGGGTCTTGTCCCCAGTACCACCCCCTGCTATGGCAACCTTAAGGAACCATAAGAAAATTAATCTGCAAGAAAAATAACAATTCTACACCCTAATCCGACATGGTTGAGTGACAGAGAACAGGCGGTGGTGATACAACAGAAGGCAGATGCTGAAGTACGGGGTAACCGTTGGTGGATCTCAGCTGATCAAGTGGCACCACTGGGGAGAATGGAACTGTCCACGTTTCAGCTTGATGCTTCCTTCTCACACTGCAGGGTAACCGTATTCCCCAGCCATTGCTGGCATTTTAGTTTTTATTTGATTGATATTGATGACCCATTCTTGCAGATGATGCAGAATTTTGCAGCATTGTGAGCAGGAAAGAAGATAAAACATGAAAGATTAAAGAGATTAGTTTTATTTATCAAAGTACAAAGTGCTGATTTAAGATGGTGCTGGAGAAGCACAGTGACGACTTACTGGTAGCAACCTAAACTATAAATTATTGTATTAATCACACTTTTTCCTTGGATGCGATCACTGTAATCAATAGCCTGTAATTTCCCTTTTGGGCTTGAGCTTTCAAACTGCATGGACAACCTGGCATTTTTTGCGTCGTGAGCTGGAGTCTTGAAGGTGCAGGATGGTTGCGGTGTGGCGGGTACAGGCCGAATTGAGGCAGCGAGGCTCGGGCCTGAGAGCGGGGAACAAGCCCATGTTTGGTCATTGCTAGAGTGCACTTGGAGGCGAGGTGAACAGAGGCGAGGTTGAATTAAGGAGGTAGGGCCTGGGCCTAGGCCTGAGAGCAAGAAATGACATGAGGTTTGCTGATTTAAGCGCTGAGCCAGAATGAAAAGGTCAGGCTGTCATGACCGGAGAGGAGGGACGGGCTGATGTTCAGCTTGCTGCTCCGCGAGGTTTACCCGTTTCTGTGCTGAACTGAGGCTCCTGGATTGGCTGAAGTGATGACCGACTTCGTGGCTGTGGACTCACTTTCATGAACTTCAGTTCCGAATGTATCAGCTTACTCTTATTGCTTGCAGGAATTGTTCATTTTTCCTGCCCTTTGCGTGTTTGTCGGTCTTTCTTATGGGTTCTTTTGGGCTTCTTTGTTTCGTGGCTGCCTGTTTGGAGATGAATCTCAAGGTTGTACATAATATACACACTTTAATAATAAATATATTTTGAACTTGAAAGTACATTGAAACATACAGTGTAATGTGTCATTTGCATTAAATCAAGTGAGTGAGGATGCTGTTGGGCAGCCCACAAGTGCTGCTATGGTTCCAGTGCTATCACAGTACACACCCACAACCGACTAACCCTAGCAGTACGTCTTTGGAACATGGGAGGAAACGAGAGCTCCTGAAAGAAACCTATGTGGCCACGGGGAGAACGTACAATCTCCTTACAGACAGTGGTGGGATTTGAACCCTGATCTTACAGCCGGCACTGTAAAGCATTACACTAACTGTTACACTACCCTGCCACTGCCAACTGCTACACAACCGATAATGATTGCAACCAGGCCGATGGAGTGGGCAGAGGTGTGGCAGATGAAGTTCAACATCGAGAAAGCTGAGAGGTTTGATAAAGTGACGTGGGGGTGTGGACAAAGTGGGGAATGGGGGATTGGTGGTTGTTCCTGCTCTAGAGGGGAAAAGAACTGAAAGTGAGAACTTTTTTCTGCAGTGTGTGGTTGGGATTCAGAAAGCACGACTGACAGATGAAGGGGAGGCAGGTTCCACTGTTGCCTTCCAGAGGGAGTTCGATAATCAGATGGTGGAAAGATCTGTAGATCTGCCTCTTGGTTTTCTTCTCCTTCTTTATAACTTTAAACTTATTTGTCTCCAGTTATAGAGTCCAGCAGCAAGGAAACAGGCCTTTCAGCCCACGTTGACCAAGATGCCCCACTAAGCTAGTCCCACGCCCATGTGTGGCCATAATCCTTCTAGGCCAGAGGTCCCAACCATTTTGATGCCATGGATCCTGACTATTAACCGAGGAGTCCATGGACCTCAGGTTGGGAACCCCCAAATAAAACCCCTCCTATCCATGTACGTGTCCAATTTACCTTATAAATGTTGTCAGTGTTATGTAGTCGGCACGGTAATGTAGCAGCTAATGTAGGAGTTAATGAGGAGGAGGGAGGAGAAGATGGCGGCGCGACGCAGCGCACGTGGCCGTTCCGAATGATATTGTATGTGTTAACTAGGGGCCATGCACAATCCTGATTTGATGGAGACAGCCATGAGAAGCACGGAGGAATACTTGGAGAACGTTCTGAAATGCCGGCTTTGCTGCCGCTGCTACTGTGTGATCGAGAATCTCCGGAGGGGAAGGCCCCAAATCCTCGGCTTTGCTGGTTGCCGGGGCCGCGGTGGAAGCGCTCGGCAGAGATGGTGCTCGGTGCTCGGAGGCTCGGAGTTTTCGGACGGACTCGGAGTCGGACTGTGGTCGGATGCTTCCAGGATGCTGCATCGGCAAGTTTGCGGCGCTGGATGTTCACCGTCTGCATGAGGTGATGGGACTTTCAAGAGACTTTGAGATTTTTTACCGTGCCCATGGTCTGTTCTTTACCAAATTACGGTATGGCATTGCACTGTTGTAACTATATGTTATAATTATGTGGTTTTTGTCAGTTTTTCAGTCGGTTTGTCATGTGTTTCTGTGATATCATTCTGGAGAAACATTGTATCATTTCTTAATGCATGCATTACTAAATGACAATAAGGGAGGACTGCGTGTCCTCATAATCTAATGTAACTAGTATAGTGCCACTGAACCAGTTTCAATTCCCTGCACTGTAAGGAATCTGTACATTCTCCCTGCGGGTTTCCTCCGGGTGCTCTGTTTTCCTTCCACGTTCCAAAGACGTACAAGTTAGGGTTTATGAATTATGGGCATGCTATGTTGGCACCAGAGGCATGGCAGCACTCGTGGGTTGACCACAGCACATCTTCGCTCTGTGATGGCCATTAACACAAATGATGCATTTCACTGCAGTGGATTCCAGTTAATTGGGACACATTGGAGACTTGTACATCTTGGCCCAATTAAGCTGCTTCCCCAGTTAGCCGAAATTTCATGGAAATAGTTAAAAAGGTATAAAAAAGGCAAACTGCCATTTAACTGAGTAACAAATTAGGTATTTAAATGAAATACAGAACAGATTAGAACATTATCAATACTATTACAGTATTATAAAAGTGTATTAGTTCCTAATAGTTATTGACAGAGGAATTCATCCAGGTTACACTGTCGTGTTCTTTTGATTCAATGCAAATGAACAAAATCAGTGCAGACATCTAGTGCAGAGAATGGACTGCCTTCATACAATGCTTTCGACTACTGCATCCTCCAAATCTTCATTTTCATTGAAACATTCAAGATGATTGTTGATACCCTCAAATTCTTTATAGTTCCTAATTTGTTGAAGTTGTGAAATTGTTACATTTTCAATTTTTTTAGATTATGAGATTATGAGAACACTCAGTCCTCTTTTATTGTCATTTAGAAATGCATACATGCATTAAGAAATGATACAATGTTCCTCCAGAGTGATATTACAGAAAAACAGGACAAACCAAAGACTAACACTGACAGAACCACACAATTATAACATATAGTTACAGCAGTGCAAAGCAATACCATAATTTGATAAAGAACAGACCATAGGCACAGTAAAAAAAAGTCTCAAGTCCCGATCGACTCCCGAGTCTCCGATAGCAGGTGGCCAAAGGGAGAAACTCCTTGCCATAAACCTCCAGGCACTGACAACTTGCTGATGCCTTGGAAGCACCCGACCACAGTCGACACTGAGTCCATCCATCCGAAAACTTTGAGCGTCCGACTAGCCCCTCTGATACAGCCTCCTGAGCGCCATCCTCTGCCAAGCGCCTTTGACCTCACCCCAGGCACTGAAACAAGCAAAGCCGAGGATTCGGGACCTTCCGCTCTGAAGATTCCCGTTACCACACAGTAGCAGCAGCAGCTAAGCGGGCATTTCAGAAGTTTCTCCAGATGTTCCTCCGTACTCTCACGCCTGTCTCCATTGCAGCCATTTCTGGCATCTCCAAGCCTGAATGCATGAAACCATAGTGAGCAAAACAGTTCTGAATTATCTTACTGCTTATTTCTCACCAACTGTCAGAGACAAAATCACTGCTTTTTAAACACAAGCACACGCAACTAACGCTATTTAAAAACTGTTCGTTCTAAGCACGGTGTAGTGTCACATTGCCACACAATTGCACGTAACTGATGCTAGTTAGAAACTGTTCGGCAACAGTCCCCGTCCCAATTAAGAGGTATAGTGTCCCAAATAAACAAAGGAAATCCAGGCAATTTTCTCAATTAGTTTTTGTTCTTTAAGCAAATCAATGGCTGCCTCAATTAACTGATGGCCCTTTTAACCAGAATCCACTGTATATGTTTCGATGTACTGATCTTCAGTTTGTCAGTTTAAGGCTCCTGCACTGTGTTCACTCACACTGCAGTTATTAAACATATCAGCACAGGGCCTCAGTAAGTTCTGAAACTTTTGAAAAAAAAGTTCACTTCTCCTCCCCTGTAACAGAGTACAGACTGAAACAATACATTATTTGATTTGTGTTTTATTTGCTGTTCAGGAAAGAATGCGACACTTTGAATAACATCCGAGGTTTTCTTGCAATGAACTTTATGTCTTGTTAAAGTAGCACGAGATTTTGTGTTCAAACCGCAGCCAGCTGCTAACCGAGATTATTCCTGGGGATGTCCATCTTTACTTCCAATCGCATCTGACCCTTGGTCCAGCAACACTTTAATCTAAGAATATTACTTTTGGTTAAGAGAGCAAAGATGGATATTTCCATTCACTGGTAGATTTAAAATGAGCTAGCCTTTATTGACAGTGTGACAATGATTACGTGGGCCCAGAGATTTTTGAGTCACTGCATGATGAATGTACAGGCTTTCAGAAGTGAATTTTAATTTAATCCAAATTATATTGTAACAGCTAGCAACTAACTTTTTTTAAAAAACCAATCCAGGCATAAGGAGTACTTTAATATATTGGCCGACAATGAAATGCTACAGTAATTGCTATTACTGAACTGAAAAGCTCCAAGACATTCTGACAGTGGAATGCAAGATTGAAAAGAAATCCAAAAGTATTGATGGGTGCTGTCAGGGCTAGACTTCCATTGCTTACACTATAAATCAAAGAAAATACTATTTCAAAATGTAAGCTCTTTGGAGTAAAGCACTATTGGCTGAGGCAGGGGCAGCATAATGAACACACAGACGTCTCTCATCGTGATCACATCTCTGGTGGCCATAGGCAACAAGCTGTCAAAAGCTGATGAGGTTCACTGAGAGGCCATCAGCAACCTTTGGGCCCCACTTGTATGGCTGGGACCCAAAAGGCATCATTAACGTTCTTTAACTTTGCTCCTTTATAACATTAAGGATGTGGATCCCGCTGAATTACAAGTGCAATTTGGCCTTTTCTTAAATTGGATAGAAGTCACACAGTAATGTAGCAAATAATACAAATGCACTCCTTCAGGCTTTTCTCAAAGAGGCTCTCCATAAGCAATAGGACTGAAATTATCCTCTCGCAGAACAGAAGAGGCATTTCTGCGCCTTCCTTCTACGTAATGTTAATATTATTTACCTTACTGACAACTTACAAATCATGCATTTTTGCAGACCAGAGATATGGCATGCCTATCGGTTGCTATTAATTACAGTTTGTGTTTAGATTGTGACGAATAGTTACAGTCTCACTTGACTGATAAATTTTACAGTGAATTAAATAACCAACAACTCGTTTGTAGCTGTGTGAATCTATTAACATGGTCACCAATAGGTTGAAAAATGCTTTATTGATGTGTAAGGTTGTTCCCCGAGGCAATAAATTCAACTTCTCCCACCCTCCTCCCACGCCAAGTGACTGTTTCAGCATAATATATGGGGACATGGGTGTGGGTGTGAGGCAAAGTATTTTCGTGATCTACACCGGTTCTTTGATTGCTTGTTGTACTGAAGGGGAAGATTAGTCACCCTTCAGCCTCTACATATGGCTGTTTCACTCCTTATAATGTCCAAGACAAATTAATCTGTCTTCCTCAAGGTGTGAGATGGAGGCTTGGAAACGAAGCCAACAGCAAGCCGCACAGCAACGGTCTCACAAATCACCCAATGAGGCGTCGCTGTTCAACCGGCAACCCCCTCCCCCAGCCAATAATCTTCCTGAAAATGTGTCTCACAGGCGATTTGGCCTCGCAAATTACCCAATGAGATGCTGCCTCTCAAACCCCCACTCCCAGCCACTAATGTTCCTCGAAGCATTCCTCACAGAATGATTTGACCTCATAAATTACCCAAATGAGGCACTGCCTTTCAAACCCCCACTCCCAGCCACTAAGATTCCTCAGTACATGACTCACAGTGGATTCCTCAACAGTCAACTAACACTGGTTGACTGTGGCTGTCCATTAAGATGGAGAAATGTATTACTAACTTGCATTCACCAATTAAGATGGTCAGAGCCACTTTGTACAGGCCTCATGAATCAGAACAAATTTCCAGTCATTGTCATAGAATCTTACAAATGAAAGATTAGCTTTATTTGTCACATATACTTCAAACCGTCGAAGCATACAGAGAAATGCGTCGCTTAAGTCAAATCAAATCAGTGAGGATTGTGCTGGGCTGCTCGTAAGTGTGGCCACATTTACGGCACCGATAAAGCATGCCCATTACTTACTAACCCTAAACCTAACCCTAACCCGTACATCTTTGCAATGGAGGACCAAACCCACACAGTCAGTCCTGAGGAGAATATACAAACTCCTTCATAGTCATAGTCATAGTCATACTTTATTGATCCTGGGGGAAATTGGTTTTCGTTACAGTTGCTCCATAAATAATAAATAGTAATAGAACCATAAATAGTTAAATAGTAATATGTAAATTATGAAATAAGTCCAGGACCAGTCTATTGGCTCAGGATGTCTGACCCTCCAAGAGAGGAGTCGTAAAGTTTGATGGCCACAGGCAGGAATGACTTCCTATGACGCTCTGTGCTGCATCTCGGAGGAATGAGTCTCTGGCTGAATGTACTCCTGTGCCCACCCAGTACATTATGTAGTGGATGGGAGACATTGTCCAAGATGGCATGCAACTTGGACAGCATCCTCTTTTCAGACGCCACCGTCAGAGAGTCCAGTTCCATCCCCACAACATCACTGGCCTTACAGGCTGTGGTGGGAATCGAACACTGATTGGTGACCACTGCCGTTGTAAAGCGATTGCACTAACCACTGCGCTACTAGCTGTATAACACGGAATGAGGCCCTTCAGCCCATTCACATCCCTGCTGACCAAGATGCATATTCAGGAATATCCCATTTTCAGCATTCAGCCCATATCGCTCTAAACTTGGGACTTTGCCCCAGAGGAGAAAAGATTTTGTGGCCGATCATTTTACTGCAATGTCCCAGAACATGTAGGTGTAACGGTAGTGAACCTGTCTATTAGACCATAAGACATGGGAGCAGAATTTGGCCCATCGAACCTGCTCCACCATTCCATCATGGCTGATTTATTTTCCTTCTCAACCCCATTCTTCTGCCTTCTCCCCATAACCTTTGCCATCCTTACCAATTAAGAACCTATCAACTTCTGCTTTAAATATATCTAATGACTTGGCCTTCACAGCCGTCTGTTGAAATGAATTCCACAGATTCACCACCCTCGGGCTGAAGAAATTCTTCTTCATCTCTGTTCTAAAGGGACGTCCTTCTATTCTGAGGCTGTGCCCTCTGGTCCTAGACATCCCCCGCCATAGGAAACATCCTCTCCATATCCACTCTATCCAGGTCTTTCAATATTTGATAGGTTTCAATGAGATCCCCCCTCATTCATCTGAACTCCAGTGAGTACAGGCCCAGAGCTGTCAAGTGCTCCCCACACGTTAACTCTTTCATTCCCAGAATCATTCTCGTGACCCTCACCCAGACCTTCTCCAATGCTAGCACATGCTTTCTTAGGTAGGGAGCCCAAAACAGCTCACAACACTCCAAATACAGCCTGACCACTGCCTTATAAACCCTCAGTATAACATCCTTGCTTTTATATTCTAGTCCTCTCGAAGTGAATGCTAACACTGCATTTGCCTTCGACTCAATCTGCCAGTTAACCTTTAGGGAATCATCACTTTCTGTCATGAAATTGCCAGTAACTAACAGAATAGGTTAAGTAGGAAGTCCAGACAGTTTGAGAGAGAGTGAACACCCTCTTCTGCAGGGAGGGTATTCATGCCCAACACAGATCGAAATCATAAACATGAGAGAGTCTGCAGATGTTGGAAATCCAGAACGACGAACGCAAAATGCTGGCAGAACTCAGCAGGTCAGGCAGCAGAGGGTGACTGCAGAGGATTCCATAATTTCAGTCTGTTCAGGTGAGGAGATGAGAAGGGGCAAGGGGGAGCCAGAATGAGGAATGGAAAAAGAGAGAGCGTAGAAATTGCTGGAAGTTAGAGAAATCAATGTCCATGCCATCGGGTTGGAGGCTACCCAGTCAGGATATGAAGTGTCACCCCTCCTCCTCACTTTATAAGTTCTCCACCCACCCACCTTCCCCCTCACTTGGTTTCACCTTTCACCTGTCAGCTTGTACTCCTTCCCCTCCACTCCCCCACCTTCTTATTCTGGCCTCTTCCCCCTTCTTTTCCAGTCCCGATGAAGGGTCCCGACCGGAAACATCGACTGTTTATTCCCCTCCATAGATGCTGCCTGACTTGGCTGAGTTCCTTCAGCACTTTGAGTAGTTGCTTAACAAAATCGGTGTGTGTCCAAGGCTTTCCATAACAAAGACCAGTGAATGAAGGGATTGACCTAACGGGGATCATTCTTCAAGCAATTTTCTTTGAAGTCAGCAATGTGTTACAGCTTGTTACACTGCTGGCGTTTAGGGCAGCAATGAAGGTCCTCCTTCTCTGGTGGTGTTCAGGGCTTCTTTCATCATGTCAGTAGCTTCCTCTAGGTATTCGCTAGTGTCAGTCATGCGAGTTCCAGGTGGAGACTGAGGAATACCATCACACTCAGATGTAGTATTCTTCATTGCTGTTTCTGTAACAATTTTGTTTGACCAGTCAGGGTTGTTAGCCCTGAGCTGAACCCCTGACCCTGGAGGATCGGTGGACCACTCTTAGTCTGGCCTCTACCCTTTGACCTGTTTGGCATGGGTGACCCTACCAAGAGCCAAAGCATAAAGCCCTGACTCCAGCCAGCATAGCTCTCCGGGTCATTGAGGCACACAAGCCTCCAAACCACGATGAGGTTGTGGTCCTCTTGGAGGGAAGTCAGCAATTCCCTTCGGACCACAGATTCCAGGCCAAGGGTGTTCGAGCATTGAACTAACCATGCCATCTTTATCTTTAATCTCTCAATGAGTAGATTTGGGCTCCTTGTCCAAGAAATATTATGCTAGCATTGGTGAAAGTCTGGAGGAACCATGCTGGGAGTGAAAGGGTTAACAGATAAGATGTGTTTGAAGGCTCTGGGCTTGTACTCACTAGAGTTCAGAGCAATGAGGGGGAATCTCCTTGAAACCTATTGAACACTAAAAGGCCCAGATAGAGTGGACATGGAGAGGAAGTTTCCTGTAGTGGTGGAGGCTAGGTCCAGAAGGCACAGATAAGGTGGACTTGGAGAGGATGTTTCCTGTAGTGGGGGAGTCTAGGACCAGAGGGCAGAGGGTCAGAATGCAAAGTGTCCCTTTAGAACAGAGATGAGGAAGAATTTCTTTAGCCAGAGAGAGGTGAGTCTGTGGAATTCATTGCCACAGAAGCTTGTGGAGGCCAAGGTATATTGAATGTGGATTGTTACAGAAAATCTTTCCTACCAGATTCAATAAGCATATATAACAGTTCATCTCTATGTGACAGGAGAACACACTTCATACTACAATAGTGTCATTAGTCCCACTGGCTACCAGTATGGTTTAGAATTGATTTTAAGGCTCTCCTGTTTGTTCATAAAGCCCTAAATGGGCTGGCCCCCTCCTACATCGCAGAGTTTCTAACCCCTTATTCTACTTCCAGGTCCCTCAGGTTGGCTGACTTGGGGCTCCTGGCTGTCCCGCAATCTAAATTTAAGTTCAGGGGTGACCGCGCCTTTGCTGTTGTAGCCCCTAGACTGTAGAATAACACTCCCCTCCCTATCAGATCTGCCCCCTCCATCGACTCTTTTAAATCCAGGCTCAAAATTTACCTTTATTCACTAGTGTTTGGATCTTCCTGATGTGGCTGATTTTTGGCTTGTGCCTAGGCTCATGTGTTGTTTATTTTGTGCCTTGTTGTTTATATCTGTGTTTCTAGTATTTGTGATTTTAGATACCTGTTACGGTTTGTACAGCACTTTGGTCAACACGGGTTGTTTTTAAATGTGCTCTATAAATAAATTTGACTTTGACTTTGACTTATTATTTTGTACGTTATTATTGTACACTATTTTTACAGTATTACTATTTTTATACTGTTATTGTTCTCTATTCATTATTAGTTAAGCACAGTGCCAGCTGTGTTTTTAAATGTTGCTGCTGCAACAAAAGAATTACCCACTTGGGATCAATACAGTATTATTATTATTATTATTATTAAATCTGCCAGAACAGACTTGATGGGCTGAATGGCCTAAATCTGTCCCTATGTCCAAGGGACTGTCTTTGATAGATCTGGGAACAATCACTTGTTAAAGGAGATGGTCACTCCAGGGTCTTTTGCCTCCTCCCCAAATCGCTCACCTCCCTCTCAGCCACTCCAGAACTCTGCTTCAGTTTTAACCTCCCTGGTGCCTCCCACCTTGTCCCAGCCCGGGGAGCCCCTGTGTCTGTAGAAGATCCCACAGACCAAACCAACCTCCTCCGAAGACTGGATATCAGGGCAGAATAAGGTTTATTAACACTAGTATATGTCGGGAAATTTGTCACCCAGTGACAGTACCATGCAAGACATAAAATGTAACTATAAGTTATAACAAAAAATAAAAGAAATCAAAGAGGAATAGCGAGTTTGTGGTTATAGGTTCGTGGATTGTTTGGAAATCTGATGACGGCAGGGAAAAAGCTGTCCCTGAAACATTGAGTGTACCTCCTCCCTGAAAGTACTAATGCGAAGAGGGCACGTTCCCGGTGGTGAAAGGGGCACTGAGCTTTGGAGGTGGCGGGAAGAGTTGTACCCGTGATGAAGCTGACAGAACTGACGTCCCTCTGCAGCCTCTGAGGATCCCGTGTCCTGCAGTCTCCATACCAGACTGAAAGGACTCCACCGCGCATCTGTAGAAACTTGCTGGAGCACTTGGTGACATACCAAATCTCCTGAAACATCTAAACAACGGCTCTGGCATGCCTTTCCTGTGATCGCATCAGAGGTTAGTTTTATTTCTCAGATGTACATTGAAACACACAGTGACACACATACACTGATACACGTACACACAGGCAGATGGACAGGCAGACACAGACAGTCCTCAATAGAGTGGATATGGAGAGGATGTTTCCTGTGGTGGGGGAGTCTAAGACCAGAGGACACAGCCTCAGAATAAAGGGGTGTCCTTTTAAAACAGAGACGAGGAGGAATTTCTTCAGCCAGGGGATGTGAATCTGTGGAATTTGTTGCAAAAGGCAGCTGTGGAGGTCAAGTCATTGGGGATATTTAAGGCAGAATTTGATAGATTATTGATTAGTCAGGGCATGAAGGGATATGAGGAGAAGGCAGAAGACTGGGGCAGAGAGGGAAAATAAATCAGCTATGATGAAATGATAGGCCAAATCTCCTAATTCTGCTCCTATATCCTATGGTCTTATGGATACATTGACAGACAGACAGACACAGAGACACCACAGTCCATCCCCCATACACACACACTCAAAAAACACATGAATACAAACATACAAACACATGTGTTTGTGTATAACACACTCTTATGAGCAGAAACATACCAGTGCTTGCACACTCAGCGCAGACATAGGAACACGTGTATACATATATGCACATACTTAACACACACTTGTGCATGCAGTATATACACGCACATGCTCCAACACAGGCGAATGTCCAAGCTTGCACACATTGACATGCGGGTACACATGTATGTACATGTAAACGTGTTCCTGTGTACGCATCTCCACTGGAACACGTATATATTGTACATTTACACACAGACCTGCAGTGGCCCTGTGGAGATTTGTTCCTGGACAGACTCCCCAGCTGTGATGACAGGGGAAAGATCATGATAATTAGTTCCTTTGGAGGAAGGCACAGAATGGGGAACAGTTTGAGTAAAGATTTCACTAAATAATTCTACAGTTTAGAGCAAAAGAACAAAGATATGAACTATGGACGTGCATATTTAGGACTGAATTAAGGAAAGATCCATCACATGTGTTTGTTATTTGACAAATGAAGTCAACTTCGGAGTGATGAGAGATTCATAAGTGTGGTGGGGCCGCAGAGGGAAGGAGGAGCTCATCAGGAGATCCCTGGAGGGAGCTGATAGCTAACAAGGCCAGTTACTGGCAGAGTACAATCCTCTCTCAATTCTGGCATTTGGCCAGTGGAAGAAACATATTTTCACATATATACTTAGCTCCCCTGTATTTTTACAAAACTTTGGTTGCTGTAACAAATAAACCTCATGGTTTGTCTCACCACATCTTTGTGGCATCCAGTCCTAAATATTCCGCGGTAGTTCGGCTGGCCTCTCTTCTTCTCTCTGTGAAGCTGAGCTCATCCAGGAGATTTCCTCAGGGTCATCTGCTTTCTCCAGATGTTCCCTCAAGCAGACTGCTCGAACCACGGGGGCAGAAGCCGGAATAAGGTCGGGGGAGGGAAGGAGTACAAGCTGACCGGTGAGGGATAGCAACACACACAAAGCGCTAGAGGAACTCAGCAGGTCGGGCAGCATCCGTGGAAACGTACAGTCAACGTTTCGGGCCGAGGCCCGTTTCTGTCCTGACAAAGGGTCTCGGCCCGAAATGTTGACTGTTCATTTCCACGGATGCTGCCCGACCTGATGAGTTCCTCCAGCGTTTTGTGCGTGTTGCTTTGACCCCAGCTCTGCAGAATATTTTGTGTTCAGGTGAGAGATAGGTCCTGCCCGCTTCCCTTCCAGTCCTGATGAAAGGTGTTGGCCCGAAACAATGACTGTCTATTCCCTTCATAGCTGCTGTCTGACCTGCTGAGTTCCTATAATATTTTGTGTGTAATCCTTCTTGTGAGTGTCTTGCCTCATATTCTAAAATTAAAAATCTGAAATAAAGAAACATCACTGGAAATACTCAGCAGGCCAGGCAGCATCTGTGGAGATGGAGACAGAGTTTATACAGCAACTTGATGACCTTCCAATAACTCTCAGGTTTCCAATGGCAGGCTTCTTGACTTCAGAATCAGAATTAGGTTTATTATCACCGCCACATTTGTTTTTTGTAGCGGCTGTAGAGTACATTACATAAATTACTATAAATTATAATAAATAATTAGCACAAAAAAAGAACAAAAGTAGTGAGAGTGTTCATGGGTTCACGGACTGTTAGAAATCTGGGTGGAGGGGAAGAAGCTGTTCCTAAGATGTCAAGTGTGAGTCTTCAGGCTCCTGTACCTCCTTCCTGATGGTAGCAATGAGAAGAGGGCATGTCCTGGGTGGAGGGGGCCCTTAATGATGGATGCTGCCTCTTTGAAGCACTGAGTTGTCCTCGATGGTGGTGAGGCCCATGATGGAGTTGGTTGTGTCTACAACCCACTGCAACTTTTCCTGATCCTGTGCAGTAGCTTGAAACATCAACCTTTTTCCTCTCTCAACATTAGCTGTGTGACCACCTCTTCAACATTTTCTCATACCTCAGCCCCCTATGTTCCAGAGGAAACTTTCCCAGCCTGCCCAGCTTCTTCTTATAACTCAAGCCATTCAATCCACAGGACCATAAGAATTAGGCCATTCGGCCCATTGAGTCTGCTCCACCATTCCATCATGGCTGATTTATCATTCCTCTCAAACCCATTCTCCTTCCTTCTCCCTGTAACCTTTGGCATCCAGACTAATCAAGAACCTATCAACCTCTGCTTTAAATATCCTCAGGGACTTGGCCTCCACAGTCATCCTTGGCAACAAATTCCACACATTCACTTCCTAAAGAAACTACCATTTTAGTCAGCAGCTCATTCCACATTTGCAAGACCCCCCCCCCCAACACTGAGTAAAGAAGTTCCCCCTCAGGTTCCCTTTAAATATTTCACCTTTCACCCTGAACCTATGACCTCTAGTTCTAGTCTCACCCAAAACACGGGGAGAAATCTGTGCACCCTATCAGTGTGCTGTTGGCATGGGTTAAAAGACTCACTTGTCAAGTACATCGCCCACAGTCTGATCATTTCAGTCCATCTCATCCAAATGTTGGAAAATCTGCTGGAGAGAAGAAAATGTTCTTCTGCTTGATTTGTCTCACATGTTGCTGCCATGCTTATAGAAAACAGCAATGTTTAAATTGTGCAATTTACTTAATTAGGACATAATTAGCCAGTGCTGTTTATACATTGCTTGTGATCACCTGCACCTTAAATCTTTCCCTGTTTTGCACTTGGGTTTAAATTGGATTTGTCCCTCGGGGAACGAGCTCCTTTTTAGTAGCCTGTGTTTTACAGGTTTTTGGCAAAGGCGTTGTCTTGCTGCTCTGCTATTGAACTTCAGCCTCCCCTGCATTCTGCAGTTCCCCCATAACTAAAATAATTTCAGCGGACGCTTGGGCCACTAGAGAAAAGAGGGTGAAAGAAGGGAAGAGATCCCTCCTCAGGAAGAAGGATCCTGGCCACAAACTTCAGCTGTTTACTCTTTTCCATAGGTGCTGCCTGGCCTGCTGAGTTCCTCCAGCATTTTGTGTGTGTTGCTGCAAGAGGGTTGGTTTGGTATTGGGCTGAAGGGCCTGTTTTCGTGCAGAATAAATTTGTAACTCTGTTCTCTGGCACTTTCGGATGCTTCCCCGTGATCTTGTGTTCCCCAGAAATTCATTCACACTTGGAACAACTAACCTCTCCACCCTGGGGCAGCTGGACAGTCTGGAATCTATGTTCTTCGCCGCCAAAGGCACCGGATTACAGAAGCAGTAAAGAACACCCAGTCTCAATCACACACTCAAGCACTTAACACGACAGAGGGCAATTTCAAAAGAGGGATGAGGGCCAGGATTTTACATAGAGAGTAGTGGAATGCACTGCCTGGGGTGCTGGTTAAAGGCAGGTCTATTAGAGCACCTGCAGCCCATGCGCCCCTCGGCTAATAGTAGGGGTCCATGGCATAAAAAAGGTTGGGAACACTTGCATTAGCAATTTTTAATGCATTTAGATAGGTATGAGAATGTGAGGAAAAATGGAAGGATATGGGGATTGTGAAGGCAGAGGAGATTGGTTTAGTTGGACATTTGATTACTAGTTTATTAGGTTTGGTACAACATTGTGGGCCGAAGGGCCTATAATTGTGGTGTACTGTTTATCACAGCGTGGAACAGGGCCTTTGGCCCACCGAGTCATTGGAAAGGGTACAGAGGAGATTTACCAGGATGCTGCCTGGTTTAGAGAGTATGCATTATGATCAGAGATTAAGGGAGCTAGGGCTTTACTCTTTGGAGAGAAGGAGGATGAGAGGAGACATGATAGAGGTGTACAAGATAATAAGAGGAATAGATAGAGTGGATAGCCAGCGCCTCTTCCCCAGGGCACCACTGCTCAATACAAGAGGACATGGCTTTAAGGTAAGGGGTGGGAATTTCAAGGGGGATATTAGAGGAAGGTTTTTTACTCAGAGAGTGGTTGGTGCGTGGAATGCACTGTCTGAGTCAGTGGTGGAGGCAGATACACTCGTGAAGTTTAAGAGACTGCTGGACAGGTATATGGAGGAATTTAAGGTGGGAGTTATATGGGAGGCAGGGTTTGAGGGTTGGCACAACATTGTGGGCCGAAGGGCCTGTACTGTGCTATACTGTTCTATGTTCTATGAGTTCCAATGCCCAGCAACGAACCTATTTAACCCTAGCCTAATCATAGGACAGTTTACAATGGCCAATTGTCCTACAAACCAATTCATCGTTGGAATGTGCGAGGAAACTGGAGCACCCAGAGGAAACCTGTGCAGTCACGTGGAAAACGTACAAGCTCTTAACAGATGACACTGGAATTGAACTCTGAAGTCTGGAACAGCCTTATCATTTTAGGGTCACGTTAATCGCTATGCTACTGAATGTTGTGTGTTCTATGTTCTCTATAGAGCATCATGCAAGTTTGAGATTCTCCTTGAGGGTCAAACCTCTGGATTAGGTACCCCCTCATTCCATAGTAATGCCTCTGATATACAGGTGCTAAGATCAATTTCTGCTTTTGAAGCTTCTCCCGTTTCCTGCCCTGTCTCCCTGTGCATATGTTTCCACTGTGTGGGTCTGTCCATTGTTAAGAGCTGCTCGTTGGTAATTTCTTCCAGTTCTGACCTGCACCACGAACTCCTCTGAACTCCCCGATGCTGCTGATGTGCTGAGTGTTTCCAGCACTTCCTCGAAACAAATAGAAAACACTGCACTCTTCGACCTAAAGTAACTCACTCCTTCTGTCTCTCCATATCAGAACTGGCCACTTACGCCCTGTCATCGTATTGGCTCAGCTTTTGTGTGTTTGTATGTTCTGGTCTCCTGGGCACCTCTCTCAATCTTCGACAGTTAAAGAAGCTTAATACAGTTTTAACTGCCCCCTTATCCATCATGTTGGCTCGCCTGGGCCTTGCCCATTGTTAGAACACAGAATGTAGAAGAGTACTTCACAGTAACAGGCCAGGGTGTCTACACCAAACACTTACTCACTGCCCGTTACGCTGCTGGCATTTGAACCAGCAGGGAAGCTCCTCCATCTCTGGTGTGTTCAGAGCGTTCTTCATCATTTCAGCAGCTTCCTCTCGGTCTTCACTGCTGTCAGTCGCGCAAGTCCCGGGTGGAGACTCAGGAATGCTGTTGCACTCAGATGTAGAAGGATTCTTCATTGCTGTTTCCGTAACAGTTTTGTTTTACCAGTCAGGGTTGTTAGCCCTGAGCTGAACCCCCCACCCCCCACCCACCGAACTTGGAGACCGGTGGATCACTCTTAGTCTGGCCTCTACCCTTTGACCCGTCTGGCATGGGTGACCCTACCAAGAGCCAAAGCATAAAACCCTGACTCCAGCCAGCAGAGCTCTCCGGGTCATTGAGGCACACGAGCCTCCAAACCCAACAACAAGGTTGACATCAACCATGGTGCCAAATTAAACTGAACCTCTACAGCCTGAACACAATGCAGATCAGATTACGATCTGTGATTATCTTATTTGTCACGTGTATATTGAAACATTGTGTGGGCACGTGGTCAGGTGGTTAAGGCGTTCGACTAGCGATCTGAAGGTTGTGAGTTCGAGCCCCAGCCAAGGCAGTGTGTTGTGTCCTTGAGCAAGGAACTTAACCACACAGTGCTCTGCGACGACACTGGTGCCAAGCTTTATTGGCCCTAGTGCCCTTCCCTTGGACAAGATTGGTGTCGTGGAGAGGGGAGACTTGCAGCATGGGCAACTGCTGGTCTTCCATACAACCTTGCCCAGACCTGCGTCCTGGAGAGCGAAGACTTTCCAGGCACAGGTCCATGGTCTTGCAAGACTAATGGATGGCTTTAAGACTGAAACGGCAAAGCATACAGTGAGGTACGTCGTTTGCCTCAGCAAACAACACAGTCCAAAGGTGCACTGGGACCAGCCCACAAGTGACGCCATGTTTCCGGTGCCAACATATCGTTCCCACAACTAGCTAATCTTTACTAACCTGTATGTGTTTAGAAAGTGGGAGAACACAACTGTGGTCACAGGGAGAATGTGCAAACTCCTTAGAGACAGTGGCAGGAATTGAACCCCTGATGTTAGAGTTGCTGCTCGTGACGTAAAGTGTTATGCGAACTGAGCTGCTGCTGTTCCCTCATTCCCTGTAAATTAATGTCTGTATCGTAAGTGGCACTATTACGTCTCTCACCACCACCACTCGTTCCAGACACCCGCCACTCTGTGTAAAAACAAGGCAAATGCAACGTTAGCATTCATTTCAGAAGGACTGGAAACTATAAGGAAAGATGTGGTGAATTTGTGGAATTCGCTGCCACAGGCAGCTGTGGAGGCCAAGTCTTATTAAGGCAGAGGTTGAAAGGTTCTTGACTGGTCAGGGCACAAAGGGATACGGGGCAAAGGCAGGAGATTGGGGCTAAGATGGAAATGATCAGCCATGATGAAATAGTGGAGCAGATTCAACGGGCCAATTGCCCTAATCCTGCTCTGATATCTTATGGTTTTATGAATGTAGTCCTCAGGAATTATAAAGCATTGAGCAGACCATATTTGGAGTATTGTGAAGAGCTTATCTAAGAAAGGATGTGCTGACATTGGAGAGGGTCCAGAGGAGATTCACAAAAATCAGAGTTAATGTATGAAGAGCATTTGATGGCTCTGGGTCTGCCTTCACTAGAATTCAGAAGAATGAGGGAGGATCTAACTGAAACCAACCGAATGCTGGAAGGCCTCGATAGAGTGGATGTGGAGAGGATATGCAGTGCAGGCAATGCCGTGATGAGGCACCTTATGAAGTCAAGTTTCATCTTATCATTTAATAGTCTGATAACACCGAGACTGAATCTGTCCTTGAGCTTGTTGGCACCTGTTTTCCAACTTTGTACCTTTGGTCTGATGGGAGAGGAGAGGGGAGAAGGGAAAAGCTCCCAGGTCTTTGGTTATGCAGGAGGGGAGAGAAGGGGGATTGTCGGGGTCTTTGATTATGTAGGAAGGCAGAGAAGGGAGAGTGCTCAGGTCTTTGATTATGTCAGAGGGGAGAGAAGAGAGAATGTCCCGGGGATGGGTCTTTGATCATTACTATCATTGGGTCAAAATCCTGGAACTCCCTCTCTAGGGTACCCACACCTCAAGGACTGCAGGGGTCCAAAAAGGCAGCTCATCACCACATTTTAAGGAGGGTTGGGCAATTAATGAATGAATTAATTAATCAATCAATCAATCAATTAGTGTATTTTAATGTTGAAGTTGTATAAGACTTTGAAGCCTAATTTGGAGTATTGTTGAACTGAATTGAATTGAATTGAATTGACTTTATTACTTATATCCTTCATATACACGAGGAGTAAAAATCTTTACGTCTCTGTCTAAATGTGCAATGTACAATTATAGTAATTTTTAACAAATATTAGGTACAACAGGATAGTCAATATAACACAGAAAAACAGTTGTGTCAGTCTGATGGCCTGGTGGAAGAAGTTGTCCCGGAGCCCGTTGGTCCTGGATTTTATGCTGCAGTACTGTTTCCCGGATGGTAGCAGCTGGAACAGTTTGTGGTCGGGGTGACTTGGGTCTCCAATGATCCTTCGGGCCCTTTTTACGCACCTGTCTTTGTTCTTTCTATGTTCTATGTTAAATGTCCTAAATAGTGGGAAGTTCACATCTACAGATGTGCTGGGCTGTCCATACCACTCTCTGCAGAGTCCTGTGACTGAGGGAATTACAGTTCCCATACCAGGCAGTGATGCAGCCAGTCAGGATGCTCTCAATTGTGCCCCATATAGTTCTAGTTGCCAATCTACAGGAAAGATATCACTAAGATTGAAAGAGTACCGAAAAATTTGCAAGGATTAGAGGACCTGAGTTAAAGAGAAAGATTGAACAGATTCAAACTTTATTCCCTGGAGCGAAGGAGAAAGAGGGGAGATTTAATAAAGGTATACAAAGTTATGAGGGGTATGAAGAGAGTAAATACAAGAAGGCTTTTTCTAATGATACTGGGTGATATTAGAACTAGAGGTCATAAGTTAAGGGTGAAAGGTGAAATGTTTAAGGGGAACGTGAGAGGATGGTGAGAATTTGGAATGAGCTGCCAGAGGAACTGGTGGATGTGATTTTGACTGCAACATTTAAGAGAAGATATGTACGTGGATGGAAGGGGTAAGGAGGGATGTGATCTAGATGCAGGTCGATGGGACTAGGCAGAAGAATAATAGTTCAGCATGGACTAGATGGGCCGAAGGCCCACTTCTGTGCTGTACTGCTTCATGACTCTACGACTAGAGATACAGCATGGTAACGGGTCCTTCCAGCCTAACAAGTCCACACTGCCCAATCACATCGATGTGGCCAAGTAACCTACTAATCTGCTTAATACCGTGAAGCCCACGCCCCTGGAATGAACAATGAAGAGAACTGGTTGTGAGCTGTCTCCTCGAACCACGGCGGTTCTGGTGAAAGTACTGCCGGACTGTTGCTTTGAGTCACGGATTATCTGGACTTGTGGACTCTCAGTTAAGATGCATCACAGCTGCTGTTCGGTATGAAGGGATGGTTGGATTTCCGGTTAACTTACCTGTTAGGTAAAAGGTTGTGTATGTTCAATGTAAATTTATTATCTAGGTATATACTGTGCAAGGGTCTTAGGCATATATGTATAGCTAGAATGTAAGCACAGGACTGTACTTGACAATGTGGAGCGGAGAGCGAGTCTGTAAATCTGGTGGGAGCAAAAGATGTTGGGAATGGCGAGGGTGGAGCGCCGCGGGAGGGGCGTGGGACTGGTGGCAGAGAAGGAACGCCGGGGCGAGGGGTGGCACGGGTACAGACACACCCAGCCCTGAGACACCAGGCAAGGCCATTTGCTTCCATACAGTTGGTTTACTGATCATTACAGATTGTCTCTCTGGTGCTTCCCTCTCCCTCCCCTCTTCCCAACCATGATTCCCCTCTCCCTGCCCCCTTCCCACTCTCAGTCTAAGGTAGAGACCCATATCAGAACCAGGTTTCTCATCACTCACACATGTCATGAAATTAGTTGCTTGCAGCAGTACAGTGCAATACATAAAATTATTACAGTACTGTGCAGAAGTCTTAGGCACGCTAGCTATATATATGTGCACAAGGCTTTTGCACAGTTCTGTACAGATTCCCATATACAACCCCGAAATTCATTTTCTTGTGGGCATTCATAATAGATACAAAGAAATACAATAGAATGAATGAAACTTACACACAAGCAAAGACGGACAAACAGCCAGTGTGTAAAAGAAAACTGTGGAAATAATTATAATAATATTATAACAATAATTAATAATTAATACTGAGAACACAAATTGTAGAGGCCTTGAAAGTGAGTCTGTAGGTTGAGGGATCAGTTTAGTGTTGTTATCCACACTGGTTCAGGAGCCTGATGGCTGTCGGGTAATAACTGTTTCTGAACCTGGTGGTGTGGGACCTAAGGCTCCTGTACCTCTTTTCAGATGACCACAGTGAGAAGAGAGCGCGGTCGGGATGAAGGGTATAAGGCACATAACACACATGGCTAAATTGAAATCACTTATAACGGATTTACTGCCCAATGGACACGGTCTCTTTATGCAGCTTGGCAAGGATTATCTTGAACAATTAATACAATGGTTACCAAGGTCAGTTTTAAATTCCTCACTGTGGAAGTGATTAAAGTGTCAACTACTCTAAGCCAATGGCACCGTCGTTCTACCTAACTAAACTTCTATCTGCCTGTCTCTAATTGTGATGCTGGGACCTTGCCTTTGCATAATTCTTTTGTCTTGAATAGTCATCAAAAAGAATTATAGCAGCAGTTATGAATTAATGAGTTTGGTTCACGTTAATGATGTTGCGATTGGATTTCTGCATGGTATAGAGTTGACATTTAGCTCCAGACGCCAGGAAAAAGAAGGTCATCAATCACATTTTTCCGTGTGGAATAGTGCGGTCTTTGGATGAAGACAGGAAAGAGGAGGCTCTGAACTGACCACGTTGATGGGGAAGGCTCTGCTAATGGCATTTATTTTGTGTGCTGGCCTTCAGATAATATTTTCTAAGTGATCGACGGTAACAGCCACTGTTGTGGAGGGGGTTGTCCATTGCTGTTATCTAATTAGGGTCATTAATACAAGCAATCTCTGTCGAAAATTTAGAATGACAATGATGCGTCATTAAATATGGAAATCTTTCAATAAGGATCAACTTTATTACCACTCTGCCATCGGAATTGATGGCACTTAAATAATAATTGTACTGTTCTTTTAAAATTGCCACAATATTGATGGGCTTACCTGTCAATCGTTTGATGATATCACCGAAGGTGGGTTATTTAAAGCCGAAGTGATTCTGACATGCTGCATTTCAGGAAAGTTATTTTTATTGAATGATCTTTCAAAACATTAATTATGTCTGTTTGCTGTGGTGATTGGAAACCTAATTTAAAAGGAATACTGTCTTTAATAAAGGCATTTGGTAAGGATATCTCCTTTCGAAAGCAGCTGAGGCCGGAGGCCAGGGGTGCCCTGTGCTGGGGTTGGGGGACTGTGTGCATGGTTGGGTGGGTGGGAGGGGGGAAAGAGCTTGTCTTGCTGTTGCTGTTTTGTTTGCTTGTGTTCTGTGTTGTTCTGCCGAGCGTGGTGGGCACACTACGTTGGCACCAGGATGTGTGGCGACACTTGCGGGCTGCCCCTGGTATATCCTTGGGTGTGTTGGTTTTTAATGCAAACAATGCATTTCACTGTATGTCTTGATGTAAAGGTGATAAACAAATGAACGATCCCGAAGCTGAGCAATGCACGGGGTGCTGCGGAAGTTACATTTGAGTTTTTCAATCACCTTTCCAGTGGGTGCAGGATCGTGACCTTCAATGGAACGACCTGAAAATAAAGCATTGCGCTTGGATCTGACGGTACTTCTCAGAGGGTGAGGGTTGTGGGCTGCCATTGTTGAGTCCTGGGGCCAATACTGAAGATCAATCAGAAGTCTGGAGATCAAGGCTCAAAGGCCAAAACCCTGGGTCGGTGAATCTGTGAGTCCATTGGAAGCCGGCGGGCTGGAGGTGACCTGAACTAAGGTTGGAGGACTGACTGTGTGGGTGGGTTGTTTCATTGTTGTTGTCTTGCTTGTGTTTTTTATTTTATTCATTTAGACCAGGGGTTCCCAACCTCGGGTTGACAGACCCCTCAGTTAATGTAGGGATCCATGGCATAATAAAAGTTGGGAACCCCGGATTTAGACTACAGTGTGGAATAGACCCTGCTGGCACTTTGAGCCACACTGCCAACCCCTGACGGCCTCAATTTAACCCTAATATAATCACGGGACAACTGAAAACCCCAATTAACCTACAGGAAACTGGCGGACCCAGAGAAAGCCCACGCCCTCCGCGGGGAGGACGTACAGACTCCCTACAGATAACGCCGGGAATGAACTCTGAACCCCGATGCCCCGAGTTGTAATAGAGTCACGCTAACCGCTACGCTACGCCGAACCTTGTGGGCTTGTTATGTTGGCGCTTGAATGTGTAGCGACGCTTGCCGGCTGCCCCCAGCGCACCTTTAGGTTGTGTCGGTTGATAACGCAAACAATGCACTTCACTGTGGGTTTCGGTGTTCAGCTTCAACGAACAGCAACCTGAAATTGCATGTGGGGTGCCCAATAAGCTTTCCAGAAAGATGCCAGCCATTCCAGAGATTTAGAAAATAAAAGCTGCTGAGGTCTTATAAGGCATCGGTCAGACTGCACTTGGAGTATTGTGAGCAGCTTTGGGCCCTCTCCTCGAAGAAAGAATGTGCTGGTGTCGGGGAGGGTCCAGACCAGAGGAGGTTCACGAGAATGATCCTGGAAAAGAAAGGGTTAACATATGAGGAGTGTTTGAGTGAATGAAAGGGTTAACTCATGAGGCTCCAGGCCTGTACTCACTGAAGTTTAGAAGAATGAGGGGGAAGGGACCTCATTGAAACCCTTCGAGCATCGAGAGGCCTAGATGGAGTGGATGTGGAGAGGATGTTTCCTATCGTGGGGGAGTCTTGGATAAGAGGGCACAGCCTCAGAACAGAAGAATTTTCCTTTAGAACAGAGATGAAGAGGAATTTCTTTAGCCAGAGGGCAGTGAATCTGTTGAATTCATTGCCATAGACAGCTGTGGAAGCCAAGTCATTGGGTGTACTTGAAGGGGAGGTTGACAGATTCTTGATTAGTCACGGTATCAAAGGTTACGGGGAGGAGGCAGGAGAATGGGGTTGAGAGGGATAATATATCAAACATGAGGGAATGGCGGAACAGACTCAATGGGCTGAATGGCCTAATTCTGCTCCTATGTGGTATGGTCTGATGGTCTTAATTTTTAATGGCATGATCTGAAATATAAGCCTTGAGGTTGGAGCCGGTGGTGTTTGTCAGCGGGTTGTGGGTGAAGTCCCCACACATGTTGAACCATACATCGGTCAATTTGTAAAGCCAGCAATAGCAAAACTGAGACCGAATTCAGTGAATAGCTCCCATCGAGAGTACAATTAGTGGAGCGAATGGTGAACAAAATGTGGCAGAGGTGCTGCTGCCCTGTTTTATCCAAACTCCATAACGTGTGATGATTTCACACCAGGAAAATCAGAGTAAATGACAGGGTGGATGAGATCTACTGTGAGATCCAATGGCCAGGAGGGTGATTCTGCAACGCTCCGTCGAGGGTGAAGGACGTGACAAGGCACAGGAGACGCCACAGTCATCCACTGCAACCAGGGAAGACTCCAGTTTGGACCCGGACTTCTGAGGTGAAGAGGATGGAACTGCCCCAGTGCAACGGTTTTTCCAGTTTAAAAACTCTCCCGCACAGGTTTCCTGTCATCGTCGGACACGATGGACAACTAGCAGTCCAGTCAGAGTTATGGATGTGTGGCACATTCTGGGTTGAGATATACTTATTGAGATCGTCAGTGTTCAAGCAGTAAACAATTTCTTTCTTTCGATCTATCATTGCTGGTTGGTGAAGATACTCAAAACACCTCTGCCTGTTGGGTTTCTCTGTGTTGATTAGAGTAAAGGCTGGCTGTCTTCACTGTGTGCTGGATCCTCCGGGCGTGAACAAGGGGTTTATCACAATATTACCTTGTGGGTACTTCAGGGAAGCAGAATTCACAGGAAGAGGTCAGCCTCTCCTTCGGGTGGTCACACTCAGTGAGGCCTGGGCTGATTAGTTCAAGATCCAGTTCAAATTTATGGTCATCTGTGCAAAGATTTTAGGCATGTCTGTGTAGCTAGACCGGTGGTCCCCACCCTCTGGGCCGTGATGCATGCCGGGGTGCAGCGGTAGCTGGAGCGCTCCCAGCATATCTTTACGAAAAAAGCCAAAATAAACAAGCTAAGTCTTCATTGGAGGAACTGAGGTGGAGAGGATCAATAACTTTAAATTCTTCGGTATTAAGGATCGACGTTTCTCTCTCTGAAAAGTGTCAGAGGATCTGTCCTGGGACCAGTACGTAACTGTCATTACAAAGAAAGCACGGCAGCGCCTATACTTTATTAGAAGTTTGTGTAGATTCAACATGTCACCTCGATCCTGACAGCCCTGTCTTTTCAGCCTGTCTGGGCTGGCGTTTAAATTGACCAAACAATGGAACAGCTAAAGGCTCCAGCGCCCTGGAGAAGAGGAGTGAACATCGCGTAGAGCAGGTGAAATCAGCAATCACCTCTGATCTGGGCCGACATTTATGTGCCAGGCAGCACCTAGTTAATTAGCTTGTTTATTTCGGCTTTTTTCTTAAAGACATGCTGGGTACGTCCCGGTTACAGCTGGACCACTGCATCCTTTGCGGCCCGGTATCGATCCGCGGCCTGGAGGTTGGGGACCACTGGTCTAGGGTACCCAAGTCTTTTGTAGAATATGGTATTTGTCAACATGGAGTCAACAGCCAGTTTGTAAATCTGGTGGGAACAAAGGATGCTGGAAATGGTGAGGGTGCAGTGCAGTGGGAGGGGTGTGGGCAGAAAAGGAGTGACTGGGGAGGGGGTTGCCTCAGGGGCAGACGCACCCAGCCCTGAGACACCAGGCAAGGTCACTTGATTCCAAACAACTGGTTTATTGATCATTACAGAACGTTTCTCTGGTGCTTCCAGCTCACACCCCTCTCCCTTCCCCCTTTCCCAAACGTGATTCCCCTCTCCCACTCTCAGTCCATAATAAAGACCCATATCAGAATCAGGTTTATCATCACTCACATACAGTATGTTATGAAATTTATTTTTTTTGCAGCAGTACAGTACAATACGTGAAGTTACTACAAAACTGTGAAAAAGTCTTAGGTGCTCTAGTTATATGCGTATATGTGCCTACGACTTTAGCACAATACTGTATTAACAGCCAAACAAAACAATGTTCAGGACCACGGTGCACCACAAATCACACAGCACGTAAACCAAAATAATACCATAAATAAATTAATAAAATATAATTGAAAATGCATGTCGTGCACAGCACAGGTAGGTAGCTCGCAGTCCTTGTGACGAGACCGATTAGTCGCTTAACTTCACCTGACATCTCCTCCTCCTGGATCCACCTATCACCTGCCAACTCTTGCTCCACCCCTTACCAACCTTTTCATACCAGCTGTCTCCCTTCTTTCTCTCCAGTCCTGATGAAGAGTCTCATCCCAAGATGTCGACTGTCCATCTCTCTCCATAGATGCTGAATGACCCGCTAAGTACATCTTGCACCGTGTGTATTGCTCCAGAAATCCGGCGCCTGCAGTCCCTTATGCTTCTAACCTTTTCACACCCTTGGTTAATCTAGTCTGTTAATATCATCATCACTAGGTGCCTTGTCCATGACCATGATTGTTCTTGGCAAATTTTTCTACAGAAGTGGTTTGCCTTTGCCTTCTTCTGGGCAGTGTCTTTACGAGATGAGCAACCCCAGCCATTATCAATACTCTTCAGGGATTATCTGCCTGCCATCAGAAGTTTTAAACCAGGCTTCCGATAATGTGACCAGTGTCACCATGGGAAATGTGTGGTTGTTAAAAGGACTGAGTGGCATCTCGTATCAGGAGTGCTCACCACCCGAAAGAGGAGATTGTTGGATTCCTGTGGTTTATGCTGAAATACAGGGATGAAGGGGAGATCACCCATCCTAACCAGGAAGGACTTAAATCTTTTAGGTAGCCAGATTAATGTATTTTAGAGTAAAATACATTCAGTGGCCATTTTATTACCTACACCTGCTCATAAATGCAAATATCTAATTAGCCAATCATGTCGCAGCAACTCGATCCATAAAAGCATGCAGACATGGTCACGAGGTTCAGCTGTTGTTCAGACAAAATATCAGAATGGGAAAGCAATGTGATCTAAGTAACTTTGACTGTGGTATGATTTCTGGTGCCAGGCGGCGTGGTTTGAGTTTCTCAGAAACTGCTGATCTCCTGGGATTTTCGTGCACAACAATCTTTAGAGTTTACAGAAAATGGTGCAAAAACCACAAGGAAAACATCCAGTGAGCAGCAGTTCTGTGGGCAAAAATGCTTTGTTAATGAGAGAGGTTAGAGGAGAATGGCCAGACTGGTTCAAGGTACCAAGAGGGTGACAGTAACTCAAATAACCACACGTTACGACAGTGGTGTGCAAAAGAGCATCTCTGAACACACAACACATTGAATCTTGAAGTGGACGGGCTACAGCAGCAGAAGACCACAAACATAGACTCAGTGACCACTCCATTAGGTTTAGGAGGTACCTAATAAAGAGGGCACTGAACGTATATCCAATTTTAGTCCATTCAGCCCATTGAGTCTGCTGTACAATTCAATCATGGTCGATTTATTTTCCATCTTAACCCCATTCTCCCTGTCAACTTTGATACCCTTACTAATCAAGAACCTATCAACCTCTGCTTTAAATATGCCCAGTGACTTGGCTACCACGGCCTCTGCCATTAGTTATATTATAGGGTGGAGGAGAATTTTGGAGATACCACTCTACCAAAGGAGGTGTAATGCACTCCTTCCCTCCACTAGATTGCAAGGAGCCGAGCCCCTCAGGAAGCCATGGGAGCAGGTGGTGCAGATCCACCTGACCTGTGCCTCTTATAGTCTGTGCACCCCTTATTATGTCACCTCTCTTCCTCCCCGCTCCAAAGAGAAAAGACCCAGCTCGCTTAACCTTCCATTCTGTAATAAAGAAGTGAAATGGATACTATATAAGATGCTAAAGGAGGCCATCTAGCTAACGAGTCCAACACTGGTATTGGTTTACTGTTGTCACAGGCACCAAGGTGCAGTGAAAAGCTTTGGTCTGCATGCCACCCAGACAGACCATTCCGCACACGAGTACGTCCCGGTAGCACGAAAGGAAAACGTTAACAGAATGTAGATTATGCTGTTACATAGACAGAGAGAGTGCAGAGCAGGTAGACAAATGAAGTGCAAAGGGCCACCATGGGGCAGATTGGGAGCTCAAGAGTTCCTTGTTTTCGTACAGGTGCTGCATTCAGGGGTCTTAGTGGGATTTAGAAGCCGTTGTTGAGCATAATATTACGTGTTCTCAAACTTCTGTAGGTTTTCCACTCACGCCTCTTGTTCATATTTTCTTTGAACTTATCAGGATCACCTTTAGTTCCCCCTCTCCCACGCTGGCTTGTCCGGCCTCACCTGGAATGCACCAATACTGCTTGCCTCAGTCCCCCCCACCCGGCCCCGTGGCAGTGAATGGCGAACTCCCCGTCAGTCAGTGACCGTACATGTCAGTGATGACACTGTTATCAGATCTCAACCACCAGGCTCTTGAACCAAAGTGGATAACTTCACCCAGTTTCAATTCATCATTGAAAAGTTCCTGTAACCTACGGACTCACTTTCAAGGACACTTCATCTCATGTTCTTGGTATTTATTGCTTATCTATTTATTTTTATTATTTCTATCTTTTTGTATTTGCACAGTTTGTGTCATTTGCACACTGGCTGAATATCCAAGCTGCTGCGGTCTATCAGTGATTCTATTGGTTATTATTCTATTATAGATATATTAAGTAATGCTGCAGGAAAATGAATCGCAAAGTTGTATTTGATGACATATATGTATGTTGATAATAAATTTACTTTTGAACTTTTAATCTCCCATAACTTAGTCCCCCAAATCCAGGCAACATCTTCAAAAACCTCAGCACCTCTTTGCAGCTTAATGCAATACATACAAAATGCTGGAGGAACTCAGCAGTTCAGGCAGCACCTAAGGAAAGGAATAAAGGATCAATGTTTCAGGCCAAGACTCTTCATCAGGACTGGAAAGGAAGGGGTAATAAGCAAGTCCTGATGAAGGTTCTCGGCCCGAAGCGTCGACTGTACCTCTTCCTAGAGATGCTGCCTGGCCTGCTGCGTTTACCAGCAACTTTTATGTGTGTTGCTTGGAATTCCAGCATCTGCAGATTTCCTCGTGTTTGCGGTAATAAGCAAGAATGGCTTTATTCCTCTCCACTGATGCTGCCTGACCTGCTGAGTTCCTCCAGCATTTCGTGTGTGTGGCTCTGCAAAATCCATCGTGTTTATGACTCCAGCTTATTAGCAGGGTGACCAAATTCTGAGCGTAATATTCCAAATGTGGCCTCACCAACGTCTTGTACAACTGCAACATGACATTCCAACCTCTGTACTCAATGCCCCGCCAGCATTAGCATGCCAATGTGTACCACCCTGTCTACTCGTGACTCCTTGTTCAGGGAATTTGCAGCTGAGGAGCGCTGGAAAACAGCATCCACCCCAGTGAATGGATGAACAGACAGGGTGCAGAAATTAAAATAACATTAGTAATATAGAAAGTGATTGGTAACTGGTCAATAAATATCTATGTACATGATGTGTGGTAAACCATATATATGTTGTAACTGGGTTAACTGTCTGGACACACCCTTCTGCTGACTGCCCCAGAACCTCCCACAGAACGCTGAATAAAGGTGATTTTGCCTTGCCCCTCCCACTCAGTCCAGGGGCAGACACTCACCATGGAGGTCGTATTGTAGAGCAAATAAAAGCCTTTCGGTATTTTACCCAACTTCAGTCTTTTGGAGTTATTGAAGGTGCTTCACGATATAAGTCTGCTGAGCAGAATTATCCCAATATTTTGTGGAGAAGGTAATTCCAGTGGCTCTTCTGGAATGAGCTGCCTGAGGAAGTAGTTGAGGCAAAGCACTTGGAAGTGTACATGAGTAACGTACACAAGATGCTGAAGGAACCCAGCAGGTCAGACAGCATCTGTAGAGAGGAATAAAGAGTGTACGTTTCGAGCCAAGACCTTTCATAAGAGCGGATACATGGATAGGCAATGTTTAGAGCCAAATGCAGGCAAATATGACTAGCTAAGTGGGAAAAGGACACACACAAACTGCTGGAGGAAATCCGCAGGTCAGGCAGCATCTATGTGAAGGAATAAAGAGTTGACTTTACGGGCTGAGACCCTTCATTATGACGGGAAAGGAACAGTTGCATTTCAGAGACTCTTTATCAAGACTGGAAAGAAGTGATTCTTCCCCTCTCCACCCCAACTTCCTTTCCAGTCCTGATGGAGGGTCTCGACTGTTCATTCATTCCCATCGATGCTTCCTGATCTGCTGCGTTCCTCCAACATTTTGTGTGTGTTGTTCTGGATTTCCAGCATCTGCAGAATCTCTCATGTTTAACTGAGATGGGAATTTTGGTCAGCATGGACCAGCTGGGCTGAATGGCTTGCTTTCTCATTGCACAAATCTATGACTCTATAAATATGCATTTTAAAAGGTTAGGCTTTTGTGCTATAAAGTGGAACTGTGTAAGATAAGGATTTGCTTAGATCCTGAAACTGTCTGGATTAGACAATGACATTAAATGGATTTCATTAGGGAAGCAAATCAGTCAAATGAGCACAATGCAATACAGGAAGGCAAGTCACCTGTCAAGGATAGACTCCCTGTTTCCCCTAGATAGGAGAGATGCCAAATGTGCATCTTTCTTTCGGTTCTCTATCTCCTGACAGAGGGATGAGAGGGATGCATTATTGTGTAGTCTGTTGGTGTGGATAAAGGGCACACTACTCCTTATAATGAGATCAAACCCTAGGTCACCCACCCCCACCCTGCAGGCCATCGTGGCTACCAGTTTAACAGCTGCTCCTCCTATAAATAGAACGGAGCTGACGCTGGACAAATCTGCCCCATTCTTCCTCGGCTTTAATAAAGAAAATGGATCTGGTGCCAAATGGTTTACAGTTATAAATATATTTGGATCTGGATCTGTCTGATAAAGTGCGATCCAAAGTCATTGTTTTCAAAAATTCCCACAGATAAGGCCCATTCATTATGATCAAAGGCTTCCTCAATGTCTAAGGGAATCTGCTACAGGAGGGAATTGGAGCAAGTATGTCTACAGAGTAAATGAATAAATCTTCCGACGTCACTGGGGGATGTTGGTCCTGTGCACATCAATTCACGTCTCTCAACTTCGGAAGAGGGGCTGAGTTCTCGCAGCGTTCCGCCATCAATGCTGAGAGGGCTGGCAATTGTCTTGAATTTGAAGTCCCCTTTATTAAATGTGCCGTGAGATTTTTCAAATGCTCACAGCCGTAGAAGTTTTGATGATATCTCCTGCGGTATGGATAGAACATAGAACGCAGAATACTACAGCAGAGTACAGGCCTTCCAATGTTGTGCCAACCTTAAACCTACACTAAGATCATGCTTACCCTTCCCTCCTACATAACCCTCCCCTTTTCTATCATCACTGAGCCTTTCTAAGAGTTTCTTAAATGTCCCTAATGTACCTGCCTCTACTACCACCCCGGCAGCTCATTTACCACTCTCTGTGTAAAATACTTACCTCTGACATCCTCGTCCTCATATACTTTTCTCCAATTATCTTAAGGTAACATCTGGTGGCCACTTTATTAGGTACATCTGTACACCTGCTCATTAATGCAAATATCTAATCAGCCAATCGTGTGGCAGCAACTCAATGCATAAAAGCATGCAGACATGGTCAAGAGGTTCAGTTGATGTTCAGACTGGGGAAGTAATGTGATCTAAGTGGTGTGCAGAGGAGCATCTCTGAACGCACAACACGTCAAACCTTGAAGTGAAAGCAAGGAACAAAATGGGTCCTCTGGGAGACCAGAGTGGGCATCTGCTACGCATGGAGCTGAAAGAGATGGGCAAGATCTTGAATGAGTCAGTTCTGTGGCTGAAAACGAGAGAGGACAGAGAATACAGTGCCATAATGTTGCTGGTGCATTAAAGTTCAAAAGTTCAAAGAAAATTTATTATCAAATTACATGTATATATATATATATGTAACCCTGAGATTCAATTTCTTGTGAGCATACTCAACAAATCTACAGAAGAGTAACTATAACAGAATCAATGAACGACTGCCCACCTGGGGCGGTCAACCAGAGTGCAGAAGACAACAAACTGTGCAAGTGCAAAAAGAAGAAATAATAATAAATAAATAAACAATATTTGCTTAATTGCTGGTCAAGATGATGGCTGCATACAACCCTCCCCGGTCGACATCTGGATAGACCATGAAACCATATATTTCACCTTTTTAATATCTCTTATGTTTGTTCTTCATCTTGAATGTGATTCTGGAACTGTTGGAGCCTGTGATCTGCAGTTTGGAGATCGTTTGGGTGCTTCAGCACTCTGCGGTCTCTGACAGGATTCTGGGAGACAGAGGCAGCGAACGCGACATAGTGGCGATGCTGTGGGACAGGGTGCAAGCTAATGTTGGACTCCATTTCGCCAGTTAAAGCTTCCATTGTGCACCGATTAAAGCATTGAGGAAGACTGAAACATGAAGGCGAATGTGAAAGTGAGAGCTGGCTGCCTTTTGATCACTGGTGGTATCACTCTGCTACCGGAGAGGGGAGACTGCCTTTTGATCTCTGGTGGGATCACTCTGCTACCGGAGAGGGGAGACTGCCTTTTGATCTCTGGTGGGATCACTCTGCTACCGGAGAGGGGAGACTGCCTTTTGATCACTGGTGGGATCACTCTGCTACCGGAGAGGGGAGACTGCCTTTTGATCTCTGGTGGGATCACTCTGCTACCGGAGAGGGGAGACTGCCTTTTGATCTCTGGTGGGATCACTCTGCTGTCGGGGGTGGGGGGAGCCTGCCGCTGTCTCTGGAGAACACTGCCCAGGCTTTTCTACGTTTTGGATATAGACTTGGTCTATGGACTTTTTTTTCAGTCTCATAGATTTTTACATTCTGTGTTTTTCACCCGATCTTGTTCGTTTTTAATTTGAGTGCGGGGGAGGGGGATTTGGGGGTCGATGTGCCTGTTCCATTTTTATTCATTTTTCTTGTGCGAGGAGGAGGGATTTGGATTTGGGGGTTGGTGATTGTGTTACTAGTCTTTTCTTTCTTGGTTCCGTGGTTATCTGGAGAAGAAGAATTTCAGTTGATTTCTTTGATAATAAATCAACCTTTGAAGCTTTGTATAAGTATCGAGGACATACGATGAAGAGTCCTTGAAAGTAAATCCATTGGTTGTTGAGAGGCATTGGTGTTTCTACACCAGGCTGTGATGTATCCAGCCACTCTACCCTCCACCACATGTACACTGAAGATTGTCAAAGTTTGAGATGCCATGCCGATCCTCTGCAAGCTCGTGAGGAACTAGACACTGTCGTGCTTTCTTCGTAATTGCACTTACATGCTGGGCCCAGCACAGTTCCTCTGAAGTAACACCTAGGAATTTAATGTTGCTGATCCTCTCTACCTCTGATCCTCCATTGAGGACTGGCTCATGGACCTTCAGCTTCCTGCTCCTGAAGTCTATACTCAGTTCCTTGGTCTTGCTGACATTGAGTGAGAGGTTGTTATGACATCACTCAGCCAAAGACTTCCCAATCCGAAATCTTTTTCGTGAACCTCCTTTGAACCCTCTCCAATTTCAGCATACCCTTTCTTAGATAAGGGGCCCAAAACTGCTCACAATACTGCAAGTGAGGCCTCACCAGTGCTTTATAAGTGGAAAGTCATCGAGTCACAGGCCCTTTGGCCTACCTCGATCATACTGAACAAGATGCCCATCTAAGCTAATCCCATTTGTTGTTTGACCCATAAACACTCTATCCAAAAAAAGTTTAACTTGCCAATCACACCATGGTAGGTAGTGGAATCTTGCAAACCAGGAAGAAGTTGCAGCTGCTGCCTCCCTCACTGCTGAATTACCCTGATGTGTACTTACTGTATCTGAACTCCTTTTCTGAACTGCATGATAAGTGGGATTGGTAAATGAGCACAATTTACAATAATATCAGTAATTACTAATTTGCTCGATAGTTTCCTATTTGAGCAGAATGCTCTATAGAAGATAATTGAGAAAGGTGCAATATACAGCAACTGAATCAGCATTTAATTATGAAGAATGCTTTTTAAATTAATCCACATACTGCATCAAACTACTTGTGAAAAATGTAATTCAAATTAACCCCCCAGTAAAAAGAAAGCTAAGGAAAGACTAATTGAAAAGATAAGCATTGGGAGATTTGACACCAACTAGAAGAAATGATCCTTGCACGGGGATATTTGTTGCCGTTAATTTGGGTGTCATGTATGTGGGCTGTCAATGGGTAATGAACACAATGGGAAAGATTGAGTTATAGGGATATTTATGGAAAATGCCCAAAATGCTGGAGGAGCTCAGCAGGTTCGGTAGCATCTATGGAGGAGAATAAATAGTCGATGTTTTTGTTACACGAGCCTGGCCGTGGGTGAACCCCAGAGCAGAACACAGCATGGGGGGCAGAATCGGGAGGCATTATTGCCGTAGCGAGCGTGGAATCCGTTTCCAGGAGAGTCTTCACCTGAAGTCATGGGTTTTGGAGAGAATCCAGGAGCGATGCTAGACTTGGAACTGACAGTCCTAAGAACCATGAAACGAGGTTACTCACACTGGAGTCGACCAATGAACTGGCTGCTCCTTGTTGTGATCACAGGGTCTTTACCCTGCATTTTCTGATGCAAAGCAGCTGTGTGTAGTTGGTGGAACCTGGGAATGAATGGAAATTAAACAAGGGGATTGAGACCCAATTCCTGCAGTAAATAGCAAGTTGGGGGATTGCCAGAAGGGACCATGACAGCTTCGGGCTGAGACCCTTCATCAGAACTGGAAAGGAAGGGGGAGGAAGCCAGAATAAGAGAAGGGGGAGGGCGAGGTGTACAAGCTGGGAGGTGATAGGTGAAATCCAGTGGGGGGGGGGATGGTAGGTGGGTGGGAGGGATGAAATAAAAGCTGGGAGGTGATAGGTGAGACCAGATTGTTATGTTTTGTTATGTTATGTTGTGTAACTTCAGAAACTAGTCAAAAAAAATACATAGGAGCTGGAATATTTGTCTACTTATTTTTTTTCCTTTTTTTAGCGAGGTGCTGACATGTGACGTGGGGACGCACTTCTTACATATAACCCATAACCCATAATGAATTACGTAAACAAAGAATACTTAATCAAACAATATTACTTAAATATTAAATACACAGCACTCCTCCCTGCTAAGCTAGAAACTCCAACTCAATAGGGAATGCATCTCAAGTCAAATATGTAATGAATTACTCTTTGGTCATTATATATACACACAGTATACTATATATTACAACTACTAGTTAGACATCCACAGCAAAGTAAATTTTAAATTGTCCCATTCAGGCCTAAAGATTTAATTGTTGAGGAGGACTTCTTACTCTGTGGGATAACGCCCCTGCAGACAAGGGAGTGTCAGAAATAATTCGGAAGATGTGTAGATCAGGTGGTTGATGGTTGGGTTGAGTTGTTCTCCGATCTTGGCAATTTACTTGCAAACGTTTTGTCATAGAATCTCAGTCGCACACAAGCCAGCAGCAACGTTGAGGAGAGTACTTTGTAGACCTAAAGAACAAACCAAGCCAGTAGACAAGATCAATGTGGTCTACAACATCCAATGTGGGGACTGCAGCAGATATTATGTCAGCCAAACTGGGCGAAAACTACCCACAAGGATCCATGAACCTGAACCTGAAAGTGGCATAACCAACTCCACCCATGAAGATTGAGAGGGGGCACAAATTCAGCTGGGCATCAGTGAGAGTCATGGCGCAAGCAAATGCTGCATGTAAGAAAATTCCTAGAAGTGTGGTTTTCCGTGAACAATTTTGTAAACGAACACGAGGAACTCAATCCTATTTATGAGCCAATGGGGGCAAAATTCCAGACCACAACGCACGAAATTCACAACACAGTCAATCGGCAATGAGATTTCCTCCCCAAATCACAAATGAGCTTCTGAAATGATGTGCAGTCAGCTGATTGAAGACTAAGCACTTGGAGGACACATCACAATCAACAACGCACTGGCAGTGTCTTCTTGCATGGTGACAAAGCATTTGTAAGTAAATTGCCAAGATCGAAGAACAAATCAACCCAACAGAGTGTCACTCTGCTTGGCAAGTGAGACTTGTGGCTGTGGCCTTCTCCAAGGTGGTTGTAGGAGTTGATTCTGGGACTGCAGGAATTGGTCCTGACAACCCTGGACACCTTTTGTCTTTAACAATTGACTCTGCTCTCCTCAACTGATCAATGTGTCATCTCCACATGACATCAGATGCAAGCTCCGCGGTGTAGGAGAGTGGGCCAGTTCTGTCTGTAATCTTGCCAAGTACCCACTTTCAATCGCCTTTGTCATCCCTTGCCAGGATTGCTCGTCCAGGAGTGAAACATCAAACCTCTTTGTTTCAGGAGCCTTCAGTTTGTCTCAGCTGTTTGTCCTGCATAATCTTTCTGAGATTGGGCTTGAGGAGATCTTAAGGGGTACAGGGTTTTTTTTTATAGGCTATGATGAATAAGCAGGAATAGGGTACTAGGATGGCCAAAGATGGGAGGATAAAATGTAGGTTAGGATACATGTGTGTGTATGATTGGGTGAAGGAATTTGGAATGTAAGTCCATTGCACACTCTGGAGCAGAAGGTGGCGGTAATCCACCATTAAGTTGGGTGCCAACTGCCGTAAAACAAGGAGAAGAAGAAGAAGAGGTGATCCAAGCGTGAATGCAAGGGATGTCCCAGGAACAGAATAGCTGGTGAGTAGTTAGTTATGTAGTATGCTGCATTGTGATATGCAAGGAGGAGATTGGCGAGCTTCTGATTCAGTGCTAGTGTAGTGTGTTCTGCTGACATTGCTTGCAGTGCACACTTTAGACTCTCAACAAACCTTTCCACCAAGCCATTTGTAGCTGGGTGGTACAGTGCGGATGCAATGTCTTATTCCATTCATTTTCAGGAATGGCGGACACTGTTCCACAACAAACTCCTGTCCATTGTCACTGGCTAAGTGTTCTGGAACACCAGTCCTTGAGAAGAGGGTTCTAAACACATCAACAGAGTGTGAGATTGCTGTGGAGGCCTTTGGGAAAACTTCTGGCCACTTTGTAGCTGATTCCACCACTACCAAAAACTTTGTGCCCATGAATGATGTGGCAAAATACACCTGAATCCTCTGCCAGGGCAATGCAGGTCATTCCCAGGGATGGAGAGGCACTGCTCTTGGCATCTTCTGGATGCGTAGGAATCCCGAACAGTGCATGCAAGCTGTTCGGTCTGCTAATTTATCCCAGACCGCCAGACAAAACTTGAGCCAACGTTTTCATTTTGACCACTCCTAGATGACTGGCATGTACTGTAGCTTCTCCAATACCTTAGCTCTCAGTTTGGATGGTAGAACTGCTCTCAATCCCCACATAAGGCAACCCCCAACAAGGCAAGTTCATTCTTGTGCTGGTAAAGATGGGAAAACTGGAATTCCTGCTGCACATTCCAGCCATTTTGGGTTGCCATGTTGATTCAGACAGCGTTAGGTCTTTTCTGGTTTCCCTTTGCATCATATCTGTCGTAACAGGGAAACTATTGATTTGCGTTCACCATTCACAACATGTCGAGAAGAGTAACACACATCAAAGTTGCTGGTGAACGCAGCAGGCCAGGCAGCATCTCTAGGAAGAGGTACAGTCGACGTTTCCGGCTGAGACCCTTCATCAGGACTAACTGAAGGAAGAGCTAGTAAGAGATTTGAAATCTCTTACTAATCTCTTTCAAATCTCTTACTAGCTCTTCCTTCAGTTAATCCTGACGAAGGGTCTCGGCCCAAAACGTCGACTGTACCTCTTCCTAGAGATGCTGCCTGGCCTGCTGCGTTCACCAGCAACTTTGATGTGTGTTGCTTGAATTTCCAGCATCTGCAGAATTCCTCGTGTTTGCGATGTCAAGAGGAGTGTCCTCTTTTGTAAATTTTCAGGCACTTTCTTTTCCAATGGTAAACGAGACAATCTATCACTGATTAGTTTTCCTCTCGAATTTGATCATGTAGTTGTGTCCTCTGAGAAACAGAGCTCATCTCTGCATTCCTGCTGCTGCTGTCAGTGGAACACCTTTCTGTGGATTGAAGATGGACACCAGTGGTTGATGATCAGTAATGAGGGTAAACTCTCTCCCATACAAGTACTGGTTGAAACGTTTTACACCCCAAACCAGCCTCTCTGTCAATATGTGCGCAATTTTTCTCTGCGGTGGTAAGGGAACGTGATGCAAAGTCGATGGGGTGTTCACTTCTGTCACATGAAATGTGACATGACTGCATCTATACCAAAAGGCAAGGCATCACAGGCAAGCTTCACTGGACTGTTTGGATCATAATGTGTGAGTACAGTGTCTGATGTCACTATTTCCACTGTCTTTTGGAAAGTACCTCACACTGTTTTGTTCAATACCATTTCTTCAGGATCTGTAGTAATGAGTTCAACAGGTGGAGCACATTAGGCAGTTTTGGCAGGAGCCTATTATAGTAATTGACAATTGCTAAAAACGACCGCAACAGTGACACATCCTTGGGGCATTCATCACTGCTTGCATTTTCTTAGCACACTTGTGTAATGCTTGTGCGTTAATGGTGTGACCACAGTAAATGATGCTTGGTTTAAAGAATTCATGCTTCGAGCCCATAATCTTCTCATTTTTTAACACTGTCTCGAAGTTTTAGAGATGTTCCTTGTCCTCCTCACCAGTAACAATAATGACATCACCAAGTGCCTGGGGAGCCTTGCTTTCCACCACAGTGCAGCTGCAGATGCTATTCCAAAAATAAGCTATTAAGGCGATGAAGTCCTTTGTGAGTGTTTATGGTGAGAAACACTTTGGACTCTTCTTTTATCTCTACCTGTAGGAAGGCTTCACCTAAGTCCTCTTCCCTGAATTGTTTCTCTTCAGAAAGGTTTACAAAGATACCCGCTATCCTGGGCAGAGAGTATTGATTTACTTTCAGTACTGGGTTGATGGTGACCTTAAAATTGCCACAGATCCTGACAGACCCATTCTTCTTGGCTTCTGGGACCACTGACATTGCCCACTGGCTCTACTCAACCCTGGAGTTCCTTCAGCCTCCACGTGACCTCGCTCACTGGCTACTTTATCATGGGTGGTGTAAGGAACCTGACAGGCCTTGTAAAACTTTGGTGTGGAATTTTCATTTAACACTATTTTACCCTTGATACAGTAGGTTTGAGTTTTCCAATGCCATGCTGTGGCATCATCCAGTACCTTTCTTAATTCCCTTTCAGTTGGCATCATTGCCAAGGATGTGGAACGCAAATGGTGGAAGGATCTCCAATGAAGTTGTAGTTGTCTCAGTCACTCATGACCCCCCCAGTGCTGGCCCTCCTGTTTTTTTTTACCACATAAAAGCTCAGTGTGGCTTGCTGGTTGTTGTATTTCACTGTTACGAATGTTTTCCCCACAAAAGTTTTCTTTTCTCCAGTGTAAGTTTTTAGTTAGAATCTGCAGGCTTCAGTTCAGGATCTTTGAAATACCATTCAAATCTATTTTGTGGAATGACTGGAACAGCCAAGCCAGTTTTTAATACCATATTAATTAATTTGCCATTCACTTCTGGTGTATTGCTGGGAACCACCTTTGATTTTGCAAGTGCTATAATAATTCAGGCCATAATGTTTAGTCAAATGAAACTATCCATTGTGCACAGATCACAGCACTAACTATAGAAGATTAATTCCTTCCAATGAAATGAAAACTTAAACAGCAACTTCCCTGTGGTGGTTAACATAACACTATTACAGTGCCAGGTGTAAGATCGGGGTTCACTTTCTGCTGCTGTCTTTAAGATGTTTGTATATTCTCCCTCTGACTTCCAGATGCTCCAGTTTCCTCTCACATTCCAAAGACTTCTGGTTCAGGTTGCTGAGTTGTCAGCATTCTATGTTGACACAGGAAGTCCTCACTGATTTGATTTGATGCAAATGACATACTGCGCTGCAAGTTTTGATGTGTGTGTGACAAATAAATAGAATCTTTCTTTCTTTTATTTCACTGACTACATCTACAAAATTTAAAGACAAATCTGCAGATGCAGATATCTGAAAATAAAACAAAGAATGCTGGAAGTATTCAGGAGGTCAGTTAGCGTCTGTGAAGTGAGAAAAGGGACTAACATTTTTGGTTGAGATTTGATCATCATTCAGAAGAACACTCACAAACACCTATAAAACAGGTCATTTGGATGTGTGAAGGGTCATTTTTCAAATACTTAAGATGAAAGAATTGAACAAAGCCTATTAACCTGAAATATTAACTTCGTTTCCCTCTCCACAGATGCTGCATGACCTGCTGAGTGTTTCCTGTGTTTATTTCAGATTTCAAACTTCTGCAACTTTGCAATTATTCTTGTCCCTTTTTAAGTGATTGAAGTGTTTGTAAGAAAATTCTGTAAAACTCATATTAATCCAGCATAATTGGGGCTTTTGTGGGGATGAACTATTTAATTTTTTGGCTTATTGGTTCAATTAGTTCTCCAACACACTTCTAACTAATATTTTTAAGATGTTACACCATGGTGTCAATTTTTTTCCAGCAAATTTGCCGAGCTTTAAGGGAAACACCCACCACCCCGGCCATGCTGTCATCTCAGTGATGCCATCAGGAAGGAAGTGAAGGAGCTTTATATCCCACACCACCAGATTGAGGAACAGTTACTACCCCTCAACCATCAGGCTCTTAAACCAGAGAGCAGTGACATCAGCGCCAGACTCCAGGAGCAAAGGTTCCCAAGTTCGGATCCAGTCGAGCCGCTCCTGGGCACGCTTTCCATCCGTGCCGGGTTGAGTGTCGAGCTCGCAACTTGACCTCGTAAGAAGTATTAATGGTGTCGAGGTCTTCATCGATGACGATGGACGAACCTTGGTAGTAGTAGTAATAATTCCTTTTCTGCACAATTTGTTTTTTTTCTTTCATTGATTCTATTGTGTTTCTTGTATTTACTGTGTTTGCCCACTAGAAAATGAATCTCAGTGTTGTATATGGTGACATACACAGTGTTGTGCAAAATTCTTAGGTACATTCTAAGGGTGCCTTAAGACCTTTGCAGAGTACTGTAGTAATTTTATGTATTGCACTGTACTGCTGCTGCTGCTGCAAAAAAAATTCATGACAGATGAGTGATGATAAGCCTGATTCTGACCTGGGTCTCTATTGCAAACTGAGAGTGGGAAGGGGGACAGGGAGAAGGGAATCATGGCTGGGAAAAGGGGAAGGGAGAGGGGAGAGAATGGGAAACACCAGAGAGACACTCCGTAACGATCAATAACCTAATTGTTTGGAATCAAATTGTCTTGCCTGGTGTCTCAGGGCTGGTTGTGTCCACATTAGCACTACCCCAGCACTCTGTCTCTACCACCTGTCCCACATTACCCCTGGGGCGCTCCACCCTCACCATACACAACATCCTTTGCTCCTGCCAGATTTACAAACTCGCTCTCCGCTCCATGTTACTGTGATAATAAATTTACTTTGAACTTTTAGCTTTGAATGCAGGAAGCAGGGACTTGAGTAACTGCAGATGCCGGAATCTGGAGCAACAAACAATATGCTGGAGGAATTCAAGGGGTCAGGTAGCATCTGTGGAGGGAAATGAACACTCAGTTTTTTGGGTGGAGACTGTTTATCTGGACCGTAATACAGAGAGGATAGTACAAAGGGTGGAGGAAGAGTTGGCGGGCAGGAGGTAGTTCCAGGTGAGGAGAGGGAACCGAGTCCTGTGTGTTGGATCCTGGTGCTTTTGCTAAAAGCTCTCAGAAGTTAAGAATGAGGCATAAGCCTTGTTACTTACGATCATTGTATCAAGTGTTACAAGAACAAAGGATAGAAAGGAAGATGCACGGAGAGAGGGAACAAAGAAAAAGTGTGAACAAAGAGGGTCTGGTCTTCTTACACCAGACCACTACTCAAGAGATTCACCTGGAGGAAATCTGCTCAGGAGGGAGCTGTGCTGCATGAGAACCACCTCTGCTTGTCGCAGAGAACAAGCGGCAGCTGTGAAAGGAGACATTGAACAACCAAAAGACCCGACCACTAACCACAGCCACCACTTAATCTCTTCCCACGCTGCAGCAGAATATGTGTATCCCGGATCGGCATCTTCAGCCACCTGATGATAGACAACCCCTTAGGAGAACACCATATTGACTCGAGTGACCACACCACCACCACAATCATCATCATGTGCCATGTCATGTGACGAGGGCAATCACGGTCTTTACCATGATTGTTCTTGGCAAATTTTTCTACAGAAGTGGTTTGTCGTTGCCTTCTACTGGGCAATGTCTTTATTAGACAGGTGACCCCAGCCATTATCAGTACACTTCAGAGGTTGTCTGCCTGGTGGCATTGGTCACATAACCAGGATGTGATGTGCACCAGTCACTCATACGACCATCCACCACCCCCTTGCATGGCTGATTGAGGTGGTGGGGGGTGGCTAAGCAGGTGCTACACCTTGTCTAAGGGGGGAATGAGTCCCTCACACCTCCTTTGGTAGAGCCATATCTCTACTCCACCTCCCAGAACTACAACCGGACCACTGATACAGTAAGTTCCACCGAAATTCCAACAGAATAGCAATTAACCCATCAGACAGCCAGGTTCAAGTAATGTGACACCAGCCAATGAAACCAAGACATTTACAGACAAACTGTTACCACTGAAAAACCCAGGGAGCGATCACCCAGGGCATGCCCTTTCCTCACTGTTACTGTCAGGGAGGAGGTACAGGAGCCTGAAGGCACACACTCAGCGATTCAGGAACAGCTTCTTCCCCTCTGCCATCCGATTCCTAAATGGACATTGAAGCTTTGGATACTACCTCACTTTTTTTAATACGCAGTATTTCTGTTTTGGCACATTTAAAAAGATCTATTCAATATACGTAATTGATTGAGTTGTTTATTTATTATAATGTTTTATTTTATTTATTATTAATTATTTTTTCTCTCTGCTAGATTATGTATTGCATTGAACTGCTGCTGCTAAGTTAAAAAATTTCACATCACATGACAGTGATAATAAATCTGATTCAGATTCTGATGTGTGTATACTATAGGTCATTATATTAAAATACAAACAAGCATTAGAAAGTTAAACTACAAGAAAAATAACAATTCTACAGCGCAATCCACCATGTTTAATGGCAGCGAACGCCCTGGTGTTTAAAGGAACCGCAGAACCGTGTGTTAAAGGGGATGACCTCCCACCGATGTGCAGTAGGAAGCACCCTCGCAAACAGCATTATTGCCTGGTATGGAAACTGCACTGCGGCTGGTAGGCAGGCTCTGCAATGGGGCGTCAAAACTACCCAGGACATCAGTGGCACCAACCTACCCACCGTACAGAATGGTGCTGTAAAAACGACAGTAACATCATGAAGATGCTGGAGGAACAGTTACTTTCCCCGAGCAGTAAGGCTGATCACTACGAAGCCACCCCTCTACCACTACTTTATCATTTCCTGTCAGTCACCTCACGTACAGACACTCCTGGGCCTAGCATCACTTTATGGACATACAATCAATCTATGTAAATAAACTATCTTATGTATTTATACTTATTGTGTTTTTATGATTATTGTATTCTCGATCTTATTGCATTTTATCATGCTGCGTCGGATCTAGAGTAACAATTATTTACAGCTCTGGAGGCTGTATCGGAGAGGCTGCTCAGAAGCTCGGAGTTTTCGGACGAATGGACTCAGTGTCGGCTGTGGTCGGCTGCTTCCAAGGTATTGGCAAGTTGACGGTGCCTGGAGGTTTATGGCAGGGAGTTTCTCCCTTTTACCGCCTGCTATCGGGGACTCGGGAATCGATCGGGACTTTGAGACTTTTTTTCACTGTGCCCATCAAATTATGGTATTGCTTTGCACTGCTGTAACTATATGTTATAATTATGTGGCTCTGTCAGTGTTAGTCTTTGGTTTGTCCTGTTATCTGTGATATCACTCCGGAGAAACATTGTATCATTTCTTAATGCATGTATGCATTTCTAAATGACAATAAAAGAGGACTGAGTGTCCTCATAATCCAATTAATTTTGTTCTTCGTTACACTTGTGTGCTAGAAATGACATTAAACAATTTTGAATGTAATAATTGGGCCCTGGTGTGTTAGGGGGACCACAGGAACAGCGTGTTAAGGGATCGAAGGAACTGGGGCACAGCATCAAAGGTTACAGGGAGAAGGTTGAGAATGATAATAAGTCAACTATGATGGAATTGCGGAGTAGACTCGATGAGCTGAATGGTTTGATTCTACTCCTGAGTGTCTTACGTCAGTCCTGATGAAAGATCTCAGCCTGAAAAAAATGACTCCTTAATCCTCTCCATAGATGCTGCCTGACTTGCTGATTTCTTCCAGCATTTTGTTTGTGTTACTCTGGATTTCCAGAATCTGCAGAAGCTCTTCCTGTATATTTCGTAAAATATTTCATTTTTGCAGGTTAACGGGATACTGTGAACCTTTTATTTGGAGAACCTGTCTCCAAAATTGCCCTCAACTTGGAGGCGGGAGGAGAAGATGGTGGCACGCCTGTGTCTGCGCAGCCCTCTGGTGAAAAATGATATCGTATCTGTTAAATAGGGGCTGTGGACAATTCTGATTTGATGGAGATGGACGTGAAAGCACAGAGGAACATCTGGAAAAATTTCTGAAACGCCTGTTCGCTGCTGTCGTTACTGTGTGGTCGGGAATCTTTCGGAGGGTAGGTCTCAAAATCCCCAGCCTTGCCTGCTTTTGGCGACCGAGAAGGAGGTCGAATCGTTCGGACAGAGATGGCGCTCAGTACTCAGTGTCGGAGAGCTAATCAGAGCTCGAAGTTTTCGGATGACTTAGAGTCGGATTGTGGTCGGCACGGCAGGGAGAGTTTTTCTTCCTTCTCCCGTCTGTGTGAGATGTGGGACCTTTGAGAAACTTTGAACTTTACTGTGCTCACGGACTTCTTCATCAAGTTATGGTATTGTTGCACTGTTTGTAACTATATTTTATAATTATGTGGTTTTGTCAGTTTTTTCAGTCTTGGTCTGTCCTGTGTTTTGTGATATCACACTGGAGGAAATAATGTGTCTTTTCTTAACGCATGCAATACTAAATGACAATAAAAGAGGACTACGTGTCTTCATAATCTAAAAGAAGTGCATGGGCCAGAAAATCCTATTCTGATTCTGCAAAAAATGCATCTTGTGATATTACCTGGTCAATTACAGAGAAAGGTTGGGTGTGGTCTCATGAACTTTGAGAGCACTCTTACTGAAAGATCACCATGGGTGAACGTAGGTGTTGAAGTGAAATTCTGAGGGAAAGGAGCCAGGTGGGAAATATCTCCAATGGGAATTCCAGACCCAATAAGAAGCAATGACCCATGAAATGGCAGACAATGGGCTTTCATGCTGGTTCCCACGTCGGGTTTATTTTGCAAATATTAATCACACAGGCAACAGCAGCTTGCATACATATGAAATGTTTGTGTGGAAAACCAGCCCTGGGAACTTCAGGAGATCATGGAATAACTCGTTCACACTTTAGGAAGGGTCTTTGGTATAGAGAGAGCGTAGAGTAAGTTTTCAGAATCATATTTCTGGTCTTGTGGAAAGGCAGGATAAACTAAATTGTTTTCCTTTGGGAATAAAATTAAATTTAAAACTGCCAGTTGTCCAAAATGACAGGGGGGTTCAGAGAAACTGTTTCCTGTGCCAGGAATGCTGACAGTCAGAGGATAGGAACATGCCCTTAACAATCAAGAACCCATCAATGTCTGCCTTAAATACACCCAATGACTTTTCCTGCACAGTCCTCTGTGGCAATGAACAAAGAGCACATTCATGTTGTTAGTTCTTACCCAGTGCCAATGAAGGGTCTTGGCCTGATCCATCAACCTGCTGAGTTCCTCCAGCATTTTGTGGTGTGTGTTGTTCACTCTGACTTCGTTAGTTTAACAAAAAGTAAGACCTTCTTGCATCACGGCATTGGCATACACTGAGTGGCCACTTTATTTGATATCTCCTCTACGGTACCTAATAAAGTGGCCACTGATTGTATGTTCGTGATCTTCTGCTGCTGCAGCCCAGCTACTTCAAGGTTTAACGTGTTGTGCGCTCAGAGATGCTCTTCTGCACACCACTGCTGAAGTTCAAGTTCAAAGGATTCAAAGTACGCATATTATCAAAGAATGTATAAATTATACAAACTTGAGATTCGTCTCCTTACAGGCAGCCTCAAAACAAGAAACCTGAAAAAATAAATTAAAAAAGACCAACACCCAATGAGCAGAGAAAGAAAGAAGAAACACAAATCATGCAAACAGTGAAAGCAAGCAGCAGCATTCTGACCCAAACTGAGTGGCAGCTGCATGGTTATTTGACTTACTTTCACCTTCCTGTCAGCTCGATCCAGTGTGCCCATTCTCCCCTGGCCTCTCTGATTAACAAGGTGTTTTTGCCCACAGAACTGCCGCTCACTGGGTGTTTTTCTGTGTTTCACCTCATTCTCTGTAAACCCTAGAGACTACTGTGTTTGAAAATCCAAAGAGGTCAGCAGTTTCTGAGATACTCAAACCACCCCATCTAGCACCAACAATCATTCCATGGTCAAAGTCACTTAGATCACATTTCTTCCCTGTTCTGATGTTTGATCGGAACAACAACTGAACCTCCTGACCATGTCTACGCAGCACACACAAAATTCTGGAGGAACTCAGCAGGCCAGGCAGCTGAAGGGTCTCGGCCCGAGACGTCGACTGTACTCTTTTCTATAGATGCTGCTTGGCCTGCTGAGTTCTTCCAGCATTTCACATGTGTTTCTTGGATTTCCAGCATCTGCAGATATTTCCTTGCTTGTGATTTTCTCTTGACCGTGCCTGCATGCTTTTTTGCATTGAGTTGCTGCCACATGATTGGCTGATTATGTACTTACATTAACAAGCAAGTGTACAGGCGTACCGAATAAAGTGGCCGCTGTGTCTCAGATCGAGGCAATGGTGAACCAGACTGCTTACTGTATGTAATAGAGACATAGAGAACTACTGCACAGATGCGAAGTTTCTGGAGTGCGGAGTCTCAGGAGAAGATTTGTCATAAAGATTATTGACCGATACGTACTGGGATTTATGTGCTCACTCCCATGAAGGAGATGAGGGGCTTCCAGCACCATTGTGGTGGTTGTAAATCCAGGTATTGGTCAGTGATGTCAGATCTTGATAACCAACTCTATTTAGGGGCTGCTTATATCTGCATTATTTTACCTTTCACTTCTATCCTGCCGTTTTCCTCTGGCAGTAAAGGTAAGCACAGTTCAAAGGAGTCAATAGAGCTTGAAATCTGGTCATTCTGTACCTGTGGCAGTGATTACCTGTCCCAATACTATTGTAATTCTATGATTTATTTCCACATCTTGCGTCATCTGCTATTTGTAACTTTTTTTGTGGGTTTTTGTTTCCGGGTTTCCATTTCTTTGTGGTGAGATACTTGCATCGGCTGCGCTCTTTATCCTGCATTCTGTTATTGTTTTACCTTGCAATGTCCCAATGCACTGTGTACTGAATCGATCTATATGCACAGTATGCATCTCAAGTTTTTCAATGTAGCTCAGTACATGGTAAACACAAAATAATCTGCAGATGCCGGGGTCAAAGCAACACTGACGAAGGGTTCCAGCCCGAAACGTTGACTGATCGTTTCCACGGATGTTGTCTGATCTGCTGGAGTTGCTCCAGCATGTTGTGAGTGTTGCTGTCCTGACGAAGGGTTCCGGCCCGAAACGCTGACTGATCGTTTCTACGGATGCTGCCCGACCTGCTGAGTTCCTCCAGCGAGTTGTCAGTGTAACTCAGTACATGGGATGATAATAAACTAATTTACTAATTGTCCTTACTATTTAAACCCATCACCCCTACTGGGGTATAGGCCGCTGATAGCAGCTTGACAGACTCCATTAGACAATAAGACCATAAGATATAGGAGCAGAATTAGGCCATTTGGCCCATCGAGTCTGCCATTTCATCGTGGCTGATCCATTTTCTCTCTCAGCCCCAATGTCCCCCTGCCTTCTCCCCATATCCCTTCACATCCTGACCAATCAAGGATCTATCAACTTCTGCCGTGAGTATTCCCAACGGCCCAGGTACAGCGAAAGGCTGGTTTGCAGCAGCATAATGGGCACATGGGCTCAGGCAACACTTAGAACGTACAGTAAGTTATGTATAAATTATGTAAAACAATGTAAAAGGAAAGAACATGATTAAGATTAAGATGAGTTTATTTGTCACATTTACATTGAAATGTAGAGTGAAATGCATCGTTTGTGTCAAATCAAGTCAGTGAGGATGGACTGGGAGCAGCCCACGAGGGTCGCCACACGTCTGGTGCCAACGTAGCAAGCCCACAACTCACTCACCCCTCGCTGGAACACGGGAGGGATATGGAGCACCCAAGGGATACACGCTCAGTCCCGAGGAGAATCTACAAACTCCTTATGGATAGCCATGACAATCGGTGATTGTGGTAATGTCCATGCTACTGTGTCACTCCCTGTGTAAAGCAAGGCATTTGAATGAAAAAAAACGATCAGTGACAAGCCCATGGTAGCCTGGATTACACTGATTTCAGTCATAGAAATATTCAGCTCTTCTAGCAGACATAGATTAGATTAGATTATTAGATTATTAGTAATGCATGCATTAAGAAATGATACAATTTGTTCTTCCAGAATAATATCACAGAAACACAAGACAAACCAAGACTAAAAAAAAACTGACAAAAACCACATAATTATAACATATAGTTACAACAGTGCAAAGCAATACTGTAATTTGATGAAGAACAGACCATGGGCACAGTAAAAAAAGTCTCAAAGTCTCTCGAAAGTCCCATCATCTCACGCAGATGGTTGAAGGAAGAAAACTCTTCCTGCCATGAGCTTCCAGTGCCGCAAACTTGCCGATGCAGCATCCTAATTGAATTGAATTGAATTAGATTTAATTGAAAGAGGGAACTGTCGAGGATTTTTTCTCTGAGAGTCTGGAACTTGCTGCCTGAAAGAGCTGTTGAGGCAGAAACTTCCTCCCAAGAAAACAGTATGTGGATATGTACCCAGAGGGTGGTGATCTAAGATCATAAAACCATAAGACATAGGATCAGAAGTAGGCCATTTGGCCCATCGAGTCTTCTCCACCATTCCATCATGGCTGATTTATTATCCCTCTCAACCCCGTTTTCCTGCCTTCTCCCCATAACCTTTTACACCCTTACTAATCAAGAAACCTATTAACCTCTACTTTAAGTATACCCAATGACTTGGCCTCCACAGTCACCTGTGCCAATGAATCTCACAGATTCAGCATCCTCCGGTTGAAGAAATTCCTCCTCATCTCTGTTCTAAAGGGACATCCTTCTACGTTGAGTCTGGTACTCTGGTACTAGACTCCCCCGCAATAGGAAACACATCCGTGTCCACTCTGTCTAGACCTTTCCATATTTGATAGGCTTCAACGAGATCCCCCTTCATTCTTCAAAACTCCAGTGAGTAGAGTCCCAGAGCCATCAAACGCTCCTCATACGATAACCCTTTCACTCCTGGGGTCATTCTTGTGAACGTCATGAATCTTAGGGAAGCAGGTTGAAAACTGGAGGCGCAATGGGACAAATGGTCTCTCCTTTTCCATGCTTGGTTTATATTTTTGGGTTTGTTAGAATATGATTTTAAAAAACAGAGGTTAAAATCCTTTTTCTGGTTGCAGCCTTTGCAATGAACAATCAGTCACCTTACGTGATGGAGAGCACTCGGTAAACACATTCCTTACAGACGTGCATTTACACACACGTACAACTATTGCTTTGTCATTCTGCTGTCACACTGAGTGTGCATGCTTCAATGTCTCCCCCAGTATATTCTCATAATGGGTCCTGGACCGAGCTAACGCGCTTGGGTTGGTTTTATGGGGCCTCTTCTGCCTTACACAGCAGAATATTCCATTTCTTTAGTAACGGGGATATGTAAATATGTCTATGTGTTTGTATACTGTATTTAATGTAGAGAGTTCTGTTTATTTTGTAATATGATTGTAACTACATTGTGGGGTGCATCATATTCTGATTCATATTGTCTTAAGTTAACTTGTGGGTAATTAAAGATGATATGTCCTAGGGTAAAAAATGAGGAGGTGATCACCCTCCGTAGGGGAGAGACTCTGGGGTCACTAGGAGTTCACACCACACAAAACATGGAGCTATTATTGTTTTCTGCTATATATCTTTCTGTAAATATTGGGAGCTTTTACTATTTTCACTAATTTATGTAAGTTTGATTTTTGACACACCTAATAAACACCCTTGCACTAAAGTAAATGACTCCAGCCATTTTTCCTTAAGTCATAACCCTTGTGTCTAACACCTATACATACTCCTGATAAAAGGAAGAACGTTCTTCATTCCAGTGCCAGGGTTAAGTTGCAATGGTCACCCCACATAAATACCACAGGAGACCCAGGAGTTTCTCAAAAATGAAGATACTTATCTAAAATCTGTGGATTATGAATCCCATGTTCCAACAAAATCTTGTGGGTTTGCTTCTTTCTCTGTGAATTACCTCAAATTCTAATACTGTAAGTTGGACTCAGGATGCAACCAAAAACACAAGAGATTTTGCAGATGCTGGAAATCCAGTACAACACACACACACACACACACACACACACACACACACACACACACACACACACACACACACACACACACACACACACTCCTGGAGGAAACTCCAGATCAGGCTACATCTAGGGAAGGAAATGAACAGTTGGACTTTCAGGCTGAGACTAGAAAGGAAGGGGGTAAAAGCAGAATAAAAAGGTGGGAAAATGGAAGATGTGCAAGCAGGCACTCCTCACTAGGCATCACCTATCACCTGGTGTTATGTATCACCTGGTCTTACCTATCACCTGGGGTCACCTATCACTTGGTCTTACCTATCACCTGGTCTTACCTATCACCTGGGGTCACCTGTCAACAACTGTCTCACCTATCATCTGGTGTCACCTATCACCTGGTGTCACCTATCACCTGGCCTCACTTATCACCTGGTGTCACCTATCTCCTGGTCTCACCTGTAACCTGGTGTCACCTATCAGTTGGTCTCACCTATCTCCTGGTCTCACCTATCACCTGGACTCACTTATCTCCTTCCCCTCATCCTCTGCACCCTATTCTGGCGTCTTTTCCCTCCTTTCCAATCCTAATGAATGGTCTCAGTCCCACCATAGATGCTACCCTTTGTATATTTGCTCTTTGTTGATGTCACTTGTAATTTCAGAATGTATTGACCATGATTGATTGCCTTGCTAGAACGTTTTGAATGGTAGTTAAGAGTCATGTCAATGTGTCCTTGGAGTCACATACAGATCAGATCTTTATCAACTCTATTCCAAAAGCTATTGGTAAATAAGGTGAGTTATACCATAGAACGAAGGTTTGTGATCACCGATGAGTTCTCCTATGCTATGTTCATTGCATTAACTGAATTAAACTTCTTCAAGGTTCAAAGTTCAAAGGAAGTTTACTATCAAAGTACATATATATCACCACATACAGCCCTGAGATTCATTTTCTATAGAATAATCTATAGAATCCATAGAATTAATAAATTTATAGAATAGTCCTTGAAAGTGAGTCCATTGGTTGTGTGAACATTTCCATGATGTGGCAAGTGAACTTGAGTGAAATTATTCCCTTTGGTTCCAGAGCCTGATGGTCGAGGGGTAGTAACTGTCCCTGAACCTGTTGGTGTGAGTCCTGAGGCTCCTGTGCCTCCTTCCTGATGGCAGCAGCAAGAAAAGAGCATGTCAGAGGCAGAGGGGGTCTCTGATGATGGATGCTGCTTTCCTGCAACAGTGTTTCATGTAGCTGTGCTCAGTGTTTGGGAGGGCTTTACCTGTGAAGAATTGGGCCGTATCCACTACTTTTTGTCGGATTTTCCATTCAAGGGCATTGGATGTTTCCATACCAGGCTGGGATTCAGCCAGTCAATACACTCTCCACTAAATGTTTATAGAGATTTGTCAACGTTTTTGATGTCATGCCAAATCTTGGCAAACTCTGAAGGAAATAGAGGCACTGTTGTACTTCCTTTGTAACTGCACTTGCAGGCTGGACCCAGGACAGGTCCTCCTAAATAATAACACTGAGGAATTTAAAGTTGCCGACCCTCTCCACCTCTGATCCCCCCGATGAACACTGTCTCATGGATCTCTGGTTTCTTTCTCCTGCAGTCAATGATCAGCTCCTTGGTCTTGCTGACATTGAGCAAGAGGCTGCTGTTGCTGTGCACAGAATGATTTGAAGTAATATCATTTTACCTGTGGCCTAGGCAACCTGATTACTAGCTCAGCCTCTTAACAATTACTGTTCCAATTTGCTTCATTTTAACAATAACCAATGCTGATAGATGGTTTAGAGAACATAATAACCTTTTATAGCAAGTCCTGCAATCTACTTAAGACGTACCAGGGAGTCTTTGCTGTGACCTACATTGTGTGTTCCATGTCACATCCTCTACAGTTACAGTACTGTGCAAAAGTCTTAGACACATATACAGTATATGCAGCCAGGGTGCATAAGACTTTTGCACTGCCCCGTACAATCAGTTAAGTTTCTTCAGTGATTAGTTTATGAACTCCTCAGTTCTCCAGCCATTGACATGAAGAAGCCATTTGCTTGATCATTCATTGTCACACCATTTTTTAGCATGTTTAGATTGCTTGCTAGCAAGTTTACATGATATTAAAAAGATGGGTCTCCTCTCTCCGATCCAAATGGATGCATTAAGCTGTGATAAAAATCAAGCTGCCACGGTTTGGCCAACTCCCTCAATCTGTCACTGTCTCTTTGTAATGTTATGCTCCTGTCTAGACTACTTACTATGCCACCGATTTTTGTGTCATCAGCAAAGTTAGATATATTGCTCCCTATTGTGTTATTCAAACCATTAATAAATATAGTGAATAATTGAAGTCACAACACTGAAACTTGTGGGATATCTTTTGTCACTCCCTAGCACTTTGACACTCTGCTCTATACAGCTTGGTTGCTCAAGCTCCAATGTATTGTCATTCAACAGTATACATGTGTACCACCAAAGGAAATAATGTTCCTTCAGACCGAGGTGCACAGCACAGCATATATAACTCACGCACAGCACATAAAATAATATTACCGCTAATAAATTAATAAATAGTAAGGTGCATTTATGACACAAGTAAAAAAATTAACTGTGTTTCATATGTGATGAAACCAGGGTGTCAGTAGCCTGGGGGAAGAAGTTGCTTACAATCCTTGCCCTTGTGCTATGGTACCCACTGCCTGATGGTAGGCAGTCAAAGAGGTTGTTAGCTTCAACATGAGCATCAGTTTGGGTAACTCTTTTACCTGAGGGTGGTTTGAAGAAGATTCACTAAGTTATAAACACAAAAGGTCCTGCAGATGCTGGAAATCCATAACAACCCACACAAGATGCAGGAGGAACTCAGCAGGTCAGGCAGCATCTATGGAAATGAATAGGCAGTCAGTGATTTGGGCCGGGCCTTGATCAGGACTGGAAAGGAAGTGGCAAGAGGCTAGAATAAGAAGGTGGGGTGGGGGGAGGAGGAAGGGGTGCAAGCTAGAAGGATGGATCATGTGAAGGGGCAGGGGGATGAAGTAAGAAGGATGAAGCTGGGAGGTGATAGGTGAAAGAGTTAAAGGGCTGAAGAAGAAGGAATCTGATAGGTGAGGATAGTGGACCATGGGAGAAAGGGGAGGAGGAGGAGCACCAGAGGGAGATGATAGGCAAGTGAAAAGAAGAGAAGGGATAAGATGGAAGCCAGAAAGAGGAATAAAAAAAGAGGAAGAGAGAGAGAGAGGACAAAATTACTGGAAGTTAGAGAAATTGATGTTCGCGCTGTTAGGTTGGAGGCTACCCTGATGAGATATGAGGCATTGCTCCTTCAATCTGAGTGTGGCCTCATCGGGGCAGTGGAGGAGACCATGTCGATTCCTAGGGTGAAGGAATGATTGATCAGGTTGGTTTGTTATTCACTGGAATTTGGAAGAACGAGAGGTGATTTCATTCAGCCAAAAGTTCTGATGGGACTTGAGAAGGTAGATATGGGGATGGGAGGGATCCAGATCTATTGGGCATTGTCTCATAAACAGACGGTAGATAAAGAATAGCTTTATTTGTCACATGTATATTGAAACATCGAAGCTGAGTCTGAGGATTGTGCTGAGAGAAGCCCGCAAGTGTCGCCTCACTTTCGGCTAACATAGTATACCCACAACTCACTGACCCTAATCCTTACATCTTTTAGAATGTGGGATGGAACTGGAGCACCCGGAGGAAACCCATGCAACCATTTAAGACAGAAATGAGGAGTGATTTCTTCCCTCCAAGGATCATGAGTTATTACAACTCCTGAGTTGCAATACATTCAGTACACCTGTACACCTGCTCGTTAATGCAAATATCTAATCAGCCAATCATGTGGCAGCAACTCAATTCAGAAAAGCATGCAGACATGGTCAAGAGGTTCAGTTGTTGTTCAGACTAAACATCAGAATGGGGGAAGAAATGTGATCTAAGTGACTCTGACTGTGGAATGATTGTTGGTGCCAGACAGGGTGGTTTGCATATCTCAGAAACTGCTGATCTCCTGGGGTTTTCACACACAACAATCTCTAGAGTTTACAGAGAATGGTGTGAAAAACAAAAGACATTCAGTGAGTAGAAGTTCTGAGGGTGAAAACACCTTGTTAATGAGAGAGGTCAGAGGAGAACAGCCAGACTGGTTCAAGCTGACAGGAAGGCAACAGTAACTCGAATAACCACGAGTTACAACAGTGGCGTGCAGAAGAGCATCTCTGAACACACAACACATTGAACCTTGAAGTGGATGGGCTATAACAGCAGAAGACCACAAACATATGCTCAGTGGCCACTTTATTAGGTACAGGAGGTAATGTGATCCAAGTAGCTTTGACCATAGATTGATTGTTGGTGCCAGATGGGGTGGTTTGAGTACCTCAGAAACTGATGATCTCCTGGGATCTTCACCCACAACAGTCTCTAGAACTTACAGAGGATGGTGCAAGAAATAAAAAGCAACCAATGAACGGTGGTTCTGTGGGCAAATGTGCTTTGTTAATAAGAGAGGGGGTTCCTTGAGGTGATTATAGCTATGGGAGGAAGTGGGGACAAGCTCCCATTAACTATTAGATGCTCCCAAAGGTGTTCATCTCAAATAGCCTCTGACAACCAAGTCCAGATCCAGGCTTCACATTTGGTTTGGCTACTAAGCCCAGCAAATGTTTCTACTGCTAGGAGAAGGGGCAAAAACAGTGCTTTACTGGTGCTTTAAAAAACAGTCATTTCAGGCAGATGGGGCTCATCAGCTGTGGTTGGTAGCTCATCTAGGAGAAGGAAAACTCTGATCTCAACCATTTGCTGCCTTGTGTCTATACCCACCCATGTGGAAGGCTTCAGGAGTAAACCCTGAGGAAAATAAATGGAGCTGGAGGCGTTAAGGCAGTCCTATGTTGAGCTCAACGCTAACTGGCAACTCCTACAAAGCTGCTTGTGCCAAACTATATCGGTCTCTGCCGCTCCTTTGGACTCCTCAGCTGCGGGGTGAGGGGGAGCCTGCTGCATTAGCAATAACTTGCTTTCCATATCGTACTACCCTGGCTTGATTATACGTAGACAGCTAGGACACAATATCCAGAGCTGACCCTGGCCAATGGAGGGCCTCAATGAGGGAGGTCAGAGGAGAATGCTGACAGGAAGGTGACAGTAACTCAAATACCAGCCTGTTACAACAAGTGGTGTGCAGAAGAGCATCTCCGAATGCACAACACATTCAACCTTGAAGTGGTTGGGCAGAAGACTATGAGCACACAGAAATATGCTCCGTACCTCCTGTACCTAATAAAACAGCTACTGAGCGTATACTCAAGGCAGAGAGATTTTAGATTGATGGAGAAATTGAGATGTGGGACATTTGAGAGACTTTGAACTTTTACTGCGTTCATGGACCTCTTCATCAAGTTATGGTATTGTTGCACTGTTGTAACTATGTTATAATTATGTGGTTTTGTCAGTTTTTTCAGCTTTGGTCTGTCCTGTGTTTTGTGATATCACACTGGAGGAAATATTGTATCATTTCTTAATGCATGCATTACTAAATGACAATAAAAGAGGACTGCATGTCTTCATAATCTAAAAAAAGTCAAGGGTTAGGAAAACGGGCAGGAGAGTAGATGAGGCCACAATGTTAGTGAATGCTGGAACAGGTTAGAGGGACTGAATGGACTACTCCTGCTCCCATTTCTTATGCTCCTACATTGTTAAACTTTAATTGAATCATCTCTGGAAGACTATGTACAACCACAGAGAGCAGCCATACCCACTACACTGTCTGTACTTCCCCACAAGAATCTCCGAGAGTTAATCAGACACAATCCAGACTCGATGTAATTGTAAATATGTTGAAGGAAATCTATACCTTGATATATACCCACTTTCCTGTTGCCTTGGAAATAAAGCTTGTCTTTTAATAATGTTGGTAGTGACACCTCTTGGTCACAGAACAGAAAGCCAGACTCTAAGACTCAACACAGTGTGGGTAACAGTAACTTTCATTTTTTTCTGCTTTCAATGCAGCAGTAGATATTGTAACTATTACTGTTCCCTTTGATTGACCTTTCAACCTTCTTTAAGATCAATCTAACCCTTCCCTTCTGCAACATTTGTACATCGCCCTCCATTTTTCTATCATCCATCTGCCTATCCAAGAAATTAAATGTCCCTAATGTACCTGCCTCCACCATCAACACTGGCAAATGCTCCACGCACCAACCGCTGTCTGTGTAAAAACGAATAACCTCTGTCACCCCCTTGTACTTTCCCCAATCACCTTAAAATTATGGCCCCTCATTTTTGCCGTGGGAAAACGTCTCTGGCTGTCCACTCTATCTGTGCCTCTTATAATTGTGTACACCTCTATCATGTCATCTTTCACCTTCCTTTCCTCCAAAGAGAGAAGTCCTGATTCACTCAACCTATCCTCATAAGACATGCTGTCTAATCCAGGCAGCATCCTGGTAGATCTCCTCTGCACCCTCTCTAAAGTTTCCACATCCTTCCTATAATGAGGCAACCAGAACTGAACACAATACACAAAGTGTAGTCTAGTCACTTCTACAGAACTGCAATATTATCTCGCAGCTCCTTATCTCAATTCCCTAACTAGTGAATACATTAGGGTCTTTTAAGAGCCTTTTAGATAGGTACATGGAGCTTAGAAAAATAGAGGGCTGTGCACTAGGGAAATTCTAGACAGTTTCTAGAGTAGGTTACTCAGTCAGCACAACATTGTGGACCAAAGGGCCTGCAATGTGGTGTAGATTTCTATGTTCTATGTAATGAAGGCCAATACATCATAACCCTTCCAAACCGCCCTAAGGTGCTGCTGGACTGCCTGAGGTCCGCCAGCAGTTTGCTTTCTGCTCCAGATTTCAGCATCTGTGGTCTCTTAATTCTTCACCCTCACATGTCCTGCTAGTTTATCCGGCTGTATCCCTTTGTAGGCTCTTTATGTCCTTCTCACCACTTACTAGAGCACTTATCTTGGTACTGGACTGTGTGTGTGTGTGTGTGTGTGTGTGTGTGTGTGTGTGTGTGTGCGTGTGTGTGTCTGTGTGTCTGTGTTTTGCAATTTCTTTGTCCCACAGAGACCTCGTGACTGAATGGCGTCTCTCATCTCCTGGGGTTTGTGATCTGGCTCCAGCAGATATCCGTGTCCATTGTATAGTAATATTCATCAGACAAGAGTCATTTCAAAAGGAACTGAATGTGTGAGCAGGTGATAAAGACAGCAAATGAACTGGAATGAAATGGAGGCAGAAAGCGATTAAGGCTCATCTTTGTGTGTGTTCAACATGGAGAAAAATGTCTCTGGCCATTGTGGGGAACTCACTGTCAGTGATGCTGTGGGCAGAATCGGGGCTCAATGCTGTACTTTGACAGTTAATGATTTATCCCGAGGAAAGGTCTTGACCTGGAACATAAACAATCTCTCTCCCTCCACAGATGCTGCCTGACCTGCTGAGTTCCTCCAGCAGATTGTGGCCTCCTGCAGTTAGTAACCAGTGGTTAGTGGGAAACCAGAGAACAAGAAGGAAACTTGCACAGTCACAGGGAGAACGTACAGATTCTTTAGAGACCGCGGTGGGAATTGAACTCTGATGGCGATTACTGGCATTGTAAAGCAATTACTCTAACCACTATGCTACCGTGTGCGTGCTGTGATTCACACAGTGCAGATTGATCGAATATTGGGGTGAAGATGTGGCAAATGGTGTTTAACGTAGGGAGGTGTGGAGTCAGGTACTTTGGTACAAAGGAACAAAGAAATGATCCAAAACAAGTGAATTTCAGAGAGATCTAGGCATTCCTGGGTGGCGGGGTGGAGCTATTTTTCTACCAAAGGAGGTGTAAGGTGGTCCTCCCCTTCACTAGCCTGCAAGTCACCCTTGGGCAAGGTGTAGCGTCTGCTTAGCCCACCGATCAGGGTCACATGAACCCATGGGAGCAGGTGGTGGATGGTTGTATGAGCAGCCGGGGCAGATCACAAGTCCTGGTTATCTGACCACTGACACCAGGCAGACAATCTCTGAAGAGTATTGAGAATGGCTGGGGTCACCCGTCTTGTAAAGTCGCTGCCCAGAAGAAGGCGATAGGAAATTGCTGGGGGTGGTGTGGCCACAGCGTCCAGGCTGGAGTTGGTGCTGCCCACCCTGCACCAGTGTTTAGTCAGTGGGAGATGGGCTCTATTGTGGTCAACTATGGGTCGATGGCATGAATTTTGGTCTCTTTTATTGAGTGGTCGTGATACCATTTGTGCTTGTGATCTTGTGTGTGCTTTGTGCTGTGTGTGACTGTTGGTACTGTGTTTTGCATCTTGACCCTGCCTTGTTTGGCTGCGTTTGTGAATATTCATGTCTAGTTGAATGACCAATCAAAGTTGAATTGAAAATGGTTTCTGTAGAAAAATTTGCCAAGAGCAATCATGGTCACAGAAAGACCACAATCACCCACATCGTGACACGGCACATAAAGAATGAACTAAGAAGGTATTCTGGTTCCAGAACCACAAAAGGTTGGCTGACAGGTGCAACAAATAGTTCAGAAAGATAGATGGCATGTTAGTCTTTATTAACAAGAGCTTAGAGTTTGAGAAATAGAGAGGTTTTGTTACGGTTGTACAGGGTGTGGATGAGGACACACTTGGAATACTGGGTGTTGTTTACATCTCCTTACCTAATAACAGGATAGAGTAACATCGGAGGCAGTCCAGAGCAGGTCCATTGGGCTAATGTCTGGGAATGAGAGGTATGCCTGCGTTTTGACTGGTCTCTCTCTCTCCGTCTCGCTCAATACTGCTGGAGTCTTGGGTGTTGGGTGAAGTTTAATTGACGCGGTTTGTGGATTGGACTCTGTAGTTCACATTATGATGTGAGGAGAAGATGGTGGCGCGACGCAATGCGCGCAGCCTCTCCGGTGAAATGATATCGTATCTGTTAAATAGGGTACCGTGCACAATTCTGATTTGATGGAGACTGCCGTGAAAAGCACGGAGGGAACATCTGGAGAAACTTCTGAAATGCCCGGTTCGCTGCCGCTGCTACTGTGCGATTGAGAATCTCCGGAGGGAAGGCCCCATATCCTCGGCTTTGCCTGCTGCTGGTGGCCAGGGTTGGGGTCGAAGCGTTCGGTAGAGTTGGTGCTCGGTACTCGGTGTTGGAGGGCTGGTCGGAAGCACGAAATTTTCGGACGACTCAGAGTCGGACTGTGGTCGGGCATGGCAGGGAGAGTTTTCTTCCTTCTCCCGTCTGCATGAGATGTGGGACTTTCGAGAGACTTTGAACTATTTTTTTTACCATGCCCATGGCCTGTTCTTCATCAAGTTATGGTATTGCTTGCACTGTTGTAACTATATGTTATAATTATGTAGTTTTTGTCAGTTTTTCAGTCTTGGTCTGTCCTGTGTTTCTGTGATATCACACTGGAGGAATATTGTATCATTTCTTAATGCATGCATTACTAAATGACAATAAAAGAGGACTGCGTGTCCTCATAATCTAATCTAATAATCTAATGTGTTTCTGGTTTCTGGTTAACCCTTTTTTATTGTTATTTTGTGCGATTTTGATCAGGGCAGACCGGCTCTGCAGCCTGCAGTCACGGTGCTAAATTGAACTGAAATGAACTAAACATTCCTGACTGTTTCACTGACTTTGTAGTTTAATGTTTTATATTCTGTGTTTCTCACTTGATTTTTGCTGTTTGTGTGATTGGTTCTTTTTTTATTGTGCATTGGGTGTTTGATGTTTTCTTTGAAGAGCTTCCATGGTGATTCTTTCTTTCATGGCTGTCCGTGGGAAGACAAATCTCAGGCTTGTATAGAGCATACATACTTTGATAATAAATGTACTTTGAATCTTTGAAGACAGGTAGGGCAGTTTGGGTCTGTATTCTTCGGAGTTTAGAAAAATAAGGAGAGACCTTATTCAAACACGTGAGATCCAGAGGTGACTTTGTCAGGCAGGTGTTGGGATGTTTCTACTGCTGGGATAGTGAAGAGTCTGGGCTGGTGTTTGCTGGAGTTCAGAAGAATGAGTTCAAAGTTCAAAGTAAATTTATTATCAAAGTACATATGTGTCACCAGAGTTACAAAATACACGTGGACTAAGATGTTAACTGTCCTGTGCTGTCACCAGTGGGATCATCAGTTGATCTGCTACCTGTCTTCGGGAGTTTCGGCCCGCTTATGATCAAGACTCCCTCGAGGTGGTGGGCCAGCAGTGCAAAAGCACCACCTCCCACTGGTGAGCTTAAAAACTTGGCATCTGCCCCTATCAGAGTTGTTGGTCACTTCCATCCAACAGATAGTCTGCTCTTCAGGTGTCTATGCAACTACTGAAGGGTTTGCAAGATATGTATACACTGTCTGACTATCTGCCCCTCTGGACATACTTGGTCCACACCCATGCTGATCCTTTCTCTGCTGCCTCAGCTACAGCCCTGCTGGTTGACTTGATCTCTCTTCTAGTGAAGCCAAGGTCACGCAGTCACCTCTGGAGAGTGAAAACAATAAACCCACGGCAGCCTACTTCGAATGGATAGCATGAGACCTTCCACCCTCTGTCTCTGCACTCCGATCACCATATACTACCCAGAGATTCATTTTCTTGCAGGCATTCACTGTAGAACAGAAATACAATAGAATCAGTGAAAGACTACACAAAAACTGACAACCACTGTGCAAATGAAGACGATTTGTGCAAATGGAAAAAAAAGGGACAAATAATAAAATAATAAATAAACAGTAAATAGATAATCCTGAGAACATGATTTGTAGAGTCGTTGAGAATGAGTCTCTACGTTGTGGAATCACCTCAGGGTTGTGGTGAGTACTGTTATCCACACTGGTTCAGGAGCCCGATGGCTGAAGGGTAGTAGCTGTTCCTGAACCTGGTGGTGCCGGATATAAGGGTCCTGTACCACCCACCTGATGGTAGTAGCAAAAAGGGAGCATGGCCTGGATGGTGGGGGTCCTTGATGATGGATGCCGCTTTCTTGTGGCAGTGCTCCTCGTAAATATGCTCAATGGTGGGGAAGACATTGCCTGTGATGGACTGGGCCATATTCAGCACTTTTTGTAGACGTTTCTATTCCTGGGCATTGGTGTTCCCATACCAGGCTAGGATGCAGCTAGTTAGGATACTCTCCACTGTGTACCTATAGAAGTTTGTCAAAGTTTTAAGTGAATTTGTGAATCTATGCAAACTTCTAAGAAAGTAGAGGCGCTGTTGCGCCTTCTGTGTGATGGAACTTAAGCTTTGGTCCCAAGTCAGATACTCTGATGTGTTAATGCCATGGAATTTTAAGCTACTGACCAATCCCCTAATCAGAATTGACTCATGGCCCTCTGCCTTCTTCCTCCTGTGGTACGTAAAATTTAAATGTACAAATAATTATAATATGGATGCTATCTTTTATTCAAATGAAAATATAAACATCTCCACAGTGGTTTGTGGGTCAATAGTTAATTGACGGGGTACCTATGAAACACGGATTAACATGTTGTAAAACCCACTAATAATCAATAACACTGTATCAATTTATCACACACGGGATTACCAACGCAGCTCCCTTCTTGTATATAGCAATGTTCCGGGAGTCTCGGTTGAGTACAAAAGCTGTAGTTCAAGACTGTTTCGGGAGCGATTCACAATAAACTCACAGATTTGTGTTCAACGATAAATAGTAACATCACTCAGGCCAAATCAAGGACTTGCACACAGCCTATGAGACAGCACAGTACTGTGAATTGTATCTTCTGACAGTGACGGCAGTACTGTGTATGAGGCAATACCTCTCCCAATAGAGAGCCAACTATCAAAGTCATCTTTAACTTATCTGAATAACCATTTACAGCAATTTTATAACAACTCACTTATTGTCAGAGCTGTGTCCCATAGTAAATCACTGACATGCATTCTGAGCAATGCATTTTTCATGCTTTTGAAATCTTCCCTTTCTGACAGAAAAATGACATTAATCTAATCCAATGTATACCTTTCTGCAGTTCAGACATAAGCCATGTGTTACAAATAATCATTCTCAATGCATCAGCAGGGTAATAGCGCAGGTATTTAAAACGCATGTAAGCCGCGCAATAATTGTTCACAGATGGTTGAGATGCAGATGTTCATACTTATCCATGAAAATAAAGATTCTTGTAGCTGGAGGAATGGAATTTGTACACCTCAGCAATGCAATTAGATCAGGATAAAATCTAAAGCATTTAATCTTCCTTGTAGCCTGACAAGCAGGAGAAATGTCCTTACTTTAGATGTTTAACCATCTACAGATGTTTGACATGCCTGCTCTGAAAGTGGCAGATAGAAGGTTGGGTCTGCTCAGATCATGTGTCAAAGTGCTTTAGCTCTGAAAGCCGTCCCATGATTCATGACATTCTTCAGCCTCTGAGGTAAAGGAAAGCACATGGTTCCTGTCAGAGTTCTCAACGAGCTCAGCCGTCAAGTCGTCTGAAGTCAATTGAAACTCGGAGCAGGAGACGGGTGAGGTGTTTTTTTTTAAATCTCGCTCAATATCTCCTCGAGGAAGTCTGGATGGATTTCAAATGATTTGCCGGTGACTTTCCACCAAACTAGGAGCAGGAGTAGGCCAACAGGCCCCTCAAATCTGCCACGATATTCAATATATTCATGACTGATCTATTCTGGTCTCAATTCTTCTTCTAAGCCAGTTCCCCATCACCCTCAGACCCACAGTCTTTTATATTTCTCCACCAGGGTGTATGGAGTGTTCAGGGAGGGGTAGCACCTCTGGTGAAGGGGCTTGTCATGTTCATTCCAGGGGCAGCTCACCCACCTTTGGTCCCCAATGGACACTCAGCTCTTCCCTGTGGCTCCAAGTAGCTGCTTGCACGCGACGGCGGCCTCACGCCGGTACGGGCAGGCTAAACCAGGTGAGCGTAGCTGTCTTCGTAGCCCGGGGGGACAGGAACAGGCCTGTCAGCTCTGGTACGTGAAGTCAGCTCTGGTGGGCTGGGTGGATGAGATCCAATGACCAAGAAGGCGGTTCTGCGACGCTTTGTGGAGAGTGAAGGGCATAACGAGGTACAGACAAAATTATGGTCATCCACTGCAACCTGGAAGACCCCAGTTGTGACGATAACTTGTACCACTGAACCCAGACTTCTGAGGTGGAGAGAGTGGAACTGTCCCAGTGCAATGGCTTTCCAACTTTAGAAAAACTCTCCCACGGAGGTTTCCCGTCAGCATTGGATATGACGGATAACCAATCAATCAATCATTTTGGCGCCGGAAGCTGGCAACGCTTGCGGGCTGCCCCCCAGCACAGTGTCAGACTGTCTCAGGTGTTGACAGAAAATGATGCATGCTCTGATGTTTTGATGTATATGTGACAAATAAAGCCAATCTTAATAGGAAAGAGAGTCTAAAGGCATCATCTGCATTGTAAACCAGTTAATAAATAAAGCACCAATTGGAAAGGAGATATCAGTTATCGACTCTCCTGGAAGGTGGGACCACACTGGGCGGATAGTCCTCACGGACTGAATGGCTGTCTCCTGTGTCACAGCTAACCTACGACGCTGTGCTTCTCACTCCAGTTCATACTGGATTGGGTTGGGAATTTCCGGTGGCTGCCCCTGGAAAGGGAAAATGGAGCTGCATTTGTCCAGTGCTCTGTCACACTGCCTGAAGCCCAGAAATACTCCCTCGTGCAGTGTCCCACAGTGGGAACTCCAGGGATGTGCTGGCTGGTACACCCACCCCAGCAAAAGGTTATTGATCCAAAGAAGGGCGCAGGAAGTGGCATTTGAAGACAAGGACAAGGACTATTTGATTTAGAGATACAATGGGAACAGGCCCTTCCAGCCCAACAAGATGCACTGCCCAGAAACCCACCTATTTAACCTTAGCCTAATCACAGGACAATTTATCGGTACGTCTTTGGACTGTGGGAGGGAACTGGAGTACCCGGAGGAAAACCATGTGGTTCACCGGAAGAACGTGCAAACTCTTTACAGTTGGTGCTGGATTTGAACTCTGAACCCAGGCTGTAATGGCAGTGCAAGAACTGCTATGCTATATAGAACATAAACCATGGAACAGCACAGCACAGTTCAGGCCCTTTGGCCCACGACATTGTAAATCTACACTAAGATCAATCTAACTCTTCCCTCCTACACAGCCCTCCATTTTCCTTTCTATCTCGGCCTGAAATGTCGACTGTTTAGTCCCCTCCATGCATGCTGCCTGACCTGCTGAGTTCCTCCAGCGTTTAGAGTGCATTGCTCAGGGTTTCCTGCATCTGCAGAATCCCTTGTGTTTAAGAGTCCTTTAAACTCCCCTAAAGGGTCTGCCTCTGCCTCCGCCCCTGGCAGTGTGTTCCACTCACCCACTGCTCTCTGTGTAAAGAACCTGCCTCCGACATTCTTCCAATCACCTTAAAATTATGCCCCTTGTAATCGCCATTTCTGTCCTGGGGAAAATTGCCTGGCTGTCCACAATCTGTTGTACCTACTGTATATCTATCATAATCTGCATCCTCCAGAGAGAGGAGATGGGCAAGGGGGATTGGGGGGAGGAGGAAGACTGTGGGGTCTTATGTGAAGGCAATAACGGAGAGGGGGTGGGGTGCAAAGAGTGTGTCGTGATGCCCTTTCCCAGTTGTTCTTTCTCCTCTCCCTTGCATCAGGCAGACAATACAAAAGCTTGGGAATATACACCACCAGGCTTAAGGGAAGCTTCCATCTTGTTGTTGTTAGACTCTTGGACACTGAAGATGATTTCTCAATCTGCCTCATCATGGTTGTCTGCACTTTATTTGTCTGGCAGCTCTTCACTTCCTCTGTAACACTTATCTCATTGTAGAAGGGATTATTTTAGCTGTGCATTTCGGATTCAGATTCATTTATTTATCACACATATATCAAAGCACTCGGTGGCGGGGTGGAGAAATGTCTCTACCAAAGGAGGTGTAAGACACTCCTTCCCCTCGCTAGCCTGCAAGTCACCCTTGGGCAAGGTGTAGCACCTGCTTATCCACCCTCCCCCCCCGCCACCGATCAGGGTCATGTGAAGCCATGGGGGCAGGTGGTGGATGGTTGTATGTGCAGCTGGTGCATAACACAAGTCCTGGTTGTGTGACCTCTGACACCAGGGAGACAATCTCTGAAGAGCATTGATAGTGGCTGGGGTCACCCGTCTTGTAAAGACACTGTCCAGAAGAAGGCAATGGCAAACCACTTCTGTAGAAAAAATTGCCAGGAACAATCACGGTCATGGACAGACCGTGAACGCCAGCGTCATATGATGCAGCACATCATGATGGTGATGGTCCAGTTTTGGTCACCTACCTGGCCCTGCTTCTGATTCCGATGATGACATCTAAACATACAGTGAAATGCATCATTTACATTAACGACTATGACAACCTGCAAGGGTTGCCAACACATTCCGGTGCCAACATAGTGTGCCCACAAATTTCTGCAGGAAAACAAGGATGACACAGTAGCAGGTCAATTAGTAAACAAGAGGAAATCTGGTCAATTAGTACAACGCTTTACAGCACCAGCAACCTGAGTTCAATTCCTGCTGCTGTCTGTAAGGAGTTTGTACGCTCCTTTCCATACGCACATGGGTTTCCTCCGGGTGCTCTGGTTTCCTCTCACTTTCCAAAGACATACCGGTTAGTAGGTTAATTGGCCACAAGGGTATAATTGGGCAGCACAGGCTTGTTCAACCGGAAGGCCTGTTACCATGTGGTATAGCTAAACTTGTTACATGTCATGTTATATGAACTGGGCGATCATGGTCTTTCCAGCCTTTTTATTGGCTACATAGTTCCAAGCTTTCCCTGGTAATGCACCTCAACTCTTCCTGTGCTGCATTGACAACTGCATTGGTGCTGCTTCATGCACCCATGCTGAGGTCACCAATTTCATCAACTTTGAGTCCAACTTCCACACTGCCCTTAAATTCACTTGGTCCATTTCAAACGGTTTCAAAGGTACGATTAATGTCAGAGGAATGTATACGATATGCATCCTGAAATTCTTTTTCTTCATAACCACCCACGAAAAGAGAGAAGTGCCCCAAAGAATGAATGACAGTTAAACGTTAGAACCCCAAAGCCCCCCCAGCTCCCCCCTCCCATGCGTAAGCAGCAACAAAGCAACGAACCCCCCTTCTCCACCAGTAAAAAAGCATCGGTGCCCTCCACTGAGCATCAAGCGTGCAGCAAAGCATCAATAAAGAAACAAACTTGCAGTAACCCAAACACTACTCCTTCACCCGGTAATTTGACTTACCACAGGCTCTCTCTCTCCCTAATAAGGGAAAAAGCAATGTCTCCATTTCACAGCGAGAGGGGAGACATAACAAACAACTCACTGACTTACGATGTTAAAAGTTCGTTGCTTCACTCTTTCTGAACTCTGTGCCCAAAGAATTCTGACACCTCCCTCCCCTTTCTCGATCTCTCTGTCTCTACCCCTAGAGACCAAATGTCTACTGACATCTTTTATAAACCTACCGATTCCCACAGCTATCTTGACTATACCTCTTCCCACCCTGTCTCTTGTAAAAATGCTATTCCCTTTTCTCAATTCCTTTGTCCCCACCACATCTGTTCCCAGGAAGAGGCATTCCTTTCCAGGACATCAGAAATGTACTCCTTCAAAGAAAATGGTTTTCCTTCCTCCACCATTGATGCTGTCCTCACCCGCATCTCCTCCAGTTCCTAGATATCCACGCTCACCCCATCTTCCTGCCTCCTTAACAGGGACAGAGTTTCCCTTCTCCTCACCTACCACCCCATGAGCCTCTGCTTCCAATACATTATTGTCTGCAACTTCTGCCGTCTTCAATGGAATCCTACCATCAAACACATCTTTACCTCCCCTCCCTAATCTCTGCTTTCCACAGGAATTGCTTTTTCCAAGACTCCCTTGTCCATTCATCCCTCCCACTAATCTCTCTCCTGGCACACAAGCGACAGAAATGGTACACCTGCCCATTCACCTCATCCCTCATCTCCATACACACCCCAAACAGTCCTTCCAGGTGAGGCAACACTTCACCCTCAGTTCTGTTGGGGTTGTCTATTATATCCGGTGCACTCGATGTGGCCTCTTCTACACTGGCGAGACCCGACGTAAGTTGGGGGACCACTTTGTCGAGCACCTCTGCTCCATCCGCTAACAGTGGAATTTCCTGGTGGCCAACCATATTAATTCCTATCCCCATTCCCGTGTGGGTCCATGGTCGGCTCTTCTGCCATGACGAGGCTACTCTCACTCTCTGACGAAGCGCAACATCTAGGTAGCCTCTGACCTGATGGCATCGACTTCTCCTTCTAGTAACATTTTTTTCCCTCCCCCTTTCCTCTTCTTCTGTTTCTCTCTCTGGCCATGTACATTTTCTCACCTGCTTATCAATCTCCCCTGGTGCCTCCCTTCTTTCCCTTTCTCTCTTATCAGATTCCTCCTTCTCCAGCCCTTTACCTTTCCCATCGATGTGGATTCCCACCTAGCTTCGCCTATACCTTCAAGTTATTCTTCTTCCCCTCTCCCCGTGTATTTATTCTGGTGTCTTCCCCTTCCTCTCCAGTCCTGAAGAAGGGTCTCACCTGAAATGTTGAGTTCCTCCAGCATTTTGCATGTTGCTTTGGATTTTCAGCATCTGCAGAATTTCTTGCGTTTACATTTTTTTCTTTTTTTCTTAAAGCCCATCACCCTATTGGCCACTAACAGCAGCTCACCAAAGTCCTCTTCCTGGTCCAGTCTTTCGAGTTGTCCTCAGGTGTAGCCCATTTTCAAAGATCATTCCTCTCCCAGGGATGAGGTCTTCGGAGCTTCCACTGACGTTTCTACAGCACCATGCCAACCCTCCTCCTTCTGCAGCCGGGAGTTGGGACTAACCACGGCTGAGCTGATGAAACACAATCGAATCAGAGAAAAACTACACGCAGGTAAAGACTGACAAACAATCAACGTTAACCACATTGTCAGAGGTCCTCTAAAACTGTTGACATGGGCGAACTGCCAGCCTCATGATAGGAAAGGACACATGGAGAGGGAAGAATAGAGGGAGGAGGAGCAGGCCAGAGTAACCGAGGCTCCGGTTATAGAGGCTAAATGGATGTGATGGATCGAAGAGGGAGATGGGCAAGGTTGAGACGCCACATCTGAAACTATTATTAAACCCCAGTGAGAAGAAGCTTTGCAGTGACAAGATGAGGAGGGCTGAATTCAAACCACTTCCAAACAAGGCAACATGCTGCATATCCACAGGCTGCACTAACGTAGCTGTTAGCGCCATGCCGTTACAACTCAGGGCATTTCGGAGCTTGGAGTTCAGTTCGGAGTTTGCACGTTCTCCCGTGAACCGTGTGGGTTTCCTCCCGGTGCTTCAGTTTTCTCCCGCAGTCCAAAGATGTACCGGTTAGTGGGTTAATTTGACATTGAGAATTGTTCTGTAACTAGGCTAGGGTTGACTAGGTGGGTTATTGGGCTTGTTTGGCCAGAGGGGCCTGTTCTGCGTCGTATTTCTAAATAAAATAAGATAAAGGCCACTGGCTACAGCTTTGTCTCAAAATGAAGGTGGGGTGTAGGATCACAGGGGGAACACAAACAAAATGCTGGAGGATCTCAGCAGGCCAGCCAGCATCTGTGGAAAGGAATAAGCAGTCGACGTTTCGGGCTGAGACCCTTCATCAGGACTGGAAAGGCAGGGGGAAGATGCCCGCATGGATACGTGGGGGGAGGGGAAGAAGACTAGCTGGAAGGTGATAGGTGACGTAGATCGGTGGGGGAGGAGTTTTGAAGTAAGAAGCTGGGAGATGATAGGTGGAAAAGCTAAAGGGCTGAAGAAGAAGGAATCTGATAGGAGAAGAGAGAGGGCCATTGGTGAAAGGGAAGGTGGAGGGGCAGCAGGGGGAGGTGATAGGCGGGTGAGAAGAGACAAGTTGGGAAATGAAGACGAGGGAAGTGGGAGGGAGAATAATAATTACTGTAAGTTGGAGAAATTGATGTTCATGTCATCAGATTGGAGGCTACATGGACGGAATATGAGTGTTGCTCCTCCAACCGGAGTGTGGTCTCATCATGGCAGAAGACGAGTCCATGGACTGACAGGTTGGAATTGGAATGGGGATAGGAATTGAAATGATTTGCTGCTGGGAAATCCTGTATTTTGCGGATGGAGCGAAGGTGCTCGAGAAATCACTGGGGAAACTAGGGTTAAACGAGGTGGTGAATATTTTTCTTTGAGTGCAGCACTTGGAGAGACTGCAGGCGCACAGCTGTGTTCTGTCTGAGCTGAAGGATGGTTAATCAAGCCCAGTCTGCGGGAGTTTGAGGTCAGGAATACATTCCAAACTTAACTCTCGTCCTGTTTTTATTCTGAGACATTTCACTAAGTAAGTACATCTGGCAGACGAGCAGGAGAGGACCATGTCTCTGTATGCGAAGGTACAATTACTCTGGAGAAAACCCCACCGATCACTGCTTCCTTCACATGTTTTTTTTACTGTTATTTGTAGTAATCATTGCTTATTAAGACAATATAACTTGTACCATATTTTGTTTGGCTTGAAGTCTTGGCCTTGATGCAGTTGAGTTCATCAGACTGACTGAGGGCAGAGTGGTCGTACTCATTCCAGATGGAAATTTTGGTCTAAAGCCCAAGACACATCACATTATATTGATTCTTCTGGCCTCCAGATTCCCTTCAATTTCCTATACTTCATGCACCATTCACATGTCAGCTTCCAAATGCATCGAACAGACTCAACTCAGATCCAGTGTTTACATTGAATCCTGATGAAGGGTCTTGGGCTGAAACTGTTTGTTTATTTCCATAGTTACTCCTCAGGTCCCTTTTAAATCTTTCCCCCTATGCCTTTATGCTTTTGTTGCCTTTCCCTGGGGATAAAAGACTGTTTGCATTCCCCATATCTGCGTCCCTCTTGATTTAATTCTCCTCTGTCAGATCACCCATCAGTTTCCTACATTCCAAGGAATAAAGTCCTAGCTTGCCCATAACTCAGACCCTCGAGTCCTGGAAACATCTTCTTTGCTCTTAGAGTCACAGAGCCGTTGAACACTAGCACACAGAAACAGGTCCTTCAGCCCATCTAGTTCATGCTGAACTGGCTAGTCCCACTGACTCTGTGACTCTACATAGGGAGAATACAGAGAGTGGTGATCACAGTCCATAAAACCTTGATCCAGAATTGTGATGGGAGCAAATTGCTTTACTGGAGCTAGCATGAGTGGTCGACATGGACCGAATCTGATTAGAATCAGGTTTAATATCACTGGTGTACATTATGACATTTGTTGTCCTACGGTGGCAGTACATTGCAACACATAATAATTTGAAAAAACTATAAATTACAGTAAGAAATACAGTATATACAGTATTAAAAATAAATTAAGTACGTAGTTCAAAAAGAGAACAAAATAAAAGTAGTGAGCCAGTGTCCATTTAGAAATCTGATGGCGGAGGGGAAGAAGCTGTTTCTAAAGCACTGAGTGTGTGTCTTCAGGCTCCTGTACCCTCTCCTTGGGTGGTAGCAACGAGAAGAGGGCATGTCCTGGGTGTGATGCCAGCTTTGGAGACATCATGTTTTGTAGGTAGTCTCAACGCTGGGGAGGCTAGTGTCCGTAATGCAGCAGGTTGTGCTTGCAACTTCCTGCATTTTTTTCCGATCCTGTGCAGTGACCCCTCCAGTTCACTGCAACTATTCTGTGATCCTGTTCGTTATTTTAGTAACGGAGCTTCATCTGGCTGAGCGGTGCCACAACAACAGCCTCTGATTCAATGTCAGCAAGACCAAGGAGCTGATGACTGACTTCAGGAGGGAACCGGAGGTCCATCAGGGTATCAGAGGATCTTTTTCAGAGGATCCATTTCAGAGGATCTGTCCTGGGTCCAGCAAGTAAGCATCATTACAAAGAAAGCACGGCAGTGCCTCTACTTTCTTAGAAGTTTTGGCATGTCATCTAAAACTTTGACAAAGTTTATAGATGTGTGATGAAGAGTATACTGACTGGTTGCATCACGGTCTGGTATAGAAACACCAATGCACTTTGTATTGAAAATCCTACAAAAAGGATTGGATATAGTGCAGTCCATCACAGGTAAAACCTTCCCCAACCTTGTCCATTTGTCCCCCCCATTCCTCCCCACCGATCTCCCTCCTGGCACTTATCTATGTAAGCGGAACAAGTGCTACACATGCCCTTACACTTCCTCCCTCGCCACCATTCAGGGCCCTAGACAGTCCTTCCAGGTGAGGCGACACTTCACCTGTGAATCGGCTGGGGTGATATACTGCGTCCGGTGCTCCCGATGTGGCCTTCTATATATTGGCAAGACCCGACACAGACTGGGAGATCACTTTGCTGAACACCTACGCTCTGTCCGCCAGAGAAAGCAGGAACTCCCTGTGGCCACACATTTTAATTCCACGTCCCATTCCCATTCTGATATGTCTATCCACGGCCTCCTCTACTGTAAAGATGAAGCCACACTCAGGTTGGAGGAACAACACCTTATATTCCGTCTGGGTAGCCTCCAACCTGATGGCATGAACACTGACTTCTCGAACTTCCGCTAATGCCCCACCTCCCCCTCGTACCCCATCCGTTATTTATTTATATACACACATTCTTTTTCTCTCTCTCCTTTTTCTCCCTCTGTCCCTCTCACTATACCCCTTGCCCATCCTCTGGGTTTCCCCCCCGCTTTTCTTTCTTCCCGGACCTCCTGTCCCATGATCCTCTCATATCCCTTTTGCCAATCACCTGTCCAGCTCTTGGCTCCATCCCTCCCCCTCCTGTCTTCTCCTATCATTTTGGATTTCCCCCTCCCCCTCCCACTTTCAAATCTCTTACTCACTCTTCCTTCAGTTAGTCCTGACGAAGGTTCTCGGCCCGAAACATCGACTGTACCTCTTCCTAGAGATGCTGCCTGGCCTGCTGCGTTCACCAGCAACCTTGATGTGTGTTGTTTGAATTTCCAGCATCTGCAGAATTCCTCGTGACTGAGCAGGTTATTGCAGGAAAGCAGCGTCCATCATCAAGGTCCCCCACCACGCCGGCCATGCTGTTGTCATCAGGAAGGAGGTGCAGGAGCCTCAGAAAAAAACCAGCACCAGGTACACAAACAGTTACTACCTCTCAGCCATCAGGCTCTTGAACCAAAGGGGGGCAACTTCACTCACCCTATCACTGAACTGTTGCCACAACCTATGGACTCACTTTCAACGACTCATCTCATGTTCTCAGTATTTATTGCTTTTCATTTCTTATTGTTATTTCTTATTTTTTCTTTGTTTTTGCACCGTTTGTTGTCTTTTGCACGTTGGTTGTTTGTCTATCCTTTGTGTGTGGTTTTTCATTGATTCTAATGTTTTTCTTGTGTTTACTGAGTATGCCTGCAAGAAAACAAATCTCAGGGTTGTATATGATGACATATTAATTAATGGCTCTGTCTGTCTAAGTAGACAATGGATGCGCCCCTCGGGGTGCAGACCTGGGTGATGAATATGGAGATCCTGGGCTGCCTAGACATCAAGAACCCCCTCTCGGCCTCGTGTATGTGGTCCAAAGGAATGCGAAACAGTACATTTGGCATCAGCTTGGCTGCAGGAGCTGCCAGGAGATGACGTGATACTTCATCCAACTGCCTTAGGGGTTGACATTTATGATGACATATATGTACTTTGATAATAAATATTCTTTGAACTTTGAACATAATTATATTGAGCAATGGCAGGAATACTCACAACTGCTCTCTTATCACCGTCCAGTCTAGCTGGTTCCTTCTTGTGGTAGCACAGATGAAAGGGAAAGACAGGAAATGATGTCGAATGACATGACTGGACAAGTTGCCTGAACTTTCGGGTATGGTTCCAATGCCAAGGCTGCAGGTTCTGTCTGAGTGGACAGTGTACACCAACTCAATATGTGGACAATATTTGACTATAACGGGTGGTCAAAACTGCCCAATGCATCACCAGCAGCAGTCTACCTGCCATCAAGGACAGATATACAGAAAGGTGACAGATAAAGGGACCTTAACATCGTGAAGGATCCCACCCACTGTTTGTCCCATTCCCATCAGGAGAAGGCTACGTAGCATCCATGCTAGCACCACCAGACTCAAAAACAGTTACTTTCCCCAAGCAGTAAGGCTGATCAACACCTCCACCCACTTACCTACCCCACCTCATTCCCAGCCAGCACTACTTTATCATTTCCTGTCAGAGTCACCATTTGTACAGACACTCCTGTACCTAGCGTCACTTTATGGACATACAATTAATCTATGTACATAAGCTATCTCAACTACTAATCTCTGAAGAGCATTGATAATGCCAGGGGTCACCTGTCTTGTAAGGACACTGCCCAGAAGAAGGCAATGGCAAACCACTTCTGTAGAAAAATTTGCCAAGAACAATCATGGTCAAAGAACAAGATCACCCTTGTAATACGACATGGCACATGATGAATGCACAAACATGCTTTTATATTTATTGAAGAAGGATCTTGGCCTAAAATATCGACTGTTTACTCTTTTCCATCGATACTGCCTGGCCTGCTGAGTTCCTCTGGCATTCTGGGTGTGTTGCTATGGATTTCCAGCATCTGCAGAATTTCTCATATTTATATTTATTGTGTTTTTAAAATTGTGTTTTTTTATCTTATTGTGTTTTTTTGTGCTGCATTGGATCCCGTGTAACAACTAGCTTGTTCACCTTTACTTCCCCTCTCTGCCATCTGGCTTCTGAGTGCACATTGAACCCATGAACAATACCTCACTACTGTTTTTTTATTTCTACTTTTGCACTACTTATTTAATTTAATTATTTTATATATAATGTAATTCACAGATTTTTTTCTCTATTGTTATGTATTGCATTGTACTGCTCTGCAAAGACAACAAATTTCACGGCATGTGCCGGGGATATTAAACCTGATTGTTTTTCTGATTATGTACAGAAAATGACATAATGACATGATTCATGAATCTTGAACCTTGTAGGTCTGAGTATTTGAAAACTTGATTTTGAACGACCAGTGAGGTAGTGCAATGCTGAGATGCTAAGCCATACACCAGGCGCATCTGAAACACACGTAACTTGTCCTGGTTATTTTGGATATTGTGTATTTTGAATAAACATAAGAGATTCTGCAGATGCCAGAAATCCAGAGTAACACACACAAAAGGCTGGAGGAACTCAGCAGGTCAGGTAGCATCTATGGAAAGGAATAGAGCTGACGTCTGCAGCAGAGACCCTTCACCAGGACAAATGAAATGTTTTGACTGAAAATGTCGACTGTTTATTACTTTCCATAGATGCTGCCTGATCTGCTAAGTTCCTCCAGCATTTTGTGAGTATTTTGAATAGTAGTTTTTAAAATAACTTCCCATGACTTAATTTGAGATTTGCTTTGCAAATTTCATTTTAAAAAGTCTTTATTCTTCGTAGAAGGTTCAATAACTGTGGAGGGTGTATTATATAGTCTCGTGAGACCATGGATTTGCGCCTTGGAAGGTTTCCAGGGTGCAGGCCTGGGCAAGGTTGTATGGAAGACCGGCAGTTGCCCATGCTGCACGTCTCCCCTCTCCACGACACCAATGTTGTCCAAGGGAAGGGCATTAGGACCCATACAGCTTGTCACCAGTGTCGTCACAGAGCAATGTGTGGTTAAGTGCCTTGCTCAAGGACACAACATGCTGCCTCAGCCAAGGCTCGAACTAGGGACCTTCAGATCACTAGACGAATGCCTTAACCACTTGGCCACGCACCAAGTGGTGTATAGCTTGGGTGTATAGCTTTAGTTGATTGGTCTATGAGAGGTAAACTTTTCTATTCAATCTGTATTGAATCTGGACCTCACTGAAAGCACCGTGAAGCAGAAAATCTCACTGATCCTAAGTAGTGACTGGATGAGATGTAGTTTTCAGCAACTGGGAGCGAGAATTAGAAAATAGAGTAACTGAATGTGTATATTGCATATGTATAAAGAGAATTTCAAAGTAAATGTATTATCAAAGTACATCTAGGTCACCATATACTACCCTGAGATTCATTTTCCTGTGGGCATTCACAGTAGAACAAAGAAGTGTAATAGAATCAATTGAAAACTGCACGCAAAGACTGACAACCAGCGTTCAAAAGAAGGCAAACTGCAAATACAAAAAAAGAAAGAAAGAACAAATAAATAAATAATATTGAGAACAGGAGTTGTAGAGTCCTTGAAAGTGAGTCTGTAGGTTGTGGAGACAGTTCAGAGTTGAAGAGAGTGAAGCTATCCATGTTGGTCCAGGAGCCTGATGGCTGAACGGTAATAACTGTTCCTGAACCTGGTGATGTGGGACATAAGGCTCCTGTACCTCCTGTACCTCCTGCCCGGTGGCACCAGCGAGAAGCCTGGACAGTGGGGATCCTCCATAATGAACACTGCATTCTTGTGCCAGCCCTAAATGCCACATGCACATTGAAACATCGAAACATAGAGTGAAATGTGTCACTCGTGTCAAATCAGATCAGCAAGACTTGTGCTGGGCAGACTGCAAGTGTCAACATGCTTCTGGCACCAACGTAGCACGCACACAATTCTCTTACCATGCTTTGGAATATGGGAGGAAACTGGAGTGCCTGGGAAAAAAACCCCATGGGGTCATGGGGAGAACGTGCTAACTCCTTACAGACTGCGGCAGGAATTGATCCCTGATGTTACAGCTGTCACTGAGAAACATTACATTAACCACTAAACTAGCGTGCCGCCCCAAATGTACAGAGCCCCGTGAGACTGGGATGCAGTTCGGGTCTCTTCTCCTGAGAAAGGACTGCAGGCACCAGAATCTGGAGCAACAGTCTGCAGGAGGAACTCAGCAGGCCGAGCTGCTCTGACGATGACCAACCCACTGGACTCCTCCAGGAGGTTGTCTGTTGCTGAGGAGGGATGTACTTACCACAAAACTAGGCTAGGAAGATTTCACCAGATAGCAGGGACAGTGCATTTATCGTGTGAGGAGAGTTGAGGACTAGGTTGGGATTCTCCCGAACAAAAACGAAGCATTTAGCACCACACTTTGCAGCACCCACTGGTGATCTGGGTTCAATTCCCACCGCTGCCTGTAAGGAGTTTGTCCCACGGGAGTTTCCTCAAGGTGGTCTGGTTTTCTCCCACAGTTCAAAGACATACGCGTTAGCGTTAGTGAGCTGTGGACGTGCCATGTTGGTGCTAGAAGCATGGCGACACTAGCAGGCTGCCCCCAGCACATCCTTGGACTGTGTTGGTTATTGATGTAAATGAGGCATTTTACTGTATGTTTTAATGTTTCAATGTACAAGTGTCAAATAAAGCTAATCTTTAATCTTTAAAAGTGTTGAGGTCTCAGCAGGTTAGGCAGCACCTGTGGAGAGAAGTAGGCAGTCAATGTTTTGGGTTGACCCTTCATGTAGGTCAGGCGTCCCCAGACTTTTTTGCACCGCGGACTGATTTAATATTGACAATATTCTTGCAGACCGGTCAATGGTGGGGGGGGGGGGTTGTCCAAGTAAGGTTAAACTCACCTCAACATGTCTTTTACAGTTAGGGTTGCCAACTTTCTCACTCCCAAATAAGGGACAAAAGTAGCAGTCAAATCCAGGAAACATGAGGAAATCTGCAGATGCTGGAATTTCAAGCAACACGCATAAAAGTTGCTGGTGAACACAGCAGGCCAGGCAGCATCTCTAGGAAGAGGTACAGTCGACGTTTTGGACCGAGACCTTTCGTCAGGACTAACTGAAAGAAGAGCTGGTAAATCCCAGGACACTTTACCCCAGGAAAGACTACCATGACCATGAATGAGGAAAGGTGCAGTTTCCTCGCGGCCCGGTAGCAGATGCTTTGTGGCCCGGTAGTTGGGGACCGCTGATGTAGGTGAAGGGTCCTGATCATAATGGTCAACTGGCCATTTCCTTCCACAGGTGGTGCCTGACCTGTTGAAACCTGCAGTGTCTTCAGATTCCAAAGTATCTTGTGTCTCTAGAATTCAGATTCAGATCCAGATTCACCATGAAGTAAGCTAGTCTGTTTCAGCCTGATTCCATTACATAAAATGCCTTCAGTCACAACGTGCCATCTGTACCTAGTACTGCAGGGGACGATGGAAGATATCCTGACTCTAACCATGATGTATGTGGCCTGTGTATGCATGGTGCCGAGGCAGACTGCCTGAAATAGAAACTGTCCTTTCCTCCAACAATCTTCCATGATAAAGATTAAATTCACCAAGGATAACTTTTTTTTAAAAAAGACAAGTCAAATATTTCAACCAGAGAATTGGTGAGATAAGCAAAGCAAAAGTCCCAGGAGCTCTAAGTTGCTGTATTGCAGTACACACACTTTGGTGCCATGTGGCTTTGCTCTTGATCAGCTGGGTCCACTCTGTTCTCAGTTTCCAGCGGTCCTCCTCAGTGTCATTTGAATGGTTGACCAGTATCTCAGATCCACAAGCCATGTAGTAAAGTTTCCTGCACTTGAAAGGACTTTCATGTACTATAGGTGAATTCTCCATCTCCCAGTTTACCTTGTCCTAGTCTTCGTTGGATCTGGAGATGTTATGATCTGGAAGCTCCTTAGAAAGTCACAAATGAGGCATAAATTTTGTAATTTTTATAAGGCACTCATGACAAAGAAATAACACTAGCTCACTCTACTTTAAGGAAGGAAGCATGGTAATTATGAGAACAATGATAGACAAAAAAACAAGAAGTTGCGGTCATCTTATGCCAGAAACTAGCTTAGACCGTAAGACATAGCACATTGATGAGTACAGCACAGTACAGGCCTATGACGTTGACCTTTTAACCTACTCCAGTAATCAGTCTAACCCTACCCTCCTTCACAGCCCTTCATTTTTCTTTCATCCATATTCCTCTCTAAGAGTCACTTAATGTGACAAGAGTCCTTGACGAGGGTGGTTTGGACCCAAATGGTGGAGTATTAGAAGCAAGGATCGAGACATAGTATCAAATTGGATTGAGAACTAAGCACAAAAAAAATACTAGACGATATCTCTAGTAGGGCTTATGATTGAGTACTGAACCTCAGTTCAGGTGCTCTTTAATTATTCAATTCTTGGTGCCCAAAACCTGATCACCTATTAGTGGGATGGTCCCAAAGCTTTAAAGGGGCTGTGCCAGCTAACCATATTCCGGAGAGTGACATCGTCTAAACCTTGGAAGCTGGTGCAGTTGGGTGTTTGTCGTAACAGGACCCCTCCCCTATGGCCGACTCCTGATGACCCTGGCTGCTTGAAGAGATGATGATTGTAACCATGGATGAGAGCCAGATCCAAGGTTTCAAGAACCCAGCACTGTCCCTCCTGTCCAAATCCTTCCCAGTCCGCGAGGGACTGCTGAACACCCCAAACAGTTTGTGAATCCAGAATTCTTCTCATGATGAAGACCCGTTCTTCATCAACAAACCTGGGCGGTGGTGAGACTGATGGGGGCGGGGCTAAAGGGCTGGTGTTCACAGGCTTTAATTTGGAAATGTGGAAAGTGGGATTGATCTTGAGGGTCTTGAGGAGCTGGAAGGTGTAAGCCATCGGTTTACTTTCCTGAGAACATTGAAGGGTCCAATGAACTTCGGCAGCAATTTCCTAGACCCCACTCAGGGAGGCAAATCCTGAGTGGACAGTCAGACCTGTTTTCCAGGTTGCAAAACTGGTCCCTGTCATCTCTAGCGGTTAGCCTTTATTTTAGTCTTCCGGGTAGAAGCTAACAAAATCTCCCTTTCCCTAGTCCATCTCTCCTTGCAGCGTTGGACAAGATCTTCAGCTGCAGGATCTCCAACCTCCACCTCCTGCTCAGGGAAGAGTGGTGGAAAATACCCAAATTGGCATTCGGAAGGAGACATCCCATGCACCGAATGCCGTAAAGTGCTGTGGGCGACCTCTGAACACATGAAATGGTTGCTCCACTTGTCAGGTCTTTCAGACGTCAGGCACCTTACCAGGTTCCATACCTTGATTCACCTGCTCCGCCTGACCGTTGTACTGCGGGTGAAATCCAGAGGAAAGACTCGTTGTTGCCCCAGTCAGCTTGCAAAGTACCCTCCAGAAACGTGACGTGAATTGTGGACTGTGATCCAACACAACGTCCATCGGAAAACCGTTGATTCTGAAGACCTGATGCAGGACCATTTCAGCCATCTCCGCCACAGATGGTAGTCTGTCCAAGGCGATGAATTTGCAGGCCTTCGAAAAACAATCCACATTTGCCATGATAGGGGTCTTCCTCTTGAAAGGAGGAAGATCTGTGACAAAATCCATGGAGGTATGTGCCCATAGTCTTCCCGGAACAGGCAGAGGGTGGAGGAGCCTTTGAGGTTGAGTGTGGGGCTCATTATTCTGGGCACACACCTTGCATGTCTGCACATATTGACAGACCTCCCTCACCATTCCAGTCCCTCGATATTGTCTTTTAATGAACTCGAGGGTCCTGGCAATCCCTGGTGAGTGGTCATTCTAGATGTATGTCCCCACTGAAGAACCTGAGACCGGATGGAACTAGGAACGAACAGCCGACTTGGAGGGTCGTTCTGAGGAATCCCCCTTGCGCCTGGGCCCTGCGAACAGGTGTGTTGATTCCCCAACGAATTGGCGCTATCACGTTGGCTTGGGGCAAAATGGTGGTAGGCTGCTCCTCTTGTTCAGGTTCATTGAACCAATGAGACAAGGCGACTGGCTTCTGGTTCTTTGACCCTGGTCAATTGCTCAGGATGAAATTAAAGTGGTCAAAGAAAAGAGACCAGCAGGCTTGCCTGGAATTCAGTCTCTTGGCCTCCTGAATATAAGTTTTTGTGTTCTGTTCAAAAGGGTTCTTGGCCCTCTCAAGCCAGTGATGCCAATTCTTGAGAGCCATCTTGACCATGAGCAGCTCTCTATTTCCAGTGTTGTAGTTCACCTCAGCCGGGAATAGCAGCCTGGAAAAGAACGCATACAGGTGCAGTTTATCGTCCAAAGGTGCCTGTTGACACAGCACTGCGCCCACTCTGACATCCAAGGCATCCACACCCACGACGAAGGGAAGGTCTAGGTTGGGTGCAACCAAAATAGGAGTTGTCGTGGACCGTGAACCACTTTGGTAGTCCAAACAAAAGGGCCTGGGGATCACTCGTTTAGTGCTGTCAGCAGAGCTGCCACTAATGAAGTGTCTGATGAACTTTCGGTAAGAGTTGGCAAATCCCAGAAATCGTTGGACTTGTTTCACACTGGATGGTTGTGGCCAGTCTCCAGCTGCCTGAGTCTTACTTGGGTCCATCTTGAGATTGCCATTAGAGATTCTGAAACTCAAAAATGAATTGGCGGTTACATGAAATTTGGACATCTCCAGCTTGACGTAAACCCCACGATCAAGAAGCCTCTTTAGGATACCTCTGACGTGAGCAATGTGCTGCTCCGTGGACCTTGAGAAAATTAGGATGTTGACAAGTAGATGAAGGCATACTTATGGAGACCACCCTGGAGAACGTTGTTTATAAAGGCCTGGAAAACTGCCGGTGCATTTGCAACGCTGAAGGGCATGACCAGGTACTCATAATGCCTGGTCAGTGTGTTGGATGCCATCTTCCACTGGTTAACCTCCTTTGTTGGAACCAAATTGTAGGCACTCTGCAGGTCTAGCTTTGAGAATACTCTTGCCCTTGGAGAAACTTGAACGCAGTGTTCATGAGTGGAAGAGGGTATGATTCTTGACCGTTATGCGATTCAGCCCTCTATAATCTATGCATGGCCGCAGGCTCCCATCCTTGCTCTGTACGAAGAAGAAGCCAGCAACCAGCTGGAGAGTTAGAGAGCTGAATGAATCCCAGGGCAAGATCCTCCTTTACATACTCCTCCATAGTGCTTCTCTCTGGGCCTGAGAGCGTGTGTAATCGATGCCAAGGAGGACAAGTACCAGCCAGTAGATCTATAGATCTTTCCCTTGCTGAAGACCTCTTCCAAGTCCTTTCAGATGGAAGGGATTTCTACCAGCTTTGATGTTGCAATTACTCCTCAACCTTCCTCTGAGGATGACTCCTGAGGCTCCTTGGGTAGCGGGGGGTAATTCGGCAGGCCCCAGAGTCTCTTCCACAGGTTCCATAGTGAAAACAGAGGCCAAATCACAGACCAAACCCTCGTCCATATCCTCAGACATCAGCAACGAGGTGTGGCAAATGGTCCTTGTGCTCCTGGGATTAGGCTCCAAGGGTCTCTGTTTTGGAGCATTCCTCTTAGATGGGATGGCACCTGGAGCTCTTTGGCTTAGGTGCTGGACTTCCATACTGCTTAGGCACCTTCTTGGTTTGCTCCTGAACTAGAGATCTGGTTCCAGTGCACCCCTGACTAGACTGGGTCGGGACTCACACGGGCCTGTTGGCTGGAGCCGGCTTGTCTTCCCTAGGAGGCAGGACTGGGTTTCCTGAAGGCTCCAGGTTACCCTGAACAGAAGTCTGCCTCCTCGTCCGCCGCTGCTCTCAGGAGAGTCTGGGGGTCAGAACACCAAGCCAAAAACATACCATCTTGCAGTGACTGAACTGTGCAATGATCCTCCCTTCCTTCCAGCTCATGGAAGGGTTATTCTGAAACAGCCGAGGATCAGGGGTATCTGAGAAGATTCAACAATATAGAAACGAATGTCCTCTACCTGATCCTCCATTCTCATCTGCAAGACCAATGTCTGCTGCAGGAGCTACCCAGAACCAAGCGGAGGGCCGTCCAAGACAATTGTGGGCATGGGCTTGCTCGACTCCTGCAGGGGAATGTTGAACAGACAGTCATTTCCCATGTCCATGGAATTTCCAGCTGACCCAGAGTCTAAACAAAGCATTCACCTCTCATCGGTTCATACCCCAGGAGATCGCTGCCCACAGCATGACACTGAAATCTATGAGGTGGAAAGCGGAGGCTGCTACTGTCACAGTCCTCCCGACGCCGGTCTGAGCGGTCCTCCCGACGCCCGTCTGAACGGTCCTCCCAACGCTGGTCTGAACCGTCTCCCGGACTCCGGTCTGAACAGTCCTCCCAACGCTGGTCTGAACCATCTCCCGGACTCCGGTCTGAACAGTCCTCCCGACACCGGTCTGAGCGGTCCTCCTGACGCCCGTCTGAACGGTCCTCCCGAAGCCGGTCTGAACATTCCTCCTGACGCCGGTCTGAGCGGTCCTCCGGACTCCGGTCTGAACAGTCCTCCCGACACCGGTCTGAACGGTCCTCCCGACGCCGGTCTGAGCGGTCCTCCGGACTCCGGTCTGAACAGTCCTCCCGACACTGGTCTGAACGGTCCTCCCGAAGCTGGTCTGAACGGTCCTCCTGACGCCGGTCTGAGCGGTCCTCCGGACTCCGGTCTGAACAGTCCTCCCGACACCGGTCTGAACGGTCCTCCCGACGCCGGTCTGAGCGGTCCTCCGGACTCCGGTCTGAACAGTCCTCCCGACACTGGTCTGAACGGTCCTCCCGAAGCCGGTCTGAACGGTCCTCCTGACGCCGGTCTGAGCGGTCCTCCGGACTCCGGTCTGAACGGTCCTCTCGACGCCGGTCTGAACGGTCCTCCGGACGCTGGTCTGAACGGTCCTCCCGACGCCCGTCTGAGCGGTCCTCCCGACGCCCGTCTGAACGGTCCTCCCGAAGCCGGTCTGAACATTCCTCCTGACGCCGGTCTGAGTGGTCCTCCGGACTCCGGTCTGAACGGTCCTCCCGACGCCGGTCTGAGCGGTCCTCCGGACTCCGGTCTGAACGGTCCTCCCGACGCTGGTCTGAGCGGTCCTCCCGATGCCGGTCTGAACAGTTTTCTCGATGGCTGTGGCTTTGGACGTTTGGCTCTCACTGATTTGCACGGGCTTGACAGTATCCTGAGCGGGAGGCGGGCTGATCATGGCCAGGGGGTGGGTGGAACTATGGTGCACTGAGGCCGGGCTTGGGCTAGCCTTCTTCCATCGCATGATATAGTCCTACTTACGCTTGGCCAGACGATTATCGAGACGAATGGATTAGTCGATTGGAACCTCTAAGTCCTCTGCTATTTCTCCCAAGGCGAGGGCGTCCTTCAGTTCATCTGGGAGTCTGTGGTGGTATAAACTGGCCAAGGCCTTATCGTTCCAGCCACTCTCTTGGGTCAAGATCCAAAATTTGATCGCGTACTTGTCCACTGACCGTCCACCCTGTCGAATCTTCATCAAGCTTGGCTGGCTCCAGCTGAGTGATGGAACACCTTCCTCATGGTGGCCATGAAATCCTCTGGATCTGAGAAATTCTCCGACCTGTGTTCCCAGTGCACAGTGGCCTAGGTCAGGCCTGTTCCGGTCAGGAACGAGACAATGAAGGCCACCGTTCCGCACTCCAAAGGGAACCGGGACAGCTAGAGTTCAAAAACTTATGAGCATTGTATGAGGAAGCTGTGGCAAGAACCGGGGTCACTATCGGATCTCACCGCAGTTGGAAGACATTTTGGCTCCGCAGGGCGAATGACTGGTTCTCCTTCTTGCGAAAATTGACAAATGGCTACCCAGAGGTCATGAATCTGCAGGCCCTGTCTGGAAATTCTCTTGCTGTGGTAGGCCACAGTGGATGAAAGGCTCTGTCAAAAGATGTTGGGTCCATACTGGGTCAATTGCACTATGATGAGAGTGGCTTGGACACACATGCTGGAGTATCTGAAGCAAGGATCGAGACACGGTGTCAGACTGGATCGAAAACTGAGCAATAAACTAATGTTATGTAGCCCCCCGGCCAACCTCAGGGTCGCACGGCTCGCTGTTGTCTAGGGAGACAGCCCTCGGCCCCGCCAAACTGGGTAATAGTTTGTGAGGATGCTATGTGATATACCCCACCCCGCCCAAGTAACAGACAATACACCAGATACAATTAAATGATTTACAGTTTATAGATATTACTGGAACTATATAATTAATAGAGAATAAAATATAAAAGGAAAATAAAAGGCGCCACACTTATCAAAGTTCAATCACTTCGTGCACAAAATAGTTGGAGCTCAGGACCCTTCTTCTTCACCCTGCGACCCCCCTCGGACCACCTCGACCGGCTGCCTGGGACCAACAACGGTGGTCAACCAGACGCTCCACACGAGTCCGTCTCCGTCTCCTCGCCGAACGCCCTCCTCGGGGTCCGACCCCGTTAGCGGAGTCACAGCACCTGGTCCATGCTCTGTCTCTCTCTCTCCTGCTTTCTCCCTCAAAACCCCTGCGCATACAAATCTTCCAGATACACCAAAGTCATAACAACTATCCGAATTGGTTCATAACATCCTCTCATCACCCCTCAATCCACAACAAGCTGCTAGCGCAAAGCTTTCTCAGCGTTTTACATAACAAAGAAGCATTCCCAATTATAACATAACAAAGAAGCCATTTTAAATTTAACACACAAAAAGAAGAAAGGCCCCGTACACTAGATGATATCACCAGTAGGACTAACAGTTGACCATGAAACCTCAGTTCAGGTGCTCTTTAAACACTCAATTCTTGGTGTCCAAAACCCGATTGCCAATTAGTGGGAGAGTCCTGAATTTTTAAAGGGGCCACATCAGCTATCCATGTTCTGGAGAGTTAGAGTGTCTAAACCCCGGAAGCTGGTGTGGTTGGGTGGTGTTGTAATGTTTGAATGTCCCTAAGGTATCTGCCTCTACCATAACCCTTGGCAACACGTTCCACACATCCAGCACTCTCTGTGAAAAAACCTACCCCTATACTGTCCTCTAAACACCTTAAAGTTATGCCAGCTCGTGTTTGCCATTTTTGCCCTGGGAAAAAGTCTCTGGCTATCCAGAAGGTGGGGAGGGGAGGAATACATGCCGGCAGGTGACAGGTGAGACCAGGTGAGAGGGTAGGTCCTGCCCCCTTCCTTTCCACACCTGATGAAGGGTCTCGGCCTGAAATGTTGACTGTTTATTTCCCTCTATAGATGCTGCCTGACCTGCCGAGTTCCTGTACCATTTTGTAACACACGCAAAATGCTGGAGGAACTCAGCAGCCCAGGCAGCCTTTACAGAAAAGAGTACAATCGACATTTCGGGCCGAGATCACTCATCAGGACTGAAGAGGAAAAGACAAGGAGTCAGAGTTAGAAGGTGGGGGGAGGGGAGGAAGAAGCACAAGGTGATAAGTGAAACCGGGAAGGGAGGGGAGAGAGGTGACGTTACGAGCTGCAAAGTTGATCGGTGAAAGAGATACAGGGCTGAGGAAGGGGGAATCTGACAGGAGAGGCCTAAAAGGCCATGGAAGAAAGAAAAAGTGGGCAGGAGCACCAGAGGGAGGCAATGGGCAGGCAAGGAGACAAGGGGAGAGGGAAAAGGGAATGGGGAATGGGGAATACCATTTTGTGTGCGTTCCTTAACACCCTCATCCCCTCTTCTTTCACATGTTAAAATTAAAAGTCTGGACAGGGAAGGTGGGAGAGTGGGGGAGAGGAGAATGAGGTAAGAAGCTGGGAGGGGGTAGGTGGGAGAGGTGGCTGAAGAAAGGATCCGATAGGAGAGGACAGTGACCATGGATGAAAAAGGAGGAATCTAATAGAATTTAATATAGGGCAGTGGACCATGGAATAAAGGGAAAGAGGTAGGGAACTAGGTGGGTAGATCACGAGGATGAGAAGAAGGAGGGAAATCAGAATGGGGAATTATGACTTTGAGAGGTTCTGGTGTGCTTTCTTGGCCGTGGCTTTCACGTGATCGAACCAAGCGGAAATTGCAGTCATTTCTCCAGTTCACGTGCTGGCGACCAAGGTCGGTATCTCGCTCCGCGTGTCCGTGGTCGCCTCCGAAACCCAAACCACGGTCAGGACATCCCTTCACCTGAAAGAAATGAACGCTGAAGCAGAGGAAAGATTAGCTGAATCCTTCATCCTGTGAGCTTTCATCTCTTGTGTGAATAATTAGCACCTCTGGGTGAATTTTTTAAAACAATCAACTGCAGTCGTTGTGTGGATTTCAAATAATGAATCAAGATTAGCATCTTGGTTCAGTGAAAGAATTAATTTAAATGTGATGTGTTAAAGAGATTGTAAATATGTATAATTAAAACAATGTTGCTTCCTGCTTTAAAAGCAAATAAATACTGTATAAAATAAATCGAACCTATCAACCTGAAATAAACTGCTGTCTTTGTAGCATGCTTCAGAGGATTGTGCGTTAGTATTTGTTGTGCTGATCTAACAGGTGTGTGGGTTTATGATCTGTGTCCTTTAATTATTTATTTATTGAGGTACAGCACAGAACAGGCCCTTCCAGCGCTTCAAACCAGACCACTCAGCAACCCCTGATGTAACCTGAGCCTAATCACCGGACAATTTACAATGATCAATGGATCTACCAACCAGTATGTCTTTGGACTGTCTGGAGCACCTGGAAGAAACCTGGATGGTCACGGGGTGAATGTACGAATTCCTTACAGGCGGCGGTGGGAATTGAACCTGGGTCGCTGACACTGTAAAGCATTGTGCTAACCACTACACTACTGTGCCGCCTTCTCTAGTACCTGGTGGGAACACATAACAACAGGTTACGGGTGACGATCTACTTGCAGAACCCGAATCCGAATCAGAATTAGCTCCATTATGACTAACAAATGTCATGAAATTCATTTTGTGGCAGCAATACCGCGGCCTGCAGTCAACAAACAACACTGCGCTTAATTAACACACACAAAAAATGCTGGTGAACACAGCAGGCCAGGCAGCATCTCTAGGAAGAGGTACAGTCGACGTTTCAGGCCGAGACCCTTCGTCAGGACTAACTGAAGGAAGAGCTAGTAAGAGATCTGAAAGTGGGAGGGGGAGGGGGAGATCCGAAATGATAGGAGAAGACGGGAGGGGGAGGGATGGAGCCGAGAGCTGGACAGGTGATTGGCTGGAGAAGGGAGAGGATCATGGGACTGGAAGCCTGGGGAGAAACAGAAGGGGGGAGGGGAGCCCGGAGGGTGGAGAGCAGGCAAGGAGTTATAGTGATAGGGACAGAGGGAGAAAAGAGAGAGAGAGAGAAAAAAGGGGAAAAAGAAAAAAATATATTAATGCCCCTCCTCCCCTTCACACCCCATCTCTTGTTTGTTTATTTAATACTTTTAACATGTTTTTATGCTGCCTGGCCTGCTGCGTTCACCAGCATTTTGTGTGTGTTGCTTGAATTTCCAGCATCTGCAGATTTCCTCATGACTGCACTTAATGAAACTGATCTGAACTAAACTGAACATTCCTAGGCTGTTTCAAGGACTCTGTGGTTCGATGTTTAATATTCTGTGTGTGATTCGTTTTCTTTTGCTGTTTGCACGACATGTGCCAGTGATATTATACTAGATTCTGATTCATACAAAATCTCCTCAGACTCCTAATGAAGTGCCTTCTTCGTGATTGCATCAGTGGAGAGCTGAGGGGAGGGTTGTTGATCTGTATTGTTAACTGTTTTCCACTTCAAAGTTCAAAAGTAAATTTATGATCAAAGAACATATACGTCACCATATACAACCCTGAGATTCATCTTCTTGCAGGCATACTCAGTAAATCCATTGAATAATAAACTTAATCCAATCAATGGAAGACCTCACCAACATAGCCGTTCAACCAGTGTACAAACGAAAACAAACTGTGCAAATACAAAAAAAAGGAAATAATAATAATAAATAAATAGGTACATTTAATGTCAGAGAAATGAATACAATACACGTCCTGAAATTCTTCTTCTTCTTCACAAACCTCCACGAGAACAGAGGAGTGCCTCAAAGAATGAATGACAGATATGGAATAAATATCGAGAACATGAGATGAAGAGCACTTGAAAGGCAGAAGCTGCCTGGCCTGCTGAGAGTTTCCAGTGCTTTCGGGTTTGCAGCATCTGCACTTTTGTTTTTTTCTCTCTGATTTTCATTGTCTGCTTCTAAATTTGAAATAGTCAAAACAGTGCCCAGTGATTGGGACCAAACACTAGAGGGAAACTCTCAGGAGACTTGGAGAAAGGAAAGTGGGAGAACTGGAGGGTGTTGATCCTGCGCAGAGCCCTCCACACCACTGACAGAACCTTCAGGAAGGTAGCACCTATCATCACGAATCCTCACCAACCCCGGTCATCTCATTTCTCACTGCTGTCATCAGGCAGGAGGTACAGAAACCTGAAACCCCTCCTCACCAGGTTCCAGGAACAGCTATTTTCCTATAACCATCAGGGTGCTGACCCACCCTGCACAACCTTACCCCTACCTCAGCAACGACAAACTACGGACCACCTCTTGCACTACCATGGACGTGACACTGATCTTTGTATTCTTATGTTGTTTTTTTCTCTTTCTTCTTTCATTTTAATTTAATGCTAAGAGATGAGCTTTATTTGTCACATGTATATTGAAACATTGAAACATTCAGTGAAATGTGCTGTTTGCATCAACAAGGTCCATCAGCTTGGGACAGCCCACGTGTTACGTAGTACCAACATGCACACAATTTACTAATCCTAAATTATACTTCTTTGGATTGTGGTGGGAAACCAGAACAACTTGCTCGTGGGGAGAATGTATGGACTCCCCAGACAGCAGCAGAATTGAACCCGGACTGCTGTTGCTGTAAAGCATTGCACTAAGCACTACACTGCTGTGCCCTCCCCTTTACCTATCATTTTTATCTTGTGTGTTGCCTGTCTTGCTGCAAGCTTGATGCATTGTACCTGTACCTCACCCGTACTTGTGGATATGACAATAAACTTGACCTGGTTATTTATTTATTTACCACCCTGCAATGTCCCAGTTTGACCCTAGCCCATCATGGGATAATTTACAATGACCAACTAACCCTCAAACTGTTACATCTTTGGATTGTGGGAGGAAACTGGAGCACTCGCACGAACCCCACACGATCGCATAGAGAACGTACAAACTGCTTACAAGCAGCGGTGGGAATTGAACCCACGTCGCTGGTACTGGAAAGCATTGTGCCAACCACTAGGCTGTGATCTCAGGTTTGGGCCTGGCCATTACAGCTGAAGCTGAGCAGAACATCTTCATTCAAAGCGCTGTGCATCTTAGAGTAAGCATGGGCATTCAACCATTGAGTTTCCTTAGTGTTCAGGCTGATAGATGTTTAGACACAGAGGAACTCTGTGGGGATTTGTTCAGGAACATGGATTGGAGGAGTAAGATTAGCTGCAACCTTACAGAGCTGGCGAGGGCACCGATGACCATCCCTTCATTCTGTTTCTTGTACCTCTTGCTCTGGACAGAGGGTTAAAGGGTTCTCAATTTCTGGATGTGAGAGAGGTTGGAGCTGGACAATGGAAGTGGGTTACAGAAGGATGACCTTGGGTGGAGTTAGGCTGGTGGGATGTCATTGGTGTTTCTGGAGAAGGAAGAGTTTGGCTTGTGAAAGTGGAGAATTGCGCTAGATGGAAGAGCAAAGTTCTAGGGTCCTTTCGGGAAAAGAAGGCTGATCTGTGGTTCTGGTGCCTCTGTCCTGACTCAGCGCTCCAGTCCCTCTGTCTTTGTGGTAAACAATATAGACTCGAGTCTCAATTACACTCATCGAGTTATGGAGTCATAGAGCACTACAACATAGAAGCAGGCCCTTCAGTCCATCTAGTCTATGCCGAACTCTTAATCTGCCTAGTCTCATTGATCGGAGATGGAAGCTAAATCCAGTGGAAAAGCAGAGGAGGCAATGGTGGGAGAATAATGACTTCACTAAACACTTGGCCACAGATTGGCAACTGAGCTCACTGGCCTTTTGTCCTTTGCTGGGACCAGAGAGCCCTTGGTTGGGACACATAAGGACATGAGGGTACCAGTGTGTCCATTGTATGCTGGCGGGGTAGCTTGTTCACCATTGTGACCCACATCCGGTGCTTCTTAAAACCACACTCTCATTTCCCTGATGCTTTTTTCCTGAGGCTGGGTTTGGGTATAATACCAGGACACCTCGGCGCTGATTGATCCATTCAGGAATGTGATTTCTTTTGCTTGGGAGGCACTGTGGTAGAAGCCGTGAGCAGTTTCAAACTCCTGGACATGCAGATCTTGCCTAACCTCTCATAGTCCCAGAACACATCCTACACAGTCAGGGAAGCTCACCAATGCCTCTACTTTCTGTGGAGGCTGAAGAGGGCTGGACTGTGCACATCTATACTCAGGTCATTCTACGGATGCACAGTGGAGAGCATCCTAACAAGCTGCATCACTGCATGGTATGGAAACTGCACTGCGGTGGACAGGAAGGCTCTATAACCGATAGTTAGTCATAGTCATAGTCATACTTTATTGATCCCAGGGGAAATTGGTTTTCGTTACAGTTGCACCATAAATAATAAGTAGTAATAGAACCATAAATAGTTAAATAGTAATATGTAAATTATGCCAGTAAATTATGAAGTAAGAACAGGACCAGCCTATTGGCTCAGGGTGTCTGACCCGCCAAGGGAGGAGGTGTAAAGTTTGATGGCCACAGGCAGGAATGACTTCCCATGACGCTCAGTGCTGCATCTCGGTGGAATGAGTCTCTGGCTGAATGTACTCCTGTGCCCAACCAGTACATTATGTAGTGGATGGGAAACATTGACCAAGATGGCATGCAACTTAGACAACATCCTCTTTTCAGACACCACTGTGAGAGAGTCCAGTTCCACCCCCACAACATCACTGGCCTTATGTATGAGTTTGTTGATTCTGTTGGTGTCTGCTACCCTCAGCCTGCTGCCCCAGCACACAACAGCAAACATGATAGCACTGGCCACCACAGACTCGTAGAACATCCTCAGCATCGTCCCGCAGATGTTAAAGGACCTCAGTCTCCTCAGGAAATAGAGACGGCTCTGACTCTTCTCGTAGACAGCCTCAGTGTTCTTAGACCAGTCCAGTTTATTGTCAATTTCTATCCCCAGGTATTTGTAATCCTCCACCATGTCCACACCGACCCCCTGGATGGAAACAGGGGTCGCCGGTACCTTAGCTCTCCTCAGGTCTACCACCAGCTCCTTAGTCTTTTTCACATTAAGCTGCAGATAATTCTGCTCACACCATGTGACAACTGCCCGGTGCATCACCAGCACCACCCTACCTGCCATCAAGGACATATGTACAGAATGGTGACGGAAAAAGGCCAGGAACATCATGAAGGATCCCACCCACCCTGCTCATGGACTGCTTGTCCCACTCCCATCAGGGAGGAGGCTACATTTCATCCACACCAGGACCACCAGACTCAAAAGTAGTTATTTCCCCAAGCAATAAGGCTGATCAACACCTCCACCCACTAACCCACCCCTCTACACCCCCAACCGCCACTACTTCATCATTTCCTGTCAGTTACCGTATGTACAGACACTCCTGTGCCGAGCACCACTTTATGGGCATACAATCAATCTATTTATTTATTTATTGAGGTACGGCACAGGATAGGTTCTTCCAGCACTTCCAGCTGCGCCGCCCAGCGAACCCCAATTTAAACACAGCCTAATCACGGGACAACTTACAATGACCAATTAACCTCCCAACTGGTACATCTTTGGAGTGTGGGAGGAAACCTGAACACCCAGAGGAAATCCACAAGGTCGCGGGGAGAACGTACAATAGCTATGTACATAAGCTATTTTACATATTTATATTTGTTGTGTTTTTTAATTATTGTTGTATTCTTTATCTTATTGTGTTTTTTTTGTGCTGCATCAGATCTAGAGTAACAATTTTTTTGTTCTCCTTTATACAAGTGTGCTGAAAATGACACTAAATAATCTTGAACAATCTTGAGTCTTGAATGTTAAGACCACACTCATCTCCCTGATATTTCTTCCCGGAGGCTAGGTTTAGAAATAATACCTGGGCACCTGGGCACTTATGCACTAATTCAAAGTCCTAAGTAAAATTTATAATCAGAGTGCATACGTGTCACCACACACAACTCTGAGATTCTTTTTCTGCGGGCATACTCAGTAAATCTATAGAACAGTAACTGTAAACAGGATCGATGGACAGCAAACTGTGCAGATACAGATATAAATAAATAGCAATAAATAACAAGATAGAAAGTCCTTAAGGTGAGACCATCAGTTGTGGGAACACCAGAAATAGAATGAGTCTAGTTATCCCCTTCTGTTCAAGAGCATGTTGGTTGAGGGGTAGTAACTGTTCTTGAACCTGGTGGTGTGAGTCCTGAGGCTCTTGTACCTTCTACCTGATGGCAGCAGTGAGAAAAGAGCATGGCCTGGGGGGTGAGGATCTTTGTTGACAGATGCTGCTTTTCTATGGCAACATTTCATGTAGATGTGCTCAATGGTTGGGAGGGCTTTACCCATGATGTACTGGGCTGAATCCATTACCTTTTGCCGGATTTTCCGCTCAGAGGCATTGGTGTTCCCACACCGGGCCATAATGCAGCCATCTCAGAATGTGATTTTTTTTTTTTTGCTTGGTTTTGGCAGGGTAGAATTACACTCACTTTTGAACAAGGAGAAAACTCATTTGAGTCATGCTGGGAGTGAAATTCAGAGGTGGGATATGAATGGACTCAATTTGTAGTTGAAGGAACTACTTGTTTAAGGGAAGACAACCCCGTTACACCAGTAACTCCTTTACCACATAGTACAGTAATGGCCAATACGAAGGGGCATAACTTTAAGGTGATTGGATGGAAGTACAGGGGCGATGCCAGAGGTGGGCTTTTTCACAGAGATGGGTGTGTGGAATGCACTGCCAGGGTAGTGTAAAGGCAGATATATTTAAGAGATAGACACATGGATAAAAGAAAAATGAGGGGTATGTGAGAAGGAAGGGTTAGATTGATCGTGACAATGAACACAAAATGCTGGAGACGGCATCTATGGAGAGGACTGAACAGCTGACAGATTGATCTTGAAATTGGTTAAAGGGTTGGCTGGGTATTGTGGGCTGAAGACCCTGTGCTGTACTTTTCTATATTCTGTTCATAACTCTAAGACAAACAGGCCCTATGTACTAAGCATAACTTAGGACAAACCTTTTCTGGTTGGCAGCTGGTGACTGGTGGTGTTCTGCAAGGGTCTGTGTTGGGACCGCATTTTTTTTACATTGTACGCCGATGATTTGGATGACTGAATGAATGGCTTGGTGGCCAAGTCCGCCGACGATGCGGCGAAGATAGGTGGAGGGGCAGTAGTGCCGAGGAGGCAGGGAGGTTGCAGAAGAGTTTAGACAGACTAGGAGAACGAGCAAGGATGTGGCAGATGGAATACAGTGTACAGTCAGGCATTTTGGTAGAAGAAATAAAAGAGAAGACTATTTTTTAAACAGGGACAAGCTTCACAAATCCGAGTTGCAAAGGTACTCGTGCATGATTTCCTAAAGGTTAACTTGCAGGTTGAGTCGGTTGTGAGAAAGGCAAATGCAATGTTAGTATTCATTTCTAGAGAACTAGAATATAGAAGCAGGGATGTAATGCTGAAGTTTTAAAAGGCACTGGTGATGCCTCACTTGGAGTACTGCGAGCAGTTCTGTGCCTCTTTGGTAAGAAACAATGTGCTGACATTGGCGAGGGTTCACAGGAGGTTCACAAGAATGATTTCAGGAATTAAAGGATTATCGTATGAAGATTTTTTTGATGGCTCTGGGCCTGTGCTCACTGGAATTCAGAAGAATGAATGTTGAAAAGCCTCGATAAAGTTTCCCATGGTGGGGAGTCTATAACCAGTGAACACAGCCTCAGAATTGAGGGACATCCATTTAGAACAGAGATGAGGAGGAATTTCTTTAGCCAGAGGGCAGTGAATCTGGAGTTCATTGCCACGGGTGGCTGTGGAGACCAGGTCATTGGGTATATTTAAGGTGGAGGTTGATAGTTTCTTGCTTAGAGACGGCATGAAAGGTTATGGGGAGAAGGCAAGAAGGGGGATGAGAGGGAAAATTGGTCAGCCGTGATGGAATGGTGAAGCAGGCTTGATGGACTGAATGGCCTCATTCTGCTCTTATATCGTAAGGTCTAAGTAGGCCACTATACATAACTCAGGACAAGGGTACTATGGTGGCATAGCAGTTAGTGTGATGCTATTACAGCTCGGGGCATCAGAATTCAGAGTTCAATTCTGGTGCCATCTGTAAGGAGTTTGTATGTTCATCTCATGAATGCATGGGTTTCCGCCAGGTGCTCCAGTTTCCTCCCACAGTCCAAAGATCAGTTAGTAGGTTAACTGGCCATTGTAAATTGTTCTGTGACTAGACTACGGTTAAATCAGTGTGTTCCTGCATTGGGCCAGAAAGACCTGGTCTAAATAAGTAAATAAAATAAGTTCACTTTTAAAACTCTTGAACATTCAAAGAACATTTATTATCGAAGTACATATACAGAATAGTGAGTGAACAACACAGAATATCAAACACAAAACCAATAGTATTCAGTTTGCTCAATTCAGGGCTATGCACCAGCCAGTGCAGGCCACAGGGCCTTTCACCACATCCAATCAGAGGTCACAGGGCCTTTCACCACATCCAATCACAGACCACAGGACCTTTCACTACATCCAATCACAGGCCATAGGGCCTTTCACCACATCCAATTACAGGCCTAGTGTGTGTTGCTCACCCACCTCCCCCACTGTGACAAACACACATGGTGTTAAACAGGATGGGAAGCTCCTTTAGAAAATGATTTTATCGGCCCTGGAGAAAAGAGTAAGCTATTGACGTTTTGGGCCGAGTCCCTTCGTCAGGACTGAAGAAACAAGTTGAGAAGTCAGAGTAAAAAGGTGGAGGGAGGGAAGTGGAGGAATAAATATAAGGTAGTAGATGAAAGGAGGGAGGGAAGGGTGAAGTAAAGAGCTGGGAAGTCGATTGATGAAAGAGACAAAGGGCTGGAGAAGGAGGAGTCTGGATGGAGGACAATGGAAGAAAGGGAAGGGGGAGGAGCACCAGAGGGAGGTGATGGGCTGGGAAGGTGAAAAGCTGAGAGAGGGAAATGGGAATGGGGAATGGTGGGGGGGGGGGGGGGTTGCAATTACCAGAAGTTTGAGAAATCGATGTTCATGCCATCAGGTTGGAGGCTACCCAAATGGAATATAAGGTGTTACTCCTCCAACCTGAGTGTGGCCTCATCGCAGCATTAGTGAGGGAGGAGGTGTAGGGGCAGGTGCAGCATTTGTGCTGATTGTCAGGATAAGTGCCTCCTCCCTCACCACCATTCAGGGCCCAAAGAGTCCTTCCAGGTGAGGCGACACTTCAGCTGTGAGTCTGTTGGGGTCATCTACTGCGTCCTGTGTTCTCGGTGTGGCCTCCTGTATATCAGGGACACCTGACATAGATTGGGAGACTGCTTTGCTGAGCACCTATGCTCTGTCCACCAGAAAATGCCTGATCTCCCAACGGCCCACCTATTTTAATTCCACTTCCCATTCCCATTCCGACATGTCTGTCTATGTCCTCGTCTACTGCTGCGATGAGGCCACACTCAAGTTGGAGGAGCAACAATAGACAACGGGTGCAGGAGTAGGCCATTCAGCCCTTCAAGCCAGCACCACCATTCACTGTGATCATGGCTGATCATCCACAATCAGTACCCTTTTCCTGCCTTCTCCCCATATCCCTTCACTCTGCTATCTTTAAGAGCTCTATCTAACTCTTTCTTGAAAGAATCCAGAGAATTGACCTCCACTGCCTTCTGAGGCAGAGCATTCCACAGAACCACAAGCCTGTGTGTGAAAAAGTTTTTCCTCAACTCTGTTCTAAATGGTCTACCCCTTATTCTTAAACTGTGGCCTCTGGTTCTGGACTCACCCAACATCGGGAACATGTTTCCTGCCTCTAGCGTCTGTATTGTATTCCGCCTGGGTAGCTTCCAACTTGATGGTGTGAACATTGATTTCTCAAATTTCTGGTAATGGACCAACCTTCCCCTTCACCATTCCCCATTCCCATTTTCCTCTCTCACCTTATCTCCTTACCTGCTCATCACCTCCCTCTGATGCTCCTCCTCCTTCCCTTTCTTCCCTGATCTCTCTCCTCTCCTATCAGATTTCCCCTTCTCCAGTCCTTTATCTCTTCCACCAATCCACTTTCTAGCTCTTTACTTCACCTCCTCCACCTCCCCCTGGTTTCACCATCACCTTGTGTTTCTTCCTCCTCCTCCCTCCACCTTCTTACTCTGACTTCTCATCTTTTTTCTCCCGTCCTGACGAAGGGTCTCGGCCCAAAACGTCGACTGTTTACTCTTTTCCATTGATGCTGCCTGGCCTGATGAGTTCCTCCAGCTTTTTCACCCAGAGAGTGGTGGATATATGGAATGCTCTGCCCCAGAAGGCTGTAGAGGCCAAGTCTCTGGATGCTTTCAAAAAAGAGATGGATAGAGCTCTTAAAGATAACCGAATCAAAGGTTATGGGGATAAGGCAGGAACTGGATACTGATTGTGGATGATCAGCCATGATGACAGTGAATGGCGGTGCTGGCTCAAAGGGCAAATGGCCTACTCCTGCACCTATTGTCTGTTGTGTTGCTTGGATTTCTAGCATCTGCTGATTTTTTCAGTCTTCGTAAAACACTGCTGAGACCTCACGGAGTATTGTGAGCAGTTTAGGGAATCTAAAAAACAATGTACTGACATTGGACAGGGTTCAAAGGAGGTTCACGAAAATGATTCCGGAATTGAAAGGCTTTTCATATGAGAAGCGTTTTATGGCTCTGGGCATGTACTCACTGGAATTCAGAAGAATGAGGGGTGAGCTCATTGAAACCTATTGAATGGTGAAAGGCCAGAATAGAGTGGATGTGGAGAGGATGTTTCCTATGGTCGTGGAGTCCAAGACCAGAGGTCACAACCTCAGAAAAGAGGAGCGTCCTTTTAGAACTGAGATGAGGAGGAATTTCTCTAGCTAGAGACTGGTGAATCTGTGGAATTTGTTGCCACAGGAGGCGGTGGAGACCAAGTCTTTACGTATAGTTAAAGCAGAGGTTGATAGATTCTTGATTAGTCAGGGCATGAAAGGATATGGGGAAAAGGCAGGAGGCTGGGGCTGGGAGGGGAAATTGGATCGGCCATGATGATGAAATAGTGGAGCAACTTGATAGGACAAATGGACTAATTCCACTCCTATAGCTTATGGTCTTATGGTTTGAGACAAGGCAACCCCATTGTCATTGTGACATAGCACTAAGCAAGCTTGAGTTCGTGGAGGTGAAGGATACAGCCTTTGTGTCCGGCAGCAAGCTTCATTAAAGCCATCTCTTCTTCTCACTTCTCGAAGGCAATCCATAAGGAACGAATGGCTAATGCCGGCTGAGCTAGCAAACGAAAGGGCATTCACTGTCATTGGGGAGGTTCACTTAAGAAAATGTTTGTTCGATAGGAGAGATCAAATTGCCTTGGCGGCCATTATCACAGTGCAAGATGTATTGGCCAGAACTGGTGAATGGACAGACAGACAAAGCTGGAAATTTTTTTTCAAATGTTCATAACCTACAATTAAGCTGTAAGTCTGCCCAGCAATGAAAAGGAGCCCAGAAATTGTATTACGTTGCCTCAAGAATCAATAAGATGAAGCTAATGTACCAGCCATATTTGTGGGAAGTTTCATACGCCTTGACTCACCAGAGCAGATCTTAGTCTAGGGATTGTGGTACCAATTAGAACATCAAATCAGTACAAAAGACAGCACCTGGATTTAGCGTCTAATTTCTCCGGATCAAAATAAACAGAAAAGGACATACTCAGTGGCCACTTCATTAGGTCGAGGAAATTCCTAATAAAGTGGCCACTGAGTGTATGTTCGTGGTCTTCTGCTGCTGCAGCCATCCACCTCAAGGTTTGACATGTGTGTTCAGAGATGCTCTTCTGCACACACCGTCGTAACACGTTTATTTGCGTTACTGTCGCCTTCCTGTCAGCTTGAACCAGTTTAGACATTCTCCTCTGACCTCTCTCATGAACAAGGTATTTTCATCCACAGAACTGCCACTCACTGGATTTTTTTTTGTTTCTCGCACCATTCTCTGTATTGACCATTGTGCGTGAAAATCCTGGGAGATCAGCAGTTTCTGAGATACTCAAACCACCCCCTTAGGTACCAATAATCATTCCACAGTCAAAGTCACTCATCGCATTCTAATGTTTGGTCTGAACAATAACTGAACCTCTTGACCACGTCTGCATGCTTTTACGCATTGAGTTGTTGCCACACGATCGGCAGATTAGATATTTGCATTAACGAGCAGGTATACAGGTGTACCTAATAAAGTAGCTACTGACTGTAAATGCATGCAAGTGCATGTAAGATAAGTAAAGGAAATAATGAATTTTGCTTTCTCTTCACCATTGCCTGAGGCGTCCGTGAATTACTGTCCTAGACTTCTGCTCATAGAGACGTTTGCACTAACTGCGTAGCCACCATTGTTTACAATCGTATTACAGTGATGCTGACCCGAAAATAGAAGTTAACTGCTGATGGTGGATATGATTTAAAATTGAGAACAACATCTTTTCTGAATGGATCATAATTTTATATTTCCCACCTGATGGATGTAAACAGTGCCAGGGTATGCCTGTTTGGAGAAGGCAGTTAAAATCTTATTTAAAACAAATCGAATGACATCTCCTTATAAAAAAAAGCAATCTTAAGGCATGTGAACATGTCATGTAGCCATCTTGTTCCTTCACTCAAAAATAACTCATATGTCCAGTAAATCAATTTCCCCCTTCTTCTAACTACATCTGCAGTGTAATTCTTTTCAGCCGCTGTCACGGCAACCGATTATTGTACATAGCCATTTACAGGGAGTGGGGACAATGAAGTGCACTTGACGCTGACTTCATTTAAGTAATGGGCGAGAGACTCTTGTCAAAATATTCTGATGATCTGAACATTTGAGCATTTCCTACAATTCCCAGAGTTGATTGCAATTCCCTCACCGCACCACTCTGGTCAAAGAGTAATTGCAGGCGGGATGGTGGTTTTATTTTAGGAAAAGCAGGGAAATTAAACACAAAAGAGGATTCAGATGCCCTTGACTTCACTAACACATAAACCATAAGAGGCCTACTCTGCAGGGCATCACTGTGCGTCAGAATACCTTTGATTTCAATGTGAATGTAACACCACTTTATTTAATATCACAAACGCATTGTTCGGAATTCAGGCTTCTAAAACTCTGACCAAGAGCTTTGTTTTAGGAGGGATATCTGTTTAGAAGGGGTATTGCCAACAAGAAATCAGAGCCGGAATCAGGTTTAATATCACTAGCATATATTGTGAAACTTGTTGTTTTGTGACAACAGTAATACACAATAAAAGACTATAAATTACGATAAGAAATATATATATATGTATTAAATTAAATAAGTGCTACTAAAGGAGGATAAAAATACTGAGGTAGTGTACATGGATTCATCGTCCGTTCATAAATCTAATGTCAGAGGGGAAGACTCCGTTACCGAAACACTGAGTGTGAGTATCAGCCCTCATGGTAGCAATGAGGTGAGGACATGTCCTGGGTCATGGGGATCCTGAATGATGGATGCCGCCTTTTTGAGGCATCGCAGGGAACACAGCACAGTACAGGCCACAATGCTGTGCCGAACTTTTAACCTACGCGAATATCAACCTAACCCTTCCCTCCTACATAGCCCTCCAGTTCTCTATCATCCATGTGCCCACCTAGAACTATCTTAACTTATCCCTAGAGTGTCTGCTTCTACCACCATCGCTGGTAGGGACCATGTGTTATGCAGATTAAACCATAGAAACTACAGCACAGAAACAGGCTTTTTGGCCCTTCTTGGCTGTGCCGAACCATTTTCTGCCTAGTCCCACTGACCTGCATATGGACCATATCCCTCCATACACCTCCCATCCATGTATCTGTCCAATTTATTCTTAAATGTTAAAAAAGAACCCGCACTTACCACCTCATCTGGCAGCTCATTCCATACTCCCACCACTCTCTGTGTGAAGAAGCCCCCACTAATGTTCCCTTTAAACTTTTCCCCCCTCACCCTTAACCCATGTCTTCTGGTTTTTTTCTCCCCTTACCTCAGTGGAAAAAGCCTCACTCTATCTCTACCCATCATAATTTTATATACCTCTATCAAATCTCCCCTCATTCTTCTACGCTCCAGGGAATAAAGTCCGAACCTACTCAACCTTTCTCTGTAACTGAGTTTCTCAAGTCCTGGCAACATCCTTGTAAACCTTCTCTGCACTCTTTCAACCTTATTTATGTCCTTCCTGTAATTTGGTGACCAAAACTGAACACAATACTCCAGATTTGGCCTCACCAATGCCTTATACAGCCTCATCATAACATTCCAGCTCTTATACTCAATACCTTGATTAATAAAGGCCAAAGTACCAAAAGCTCTCTTTACGACCCTATCTACCTGTGACGCCATTTTTAGGGAATTTTGTATCTGTATTCCCAGATCCCTCTGTTCTACTGCACTCCTCAGCACCTTACCATTAACCCTGTATGTTCTACCTTGGTTTGTCCTTCCAACGTGCAATACCTCACACTTGTCAGTATTAAACTCCATCTGCCATTTTTCAGCCCCTTTTTCCAGCTGGTCCAAGTCCCTCTGCAGGCTCTGAGAAAACCTTCTTTAACGTTATTAACATGTCTGGTGAAGAGTAACTCAAGCATAAGATTATCACTGCTAGGACATGGAACATAGAATTCAACACAGCGCAGGAAACTCCACCATGGACAGTCCCAAGACCCAGAACGACAGAAACGCCAACAGAAGCACCAAAGACCTCACCCCTGGAAGAGGAAGGGTCTTCGATGACCCTGGGGACAGTTTGAAAGCGTGGCCCAGCACAGAGGACTCTGGTGACCTTCTGTCAGCGGCCTGAGCCCCAGTGAGGGTGATGGTCTTAAGTAAGTGCAGGTCCTTAGACTTACAGTGTGCCAACCATTTAACCCACTCCAAAGTCAATCCTTCCTCCCGCATAGCCCACCATTTTTCCTTCGTTCAGTTAGGTTTGGTATCCTGCAAATGCTCGTCAGGTTCAGCACTGAAATCAAATGGATTGAAAAGTCAGAGTGGACTTTATTGTCACGTGCGCAAGTCCACATATGCACAGGTGCGATGAAAAGCTTGCAGCTGCATCACAGGCACGCAGCATTGGATGAGCAGCATTCACATGAAAACCATAAATCAAGCACAAATTAAACAACTTTCACAAGGAAGAACATAATTAGCACAAAGCAGTATTGATTTTAGTGCAGAGTTATCAAAGTGGTGGTAGTGATTAGGGTTGAGCTTCGAGAACTGAATGTTTGAATGGAAGTAGTTGCCCTTGAACCTGGTGGTGTGTGACGTCAGGAGAGGTAGAGTAAATTGTCCCTTAATATCCCCACATCCCTGTTACTTTACCCTAACCTGATCCCTAACTCCCTTCCCTGTTCCCAAGACCATTCCTGGAATGAAAAACAACTAAGCTGAGCCACGACCTCGATGGAGACCGTGGCTCGGGCGTGACCCAGGCCGAGTGCAGTGAGACTGATTGGTCACAACCCGCCAGCACTCTGTGTGATTGTGGCTCTCCCCAGATTTCTGGTGTGCATGGGCCGGTGCTGTAAACAAAGGCTGTAGAAGGCTTACCTGGATCTGGGATATCTTCCTTTTACCCCAGGAGAAGGAGATCTTGACCATATCTCCTTCACTGCTGACCTTCAGCAGAATCTTCAAAGCACTGGAGAGGTGTCACCACTTTGTCTCCATCAGTCTCTGCCAGGGTAAGAGGATTGTTATCGGCATACTCACCTGGGCCAATGAGCCCAGCCTGAAGGCTGGGATAACCTCATTCAGCTTGGGTGGGAAGGCCATGTCACCTCATTTGAGTTTAAAGCACACCAGAAGACTGAGGAAGTTTGGCAGGTCCCAATGACCCTCACCAATTTCTACAGATTCACCATCGAACCCATCCCATAGGATACACCAGACATTGGTACGCCATCTGCTCTGTCCAAGACCACCACCGATTGCAGAGCATTGTGAACACAGCCCAGACCATCTGGCAAGCCAGCCTCCCCTCCATTAACTCTCCCCACACTTCCCGCTGAAAGCAGCCAACAGAATGGAAGAATGCGGAAGCTTTGCAGAGGGTGTGGAGTAGACTTACCAGGATGCTGCCCAGCTTGGAGAACATGCCTAATGAGGAAAGGTTGAGTGAGCTACGACTTCTCTCTTCGGAACGACAGAGGATGACGGGTGACTTGATAGAGGAATATGTGGTTATGAAAGGCATAGATAGAGTGACAATGGCCAATACCAGAGGACATCTATTTAAGGTGAGTGGAGCAAGATTTAGGGCAGATATCAAGATAGACTCCTAACACAGAGAGTAGTGGGTACCTGGAAAATACTGCCAAGCGTGGTGGTAGAGGGTGAGATATTGGAGACATTTAAGAGACCCTTAGATAGGCAAATGGGTGTAAGAAAAATTGATTATGGGCTATGTAGGTTTAGATTGATCATGGAGTAGATTTATATAGGTTGGCACAACATTGAGGGCTGATAGTATATAGGCATCTGTTAGTCTCATGAGACCACGGATTTGCGCCTTGGAAGGTTTCCAGAGCACAGGCCTGGGCAAGGTTGTATGGAAGACCGGCAGTTGCCCATGCTGCAAGTCCCCCCTCTCCACGCCACCGATGTTGTCCAAGGGAAGGGCACTAGGACCGATACAGCTTGGCACCGGTGTCGTCACAGAACAATGTGTGGTTAAGTGCCTTGCTCAAGGACACAACACGCTGCCTCAGCCAAGGCTCGAACTAGTGACCTTCAGATCACTAGACCGACACCTTAACCACTTGGCCACGCGCCAACACAACAGGCTGAAGAGCCTGTTCTATGTTGTAATGTTTTATGTTCTATATGCTCTATGCTCCAAAATTCAAAGTTCAAAGTAAATTTATTATTGAAGTGCATATACGTCACCATATACAACCGTGAGATTCAATTTCTTGCGGGCATACTCAATAATTCCAATAGCCATAATAGAATCAATGAAAGACCGCACCAATAGGGTGGAAAACTATTGTGCAAAAGACCACAAACTATGAAAATGCAAAATGAAAGAAAATAAATAAATAAACAAATAAGCAATAAATATCGGGAACATGAGATGAAGAGTCTTTGAAAGAGAGTCCACAGGTTGTGGGAACAACTCAGTGACGGGGAGGGTGAAGTTGAATGAAGTTACTCCCTCTGGTTCAAGGACCTGATGTTTGAGGGGTAATAACTATTCCTGAACCTGGTGGTGTGAGTCCAGAGGCTCCTGCACTTTCCTCCTGATGGCAAGACCAAGAAGAAATAATTTCCTGGGTGGTGGGGGTCTCTGACGCTGGAATCTGTTTTCCTGCGACAACGCTCCATGTAGATTGCTCAATGGTAGGGAGGGCTTTACCCATGGTGGACTGGGCGGTATACACTACTTTCTATAGGATTCTTCAAAGATATTGGTGTTTCCATACCAGCCAATGTATTCATACTCTCTCTCTCTCCCTCTCTCTCTCCCCTTCTCTCTTTCTGTCTGTCTCTGTCTGTCTGTCACTGTCATGCTCTTTCTCTGTCTGTCTGTCTCTCCCCGTTTCTCTCAATCAGTGGTATGATAGCATAGTGGTTAGCATAACACTGTTACAGTGCCAGAGACCCAGGTTCAATTCCTGCTGTGTACATTCTCCCTGTGACCATGTGGGTTTTCTGGCTACCTCCCACATTCTAAAGACGTACATGGGTGTAATTGGGTTGCGTGGGCTAATTCGCCCAGAAGGATCTGTTACCCTACCGTATCTCTAAAAACAAAAGTATATAATCTTGCACCAATAAACTTATGTTAATTTTGTTGTTATTTTGCACATGCAAGTTACTTATAATTTACATTAACTAGTATTTGTCCTTGTCTTGTACTGTGTAGCTGCTGCAAATAGCTAATTTTCACGGCATTTCTACCCTGGGTATGCCCACCTATGAAAACAATAAAAACTTGTACAAATGCATGATCTACTATTCTGTGCATTGTTGCAATTTTCCAAATGGCGAAGGGTGAAATGTGTGCCGGATTTCCTTTGGTTCCAAATTGGGATTGGGGGAGCAGTATTCAGTGTTTGTGGTGTGGAAAATGTAACTAGAGTGAGATTGCAAGCAACCTATCGAAGACTGGGGAGAGTAATGCCTTTTTTAACGGGAAATAAAGGAACATTTTTAATATATGACAAGTGCTTTTTAACAGCACTGCAGTCTAATGCAAGCCTGGGTCTCTGAGGGTTTATTTAAAGATTATAAAGGCTTTAAACAAAAGCTGATGTATGGAAGGTGTGTGTGATGTGTGACACCGATTTAGTCATTTAACAATTTGCTTCAATGACTGACACGCAGGAAAATAAGCCAGTCCCTCTTCCACGGAGAAGGTGGCAGTTCTCATGTGTTAATTTTTTACTGTAATTCCTGTCATCTCTCTATCTTTCCTTATTACCCCCTTGGCTTCCCAGACACACGCACACACAGAAAGCAATAAACAGGGAGCCTGGTGAATGCATCCAGCAATTGGAATGTATTGCAGCGAGACCCCACAATTGCAAAGAGACACAATGTGGAAGCGGAATTTCGAGCCGCCGCGTTCAGCTCTGGTCCCAGATCACGGGAAGGGATGTGACAACAGTCGGGAGTGGGAGTGCACATTGTACTTGCTGGAGTGGAGAAGAATGTGGGGGGAGGGTGGGGATCTCATTGGAACTTACCAAATATTGACAGGCTTAGATAGAGGGGATATGGAGAGGATGTTTCCTGTAGTGGGAGGGTCTAGGACCAGAGGGCCCAGCCTCAGCTTAGAGGGGCATCCATTTAGAGCAGAGATGAGGAGGAACTTCCTTAGCCAGAGGCTGGTGAATCTGTGGTATTGTCTGCCACAGACGGCTGTGGAGGCCAAGTCCTTGGGTACATTTACATAGAAACATAGAAAATAGGTGCAGGAGTAGGCCATTCGGCCCTTCGAGCCTGCACCGCCATTTATTATGATCATGGCTGATCATCCAACTCAGAACCCCGCCCCAGCCTTCCCTCCACACCCCCTGACCCCCGTAGCCACAAGGGCCATATCTAACTCCCTCTTAAATATAGCCAATGAACTGGCCTCAACTGTTTCCTGTGGCAGAGAATTCCACAGATTCACCACTCTCTGTGTGAAGAAGTTTTTCCTAATCTCGGTCCTAAAAGGCTTCCCCTCTATCCTCAAACTGTGGCCCCTCATTCTGGACTTCCCCAACATCGGGCACAATCTTCCTGCATCTAGCCTGTCCAATCCCTTTAGGATCTTATACGTTTCAATCAGATCCCCCCTCAATCTTCTAAATTCCAATGAGTACAAGCCCAGTTCATCCAGTCTTTCTTCATATGAAAGTCCTGCCATCCCAGGAATCAATCTGGTGAACCTTCTTTGTACTCCCTCTATGGCAAGGATGTCTTTCCTCAGAGTAGGGGACCAAAACTGCACACAATACTCCAGGTGTGGTCTCACCAAGGCCTTGTACAACTGCAGTAGTATCTCCCTGCTCCTGTACTCGAATCCTCTCGCTATAAATGCCAGCATACCATTCGCCTTTTTCACCGCCTGCTGTACCTGCATGCCCACTTTCAATGACTGGTGTATAATGACACCCAGGTCTCGTTGCACCTCCCCTTTTCCTAATCGGCCACCATTCAGATAATAATCTGTTTTTCTATTTTTACCACCAAAGTGGATAACTTCACATTTATCCACATTAAATTGCATCTGCCATGAATTTGCCCACTCACTCAACCTATCCAAGTCACCCTGCATCCTCTTAACATCCTCCTCACAGCTAACACTGCCACCCAGCTTCGTGTCATCCGCAAACTTGGAGATGCTGCATTTAATTCCCTCATCCAAGTCATTAATATATATTGTAAACAACTGGGGTCCCAGCACTGAGCCTTGTGGTACCCCACTAGTCACCGCCTGCCATTCTGAAAAGGTCCCGTTTATTCCCACTCTTTGCTTCCTGTCTGCTAACCAACTCTCCACCCACACCAATACCTTACCCCCAATACCGTGTGCTTTAAGTTTGCACACTAATCTCCTGTGTGGGACCTTGTCAAAAGCCTTCTGAAAATCCAAATATACCACATCCACTGGTTCTCCCCTATCCACTCTACTAGTTACATCCTCAAAAAATTCTATGAGATTCGTCAGACATGATTTTCCTTTCACAAATCCATGCTGACTTTGTCCGATGATTTCACCGCTTTCCAAATGTGCTGTTATCACATCCTTGATAACTGACTCCAGCAGTTTCCCCACCACCGACGTTAGGCTAACCGGTCTATAACTCCCCTTTTTCTCTCTCCCTCCTTTTTAAAAAGTGGAGTTACATTAGCCACCCTCCAATCCTCAGGAACTAGTCCAGAATCTAACGAGTTTTGAAAAATTATCACTAATGCATCCACTATTTCTTGGGCTACTTCCTTAAGCACCCTGGGATGCAGACCATCTGACCCTGGGGATTTATCTGCCTTCAATCCCTTCAATTGACCTAACACCACTTCCCTACTAACATGTATTTCGCTCAGTTCCTCCATCTCACTGGACCCCCTGTCCCCTACTATTTCTGGAAGATTATTTATGTCCTCCTTAGTGAAGACAGAACCAAAGTAATTATTCAATTGGTCTGCCATGTCCTTGCTCCCCATAATCAATTCACCTGTTTCTGTCTGCAGGGGACCTACATTTGTCTTTACCAGTCTTTTCCTTTTTGCATATCTATAAAAGCTTTTACAGTCCGTTTTTATGTTTCCTGCCAGTTTTCTCTCATAATCTTTTTTCCCCTTCCTAATTAAGCCCTTTGTCCTCCTCTGCTGAACTCTGAATTTCTCCCAGTCCTCAGGTGAGCCACTTTCTCTGGCTAATTTGTATGCTTCTTCTTTGGAATTGATACTATCCCTAATTTCTCTTGTCAGCCACGGGTGCACTACCTTCCTTGATTTATTCTTTTGCCAAACTGGGATGAACAATTGTTGTAGTTCATCCATGCAACCTTTAAATGCTTGCCATTTAAAGTGGAGATTGATAGGTTCTTGATTAGTCAGGGCGGCAAAGGTTAATAGGGTTGAGAGGGATAATAAATCAGCCATGATGGAATGGTGGAGCAGACTCGATGGGCTGAATGGCCTAATTCTGTTCCTATGCCTTATGGACTTGTGGTCTTTTGGGAGATTTATGAGGATGTTACTGGGATCAGAGGATTCCTGAAGGATTGGATAAAACGAGCCTGTTTCCTTTGGAACAGCGGAAGCCATGGGAGGATTTAACATGGACCACCATCAAGGACCCCAGCATTCAGGCCATGCTCTCTTCTCACTGCTGCTAGCAACCTTAGGTTCCACACCACCAGTTTCTGGAACAGTTATTACCCCTCAACCATCAGGCTCCTGAGCCAGTCTATACAAATTCGCTCACCTTAATGCTTAATGCTCGGGGTGGCATGGTAGCGTGGTGGTTAGCACAACACTTTACAGTGCTGGCGACCCAAGTTCAAATTCCACGGCTGGCTGAAAGGAGCTTGTAAGTTCTCTTCGTGACTGCTTGGGTTTCCTCCAGGTGTTCCGGTTTCCTCCCACAATCCACAGACATACCGGTTGTTAGGTTAATTGGTCATAGGACATAGAAGCAGAATTAGGCCATTTGGCCCATTGAGTCTGTGCTGCCACTCAATCATGGCTGATCCTTTCTCTCTCCTCCTTAGCCCCACTCCCTGGCCTTCTCCCGGTAACCTTTGACGCCGTGTCCAATCAAGAACCTGTCAAGCTTTGCCTTAAATACACCCAATGACCTGGCCTCCACAGCTGCCTGTGGTAACAAATTCCACAAACTCACCAACCCTCCGGCCAAAGAAATTTCTCCGCACCTCTGTTTTAAATGGACGCCCCTCTGTAAATTGTCCCGTGACTTGGCAAGGATTAAGTCGGAGATTGTTGGACGATGTGGCTCGAAAGGCCGGAAGGGCCCATTCTGAGCTGTATTTCAATAAATAAAAAAATTCCTCAACCTATGGACTCATTTTCAGGGCCTGTACTACTCATGTTATCAATATTATTTACAATGTTTTTGTATTTGCAGTTTGTCCTCTTTTGGACGTTGCTTTTTTGTTTCTTTGTGTGTGATTTTTCATCGTGTCTATTGTGCTTCTTTGCATCTACTGTGAATGCCCACAAGAAAATGAATCTCAGGGTATTACATGGCGACGTTCACGTACTTTGATAATAAATTTGATTTGAACTTTGAACTGTGGTGGAACAAAACCGAGGAACTCAGGAAGAGTGGATCGGAACTAGTTACTATCCTTGGAAATGGGGCCATTTTCGAGGGCCATGGACTTAAAGGTTGGAGGAATAATTCTTTCAGCTAGAGGGGAATTGGATGTCCTGAACACCACCTGAAAGGGCCGAGGACGTAGAAATGTGTCCCACATTTAAGAAGTGCAGAGAAAATTTGCAAGGATGTCACGAGGACTTGAGGTACTGAGTTACAGGCAAAAGTCGAGCAGGTTTGGACTTTATTCCCTGGAATGTAGGAGAATGAGGGGAGATTTGATAGGGGTATACAGAATTATGACAGGGTGGGGATATGTCTTTACCAAAGGAGGCGTAAGGCGCTCCTTCCCACTACTAGCCTGCAGGTCACCCTTGGGCAAGGGGTAGCACCTGCTTAGCACCGCCCCTCCCATTCAGGGTCACATGAAGCCATGAGAGCAGCTAATGCATATCACAAGTCACTGTTATTCACCCCCTGACACTAGGTAGACAGTCTCTGAAGAGTATTGATAACGGCTGGGGTCACCTGTCTTGTAAAGACACTGCCCAGAAGAAGGTGATGGCAAACCACTTCTGGAGAAAAAATTGCCATGAACAGTCATGGTCCTGGATAGAGAAGAGAGACCATAATCACCCACGGCATACGAGAAGGCACATAATCATGATGATAGATACGATACATGCAAGCAGGGTTTTCTCACTGAGGTTGGATGAGACTAGAACTAAAGGTCATGGGTTAAGGGTGAAAGGTGAAATGTTTAAGGGGGACACGAGTGGGGGATCTTTTTCTCTCTGTGAGGAATGAGCTGCCAGCAGAAGTGATGGATGTGGATTTGATTTCAACATTTAAGAGAAATTTGGATAGGTACATGGATGGGAGAGGCAAGGAGCGTTATGGTCCATGTGCAGGTCGATGGGACTAGGTATGGACTAGATGGGCCAAAGGGCACATTTTTGTGTTGGAGTGTTTTATGACTATATACCAAGTTCTTGACGAACAGTAATCCATTGAACTATAGGGCAATGAGTAACATCCTACTTTAACCAGCCTGGAGGAACTGGGTGAATGGATCCAATTCTGGGGTGAATTGATTGATTTATGATCTAAATTGTTCAGCACACTTTCATTCCCTCCTGTTTTATGATGAACTTCTTGTGGAAGCACTGCGATGCATTTTGTCCAGCTGCCAGGCAGCTAATCGGACTGGACGTTGCCCGTGAGGGATTCCAGGCAGGGAGCCTGGAGGAGTATCAGGAGTGATCAGCGATTCCTGTCCGTTTTCCTGTCTGTCTGGTTGTGATTGAAGGGACCACGAACACAAACATCTAAAAGCAACCTACTGCAGATGATGGAAATCTGAAACAAAATCTGCAGGATGTTAGAAAAGTTCAGCAGGTCAGGCAGCAGCTGTGGAGAAAGCAGCTGGGTTGCATCAGTTACACAGAGACAGAAGAGACTCTGCAGATGCTGGAAATTTGGATCAATACACGCAAGATGCTGGAGGAACTCAGCAGGTCAGGCCCTATCTGTGGATGTCTTGGGCATCAACATATCAGAGGATCTATCCTTGATGCAATCAAGAAGAAGACATGCCAGCTAGGACATGCTTTCTTCTCATTACTACCATCGAAGAGGAAGTACAGGAGCCTGAAGACCCACACTCAGCATTTTAGGAACATCTGCTTTTCCTCTGCCATCAGTTTTCTGAATGGTTCATGAACACACGCTCACTACTCCTCTTTTGCACTATTTATTCTGTCTAGTTTATGGTAATTTTTATGTCTTGCATTGTTCTGCTGCCACAAAACAAAAGAATTCATGACATAAACACAAGAGGTCCTTCCTCAGTACCTTGTCCTACACAGTTTCCATCTCTATCTCCAGGCTTCCCAATCAACCCAAAGCCAACCCAGATCTCCAGGCCTCCCAACTGTCCATTCCTCCCCAACAGGTGCTGCCCAACCTGCTGAGCTCTTCCAAAATTTTGTATTGTTACTGTGGCCTCCTCTGTTGTCCTACCTGAGAACAGTTCAGTCAGCATCGGCAGGTAATTTGGTGTCAAGCATCTAATTTATAAATGCTTCTTTCCTTGCTCCACCTAGAACATTCCAGAAAATCTCTAGAACCAGTGCGGGGGGTTGGTGGGGATTGAACTGTTGATCCTACTGCTGTACTTCTGTACAATATGGAAAGAGGTCACTTCAGCCCACTGAGCCTATGTACACTCACAGGCAATCCCATTTTAATCCCATTTCTGCACCAATTCTCTATCTTATTCTCCCCACATCCCATAAGACCAGTACAGCACAGTACAGGCCTTTCATCCCACGAGGCTGTGTTGTCCTTTTAACCTATCCCAAGATCAATCTAACCCTTCACTCTCACATAGCCCTCCATTTTTCAATCATTCTCGTAGTGGTGGTGAAATCATTAAGGGGTTGTCTATCGGTGGGTCCTCACGTGGCTGTAGAGGCTGATCTGGGATCCATACATTCTGGTGCAGTGTGGACATGAGGAAATGGTGGCCGTGGTCAGTGGTTGGGTCTTTTGGTTGTTCAGTCTCTCCCTTCACTGTTGCTGTTGTCTCTCTGCAGCAAGGCGGAGCTCGTTCCCATGTAGTGCAGCTCCCTCCTGAAAAGAGTTCCTCCAGGTCTCTCTATTGAGTCATAATCTTTGGATGTCATGTTGAATTTCTTCAGGCTGATTGTGATGTTATCTTCAAAGTGTTTCCTTTGCCCACCCGGGGCTCACTGACCTTCCTTCAGGTTGAAATAAAGGATCTGTTCAGGGAGATGTGAGTTAGGCATTCGACTGACATGACCTATCCATTGGAGTTGGCATTGCTTCATTGTGATGGAGAAGCTGTTTCTGACCATCCTCCAGTATGCTGGTGCTAGTATGTCTGTCCTTCCAGATGATCCCCAAAAACATCTGTGTGCATACCTTAGTCTCTTAAATGTCTCTAATGTATTTGTCGCTATCACTATCGCTGAGAGCGCGGTCCACACACCCACCACTCAGTGTAAGGATCTTACCTCTGACACCGCCCCTAATATTTGCCTCCAATCATCTTGAAATTATTTAGATTATGAAGACATGTAATCCTCTTTTATTGTCATTTAGTAATGCATGCATTAAGAAATGATACGGTATTTCCTCCTGTGCGATATCACAAAACATAGGACAGACCAAGACTGAAAAAACTGACAAAACCACATAATTATAACATATAGTTACAACAGTGCAACAATACCATAACTTGATGAAGAAGTCCATGAGCACAGTAAAAGTTCAAAGTCTCTCAAATGTCCCACATCTCACGCAGACGGGAGAAGGAAGAAAAACTCTCCCTGCCATGCCCGACCACAGTCCGACTCTGGGTCATCCGAAAACTTCGAGCTCTGATTAGCTCTCCGACACCGAGTACTGAGCGCCATCTCTGTCCGAACGATTCGACCTCAACCTCGGTTGCCACCAGCAGGCAAAGCCGGGGATTTTGAGGCCTACCCTCCGAAAGATTCCCGACTAGTAACGACAGCAGCGAACGAGCATTTCAGAAATTTTTCCAGATGTTCCTCTGTGCTTTTACATACATTCTCCATCAAATCAGAATTGTCCACGGCCCCTATTTAACAGATACGATATCATTTTCACCGGAGGGCTTCTCTCTCCTCCTGCTCTCCTGTATTAGCCATTTCCACCCTGGGAAAAGGGAGCTGGCTGTCCACTATAACCATGTTTCTTATCCTCTTATATACCTCCATCAAGTCACCTCTCCAAGTTGCTCCATGTTGTCTTAAGAAACATAATTGCGACACCTTAACTTCCAGTAACCTTTGGTCTAAATGTCCATTTCAACCTCAAGTCTTAACTGTTCCAAACAACTCCTGGCCTCTTCCCTTGATCCACTGTCCATTGGCTGGGTACATCAGGGAGCAATACTGTGACTAGGCAGCAGTGATTAAAGCCATTCAAAGTTAGTATCTCCTAATGGAGGGGCGGGGAGTGCCTTGTGTCTGTAACTGTGTTCCGTGATCCTGACCTGGCAGCTACTGATGGATGAATCTGTAGTGGAAGGGGCAAAATCCAAAGTTATAGGACCGCTCTAATCCTGGTGCATAAATGGGCCCGCTCACCAACTTCCAGGTGCTCCCGAAACCAGAGGGGCCTTGGCGAAACAATGGCCTGATTTTGTCTTGAAGCCCCTCCACAGCTTACCCCTCTCTACCTGTAGTTCTAAGGCCTTCCTTCTTGAGGCTTTATAAGGCATTTAATCAGACGGCTCTTGGAGTATTGTGAGCACTTTTGTGCTCCTTATCTAAGAAAGAATGTGCTGTCATTGGAGAGGTTCCAGAGGAGGTTCCTAAGATGCTACTAGGAATAAAAGGGTTAACATATGAGGAGCATTTGATAGCTCTGGGCCTGTACTAGCTGGGGTTTAGAAGAAAGAGGGGGGATCGCATTAAAATCTATTGAATATTGAAAGGCCTAGAGAGAGTGGATGTGGAGAAGATGTTTCCTATAGTGGGGCAGTCTAGGACCAGAGGCATAACCTCAGATTAGAAGGACATCCCTTTAACACAGAGATAAGGTGGAATTTCTTTAGTTAGAGGGTAGTGAATCTGTTGAATTCATTGCCACACACAGCTGTGGAAAGCAAGTCATTGGATACATTTAAAGCAGAAGTTGATAGGTTCTTGATTAGCAAAGGTGTCAAAGATGATAGGGAGAAGGCAGGAGAATGGGGTTGAGAGGGACAATAAATCAGCCATGGTGGAATGGTGGAGCAGACCTGAGTAGCCTAATTCTGCTTCTATATTTCATGGTCTTCTGTGTTTTTCCCTCTCTGTGACCCTCTACTTCTGCTTATGGACGCCCAAACTGAATGGCTCCACCTCTGGTCTCGCCAGCTGCCGAAGTCCTGAGCAGTGGAACTCCTTCCCTAACCTCCACTTCTCTTCCTCGCCCTTTCCTTAAAACCTGTCTCTTTGTCCAATTTGTTACCGTGATTCGTGAAAAATTATGTTTGAAAGCATGCTCACAAAAAACGTTTGCCACATCAAAAAACGCGATATAAATAGAAGTTGCTGCTGATACCCATTTCACAGGTGTATAGCTGACACAGAAACATCCAATGTGCTGTCGTCATTGGCCATTTATCTCGACTGAAAATACCTTTTTTTTTTGACAACTTACTTCGCGGAACGTTAACCTACTTTCCTGGGAATCAAATCTCTGAATTGAATTTTGGGAAGAAGTTGTTTTAAATCACTTTCGGGTAAGTGCCCATGTTCCTTCCCCTTTCACGGATGCCGCCTGGACTTCTGAATGTTTTCAGCATCTTCTGTTACTTTAGATATCCAGCATCTGTAATGTCAGTATGGCAGCCAGTATGAAGAAAGACTTCACCTTCACTGGACACTCTCTCTTCTCTCTCCCTCCCGTCGCGCAGAGGATACCAAAGTCTGAAAATACCTGTTGCCAGGTTCAAGAACAGACTCTACCCTGCTGATATCAAACTCTTAAATGGACTCCTTTTATGATAAGATGAACTCTTGACTTCACAATCTATCTTGTTATAATCCTGCACAGCCCTCTGTGGCAATAAATTTCACAGGTTCATGACACTTTGTCTGAAGAAATTCCTCCTCATTTCAGTTCTAATGTGATGTTCCTCTATTCTGTGGCTGTGCCCTCAGATCTTAGACTGTTCCACTGCTGGAAACATCCACACTCTTCAGGCCTTTCAGTATTCAATAGATTTCAGTGAGATCCCCCCTCTTCCTTCTGAACTCCCTTGAGTACAGGCTCTAAGGCATCAAATGCTGCTCTTATGTGAATTCTTTCTTTCCTGGGATCATTCTTGTAAACTCCTTTTGGACCCTCTCCGTGACCAGCACATTTTTCCTAAGGCCCAAACTTGCACACAATTTTCCAAATGTGGTCTGACCAATGCCTTACAATGCATCCTTACTTCTATATTCTAGTCCTAAATTTTGTTGCATCTGGATTCTGCTTCGTCAGGATGCCTCTACTTCCTCAGGAGCCTAAGGAAGCTTTACATGTCCTTATTGACCCTTAATGGTTGTTACTGATGCACCATGGAAAGCATTTTGTTTGAATACATAATGGTTTGGTATGGCAACAACTCTGCTATCACAGGAACCAGTCTCCGCTCTCTGGACTCTGTCTTTATTTTTTGTTCTCTCAGTAAGGCAGCCAGCATAATCAACGACTCCCTCAACCCCAAACATTCTCTCTTCTCCCTTCTCCCATTGGGCAGAAGATACAAAACCCTTAAAGCACGTACCTCCAGGTTCAAGGGCAGTTTCTACTCCACTGTTGTCAGATGGTTGCCTCGTACAAAAAGTTGGACTCTTGACCTCAAAATCTACCTCTTTATGATCTTGTGCTTTATTGTTTTACCTGTACTGCAGTTTCTCTCTAGCTGTTAAACTTTATTCTGCATTTAGAAACATAGAAACAGAAAATAGGTGCAAGAGTAGGCCATTCGGCCCTTTGAGCCTGCACCGCCGTTCAGTCCGATCATGGCTGATCATCCAACTCAGAACCCTGTACCTGCCTTCCCCTCTATTGTTGCTATTGTTGTACCTTGTCCTACTTCAGTGTACTGTGTACATTGTGATCTATATGTTGAGTGTGCAAGACAAGATTGTCACAGTATCTCAGTGCGTGTGGCAATAATAAACCAGTTCCATGACCAAACAAGGTATAAAGAATAACTTTATTTGTTATTAGCTTTACTTATTTGTTAAGTGGCCTCCAGCCTCCTGCGGACTCAGATTCAGCCGAGGACATGCAGACAATTGGGCCCAGTGGACTCACAGAGATCCCTCTGGGCTTTGCCCAATCAGCCTCGTCTTCCAGGCTTCTGGTTTGACCCTCAGGCCTTGGTCCTTGGCATTGACCTCAGGAGCCGCCGATCACCAACAGCCAGACCTTGGACTCTGTACTCACCAATGACAGGGTTCTGTCGCTTCGGGTCGAGTCACTTTGTCTGGACTGATGATTGCACCCCTACTTTTCAGTCCTGATGTAAGGTCATGACCTAAAGCATTTCCTTCTATAGATGTTGCCTGGCCTGCTATGTTCCTCCAATATCTTGGTTTTAGCTTCCTTTTAAAGGTGGTGATTGGCCATGCTTCAACCACACTTAGGGTGATGAGCTCCACACAAACGTTCCTCCCTCTGTACAGAAGTTCCCTTTACCCAAAATTTACTGTATGTCTGTGTACACTGCTAATGAGAACAGTGTCTCTCTATTCACCCCGTCTAAACCTCAGCCCTCCCACCATCCTCTATTGATGAATCTCCCCTCATCTCCTTTGCTTCATAGAGTCACAGCAGGAAACAGGCTCTTCGGCCCATCTAGTCTGTGCCAAACTATTATTCTACTTAGTCTCATCGGCCTGCACCAGATCATAGCTCCCCACACCCCTCACATCTATGTACCTATCCAAATTTCCCTTAATTGTTGAAACTGAACCCATATCTACCGCTTCCGCTGGCAGATCGCTGCATACTCTCACCACCCTCCGAGTGAAAAGGTTCTCCCCTCTCACTTACTTCAGCTCATTACCTCTATTGGCCAGTCTTTCAAGTTATGCCAGGTGTAGCCCATCTTCTCCTTCTGCTCCCAGGACAGAGATCTTTGGAGCTTCTGTTGGCATTTCTGTAGCACTGGGTTTTTACAGGATGGGGTTGCTAGCCCCTTGCTCAAACCTCCTCCTTCTGTAGCTGGGCTTGGGACTGTCCACGGCAGAGTTAAGTTCCCCTCATAGTCCCCTTAAACATCTCACCTTTCACCCTCAACCAGTGACCTAATGTTCTAGTCTCACCCAATCTCAAACGGAAGAAGCTTACTTGCATTTACCCTTTCTATACCCTTCATAATTTTGTAAATCTCTATCAGATGCAGAATCAGGTTTAAAATCATTGGCATACATTGTTATGTGGCAGCAGTAAATTGCAATCTATGATAATATAAACAACTATAAATTACAATAAGAAACATTCTCTAAAATTAAATTTAATAGGTAGTGCAATAAGAGAACAAAATAAAGAAAAAAAAATTCAAATATCTTGTCATTCTCCTACGCTCTGGGGAATAAGTTCCTGGACAACGGTGTCAGATGCTCTGCTCTAACCAGGTTTGATAGCTCTGGTAATCAACAACAACAGCGAGCTCTGTAGTCCACTGTCTAATCCACAAAGAAATATTAGCTACCCGGTGTCCTGCAGGAGAGGGAGTTTAAAACAAAATCATTTGTACTCGGGTAACTGGAGCTAGTTTGTGCAAACCAAGAGATTGTGCTCGGCTCTCTGTTGAGACTCGTGTGTTCAGCCTGTCAGTGCTCTGTCACACCAACATCAGACTTACAAATTGAAAATCATTAATAAATCCGAACAGGATATGATAAATCTGAAATCACATTCGATAAACCCAGACACGCTTTAATAAATCAAAAAGATTACTTAGGAATTTTTAAAATCTGACATCAAAATGTCGGAATTACAAATGGGCTGGAGCCGATCGCTCAAGGTGATGTATCATTTACGTGCAATATATTTATGAGATGCGAATCTAGAGGAGAAAAATTAAAAATAAACTGGACATCTTTTCAATGACAAAATGGAAATCTGCTGCGAGTTCTGCCCCCCCCAACAACCCCCCCCCCCCATGGATGCTGGTCTTCTGCAGGCTCTTTTAGAGTTAATTAGAATTGTCCTCCTTCTTCTGTCAGTGTAGGACCTACATTCATTTGGAGGTCTAACAAGGTTTGCATTTGTTCAACACCTTCATACCACCCCAGGTACCTTCCAGCCAACGAAAGACTTCTGAAGTGTAGTTGCTGTCGTAGGAAATTTAACCCAAGATCAACCTAAGCACAGAGAGTTCCCTCAGCATGACAACCACTTCACCTGCAGTTGAAGGATGAAGTTTTGGAGGGTCATTATTTCTTTGCATATTTCTGAGTGTACAGATGGGGTTTTAGCTGAACATTATATCTGGGTGGTACTTCCAACAGCTAAGCACACCTTCGGTTCTGAACAGAAAAATTAGATTTTGATGTTGCAATGCTGATGGAGGACTTGAACTCAGAGTCACAGTGATGTGCAGCTAGATTGGTCGTGGTCAAACTGGGTTTGGATTAGTCATGGTTGAGTTGGGCTTGGATTGGCTGTCGTTAAATTGGGCTTGGATTGGCTGTGGTTAAATTGGGCTTGGATTGGCTTTGGTTAAATTGGGCTTGGATTGGCTTTGGTTAAGTTGGGCTTGGATTGGCTTTGGTTAAATTGGGCTTGGATTGGCTGTGGTTGAGTTGGATTTGGATTGGCTGTGGTTGAGTTGGGTTTGGATTGGCTGTGGTTGAGTTGGGTTTGGATTGGCTTTGGTTAAATTGGGCTTGGATTGGCTGTGGTTGAGTTGGATTTGGACTGGCTGTGGTTGAGTTGGGTTTGGATTGGCTGTGGTTAAGTTGGATTTGGATTGGCTGTGGTTGAGTTGGGTTTGGATTGGCTGTGGTTGAGTTGGGTTTGGATTGGCTGTGGTTGAGTTGGGTTTGGATTGGCTGTGGTTGAGTTGGGTTTGGATTGGCTGTGGTTGAGTTGGGTTTGGATTGGCTGTGGTTGAGTTGAGTTTGGACTGGCTGTCGTTAAGTTGGGTTTGGATTGGTTGTGGTGAGGTTTGGTTTGGTTTAGCTGTGGTGAGGTTGAGTTTGGATTGGCTATAGTTGGGTCTGGCTCAGCTGGCTGTGGTTGATCTGATTTTGGAGTGTAGGAAAAGTAAATTTGAGAAATTTAGCCCTTTAATCCTATTTCATCCTTTAATGAGGTAATGAGGTTAGTTTTGACCTGATAACCTTACATGCTTCCCCTCTCGCCCCAGTTATCTCAACATATCTTAATAGCTTTGGTTAACAGAAATATAACAATCTCAGCTCCACATCTCAGTTTTACATTTAATAAGCTTAACTTTGTGAGAAAAAGTGTTTTCTAATTTCACTCCTGAAGCACTAGCCAGTGATAATACACCTGTTTCTGTTTGCTGTTGTGGTAAATGAGTCTAGGAGTCCAGAACTGATACAAACCCAGCAGTTATCAACCACAGTCAAAGGCCTTGACCAATTCAGAGCCCACAGCTGTTGACCAGATCTACTCTGTTACTGTCTGAAATGCTTAACCAATGTAAAAGTTAAGTTCCTGAATGTTTTCAGTCTAATCAACTTTCTTCACCATATATATTTACATTAGGAATTCACTGTGGTCAGGGCACGCCATGTAACAAAAACCAACAACATTCAATAATTACAAAAAAATAAAGTGTTGTATCAAGAAAACGCTTTTTCCCAGGGTAGAATTGTCTAACACCCAATGGCATGCATTGGAGGTGAGAGGGGGTAGGTTCAAACGGGATGTGAGGGGTAAGTTTTTTTTTTACTCAGAGAGTGGTTGGATGCCTGGAAAGCTCTGCCTTGTATGGTGTAGAGGCAGATACATCAAAGGTTTTTAAGAGACATTTAGATAGGCACATGAATACGAGGAAGATGGAAGGATTGTGTAGGTAGGAGAGATTAGTTTTTGGGGTCTTTTTTGATTTGTATTTTAGCTGGTTTGGCACAACATCGTGGGCCAAAGAGCCTGTTCCTGTGCTGTACTGCTATAAGCTGCTGAGAATTTATCAGTAATTAAACAGCCAGCCAAGCTAGCACTTTTCAAAGCTGCTGAGGCATTGAAGGGCTTTTCAAAATGTTCTTCTTGATGTTAAATATCCGGATACCTGTTAATTGTGCCTTAGAGTTTTAAATTGATCTGTTGAAACTGGGAAAAGAACATTAGGCTGCATACTGATAAAATATTCAGTGTTTTCACAAATTATAATTCTGCTCTTTTAATAAAACGGGATTATTAAGATGTGAGAGGCAGCGAGTAATTACTTCTCTCGCACATGATATGTTCAGCTTTCTCACATCGTGCAGGGCGGAGCTTGGTGGAGGCAGGTGGTCTGACTTTTCACTAGATGCTGATGTTGAAGTCTACAAGACATCATGAAAGGTGAAGTAATGCTCACTTACTTTCAAACGAAGGGTCAGGTTGTGATCAGTTAGAGTCATAGAGCCAGACAGGACTTTCGTGCCAACTGGACATGCTCATCTATACCAGCCCCATTTGCCAGTGTTTGGCCTGTAACCTTCTAAATCAGTATCATTACAGCGCAGTACAGGCTCTTTGCCTCTCAATGTTGTGATGACCTTTCAACTTATCCTGTCAGTCGACCCTTCTCTCCAGATAGCCCTCCATTTTCCTATCATCCATGTACCCATCTCAAAGTTTCTTAAATGCCCATAATGTATCTGCCTTGACCACCACCCCTGGCAGGGTGTTCATGCACCAACCACTCTCTGTGAAAAAGCCTATCTCTGACATGCCCCTTCATACTTCCTTTCAATCACCCTAAAATTATGCTCTCTTGTATTAGCAATTTTCACCTAAGGGAAAAGTCTCTGGCTATCCACTCAATCTATCATGCCATCTCTCATCCTCCTTCACTCCAAAGAGGGAAGCCTTGCTCGCTCAACCTATCCACAAACAAGATGCTCTCTAATCCAGGGAGCATCCCTGTAAATCTCCTCTGTATCTTCTCTAAGGCTTCCAAAGCTTATGAGGCACCACTATTTCTCTATTAAAGTCTGCATGATGTGACTGGTGAAGAGATACTCACTTACATTCAAACAAAGGGTCAAAATGAAATCAGTTGCAATACTCCCTGTGAATAGCTCAGTGGTGGAGAGGGATTTGCCTGTGAAGGACAGGGCTGTATCCACCCCTTTCTGTGAGCTTTCCATTTCTGGCCATTGGTGTTTCCATACCAGAGGCACCTGGTGTTGTTTTACATTTTATCAGTCGTAACTCTTGTCAACACTTTGACACAGTAAAGTTTTTAACAGTCAACACCCCTATACATTTTGCACAGCTGCCTCTCTAATTCTCAATGCCTCTCGTTAAACACCCGCTATTGAAGCTTTGGCAACAATATAACAAAAAAACGATCTATATCTTTATTGAATTTCAAAGCTTGAGAAATGGTGATCTTGATAAGTTATTTTTCCAAAGGGGGTGGAATATCAATGAAGGGAAGTTTTACTGCGGTTCCACAGGGTGTCGGTGAGTCTGCACCTTGTTCACAGGCTAGCCTCCTGATTTATGAACTGTGCTAGACATTGGGGCTGAAGCTTATTCTTATGACTAAGATCTAAAATATCTGGCAACAGTTCAGAGAAGACTTACTTGTTTGATTTCTCCTGCCAGTGAACAAAGTTTTCCTTTCCTCCCTACCCTTTCTCTGTTCCACACTCTAACCTTTTACTTCTTCTCACCTGCCTATCACTTTCCCACTGGGTCCCCTCCTCTTCCACTTTCTCCTATGGTCCACTCCCCTGTCCTTTCAGATTCTTTCTTCCCCAGCCCTTGACCTTTCCCACCCACCTGGCTTCACCTCTCACCTTCCAGCTAGCCTCTGTCCCCTCCCCAACCTTTTATTTCTGGCACCTCCCCCCTTCCTTCTCAGCCCGAAACGTTGGCTGTTTATTCATTTCCAGCCTGAGTTCCTCCAGAATTTTATGTGTGTTGCTCTGGATTTCCAGCATCTGCAGATTTTCTCCCGTTTGTGATTTACTTTGTTGATTAATTATTTATTTATAGAGATACAGAGCCGAAAAGGCCTCTCCGGCCTTTGACCCAAGCTGCCCAGCAACCCCTCGATTTAATCCTGTCCTAAACACAGGACAATTTAAATGACCAATTAACCTGCCAGCCGGTAGTCTTTGGACTGTGGAAGGAAACTGGAATATCCAGATGAAATCCACGCGGTCACAGGGAGAACGTATAAACTCCTTACAGGTAACGATGGGAAATTAACCCTTTACTGTCATGATGAGGCCACTCTCAGGTTGGAGGAGCAACACCTCAAATTCCGTCTGGGTAGCCTCCAACCTGATGCATGGATGTCGATTTCTCAAACTTCTTGCAATTTCTTCACTGTCCCCTTCTCTCATTTTCCATTCCCCATTCTGTTTTTTCTCTCCCCTTCTCTTCTCCTCACCTGGCCATCATCTCCCTCTGGTACACCCCCCCCTTTCTTTTTCTCCTGTGGTCCACTCTTTTCTCCTATCAGATTCCTTCTTCATCAGCCCTTTACCTTTTCCACCTATCACCTCCCAGTTTCTCACTCCATCATCCCCACTCACCCACCCACCTTCCACCCCCACTTGGTCTCACATTTCCCCTCCCTCACCCATCTTCTCATTCTGGCATCTTCTGCCTTCATTTCCAATCCTGATGAAGGGCCTCGGCCCAAAACATCGACTATTTACTCCTCACCATAGATGCTGCCTGATTGATCTTCTGAGTTCTTCCAACATTTTGTGTGTTTTACTCTGAAATGTTTTGGCTGAGGTTCAGCCTTTGAGTCCTGAACACAGGTGCCCAGTCAGGCATTTGGTGAAGTACTGAGGCAGCTCTGTTGATATTGAAGGAATTGCTGTTCTATAAACGCCATCTATAAATTTGCTGATGATACAACTATTGTAGGCAGAATTTCAGATGGTGATGAAAGGGTGTACAGGAGTGAGATATATCAGCTAGTTGAGTGGTGTTACAGCAACAACCTTGCACTTTTTCACTTTGTTTCTATTTTTGAGCTACTTATTTTATTTAACCATTTAAAAAATATATACTTATTGTAATTCATAGATTTTTTTTCTATTATTATGTATTGCATTGTATTGCTGCCACAAGATAAATTTTACAACATATGCCAGTGATCTTAAACATGATTCTGATTCAAAGTAGGTTAAATCGACTCTGAGGGGGTGTAAAAGACCCTTCAGCATTATTTCCAATGGCCCATTAGGTTCATGTTGCTCATGTTCTCAGTAGAATTTGTTCACATTTTTATTATTTTCATGATTTGCCCTCTTTTGCACATTGGATATTTGTCAGTCTTTGTTATGTGTGGTTCTTCATGAATTCTATTTGTTCATTCGTTACATTCCATGACCACGACCGTGATTGTTCTTGGCAAATTTTTCTACACAAGAGATTGTTCTTCTAGGCAGTGTCTTTCCAAGAAGGGTGACCCCAGCCATTATCAATACTCTTCAGAGATTGTCCGCCTGGTGTCAGTGGTCACATAACCAGGACTTGTGAAATGCACCAGTTGCTCATAAGACCGTCCACCACCTGCTCCCATGGTTCAGATGACCTTGATCGGGGGCTAAGCAGGTGTTACACCTTGCCCAAGGGTGACCTGCAGGCTAGCGGAGGGAAGGAGCGCCTTACACCTCCTTTGGTAGAGACGTATCTCTACTCTGCCACTGAACCCACCACTATCTGTGTTTAAAAAAAACTAGCCCCACGCTACTTGAGCCTTAATGCCTCTAGTGGATGACTGTACCTGCGGGGTGATTGTATCTGTGGGAAACAGGCTGCCAACTCCATCATAACACACACAGAAGGCTGGAGGAACTCAGCAGGTCAGGCAGCATCTATAGAGAGGAATAAAGAGTTATTGTTTCAGTTCTAGACCCTTCATCAAGACTCCAAACATCTACTCATTATTTATTTCCATCAATGCTACCTGATCTGCTGAGTTCTCCACCGTTTTGTGTGCGTTACTCTCGATTTCTGGCATTTGTGGAGAATTTTTTGTGTTAATAATTTGCCAGGTTTAGTTTACTTTTGGACATTTAGAGAGGGAAATACTAATGATTTTTGCATTCTTTCATTATGCTTCTAATTTTTCCCCAACACCAGATAATACCAGGAATCATAATATTTGGGTGCTATTACCAAGCGGCATAATTTTAAGGTGATTGGAGGAGAGTATGGTGAGTGATGTCAGTGGTATGTTTTTTACACAGAGAGTGGTGGGTGTGTGGAACACCCTGCCAGGGGTGGTGGTAGAGGCTGATACATTAGGGTCATCTAAGAAACTATTAGATAGGCACATGGATACAGTAATAGAAAAACGGAGGCTATGTAGAGGGAAGGGTGAGATTGATATACAGTACCGTATTTGTCAACGTGGAGCAGAGAATGAGTTTGTAAATGTGGTGGAAGCAAACGATACACTCAAAATGCTGAAGGAACGTAGCAGGTCAGGCAGCATCTATGAGAAAGAGTATTTTTCTTCTTTTCCATAAATACTGCCTCACCTGCTGTGTTCCTCCAGCAATGTGTGTGTGCTGCTTGGATTTCCAGCGTCTGCAGATTTTCTCTTATTTGGGAGAAAACAATGCTGGGAATGGCTTGCTGGGAGGGGCGCAGGACGTGTGGCAGGGATGGAGTGCCAGTGGTGGGGGGTTGCGGTGGAGTAGTGCGGGTGCAGACACACCCATACCTGAGACACCAGGCAGGGCCATTTGATTCCAAACAATTGGTTTACTGATCATTACAGAATATCTCTTTGATGCTTCCCCTTTCCCCACTCTCAGTCCAGAATAGAGACCCATATCAGAATCAGGTTTATCATCACTCACATATTCCATGAAATTTGTTTTTTGCAGCAGCAGTACAGTGCAATACATAAAATTACTACAGTTCTGTGCAAAAGTCTTGGGCACCCTAGCTATATATATATATGTACCTAGGACTTTTGCACAGTATTGTAGCTAGATATAGTGGAGGTGGAGAGGATGTTTCCTATAGATGGGAGTCTGGGACCTGAGGGCACAGACTCAGAATAGAAAGATGTCCCTTTGGAACAGAGATGAAGGGAATTTCTTTCACTAGAGGTCGGTGAATCTGCGGAATACATTGGCACGGACAGCTATGGAGACCAAGTGACTGGGTACATTTAAAGCGGAGATTAATATCTCCTTGATTAGTAAGATCATCAAAGGTTACGGGGAGAATGCGGGAGAATGGGATTGAGAGGGATGATAAGTCAGCCATGATGGAATGGTGGAGCAGACTCGATAGGCCGAATGGCCTAACTCTGCTCTTATGTCTTGAGGTCTTGTATTGGAGTAGGTTAAAGGCTGGCGTAACACTGGGCCGAAGGGCCTGTACTGTGTTGCATGTTCTGTGTTCCAAAACGAATCCTTGAAACGGCATTTAATGTGTTAAAAGAAATGCAGTGCAGCGGCAAATATGTTATGGTATGTATGAGCTTTAAAAATAAAACTTGAGCCAGGAACATCCATTATCTTTGCAACTTTGAGCAAATGCTTATAGTTCTCTGGTTGGCACTTCATGTAGAGTGTAGTTCAAAATCCTTCAACACAGGCCGTTAATAATATTTCAATATCTACATATTGCCAAGGTCAGACTGTCCATATATTTTCTTTACAGCTGTGGTGGGAATACACAATGACTACTGCATAATAGACCATAAAATGTCCACAGATGGAATGATGGGAAATCAATAGAGAGTTACTCCAGTATTCCCTTCCCCCACCCTCCGACGATGCCAACAACTGCAACAAAATGGTTGCTGCAGAAAGGCAAGTTGGAGAATAAATCATACGGATCTTGTAAACAGTGCAAACATCTGTAACTGCCAAGGATTTTCGCAATATATCTCCATCCCATCGACACCCATTCCTGCCAGAATCAGCATTCCGACTTGCAAAGTCCAGTCAGCATTTTGGGACGTCGGCTGGGCAGTGCGTGAGCCCATCCAGGGCCTTTCCCCTTCTGGGACAAGCGCCACTGCTCTGGGCGACTGGGAAGAGAAGGTGTGGATGGGAATTTGTCTGCTGTTTGAGGGACACTTTCTGTTGTGTACGTGTTTGTCCATCCTAACAAGAGGGGCTTGAAAAGTAATTCAATCCATATTCTTTGGAGTTTAGATTTATTGAAAGATTTAAGATTCTGGGGTGATCCACGGAGTAGATGCTGAGATGTTTCCGTTTGTGAAGAAACATTTAGGAGGGAGACCACTGTTTGCAAAATTTCAGATGGTGATGAGGAGGCATAAAAGAGTGAAATTGGTTGGTTGGTCGAGTGGTGTCGCACCAACAACCTTGCACTCAACATCGCCAAGACCAAAGCATTAACTGTGGATATCAGGAAGGGGAAGTCGGGAGAACACACAGCCTCCTCGTCCTCTTTATTTTATATACACATATTTTGAAAGTACAGACATGACATTATTCCTTGCCTTAAGATGCACCAAGGTTGGGCGCAATTGATGAGAAAATCGTTCCACAAGATGCATGGAAAGTGAAAGATTAAATACTCTGGTGTGCAGATAGCTTGCCAATATTAACGTGAGTGTGGATATTAAAGTCAGTTGGAAATTGCTCGGGAGCTCGGCCTGTTTTTATAACAGTATGAAACATTTGCAATTTGCATATTGTTTGCAGCGAGGTAAACACTTGTACCTTGATTTGGGATCTAAAAACTCAAAAGTCTCATATTAAAAAAATATTAAAACTCTGGATGACAAACAGAAAGAAAAATTTTAATATTGTGGCTTCTCAAATACTCAATTTTTAAGCTTCTATTGTGAACATCACATCCAATATTTAACATTTTCAACTTATCTATAGAATACCATTATTAAAAAAAAACAAAGCCTGATTTTTTTTTAAAGAAGATAATTTCAAGTGCAATATTTGTTTCAGGCATTTTAAATTTGATGTGATTTTAATGATGCACCGTTCCTCAACCCTGCTCTTTTTCATTCCCAGGATAGTGATTAGGGCTGAGGCCTAATTTCAGTTTGATGGATTCCCTCAACTGATGTTTTTTTTTATCGTCAAGATTTGGATTAGGCACAAAATTCCAGGGACAGAGAGGCTTGTTGCTTACTACAAGCACAGAAACACAAAAGGGAAAAGTCATTTGCACATTTCCTTTGCTGGGCAGCAGGGTAGTGTAGTGATTAGTGAAACTCTGTAACAGCGCCATGACAGGGGTTCAATTCCTATTGCTGCCTGGAAGGAGTTTGTATGTTCTCCCCGTGACCCCATGCGTTTCCTCCGGGTGCTCCGGTTTCCCCCACATTCCAAAGTCGTGCCGGTTAGTAGGTTAGCTGGTCTCGAACGTGTACTAGGGTGGCAAGGGCTCGTTGGGCCGGAAGGGCCTGTTCGCACTCTGTGTCACCTCCTCTCACACGTCTGTGCTTTGCTCTTCTCCATCCGCCCTTTTCTTTCTCCCTCCTTCCATCCCTTCCTCCTTCTCTCCCTCCCTCATTCACGTTGTGAGTGCCCAGGCTGTCAATCCAGTCCATTCTCACCATCAGCCTTCAGTCCCATTCCTCAGAGACGGCTGATGGCGGAATCTGGAGCAACAAGCAACCTGCTAGAGGGACTCGGTGGGTCGAGCAGCGTCTGTGGGAGAGGGAGGAACTGTCGGTGTTTCAGGTTCCAGCATTGTAACTGGTTCCATTTCACCTGAGGGGCAGGGGATGAAATCATTAGCTAGTAGAAATGAAACAGTCTGGACATTTCCAGCGATGATCTTAATTAACTCTGTCCATGAAGCATAGGGAAGAGAGAGTTTTTAACGAACGATAGGACTATATTTCATGTGCCTTTTCAGTCCACCACTCATTTTGTATGCCCCGTATTGCCTTTTGCACTTTCCTCCGAGCTGCCTGCCAATGCTGTCTGATGCTGGTGGATGGCGGATTGTCTAAAGTTGCCCGGTGTGCTTTGTGCATGTCCTTAAGCAAGTTGTGGATGGTGTCTGAGTTATTGTCAAACCAGTCTTGGTGGTTTCTGCTCTTATGGCCGATGGATTGGGCTGCTGCCTCATAGAGCGCAGAGCTGATATAGTCCACTGTTGTTCCATGGTATTTTCTGAGCTCAGACAAGGTTCCAGCTCCCTTAGTTTCTCAGCTAGGTTGCGTCGAAACTCACTTCTTGCTTCTGCGTTTCTCAGGTGGTTGCAATTTAGCCGCTTTTTATCGGGTTTTTGCAGCCGTAAGGGGGGACGCACTTTCATATGGAGCTTGGCCACAATCATACGGTGGTCAGTCCAGCACTCTGCGCCTCTCATGGTACCGGTGATGAGAACATCCTTGATGTCACTAGGTCTCACAATGATGAAGTCGATCGTGCCAATGTTTAGAGCAAGGGTGAATCCACGAGGTCTTATATTTTGCCTTCTGCTGGAAGATGGTGTTGGTTATGGTAAGGTTATGCTCAGAGCAAAGAGTAAGTAGCCTCATGCCATTTGCACTCACCTTGCCAATTCCATGCCTACCTAGCACTCCACTCCATATCCCGTTGTTCTGTCCCACCCTAGCGTTGAAGTCCCCAAGCAAAAGGGTCTTATCGTTCTTAGGGATCCGGCAAAGAGCTTCATCCAGTGTCTGATAAAAGCCTTCCTTGGCCTCATTCTCAGATGGCAAAGTTGGTGCATAGGCACTGAGAAGCGTGGCATAATGTTTCTTTGCCAGGGGGATACGGAGGGTCACTGTCCCAGCTATGGGCTAGCTACGTACCTATACAAACTTCTCTTCAATGTTGAAATCGAGCTTGCATGCACCACTTGTACTGGCAGCTCATTCCAGTGAAGAATGAGTGAAGAAGTTTCCCTTCATATCTCCCTTAAACTTTTCACCTTTCACCTTTAACCAATAACCTCTGGTTGTAGTCCCACCCAATCTCAGTGGAAAAAGCCTACTTGCATTTACCCTATCTATAACCCTCATAATTTTGTGTATCTCTATAAAATTTCCTCTCAATCTTCTACATTCCAAGTCAGAGACCTTTGTGGGAAGGGCTGGGTGTTATTGGTTCCCTTGTGAACCTCTGCTTGGTTTGGATTGTAAATTTAACCAAAGGATTACAGGTTACCAGAGAAACTGACTGTTCCATAATTTGTGATAACCTTTGAATCAAACAATAAATAAATAAATTCTGGAATTAAATTACTTCCATCATTAATGGTGGCTACCAAACAAATCCTCACCTGGTTCAGTAAAATTCTTTGACGCAGGGATGAAGTGACTGGATTAATGAATCTGATGGGGGTCCAGGGGAGGCTCAGGAGAATGAATCTAGGAATCTAGGAATATGAGGAGCATTTGGTGGTTCTGGGCCTGTACTCACTGGGGTTTAGAGAAATAAAAGGAGGAATCTCATTGAAACCTATTGAATATTGAAAGACCTAGATAGAGTGGATATGGAGAGGATGTTCCCTATAGTGGGGGAGTCTAGGATAAAAGGGCACAGCCTCAGAATAGAGGGATATCCCTTTAGAACAGAGATGAGGAGGAATTTCTTTAGCCAGAGTGAGGTAAGTCTGCGGAATTCATTGCTGCAGGTTGCTGTGGAGGCCAAGTCTTTGGGTATATTTAAAGTGGAGTTTGATAGGTTCTTGATTAGTCAGGGTATCAAAGGTTATGGGCAGAAGGCAGGAGAATGGAGTTGAGAGGGAAAATGAATCAGCCAGGACTTTTTGAATCCTTTTATTTATTTTTATTTATTTAGAGATGCAGGCCCTTCCAGCCTGACCAGCCCAATTACGCCCATGTGACCAATTAACCTACTAATTATGACCAGTTAACTTACTAATTATGACCAGTTAACCTACTAATTATGACCAATTAACCTGCTAAACCGTACGTCTTTGGACTGTGGGAGGAAACTGGAACACCCGGAGGGAACGCTCACGGCCATGGGGAGGATGTACATCCTCACAGACACTGGAGGGAATTGAAGCTGGGTCACCCGCGCTGTAACAGAGTTAGGCTAATGGCTACGCTGCCGTGCAACCCCTGAATAATGCTGTCTTAAGTCATCTATCCAATCACCCGTCTCAGGAGAAATCAGGATGGAGTTGGAATTGGAATTCGTTTATTATTGTCACATGCACAAAGATCCAGTGACGGGCTTGTCTTGTACCTGTTCATACAGATCAGTTCATTACGCAGTGCGAGAAAATCACAACGCAGAATAAAGCGTAACAGCTACAGAGAAAGAGAGTGCAGTGTAGACAAAGAGTAAGCTGTAAGATCATAAAAGGCGATTGTGAGGCCATTTTATCAGACTAGGGAGCTATTTAATAGTCTTATAACAGCAGGGTAGAACTGTCCTTGACCCTGGTACTAGGTGCTTCAGACTTCTGTATCCGCTGCCCAATGGGTGGGTAAGGTCTTTGATTATGCTGCCTGTTTACTGAGGCATGAAGGAATTACTGGGCAGCCATGGTAGTGTAGCAGTTAGCATGACACAATTGCTGTTTTGGGCGTTCTGGAGTTCAAAGTTCAACTCCGGCACCATTTTGTAAGGTGCCTTCTCCCCATGGAATCAATGGCTTTGCCCCGGGACCCTGGTTTCCTCCCAAATACCAAAGATGTACTGGTTAATAGGTTGATTGGTCATTGTAAACTGTCCTGTGATTAGGTTAGGGTTAATTGGGTTTGTCAGGGGTTGCTGGGGCAACATGGCTCGAAGGACTGGAAGATTAGATTAGATTATGAAGACACACAGTCCTCTTTTATTGTCATTTAGTAATGCATGCATTAAGAAATGATACAATATTCCTCCGGTGCGATATCTCAGAAACATAGGACAGACCAAGACTGAAAAACTAACAAAAACCACATAATTATAACATATAGTTACAACAGTGCAACAATACCATAACTTGATGAAGAACAGGCCGTGGTCACAGTAAAAAAGTTCAAAGTCTCTCGAAAGTCCCACATCTCACGCAGATGGGAGAAGGAAGAAAACTCTCCCTGCCATGCCCGACCACAGTCCGACTCTGAGTCGTCCGAAAAATTCGAGCCTCCGATCAGCCCTCTGACACTGAGCACCGAGCACCATCTCTGCCGCACGCTTCGACCCCAGCCTCGGTTGCCAGCAGCAGGCAAAACCGGGAGTTTTGGAGCCTTCCCTCCAGAAATTCTCGATCGCACAGTAGCAGCGGCAGCAAACCGGGCATTTCAGAATTTACTCCAGATGTTCCTCTGCGCTTCTTCATGTCTGTCTCCATCAAATCAGAATTGTGCACTACTGTCTTGCAAAATAAAAATAAATTAAAAGTAATATTGACAGAATCTATAGAGGGGAGGCTCCGCCTACAGCTCTGTGCAGTTTTTAGTGATCATGCGTAGAGCAATTACTACACTAAGCCATCATGTACCCAGAGAGAACGCTTTCTCTGGTGCATCGATATAAATTGGTAAGAGTCGCCAGGGACATGATGAATTTCTTTAGCCTCCCGAGGAAGTTGCAGCATCCTGTGGGAGTAGAATCCAGGTGCAACTATATTCAGGAACAGAATATAAGAGCAAGGATGTACTGCTGAGGCTGTGTAAGGTGTTGGTCAGACCACATCTGGAAAACTGTGATCCATTTTGGGCCTCTTATCTAAGGAAGTACGTGCTGGCCCTGAGCGAGGGTCCAGAGTAGGTTCACAAGAATGATCCCAGGAATGAAAGGGCTAGCAAACAAGGAGCTGCTTTACTGTGGCACCACAAAGTGCTGCTCCTGAAACACAAATGACTGAGCAAGTGCATAATTCTTACCCAGACTGTCCCACGTATAACTCCGGAACCACATGGACTACCGTCGGAAATGACCCAATGAGATTAACAGAGTTGGGGATATCTATAAATGTTGGCTCCGTCCTCAATGAGTCAATAAAAGATAGAGAGAGCTGAGGCAGGCGGTTGTAAGAAGGGCCAAAGATTAGAAAATCCAAGCACAGGATTGTTTTGACTGTCTTGCAGTTGACTATTGTGACATTAAGGTTCTTGGTTTGGCTGCAGACCCCAAGTTAATAAAACATAGAACATAGATCAGTCCAGTGGAGGAACAGGCACTTTGGTCCGTAATGTTGTGCCAAACCAATTAAATTAGTAACCAAATGGCCAACTAAACTAATCCCTTCTGCCTACACAATGTTCATATCCTTCCATTTCCCTCATGTTCATAAGCCTATCTAAATGTTTTTAAAAATCCCTAAATGTTTCTGCCTCTACCCCCACCCCAGGCAGTGCATTCCAGGCACCCACTACTCTCTGTGTACAAAACATTGCCCCTCACATCTCCTTTGAACTTAACCCCTCTCACCTTAAATACATGCCCCCTGGTATTGGACATTTCGACCCTGGGAGAAAGATACCAGCTGCCTACGCCTCTCATAATCTTATAAACCTCTATCAGATTTCCCCTCAGCCTCCATCACTCCAGAGAAAACAACCCAGGTTTGTACAACCTCTTGTTATAGGACATGTCCTCTAAACCAGGCAGCATCCTGGTAAACCTTTCTGCACCCACTCCAAAGTTTGAAAACCTGACTGTCTGGTGTCATAGCAACCTCTCAATCTCAGCAGGACCAAGGAACTGATTATACATTCCAGAAGAAGGAAACCAGAGGCCCATGTAAGTGTAAATACGAAGAAAGCACTACAGCACCTCTTCTTCCTTAGAAGTTTGCAGAGATTTGGCATCACATCTCCTCAGCCTCTGCCGCCCCAGAGAAAATGACCTAAGTTTGTCCAACCTCTCATTATAGCACATGCCCTCTAATCCAGGCAGCATCCTAGTAAACCTCTTGTGCATCCACTCTAAAGCCTCAACATCCTCCCCATAGAGGGTTGAACAGAACTGCATCCAATGCAATAAGTTGGTGCCTTCTCCGTGAGGAGAGAAGACAGACCAGATCATGGCTTTGTTGTATTTTACCTGCTTTCCAGTTCCTTTCTGGAGGTGTCTATATAAATATTGTCAATAGCGCTAACATAATGTTAAGTCAGATTTTACTGGGATCTGTTATATGCCCTTGAGATTTATTAGCTATAGGATTTGAAGTAAATTTTTATGAGTTTAAATGAAGCCTCACCACTACTAACTCAGTCCTCTTCATCTTCTTTACAGTGATGCTTTCCTTCTTCACTGTCACTGTCCCTCCTCATTTCATAATGTAGTGGGATAAATCTTGCAGTGGGAAATATTTATTCGACTCACTAGCCAGTTGGCGATCTCATAAATTATCGGTTTTTTTCCCCATGAACCATAATCAACACTCACTGCTGTATGCTAATGGTTTATTGACCAAATATGGGCTAATTAGACCCATGGAGATGAAACTACAGTGATGTACTGTATACAAAGTAAATTCCAGCCCATAATGCAATGCCCAAGCTACTTGGTGTCTCTTGGTGTTTCAAGAAGGAAAGAAAAGCTCTTATAAGATTTATAAATCAGTATATTATTTTGACAACATCTGTTATCTCTAAAATCAAAATGCTGCGTATGTTATTTCACTGTACATGGGACAAAGCTATATTTAAATATCCATTATTAGTTTTCTATAAGAGTGAGTTATTATCTTTCTTTGTGCAATCGGTGATATTTTATGCTCGCTTGACATTTTGTGAATAGAGTTTACCTGAAACCGATGCAATTCAATACAGGTTTTAACTGAATTAATCAGCCAGGTAATAAATTAAAGATTGAAGGATGTTTGGGTGGGAGATGTTGCAAGGTGTCAATATTTCCGAGGAATCGGATGACCAGGATCCTGAGCTGTTTTCACTCCCTCGTCCCAGTCAATCATCGTGATGTGGCGAATGTAATTGCGCTGATGCGAGCTCGTGATGATCTCTCACTCTGCGCTTTCTTGGATCTGATTCAGAATCAGGATCAGGTTTAATATCACAGGTATACGTCCTGCAATTTGTTGTCTTTGTGGCAACAGTACAATGCACTACATGATAACAGAAAAATAAATACCCTGAATTACAGTAAGTGTATATATATATAAAAATAGTTAAATTAAATAAGTAGTGCAAATATAGAAATAAAAAAGTAGTGTTCATGGGTTCAATGTCCATTCAGAAATCGGAGAGTGTGTGTCTCCAGCTTGTGTACCTCCTTTCTGCTGGTAGCAATGAGAGAGGAGGCACATCCTGGGTGATGATGCATATCACCTTTTTCTAGCATCGCTCCCTGAAGGTGTCCTGGATACTACAGAGGCTAGTACCCATGATGGAGCTGACTAAGTTTACAACTCTCTGCAGTTTACTTCAATCCAGTGCGGGAGCCACCCCAACCTTCCACCTACACTCCCCCCACCCCCTGTACCAGACCGTGTTCCGTGATGCATCCAGTTAGAATGCTCTTCGCAGTACATCTGTAGAAATTTTCCAGTGTTTTTGGTGACATACCAAATCTCCTTGAACCACTAATGAACGTAATTCATTACTGTAATTGTATTGGCGTGAACTCTTGACGATCTCTCGCTCTGCTTTCTTGGGTAACACGTAAAGACATGGGAGAAGCTAAAAGGTGACGTAGTGGTGTGATAGGTTAAACTGCTTCCTTACATTCCCAGGGACCAGGGTCCCAACCTGACATCCGGAGCTGAATACGTGGAATTCCCACCTGCTCCCTGTAACTATGTGCGTCTCCAGTTTCGGGCCATAGAGCCATACAGTATAGAAAGCGGCCCTTCGGCCCAACTGGTCCATGCTGACCATGGTGGATTCAGGATCCAGAATCCAGAGTAGTGTAATGGTTAGCTCAATGCTTTACAGTGCAGGCGACGCAGGTTCGATTCCCGCCGTTGCCCATAAGGAGTCTGTATGTTTTCCCTGTGACCACACTGGGTTTTCTCCCATGGTCCAAAGTATGGCAGATTAACTAGTCATGTGATTAGGCTAGGCAGGCGGCGTGCCTCGAAGTGCCGTAAGGGCATATTTCATGCTGTATCTCAATGAATAAAATCCAGAATCCACAAGAAGCTGTTCCTGGATCATTGAATGTGTATCTTCAGTCAGCCACCTCCACATAGTGAGAAGCAGGCAAGTCCCAGAGAGTGAGGGTCCTTAATGATGGATGCTACCCTCCTGAGGCACTGTCTTTTGAAGATTCAGAAGAATGTGTGGAGAATAAAATGGGGGTTGGTAGGATCTGTGTAAAGATGTGTGCACTTAGAACATAGAATGGTATAGTGGAAGAACATGCCCTTCGGCCCGTCGTGTCTTCACTGACCATGGTACCAATCTGACCCAATCCCACATGCCTACACATGCTCCATTGCCTGCATCTTGATGGTAATTGAAGATCAGCTTAACTTGTCTCATGTATGCCGAAACATCGAAGCATACAGTGAAATGTGTTGTCTTGTGTCAACGGCCAACATGGTCCGAGGATGTTTTGGGGACAACTCACATGTATCGTCATGCTTCTGGTGCCAAAATGGCGTGCCCACAACCCTTACTAACCTGTATGTCCCTTGGAATGTGGGACAAAACCGAGCCACCTGGAGGAAACCCATGTGGTTATGGGGAGAACGTGCAAACTCCTCAGAGACAGCGGTGGAATTGAACCTCTATCTACTGATCACCGGCTCTGGTACAGGCACCCACCCTGTGTAAAAATAACTGCCTCACACACCTCCTTTAGGCTATCTACTCTATCCAAGCCTCTCATAATCTCAATCACATCTCACCTCACTTCCAGAGAAAACAAACCTCTGCTTTTAGCACCTCCCTCTAATCCAGGCCGCATTCACCTGGTGAGCCTCTTCTGCATCTTCTCCAAAGCCTCCACATTCTTCCTAAGGCATGATAACCACAACTGCACACAACACTCCAAATGTGGCCGAGCCAAAGTTTAATGCAGTTTGACAGCTGACGCAGACTCAATTGGCCGAAGAGCCTGTTTCCCAGTACCAGACACGTAAATGCTTAGGAAATTATGATTATTATGATTATGAAGACACGTAGTCCTCTTTTATTGTCACTTAGTAATGCATGCGTTAAGAAATGATACATTATTTCCTCTGGTGCGATATCACAAAACACAAGACAGACCAAGACCGAAAAAACTGACAAAACCACATAATTATAACATATAGTTACAACAGTGCAACAATAGCATAACCTGATGAAGAAGTCCACGAGCACAGTAAAAGTTCAAAGTCTCTCAAATGTCCCACATCCCACGCCGACGGGAGAAGGAAGAAAAACTCTCCCTGCCGTGCCGACCCCAATCCGACTCTGAGTCATCCGAAAACTTCGAGTTCCGATCAGCTCTCCGACACCGAGTACTGAGCGCCATCTCTGTCCGAACGATTCGACCTCCTTCTCGGTCGCCAAGAGCAGGCAAGGCCGGGGATTTTGAGGCCTACCCTCCGGAAGATTCCCAACCGCGCAGTAACGACAGCAGCGAACGGGCATTTCAGAAATTTCTCCAGATGTTCCTCTGTGCTTCCACGTCCATCCTCCATCAAATCAGAATTGTCCATGGCCCCTATTTAAAAGATACGATATCATTTTTCACCAGAGGGCTGCGCACACGCAGGCGCGCCGCCATCTTCTCTTCCCATCTTGGGGGGATAAACCAGATAAACCATGAGGCCATAAGTCACAGGAGCAGAATGATGTCTTTCAGCCCATTGAGTTTGCTTCACCATTCGACTGTGGCTGATTTCTTATCCCTCTCAACTTCATTCTCCTACCTTCTCCCCATAACTTTAGACACCCTGATTGCTCAAGAACCCTATAAACCCCTGATTTAAGTATACTCCTCCAAGAGGTCCACAACCTTGTCGTGGATTAGAGGCTCGCGTGCCACAGTGACCCGGAGAGCTCTACTGGCTGGAGTCAGGGCTTTATGCTTTGTCTCCTGATAGGATCACTCATGCCAAACAGGTCAAAGGGTAAAAGTGGTCCACCAGTCCTCTAGGTTCAGCTTAGGGCTGACGACCATGACTAGTAAAACAAAACAGTTACGGTAACAGCAGTAAGAATTCTTGTATACCTGAGCGGCTCAGGACAGACAGAGATGGAGGACCTTCATTGCTGTCTTAAACACCAGCAGACGTAACGTGGAGTAAGTGAGTAACTTTAAATATACCCAATGACTTGGCCTCCACTGCTGTCCGTGGCAATGAATTCCACAGATTCACCACCCTCTGACTTAAGAAATTCCTCTGTAGCGGTGTGCTACACACAGCGCTAGAATAACGACACGTAGTCGGTGAGTTGTAGTTGCGAAAAAAGAGGTTTATTCAAACCTCACGGCCTCCTTTAAGGCCTTCCCGTTCCTGCCCTCCCCGGGTGGGACTGCTGTGGGGAATGCATATTCGCAGACCCTCGCTGCGCGTGGGATTTTCCCCCTGCTGGTGAAGATGGCCCGGCGCCCTTTTTGGGGCCGGCCCTCTGCCGGTGCGCGCCATTTTCTGAGCCGGTTCGAGTGCGCTGGAAAGTGGGTCGCCACACCTCCTCGCTTCTGTTCTAAATGGACGATCTACTCGTCTGAGGCTGTGCCTTCTGGTCCTCGGCTCCCCGTCCTCTCCACATCCGCTCCGTCTAGGTCTTTCAATATTCTTCGGGACCACGTCCAGCCGATGTGCAGTTTAACTTGTTTGACAAGTCCTCTCCCATCCCCCAACAGACGCTGCTCAACCTGTGGAGTTCCTGCGGCAGGTTGTTTGGCTGTGAGGAATATTATGTTGATGCAGGAAGGCTAGGCTGAGGTTAAAGGGAAACCAACTACTACTAGGAGCAACACGCTCACACTTGCTGTATTTGTTATGGTTCTACACCAGCTTCACTCTGTGGTACCAGCTGTCAACCTGTGTTGGTTTAAGAGGAATTTTTATTTTAGGATGAGGAAAAGTCACCATCTTGAAAAAAGATGCAGTGATGCAAAGATATTTTTAAAATAGATTTTCCTTGGCAAAGTGAAATAGCTGACAATGGTTCACGTTTCCCTAGAAACACTGTGAGCAAATTAAAACCAATTCCCCATTAAATCTGAAGGATGGACAGCAAAACTAATTTGCATTTTTGTTATAAATAGTGTTTGGGTGCGATGCATAAATTTACCCCTTAATTTCTTTACACTCTTGTTTGTGATGCTGTTTATTCTCAGCTCTGGGTTTGTTTTTTTTTTCCGGAATAATCTCTGTCTTTCCCAGACACCAAACTGACACAGAGAGGAATCGATGTTTTTCTAACCTTGCACACGATCTAAACAAACAAGAATATATTACTGACATCTCGCCGTCTGCAAATTTTACATACTGTATCTGCAAGGCAGCATGTTTGCCTCATGCACAGTTACTGTAGACTTGATTCTGAAGGCAGTGGTGAATATTTTGCTTGTCTTTGTTGAGACTATGTTTTTAAATGTCCAACATCTTTGTATAATTAAAAATAAAAATGGTCAAAATAAAGGCAATAGAAGTGTATTGAAGCCTTTCGTATTTTGCCCTGTACATTTTGTTGGCTATGACTGTGGGCTTTGTTACAGCGGTACTTACTGCCCATTACACCGCTGGCGGTTAGGGCAGCAATGAAGCTCCTCCATCTCTGGTGCCATTTCGGGCTTCCTTCATCGTGTCAGTAGCTTCCTCTTGGTTTTCACTACTGTCAGTCACGCAAATCCCAGGTGGAGACTCAGGAATACTGTCACACTCCGATGTCGAAGGATTCTTCATTGCTGTTTTGTTTGACCATTCAGGATTGATAGCCCTGAAATTAATCCCCGAACCAGGAGGACCAGTGGACCGCTCTTAGTTTGGCCTCTACCCTTTGACCTGTTTGGCATGGGTGGCCCCACCAAGAGCCAAAGCGCTGGGCCTGGACTCCAGCCAACATGGCTGTCTGGGTCATTAAGGGACGCAAGGCTCCAAACCACGACAAGGTTGTGATCCATTTGTGGTTACAGTGGTGACTGGGCTTAATTAGATTTTTTTTATTGAACAGCGCAGTTTGAAAACAAAATCACTCTTTTTTTTCGGGTGGCACGAGGCAGCAGGTGCTGGAATCAGAAGCAACAACAAACTCAGCGGGACGGGCAGCATCTGTGCGGGGAGGGGAATTGGCGACTTTTCAGGTTGAGGCCCTGCATCAGACCCAAGAGGCGTCCCCTCTCCCTCAGTAACCCATGACCTTTTATACTTCTGGTTTATAAACCAGGGCTTGGTTTAAATGAGCCTGTTGAACTTCTCTCCATGTGCAAGCTGAGGACTTTGCTCAATGTCTTCTCTAGTGCATTGAACAAGTAGGGTTCATTAAATTTAAAGTGGGGTTTCAAGATTCGAGGTTCAAGATTAATTGTCCTTCTTCAGTACACGTGTAAAGGAGAACAAAGCGATTATTCCTTCGTATCTGATGCCGCAAAAAGAATACAGTAAATATCAGAGCATTGAGATAGTACAAGGGAAAACAATACGAGTGTGGAATATAGTGTTACCGTTACAGAGAGATGAGGTCCAAGACTATAATGGGGTAGATTGTGAGGTTAATTGTCCATCTTATTGTACTCAGAAGACTAATCAATCATCTATAACAGCAGGATAGAAGCTATCCTTGAGCCTGGTGGTACGTGCCTCCTGGTTTTTGTATCTTCTGCCCGATGGTGGACTGGGTGAGAAGGGAGAATGACTGGGGGTGCGTGGGGTTTTTGATTACATTGGCTGCTTTACCGAGGCATGGAGAAGTGTAGACAGAGTTCATGGAAGAGTGTTTCTGTGACGTGCTGAACTGCATCTGGCCCAGGGCGAGGGAGGGGCTGCTCCAGCTTGCTGCTGGGCTCTGCGCCGAACAAGGGCTCCGTGGACAAACTCTCTCTGTGGGCTTCAGATCAGAACGCTGTTTGCTTGCGTTTATTGTTTGCATGATTCGTTTTTGTTCTGTGTCTGCTCATTGGGAGTTTGATGGTCTTTTTTATTTGGGTTCTTCTGGGTTTCTTTGCTTCATGGCTGCCTGTTGGGAGATGAATCTCAAGGTTGTATAATTTATACATACTTTGATAATAAATGTACTTTCAACTTTGAACTTTGCGTCCATATCTCTCTGTGGTCAATTGAACCAACGTGTGATATATCCAGATAGAATGCCTTTTTTGATGCTTTAACTCAAATTGGTAAGGTTTGAAGGAGACATGCTAAATTTCTTTTTTAATTGTAAGAATTATTTTAAAAAATAATTATTAATTTAAAAATAATTAAAAAATGAATTTTAAAAATGTATGCGATAATTTGTATGAAGTTTCTGTAAATTAGGTCTTTGGTAACCCAGGGAGCCCTTCTATCGTATATAATTTATGTAATAACGTAAATTTGTATGTGTCTAGTTTATAGTTGCTCTTGTCCAAGCCAACAAGAGCGAAGGTCCTTACTGGGCTTATTCCGTGTCACTGACTTGCTTCTGGGTGATTGCCGATTTGGTTGCTGTCCGTGGGAACTGTGTTTGCAAACACGTGCACTCAGCAGGTTGAGAGGAAATTAATAACCACAAAACTCAGTGTTCATCTTTTTTGTATGTTGAGGAGAATTCTTCCTTAGTTCTCATAAGACCAGAAGAGAAACGTTTTTTTTCCCAAAAAGAAAAGGTAATAGAAATAGCCATATAATAGGCTTGTTTACGGCATTTATCTTGGAGCCAAACGTAGAAGGAATATTGCGAGATGGTCCTGCATTTCTAAGCAGCAAACATCACCGATGATGCAAGTAAATTGAGGCCTGTGCTAATTACTGTGGTGGGAGCCCTTACATATTGTTTAATGAAGTGGCCCGCTGAGCTCAGGGAGGCCGGGTAATAAAAAAATTAACAAATTTAAGGATTTGTTGAAAAACCTCCTAAACACAAGGCAAGTGAGATTATTGCAAAGGTTTAGGTTTGACTAATATAGGAAGGGTGTGGAAGCTTTAGAGAGGGTGCAGAGGAGATTTGCTGGGATACTGCCTGGATTGGAGAGCATCTTATAGGTTGAGTGAGCTAGGGCTTTACTCTTTGGAGCGAAGGAGGATGAGAGGTGACTTGATAGAGGTGTACAAGATGATAAGAGGCTTAGACCGAGTGGGCAATCAGCTCCCTTCTCCCAGGGCAGAAATATCTAACATCAGGGGGCTTTTTAAGGTGATTGGAGGAAAGTGGATGGATCGGACGATGTCAGAGTATGGTTTCTTACACAGAGAGTGGTGGGTGTGTGGAGCACTGGTGGTAGAGTCAGATACTGTACATTAGGGTTATTTGAGAAAGATTACACCACATCCTTCTGATCCTATTCCCTACTTAGTGGTGTACAAGATGATAAAAAGCATAATCCAGCGGATAGTCAGAAACTTTTTCCCAGGGTGGAAATGGCTAATACAAGGGGGTATAATTTTAAGGTGATTAGATGAAAGTATAGGGGGGCAGAGGTATGTTTTTTACACAGGGAGTAGTGAGCACATAGAACACCCTGCCAAACGTGGTGGTAGAGGCAGATACAACAGGGGCCTTTAATAGCTAATATCAGAGGGTATAATTTAAGATGATTAAAGGAAAGGTTAGGGGAGACAGCAGAGGTAATTTTTTTTTACACAGGGAGTGGTGAGCACATAGAATGCCCTGCCAGATGTGGTGGTAGGGGCATTTAAGAAACTCTTATATAGGTACACTGATAATAGAAAAATAGAGGACTATGTAGGAGGGAAGGGTTAGATTGATCTTAGAGTAGGTTAAAAAGTCTGCACAACATTATGAACTGAAGGGGCTGTACTATTTTATGGTCTATGTACTATATTCTATACTTTATATTCTGTGTTCCATGTTCTATGTTCTGTGACCTACCATACGTTCTGTGTTTGATGTTCTGTACTCCTATGTTCTCAGTTTTATGTAACAGTGGAAAGCATTAGTTTAATGGAGTTTACAAGTTTCAGATTAAAATATTGTTATCCACACTGGTTCAGAAACCTTATGGTTGTAGTGACATAAATGTACTTCGATAATAAACTTACTTTGAACTTCCAGCTTGAACTTGGAGAATCACATGGGGAGCACGACAGAGAAAGGCACAGGGTGTATTAGAGAGAGAGACACACACAGGGATGTGTCAGAGAATGTCACAATGGAGATGTGCTGTTGTTGTCAGGACTGCTGCAGGGCTTTGACCTGAAACATGGGCACTTTCTTTCCTCCCACTGATGCTGTTTGACTCACTGAGTTCTTCCAGCAGCTTGTTTGTAGCTCCAGAATCTAGCATCTGCAGTCTCCAGTGTCTCCAGAGAATCGCACCATGTCAGATATTTCAGATTACATTATGTTAGTAATTGACTCTATGATATTTTTGATCTTTTTGTGATCACTGTCCCAGTATTTTCAGGGTGTAATTACTGAATCCCCAGAATGCGTCTGCCAATTATGATTTGAAGATTGGCTTTTATTTGATTTGTGCAATTCAATCAACTCTGCAGAGAATTTCTTTTTTTCTCTCTTGCACGTGTTTAGTTAGTATTACGAAGAGAATTAATGGAACATTCTGGGGCTCCGACTGGACAATGGGAATAAACTGGAATTGTTTGCTTGTGACTGGAATCTCCTCGCTAGGACATGTGTTGAAAGCAGCTTGCTTTAATACCTGACTGGAAGAGATAAAGACAGAGCTTAGAAAAATTGTATTAATTCCCAAAACTCCTATTTAACATCGTAGAACATAAAACAATGAACAGTACAGCACAGTAAGGCCCTTCAGCCCACAATGTTGTGCCAACTTTTTAACCTGCTCTAAGATCAATCTTACCCTTCCCTCCTACATAGTCCTTCATTTTTCTATCACCAACATGCCTATTTAAGAGTCTCTTAAATGCCCCTAGTGTATCTGTCTCTATCACCAGCCCTTGCAGGGCATTCTATGCACCCACCACTCTGTGTGTAAAAAAAAACTTACCTCTGACACCCTCCCTATACTTTCCTCCTACCACCTTAAAATTGTGCCCCCTGGTATCAGCCATTTCTGCCCCAACAAAAAAATCTATTGTTACCACGTGTTGCAGTTTAAACAATGTGGAGCTCAAAGTCCAAAGTAAATTTATTCTCAAAGTACGCGTATGTCACTAAATCCTACCCTGAGATATATTTTCTTGCAGGCATTCTCAGTAGAACAAGGAAATGCAATAGAATCAATGGAAAACTATAGACAAACAAAGCAATTAATATGTAAAAGACAAAATGTGCAAATACAATAAAACAAATAATAATAATCAATACATAAGTAAATAAAAATATTGAGAATATGATTTGCAGAGTCCTTGGAAGTGTGTTTGTGGAATCAGTTCAGTGTGGAGGTGAGTGGCATTATTCTCCATGGTTCAAAAGCGTGATGGTTGAGGACTGAAGTCAATAACTGTCCCTGAACATGGTGGTGTGGGACCCAAGGCTCCTGTACCTCCTTCCTGATGGCAGCAGCGAGGAGAGAGCATGGCCTGGATGGTGAGGGCTCCTGATCACGATGTTTTCCTGAGGCACTGCTCCGTGCAGGTGCGCTCGGTGGTGGGGGCTACTTTTCCTGTGATGGATAGGCTGTATCCACCAGGGTTTGTATCTGTGTTGTGCGGTTTTTGTTTGCGGTGGGTAGTTCAGCTGACCGTGAATACAGTCGGAGGAAGGTGGAACATTTGGGCTCCTTGCTGGGCATGAGACCCAGCCGATAGAGAACAGTGTGTGGAGCTTTGCTGTAAGACTGCCACCTTCTGGTGGCTTCAGTCAGAGACCTCCAGAGGAGACGCACAGCCGATTCATTCACAGCATCTCCCAGTTGACCATCCTGTGTTGCATACCTACATTGTGGGGTTCTCTTCCCTGAGAGCAGTGTGGATTGTCTTCTCCACTTAATGCTTTAGGTACCTTTAAACTTGCATTGGTGAAGAAACAGAGGTTTTGGGGTCCATGTCCACAGATCCCTTCAGGCTGCTGCGCAAATTGATAGGGTAGTGATGAAGGCGTGTGGTGTGTTGGCTCTTCATTAGTCAAGGGAATTGAGTTCAAGAGCCAGTAAGTAATGTTGCAGATCTATAAAATCCTCGTTAGACCACACTTCAAGACTCAGCATGCCATTTAAAACTTTGACAAACTTCTATAGATGTGTAGCGGAGAGTGTATTGATTGGCTGCATCACAGTGTGGTAAGGAAACACCAGTGCCTTTGAACGGAAAATCCTACAAAGGGTAGTGGATCCGGCCCAGTGTACATGGGTAAAACCCTTCCAACCAGTGAGCACATCTACATGACACGCTGTCACAGGAAAGCAGCGTCCATCATCAGAGATCCCCACCACCCAGACCATGCTCTCTGCTCACTGCTGCCATCAGGTTGAAGGTACAAGAGCCTCCGGACTTGCACCACTGAGGTCTGAAGGAACATTGTTTTGTTTGGTTGTCTGTATGTACAGTCAGGCGATGATAAACTTGAGCTTGAACGAGGAGCGCAGAACAGTACAGCACAAGAAAAGGCCATTCAGCCCACACGGTCTGTGCAAACACGATGCCAAATTAAACCAAATCTCTTTTACTTGTACACGATTCATATCGCTCCATTCCCTAGCTATCTGACAGCTTCTTCAACGCCACTACAAGGCTTTGGAGAGGGTGCAGGAGAGATTTACTGAGGTTTTGCCTGGAGTGGAGGGCGCGTGCTCTAATGAGGGGTTGGGCAAACTAGAGCGGTGGAGAGATCACATCATCAAGCTCGCCGATGACACGACCGTGGTGGGTCTCATCAGCAAGAACGATGAGTCAGCATACAGAGAGGAGGTGCAGCGGCTAACGGACTGGTGCAGAGCCAACAACCTGTCCCTGAATGTGAACAAAACAAAAGAGATGGTTGTTGACTTCAGGAGGACACGGAGCGACCACTCTCTGCTGAACATCGACGACTCCTCTGTAGAGATCGTTAACAGCACCAAATTTCTTGCTGTTCACCTGGCGGAGAATCTCACCTGGTCCCTCAACACCAGCTCCATAGCAAAGAAAGCCCAGCAGCGTTTCTACTTTCTGCGCAGGCTGAGAGAAGTCCATCTCCCACCCCCCATCCTCACCACATTCCACAGAGGTTGTATTGAGAACATCCTGAGCAGCTGCATCACTGCCTGGTTCAGAAATTGCACTGTCGCAGACCGAAAGACCCTGCAGCAGATAGTGAGGTCAGCTGAGAAGATCATCAGGGTCTCTCTTCCCGCCATCACAGACATTTACACCCCACGCTGCATCCGCAAAGCAAACAGCATTATGAAGGACCCCACTCACCCCTCATACAAACTCTTCTCCCTCCTGCCATCTGGAAAAAGGCACCAAAGCATTCGGGCTCTCATGACCAGAGTATGTAACAGTTTCTTCCCCCAAGCCATCAGACTCCTCAATACCCAGAGCCTGGGCTGACACCAACCTACTGCCCTCTACTGTGCCTGTTGTCTTGGTTATTATTTATTGTAGTGCCTGCACTGTTTTGTGCACTTTATGCAGTCCTGGGTAGGTCTGTAGTCTAGTGTAGTTTTTGTATTGTTCATGTAGCACCATGGTCCTGAAAAACATTGTCTCATTTTTACTGTGTAATGTACCAGCAGTTATGGTCGAAATGTCAATAAAAAGTGACGACTTGATCTGAAAGAGGTTAATAGGAACATGAGAGGCAAAGATAGAGTAGACAGTATCTTTTTACAAGTGTTGAAATGTCTGATACCAGGGGATGTGCATCTAAAGATGAGAGGGAGAAAGGTCAAAGGAGATATAGGGCGTGTTTTTAACAGGGAGAGTGATGCGTGCCTGGAACGTGCTGCCCAGGGTCGTGCTGGAGGCAGACTCAATAGAGGCGCCCAAGAGGCTCTTAGATAGGCAAAAGAATAAACAGAAGCTGGAGGGATCTGGTCCACGTGCAGGCAGAAGGGATTCATCAATTATGTATCAATAACTTGATTAGTTTGCTGAAGTGAGGGCGACATGGTGGGATAGTGTGAGTTACATTGCCAGCAACCTGGGGTTCAGTTCCACTGCTGCGTGTGAGGTGTTCGTATGCTCTCCCTGCGACCGCGGGGGTTTTTGTTGGGTGCCCTGGTTTCCTCCCGCATTCCAAAGGTGTCTGGGTTCGTAGGTCAATTAGTCACATGGGTGTGATTGGACAGGGCAGGCTGGTTAGGCCGGAAAGGCCTGCTACTGTTCTATATCTTTAAATAGCAAATAAATAAACATTATGGATCAAAACGTGTGATGACACTCGCGAGCTGCCCCCAACACATCCTTAGGTGTGTTAGTTGTTTACACAAATGACATATTTCACTGTGTGATGTACTTGTGAGGAATAAATCTGAGTCTGAATCTGCATTTATTTATTTAGAGGTACAGCATGGAGCAGGCCTTTCCAGCCTAACGATCCACACAGCCCAGCAACCCACCTATTTAACTCTAGCCTCATCGCAGGACAGTTTATAATGACCCATTAACCTACTAACCAGTAGGGCATTGGACTGTGGGAGGAAACCGGAGCACCCGGAGGAAACCCACACGGTCATGGGGAGAAGGTACAAACTCCTTATAGACAGTGCCAGAATTGAACTCTGAACTCTGATGCCTTGAGCTGTAACTGCGTTGAGCTAACCGCTATGCTACCATGGCACCCAGTCACGTGTACATCGAAATGTGCAGTGAAATGCATCGTTTGTGGTAACAACCAACACTCCCGAGGATGTGCTGGGGGTGGGGGGCCGCCCGCAAATGCCATCACACATTCCGGCATCAACATAACATGGCCACAATATTCAGCAGAACAACAACAAGCCTCTTTTCCAGACTCCCACCCATCCACCCACTTACACACATAGACTGGCCACCAACCCCAGGGCTCAGTCCTTGGCCCAGGATTCGAGACTTGCAGATATCAGGCCCCCAGCTTCAGACTTTGCGGACCTTTGCTTGGGCCTAGTCCTCAGGTCTTGCTGATCATGGGTTTCACTTTTGGGCCTTGACTTCTGTCCTTGGTGACAAGGGGAGGGGAGAGGGAGGAGGGTCTCTTGTTGGCTTTACTAATGATCTCTAAGTGAATCCAATTTATCAGATATTGGAGATAATCAAGAGTGGCCAGTTGGTAATGAGGAAAGGGGGGTGAAGAGGTTTAGGCAGTGAACTCCACAAATTAGGGCATTAGCAGATAAAGGCAATGAGGAGAGAATTGAATTGGAGACTTCAATAGTTCGAAAGTTCTACTTAATATCAGTGCAATATACTACCTGAAATTTTTGCTCTTTGCAGACATTCATGAAAACAAAAGAGTACTGCAAAGAATAAGTCTCAGTAAAAACGTTAGAACCCCAAAGCACCCTTCTCCCCCTCCCACGAACTAGCCTCCCCCTCTCCCAGTTATTTCAACAAAAAAGCATCAGCATCCACCACCCACCAAGCAAAGCCCCTGAGAGAGACCGTGATCTGCAGCACAACAAAAGCTAACCATTGACCCAACACTTCAACATGACTCTGTGTCATGGTCCGGATCGGGGTCTCTTTAAATTTACTTTGTTTATGTTATGATCCAGACTGTCGACTCCCTGATTTCCTTTGGTTCCCTGTTTTCCCGTGTCCCATGGCCTTGGTGATTAGAGGCAATTTACTCCCGGCTGAACCGGTAGTTTATAGTCTCCGGCTTTCAGCTGTTCGGCGCGAGAGCGTCTGCAAAGTCATCAAAGGTACGGAACGCCAATGTCATCTGGCCGGAGCGAGCCTAGTCTCCGCCCGAAGCGAGTGCTGGTAATTCGCCTTTCCTCATCGGGGCAACCCTGTCAAGTTACCTCGCCAAAGCGAGCCTGCAAAGTTTCCTCACCGAGGTGGGTCCGTCAGTTAACCCGCCGGAGGGAATCAAGAACCGCTGTCTATTGTTCCCGGGCCGAGTCGAGAGCTTGCCACTACCCGGAGGCTCCAAGTCAAGTCCTGTCCCTGGCGGCATCCAAGTTCCGAGTCGAGTCGAGTCCTGTCCCTGGCAGCATCCAAGTATGGAGTCAAGTCCCGGTCCTGGCAGGATCCAAGTTCCGAATCAAGTCCTGGTCCTGGCGGTCTGTGATTCCTGTCCTACACCCCCGTCTGAATCCCTTTTCTGCCCCTCTTGCCTCTAACCCTCATCTGCAGCCCCCGCCTGCACTTCAGTCTAGTTCTATTGCCGGAGCTAGATAGGTACTGTCTGGTGTTCTTTCGTGTTGGTCTTGTCTTGTCCTCGCCTCCGTGGGGTAAGTCAGGCCATCTTGCCGTTGCCCCGCGGGGGGGTCATGTCTTGTCTTGTCTTGTCCTCGCCTCCGTGGGGTAAATCAGGCCGTCTTGCCATTGCCCCGTGGGGGGTCATGAGTCCCGGCCCTATGTCCTGTACCAAAGGAGGGGTCCCGGCTCTCTGTTCTGTGTGTGAGTCCCGGCCCTATGTCCTGTACCCAAGGAGGGGTCCTGACTCTGTGTTCTGTGTATGTGTTCATGGTTCCATGTACCTGCTCTCCTGAGACCGAGGCTCTGTTTTTCCATGTTCCTCCTCTCCCTAGCCCATGTCATGTCCATGCCTAGTTCTGGGGTCTGAGCCTGAGGCAAGACCCAGATACTGGGTCCTTGCCCAGTCCCTGGCTCGGAGTCCATACTGTAGCCTCTTCATGTTGCCTCAGTTTTGGGATCCGATTCCAAGTCCTAGCCCAGACCCTTGGTCCCAGCCTTGTCGTAGCCCTGAGTCCTTGTCCAGTTCGCTATTCCTGCTCCTGCCTTGCTCTCCTGGTATCGAACAATAAACTAAATTTAATTAACCTCACAAGATGTGTCTTGCATTTGGGTCCACTCTTGCTCCCAATGCCCCCCCCCCCCACTGTGACACTCTGGTTCATTGTAGAGATTCGTGGTCCTCCATTTCTAACCTGCTCTCTGACAATAAAGATCCGTGTTCTTCATGACAGGCGGAATGAGCGGAATAAACATGGATCAGTCACTACTCGGGGAACGGGATGGACAAACCGCTGACAGTCCAAGGACATACTGGTAAAAAAGCCATTGTAAATCGTCTGCGATTGGGCTAGGGTGGAATCAGCAGGGCTCGTTAGGATGAATGGCCATTCCGCTCTGTAATCTCGAAATAAGTAAATAAATAACGAACGCCAGCACATTGGAGTTAACACGGAGCAACTTTCTTCCTATCTATGCCAACACTGACCTCCTTGGCTCACCCCATGCTCCAATCTCCCATTTTTTGACAGGCAGTTGTCTGCAGCTTTATCTTTGCAGTTAATAAAGAAAAATCTGCATTAGATTAATTACCAGAGAGTAAGATTTTATATGAACTGTTCACTGCAGAATCCATTATCATCTTTGTTTTAATTTATTTCGCTTCATAATTTAGACTATTACAGAAGACTCAGCTTTCACATTTTTAATTTCTTGTTAAATATAAGCAATAGGTCTTGGCCTGTTATGAAAGTAGGCTACTTTATGACTGTCATATATAAGCCATACAAATGAGTGGTGTGCGTGTAACTCTCTGACTTACACTCAGTGGCCACTTTATTAGCTACCTCCTGTACCTCATAAAGTGGCCACAGAGTGTACGTTTGTGATCTTCTGCTGCTGTAGCCCATCGACTTCAAGGTTCAATGTGTTGTGCATTCAGAGATGCTCTTCTGCACACCATGGTTATCTGAGTTACTGTTGCCTTCCTGTTAGCTTGAACCATTCTGGCCATTCTCCCCTGACCTCTCTCATTAACAAGGCATTTACACCCACAGAACTGACACTCACTGGATTGTTTTGTTTTTCTTTCTACCATTCTCTGTAAACTCTAGAGATCATTGTGCGTGAAAATCCCAGGAGATCAGCCATTTCTGAGGTACTCAAACTGTTCCACCTGGCACCAACAATCATTCCATGATCAAGGTCATTTTCTTAAATACAAGAAACACAACAGAATCAACGAAAGACTGCCCCCAACTAATGTGCAAAAGATTGTGCAAATACAACCAGAAAAGAAGTAATAATAAACATACACAACATACAGAAATCAGTAAGTGAAAATCACCAGAAATATGCTGAATTAAAAGAGGAAATTGAAAGACTATGGAACATGAACAGAGTATACATTGTCCCAGTAGTAACATCTAGAACCAGTATCAACCCAAAGTCACTACACAATAGCATTAAACAATTAGACTTACACAAAAATATTTATGTAAATCTCCAGAAAGCCACAATGCTAAACACCACTAGAATAGTCAAAGTTCCTAGCAATTGAGAAATGAGTGTTCTTGGCTCTGCCTGTACCTCAGGTTTTACCAGCTTGAGCTGAGAAAAAATAAAAATACAATAATAAATAAATAATAAGTATCAAGAACATGAGATGAAGAGACCTTGAAAGCGAGTCCGGAGGCTGGGGGTACAGTTTTGTGACGGGGCAGGTGAAGTTGAGTGAACTTATCTCCTTTGGTTCAATGGCTGAGGGCTAATAACTGTTCCTGAACATGGTGGTGTGGGTCCTGAGGCTCCTGTACCTTCCTCCTGATGGCAGCAGCGAGAAGAGAGCATGGCCTGATTGTGAGGATCCTTGATAATTGATACTGTTTTCCTGCGACAGCGCTCCATGTAGGTGTGCTCACTGGTGGGGGAGGGCTTTACTGGTGACGGACTGGGCTGTATCCTCCCCAAAGACTTACGGGTTAGGGTTAGTAGGTTGTGGGCATGCTATCTTGGCATCAGAAGCATGGAGACACTTGCAGGATGCCCTCTGTAGCATACTCGCTGTTCTGATTTGATGTAAATGAAGCATTTCATTTTAAGATTTGATGTAGATGTAAGAAATAAAGCTGATCTTTAAATCTTTATTTCTTTATTGTATAGGCCACATAGATCATTTCACTTCTCTACAGTAAGCTTATATAAACTCTGTCTTTAAAACATAGGAGTAGAATTAGGCCATTCGGCCCATCGAGTCTGGTCCACCATTCCATCATGGCTGATTTGTTGTCCCTCTCAACCCCATTCTCCTGCCTTCTCTCCATAACCTTTGAGACCTTGACTAATCACGAACCCATCCTGATAAAGGGTCTTGGTTCAAAACACCGACTGTTTATTCATTTCCATCAATGCTGCCTGACCTGCTGAGTTCCTCCAGCATTTTATGTGTTTTGTCTTGAGTTTCCAGCATCTGCAGGTTTTCTCCTATTATGACCTATCAACCTGTGCTTTAATATACCCATTGACCTGGCCATCTGAGATAATTAGTTTATAACTTTGGAGGTATCTGCTGGCTCTATGGCTAAACATTTAGAGATGGTTTATACTATTATGAGAGGCATCGATAGGACAGGCAGTCAGAATCTTTCTCCTGGATAGAAATATCAATGACTTTAAGGTGAGAGAGGGAAAATTTAACAGAGATATGGGAGCTAAGTTTTTTTCACAGGAGATATGTAGAGCACATTTCACACTGAGAGTGGTAGGCACTTGGAAAGGGCTGCCAAGGGGAGTGGGGGAAGCAGATTTGACAGAGGCCCAGAAATATGTAGAGAATGGAGTGATATGAATCATGTTCAGGCAGGGGAGATTCAGTTTAATTTGGCATCATGTTCAGCACAGGTATTGTGGGTCCTGTGCTGGGATCTGAAGGAGCTATGGAAAGTTGTGAACTAGCTCCCCGGCATCGAGGACATCTCCAATAGGCGATGCCTCAGAAAGGCAGCATCCATCACCCAGGATGTGCCCTCTTCTCATTGCTACCATCAGGGAGGAGGTACTGGAGTCTGAAGACACACACTCAGTGATTCAGGAACAGCTTTCTCCTCTCTCAGATTTCTGAATGGACAATGAACCCACGCCCACTACCTCACTAGTTTGCTCTTTTTTTGCACTGCTTATTTAATTCAATTAAAAATATTTCTCTTATTTTAATTTATAGTCTTTTATCATTATCTATTGCAATGTAGTGTTGCTGCAAAACAACAAATTTCACAGCGTATACCAGTGCTGTTAAATCTGACTCTGATTTGACTGTTTTACATTTTATATTCTATGTTCATGCAAATGACAAGTTACTTGAACACGTCTGTGCAATTTGCCACTTTGACCACTCTGCACCCGCAGGCCAGCATGTGGACATGAGATGAAGGCAATCTTCAGTCTGGGCCTCCGCCCTGTGGTCAAAGGCAGCAGCTTGGATGAGTGATGAAGATTATCTGTGGAGTCCTCCTGGCAAGGACCAACGAGGCTGAGAGCTGGTGGCCCATCGGATCAGCGAGTTGGTGGGTCTCGGGAATGGGTGTCGGTGCATGCTGGGGCACGATGGCCGGTGCAGACGTCCCACCTCTCCCGGAAGTTCCGGGAGTCTCCCGCAAATCGATCGCGGCTCCCTGATGCCCGCAAATTATGTACAATATCCCGGAAATCAATTTTTTAGAGAGGGAGAGGCGAAAAAAAAGAAAGAAAGAAAATGAATGAGTCCTGCTTGGTCTCCCTTTGTGCTAAGTAGACCTATCAGTTTTCTCTGTGAGCGGGCTTTACAGTTGACCACTCTCTCTCTTCCATAGTCCATCAGTTCAGTTGCTGCCGTCTGTAATGACGCTGAAATCATCCGGACAACTGTCGGTGATGAAGTACAAAAGCCTGGCGAAGAAATTCCCAAGGCTGGCGGTGACAAACTGACTAGGCGATGCTGTCCTGTACGGGCGGGGCGTGTTGGTGTCTTAAAGGGGATTAGAGCGGAGTTTAAATTGGAGTAAAATTCCCAAATCATCCGCTAAGACATCTTTAAAAAACATGCTCGCAGCAAATTCTTCGGGTTTTTTTTCCTGAAACACTTCCACTTACAGGTACATCGAAGCCCGCGATAGGCTGGGTTTAAGCACAGCCGTTTTCAGGAGAAAAAGCGATTTTTAATAAATATCTGGCCCCCACCGAGGTCTCGTCATTAGGACAGTGAACTGTTTACCTGTGCTGTGCACTTTATATGCATTTTGAATTACACTTTATTAAATAATATGGTAATATATTGTTTTATGTGGAGTGTGTGATATATGTATTGTGGCTACACCGTGGTCCGGGCAGAGGTGGTTTCGTTTGTGGACAATCAGCCAGATGACAATAAACTTGAACTTGAAGATACAGAACTTCTAAATCACTCATTTAAAATCCCCCACTTCGATGTAAAAAAGTAAGTTCTGATCCCGACTATTGCAGGCAATTTGTGTGTGTGACTACGGACGTTTATGTGATCGGACATTGTCCAAATGGACGTTAAGCGGCGCACACCTGTAATAAGGATACACCTTATGCTTTTATTTCTTTTAGGGACCACAACATATTAGGGAGGCTAAGCGCAGGGAAGGCTGCTCAAGTATTTCACAGTTCTTTTCAGTAGAAAACCAAAGTCTGACAGAGAAGGTCACTAGAGCTGAGCTGTACTTTATATCTTGAGCATAACCTGTCACTCCAGGTGTGTGAGCACACAGGCAAGCTATTCAGGAAAATGTTTCCTGATTCAGAAATAGCAAAAAACTATGCCAGCTCATCAACCAAGACAGCAGTTATTGTGAACATGGCACATTAAGACAGAATTCAGAAGTCAGCTGTCTCACAAAACACTTGTGAATCTGATGTCTTGCAAATTTAACAAATTCATTGACACAGACTGCTATGAGGTTGAGACCTCCCTGAAATGAGTTTTTGCAGGGTGGGATGTCTGCCAGTGACACCCTAGCTATGTGAGTCTAAGGTTTGGGGTCCTGTCACCAGCCAGTCCTGGGGTCGATACCAAAGGTCTGGAAGTCAAAGCCCGATGCCTATGAGTCTGAAGTTCACTGAGAAAGTTGAAGGCCTATTGTCCTTGAGTCTGCTGCAGACCTGGAGGCCTGTCCTGGGGTTTGAGGCCTGTTGTCCTTGGGTCTGCTGCAGGCCCAGAGGCCTGCTCTGGGGCCTGCCCTGGGGTTGGAGGCCTGTCGTCCTTGGGTCTGCTGCAGGCCCGGAGGCCTGCCCTGGGGTTGGAGGCCTGTATGTGTGAGGATGTGGGTGGGTGGGTGGGTGAGAAGAAAAGAGCTTGTTTTGCTGTTGTTTTGTGTTCTGTTGTGTATTTCTGCGGAACATTGTGAGCATGCTATGTTGGTGCTGGAATGTGTAGTGACACTTGCGGGCTGCCCCCAGCACGTCCTGAGGAGCTGGTTGGTAATGCAAATGAAGCATTTTCCTGTATGTTTTGTTGTACATGAGATAAATAAATGAATCTGATCTGATCTGAGTCAAGATCACAATTCAAATTTCTAGATTCACGATTCAATAGTTCCATTTAATATCAGAGAAATATATGCAATACATATCTTGAAATTCTTGTGCTTCGCAAACATCCACAAAAACAGAAGAGTGCCCCAAAGAATGTGTGACAGTCAAAATGTTAGAACCCTGATGTGAAATCCCCCGTTTCCCCCTCCCACACACAAGCAGCAGCAAAGCAATGATCCTCCCAACCCCCATCTCCACAAAAAAGTATTACAGCCCTCCACCCAACAAGCAAGCAATTGCAAAGCCCCCAAGAAAGACCATGATCTGTAGTACAACAAAAACTAATCATTCACCTAACAAGTCGACATACCACAGGCTCTCTCTTTCCCATGGCGTTCCCCTTTCACAGCAAGAGGGGAGACATGACAGAACGACTCGCTGATTTGCGATAATAAGGTCTGCTGCGTCTCTTTTATACAAGCTCTCTGACTCAAGAATTGGCAACAAGCTCTCCCCCACCAAAAGGCCGCGAAGCCTCGGAACCCTCAAGGCGCACTCGTTTTCTAGGCCGCATCCTTGAGATTTCAGGAAGTGGCCAGTCGTGAGCCCCCCGGGAGCGGGTCCCACCACTGCAAAGATCTGAAGTCTGAGCGTAGCTCCAGGTCAGGGTCTCTGACAGAACCCCATCCACTCTGAGAAGGAAAAAGAGAGACATCAAAGGTAGAAATCGAGCTGCTTCCACAGATGAACTTCAAGGAGTGGTTGTTAAGTGCCACCGTAGCTCTGCCCCAGAATCAAGTTGATTTGGCACGTGTACATCGAAACAGGCGCCACGGCAATGTAGCTGTTAGTGCGACGCTATTACAGCTCTGACATCAGAGTTTGGAGTTCAATTCCGGTGTCCTCTATAAAAAAATTGTACATTCTCCCTGTGACCATGCGGGTGGTTGAGGTCTGTTCGTTTGGGGTATAAGTTGGCATGTACACTTTCCCTGTTATGGGCATGCGTACGAGGGGTGGAAGGGAATTGTGGGGAAGAAGATGGCAACCCTTACGTACTGAATGTAAACGGATAAAGTAAAGCTGTTTAAACAAAAGAAATCTTGTTATTGTCACTTGAATGATAACATGGGTTTCCTCTGAGTGCCCCGGTTTCCTCTCACAGTCCAAAAATGTAGGGTTAGTAGGTTAATCAGCCATTGTAAATTGTTCAGTTTACAATGGGTTAAATAACTGTGTGGCCGGGCAATGCGGCTTGTTGGGCCTGACCCGTATGGTATCTCTAAATAAATAAACAGTACATGAAATGTGTCGTTTGCGTTAGCAACCAACACACCCGAGGGTGTACTGGGGGCAGCCCAGATCTGGGGCAGATCTGATGTGAAGTTCCACTGGCAGGCTCCCTTGCTCTCTGAGTGCAGGCTGTGTTCTTGCCATCTGGGTTTCAACTGTCACGGTGCACCCTGGCTGAACAATACAGCTCTTGCTCTTGATGAGTCCACCGACGATCGGAAGAGACACCTCATACTCTCTGGATGCTTCTAATAAGCAAGACAAATAACCTGCTGACAAATCATTTCTCCCGGGTTATAAACGGCCAATGAGATTTATTAAGAAGTTCTATTGAACAAAAACAAGAATAAACAGCTTGGATTGTAAAAGTTATTTCATCAAAGCAGCTTTTAAAAACTGAGCAGCAGTAAACGCAAATCAAAATGCTCGAGGTTCACTTGTGCGGGTGTTTTAATGGGGTACTGCTATGTAAAATTGAGTGTTTATGATGATTCCCCTGGACGCAGCTGATTGCCTCCTCACTGGAACTTGTACTCAGCCAAGGCCTACATGTGAGGTGGTAAAGCTTTGAAATCAGACAGTCATAGAGTATGGGAACAGGCCCTTTGGCCCATTGAGTTATACTGTCCATCATGCACCCCATTTAGATTTCTCCAGGCGTTCTGTGGCAAGCATTCTAACCGGTTACATCGCCGTCTGGTTCAGAGGAGTCACTGTACAGGGTCGAAAGAAGCCAGCTAGCTCCATCATGGGCACTAGCCTCCCCAACATCGAGGACACCTTCAAAAATGTGGCATCCGTCATTAAGGACCTTCATCACCCAGGACATGCCCTTTTCTCATCCATTAAAGAGGAGGAAGAGGAGCTTGAAGCCACATACTCGATACCTCAGGAACAGTTTCTTCCCCTCCACCATCAGATTTCTGAATGGACATTGAACCTCTGTTTTCTTCATTGTTCCTTTTTTTTTTGCACTATTCATTTAATTTATTTATATTCATATATTTCTTACTGTGACTTATAGATTTTTTTGATTATTATGTAGTGCAATGTACTGCTGCCACAAACAACCGATTTCACGACATATGCCAGTGATATTAAATGTGATTCCGACTTATACTGCGTCGGGTAGGTCTACCTGCACAGGAGGGATAAATGCTGAACTACTGAGGCAACAATTACACCAACAGTTTGCTGGCGTGATATTTATAAAGCTGTATTTATAACACAGAGCTCAACAAAACAGAAGGAGAGGTTGGGCAACATGGGTTGTTTTTTTCTGGAGTGACAGAAGCTGAGGAGAGACCTGACAGAGGTTTATAAGATTATGAGAGACATAGATAGATTAGACAGACAGTATCATTTCCCCAGGGTTGCAATGTCTAATACTGGAGGGTGTGAATTTAAGGTGAGAGGGAGTAAGTTCAAAGGGGATGTGAGGAGCAAGTTTTTTTTACAGAGAGTGATGAGTGCCTGGAACGCCCTGCCTGGGGTGGTGGTAGAGGCAGATACATTGCAGACTTTTAGGACACTTTTAGATAGGCACATGAAGGTGAGGAAAATGGATGGATATGGACATCGTGTAGGCAGAAGAGATTAGTTGAGTTGGCAATTTGATTACTAATTTAATTGTTTCGGCACAATATTGTGGGCCAAAGAGCCTGTTCCTGTGTTGGACTGTTCAGTGTTCTGTGTCCTAACGTACCAAGCAACAACAGCAAAATAAGCCATGTTCTTCCCTACCAGTCACCCATCCGCACCATTGCGCAGTCCTCTAACTCTGTGAACGTTGCTGACGGGGAAGAGGTGGGAGAATGCGACCAATGGGATAGCAGGTATTGACATGATGGGATGAATGGCATTTTTCTGTGGTGTAGCAACTCTGTGTATTCCTCGCTGACCTGGAACCCAGAGGATTTTATTTAATTGATAGAGAAATTTATTTATTTAAAGAGATAGTGTAGAAAAGGTCCGTCTAGCTCTCCGAGCTGCGCTGCCCAGCAGGCCACCGATTTAATCCTACACTAATCGCAGGACAATTTAGTATGACCAATTAACCTACTAACTGGTACGTCTTTGGAGTGTGGGAGGAAATTGGAACACCCGGAGGAAACCCACGCAGTCACGGGGAGAATGCACAAGTTTTCTCACAGAGCATGTTGGAAATGAACTCTGAACGCCGATGGCCCGAGCTGTAATGGATATGACCCTTGTGGCTAAAAGGATCAGGGGGTATGGAGAGAAAGTAGGTACAGGGTTCTGAGTTGGATGATCAGCCATGATCATACTGAATGGCAGTGCGGGCTCGAAGGGCCAAATGGCCTACTCCTGCACCTATTTTCTATGTTTCTATGTAATAGCTTTGTGCTAACTGCTATCCCACCATTGTAAATGTCTGAGGCACTTCAGGAAATAAAGTCCCGACTTCTTCCTGTTCTGGTCAAGTATCGTTGCAGTCACACTATTTGGCATTGGAAACTCACATGGTTACAGTGGGAACAAGGTGCTACGATGACTCTTAGTGCCTAGAACTGGGGGTGGGGGGAGAGTGGAGGGTCTGCAGCTTTCAAAGCAGAGCAGGGGGCAGAGGCAGAGGTGAGGTGTAAAACAAGAGCTGATAGAGAAATTACTTCAGACAGATCAGGTTATAAGAAAGGGGATGGAGACCGGTCCAGAAGTAGAGATATGGCCTGCGACGTTGACTATTTGTTCATTTCTATGGATAAGACCATAAGAGCTGAATTAGGCCATTCGGTCCATCGAGTCTGCTTCAGCATTCCATCATGGCTGATCCCAGATCCCACTCAACCCCATACACCTGCCTTCTCACCATATCCTTTGATGCCCTGACTGATCAGGAAATGATCAACTTCCACCTTAAATATACACACGGAGTTGGTCTTCACCGGAGTCTGTGGCTACTACCCTCTGGCTAAACAAATTCCTCCTTACCTCTGTTCTAAAAGGTCGCCCCTCAATTTTGAGGCTGTGCCTTCTAGTTCTGGATACCCCCACGATAGGAAACATCCTCTCCGCATCCACCCTATCTAGTCCTTTCAACATTCGGTAGATTTCAATGAGATCCCTCCTCATTATTCTGAATTCCAGTGAGCACAGGCACAAAGCTGCTAAGCGCTCCTCAAATGTTAACCCCTTCATTCCTGGAATCATCCTCGTGAACCTCCTCTGGACTGTCTTCAACGAGAGCACATGGGGCCCAAAACTGTTGACAATACTCCAAGTGTGGCCTAGTGTCAAAGCTTCAGCTTTATCTCCTTATTTTTATATTTCATTCCCCTTGAAACAAATGCCAACATTGCATTTGCCTTCGTTACCATAGACTCAAGCTGTAAATTAATCTTCTGGGAATCTTGCATGAGGACTCCTAAGTCCCTCTGCACCTCTGATGTTTGAACCTTCTCCCCATTTAGATAGTAGCCTGCACGATTGTTCCTTTTACCAAAATGCATTATCATACATTTCTCAACACTGTACATCTGCCACTTTTTTGACCACTGGATGCTGCCTGACCTGTTGCTCCTTCAGCATTCTGTGTGTTTTGCTGGAGACACAGGATTCTGGAAATCTGGAGTAACACACAGAAGAGCTGATGAAAGGTCTCAGTCTAAAGCACTGACTTTTTTTCCCTCTCTTTAGACGCTGTTGGACCTGCTGATTTCCTCCACCATTTTGTATGGTTTGCCCAAAGAGGCTGGAGGAACTCAGCAGGTCAGGCACACATTATCACGTTCATGTCTCTTTCTCACCTTCTTTCTTTAAAATACTTAGTCCTGAACGGCAACTGTCTATTTCCCTCCACAGATGCTGCCTGGCCTGCTGAGATGGTCTGTTTCTCCAGATTCCAGCATCTTCAGTACTTTGTGTCTCCTTGACCACTGACCATTAATGAGGTATTTTAGTGCAAGTGGGCGAGGAAGGGAAATGATGAGGAGCTGTTTACCTGGAATTGGAAAATCCACTATTCATACATTTAAGACTTTTAGACAGATACAAGGATAGGGGAGGTTTAGTGAGGCAAGTGTACAGAAATGGAAGCAACTCAAGACGACAATCTGGATGATGAATTCCCGTGATTGTGTTTTTGTCCCTTCTTGTTCTTTTTCATTAAAGTGCCTCACTAACAGTCAGTACTCGTGGATCACAGATTGTAGATTGGAGAAACACAGTCGGAACTCATCATGTCAGGCAGCATCTGTGGGAGGAAAGGAATTGCTGTTGCTTCAGTTTCTGTATGCTGTAACTCTATGACTTTGATTACAGAACACCCAAATGGATTTTGTTTCGGATTAACTCACTGTTGGTCATGAGATTTTCTGTGGGCAGTTGGTTACTACATTAACAATCACCGCAATTGCTCTCTCACCACCTCCAAGACGTTCACTGCATGCAAAGCACATCGAACCGGCAAAGAAGACATGACAGTGCCTCCACCTTCTTAGAAGTTTGTGTGGACTCAGCACGTCATCAAAAACTTAGACTACCTTTAATGGATGCACGGTGGAGAGTATGCTAACTGGTTAAATCATAGATTGATGAGGAAACAACAGTGCCCAGGGATGGAAAAATTTACGGAAAGCTTTGGATGCAGTCCAATCCATCACAGGCAAAGCCTGCCCACTATTGAGTATATTTACAAGGCGCACTGCCACAGGAAAGCAGCATCCATCATCAAGCCCCCCACTGTCAGGCCCGTCCTCTTCTTGCTACTGACATCGGGCAGGAGGTGGAGGAGCCTTCGGTCCCACACCACCAGGTTCAGGAAGAGTTATTACCCTACAACCATCAAACTCCTGAACTGAACCTGAACTCTGAACTGATTCCACAACCTACAGACTCTTCAAGAACTCATGTTCTCAGTAATAGTTTTTAGTTGCTCAGTTTGTCTTCATTGGTTGTTTATCAGTCTTTGTTTACGTATAGTTTTTCATAAATTCTGTTGTAATCCTGTAAATGCCTGCAAGAAAATGAATCTCAAGGTAGTACATGGTAACATATACGTAGCTTGATGATAAATTTCCTTTGAACTATGGCTGTGAGAGACTTGGCCCTGGCAAGGGCTGCTGCTTTTTCTGGAGACTAGATCAAACTGCTGTAGAGATAAATGAAGCAGGCAGAAGTCCAGAGGCTGTAAACACTAAGAATCTCAACTGGCAGTTATAGAGTGGAGCCGGTCTTCACCTTTAAGCCCTGAGGGAGAGGCTTGCTTTAGTCTCTTCAAGTGTTGATTCACACCCACAACATGAAAATATTGTAGCCAGGAGTGGGATTCTCTGCTACAATGGAAAGGAAGTCAGTAACATCCATGATAGTGAATTACTGTTTTAAACACTACCAGCATCAAACACACACAGAGAGCCGAGGGAAATCTGAATAGGACCATCTTTAAACAAATCATCATGTGATATGAGGAGTCAGAGTCAGAATCAGGTTTAATATCACCGGCATATGTTGTGTAATTTATTGTCTTCGCGGCAGCAGTACAATGCAATACATAATAATAGAGAAAAGAAATGTGAATTACAGTGATTATATAAATATATTAAACAGTTAAATTAAATAAATAGGGCAAAAATAGGAAATAAAAGATGTAGTGAAGCTGTGTTCACGGGTTCAATGTCCATTCAGAAATCAGATGGCACCGAAGACTCACAAATTTCTACAGGTGTATCGAGGAGAGCATTCTAACTGGTTGCATCACCGTCTGGTACGGAGGGGCCGCTGCTCAAGATCGGGAAAGCTGCGGAAAGACGCAAACTCGGCCAGCCCCATCATGAGCACTAGCCTTCCCAACACTGAGGGCACCTTCAAAATGAGATGCCTCAAAATGGCGGGTAGGAGTATATATCGGGCAGGGGGAGGGTTAAGGGGAGGGGGGAGGGTAGATTTTTTTTCTCATGCGTCACTTTGAAAACTCAATAAAAATTATATATAAAAAAATGGCGGGATTCATCCACCCTGGGTGAGGTTACTAATTATCTCATGTGGCTTACTGCCATCCAGGCCAGAGCAGCACACGTAATTGACACGACACTAAAGGTGCACTGCAGAGCAACACACACAAAATGCCGGAGGAATTCAGCAGGTCAGGCAGTATCTGTGGACATGAATAAACAGCTGACGATTCGGGCCGCGATCCTTCATCGGGACGGGAAAGGAAGGGGGAAGCTGCCAGAGTAAGAGATGGGGGGGGGAGGGGAATGAAGACTAGCTAGAAGGTGATAGGTGAAGCCGGGTGGGTGGGGGAGGGGGAGATGAAGTAAGAAGCTGGGTGGTGATAGGTGGAAAATGTAGAGGGCTGGAGAAGAAAGAAACTGATAGGAGAGGAGAGTGGACAGTTGTGAAAGGGAAGGAGGAGGGGCACCTGGAGGAGGTGATAGGCAGGTGAGGAGGAGTGAGGAGGTAAGAGGGGAGCCAAAATGAGCAGGAGGTCTTGTTATTAAAGTTGTTGCCCTGCAGCGTATGATACACAAATATTCAGGAAGAGGAGAGGTATAGAAAATGTACAGGCTGAAAGGATTAGTTTGAATTGGCAACATGTTCAGCTTTGACACCTTGACCAAAGGATCTGTGCAGTTCTGTTGTGCGTCCTCTCTTAATCTTTGCCTTACTGGAGGTGGACCAATCAGGAATTAGATCATTACTCTCATTAGCTGCCCAGCTTGGATCGGGGAGGCCAAGACCAGGTAAGCAAACTTTACCGTGACCCAGCTGAGTTTGGTTAGAACATGCTGTGCCGTCCTCGCGCGGATGTGGAGAGGGTTTTTCATTAGTTGCAATGCAGGATATGAGGATGCAGCCTCACAATGAAGTGATGTCCGTTAGAACAGAGACAAGGAGGAATTTCTTCTGCCACGGGGTAGTGATTGTGGAATTTATCGCTACAGATGGTTGTGGATGCCACGTCACTGGGTTTGTTTAAGACAGAAGTTGTTAGGTTCTTGATTGGTGAAGGAGTTAAGGGTTATGGGGAGAAGGTAGGGGAATGGGGTTGAGAGAAAAAAATAGCTGTAATTGAATGACGAGCAGATGGTGACCAAATGGCTTAAATCTGCTCCTCTATAGAGTTGTAGCGTCAAAGAGCACTACAGTACAGAAACAAGCCCTTTAGTCCAAGCCAAGCTGCTAAGCTGTGACCTGGAGCTGGAAAATAGACTCCCCGCTCCATAGCCATCCAATCCATGTATGCATCCAACTTCTCTTAAATGTCACAATTAAATCTGCATCCACCACTTGTGCTGGCAGCTCGTTCCACACTCTCATCACCTTCTGAGCGAAGAAGTTCCCCTTCACGTTCCCCTTCAACTCTTCACCTTTCACCCTAACCTTTGACTTCTAGTTCTAGTCTCAGCTAACCTCAGTGGAAAACGCCAGCATGCATTTACCCTATCTATACCCCTCACAATCTTGTAATCCTCTGTCAAATCTCCCCTCATTCTCCACTGCTGCAAGGAATAATACCCTAACCTATTCAACTTTTCCTTATAACTCAGGTCCTCAAATCCCAGCAATATCCTTGAACACTTTCTCTGCACTCTTTCAATCTTATTGATATCTTTCCTGTAAGTAGGTGACCAGAACTGCACACAATACTCCAAATTAGGCCTCACCTACAATTTCAACGTAACATCCCAAATCGTACACTCAATGCCCTGACTTATGAAGGGTCACAAAGTTGGGAGACATCATATTTGTGGGAATGGTGTCACATAATAAGTTGTAAAAGAGCGCCTGAAGGCTTTGTGTGTCAATGCAAGGAGCATTCGTAATAAGGTGGATGAATTGAAAGTGCAGATTGTTATTAATGATTATGATATAGTTGGGATCACAGAGACATGGCTCCAAAGTGACCAAGGATGGGAGCTCAACGTTCAGGGATATCCAATATTCAGGAGGGATAGACATGAAGGAAGGGGAGGTGGGGTGGCGTTGCTGGTTAAAGAAGAGATTAACGCAATAGAAAGGAAGGACATAAGCCGGGAAGATGTGGAATCGATATGGGTAGAGCTGCGTAACACTAAGGGGCAGAAGACGCTGGTGGGAGTTGTGTACAGGCCATCTAACAGTAGTAGTGAGGTCGGAGATGGTATTAAACAGGAAATTAGAAATGTGTGCAATAAAGGAACAGCAGTTATAATGGGTGACTTCAATCTACATGTAGATTGGGTGAACCAAATTGGTAAAGGTGCTGAGGAAGAGGAATTCTTGGAATGTATGCGGGATGGTTTTTTGAGCCAACATGTCGAGGAACCAACTAGAGAGCAGGCTATTCTGGACTGGGTTTTGAGCAATGAGGAAGGGTTAATTAGCAATCTTGTCGTGAGAGGCCTCTTGGGTAAGAGTGACCATAATATGGTGGAATTCTTCATTAAGATGGAGAGTGACATAGTTAATTCAGAAACAAAGGTTCTGAACTTAAAGAGGGGTAACTTTGAAGGTATGAGACGTGAATTAGCTAAGATAGACTGGCAAATGACACTTAAAGGATTGACAGTGGATATGCAATGGCAAGCATTTAAAGGTTGCATGGATGAACTACAACAATTGTTCATCCCAGTTTGGCAAAAGAATAAATCAAGGAAGGTAGTGCACCCGTGGCTGACAAGAGAAATTAGGGATAGTATCAATTCCAAAGAAGAAGCATACAAATTAGCCAGAGAAAGTGGCTCACCTGAGGACTGGGAGAAATTCAGAGTTCAGCAGAGGAGGACAAAGGGCTTAATTAGGAAGGGGAAAAAAGATTATGAGAGAAAACTGGCAGGGAACATAAAAACTGAATGTAAAAGCTTTTATAGATATGTAAAAAAGAAAAGACTAGTAAAGACAAATGTAGGTCCCCTACAGACAGAAACAGGTGAATTGATTATGGGGAGCAAGGACATGGCAGACCAATTGAATAATTACTTTGGTTCTGTCTTCACTAAAGAGGACATAAATAATCTTCCAGAAATAGTAGGGGACAGAGAGTCCAGTGAGATGGAGGAACTGAGCGAAATACATGTTAGTAGGGAAGTGGTGTTAGGTAAATTGAAGGGATTGAAGGCAGATAAATCCTCAGGGCCAGATGGTCTGCATCCTAGAGTGCTTAAGGAAGTAGCCCAAGAAATAGTGGATGCATTAGTGATAATTTTTCAAAACTCGTTAGATTCTGGACTAGTTCCTGAGGATTGGAGGGTGGCTAATGTAACCCCACTTTTTAAAAAAGGAGGGAGAGAGAAACCGGGGAGTTATAGACCGGTTAGCCTAACGTCGGTGGTGGGGAAACTGCTGGAGTCAGTTATCAAGGATGTGATAACAGCACATTTGGAAAGCGGTGAAATGATCGGACAAAGTCAACATGGATTTGTGAAAGGAAAATCATGTCTGACGAATCTCATAGAATTTTTTGAGGATGTAACTAGTAGAGTGGATAGGGGAGAACCAGTGGATGTGGTATATTTGGATTTTCAGAAGGCTTTTGACAAGGTCCCACACAGGAGATTAGTGTGCAAACTTAAAGCACACGGTATTGGGGGTAAGGTATTGGTGTGGGTGGAGAGTTGGTTAGCAGACAGGAAGCAAAGAGTGGGAATAAACGGGACCTTTTCAGAATGGCAGGCGGTGACTAGTGGGGTACCGCAAGGCTCAGTGCTGGGACCCCAGTTGTTTACAATATATATTAATGACTTGGATGAGGGAATTAAATGCAGCATCTCCAAGTTTGTGGATGACAGGAAGCTGGGTGGCAGTGTTAGCTGTGAGGAGGATGCTAAGAGGATGCAGAGTGACTTGGATAGGTTGGGTGAGTGGACAAATTCATGGCAGATGCAATTTAATGTGGATAAATGTGAAGTTATCCACTTTGGTGGCAAAAATAGGAAAACAGATTATTATCTGAATAGTAACAATAGGAATTCTGCAGATGCTGGAAATTCAAGCAACACACATCAAAATTGCTGGTGAACGCAGCAGGCCAGGCAACATCTGTAGAAAGAGGTGCAGTCGACGTTTCAGGCCGAGACCCTTCGTCAGGAAGGGTCTCGGCCTGAAACGTCGACTGCATCTCTTCCTACAGATGCTGCCTGGCCTGCTGCGTTCACCAGCAACTTTGATGTGTATTATCTGAATGGTGGCCGATTAGGAAAAGGGGAGGTGCAACGAGACCTGGGTGTCATTATACACCAGTCATTGAAAGTGGGCATGCAGGTACAGCAGGCGGTGAAAAAGGCGAATGGTATGCTGGCATTTATAGCGAGAGGATTCGAGTACAGGAGCAGGGAGGTACTACTGCAGTTGTACAAGGCCTTGGTGAGACCACACCTGGAGTATTGTGTGCAGTTTTGCTCCCCTAATCTGAGGAAAGACATCCTTGCCATAGAGGCAGTACAAAGAAGGTTCACCAGATTGATTCCTGGGATGGCAGGACTTTCATATGAAGAAAGACTGGATGAACTGGGCTTGTACTCGTTGGAACTTAGAAGATTGAGGGGGAATCTGATTGAAACGTATAAAATCCTAAAGGGATTGGACAGGCTAGATGCAGGAAGATTGTTCCCAATGTTGGGGAAGTCCAGAACAAGGGGTCACAGTTTGAGGATAAAGGAGAAGCCTTTTAGGACCGGGATTAGGAAAAACTTCTTCACGCAGAGAGTGGTGAATCTGTGGAATTCTCTGTCACAGGAAACAGTTGAGACCAGTTCATTGGCTATATTTAAGAGGGAGTTAGATATGGCCCTTGTGGCTACGGGGATCAGGGGGTATGGAGGGAAGGCTGGGGCGGGGTTCTGAGTTGGATGATCAGCCATGGTCATAATAAATGGCGGTGCAGGCTCGAAGGGCCGAATGACCTACTCCTGCACCTATTTTCTATGTTTCTATGTTTCTATAATGACCAGATAAGGTTGGGATTTTCTCTGTGGTCTCTGGCCTTATGGATGAGGTAGCATCTGTGGACAAAGGGAACATAATTAATGTTTCAGGCCAACATTTGATTGAAAGGTTATCAAACTGAAGCATTAACTCTCTTTCTCTCTCCACGGATGCTGCCTGACTTGCTGGATATTTCCATAAGTCTTTGGTCCTTATTTCAGGTTTCCTAAGTCTCTACCTATTTTTTTCTCGACATCATTGCCCGGACTAACTCTGCTGCCTGAACAGGCTGGTGTAGATCAGGGGTTCCCAACCTGGGGTCACAGACCCCCTCGGTTAATGATAGGAGTCCATGGCACCAAAAAAGGTTGGGAAGCTCTTCTCTCAATCTTTTTGATGCTATGAACCAATACTATTAAACAAGGGGTCCTTAGACCCCAGGTTCAGAACGTCTGCTGTAGAGAGAAACTGCAATAATTGGAAATAAGGAAACGGGAGACAGAATGAATCAGAACAAATAGACAGGGAAGATCAGGGCGGAGAGGGTGAGGAAACAAATTTTCATGAACAGAGTCCCGAGTGAATTTTTATAATAACAGAAAATTCTATTGATTCCCGCTGGAATTACTGTACACATCATATTAATATAATGGAAGTGCTGGAAAGACAGGTAAATGGTATTTCAGAAAACGAGACTCGTTTCTAGTTTAGAATGCATTTTGTTTAATGGATAAAGAAACCGCAGAAGTCTGCTGAGGAGAGGCATTTGCAACCTTCATAAAAAGACATTTGAAAAATGGAAAGACAATGAAATGAATAATTCCTGAAATTGGAAGTTTCTGTACAGTATGGTTTTGAGACAGAGAGCAGGCTATTTTGACAATTTACAATATGTAGGCTGTGTATGGCTGCTGTAATATCTATCTCAGGTCATAAGGTTTGATAAAACCTGCCACTGATATCATATTGTGGCAATAGATCATTTTCTAGGCTAGCTGTCTGTCACATACATAAACTCATCTTACTGTAGAGCTGTGGTGTGGGACGGGGCGCGACTCCTCTGTACAGCAATGGTATGATTGTTGAAAGCATCACCACTGAAAGGTACAATAATTGCACAGTTATGCATCATTATGAAGCTTTTTCACCAGGGGGCCCAGATCCTGTGATACTGAGCCAAGAGGAAAATGTCAGTCGATTAATAGAGAAGCAACAGCATATCATTTGGAGAACTTTGATATCTAAAAGGAATTTTTGCAATTTTTTTTCTTTAAAGAAAGCATTTCATCCCATTGCAAGGGTTCACAGACTCCTCGGTTAATGGTAAGCCTCCATGGTTTAGGGAAGGTTGGGAACCCCTGAATTAGAGGACAGGTGCGGAAGAGGTTTGTTGGGATGCTGACCGGACTAACACTGTAGTTAGCACACCGCTTTGCAGCGCCAAGGAGCAGGGTTCAACTCCCGCTGCTGCGTGCAAGGATGTTCACTTTCTGTGCTGGCTAGCGTAATGCTCTTACAGTAGCAGTGATTAGGGCTCAACACCCGTCGCTGTCTGTAAGGCTTTGTGCGTTCTCTGTGCTGTGCTGTTCTACATTGTCACGGCCAAGAAAGCTCACCAACATCTCTACTTCCTCAAGAGGCTAAAGAAATTCAGCACGTTCCTGGCTACCCTTACCAACCTTTATCAATGCACCGTAGAAAGCGTTCAGTCTGGATGTTTGATAGGCAACACCTCTGCACGTGACCGCAGAAAACTGCGGAGAGTTGTGGGCACAACTCAGCACGTCACAGGAACCAGCCTCCCTTCTATGGACTCTGTCTAACCTGTCTAAACTTCTCGCTGCCTCAGTAAAGTATCATCAAAGAGCAACCCACCCCAGAAATTCTCTGAAATACGAGGAAATCTGCAGGTGCTGGAATTACAAGCAACACACATAAAAATTGCTGGTGAACGCAGCAGGCCAGGCAGCATCTCTAGGAAGAGGTACAGTCGACGTTTCGGGCCGAGACCCTTCGTCAGGACTAACTGAAAGAAGAGCTAGTAAGAGATTTGAAAGTGGGAGGGGGAGGGGGAGATCTAAAATGATAGGAGGAGACAGGAGGGGGAGGGATGGAGCCAAGAGCTGGACAGGTGATTGGCAAAAGGGATACGAGAGGATCATGAGACAGGAGGCCTAGGGAGAAAGAAAGGGGGGAAGCCCAGAAGATGGGCAAGGGGTATAGCGAGAGGGACAGAGGGAGAAAAAGGAGAGAGTGAAAAAGAATATATATATAAATAAATAACGGATGGGGTGTGAAGGGGAGGTGGGGCATTAGCGGAAGTTAGAGAAGTCAATGTTCATGCCATCATTGGAGAAATTCTCTCTTCTCCCCCTCCCATTGGGCAGAAGGTACAAAAGCCTGGAAGCATGTACCACCAGGCTCAAGGACAGCCTCTACCCCACTGTTATCAGAGTCTTGAACAGATCTCTTGCACGATAAGATGGGCTCTTGGCCTCACAATCTAGCTTTTAATGTCCTGAGTCCACAGGCCTCCATGGCGAGTTGTAGTGTGTTGGGCTTCTAGGTTTCTTGAGCACCTATATTTACTGAATGTTGTCTTAACTAGAGTCGTTAAACCCTTTGTGTTTTCTGTTTAATCTTGCCAGGTTAATTGTGACTGGCACGGGATTTCTGCATTCTCCGATTATTTAAAACAGACTCTCATTTAACGTTTCATGGAATCCTTGTGTGTGAGGTGAGATCTGGCTCCCGGTGTTACTTTGTCGTGCCATCGATGTTTCGTTGGTATTCCTACATATAACCTCTTGTTTCCAAGTCTGCCGTTCCTGCTCACCTGGGTCCAATCACTGCCAGTGCGCACTCTGACATGTTATGATCTTACACTTTATCGAAAAGCACTTTTTCAGTAGATTTTACACTTTATTCTGCATTCTGTTATTGCTTTACCTTGTTCCAACTCAATGCACTGTGTAATGATATAATCTACATGATTACAGACAAACTTTTCATTGTATCTTGCCATATGTGACCATAATAAACCAATGTCAATACATACACATATATAAACACAAGAACAAAAGCATTGATATGGAAATAGAAATATAGATCGATGCTCTTGTCAATAAGTCCATCAAGAGATTTTTTTTTTGTTGTGCACTTCCGTTTAATCTCCCATCATCCTTTTCTGTTCGAAATGACACAACCTCAGCCTGGCCAAACTCACATCACAACTAATCTTTGAAAGAAAAGATTAGCTTGATCTCTCACACGCACGATGAAGCTTGGAAACATACAGTGAAATATTTTATTTGTGCAATGGCCAGCACAGTCCAAGGATCGTTCTGGGGGCAGCCCGCAAGAGCCGCCATGCTTCCGGCAGCAAGCTAGCGGGCCATCGCCCCTTGTCAGTCTCCACTCTATCTTCTGTAGGGCTATCACATCCTTCTTGTAACGTGGCGACCAAGTCTGCACACAACGCGGCTGAACTTACCTGTTATATCAGCTTTCTTGCTGTTCTGTTTTGACCAATAAAGGTCATGCTGCATTGGTGCTTCATCTACCTGTCCGGCCGCCTGTGCAGAACTCAGAATAGATACGATCATCACCAATCTAACCGGGGGCTGAGACTAAACTGAGAAATGGCTTTCACTCGTCACACTTCTCACACTCACACCTTCTCTCCTGTCTACACATGTACACAACGCACACACACATACATACCACATACACACACACACTCACTAACATGGACACAAACTCACACTCATACAGACACAGACAGACAGAAGCATACACATGCACGCACATACAAATATGTCCACATATCCAAACAGTGAGCAGACAAATACACATGCACAGATACACATACAGTACGTGCAAGCCAGTATATTTACACACTCATGCATACACACCTCCAAGAGGACCACAATCTCATCACTGGGTTTAGAGATACGTGACTCAATGATCCGGACAGCTATATTGGTTGGAGACAGGGCTTTAAGCTTTGGCTCCAGGTAGGGTCACCTATACCGAACAGATCAAAGGGAAGAGGCCGGACTGAGAGTGGTCCACCAGTTCTCCAGGTTCGGGGGTTCAGCTCAGGGCTGACAACCTTAAATGGTGAAACAAACTGTTATGGAAACAGCAATGAAGAATCCTTCTATCTGAGTGTGATGGCATTCCTGAGTTTCCACCCGAGACTTGTATGACTGACAACAGTGGAAGCTACTGACACGATGAAGGAAGCCCTGATCAATACCAGAAATGGAGGACCTTCATTGCTGCCCTAAACACATTCACCCATGCTTGCATACACCTTTTACACACACGCATACAGGTATGGCTCCCTGTCAATCATCTGGTTATTCCGTAACTCCCATGTATTTTGTCTTTGATCTTTATTCTGCGTGTGTTCCCTCCAACTGCTTCCGGTCACTCATTGCTCAGGTAACCTCATTCACAGCTTATCCACATGGCCACCTGTATCAGGAAATCCTCCACAACACCCCCCCCCCCGCCACCTTCTCCAGCCTTCCTGCAGCGTAAAATAGATGTACATGACACAGTCACTCATCCATGCCAACCAATATGCATATCTGAGCTAATCCTATCTGTGTGCATTTGGCCTTCAGGCCTCTAAACCTTTCCTATCCATGGATGTCCAAATGTTCTTGCTAAAAGTTGTAATTGTTCTTGCCCCTACTGTCTCTCTGGCAATGTGTTTCATACGACCATAAGATATAGGAGCAGAAATAGGCCATTCAGCCCATTGAGTCTGCTCCGCCATTCAATCATGGGCTGATCCAATTCTTCCAGTCATCCCCACTCCCCTGCTTTCACCCCATACCCTTTGATGCCCTGGCTAATCAAGAACCTATCTATCTCTGTCTTAAATGCACTCGATGACTTGGCCTCCACAGCCGCTCAAGGCAACAAATTTCACAGATTTATCACCCTCTGACTAAAGTAATTTCTCTGCATCTCTGTTCTAAATGGACGTCCTTCAATCCTGAAGTTGTGCCCTCTTGTCATAGAATCCCATACCATGGGAAATAACTTTGCCATATCTAATCTGTTCAGGCCTTTTAACATTCAAAATGTTTCAATGAGATCCCCCCTCATTCTCCTGAACTCCAGGGAATACAGTCCAAGAGCTGCCAGATGTTCCTCATACGGTAACCCTTTCATTCCTGGAATCATTCTCGTCAATCTTCTCTGAACCCTCTCCAATGTCAGTATATCCTTTCTAAAATAAGGAGCCCAAAACTGCACACAGTACTCCAAGTGGGTTCTCACGAGTGCCTTATAGAGCCTCAACATCACATCCCTGCTCTTATATTCTATACCTCTAGGAATGAATGCCAACATTGCATTTACCTTCTTCACAACTGACTCAAGCTGGAGGTTAACCTTTAGGGTATCCTGCACAAAGATTCCCAAGTTCCTTTGCATCTCTGCATTTTGAATTCTCTCCCCACCTAAATAATAGTCTGCCCGTTTATTTCTTCCATCAAAGTGCATGAGTTCCATGTACCCATCACCCTCTGTGTGGAAAACTGGCCCATCTAGTCCCTTTTAAATCTCTCGCCTCTCACCTTAAACCTATCCCCCCGGGAAAGAGGTTGTGAATACGTACCCTAATTACGTCCTTCATAGTTTTAAAGCCTTTCTCAGATCACCCCTCCTTCAGCTTTCTTTGCTGCAGGGAAAATAGTCCTGTCCTGTTCAATCTCTCCTGATGATTCAGGCTGCCTAGTGCAGGAAAGGTGAAAAGTTTAAGGGGAACATGAACTTCTTCACACAGAGGGTGGCGAGGGTGTGAAACAAGCTGCCAGTGCAAGTGGTGCATGCCAGCTCGATTTCAGTGTATAAGAGAAGTTTGGATAGCTACATGGATGGTAGGGGTTAGGAGGGCTATGGTCCAGGAGCAGGTCGATGGGAGGAGGCAGTTTAAGTGGATTGTCATGGTCTAGATTAGCCAAAAGGCGGGCTTCCGTGCTGTACTTTTCTACTCGATGGCTCTATAACATCCTTACAACATAGAATATGCACTCACTGGCCACTTTATTAGTTACCTCTTGTATCTAATAAACTGGCCACTGAGTGCATGTTTGTGGTCTGCTGCTGTAGCCCATTCACTTCAAGATCGATGTGTTGTGCATTCAGAGATGCTCTTCTGCCCACCACTGTTGTTACACATGGTTACCTGAGTTACTGTTGCCTTCCTGTCAGCTTGAACCAAGGTTTAGAGGGCCGAGAGCCAAATACATGCAGACAGGATAAGCATCATGGTCAGTATGGAGGAGTTGGCCGAAGGACCTGTTTTGTGCAGAATAACTATGAATCTATGAATCTATGTTATGCTGCAGGAAGGCTGGGGAGCTTGAACCAGTCTGGCCATTCCCATTCGACCTCTATCATTAATAAGACATTTTCACCCATAGAACTGTTGCTCACTGGAGTTTTTAAAATTGTTTTTTGCATCATTCTGTGTAAACTCTAGAGCAAGGATTCCCATTCTGGGGTCTACAGACCCCTTGCATGATGGCATTGGTCCATGGCACGAGAAAGGTTTGGAACCCCTGCTCTATAGACCGGTGTTCATGAAAATCTCAGTTTCTGAGATACTCAAACCACCCCATCTGGCACCAACAACCATTCCGCGGTGAAAGTCACTTAGATCGCATTTCTTCCCCATTCTGATGTTTGGTCTGAAGAGCAACTGAACCTCTTGACCATATTTGCATGCTTTTATACACTGAGATGCTGCCACGTGATTGGCTGATTTGATATTTCCATTAACGAGCAGGTGTACAGGTGTACCTAATAAAGTGGCCACTGGTTGTAGTATAGTACTGCACAAAAGCTGGCTATTCAGCCCACGATGTTTGTGTGGACCATGATGCTACTTTAAACAAATACTGTCTGACTGCATGAGGTCCACATCCCTCCATTCCCTTCCTGTTCATGAGCCTCTCTAAGTGCACCTTAAATGTGGTTCTACATCTGCTTCCACCTCATCCCCTGGTAGTGTATTCCAGGATCCTATCTCGTAAATCCTTGTGAAGCTTTTCTGCACCCTCTCCAGCTAATTTGCACCTTCCACCCTTGCACGTTTGCATGGCGGCCAACGTTTAAGAGAATCACTGAGATCTTCTCCCTCCCTTTCCCCACCCATTCTGACAAACGTACCAGAACGACAGAGCCCTTAGCATTGTCAAGGACCGCTCTCACCCATCTCACAATCTTAGAGCTCCTACCGTTAGGCAGAAGGTAGAGCTGTATAAGAACAAGGGCTAGTTCCGAGGTAGGGTCACCAGACCTGACTTGCTGCGTATCGCCAGCGTTTCATTTTGGTAGGTTAAGTTGTCATTGTAAGTTTTCTGTGATTAATCTGGGGCTGAATCGGGGGTCGCTGGGCGGCGCAGTTCGAAGGGCTGGAAGAGCCTATTCCATGCTGCATCTCAGTCAAAAAAGAACACAAGAGGTTCTGCAGATGCTGGAAATCCAGAGTAACACACACAAAATGCTGGAGAAAATCAGCACGTCAAACAACATCAGTGGAAATTAATAAACAGTCAACGTTTCGGGCCAAGACATTTCATTAAGACTATCGTGTGTGTTTTCCTGCTTTTAGTACATGGAACATAGAACCGTACAGCACAGACCCTTCGGCCCATAATGTCGTGATAAACTAATTAAATTTGTAATTAAACAACTAACTAATCCCTTCTGCATACGCAACTGTCCATCTCTCTCCATCTTCTGCAACTCAATTGACTGTTCTAATTTAGTGCTTGCAGCCTTTGTATTTTCTTTGATTTTGAAAGTAATTGATATACTGATATGGGGGAATTGCAATCAACATGCTTAAGATGAGTTCCTTCATGCAAGGTGGATCAATTCACAGTAACTTTGGTTTACTATGATTTAAAAGCTCACATAGACATCATATGATAAAGAGTCACTTCTCCCGGTACTTGAAGAATTTGTAAATATGTTAAGGTGTTGCACTGATGAAAAGCTAGAAACAAGAGAGCAAGAAGATGAGACATGAGACACTGGGAATGAGTTTGGGATTTCCAAGTTATGTACACTCTTAGGCCACTTTATTAGGTACACCTGTACACCTGCAAATATCTAATCAGCCAGTCATGTGGCAGCAACTCAATGTATAAAAGCATGCAGACATGGTCAAGAGGTTCAGTTGTTGTTCAGACCAAACATCAGAATGGGGAAGAAATGTGACCTAAGTGACTTTGACCGTGAAATGATTGTTGGCGCCAGACAGGGTGGTTTGGGTATCTCAGAAACTACCGATTCCCTGGAACTTTCATGCACAACTGTTTTTAGAGTTCACAGAGAATGGTGCAAAAAACAAAAAAAAGTGAATAGCAGTTCTGTGCGTGAAAACGCCTTGTTAATGAGAGAGGTCAGAGGAGAATGGCCAGACTGGTTCAAACTGACAGGAAGTTGACAGCAACTCAAATAGCCACTCATTACAACAGTGATGTGCAGAAGAACATCTCTGAACACACAATACATCGAACCTTTTAAGTGGATGAGCTACAGCAACACAAGACCATGTACATACACGTAATGACCACTTTATCAGGTACACCTGGTCCTTAATAAAATGGCCACTGAGTGTAATCTTATTACGTTAAGCGAGAACAAAATTGTCAGAGGAACACATGGGTCAAACAGCATCTGAGAGGGTGGGGTTGGGAAGGAACTGTTGACATTTTAGGTGAATGCACTGCATCAGGACCCATGGTGTAACATTGGCATGTTCACCCTCATTAGCAAATCGAAAGGTTACTTCACATCCTTCCCATCCTATTCCTCATTTAGTGGTGAAAAAGATGATAGAGGCATAGATTGAGTGGATAGCCAGAGGCTTCAATGATTCAGTTGTTCTATTTAGTAACAGAGAATGGACACTGTATACAACCTGAAATTCTCACTCTTCACAGATGTCCACAAACCAGAAGCGAACCCCAAAGAATAAATGACAGAGTAATTCCAGAATCCCAAAGCCCCCAACCCCTCCCACGCACAAGCAGCAGCAAAGCATCAACCCTCCACCCCCACCACTTGTTCCAGCAAAATCCATCAGCCACCCCACCCACCAAGCAAGCAATAGCAAAGCCCCCTAGGAGAGATCATGATCTTCAATCCGACAAAAACTATTGTTTTGGACAGAGCGGAAATGGCTAATACAAGGAAAAAATATTTTCAGGGTGAATGGATGAAAGTATGGGAGGGGGGACATCAGAGGTAATTTTATTTTGCACCAAAACTAGTGGGTGTATGGAATGCATTGCCAGAAGAAGTGGTAAAAGCAGATACGTTAGGGGCATTTAATGGCTAATTAAAGGGGGTATAATTTTGAGGAGTTTGGAGGAAAGGTTAGGGGAGATGTCAGAGTTAAGTTTTTTATACAGGGAGTGGTGAGTATATGGAATATCAGGGGTGGTGGTAGAGGCAGATATGCTAGGGGTATTTAAGAAACTCTTAGATAGGCATACGGGGTGATAGAAAAAATGGAGGGTTATGTGGAAGGGAAGGTTGGATTGATCTTAGAGTAGGTTAAAATGTCGTCACAACATTGTGGGCTGAAGGGCCTGTAAGATGCTGTACTGTTCCATGTTCTACGTACTTAATCACTCTTATGCTGTTGTATTTACCAACGGAAATGCATTGAATTGACTGTAGCCTTTAGGTCTTTCCCGGCCAATTGACCTGTAAACCAGATTGGCTGCAAAACAAGGTGCTTGTGAAGTCTGACTCAATTACAGTGATTTTAATCGATTGCACAGCGAGGGAGTGAATACACTTTTAACCAGGAAATCATCCTATTGTCCTGATATTTAATTGATCATTTAGGTAATCAAAAGAATATTTGATCACTGAAGTATTCATTTGGTTGAGGTCTAATGACCTTAATTGCATTGGTCTGACAACTGATGAAGCATTGCGTCATGGCCTTGTTTTACTACAGTGGGGTAGGTCCACCTTGAACTAAAGTCAGTGCGTGTAACAATGCTTGTATGCTGCAGTCTGCTGGATAATGCTCCTTGCACAGGCTAACTGATACCCATGCTACGAGCTTCTGGGTGCACACAAGCATGAAGAAGTAATCCTTTGTTTGTGTGAAGGATGTGCCAAGCTGGATGTTCATGGTCAGTACACATCACCTTGTGGGTCACTGATTGCTATTTCTGTGACAGAATGTCATCCAGTTTGCTTCGGAATTTGCAAATACTCCACCTCAAGCTATGAATGATTCCGCACACCAAAACCTTCGTCTTTTCTGTAGCTGCAGGGGAATATATGAATTTGTGATGGTTAAGGGAAATGAAAGAAGCCTTTCCACACTTAGCTCTCATCTGCCCAGATAACTGTAAAATCCTACATGAATATTTTCACAAGTTTATTTATTTAGCGATACTGGGCCGAGTAGGCCTTTTACGGCCCTTTGAGCCTTGCCACCTCAGCAACCTAAAACAACCCTCGATTTAACCCTAACCTAATCACAGGACAATTTATAATGACCAATTAACCTACCCGGTACGCCTTTGGACTGTGGGAGGAAATTGGTGTACCCAGAGAAAACCCACACATTCCATAGGAGGATGTATAGAGATTCCTTACGGACTGGCACCGGAATTGAACTCCAAACTCTGACGCCCTGAGCTGTAATAGCATTCTGCTAACCACTACACTATCGTGGCGTGTATGGAATATAATGTAAAAAGTTCATTTTCTGCTGATTTCACAACTCAGAATAGCAAAAGGATGAAAAAGATTATAAAATAATTCTTCCTTATTGTGCAGACAAATGAAATGATGAAGGGAGCAAGTTCCACCCAAAACATACTCACAAAAAGCATACTTTCTCAATAATCACCCCCTTCAGTGGCACATATCTCTCTGTAGTATCAGTAGTAGCACGATCACTTGGGTCGCGTGTGATGTTCTCCTCAGAGATTGTTTCTTGGTGGGTCCTCAACCGGCTGCAAAGGGCCTAGGACACTGGAGCAGAACCAGGCCGTTGGAGTCTGCGCCACCATTCCATCATGAGTGACCTTTAACCCTCTCAACCCCATTCTCCTGCCTTCTCCCCGTAACCTTTGTCACCCTATCAACCTCTGTTTGGTCCCCACAGCCACCTGTGGCAATTAATTGCACAGATTCACTGCTCTCTGGCTAAATAAGCTCCTTCTCATCTTGATTCTAAAAGGATATCCCTCTATTTTGAGGTTGTGCCCTCTTGCCTTAGACTCCCCCACTATTGGAAACATCTTCTCCATGCCCACTCTATCTAGTCCTTCCAATATTTGATAGGTTTCAATGAGATTCCCACTCATTCTTCTAAATTCCAGTGAGTACAAGCCCAGAGCCATCAAACGCTCCTCATACGTTAACCCTTTCATTCCTGGGATCATTCTCGTGAACCTCCTCTGGACTCCCTCCAATGCCAGCAAAACCTCCCTTGGATGAAGGGCCCAAATTTCTGCTAGTTTCATAGCTTAGAATAGTCATGGGGTGAAAAAAGTTTTTAAAAAGTCATTCTTCCTTATTGAACTAATGAAGGGAGCACCACACACAAAATGCTGAAGGAGCTCAGCAGGTCAGGCAGCATCTATGGAGGGGAGTAAATAGACAATGTTTCGGACCAAGGCCTTTCATCAGGATCAGTCTCCAAGATGTTCCTTGGAGAAGTCTCTGTAACATTACCCTCTCATAACTCATTCCATTCTGTAACATGGCTCACTCTATAATCAGAATCAGCTGTACTGTCACTGGCATATGTCACAAACTTCATTGTCTTTGTGGCAGCAGTACAATGCAATACACAACAATCAAGAAGATAAACTGTAACTCTCAGAAAGTATATATATTAAATGGTCAAATTAAATAACGTGCAAAAATAGGAATAAAAAAAGTAGTGAGGCAGTATTCAAAAAATCAAAGAGCAGAGGGGAAAAAACTGTTCCTGAACTGTTGAGTGAGTGCCTTCAGGTTTCTGTACCTCCATCCTGATGAGAACAAGGCATGAGCTGGGTGATGGGTCCTTAATGGTGGGCGCTGCATTCTGAGGCACCGCTCCTTGAAGATGTCCTGGATACTACGGAGGTTAGTGTCCATGATTTAGCTGAGTGAGTTGACAACTCCCTGCAGCTTATTTCGATCCTGTGCAGTAGCACCCCCACCCCCAACCCACACCAGACGGTGATGCAGCCAGTTAGAAAGCTCTCCATGGTACATCTGTAGAAATTTGTGAGTGTCGTTGGTGATAAACCCAACCTCCTCGAACTCCTAATGAAACATAGCCACTGTCGTGCCTTCTTGTAGCTGCATCGATATGTTGGGCCCAGGCTAGATCATTAAAAATAGTGACAAACGAGAAAATCTGCGAATGCTGGAAATCCAAGCAACGCACACAAAAATGCTGGGGGAACTCAGCAGGGCAGGCAGCATCTATGGAAGAAGTAAAGTTGACGTATCAGGCTGAAACTGTTTGACAAGACTGGTATTGACACCCAGAAACTTGAAATTGCTCACTCTTTTCACTTTGGATCCCTCTATGAGGAGTGGTGTGTGTTCCCCGTCTCACCCTTTCTGAAATCCACAATCAGCTCTTTGGTCTCACTGACATTGAGTGCAAGATTGTTGCTGTGATACCACTCAACTAGCTGATATATCTCACTCCTGTATGTTCTCTTGTCTCCATCTGAGATTCTGCCATCAATAGTTTATAGATCAGCAAATTCATAGATGGCATTTGAGCTGTGCCTAGCCACACTCCTCTCTACAGCATTCCCCTCTCTATAACACCTACTCTCTGTAAAACACTCCTCTCTACAGCATTCCCCTCTCTATAACACCTTCCGTCTGTAAAACACTCCTCTCTACAGCATTCCCCTCTCTATAACACCTACTCTCTGTAAAACACTCCTCTCTACAGCATTCCCCTCTCTATAACACCTTCTCTCTGTAAAACACTCCTCTCTACAGCATTCCCCTCTCTATAACACCTTCTCTCTGTAAAACACTCCTCTCTACAGCATTCCCCTCTCTTTTACACCTTCTCTCTGTAAAACACTCCTCTCTACAGCATTCCCCTCTCTATAACACCTTCCCTCTGGAAAACACTCCTCTCTACAGCATCCCCCTCTCTATAACACCTTCCCTCTGGAAAACACTCCTCTCTGTAAAACACTCCTCTCTACAGCATTCCCCTCTCTATAACACCTACTCTCTGTAAAACACTCCTCTCTACAGCATTCCCCTCTCTATAACACCTACTCTCTGTAAAACACTCCTCTCTACAGCATCCCCCTCTCTATAACACCTTCTCTCTGGAAAACACTCCTCTCTACAGCATTCCCCTCTCTATAACACCTTCTCTCTGTAAAACACTCCTCTCTACAGCATTCCCCTCTCTATAACACCTTCTCTCTGTAAAACACTCCTCTCTACAGCATTCCCCTCTCTATAACACCTTCTCTCTGTAAAACACTCCTCTCTACAGCATTCTCCTCACTATAACACCTTCCCTCTGTAAAACACTCCTCTCTACAGCATTCTCCTCACTATAACACCTTCCCTCTGGAAAACACTCCTCTCTACAGCATTCCCCTCTCTATAACACCTTCTCTCTGTAAACCACTCCTCTCTACAGCATTCTCCTCACTATAACACCTTCTCTCTGGAAAACACTCCTCTCTACAGCATCCCCCTCTCTATAACACCTTACCTCTGTAAAACACTCCTGTCTACAGCATTCCCCTCTCTATAACACCTTCCCTCTGTAAAACACTCCTGTCTACAGCATTCCCCTCTCTATAACACCTTCCCTCTGGAAAACACTCCTCTCTACAGCATCCCCCTCTCTATAACACCTTCCCTCTGGAAAACACTCCTCTCTACAGCATTCCCCTCTCTATAACACCTTCCCTCTGTAAAACACTCCTCTCTACAGCATTCCCCTCTCTATAACACCTTCTCTCTGTAAAACACTCCTCTCTACAGCATTCCCCTCTCTATAACACCTTCTCTCTGTAAACCACTCCTCCCTACAGCATTCCTCTCTCTATAACACCTTCCCTCTGGAAAACACTCCTCTCTACAGCATTCCCCTCTCTATAACACCTTCTCTCTGTAAACCACTCCTCTCTACAGCATTCTCCTCACTATAACACCTTCTCTCTGGAAAACACTCCTCTCTACAGCATCCCCCTCTCTATAACACCTTACCTCTGTAAAACACTCCTCTCTACAGCATCCCCCTCTCTATAACACCTTCCCTCTGTAAAACACTCCTCTCTACAGCATTCCCCTCTCTATAACACCTTCCCTCTGTAAAACACTCCTGTCTACAGCATTCCCCTCTCTTTTACACCTTCCCTCTGTAAAACACTCCTCTCTGTAAAACACTCCTCTCTACAGCATTCCCCTCTCTATAACACCTTCTCTCTGTAAAACACTCCTCTCTACAGCATTCTCCTCACTATAACACCTTCCCTCTGTAAAACACTCCTCTCTACAGCATTCTCCTCACTATAACACCTTCCCTCTGGAAAACACTCCTCTCTACAGCATTCTCCTCTCTATAACACCTTCTCTCTGTAAACCACTCCTCTCTACAGCATTCTCCTCACTATAACACCTTCTCTCTGGAAAACACTCCTCGAGGTAACATCCTCCTCATAGCACACTCCTCTCTAGTAGCGACAGCGTATGCCATAACATCCGTCCCTCTATGTAACACACTCCTCTTTATGCCTAGGAATGGAAAAGTTCACAAACAGTGATGGATACTGTCCAGTCTATCTTAGGCAAAGCCCTCACCACCAATGAGGACATCTACAAGGAGCACATCCATCGCATCACAAGGACCCCCACCATCCTGGCCATGTTCTCTCCTTGCTACTACCATCAGGAAGGTGGTACAGGAGCCTTAGGTCCCACACCATGAGGTTCAGGAACAGTTATTACCCCTCAACCATGGCATGGTTCACTGATCACAACTCTGATTCCACAACCTATGGACTCATTTTCAATGACTTTACAACTCAAGTATAATTTATCTTCTTTTGCACATCACTTGTTTGCCAGTCTTCATTTATGTATAGTTCTTCATAAATTCTATTGTATTTTTTATTTTCTTGTGAATGCCTGCAAGAAAATATAGCATATGGTGACTTTGATATAAACTTACTTAGACATTGATAATATTTCTCCCTGTAACACATTCCACTCTATGCCATTCCCCCTGGATTACACACATTCTCCTCTTCTCTCTGTAAAACTCAGAACATACTCCCCTCTATAATTACATCCTCCCAATGGTATACTCCTTTCTATAGTCTCCCTCTCTTTCTTTCTTTTCTCTCTGTCACCTTCATCTCTCTCACAAACTCCACACTGTATCACAGCTGTCTTAGTAACACATTCTTCTCTCAATGACACACTCCTTTCTTTGATGTACTCTTCTCTCTAACACATTCCTCTGTATATCACATCCTCCTGACAATGTACTCCTCCCTATCTAGCTGTCTAATAGAAACACTCCCTCCCCCTTGGCAAATTTTAATGCATATTCCAGGAATGCCATTCTATTCCGCAAGCTAAAGCATTGTGGATAGATTTGATTCCTGACAAGGGCTGTAAAACAAGTCTCATATTTTCAGGAATAATGATCACCAAAAGAAAATTACTTTCTATATTTGTTTCGTTCTCCCCTTGTGGCTGAGCAGAAAGAGAGAACTTGCCTTGTGAAGAACTGCAGGCACTGTATAACCTGTCACTGTGTGGCCTGTTGGCCTATCGTTGTCAAGGCGCCAGCAGCCTTCGGCCGGAGTTTTTTTTCCACCGATTCGCTCCAATGGGATGCATTCCCAGAATGCAACTGAGGCACCAGCGCAGATGGAGACTGCACTCCCAGATTGTCCCCTGTTGACCCTGTTTCTCTCCATTTTAAAGTAAGTCAGACTAATATTAGAACATAAAGCGTAGAACACTACAGCACAGTGAAGACCCTTCAGCCTGTGACATGCTGACATTTTAACCTATTCTGAGTTCAATCTTCCACATTGCCCTAATTTTTCTTTCATCCAAGTGCCCATACAATAATTTCTTAAATGTCTGTAATGAATCTGTCTCTCCTACCACCCCTGGCAGGATGTTCCATGCACCTACCGCTCTCCATGTAAAGAACCTACTGCTGACATCTCTGTCTGCTTTCTTCCAATCACATCAAACCTTTGCCCTCTTGTATCACCATTGCCACCCTGGGAAAAGGGTGCTGACCATCCATTTTATCTATGCCTTTTACACCTCTATCAGGTCACCTCTCATCCTCCTTTGCTCCAAACTTTGCCCTAGTTCGTTCAACCTTTCCTCCTATGACATGCTCTCTAATCCAGGCAGCACCCTGGTGAGTCTCCTCTGCATCCCCTCTAACGCTTCCATATCCTTCCTATAATGAGGTGCCCAGAACTGAACACAGCACTCCAGGTGTGGTCTCAGCGGAGTTTTGTACAGCTACGACATTACCTCGTGGCTCTTGAACTCAATCCCCTGACTAATAAAAGCCAATACACCGTACATCTTCATAACCACCCTATCAGGAGCTGGTGGTAGACCTGAGGAGAGCTAAGGTACCGGTGACCCCTATTTCCATCCAGGGGGTCAGTGTGGACGTGTTGGAGGATTACAAATACCCGGGGATACGAATTGACAATAAACTGGGCTGATCAAAGAACACTGAGGCTGTCTACAAGAAGGGTCAGAGCCATCTCTATTTCCTGAGGAGAGTGAGGTCTTTTAACATCTGCCGGACGATGCTGAGGATGTTCTACGAGTCTGTGGTGGCCAGTGCGATCATGTTTGCTGTTGTGTGCTGGGGCAGCAGGCTGAGGGTAGCAGACACCAACAGAATCAACAAACTCATTTCGTAAGGCCAGTGATGTTGTGGGGATGGAACTGGACTCTCTCACGGTGGTGTCTGAAAAGAGGATGCTGTCCAAGTTGCATGCCATCTTGGACAATGTCTCCCATCCACTACATAATGTACTGGCTGGGCACAGGAGTACATTCAGCCAGAGACTCATTCCACCGAGCTGCAACACAGAGCGTCATAGGAAGTTATTCCTGCCTGAGGCCATCAAACTTTACAACTCCTCCCTTGGAGGGTCGGACACCCTGAGCCAATAGGCTGGTCCTGGACTTATTTTCTGGCATAATCTACATATTACCATTTAATTATTTATGGTTTTATTACTATTTAATTATTTATGGTGCTACTGTAACGAAAACCAATTTCCCCCGGGATCAATAAAGTATGACTATGACTATGACTATGACAACTTGCATGGCAACTTTGAGGGATCGATGGATGTTCGCTCCAAGATCCCCATGTTCCTCCACACTGCTAAGAATCCTGCCATTAACCCTGTACTATGCCTTCATTTCTGACCTTCCAGAATGTATCATTTCACACTTCTCTGGATTGAACTTCAATCTGCCACTTCTCAATATTGTGCAGATATTATAGAGAATTGGTAGGCTGCAGAGAGAGAAACTTGCTGGCCTGCTTATCACAAGTTTTATGACTGATACATAACAAACACAAGAAACTTGGTGGGGCGGGTCAACTAGCATCGATGGAGGGAATTGATTAATTGACATTTCAGGATTCAGGATTGTATAATGTCATTTCCAGTACCCAAGAGAAAAGGAGAATGAAATAATTGTTATTCCAGATCTGATACAGCACACAAAAAAACACAATGAGATAAAGAACACAAAAATTAAAAAACCCAAAATAAATGTAAATACGTAGGATAGCTAATATACATAGATTGATTATATGTCCATAAAGTGACGCTAGGCACAGGAGTGTCTGTACATAAGGCGACTCTGACAGGAAATGATATAGTGGTGGTGGAGGGAGGTGTGTAGGTGTGGGTTATTGGGTGGAGGTGTTGATCAGCCTGACTGCTTGGGGAAAGTAACTGTTATCGAGTCTGGTGGTCCTGACATGGATGCTATGTAGCCTCCTCCCTGATGGGAGTGGGGCAAACAGTCCATGAGCCGAGTGTGCAGGATCCTTCATGATGTTAATGGCCCTACTCTGATTCTTGGCCCTTCATCAGGACTAGAAAGAAAGAGGGGAAGTGGGTGGGGAAGGGAGGCGGAGCAATCCCGGTGATGCAGGGGGTCATAGGTAGGTGTGGGAGAGGGGTGGGGGGGGAGTGATGTAAGAAGTTGAGAGGTGATTGGTGGAAGTGACAAAGAGCTGAAGAAGATGGAATCTGATTGGAGGGGATTGTGCACTATGGGATAAAGGGAAGGAGGGGGGTGGGAACGGCTGGGAGGAAGGTATGAACGATGGGCAGATGGAGAGTGTGGGAGAGAGGAAAGAGATGAGGTGATGGGACCAGTGTGAGAAAGACTGATGGGAAGTATTCACACAAAGAGCTGCAGCAATTCAGAACTCTGTTCCACAGGTAGACGCCTGGTTAACTTCTAGTTTCAAATCTGATCCTGATTTTTGTTAATGAAGCTGGGGGTAAAATTGGATTTTGTGGGGTTAGATATAGGTGGCACGGTAGCTTAGCAGTTAGGGTAGCACTTTATAGTAGCCAGCTGTAAGATCGGGGTTCAATTCCCACTGCTGTCGGTAAGGAGTTTAATCGTTCTCCCTGTGACCACGAGGGTTTCCTCTGGGTGCTCTAGTTTCCTCCCACATTCTAAGAACACAAGGGTTAAGGTTATAGATAATAGACAATAGGTGCAGGAGTAGGCCATTTGGCCCTTCAAGCCAGCACCGCCATTCACTGTGATCATGGCTGATCATCCACAATCAGTATCCAGTTCCTGCCTTATCCCCATAACCTTTGATTCCACTATCTTTAAGAGCTCTATCCATCTCTTTTTTGAAAGCATCCAGAAACTTGACCTCCACAGCCTTCTGGGGCAGAGCGTTCCATATATCCACCACTCTCTGGGTGAAAAAGTTTTTCCTCAACTCCGTTCTAAATGGCCTACCCCTAATTCTGTGGCCTCTGGTTCTGGACTCACCCATCAGTGGGAACATGCTTCCTGCCTCCAGCGTGTCCAATCCCTTCATAATCTTATATGTTTCAATAAGATCCCCTCTCAGCCTTCTAAATTCCAGAGTATACAAGCCCAGTCGCTCCAATCTTTCGACATATGACAGTCCCGCCATCCCGGGAATTAACCTTGTGAACCTACGCTGCACTCCCTCAATAGCAAAAATGTCCTTCCTCAAATTTGGAGACCAAAACTGCATACAGTACTCCAGGTGTGGTCTCACCAGGACCCTGTACAGCTGCAGAAGGACCTCTTTGCTCTTATACTCAGGTTAATGTATTGTAGGCATGCTATTTGGTGCCAGAAGCCTGGTGACACTCGTGGCTGCCCAGTACAACCCTTGCTGGCTGGATTTGATGCAAACCATGTGTCTTGCTGTATGCTTAGATCTACATTTGACAAGTAAAGCTAATCGTCTTTTCTTTGATCTTTAGATTGCATATAACCCTTAATGGTGGAGATACAAATCTACCAAAGGAAAAAATAAGGTGCTCCTTTCCTCTGTAAAGGCAAGGTGTAGCACCTGCCTAGCTCACCCGACCGGGGTCATGTGAAGCCATGGAGCAGGTGGTGGATGGTCATACGAGCAGCTGGTGCATATCACAAGTCCTGGTTATGTGAGCACTGATGCCAGGCAGATAATCTCTGAGGAGTATTGATAATGGCTAGGGTCACCTGTCTTGTAAAGAGAAGGTGATGGGATAACACTTGCCAAGAGCCGTGATTGGCTCTATCATATGACATGTCACATAATGATGATGTCATACAACACGGCACATAATGATGATGATGATAATCCTCAACCTCATTAAATAGCAAATAGTCTCGATGGGCTGAATGGCCTAATCATAACTCACAGGATATTTTGCAGATGCTGGGAAAAGCCTGAATGGCCTGATTATTATTTTATTTCAATTGCTACTTAAGGAACAGGGGCTCCTTTGATCAGTATGCCCTTGGGATGGTGCAATGATAGAGTTAAAATAGAATGCAGCATAAAAACAGTGAAGTTCCTTTTACAGCCTTGACATTCGGCGTACAATCTGCTTTGTTCGTACTTGTAGCTCGCAGCAAGATAACTCCAGATGCTGGTCTGTTCATCCACAGCACTAGTTTTGCATCCTTGACCAAGTATGAACACAATTCACTGAGGGACAGCCTAAAACACAAGTGCCCACCCGTCTCTGCCAAAGGGCGATATCATACAGAGAACAGGCACCAATTCAGAAATACCTTCCACTGTGTTAGCACCTTTTCCGACATTAGTATATTCTGCAGCTCAGCATCATCTATCATTTTACTCTGTCGCACCTGAACTTGGTCAATTTTCAGCCGTGAGACAATAATTCTTCATTTATTGGTGTGCAATTATGAAGTTTTGAGCTTTTAATTCCCCTGTCTCGTGGCTGTCAGTTTCTTTTTGCTACCTTCTCCCTGAGATGGGCTTCCACTGAGCACGCGCACATTTCTTCATCATGTCAGCGGGACCTGGAGTGTTGGCAGCACAGGAGTACGTGAGGAAAGGTGGAGTTCACTATCGGAGGATGTCTGCAGTTCATTAAAATAATACAGGCATTTTCAAATTGTTTAATGTCACTTCCAGCATATAGGTGTATGAAGATAATTGTTACTCTGGCAATACAGCATTGAAATCATACTAAATTAAAGAACACAATAATTAAAAAACACAATAAATATAAATACATAAATAGCATATATATATATATATATATATACAGTAGATTGATTCAAAAGATTCAAAGATTCTAAGTACATTTATTATCAAAGTATGTGTGCAGTATAAGACCCTGAGATTCGTCTTCTCTAAACAGCCACAAAAACAAAGAAAACCATGAAACCTATTCAATCCTCCTTCTCCATACACAATTCCACCCCCCCCCAAAAAAAACAACAATTGTGCAAATGGCACAAAAAATACGAAAGGAAAACAGAATACAAAACACAAATCGAAAGAGAACCGATATGCCCATAAAGTGACATTAGGGCCAGGAGTGTGTACGTAAGGTGACTCTGGCAGGAAGTGACAAAGCAGTGGTGTTTGCGGGTGGGTGGAGGTGTTGATCAGCCTTACTGCTTGGGGAAAGTAGCTGTTTTTGAGGCTGGTGGTCCTAGTATGGATGCTACTAGCCTCCTCCCTGATGGGAGTGGGACAATCGGTCTAGTAGCAGGATGTGTTCATGATGTTACTGGCCTTTTTCCGGCACCTCTCTGTATATAATGTCCTTGATGGCGGGTGGCTGGTGGGCAGTTTGGATTTCCCATTGTAGGGTCTTCCTGTCCACCACAGTGCAGTTTCCAAACCATGCAGAGATGAAGCACGTTAGGATGCTTTCGACTGCACATCTGTAGAAGCTTATGTATCAAGATTGCATCTGAGTTCTAGGGACTGTGTTATCCTGGTGCAGTTTATACTTCACTCAGAGATAATGTCTGATGCAGGCCGGCCATCATTATTGCCAGCGCAAATTCAAAATGCTTGCCTTATATTGCATGTATGTACCTTGTGATACCGGGGGCTGAGATTACACAAACAACATCAGAGATTCTAGCTGGAAATCTAAAGTAACAAACACAAAATGCTGGAGGAACTCAGCAGTGCAGGCAGCATCCATGGAAATGAATAAACAGTCGACTTTCCGCGCTGAGTCCATTCATCAGGAAAGGAAGGGGGGAGAGGCCAGGATAAGGAGGTGCGGGAGAGGAGCGAGTACAAGCTAGAAGGTGATAGGTGAAGTCGGGTGAGGGGGAAGGGAGGTGGGTGGGGGGAAGGAGGATGAAGTGAGAAGCTGGGAGGTGATAGGTGGACAAAGGTAAAGGGCTGAAGAAGATAGGAGAGGAGAGAGGACCATGAGAGAAAGGGAAGGGGGAGGGACACTAGGAGGAGGTGATGGGTAGGAGGGGAGAAGAAAAGAGGTAACTGGGGAGTCAGAGTGGGGAATGGAAGGATGGGGAAGTGTGAGGGGGCAAAAATTACTGGAAGTTAGAGAAATTGATGTTCATTCCATCAGGTTGGAGACCGCTCAGATTGAACATGAGGTGTTGCTTCTTCAAACTGAGAGTGGCCTCACTGGGGCAGTAGAGGACCAACGTGCTAGGATGGGAACGGGGATTGCAACTAAAATGGTTGACCATCGGGAAGCCCTGCTTGTTGCGAATGGAGTGAAGCTGCTCGACTTCACAAATAATCTTCGCAAATAATTACCACAGGCAATCCATTTTTCTCTGTTATCGCACCTTGCAGTTTCAGTGCAGTTGTGGTACAAGCTAAACTGTGCTGCAGGTGACAATGAATAATTATCAGTGATCAGAATCAGAATCAGGTTTATTATTACTGGTATATTGTTGCTGTGTGGTTCAATTGCTCAATTTAATGTCACAGAATATATCCAGTATACATCCTGAAATCCTTACTCTTCGCAGACATCTCCGAAACAGAGAGAAAACAACCCCCAAAGAATGGATGACAGAAAAGCACTAGAACCTCAAAGGTGCCCTCCTCTCCCTCCCACACACGTAGCAGCAAAGCATCAACCCTCACCCTTCCACTTCCTCCACTTGTTCCAGCAGAAAGCACAGGTAGAGTATAAATCTAGCACACTAGAAGCACCCGCTCTTTTGCACAGGGGGTTCGCTGATGGACTGGGTCACTGCTACAGCCACGGGAACAGAGGAAGTGTGCTGCAGCGAGAGAGGGCCCGAGCGCCCACTTCAGAAAAGTGTTTGTAACCGGGAGCAACTCGAAGGGTTTAGTGTCGCTCATCTCCGGTAGTCAACTTACAGACCAGTAGTGAGTGTTCCGTCCTGTCCCCACTCACTGAACCCCCAAACCAAATTTCACACAACATGGGTTGTGAAATTTGTTGATTTGAGGTAGCAATACATAAAATATACTATAAATTACAATAAGAAATATATTGTATTTCAATTGTTATTATTGATAATGCTTCCACAGTTATTCATGAAAATATATTGGATTCAGGTTCATTTATTTATCATAACGATATCAAAACAGTGAAATGCATTAACAAACAACACGCCCTAAAGATACGCTGGGGGCAGCCCACAAATGTCACCACACATTTCGGTGGCAACATCGCATGCCCATAACGTTCAGCAGGACAACACAGAACACAACAGCAACAACAAGAAAACAAATCAACAAAACAATCCCCTTTCCCACCCTCCCATCCACCAACAGACAGGCCTCTAGCCCCATGACAGGCTGCCTCCGGGCCCCCGGCCTCCAGTCAGACTCACAGACATCAGGCCTTCAACCTCCATTCCTGGCCCGGAACTTCTGAGTGATTCCGATTCTGGGCAGATGGCACTTGTCAGCCATGGCTGGCAGCTCTCTGAGGAGAAAGACAACTTTGATCTCAAATCCCTGCTGCCTTGCAGCTACACCCACTCATGGGGAAGGCTTCGGGAGTAAACTCCGAGGAAAACTCTGGAGCTGGAGTCTCCAAGGCAGTCCTAAGCTGAGTTCAACGCAATGCCACTGGTACCAAACTGTATCGGTCTCTGCCGTTCTTTTGAATTTATCAGCTGTGTGGAGAGGGGAAGACTGCTACATGGGCAACAGCTTGCTCTCCATATCGTACCGCCCTGGCTTGTGTATCATGTAGACAGCCAGAACACAACATCCATGGCCGACCCTGACCGATGAGACCAGATCAGCTGACCCAGGACTGAACCCCTCGTCACCTCTGCCCCACTGATGACAGGTCCAAGATATCCAGCCTGTTTGGGCCGCTATGACTGTGGGACTTGCTGATACCCGGGGTGTGAGGTGACTGACATTGTTCCTGTTTTAGGGCTAGATTAAAGTCACCAGTCTGTGTGCTGGCTCAAACACAGGGCCGGATTGCTGCACTAACAGACTTACCTACAGGGACACACAAAGCGCTGGAGGTCAGGCAGAATTTATGGAGAGAAATGGACAATGGATATTTTGGGTCAAAATCCTTCATTAGGGCACAGTTGACTATTTCCCTCCCCGAGGTACAGCCTGGCAGGCTGAGTGAGAGTCACAGTGTCATTGGGGTGTAAGGGGTGTCCGGAGGGTTGGGGTAGCACCTCTGGTGAAGGGGCTTGTCGTGTCCATTCTGGGGCAGCTCACTCACCTTTGGTCCCCACCAGACTCTCAGCTCTCACCCGTGGCTCCAAGCAGCTGTCTGCTTGTGACAGCGGCCACACCCCGCTACACTGCTTCGACAGGGGGGCTAAACCAGCTGAGCACAGCCGCTGGCCTCAGACCCCGGTGAGATAGGGACATGTCTATCCTAGCATGCGACGTCAGCTTGGCAGACTGAGCGGATGAGATCTACAGTGAGATCCAGCAGCCGGGAAGGCTGTTCTGCAACGTTCAGTGGAGAGCGAAGGGAATAACAAGGCACAGGTGACGTCACGGCCATCCACATCAACCAAGGAAGACCCCAGTTTGTGATGCTTGCTCATACCGCTGGACCCGAATTTCTGATACCCAGAGACTGGAACTGCCCCAGTCTCTGTCCCAAGGCTTTTCCACTTTAAAATATCAGCCACACAGGTTTCCTGTCATCGTCGGACATGATGGACAACCACCCATAGAGTCAGAGTCATAGAACATTACAGCAAAGAACAGGCCCTTTGTTACATTTCATCCCTGCTAAACTATTATCCTGCTGTCCCATTGACCTGTACTGGACCATAGCCCTCCATACCCTCTGATCCATGAACTTATCCAAACTTCTCTTAACAGTTGAAATTGAGCCCACATTCACCATTTCCACTGGGCATCTCTGTGAAATCTCCCCCAGTTTCCCATACTGTATGGAATAAAGTGCTAACCTATTCAACCTTTCCCAATAACTCAGGTCCTCAAGCCTCAGCAACATTCTTGTTAATTTTCTCTGCACTCTTTCAAGCTTCTAAGACCAATGTCTTGTACAACTTCAACATAATATCCCAACTTCTGAACTCAATACTTAGATTCATGAAGGCCAATCTCCCAAAGATCTCTTACAACCCTGATTTATATATCTGAGTTCCTCCAGCAGTTTTTATGTTGCTCCTGATTTCAGCATCTCTTTTGTCTACAGTCGTTCATGGATTCAAAGTTCAGATGAAGATTAAGGACAAGGATGATCTTTATTTGTCACATGTACATCAAACCATTGAAACGTACAGTGAAGTGTGCCATTTGCACCAATGACTGAACAGTCTGAGAATGAGCTGGGGACAGACCCAGTGTCACCATGCTTCTACGCCAATGTAGCATGGCCACGGCTTACCAACTCTAACTTGTGTGTCTCTGGAATGTGGGAGGAAACCAACAGAGTCACGGGGAGAATGGACAAATTCCTCAAAGTGAGCTTCCAAGATCCTGGGAGCGATGCTGTCTGGACTTCAACCGTTTAGATCGTAGATCATGGTAGTGTCACCCCTGGCGGTAAGGTCAAGAGGAAGGTTCCAGACCAAGAGTGATCCAACTGGGACCTTAACAGTGGAGCCGGCAGAAGACGGCACATCACAGTGGCAGTGAAAGTGGAGGAAGGCTGCAGGAACGAGTCTTGTATTCCACGTCACTGGATCCTGACCCCGATCTGCCAGGGACCCCGTGGTGGTAGCCTCCTCACATTAAACATAGTCACGCACAGGTTTTCTCCTTTAAGGGAATCCACACTAACACCAGAAGCTGTGGATCCCGGATTGGCCTCTACAGTCACCTGGGGACTCACCAATGGACAATCCCTGAGGAGAACGTTGTACTCAACTCAAGTGATCATACCACTACTGGTGTTACAGAGAGGAGTGTGCCACTGAAAGGGGCGCTCACTGAGAAGAAATGCTTTTGTCAGTATGTTTTGGATGGAACTTTCTCCCTTCATTATTTCATTTGGCTGCACAATAAGTAAGAATTATTTTATAATCTTTTTCACCCTATGACTAATCAGCAGAAACTTGAGCCCCTTATCTAAGGCAGGATGTGGTGGCTTTGGAGAGGCTCCAGAGGAATTTGATGAGAATGATAGACAACCCTTTAGAAGGACATTATACCCAACTTGAGTGATCAGACCATTACAACCTCTCTATGTCTCTAAGAACTCTGCTATGGATGTCCCAAGCCCAATGGTGAAAGCTAGCAACCCCATCCCGTAAAAACCCAGTACTACAGAAACACCAGCAGAACCCCCAAAGGCCTCATCCCTGGGAGAGGAAGGATCCCTCAAGAAGATGGGCCACACCTGGAGAACATGAAAGACAAGCCCAGGTCAGAGGACTCTGGTGATCTGCTGTTGGTGGCCTGTACCCCAGTAAGAAGAAGAGGAAGAGGAAGAGGATGACTTGAAGGTAATGAGCCTCCAAGATTTCACTCGAGTCAACCTAAGTGATCTCCTCTCACGCACCTTGTAATGTAGATCGGGCTGTGTGCTTGCATTCTCTACCATGGGTCTGAAAGGAGCCTGTGGGAGATTTGAGGTGAAGTTCATCACTGTTTTCCAGTCCAGCTGAAAGCTGTTACCCACGGGCTGGCTCTGCATGGTGCCCAGGCAAGTGAGTTGCAGCTTTGTGCCCCCAGCCCTTAATGGTCACTTTGTAACAATAATGGAGAAATGACACAGCCTGTTACATGTGTCAGTCTCTTCGATGTTTTAAAAAATACATCATTACTGCAGCCGGCTCTGATGAATATTTCACAGTCATTACTTCAGCTCATTTCAGCTTTCCGAGGTTTTAAAGGTTCAGGGATGCAGGTCATAAGGTGTCATTCAGTGACATTTTGTACACACAGGGCGACGACGGGTACCCTGGGTCTACTGTGGCTGTTGCCGCCCACAATTGTGTCATTCCAGAAAAGAACAAATACATTAGGGAGTGCTCACACTCTTTTAACCACTTCAGTTCAGGGTTGCTGCTTGTCTCATCAATCCAGCTCCCATCTTCTGATGTTCATGCCGGCGACATGCGAGGGAAACGTACGGAGAACGAGCCTGCCAACCTTAGACAGACAACACCGGATCGAGCTTGGATCATTGGAGGCAATGCGCCGCCCAGAATGTGGGAGTAGGTTGCATGGACTCTCGCTCAGCTGGGAAGGTGAGGAGGAAGGGTTGTGGGGCACTGCAGGGCCATTGTCTCACCTCCTTACTGCTTAAGGATTATTTGGTGTATTGCACACTTACTGGCCATTTTATTAGTTACCTCCTGTACCTAACAAAGTGTTCACTGACTGTATGTTCATGGTCTTCTGCTGCTGTAGCCCATCCACTTCAAGGTTCAACGTGTTGTGCATTCAGAGATGCTCTGCACACCACTGTTGTAACGTGTGGTTATTTGAGTTACTGTCGCCTTCCTGTCATCTTGAACCAGTCTGGCCATTCTCCTCTGACCTCCCTCATTAACAAGGCGTTTTCACCCAACAAACTGCCCCTCACTGGACATTCTTTGTTTTTTGCATGACTCTCTGTAAACTCTAGAGACTGCTGTGCATGAAAATCCCAGGTAATCAGCAGTTTCTGAGATCCTCAAAACACCCCATCTGGCACCAACAATTATTCCTCAGTCAAAGTCACTTAGATCATATTTCTTCCCCATTCTGACATTTGGTCTGAGCAATTGAACCCCTTGACCATGTCTGCATGCTTTTATGAATTGAGTTGCTGCCACATGACTGGCTGATTAGATATTTGCATTAATGAGCAGGTAGAAAAGGAGCAAGGTGTACCTAATAAAGTGGCCACTGAGGGTAGCACACTGCAGTACAGTACAAGCCCTTCGGATAAGAGGGATAATAGGGTACTGACCTTATAACCTATTCTAAGACCTACCTAACCTACATAATCCCTCCTACATAGCCCTCCATTTTCCTATCCATGTTTCTATCTAAGATTTTCTTTTGAGTTTCTTTTACAGAGGCAAATTAACCTTCTAACACGCATATCGTTGGGATGTGGCAGGAAAGCAGAGCATCCCATTGTGTATTTAATATTTCAGTAATATCTGAGTAATATTGTCAATGTATTGTTTGATTGAGCATTCTTGTTTGTTTAAATAATTCATTATGGTTCATATGTAAAAGTACATGAATGGTGTACGTCATCACATCACCACGTCAGACGTGCGTGTCTCACTAAAGTAAAAATGAAAGCAAGACAGGCATTCCCGCCTCAGAGTCTGTGTTTTTGTTTTCAATTAGTTTCATATTTTGGAGTTACCAAGCATAACATATTCAAAGGATTCAAAGTACACTTACTGTCAAATAATATATAAATTATACAACTTTCAGATTCGTCTGCTTACCGGCAGCCCCAGCACAAGAAACTGAAAGAAGCCAAATTTGATAAAAAGACCAACGCCCAATGCACGGAGAGAGAGAGAGAGAAAAAGCACAAATCATGCAAACAATAAAAGCAAGCAACAACATTCCGAACCAAGTTGAGTCAATACACCCAGAGTAGCTGGAGTAGGCCCATAGCCTTGGTCTCAGTTCATGACACAGTGGAGCGAAGAGCCACAAAGCACATAGCAGCTGGAGCAGCTTCACAGCAACAGGGGGGAAACCCACAAATCATGCAAACAACGAAAGCAAACAACAGCATTCAGAACGAAACTGATTCCATAGACCCAAAGCTGGGAGCAACTGGAGTAGGCCCGTAGCCTTAGTCTCAGTTCATCGAATAGCGGGTCACCCCCCACGCTGGGACCCGGTCATCGCCGTAACAATGTGCTCTGGGCCTGCAAACGAACCTGCAAATTTCAGCCAGACAGCATCAGCGGTCTGGATCGAAGCTGGGTCACTGTGTTACCCAAAAGGCAGAAATAGGAGCGTGGACTCTTATCCATTTGGGAATATCGGGAGGAGGGGTGACTGAAAGGGTGGGAGGCACTGCAGGGGAATTGTCTCATCTCAACATTTCTTAAACATGTTAAGGATTAATGTATGCATTGTATGTTTGTAATGCATACACATTTAATGTCACCCTCGAAAAGCAGTCACATTTAGAAAGAAGGGGGGACGATTTGCAAATATGAGGGAGAGTCAGATTCACATTTTGCAAAATGAAGGTTTATTAAATAAATGTTCTAAATGGAAAACCCTTTTCCAGTGATAATAAGGGTTAAACTTCTTCCTTTTGTATAAAAGGCCGGGGTAAATGCAACTAACTATTGATCCGTGCAGATAATGAATCTCTACTGGAGCAGGCTGTAAGTGAGAGATGGACATCTAGTGCTGTCGGGAAACAGACTGTGAAATTCAGAATATTCTGGGGGGAATTCTACAGGACATCTTGTTGGAAGTGGCAGGGCACTGGAAATATCCATTCACTGCTGTGACCTAATTTTAACGTTTAGTGTAACCTCTGAGTTTTCGTTAAAATTCAATTTTCAGTAGGAAGGTATCAATGGCAGCGCCAGAATTTATTGCCCGTTCCCTAATTGCCCTTGGGAAGCTGGTGGTGAGCCGCTTTCTTGAACTGTTGCAGTCTCTCTGGTGAAAGTGCTCCCACAGAGCTGCTGGAGAGAGATTTTCAGCTGCACAAGATGATAAGAGGCACAGGTCGAGTGGACAGGCAAAACTTCTTCCCGGAGCGGCAATGGCCAATATCAGGAGGGAATACTTTTAAACTGATTGGAGGAAGGTGATGAGGGGGGTTTGAATGTCAGGGGTAATCCAGGAGGGAGGAGAAGATGGCGACGTGACGCAGCGCGTGCAGCCATTCCGAATGAATATCGATATGTGTAACTAGGGGCCGTGCACAATCCAGATTTGATGGAGAGAGCCATGAGAAGCGCAGGGGAACATCTGGAGTAACTTCTGAAATGTCTGCTTCACTGCCGTTGCTACTGTGCAATCGAAAATCTCTGGAGACGAAGGCCCCAAATCCTTGGTTTTGCGTAACGCCTGTTGCCGGGGCTGGGGTCGGAACGCTCGGCAGAGATGGTGCCCCCTGCTCAGTGTCGAAGAGGTGGCCGGAGGCTCGGAGTTTTTCGGACGGACTCGGAGTCGGACTGTAGTCGGATGCTTCCGGGATGCTGCATCGGCAAGTTGGCGGCGCTGGAGGTTTACCGTCTGCGTGAGATGATGGGACTTTCGAGAGACTCTGAGACTTTTACTGTGCCATGGTCTGTTCTTATCAAATTACGGTATTGCTTTGCACTGTTGTAACTATACGTTATAATTATGTGGTTTTGTCAGTTTTTAAGTCGGTTTGTCATGTGTTTTCGTGATATCATTCTGGAAAAACATTTTATCATTTCTTAGTGCATGCGTTACTAAATGACAATAAAAGGGGACTGCGTGTCTTCATAATCATAATTTTGCTACACCAAGAGTGGTGGGTGCGTGAAATGTGCTGTCAGCGGTGGTGGTAGAGGCAGATACATTAAGGACTCTTAAGAGACTTTAATTATCACATAGAAGATAGAAAAATAGGAGGGAGGGGTTAGATCGTGTAATGAGGGGTGGTTGCCAGTCTGGGGTTGTTCTGGTGAATTTCAGTATCTTTTACCCATGGACTAACAGGAGAGACCCAAGTGCAGAGGAGACCAGAGCTGAGGATGGAGTTGAACAAAGAATCTTTACTAGAAGATTGGTTTATTGGGAACTCATGAATCATCACCCACACAGGGTAGGTAAACCCAACACTGAGCAAAGTTAACAAAACCAGAAGGAACTTAAATAGAGAAAAAAAACAAGGCACCGATGCACTGATAACTAAAACAAGACATAGGTGGAAATGATCAACTAATAATCAGGGGAGGAAGAACATTGGAGCATGCTGGACTCTGGCACCCCCTGGTGATGAGATGAAGCAAAGCATGACAGATTGATAAAGTTCAGCTTATCATGGGCCAAGCGGCTTGTACGGTGCTATGTCAACCCAGTGACAATGAAGGACTGTTAAGAAGGCGGCGTTTGCATCATGGTCTGGGACAGCAATTCAGATACACGGGAATGTAAGTAGGTGTACAGTGTGGACTCAGCCCAGTCCATTATGGGCATAGCCCACTCCACTATTGACAGCATCTACAAGAGGCATGCCTCTATCTATCATCAAGGATACCCAGCATACGAGCCGTGCCCGTTCAGACTGGTACCAAAGGACAGAAGCAAGCAAGCATTTCTGACAGGTGTTCTGTGATGTCCAAGGGCAGAGGGAGAGACACAGAAACAGAACGAACAGTTCACTGAGTTTTAATAATAACTACAGAACAAAACAAAATAAATGCTGGGCCAACAGGGTCACTAACAAAAATCTCTCAAACTGAAAAACTAATGCCTTCACAGTCACGGACACTGCCGCGGAGTCTGGATGCTCTCGCAGGCGGGCAGCTGAAAGAAGTTGGCAATCGTGCCCATGAGAATGCACATTTCAGCCAGTTAGTACTTGACTCTCTTCCTTTCGTTTCATTCGTGTCAAGTCCTGATTGAAGCGTAATGACAACAACTCCCCCTGCTTACTTTAGTCCACGTTCAGGGAAAGAAGGCAAGTGTGTGTGCGCCCCGCCAGACTTGAGAACTCAAAAATAAACTCGGCTTGGAGGGGATCCTGTGGGTAGTGGTTTTCCTCTGCGCCTGCTGCCCTTCTCCTTCGGCTGGAGGAGGTGGGAAGGGCTGGGCTGAGGGGGTTTGGGAGGTGGTCAGGGGCTGGGCTGAGGGGGTTTGGGAGGTGGGAGGGGCTGGGCTGAGGGGGTTTGGGAGGTGGGCAGGGGCTGGGCTGAGGGGTTTGGGAGGTGGTCAGGGGCCGGGCTGAGGGGTTTGGGAGGTGGGCAGGGGCTGGGCTGAGGGGTTTGGGAGGTGGGAGGGGCTGGGCTGAGGGGTTTGGGAGGTGGGCAGGGGCTGGGCTGAGGGGGTTTGGGAGGTGGGCAGGGGCTGGGCTGAGGGGGTTTGGGAGGTGGGCAGGGGCTGGGCTGAGAGGTTTGGGAGGTGGGAGGTGGGAGGGGCTAGGCTGAGGGGGTTGGGAGGTGGGCAGGGGCTGGGCTGAGGGGGTTTGGGAGGTGGGCAGGGGCTGGGCTGAGAGGTTTGGGAGGTGGGAGGTGGGAGGGGCTGGGCTGAGGGGGTTTGGGAGGTGGTCAGGGGCTGGGCTGAGGGGGTTTGGGAGGTGGGCAGGGTCTGGGCTGAGGGGGTTTGGGAGGTGGTTGGGGGCTTGGCTGAGGGGTTTGGGAGGTGGGAGGAGCTGGGCTGGGGGGTTTGGGAGGTGGGCAGGGTCTGGGCTGAGGGGATTTGGGAGGTGGGCAGGGGCTGGGCTGAGGGGGTTTGGGAGGTGGGCAGGGGCTGGGCTGAGGGGGTGTGGGAGGTGGGCAGGGGCTGGGCTCTGGGGCTTTGGGAGGTGCTGCCAATGTGGTCTGAAGTTTGGCAGACTAGAGAGGATGCTGCCTTCTTAGCACGTAGAACGTAGAACAATGTAGCACAGTACAGACCCTTCGGCTCATGATGTGCCGAACTTTTAACCTGCTCTGGGATTAATCTAACCCCTCCCTCACACTTAGCATTTTTCTATCATGCTAAGTGCCCCTTAAATGTCCCGAATGGATCTGCCTCGACCAATACCCCTGGCAGGGCGTTTCAGACACCCACCCCTCTGTGTGTTAAAAAACTTTCCTCTGTCATTCCCCCTATACCTTTCCCCCAATCACCATTAAGATATCTGCTCCTGTATTAGCTATGGGCAGCCTGGAGAGAAAACACTGGCTGTGAACTCTGTCTATGTCTCTCATCATTTTATACATTTCTATCAGGTCTCCTTCTTTATTCTCCTTCGCTCCAATCATGTTAAAAATATACGGTTTTGTATTAGCCATTTCTTGTGTGCATTATTCCAAAATTCTGCTCTATTTTTGCAGTACCTTTTTAATATATTTATTATTGTGACCTTGAGTGATTTACTTACGTCTTGCACCGTACTGCTACTGCAAAACAAATTTCACGACATCTATCAATGATAGTAAAACTAATTCTCGTTCAGTTCGCTCTGAAGCACGATATTAAAAGATTTCTTGTTGTTGCCTATCACCCCTACTGGAGCAGAGGCTCCCGACAGCAGCTCACCAGAGTCCTCTGACCTGGGCCAGTCCTCCAAGCTGTCCCCATCTTCTTGGTGTCAGCTTCAAGGTTAACCAGGTGTTTCTAGGCCAGCCTCTCTTCAGCTCTCCCTGGGTGTTCCACGTTAAAGCTTTCCTGTTGATGACGGTACTTGGCTTACGCACTTTGTGTCCTATCCATCCCCATCTGCTTTTCCTCAATTCTTCTGCCGCTGCTAGCTGATATGTTCTCTGCCATTGATGACTTCTGACCGGCGGATTCGGAGGAGTTTTCTCAAGCAGCTTTCCTAAAGTTGGTCCTTGGACTCCTCCAAATCTCTGCCCCATTCAGACTTCACGCTGGAGTTGACCAGCCTGATGTGCCTCATGCAAGTCAATCAAAAATTTGATTCTGACCCTACAAGATAATGCCTGCCCATTACCTCCCTCCTCCCTCTTCCCTTTTTTCCATGGTCTTCTGTCCTCTCCTATCATATTCCCCCTCCTCCAGCACTTTATCTCTTTCACTAATCAACATCCCAGCTCTTTACTTCCCACCCTCCCGGTCTCCCGGCTTCACTTATCACTGACCACCTCGTACTTCTTCCTCCCCTCCCCCCACCTTCTTACTCTGACTTCTCTTATTTCTTTCCAGTCCTAATGAAGGGTGTTGGCCCGAAATGCCAACTCTGTGCTCTTTTCCTTAGATGCTGCCTGGTCTGCTGAATTCCTCCAGCATTTTTTGTGTGTTGCTGTCCTGCAAGATGCGAGTCTGAAGGTTTGATCCATTGTGCATTAACTTCAGAACTTGATCCAGCGTGGAACTGAACACGACGGGGGAGAGACAGCAGCACACACGAGGTCAGTATCAAGTGCCTTGGACAGACTTCACAGCAGGGGCCGATCCGATTTTGCTCATTGTGATTTTAACCATTTGGTTCTGGATTGAGGCAGTGAGCTGCTGGAGACGAACGCTGACTGTGTGTGCACCGTGCCCTAAGCTGACACTGGAGATGACACACCAGGGACATTACATCAACCACTGGTCAAAAAACAGTGCTGGAGATTGCTGACAGACGTTCCCTCAGCTCAGTCTGCTCAGGATTAACTCCTCACTGCCTTGAGCCTCCTGTTCTTAGTTTTATTTAACACCATAAGACCATAAGATATAGGAGCAGAAGCAGGCCATTCGGCCCATCGAGTCTACTCCGACATTCAGTCATGGGCTGATCCAATTCTTCCAGTCATCCCCACTCCCCTGCCTTCTCCTCATACCCTTTGATGCCCTGGCTAATCAAGAACCTATCTGTCTCTGCCTTAAATGCACCCAATGACTTGGCCTCCACAGCCGCCCATAGCAACAAATTCCAAAGCACAAAGTGCAGCGCCAGTGGACAATAAGGCACATGGACCATAATGAGGTTGATTGTGAAGTCAAGAGTCCATCCTTATTGTACTTGGAGATCGGTCAATATCAGTGGGATAGAAGCTGTCCTTGGGCCTGGTGGTACTTGCTTTCAGGCTTTTGTATCTTCTGAAAAGTCCATCTGACATTGGTCAGCATGGAACTGCAGACATTATGGGACAGGGTCATTATGGATTCTGGGGGTTTGTCCCCCAAGCAGATGGTCCAAACTACATGGCTGAATGCCTCATTGCCAGATCTGACCAACAAACACCAAGACCTTGCTGGTGGTGAGACATGTCCTCCTCGTCAGAGCCTTCCTCTGGAGGTGACATATCACTCCACTTCCACCAATGTACGCTGCCATTGGAACAGCTGTGGAGGAGAAGAGATGGTCTCCCTACTCTTACTCTTCCCTCTCTCTCTCCTTCCCTCTCTCCCTCTCTCTCTCTCTCACAGAAGACTGTAACATCGAAGCAGCAGGCTGATAGTCTTCCCACTCGCTGGGACAGGAGTGATACCTCACTCTTCCTCGCTGGTGAAAGAGAGAGCCTGTCTGAGATGTCAGAGCGTTGGAATGGACAGTAGTTTCTGATGGATCTAGATCATGGTCTCCTTGGCGGGGGTGGGGGGGCTTTGCTATTGCTTGCATGGTGGGTGGGGGTGGGTTGATGCTTTTGCTGGAGTAAGTGAGGTAGGAGGAGGAGAGAAAGGAGGGTTAATACTTTTGCTGGAGTAAGGGGGTGGGGGGAGAAGAGAGGAGAGGGTTAATACTTTTGCTGGAGTAAGGGGGTGGGGGGAGGAGAGAGGAGAAGGTTGATACTTTTGCTACTGCCTGTGCATGGGGGGGGGAGGAGCCTTTTGTGTTCTAACATTTTTCTGTCATTCATTCTTTGGGGCTTTTACTCTCTGTTTCATGGATGTCTGTGAAGAGTAAGAATTTTAGGTTGTATACTGTTTACATTCCCTGCTATTAAATGGAACCATTGAAACATTAATAAAGATTAGCTTTATTTGTCACATGTACATTGAAACATTGGTGAAATGTGTATCTGTGGAAGATATTGTTTTGCGTTCACGACCACAACAGTGCGAGGATGCACTGGGACAGCTTTCGGCACCAATGTAGCATGCCCACAATTTACTAACATCTTTGGACTGTGGGAGGAAACCAGAGCACCCGGAGGAAACCCAGGCAGTCACGGGAAGAACATGCAGGCTCCTTACAGACAGCAGCAGGAGTTGAACCCTGATCATTGACTGCTGGTGCTGTAAAGCGTTTCGCTGATCATTACACTACCATGTGTCCAACTCCTTGTCTGACGGCAGATGGGACAAGAGAGACGGGGGCACATGGCACACTTTTGCTCTTATAGCTTACGGTCTTATGGACCTCTGCGACTGGCCATCCATCTGCAGAATCAGCCAGCAGCTGGGAATTCCCTTTCAATCCACCTATTAAAGGTCAGCAAAAATGGGGCCGCAATGTTCCCTGTCAGTGTGTGAAATGGTAGGCTTTGCACGTGAACGCAACGCTCACCGAGCTCAGATTCATCAGAGAGGCTCCGTTTCCCGGGAACCTGCATTTTATCCACTTCTTATTTTCTGTCTGCTGCAGTCAGAATAAAGGTCGCCTCATCGGTCAGACCTGGATATCGCGAGCAGTGAGGCCTGGCTTGCCAAGGACAGCTGAGGTTAATTGCAGTGCTCTGTAATTACAGTGCAAGAGAGGTTCAGGAGGAACAATTTACTGTTAGTCTCTGAAATGGTGAAGGCATGCAGTCTGAAAAAATCATTGCCGGTTCTTTCTTAATTGTCTACCGGTGAAAAATGTACCTTGACTTCAAGGGTTAAGCATGGAATGGATCGCATTCTGTAATGGAGTGTCTGAAATTTTCACCAATCCAATTATCCTTCCTCACTCTGCCCTGGCTCCCCTTGGGAATGACAGTTAACAATTATCAAGCTTTTCTAGGCAGAACTGAGACCAACTATCTTCAGAGGAGGAAAGATTCTCTTAATACTGAGTGTCCACGGATTCAAGTGCCCCGCTCCTGGTGTAAAATTGTCTCAGCAATTGCTGTGTCCATTATCTCGGTCAATGGATGCTTTACACATGCATCCAGAGCAAGTCAAGGTGACTTGCTGGCAGCCTTTTTTTAAGCTTTGATGCCTCGCAGTCCAATATTAAATTGGAAATAGATTTCATCTGCAGATAATCGGTAAGAAATGCCCCTCACATTCACAATTACAGGGCCATTGTGTAAGAGAGAAGCCGTATATGAACCTTTTCCTTTCTTAAATGCATACATCCTTCAGAAAGATTTAATCGAAAAATGGGCAACTCCAATGTACGTCAAACCAGCATCTAAACACTGAACAACCAAGTGTAATCCTCAGAGAGTCAATTAGTTGGTTTCAATGATATTATGACACAAGGGGCGAGCTTCTCTTAAGAAAATCGACACAAGCACTAATCTTTATGGCTCAGAGTATGAGAAAGTATTTCAGAAATGCAAGTTAGGATAAAATTAATCTCGGGGTAATTCTACAGTTGAGAATTTCTCGTTCATTTGAAAACAGTTTACCATAAAGCTTAAGAGTCTCCACTTTTTCAAATTATTTCAATCCCAACCAACAACATTAGTTTTATTTAACAAATTTTAATGGTTTATAAAAGATTGTTAAATTGATAGAGGCATCAGGAGTGATTCAATAACATTTGTAATCTGTCTGAAATACTCAAAATTGAGGGGAGGCTGTAACTTAGTGCACTGATAAATATTTTACCAAATAATTCATGGCAGTGTTTCTCTAAAGCTGTTGACTTCTTCATACTTCCTCTGCTTTTTTAAAATTTTAGCTAGCCTGATCTGCTTGAATAACAAATACAGTAGAACTCATACTGCAGTCAGATTTGCTGAGGTAACATTGGGACGCTGAACACTGATTCAGTGATTAATTCTTCTCCATCTCTCCTCAGCAGTCTTCCCTATTCCTACTTTCCCAGACTTTGACCTCGCAATAGAACAGAGAACATTACGGCCCATGATGCTGTGCTGGCCTTTTAACTTGCTCTAACATCAATCTAACCCTCCCTTCTACATAACCCGCCATTTTTCATTCATCCATATGCCTACCTAAGACTTTCTTAACTGGCCCTAATGTATCTGCCTCCAACACAACCCTTGTAGTTCATTCCATGCATTCACCACTTATTGTGTAAAAAAATTACCTCTGACACCCCCCCTATACTTTCCTCCAATCACTGTAAAATTATGTCTCCTCATTTTAGCCATTTCTGCTTTGAGAAAAAGTCTCTGGCTCTCCACTTGATCTATGCCTCTTATCACCTCTCATCCTCCTTCACTCCAAAGAGAAAAGTCAAGTTGCCTTTATTGTCATTTCAACCATAGCTGCTGGTACAGTACACAGTAAAAACGAAACAACGTTCCTCCAGGACCATGGTTCCAGCTTGCTCAACCTATCCTCATATGATATGCTTTTTAATCCAGGCAGCATCCTGGTAGATCACCTCTGTACCCTCTCTAAAGCTTCCACATCTTTCCTATAATGAGGCGATCAGAACTGAACACAGTACAACCAAGTGTGATCTAATCAGGGTTTGATAGAACTCAAAGAATATCTCACGGCTCTTAAGCTCAATCCCCTGACTAATGAAGGCGAATGTGCCATACACCTTCTTAACAACCTTATCAATTTGTGTGGCAATCTACTGGTTACCTGCGCTGCCATTTCTCTGTGGCTTTTACACTTCATTCTGCACTCTGTTACTGTTTTACCTTGTTCTACCTCAATGCACAGTATGATGATTTGATCTGTGTGAGCAGGTTGCAAGGCACGATTTTCACTGTATCTCGGTACATGTGACAATAATAAACCCCAGTTCCACTTCCAGTGACTCTTCAGGTCACCGTTTGTCGATCATTAAGAATCCTGATTACTTGGAGGGACAAACAGGACAAACAAGGGGGGGGGGGAGAGAGGCTGGTGAAAGAGAAAGGGGAGGTACAGGGGATGAAGGAGAGGCACAGGGGACGAAGGTTGGGATGAAGGATAGCAGAAGAAAGAAAGCAAGAGGTGAAATTACCATTCTGTGGTATTTTTAGGGAACTCATGGATAAGGTCCCAAGTTTGGAATTATTCTTGACCCTTTTAATATGTAAATTGTATAATTAATATGTATAGTCACCTATGCATGTTGAAGGAATCCTTTGAGGAATTATCTTGTAAAGACAGTAGGGGAGTTCCATTCTCCTGTCACCAAAGTAGGTAAATGTTCCGATATTGTTGTTTACAGGTAACGACCTAAACCCAATCAGACCCAACATTATGTATATGGTTTGGTTCAAGTTTTAGAGGGATATGGCAGAGGTGGCAGGGTGGAGATATGTCTCTACCAAAGGAGGTGTAAAGCGCTCCTTCCCTCCACTAGCCTGTAAGTCACCCTTGGGCAAGGTGTAGCACCTGTTTTCCCTCCGATCAGGGTTACGGGAAGCCATGGGAGCAGGTGGCGGATGGTTCGTATGAGCAGCTGGTGCAGATCTCAAGTCCTGGTTATGCGACCACCGACACCAGGCAGACAATCTCTGAAGAGTATTGATAATGGCTGGGGTCACCCATCTTGTAAAGGCCCCGACCAGAAGAAGGCACTTTCCTGTAGAAAATTTACCAAGAACAATCACGGTCAATGATGACGATAATGATGGCAGAGAAAGCAAGATCTTGACAAGAGAAGCAAGTTTATGGAGAGGGATGGACACAGTCCAGTCCATCACAGCAGAAGCCCTTCTCTCCACTAGGACTTTTACATGGAGTGCTGCCACAAGAAAGCAACACCCAGTCAAGAATAGAATTCTTCAACTTCTGGTAATTCCCTCCCCCTCCCTTCCTCTATCCCTATTTCACATCACCTCCCTCGTAGTTCCGCCTCCTTCTACTACTGTGCATTGTTCTCCTGCCAATCACCTCCCTGCTTCCCCTCCCCCACCCCTTTGTCTTTCAAATTACTGTTTTTTTCAACTACCAGCATTCTTCAAACCCTCCCCAAAGTTCTTCCTTCAGTCCTGACGAAGGGTTTCGGCCCGAAACGTCGACCAATCTTTTCAACTGATGCTGACTAACCTGCTGAGTTCCTTACCCATAATCAAGTACCCCCACAGTCCAGGCCAGGCTCTCTTCTCTCTTCTACCACTGAGGTGGAGGGATGGGAGCCCCAGGTCACACACCAGCAGGATTAAGAACAGTTATTGCCCTACAACCATCATGTTCCTAAACCGACGTGAATAGCTTCACTCACCGCAAATCTGATCTGATCTCACAATCACTCTTCCTTCAGTTAGTCCTGACGAAGGGTCTCGGCCTGAAACGTCGACTGTACCTCTTCCTAGAGATGCTGCCTGGCCTGCTGCATTCACCAGCAACTTTGATGTGTGTTGCTTGAATTTCCAGCATCTGCAGAATTCCTGTTGTTCACAATCTACAAACTCACTTTCAAGGACTTTACAACTCAGGTTCTCAGTATTATTGATTTGTATTTGCGCAGTCTGTCTTCTTTCTCACATTGGTTGTCACTTTGTTTATGTGTAACTTTTCACAGATTCTATTGTATTTCTTTATGTTCTGGTAAATGCCTTCAAGAAAATGAATCTCAAGGTAGTAATTGTAACGTACATGTACTTCGATCTCTCCAAGTCGACTCGGAACAACAAGCACCAATTTTATACCGATTCTACCTCAACCCATTTTAGCTTTCTCTACATGGGGAGAAAGTTATATAGTCCCTGTATAGCCACAGTTTTCTTTGAATCCACAGGGAAAGGGAAGTAAAAATTCGAGGGTATGGGTTTAAGGTGAGAGGTGGAACATTTCAAAAGGCACACCCTCTTCACACGAAGTGTGGTGCGTAAATGGAACTGGTTGCCTGAGAACGGAGATGAGGCAGGTAGAATAACAATATTTAACAGACTTTTTGGACAGGTGCATGGATAGGAAAGGTTTAGAGGGACATGGGCCAAATGTTGGCAAGTTGGGCTCCCTTGGTAGGCCCCATGGCCGGTATGGATGGGTTGGGCTGAAATGCCTACTTCCAGACTCTGTTATTTTATGAAGTAGCGGGACGCGGCAGAAGATGAATGCGGCCAGGAAGAAGTACAAGATCCAGGTAAGATTGAGAGTTATAAAATCCAATAGTGGGAATGGCAATGGAATGAAGAAAATTATATGCACCTGGGATGGCATGGTAGTGTAGTGGTTAGCACAACGCTTTGCAGTACCAGCAACCCTGGTTCATTGCCCGCCACTGCCTGTCAGGAGTTTGTACATCCTCCCCGTCACCGCATGGGTTTCCTCCCACAGTCCAAGGATGCACCGGTTGATAGGTTGATTGGCATTGTAAATTGTCCTGTGATTGGCTAAGGTCAAATCAGGGGTTGCTGGGAAGTGTGACTCAAAGGGCTGGAAATACCTGTTCAACCCAGATAAGTGTGAGGTGGTTCATTTTGGTAGGTCAAATATGATGGCAGAATATAGCATTAATAGTAAAACTCTTGGCAGTGTGGAGGATCAGAGAGATCTTGGGGTCTGAGTCCATAGGACATTCAAAGCTGCTACGCAGGTTGACCCTGTGGTTAAGAAGGCATACGGTGCATTGCCCTTCATCAATCGTGGGATTGAGTTTAGGAGCCGAGAGGTAATGTTGCAGCTATATAGGACCCTGGTCAGACCCCACTTGGAGCACCGTGCTCAGTTCTCGTCGCCTCACTACAGGAAGGATGTGGAAACCATAGAAAGGGTGCAGAGGAGATTTACAAGGATGTTGCCTGGATTGGGGAGCATGCCTCATGGGGAGTAGGTACAGAGGAGATGTCAGGGGTAAGTTTTTCACACAGAGAGTGGTGAGTGCATGGAATGGGCTGCCGGCAGCAGTGGAGGCGGAAACGATGGGGTCTTTTAAGAGACTCCTGGATGGCTGCATGGAGCTTAGAAAAATAGAGGGCCATGGGTAAAGCCTGGGTAGTTCTAAGGTAGGGACATGTTCGGCACAGCTTTGTGGGCTGAAGGGCCTGTATTGTGCTGTAGGTTTTCTATGTTTCTGTTTCTGTGCTCCATCTCAATAGATAGACAGATAAATAAATAAATAAATAAACAAACACACATACATACATAAACAAACAAGCAAACAAATAAATAAATAAAGCCATTAGGCTTATTCATTTTGATCTTAAGTTACAGTAATGTTTCTGTCTTACGCTGCTCTGTTGTCACAAAACAGCACATTTCACAGCATTTGTCAGTGAAAATAAACATTCTGATTCAGGTGTGCACAGGTACAGTGAGAAACGGGCTTGCAGCAGCATTACAAGCTTGTCGGCTTAGACAACACACAGAACATAATTTATACAAGACAGGGAAGAAAAAAGACTGACGAAACAAAGTAATAGTGTAAAAAAAACAAAATTAACTCCACGGTGGAGTTTTCAAATCATGAAAACCGGCGTTCCTTCTGTGTCTACACTTCTCACTGCCTCACTAAAGCAGCCAGTACTGTACAATCAAAGACCCCACCCACACTGGACGTTCTCTCTTCTACCCCCACCCCCTTTGTGCAGAAGCACGTCCCACCAGGCTCAAGTACAGCTTCAACCCTGTTCTAAGACTATTGAATGGACCCCTAATGTGAAAGGATGGACTCTTCAGATTCAGAGTCATATTCAGATATATTTATCATATGTACGGGGAGGAGATAATCTCCACCAAAGGAGGTGTAAGGCGCTCCTTCCCTCCGCTAGCCTGCAGATCACTTTTGGGCAAGGTGTAGCACCTGCTTAACCCCCCGATCAGGCTCACGTGAAGCCATGGGAGCAGGTGGTGGATGGCCGTGTGAGCAGCTGGTGAATATCGCAAGTCCCGGTTATCTGACCACTGACACAAGGCAAAGAATGTCTGAAGAGTACTGATAATGGCTGCATCCATCTTGTAAAGGGCACTGCCCAGAAGGCGGCAATGGCAAACCACTTCTGGAGAAAATTTGCCAAGAACAATCATGGTCATGGGAAGACCATGGTAATCTATGCCAGACAACACGGCACATAATGAAAATGATGATGATGATGTTGAAAACGTATAGTGAAATGTCCCATTTGTGTTAACAACCAACGCAAGTGAAGTGTCACCACACATTCCAGCACCTACAGAGCATGGCCACTACCTTGACATCACATGATTGCATGTCACCTTGTTCTCTACCAGCACTGTACTTTCTCTGTTACTTTAACACTTTATTGTTGTCCTTTGCACGACCTCAATGCACTGATGTGATGGCTTGATCTGGATGGATGGCAGCAAATCAGGGATTTTCCCAGTACCTCAGTACATGTGACACTAATAAACCAATTTACTGACGTTTGGTAGTGCACGAGATGGTCCGTGTGGTTCTGTCGCTGGGGTAGTGTTAGGGTTGTGCAGTACCTGCTGTCTGAAGGACAGTACCGAACCTGGTGGTATGGGCCTGCGTCTCCTCTCAGACAGAGAGCTGAAACCCCTCCAACATTTGTTAATATTTTCCCACATTTTTCCCCAATACTGGAAAGACAATGAAACTATGTCCTTCAGTTCTTAAGGTGCTGGCCCCAGAATCCAGAACAGGATGAGAAGAAACTTCTTCCAACTGAACACTGAGATGACAAAACACATCTTCATCAGTCTGCAGCACAAACTCAGTTTGTGGATCACTGCTCCCACCTCATGTCCTCTCCTAATTCCTCCCCAGCCCCCTCTGCCCCTCTTCCTCTCTCTGTCCTCTGTCCTCTCCCACCCTCTCCCATTCCTATCCCTCTCCCTCTCCCCTCCCTTCCTCCCCTGTCCTCTCCCACCCTCTCCCATCCCTATCCCTCTCCCCTCCCTTCCCTCTCCTTTCTCTCCCTCTCTCATCCCCTCTTCCCCTCATTACCCTCTCCTTTCCTTCCCTCTCCCATTCACTCCTCCCCTTCCCCTTTCCTTTCCATGACTATAAGACCATAAGACATAGGAGCAGAATTAGGCTATTCAGCCCATCGAGCCTGCTCCACTATTCCACCATGATCCTGGATCCCACCCAACCCCATACACCTGCCTTCTTGCCATATCTGTTGATGCCCTGATCAATGAGGAAACAATCAACTTCTGCCTTAAATATACCCACGGACTTGGCCTCCACCGGAATCTGTGGCAGAGTTTTCCACAGATTCAACACTCTCTGGCTAACAATTTCCTCTTTATCTCTGTTCTAAAAGGTTGCTCCTCAATTTTGAGGCTGTGCCCTCTAGTTCTGTATACCCTATCTAGACCTTTCAACATTCGGTAGGTTTCAATGAGATCCACATGCATTCTTCTCAATTCCAGTGTGTACAGGCCCAAAGCTGCCAAATGCTCCTCATATGTTAACTCCTTCATTCCCAGAATCATCCTCATAAACCTCCTCTGGACCCTCTCCATGACAACACATCCTTTCTGAGATGTGGAGCCAAAAACTGTTGACAATATTCCAAGTGCGGCCTGACTAGTGTCTTATAAAGGCGCAACATCATCTCCTTGCTTTTATATTCTATTTCCCTTGAAATAAATGCCAACATTGCGTTTGTCTTCTTTATCACAGACTCAACCTGTAAATTAACCTTCTGGGAGTCTTGCACAAGGCCTCCTAAGTCCCTCTGCACCTCTGATGTTTGAACCTTCTCCTCATTTAGATAATAGTCTGTACTATTGTTCCTTTTACCAAAATGCGTTATCGGACATTTCCCAACATTGTATTCCATCTGCCACTTTTTTGCCCGTTCTTCCAATTTGTCTAAGTCCTGCTGCAATCACATTGCTTCCTCAGCACTACCTACCCCTCCACCTATCTTCATATCATCTGCAAACTTTGCCACAAAGTCATCAATTCCACTATTCAAATCATTGTCAAACAATGTGAAAAGTAGTGGTCCCAATACTGACCACTGAGGAACGCCACTAGTCACTGGCAGCCAACCAGAAAAGGCCCCTTTTTTTCCCATTTTCTGCCTCCTGCCTGTCAGCCATTCCTCCATCCATGCCAGTACCTTTCCTGTAACGCCATAGGATTTTATCTTGTTCAGTAGCCTCATGTGCGGCACCTTATCAAACGTCTTCCGAAAATACAAGTAAATGACATCCACTGCCTCTCCTTTGTCCACCCTGCTTGTTACTTCCTCAAAGAACTCTTAACGGATTTGTCAGGCAAGATTTCCCTTTACAGAAACCATGCTGTCTTTGACTTATTTTATCATTAGTTTCCAAGTGCCCCAAAACCTCATCCCAACCACTGAGGTTAGGTTAACTGGCCTATAATTTCCTTTCTTTTGTCTTCCTCCTTTCTTAAAGAGTGGAGTGACACTTGCAATTTAACAGTCCACCGAGACCATGCCAGAATCAAGTGATTCTTGAAAGATCATGACCAATGCACCCGTTATCTCACCAGCAACCTCTCTCAGGACTCTGGGATGTCGTCCATCTGGTCCAGGTGACTTATCCACCTTCAGACATTTCAGTTTGCCTAGCACTTTTTACTTTTGTAGTAGCAATGGCACTCACTCCTGCTCCCTGACAGTCACAGACCTCTGGCACACTGCTAGTGTCTTCCACAGTGAAGACAGATGCAAAGTACCCATTAACTTCATCTGCCATTTCTCTGACCCCCATTACTATCTCACCAGCATCATTTTCCAGTGGTCCAATATCAACTCTCACCTCCCAACTCTAACTGGAAATTCCATCTCCTTCTCTCATTTCCTCTCCCTTTCCCATTCCCTCCCTCTCGCCCTCTCCTTTTCCCCGCCCCATTCCTTCTCCCTCCCTGTCCAATCCCCTCCCACTCTCCCTCTCGCTCTCTCTCTCTCTCCTCACTTCCTAATGGAGTGAAATGGACTGTGGAGAAGAGAAGGGTTAGTTTGATCTTAGAACAGGTTAAAAGGTTGGCACAAAAGGCCTGTGCTGGGCCATACTGTTCTAATTTCTATGAGTCGCTTAGTTCTATCGGAGATGAGAAATATTGGTGATAACTGAAAGGTGAACTTCATCTAATCCAACTAGATCAGGGAAAGGTTGAACAGGTTAGGACTTTATTTACTAAAACGTGGAAGACTGAGGGGAGAATTAACATAGACATACAAAATTATGAGGGGTATAAAAAGGATAAATGAAAGCAGGCTTTTTCCACCGAGGCTGGGTTAGACTAAAAACTAGAGGTCATGGGTTAAGGGAGAAAGGTGAAATGTTTAAGGGGAACATTGGGGGAACTTCTTCACTCAGAGTGTGGAGCGAGCTGTCGGCACAGGTGGTGGATGTGGGTTCGGTTGCAACATTTAAGATAGGTACGTGGATCGGAGAGGTGTGAAGGTCTATGGCCTGGGACCCAGGCAGATTAATAGTTCGACACAGACTAGATGGACCAAAGAGCCTATTCTATGACTCGATAAATAGGATCAGTTATTTCTCATCTAGTGTCCGTACTAGAGGAGTCCCTGATGAAGCTGATTGAATAATCTCGGAGCAGTCAGTGTGTTGTTTGTTACCCTCACCCAGCCACCCTCTGCTGAATGTTCATTGCAAGACGCGGAGACGTCTAAACCCTTTGAGATTTCCTGGGTGTGCGCTAGAATCACAAACAGCGCTCTTTACCCTGCGCCCTGCCTGACGATGTGAGGGCCTTTGTCCTCTGTGACTCTCTCGGGCCGAAGGAGTTAGGATATTCTCAGTGCTGCTCAAAGAGCCTCGCGCAAAAAGACCTCGCAAATTGGCACAAATTAGCACTAAATTACACGGCTTGTGCAATATTAACCGGCTTTAATGTTGATCTCATTCAAAACAGAGCTTGTAATGACATGGTCAGTGTCGAGGATTTTAAGCTTCTGTCACCATCTTTTGAATATTCATACTCCCATCTTTAAATCTTGATCCTCTTTGACATCTGTTCTGAACCTGTGGGTGCTCCTACTTTGCTTCATCTGACAGACTATAAATCACCTCCTGGTTGGAGGCCTGTGTCTACCATCACACAGTCATGGGTCACTGGGCAGTATGGCCCTGGCTAGTGGCCAGTGTGTTAGATGCCTGAACTAGCAACCCAACTGAGGATTGGCAAAAAACTGCTCTCGCATATGGCTGGCAGTGTGGGAGGAGTTGGGGGACGAGGAGGAGGCGGCGGTGGTGGGGTTGATTTATGGTGGGTCTGCAGCCTCAAACATCGTCTCATTCCGGTAAAAGGCGCGCCTTAATGAGACGTAATCCATTAGCGCCTGAGTTCATTGGAGGAATGACCCTTGCAGGAATGTGTCACGGCGCAAGAAATCTCAGCTGTGATTCGCCAGGCTGGTTTCAGTGAGCAAGGCCTGTCATCTGTGGCAAAGCATAATGTGTACTACAAAGAAAGCAATGATTTTCTGCTTAGTGGGTGCTCAGACATTTATACAGTTAATTCTACGTTTTCAATTGTAATGAGATATAATATTATTTGATAAGCAGTAGATTGACTCAAATTCAACAGTAAATTAAGCTGTAATCATGGTTTAACAGACAAGGAAATGAATCTGCAGACTATAACAAGTGGTTAGGTAATGAGCCCTTGGATGGTTATGGAGTTGTCTCCAGGTTACCCCTGACAACCAGCCCTTGTATGATAATCCAGTGGAAATGAGTGATTTGCAGCCACGCCCCTCTCTATTACTAAACTCTGTCCTGGTCCTACAACCCCATCTCTTCTCTGCCTCCAGATATAATCAGTTTATCACTGCCAACCATACTCCGACAGAGACATAGTGTGAAAACAGGCCTTGTGGCCCATCTGATCCATGCCATTAACAGAAGAGTTTCTGCAAATGCTGTAGGTCCAGAGCAACACCCACAAAACGCTGGAGAAACTCAGTTTCTACAGGAGTGAATAAACAAGTCTTGATGAAGGTTATCAGTCCAAATCGTCGACTGTTTATTTCCATAGATGCTGCCTGACCTGCCGAGTTCCTCCTGCATTTTGTGTGTGTTGGTCTACACCAACCAAGATTCTCATCTGAATTAGTTCCATTTGCCTGCAGTTGTTCCACATTCCACTAAATTTTTCTTATCCATGTACCTATCAAAGTACCTTTTAAATGTTGTTTAAGGTACCTACCACGACCAGCTCGTTCCATATGCTGATCACTGTGGGTGGAGGAGCTGCCCCTCAGAATCCTATTACATCTCTCCCCTCTCACCCTTAACCAGGGGTTCCCAACCTTTCTCATTCCATGGAGCCTTATCATTAACGGAGGGGTCCATGGTCCTCAGGCTGGAAACCCCTGCCCTAAGCCTATGCCCTCTGGTTCTTGATTCCTCAACCTGGGAAAAAGACCGTGTGCGTTCACCAGATTTTATACACATCTGAATGATCGCCCCTGAGTCTCCTATACTCTAACGAACAAAGTCCGTGCTCAATCTCTCTCCATAACTCAGTCCCTCGACATCATTGTAAATCTGTTCTGTTCTCATTCAATGGCAACTTTTCAACAGCAATTGTCAAAGTTGGAAGCCTTAGAATTCCTTCTCACCCTCACTCCCTCTCTTTTTCCTTGTGTTGGCAAATTTTGTTTGATTAAACTTCTTTGAGGTGTTCCACCATGTTACAGGTGCTATATAAGTGGGGATATTTCACCTGTGAGTGGACAAGAAAAATATTTGGGGAAAATACAGTACTGTGCAAAAGTTTTAGGCATGTATATATGTAGCTAGAGTGCCTAAGACTTCTTCACAATAGTGTAGTAATTTTACACATTATACTGTACTGCTCCTGCTGTTGCAAAAAATAAAAATTCATGACATATGTGAGTGATGATAAACCTGATTCTGATATGGGGCTATTGGGGACTGAGAGTGGGAATTGGAGAAGGGAGAGGGGAATTGTAGTTAGGAAAAGGGGAAGGGAGAGAGCAGGGAGCAGGAAGCATCGGAGAGACCTTGAAGAATGGCCAATAAACCAATTGTAGGACTCAAACGACCTTGTAAGGTGTGTCAGGGCTGGGGGTACCATTCCCCTGCCCCTGGCACTCGTTCTGTATCACACCCCTTCCGCGGTGCTCCACCCTCGCCATTCCCAACATCCTTTGCTCCCACCAGATTTGCAAACTCGCTATCCGCTCCACGTTGATGACTACAGTACTGCGTGCCGATGACTTTTGCACAGTACTGTATTATCAATAAGTCAGCCGACAGGGAAAGGAAGCAGAACAGAGGTTTGACACAAATGATCAGTTTAATGCACTTGGATATTTTTGGGTGGGCAAGTTAGATTTATTCATGAAAAATAATCAAGACAAAAAATAATGATTGAGAGAGCAGTACTGGAAATAAACGGTCAAGGGAAAGTGATAAACCTCTGTGTGAGCCTTCATTGGAGCTCAGATCCTTCAATTCTGTCTAAAACACTAGCTGGAGCCTCAGCTTGTGGTGTTCCCTGAGCAGGTAAAAGCTTCTTTCCTCAGATCTTTCATCTGGACACAGTCAACTGTCCATTTCCGTCCCCTATGTGCTGCCTGACCTCCTGAGTTCGAGTCATAGAGCATGGCAGCGTAGAATCATGGCCTTCGGCCCATCTAGTCCATGCTGAACTGTTATTCTGTCCAGCCCTATGTAACTCTAGACCTTGATATCCTTCCCACCCTGGTACTTCCCCAAATGACTCTTAAGCGTTGCAAACAAACTTGCATCCGTCACTTCTGCTGGCAGCTCATTCCACACCCACACCACCCTCCAAGTGAAGAAATTCCCCCTCAGGTTCTCATTAAATATTTTACCTTTCATCCTTAGTTCTCCAGTTCTAGTCTCACCCTAACCCAGTGGAAAAAGCCTGCTTGCATTTACCCTATCTATACCCCTCATAATTCTATCAAATCTGCCCCCATTCTCCAACGCTCCAGGGAATAAGGTCTGAACCTACTCGACCTTTTCCTAAATTGAATTTGAAAGTGATGTATAACATGGAATGATTGAATTAGAAGGTTTACATGGAAACTTTAAATCTTTCTCAGCATCCAACATGTTCAACATGAGGAGATATGGGAATGATAGATGTGAATTTGTGAGGATGTTACTTTTATTTATTTATCTATCTATTTATTAATTAATCAATTTACTTACTATTTATTAATTACTTACTTACTTAGTTACTGTTTGTTTAGTGATACAGCTTGGTAACAGCCCCTTCTGGCCCAGCTAGCCCTGCCCCTGCCATCCATTATACCCACTGGACCAGTTAACCTACTAACCCATATGTCTTTGGTCCGGCTTGGTGGCGCAATAATATCAGCGCTGGACTCCGGAGCGAAGGTTCCCGAGTTCGAATCCAAGTCAGATTGATCATCGAGCTAGCAACTCAGCCTGGTAAAAACAAGAATAGCTTGCTACGGAAACACCATCATGATGGCGCCCCGGTAAATCCACTGCCTAGTTAAGGGCTATTCTTCTTCTTCCATATATCTTTGGACTGTGGGAGGAAACCAGAGCACCCGGAGGAAATTTATGAGATCACAGGGAGAATGTACAAGGTTCTTACAGGTCAGCAGCGGAACCGAAGCCAGGTTGCTGGAACTGTTACAGTCACCGCTATGCCATTATGCCACTCCCAATCACATTCGAGGATTTTGGAAAGGAAGGGCAAGTTGAAAGTAGAGTCGGAGCTCGAGAAGTGTGAGTGCGCAGGATTGCGGACAGGGATGAATGCTGGGATATTGAGGAGGTGGGAGATACTGGTGGGATGGGGAGGAGGGAGTACCATTCGTAGCATAGATTGATGGCAAACAGTCAACCTCACCAAAGCAAATTCACTCTCATTTTTATACAGTTGCTCACGAGAGATTCCTGCCCAAGGACCGACTGGAGATTACAACCACAACAATATTTCAGAAGTCCTTCTTTGGATGTAAAGTGCTTTGGGATGTCCCGTGACTGTGAAAAACACTGTGGAAATGCCAGGCTTCGTTGATGACTGACGACCAAGAGAATTCTGGCTCCTCTACTTTTTACATAGTAACTTTTCATTGTGTGGCAACTGAAACACAGTGTGCTTATGTGTGTTTATGCACGTGTGTGTGTGTGTGTGTGTGTGTGTGTGTGTGTGTGTGTGTGAGAGTGCATGATGGATACCTGTGTGTATGCATGAGTGTGCATGAACGAATGTTTGTGAATATGTGTGTGTGTGTGTGTGTGTGTGTGTGTGTGTGTGTGTGTGTGTGTGTGTGTATGTGTATATGTTTGCAAATGCGTTCATTTATTTATTGATTGATTGAGATACAGCCCTTTGAGCTGCAATGCCCACAATCCCCCAATTTAACCCTTGGCTAATCACGGAACAATTCACAATGATCAATTAACCGACCAACCGGTACGTCTTTGGACTATGGGAGGAAACCAGAGCACCCGGAGGAAACCCACACAGTCAGAGGGAGAACGTACAAACTCTTTCACAGACTGCACTGGGAATTGAACCCGGGTTGCCTGTACTGTAAAGCGTTGTGCTAACCACTACACTATCGTGCTGCCACATAATGGCATATGCGTTAATGAGTGTGTGTGTGTGCGCGCGCGTGCGCGCGCACGCGCTCGCCAATGTGTGCATGCATGTGTGAGTATGTGTACGGATATGTGTGCATTAGACTGTATGTGGTGTATAGGCAATAAAAACATTTTAAAGTTTGCAAGTACAGAAAGGGATGCAATAATCCTGTGATAACAACCTAATATCATACACTAAAGTCTCTATCTGCTGTAAATTAAACTCACAAAAACTTAAATATTAGAATAAAAATGTTACATTTGGATTGACCATTATTTTCACATTAAGTGGGCTTCCCTCAGGCACCATCTTTAATACGATCCTACGAACGATCGAGAATGAGCTCTCCCTATTAACTCTGATCATTCGTTCTGCCCTGAGAACTGCAAAATGTTTTCAGATGTTGCTGGCTTCTGGGAGATGGAGTGGGGGCCCTTACTTGCAGATAATCCTCTGGGTGAGATTTAGCAGGAGCACATTGGAGTCAGTCAAACAGCGAAAGGGTTGTGGATGACCCTTTGTATGCATCACTGTGTTGTGTCGTTCTGTAATGAGGCCCTGTGTGGATATTGATATGACAGAACAAAAGGCCAAGGTGCATTAAGGACGCGGATCTGCAAGCTTCAGCCCATTTGTTCTATACACAAAATCCATCATGTTAATGGGTCACCTTCCAGTGGCAGCTCATGATTACCTGCTTATCCGAGGAAAGGCAGGTACAAAGGCAAGAACGTCAGAGGTGCACACTGCCTCTGTGCAGCTGGGAGAAATTTATGAAGGGTCAGCAGAATGTACTTGTCTGATATATTGACTGGGTACACTGGGCTTTATTTTGGCTGCTGTAACGACATGCGCTCTTTTCCCTGAGCTGTTTTGGGAGGGATTACGGTGCATGCAAAAGCTTAACCCTTTGAGCGCGCAGGGCATGCTGCAGTTTACCTGGGCGAGGTGCATGCTAATCAGCAGCGGTGCCTTGGCCAAGTGGGAGCCGTGCTGCAGCTCCGGAAAAACCAGGCTTTGACGCCTGAAGCAGCAGTAAATGCCGAGACTGGAAGGCAGTGCCTGTGAGATGCTAGAGTGTGCAACTCCGTGAGTGTTCAATGTCTTCATGTGGCCTTTACTGAGCACCGGGAAACAGAGAGAATAAAGATACAGGAACGAGGCAAAAGTGAAGTCACAGCACGTCAAAGAACAGCCTTTCTAATCAAAACTTTCTGCTTTAGTTTTCCAGTTGAATATCTTGCAAGTGCCAAGAATACAGCTCAAACGCACTCCGTGGCCACTTTATTAGGTACACTTTTACACCTGCTCGTTATACAAATATCTCATCCACCAATCACGTGGCCGCAACCCAATGCATGAAAGCATGCAGACATGGTCAAGAGGTTCTGTTGCCGTTCAGATCAAACATCAGAATGAGGGAAGAAATGTGATCCAAGTGACTTCGACCGTGCAATGATTGTTGGTGCCAGATGGGGTGGTTTGAGTATCTCAGAAACTGCTGATCTCCTGGGATTTTCACATATAACAAACTCGACAGTCTTCAGAGAATGGTGTAAAACACACACACACAAAAAAACCCCTAGTGAGCAGCAGTTCTGTGGGTGAAAACACTTTGTTAATGAGAGAGGTGAGGGAAGAATGGCCAGATTGGTTCAAGCTGATGGGAAGGTGACAGTAACTCAGATAACCAGACAGTGTGCAGAAGAGCATCTCTGAATGCACAGCACGTCAAAATTTGAAATGGATTGCCCAAAGTCACAGAAGACCATGAACATACACTTTATTATGTACAGGAGGTACCCCCTTAAATCTAAGCTCATGGTTGATTCTCCAAACCAAGTTTATCACTTGATTTCTTGAGTGTATAAGTAAAGGTTTTCCTCCACTGCACACATAAAGCACATAATATTGCATTTAGGCATAAGTAATACTTGTTCATTCATTATGTGCTGTGTCGTATGACGTGGGCGATCGTGGTCTTGACCGTGATTGTTCTTGGCAATTTTTTGTACAGAAGTTTTTTTCCATTGCCTTATTCTGGGCAGTGTCTTTACAAGATGGGTGACCCCAGCCATTATCAATACTCCTCAGAGATTGTCTGCCTGGTGTCAGTGGTCACATGACCAGGACTGGTGATATGCACCAGCTGCTCGTACGACCATCCATCACCTGCTCCCGTGGCTTCACATGACCCTGATCATGGGTCTAAACAGATGCTACACCTTGCCCAAGGGTGACCTGCAGGCTAACATAGGGAAAGAGCATCTTACACCTTATTTGCGCGAGACATATCTCCACCCTGCCACCCTACCATATCTATATCCCTCATAATTTTGTACACCTCTATCAAACCTCCCCTCATTCTCCTACACTCCAGGGAATAAAGTCTTACCTTACTTGACCTTTCCCTACAGCTCAAGTCCTCAAGTCCTGGTAACATCCTTGTAAATTTTCTCTGCACTCTTTCAATCTTACTGAACTTCTTAAATGTGGGACACATTTCTACGTCCTCAGCCCTTTCAGGTGGTGTTCGGAATATCCAATTCCCCTCTGGCTGAAAGAATTATTCCTCCAACCCTTAAGTCTATAGCCATCGAAAATGGCCCCATTTCCAAGGATAGTAACTATTTCTGCTCCACTCTCCCTGGTTAGATTAGGGTTAATAGGGGTTGTGGTTGTGCTGAGGCAGTGTGTCTCGAAGGGCTGGAAGGGCCTACTGTGCGCTGTATCTCTAAATAAATAAACATAAAAGACAAAACAAGACAACAACAGCAAAACAAGCCGTTTTCCCACCTTCCCACCCCTTCACACACAGGCCTCCAAACCCAGGACAGGCCGCCTCCAGGCTTCCAGTCCCCGGTCCTGTCTCTCAAACTTGCAGAAATCAGGCCTCTGTCCTCCAGTCTCCGGTCCAACATGTTCAACATGTGCACATATTTAGTGCAGATGGTAAAAGGTGAATTAGTTTGACCATCCATTAGCAAATTACTTCTTTCTTATTATTTCAGGCCTTTTCTTCTGAGGTCTTCGAAGTATTTATACAAAAAGTCATTTTAGCTGGAGTTAAACAAGAGGGAAAGTTTGTACCTTTTGGGAGGGGGAGCCTCCTTCCAATTTCAGAGTTTCAGCTTTTAAATCTTACCTGTTCAGTTGTAAAATGAAGTACTTGCCTCATTAGAGTTGATAGAAGAGTAAGTTGGTTCCTGTTTATAAAGTTTAATTACACCTACAGTTCTGTGCAAATGTTTTAGCCACATGTATATGTCTAGGGTGCTTAAGATTTTTGCACAGTTCTGTAGACCATAGAACATTACAGCACAGTGCAGGCCTTTCGGTCCATCTGAACATACTTGTACCTGGACTATAACCCTCCACCCTACTGGTTTATCAAAATTTCACCTGCATCCACCATCACCACCTTCTGAGTGAAGAAGCTCCCCTTCAGATTTTACCTTTCACTCTTAACCTATAACTTCTAGTTCTAGTCTTACCCAACCTGAGGGGAAGAAGTCTATCTGTATTTACTCTATCTATACTCCTCATAATTTTGTATACCTCTATCAAACTTCCTCTCATTCTCCTACACTCCAGGGAACGCTAACCTTGTCAACCTTTCCCTATAATTCAGGTCTTCAAGTCCCGGCAACATCCTTGTAAATTTTCTCTGTTCTGTTTCAATCTTATTGATATCTCTTATGTAGATAGGTGACCAAAACTGCACACAATACTCCAAATTAGGCCTCACTTACAACTTCAACATAACGACACAACTCCTGTACTCAACGCCCTGATATATGAAGGGTCATGAAGTCAGGAGTCATCACACTTATGGGTATGGAGCCCCATAATGACCAGATAAGGTTGGCAGATTTGTTTCCCTACAGCAGGAGTTCCCAACCTTTTTGATGCCATGGGCCCCTACCATTACCCGAAGGGTTCTGTGGACCCCAGGTTGGAACCCCTGCTCCAGAGAATAGTCAATGATCTTTTATGGAGAATGTGCCATTTCATAGTCAGCATTCTGTCACAGAGCCATAGAAAAATACAGAACAGAAACAGGCCCTTTGGCCCATCTAGTCCATGCCAAACCATTTAAACTGCCTACTTCCATCAACCTGCACCCAGACCACAACCTTCCATACCCCCACTATCCATGTACCTATCCAAACGTTTTATAAATGTTGAAATGGAGCTTGCGTGCACCACTTGTACTGGCAGCTTGTTCCACACTCTCACAACCCTCTGAGTGAAGAAGTTTCTGTAGTAACTTCTACTTTGAAAAAGGCACACTCGATGACTTCATGCCCAAGAAACAACTTTATCTCAAACTTCAAAACGGTTATGTATATACAGAGGCTTTCACAACCCGAATGGCATGGCAGAGACACTATACACAAAGCCCACCGGAAGTAAAACCCCCCATTATCCTAATTAGTATTAACTTACTTTTAATAATGCTCACGTTACAACAGTTTCCCCTCATGTTCCCATTAAACTTTTCACCTTTCACCCTTAACCCATAACCTTCAATGGAAAAAGCCTGCTTGCATTTTACCCTATATATATCCCTCGTAATTTTGTATACCTCTATCAAATCTCCCCACAATCTTCTATGTTCCAAGGAATAAAATCCTAACCTGTTCAATCTTTCCTTATAACTCAGATCTTCCAATCCTGGCAACATCCTTGTAAATTTTCTCTGTATTCTTTCAATCTTATTGGTATCTTTCCTGTAGGTAGGTGACCAAAACTGTACACAGTACTCCAAATGTGGCCTCACCAAGGTCTTATACAATTTTAACATAACATCCCAACTCCTCTCCCAACACGCTGGAGGAACTCAGCAGGTCGGGCAGCATCCATGGAAACGATCAGTCAACGTTTCGGGCCGGAAAGTGTGTTTACGATCTCAGTCCTCTACTTAATGAGGGCTAAGATGCCAAAAGCTTTCTCTGTGACCCTCCCTTCCTGCGATGCCACTTAATTCTAAGTTTACTCAATTACTTGCAATGTACAATTCCACAAATGACCTGGAGAGATTTGGAACTCAATTTCCTTTAGAACAATGGTCCAGACCTTCTGGTGCTGAGTAAGAACCTAACCACAAACTATTACTAAAATACACCTAGAGGTAAATGGTTTTTAAGTTTGACTGTAGACATGTCTCGTAAAAACCACCTTGACATTGAGAAGAACAATTCAAGTGGAGTTTTATATAAAGATAAGATAAAAAAGGCTTTATTTCAAAGTTCAAAATAAATTTATTATCAAAGTACACATTTGTCACCATTTACTACCCTGAGATTCATTTTCTTGTGGGCATTCACAGTAGATACAAAGGAATATAATCAATATATAGAATCAATGAAAAACTACACATAAATGTGAAGAAAAAGTATTTCAGGATGTATATTGTATACATTTCTCTGACATTAAATTGTACCTTTGAACAAATAAAGACTGACAAACAGTAATGTGAAAAAGCAACAAATTGTACAAATACAACAATCAAAACCAAATAATAAATATATAATACTGAGAACATGAGTTGTAGAGTCCTTGAAAGTGAGCCCATTGGTTGTGGATTCAGTTACTTGTCACTTGTTCATCAAAAAGTACAATCAAAGTGTGCCACGGTAGCATAGCTGTTGGCGAGAGGCTATTACAGCTCAGAGTTTGGAGCTCAGTTCTGGAGTCCCCTGTATTGAGTCCCTGTACGCCTTCCTCATGGAACGCCTGGAGTTTCTCCAGGTGCTCTGGTTCCCTCCCACAGCCCAAAGAGGTGATTTGGTCATAGTAAATTATCCTGTGATTAGACTAGGGTTAAATCAAGGTTGTTGGAGGTTGCTGGGGAAGCACAGCTGGAAGGGCTGTTGTATCTGTAAATAATAAATAAATAAATACATACAGGGATATGCATCATTTTGCACCAATGACAGCACGGTTTGTCGATTGTGCTGGGGGCAGCCTGCTTCCACTGTCAGCACAGAGTGGCCACAACTCACTAACCCTCACCTTAAATACAGTGTACCCTCTATCCACCTTCCTGTGTCTATTTATTTTCATGAGACAACTCATTTTGGTGTTTTACACCTACAGTACTGTGCAAAAGTCTTTGGCATAAATATATAGCTAGACTTCTGCACAGAATTGTATGTTCTGGTGAACAAGAAATTGCATTGCACCCGGTGTGCATATGGTTAAACTAATGGGTGTCACATTTTGGTGTGGGGTGACCGCACCACCCGCTCGGACATCCAGGAATGTGGAGAGTTCTGACCACCTCAGGCAAATGGTACAGCTGCCACCTGTTGTAAAACACGATGCTGCGAAACCTGGTGAAACAGCAAATCTCTATCACTGCTAACGTCAGTGCTCGCTCCGAGTTGCTGTGCTTCCTGTGAGTACGCTTCGAGAAGCCTGTGATTGGCAGTGACGTGCTCTCAGCATCCTGAGCTTTTGGAAGTTCAAAGTAAATTTATTATCAAGGTACGTACAGTGAACGTCACCACATACAACTGTGAGATTCATTTTCTTGCAGGCATCCACAGTAAATACCCAGGCAATAGAATCAGTGAAAGCCGCACACAACAGGGCAGACAGGCAATCAATGTGCAAAAGGGCAAGACACTATGCAAATAGAAAAAGGGGAAAAATAATAAATAAATGAGCAATAAATACCAAGAACATGAGATGAAGAGTCCTTGAAAGTGAGTCCATAGGTTGTGGGAACATTTCAATGGTGGGGCAGGTGAAGTTAGTGAAGTTATCCCCTCCAGTTCAGAAGCCTAATGGTTGAGGGATAATAACTGTTCCTGAACCTGGTGGTGTGGTTTCTGGGGCTCCGGTACCTCCTTTCTGCTGACAGCAGTGAGAAGAGAGCATGTCCTGGGTGGTGAGTGCCCTTGATGATGGTTGCTGCTTTCCTATACGAATGTGTCATTATTTTCCTCGACCCTTTTCTAACCTGCTATCCAGGCAACGAGGGGGAAAGAAGTCTAAAAAAAAATCTGTTGCTCTTGTGAAGTTCTTGATCTTTGAGCCATCACTGCATTGAAAAAGTGCAGTGCATTTTCTACCCTGTTCTACGCTGTGAAATAATGAATCTGCTTTTATCTGCTCTTTGAGGTAAGTCAGAAAGGATAAAAGATATTTAATGCAAATCAAGATTTGGGTGGAGTGAGGATGATTAATTTACATCTTTGCTGAATCTTTGAAAGTAATTTAGATTTCACATCTGATAATGATTACGTTCCCCCTTAGATGTTAATAGAGGTTGAATCCTTGAAGCCTGCATCTCATATCTCCTTGTTAAGTTCCCATTTTAATCTAAAGCACGCCTTTTGATATTCTTCTCAAAATCTCCTCTTGTTTCAAGAATCCATCTTGATTAATTATTGGGAGTAAGACTGTGTGTAATAATTCTTTTCGGCTACAGTCTGGTTTAATGATAATGTACTTGCAGAGGGCAAACCTTGTTCTTTTCAAAGTTCACTTGAAGGGAAGAGTTAGTATGCTGGATCTTCAGGTTAGTGACAGGAGCTGGAGATCTGACACGCACTTTATCTCCCAGTGATTTACTGCACAATATTCCTCCTAATTGCAAAAGCACATTCCTAAATGTCAACTTGATAACTCAAAGGCGATTTTTTTTTGAAGTTACTGTAAAGGTGGATGCTTTGAGCCCATTTTGGAGGAGGCGTGAGAGTGTATTATGTTGAATCCAAGCAAAATTTTCCACATAAAATAATCAAACAAAATAGTTTATTGCCTTTTGTTAACCATTTCCTGTAAGCCAGATATTATTGGAACCTACAACATAGCATAGGAACAGGACTTCTGGTCCACAACGTTGTGCTAAACCAATTAAATTAGTCATCATAGGGGCATCTAAACTAATCCCTTCTGCCTACACAATGTCCATATTTTTCCATTTTCCTTACATTCAGGTGCCTATCTAAAGATTTCATAAAAATCTCAATTGTATCTGTCTCTACCACCACCCCAGGCACCCACCACTCTCAATGTAAAAAAATTGCCCCTCACATCTCCTTTGAAATTACCCCCCTCACCTTAAATGCATGCCCTCTGGTATCCGACATTTCAACCCCGGGAAAAATATATTGTCTGCCTACTGTATCTATGCTTCTCATAATCTCATAAACCTCTATCAGATCTCCTAAAATCAGATTGTTTCTAAAATGGTTTGCTTCTTCATGTGTGACCATATGTGTCTAGATTCAGTTTATCAAAGGCTGGGTGTACTGAGTATTTGTACCGGAGAGAGGCCTGTGGATTCTCAAGGCATAATTTTTATTGCTTAACATCAGAAAAATGTACCGTCAACCTAACTCTGTAGTCGTATTGTAAAATAGTCTCAAAAACGATAGCTTCAAGCAACTTTTCCAAATGAATGTGTTTTACTTTTTGAAGGAGTTATTTTAAGTACTTATTTCTTAGGCTGTATATAATCATTTATTTTTATATTTCTCTGTTTAATTACAGTAAAGCATGCGCTATTTTTAATTAAGTAAATTCATTGCCTTTTTAATGAAATGATGTTGTGCCGAACTTTTAACTTATTCTCAGATCAATCTAACGCTTTCTCCCACCTTACCATCCATTCTTCTTTCATCCATGTGCCTATCTGTGAGTCTCTCCAATGTTCCTAATGTATCTGCCTCTATCATCACCCCTGGCTACATGTTCCATGCACCTACCACTCTCTGTGTAAAAAAAATCTCATATTGTCCCTAATCCTTCCTCCAATCACCTTAAAATTATGCACTTGCATATTAGTCATTTCTGGGAAAAAGGCACTGGCTATCCAATCTACCATCTTTCAGCACCTTTATCAAGTTACTTCTCATCCACCTTCGCTCCAAAGAGAAAAGCCTGAGCTCGTTCAATGTATCCTCAATTAGGCATGCTCTCTAATCCAGGTAAATCTCTGCTGCACCCTCTCCAAAGCTTCCACATTCTTCCTATAATGAGGCAACCAGAACTGAACTCAGTACTCCAAGTGAGGTCTAACCAGAGTTTTATGGAGCTGTGGCTTCAATTTGGCCTGTGCCCATCCTTCACACTCTTCCACGCTCTCGGTGATGGGTCTGCTACCTCACCTCGCCTCTGTTCTGCCACATCGAATTACCTCCAAGTCCAAAGGGAAGTTGCTTGTGATGATTGTTTGCCGGAAAAAATGTGGTTGTCAAAATATTTAGTTGCTACCCTTGTTTCGTTAGCCACCAGCTAGAAGCTGCTGTGGTTCACCAGTGCTATCTTAAACCAGAAGGTACACTAGGGATATTTAAGAGACACTTAGACACACGGATGAAAATAAAATGGAGGGTTATGTGGGAGGGAGGAGTTAGATTGTTCTTAGAATAGGTTAAAATGTCGGCACAACATTGTGAGCTGAAGGGCCTGGACAGTTCTTTATCTTTGTCTATGTCTACCATTACCTCGTGGCTCTTGAACTCAATCCTCCAACTAAAGAGGGCAGCACACCATATGCCTCATCCATCTATGAGAAATTTCAGGAACCGAGTGATGTTACTCAAGCATACAATGCAAAAGTTCTAATTTTTAGTATATGTTCCTCCCAGAAGGGGGGAGAAGATGGCAGTGCGACGACAGCGCGCGCGGCCACTACGGTGATGAATATCTGTTATTTGTCAAGTAGGGGACCGTGCACAATCCTGATTTGATGGAGACAGACGTGAGAGCACAGCGGAACATCTGGAAAACTTCTGAAATGCCTGCTTTGCTACCGCTGCTACTGTGTGGTAACCGGAATCTCCGGAGCAGAAGGCCCCAAAATCCCCGGCTTTGCGTGTTTCACCGGCCGGGGCGAGGTCGAAGGCGCTCAGCAGAGGATGGCGCTCGGGAGGCTGTATCGGAGAGGCTGCTCAGAAGCTCGGAGTTTTTGGACGGACGGACTCAGGGTCGGCTGCTTCCAAGGTATCGGCAAGTTGACGGTGCCTGGAGGTTTATGGCAGGGAGTTTCTCCCTTTTGCCACCTGCTATCGGGGACTCGGAAGTCAATTGACTCGGGACTTTGAGACTTTTTTTACTGTGTCCATGGCCTGTTCTTCATCAAATTATGGTATTGCTTTGCACTGCTGTAACTATATGTTATAATTATGTGGTTCTGTCAGTGTTAGTCTTTGGTCTGTCCTGTTTTCTGTGATATCACTCTGGAGAAACATTGTATCATTTCTTAATGCATGTATGCATTTCTAAATGACAATAAATGAGGACTGAGTGTCCTCATAATCTAAATCTAAATGTTCTGTTTATTTCACTGAAAATAAAACACAGTGATATTTCCCCGTGCACAGTGTGGGGACGATAAACTGCTGCCAACTCTTGTCAATATCCAGGTGGATGTGACACCCGGTCACTGTCCCAGCTCAGCAATCCACTTCTCCCAATGTGAGTCCAGACCAATCCGCTTCACTCTGAGACCTTTCAATCGCCCCGGTGAGCACTTGCTGGTTTATTGTACTGTAGAAACAGGCCTTGGCGCATCTCATCCACGTCAAACTATTATTCTGCCTAGCCCTATTGAACTGATCGCCTCTCCCATCCATGTACTTATCCAAACTTCTCTTAAGTGTTGAAACCGATCCCTCAGCCGTCACTTCCAGCTGGCACCTTGTTCCACACCCTCCCCACCCTCTGAGTGAAGAAGCCCCCCTCAGGCTCCCCTTAAATATTTCACCTTTCACTCTTAATCTCTAGTTATTGTTGAAAGTGTACTGACTGGTCGCATCATAGCCTGAATGTGTAGGACATAAGAAGTTGCGGACAGTCATGGGACTCTGCCCAGTACGTCACAGGCACACTCCGCCCACCGTCAGTAGTAGCCACAGGACGCACTACCTCAGGAAGGTAACACCCATCATCAAAGATCCCCAGCATCTGGGGGCATGCCACTTTCTCGCAGTTACCATCGGGGAGGAAGTAGAGAGGCCTGAAGTTCCACGTGTCATCGTTCAATAACAGCTACGTCAATTCTAAACACAAACATGTCTGTGGGTGCTGGAAATCCAGAGTAAACACACATAAAGTACTGGAGGAACTCAGCAGGTCAGGCGGGAAGGAACAAAGAAGTGACTTTCCGGGCCGAGACTCTTCATCAGGACCTTCTTAAACTCTAACCTTCTTAACTTTAACCAACACACCACGGCAAATACCTAATACGTGCAAATGCATGTGGGGACTAAAGTTGACCATTGATCCTTCCTTTCAACCATTCCGTTATTGAACAACCCTCTCATAGTTCACCTTTCATCCTTAACCCTTGGCTCTAATCACTACAGTTTACTGTGACCTCTTGGCACTAAAATTGACGTTTCGTTCTCATTATGTGCTTTCTTGTAAAAGTTATTTAATTTATGCTTTTCTTGTGAGTGCTGCTAATCTGCTGCCCATGTGCCTGTGATGCTGTTGCAAGCAGGTTTTTCATTACCCCTGTGCATACACGTGCTTGTTCTGCATATGACAACAAACTCACCTTTGCCTCAATTTTGACTTTGAGGGGAATGAGGAGATTTATCCCTTAAGTTAAGTTCTACTTTTAACAATACCTATCCTGCCATTTTGGATACGGTATTTTCCAGAGTTCCCTAACTGCTCCTTCCTTTATTTAAAAGCGCTGGGTAAGTTACGAGCAGCTTTTGTAATATGGTGGGCTTTATTCTAGGACATGATGTCCAATACATTCGGAATTATTTACTATGGTTCATGTGCGTAAACACTGGAGAAAGAAAATATCTGTTACAAACAGTATTGTGTGTATTGCAACATCCATCACCCATCAAAAGGAACCCCCACCACCCAGACCATGCTCTCTTCTCACTGCTGCCATCAGGCAGAAGGCACAGGAGCCTCAAGACTCACACCACCAGATTCAGGAACAGTTATTACCCCTCAGTCATCAGGCTCCTGAACTAGAGGGGATAACCTCATTTGCCCCATCACTGGACTGTTCCCACAACCTGTGAACTAGGTTTCAAGGACTCTTCATCGCACATTCTCAATATTTATTGCTTAGTTATTTGTTTTTTTTTACCTCTTTCTTTTTGTATTTGCAGTTTGTTGTTTTTTTGGCACATTAGTTACTATCCGTCTTGTTGGGTGTGGTCTTTCATTGATTCTATTGTGTTCCTTGTATTTACTGTGAATGCCCACAAGAAAATGAATGTCAGGGTAGTGTATCGTGATGTAATTGAACTTTGTTAATAAATGTGCTGTGAACTTTGAACTTTGAACATTTATTCCAATATTGAAATAATATTGAATTAATAGCTAATATGAGTGGGCATAACTTTCAGGGGTTTGGAGGAGAGTATAATGGGGTGATCTGAGGAAAGTTCTTTACACAGAGAGTGGTGGGTGTGTGGAATGCCCTGCCAGGGGTCGTGGTTGAGGCATCTAAGAGACTCTTAGATAGGCACGTGAATGAATGAGAAATGGAGGCCTATAAAGGAAGAAAGGGTTAGACTGATCAAAGTTCAAAGCAAATTTATTATCAGTGAACATATATATCACCATACACAACCCTGTGATTCATTTTCTTTCAGGCATTCACAGTAGAACAAAGAAATACAATAGAATCAATGAAATCTACACCCGAAGTCTGACAAACAGGCATCTTATAGGAGGTTGAAAGGTCAGCACAATGTTCTGGGCTGAAGGGCCTGTACTGTGCTGTAATGTTCTAATTGCCTCTCCCCTGAATGGGACGCATATAAAAGGACTGGAGACTTACCAACAGTCGTTAAATAAGTGTACTTTCTGAATTTCCATTTGTGGAATAGTTGTTGATAAGAGTGCTGTAGATGTGACAGATAGCACTATATTGTGTCAAACAAAGTATAGAAAACAGAAAAGAAAAAAACTTTACCAAATTATTTAGCAGCTGTAAGATATGGTTCTATCAGTTTAATGGCCCATGGCCAACAAGGCTCTTTCTTTTTCCATTTATGTGTGTTTTATGCTGTGCTAAATCTATATTTTGTCGGCAATTTCCCGTTTCTTGCGGGAACCAGAGTCCTGTATTTCTGAGAGAAGCATTCTTTGTCTGGGCTGCCAGCTTCTCTGATTTATACAGGGCTGATTTTCACCTCTGAGTAGAATCCCGAAGTTTGCCTGCGTCTGTTTGCAGGTGTATAGTAGCAGCACTATATTACATCAAAATGGCTGCATTGCTACCATCAAGGAGGAGGTACAGGAACTTGAAGGCACACACTCGATGTTTCTGGAAGAACTTCTTCCCTCTGCCGTCAGATTTCTGAATGGACATTGAACCCATGAACACTACCTCAATTTTTTTTGCTCTCATTTTGCACTGCAAGCAATATTTAATTTAATTTTTATATATAGTTCTTACTGTAATTTATAGATTCTTGTGTTATTATGTATTGCAATGCACTGCTGTCACAAAACAGCGAATTTCACAACATATGCCAGTAATGTTAAACCTGATTCTGATTCTGATCGATAGACAATAGGCAATAGGCAATAGGTGCAGGAGTAGGCCATTCGGCCCTTCGAGCCAGCACCGCCATTCACTGTGATCATGGCTGATCATCCACAATCAATATCCAGTTCCTGCCTTATCCCCATAACCTTTGATTCTGCTATCTTTAAGAGCTCTATCCATCTCTTTCCTGAAAACATCCAGAAACTTGGCCTCCACAGCATTCTGGGGCAGAGCATTCCATATATCCACCACTCTCTGGGTGAAAAAGTTTTTCCTCAACTCCGTTCTAAATGGCCTACCCCTTATTCTTAAACTGTGGCCTCTGGTTCTGGACTCACCCATCAGCGGGAACATGCTTCCTGCCTCCAGCATGTCCAATCCCTTAATAATCTTATATGTTTCAATAAGATCCCCTCTCAGTCTTCTAAATTCCAGAGTATACAAGCCCAGTCGCTTCAATCTTTCAACATATGACAGTCCCGCCATCCCGGGAATTAACCTTGTGAACCTACGCTGCACTCCCTCTACGCTACGCTCATCTCCCACTAGAGATGAGGAAAAATCTGCCAGGCAGATAAGGAATGAAGAGTCTTCACCTCCAGCAGTTGTAATAAAACTTTTATTGGTCATTTATTTTATTAACCTTTTGGAACGTGGATATCATTGGCAAGGTCATCATATCTGCTGCTCCCCAGCTGCCCTTGGGAAGGTGACCGTGAGATGCCTTCTTAAGTTCCATCAGATATTTAAGAGTCAACTGTAGAGGGCAGGTCTGGAGACACGTGCAGGCCAGAATGGGTAAAGAATGGCAGGCTTCTCCCACGGAAGGACATTGATGATCCAGCGTGACACACACAAAACGCTGGAGGAGCTCAGCAGGTTGGGCAGCATCTGAGGAGAGGAATTAACAGTCGGTGTTTCAGACTGGGAAACCTCATTGGTGCTGGATTTCCTGCATCTGCAGAATCTCCTGGGTTAATAAACCAGTGAGGCTTTGTGATGGTCCATTAGTTCCATGGCTTCTGTCACTGAGGGCAGACTCTTTACAATCGAAGAAATGTAGGGGCATAGAACAATAGGATGATTAGGCCAAGCCTGGTCCTCTACCACAAGCCTGGTCTTGTGGGCACTTGGCCAAGTGGTTAAGGCATTGGACTAGTGACCTGAATGTCGTGAGTTTGAGTCCCAGCCGAGGGAACGTGATGTGTCCTTGAGCAAGGCACTTAATCACATATTGCCCTGCGACGACACTGGTGCCAAGCTGTATGGGGTCCTAATGCCCTTCCCTTGGACAACATTGGTGTCGTGGAGAGGGGAGACTTATAGCATGGGCAACTGCCGGTCTTCCACACAACCTTGCCCAGGCCTGCGCCCTGGAGAGTGAAGACTTTCCAGGTGCAGATCCATGGTCTTGCAAGACTAACGGACACCTGAAAAGGTCCTCTATCTCAGGGGTTCCCAACCTGGGGTCTACGGACCCCTCAGTTAAAGGTAAGGGTCTGGGGCATAAAAAAGGTTGGAACCCCTGCTCTATCTCAGTGGCATATTTCTACACCTAACCTATCTACCTTGATGTCTTTGTGTTTAGAAATCTATGTAGCTCCATCTTAAATACACTCAATGGCAACTTGATTAGCCACCTCCTGCACTTAATAAAGTGGACACTGAGTGTATGATCGTGGTCATCTGCTGCTGTAGCCCATCCGATTCAAGGTTTGACATGTTGTACATTTAGAGATGTTCTTCTACACACCACGGTTGTAACGTGTGGTTATTTGAGTTGCTGTCGCCTTCCTGTCAGCTTGAACCAGTCTGGCCATTCTCCTCTGACCTCTCTTGTTTACAAGGTATTTTTGCCCACAGAACCGCCACTCACTGGATTTTTTTTTGTTTCTTGCCCTATCCTGTGTCTGGAGACTGTTGTGCATGAAAATCCTAGGTGATTAGCTGTTTCTGAGATACACAAACCACTTTTTGCACAAATGATCATTCTGCGGGCAAAATCACTTAGATCACATTTCTCCCCCTTTCTGACATTTGGTCTGAACAACAACAAAACCTCTTGATCTGCCACATGATTGGCCGATCAGATATCTGCAATAACATACAGGTGTACCTAATAAAGTGGCCAATGAGTGTATATTATGACCTGGACTTCACAGATATCTGTGATAGGGTTCAGCATCCTCTGACTGAGGAAATTGCTCATCTCCCTTCTAAACACCACAACCTCATACCCTTTGATTCTAGATTCTCTAATCAGGGATGGATTGTCCTTGCATCCATCCTGTTATAACCTATTTTAAAAATAAATCATTTATTTCCATTGTTAATTGATTAACTGGATTTTAAGTCCCTATGAAAAGCATTATCAGGGATGCATCTCACCCTAACCATGGACTTTTTATTCTCCTCCCATCCGGTAGGCGCTACAGGAGCCTCCGCTCCTGCACCAGCAGGCACAGGAGGAAAGTTCTTCCCAGAGGCTGTGACACTGCTGAACCTCTCATCATAGCGCTAAGCAGTATTGCATCCGTATTGTACTGTCTCAGTACTTTTATATTTGTGTGCCGTAGCACTTCTTTTATTCGCAGTTGTTTTGTAAGTAACACTATTCTTTGCATTTCTGGTCAGATGCTAAATGCATTTCTTTGGCATTGTACTCGGCACAATGACAATAAAGTTGAATCTAATCTAATCTATCATGGTAATATTTGAAATTATGACCATCAATGATTTGCACAAACATCTGATCTGCTAATCAAGAGGGCTAAAAATAGAAGGCTATGCGGTAGGAAAATTCTAGGCAGTCTCTAGAGCAGGTTACATGGTCAGCACAACATTGTGGGCCGAAGGGCCTGTAATGTGCTCGAGATTTCTATGTTTCTATGTTTCTAAGTATGGCTAGGAGAAAGAGAATCAGAATTAGATTTATTATCGCTAACATAAGTTATGATTTTAGTTGTACAGGGCACTACATAAAATATGCTATCAATTATAGTAAGAAATATATAAAATACCCAGTGCAAAAATAGTGAAGTAGTGTCTAAAGTTAATTGTCTGTTCTGAATTCTGATGGTGGAGGGGAAGAAGCTGTGCCTGAAACGTTGAGTTTGTGTCTTCAGGCTTCTGTACCTCCTCCCAGGAGGCAAAACAGGTTGAGCAACCCTGATCGAAAACGCATAGGGCCAGAAGTGTTTTGAATGTTGCACCTTTTCAGATTTTGGAATATATAATGAGATAGTTTGGGATTGCCATCATTTCTGACTCTGAATTTACTGCATATGCTGCCGGTAAGTAGTCTTTATCTTACATTAGTTCATCACACATATGTACTGATGCAGCCATTTAGCACGTTCGATTTTCATCAGCAATGATCTCGGCAAAACTCATCAATGAATTTCTCCGCTGCTTTGTGATCAGCAGACGCTTTATCACCGCAAATTTTAAACATTTAATGCTGTGCCTTTTCTTAAATTTCTGCAACAAGCCTGCTGCATATTCATAATTACCTTCAACTTTCAGTTCGTAGTGACAGATCTTTGCTTGTTTCATGAACAATGTCCTGTTAAGCATCATATGGTCACTCTGACGCTGACAAATCCACTCTTTCAATACACAATCAAGATCTTCATTTTCCACTTAACGTAGTATTTTTCTATTTCTCATTAACTTCTGTTCATTATATATGTAAGGTCTCTTCTCAGAGTTTTTTGTGATGTACAGAGACTTGCACGTCTCCTGGGAACCTTCCCTGCGCCTTGTGGAATTTTCCATTTGAGACGCTATGTCAGCGCTCAAAAAATTCAAATTATGGAGGTTTTTGGATTTTGGACTTTCAGATCAAGGGTACTGAAGCTGTAAAGAGACAAAAGTCTGTCCTGGGTGTGAGGGTCCATAGTGATAGATGTTATCCTTCTGAGATGTTGGCTTTTGAAGATGTACCCAGTGTTGGGGAGGCTAACACCCAAGATGGAGCAGACTGAGTTTACAATCCTCTGCAGCTTTTTCCAGTCCTGTGTAGTTGTGCCTTCATGCCAGACAGTGATGCAGACAGTTAGAATGCTCTCCAAGGTGCATCTGTAGAAATTTACAAGTGTCTTTGGTGACATATCAAATCTCCTCAAACTCCGAATAACTGCTGTCATGCCTTCTTTGAATTGCATCAGTATGTTAATCATAATAGTAATAACTTATTTATAGGGTACTTTTCATTCAAGTGGCGTAATTCAAAATGCTTTACAATGGGATAAAGTGCAAATATGAAAATAAGATAAAAATTAAAAATAAGCATGAAAGTAAAAGACAAAAAGCTTAAATAAGTAGGTTTTGAGCTGTTGTTTAAAAGCATCAAATGAGTTTGCATCCCTTGTAGTTTTAGAATGGGAGTTACACTCTTTAGGAGTGTAGTTCAAAAAAAGGTGATATGCCAATTATCTTTTGAGGGAAATTGTTTAAATTGTTGGGCCCAGCAAAGATCTTGAGAGATGTTGATATACCACAAGGTTCAAAGGTTCATTTTATTATCAAAGTATACAACTCTGAAATTCTTCTTCTCCAGCTACCCCTGAAACCAAGATAGAAAAGGACGGCAGAATGTTCATCAAGCCCGAAATCCCCTTCCCTGCACTCGAAAAACCTGAGAAAAACCAGGCAAATTGCACAGGATACAGAGAGAAATAAGTCTGAAAAGAAGTCCACAGTCCAAGTCCACATGCAAAACGCAGAAAACCTGGACAACATTCTCCCGGTCTGTAGCAGAACAATCTCACCAGCGAATAAAAGGCAGTCTCCCCTCTCCATAGCAGAGTGATTTCGACAGTAATAAAAAGGCACTCTCCCCTTTCTGTAGCAGAGCGATCTCATCAGAGATAAAACGGCGCTCTCCTCCTCTCTGTTGCAGGGCGATCTCACCAGAGATAAAAAGGCAGGCAGCTGACATTTCAATCTCCCTTGTCTCTCTTGCCACGAGGTTCCTACACGCTGCCTCGGCCCCCTGGATCCCCTCAGAAATTGCACAGCATTGAAACACCCAAACAATCTCCAAACTGCAAATCACAGGCTTCAACACTTCCAAAATCACATTCAAGACAGAAAATAATTGTAAAAGACATGAGGAGTGAAAGGAAGTGCAAGATGGTTTCATGATCTATCCAGAAGATGTCGATTGAAGGAGTGTTATGTGCAAGTGCCATCTAAGACCATAAGATATAGGAGCAGAATTAGGCCATTTGGCCCATTGAGTCTGCTCCACCATTTCATCATGGCTGATCCATTTCCATCTCAGCCCCAATCTCCTGCCTCTCCCCGTATCCCTTCATGCCCTGACCAATCAAGAATCTATCGGCCTCTGCCTAAAACATACATAAAGACTTGGCCTCCACAATCACCTGTGGCAACGAATTCCACAGATTCGCTGCTCTCTGGATAAATAAATCCCTCCTCATCTCTGGTCTAAATGGACATCCCTCTATTTTGAGGCTGTGTCCTCTGGTCTTAGACTCACCCACCATAGCACAGTAGTACACAATAACATATGAAAGTAAGGATAAAATCTACAGATGAATTACACATAAATAAACAAACTAGAGTATAACTTAAATATTGTAAAGTACAGAACAGATTAACCAGTGACACTTTGAATGCAATGCAGCAGGGAGTTCAGAAGCCTAATGGACTGAGGGAAGAAATTGTTTTTTTTACAAAACTATAGAAGTTTATTTACATCATAAATACACAAGGTACAAACATTTAGTATTTACAAGACAGTTTGTACATTCAAATTAAAATATAGTTACTATCGTCTATTAGACAATCAATACCCTGGGGGGCCCACCACTCTCGAAAGTCCCCCCACATGCCCATTGCACTGTGTGTTCCCTCTCCAAGGACAGCTGGTCATGAACGTATCCTTGCAAAAGGGACAGGCAGTCGGCCCGGGTAGCGCTTTCCACTTTCCGCCGCCTCGACCCATGAATGGCCATCTTGGCCAGGCCCAGGAGCAAGCCCACCAGGAGGTCCTCCTCACGACCCGCCCCCCCCCCCCTTCTGTACTGGGTGCCCGTATATGAGGAGCGCGGGACTAGAATGCAGCCAGAACCTCAGCAGCAGCCCCCTTTTCCCATCCTGGCCGTTCTTGTTTTATGCATTGGAGTCTCCTGGCTGTCAGTGGAAAGTCTAAGAGGTTGCTGGATGGATGGGTGGGATCCTTAACAGTACTTCCCAGAGTCATTTAATCTAATCTCCTGAATCTCCTAATGAAATACAGGCAGAGTTCAATGGTGCAGTGCCAGTTGTTTGAATAGATGTTCATGACTTTCATTGCACATTAGGCATGAAAAGCCACCCTCCTCACCTCACGTGGCAACATTAGTGCCTGTAGCTGTTAACTCCGTGTGGAGAAGTTGCTCAGTTCAAGTTCGAGAATGGGCTCAAGCACTTAGCGGTTTTTATAGATCTTGAAACATGCTGATGGCTTTATGGATGGCGAAGCAAAGAAATGCTTCCATATACTAAGGTTATTTATAGTCCCCACAAGCCTTCAATGCCTCAACTGATAAAATTTCAAAAAGCTTATGTATCCCAAATCTGTATTATAGATTTACAGCTAGTACCTTTTATGTAATAACAATTTAATCTCTATTATAAAGTCATTAAAATGTATTTGTGGACCAATCCATTGCATAATGGCACAATTTAACAGAGAGATCAATTAAGCACCAAATCCTGTTTTACGATTATTATACATATTATAGAATGTTGCAGGACTTGATGCAATGGCATTAATTTGAGATTTTTTTCAATGAAGATGTATTGGAATACAATTCCCCAGCCCCAACTTTTCATACATATTTAAAAATATAATAAATAAATAATGCTTTTGTTGTGATAATGCAGATTGCAATTTTTAAGACTCCATTTAAATATTTAGGAAGATGGCTCGAAAAGAGGAGCGAATAATTGACAACAGGTTTTACCGCCAGGAGAAAATTGCAACTGGGCTAGTGGCTGCTCAGTGTGTAATAATGATTGGAATAAGATGGACACTGACAAAAGATGGATCATTTTAATTTCCACCAATTAAACTGAAGTTCATCGAATCATCTTCTTCAATCTTCATGAATACTTTATTTTCACCGTGGTACAAAGCTATTACGAGAGCGATTATTTGTGACGCTCTAAATAAGCCTTTGGAAAACATGATTTCAAAGGGTTTTTCCCAAATATTTGCCAAGCCACAGCCAAGCTCTTCACATCATATAACACCTCCCTAGATATGAATATGGTCGTTACTGCAAGCATGAGAGCTGGAAGCAGCTCTCATTGTGCATTAGAAGGGGATAAGTCAGGCTGAATCAATAAACCTATGTTCATTGTTCCATTTGGATTTATGATCAGCATACATGAAGCAACATTTCAGCTTCACTAATGAAGGGGCATTGTAACGTTGTTGTTTCATCCCTGGTCCAACAATCTAGGCCAGGTGGTGAAAAGCCCAGAAAAAAATGAGTTCAAATCCCATCACGGCAATTGCAGAATTTAATTTCAATTAATTAATTAAGTCTTTAATTAATTAACTGAAAGGAAGGTTCTACAGTGGGTAGTCAAAATTGCCCAACGCATCACCGCACCAGCCTGCCCACCATCAAGTACATATGTACTGCCCCAGTGAGGCCACTCACAGCCTGGGGAAGCAACACCTCATGTCTGATCCGAGTTGCCTCCAACCTGATGGTATGAACATCAATTTCTCTAACTTCCAGTAATTTTTGCCCCCTTCCTCTTCCCCCTCCTTCCATTCCTCACTCTGGCTCCCTAGTTACCTCTTCTCCTCACCTACCTATCACATCCTCATGGTGTCCCTCCCCCTTCCCTTTCTCCCATGGTCCTCTCTCCTCTCCTATCTTCTTCAGTCCTTTACCTTTGTCCACCTATCATCTCCCAGCTTCTCACTTCATCCTCCTTCCCCCCACCCACCTCCCTTCCCCCTCACCGGACTTCACCTATCACCTTCTAACTGGTACTCCCTACTCTCCCACACCTCCTTATCCTGGCCTCTCCCCCCTTCCTTTCCTGATGAATGGACTCGGCGCGGAAAGTCGACTCTTTATTCATTTCCATGGATGCTGCCTGCACTGCTGAGTTCCTCCAGCATTTTGTGTTTGTTACTTTAGATTTCCAGCTAGAATCTCTGATGTTGTTTGTGTAATCTCAGCCCCCGGTATCACAAGGTACATACATGAAAATATAAGGCAAGCATTTTGAATTTGCGCTGGCAATAATGATGGCCGGCCTGCATCAGACACTATCTCTGAGTGAAGTATAAACTGCACCAGAATAACACAGTCCCTAGAACTCAGATGCAATCTTGATACATAAGCTTCTACAGATGTGCAGTCGAAAGCACCCTAACGTGCTTCATCTCTGCATGGTTTGGAAACTGCACTGTGGTGGACAGGAAGGCCCTACAATGGGAAATCCAAACTGCCCACCAGCCACCCGCAATCAAGGACATTATATACAGAGAGGTGCCGGAAAAAGGCCAGTAACATCATGAACACATCCTGCTACTAGACCGATTGTCCCACTCCCATCAGGGAGGAGGCTAGTAGCATCCATACTAGGACCACCAGCCTCAAAAACAGCTACTTTCCCCAAGCAGTAAGGCTGATCAACACCTCTACTCACCAACCCAACCCTCCACACCCCCAACCACCACGGCATTATCATTTCCTGTCAGTCACCTTAAACACTGGCCTAGATAGACTGAAAAGACAGGCTGTCAGGATCAGGGACGAGAGATGATTTCGCTTGTTCCTTGCGGCGGTCACTCCTCTCTCCATGGCACTGAGCTTATATGGACTGCCCAGCTGCTGTGCTCCATACACACCAATATGATAAACCAATAAGCGAGGCTTTGGGCCTACTCCGGCCTGCTCCACGTTTCAGATCTGAGGACTCAGTTTGGTTTGGAGTGTTGTTATTCGATTTAATTGTTTGCACAATTTGTATTTTTTCTTTCTCTTGCACATTGAGTGCTGGTCTTTTATTTTTATCTTTATGTTTTCTCTTTGAGTGGTTGCTTTCAGGTTTCTTGCTTTGTGGCTACCTGTGAGCAAGCAAATCTCAAGGTTGTATAATTTATACATTCTTTGATAATAAATGTACTTGAAAGTTGAATCTTGAATCTGTGTACAGACACGCCTGTGCCTAGTGTCATTTTAGTTACCTATTTTTTTATTCGTTTGGAAATATGGCATGGAATAGGCTCTTCTGGCCCTTGGAGACATGTCACCCCGCAACCCCGGCCTACCCCAACGTAACCCTAACCCAACGTAACCCTAACCCAATCACAGGACCATTTACAATGATAATTAACCTACCCGGTGCATCTTCAGACTGTGGGAGGAAACCAAAACTCCCAGAGCAAACCCACACTTTCCACGGGGAGGACGTAAAACTCCTTACAGAGGATACTGGAATTGACCTCCCAAGTCTAATGGCCAGATCTGTAATAACGTCATGCTAACTGCTATACTACCGTGGCACCTTTTATGGACGTATGATCAATGTATGTATATAAGCTCGCCTACATTTTTATACTTACTGTGTTTTTTATTCTGATTCTATTCTTTATTGCATTGTGTTCTTTGTGCTGCATTGGATTTGCAGTAGCAATTATTTCATTCTCCTTTACACTTGTGGACTGGAAATGACATTAAATAATATTGAATCTTGAACCTTGAATCTAATTAAAAGGTAGGATCAATAATAGTGGCCATGAATCTTCTAGATTAGTTGTAAAATATTCTTTGATTTCAGAGTTTAGATTAAGATTCATTTATTTATCTCACGTACAATATCACAAAACATACAGTGAAATTTTAAAAATGTGAAACCTTCCCTTGGCAAACTGAACCCTACTGTTCCTTATTTCAGGGTCTGTCCATACAAGATTGGGTTTCACTTGGTGGTGACCAAGATGGCAAGCTCTACTGGGTGGAAGGGTGCCAAAAGCAGAGCTGGCGTGGGCACTGCCACGTTCAATGTCTGCATGCCTGACCTTTCCAGTTTGTGTTAACAGCCAACACACCTAGGGATGTGCCGGGGCAGCCCCCCCCCCCACCCCCCCAAATCCAAATGTCGCCACACATTCCAGTGACAACACAGCATGTCCACAATGCTTTAAGGAAAAATTAATACAATCTCCACCTGACGTATTTACATGTGAGAGGAGATCCACCGATATCAACTCAGACCAACATGGCTCAAATTCAAGAGCATGATCTGTACACGAGATAGTGGCTTCACCACTGCCAACCACAACCGCAACTGAATATGACTTTTCATGTCCAGTATTTTTGATGCTCGTTGAAGCCTATCCAATTGATGATTTATGTTTAAACGTCATACATTGTGACCTTGAATGATCACACTGTTACCATTTACAACACGGGAAGTTCCAGATTTGTTGGTGACTCTGGCAACATTGTCATTAAGTGGATAGATTAAAATGGCCTAGGTAGAGTGTGTGGGGAGAGGATGTTTCCTATAGTGGGGGAGTCTAGGACTAGAAGACTCTTCCTCATACTAGAGGGATGTTCATTTATAACAGAGATAAGGAGGAAATTCTTTAGCTAGAGGGAATTCATTGTCACAAAACGGCTGAAGATGCCAAGCTATTGGTAGATTTAAAATGTAGGTTGATAGGTTCTTGATCAGTAAAGGTGTCAAAGGTTATGGGAGAAAGGAGTTGAGAAGGATAATAAATCAGCCATGATGGAATAGCAGAGCAACTCGATTGGCTGAATGGCCTGATTCTGTCCTATGTCTTGTGGTCTTATGGTCTAAACTCCATTTTCATTTTAGCCCTAAGACTATTACAATAACATGTTTTTACACTGAAGATTATACGTTAGGTGTTGGCTGTCCATGAAATTTTGTATTGATATCAAGGATTAGGCAATTAGCATTCATTAATATTCAGAGGTTTGCCTTGTTCATGTGGAAACCAATACTTGGCATTAGCAATAGAAGACTAAAGACTAGGTGACTGTATGTGGGATTAGTATAGGTAAGTACAGAGTTATACCTCAGGGAAACAGGCTTTTTGGCCCAGTTGGTCCAATTTGATGTATTTTGCCCATATCTTTCTAAACCTTTCCTATCAAAGTACTGTCCAAGTGCCTTTTAAATGTTGTTATGGTATCTGCCTCAGCCACTTCCTCATTCCATATACACAACTACATAGGGAGGCATGGTAGCATAATGATTAGCAATCGCTTTATGTGCGCTAGCAATCACTGATCGGGGTTCAATTCCCGCCATTGTACGTAAGGAAGCGTTATGTTCTCTCCGTGACCACGTGAGTTTCCCCCAGGTGCTCCTGTTTCCTCCCACATTCCAAACATGTACAGGTTAGGGTTAGTGAGTTGTGGGCATGCTATGCTGGCACCGGACGTGTGGTGATTCTTGTGAGCTGCCCAGTGCAATCCTTGTTGATTTGATTTGACACAAAAGATGCATTTCCTGTGAGTTCGGATGTATGTGTGACACATAAAGATAATTTTAAATCTTAAATCTCATTATAAGGCCCGATTTCCATTATAAAGATTTAAGAAACATTACAGTTTTTGTTCTTCTGAAATTAGGAACTCTTGATGGGCTGACTTGTCATAGATTCATCGGATTTCAACAGAACAGAAGTAGGTCATTCAACTCACGGAGTCTGTGACCGTTCTTTGTAGGGCATTTCTCTCTGTTTCTCTCAGAACATCGTAAATTATATTCCCTGCAGTCTTGGCCAATTCCTCATTCCTGGGACCATTCTAGTGAATCTTTCCTATCAGTCGAGTTGACAGGTGCTGAGGAGACCAGTGATCCCCAGGCTGGCGAGTCCTGGATTAGAGGTCCGTATGTACAGCAATAATGAAGACCGGTAACACCCCCCACCCCCCCACCAGGTCACCAGGGTCGAAGGTCCATGCATGTCCAGAATTTGAGGCTTGAAGGTCAAACCCATGATTGGTGGGTGAGGCTCGAAGGTCACGTCCTTGGGTGTGTTAGCTGTTGATGCAAACAACACATTTCACTGTATGTTTTGATATACATGCGATAAATAAATCTGAATCTGAATCTATGCCCTGTCTCAGTGTTCCACATCCTTCCTAAAGTCCCATAAGTGGTGTTATATAAAAATTCATCCAAACAAGTCCTATCTTAATTTAGGGAGCTAAGCAAGCTTCCTAACTCCAGGTGACTCGCTGTAGGGTAACAGTGGTCTTAATCCAGCCAACCCAATAAATCAGGACAGGATTCACTTGTAAAATATTCAAAGGAGAGGACCTATCAAAGTCCTCTTAAAGACTTAGAGATTAATTCCAGACATAATTCTTTCATTTGGTATCAATCAAACAATTGTGCATTAGAATTATATTAGAAGTGCAACTCATTAAAGACAATGAAATGAATTTAATTTCACAAAGGTGCAATGTGAGATTAATATAATATTAAACACACATTATTTAAATAAATGGAGCTAGCATTACTTTACTGGTGTCAGACAGAGTGCTTTGCTGGGCTAGGTCATAAAGTGATTAGAATTAAAGTTCATTCAGATGACAGATTGCATCATCAAAGGGTTGGTATTAGGGAGAAAATTTTTCAGTGAAAGTTTCCTTAAACAAAGTTTCTTTCCTTCACACTGTTAGTCCCTTATTTCCCTTTATTGATTTAGTAGTTATTAGTCCAGAGACTCATAAGTACAGTACAGGCTGGTAAACATGAGATCGAATCAATGGAGTTTAGTTAGAAATAAAAATCTGGAAATATAAATGACCTTGAACCCTTTGGGAAGTAGACTGCTGCCTTTACTCGCTAGAGTGTATTACTACATCAGTTCTCTGTTCTTCACCTTCCCCTCCCATCTGGCAGCAGAATCAAAAGCTTGTACCATTAGTCTAGAGGGCAGCTTCTACACTATTTTTATAAGACTGTTGGACGGCACTTTCTGTGTAGCTGTTGCAATCTATTTTGTATTCTGTTATTGTTTTGTGGTTATGGTGTAATAATCACTTCTACACACAGTAGCCACTTTATTCGGTACACCTGCTTGTTAATGCAAATACCTAATCAGCCAATCATGTGGCAGCAACTCAACGCATAAAAGCATGCAGACATGGTCAAGAGGTTCAGTTGTTGTTCAGGACAAACATCAGAATGGGGAAGCAATGTGAACTAAGTGACTTTGATCGCGGAATGATTGTTGGTGCCAGATAGGGTGGTTTGAGTATCTCAGAAACTGCAAATCTCCTGGGATTTTCACACACAGCGGTTTCTAGGGTTTACAGAGAATGGTTTGAAAAACAAGAAAGCATGCAGTTCTGTGGGTGAAAACGTCTTGTTAATGACAGGCGTCAGAGGAGAATGGCCAGACTGGTTCAAACTGACAGAAGGGCATGCACTTCAACAATGGTATGTAAAAGAGCATAGAAAACATAGAAAACCTACAGCACAATACAGGCCCTTCGACCCACAATGCTGTGCCAAACATGTGCTTACCTTAGAAGTTACCTAGGGTTACCCATAACCCTCTATTTTTCTAAGCTCCATGTACCTATCCAGGAGTCTCTTAAAAAACCCTATCGTATCTGCCTTCACCACCGTCGCCGTCAGCCCATTTCACGCACTCAACGCTCTCTGCGTAAAAAACTAACCCCTGACATCTCCTCTGTACCTACTTCCAAGCACCTTAAAACTGTGCCCTCTCGTGCTAGCCATTTCAGCTCTGGGAAAAAGCCTCTGACTGCACAAAGCCTCTGAATGCACAACACATCATTGAAGTGGATGGACTATCGCTGAAAAGGACCAGAAATATACAGTCAGTGGCCCCTTTATCAGGCAGGTACCTAATAAAGTGGCCACTGATTGGAAATGAACAATGTGCAAGGGAAGCCTCAACCTCAGTGCACTGTGTAACAGTCCGGTCTGATGAACAGTGCACAATAGAACTGTTTCTCTGCATCTCGGTACATGTCTCAATACTAAACCAGTTCCAATTGATTGGTTCCTTAGTACAATAAAATAGACTCTTCACCTCACAATGCACCTTGTTATGATCTTGCACCTTATTGTCTACCTGCACTGCACTTTCTCTGCACTTTATTCTGCATTCTTTTATTGTTTTACCTTGTTCTACCTCAATGCACCATGTATTGATTGGATCTGTATAAACAGTCTGCCAGGTAAGATTATCATTTTATCTTACCTTACTTTATTGTCGCCAAACAGTTGATACTAGAGTGGACAATCATCACAGCAATATTTGATTCTGCATTTCAACTACTGCACAGAGTCTTGTCATCTTCAGAAGTTTTCGGATGACTCTGCCATTGTTGGATGCATCAGCAAGGGAGATGAGGCTGAGTACAGGGCTACGGTAGGAAACTTTGTCACATGGTGTGAGCAGAATTATCTGCAGCTTAATGTGAAAAAGACTGAGGAGCTGGTGGTAGACCTGAGGAGAGCTAAGGTACCGGTGACCCCTGTTTCCATCCAGGGGGTCAGTGTGGACATGGTGGAGGATTACAAGTACCTGGGGATACGAATTGACAATAAACTGGACTGGTCAAAGAACACTGAGGCTGTCTGCAAGAAGGGTAAGAACCATCTCTATTTCCTGAGGAGGCTGAGGTCCTTTAACATCTGCCGGACGATACTGAGGATGTTCTACGAGTCTGTGGTGGCCAGTGTTATCATGTTTGCTGTTGTGTGCTGGGGCAGCAGGCTGAGGGTAGCAGACACCAACAGAATCAACAAACTCATTTGTAAGGCCAGTGATGTTGTGGGGATGGAACTGGACTCTCTGACGGTGGTGTCTGAAAAGAGGATGCTGTCCAAGTTGCATGCCATCTTGGACAATGTCTCCCATCCACTACATAATGTACTGGGTGGACACAGGAGTACGACTATGACTATGACTATGACTTCGCGCTCCCTGGATTACAAATCAATAGTAAATATTAAAAATTTGAATTATAAATCATAAATAGAAAAATAGAAAAGGGAAAGTAAGGTAGTGCAAACAAAAACCAAGAGGCAGATCTGGATATTTGGAGGGACCTTCTGTGTGGTTGTCTGCTCCAGAGAGGTGCTGGTCGGAATGGGCCGCGTTTTCAAGCGCTCCGGCACGGTAGCAGGCCGCGGGTCTCCGGGAACGTGGTGGGCCTCAGACCAGGCCTCGCTGGTCGGGTCCAGGTGCAGTCCGGAGTTTAAGAAGCAATTCTGGCGCGGTGATCTCCAGCTGGGTCAGTGGCTTCGCCAGGGTGTTGTTGATCTTGCTAGATGCAGCAGATTGGAGATTCAGAAGGTTTTCTCGGGTATAGGATAGTGTAGAGGGCAGTTTGCTCGGAAGAGCACGCGCAGAGTCACCAGATACCGGCGCCATCTTGATTACTATCTTGGTACATATCAGAATGATAAACCAATTTGACTTTGATGAAGTTTCCTTTTGAAGTTTTCTGTTCAATCCAAGTTGACCACTGTCTCTTTCAAGCATTCTCTTTCAAAGCGAGCAGTTGATATGACTGGCTAATTGGATGCCTTATGGAGCACAATTGTGGAGAGTCAGGGAAAATTTGGCTGAGTACCATGCTGAGCATGAATCATCCCTGTCACTGGCTGGGTGCCCTAATAGGGAAGAGCGACTCTCCAAGCAGTTATGGGTCATTATGGTTCCAACACAAATGAAGCCAAAGATTCAAGTGCAGGGAAACTACTGAAAAAATAATGGCTGAAGATGTTAAAATATTAAAATAGTCACTGATGGCATGCAACATTTATGCACCCTCTTTAATGCAGAAAAAAAACAAGCTCAGGCTTTTCCATTGGTGGACCATAAGATGTAGGAGCAGAATTAGGCCATTTGGCCCATCAGGCCTGTCCCACCATTCCATCATGGCTGATTTATTATCCCTCTCAACCCCATTCTCTTGCCTTCTCCTCATAACCTTTAATGCGAATGAGCAACAAACAGAAAATGCTGGAGGATCTGAGCAGGGTGGGCAGCATCTGTGGAGGGGGAATAAACAATTGACGTTTCAGGCTGAGACCCTTCATTAGAATGGGAAAGGAAGAAGGAAGAAGCCAGAATAAGAAGTTGGGGGGGGTGGGGTCAGGGGAAGGAACACAAACTGGCAAGTGATAGATGAAACTGGGTGGGGGAGGGTGAGGATGAAGTGAGAAGCTGAGAGGTGATAGGTGGAAAAGGCAAGGGGCAGAAGAAGGAATCTGGTAGGAGAGGAGAGTTGACCATGGGTGAAAGGGAAAAGGAGGAGGGTCACCAGATGGAGGAGATGGACAGGTCAGGAGAAGGGAAGGGGTAAGAAGGGAGCTAGAATCGGGGTGGAAAAAGCGAGAAGGGGAAGGGGCAGGAATTCCTGGAAGCTAGAGAAATCAGTGTTCGTGTGGTCAGGTTGGAGGCTATCCAAACAGAATATAAGGTGTTGCTCCTCTAACTTGAGAGTGGCAGCAGAAGAGGCAGTGGACTGACATGTCAGAACGGGAATGGGAAGTGGAATTAAAATGGGTTTACTGGGAAATTCCGCCTTTTGTGGCAGACAGAGCGAAGGAGCTCTTGGTTAGTGAGGCAGGCTGTGGGGGGATTGAGAGAGAAGGATGGAGTGGTAGAGAACAATGCTCAGGTCATTGGCTAGTGATGGAAAAAGGAGCTGGAATGGTGAACACATGGTGCAGAACTCAAGGATATTTGTCTGCCAGAGTGGGGATGGCACTGCTTTATAGGCAGGTTGTTGGGGAGGAATAAATATTCTATGACAGAAAGCGGCTCCGTCATTCATGTTTTGACATAAACACAGCTCTGTGGGGTGCCAGGGGAATTTCTGAATAGTGTAGCATTTTCGATCTGAATGTGTAACAGTGACAAAGCAATGCACTGGTTGTCTCTGCTCATCGATAGGCTATCCACCTTCCATCGTGTAGGAGGCATGAGGTATTTTACAGAGGGGTAGTCTTCCTGGAAGTTCCACTCAGAACTAGAGAACCAAGAAATTGCCGTCCCCTACTCTTCATTTATTTAGAGATATAGTACCGAACAGGAGTACAGCGTGGAACAGGCCTGCCTTGGTCAGCAATCTGCTGATTTAACCCTAGCCTAATCCCAGGACAATTTACAATGACCAATTAACCTGCTGACTGGCTGTGAGAGGAAACCAGAGCACCCAGAGGAAACCCATGTGGTCACAGGGAGAACCTACAGACTCCTCACCGGCAGTGGTGGGAAGTGAACTCCAAATTCTGGTGCTCCGAGCTGTCATAGCGTCGCTCCAGCTGCTACGCTATCATGGTGCCCCTACTGCAGATGGGAAGATGTTCATCCCACTCTGGGTAGACTATCTTCACTTCGATCCTGATCCCACCTCTCTACTCTCAGCCTTCAAAATCTTTTCCCTAAAGTAACCCAGACAGGTATTCTCATCCCATTTGTCACAAGGATTATTTCTTCTTCGTCTCTGTGGAATCTTCTCAGCTACATTGTGAAAATAAGAACTACCACTCTGAAGGAACACACTCAGTAGCCACTTTGTTAGGTACACCTCGTTAATGTGAATATCTAATCAGCCAATCATGTGGTAGCAACTCCATGCATAAAAGCATGCAGACATGGTCAAGAGGTTCAGTTGTTGTTCAGAACAAACATCAGACTAGGGAGGAAATGTAACCTAAGTGACTTTGACTGCAGAATGATTGTTGGTGGCAGACGGTGGTGGTTTGAGTATCTCAGATCGCTGATCTCCCAGGGCTTTCACTCACAACAGTCTCACGATTATGATTATGAGGACACGCAGTCCCCTTTTATTATCATTTAGTAATGAATGCATTAAGAAATAATACAATGTTTTTCCAGAATGATATCATGAAAAACACATGACCAACCGACTTAAAAACTAACAAAAGCCACATAATTATAACATATAGTTACAACAGTGCAAAGCAATACCGTAATTTGATAAAAACAGACCATGGCACAGTAAAAGTCTCAAAGTCTCTCGAAAGTCCCATCATCTCATGCAGACGGTGAACCTCCAGCGCCGCCAACTTGCCGGTGCAGCATCCCGGAAACATCCAACCACAGTCCGACTCCGAGTCCGTCCGAAAACTCCGCGCCTCCGACCATCACTTCGACCCCGGCCCCGGCAACAGGCGATACGCAAAGCTGAGGATTTGGGGCCTTCGTCTCTGGAGATTCTCGATCGCACAGTAGCAGCGGCAGCGAAGCAGGCATTTCAGAAGTTACTCCAGATGTTCCTCTGCGCTTCTCATGGTTGTCTCCCTCAAATCCGGATTGTGCACAGCCCCTAGTTACACATATCGATATTCATTTGGAACAGCCACGCGCGCTGCGCCGTGCTGCCATCTTCTCCTCTCTCCTCCCTCAGTCTCTAGAATTTACAGAGAAAGGTACGGAAAACAAAAAAAAATCCGGTGTGTGGCAGTCCTGAGAGCAAAAACACCTTGTTCATGAGAGAGTTCAGAGGAGAACGGCCGGATTGGTGCACGCTGATGGGAGCATCATCATCATTATCATCATGTCATATGATGTGGGTGATCATGGTCTCGTGGCCATAATTGTTCTTGGCAAAGTTTTCCACTGAAGTGGCTTGCCATTAGCTTCTTCAGGGCAGTGTTTATACAAGACGGGTGATCCCAGCCATTATCAATACTCTTCAGAGATTGTCTGCCTGGTGTCAGTGCTCACATAACCAGGACTTGTGATCTGCACCAGCTGCTCGTATGACCGTCCACCACCTCTCCCATGGCTTCATGAGACTCTGATCGGGATGGGGGGGCGTGGCGGGAGGGGGCTAAGCAGGTGCTACACCTTGCCCAAGGGTGACCTGCAGGCTAGTGGAGGGAAGGAGCGCCTTACACCTCCTCTGGTGGAGTCATATCTCCACTCTGCCACCCAAAGGTGACAGAAACTCAAAATAACCACACGTTACAACAGTGGTGTGCAGAAGAGCATTTCTGAACGTATGTCGAGCCTTGAGCTGGATGGGCTACAGCAGCAGAAGACCAGGACCATACGTGTACCCTCAGTATGTTCTCATTATGTTCTACACTGACTGTGGATGGACTGATGGTGTGTACATAACGTGACTCTAGACACGAAGGATCTGTACATAAGGTGACTGACAGGAGGTGATAAAGCAGTGGTGGTTGAGTGTGTGGTGGGGTAGGTAAATGAGTGCAGGTGCTGATCAGCCTGACAGCTTGAGGAATGTAACTACTTTTGAGTCTGGTGGTCCTGGCATGGATGCTGTTTAGCCTCTTCCATGATGGGGGGTGGGACAAACAGTCCATGAACTGGTTGGGTGGGATCCTTCATGACATTGTTGACCGATTTCTGTATATATGTCTTTGATAATGGGTAGGCTGGTATTGGTGATGCGTTGGGGTGTTTTAACTACCCAATTACTCTCCCAACATTGGAGAAATATCTGGATTAGCACTTAAATTGCCAAAGTGTAGAAGGCGAGGGATGAACTGCTGGGAAAATTGGATTAGTGTAGATTGCTTCTTAATGGTCAGCATGCACAAGTTGGGCCGAGTGGACTGTTTCTGTGTAGAATGACCCTAAGACTGGCAAAAAGCGGGCATGATTCTAAATTACCTCAGAACAGTCAGTCTGCTGTGGTGAGAATCTCAAAGACTTGAAGGATAGAGGATGCAGATAGTGCAATTACTTTTACAAATGGTCCATTAAATATTTCATACTAAAAATTATATTTACAATTTCTAGAGGCTATTGAATATTTCATATTTCAAAAAAAATCAATCCTTCTCTTCAAGACGAGATGGCATTAAATAAATTGCAGACAGAACAAAGCTGCGATATAATGATCCAAAATTAGCTCCTTGATCCTGAGAGATTTACCCTGTGTCAATAAATTAAAAGAACTCCGTCAAGTTGAAGATATTAAAGAAGGTTCTTTGTGAAAGACCAATTTTTCTAATGACCTTTTGGTAGGTATCCTTAAACAGTGCAAAGAAAATCTGGTTTATGTTCCACGCTCACGCTAATTAAGGAGCCTCTGCATTAGATTATTTGTGTATTTAACAATGGGGAGTATTAAATCTCCCAGAGGAAACCCAATCATCCCTCTTCAGCGGTATTCTGTATCCCTAAGGAACCAGGAACTTGAAAGAGTCAGGGAATGGATGGAAAGTGCATAATGATTTCATCCAATTAGGTATGGATTAAACTCATTGTTTTCACAGAATCCTATTTACAACGATAAGAGATTTTCCTAAAGGACCTTGTCCAGAAACCAACAGGGAAATTATAATGCCAAACTCAAATTAAAGTGCAGTTCCCACTATTCTATTCTGATCCACAAACGAAACAATAAAATACTTTGCTTCTATTTATTTTTAAGAGAATATACGCATAATGTCAGCCAAAAGTATTTATCTTAACAAAAGAAGCTTTATGCCACAGAATTGAAAAGTTTCATTCTAAAATTACCAATGAATTGATGATGATTGATTCGAAAACTACAGTAATTAAAATAATAAAAGTGAAGTGAGTGTTCATTATAAAATTGAGCTATTATACGTGTGAGCTGTAATGATATATTGTCAGTCTGCTTAACCCCACTGTACTGGCCTGGAGAACCCTTCACCATACCACAAGCCCATCACAACTGCTTTTCAGTCGAATATTCCACATCTGTGAGTAAGCCTCCCCCACCCCCTCACCTCCTGCAAGCTGCATTGTTAATTTTAATAAGAATTATTCCTCAATGCCTTTAGGAAGAAAGCACAGGAGCTCACATCACCGGGTTCACAAACCATCAGGATTTGAACCAAAGCGGATAACTTCACTCACCCCAACACTGAACAGATTCCTTATATTGGCGAGACTCGACGCAGACTGGGAGACCGCTTTACTGAACACCTACGCTCTGTCCACCAGAGAAAGCAGGATCTCCCAGTGGACACACATTTTAATTCCACATCCCATTCCCATTCTGACATGTCTATCCACGGCCTCCTCTACTGTAAAGATGAAGCCACACTCAGATTGGAGGAACAACACCTTATATTCCGTCTGGGTAGCCTCCAACCTGATGGCATGAACATCGACTTCTCTAACTTCCGCTAATGCCCCACCTCCCCCTCGTACCCCATCCGTGATTTATTTTTATACACACATTCTTTCTCTCACTCTCCTTTTTCTCCCTCTGTCCCTCTGAATATACCCCTTGCCCATCCTCTGGGTTCCCTCCCACCCCCGTCTTTCTTCCCAGACCTCCTGTCCCATGATCCTCTCGTATCCCTTTTGCCAATCACCTGTCCAGCTCTCGGCTCTATCCCTCCCCCTCCTGTCTTCTCCTATCATTTTGGATCTCCCCCTCCCCCTCCAACTTTCAAATCCCTTACTCACTCTTCCTTCAGTTAGTCCTGACGAAGGGTCTCGGCCTGAAACGTCGACTACACCCCTTCCTAGAGATGCTGCCTGGCCTGCTGCGTTCACCAGCAACTTTGATGTGTGTTGCCATAACCTATGGACTCACTTCCAAGGACTTTACAAATTGAACAATTTGTTTGCTTTTGCACGTTGGTTGTCTCTCTATATTTATTGTGTGTGCAGTTTTTCCTACTATGTTTCTTTACATCTACTGTAGAAAATGTATCTCAGGGTAGTGTGTGGTGACATATATGTACTTTGATAAGATAAATTTATTTGGAACTTTGAACTATATTAAAGAAGTTTTGAATAGAATTAGACTGATTTCCAATGATATATCTTAAGATTATTTAAGGGATTGACCAGCATTGATTAATTTCAAAGGATTCAAAATACATTTATCATCAAAGTTTATTACCACAGAGAGCAACGAAACAAAGAAACACCATGGAACCCATTCAAGGGAAAAAACATCAACTCTTCCCCGTCCCAGCGCAAAAACAAATTGCGTAAGTGGTAACAAGAAAGAGCAGGTGAAAATACAGAAAATAAAACAAAAAAAATCAAAAGAGTTCATATTCAGTTCAGCTCAGTGTTTATTGTCTGCAGGCTGCCCCGATTCAAAGTCACCCTAAATAGCGCAGGAAAAAGGAGCTACAGTTAATCCACAAGCTGCAGAACTTTGGTATCCTCCTCCGACAGCACTGAGGGAGAGAGACCACTCGACTCTTCCCTAGGGAGCAACAAATAAGAGGGGTGGAAGGAGGGAGAGAGAGAGAGAGAGAGACTGACTGTCACACCTTCCTCTGGCAACAGTGAGGGAGAGGCTGGAAGATGGCGTTGGACACTGGCTTGCTTTCTGCGCTTGCCTCTCTGTTTCCAATCTTCTACCACACTCAATGGGCAAGATCGGTGAGAAATGGAGTCGATCACAGGCTGGCACCTCATCTCTAAGTTTTTGAACCTGAGGCTGCTCGGAACCTTCTCAGAGACAGCAAAGCAACAGGTGGCTCAAAAACACACCATCAAACTGTAGGTCACAGCCTCCAACATTACCAGAACCACATTTGAAAGAAAAAAGATGACGTAAAAGAGGTGAAAGATACAATTAGGCGTGCCATCTGGAGAATGTCGCCCGTCAAAGGTTTGTTGAAGGTTTTGGCAAAAATGCAACTTTATTGAATATTCTGTAAGTAAAAGAGAAGAATTAAACATCTTTTGTATTTTAGCAATTCAGGGACAGCTTCTTCCCCTTTGCTATCAGATTTTTAGACAGTCCACAAACCCATTACTCCTTTTTTGGCTCTAATTTATATAATTTTTATGTCTTTGCACTGTACTGCTGCTGCAAACAACAATTTTCACATCATATAAGTCAGTAACATGTGCCCTGTTGCTACCTAGGAGAGTTACTATGTCACTTTGTCATTTCCTGTCAGAGTCACCTATCTACAGGTACTCCTGATGTAAACACCATCAGTTTAGGTATAGAAGCTAATCTTATGTATATAAGGTCAAACTCAGATACTCGTATATGCACTTAAGGTGAGAGGAGTTAATTGCAAAGGAGAAGTGAGGGGCAAGTTTTATACACAGAGGTTGGTGGATGTCTGGAATAGGTCACCTGAGGTGCTGGTAAAGGCAGCTACCTTGGGGATTTCAGTTTAGGTAGGCACATGAATGTGAGGGAAATCAAAGGATGTGGACATTGTGTAGGCAGAGAGATTAGAGATTATCAGTTTATCCACTGATGTCTACTATAAGCCTACTGACTCTCACAGCTATCTGGACTATTCCTCTTCTCACCCTGTCTCTTGCAAAAACGCCATCCCCTTCTCGCAATTCCTCCGTCTCCGCCACATCTGCTCTCAGGCTGAGGCTTTTCATTCTAGGACGAGGGAGATGTCTTCTTTTTTTCAAGAAAGGGGCTTCCCTTCCTCCACTACCAACTCTGCTCTTAAACGCATCTCCCCCATTTCACATACATCTGCTCTCACTCCATCCTCCCGCCACCCCACTAGGAATAGGGTTCCCCTGGTCCTCACCTACCACCCCACCAGCCTCCGGGTCCAACATATTATTCTCCGTAACTTCCGCCACCTCCAACGGGATCCCACCACTAAGCACATCTTTCCCTCCCCCCCTCTCTCTGCATTCCGCAGGGATCGCTCCCTATGCGACTCCCTTTTCCATTCATCCCCCCCATCCCTCCCCACTGATCTCCCTCCTGGCACTTATCCGTGTAAACGGAACAAGTGCTACACATGCCCTTACACTTCCTCCCTTACCACCATTCAGGGCTCCAAACAGTCCTTCCATGTGAGGCAACACTTCACCTGTGAGTCGGCTGGGGTGATATACTGAGTCCGGTGCTCCCGATGTGGTCTTTTATATATTGGCGAGACCCGATGCAGACTGGGAGACCGCTTTGCTGAACACCTACGCTCTGTCCGCCAGAGAAAGCAGGATCTCCCAGTGGCCACACATTTTAATTCCACATCCCATTCCCATTCCCATTCTGACATGTCTATCCACGGCCTCCTCTACTGTAAAGATGAAGCCACACTCAGATTGGAGGAACAACACCTTATATTCCGTCTGGGGAGCCTCCAACCTGATGGCATGAACATTGACTTCTCTAACTTCCGCTAATGCCCCACCTCCTCCTTGTACCCCATCTGTTACTTATTTTTATACACACATTCTTTCTCTCACTCTCCTTTTTCTCCCTCTGTCCCTCTGACTATACCCCTTGCCCATCCTCTGGGACCCCCCCCTTGTCTTTCTCCCCAGACCTCCTGTCCCATGATCCTCTCGTATCCTGTTTTGCCAATCACCTGTCCAGCTCTTGGCTCCATCCCTCCCCCTCCTGTCTTCTCCTATCATTTTGGATCTCCCCCTCCCCCTCCAACTTTCAAATCTCTTACTCACTCTTCCTTCAGTTAGTCCTGATGAAGGGTCTCGGCCTGAAACGTCGACTGTACCTCTTCCTACAGATGCTGCCTGGCCGGCTGCGTTCACCAGCAACTTTGATGTGTGTTGCTTAGATTAGAGATTAGTTTAGTTGGGCCACTAGATTGCTAATTTAATTGGTTTGGCACAAAACTGTGGGCTGAAAGGCCTGTTCCTGAGCTGTACTGGTTTATCTTCGATGCTGTGTTTGATAGGATTGCTTTTATGTTTTTTTGTGTTGCTTATGCATATTGTGTTTTCTTGTGCTGCATCAGATCCTGAGCTATAATCATTTTGTTCTCCTTTACACTGAGATTCTCTTAGAAAGAGTATCTCAGGGTTGTATGTGGTGACATGTGTGCACTCTGATAACAAGTTTTACTTTGAACTTTGAACATTGTGTATCGTGTAGTGGTAGTCAATAGCGTTATTCCTGTGCTACTCAGTCAGTCACTCTCACATGGGAGGATTTCACCTACTGTACAAGCAGGGTTATCAGTAAAGTCTTGCATACTGGTGTCCTGGTCTGCTCTGCACTATTCCTCAATAATGACCACAATACACTGAAGAATGTTAATAAACCATCTTGAATCTTGATAATAATTCTGATTGTGATTCTGGTTGTGAAATTGTCCCAGAGCGTCTGAGGTTAATGATGCTGCAAAATGAAACCATTCTCTGTAACTGCAAAGACTATTTTTTTATTGCTTGTGTTTCACCCACTGCTCCAACAACCTTCCGTTCCCTCCATCTTAAATTTTTGATATTTATTTTATCTCCTTCTGGCAACTGTACACCCGTGATGATAAACGTGCACGTCTTTCCGGGGTCCACGTTCGCGAGTTTACTCCCAGCAAGAGTAGTGTGGGAAGGGTGTCCCAGCCTCTAAATCTTGCAGTGAAGGTTCTTGAAATCAGGGTCAACACTTCTGTCGCAACCCAGCACTTCCAAGGAAATTCCCCTAGGATAACACACATCCACATCAGAGCTATTTGTAGCTTGCAGTTTAGAGTATCACGTGTCTGAAATTTGGACAGTGCAGTCCTCTGAACTGTTTGGTTCATTCGCAGCCAGGGGCTATAAAAATGAGCATTTTCAAGGCACAGAGAGTTAACCTGGAGAGAAAAGCATTATTTTGGATTAAAGCTCTCAGTTGCCTCTTTGTTAACAAGATCTTTTGTGTGAATTCTATTGAAAGCTGTTGCAGAAATCCAACAATGTGCCAGCAAACTCGGCAGTCATAAGGTTGTGTCAGGAAACATCAGTAAGTGTATCTTTAAATAAAATAAGATGAAATAGCATGTTTCCCCCTGATCTCTGGAGGCTTTGATGTCAATTTCTAAACCTCATTACCTTTTCTCCTCCTATCTAGCCTCCTTAACCACAATACTCACAATGCTCCCTGCTGCCTTTAAAGATTAAATAATATTTTCTATAAAGAAAATAATCTGAGGATTTTTTTTTGTATGGGGAAAGAATGATGGACTTCAAGCTTTCTAGTTGAGTTTCAAAGAACTCGCCTTTAGATTGCTGTGGCAACTCAGAGATGATATCAAATGTTTGTCACAGAGTGGAGAAATGTAAAGGCAGTCACGGTACATCTATTTTGCCTCAAAAGGAGTATTTTCAGAATGAGAGAATACACAAAAGAAGATAAGAGAGAAGAGACGGAGGAGGATCCTTGGTGCTTCAAGTCTGCTCTATCATTCAATAAGATCGAGGCTGGCCTCATTATTGGTATTGCAGGTCACCCTGGACTTAAACTCGCTGGTGTTTAGAAGAACGAGGGTGGATCTCACTAAATCCTATTTAATATTGGACATGGAAAGGATGTTTCCGATAGTGGGAGAGTCTAGGACAGGGGTCCCCAACCTTTTTTTGCACCGCGGACCAGTTTAATATTGACAATATTCTTGCGGACTGGCTGACCCCCCCACCACCCGTGTTCAAGAGGGGTTAAACTCACCTCTACATGTCTTTTACAGTTAGGGTTGCCAACTTTCTCACTCCCAAATAAGGGACAAAAGTAGCAGTCAAATCCCAGGACACTTTACCCCAGGAAAGTCTACCACGACCATGAAGCCTTGCACGGGCACCTGTGTGTGCATGTGTGACGTGCGCATATGTGACGTGCGCATGCGCGTACGCGCTGATTTTTCCCCCACAAATCGATTTTGCCTTCGTCTTCCTGACTATACTGCACATGCATTATTTCTACTTTATATAAACTGTGTATTTATCATATCATTCCTGCTTTTACTATATGTTAGTGTTATTTTAGGTTTTATGTGTTATTTGGTATGATTTGTCAGGTTATCCTTTGGGTCTGGGAATGCTCAAAAATCTTTCCCATATTAATTAATAGTAATTGCTTCTTTGCTTTATGCCATTTTGGCTTACGAACAGTTTCATAGGAGCGCTCTACCTCAGCGGGGGAAATACGGGACAATGGCGGTCCTGTATGGGACAAACCAATTTAACCCAATATATGGGATCTCCCAGCAAATACGGGACAGTTGGCAACCCTATGTTCAAGTTCAACGGTGCGTGACAGGGAATGAGGAAAGGTGCAGATGACTCATATCGTTTCCTCACGGCCCAGTAGCACATGCTTTGCGGTCCGGTACCAGTCCGCGGCCTGGCGGTTGGGGACCGCTGGTCTAGGATCAGAAGGTACGATCTCAGAATACAAAGACGTCCCTGAGATGGGGAGGAATTTCTTTAGCCAGAGGGAGGTGAATCTGTAGAACTAGTTGCCACATATGGCTGTGGAGGCCAAGTCTTTGGCTATCTTTAAAATGGAGTTTGATAGGTTCTTGATTAGTAAGAGTATCAAAGATTATTAGGAGAAGGCAGGAGAATGGGGTTGAGAGGGAAAATAAAATCAGCCATGATAGAATAGTAGAGCAGACTTAATGGGCTGAATGGCCTAATTCTGCTCCTATGTCTTATGGTCTCATGTCTAGTGCTGATCCCATTTGTTGGTCATGTTCAGTGAGAACTACCTGATGTGAAGGGATTCTCTGCTTTCTGGAATGGTGGAGACTTGATGGGCCAAATAGCCTAATTCTGCTCCTATGTCTTATTGTTCGCCTGAACTCCATTTCCTGGTCTGCTTCCCTTTGGACTGCAGGATGTAGTAGAATCTGAGTCAGGTTAATAATCACTGTCTTGTACGGTGTTTTACATCAGCTGTGCAGTGCAAAGACTATAAATTAGAAAATACATAGAGCAAGATCAAAGGAATAGTGAGATAGTGCTCATGGGTTCGTGGACTGTTAAGAAATAGGGGCATTATTTTAAGGCGATTGGAGGAAAATATAGGAGAGATGTCAAAGGTAAGTTTTTTTTAGCATAGAGTAATGGGTGTATGGAACACACAAGAGTCTCTAGAGTTTACAGAGAATAACGAGATAAACACAAAACATCCAGCGAGCAGCAGTTCTGTGGGTGAAAACGCCTTGTTAATGAGAGAGGTCAGAGGAGAATGGCCAGACTGCTTCAAGCTGACAGGAAAGCAACAGTAACTCAAATAACCACACGTTACAACAGTGGTGTGCAGAAGAGCATCTCTGAATGCACTACATGTCGAATCTTGAAGTGGTTGGTCTACAGTAGCAGAAAATCACAAACATACACTCAGTGACCCCTTTATTGGGTGCAGGGAGTAACTAAAGCGGCCACTGAATGCATATACATTAGTTGTATGTACTTACATTTATGGTGTTTCTTTTATCGAGTTCTTTATGTTGATTGTGTTTTATGAAATGCTGCATCAGATCGAGAGTAACGATCACTTTGTTCCTCTTTACACTTGCGTACTGATGAAAGACAATGAACAGGCTTGAATCTTGAAGAGTGTTTTAGACATGCCAAGAATGGAGCAATATGCATCATGCGCAGGCAGGAGGTATTAGTTTAATTTGCCATCATGCTTGGCACAGACATGGTGGGACAAAGGGCCGGTTCCTGTGCGGCACTTGTCTATGTTCTACGTTCTAAGCACACAAACATGTATAAATCAAACACAGTGTAAACTGCTGCACATGTTCCCTCGGGTTACATGCCAAAAACTGAACGCTCATGGCTGTTTATAGCTGTCAATGTTGTCATTCTTGTTTGATCAAAGATCGGGACAATAGGAAGTAAAGTTTGCAAACAGGAAGGCTGCGCCCCACACAACTCCTGTTGTCCGGATTCTGAGCAACTTCACTGCTGGAAGCCAGACATCCATTCAGTTCTGGTGTCTTGGCAGTCGCTGCCTCTGCCCACTTGGTGGGTCGATAGGGAAATGGGTTAGGTGAGGATGTTTCTGAACTCTCTGCCCTCAGCTCCTGCACGTTAAAAGATCAAGTAGCAATGAGCAGCAGTGCGGGGAACTTTCTAACGTTTCATCCAGAGGTAGATTTTTTTTGTGCAAAATAAGACCATGGGTGTCATGGGAAAACCAGCCTATGCCATCATCATCTTCATTATGTGCCGTGTCATATGACTTCATGATTGTGGTCCCATGAGCATGACTGTTCTTGGCAAATTTTTCTACAGAAGTGGTTTGTCATTGCCTTCTTCTAGGCAGTGTCTTTGCAAGATGGGTGACCCCAGCCATTATCAATTCTCCTCAGAGATTGTCTGCCTGTCATCAGTGGTCGCATAACCAGGACTTGTGATCTGCACCAGCTGCTCATATGGCCATCTGCCACCTGCCCCCATGGCTTCACCTGATTGGTGAACCTGATCACCCTTGCTCAAGGGTGACCTGCAGCTAGTGGAGGGAAGGAGAGCCTTACACCTTGTTTGGTATAGACGTTATCTCTATCTCGCCACCCAGAGTGTATGGATGTAGTCAAAAAGAGCAACACCTGATATTCTGTCTGGGTAGTCTGCAACCTGAGCATCGACTTAACTTCAAGTTATTTCTCCCCTTTCCCTTTTCTCTTTGTCCATTCCCTATCCTGGCTCTCCTCTTACCCCTCATCTACTTCTCACTTGCACATCAGCTCCCTCTGGCGCCCCTCCACCTTCCCTTTCTCCCATGGTTCACTCTCCCCTCCTTTCAGATTCCTTCTTCTACAGTCCTTTACCTCTTCCGCTTATCCCTTCCCAGCTTCTCACTTCATCCCTCCTCCCCCACCCATCCACCTTCCCCCTCACCTGGCTTCACCTATCACCTGCCATCGTGTACTCCTCCCCCCCCCCCCCCGCCACCTCTTATTCAGGCTTCTTACCCCTTCCTCTCCATTTCTGATCAAGGGTCTCAGCTGTTTATTCCTCTCCATAGGTACTGCCTGACCTGCTGAGTTCCTTCAGCACTTTGAGTGTGGTGTGAATGTAGTGAGTGATCCGAGTTGGACGGGTGTTACAGGAGTGGAATTAGAGAGAGGAGGGGATGCCTATATTCATAGATGGAATGTGGGCATCACTGGCAAACCCCACATATATTGGCCATTCGTACTTGCTTCAGAAAAGGCAGTGCCCTCTTGATCCATTACGGTCACTGAGTGGAATCCCTCCCAAAGAAGCGCAGGATTTGCTCACATTTCCTTGAGGGTTATGACTTTCCTTTGAAACAGCAGAAAAGTAGAGAAGTTGAAGCTCCCTTTATTCTGCTATTAAACGACAAAAACAAATTATTCACTCACTTCACAAGGTTTCCTTCCCTATGTGTGGCTGTAGACATCAATGTCAGACTCTACTGAAGTGTGGTGGGAAGTTATTAATAGCAATTTAAAAGGAAGTTCAGGAAATACAGTGGATTCTGGTTAATTGGGACACATTGGTACCAGTACATTTTGGGCAACTGCTGGGTGTTAATCTCGCGGTAGACTGGCGTCCTATCGGGAGGGGGTGGGGGGGAGTCGCGTACTCTCAGTCGCCTCACGCCACAGAAACCAGCATAAGCACCGGCCTGATGGGCCACAAGGCTCGTGACAGACTTTAATCCTTTTTTCAAAACTGCAACTACAATTAGCCAAGGTTTCATCGAAATAGTTAAGAAGTTATAAAAATAAACAAACTACCGTTTAACTGAGTAACAAATTGTGTATTTAAATGAAATACGGAACAAATTAGAACGCTATCAATAGTATTATAAAACTGTATATTAGTTCCTAATAGTTATTGACAGAGGAATTCATCCAGTGTATGCTGTTGTAGCTTTTTGATTGATTGTAAATGAACAAGATCAGCACAGGTATTTCGTATAGATAATGAATCACCTTCATACAACACTATCGATGATTGCATCCTCCGAAACCTCATTTTCATTGTAATGTTCAAGATGATTGTTGATATCTTCAAATTCTTTCTGTTCTTAACTTGTTGAACTAGTGAAATCGTTTCATTTTCACTCCTGGCCGTTTCTGGCATCTCCAAGCCTGAATGCTTGAAATCACAGTGAGCAAAACTGTTCTGAATTGTCCTACTGCTTATTTCTCATCAACTATTAGTGACAAAATCACTGGTTTTTGAACACAAGCACACACAATTGATGTTATTTAAAAACCATTTTCTCTAAGCTATGTGTCATGTCTATTGGTTAAACAAGTGTAAATGACTAATGATAGATAGAAACTGTCTGGCAACAATCTCCTGTCCCAATAAAGCGGTATGGTGTCCCAAATAAACAAAGGGAATATGACTATTTTCTCAATTTGCTTTTGGTCTTTAAGAGTTGTCCTAAATAAGCAGCTGCCCTGATTAACCGATGGCCCAATTAAATCAGAAACCACTGTATCTGGAAATCAGGAAGGACTAACTTGGTACAATGGGCTGAATGGCCTTGTGTGATGTTTGTGCTTAGACGAAGCATTGTTCAGTGGAAACATGAGATGCTGAAATTTGGAGAAAGAAAATTCAAACAAATGGGGGAACTCAGCAGGTCAGTCAGCATCTGGGGGGGGAAATAGTGTCGATGTTTCAGGTCAAGTCCCTAGACTCAGAAATGCCTTGGTTGTTACTCATCCTGCCTTTATTTTTCTTCCGTCTGCACAGCTAAGATGGTAAACATGTCCTGTTGGTAATGACAAGTGTAAACACACACCCTGCCAGTCCGAGGAATATGGAGATTAATAGACTCTGTGGGCACTTTATTAGGTACACCCTGTACACCTGCTCGTTAATACAAATATCTCATCAGTCAATCATACATAAAAGCATGCAGACATGGTCAAGAGGTTCAGTTGTTGTTCAGACCAAACATCAGAAAAAGGAAGAAACGTGATCTAAGTGACTTTGACCGTGGAATGATTGTTGGTGCCAGATGGGGTAGTTTGAGTATCTCAGAAACTGCAGATCTCCTGAACTTTTCAGACACAACAGTCTCTAGAGTTTACAGAGAATGGTGTGAGAAGCAAAAAGCATCCAGTTCCGTGGGTGAAAATGCCTTGTTAATGACAGAGGTCAGAGGAGAATGGCCAGACTGGTTCAAGCTGACAGGAAGAGGGCAATAACTCAAATAACCACACGTTACAACAGTGGTATGCAGAAGAGCATTTCTGACTGCACAACACGTCAAACCTTGAAGTGGCTGGGATACAGCAGCAGAAGATTACGAGTATACAGCAATACACTTAGGGTCACTTTATTAGGTACAGAAACTACTTAATAAAGTGGCCACTGATTGCACGTCCAATTTGTCTGTGTCATTTAATAATTAGCATCAGCCCATAGTAACTTGGACATAAATCTTGGGAGTTCCAATGTCTATAAACGAGACTATTTTGTAATGGATTTTATTAAACCATTCTCTTTGTTCTGAGAAGAGGGCCCAGTGACTACGTACTAACCGCTGTGTTTGAATGCAGCAACCTTTCAGTTTCCCCAGGGTTAGTAGCCCAAATTAAAGAACCTGATGAATTGTTTGGATCATTTGTCAGCTGTGTTCAGACCTTCCGTTTGGATAAAACAGCCTCATTACCCAATAGATTATCGCCTGCAAAACTGGCTTGGGAAAGGTCACTCAAATATCAGCAAATATTTAATGAAACACACCAACCTTTCATTGCAATGAAGCAGAATTATTTTTTCATAAATTAGCAAGCAGAAGCAGAAGATACTTTATTAATTCGGGAAATGATGAGGACAACGCTAGGATGTTGTGCTTTTCGTTCGAGTTCACCTTTGCTAAGTGGGAAAACAGGACATAAAGTGGACAGGAGGTGTACAGGACACCGATGGAAGAAAGGAAGCGGACTATGAGCTCCTTTTCTACAGCTGTTGGGAGTGCAGACTCCCACTGTGTCCTGGAGTCCTTATAATCAGTGAAAAGGCATTTCTTTCAAAAGAATCAGAATCGCAATCAAGTTTATTACCACGGGCATACCTCCTATAACTAATGAAACGGCCACTGAGTGTATGTTCATGGTCTTCTGCTGCTGTAGCCCATCCACTTCAAGGTTGGACGTATTGTGCGTTCAGAGATGCTCTTCTGCACACCACTGTTGTAATGTGTGGTTACTTGAGTTACTGACACCTTCTTGTCTGGCCATTGTTCTTAGTCTGCTCTCATTAACAAGGCATTTTCGCCCACAGATCTACCACTTTCTTCTTGTTCTTTCTGCCATTCTCTAGAGACTATTTGCATGAAAATCCAAGGAGATCATCAGTTTCTGAGATACTCAAACCACCCTGTCTGGCACCAACAAACATTTCACACTCAAGGTCACTTAGATCGCAATTCTTCCCCATTCTGAGGTTTGGTCTGAACAACAACTGAACCTCTTGACCATGTCTCCATATTTTTATGGATTGAGTTGCTGCCACGTGATTGGCTAATTAGATACTTGCATTAACGTGCAGATGTACAGGTGTATCTTATAAAGTGGCCAGTGAGTGTATGTTGTGGAATTTGTTGTCTTAGGGCAGCAGTACAGTGCAAGACATAAACAAATATTATAAGTTACAAAAATAAAGGATCAAGGATCAACATCATTTGCCATATGCATTTACATACAGTAGGAATTTGCTGTGGTGTGTTGCCATGCCACAGTGCAAAATAGTGCAAAGAAAGAAGGGGTTTGTGGATCATTCAGAAATCTGATGACAGAGGAGAAGGAGCTGTTCCTAAAATATTCAGTTAGAGTCTTCAGTCTCCTGTACCTCCTCCCTTAAGTTTGTAATGCAAAGAGGGCATGTCCCGGATGGGGTGAGCGCTAATGATGGATGCCAGCCTCGTGATGCACCACCTGGCAAAGATGCCCTGAACGCAGGGGAAGGCTGCCCATGGTGCAGCTGGCTGACTCTACAGCCTCTGCAGCATCTTTCGATCTCGGGCAATGGAGCCTCCACAGCAGGAGGTGATGCAACCAGGAATAAGGAATTTCAAGGTCAAGTTCAATTCTGTTCTCACTCAACCTACACATGTATACAGTTAAGTGAAACATTGTTCGTCTGGGGCCAAAGATCAAAAACACTGTACACACAGTCACACACAGCACGTAGGATTATGATCCAGCACATACCGTCACAAAATAATACTAGCACAAATCCAGAGTGACACGGTCTGACGATTGACAGGTTGACATGAAGTGCAAGGTGCACGTTTATTTCGACCATAAGACCACATGAAATGGGAGCAGAATTAGGCCATCTGGCCCATCGAGTCTGCTCCACTATTCAATCATACTGATCTTTTTTTCTGTTTCCTCCTCAATCCCAGTTCCCAGCCTTCTCCACGTAACCCCTGATGCCGTGTCCAATCAAGAACCTATCAATCTCTGCCTTAAATAAACCCAACGACCTGACCTCCACAGCTGCACGTGGCAACAAATTCCGCAAATTCACTACCCTTTGGCTAAAGAAATTTCTCCGCATCTCCGTTTTGAAAGAGTCCCCTTCTATCCTGAGGCTGTGCCCTCTTGTCCTAGACTCTCCCACCAAGGGAAACATCCTTTCCTCATCTACTCTGTCTAGACCTTTCAACATTTGAAAGGTTTCAATGAGACTCCCCTCATCCTCTGAATTCCAGTGAGTACAGACACAGAGCCATCAAGCGTTCCTTGTATGATAACCCTTTCATTCCTGGAATCATCCAGGAATCGTGAGGCCTCTCCAATGCCAGCCCACCTTTTCTAAGATGAGGGGCCCAAAACTTCACAATACCCAAGGCAAGGCCTCACCAGTGCCTTAAAAAGCCTCAGCATCACATCCTTGCTCTGGTATTCTAGATCTCTTGAAATGAATGCTAACATGGCATTTGCCTTCCTCACCACTGACTCAGCCTTCAGGGTTCTGCACAAGGACTCCCAAGTCCCTCTGCATCTCAGTTTCCTGGAATTTCTCCCCGTTGAGAAAATAGTCTGAACGTTTATTTCTACTACCAAAGTGCACGACCATGTATTTTCCAACATTCTATTTCATTTGCCACTTTCTTGCCCATTCTCCTAATCTGCCCATCTGCATCCTACCTGTTTCCTCAACACTACCTGCCCCTCCACCAATCTTCATATAATCTACAAACCTGACAACAAAGCCATCCATTCCATCATCTAAATCATTTATATATGAGGGGTGATTGATAAGTTCGTGGCAGAAGAAGTCAATTTTAAAAACCAGCACATTTATTTTTCAATGTAGTCCCCTCCTACATGTACACACTTAGCCCAGTGGTCGTGGAGCATACGGATCCCTTCTTTGTAGAAGTGGTCCACAGCAGGGGTGATTGATAAGTTCGTGGCCTAAGATAGAAGGAGATGAGTTATACAGCTCTCGTTACATGCATGTGCAGTTCAACTCATTGAGTGAAAATGCAGAAAGTTTGAAGTTTCTCCTCATCTCCTTCTACACTAGGCCACGAACTTATCAATCACCCCTGCTGTGGACCACTTTCTGGAGGTCCAAGACACCGACTTCTACAAAGAAAGGATCCGTATGCTCCACGACCGCTGGACTAAGTGTGTAAATGTAGGAAAAATAAATGTGCTAGGTTTTCTAAAATGGACTCGTTCTACCTTAGGCCACAAACTTATCAATCATCCCTTGTACAGCGTAAAAAGAAGTGGTCCCAACACCGACCCCACTAGTCACTGGCAGCCAATCAGATTTAAGACACTATTATAATAAAACTTATTGAAGTTATATTTACTTTTAGCGCCCTGCCTGCTATGAGGAACCAGTTGTGTTTGGCTGTGAAGAAGTTCTGTGAGAGAGGGACAGAAACTCTGCATCTTGTGTAGTTATCTCCTGCAACTCTTGTAGCTCCTCAGTTTAACCTGCTCCATGAACTCCAGTGCAGAGACCTTTCAGTACACTGAAAGGAGGGTGGAGAACTGTCGTTTGGGTAAGAAATTTGACCGAGTTCACTTGCTATCAGAGTTGTAACAATGAAGAGAAGAGTTATTCCTGGGTTCTGACAATAGGGACAGAATAGTGATAGAACATAGAACAGCACAGAACAGGCACTTCGGCCCACAGTGTCGTGCCAAACCAGCTAAAAAGCAGATCAAAAATGCCCAAAGACTAATCCCTCCTACTTACACAATGTCCATATCCCTCCATCTTCCTCACATTCATGTGCCTCTACCACCATACCAGGCAGTGCATTCCACGCATTTCACCACTGTCTGAGTTAAAAAACTTACCTCTCACATCCCCTTTGAACCTCCAACTCTCTCACCTTCAATGCACGCCCTCTGATATTAGACATTTCTGCCCTAGGAAACAGATACTCCCTGTCTACTCTATGCCTCTCATAATCTTGTAAACCTCAAGCAGGTCTTCCCTTCGCCTCCACCATAAGTCACAGAAACAGGCCCTTCAGCCCAACTCATCCATGCCGACCCTGGGACTCAACAAACTAATCCCACTTGCCTGATATCTCTTTGAATCAAGGGTGCCCAAACTGGGATCCACGGACCACTCGGTTAATTGGTAGGTCATAGTCATAGTCATACTTTATTGATCCCGGGGGAAATTGGTTTTCGTTACAGTTGCTCCATAAATAATAAATAGTAATAGAACCATAAATAGTTAAATAGTAATATGTAAATTATGCCAGTAAATTATGAAATAAGTCCAGGACCAGCCTATTGGCTCAGGGTGTCTGACCCTCCAAGGGAGGAGTTGTAAAGTATGATGGCCACAGGCAGGAATGACTTCCTATGACGCTCTGTGTTGCAGCTCGGTGGAATGAGTCTCTGGCTGAATGTACTCCTGTGCCCACCCAGTACATTATGTAGTGGATGGGAGACATTGTCCAAGATGGCATGCAACTTGGACAGCATCCTCTTTTCAGACACCACTGTCAGAAGGTCCAGTTCCATCCCCACAACATCACTGGCCTTACGAATGAGTTTGTTGATTCTGTTGGTGTCTGCTACCCTCAGCCTGCTGCTCCAGCACACAACAGCAAACATAATAGCACTGGCCACCACGGGTTCATGGTATAAAAAAGATTGGGAATCCCTGCTTTAAACCCTTCCTATCCACGTACTTACCCAAATGTCTTTTAAAGGCTGTTATTGCCCCTGCCTCAACCACTTTCACTGGAAGCTCGATCCATCCTCTGCACGAAGAAGTTGCCCTCAGGTCCCTTTTAAATTTTTCACTTCTCTCCTTAAACCCATGCCTTCTGGTTTTAAGTTCCCTTCTCCCTGGGGACAAAAAATAATCAGAGTCAGAATCAGGTTCATTGTCATTGACACTTGCCATGAAACTTGTTGCTTTGCAGCGAAGTACAGTCTCAGAAATAAAAATTACCATGAGTCACAAAATAAGTAAATAGAACAGAAGATGAATAATGAGATAGTGCTGATGGGTTTTGTGGACCATTCAGAAATCCAATGATGGAGGGGAAGACGATGTTCCTAAAATATTGAATGTGCGACCTTAGGCTCCTGTACCTGCTCGCTGATAGGGGCGTATGGGTTGTCCAGGGAGGGGAAGGGGCTTGTCACATCCATTTTGGGGCAGCTCGCTCATCTTTGGCCCCCACTAGACACTCAACACTCACCTGTGCCTCCAAGTAGCTGCTTTGCAAGTGATGGTGGCCATATCCCGGTACAGTGCTTCGACAGCTGGGCTAAACCGGGTGAGGATAGCTGGCGGCTGTATACTCCTCTGGAAGGTCATCCCTCAAACCAACAGCACTGAAAACGTTTACCACAGTTATCAGTGTTTATGGAAAGGAACAGACAGTCGATGTTTTGGGCAAGACCCTTCACAACTGACCTACTTAGCCCCTCCAGCATTTGCTGCGTTTTACTCTCTATTTCCAGCATTTGCAGAATCTCGTGTAAAAATTTATCCGACCTTCTTGACAAAGTGGAAGCTTGCTTTGCGTATTTCAGGCGCTGTGTACCCAATGCTAAGGTGACCATTGCTTTCCAAGGGAACTTTGCAGGCAGCAAGGTTGCAGTGAAAGGCAATTAAAAGAAGCATTTTTTTTTCTTCATTTCCTAACGTTAATAAACTATTTTTGCTGGGGGAGGGATTGAACAGAAGGCCAAGGAGGTACATTTACAAGCGGAGAATTTCTTTTTAGTTTGAGTTGTGTGAGCATTTCCCATGTGCAGACTGCTCCTGATATAAACGCCGGTATACATTTCACAAAAGCCGTGTATTAAAGTGCTCCAGCAGAGTACTAAAGCTCGGTAAGATTGAAAGAACAGCTCACACGAAAGAGCAGTCAGCTGCTCCCACCAGTTTCATTCACGAGTTCAGGTAAAGCTCTCACCCCAGGGTCATAAATTATTGTCACTTTGCGGTATAATCTCTCCTTGGGTTTATTAGCAAAGTGCTGGGAGAGTGAGGTCTTTTCTAAAGGTCCAGTCTGACACTGAGTCATATTTATATTGGTGTGAACATCCTTTGGAGTCTCCTTGAGAGAAGTGACCAGCAGCGACTAAACTGAAAGGTTTATCAGTCAACTCGGAATGGAAGTCAGGAAATGAATTATATTAGGATGGAAAATGGCTCACAGTGTTTGGAGAGTGGGCCACCGGGTGACAATAAACTTGTCATGGAACAGATCCTTCATCATTCAAGTTCAGATAACAGATATGGACCTTAACTATTGCTCACGACTGCTCAGTGTGACCCGTGGAAGAAATTGAGGTTAGTCTCAAGGATGTCTGCTCCGTAAGTAACCTGACAACTCTAGCCAGTGATCTTTGTCATTTTCACATCTGCAGACCTTTCCGCGGGCTTAGAGGTCTGTGAGCTATCAAACACGAAACCAACTTATTCCTCCCAGACAGGGAAAGCTTCTAAAGAGGTTCCTTTCATGGCCTGCGTGGCTCTGGAATGCAGTGGCCAATTTGTGCACAGTACTGTCTTACAGAGTGGTCATCTACATAAGGACTGGATATGTAAAGAACACGTGGGTGGGGTGCGAGGGGTAGTTGCCCTGCCATTCTTTTTCCTGTGAGAGAGGACTGACCATGGGGTTAAGGCTTGGTTCAACCCCTCATCTAACTGACAGCTCCGCCTCTGCAGAACTATCTCAGAGCATTGACGACAGGAGCCGGAATGTCATGTTGAAGTTGTACAAGACATTGGAGAGGCCAGATTTAGAGTATTGTGTGCAGTTCTGGTCATCTACCTGGAGTAAAAAAGATATTAATAGGCTTGAAAGAGCACTGAGGAAGTTTACAAGGATGTTGCTGAGACTTGAGGACCTGAGTTAGAGGGAAAAGTTGAATGGATTCGGACTTCATTCCCTGGAGAAGTGATTGCATTGAAGTATACAAAATTATGAGAGTTCACTTAAGGAAAATACAAGCAGGCATTTTCCCCTTCAGGTTGAGTGAGACTAGAACCAGATGTCATAGGTTAAGGGTGAAAGGTGAAATATTTAAGGGGAACCTGAGGGAGAACTTCTTCGCTCAGAGCGTGGTGAGCGTGGAACAAGCTGTCAGTGGAAGTGGCGGATGTGAGTTTGATTTCACCACTTAAGAGAAATTTGGATAGTTACATGAATGAGCGGGGCGTGGAGTGGAATGGTCTGGGTGCAGGTAGAAGGGGCTAGGAAGATGGCTTGATTGGTGTGAAGGGCCCGTGTCTTTGCTGTAGGACTGCATGACTCAGTCCCCTGCTGAAATCTGAACTTTTGATATCCCTGTAGTGGGACTTCAACACACAACCTTCCAATTCTAAGGTGGGGACATGTTGATATATGTTTTTGGGTGAATACTTTTCTTCTTCACCTGTCCTCTGTGATTGAAGTTAACTTACTTTTGCATCAGTTCAGAGGGTCGAGATCGAGCCAGTGGAGATGCTGCTATTGTCTTAGGGAACACAGAAGAGTGCAGCTCTGGGACAGGCCCTTCGGCCCACAGTGTCTGTACTGAGCCCGACGCCAACTTAAGTTAATCCCTGCTCCCTGCATGTGATCCACATCTCTCCATTCCCTGCATATTGCTGGCGGTATGGTGGCGCGGCAGTCACCACATCGCTTTACAGCGCCAGCTGGTGATCACCGATTAGGCATCAGTTCCTGAGGCCATCTGGAAGGATTTTGTACGTTCTTCCCATGATTGTGTGGGATCTGTCCGGGTGATCTGGTTTCCTCCCACATTCTAAAGACATACCAGTTGGGATTAGTGAGTTGTGGGAATGGGGAAAGTGTGGCAACACTTATGTCTGTCCCAGCACATCTCAGGCTGTGCTGGTCATTGAAGCAAACAGCCCATTTCACTCTGTGTCTCAATGTACATGTGATAAATAAAGTAAATCTTTAAAATAAAATCATTATTTATGTAAACACGAGGAAATCTGCAGAATCTGGAATTTCAAGCAACAGACATAAAAATTGCTGATGAACGCAGCAGGCCAGGCAGCACCTATAGGAAGAGGTACAGTCGACGTTTCAGGCCGAGACCCTTCGTCAGGACTAAGTGAAAGAAGAGATAGTAAGAGATTTGAAAGTGGGAGGGGGAGGGGGAGATCCTTGCCCATCCTCTGGGCTTCCCCCCTCCCCCTTTCTTTCTCCCTGGGCCTCCCGTTCCATGATCCTCTCATATCCCTTTTGCTAATCAACTTCCTAGCTCTCAGCTCCATCCCTCCCCCTCCTGTCTTCTCCTATCATTTCGGATCTCATTATTGAGGTGTTGCATCTTGCAGCTACGTGAACTATAAAAAGCTGATGGGGATGGAGGGGAAGGATTTAAGGGGGTACTTTTCCATCACAGAGCAGTTCTGCTTAGGCCAGGGGAAGCACTTGCCTCTGTACAGCCAGGCGTTGCTCGGTATTGTGACATTGGCCAGGGTTGACTGCTTCCAAGTTCAAGTTTATTAGCATCTGACTATACACGACCAAAGGAGACAACGTTCCTCTGGACCATGGTTCACCCAGACAACATACATCACACACAGCACATAAAACAAAATATTACCATACATAAGTTAGTAAAATATTATTCAAAAATGCATGTAGTGTGCAGCACAGATAAACGGTAAACAGTAAACAGCTCGCTGTCCTATTGACGAGACCATAGTAATGGTAGGGTATTCATTAGTCTCACAGCCTGAGGGAAGAAGCTGTTACCCAGTCTGCAGACCTCGTCCTGATGCTCCTGAACCTCCTTCCTGATGGTAGTGGGTCAGAGAGACTGTGGGATGGGTGGTAGGGATCCTCAATGATGCTTTGGGCCCTTCATATACAACACTACTGGTTCCTTATGTTCCGTCTGGGTAGCTTCCAACCTGATGGCATGAAAGTTGATTTCTCAAAGTTCTGGTAATGCCCCTCTTCTCCTTCACCATTCCCTATCCTCTTTTCCCTCTCTCACCTAATCTCCTTGCCTGCCCATCGCCTCCCTTTTCTTCCATGGCCTTCTGTCCTCTCCTATTAGATCCTTCTTCTCCAGCCCTGTATCTTTCACCGATCAACTTCCCAGCTCTTTACTTCATCCCTCCCCCTCCAGGTTTCACCTATCACCTTGTGTTTCTCTCTCCCCTCACCCATGTTTTAAATCGACTCATCTTTTTTCTCTCCAGTCCTGCAAGGGTCTCGGCCTGAAACGTTGACTGTGCTTTTTTCCACGGCTGCTGTCTGGCCTGCTGAGTTCCCCCAGCATTTTGTGAGTATTGTTTGGATTTCCAGCAGCTGCAGATTTTCTCTTGTTTGTGTCTGGGTTCACTCGCTTCGGTATGCTCTGAAGCTTGGACTCCACGGCCCAATTTGGCCTGTGCCTGACCTTTCCAATTCGGCCTGTGTCTGACCCTTCCGATTCAGCCCGGCACGTAAGTTGATCGAACCTGAGGTCTTCCTTGCTCTTGGTGACAGGCCCGCTGTCTCACCTCGTCTTGGTTCTGCCACATCAAAATGCCTCCAACTCCAAAGGGGAGTTACAGACCATTGCTTGTGATGATCGTTTGCCAGAAAAAGAGCGATTAACAAAGTACTTAGTTGTTTTCCTTGTTCCATCAGCCTCCAGCAAGAAGTTGCTGAGATTCACCAGCGCCATCTTAAACTGGAATTGACAAGATCAAGATAAATCGATCAACATAGCTTGATAAATCAATAAATTGTTAGGTATCGACAAATAGATGAACAGATAAGACAGGTTTATGTTTACTGTGAGTTCAACTTCAAACAAAATTTGTTCAAGAGTGGTTGCCTGACATACCTACTCTCTCCTGAGGACGGAGTCACGTACAGCACAGGAAAGGACCTTTCTGTCCTACTGGCCCATACTAGCCAAGATTCCCATCTAAGCAAAGATACAAGAGATTCTGCAGATGCTGGAGATCTGGACCAACACATACAAAATGCTGGAAGAACTCAGCAGGTCAGGCAGCATCTGTGGAGGGATATAATAGTCGACATTTCAGGCTGAGACCCTTCATCAGGTCCTGATAAAGAGTCTCGGCCTGAAAAGCTGACTGCTTATTTTGCTCCACAGATGCTGAGTTCTTCCAGCATTTTGTGTGTGTCCCATCCATGAAGTCCATTTTTGGCCTCCATTTGGCCCATATCCTTCTAGACTTTAAGGTAAGCTTTATTTGTCACGTACATTGAAACATCAAAGCTTACGGAGAAATGTGTCGTTTAGCATCAAATGAAACCTGCGAGGATTATGCTGGGGGCAGCCCAGGAGAGTTGCCACACTTCAAGTTCCAGCATTGCATATCGACAACAGTCACCTTAACCCATCCTGGAGTGTTGGAGGAAACCAGAGCACGTGGAGGAAATCTACACAGTCATGGGGCAAACATACCAACTCCTTATGGACAGCAGTGAGAATGGGAATCAAGCCCTGACTGGTGATTTTTGACTCTGTAAAGCCATTGTGCTGGCTATTGCCCCCACCATTTCTTACCCATGTGCATTTATCCAAGTATGTTGTTAATGCGACTGCTTCAATCTTTACCTCTGGCAGCTTGTTGCAGTTACTGACCCCTCTCCAGGTGAAACAGTTAACCCTCAGGTTCCTATTAAGTCTCTCCCCTCTCACCTTAAACCATGCCTTCTTGTTCTTGATTCTCCAATCCTGTGAAAAGGGAGTTTCAGAGGTGTGAACTGTTGCAGAGAGGCTAGAGCAGAGGAATACTTTTGAAAGATGTATGTTTGTCATTGTGAGTAGATATCATCTCTACTATTTTTCATATTCTGTTCACGTGGGGAGTGAATTTATACTCAGTGGGCACTTTATTAGATGCTGCCTGTACCTAATAAAGTGGCCACTGAGTGTATGTTTGTGGTCTTCTGCTGCTGTAGACCAGCCACTTGAAGGTTCGACATGTTGTGCATTCAGAGATGCTCTTCTGCACACCACTGTTGTAACGTGTGGTTATTTGAATTACTGTCACCTTCCTGTCAGCTTGAACCAGCCTGGCCATTCTCCTTGGACTTCTCTCAACAATGAGGCATTTTTACCCACAAAACTGTTGCTCATCAGATGTTCTACTTTAGTTTTTTGCTCCATTCTCTGTAAATTCTAGAGACTGTTGTGCATGAAAATCCCAGGAGATCAGCAGTTTCTGAGGTACTCCAACCACCCCATCTGGCACCAACAATCATTACACAGTCAAAGTCAGTTGGAGCACATTTTTTCCTCATTCTGATGTTTGGTCTGAACCTCATGGCCATGTCTGCTGCCATATGATTGGCTGATTATATATTTGCATTAATGGTATGGGCATTGACCTTGACAATAACGTAACAGTTAACGTGATGCTATTACAGCTCAGGGCATCGGAGTTCAATTCTGATGTCACCTGTAAGGAATCTGTATGACCTCCCCCTGACCATGAGGGTTTCCTCCGGGTGCTCTGGTTTCCTCCCACAGTCCAAAGACGTACTGGTTAGTGGATTAATTGGTCCTTGCAAATTGCCCTGTGATTAGGCTAGGGTTAAATCGGGGGTTGCTGGGTTAAAGGGCTGCAAGGGCCTATTCTGCACTGTGTCTCAAAATAAAATAAATGAGGAGGTGTACAGGTGTACCTAATAAAGTGACCACTGAGTATACTTTGCAGTTTAGTTGATGGATTGGAATTGAATTTCTTCCATTCTCACCTCTCACTTCAGCCTGATCCTCCTTCCTCAAATCTCTCCTTCGTAGTGGTATGTCTAACACTTTTTCAGTTCAAAAAAGCCTGCTAGGTTGCTACAAGGTAGTCAGCTGAAGACACCTATTTCTCCTGGCTGGTAATTACTGTGAAATATGCAAACGATGTGTGACTTTCTCTTAGTAATGTGTGGGTGGATGTATGAATCTCACCCACAGGCTGCAGGGCCTGTAGATTCACTGTGCAAAATGCCAGTCAGCAGGAGAAATGGGAACAATTGTGACAGAGGACTCTCTGATCTACAGGCTGTTCCCAGGGACACACGGAAACGGAGATCAAGTGCTGCTGGAACACCATCAACTTGGCGAAAGATGCCCTTTGGTCTGTTCAAAACTTGTTGGTCCATGAAGGAACACACATAAAAGCTGCTGGTGAACGCAGCAGGCCAGGCAGCATCTATAGGAAGAGGTACAATCGACGTTTCGGGCTGAGACCCTTCATATCTCTTCTTTCAGTTAGTCCTGACAAAGGTATGAAATGGTGCAGGAGTAGGTGCTGAGGGACACAATGAAGCTTGGTGCAGCCACCACAAGGACTTGGCAGGGGAGGGCACGACAGGGAGGGTCCGGGTTGTGTGAGGAAGTCCCTCAGTTATTGTAGGTGTGTACCACAACAGGGTGGGGGGCACCTGAATGGCAACAGTCCTGTGGGTTTTAAGGAATGTCATTGATATTTAACACACAGTCTATGAACGTAAGAATGAAAAGACACTGCACGGTTTATTCTTGTAAATATTTTTTATTATGAATGAAGTTAACTTTGGATAAAATATCATCAGTGTTGCATCTGTGCACAACTATGTATCGATTAAATAAAAGCACGCACACGGGAGATGGTGTTAACTGGTGTGTGCACATTGCAACGAGAGAGGGAGAACAATGCACATGCCTAGACAACAGCACATATGTAGACAACAGATCAATGCATAGTGCTGGGGGGGGGCGGTCATTGCTTGAAAAGAAATAGATTCCATACACTACACTTACACCCCCTTTAGATGAATGCAACATAAAACTGTAAATGTAAAAAACATTGAATTTCCCTTTCATAAACCCATATTCCAACTCAACATACTTTCACAATAACAGTCCATAACTAACCCCACAGTTCTAAAGGGTCAGTGTTTTGGGTGGCTCTCTCAGGACAGCATCTCTGGACCTGTGGAGAGGCATCAGGATTGACAGGTGTCTTGCCAATGATAATGCCCTTGTTGCACCTCTGGATGCGTGGTGTGGCACCATGTTTGGTCGGTGTCGTGTCAACGTTCTTGGTTTCCGGTGTCATGTTTTGTCAGTTAAGTCCGGTGACAGTAATGTGTCCGTCTTGTTGGATGCAATTGACTCAGATGTGTTCTTCGGTTGAGCCTTCAGTATCTGGTCCACATGATGTCACCAGGTCTGATCTCCAACATCCACTGTGTACATGAGTGGTCCAGTTCTTGTAGCTATCCTACTGGGTGCCCACTTCTCTTCTCAGTAATCACTCGCTAGGACCTCCTGTCCAATCGCGAAGCTCCTTGCTGTTTCACTCGGCAACTGGCTGAACTGTTTATTCTGCACTTCCCTCCTAGATCTGCTTTCAGGAGGTCCATGCGAGATCTCAGATTCCTGTTCATGAACAGCACTGCAGGTGTTTGATCTGTCGTTGCATGAACAGAGTTCCGATACATGGAAAGGAAGTTGTCCACTTTGTGCAGTAGAGGAATGTCCTCCTTCTCCATCACTTTAATGGACTTGTTGAAGGTTTGGATAAACCTTTCAGCAAACCCATTTGCTGCTGGGTGGTGAGAGCTGATTTGAACTGTCTGATGCCATTTTTCTTCATGAACAGTCTGAATGTGTACTGTGGTCCGTTGTCACTCACAATTTGTTCTGGTAAGCTGTTTCTGGTGAAGATAGCCCTCAGAGCTGAGACAGTCTTTGCTGAGGTGGTTGACTTCATTCTGGCCACTTTGAATGAGCATCCACAGCAATCAGGAACATGGAGTCCATGAATGGCCCAGCAAAGTCAATACGTACTCCTTGCCAAGGTGAAGATGGCCACTCCCATGGGTGTAACGAAGCCTGTGGGGGTGTATTTTGAATTGTTTGGCATACCAAACAGCTTTTCGCCAAGTCTTCAATATGTTTATCTATTTCCGGCCATCACACGTCGCTCTGGGCAAGACTCTTCATCTTGACTGTACCCAGGTGTCCTTCATGCAGACCCTCTAACACTCTGGTATGCAGCTTAGAGGGAACCACAACACGAGAATTACACATGAACATTCTTTGACATACAGGCAGTTGGTCTCATCTTGCTGAGAACTCTGGAAACAAAGGGTTACCATGAGCTGGCCATCTTTGCATTGTGACGTCATAGACTTTTGACAATGACACATCATCCCTTGCTTCCCTTGGTATTTCTGAACTTGTTCCCACCAACTGGTCCACCAATGCGATGTGGAACACTTCTGCTGGGTCATAGTATGAAGACTTTTCTTCTTCAGTTGCCAACAGTGGAAGATGCAACAAGCTGTGTTGTTTGGTACCCTCGAACTCTATGTCATAAGAGTGGGCTCCGAGGAACACAGCCCAACGTTGTAACTGGGTAGCAGTCATCACTGGAATTCCCTTCCTGGGATTGAAAACGGCCACAAGGGGCTGGAGATCTGTCACTAGTGTAAACATTTGTCCATAGAGGTAGTGGTGGAATGTCTTTATTCCCCATTCTCGAATGAGAGCCTCTCAGTTGATCTGTGTGCCGTTGAGTCCTGCGCTTGTCAGTGATCTTGAAGCAAGTGCAATTGGGTGTTCAAATCCATCATTCATACTGTGTTATACTCCAATGCCATAACGGGGATGCATTGCAGCCCAGTCTGTTGGGCAGGGATGGGTCATAATGGGCGAGTAGTTCGTCTCTTTGTTTCCTTGAGCGCTTTTTCACACCTTTCTGACCATTCCCACTTCGCTCAACTTCTGGGTTCAATGGATGCAGCACTGTAGCAATGTTTGTGAGGAACCTGTGGTAGTAGTTTACAAGGCCCAAGTATGACCTGAGTTGTGACACATTTTCCAGTTTGGGTGTCTGTAGCACTGCTTCAGTCTTCTCTTGTGACTTAAGTAAGCCATGCTTGTCAATAATATGACCTCAATATGAAATTTCATTCTTGAAAAACTCACATTTCTCTCTCCTTGAGCAGACTATACTCACTCAGCCTGGTAAGCACCTTACCAAGGTTCTGGAGGTGCTCTTCATCATCTTTGCCATCATCTTTGTGTTCCTGGGATATCTTGGAGCACTTGGTCATTGCTCTTTACCGACTTGCTGGAGGTGGTGCGACGCCAAAGTCAAGATGATTATACTGGGACAGTCCTTTGTGAGTGTTGATTGTGAAGAACTCCCTGCTTGACTCCTCATTCTCCATTTGCAGATAGGCTTGTGACAAGTCAATCTTTGAAAGTCTCTCCGTCTTCTATTTACGGCGGGGGATACTGCACAGTACGCAGCACCGGATTGATGCTCACTTTGAAATTGTCACGTATGCAAATGGCTCCAGCCTACCCTTTCATGGTCACTGGGACAATAGGCATGGCCCAATTGCTTCCACTCAACCTTGGGGAGAATTCCAGATGCTTCCAAGCTCTGCAGTTCAGCATTTACTTTAGGTCATAGTGTGTAAGGCACTGGACGTGCTTTATGGAATCTTGGTCTTGCTGTTTCATCCAGTTCAATTCTGGCTTTCATGCCTTCGAGTTTACCAATGCCCTTCTCAAACACCTTCTCGTTAGCATGAAGCAGCAGTGGCAGTCTCTGATTAATGCTACCATTTGGACTGCTGTTGCCTGTTGATGGAACACTGAGAACTTTGATTGAGTGCCAGTCTAGTTGGATTTTTCTCAACTATTCACGTCTGAAAAGTGCTGGCCCTCCACTTTTCAACACATAAAGCTCTAACTGTTGTGGTTGGCCTCCATATGTCGCATTTACTTTTAGTTTGCCTTTGGGAGACACTTCTTCACCTGTGTAGTGTCACTGAGGTCTTCCCTAATAGTATCTTAGAAAACAGTCTGTTGTAGTCGGCTCTGGAATTATAGACAAAGCTGACACTGTATCCAGCTCCATTTTCAGTTTTACACCAGACACTTCTATTGTGATCTATATTATATTGTGATCTGCTTCAGTAATACTACGCAGTTCTAGACAGGACAGTTCACTTTTGTCCTTTTGTCATACTCTATGTTGTCTGATTCTGTTCAAAGTTCATAGTAAATTTATTAAACACTATACATTACTGCAGGAAAATGAATCTCAAGGTAGTATATGCTGAGATATACTCAGTGGCCACTTTATTAGGTACATGTGTACACCTGCTCATTAATGCAAATACCTAATCAGCCAATCATGTAGCAGCAACTCAATGCATAAAAGCATGCAGACATGGTCAAAAGGTTCAGTTGTTGTTCAGACCAAACATCAGAGTGGGGAAGGAATGTGATCTAAGTGATTCTGACTGTGGAATGATTTTTGGTGCCAGACAGGGTGGTTTGAGTATCTCAGAAATTGCTGATCTGGGAGTTTCATGCACAACAGTCTCTAGAGTTGACAGAGAATGGTGCAAAAAAACAAAAACAAAAAAAAGTGAGCGGCAGTTCTGAGGGCAAAAACACCTTGTTAGTGAGGGAGGTCAGAGAAGAATGGCCAAGCTGGTTCAAGCTGACAGGAAGGTGACAGTAACTCAAATAACCACATGTTACGACAGTGGTGGCAGAAGAGCATCTCTGAATGCACAACACGTCAGTCCTTGAAGAGGATGGGCTACAGCAGCAGAAGACTGTGAACAGACACTCATTGGCACTTTATTAGGTACAGTGGGTATGTAATGAAGTGGCCACCGAGTGCATGTCGTTGAGAATCAACCTGATTCTGACTCACCTGGACTTGTTTAGCACTGGTACACCTGACTGCTCTCTTTGGTTGTGTAAAGGTGCAAATTCAGCTGAGATAATATTGGAACAACTCAGAACTGATGAGAATTTAGTTTCACACCTGGAAGTTGCAAGAAGCAAAAAGAAAAAGTCGAGAACTGATGCTTTAGAACTTGCTAAAAGCTGCTCACTATCAAAACAGGGCTGATCTTTTGAGATCGGCCCAGAAATGATGAATGTTAAGCCACAGCTGGGCTATTCCCTGTTGGGGGTTGTAGGGTATTTTATACCTCACTGGTGGACTCCTTATGGAGAACATGAAGCTGTGCCAACTCCGTAGTCTTCAGCCACCCCCTCCACCCCCCCACTCAGGTCGGGTACCCACCTACTGAGACCGGTACCAGTGAACAATTCCACTGGAATAAAAGTTTATATTCAGTTTACTTATCTTGGTTCAAGGTCGACTGTGAGAGGCTTTCTGCGAGTGTCGTCGAACACTGGAATTTGTTGATAAAGACTTGCTTTATTTGTCATATGGAAACACAGTGAACTGCGTCGTTTCATGCATCAATGCCAATGTCCGGGGATTGTTCTGGGGGCAGCCTGTAAGTGTCGGCATGCCTCTGGTGCCAGCGTAACACGCCCGCAACTCACTAACCCTAACCTGCACATCTTTGGAATATGCGACGATCTGCAGTACCCGGAAGAAATCCACACAGTCGCAGGGAGAACGTTCAAGTTCATTACTGACCATGGCAGGAATCGAACCCCAATCGGTGATTGCTTGCACTGTAAAGGAATTTTGCTAACTGCTGTGTTACCGGACTGCCCGTTGGAATTAGTTTATTATCGTCACCTGTACTGAGCTACAGTGAAAGACTTAACTTCCGTACTGTTCATACTGATCAGATCATTACACAGTGCACTGAAGTATGGTGGTTGTTCATTGTGACCGGCAATGATGGAGACCTGTGCAGGAGAGTTTTTAGAGTGGAAGATCCACTGCAGGGCAGTTGAACTCTCGCGATTGCAGAAGTCTAGGTCCAGTGGTAAAAACAAGCAACGCAAACTGGGGCCCTCGTTGGATGACCAGGACGTCCTCTGTGCCTTGCCATGCCCTTCGCTCTCCACGGAACGTTGCAGAACCTCCTTCCTGGCCGTTGGATCTCACTGTAGAGCTCATCTGTCCAGTCCATCGGAGCATGTCCCTATCTCACCCGGGGCATGAGGTCTGCAGGCTACCCTCACCTGGTTAATCCCACCTGTCGAAGTGGTGTAACAGAGTGTCCGGTGGGGAGCGAAGGTGGGTGAGCTGGAATGGACACGACAAACCCCTTCACCAGACGTGCTACCCCTCCCTGGACACCCCATACACCCCACACACCCCACATTGAGATAGAACAAGGTAAAACGTTGACAGAGTGCAGAGTGCAGAGAAAGTGCATTGCACATGCAAGATCATAATGAGGTAATCGTGAGGTTGAGAGTCCAACTTATTGTACTAGAGAACTATTTTACAGTCTGAAACAATCGGAAAGAAGCTGCCCATGAGCCAGGTGGGACCTGCTATCAGGCTTTTGTTTCTTCTGCCAAATGCAGTGGGGAGTACCGATAATGGTTGGGGTGAGTTGAATATGCTGGCTGCTTTACTGAGGCAGGAGGAAGTGTACCCAGAGTCCATGGAGAGGAGGCTGGTTTCTGTGATGGCTGGGCTGTGTTCACAACTCTCTGTGGTTTCTAGGAGAGGTGCTGTTCTGGGCCAGTCCAATATACTGGAGGTTTTCAGGTCAGACAGCAGGCGTTGTGTTTCCTACTCGAGAATTGGGGAGGGGGGTGGGTAAGGGTGGCCACTATCTCATTGTCTCAAAGTGAGTGGTTGGTGGATAGAGGTGCTCCCCACAGGGCAGTGAATCTCTGGCGTTCTTCACCCAAGAGCTGTGAAGACTCAGTCGCAGACTGTACTCAAATGAGACACAAGTAATGATTCAGAGGGTCAAGAGATAGGGTTAGAGTAAGAATGTGACAGTGGTCAGCCGTGATGTATGTAACAAGGCTGAGGAGCTGATATGATCCATCATTGAAAATCCCCACCACCCAGACCATGCCATTTTCTCACAGCTACCATTGGGCAAGAGGTATGGAACCATGAAGTCCCCTACTACCAAGTTCAAGAACAGCTACTTCCCTTCAACCACTTGGTCTTGAACCAACTGGTACAACCCTAATCATTACGTCAGTATAGAAACACTGGGATTACTTTGTTTATTATAGTGGACTTTACACACGAGGAATTCTGCAGATACTGGAAATTCAAGCAACGCATCAAAGTCGCTGGTGAACGCAGCAGGCCAGGCAGCATCTCTAGGAAGAGGTACAGTCGACGTTTCAGGCCGAGACCCTTCGTCAGGACTAACTGAAGGAAGAGCTAGTAAGAGATTTGAAAGTGGGAGGTGGAGGGGGAGATCCAAAATGATAGGAGAAAACAGGAGGGGGAGGGATGGAGCCAAGAGCTGGACAGGTGATTGGCAAAAGGGATATGAGAGGATCATGGGACAGGAGGCCCAGGGAGAAGGAAAAGGGGGAGGGGGAGAAAACCCAGAGGATGGGCAAGGGGTATAGTCAGAGGGACAGAGGGAAAAAAAGGAGAGAGAAAGTATGTGTGTATATAAATAACTAACGGATGGGGTACGAGGGTGAGGTGGGGCATTAGCAGAAGTTAGAGAAGTCAACGTTCATGCCATCAGGTTGGAGGCTACCCAGATGGAATATAAGGTGTTGTTCCTCCAACCTGAGTGTGGTTTCATCTTTACAGTAGAGGAGGCTGTGGATAGACATGTCAGAATGGGAATGGGATGTGGAATTAAAATGTGTGGCCACTGGGAGATCCTGCTTTCTCTGGCGGACAGGGCGTAGGTGTTCAGCAAAGCGGTCTCCCAGTCTGCGTCGGGTCTCGCCAATATATAAAAGGCCACATCGGGAGCACCGGACGCAGTATATCACCCCAACCGACTCACAGGTGAAGTGTCGCCTCACCTGGAAGGACTGTCTGGGGCCCTGAATGGTGGTAAGGGAGGAAGTGTAAGGGCATGTGTAGCACTTGTTCCGCTTACAAGGATAAGTTCCAGGAGGGAGATCCGTGGGGAGGGATGGGGGGGGGGCGCGAATGGAAAAGGGAGTCACGTAGGGAGCGATCCCTGCGGAAAGCAGGGGGGGGGAGGGAAAGATGTGCTTAGTGGTGGGATCCCATTGGAGGTGGCGGAAGTTATGGAGAATAATATGTTGGACCTGGAGGCTGGTGGGGTGGTAGGTGAGGACCAGGGGAACCCTATTCCTAGTGGGGTAGCGGGGGGATAGTGAGAGCAGATGTGCGTGAAATGGGGGAGGAACGTTTGAGGGCAGAGTTGATGGTGGAGGAAGGGAAGCCCCTTCCTTTAAAAAAGGAGGACATCTCCCTCGTCCAGTGGACTTTGTTGCTTTTTTGTTCTCATTGTGTTCTTTCTTGCATAATTTATGTTTAATTGTTGTTTTCCTTGTGAATGTTGTTTATGTGATGCCATCTGCCAATGATTTTTGCCTGCACCTGTGAACAGGTGCACTGAATTTAAAGTAGTACAGGTGGTTCAAGAATTGGATGATGGCCTTACTTGAACCTGGTGGTGCAGCATTTCAGACATCTGTACCTCCTGTCTGATGGTAAATGTGAGAAGGTGAACGGTGGGGATCTTTGTGACAACTGTTGCCTTCTCCTGGCTGCACTACCGAAGGTAGGGAAGGATGTGCCCATGATGAATTGAGCTGGGTTTATTCATCTCTGCGGCTTCTTTAAGTTCCTGTGCATTCAAATTGGAAATCTATCAGAGTGTTTTGAAAGACCTGTGGGGTTCCTTAAAACAAAATGAAAGAAATGTAGAATTTTGCATGCATGTAGCATTTATTACTGGCTCTGAATTACTGGTGGAGATAAAATATATTATAATTAACTTTTCTTGGTAGCTCTTTGGGATTGTTTTTATCAGTATAAATCAGAAAAGATCTAGGAACGCCTGATAGAATGCAGCAGCGGAGTGCCGTGCAAAATGGACTCAACAGTGTTACCTGTTATTTGTGGGGAAAAGAAAGCGAATCCGTATTCATTGCGAAGGGTTGCCCGATGAAAAATGGGGAGACGTTGTAGCGAAGTCGCCGGCGTAACGTTATTACAGTGCCAGCGGCTCAGGGTCTGTAAAGAGGTTGTACATCCTCCCCTTGACCATCTGTGTTTCTTTCAGGTACTCCTGTTTACTCCCACATTCAGATTTATTTACCATATGCATGTCAAAACTCACAGTGAAATGCGTTGCTTGGAATGTGCCCATTCGAAGGAGGTATGTGTTCGTTGGTTAATTGGTCACAGGGGTGTAATTGGACAGTGCGGGCTCATTGGGCTGGCAGGGCCTGTTACTGTGTTGTATCGCTAAGTAAATAGAAATAAAATAAAATAAATGTCTACAAACAGCACTCTCACTGAAGGTTACTCTTAATGTTTCTGGACATTGATTTCTCAGGGTGTAAGGTCACAGCACGGCAGTATCAGTTAGTGCGTTTTGTCAGCGCTGCATTACTTTCTGCGGCACAAATCATTAAAAATGACAAGTTCACTCATTGGGGTCGCTTCCCCCATGTAGCCATGCCATTGAAAGTATTCTTTTCAAGGTGGTCCTCCTGTTATCTGCTGAGCTGTGAAATGGAGATGAAGATGAAAGGCCTTCTGAAGCCAATCATTCCACTGTTCACTAAATCACAGGCAGGTGAGGGTTTTTCCTGTCTAAGTGAAGCCACCCTACGCTTACATATATCACCCTCTTACACTCAGTGGCCACTTTATCAGGTACACCTGCTCATTAACGCAAATATCTAATCAGCCAGTCATGTGGCAGCAACTCAATGCATAAAAGCATGCAGACATGGTCAAGAGGTTCAGTTGTTGTTCAGACCAAACATCAGAACGGGGAAGAAATGTGATCTAAGTGACCTTGACCGTGGAGTGATTGTTGGTATCAGTCAGGGTGGTTTGAGTATCTCAGAAACAGAATTGTGTGAAAAACAAAAAAAAAAATCCAGTGAACAGCAGTTCTGTGGGCAAAGACACCTTGTTAGTGAGAGAGGTCAGAGGAGAATGGCCAGACTAGTTCAAACTGACAGGAACTCAAATAACCACTCTGTGCAACATTGGCGTACAGGAGAGCATCTCTGAATGCATAGCATGTCGAACCGCAAAGTAACAAGAACAGCAGAAGGCCACAAAGTACAGTCAGTGGCCACTTTATTATGTACAGAAGGTATCTTACACATCACCAAGATTAACTAAATTTGATGTGTATTAGACATTTGCATTCCCAAACTTTTGTAGTCAGGGAAATAGTGAGTAACTGTAGGAAGTGATTCTTCCCCTTTGCTTTTAGATTTCTGAATGGCCTATGAACACTTCCTCACCAGCCTTCTCTCTTTTTGCATTATTTATTTATTTTTAAAAATACTCTTCATTGTAACTTAAGTATTTTTATGCATGGCCCCGCACTGCTGCTACAAAACAACGACATGTGTCAGCAATAATAAAGCTGATTCTGATTCGCATTCTGAGCGCCCCCTCATTATCCATCTCTTGCGCTATTTGTTTATTTTTGAGTTTCTATGTCTTACCTTGGACTGCTGCCACAAAAGCAACACATTTCACAATGTGTCTCGGTATTAATAAATCTGATTCTGATCTGGATTCTGAAGAACGTTCCAGGGATCTGCTGTCTCTTTGGAGATTTTTTTCCTTCCCCCATGTACCTTTCCTCCAATTTTTAAGATTAGTTGTGTGATTTGGATGCACATGTCTGGATGTAAGCTGCAGTGCTGGTAAAGTTTTGGAGGATAGGTTGGACAGACTGATGGGTGCTAGCAATGTAGCAGACAACGTGATTGACATCTTTTGGACTTGCGTTTCTTTAACTCACTCCTGTCACCTTTCAAGACAGTCAATCAAAGTACATACCGTATACATCACCATATACTACCTCGAGATGCATTTTCTTGTGGGCATTCACAGCAGAACAAAGAAATACAATAGAGTCAGTTAAAAACTACACACAAAGACTGACAGCCAGTGTGTAAGAGAAAATAAACTGGGAAAACACAAAAAAAAATACTGAGAACATGAGTCGTAGAGTCCTTGAAAGCGAGACCATGGGTTGTGGTTGCAGAACCAGAGTCAGAATCAGAATCGGTTTATTATCACCGGCATGTGACGTGAAATTTGTTAACTTAGCAGCAGCAGTTCAATGCAATACATAATCTAGCAGAGAGAGAAAAAATAATGATAATAATAAATAAAATAAAAATAATAATAAATAAACAAGTAAATCAATTACATATATTGAATAGATTAAAATACATGCAAAAACAGAAATACTGTATATTAAAAGAAAGTGAGGTAATGTCCAAAGCAACACACATAAAAGTTGCTGGTGAACGCAGCAGGCCAGGCAGCATCTCTAGGAAGAGGTACAGTCGACGTTTCGGGCCGAGACCCTCCGTCAGGACTAACCGAAAGGAGAGCTAGTAAGAGATTTGAAAGTGGGAAAACCACTTTCTGGGAGTGGAGTGGTGGTAGAGGGGAACTGGTTAGGTCTAGAGTCCAGGGAGAGGCGGAGAGCTTTGAGACCTTCCTGATGGGGGATGGAAGTATATAGGGACTGGACATCCATAATGAGGGTGGAGTGGTGGGGGCCAGGGAACTTGGAACCGTCGAGGAGTTTCAGAGCGTGAGAAGTGTCACGAACATGGGTGGGAAGGGATTGAACAAGGGGGGGATAAAACTGTGTCGAGGTTTTCCCACTTTCAAATCTCTTACTAGCTCTTCCTTCAGTTAGTCCTGATGAAGGGTCTTGGCCCAAAACGTTGACTGTACTTCTTCCTAGAGATGCTGCCTGGCCTGCTGTGTTCACCAGCAACTTTTATGTGTGTTGCTTGAAATCCAGCATCTGCAGATTTCCTCATGTTTGCGTTTTTAATGTCCAAAGATTCAATGTCTATTTAGGAATCAGATGGCAGAGGGGAAGAAGCTGTTCCTGAATCACTGAGTGTGTGCCTTCAGGCTTCGGTACCTCCTACCTGATGGTAACTGTGAGAAAAGGGTGCTGGAGGTCTCTAATAATGGATGCTGCCTATCTGAGACACCGCTCCCTGAAGATGTCCTGGGTACTTTGCAGGCTAGTATTCAAGATGGAGCTGACTAGATTTACAACCTTCTGCAGATTCTTTCGGTCCTGTGCAGTAGCCCCTCCATACCAGACAGTGATGCAGCCTGTCAGAATGCTCTCCACGGTACAACTATAGAAGTTTTTGAGTGTGTTTGTTGACGTGGCAAATCTCTTCAAACTCCTAATGAAGTATAGCCGCTGTCTTGCCTTCTTTATGACTACATCGATATGTTGGGACCAGGTTAGATCCTCAGAGATCTTGACACCCAGGAACTTGAAGCTGCTCATTCTCTCCACTTCTGATCCCTCTCAAAGGATTGGTATGTGTTCCTTCGTCTTACCCTTCCTGAAGTCCACAATCAGCTCTTTCGTCTTACTGATACTGAGTGCCAGGTTGTTGCTGAGGCATCACTCCACTAGTTGGCATATCTCACTCCTGTACACCCTCTCATCACCACCTGAGATTCTACCAACAATGGTTGTATCATCAGCAAATTTATAGATGGTATTTGAGCTATGTCTAGCCACATAGTCATGTGTATATAGAGAGTAGAGCAGTGGACTAAGCACACACCCCTGAGGTGCGCCAGTGTTGATCGTCAGTGAGGAGGATAGGTTATCACCAATCCACACAGATTGTGGTCTTCTGGTTAGGAAGTCAAGGATCCAATTGCAGAGGGAGGTACAGAGGCCCAGGTTCTGCAACTTCTCAATCAGGATTGTGGGAAAGTTGGTATTAAATGCTGAGCTATAGTCAATGAACAGCATCCTGACGTAGGTGTTTGTGTTGTCCAGGTGGTCTAAAGCTGTGCGGAGATCCATTGAAATTGCGTCTGCCATTGACCTATTGTGGTGATAGAGTTGCATAGTGTTTCTTGCAGGAATTTACAGGAAAATAGAGAAACATAATAGAATTTCTGAAAAACTATACATAAACAAAGACTGACAAATGATCAATTTGCAAAAGAAGACAAATCATGCAAATTAAATAAATAAATAATACTAGGAACATGAGTTGTAGAATCCTTTAAAGTGCGTCTGTGGGCTGTGAAATCAATTCTGCGTCGAGGTGAGTGAAGTTATCCATGCTGGTTCAGGAGCCTGATGATTGAGGGGTAATAACTGTTCCTGAATCCGGTGGTGTGAGATCTAAGGGTTCTTTATCTCCTGTCCAACGGTAGTAGCAAGAAGAGAGCATGGTTTAGATGGTTAGCGTCCTTGATGATGGATGCTGCTTTCTTGTGGTAGCACTCCTTGTAATGTGCCCAGTGGTGGAGAGGGCTTTGCCTGTGATGAACTTGGGCTGTGTCCACCACTTTCTGTAGACATTTCAATGGCTCTTCTTTCAGCCCCTCAGGCTGTGGAAACCGGCCTCACTGTAATCTCACAAACCATGCTGATGTGAGACAAGGCCTTGGAGGAGCTTTTCAGGAGCTTGTGGACATCCCAAGTTTTGCAGCCAGGGAATAGTTTCCAAGTGCTGAAAAGTAACTGTTTAATATGCGCATGATAAATAAGCATGACCACATTGTGTCCAGGTATAATCGTATGGTCTGATACCAGTAGAGAAGTGGTTATTGGTGAACTCACAGTCCCCTGGGAAGACAACATCGATGAAGCCCTTGAGCGCTAGTTAACCAAGTATGGAGAATTAAGATCAGAGTGCAGAACAGAGGGTGGAAGGTCTCATGCTATCCATTCGAAGTAGGCTGCCGTGGGTTTATTGCGTTCACTTTCCAGAAGTGGCTGCGTGACCTTGGCTTCACTAGAAGAGAGATCAAGTCAACCAGCAGGGCTGTGGCTGAGGCAGCAGAGAAAGGATCAGCATGGGTGTGGACCAAGTATGTCCAGAGGGGCAGATAGTCAGACAGTGTATACATATCTTGCAAACCCTTCAGTAGTTGCATAGACACCTGGAGAGCAGACTATCTGTTGGAGGGAAGTGACCAACAACTCTGATAGAGGCAGATGCCAAGTTTTTAAGCTCACCAGTAGGAGGTGGTGGTTTAGCACTGCTGGCCCACCACCTCGAGGGAGTCTTGATCATAAGCGGGCCGAAACTCCTGAAGACAGGTGGCAGATCAACTGATGATCCCACTGGTGACAGCACAGGACAGTTAACATCTTAGTCCATGTGTATTTTGTAACTCTTAGCTCAAATCCATTGTTGTGTGCACAAGTTACAGTGAAAAACTTGCTTGTAGCAGCATCGCAGGTAAAATAGATACAGACAACAAACAGAATAATAATCATACATACGTTTTCACAATGTGGTGGTTGTCTTTTTTATCTGATGGTGACAGGAAAAGTTGAAAAGCCATTGAACTGGGGAAGTTCCACTCTATCGACCTTTGAAGTCTGGGTCCAGTGGTACAAGATGTTGTCTCAACTGGGGTCTTTCTCGGTTGCAGTGGATGACCATGACTTCCTCTGTGCCTTGTCATGCCTTTCGATCTCCATGGAGTGTTGCAGAGCCACCTTCCTGGCTGCTGGATCTCACTGTAGATCTCATCCATCCAGACAGTTGGATCTGATTTTGAATGCTAGGACAGGCATGTCCTTATCTCACTGGTTGATGAGGCCGCCGGTTACACTCACCTGGTTTAACCGACCTGTCGAAGCGTTGTACCTGGGTGTGGCCCCTGTTGTGTGCAAACATCTGCTTGGAGCCACAGGTGAGAGCTGAGTGTCCGGTGGGGCCCAAAGGTGAGTGAGCTGCCCTGGAATGGACACGACAAACCCCTTCATCAGGAATGCTACCCCTCCCTCGACACTCCATACACCCCCCATTGGGGCAGAACCAGGTAAAACAGTGACAGAGTGCAGAATAAAGCATAACAGCCACAGAGAAGGTGCAGTTCACAGTGTTCTGTTGCTCAGGTAGGGCTAGGGTTGTGCACGTTGGTTCAAGAACCTGATGGATAAAGGGAAGCCGCTATTCCTGACCCCAGTAGTGTAGGATGAAGGGGTACGGGAAGACGGCGGGAGATTGGGGCTGACCAGCCATGATGAAATGGCAGAGCAGACTTGATGAGCCAAATGGCCTAATTTTGCTCCTATATCTTAAGGTCTTGTGGGTCTTCAGACTTCTATATCTCCTGTCCAACGGTGGCTGTGAGAAGATGGCATGAACTGGGAGGTGGAGACGTTTGACAGCAGCCTGGAGATGCTGTCAATTGTGGAAAGGGCTGTGCCATTGAGGAACCAAGCAATGTCTACAGCTCTCTGCGATCTCTTGTAGAGAAAGTGGGAAGGAAAGCCTTAACAGGATCAGTACTGACTCGTTTCTACTATTCCTAGCCCGCAAAACAAAGGCAGTCCATTAGCAGGGTCTGCGCAACAGCCTGACTGAGAAGGTTACTGAGCTAATGATAGCTTTAGTCCTTCAGCGCTCAGCTGAGGGAGGTTATTATTCGTCCACCACTTGATGCCAGACAGGTAGTGCAGAATGATTGAGAAATGTGGCCCGGGGAGAGGGATGGGTGTTCTGTAGGACGTTCAGGCTGACCCCCCGTGACTGTGAATGATGTGAGTGTTGGGATGCGAGCTTTCACATCTGTTGAGGTTTACTGTGGGATTGAATTTGTTGAAGTAGCAAAGTTATCTGGAACTGGTAGAGTTTAGAGCATGGATTCTGGCCCTTCGGCCCACTAGGTCTGTGCTGAACACCAACCCCCCCCCCCCCCCCATTGACTCTAATCCTACAGTACTCACTTTACAGAGTGGCATGGTAGCATGCTGGTTGGCACGGTGCTTTACAGTACCGGTGACGCGGGTTCAATTCCAGCTGCTGCCCGCAAGGAGTTTGTACATTCTCCCCGTGACCCCATGGATTTCCTCTGGGTGCTCTGGTTTCCTCCCACAGTCCAAAGACATACCGGTTGGTAGGTTAATTGGTCATTGTAAATTGTCCCATTAGGCTAGTGATAAATCAGAGGATTGTTGGGCCGTGTGGCTCGAAGGGCCAAAAGGGCCTATTCTGTATCTCAATAAATAAAAAAAAAATAATTCTTCCCACATTCCTATCAATTCCCCCAGATTCTGGCACTGTCCAGATTAGTGGTTTAAACCTTTTTTGTGTATGGACCCATACCATTAACCGAGAGAACCCCTGCTGTAGGGGGCTTAGAGGGACACGGGATACATGCAGGCAAATAGGACAAGCTCAGACAGGTGTCTTGATCAGGACAAAGGTCCTGTTTCTATATCTCTAATGCCCCTTCAGGCGATTAATATTAAGGTTAGCTTTATTCGTCACGGGTACACGGAGACACACTGTGTTGGGGGCAGCCCGCAAGTGTCGCTACACTTCCAGCGCCAACATCACATTGCCGCAACTCACTAACGCTGACCTGCATGTCTTTTGGAATGTGGGAGGAAACTGGAGCACCCGGAGGAAACCCACACGGTCGTGGGGAGGACGTACAAACTCCTTACAGACAGCAGTGGGATTTGAACCCTGATTTCCCGGTGGCCGGTGCTGTAAGACGTTACAGTAATTGTTACGCTACCCTGCTGCCCATTCAGAAGGCTCCTCATTAAGTTAAAAGGTGTTTTATCCAGGGAAGCTTCAGAGTGCCACCTATTCACAGTGGCTGCAGTTTTTGATGGGGAGAAGTCAAGATGTCTGTCCCACAGGGAGCTCATCCTGTCCAGCTGCACAGACAAGTAAATCAGAACTTGGTCTTTGCAAGCTTTCTTTAAAATTGAACGGAGGGCATTCTTGTCACAGTGATACGCATTGAGTAACTTCCGAATGCAGCTGTGGCCAGTGACTGTCATTCAGCGATGATAGATTCATGATTTATGTGCCTGTGGTATTTTATTTGATTGAGTCTTGCCGCAGTTTTTCCAGATCCATGTTCAAATTGATGAGATGCAAAGTCACATGCCTTCATGCCTTGTGGGGTGCAGTCAGCCCAGACACACAACACAACAGTGCGATTCCCGTCTCTGTGCCCTCGTGCAGTTTAATCTTTCCTTAGCTCTGTGAGTATTGTCGTTGATGGTAGGAATAGTGCGCTCACTCGAGTCGAGTATGATGTTCCCCTAAGGGGTTGTCTACTGGTGGGTCCTCAGGTGGCCGATCTGGGATCCACTGATCCTGGTGCCGTGTGGGCAAGTGGAAATGGTGGCTGTGGTCAGTGATTGGGTCTTTTGGATCTTCAGTCTCTCCGTTCACAGCTGCCGCTTGTTCTCTGCAGCACAGTGAAAGTCGTTCTCATGGAGCACAGCTCCCTCCTGAACAGATTTCCTCCAGGTGTATCTCTTGAGTGCAAAGTCTTCTCAGTTTTTAGACGTCATGGTGAATTTCTTCAAACTGATTTTGATGTTATCTTTGAGTCGTTTCCTTTGCCCTCCAGCGGCTCACTGACCTTCCTTCAACTGGGAGTAAAGATCTGTTTGGAAAGATGTGAGTTAGACAGCTGGTTGATGATATATGCTCACTGGTACATCTGCACACCTGCTCATTAATGCAAGTATCTAATCAGCCAATCACGTGGCAGTAACTCAATGTGCAAAAGTATGCAGACATGGTCAAGAGGGTCAGTTGTTGTTCAGACCAAACATCAGAATGGGGAAGAGATGTGATCTAAGTGATGTTGGCTGTGGAATGTTTGTTGGTGCCAGACGGGGTGGTTTGAGTATCTCAGAAAATGCTGATCTCCTGAGATTTTTACACACCACAGTCTCTAGAGTTTACAGAGAATGGTGTGAAAAACTAAAAAAAATCCAGTGGGTTGAATTAATGTGGGTGAAAATGCCTTATTAATGAGAGAGGTCAGAGGAGAGTGTCCAGACCGGTTCAAGCTGACAGGAAGGTGACAGTAACTCAAATAACCACGAGTTACAACAGTGTTGTGCAGAGGAGGTCTCTGAGGCACACAACACATTGAAGTGGTTGGGCTACAGCAGCGGAAGACCACGAACATACACTCAGTGGCCACTTATTTAGGTATCGGAGGTAACTAATAAAGTGGCTACCGTTTTTATTTCAGCTCCTAAGCAAAACCTGAGCAAACATTTTCGTATGTGGCATTTAGAGCATATATGCTGAGACTGTGAGCAACATCCAATATTAATCAATCAATTCTTGATTAGTCAGAGCATCAAGGGTGACAGGAAGAAGGCAGGAGAATGGGGTTGATAAGGAAAATATATCAGGCATGATCGAATGGTGTAACAGAATCAATGGGCCGAATGGTCTAATCTACTCCTATGTCACAGTGGTAGAACACTACTGCACAGAAACAGGCCCTTCAGCCCATCTATTTCATGCCGAACTATTAATCTGCCAAATCCTATTGACTTGCACCTGGACCGTAGCACTCTATTCTCCTCCCTTACATGTACTTATCCAAATTTCTCTTAAACGTGAGTATCGAACCCTCATCCATCACTTCGGCTGCAGCTCGTTCCACCCTCTCACCAGCATCTGAGTGAAGAAGTGCTCCTTTATGTTCCCCTATGTGCAACAGTTTCTTCCCCCAAGCCATCAGATTCCGCAATACTCAGAGTCTAGACTGACATCTACATCATTTATTATTATATTGTAATTTGTTGTCTACTGTGCCTATTGTCTTGTTTATTAATTATTGTACTGTCCTGAACTGTTTTGTACACTTTATGTAGTCCTGTGCAGATCTGTAGGCTAGTGCAGTTTTTATGTTGTTTCATGTAGTCTAGTGTAGCCTTGTGCTGTCTCACATAGCCTAGCAACACACATCAAAGTTGCTGGTGAACGCAGCAGGCCAGGCAGCATCTCTAGGAAGGGGTGTAGTCGACGTTTCAGGCCGAGACCCTTCGTCAGGACTAACTGAAGGAAGAGTGAGTAAGGGATTTGAAAGTTGGAGGGGGAGGGGGAGATCCAAAATGATAGGAGAAGACAGGAGGGGGAGGGATAGAGCCGAGAGCTGGACAGGTGATTGGCAAAAGGGATACGAGAGGATCATGGGACAGGAGGTCCGGGAAGAAAGACAAGGGGGGGGGACCCAGAGGATGGGCAAGAGGTATATTCAGAGGGACAGAGGGAGAAAAAGGAGAGTGAGAGAAAGAATGTGTGCATAAAAATAAGTAACAGATGGGGTACGAGGGGGAGGTGGGGCCTTAGCGGAAGTTAGAGAAGTCGATGTTCATGCCATCAGGTTGGAGGCTACCCAGACGGAATATAAGGTGTTATTCCTCCAACCTGAGTGTGGCTTCATCTTTACAGTAGAGGAGGCCATGGATAGACATGTCAGAATGGGAATGGGATGTGGAATTAAAATGTGTGGCCACTGGGAGATCCTGCTTTCTCTGGCGGACAGAGCGTAGATGTTCAGCAAAGCGGTCTCCCAGTCTGCGTCGGGTCTCGCCAATATATAAAAGGCCACATCAGGAGCACCGGACGCAGTATATCACCCCAGTCGACTCACAGGTGAAGTGTTGCCTCACCTGGAAGGACTGTTTGGGGCCCTGAATGGTGGTAAGGGAGGAAGTGTAAGGGCATGTGTAGCACTTGTTCCGCTTACAAGGATAAGTGCCAGGAGGGAGATCAGTGGGGAGGGATGGGGGGGATGAATGGACAAGGGAGTTGTGTAGGGAGCGATCCCTGCGGAATGCAGAGAGAGGGGGGGAGGGAAAGATGTGCTTAGTGGTGGGATCCCGTTGGAGGTGGCGGAAGTTACGGAGAATAATATGTTGGACCCGGAGGCTGGTGTGGTGGTAGGTGAGGACCAGGGGAACCCTATTCCTAGTGGGGTGGCGGGAGGATGGAGCGAGAGCAGATGTACGTGAAATGGGGGAGATGCGTTTAAGAGCAGAGTTGATAGTGGAGGAAGGGAAGCCCCTTTCTTTAAAAAAGGAAGACATCTCCCTCATCCTAGAATGAAAAGCCTCATCCTGAGAGCAGATACGGCGGAGACGGAGGAATTGCGAGAAGGGGATGGCGTTTTTGCAAGAGACAGGGTGAGAAAAGGAATAGTCCAGATAGCTGTGAGAGTCAGTAGGCTTATAGTAGACATCAGTGGATAAGCTGTCTCCAGAGACAGAGACAGAAAGACCTAGAAAGGGGAGGGAGGTGTCGGAAATGGACCAGGTAAACTTGAGGGCAGGGTGAAAGTTGGAGGCAAAGTTAATAAAGTCAACGAGTTCTGCATGCGTGCAGGAAGCAGCGCCAATGCAGTCGTCGATGTAGCGAAGGAAAAGTGGGGGACAGATACCAGAATAGGGACGTAGCGAAGGAAAAGTGGGGGACAGATACCAGAATAGGGATGTAGCGAAGGAAAAGTGGGGGACAGATACCAGAATAGGCCATCCCCTTCTCGCAATTCCTCCATCTCCGCCGCATCTGCTCTCAGGATGAGGCTTTTCATTCTAGGACGAGGGAGATGTCTTCCTTTTTTAAAGAAAGGGGCTTCCTTTCCTCCACTATCAACTCTGCTCTTAAACGCATCTCCCCCATTTCACGTACATCTGCTCTCCCTCCATCCTCCCACCACCCCACTAGGAATAGGGTTCCCTTGGTCCTCACCTACCACCCCACCAGCCTCCGGGTCCAACATATTATTCTCCGTAACTTCCGCCACCTCCAACGGGATCCCACCACTAAGCACATCTTTCCCTCCCCCCCCCTCTGCATTCTGCAGGGATCGCTCCCTACACAACTCCCTTGTCCATTCGTCCCCCCCATCCCTCCCCACTGATCTCCCTCCTGGCACTTATCCGTGTAAGCGGAACAAGTGCTACACATGCCCTTACACTTCCTCCCTTACCACCATTCAGGGCCCCAAACAGTCCTTCCAGGTGAGGCAACACTTCACCTGTGAGTCGACTGGGGTGATATACTGCATCCGGTGCTCCCAATGTGGCCTTTTATATATTGGCGAGACCCGATGCAGACTGGGAGACCGCTTTGCTGAACATCTACGCTCTGTCCGCCAGAGAAAGCAGGATCTCCCAGTGGCCACACATTTTAATTCCACATCCCATTCCCATTCCCATTCTGACATGTCTATCCACAGCCTCCTCTACTGTAAAGATGAAGCCACACTCAGGTTGGAGGAACAACACCTTATATTCCGTCTGGGTAGCCTCCAACCTGATGGCATGAACATCGACTTCTCTAACTTCCGCTAAGGCCCCACCTCCCCCTCGTACCCCATCTGTTACTTATTTTTATACACACATTCTTTCTCTCACTCTCCTTTTTCTCCCTCTGTCCCTCTGATTATACCTCTTGCCCATCCTCTGGGTTCCCCCCCCCGTCTTTCTTCCCGGACCTCCTGTCCCATGATCCTCTTGTATCCCTTTTGCCTATCACCTGTCCAGCTCTTGGCTCCATCCCTCCCCCTCCTGTCTTCTCCTATCATTTTGGATCTCCCCCTCCCCCTCCAACTTTCAAATCCCTTACTCACTCTTCCTTCAGTTAGTCCTGACGAAGGGTCTCGGCCTGAATCGTCGACTGTACCTCTTCCTATAGATGCTGCCTGGCCTGCTGCGTTCACCAGCAACTTTGATGTGTGTTGCTTGAATTTCCAGCATCTGCAGAATTCCTGTTGTTGTTCACATAGTCTAGTGTAGTTTTGTGTTGTTTCATGTAGCACCAGGGTCCTGGAGGAAAGTTGTTTTGTTTTTACTGTGTACTGTACCAGCAGCTTATTCTCGAAATGACAATAAACTGGACTTGACTTGACTTGAATGGTTCATCCTTAACCCAAGACTTCTAGTTCTAGTTCCAACCACAGTGGAAAAAGCCTGTTTGCATTTATCCTATCTATACCACTCATAATTTTGTATACCTCTGTCAGATCTCCCCTCATTCGCCTATGCTCCAGAGCAGGGGTTCCCAAACTTTCTAATTCCATGGACCCGTACCATTAGCCGAAGGTCTGTGGACCCAAGGTTGGGAACCTCTGCTCCGGGGAATAAAGTTGTAACCCATTCAACCTTTCCCTCTACCTCGTGTCCTCAAGCAGGGCGCCATGGTAACGTGATAGTTAGCGCGACACTATTACAGCTCGGGGCATCGGAGGTCAGAGTCCAATTCCAGCGTCCTCTGTACGCAAGCTTGTACGTGTGACTGGCGGGTTTACTCTGGGTGCTCTGGTTTCCTCCCACAGTCCCAAGACGTACTGGTTAGTAGGCTAGCTGGTCAATGTAAATTGTCCTGTCATTAGGCTGGAGTTACACCAGTGGGTCGCGGGGCAGCACGGCTCAAAGACTGGAAGGGTCTGTTCCACACTTTATCTCCAAGACAAAAGAAAAAAAAATTAAAAACCTTTGTAAATTTTCACTGTACTCCATCCATTTTGCTGATAACTTTTCTGTAGTTAGGTGACCAGAACTGCACACAGTACTCCAAATTAAGTCTCAGCAATGTCTTAGATAACTTCAATATAGCGTCCCAACTCTTTAACTCAGTACTTTGACTTACGAAGGCCAATGAGCCAAAAAGCTTTCTTTACGAACCTACCTACATGCCTTTTGGTCTTTGACCCAACTGGTCAATGTTGAAAAATATTCCCATTTGAGCTAGCTGCATTCGTCTGCATTGCAGTGATATTAAAATACATTGTAAATAACAAGTAACTCATATTACCAATAATTAATTTAACAACATTCATCTTAAGGAAGGTAGTTAAGTAATAAAATTAATTAAAATGAAGAGAAACAAGTGTCCTGGCCTGGGGTTAAGGATTGTGTATGTGTGTGGGAAGGCAGTTTTGCTGTTGTTTTGTTGCTTGTTGTGTTCTGTGTTGTTCTGCTGAGCATTGTGGGTACACCATGTTGGCGCTGCAATGCATGGCGACTTGCAGGCTGCCCCCAACACAGCCTTGGGTTGGTTGTAACAAACGACACATTTCACCGTATGTTTTGATGTAGAGAACATGTGATAAATAAATTAATCTGAATTTGAATAAATCAGTGCTGTGACTCTGTTGAAGTGAACATGTAAGAGTACAGGGTTAATTAAACGGTGCTTTGCAAAGTGGAGGAACAGAGGGATCATGGCATCCACATCTAAAGGTCCCTCAAAGTTGCTGCACACAGTTGTTAGGGTTTTAAGAAGGTGTATGTTGTATCGGCCTTCATGATTGGAAGATTGAGTTCAAGAATAATGAGGTAATGTTGCAGTAACTTAAAGCTCTGGTTACCCACCCGTGCAATATTGTGTTCAGTTCTGGTCACTTCATTAAAGGAAGGATGTGGAAGCTTTAGGGAGGACCCAGAGGAGATTTGCCAGGATGCTGGGGCTTTATAAAGCACTGGTGAGGCCTCACTTGGAATATCATGAGCAATTTTAGGCCCCTTATTTAAGAAAAGGGTGTGCTGACATTGGAGAGGATTCAGAGGAGGTTCACGAGAATGATTTGGAAAAGAAAAGCTTGTTTTATGAGGAGCAATTGATAGCTTTGGGCCTTTACTCGCTGGAATATAGAAGAATGAGGGGTGATCTCATTAAAACCTATTGAATGTTGAAAGGCCTGGATAGAGTGGATGTGGAGAGGATGTCTCCTATGGTGTGAGAGCCTAGGGCCAGAGGGCACAGCTGCAGAATAGGGGGATGTCTATGTAGAACGGAGATGAAGAGGAATTTCTTTAGCCAGAGGGTGGTGGCTCTGTGGAATTCTTTGCCACAGGCATCTTTGGAGACTAGGCCTTTGGATGTATTTAAGGCGGAGGTTAGTAGTTTCTTAATCGGTCAGGGCGTGAAAGGTTACGGGGAGAAGGCAGGAGAATCGAGTTGAGGGAGAAACAGGTCAGCTATGAGGAAATGGCGGAGCAGACTCGATGGGCCAAGTGGCCTAATTCTGCTCCTATGTCTTATGGTCTTATGGATTAGGCAGCATGTCTTGTGAAGATAGATTGAGCAAACTATGAGAGGTGACATGATAGAGGTGTACAAGATGATTAAAGTCATAGACTGAGTGGGCAGCCAGAGAACATTTTTTCCAGGGTGGAGATGGCTAATACAAGAGGACATAATTTTAAGATGATTGGAGGAAAGTATAGGGAGTATAGAGGTAAGTTTTTAGACAGATGATGGTGGAGATGGCTAATACAAGAGGACATAATTTTAAGGTGATTGGAGGAAAGTATAGGGAGTATAGAGGTAAGTTTTTAGACAGATGATGGTGGAGATGGCTAATACAAGAGGACATAATTTTAAGAATATTGGAGGAAAGTATAGGGAGTATAGAGGTAAGTTTTTAGACAGATGATGGTGGAGATGGCTAATACAAGAGGACATAATTTTAAGATGATTGGAGGAAAGTATAGGGAGTATAGAGGTAAGTTTTTAGACAGATGATGGTAGGTGCATGGAATGTGCTATCGGGGTGGTGGTAGAGGCAGACACATTAGGGGCATTTAAGAAACTCTTAGACAGGCTCATGAATGAAAGAAAAATGGAGGGCTTTGTAGGAAGGTGGGGCTGGATTGATCTTGGAGTCAGTTGAAAGGGTGGTCCAACATTGTGGGCTGAAAGGCCTTTACTGTACTATCCTATGTTCTATATTAAAACACTGTACAACCAACAATTTGTTGTGATGTTTAATCTTAATTTTGTGCAGAACTGACGGGTGAGAAAAAAGCGAGGAAAAAGCTTTTTGGTGGCACCGTCAGTCCCTGGGTTCATCAGTGGGACAGGAGAAGGAGGGAATTGCTGGCACTGAGCTGAATTAGAAAGGTCTTTGACTGTTGGAGACAAGGCTTTGAAACCGAGGAGACTCAGCGGCCTGCTGCTGTGTGACCTGTGGCTGCCCTGCTCTCTATCTGAGCTAATGACATGAATGCATGCACTAGGCTTGTTCATTAAGGGTCAATTCTTCATCTGATACCCTGCTTTAGCTGTAATTGGTTAATATACAAGGTGACATTGCAGACAGATTAGAGAGCACCGTGAACCAGAAATGCTTCGAGGTAAATGAGCTTGGCAATGAAGTTTATTTAATAATCTGACAGAGTTTGCTCATCGTTGTCATCAGTGGAGGGTAGGACTGGACAGAGTGCAAAACTGGAGATCCAATGAGATGTCTGTCCTGACTTAAAATGTCCCCATATTGCGGGAGAAGATAGGGAATTTCTTATATTTGTAACTTCAAAACGTGAAACTAATTCGAGAGGAAGACATGGGAGTCCAAGTTTGAGGGTCTAAGTTTGGGTTTACTTTAAGCGAGGTGCACATGTACAATGTGGTAGCGTGATGACGTGTGCAATTCACATATTTATACATATTACCCATAATTAATTATTTAAACAAACAGGTTTGACACACCTGTCATCTCCTTACGTTCAATTCTTTCCCTCCACTTGGGCTTACATAACTTCACAATCTCAACATCTGCACCAAATGAAACCTACTAAGAATACTGAAACCTTGTTAAAACCGGAAGGTATACAAGCCGAATTTGGCTATCTGGCCCATCACGTCTGCTCAGCCGTTTCATTATGGCTGATTTTTTTTTTTAACCCCTTCTTCCCTTAACCCTTAACACCCTTAAAGATCAAGAATCTATCATTCTCTGCCATAAATACACCCAATGATGGCTTCCACACTCCTCTGTGGCAACAGGTTCGTCATCTTCTGGCTGAAGAGATTCCCCCTCATCTCAGTTTTAGAGAGATGTTTTTAAAAGTTGTGCCTCAGATCCCTGTCTCTGACTAATTGAACCATCCTCTGTACGTCCCCTCTATCCAGGCCTTTCAGTATCTAGTAGGGCCTCATTCCATCATCATCACCATCATTATGTGCTGTGTCGTATGACGCGGGCGATCACAGTCTTTTCATGACCATGATTGTTCTTGGCAACTTTTTCTACAGAAGTGGTTTGCCATTGCCTTCTTCTGGGCAGTGTCTTTACAAGGCGGGTGACCCCAGCCAACATCAATGCTGTTCAGAGATTGTCTGCCTGGTGTCAGTGGTTGCATATCCAGGACTTGTGATATGCACCAGCTGCTCATACGACCATCTACCACCTGCTCCCATGGCTTCACGTGACCCTGATCGGGGGCTAAGTAGGTGCTACACCTTGCTCAAGGGTGACCTGCAGGCTAGCAGAGGGAAGGAGCATCTTACACCTCCTTTGGTAGAGACGTATCTGCACCTGCCACCCTTACTTCAATCCCCCTCAAATCAAAGGTTTGCAAACAAATTCTTCAATACCTGTAGAGTGCAGAGTTGGAACATATGGTGACATGTATGTACTTTGATAATAAATTTGCTTTGAACTTTGAATTTCACATATGGGGAATCTGTTGTCTGTTTCTGTAAATGCTCAGATTTTCACTGAAACTGATGTTGAGTTGCTGGAAGGCATCTCCCAATTTCCAGTGCACTGCTCTGCCTCGCTGTCTACGTGCAGGGAATCTTTTCTATGTTTATATATATTTAGATATAAAGTGCAGTATTACACTCGGTTTACAAACTAAAGATAAAAGTTTTAAAAAAGTAGCTTTATCTATCATACCTCCATCGAGACAGACAGTGAAATGCATCTCTTGCATCAACAACCAACACAGTTCGAGGGTGTGCTGGGGGCGGACTGCAAGTGTCGCCATGCTTCTGGCGCCAACATAGGGTGTCCACAACTCACTACCCCTAACCCTAACTCGTACGTCTTTAGACTGTGAGGAGGAATTGGAGCACCCAGCGGAAACCCCACAGTCACAGGGAGAGAGTACAAACTCCTTACAGGCAGTGGTGGGAATTGAACCCCAGTCAGTGATCAGAGTGCGTTAAAGCCTTGTGCTACCCCGCTATGCTTTCGTGCCGCCTACTACTCAACCGTAGATCCGTGCCACTCAGTGCTGAGGGATTTGGATGGGAGATTGTGTCGGACTGAGGTGGTACTGTTCCATCAGAACTCACAGGCCTTTTGGCCCACCAGATCCACGCAGGATCCTCTCCTTTGACTGAGAACACCAAGCTGTGACTCCTGCGTCGGTGCAGAAGGCTCTGTGGTACAGTGCCGCTATGTTGGAAGGAAGGTCGGCCAGGTCAATATCTATCCCTTGGTCAATGAGATGTATACTGCTCACTCCCCATTTCATTGCTTTTTGTGGAGGTTTACTGTGTGCAGCTTCCCTGCTACCTCTCCTGTGTCACAATAACACCATAGAGCACTACAGTACACAAACAGGCCCTTCGGCCCATCTAGCCTATACTTAGAGACACAGCGCGGTGACAGTCCCTTCCGGCCCAACAAGCCTGCGCCATGTCCAGTTATTCCCATGTGACTCATTAACCTTTACATCTTGGAATGTTGGAGCAAAGCCACGTTGTCATAGAGACAATGTACAAACTCCTTACAGACAGTGGCGGAATTGAATCCGGGTCACTAGCACTGTCATAGCGTTACACTACCACGCCGCTCGTTATTCTGCCTAGTCCTATCGACATGCTCCTGGACCATCGCCCTCCATACCCATCTCGTCTATATACTTATCCAAACTTGCTGCATTCGAACCTGCATCCACCACCTCTGCTGGCAGCTCGTTCCACACTCTCACTATCCTCTGAGTGAAGAAATTTCCCCTCAGCATTCCCTTAAATATTTAGATTAGATTATGAGGACACTCAGTCCTCGTCTATTGTCATTTAGAAATTCATGCATGCATTAAGAAATAATACAATGTTCCCCCGGAGTGATATCACAGAAAAAAACAGGGCAACCCAAAGACTAACACTGACAAGACCACATATTTATAACATATTGTTACAGCAGTGCAAAACAATACCATAATTTGATAAAGAGCAGACCATGGGAATGGTAGAAAAAAGTCTCAAAGTTCCGATCGACTCCTGATAGTCCCCGACAGCAGGCGGCAGAAGGGAGAAACTCTCGCTGCCATAAACTTCCAGGCACCGACAACTGTCGATGCATTGGAAGCACCCGACCAGCCGACACCTTTCACCCTTAACCTATGATCTCTATTTCCAGTCTCACCCAACCTCAGTGGAAAAAACTTGCTTGCATTAACACTGCCTATACCCCTCATAATCGCCCAGTGCCGTGAAAGGCCTTTTTAAAGCAACACGCACAAAATGCTGGAGGAACTCAGCAGGTCAGGCGGCAGCTATGGAAACGAATAGACAGGCAACATTTCAGGCTGAGACCCTTCCTCGGGACAGGAAAGGAAGGGGGAAGATGCCAGAATAAAAAGGTGAGGGGAGGGGAAGGAGGACAGCTGGAAGGTGATTGATGAGGCCAGGTGGGTAGGAATGGTGAAAGGCTGGAGAGGAAGCAATCTGATAGGAGGAGAAGAGAGTGGACCATAGGAGAAAGGGAAGGAGGGGAGAAGAAGTAAGAGGCCAGAGTGGGAAAAAGAAGAAGAAGAGGGGAGGGTGAGGAAAGATATTTTCACTGGAAGGAGAAATTGATATTTGCGCGATCAGGTTGGGGGCTATTCCTGATGGAATATAAGGTGATGCTCCTCCACCCTGAGGGTGGCCTCTTCGCGGCACAGGGGGATCTGGTTTCATTTCTCCTACCCTCATTCCAAGCTGTAAGAGTATACTGCCGTTGGTTCGGGACAAGAGTGGCAGAGCAGCCTCAGTGAAATGAGGAGAGGACATGTCCCCGACAGTGATGGTCCTTAACGATGGATGCTGCCTTCATGAGGCACTGTCACTTAAACAGCACACATGAAATGCCGGAGGAGCTCAGCAGGTCAGGCAGCATTCATAGACATGGATAAACAGTCAATGCTTTGGGCCAAGACCCTCCATCAGGACTGGAGAGGAAGGGGGAAGAATAAGGTGGGGGAGGGAAAGGAGGGCAAGCTGTCAGCCGATAGGTGAAGCTAGGTAGTTGGGGAGGGGGGATGAAATAAAAAGCTTCCCCCACCTTTTTATCCTGGCATCTTCTTTTCCAGTCCTGACGAAGGGCCGGGGGCTGAAACGTTGACTGTTTATTCAGTTCCATGGATACGTATCTACTTGTTAGTCTGTCTTGTGTTTGTACATTCTCACTCTGTGTTAAGGTAATTTGGGTTTGGACAGCCGTTAGTGGGCATTGGGTGGCTGCTAAAATTAAAGAGTATAGTCACCTGTTCACCTGTTTGGTGGCAGAGAGAGGGGGTAAGCAGGAAGCACATATTTTTGTTGACCACTTGTCTGTGTTTGAATTTGATCCAATTACTTTTACATGAATTACAAAAGAATCAAATGATTTTATTGCTGGTTTGTAATAAAGGATCAAACATACCAAATTCTGTCAGTTGGAAGTGTGACATACTGCGCAATTCCCCTCACTTAAGGCCCATTTATATTTCTGTATCAAATCTACGCCATAGGTACGGCGTAGCAGCACACCCTACGCTGTAGCCTGACGCGCACCTCTCCAAAAATGTAACTACACGTCACGCCGACACAGACCACAATAACTGTGATTGATCTGCTTGGTAGCATCGCATTTCCTCCTACGCTGCAATAGCTTCCCACTGGGCAACTGAAGGGCAGGGAAGGAACTCTGGCTGCAATGCTTTCCATAAAGCTTTACAGACCTCTGAAATTATGGAGGACCCTGTGCTTGACGCCAGTTTGTAGCTGCTACAGCCTGCTGACTTCCACCTGAAGCTGAAACTCGAATGGTGATTGCCAGTCTCTGAGTATACTAAGCGTACACTGATGCGAAATAAATGGTTGGAGACGATGAACCAAATCGTCAAATCTACCTGCCGACATCTGAAAATATTTGAAATGCAGTTCCTCGTCCATGTCTCTCAGTGGCCGGACAAGCACAGAAAATTCACCCTCCTTCAGCTTCAGTCGCCATTGTTTGAAGTTTGAGTTTCTTCGTGTTGAGTTTCAACATGAAGGAACTCAACACAGTGGCATAGAAACCCCACCGCCAACTAGCGCTTTGGCGGTGAATTGCAGAGCGACGCAGACACACCAACACGTAAGTATAAATGCTCACAACAGCGTAGGCCACTTGCGTAGGCTATAGTGTAGGCTACTACGCAGAAGTATAAATTAACCTTTAGCCTCTCAGCAACCTTTAGTCTGTTTACAAGTAGTCACTACACCATAGATGCTGCCTGACCTACTGAGTTCCTCCAGCATTTTGTGTGTGTGTTGCTCTAGATTTCCAGCAACTGGGAAATTTCCTGTGTTTATGACCACCTTTTGAAGACGTCCTCAATGGTGAGGAGGGTTGTGCCTGTGATGAAGCTAAATGGATGCTCCAGCATTTTCAGTTTTTATTTCAGATTTCCAGCATCTGCACATTTGTTTAATAATTTGAATTGAATTGAATTGACTTTATTACTTACATGTTTCATATACATGAGGAGTAAAAATCTTTACACAACGATGTTGTCTAATATGCAATTTGCAATTGATAGAAATTTATAATAAATAATATGTACAATGGGATAGTCAATATAACATAGAAATACAGTTGTATCAGCATGAATTAATCAGTCTGATGACCTGGTGGAAGCTGTCCCAGAGCCTGTTGGTTCTGGCTTTTATGCTACGGTACTGTTTCCCAGTTGGTAGCAGCTGTAACAGTTTGTGGTTGGGGTGACTCGGGTCCCCAATGATCCTTCAGGCCCTTTTTACACACCTGATTTTGTAAATGTCCTGAATAGTGGGAAGTTCACATCTACAAATGCATTGGGCTCTCCATACCACTCTCTGCAGAGTCCTGTGACTGAGGGAAGTACAGTTCCCATAACAGGCAGTGATGCAGCCAGTCAGGATGCTCTCAATTGTGCCTCTATAGAAAGTTCTTAGGATTTGGGGGTCCATACCAATCTTCTTCAAATGTCTGAGGTGAGAGAGGTGCTGTTGTGCCTTTTTCACCACACAGCCGGTATGTACAGACCACGAGAGGTCCTCGGTGATGTATATGCCAAGAAGCTTAAAGCTGTTCACCTTCTCAACCCCAGATTCATTGATGTCAATAGGGGCTAGCCTGTCTCAATTCCTCCTGTAGTCCACAACCATCTCCTTTGTTTTTTGAGACATTGAGGGAGAGGTTGTTTTCCACTGTGCCAGGGCGATGACTTCTTCTCTGGGGGCTGCCTCGTTATTATTTGATGCATTTCTAGTCAAGGTGGTTTGTGTTACTTGAAAAGGAATCTGCAAAGAGTGGTGATCCCATGCACCTGCTGCTTTGAATCTGAATCCAAATTGGGTTTATTAACACTGACATAGAATATATAGTGAAATCTGTTGTTTTGCTGCAGCAGTACAGTGCAATATATTAAAAAATTACAATAAAAATATAAATTAAATAGTGCAAAAGAAGAATGGTGAGGAAGTGTTCATGGATTCATGGACCATTCAGAAATCTGATAGCAGAGGGGAAGAAGCTGTTACTAAAACACTGGGTGTGAGTCTTCAGGCTCCTAAATTACTATGTTACAATAAGAAATACTAAAATAAATAAGCTGTGCAAAAAAAAAGAGCAAGAAGTCTTTGTTGGTTCATGGGCCGCTCAGAACGCATTACCTATTCAGTAGAAGATGAGTAAAATAGCATAAATTAATCTCTGATCTGGGTGACATCCATAAACCATTCCCGTATCCCTCTCCTGCCTTATGATGTCAGCTGAACCCCTCAATTTACTGCCTACTGACTCAGTAGAATCATCCATAATTCGACATCATGTGATGCCCCTGGTTGCAATGAGGCCAGAACCTGTGAATTCAGACTTCCTCCCATTTATTTCTTCTCAATATGCGTTCATTTATTTCTAAATTTTCTTACATAAATTACGGTCTATTATAAGCTTACAAAGCTCTTGGAGAAGAATCAACTTTACGCCCCATCGGTTTTGCACTCTTGCTTTCAATTCTCACAAGGATAACCTCCTAAATGAATTAACTCTTTGATAGCTTTTGCCATCCTTACTGCAGAACAAGTTCACCTTTAGGGAGTACTGCACAAGAACTTTCTAGTCCCTTTGCACTTCCAATTAATGCAGACAAGGAGACAGAGAACACTACAACACAGAAATGGGCCACTTGGTCCATCTAGTTCATGCCAAACTGTTATTCTGTCTCATCCCATCAACCCTCCATACCCCTCTCATCCATGTACTTATCCGAACTTCTCTTAATTGTTGAACTAACCCACCCCTCCACACCCCCAACCACCACTACTTTATCATTTCCTGTCAGAGTCACCTTATGTACAAACACTCCTGTATGCAGCGTCAGTTTATGGACATACAAATAATCTATGTATATAATCTATCTTATTTATATTTATTGTGCTTTTTACTATTGTGCTCTTTTTCTTATTTTTTTTGGTATTGCATTGGATCTGGAGTGGCAATTATTTCATTCTCCTTTACACTTGTGTACTGGAAATGACATTAAACATTAATGTCATTTGCATTCAGGGCAGCAATCAACGTCCTGTCTGACTGTTCTTGGCCACCTTCTCTATTGTGTCCTAGCTGTGGTTCAGGATCCTCATTTCCGTCTCTATGGTACAGTGCCAAGTTGCCTTTGGTCTCCTGTGTTTTCTCCTCCCTTCCGGGGTCCAGCGAAGGGCTGTCTTGAAGATGGAGTCAGCCTTTCTTCTCATCATATGCCCAATCCATCTCCACCGTTTCCTCATGATGATTGTGGCCATGTCCTCTTGGTGACACTGGGCAGGATTGGAGATCTTTCTTGACCAGAAAATATGGATGATCTTCCAAAGACTCATGGTGTGGAATGACGGCAGCTTGGCAAGGTCTCCCTCTGTCATGTGCCAGCATTCTGACCTGTACACATACAAGAGTGTGGACAGAACACAGCTCTGGGACAGCTTCACCTTGGTGTGGACACTGTACTTGGTTGATGTCCGTACGTTACTCACAGACCTGAAGACATTTCTGACATTTAGCGTTAAGCAGACGCAATCCACCACCTCCATTGGCAGAATTCCGAACTTGCTCTCCTTTGGGAAAATATTCTATGCCTTTATTCCTTCTTCCCTCTGTCCTCAACACCAAAAGCTGGGCCCCACCTGGGAGAAAGCAGCCTACTTGATTTGCACCTTCCCACCCCTCCCAGGACCAAAACACTCCCTCACAAACCCCCTCATCATTACCGCCTACATTTTTGTCATTAACTATTACCACTGGGTATGAAAGTGTTTCACTCCTCTCCCGAAGATCCTTATCCAATCTGACCTACATGTGACCCAAGCTCTGAGCAATGTGGATTTTACCACATCACAGCTATTGAGACAACAATCACGGACAGACAGTAAATACCGGCTGTCGCACCAATGCCCACGGCTTGTAAATCGATTAAGAAAAAGAGTCGTTATTGGTCTTTTATTCTCATCTTATTGCATTTATTCAAAGTTTATTATTAATATTGGCATTAGAATTATAATTTGCTTATTATTACCACAGTGGAAAGCTTGTCTTGAATACTGTTCATAGGGCTGAGGTCATGACACAGAACATCGAGGCAGAACAAGATAAAGGAATAACAGAATACACAGTAAAGTGTTACAGCCAGAGAAAGTGCAGTGCAGGTAGACAATAAGGTGCAAGATAGATGGTGGACAAGAATCTCTCTTATTGTAGTTTGTTCATTATATACTGTGTAGTATGACATGGCCGATCATGGTCTTTCCATGACTACGATTATCCTTGGCAAATTTTACTACAGAAGTGGTTTGCCGTTGCCTTCTTCTGGGGATTGTCTTTACAAGATGGGTGACCCCAGACCTCAATACTGTTCAGGGATTGCCTGTATGGTGTCAGTGGTCACACAACCAGGACTTGAGATACACATCAGCTGCTCGTATGACCACCTACCACCTGCTCCTATGGCTTCACCTGACCCTGATCGGGGAGTTGGGGGGGGTGGGGTGCGCGAGGTCTAAGTAGGTGCTACACTTTGCCCAAGGGTGATCTGCAGGTTGCAGAGGGAGGGAGCGCCTTACACCTCCTTTGGTAGAGACGTACTTCCACCCTGCCATTAATTGTAGAGGGGAACCACTTAATAGCCTTAGAACAGCGGGGCAGCAGCTGTCCTTCAGTCTGATGGTACGTGCTTTCAGGATTTTGTATCTTTGTCCTGATGCCAGAGGGGAGAAGAAAGAAGGCCTGGGATGGTGGAGGCTTTGATCATGCTGCCTGTTTTCCTGAGGGAGTGAGAAGTTTCGACAGAGTCCATGGAGGGGAGGCTGGTCTCACCAGTTCTGAAGCTGGATAGTTCGTGGTGACGCTTTTCCATGTCATTAGTTTACAAAGTCCGGCTGGCTATAGACACGGGCCAGTGTCAGGAAATACTTCTGTGTACTGAGGAAGGTAATTCCTACGCAAAAGTAATAACCGCGCAGTGATAAAGATTTGAATTTAAAAATGGTTTTGTTGAAATGTTTGGCAGAAGTTTAGCCGGAACCACAGCATAGTTTTAATGAAACCAAGATGCTCAGACTGAAGGAGGCCACGTTGATGTTCAGTCCTTCAATCTAAATATTAACCCATGCATGATGTTAACCTAATTGTAGTGAAGAGCCAAAGAGATTTTAATTCCTTCTTTTTTTTTGATGCTTTCTTCTCTATTTGACTATGTTGAAAGCCGAAATATTCATATCCACATTTAATTATTGATGCGGCATAGCAAATTTTGCTGTTTATTAATTCTAAATAATTTATGGCCTGAGATGCCATTTTACACATGTAATGGATTAAATTGTAATGAAAGTATGGATTTTAGTGTATTTTATATAAAATATTAAGATCACAGGTTTTTTTTTACTTTCCTGTACACAAGGATTTGATTGTTAAGGTCTGAGCCAACTCTTACATTAAAAAGAACTCAGTAATTAAGGTGTCTGTTTCATATCCATGATGAGAAGAACCATGGTTTAAAAATTTATTCCAGTCTTGCTGAGATGGCATGGAATATTAGATACCTTAAAATATTTTGACACTCCTTAAATTTTGGTGTAACATCCTCAGTGCAGCTGAAGTTATTAATTATCTCAGGAAGCTCGCAACTATCCAGGATAAAGCAGCCCACATGACTGACACAGCACTTCCCAGCTTAAAGATTTACAGCATGTAACCCCGATGTTACATCCCAAACCCTCAGCCTCTCTCATCAAGAGGAGATCTTCAGTAGGTGATGCATCAAGAAGGTAGCATCCAGCATTAAGGGCCCTCATCATCCAGGACATGCCCTCTTCTGATTGGTACCAACAGGGAGGAGGTACAGGAGTATGACAACACACACTCAACATTTTAGGAACAGTTTTTTCCCAATCGCTGTCAAATTTCTGAATGGGCCCAGGAACGCATGACACTACCTCACTTTTCACTCTCATAGAAACATAGAAACATAGAAAATAGGTGCAGGAGTAGGCCATTCGGCCCTTCGAGCCTGCACTTCCATTCAGTATGATCATGGCTGATCATCCAACTCAGAACCCTGTACCTGCCTTCTCTCTATACTCCCTGATCCCCTTAGCCACAAGGACCTTAGCTAACTCCCTCTTAAATATAGCCAATGAACTGGCCTCAACTGTTTCCTGTGGCAGAGAATTCCACAGATTCACCACCCTCTGTGTGAAGAAGTTTTTCCTCATCTTGGTCCTAAAAGGCCTTTATCCTCAAACTGTGACCCCTCGTTCTGGACTTCCCCAACATTGGGAACAATCTTCCTGCATCTAGCCTGTCCAATCCCTTTAGGATTTTATACGTTTCAATCAGATCCCCCCTCAATCTTCTAAATTCCAGTGAGTATAAGCCTAGTCGATCCAGTCTTTCATCATATGAAAGTCCTGCCATCCCAGGAATCAATCTCTTTTTGCACTTTTTAAAAAATACTTATTGTAACTTATAGTAGTTTCCATGTATTGCACTGTACTACTGCCACAAAACAACAAATTTCCTGATGTATGTCACTGTTAATAAGCCTGATTGTGATTCTGGTTCAAAGGCAGCAGAACAACACTCCCTGCAGATTCCTTTTCAAGCCGCACACACCACCTCGACCGAGAAATGCATTAGACTATTAACCAAAGCTGCAGATGCAGGAAATCTGAAAGAAAAACCGAAAGAGTTGGAACATTCAGCTAGCTCCATTACAGGTACAGCCCTCCCCGACATTGAGGACATTTTCAAGAGATGGTCCACCTTGAAAAGAGACAAGACCTTCACCATCCAGAACATGCCCTCTTCTCATTACTACCATTAGGGTGGAGATACATATTCAATGATTCAGGAACAGTTTATCCAACATCAGATTTCTGAATGGCTCATGGATCCATGAACACTACGAAGGGTCTCGGCCTGAAATGTCGACTGTACCTCTTCCTAGAGATGCTGCCTGGCCTGCTGCGTTCACCAGCAACTTTGATGTGTGTTGCATGAACACTACTGTTATGTTCTGACTCAAAGGAAGACACAGTTTCATTTGTTTGTATACATGTGCAGTCAGATGACAGTAGACTTCAACTTGTCATGATTCATCCCTCAGAGCCCTTTCAAAGCAAGAACTACTTCCCTTTAACCATTTATTTCTTAAACGAACCTGCACAACACTTATCACTATCTCAGAACAATATCGCTATGACCATTTTAAACACTTTGCACTAGAATAGACTTTTTTTGTTAGTTCCATTCGTTGGACGTAATTCAGAAGAGGCATGTCTCAGGTGGTTGATGGTTGGGTTGAATTGTTCTCCAATTTTGGCAACTTATTTGCAAATGTTTCATCACCACATCAGTGTGCCGTTGATTGTGGTGTGTCCTCCAACTCCTTGGCGTTTGTATACTTTTCAATCAGCTGATTGGTCGTCATTTCAGAAACTCAATTGTGATGTGGGGAGGAAACCTCGTTGCTGATTGACTATGTGACGAACTACATTGAGGAGAGCACTCTGCAGACCAGAAGAATGAGCTAAGCTGTGAGACAAGACCAATGTGGTCTACAAAATCCAAGGTGGGGACTGCAGCAAACTGGGAGAAAACTACCCACAAGGATCCATGAACATTATCTGGCTGTAAAGTACCATGACCAACTCTCCCTAATCTCTACCCATGAAGATCGAGAGGGGCACAAATTCAGCTGGGCATCAGTGAAAGTCATGGCGCAAGCGAACACACAGCATGCAAGAGAATTGCTAGAATTCTGTAAACAAGCACGTAGACCTCGATCCTACCTATGAGCAAAATTCCCCAGACCACTGCGCACGAAGTTCGTCACATAGCCAATCAGAGACGAGATCAGAGAACAACTCAACCCAACCAGTTCTAATTGTGCCTTTTCTTGCATAATTTTATCATTTATGTTTAGAATCTGAATCAGAATCATGCTTATTATCACTGATATATGTCTTGAAATTTGTCCTTTTTTGCTGCAGCAGTACAGTGCAATAAATTTTAAAAAATACTATAATAATAATATAAATAAATAGTGCAAAGGAGGAATAGTGAGGGAGTGTTCATGGTTTCGTGGACCATTCAGAAATTAGATAGCGGAGGGGAAGAAGCTGTTACTAAAGTACTGGGTGTGGGTCTTCAGGTTCCTGCACTGCCTCGCTGATGGTGGTAATGAGAAGAGGGCATTTCCCGGGTGATGGGGGTCTGTAATGATGGATGTTGCCTTCTTGAGGCACTGAGTTGTGAAGATGTCCTCGATGGCGGGGAGGATGATGCCCATGACGGAACTGGCTGACTCTGCAGACCTCTGCTTCTTTTCCCGATCCTGTGCACTGGCCCCAACACAGAACGCTCTCCGCAGTATCTCTGTAGGAACTTGCCTTCCTTGTGAATGTTGTGTCTCTTACGCCACGTCCCTGTGATGCTGCTGAAAACAAGTTTCCATTGCACCTGTCATGCATGTAGTTGTGCATATGACAATAAACTCGACTTAAACTCAAATCTTTCTCCTCAGTTTAACCCCTGCTCTTCTGGTTTCAACATCCAATGACTGTTCTCCTCCTCCCCACCCCCCCCGGCCCGGTATATATGCAAATGATACTGAGAACATGAGTTGTAGAGTCCTTGAAAGTGAGTCTGTAGGTTGTGGAGTCAGTTCAGAGTTGAGCTAAGTGACAATATCCACACTGGTTCAGGAGCCTGATGGTTGAGGGAACTATTTCTGAACCTGGCGGTGTGGGACCTCATTTCCGATTGCAGCAGTGAGAAGGGAGTATGATGGTGGAGATCCTCAATATTGAGGATGAACCAATAAATACAACATGAATTTGAGTAGCTCTGCATCCCCATTTCAGCAACAGCAACAACTGCTGTTTATTTATTTATTGATTGATTGAGACACCGCCCTTCAAACCATGCTGCCCAGCAACCCCTGATTTAACTCTAGCCTAACCATGGGACAATTTACAATGACCAATTAATCTACTAACCGGTACGTCTTTGGACTGTGGGAGGAAACCAGAGCACCCGGAGGAAACCATGCGGTCATGAGGAAAATGTACAAGTTCCTTACAGGCAGCAGCGAGAGTTGAACCTGCGTCACTGGTACTGTAATACATTGTGCTAACCGCTATGCTAGCAGGCCAGCCTAAAGCTTCCTTACATCTGACAAGCCACAGATCCATCATCAAACACTGTGCTGAGTTTGTACGCTCTCCCTGTGACCTTTGTGCTTTTTCTCTCCCATACGAGGGTTGATGGGCAAATTACTCACTGTAAGTTGCCCCTAGTGTGTGAGTGCCAATAGGAGGGTGGGCATTGGCGTAGGGTGTGCTCGGCATGACCTTGATGGGCTGAAGGACCCATTTCAATGCTGAATGACAAGAATACGCATTGAAGAGGAGGCTTTCAGCAGAAGAGATGGAGGGGAAGTTTCAGAGTGGTTGCAAGGATACTTGACGTGGTTACACAGAGCTGATGTTCCTGGGTTATTCTGGGATTACATTCATAATCTGAAGTCATGAGTTCAAAAGCCACCGTGGCAGCTGTGGAATGTGAGTTCCATTAATTGCACAAATCTAGAACTAAGAAACTTGCACCAGTAATGGTAACTGCAAAGTTAAAAACATTTATCTATCTATTTATTGATTTATTTATTGATTGATTGATTGATTTATTGATTGAGATACAACGTGGAATGGGTCTTCTGGCCCTTTGGGTTATGCTGCCAGCAGCCCCCGATTTAACCCCGGCCAGATCACGGGACAATTGACAATGACTAACTAACCTACCATCTGGTACATCTTTGGACTGTGGGAGGAAACCGGAGCACCCGGAGGAAACCCACGCGGCCGAGGGGAGAATGTACTGACAGGTAGCAGTGCGAATTGAATCTGGGTCGATAGTACTGTAAAGCAAAGAGACAAGAGAGACTGCAGTTGCTGGGAATCTAGAGCAATACACACAATGTGCTGGAGGAGCTCAGCAGGTCAGGCAGCATCTATGGATTCGAACAAGCAGTCGATGTTTCGGGCGAAAACCTCCAGCACGTTGCATGCAGTACCTTAAAGTGTTATGCTAACCACTACACTACCATGCCACCCCAATTTGTCACGTGTACACTGAAGTGTCAAAACATGCAGTGAAACACGTGTCAACAACAAACACAGTCCTAGGGCAGCCCGCAAGTGTTGCCATGCTTCAAGCAGCAAGGTAGCACGCCCACAACTTACCTACTGTAACTGTTCAACTTTGGAATGAGGGAGGAAACTGTAGCACCTGGAGTAAATCCACATGGTCGTAGGGAGAACGTACAAACTGCTTACAGACAGCGGTAGGAGCTGCACCCTGATATTACTGCTGTCATGGTAAAGTGTAACTTACGCTAACAACTATACTAGTGAATATGTAGCATAAACACCCGTCAGGTTTCCTCTGGGGAAGAAAGTCTGCTGGTTTTACCAAGTGAGGTTGTTCATGGCTTCACACCCAGAGTGACATGATTGGCTCCAGTCCCCTCTCTAGATGGTCTGGCTCCATCCGGTGAACAAAGACGGCTCTGGGCCTGTACTTGGTGGAGTTTAGAAGAATGAGGTGTGATCTCGCTGAAACCACTGAAAGATAGAGTGGATGTTTCCTATAGTGGGGGAGTCGAGAGGGCACAGCCTCAGAAGAGAGGTATGTCCCTTTAGAACAGAGGTGAGAAGGAATTTCTTTAGCCAGAGGGAAGTGAATCTGTGGAATTCATTGTCACAAATGACTGTGGAGGCTAAGCCATCGGGTATATTGAAAGCAGAGGATGATAGGTTCTTGATTGGCAAGGATGTCAGGGCTTATGGAGTGAAAGCAAGAGAATGGTATTGAGAGGGAAAATAAATCAGCTATGATTGAATGGTGGAGCAGACTCAATGGACCGAATGGCCTAATTCTGCTCCTATGTCTTATGGTCGAACAACCACAAAAATATTAAAAATCTGTGGTCTGATCTGCATTTGATGACAACACTTTGATAAGTGCACATGAAATACAAATAACATCTTTCATGTTAGTTTAGGGTAATAATTTGCAACAGAATTAGATTATATTTGTCAAACAAGTCCCTGAGAATTGCTGATGTGGTTATAAGGTTGCTGGGTAACTTCTGATTATAATTCTGTGGTGAGTGGAATAGAGTGGCTGAGAGGTTCCATGTCACAGCATTCCTGAAGAAATCATCTCGAAGTCATAAATCACATCTTTCTATGAGAGAAAACTGGAAGCAGCATTTCCTTTTCATATTTCCACAGCTTTTACCTTTGATTTGTTATAAAGGTGCGTCCCCTTGTCACACTGATGTCTATTGAGAGGAGTCCGTGTTCAATTATTAATGCAGTTTAACGCAACATACAATGGAATACCTGGGACTATGGTTAATGTGGTAAGTCAGGTTTGCTGAAATCTAATTGCGGCATTTGTAGCAGAGGAGGTGCTTGGCGATTCAGTTCTCATACTCGAAACTTCATGGAAAAAAAATTGAACTTATCTCTTCGCAGCCCACGACTGTCAAGGCTCTGATACTTGGCACCGACAATTTTGAAGCCCCTGACACTTGGATGACCCTGGTGGTTGGTTTTGTAAAGGTTCCCAGCGCCGTGACAAGGGTCAAGTTGCTAGGCAACGATGTTTCTCAGGATCTGGCAGATCTTTTGTTATAAAGCAGCATCACTTATGGCAAAAGGCACAAGCTAGGGTCATTGGAGGGTCAAAGTCAGCATCTAATAACCATGCACAATGGACTTGAGACGAATGCATCCTTGCTACCAAATCCTGGGAGCAACGCCATTCTTTTCAGGTCAAGTGACAGGCCCAGGATGCCATCATGACCGAACACAGAGAGCTTCAAAGTGACGGAAATATTCTTCACTTGGTTTTTGTTTAATAAATCAGTTTAGTTCTCTGCTGGCCTGTATTTGTCTACAGAATGCTGTGTTAATGTTCTGTGGTTGTACAGCTGTAACAGGCCAAGAGAAGCTCTGTGAAGTTCAATCATATGAATAGTAATGAGACCCAAGGGGTTAATCTTACGCTAATTAGGTGCTATCTGCTTTTAACACTAAGTCTATTAATTTGGGTACACACCATCATCAACTATGACATCATCAGAAATGCATTTGGTTGAGAGTTCTAAAACCTCTTTATTGACTAAGAAAACCCCGTTGTGATATGTGCTACTGAAAATTGCCAGGATTTTTGTGCAGAGAATCAGAAGGCATCAGTAGTGATTTCAATCGTTCCACAGTACTTTTCTTCCTAAGATCAATACTGCCAGGACAATCTAATATTGTAATTTACATTTGAAATGGCTGAAGGTTGATCGTTGAAGAACTAATATTGAGTTCATCCAGTCATTTCACTTATTGCAATGAAGTTGCCTGTTTTCTTGAGCCAAGAAAGTGGATGGGAAAATGGAATTCTGCAGTGTGCGATTATTTATTTATGCGAAGCAGGCTCTTCTGGCCCAGCAAGCCCATGCCACCCAGCAACTCCCGATTTAACACTAACCTAGTCACAGGACAATTTACAACAACCAATCAACCTACTAACCTGCACGTCTTCGGACTGTGGGAGGAAACTGGAGCACCTGGAGGAAACCCATGTGGTCATGGGGAGAACATTTAAGTTCCTTATAGACGGCGTTAGAATTGAACTCTGAACGTACCAGAGGCACCCCTTCTTCTATTTGTTTTAAAATTAGTCAAAATCTTTTCCCTTCTCTGACAACTACTCATAATAATGTACGCACAATAATTTACGACAGTTTAACACTGAAGCAGAGAATAACAGAGAGAGGGTCAGAGAGAGAGAGAGAGAGAGAGGGAGACCACCTTCGGGAATTTTGACCTAGGAGACATTTTCGTCAAAACTATTTATAAAGTGAGCGCCAGAGAAACGATTAAATGACAGGGAAAAGTAATCAGTTCCAGACATTCTGTTCCTTAAAAACTAGCTTGTTTTCCCTAGATTAGCTGACTTCTTCATTTTTAGCTGGAGTTAATAATTGTATACGCTTCTGGAGTTAATAATTGTATATGCTTCTACCATGGACAACAATTTGAGGGAATTGCATCCTATTTGTATTTAAAACCGGTGCCTGGTATTGTTTAAAATTTGTAGCCACTTAGTTCAATTCTTCACATCCAACAACAGCACATAAGGGAGGTGGGAAGCAACTGCCTCAGAAAACAGCAGCCATCACCTTGACAACGAAGTCCAGGGGTCAGGAGACCGCGGTAGAAGCTCACTGAGGTATGAGAAATGGAGGACGCAGGGGACGCTGGAAGATTCTCGTTGACCAGTTGAGTTCTGAGGATCGCGAGGGAGCACGCCGTCCCTTCTCAGGGAGAACAGAGCCCGAGTTCTGCCAACTGAAGCAAGATGGGCATGGCAACTAATTGAGCCCAGCAGCCAAAGGTTGCTAAATATGACATTTCACAACGAACATCAAAATCTGAAGAAAGGAACAGGCTTAGTTTGGGGATTTCAATGTTTTCTTCAAATTCTACCAGACAAGCAAAGGAGCAGTCATGGTCCAGGAAAAAAAAATGCCTACACCACAAAAGTGAATCTAGTTAAAATGTTCCAGGTTTCAATTGGTCAGTTATTGCAAACTGAATTAACCATTAAAGGAATGATGTGGAAGTTATAGAGAGGGTGCGGATGAGATTTACCAAGATGCTGCGTGAATTAGAGAGCATGTCTTATAAGGATAGGTTGAGTGAGATAGGGCTTTTTCTTTGGAGTAAACAAGGATGAGAGGTGACTTGACAGAGGTTGACAAGATGACAAGAGGCATTGATCGAGTGGCCAGCCAGAGAATTTTTCTCAGGGTGGAGGTGGCTAATACCAGGTGGGCATAATACTGAAGAAAATTATTGGGGGGGTGATGTCAGAGGTTACACAGAGTGGTAGGTGCATGGAACGTGGTGGTGGTAGAGGCAGATTATTGGGGCCATTTAAGAGTCTCTTAGATAGGCACATGGATGAAAGAAAAATGGAGGACTGTGTGGGAGGGAAGGGTTAGATAATCTTGTAGTGAGTAGGTTAAAAGTTTGACTCAACATTGTCAGCCAAGGGGCCTGTACTATGCAATGCTGTTTCAGGGTCTATGTTCGACATTCTTTAAAATCTTGTTTAAAGCTTGTTTCTATGAGTAATGGAAGTTACTAATCCAGAACTATCAATCTCCATTTTAATAGACAATAGGTGCAGGAGTAGGCCATTCGGCCCTTCGAACCAGCACTGTGATCATGGCTGATCATCCACAATCAGTATCCAGTTCCTGCCTTATCCCCATAACCTTTGATTTCACTATCTTTAAGAGCTCTATCCATCTCTTTCTTGAAAGCATCCAGAGGCTTGGCCTCCTCTGCCTTCTGGGGCAGAGCATTCCACATATCCACCACACTCTGGGTTAAATATTCTCAATGACTTGGTCTTCACAGCCCTCTGTGGCAATTAATTCCACAGATTCACCACACTCCAGCTAAAGAAATTCTTCCACACCTCTGTTCTGAAATGACATCCTTCTATTCAGTGGCGGCCAAATCATCGGGTATATTTAAAACGGAAGTTGATAAGTTCTTGATTAGTAAGGGTGTTCAAGGTTATGGGGAGAAGGCAGCAAAATATGGTTGAGAGGAAAATTAATTCAGCCATGATTGAATGACAGAGCAGATGCGATGGGCTGAATAGCCTAATTTTGCTCCTGTGCCTTATAGTCTGATGATGAATGTTGTCTTCTTGACTTATTTCCAAGGTGGGATGGTGTACAGATTGGAAGTCTCATGGTCCCCAACCACATCCTACAGAGTCAGGATAGCTTATCAATGCCTCTGCTTTCTGAGGAGGCTGAAGAGAGTGGGACTATACTCTTGTCATTCTGCAGCTGCACAGTGGAGAGCATCCTAACAAGTGGCGTCACTGCATGGTACAGACACTGCACTGTGGCGGACTGGAAGGCTCTATGGTGGGTGGTCAAGACTGCCCAATGCATCACTGGCACTGGCCTCCCACCATCAAGGACATATATACATAAACATATCAGAAAAGGTCCAGTATCAGCATGAAGGATCCCATCCACCCTGCTCATGGACTGTTTGTCCCACTCCCATTAGAGAGGAGGCTATGTAGCATCCACACCAGGACCACCAGACTCAAAAACAGTTACTTTCCCCAAGCAGCAAGGCTGATCAACACCTCCACCCACTAACCCACCCCTCCACACCCTCAACCACCACTACTTTATCATTTCCTGTCGACACTCTTGTGCCTAGCGTCACTTTAGAGACAGACAAATAATCTATGTATATATAGGCATCCGTTAGTCTCCTGAAACCATGGATTTGCGCCTTGGAAGGTTGTATGGAAGACCGGCAGTTGCCCATGCTGCAAGTCTCCCTCTCCACGCCACTGATGTTGTCCAAGGGAAGGGCACTAGGGCCGATACAGCTTGGCACTGGTGTCGTCGCAGAGCAATGTGTGGTTAAGTGCCTTGCTCAAGGACACAACACGTTGCCTCGGCTGGGGCTCGAACTAGTGACCTTCAGATCACTAGACTGACACCTTAACCACTTGGCCACGCGCCAACAATCTATGTATATAAGCTATCTTATTGTGCATTTTTTTTACTGTGTTCTTTATCTTTATTGTGGTATTTTGTGCTGCATCAGATCTGGAGTAACAATTATTTCGTTCTCCTTTACACTCCTGTACTGGAAATGACATTCAACAACTTTGAATCTTGAACCTTGAATTTTGAAGTGATGGTGCTCCCATGCACCTGAAACTATTGCCCTCCTGGTACTTGAAGTCACAAGTCAGGGAGGTGCTGCCTGCGTAGCCTGGAGGAATAACTATGTGCCATTTATAATAATTGTGCACTTTATATATGGCAGACACTATGGCGGGAATAAATGTTTAGATTTCACCCCTTCCTTCCTGCTGCTTCAAATAGTGGCCTCTATATTCTTGATGTGTTGTATGTTTAAGATTAGAAGACAGGTGGCTTACCTGTTCTGGATGTGGTGACCTGGGACACGTGATGCCATTTCCTATCTGGCCAGTAGAGGGAGTCTCATCCTGGAAGCAATGCATTCAAAGTTCAAAGTTCAAAGTACTTGTATGTCACCATTTACTACACTGAGATTCACTGTCTTGCAGGAAAAACAGAGAAATAGAATCGAATCAATGAAAAACTATACACAAAGACAGAACAACAACCAATGTGCAAAAGAAGACTATCTGTGCAAATAAAAACATACAGTAAGTAAATAAATAATACTGAAAATACGAGTTTTAGAGTCCTTGAACGCGAGTCCACAGGAGATGAAAGTTAGTAAATGCGTCAGATTGTTGAACCTTTCATCAGAGTCCTGAGGAAGGGTCTCGACACGACACATCAGCTGTTTATTCCTCCCTAGATGCTGCCTGGCTTGCTGAGTTCCTCTGGTGATGTGTGTTCAAGATTTCCTTTTCTCTTTTTCAATATTTTTATTGATTTCTTACATAAAAGAATACAGAGTACAGTAAGATTTATAACATATATCGATTACAATATATTGGAATCACAAATATAGTTTCATTACCCCATATCTGTATACATTAAATTTAAACATAATATTGAGAAGATATACTTTTATTATACAAAAAAAATCTAGACCCACTACCAGAAAAAAACAGCTGTTTGGTTAAAGAAAAGAGAAAAGGAAAAAATCCTTATCATATAATAAAACATATTGTTAGCCAACATCTGTGCTTAATAGCAAATCAAAGATTTCCAGCACCTGCAGAATCTCTTGTGTTTATAGTCATTGTTAGATACCTGGCCATAAGCAAGCCGAGAAACAGAAGCCCATATAGACAGCTAATGTGAAACAGACTGTCAGAGAGAGGAATCAAGTCCCTTCAGGAGAGAAGAGCACAGTCACGTAGTGGTTAGCAGGGCACTTTACGGTACCATCAGCAAGGGTTCGATTCCCACTGCTGCCTGTAAGGGGTTTATACGTTCTCCCTGTGACCACAGGTTTCCTCTCGGTGCTCCAGTTTCCTTCCACAGTCCAAAGATGTACCGGTTGGTAGGTTAATTGGTCATTGCAAATTGTCCTGTGATTAGGCTGGAGTTAAATTGGAGGATTGCTGGGCAGCACGGCTCAAAGGTCCAGAAGGGCCTGTTCCGTGTTGTACTGTATCTTGATAAATAAATAAAATCAATAGAAAGAAAAGAATTCAACAGCACATGCAATCCTTGATTTACAAAAAGGATGAATCCTTGGAAAATGGTAAATTTAAAATGCAAAAGGGTTGTCCAAATGGGGAAGAAAGTGTTTGTAAACTGCCCCAATAAGTCAATTGTTTTAATAATGCAGATTTGGAATTCGATTGTTTCTAAAGGGTATTTGAAAACTAGACAGCGCAGTGGCAAAGTTAATAGAGCCACTGACTCCTTGAGCTGGGGTGCTGTCTGTGCAGTTTCACGGCATCATGCTATCATTGTGGATAGATTAATGCTTTACAGTGCCAGTCATAATGTCACGGTTCAATTCTCGCTGCTGCCTGTAAGAAGTTTGTATGTTCTCCCCATGACTGTGTGGGTTTCCTCTCACATTCCAATGACGTATGGGTCGGAGTTAGTGAATTGTAGGCATGCTGTGTCGCTGCTGGAAGTGTGGCTACAGTTGTGGCTGCCCCCAGCACAATCCTCGCTGTTTAATTTGACACAAAATGACACATTCAACCTCATATTTTGGTGCACATGGGACCAATAAAGCTCACCTTTTTCATTTTTTTCTTTCTCTTCGTGACTATGTGAGTTTCCTCTGAGTGTTCTGATTTATTCCGACATCCCAAAGATGTGTGGTTTGGCAGTTCAATTGCCCGTAGTGTGTAAGTGTGTAGGCAAGCAGCAGATTCTGGGAGGAGCCTGACAAAAATGTGAGGAGGACAAATTACATTTATGTAGGAATAGTGTAAATGAGTGGTTGAGGGCTCCAGCAGATTCAATGGGCTGAAGGGCCTGTGTCTGTGCTGTCTGAGTCTGTGACTATGGAATACTGCTGGTACAAGATATTAGAAGAATCTATTCTCTGGTGGGAGGTCAAGGCTAAACAACTTAAAGTGTGGCCGTTGGAAAGATGGGTGAACACAAAAAAATAGAGATTAGCTTTATCATATGTCCAGTAACATTGAAATATCAAAATATGCAGTGAAAACTATTGTTTGAATGCAGCTTGTTCCACACTCTCACCACCTTCTGAGTGAAGAATTTCCCCCTCATGTTGCCCTTAAATATTTCACCTTTCACCACTAACCAAAGACTTCTAGTTCTCATCTCACTCAATCTCCATGGAAAAAGCCTGCTTGTATTTACCCAATCTGTCTGTCTGTCTAGGTACCATATCCGATGCGGACTTTGGTGACCATGGTTTTCCATATAGATCTATTCTTCGTTTTTTGGATGACTTCCATTTCCTCGATGTGTAGCCACCTGGCTATGCTTTTGATGTACATAAGCCGAGGTCTTCCTCTGGGTTTACTCCCCTCAATCTTTCCAGAGAGTATGAGTTTTTCCAGTTCATCTTTCCGCATGATGTGTCCTAGGAATCTGAGTTGTCTTTCTCTTATTGTTGGTACGAGTGATCGAACTGCTTGGGCTCTTCTGAGAACTTCTTCATTTGATGTGTGTGTGGTCCATGATATTTTTAACATTCTCCTGTAGAACCATAATTCAGCTGCTTTTAGTCTCTTTTCCATTGCTGGAGAAATGGTCCAGCATTCACTTCCATAAGTCAGGATGGAATAAATGTAGCACTGCAGTATTCTGTTTTTAGTGTATGTGCTCATCTTTCTGTCTGCTAATATGGTCTTCATTTTTTGAAAAGCTGCTTTCACCATTGCTATTTTGTATTTGATATCTGTGTCACACCTGCCATCACTTGTTATTAGGCTGCCAAGATATTTGAATTTGTTGACTTGTTTGATGTTTGTATTTCCGAACGTGATCACACATTGTGAGATGTTTGTCTTTCTGGAGATGACCATGAGTTCTGTCTTCTTGGTGTTGATTGAGAGGCCTCTGCGATTACTTTCTGCTGCCACTATAGCGAGTAGTTCTTGAAGTTTTGTTTCTGAGTCAGCTATTAGTATTATTACCCTATCTAGTGGGCAAAAAAGTGGCAGATGGAATACAATGTTGGGAAATGTATGAGAATCCATTTTGTTAAAAGGAACAATAGTGCAGACTATTATCTAAATGGGAAGAAGGTTCAAACATCAGAGGTGCAGAGAGGCTTAGCAGTTCTCGTGTAAAACTCCCAGAAGGTTAATTTACAGGTTGAATCTGTGGTAAAGAAAGTAAATGCAATGTTGGCATTTATTTCAAGGGGAATAGAATATAGAAACATAGAAACATAGAAAATAGGTGCAGGAGTAGGCCATTCGGCCCTTCGAGCCTGCACCGCCATTTATTATGATCATGGCTGATCATCCAACTCAGAACCCCGCCCCAGCCTTCCCTCCATACCCCCTGACCCCCGTAGCCACAAGGGCCATATCTAACTCCCTCTTAAATATAGCCAATGAACTGGCCTCAACTGTTTCCTGTGGCAGAGAATTCCACAGATTCACCACTCTCTGTGTGAAGAAGTTTTTCCTAATCTCGGTCCTAAAAGGCTTCCCCTCTATCCTCAAACTGTGACCCCTCGTTCTGGACTTCCCCAACATCGGGAACAATCTTCCTGCATCTAGCCTGTCCAATCCCTTTAGGATCTTATACGTTTCAATCAGATCCCCCCTCAATCTTCTAAATTCCAACGAGTACAAGCCCAGTTCATCCAGTCTTTCTTCATATGAAAGTCCTGCCATCCCAGGAATCAATCTGGTGAACCTTCTTTGTACTCCCTCTATGGCAAGGATGTCTTTCCTCAGATTAGGGGACCAAAACTGCACACAATACTCCAGGTGTGGTCTCACCAAGGCCTTGTACAACTGCAGTAGTACCTCCCTGCTCCTGTACTCGAATCCTCTTGCTATAAATGCCAGCATACCATTCGCCTTTTTCATCGCCTGCTGTACCTGCATGCCCACTTTCAATGACTGGTGTATAATGACACCCAGGTCTCGTTGCACCTCCCCTTTTCCTAATTGGCCACCATTCAGATAATAATCTGTTTTCCTATTTTTGCCACCAAAGTGGATAACTTCACATTTATCCACATTAAATTGCATCTGCCATGAATTTGCCCACTCACCCAACCTATCCAAGTCACCCTGCATCCTCTTAGCATCCTCCTCACAGCTAACACTGCCACCCAGCTTCGTGTCATCCGCAAACTTGGAGATGCTGCATTTAATTCCCTCATCCAAGTCATTAATATATATTGTAAACAACTGGGGTCCCAGCACTGAGCCTTGCGGTACCCCACTAGTCACCGCCTGCCATTCTGTAAAGGTCCCGTTTATTCCCACACTTTGCTTCCTGTCTGCTAACCAACTCTCCACCCACACCAATACCTTACCCCCAATACCATGTGCTTTAAGTTTGCACACTAATCTCCTGTGTGGGACCTTGTCAAAAGCCTTCTGAAAATCCAAATATACCACATCCACTGGTTCTCCCCTATCCACTCTACTAGTTACATCCTCAAAAAATTCTATGAGATTCGTCAGACATGATTTTCCTTTCACAAATCCATGCTGACTTTGTCCGATCATTTCACCGCTTTCCAAATGTGCTGTTATCACATCCTTGATAACTGACTCCAGCAGTTTCCCCACCATCGACGTTAGGCTAACCGGTCTATAATTCCCCGGTTTCTCTCTCCCTCCTTTTTTAAAAAGTGGAGTTACATTAGCCACCCTCCAATCCTCAGGAACTAGTCCAGAATCTAACGAGTTTTGAAAAATTATCACTAATGCATCCACTATTTCTTGGGCTACTTCCTTAAGCACCCTGGGATGCAGACCATCTGGCCCTGGGGATTTATCTGCCTTCAATCCCTTCAATTTACCTAACACCACTTCCCTACTAACATGTATTTCGCTCAGTTCCTCCATCTCACTGGACCCTCTGTCCCCTACTATTTCTGGAAGATTATTTATGTCCTCTTTAGTGAAGACAGAACCAAAGTAATTATTCAATTGGTCTGCCATGTCCTTGCTCCCCATAATTAATTCACCTGTTCCTGTCTGCAGGGGACCTACATTTGTCTTTACCAGTCTTTTCCTTTTTACATATCTATAAAAGCTTTTACAGTCCGTTTTTATGTTCCCTGCCAGTTTTCTCTCATAATCTTTTTTCCCCTTCCTAATTAAGCCCTTTGTCCTCCTCTGCTGAACTCTGAATTTCTCCCAGTCCTCAGGTGAGCCACTTTCTCTGGCTAATTTGTATGCTTCTTCTTTGGAATTGATACTATCCCTAATTTCTCTTGTCAGCCACGGGTGCACTACCTTCCTTGATTTATTCTTTTGCCAAACTGGGATGAACAATTGTTGTAGTTCATCCATGCAACCTTTAAATGCTTGCCATTGCATATCCACCGTCAATCCTTTAAGTGTCATTTGCCAGTCTATCTTAGCTAATTCATGTCTCATACCTTCAAAGTTACCCCTCTTTAAGTTCAGAACCTTTGTTTCTGAATTAACTATGTCACTCTCCATCTTAATGAAGAATTCCACCATATTATGGTCACTCTTACCCAAGGGGCCTCTCACGACAAGATTGCTAATTAACCCTTCCTCATTGCTCAAAACCCAGTCCAGAATAGCCTGCTCTCTAGTTGGTTCCTCGACATGTTGGTTCAAAAAACCATCCCGCATACATTCCAAGAAATCCTCTTCCTCAGCACCTTTACCAATTTGGTTCACCCAATCTACATGTAGATTGAAGTCACCCATTATAACTGCTGTTCCTTTATTGCACACATTTCTAATTTCCTGTTTAATACCATCTCCGACCTCACTACTACTGTTAGGTGGCCTGTACACAACACCCACCAGCGTCTTCTGCCCCTTAGTGTTACGCAGCTCTACCCATATCGATTCCACATCTTCCCGGCTTATGTCCTTCCTTTCTATTGCGTTAATCTCCTCTTTAACCAGCAACGCCACCCCACCTCCCCTTCCTTCATGTCTATCCCTCCTGAATATTGAATATCCCTGAACGTTGAGCTCCCATCCCTGGTCACCCTGGAGCCATGTCTCGGTGATCCCAACTATATCATAATCATTAATAACAATCTGCACTTTCAATTCATCCACCTTATTACGAATGCTCCTTGCATTGACACACAAAGCCTTCAGGCGCTCTTTTACAACTCTATTAGCCCTTATACAATTATGCTGAAAAGTGGCCCTTTTTGATGCTTGCCCTGGATTTGTCGGCCTGCCACTTTTACTTTTCTCCATAGTACTTTTAGTTTCTACCCTCACTTTGCACCCCTCTGCCTCTCTGCACTGGTTCCCATCCCCCTGTAGTGAACTAACCTCCTCACGGCTAGCCTCTTTAATTTGATTCCCACCCCCCAACCATTCTAGTTTAAAGTCACCTCAGTAGCCCTCGCTAATCTCCCTGCCAGGATATTGGTCCCCCTAGGATTCAAGTGTAACCCGTCCTTTTTGTACAGGTCACGCCTGCGCCAAAAGAGGTCCCAATGATCCAAAAACTTGAATCCCTGCCCCCTGCTCCAATCCCTCAGCCACGCATTTATCCTCCACTTCATCTCATTCCTACTCTCACTGTCACGTGGCACAGGCAGTAATCCCGAGATTACTACCTTTGCGGTCCTTTTTCTCAACTCCCTTCCTAGCTCCCTATATTCTCCTTTCAGGACCTCATCTCTTTTCCTACCTATGTCATTGGTACCTATATGTACCACGACCTCTGGCTCCTCACCCTCCCACTTCAGGATATCTTGGACACGATCAGAAATATCCCGGACCCTGGCACCAGGGAGGCAAACTACCATCCGGGTCTCTGGACTGCGTCCACAGAATCGCCTATCTGACCCCCTTACTATCCAGTCCCCTATCACAACTGCCCTCCTCTTCCTTGCCCTACCCTTCTGAGCTACAGGGCCGGACTCTGTGCCGGAGGCACGGCCACTGTCGCTTCCCCCGGGTAAGCTGTCCCCCCCAACAGTACTCAAACAGGAGTATAAAAGCAAGGAGATAATGCTGAGGCTTTATAAGACACTAGTCAGGCCACACTTGGAGTATTGTCAATAGTTTTGTGCTCCGTATCTCAGAAAGGATGTGTTGTCATTGGAGAGAGTCCAGAGGAGGTTCACGAGGATGATTCTGGGAGTGAAGGGGTTAACATATGAGGAGCATTTGACAGCTTTGGGACTGTACTCACTGAGATTTAGCAGAATGCGGGGGGATCTCATTGAAACCAACTGAATGTTGGAAGGACGAGATAGGGTGGATGTGGAGAGGATGTTTCCTATGGTGGGGGTGTCCAGAACTAGAGGGCACTCCCTCAGAACTGACAGGTGACCCTTAAGGACAGATGTAAGAAGAAACCTTTTTTTAGCCAGAGAGTAGTGAATCTGTGGAATGCTCTGCCTCAGACAACGGTGGAGGCCAGGTCCGTGGGTACATTTAAAGTAGAAGTTGATTGTTTCCTGGTCAGTCAGGGCATCAAAGGATATGGCGAGAGGGCAAGTGTATGGGGTTGAGTGGGATCTGGCCTCAGCCATTATGGAATAGTAGAGCAGACTCGATGGGCTGAATGGCCTAATTCTGCTCCCATATCTTAAGGTCTTATGGTCTTATTGTCTTATAGCCCTTATAATTTTGCATACCTCTATCAAATATCCCCTCATTCGCTTACGCCCCAAGGAATATAGTCCTAACCTTTTCAATCTTACTCTTTAACTCATGTCCTAAAGGCTCAGCAACATCCTTGTAAATTTTCTCTGCACTCTTTCAATCTTATTGATATCTTTCCTGTAGGGAGGTGAAATCTACTTTCTATGAAGCAGAATGGTAAATGTAACAGAGGCACTTTTCCTGGTTCCAAGAGCACTGGGATTGTGGTTCTGGAGATACACTTGTGTTTGTGGTGGACAGTAGCCAACAGACCTGTCAATGCAATGGGGCCTTCATTAAAATCAGTCATAGGATAAGCAGCAAGTTGACCTCTCTTAGCCGAGACAGCACTGTGTCAGCACACATCAGCACATGACAGATCGTCGTGGAAAGAAAACTGGATTCCTGGTGTGGGAGAATCTGTTCAAGTAATCTATTCAAGGAACTTGGCAGCAGAGAGAGAAAAGTACTCCGAACGTGAAAGAAAGCTTTGTCAAAGATCTTCAATTCCTCACGTTTGATTTTCCGAGTATACCCACAAAGCGAGAGGAGTGACCAGAGAAGGTCACCAGCTCTTGCCTGTCACTTGATTAGCCTGACAAGAGACACTTCCATCATCCTCAGCAGGAGGTGCGGATGATGTATAGAGGCATCAGCGCCTAATAATCATAACCATTACAGCTCAGGAAAATGGCATTTTTTGCACTTCAGGAAGCCTGCACGAGAGTGTGAAAGGGATGCCCTTTGCTACCTGGGGGTCTAAGAGGCTGATCTGGCCCGAGTGCTGTTGCAAAGACAGCCCATCACCTAGGCCATCCTCCCTCTCATGTGTAATCTGAAGTCGGCATTGTGCAGCAGAGCACATCGGCTGGCCTGTTCAGTCCAGCTCAGACCCTCAGCCCATTCAGGGTCTTAAGGTGAGCGGTCATTTTCTCCACATATAAAGCAGCAAACACGAGATTCTGCATGTGGATGGTGCAAATCCAGAGAAACACACACAAAATACTGGAGGAACTCATCAGGTCTGGCAGCATTTGTGGAGAGGAATCAACTATTGATGTTTTGGGCTGAGACTCTTCATGAGGACTTCATTTATTTATAGTACTGTGCAAAAGTCTCAGACATTTAGATTAGATTAGATTCTGAGGACACGCAGTCCTCTTTTATTGTCATTTAGTAATGCATGCATTAAGAAATGATACAATGTTTCTCCAGAATGATATCACAGAAACACAAGACAAACCGACTGAAAAACTGACAAAAACCACATAATTATAACATATAGTTACAACAGTGGATAGCAGTATGGTAATTTGATAAAGAACAGAACATGGGCACGGTAAGAAGTCTCAAAGTCTCTCGAAAGTCCCATCATCTCATGCAGACGGTGGAAGGAAGGAAAAAAAAATTCTCCCTGCCATGAACCTCCAGCGCCGCAAACTTGCCGATGCAGCATCCTGGAAGCACCCGACCACAGCCGACTCTTGAGTACATCTGAAAACTCCGAGCCTCCGACTAGCCCTCCGACACCGAGCACTGAGCACCATCTCTGCCGAGCGCTTCACCCTGGCCCCGGCAACAGGCAATAGGCAAAGCCGAGGATTTGGGGCTTTCCCCTCCAGAGATTCTCGATCGCACAGTAGCAGTGGCAGCGAACCGGGCGTTTCAGAAGTTCCTCCAGGTGTTCCTCCGTGCTTCTCACGTCTATCTCCATCAAATCAGGATTGCGCATGGCCCCTAGTTAACACATACGATATCATTCGGAACGGCCGCGCGCGCTGTGTCGTGCCGCCATCTTCTCCTCCCTCCAATCAGAATATTGTCAGAATATATATATATATAGCTACGGTGCCTAAGACTTTTGCATGGTACTGTGTTTGTCAACATGGAATGGAGAGCGAGTTTGTAAATTAACCAATTAACCTACCAACCTGTATGTCCTTGGCCTGTGGGAGGAAACTGGAGCATCTGGAGGAAGCGCACTGCAGTTATGGGGAGAATGTACAAACTCCTCACAACAGTGGCAGGAATTGAACCCGGGTCGCTGGTTCTATAAAGCATTGTGCTAACCACTACACTTCTGTGCTGGAACTTCATCTAGGCACAAAACATTGACTATTTACTCCTCCCTATAGATGCTGCCTGATTTGCTGAGTTCCTTCAACATTTCAACATGTTACAGTGCACACAGGCCCTTCAGCCCACAATGTTAATATACTCCATAATCAATCATGTGAGCACGTGGCCAAGTGGTTAAGGCATTGGACTAGCGACCTGAAGGTCGTGAGTTCGAGCCCCAGCCGAGGCAACGTGTTGTGTCCTTGAGCAAGGCACTTAATCACACATTGCTCTGCGACGACACTGGTGCCAAGCTGTATGGGTCCTAATGCCCTTCCCTTGGACAACATTGGTGTCGTGGAGAGGGGAGACTTGCAGCATGGGCAGCTGCTGGTCTTCCATACAACCTTGCCCAGGCCTGCGCCCTGGAGAGTGAAGACTTTCCAGGCGCAGATCCATGGTCTCGCAAGACTAGCAGATGCCTTTGTTAATCAATCTAAACTCTTCCTCCTACAGTACATAGCCCTAACCCTACATTTTTCTTTCATCCATTTGTCTTTCTAAGAATCTCTTAAATATCTTATACAAATAAGAAGGTATAATTTTAATGTGCTTGGAGGAAAGTAAAGGGGGGTATCAGAGGTATTTTTTTACATTGGGAGAAGTTTAAGAGACGCTTAGATAGGCACATGGATGATAGACAAATGGAGATCTATGTAGGAGAGATGGACTAGGAGTACGTTGAAAGGTCAGCACGATATCGTGGGCTGAAGGGCCTGTACTGTGCTGTACTGTTCTGTGATTCTACATTTCACTGACTCTAATGTATCTGCCTCTACTACCACTCCCAGCAGAGCATTCCAGGCTCTTCCCACTTTCTGGTAAAGGCACCCTTTGACATCTTTGCTAAACGCTCCTCCACTCCCCTTAAGCTGATGCCCTCTGACGCTGGCCACCGCCACCCTGGGGGAGAGGCTCTGGCTGTCCATCCTATCCATGCCTCTCATAGTCGTATACGTCTCTATCAAGTTGCTTCTCATTCACCGTCAGTCCAAAGAGAAAAGCCAGAGCTCAATCGACCATTCCACATAAGACATGTTCTTTAATCCACGCAGCATCCTGGTGAATCTCCCCTGCACCCTCTCTAAAGCTCCATGTCCTCCCTATAATGAGGCGACCAGAACTGAATGCAATATTTGTTGGGAAATTCTTTTACAGAAGTGGTTTGCCATTGCCTTCTTCAGGGCAGTGTCTTTACAAGATGGGTGACCCCAGCTGTTACCAATACTCTTCAGAGATTGTCTCTCTGGTGTCAGTGGTCGCATTACCAGGACTTGTGATATGCACCGGCTGCTCGTATGACCATCCACCACCTGCTCCCATGGCCTTACGTGACTCTGATCTTGGGGCTAAGCAGGTGCTACACCTTGCCCAAGGGTGACCTGCAGGCTAACAGAGGGAAGGAGCACCTTTCACCTCTTTTGGTAGAGGTGAAATATCTCCACCCAATTATTTTCACACCTAGCCAAAGAAGGAGATATTGTAGCAGGTGGCCCAATCTAATCCATAGAACGTAGGGCATAGAGCACTACAAAACCATATAGTCCCTTTGGCTAAAAAAAAGTGTCTCATAATCACAAAAACATCTGCAGATGCTGGAAATCCAAAACAACACACATAAAATGCTGGAGGAACTCAGCAGGTCAGGTAATTTCAAGCCAAGACCCTTCCTTCTTCAGGACTGAAAAGGAGGGAGGAAGACACCAGAATAAAAAAGTTGGGAGAGGAGAAGGAGAATAGCTAGAAGGTGATAGGAGAAGCCAGGTGGTTTGGGGAGGGAGGTTGAAGTAAGAAGCTGGGAGGCGATTGATGGAAAATGCAGAGTGCTGGAAAAGAAGAAGACTGACAGGACAGGAGAGTGGACCTTGGGAGAAACGGAAGAAGGAGGAGCATCAGGGGGAGGTGAGAAAAGATAAGAGATCAGAGTGGGGAATAGAAGAATAGGGGAAAAAATTAATGGAAGGAGAAATTGATGTTCATTCCATCAGCTTAGAGGCTACCCACATGGAATATGAGGTGTTACTCCTCTTCCCTGAGGGTGGCCTCATCATGGCACAAGAGGAGGTCATGTCAGAGTGGGAATGGGAATTGGAATTAAGATGCTTGGTTACAGGGAAATTCTGCTTTTGGCAGATGGAGCAAGATGCTCGATGAAGCAGAACTCCAATTCAAAATGTTTCATAACGTCTTGAGAGATCAACAACAGCCTTGTCAGTGTCAGAAAGACCCAGAAATTGACGGTGGACTTCAGGAAGGAGAACGCGCACGTTGTCATTGTGGGGTCAGCACTGGAAAGGGTGAGCAGCTTCAAATTCCTGGGTGTCAACATCTCAGAGAACCTATCCTTGGACCAACACTTCGATGCAATCATGAAGAAGGCATTCCAGTGGCTATACTTCATTAGGAGTTTGAGAAGATTTGGTATGTCATCAAAGATTCTAGCAAATTTCTACAGCTGTACTATGGAGAACATGCTGACTGGTCGCAACACTGTTTGGTATGGAGGCTCCAATGCATTGGATTGAAAGAAGCTGCAGAGGGTTGTAAACTCTCCAAAACAGACACAAGCCTCCCCACCATTGAAGACATCGTTAAAAGGTTGTGAAGGTGGCTTCTATCATTAAGGACTTTCACCATCTGGAACAGTACTACCATCGTTAAGGAAGTACAAGAGCCTGAAGATCCACACTCAACCATAATCATCCTGCATGGTGGGGCAGGCTTGAGGGGCCGAATAATCTACTGTTATGTCCTCTCAATACAATGCCTCAGCTTTTTTGGTCATATTCAAAAAAAGACTAATGAGGTCCGGTGATGTCAAAGGTACGCGAGTCACTAAGTTCAGAATTCGAGGCCTAGTGTCCGGCCTCCTGTCATTAGTGAGCCCTGGGGTCAATACCAAAGGTTGAAACCTGAAAGTCGTTCAGAAGTTCAGAAGTTGAGGACCGATGGCCAAAGTCTGCAAATCCACTGGTGAAGTCCGAGGCCTGATGTCTGCTAGTCTGCTGGTCTGGTGGAGGCTCGGAGCTGGCCTGTCCTGGAATTGGCGGACTGTCTGAGTGTAGGTGGGTGGGTGTGTGGGAGGGAGGAAAAGGACTTGTTTTGCTGTTGTCCTGTCGTTGTTGTTGCTTTGCTGAACCTTATAGGCATGCTCTGTTGGAGCCGGAACGTGTGGTGACAGTTGCGGGCTGCCCCCAGCACACCCTTGGGTTGTGTCGGACATCAACGCAAATGACATATCATGAGCACAAGCCTCCCCACCTTCGAGGACAGTGAAGGTGGCTTCCATCCTTAAGGACCCTCACCACGTGGAACACGCCTTCTTCTTACTGTCACCATCACTTCACTGTATGTTTTGATGTACCAGAGACAGAAGCAAGCGAGACAGCCAAAGTCTGCAGAAGAACTGTGGTAAGTTCTCCAAGATGCCTGGAACAACCTACCAGCCGGTTTTCTTATAAAGCTGCATGGCCGTGTACCAAAAAGAATTGATGCCGTTTTAAAGGCAAAGGATGGTCACAGCAAATATTGATTTGATTTAGTTTCTTACTTCTTTTGGTTTACTTCTTTTTATCGTATTTTTTCTGATATTTAGAAACTTTTAATTTAATTGGTTTTAAAAGCATGTTCAATTTACAGAATTTGTTTACATGTGCCTAAGACTTTGCACAATATGTGCAAATATATAAATATGTTTTTATATGTAAATATATTTGCACAATATATAAATGAATCTGAATCTGCATTTGGATCCAGAGCATTTTAATGCCTGTCTTGTGCAGACTAGTAAGACTCGTTGGACTTCGGCATTACTTGTTCAAAATGGATGACCTCACATAGGAACCAAAATTGCTAAAGTACTATTTCAAATATTTGCTGCTGACTTGGCACTGTGAGAAGCCATGACACCATCCCAGTGCTGAGCAGACAATTTAATGCAGCTAATTTCACAAAACATCTCCAGTGCATCAGAGTTTGCACATGAATTTTTTACTCGGTGTCAACTGGGTGCAGTAAAACCTTGTTTCAGAAAAGTTAATGTGAAGTATTTTATTTGAAGTAAAGATGCGCATTGCAATGTAAACACTGCAAAATGACTCCCAGAGCATTACATTACACAATGCAGCATTTTAATTGCCTTGATTGTAATGTTTTGTTTGATGTGGAAAAAGGCTCATTTTAGTGCTAGTGGGCAGCACACACCTGACTCTCTTCAACACTCACGTTTGTTTTACACAGATAATGAGTTCTAGCTCAGTGGAAATTAAGGGCATGTAATTTTAAATTTCCTTTCAGGGATTGGTTGCTCTCAGAAATCTCTGACTTACGTGGTGGAATTTTTTTAAATTGAGAAGCAGAATCAGGATCGGGTTTCCTATCCTCCTTCCTACTTTCTCCCTCACACGATGCATAAAACTTATTGTTTTGTGGCAGCAGTACAGTGCGAAGACATGAACATTTTATAAGATTCGAGTTTATTCAAGCTTCAAGTTTGTTTATCATGTGCACAGTGAAACGTTGCGTTTGCGTTAACACCCAACAAAATAAATAAATAAAGCAACCAAAAAAAGAATTATGAGGCCATGTTTATGCGTTCATGGTCCATTCAGAAATCGGATGGCGGAAGGGGAAGAAGTTGTTCCTAAAATGCTGAGTGTGTGTCTTCAGGCTCCTGTACCTCCACCCTGATGGTACAAATGAGAAGAGACCACGGCCTGTGTGATGAGGGCCCTTAATGATGGATGCTGGATTCCTGTTGAAGCTGTCCTCGAGGGTGGTGGTGAGCTGCCTGCACGAACCGTTGAGAAGGAATCTCTACGGTACAGGTAGTTCTTCCTGATCCCGGGTTTTGGCCCGAAACGTTCAACAATTCCTTTCTCCCCCACAGATGCTGCTCGACCTACTGAGTTCCTTCAGCAGATGGATTGTTGCTCCAGACTCCAGTATCTGCAAACTCTTGTATCTCCACTTCAACAGTGTTTTTAGGTGGGAGCCCTGGGACTTTTAGGTGAAAGAACAGCAGTGTACATGTAAGCTCTGATGACAGCATGGTACTGTATCGGTTAGCATAATGCTATTGCAGCTCTAACGACCCGTCTGTAAGGAGTTTGTATCTTTGCCCCATGACTGGTGTGTTTCTTCCAGGTGCTCTGGTTTCCTCCCACATTCCAAAGATGTATGGGTCATTAGGTTAATTAGTCACATAGTGTAACTGGACGGCGTGTCCTCATTGGGCTGGAAGGGCTCATTATGCGAATAATTTCATAAATTAAAAAAAATAAATGCTTACTCATGATTTTTCTTATGTGCTCTTAGCTTTTTGCTATTGTTTCCTGAAATATAAGAACATAAGATATAGGAACCAAATTAGGCCATTTGGCCCATCAAGTCTGCTCTGCCATTTCATCAAAGCTGATCCATTTTCCTCTCAGCCCCAATCTCCTGCCTCTCCCCATATCCTTTCATACCCTGAATAATCAAGAATCAATCAACCTTGGTCTGAAATATTCCCAGTCCTCTGGGCTACCACTAAACCCTTGCCTTACTTTTCAGTTTAGCATTATCCCTGATATCCATTGATTTCTCTGTTTTATGAAATTCCTTCTCCAAATTGGCATAACTCCACCTTCATACCCACTATTGCGATTGCCCTTATTTGCATTGAAGACTTTAGATGTGGATGTGGAGTTAACCCTCAACCTGTTGTAACTCACAGAAAGCTGGAGGAACTCAGTGGGTCAGAAAGACTCCATGGAGGGAAATGGGCAGTCAACCTTGCAGCTTGCAACCTTTCACCTAGGTTCAATGTTGTGTTCACCATTTCTCAAGAATAATTACTTCTCCCAACCCATCAGGCTGATGAACAGCTCAACCAATTAACCCATCCCACCATACTACTTTACCAATTAACCCAGCCCACCACACTGCTTTACCAAATAACCCATCCCACCATACTGCTTTACCAAATAACCCATCCCACCACACTGCTTTACCAAATAACCCATCCCACCATACTGCTTTACCAAATAACCCATCCCACCACACTACTTTACCAATTAACCCAGCCCACCACACTGCTTTACCAATTAACCCACCCCACCAGTCTACTTCACCAATTAACCCAGCCCACCACACTACGTTATCATTTCCTGTCAAAGTCACCTTATGTCAAGGGGTTCCCAACCTGGGGTGCATTGGCCCCTTGCTTAATGGTATTGGTCCATGATATAAAACAAGTTTGGGAACCAGCAATCAGCCAGGCAAATGGAGAGGATTCCGTCACACTTGTAAGCTGTTCCTGTGGAGTAGTACAGTGCAGAAACAGACCCTGCAGCTCAGACTGTCAATGCTGAGCTCATCCCATCTGCCTGTGTTTAGGTGGCTTCCCTCTAAACCTTTCTTATCTGTATCTAACAATTATTTAACAGTTAAATTGTTATTGTAACCCACCTCAACCGCTTTCTCAGGCATCTGAATCTTAGCATGGAATTTCCAAGCTCCAAGTTCAAAATAAATGTATTACCATAGTGCGCATAGGTCACCATATACTACCCTGAGATTCATTTCCTTGCAGGCATTCACAGTAGAACAAAGAAATACAATAGAATCAATGAAAATGCACACAAATAAAGACTGACAAATAACCAATGTGAAAAAGACTTTGGTCCTGCCTGGGGGATTTGGCCTGAAATGTCGATTGTCCTCTTTTCCATGGAAGCTGCCTGGCCTGCTGAGTTCCTCCTGCATTTTGTGTGTGTTGCTTGGATTTCCAGCATCTGCAGATTTGCTCTTGTTTGTGAAAAAGGCAAAATGTGCAAACAATAAAAAAGGATAATAAATGATTAACTAAATAGATAGATAAACAAAGAAATAGTAAATAAATAAATAGATACATACAGTACGTAAATAAAAAATGATTGAATGAATGAATTATTGCTCAGAGCATGAGTTGTAGGGTCCTTGAAAGTGAGTTTATAGGTTGTGCGATCAGTTCAGTATTGAGGTGAGTGAAGTTCCCCTCAACACTGAACTTATCCCACAGCCTATAAACTCACTGGTTCAGGAGCCTGATGGTTGTAGAGTAATAATTGTTCCTGAACCCGGTGGTGCGGGACCTAAGGCTCCTGTACCACCTTCCTGATGGCAGCAGCGAGAAGAGAATTTCTTCTATACTTATGGGGAGACACAGGTGCAAGTCAAATGCAAGTCAAATACTTGGCTTAAAGTGGTCATGGAATGTGGGATGGAGGTGAAGAAGAATATGGGGGGAACCCAAGTAGCACAGACTATTGCCTCAAAATTCTGGCAATTGCACTTGCTTCCCCCACCACCCGGATTCCCAGCGCAACAGAAGCATGGCCATTTATCTCCTGTTTTATTGTGATCGTTAGCTTTTGTTTTGAAAAAAATTGACCTCCCTGAGACTTGCTCTGCACTTCACATTTTTTTTCAACGCCTTTTTTTAAAGCCATGTATAAGGCACATTAAAATTTAAAAATGCTAGCCTAATTGCTGGTCCTTAAACGGGCTTGGACTCGCATGCATGAATGATGGTTAAACGAGCTGAAATTTAAATTTTTTGAGTTGACACCAAGATACATGAGAAGCATTCAAGGCTGGTTTCGTGTTTGGAATTGTTGGTGCTGACTCACTGCTTTATGCTTGAGTTAGGGTCTATTTTAATACACTGCTCAGAAGATTTCTGTAGGTAAAGACCAAAATTTGGGAGCTGTACCAAGCAACATTGTGGTGGCCATTTCTTTACAATCTTGTTACACAGGACATGAATTCCAGGAATTTGTCAGCCTTTAGTCAGATGAGTTGGCTTCTAGTTTTTATCTAGCACATATATTTGTAATTTTTATTTAGAGAGATTCCACAGGAACAGTTTCTTCCAGCCCAATGATCCTGTCCTGCTCAATTGCACCCATGTGACTCATTAACCTACTTATCCCCTTCGTCTTTGGATTGTGGGAGGAAACCAAAGCATCTGGAGGAAACCCACAGGGTCGTGGGGAGAACGCACAAACTCCTTACAGTTGGTGGCGGGAATTGAACCCAATTCACAGGCGCTGTAATAGCTAACCACTACACCACACTGCACCCCTATCACCCAGGGCAAGCCCTCTTCTCATTGTTACCATCTGGGGAGAGGTACAGCAGCCTGAAGGCATGCACTCAGGAACAGCTTCACAGCTTCTGCCCTTCTGCCACCTGATTTCTGAATGGACTTTGAACCCGTGAACACTAATTCACTAACACTAATTTTTTATTTTTACACTACTCTAGTACGAGAGGGCATGACTTAAGGATTGAAGGGCGCCCATTCAGAACAGAAATGCGAAGAAATTTTTTTAGTCAGAGGGTGGTGAATCTATGGAATTTGTTGCCACGGGCAGCAGTGGAGGCCAAGTCATTGGGTGTATTTAAGGCAGAAATTGATAGGTATCTGAGTAGCCAGGGCATCAAAGGTTATGGTGAGAAGGCGGGGGAGTGGGACTAGATGGGAGAATGGATCAGCTCATGATAAAATGGCGGAGCAGACTCGATGGGCTGAATGGACTACTTCTGCTCCTTTGTCTTATGGTCTTATTCATTTATACTTATTTAACTTAACTATTTTAAATGTACACACGCACACACACACACACACACACACACACACACACACCACACACACACATATAAAATGGGGGCAGGGGGTGGAATCTCTTCGAAACGTTTAGAATAGAGAGAGAGGGAAGCCCTTAACTCCGAGTGGGGCTATCGGGACGCAGTCATGATGGCGTTTTTTAAGCAGGCTTTCTTATTTTTACGAGGCCAAGCTGCTAGCTCGACGCTCAACCCAGCACGGATGGAAAGCGTGCAAGGGAGCCGGCTGGATTTGAACTCGGGAGCTTTCGCTCCGAAGTCCAGCGCTGATGTCACTAGGCCACCAGCTGGCTTTAGAACAGAGATTAGGAGGCATTTTTTCAGCCAGAGGGTGGTGAATCTGTGGAATTCATTGCCACAGACAGCTGTCGAGGCCAGGTTATTAGGTATACATAAAGCAGAGGATGATAAGTACTTGATTAGTAAAGACATCAAAGGTTATGGGAAGAAGACAGGAGAATGGGGATGAGGGGGGTAATGTATGGGTTTCCTCCGAGTACTCCGGTTTCCTCCCATATTCTAAAGGTGAGGTGGTCAACAGGTTAATTGTCCTGTGATTAGAGTAAGGTTAAATAGGTGAGTTGCCGGCCAATGTGTTCCATTGGGCCAGAAGGGTCCATTCTGTGCCGTATCTCAAATTAAAGCAAATAAATAAATAAATCAGCCATGATAGGATGTCAGAGCAGACAGAATGGACTGAATGGCCTAATTATGCTCCTCTGTCGTATGGTCTTATGGTGTTTTTAATAGGAGTAACATTCATTAGTTGGGAAAATCTGCTAGTTCAGCGTTACCAATTACTTTGTTCATAGCTGATTACTAAAAGAAAGCACACTCTCTCAATATATGGAAACTACTGTGAACTATCAGGTCAACAAAAAAGGCGTTTGGTTGCAGTCTAGCATCACTGCAGGACTTGTATGTGTCCAGAACAAAGGAGTAGGCAGGAAAAATCACTGTAGACACTACCCACCACGCAAAACGCCCTTTCCAAATGCTGCCTTCTGGAAAGTACTATAGGGCTTCACACCATCTGAAAAGTTTCTTCTCCCCAGCCAGTTAATCTGGTCAACTATTCCAGTTAGCCCCCGCTGCCACCCACCTCACCCCTCTCTATTACCTCTGTCACTGCACTGTAAACACCTTAAACCTCTTTTTATAATGCTCTTCATATTGTAACTACATGCTGGTATTTATGTATATATGCACATTTTATTCCATACCTTGGGGTCTGAGTCCATAGGACACTCAAAGCTGCTGTGCAGGTTGACTCTGTGGTTAAGAAGGTTAAGATAACCTTCATCAACCGTGGGATTGAGTTTAAGAGCTGAGAGGTAATGTGGCAGCTATATAGGACCCTGGTCAGACCCCACTTGGAGTACTGTGCTCAGTTCTGGTCGCCTCACTACAGGAAGAACGTGGAAATCATAGAAAGGGTGCAGAGGAGATTTAGAAGGATGTTGCCTGGATTGGGGAGCATGCCTCATGAGAATAGGTTGAGTGAACTTGGCCTTTTCTCCTTGGAGTGATGGAGGATGAGAGGTGACCTGATAGAGGTGTAGAAGATAGTGAGAGGCATTGAATGTGTGGATAGTCAGAGGCTTTTTCCCAGGGCTGAAATGGCTCGCATGAGAGGGCACAGTTTTAAGGTGCTTGGAAGAAGTTACAGAGGAGATGTCAGGGGTAAGTATTTTACGCAGAGAGTGGTGAGTGCGTGGAATGGGCTGCCGGCGGCGGTGGTGGAGCTGGAAACGATAGGGCCTTTTAAGAGACTCCTGGATGGCGACATGGAGCTTAGTAAAATAGAGGGCTATGGATAAGCCTAGGTAGTTCTAAGGTAAGGACATGTTCAGCACAGCTTTGTGGGCCCAAGGGCCTGTATTGTGCTGTAGGTTTTCTATATTTCTATGTTTCTATCTGTCTTTTAAGCTCTAAATTTAGTTTTACATAATTCTCTATTGTTTATAATCGCTGAATGTTGTTGTTTTTCGTGGCATATCGTGCCCTGGCCAACACATCACAGCAAATTCCTAACCCATGTAAACGTATCTGGCGAATTAAGCTGATCCTTAATCGTTGATCACAGTCTTGAATAGCTGATAATTTTAATCATGTACAACCCACTCGGTGAAAGAGATTTCTCCTCATCTCCGTCTACAGTCTTTAGAGTTTACACAGAGCGGTGGGTAAAACAAAAAAAAACTCCAGTGAGCGGCAGTTCTGTGGGCGAAAATGCCTTGTTAATGAGGGAGGTCGGAGGAGAATGGCCAGGCTGGTTCAAGCTGACAGGACGGTAACAGAAACTCAGATGACCTCGTGGTTTCGACTGTGGTGTGCAGAAGAGCACCTCTGAGCACACAACACATTGAACCTCGAAATCGGTGGGCTACAGCAGCAGAAGACCACAACCGTGCGTTCAGGAGGTACCTAAGGATAAAGTGGCCACTGAGTGTAAATTTATTTTGACTTTAGAGTCTATGACTCTGATCTGTTCCCATTTCCATAAACCTTCTCTCCAATCAAGCTCGTCCTGAAACCTTTGTTCTTAATCCTAACCTTAAATTCCAGATACTAATTCAAACCCTCACACAAATCCATTGCTCTGTTTAATTCTCAGCGCCTGCCTCACACTATAATCTTGTCACAGTCTTTTTCCAAGAGTTAAGGAGTCTGAAAGTAGAAGGCGTAGGTGTAAGATGAAAAGGGAGCGCTTTAAAGATGTCCTCCCTTTTCCCTTCGCCACTCCAGAAGGACCAGGCTCTTGCTGGGCAGCTCGTCTGCAGGCACCAGTCAGTTTTCCGATCCCTCGCCCGAGGCGTCCATCATTCGGGTGTGGACAGGGTGAAGAAGCTGCTGTGGACCAGACAGTGAGTGACAGTGCCCCATTTGGCTTTGAGTGGCACAGAATGAAACTGGATTCCGACTCCACCTGACGTGCCTCTTCTGACAGGGGTCACTGAATCACCGTCGGTGACAGGCGCCGTGACTGATTTCCGCTCCCCTCTCTGCCGCCCCGAGACTCAAAGCCCAATTGTCTGCATCACATCAGCTAAGTCAGCGCAGCCGTCAGACGGGGGTCTTCCCTATTGTCAGGGGTCCTGCTGACTCTGAGAAGCTACCAGCCTTGCAGATGTGACTGTGATCTCGTTCACCCTCACAACCCCTCACCTCTGCTTGTCTCTTCGCAGTCTTTATTCAGAGTTGTCACTGAATTGACGGATGTGCAAAGATATTTACAATTCTATCAACTTTGTGTGAAGTTCTTTCCTTATCTCCAGAAGCCAGGAGGTTATATAACTGGCTGCCCCAAAGGAGACTACATTGCTCATGATAATCAACAGAACATAGAACAGGAACAGCCCCTTCAGCCCACAATCATAAACAGAAGAGATTCTGGAAACTCTGGAGCCAACTCAGCAAATCAGGCAGCATCTATTGTTCCTTTTACCAAAATGCATTATCATACATTCCCCAATACTGCATTCCATCTGCCACTTTTTTGCCCATTCTTCCAATCTGTCCAAGTCCTGATGCAATCGCACTGCTTCCTCAGCACTACCTACCCCTCCACCTATCTTCATAAGATGCTTTCTAAGACACTAGTCAGGCCGCACTTAAAGAATGTTGTTGACATATCTCAGAAAGGATGTGTTGTTGTTGGAGAGAGTCCAGAGGAGGTTCGTGAGGATGATTCTGAGAATGAAGGGGTTAACATATGCAAAGTCATGGCATCTTTGGGCTTGTACCCGCTGGAATTTAGAAGAATGTTGGGGAGGATCTCATTGAAACCTGCTGACTGTTGAATAGACTAGATGGGGTAGATGGAGAGGATGTTTCTTATGGTGGGCGTATCCAGAGCTGGAGGGCACCACCTCAAAACTGAAAGGTGACCTTTTAAAATGGAGGTAAGGAGGAATTTTTTTAGCCAGAGAGTAGTGAATCTGTGGAATGCTCTGCCACAGACTGTGGTGGAGACCAAGTCCGTTGGGATATTTAAGGCGGAAGTTGATCGTTTCTTGATTGTTCAGGATATCAATGGATATGTTGAGAAGGCAGGTGTATGGGGTTGAGAAGGATCTGGGATCAGCCGTGATGGAATAGTGGAGCAGACTCGATGGGCTGAGTGGCCTAATTCTGCTCCTATGTCTTATGGTGGTGCGTATAAAGGGGAATAAACAGTTGATGCTATGACCAAGTCCCTCCACAGCATTTTGTGTGTTGCTTCAGCCCACAATGCTCTGCCCAACTAACTAAAGCAATAAACATGAGAGCTTCTGCAGACGCTGAAAATCCGGAGCAACACACACAAAATGCTGCAGGAACTCAGCAGGTCAGGCAGCATCTGTGGAAATGAATAAACAGTTGGCATTCTGGGCTAAACAATTCTTCAGAATTAGAAGGGAAAGGGGAAGATGTCAGAATAAAAAGATGGGGGGAGGGGAAGGAGGATAGCTGAAGGGGGATGGGTGAAGCCAGATGGGTAGGAAAGGTAAAGGGCTGGAGAGGAAGGAATCTTATAGGAGAAGAGAATGGACCATAGGCAAAAGGGAAGGAGGAAGACAACCAGGGGGAGGCGATAAGCAGGTGAAAAGAAGTAAAAGGCTAAAGTGGGGAAAAGAAGAAGAGGGGAGGGGGGATTTATTTTACCAGAAGAGAAAATAGATATTCATACCTTCAGGTTGGAGGCTACCCAAATGGAATATGAGGTGTTGCTCCTCCACCATGAGGGTGGCCTCATCGTGGCACAAAGGGTCATGAACAGGAATAGGAATGGGAATTAAAACGTTTGATCACCGGGAAGTTCTGCTTTTGGCAGGTGGAGCGGAGATGCTCGATGAAGCAGTCCTCCAATTCGCGACAGGTCTCACCAATGTAGAGGGGAGCAGTAGACACAATAGACGACCGCAGCAGATTTGCAGGTGAAGTGACTACACTGAAGCTTTCTGCCAGCAGATGGGTCCTTTTCTCTGCAGTCTCTGTTACTGATGAACCTACCTAAGAGCTGGGAAAATGTCTCTATGTCATCTGCCCCCGCCATCACCCTTGGCAGCACATTCCAGGCACCCATCATGGTCTGTGTGAACAACCTGCCCTGGACATCTCCTTTGAACTTTCCCCCCTCACCTAATAAGCATGGCCTCTGAAATGTCTGAAATTAGACATTACAACCCTGGAGAAAAGATACTGGCTCTCTACTCTATCTATTCCTCTCATAACCTTCTAAACCAAAGTCTCTCTTCACCCAACACCACCAAATCAGCTGACCTCGTTGTTATAAAGTCCTCGGTAAAACATTGGGGTTAATGTAGGAGGAGTCTAAATGGGTGGTTTAATAGTACTTGGACTTCAGGTAAGTGAAGTTTCTTACCCAGAGAGTGGAGGACGCGTGAAATTCCTTCAGGGCAGAGACTGGGGCAGAGGCAGATACATTAAGGGCATTTAATAAACTCTTAGATGGGGCAGTGAGGGAGAGAGCGAGAGAGAGAGAGACGGGGGGGAGAGAGGGAGAGGGAGAAGGAGAGGAAAAGAGGGAGAGGAAGAGAGAGAGAGATAGAGAGATCTGAGTATCTCAGAAACTGCTGATCTTCTGGGATTTTCACGCACAACATCTCTAGAGTTCACAGAGAATGGTGCAAAAACCAAAGAAAAATTAGTGACTGGCAGTTCTGTGGGCGATAACACCTTGTTAATGAGAGAGGTCAGACAGGAACGGCCAAACTAGATCAAGCTGACAGGAAGGCGACTGTAAGTCAGACGACCATGTTACAACAGCGGTGTGCAGAAGAGCATCTCTGAACGCACCACACATTGAACTCTGTGAAGCAGGCGGGCTACAGCAGCAGCAGGCCACGAACACGTGCTCGGTGCAACACACACAAGACGCTGGAAGATCTCAGCAGGACAGGCAGCATCTTTGAAACTGAATAAACAGTTGATGTTTCGGGCCGAGACCCTTCTTCGGGAGGTAACTAATAAGGGGCCTCTGAGTGTATGTGTCCCAGAATTTAGCTTTAAATATGTGGTAAACCCGCAAATGTCAGTAGAAGGAGTGAGATCCCCTCAGTGGCTTCAGTGACACAGAGACTAACCAGTTATATTGGCATGAAGTGTGAGTGGGAGTGACATAATACCTGTTTTACCATCTTGTTGGTGCTCCTTCACCTAGATTTACAGTTGACTCTTGTTCAGATGTCAATCAGACTAAATCCACACAACAGCCCGGTTAATGGACTTCATGAAGATGAAGATGAACATTAATTTTACTTGTCACACGTACATCGAAACATCGACACCTGCAGTGAAAGGTAACGACCAAAACAGTCCGAGGATTGTGCTGAGGGCAAGTGTTGCCACACTTCCAGCACCAGCAATGGCATGCCCACGTTACCAAAGGAGAACAAAATAATTGTTACTCTGCACCTGCCGCAGCATTAAAAAAACACAATAAGCATAATGAACATAATAAAAAAACAAATACATGTACAGTACTGTACAAAAGTTTCAGACACCCTAGATTTTCAAAAAACGGTTTCAAGTGGTATAGAGCCCTGATCATCGAGGCTGTCTAGGATTACCCGGAGAGACGGAAGCAAGTGGGACACCCAAAATGTGCAGACAAGCTGTGGCAAGCTGTCCAAGGTGCTTGGAACAACTTACCAGCCGATTTTCTTATAAAGCTGCACGACAGTATACCTCAGAGAACTGATGCGGTTTTAAACGCAAAGTGTGGTCACACCAAATATTGATTTGATTTAGTTTTTCACTGTTGCTTCTCTTTGTAGTAATTTTTTTGATTGTAAGGAACTTTTCAAGTCATTATTTTTCACTTAACAGAATTTTTATACATGTGCCTAAGGCTTTTACTTACTGTACGTCTTTGGAATGTGGAAGGAAAACAGAACACCCAGAGGAAAGCCGCACAGTCATGGAGAGAACATACAAACTCCTTATAGACATAGGCAGGAATGGAACTCCAGTTGGTGTGCTTGCCATATTGGCACTGGATTGTGTGGCAACTCTTGTGGGCTGTCCCCAGCACATCCTTGGCTGTGTTGTTTGTTGAAGCAAACGATGCATTTCACTGTGTGTTTCAACATGCATGTGGTAAATAAATCTAGATCTGAATCGGAATCGGTGATCTCTACTGTGTCGCCTTTGAGTTTGGAATACACCGGTGATGTCCATTCCTCTTCGGTTCCACCTAGAATCCTGAATTAGACTGAAATTCCAAATTTGGATTCATAAATTGTTTTGCCATTCACAATGGTGGGAAGCCTTGCTGCGACTGACTTGGACGCTGTGTATGATTGACCGTGGGGGTTATACTGAGCTCCCCGGCCACTGTTGCTTTACACAATGCTCCCATTTCCGTCTGATTCATTTAAGTCAGTCGGCGAAATCCCCATTACTCTTTCAAAGGCTATTGCAGACAATCCTAATGTAAAAGCACAATTTATGAGATGGGAGTTGTGCATCAAGCATTATCAAAGGCAATGAAGATTTGTATTTTCATTACCACTGAGGATTAAATTAATTTAGACATCAGCGTGTATAATCGCAGCGTTCTAAGTATGCCTCTTTCGGTTCCTTGCAACGCCACAAAATGGATTATTGTCTGACACATTCCTTATGACATAAAGTCACTACTCCACGTGTAATGCAAAAATATTGATCTGAGGTATCGAAGCTTGATTGATCAATTACCGTCGTAAGAGGGCCATTGGCATTCGTGCCTGCAGCCTTGACTTTAATATAAGTAGATCTGTGGTACTCTCCATCTTCCAGCTTTCACCACAGTCTCGGAATCAAAAGCAATTTACCTTAATAACGATATGGGGCATCGCTATTACTTTAAAAGCCTTTTTGATGTACAGTTATCTGGAAAGTGCACAGAGTAACCTTTCAAGGGGGCATAATAACATTCCTACACTAAGCACAGGGTTGGGCTCTTTCAGAGAACTGTGTGGTATTTATAAATGGAATAGGAAAGATAAGGTTAAATATATTCATGTGCAGTAGATTTACAAGAAGGCCTGAACAATAATTCAAAAGTGCTTATGATTTAATGCAGCACGTGAAGTGGAATAAATTCCCATTGTTCACGTATATATTAATCCATAGCAAAGATAGGGAATGCCAGTATTTCTACGAACCACGCAGTCAGTGTAAGGGATATTTCAGAGTATGGGTGTAATGTTATCAAGGATCAAAATCAACTTTATTCACCATATTCAAAGTTCAAAGTAAACGTATTATCAATATATGCATACGTTACCATATACTACCCTGAGATTCTTGTTCTTCAGCTACAGCATGGCCCTTCAAGCCGGGCTGCCCAGCAGTCCCCCGGTTCAATTCCAGATAACCACAGGACAACTTACACCTACCAACCGGTATGTCTTTGGACTGTGGGAGGAAACCAGAGCACCCAGAGGAAATCTACATGGTCACGGGGAGAACGTACAGGCTTCTTACAGGCAGTGGCGGGAATTGAACCCGGTTCGCTGGTACTGTAAAGCGTTGTGCTACTGTGCCAGCATTCTTTTGGGCGTTCACAGTGGACCAGAGAAATACAACACCATCCGTGAAAAATTTCATATAGAATAAAGACCGACAGGCAACCAATGTGCAAAAGAAGAGAAACCATGCAAATACAATAAATAAATGGATAATAGTGAGACCACGAGTAGCAGAGTCCTTGAATGTGAGGCCACAGGCGCTGTTCAGTGATCAGTTCAGTGTTGAGGTGAATCACATTGTGCACACTGGTTCGAGATGGCAATCGTTGAAGGGATATAACTGTTCCTGAACCTGGTGGTGTTGGGCCTAAGGCTCCTGTATCTCCTTTCTGATGGCAGCATTGAGAAGAGGGAATGGCCTGGGTTGTGGGCGTTTTTGATAATGGATGCTGTTTCTTGTAAATATACATTTATAGCTATTAATATATTGAATATTAAAAAGCCTAGACAGAATGGATGTGCAGAGGAGAGTCCAGGACCATGGGTAAAGCCTCAGAATAGAGGGACATCCCTTTAGAACAGAGATGAGGAGGAATTTCTTTAGCCAGAGTGTGGTGAATCTGTGGAATTCATTGCGATGGACAACCGCGGAGGCCCTGTCACTGGGTACATTTAAAGCAGAGCTTGATAGGTTCTTGATTAGCAAGGGCTTCAAAGGTACGGGAGAATGGGATAAATCAGCCTTGATGGAATGGTGGGCCAGAGTCAATGGGCTGAATGGCCTGATTTGCTCCTCTCTCTCTTGATTTTATGCTTAGGAATTTGCTGTGGTGTTGGCGTGCCATGCAGCAAAAACAACATTCAACAATTATAAAGTATAAAGATGTATATGAAATAGTTATAAGTATGGATATGGAACAAAATAGGTAATAAAATATAAAAGGTACATGAAGTCTCTGGGACTATCGCTGCTGTCACCGTCTCTTTCAGTAACTGGTGAATCTGTGACTGCCTTTGACTGCCCAGTGAAGGTGGGCTGAGCCATTTGAGTGATGCTCAGCTAGTGGGAGCGAGGCAAGGAGAATTGATGTCGATGTATAATGGCCCTGGACTACCATTACAGTGAAATATGTCTCACCACCCATCCCCCATGATCTGTCCACCCCCACCGTCCTTCGATTGGATGGCCCATGGATGGGAATTACAGCTAGGCCTGCCTTGCCCAATCTTTTAGCTGCGTTTGGCAAATGATACGATAATTATTTCTGTTTCAATTGCCATGTAGTACAAATGAACGACAGTGGAAATACAGTGCAGCGGATCAGAGTGAACGAAGATAAGGAAGACACAGAACTGTGGAAGATAAACAATGTGTGACAATCTACAAAATCAGTGTAAATTAGAGGCTGCACAAATAATACGTTTAAGATGAAGCTGTTCATTTATAAATCTTGATTAATATTTCGAAGATCAAAGAAATAACAATCTGACGGTTTGATTGAAAAATTTTTGTGTAATAAACCTGGTCCAGAGGCCTGTATGCTGTTTAGCGCTGATTATAAAGAAGGAGACGATTCTTTACAGCAAGAAGGAATCTTCCTTAGCCGTCTGGTTTTTTTGATTGATTTTTGGTTTATTTATGTAAACCTCAGATAATTACCTGACTAACTCAAGACCCAATATCTCTTCCCTAATGCGTGTGTTTGTTAATTTCAGGTCAAATGAATACATTAAAATGTTCTGGTGACTGATTTATTTCTACTCTAGCTGATATATACATTATTTTTAGCAGATTACTTAAGCAGATTGGATTGACTTTAACAATAACTCATGGCGTCAAATTGGAAGTCCATTGGTAAGCTTGATCTTGCCTGGAGCAGGTCATTTTTAAAAGAAAATTCAATTGTGGATTAAAAAAAATACAAAACCAGCAATTCTAAGCGTTAGTAAACTGCACTGATAGACATGACCTGCTGTTAATAGATGAGAATTAAATTTGGCTTTTGGTTCTTACTTCTTATTAGTCCTACAAAATCCATCAACCCAGTTGTCAGAATATTGTTGCTTTTCCAAGAAAATCTGGAAATATTGGATAAATTCCACAGGTGGGAATTGCAGCTTGGAAAACTCCCAGTGCTCTTTGCTGGGATCAACAGTGACCTATGAACTGGACAGCACAGAAATGGGTCCTTTGGCTTACTGTATCCATGGCAACCTGGTTTGCCCTTCTGCCCTAATCCCATCTTCCCATATTAGCTTTGCATCCTTCTTTGCCTTGCCTATTTAAGTGCCCGTCTAAATTGGTATTGGTTTCGGAATTGCTTTGTTATTGCCACATAGACTGAGATAGAGGGAATAATCTGTCTTCATACGCTTCAAGTTATTACACAGTGCCCTCAGATAGAATAAGTGTGATACTTACAGAGAAAGTGCAGTGCAGGAAAACAATAAAGTTCAAGATCTTAATGAGGCACAATACTATGCAAAGGTTGTGGGCACATGGATATATAGGTAAGGTGCAAGAACAAATTTGTAAATCCGGCGAGAGCGGAGGAATCAGGAGGAGTGCCAGAGGCAGGGGGGTGGTATGGGTGCAGGCACACCCAGCCCTCAGACACCAAGCAAGTTCATTTGATTCCAAACAATTGGTTTATTGATCAATCGCTTTATTGGTTTGTTTTGTGTTTCTGTGATATCATACTGAAGGAACACTATATCATTTCTTAATGCGTGCAGTACTAAATGACATTAAAAGAGGACTGCGTGTCCTCATAATCAAAATAATCTAAATTATAAAATGTCTCTTTGGTGCTTCCCACTCCCTCCCCTCTCCCTTCCCCTTTTCCCAACCATGATTCCCCTCTCTCTGTCCCCTTCCCACTTTCAGCCCACTACAGAGACCCATATCAGAATCAGGTTTATCGTCACGACACCGTGGGGCAGTTCAGTGCAATACATAAAATTACTACAGTACAGTGCAAAGGTCTTAGGCAGCCTAGCTATATACTGTGCCTAAGACTTTTGCACAGTACTATACATTGTGAGGTGAAGAATCCATCTTATCATTATGTTCTTTAGGCATAGTGATGGTATCTAACTGTGCCATGTCCCCTTGCAGTGGGGTCCATTCAGATGTGGAAGCTTTAGAGAGGGTGCATAGGGTATTAAAGTTGTCAGGTACATTGACAGGGTGGTTAAGAAGGTGTATGGTGTGTTGGCCTTCATTTGTTAGGGGATTGAGCTCAAGGGCCATGAGGTAATGTTGCAGATCTATAAAAATTCTTAGACCACAATTGGAGTATTGTGTTCAGTTCTGATTGCCTCACTATAGGAAAGATGTGAAAGCCTTCAAGAGGGTGCAGAGGAGATATTGGCCAGATTAGAGAGCATGTCTAATGAGGAGAGATTGAGTAAGCTAGGGCCTTTCCTCTTTCAGTGAAGGAGGATGAAAGGTGAGATGTATAAGATGACAAGGCACTGGTAGAATGGACAGCCAGTGCCCTTTTCACAGGGTGAAAATCGTTAATATGATGGGGTATAATTTTAAGATGAATGGAGAAAGGTACAGGGGGATGTCAGAGGTAGGCTTTTTACACAGAGTGGTGGATGTGTGGAACGCCCTGACAGGGGAGGTGATAGAGGCAGACACATTAGGGGCACTTAAGAGACTCTTAGGTAGATGAAAAAAATGGAGGGGTATGTGGGAGGGAATGGCTAGATTGATCTTGGAGTAGGTTAAATGGGAGGCACGACATCGTGGGGCTGAAGGGCCTGTACTCTGCTGTAGCATTCTACGTTCAATATCCCATGTTCTGTGTTCTATGTTCTGTCCTGGATATCAGCCACTCTCTTGCTCCTCAGATCCCCCTTTAAGATCCTTCCTCTGACCTTGAAACTATGCTCTATTTGATATCCATCCCACGCCCCATGACAAAGTAATGCATGCATTAAGAAATGATACAATATTCCTCCAGTGCGATATCACAGAAACACAGGACAGATCAAGATTGAAAAACTGACAAAAACCACATAATTATAACGTATAGTTACAACAGTGCAAACAATACCATAACTTGATGAAGAACAGGCCATGAGCACGGCAAAAAGTTCAAAGTCTCTCGAAAGTCCCACATCTCACGCAGACGGGAGAAGGAAGAAAACTCTCCCTGCCATGCCCGACCACAGTCCGACTCTGAGTCGTCCGAAAACTTCATGCCTCCGACCAACCCTCCAACACCGAGCACCGAGCACCATCCCTGCTGAACGCTTCGACCTCAGCCCCGGTTGCCAGCAGTAGGCAAAGCCAAGGATTTTGGGGCCTTCCCTCTGGAGACTCTCGATCATACAGTAGCAGCGGCAGCGAACCAGGCATTTCAGAAATTAATCCAGATGTTCCTCCGTGCTTCTCACGGCTGTCTCCATCAAATCAGAATTGTTCACGGCATTCTACTTACAAATACGATATCAGAATCAGGTTTATTATCATAGACATATAGAACACAGAAACATAGAAGCGTGACCATTACAATACTGTACAGGCCCTGCCGCCCGCAGCGTGCTAACTTTTTAACCCACTCCGTGATCCATCTAACCTTCCACCCCCTACATAGCCCTCCATTTTTCTTTCATCCATGTGTCATGAAATCTGTTGTTTTGTGGCAGTAGTACAGAGCAAAACATAAAAATAAAATACTATAAGTTACAATAAAAACTAAGTAAGTAAACAGTGAAGAAAGCTTTTGGTTTGCTGGCCTTTATAAATCAGAGCATTGAGTATAGGAGTTGGGATGTAATGTTGAAATTGTACAAGGCATTGGTGAGGCCAAATGTGGAGTATTGTGTACAGTTTTGGTCACTGAATTATAGGAAAGATGTCAACAAAATAGAGAGAGTACAGAGGAGATTTACTAGAATGTTACCTGGGTTTCATCACCTAAGTTACAGAGAAAGGTTGAACAAGTTGGGTCTTTATTCTTTGGAACGTAGAAGGTTGAGTGGGGACTTGATAGAGGTATTTAAAATTATGAGGAGGATAGATAGAGTTGACATGGATAGGCTTTTTCCACTGAGAGTGGGGGAGATTCAAACAAGAGGACATGAGTTGAGAGTTAAAGAGCAAAAGTTTAGGGGTAACATGGGGGGGAACTTCTTTACTCAGAGAGTGGTAGCTGTGTGGAACGAGCTTCCAGCAGAAGTGGTTGAGGCAGGTTCGATGTTGTCATTTAAAGTTAAATTGGACAGCTATATGGACAGGAAAGGAATGGAGGGTTATGGGCTGAGTGCAGGTCGGTGGGACTAGGTGAGAGTAAGAGTTCGGCACGGACTAGAAGGGCCGAGACGGCCTGTTTCCATGCTGTAATTGTTATATGGTTATATGGTTAGTGCAAAAGAGTAATCATGTGTTCATGGGCCGTTGAGAAATCTGATGGTAGAAGTGCTGTTCCTAAATGGTGAGAGTTCGTCTTCAGACTCCTGTACCTCCTGATGTACAGTCCTGATGAAATGTCTTAGCCCAAGATGCTGACTGGCTATTCCTCTCCATAGATGCTGTCTGACCCGCTGAGCTCAACAGTGTCTTGTGTTTGTTGTCCTATACTTCCTCCAGGATGGTAGAAATGAGAAGATGACATGTCCCAAATGGTGAGGGTCCTTAAATGCCTTCCTGAGGCACCAATCCAAGCATTTATCAGTCGCACTGTTTCAGTGAATGAGCTGAAGTTACGGCCAGCATCTAACACCCAACCGTGTAAAAAACTAATTTATTTAACAAGTTACCTTTATTAGTCAAAGAATTGAGTTCAAAGGTCAGGAAGTTATGTTGCAACTTTGTAAAACTCTAGTTAGGCTGCATCTGGAGTATTGCATACCGTTCTAGTCACCTCATTATCGGAAGGATGTCGAGGCTTTGGAGAGGGTGCAGGAGAGGTTTACCAGGATATTGCCTGGATTAGAGAGCATGTGTTATTATGCCGGGTTGGACGAACTTGGGTTGTTTTCTCTGGAGCGATGGAGCCTAAGGGGAGATCTGATAGAGGTTTATAAGATTATTGGAGGCATAGATAGAGCAGGCAGACAGTATCTTTTTCCCTGGGTTGAAATGTCTAATATCAGAGGGCATACATTTAAGGTAAGGGAGGGTAATTTCAAAGGAGGTGTGAGGGGCGAGTTCTTTATACAGGTGGATGGGTGTGTTGCCTAGGATGGGGGTAGAGGCAGATTCATTAGGGATTTTTATGAGACATTTAGATAGGCACATGAATGTGAGGAAGATGGAAGCATATGGACAATGTGTCGACAGAAGAGATTAGTTAGTCATTGATTACCAATTTCACTGGTTCAGCACAACATTATGGGCCGAAGGGGCCTGTTCCTGTGCTGTACTGGTCCATGTTCTGTATTCTAAGTAGAGTCTGTTGGAAGAGTGGAAATTGCTGAAAGATTGGGAGTGGGTCGGTGGTAAGGGAACAAAGAATGCCAAGACAATGAGAGAAACCTGCCCTGTGTAAAGGGGATTCTCCTTCCTCATTGCCAGTAAAATATCATCAATGTGAAATTTACATATTTATAAGGCACAGTGAACCAAATTAATATAAAATACAGCATTGTCATTGAGATGAAGAATATACTGTGTCCAATATAGTATCTGACTCTGCAATATTAATAATAATTTATAAATAATTAGGAAACATACCTTTATAAGGTACAAGCTAAAGAAAATAGTACACTATAATTCTGCATTATATTTAGAGGGGATGCTGTGTTTCCTTTCCCCTCCAATAGATTAATGGCCCATCAGTTCAATAAAGAACAACATAAAGTCTAGGAAAGACACAGAGCACATAATTTTATAATTAGTATCACCATCACCGTTAGCAACCGCGCTAATAAGAAATGTATGCAAAACCCCAGCTCACTAATGACCAGAAGAAAATATGAAATTCCAGACCATAATATGTTACAACTAATCTTCACTTTGAAAATTATACTTGCAATATATAATACAATAAAACAAAGGCAGGCATTAGCATAATCTCTGTAACACAGGGAATATAAGCAGCTCTTCATGTCATCTGGATGATGAAAAAATTAATATTTAGTACCTTGACTATCAAAGGGTTAAAATTACACAACCTCTTCTGCAATTATTCCCCTCAGAATACATTTCCTACAGGTGATTGTTTATAATCTTTGCAGTGAGGTTTAAATAGCAAATTCACATTTTAACATTGGACTGCTATTGAAACTGCACAGCAGCTAAGAGAGATTTCAATTTAATTTGTGTTGTAGCTTTGATTATTGGGGGCTTCAAATCAGTGGGCGGCGTGTGCACCAGGGGTCTTTGTCTCACACAGACGCAACTGACGTTTGTGCGAAATAACTTTTTAGAAAAGGGTTCTGACGAAAGGAAGGAATTCTGTGCCTTTGTGCTGATGGATTCCTGCAGCGACGAATTCGTTGTGTTAAAAACCAAGTATCTGTCTTTCTCGTTGGCTGGTGTTCTTGTGCGTTGTAGCAATCGTAATGCTGTCAGTGAGTGAACATAAAAGAAGATGTTGAGTATTCAGGGAAGTGAAGGTGGAACTTACGGCTCTGAATCCCAGGCAGTGCTCTGCCTCATTGTAGATGTGTGCACAGCCTCTGTATTGTATCATGTGCTGGGAATGTGGTAATTGTTATTAGTTTGCTCCTGTTGTCAAACCTTATCCAGAGTCTGTCACTGGTGCATTATGTTCTTACAGTAGTGCATGGATAATGCAATTGAGCCCATTAAGGATTTCCCTCAATGCTAAAACAACACCTGGGCTAAAATCACAATTTTAATATATTGACCTTGAACCAAGCTGATGTGGAAGGTGACATGATCCACTTTATTGCATTTTCTGCATGCTTAGACAAGAAACTTGAGCTGTGGCTTGTTAAACATTATTGTACACTCTTTCCAATAGGAATCAGTGACGATTCTCTTGCCTGTTCCCTGCACCACATGAATCTATACTTCACCTATTGCTGGAGTTAGAACTAAAAATATCCCCTCAACTAAATCTACTGGAGGGAAACCATTTGTCTTCATTGTTCTTCCTGTCCACACATTGGGTTGAAGAGAAATGCTTAAGTCTCTCATCTTTGATGATGGATAAACTCCCTTTGCGCTTCATCATTCGGATTGGCCAGGCTCATGGTTTGATCCCCAGCTCTGGAAAGCTGCCCTCAAACAGTACCTCATATTCTGCCTGGGCAGTCTCCAAACTGCCAGCATGAATATCGAATTCTCAAACTTCTGGTAACTGCTCCCCTCTGCTGCCTTATCCCTTTTTATTCTTCTCTCTCCTCCTCACCCAGCTGGCCGCTCACCACCCTATCTCTTTCCCCTCCTCCACCTTCTCCATCTGCCCATCACCCACTCACTCCTCCCATTGGTTCCTCCCCACCTCTCTCCCAGAATCCCATGCTTTACCTTCCTCTACCTATCAGAGTCCACCAGCTTCATCCCTTTGTCACTTCTAGCTAATGTTATGTTTTGTAACTTCAAAGCATTAAACTAATTCAAAGGAAGACTCGGGAATCTGAAAAAGGGGTCAAAGCAACACTCACAACACGCTGGAGGAACTCAGCAGGTCGGACAGCATCCGTGGAAAAGATCGGTCGACGTTTCGGGCCGGAGCCCTTTGTCAGGGGTCAGCTTTGTGTTTACTTCAAGCGAGGCATGCGTGTATCACGTGGTAGCACGACGGCGTATTCTGTTCATGTATTTACTACCTGTAAAGAATTATTTGAACAAACAATAATGCTTAATCAAACTATATATAACTGATATATTAAATACACAACAGCTATCATCTCTCAGCTTCTAACCCCATTCCCCTATTCCCTCTCTCATCCCTCCCTCACCTGCCTATCACCCCACTCACTCACCTGCCAGCTCTTGCTCCATCCCTCCCCCAACTTGTTATACCAGTTACCTCCCCTCTTCCTTTCAGTTCAGATGACAGGTCTGAACCTGCAACATCGATTCTCCATTCCTCTCTCTAGATACTGCCTGACCCACTAAGCCCCTCCAGTGTTGCTCCATATTAAGGCTATAAGATATAGAATCAGAATTAGGCCATTTGGCCCATCCAGTCGTGGTTGATTTATTTTCCATCTTAATCCCATTCTTCTGCCTTCTCCCCGTAACCTTTGACGTTCTTACTAATCAAGAACCTTTTCAACTTTCGTTTTAAACATACCCAATGTCTTGGCCTCCACAGCCATCTGGGGCAATGAATCCTGTAGATTCACCACCCTCTGGCTAAAGAAATTCCTCCTCATCTCTGTTCTAAAAGGACATCCCTCTATTCTGAGGCTGTGCCCTCTAGTCCTAAACGTCCCCAATAATGGAAACACCGTTTCCCAGACCACTCGTTAAGCTAACCATCGAGCCTCTGTGTCGACCTTCTGAGTTCCACAAGAATCTTGTGTGGATTGCAGGACAACTGTCTGTAAACCTGGTAGTGTGGGGCTTCTGACTCCTGCACCCTCTGCCCGACAATATAAAGAGAACAAGAACCTGTAAATAGGATGAGTATAGGTGTGTAGTTGATGGATAGCTTGATGTACTGGGCCAAACAGCCTGTTTCTGTGGACACAAGAGATTGTGGACGCTGGATCCAGCTGAGTGACTTACTAAAACCGTAAGGCGCCACGGTAGAGTAGCGGTTAGTACGACGCTATTACAGCTCAGGGCATTGGAGTTCAAAGTTCAGTGCTGACAGCATCTGTGAGGAGTTTGTATGTTCCTCCCCGTGAACGCAGGGGTTTCCTCCGGGTGCTCCGGTTTCCTCCCACAGTCCAAAGATGTAGGTTAAATGGTCATTGTAAATTATGCTGTGATTAGGCTTGGATTACATAGGTGGGTTGGTGGGCATTGCAGCTTGTTGGGCCGGAAGGGCTGTTCTGTGCTGTGTCTCTAAATAATAGCTTTTTATTTATAGCTTAAAAAAATATTATGTATGGCAATGTGCTGCTGCTGCAAAACAACACATTTTTTGACATATGCTGGTGATATTAAATCACCTGATTCTGATTCTGAAATAAAATTTAAAAAATATAAAACTGATGACTGGTGGTAAAGTGCAGATAAAATATATCTTGACCAGGCTGCCAGGCAACAGTGGGAGGATTAGATTCTGAGAAGAACAAAAGAAGATTAACTTTACTACAAAAGGTTCTCTATCTCATAGGGGAGAAATCGTTTCCCTTCAGAGATTCTGAGGGTCACACTCCTTATTTAATAAGAAATATTAGATTAGCAACACAATGACATCATTGCTGGCATTGTGACAGACTCCAACATCCATTAATCTGGCAATGTTTAGCTGACCTTTAAGAGTTGGGTGATAAATTGTAGTGTTGGGAAACCCAACTGGTGATGAAAAGGTGGGCTGTAAGAGGTTCATTCTGACCCACAGACTAGGTCTGCTGCTGCATGCACTTGCAAAATCTAATCAACTCTGGCCATAAGCCAGCAGCTCTTCATTGACAGTGAAGGCAAAACAACAGAAGGGCACATTTGAAGGCTCACGATAATGGCCGAGGCTTTGAGTGGTGGACGGCTCTGTGCTGGAATGCACTATGAAGTGTGTGCACTAATCATTTGCACGCATTCTCAAGCAAAAGCAATAAGTGATGTCAATAAATTTCATCAAACTACCCATCAAAGACTCCCACCACCCAGCACATGCCCTCTTCTCATGGCTACCATCGAGGAGGAGATACAGGAGCCTGAAGACACACACTCAACGATTCAGGAACAGCTTCTTCCCCTCTGCCATCAGATTTCTGAAAGGACAATAAACCTGTGCACACTACCTCAGTATTATATTTCATTCACTTTTTGCACTACTTGTGTAATTTTATATATGCACTATTTCTGTTTACAACCCCTCATTGTCCCGGAACACATCCTACACAGTCAAGAGAGCTCACCAATGCCTCTCACCATTCTGTGGGGGCTGAAGAGAACTGGACTTTGCACATCCATACTCACATCATTCCGCAGATGCACAGTAGAGAGCTTCCTAACAATCTGCATCACGGCACGGTATGGAAACTGCACTGTTCTGGGCGGAAAGGCTCTGCAATGGGTAGTCAAAACTGCCCAGCATATCACCCGCACCAGCCTACCCACAATCAAGGACATATACACATGAAGGATCCCACCCACCCTGTTCATGGTTCTTTGTGCCACACCCATTAGGGGAGGAGGCTATGTAATACCAGACTTAAAAACAATTACTTTCCCCAAGCAGTAAGTCTAATCAACACCTCCACTCACTAACTCCGCCACTACTTTATTATTTCTTGTCAGCCATCTTATGTACAGCTTAGTATCACTTTATGGACATACAATCAATAAGCCGTCTTATGCATTTATATTTATTGCAATTTTTAACATTATCATTATGTTCTTTATCTTCCATGATTTTTTATGCTGCATCATATCTGGAGTAACAATTATTTTGTCCTCCTTACCCTTGTGTATAGGAAATGACATTAAACAATCTTGATTCTTGAAAATTTTGTGGTGTATCGCACTGTACTACTGCCAGAAAACAACAAAGTTCATGACATACTTTCAGCGGCCACTTTATGAGTTACATCTGCACACCTGCTCGTTACTGCAAATATCTAATCAGCCAATCATGTGGCAGCAACTCAATGCATAAAAGCATGCAGACACGGTCAAGAGGTTCAGTTGTTGTTCAGACCAAACATCAGAATGGGGGAAGAAATGTGGTCCAAGTGACTTGGATGTTGGAATAATTGTTGGTGCCAGATGGGATGGTTTGAGTATCTCAGAAACTGCTAATCTCCTGGGATTTTCATGCACAACAGTCTCTAAAGTTTATAGAGAATGGTGTGAAAAAGATAAATAAACATTTAATGAGCAGCTGCTCAGTGGGCGAAAGTGCCTTGTTAATGAGAGAGGTCAGAGGAGAATGGCCAGACTGGTTCAGGTTAACAGGAAACTCAAATAACCACACGTTACAACAGTGGTGTGCAGAAAAGCACCTCTGTGTGCACAGCACGTTGAACCTTGAAGTGGATGGGCTACAGCAGCAAAAGAACATGAACAAACACTCAGTGACCATGTTATTAGGTACAGGTGGTACCTAATAATGTGGCCACTGAGTGTAAATAAATTTCATTGACCTGACCATTGAGGAACCCCACCACCCAGGACATGCCCTCTTCTCACCAAAGAGGAGTTACAGGGGCCTGAAGAGCCACATACTCAATTTTTTTTTAGGAACAGCTTCTTCCCATCTGATTTCTGAATGGTCAATGAACTCATGAACACTACCTTAGCATATTTGACTCACTTGTTTCATTAAACATATATATATATATATTTAATATATAGATTTCTTATTATAATTTATATTATTTTTATCGATTGCACTGTACAGCTGCCACAGAACAACAAATTTCATGACATATGCCAGTGATAATAAACCTGATTCTGATTCTGATTCCTATTTACAATCAGTATTCACATTTTTACATATGCCCTTCAGCTCTCCTCTAATGGTTCTCATTGTCACCCTCCTTATTTATCAGATTCCAGCACTGGTAGCCTTTGTATTGCTGCCTACCCCTGATGGCTTGAACATTGAATCGCCTAAGTTCAGGTGAACTCTCTGACCAGAGGACAAAACAAAGGTCAGAGCTCAGTGAGTCCGGAGCTAAAGGTCGAAGGCATCGGGTAGACATGTCCAAAGGTCAGCGGCCTGACGTCTACAAATCTGAGAGTCTGGGGACAGGAACAGGAGGCGTGGAGGTGCCCTGTCCCGTAGTTGGAGGCTTGGCTGTGTCAGTGAGCGGGTGGAAGGGTAGGACGGTAAGGGGCTTGTTGTTGCTGTTACTCGTGTTGTTCTGATGAATGTTGTGGGCATGCTTTGTCAGTGCCAGAACATGTGGTGACACTTGCAGACTGCCCCTGGTGCACTCTTCAGCTGTGTTGGTTGCTAACACAAACGGTGCACCTCATTGTATGTTTCCATGTACACACGGCAAATAAATCTGAATCTGTCCTGTTTCTCTCTCTTCTTGATCCACCTACTTCTTCCCACAGACACTCCAATCCTCCATCACCTTTTTGGTCTCCCCCCCACCACTCTATCTGCCCACCATACTCCTCCCACCAGTTTCCTCACCCACTGCCCTCACTCGATTCAATACTCCACCTTCCTCTCCTCCCATTTCCAGCAGATTTAGCCTCCAGTCTCAATGAAGGATCTCTGCCCAGAACATCAACTGTTTCTTCCCCTCCATAGATGCTGCACGACTGAAGAAGAGGGAGGTTCTGGGCAAGTGAAGAGATTGGACATCTCATCACTTCTCTTCTCCTTACCTGCTTATTACTTCCCTCTGGTGGCCCTCCTCTGTTCCTTTCTCCCATGGTCCACCCTTGTCTCTTATCCTTCATCTTCTACACTTTACCATCTATCATCTCCAAGCTTCTCACTACATCACTTACTCAATCTTTCCCTAGAACTCAGGTCCTCACGTCCTGGCACCATTGATATCTTTCCTGTAGGTAGATAATAAATAGATTGCCCGTTATGCTGCTGCTGTTTAGGGCAGCAATGAAGGTCCTCCATCTCTGGTGGTGTTCAAGCCTTCCTTCATCATGTCAGTAGCTTCCCCTCAGTTTTCACTACTGTCAGTCATGCAAATCCCGGGTGGAGACTCAGGAATACCATCGCACTCAGACGTAGAAGGATTCTTCATTGCTGTTTCTGTAACAATTTTCTTTTACTAATCAGGGTTGTTAGCCCTGAGCTGAACCCCTGAACCTGGAGGACCGGTGGATCACTCTTAGTCTGGCCTCTATCCTTCGACCTGTTTGGCATGGGTGACCCAGCCAAGAGCCAAAGTGTAAAGCCCTGACTCCAGCCAACATAGCCCTCTGGGTCACTGAAGCATGCAAGCCTCCAAAGCTACGACAAGGTTGAGGTCCTCTTGGAGGGTTCCCCTACGTGGGCAACTAGGACTCCACACAATACTCCAAATTTGGGCTCACCAACGTTTGGTACAACTTCAGCATAATATCCCAATTACTGTACTCAATACTCTGATTTATGAAGATCAAGGTGCCAAAAGCTCTCTTTACAACTCTATCTGCCTGTGATGATACTTGCTCACTTTCAAGGAATTATGGAACTGTATTCCCAGACCCTTTTGCTATTCTGCTGCTTTAAGACAATTGGACTATTGTCTCGTATGTAAAGATGGGCTCTTGACTTCACAATCTACTTCGTCATGGCCCTCGGGCGTCACTGCTTGCACTGTGCTCCATAACTAACACTACCTTCTGCAATCCGTTATTTATTTTCCCTTGAACTACTTCGGTGTACAGTACTGATGTAGTGAAATAATTTTTCATTCTATATTGGTATATCAAGGTTCAAAGTAAATTTATTATCAAAATACATATACGTCGCCATATACAATCCTGAGATTAATTTTCTTGCAGGCATATTCAATAAAAGCAATAACCAGAATAAAATCAGTGAAAGACTACACCAACAGAACGGATAACCATTGTGTGTAAAAGGCAACAAACTGCAAATACAAAATGAAAGAAAGAGAAAAAAACAATAATTATCAAAAACATGAGATGAAGAGTCCTTGAAAGTGAGTCCATAGGTTGTGGAACAGTTCAGAGATGGGGCAGGTAAGTTTTCTAGTGGTGAACCTAGTGGTGTGAGTACTGAGGCTTCTGCACCTCCTTCCTGAAGGCAACAGCGAGAAGAGAGCATGTCCTGGGTGTTGGGGTTCTCTGACGTCAGATGCTGCTATCTTATGACAGTGCTCCATGTAGATGTGTAGATGTATATGTGTGGCAATCATAAATCAATGTTACTGTATATACACCACTGACAAAGCCCTCTCAATCATTGAGCATATCTGCATGAAATGCTGTCATAGAAAAGCAGTATCCATTATCAGAGATCCCCACCACCCAGGCCATGCTCTTTTCTTGCTGCTCCCATCAGGTAGAAGGTACAAGAGCATCAGGACTTGCACCATCAAGTTTAAAAACAGTTACTACCCTTCAACCATCAGGATCTTGAACACAAGAGGATAACTACGCTCACTGACCCATCATTGAAATGTTTCTACAACCAACAATCCCACTTTGAGGACTCTTCATCTCAATATTTCATGCTCTCATTATTTATTGCTATTTATTTATATTTCCATTTGCACAGTTTTGTTGTCTTCTGCACTCTGGTTGATCTTTCAATGATTCTGTTATAGTTACTATTCCAACGATTTGCTGAGTATCCCACAGGAAAATGAATCTCAGGGTTGTATGTGGTGACATATATGTACTTTGATAATAAATTTACTTTGAACTTTGAGCACTGGAGCAAAGGAATCCTCATTATTCTCCACATTTTCCAAATTTATCCCCACAAAAGCGTTTAAAGACAATGAGAGATTAGTTTTATTTGCCAAGTGTACATCAAAACATATAGTGAAATGTGTCACTTGCATCACCAACAACAGCCCGAGGATGTGCTGGGGCCACCCACCACTGTTGCCAACGTGGCACGCCCACAGCTTCCTCACCTTATCCCGTACGTCTTCGGAATGTGGGAGGAAACCGGAGCATCCTGAGGAAAGCCACATGGTCACATGGAGAAGGTACACTCTTTATAGACAACGGAGGGAAGTGAACCCTGATCGCCGATCGCTGGCGCTGTTAAGCCGTTACACTAACCGCTACACTACTGTGCTGGCCTCAACGGTTGTTGTGCTGAGTAACTTCATTGTACTGAGTAGCTTCATTCGTACCTTGAGGCTGGGATGCTATTTAAAGTCCGATTAGATTTTAAAAAAAGGCAGAAAGAATGGGGAGAGAAGTCAATGGCATTGATAGACGGAGAGCTCAGGAGGAAGAACCCTCCCTCCAGGGACATTTGTGTAGTGGCCTCAGGGTACAGTTGACGGACAGGAGACATCAATGAAAACGACAGGGCTTGGAGAGTGATCCTGAGAGAGATTGCTGGTGAAGGCTATCAAATCTATCGCCAGAACTGCTCTGTTCTTTTTTTTTCTGCAGTTATTCATTCACAGGGTGTAGGTGTCTGTGTCAGGGACAGCATTCATTGCCCAGCCCAAGGTTTTCTTGAGAAAGTGGTGGGAAACTGTTGCTCTCTTTACAGAGCTGGTTGAATAGCATATACCTATAGTATATACGTATAGTATATACCTATGGTGACTTGCCGTAACTGAGTGGATTGCTCGGCCATTCTAAAGAACGGTAAAGAATCAGAATCAAGTTTAGTATTACAGACACACATGCAGTGGCCACATTATTAATTACCCCCTGTACCTAATAAAGTTGGCACTGAGTGTACGTGCAAGGTCTTTTGCTGCTGTAGTCCATCGACTTCAAGGTTCGACGTGTTGTGCATTTGGAGTAGCTCTTCTGCACACCACTGTTGTAATGTGTGATTATTTGAGTTACTGTCACTTTCCTGTCAACTTGAACCATTCTGGCCAGTCTCCTCTGACCTCCTTCATTAACAAGCTGCTTTTGCCACTGGATGTAGTTTTTTTGCTTTTCACACCTTTCTCTGTAAATTCCAGAGACTGTTGTGCATGAAAGTCGCAGGAGATCAGCAGTTTCCGAGATACTCAAACCACCCCATCTGGCGCCAACACTTATTCCACGTTCTAAGTAAAAAAAATAATATAAGTAATGCAAAAAGAGAGCAAAAAATAATGAGGAAGTGTTCATAGATTGGTTCAGTGTCCATTCAGAAGTCTGGTGGTGGAGGGGAATAAACTTTTCCTGAAATACTGACTGTGTATTCTTAGGCTCCTGTATCTCCTCTCCAATGGTTGTGATAGGAAGAGACCATGTCCTGGTTGATAGGACGATGAGAATCAATCACATTGTTGTGACCATAAGGCCACGCATCACCATATACGTATGCCTACAACTTATATGAACCCTAACCTGTATGCCTTTTGGAATTTGGGAGAAACTGGCACACCCAGAGGAAACCCACATGAGCGGAATATACAAGCTCCTTCTAGACGGCAGGAATTAAACCCTGTATGCTGATGGCTGGCCCTGTTATAGCACTACACTAACAGCTAACCTACTAGACACGAGGAAATCTGCAGAAGCTGGAAATTCAAGCAACACACACAAAATGCTGGTGAACGCAGCAGGCCAGGCAGCATCTATAGGAAGAGATACAGTCGATGTTTTGGGCTGGGACCCTTCGTCAGGACTAACTGAAAGAAGAGATAGTAAGAGATTTGAAAGTGGGAGGGGAAGGGGGAGATCTGAAATGATAGGAGAAGACAGGAGGGGGAGGGCTGGATCTAAGAGCTGGAAAGTTGATTGGCAAAAGGGATACACTTTCCAAGGAAGGATATATGGCTGTAATAGAGATGAGGCTGAGTACAGGGCTACAGTAGGAAACTTTGTCACATGGTGTGAGCAGAATTATCTGCAGCTTAATGTGAAAAAGACTTAGGAGCTGGTGGTAGACCTGAGGAGAGCTAAGGTACCGGTGACCCCTGTTTCTATCCAGGGGGTCAGTGTGGACATGGTGGAGGATTACAAATACCTGGGTTACGAATTGACAATAAACTGGACTGGTCAAAGACCACTGAGGCTGTCTACAAGAAGGGTCAGAGCCGACTCTATTTCCTGAGGAGACTGAGGTCCTTTAACATCTGCCGGACGATGCTGAGGATGTTCTACGAGTCTGTGGTGGCCAGGGTTATCATGTCTGCTGTTGTGTGCTGGGGCAGCAGGCTGAGGGTAGCAGACACCAACAGAATCAATAAACTCATTCGTAAGGCCAGGAGTGTTGTGGGGATGGAACTGGACTCTCTGACGGTGGTGTCTGAAAAGAGGATGCTATCCAAGTTGCATGCCATCTTGGTCAATGTTTCCCATCCACTACATAATGTACTGGGTGGGCACAGGAGTACATTCAGCCAGAGACTCATTCCACTGAGATGCAACACAGAGCGTCATTGGAAGTCATTCCTGCCTGTGGCCATCAAACTTTACAACTCGTCCCTTGGAGGATCAGACACCCTGAGCCAATAGGCTGGTCCTGGACTTATTTCCTGGCATAATTTACATATTACTATTTAACTATTTATGGTTTTATTACTATTTAATTATTTATGGTGCAACTGTAACAAAATCCAATTTCCCCCGGGATCAATAAAGTATGACTATAACTATGACTATAGCGAGTCTGGGTCAAAATGCGGTCAAAAAGTTGAAGGGCTGGAGAAATTATAGATGGGGAGCAGTGAGAGAGGGTTTCACTAAAGTCCCGTCGAAGAGAAGATCTAAACTTCTTCAGTGAACTTAGACTAGGTCCAGCCATGGGATCATTTACCTTGAGGATCTTTGTAAACTCCCTTGTTAAAGTCAGCAGAAACAGAAGCCCTACGTGCCTGGTCTGCCTTTCAGTAAGATGATGGATGATGTTTTCCTGCACTGGCCTCACATCCTTGGATTCCACTAATATTGCAAATTTGATTGATGCTTGTCTCAAATAAAGACTATGCGAGCATGAGAGAAAGGAGCAGAATTGGGCCATTTGGCCCATCGAGTCTGTTCTGTCACTCTATCATGGCAGATGGAACCCAAGGGTAGAGAACTACTGCAAGGATTTGCTACCTGCTGGATTAATTTCTTTTCATCTCTGTCCTGAGTAGCTGTCCTCTTGTTTGAAAACCGTGATCCCGGTTCTACAAACCAAGCCAGGGATAGTTAAAGCAGAGATTGGTAGGTTCTTGATTAGTAAGGGCGTCAAAGGTTATAGGGAGAAAGCAGGAAAATGGGGTTAAGAGGGAAAATAAATCAGCCATGATTGAATGACAGATCTGATTGATGGGCCAAATGACCTAATTCTAAAATTTAGAGAAAATTTATAAAAAAATATATCAGCACCTAATAGCCTGAGATTCATGCTATTGCAGGCATTCACAGCAGAACAAAGAAATACAACAGAATCAATGAAAAACTACACACAAAGACTGACAAAACAACCAATGTGTAAAAGAAGGCAAAATGTGCAAGTTCAAAAATAAATAATAGGAAGAAAACAAATAAATAAATATTATTCCTATTTCTTATAGTCTTATGGAGTCACAGGAAGAAACGACTACAGAATATGGTCCCTCGGGACTCTCTGACTCACTTCCATTAATCCACATCTTATGCTTCTCAGATTCTCATTAATTGTCCCAAACCACGCCCCCCCAGCCAGATTCTACCACACCCTGACACACTAGGTACAATTTGCAGTCGCCAATTAACCTGTTGAATCATGCATATATGAGACGTGTCAGGAAACTGCAGCGCCAGGGGAAATCCCAGCGATCACAGGTCAACCCGCAAACTCCACACACACACAATACTGAGGTCAGGATTGAACTGGGGTCCCTGACACTGTGAGACAGCTACTCTATTCACTGGACAATCGCGGAGAGAGTGTGGGCACGGTAAGGTGGGTGAGGTCTCATTGGTCAGATGTCCCTTCCAACTCCCTTCTATCAACCAATTCATTCCCCCATCTCATATCAATAGTGAGAGGTCAACGTTGAACTCGGCTGAACTTCTGAGAATTGTAGCCACAAACAAAGTTTTAAAAATATTTTTAAAATGAGTATTTTCAACTGTAGGATTGGCAGCCACGTTTGTTTGGGTCTTAATTCTTCCCTTTTTAAAAAGGATCCTTCCAGCATCAATATATTTATAGCCTCATTTGCATCTAATTATTATGCAAGTCATATTCGCTTACATGTTATTTGTGATCAGCTTGCCGAAGAAATGACTGGAGCACTAATCCTGGAGCAAAAGTACAAAATACTTTTGGTAAATGTGAATAGTTAGTGAAAATCTGTGAAGACCAGCTACAGATATTTTTTTTGCAAAACTTTGTTTCTTGTTATTGGTTTAAGCACTGAGGAGATCTGCTGAGATATATATTCTTTACTGTAAGTTTTTTCTCTGTCAAACAAGAAAAAAAAATTGATCTCAGGAGGATTCGTCAGTAATTAGTCAAAATGGAATTAAATGGTGTCCCATGACTTTACACCTTCAATTATACGGCAAGTCTCTGAGAGCAAGACAACTATTGGACAGTGAATGTCTGTAGTCAATTGTGCATTGGCTTGAGTTGGAACTAAAAATGAGAAGATAAGAATTAGGAGCAGGAGTCGGCCACCTGGCCCATCAAGCCTGCTCCACCGTTCAACAAGGACATGGTTGATTGGTTGTGGACTCACCTGACTTTTCTCCAGAACTCTTAATTCCCCTGCTATGCAAAATTATAACTATGCCTTAAATCTATTTAATGAGGTGGCCACTACTGCTTCCCTGGACAGAGAGTTACACGGATTCACCTCTCTCAGGGAAAGCTGTTTCCCCTCATCCCCTTTCTAAATCTATTCCCCTGAATCTTGAGGCGATGTCCCCTAGTTCTCGTCTCACTTACCAGTGGAAACTATTTTTCTGTCTCTGTCTTATCTTTCATAACTTTATCTGTTTCTATAATATCCCAATTATAGTCCCGGGCGACCCAGTCTCTCCTCACAGGCGAACCCCTTCATCTCCGGAATAAACCTGGTGAGCCCCCTCTGCATCACCTCCAAAGCCAGTGGATCTTTCCTCACATAAGGAGACCAGAACGGCACCCAATACTCAGTAAGTCGCACAGTAGCGTAGCCAATTACAGAGCCAGCAGTAAGACTGGGGTTCAATTCCTGCTGTTGTCTATACAGAGCTTGTACATACATTCTCCTTGTCACCACATGGATCTCCCTGGGTACTTGGGTTCCCACCTACATTCCCAAAGATGTATGATTAGGGTTAGTGAGTTGTGGGCATGAAACGTCGGCACCAAAATCCTGGCAACGTTTGCCCAGCACAGTCCTCGCTGATTTGACGCAAGTGACACATTTCAATGTATGGTTCAATGTACTTGTGACAGATAAGGCTAATCTTTAACAACTCCATGACTACGTTGATTCTTTTGCACTAAAAGGGACTTTGCTTTTATATTTTTTCATTGTGTTCTTTCAGAATCCAAATCCAAATCAAAATGGGGCAGAGTTATGATGGTGTTCAACAGCCCATCTGTGGAAAGAGCTTAATTTCTACCCTTGATGTCTCTCTTTTCCCTTTTCAGGGTGGATGGGGTTCTGTCAGAGACCCTGACCTGGAGTTACACTCAGATTTCGGTTCTTTGCCGTGGTGGGACCCGCTCCTGGGGGCTCACGACCAGCTACTTTTCAAAATCCCAAGGATGTGGCCTAGAAGATGAGCGCGCCTTCAGGATTCCGAGGTTAAACGGCTCTGTGAATGGGCTGATTCTATGCCAGTGCCGCTGACTGAAGCATCGTGGGAGAAAATGGAACAGCGGGAACAACAGATCAGCTGTTGGGCGCCCTGCACTCAGCAAATCGCACTCTCTTTATCTCTCTCTCTCTCATTGGTAGATGAGAGCTTGTTGACGAGTCTCCGGTTGGAGAACTCGGGGGAAAAAAGGCAATGCGGAAGGCTCTATCAACGATTTGTTTTGTTATGTTGCCCCTCTCACTGCGAAAGGGGAACACCTCTTTTTCCCTTTATTAGGGAGAGAGAGAGAGCCTGTGGTATGGCGAATTGTCGGGTGAATGATTAGTTTTTGTTGTACTGCAGATCATGGTCTTTCTTGGGGGCTTTGCTATTGCTTGCTTGGGTGGGTGGAGGTGCTGATGCTTTTTTGTGGAAGTGGGTGGGGATGGGGAGGTTCATTGCTTTCCTACTGCGTGTGTGTGTGTGTGTGTGTGGGGGGGGGGAGGGGGGAGCTTTGGGGTTCTAACGTTTTGACTGTCACACATTCTTTGGGGCACTCTTCTGTTTTTGTGGATGTCTTCGAAGCACAAGAATTTGAGGGTGTATTTGAGGGTGTATACTTCTCTGGTATTCAATAGAGATACTGAACTATTGAATCAGAATAATCACTGGACAACATTTTTTTTTGAAATTGTTGCTTTCTCGGACTTTTCTTTTGTTTATGATAGACTACTTGAAGATGAACGCAAATATTCAGGCTACTTGTATCATGTACGCATTTGGAGAAACAAGAAATTAACTTTTATTAAATACAGTATAATGCATTTAATTGCATAATGGTGCTGACGCTTTGCAATAGTTCAACCAAGCTAAAAATGGTTTGTTGATGACTTTCATTTGTATTCAGTGTCGTGTCTGAGGCATTTTGCTTAAGCATGCAATAATAATCAGCCAGCATTGATGGATTTCAGTGCCCTGATACTCTTTCTCCATGACTGCAACGCCAAGATTTGCAGGGAAGAAGTCTAAATGGGAATGCAGAAAGTGAATGTTTAGTAACGTGTTGCTCTTCATGGTTTTGTATGCTTGAAGCATATTGTCAACCAGTTGTACATAGTTTAGTGATCTGTAGTTGCCAAGAAAATTTACAACATCCTTGAATGCCTTCCGTGTGATTTTCTCCGGGCCCACTAAAAGCTCTTTGAGTTGCTTGTCATTGATGACCTGCTTGATATGTGGACCAACCAAAATGCCTTCCTTAATCTTGGCATCAGTTATTCTGATGAATTAGGAACTGAAATAACAAATATAGGCGATTTTTAAAAAATGGCGTGTAATGGAGAAATTTCATGGTAATTTTCATGGTCTGTAGTACAAAATCCATAAGATACATCCAAAAGTATTCAGGAAGCAAGATCTTTGTTGTCCAGTGTTATCACTGACATGCCAATAGATTTGTTGTTTTGAGGTAGCAGTACAGTGTAAAGATACAAACATTACTACAAGATACGAAAATAACTTATACAGGAGGAATAGTGAGGTAGTTTTCATCGCCCAGTCAGAAACCTGACAGGAGATGGGAAGATCTGCTCCTAAATTTTTGTATGTGGGTCTTCAGACTCCTGTACCTCCTCCTTGGTGGTAGTAGAGAGAGGAGGGCATGTCCAGGTGATGAGAGCCCTTAATGATGAATGCCGCTTTCTTGAGGCACTGCCTGGTGAAGCTGTCCTCGAGGGTGGTGGCGAGCTGCCTTCACAAACTGCTGAGAAGGAATCCCCGCAGAACTGGTAGTTCTTCAGTCCTGATGCAGGGTGTCAAACCTGAAATGTCAACAATTCTTTTCTCCCCTGCAGATGCTGCTCGACCCATTGAGTCTTTTCAGCAGATGGAAGCAGATGCTCCAGACTCCCGTATCTGCAATCTCTTTTATCTCCACTTTGACAGTGTTTTTAGGTGGGAGCTCTGGGACTAAAAAGATGAGAGAACAGCAGTGTACACGTAAGTTTTGAGGGTGGCACAGGTTAGGCTCTTGAAAAAAATTTATGTATACCTTATGTTTAACGTATGCTTTTCTTGGGAGTGCTATGTGCCTGTGAGTTCTTCAATGCACCTGTGCATTTGACACTAAACTTGACGTTGACTTGCAGGCGTAGTAAAGGGTTCTCACAGACAGCAAAGCAGGAAGAAAAAAGCACAATTTTCCACAAATATTTGTGAAATAAAGATTGGAATACACAAATGAGGTAATAGATGAAATTAAAATATCATTATCTTTAAAAATTAGAATTTATTATTAATATTTGATGATATTTATCTGAGGGAATGACAATCCACATGCATAAAATTAGTTTCCTAGTTTCAGCATGTTTACTGATCAGTAATTATAGATAAGTAGGCCATTAAATACTCATTAGAATATAATGCAATAGAGTGTAAGCTTTTCAGGCAAATGTTTGTGAGAATAATTTGTAAATAGCTGACATTTTTTGGCAGATCATTGATTCCTGAAAAATTATGTCAGAGGAGATCGGGAAATATCACTCCCTGAAGAGGAGTGAATGAAGAGTCGCTGATAGCAACTGTGTGATTTTCGGTTTGAAGTGCTCGAGCAAGATCATCAGATCTCACATTTGGTGTTACGGCAGAATGATGAGGCCATCACATGTAAAGCCCCCCCCCCCCCCACCACTGAGTACATCTACACAGAGCGTTGTTGCAGGAACGTAGCATCCATCATCGGGGACCCCCACCACCCAGGCCATGCTCTCTTCTCGCTGCTGCCATCAAGAAGAAGGCACGGGAGCCTTAGGACCCACAAGACCAGCTTCAGGAACAGTTACTACCCCTCAACTATAAGGCTGTTGAACCAGGAAGGAAAACTTCACTCACTCTAACGTTGAACTGATTCCACAACCTATGAACTCATTTTCAAGGACTCTACAACTCATGTTCTTGAAATTTATTTTCCTATTTATTATTATTATTCTGTTTTCAAAAATCTTTTTGTACTTGCCTTTTTGCACATTAGTTGTTTGTCCGTCTTTGTGTTGTGTGCTGTTTTTCACTGATTCTTTTGTGCTCTATGTATTTACTGTGAATGCCCAAAAGAAAATGAATTTCAGGGTTTTGGTAACAAGTTTAATTTGAACTCTGAAAGTTTACAGTTTTGTTGTCATTGCAGTGGGCCTGTGTCACGGGTCACCCTGAGGACTCTCTGATCTGTGGGCTGTTCCCATGGACACACATACACACAGACAAACAGCAAGCGCTGCAGACAGATCATCATCTCAGTGAAAGACACTCATTGGCCTGCCCGAAACTTGGCCTCCCAGCACATCAAAATGTCTGTAGAGGAATGCGGCCGACTGACACAATCTCGGTTGCAGAAGTTATTGGACCTCCCTACCTCCAATCTCCTAAAAAGGACTGGTTCATGGCCACCCAGTTTCCTCCTCAATAATCAGCTCTTTGGCTTTGCTGACATTGAGTGAGAGGTTGTTGTTGTGGCACCATTCAACGGAATTTTCAGTCTCTCTCCTACAATGCTGATTCGTCAGCACTTCTGATACGGCCAATGATCGTGGTGTCATCAGCAAGTTTATATACGGCACTGGAGCTGTGCTTATCCACGCAATCAGAGGTATAAAACGAGTGGAGCAGGGGCTATGCACACCGTCCTGTGGTGCGACTGTGTAGAGGGTGATTGTGGAGGAGAGGTTGTAGCCAATCCCTACTGAGATCTGCCAGTGAGGAAACTGAAGCTTCGGTCGCTAGGATGTTGAACATGGGCCCTTCAGCCCATCATATTGTGCCAATCTTTTAACCTACCCCCAGATCACTTTAACCTTTCCATTCATTGTAGCCCTCCATTTTCCTTTCATCCTTGTGCCTATCTAAGAATTTCTTAAATGTCCCTAATGTTTCTGCCTTTACCACCTCTCTTCCATGCACCCTCTTCTACCTATGTAAAAATACCTACATCTGACATTCCTCCTATACTTTGCTCAAATCACCTTAAAGTATCACCTCACAGAAGGCATTTTCATCCTGGGAAAAAAGTCTCTGGCTGTCCACTCAATCTTTGCCTCTTATCATCTTGTACACCTTATCAAGTCACCTCTCATCCTCCTTTGCTCCAAAGAGAAAAGCCCTAACTCACTCAACCTGTCCTCATAAGACATGCTCTCTTATCTAGGCAGCGTCCTGGTAAATCTCCTCTGCCCCCTCTCTAAATCTCCCACATCGTTCCAATAATGAGGCGACCAGAACTGAACACAATATTCTAAGTGTGGTCTAACCAGAATTTTATAGGGCTGTAACGTTACCTCGTGGCTCTTGAACTCAATCCCGTGACTAATGAAGTCCAACACACCATTTACGGTCTAAACAGCCCTATCAACTTGCACGGTAATTTGAGGGATTCATGGATGTGGACCCCAAGATACCTCTGTTCCTCCACAGTACTAAGAATCCTACCCTTAATCTTCTACTCTTCCTTCAAGTTTGATCTTCCCAAGTGTATCAATTAACACTTTTCCATATTTAACTCCAACTGCTACTTCTCAGCCCAGCCCTACATCCTTTCAACGTCCCGTTATAACCTATGACAACCTTCTACACCATCCACAGCACTGATTAATAGGCATCCATTAGTTTCATGAGACCATGGATTTGCGCCTTGGAAGGTTTCCAGGGCGTAGGTCTGGGCAAGGTTGTATGGAAGACTGGCAGTTGCCCATGCTGCAAGTCTCCCCTCTCCATGCCACCGATGTTGTCCAAGGGAAGGGCATTAAGACCCATACAGCTTGGCACCGGTGTCGTCGCAGAACAATGTGTGGTTAAGTGCTTTGCTCAAGGACACAACACGCTACCTCAGCCAAGGCTTGAACTAGCAACCTTCAGATCACTTAACCACTTGGCCACGCGCCAACACCCACAACACTATCAGCCATAATAATAAATTCATAGTATCTGTAAAGATGTTTCTAATTATGTATTTATAAATACATGAATGTGCAGAAATAAAATGCCATCTAAGAGCCAAAGGAATGTGAGCCAATAGAATTCAAAGGTCACCTGAAGGGGTAGCCAATCAGGAACAAGGCAAGCGAAGGGGGAGCCTATATAAAGGCGAGCACTCTCAGAGAGAAACACAAACAACTGCGCACTGAGGATGTCACCTCGACTGGAGATGAGACGTCTGTGAGCTAATTGCCCAGCTCAGCAAACACCGCGACATCAAAATATAGTGATGTATTTTTCTGCAAAAGTATATTGGCCTCTGCCATCTGATTTCTGAATGGATAACGAACCAATGAACACTAACTCTCTCTTTTTTATCATGACCATGATTGTTCTTGGCAATTTTTTACCATTGGCATCTTCTGGGCAGTGTTTTTGCAAGACAGGTGACCCCAACCATGATCAATACTCTTGCCTGGCGCCGGTGGTCACATAATCAAGACTTGTGATGTGCATCAGCTGCTCAGAGGACCATCCACCACCTGCTCCCATGGCTTCCCGTGACCCTGATCGGTGGGGGTAGGGGGTGTGGGTGAGCAGGTGCTACACCTTGCCCAAGGGCCTGCAGGGTTAGAGGAGGGAAGGAGCGCCTCACACCTCCATTGGTAGAGACATAGCCCCACCCTGTGTGTGTGCAAATTTCAGGACATATGTCAATGATACTAAACCTGATTCTGATTCTGGAATACAGGAATATTTTCATTTTACTGGGGTTTTGGTAAATTTGTTTTACTTTGTCTTGCTTGAAACTCAAGGCCACTGGCGTTTTCTGTCAGCCGTACTGGCTGCCAGTTTACAGTAAACTATTATATATAAAATCATGAAAATACTCATCACTTGCCACTTAATAAGAGAGCACCCCCTAATAACTTGTCTGAAGCTTCAGGTGAAGCACAAAATCCATTGTGTGGTGTGTTCCTCATCTGACTAGGAGCCCAGTGCAAATAAATTCAGGGACCTGAATGGTTAAACAAGCCAAGGGTTTTTAATAACATTGATCAGACAAAATGAAAAAAGCCACAACACCAGGAGACAACGGCAGCTCACAGATCTGACATTCTATCACAGTCGACACATATTGACTTGAGGTCTGAACAAGTCAGTCGCTCATCAGCGGCCGGTCTGATTGAGTTGCCTACAGTCAGTAAATGAGCCGTCTGCTGAGGGTGGAAATGAACTGCAATCTTTTCAGACCTTGTTGCTGGCCAAAAAAACAGAGATATAGGACCCCGGAGGACAACAATGAGTTTACTCAGCAAGCCACAGTGACTTGCCAACCCTTCAGCCAACAGAGGTTGTTGGTACGGTCTGTTTAAATTGCTGTTTCTTACCCTCGCGTGGATTTTCCTGTCACTAAGTGATTAGACATTTTTCATTGGTCTTTATTCCGTGTGTGTGTGTGTGTGTGTGTGTGTGTGTGTGTGTGTGTGTGTGAGAGAATTCGAGTGTATGTGAATGTGTGTGTGTGTGTGTCTGTGTGTTTGTGTATATGCAGGTGTGTGTGTATTTTTGTGTGTGTATGTGCATGCCTTTGTGTGTATGCATGTGTGTACATGTATGTGCGTGTGTTGGTGTGTGAGAATGCGTGTGTGTGTGTTAGTATGTGTGTGAGTGTGTGTGTGAGTGTGTCTGTGCATGATTATGTGTGTGTATGTGTGTGAGTGTGCGAGTGAACGTGTGTGTACGTATGTTATTGTGAGTGTGTGTGTGTGTGTGTGTGTGTGTGTGTGTGTGTGAGTGTGTATATGTGTGTGTGTGGGAGTGCTCGTGTGTGTGCGTGTATGTGTGTGTGTGTCAGTGTGTGTGTGTGTGTGTGTGTGTGTGTGTGTGTGTGTGTATGGGAGTGCTCGTGTGTGTGCGTGTATGTGTGTGTGAGTGTGTATGTGTGTGTGTGTTTGGGAGTGCTCGTGTGTGTGTCTGTGTGTGTGTGTGTGTGTATGAGTGTGTGTGTGAGGTTTGGGGGGGGATGGTTTTATAATCACTTGACCTTGAAAGATGGGGACTAATCTGTTGTCGTTTCTTGATTTGCATCTGAAATATTGGTGTCAAGGATCTCAGAAGAAAATAAAGATCTGATTTAATTTTGTTGTCATGGGTAAAAATCAATAACACTTTGCATTAACAGTGACTCTTTGGGGATAAATAAATCCACAAAATAGATGCAACATTTCAGTGACCCAATAGGAAGCCAATGGACCGATCAATATATCCAATGACTCCCCCCACACAACTCCGAATCCAGGTGGAGAGGGGACCTTCCCACAGAATTCCTTCCTTTCTATCAGAGCAAAAAAGCTGCTGATGTTGCACTTCTGAAATCAAAGCAGAAAATGTAGAAACTCAAAATGAGATAAACCAAGTTTACACCTTGTATCTTGAAACAGTAACTCCAATGTTCTCCCCACTGAAGCTGCCTGACCTGCTGAGTTTTCCCAACATTTTCTGTCCTTTTGTCAAATTTCTAGCAAGAAAAATGATTTTAGTTTGTTTATTGTTGCTGCGTTTGAAAGTGTGTGACCACACAGTATATATGACTATTTGTCTATGTGTAGCTAAAGACTGCATCTGCATTCCACAGATTCACTGCTCCCTGGCTAAAACAAATCTTCCTTACCTCTGTTCTAAAAGGCTGCCCCTCAGTTCTGAGTCTGTATGCTCTCGTTCTGGATACCCCCACCATAGAAAACATTGTTTGCACATCCACCCTACCTAGACCATTCAACATTCGGTAATGTCTATAGTTGTACTGTGGAGAGCATTCTGACAGGCTGCATCGCTCTCTGGTATGGAGGGGCTACTGCACAGGACCGAAAGAAGCTGCAGAAGGTTGTAAATCTAGTCAACTCCATCTTGGGTATTAGCCTACAAATACCCAGGACATCTTCAGGGAGCGGTGTCTCAGAAAGGCAGCGTCCATTATTAGAGACCTCCAGCACCCTTTTCTCACTGTTACCATCAGGTAGGAGATACAGAAGCCTGAAGGCACACACTCAGTGATTCAGGAACAGCTTCTTCCCCTCTGCCATCTGATTCCAAAATGGACACTGAACCCTTGGACACTACCTTATTTTTTTAATACTGTATATGTTATTTCTGTTTTTTGCACAATTTTTAATCTACTCAATATACGTATACTGTAATTTATTTATTTATTTATTATCATTATTTTATTTTGTTTTTCTCTTCTATATTCTGTATTGCATTGAACTGCTGCTGCTAAGTTAACAAATTTCATGTCACATGCCGATGATAACCCGATTCTGATTCTGTTTCAATGAGATCCCCACGCATTCTTCTAAATATCAGTGAGTACAGGCCCAAAGCTGCCAAAAGCTCCTCATATGTTAACCCCTTCACTCTCAGAATCATCCTTGTGAACCTCTTAAGGACTCTCTCCAAGACAACATATCCCTTCCGAGATATGGGGCCCAATACTGTTGACAATACTCGGTGCAGCCTGACTAGTGTCTTATAAAGGCTCAGTGATATCTCTTTGCTTTTACCAAACTGCATTATCATACATTTCCCAACACTGTATTCCATCTGCCATTTTTTTGCCCATTCTTCTAATTTGTCTAAGTTCTGCTGCAATTACATTGTTTCCTCAGCACTACCTAACCCTCCACCTGTCTTTGTGTCATCCGCAAACTTTGCCACAAAGCCATCAATTCCATTATCCAAATCACTGACAAACAATGTGAAAAGTAGCACTCCCGATACTGACCCCTGAGGAACACCACTAGTCACCAGCAGCCAACAAGAAAAGGCCCTTTTTATTTTCACTCTCTGCCTCCTACCTGTCAGCCATTCCTCTATCCACGTCAGTATATTTCCTGTAATGCCATAGTGTTTTACCTTGTTAAGCAGCCTCATGTGTGGTAGCTTATCAAATGCCTTCTGAAAATCCAACTGAATGACATCCACTGCCTCTTGCTTGTCCACCCTGCTTGTTACTTCCTTGAAGAACACTAACAGATTTCTCAGGGAAGATTTGCCTTCGCAGAAACCATGCTGACTTTGACTTATTTTGTCATTAGTCTCCAAGTACCTCGAAACCTCATCCTTAATAACAGACTCCCACATTGTCCCAGCCACTGAGGTTAGTCCAACTGGCTGATCATTTCCTTTCTTCTGCCTCCCTCCCTTCTTAAAGAGAGGAGTGACATTTGCAATCTTCCAGTCCTCTGGGACCATGCTAGAGTCAAGTGATTCTTGAAAGATCATGACCAATGCATCTGTTATCTCTTCAGCAACCTCTGTAGTCTATCTGGTCCAGGTGACTTATCCAGCTTAAGACCATAGAACCATAGAACCATAGAACACTACTGCATAAAAAACAGGCTATTCGGCCATTCTAGTCTGGGCCGAAACATTATTCTGTTAGTCCCATTGACCTGCATCCAGTCCATAACCCCCCAGACCTCTCCCATCCATGTACCTATCCAATTTATTCTTAAAACTTAAGAATGAGCCCGCATTTACCACATCAGATGGCAGTTCATTCCACACTCCCACCACTCTCTAAGCGAAGAAGTTCACCCTAATGTTCCCCCTAAACCTTTCCCCTTTCACTCTAAAGCTATGTCCTCTCGTATTTATCTCTCCTAATCTAAGTGGAAAGAGCCTACTCACATTTACTCTGTCTATACCCCACATAATTTTGTAAACCTCTATCAAATCTCCCCTCATTCTTTTACGCTCCAAGGGATAAAGTCCTAACCTGTTCAATCTTTCCCTGTAACTCAACTCCAGAAGACCCAGCAACATCCTAGCAAATCTTCTCTGCACTCTTTCAATCTTACTGATATCCTTCCTATAGTCAGGTGACCAGAACGGTACACAATACTCCAAATTTGGCCTCACCAATGTCTTATACAACCTCCCCAAAACACCCCAACTCTTATACTCAATACTTTGATTTATGAATGCCAGGATGCCAAAAGCCTTCTTTACAACCCTGTCTATCTGTGACACCACTTTCAGGGAATTATGTATCTGAACCCCAAGACCTTTGAGTTTGCCTAGCACTTTTTCCTTTGTAATAGCAATGGCACTCACTTCTGCTCACTGACACTCACGGACCTCAGGCACACTGCTAGCGTCTTCCACAGTGAAGATAGAGGCAAAGTACCCACTAAGCTCATCTGTCATTTCTTTGCCCCCATTACTACCTCACCAGCATCATTTTCCAGTGGTCCAATATCAACTCTCACCTCCCTTTTACTTTTTATATGACTGAAAAAACTTTTGGTATCCTGCTTTGTTGGCTAGTCTGCTCTCAAATTTCATCTTTTCCCTTCTTATAGCTTTTCTTAGTTGCTTTTTGGTGGATTTTGAAAGTTTTCCAATAATCCAACTTCCCACTCACTTTTGCTACCTTATGTGCTCTTTCCTTGACTTTTATGCAGTACAACTTCCCTTGTCAGCCACGGTTGCCTACCCCTGCCATTTGAGAACTTCTTCCTCTGTGGGACATATCTAACCTGCGCCCTGTGAACCATTCCCAGAAACTTCAGCCACCTCTACTCTGCAGTCATCCCTGCCAGTATCCTCCTCCAATCCACCTGGTCAAGCTCCTCTCTCATGCCTCTGTAATTCCCTTTATTCAATTGCGACACTGATACATGTGAGTTATGCTTCTCCCTCTCAAATTGCAGTATGAATTCAATCATATTATGATCACTGCCTCTTAAGGGTTTCTTTATGTTAAGCTCCCCAATAAGATCTGGGTTATTACACCACACCCAATCTAAGATAGTCTTTTCCCAAGTGGGATCAAGCACAAATTGCTATAAAAAGTCACTTCGTAGGCATTCAACAAATTCCCTCTCTTACGATCTGACACCAACCTGATTTTCCCAATCCCCTTGCACATTGAAGTCCCCCATTACAATTGTGTCATTACTCTTATTACATATCTTTTCCAGCTCCCTTTGCAATCTCAATCCCACAGTTTGGTTACTATTTGGAAGCCTGTATATGATCCCCATAATGTTTTTTAACCCTTGCAGTTTCTTAATTCCACCCACAAAGATTCAACGTTCTCTGACCCTGTGTCACCTCTTTCTAATGATGTAATTCCATCTCTTACCAACAGAGTCACACCACCGTCTATGTCTTCCTGTCTGACCTTTTGATACAAAGTGTATCCTTTGATGTTAAGCTCCCAACTATGGCCGTCTTTCAGCCACAACTCAGTGATGCCCACAATGTCATACCAACCAATTTGTAATTGCACCATGAGTTTATCCACATTATTCTGAATGCTACGCATATTTAAATAGAGCATCGTCAGTCCTGCATTCTTTGCCCTTTTGAATTTTGCCCCTGTGGTACAATTTAACTCTTTGGTCTGTCTGCATTTGTATCCAATCATTGGCTTGTCCTTCCTTATAATCATGTTACACCCATCATCTACCTGTAAATCAGCTGGCTCAACCTCAGCTCTCTCATCCTAGTTCCCATTCCCCTGCCATATCCCCCTCCCAACAGCTCTAGTAAAATCTGCCCACAAGAATATTGGTCCCCCTCGGATTCAAGTGCAATCTGTCCCTTTTTTACAGGTCCCACCTGCCCCAGGAGAGGTCCCAATTATCCAGAAATCTGAATCCCTGCACCCTTGCTCCAATTCTTCAGCCATGCATTTATCTGCCACCTCATTCTGTCCCTAAAAATCCTGACTGGCGCGTGGCACAGATAGAAATCCTGAGATTCCTCCCCTTGAGGTCCTGCTTCTCAGCTTCCTTTTTAATTCCCTATATTCTTTTTTCAGGATCTCCTTCCTTTTTCTTCCTATGTCGTTGGTACCAATATGTACCACAACTTCTGGCTGTTCACCCCCTCTTTCAGGATATAGTCCAGAAATATTGCAAACCCTGGCACATAGGAGACAAATTACCAGCCGTGTTTCCATTTTGCGTCCGCAGAACCACCTATCCATCCCCCAGACTATAGAGTCCCCTGTTACTGCTGCCACCCTCTTCAGTTCCCTACCCTTCTGAGCCACAGGGCCAGACTCAGCGCTAGAGGCACGGCCACTTGCTTCCCCCAGGTAGGTCATCCTTCCCAACAGTACTCAAAATGGAGCATTTATTGTCGAGAGAAACGGCCACAGGGGTGCTCTCTACTATCTAGTGTTCCTCCTTCCCTCTCCTGACAGTCACCCATTTATATGTCTCCTGTGACCTTGGGGTAACTACCTCCCTGTAGCTCCTGTCTGTCACCGCTTCACTTTCCCTAACAAGCCGAAGGTCATCGAGCTGCAGTTTCAGCTCTCTAACATGGTCTCTAAGGAGCTGCATCTTGATGTACCTGGTGCAGATGTGGCCATCAGGAAGGCTGGTAGTCTCCTGAAAATCCCACATCTGACACCCAGAACAGAACACTGGCTCTGTGGACATGCCCCCTATTCTCCCCAGAGATGAATATGAAATTAGGAATGAACTTACCTACTTACCTTGCCTCTGCCTGTTCTCACCAAAGCCCCGTTTAGCCAAAGCCTTACTACTCTGACTTAGACTGCCCTGACGACTGCTCTGCTAGGCGTACATCTCTTTTATAGGGACTGGGTTCCCGTCAGAAATCGTTGTCGGACCTCCATGGGAACGCTGCTGTTGCATCTGCACAGTACTTCAATTAACGACTCCCGTCAAAAAACGTGCTGCCTTTTCAAGCTCTTATGGCCATGTTCCTGAGTGTGTGCACATGAAAAGGAGGTCTTTGCGTCTACGTGCCACATAAAATTGACATGAAACTGTTAAACAAGATCTCCTCTTAATAGACACAAGTACTGCAGATGCTGGAAATCTAAAGGGATACACGCAATGTGCTGGAGGAGCTCAGCAGGTCAGGCAGCATCTATGGATGGGAATAAACAGTCGAGGTTTTGGGTCGAGCCCTTTCCTCTTTAGTGATATCTTTTAATCAAAATATCAAGTGCATGCAATTTGTACCTATAACTCCAGGCTACAGGAAATCTGATTTACAAGAAGGATTTTACTATAGAGAGGTCTTGGTCTCCATGTCTATAAGTACATAAAGTTGCAGCACAAGTTGATAGGGTTGTTAAGAAGGGATATGGTGTGTTGCGTTTCATTAGTCAGGGACTGAGTTCAAGAGCCATGAGGAAATGTTGCAGCTCTATAAAACTCTAGTTAGACCATACTTGGCGTATTGTGTTCAGTTCTGGTTGCTTTACTATAGGAAGGATGTGGAAGCTTTGAAGAGGGTGCAGAGGAGATTTACCAGTTGGCCCCTGGATTAGAGAACATGTCGTATGAAGATAGATTGCGCAAGCCAGGGCTTTTCTCTTTGGAGTGAAGGAGGAATAGTGATGACTTGATAAACTTGTACAAGATGTTAAAGGCATAAGTCGAGTGGATAGACAGCAATTTTCCAGGGCAGGAATGGCTAATACATGGGGCATAATTTTAAAGTGATTGGAGGAAAATAAAGGGGAAATGTCAGAGGTAAGTTCTTACACAAAGTGATGGGTGTGTGGAATACCCTGCCAGGATAGTGATAGAGGAAGTTACATTAGGAATATTTAAGAAACTCTTAAATAGACACTTGAATGATAGAAAAATGGAAGCTATGTAGGAGAAAGAGTTAGATTGATCTTAGAGTAGGTTAAAAGGTTGGCACAAAATTTGGAGTCAAAGGGCCTGTACTACGCTGTAATGTTCTACGTTCTGTCTCCTATTATTGCAACCTTAAAAAGAGTCAATATTAGATCTGGTTTAAAATCTGTTTGAAGTATTTTATATGTGCCATGTTCCCCTTATTTCAAATGTACAAAATTGAAACAGAGTTGCCTATTTCCTTTCAATACGTATTTTTGCACTATGTATGTCTGTCCTTTCTACATTGGTTGTTTGTTGCTCTTTGTTATGTGGATTTTTTGTTTGGTTTCTACTGAATTTCTCCGTTTTCCTGTGGGTATCTGCAGGAAAATGAATCTCAAGATTGTGTATGTTATACACACTTTGATTATAAGTTTACTTTGAACTTTGAGCTTTAGTTTTTCCAATTTGCTGGAGGTTTGTTGGATTTAAAAAAACTCTTTGCAGAAGTTCCGTGTCATGTCAGCGGAATTAGAGTTTTGGTGGATCGTATTAACACATCTCTGAGTAGCTCTGGGCACTCTCAATAAAGCCCAAGGTGCAGTGACTTCCCTCATGTTAGTGTACAATCTCTGTTTAATTTCTCATCGTTCGGGTTCCTCTGGGAGTCAGAAATGACAAACAGTCTTAATTCCAAGATTTCAGTTTATTTTAGAGTACAAACAAACATACAAACAGACTAAGCAAACTAAATAAAGAGCTGAGAATCGATGCTAAGAGGTGTATAGATGCAAAGACAAAGGAATAAAGAAGTCAAGGTGGCACTTTGGAAAAATCGATCACTTTTATGGACAATATAAGGAAAATCCCTTAGACAGAAATGAATTAGTTAATAGGATACATAATTAAGAGTTACATCACGTGGGTAATGTTCTAAGATGATAAACTGTTAGATTAGCTACTAACCCGCTTTCTGCCAGTGAGTGTGAAAAATACATGCGTCTTATAAAAAGTAAAAGCTAAATCTATATTTTACACACAAGAAATTCTGTAGATGCTGGAAATACAACGTAACACATACTAAGTCCTCTACGAGGACCAAAATCTTGTCGTAGGGTTTGGAGGCTCGCGTGTCTCAATGACCCGGAGAGCTTTGCTGGCTGGAGTCAGGGCTTTAGGCTTTGGCTCTTGGTAGGGTCACCCATGCCAAACAGGTCAAAGGGTAGAGGACAGACTAAGAGTGGTCCACCGGTCCTCCAGGTTTGGGGGTTCAGCTCAGGGCTAACAACGCTGACTGGTCAAAGGAAACTGTTAAGGAAGCAGCAATGAAGAATCCTTCTGTGTCTGAGTGTGACAGTATTCCTGAGTCTCCACCCGGGGCTTGCTTGGCTGAGAGCAGTGAAAACCGAACTACTGAAACAATGAAGGAAGCCCTGAACACCGCCAGAGATCTTCACTGCTGCCCTAAACGCCAGTGGTGTAATGGGCAGTAGAGAGAGACACATACAGAATGCTGGGGGAACTCAACAGATCAGGAGGCATCTATGAAGAGGAATTTACCGCCGACCAGGGACTCGGCCCAAAATGTTGACTGTTTATTCCTTTCTATAGATGCTGCACGGCAGCTGAGTTCCTCCAGCATTTTGAATGTGTTACTCCATATTTTACACAGCAAGATTCCAGGAAGAACAAATGCTCACTACGCAGCCCAATATTTGTTGACAACTTTGCAAGATTCGATGAAAGGTAAGAAGTGCAGCTAATTCAGTATATTGGTTCAAATTGGTTCAAACATGTAAATTCAAATGTATGGCTTTGAAGAAAGTGGCTGAAATTCCGTCAAAATGGGATTTTAAATAGCATTAAGCAATCTGTGCACTCTTTTAAAGTGTGCATTTGTAGGGTATAAAATATACTTAAAAGGCGTATTATCTGCTGACAGAATACTAGCACCAAGGACAAGCACTCAGATTTGGAAATTCCCCAATATTCCAATTATCTAAATCCAAAAACCAGAGAGAGGGAGAGAAAAAATTACTGGTGAGCTTTCAACTCATTTAAAGGTAATTATTTCATACAATAGGCACTTTCATCATACTCGGTGAAGCTGATGCATTATGGCATGATGTAGAACAAAGGATTTAGGAGTTATTTGTGACGTTAGATCTAAAAGTTAAAAGCAATTCTAAATTTAGCACTTGAGAGCCTTCGAAAGGGTTTAATGTAGACTGTGTTAGGATCAGATATAGTGTCTCTTTATGAATATACATGTCTTATAAGTGACTTTAGTGATCTTAGTGAACAAATTTCAATGACTTATCTCAGAACCATCTGTATTAATCTTGCCATGTCTCTGTTGTATCCATAAATCCTCCAACATGTTATCATTTAGGTAATACACTGACCTAGAACTTGCAAAGACTGGGGGAATTCTGACCTGGATTATCTCTTCCCCCCCTAATTTTCTGGTTTGACCTAGAGGTAGGGTGGCAGGGTAGTGTCGTGGTTAGCACAATGCTTTACAGTACAGGCAAACCGGGTTCAATTCCTGCCATTGCCTGTAAGGAGTTTGTACGTTTCCCCCTTTGACTGCATGGGTTTCCTCTCGGTGCTCCAGTTTCCTTCCACAGTCCAAAGATGTTCCGGTTGGCAGGTTAATTGGCCATTGTAAATTGTCCCGTAATCAGCACTTTACAGTACAGGCAAGCTGGGTTCAATTCCCGCCACTGCCTGTAAGGAGTTTGTACCTACTCCCCATGATCGCATTGGTTTCTACCGGGTGCTCTGGTTTCCTCCCACAGTCCAAGGATGTACCAGCTAGTAGGTTAGTTGGTCATTGTAAATTATAGTCATAGTCATAGTCATAGTCATACTTTATTGATCCCGGGGGAAATGGTTTTCGTTACAGTTGCACCATAAATAATTAAATAGTAATATGTAAATTATGCCAGGAAATAAGTCCAGGACCAGCCTATTGGCTCAGGGTGTCTGACCCTCCAAGGGAGGAGTTGTAAAGTTTGATGGCCACAGGCAAGAATGACCTCCTATGATGCTCAGTGTTGCATCTCGGTGGAATGAGTCTCTGGCTGAATGTACTCCTGTGCCCACCCAGTACATTATGTAGTGGATGGGAGACATTGTTCAAGATCGCATGCAACTTGGACAGCATCCTCTTTTCAGACACCACCGTCAGAGAGTCCAATTCCATCCCCACAACATCACTGGCCTTACTGTTGAGTTTGTTGATTCTGTTGGTGTCTGCTACCCTCAGCCTGCTGCCCCAGCACACAACAGCAAACATGATAACACTGGCCACCACAGACTCGTAGAACATCCTCAGCATCGTCTGGCAGATGTTAAAGGACCTCAGTCTCCTCAGGAAATAGAGACGGCTCTGACCCTTCTTGTAGACAGCCTCAGTGTTCTTTGACCAGTCCAGTTTATTGTCAATTCGTATCCCCAGATATTTGTAATCCTCCACCATGTCCACACTGACCCCCTGGATGGAAACAGGAAACCTCGATTAAGGAACAACTCCAAAAGAATCAGCATTTAAATAGTCCTTGAGAAGCAGGATCCTGCTGTCGGCTCTCACAGTGTTGTTGCTTTGAGATCCAGGATTTAAGTCCATCGATGATGAGGAAGTTAAAGATGGAGGCATCAGGGACAGCTATTTCATCAAATGTGTACTTGTGTATTAGAAATGAGCTGCCAGTAATAGTGGTTGAGGTGGGCACATTGACAAAGTTTTAAAGCAATCTGGAAGAGGTTCGGAGGGCCAAATGCGTCGGTATCAACCATATGGGGTCGACACCCAGAGGCTGGTGAAATCCAAAGCGTGAAACCAAACAGCAAAGTCCAGAGGTTGGTGAGTCTGGAGGTAGAGGCTCGAAGGTCGAAGTCTTTGGTTTGTCTTCTCCAGAGGTCAGAGAGCCAATGTCTGCAAGTCTGCACATCTGGGCCAGGGACTGGATGCCTAATGTCTCAGAGCCTCAGAGTCCAGGTCTAAGGACTGGAGACCCAGAGGTGCCCTGCCCTGGTGTTGGAGGCCTGCCTATGTGAGTGAGTGAGTGGGTAGAAAAGGGACTTGTATTGATATTGTTGATTTACTTTGTTTTTCTTGTTGTTGTTCTACATCTACAAGGAGTGCTGCCACAAGAAAGCAGCATCTATCATCAAGGACCTCCACCATCCAAATCATGCTTTCTTCTCAGTGCTACCATTGGTTAGGAGTCCTACACCACCAAGTTCAGGAACAGTTCTTACCCCTCAACCATTAGGCTCCTGAAGCTGTGTGGATAACTTCACTCACACTGACCTGATTCCACAACCTGTAGATTCACTTTCCAGGACTCTACAACTCATGTTCTCACTATTATTTATTTATTTATTTTTGCCCTTGGACAGTTTTTCTACTTTTGCACATTTATTGTTTGTTGGTCATAGCTGAAAGAAGATTATAGCTGGGAGCTGAATGTCCGAGGATACACATTGTATCAAAGGGGGTAGTCAGGAAGGTAGAGGGGGCGGTGTTGCTCTGTTGGTGAAAAATGAAATCAAATCATTAGAAAGAGGTGACATAGGGTGGGAAGGTGTTGAATCATTGTGGATAGAACTAAGGAACTGCAAGGGTAAAAAGACCCAGATGGGAATTGTATACAGACCTCCCAAACAGTAGTAAGGACGTGGTCTACAAATTACAACGGGAGATAGAAAACGCATGCCAAAAAGGAAATGTTACAGTAGTCATGGGAGTCCTTAATACGCAGATTGGCAAAATCAAGTTGGTGCTGGATTACAAGAGGGGGAATTTCTTGCGTGCCTACGAGGTGACTTTTTAGAGCAGCTCATGGTTGAACTCACCAGAGGATCAGCTATTCTGGATTGTTGCTGTGTACTGAACCGGAATTGATTAGAGAGCTTAAGGTAAAAGGAATTGGTCATAATAGGATCGAATTCATCCAGAAATTTCACAAGGAGATGCTAAGGTCAGATGTATCAGTATTACAGTGGAGTTGAAGGAATTACAGGCTTGAGAGAGGAGTTGGCCAGAATTGATAGGAAAAGAACACTGGCAGGGATGATAGCAGAGCAACAATGATTGGAATTTCTAGAAGCAGTTAGGATGGCATAGTATATATACATTCCAAAGAGGAAGTATTCTAAAGGAAAAATGACAAAACTGTGACTACCAAGAGAAGTCAGAGCCAAGCATAGTGTATTGGGAATTGTTCAGTGAGCTGATATGGCAAAAGACAGCATTCAGTAAATGCCAGTAACATAAACACAGAACATGGAACCGTACAGTGCAGGACTTTCGATCCATGATGCTGTGTTGGTCTTTTAAGCTTTTCCAAGGTCAATCTAACCCTTCCCTCCCACGTGCTTTACTAACTTGAGCCCTCAGCTCCGAGTGGAAACACAGGCCATCGATGACCTCCTCTCTCCATTGTCCTCTGAAGTCGATGGTACGGTTGGAGTTTGTCAATGCTTCTGCAATCCATTGTACCCACTGTACAGGGGATCAGTCTATACAGCTTCACCAGAGCCCTGTTGGTCAGCTGTACCCATCTCCACCTCTCACAATGGGGATGTAGCGTTGGGCTTTGAGAGTCCCTTCCCACGTAATCATGCACTTTGGTAGAGGAAATGAAAGGGGTGACTATTTTCTAAATGGAGAGAAAATACAAAAAACTGAGAAACAATAGGACTTGGGAGCCCTTGTGCAGGATTCCCTAAAGGTTAATTTGCAGGTTGAGTCAGTGGTGAGGAAGGCAAATGCAATGTTAGCATTCATTTCAAGAGAGCAAGAATATAAAAGTAAGGATGTAATGTTGAGAGTTTATAAAGCACTGGTGAGGCCTCACTTGGAGTATTGTGAGCAGTTTTGAGCCCCTTATCTTAGAAAGGATGTGCTGAAACTGGAGAGGGTTCAAAGAAGGTTCACAAAAATGGTTCCAGGATTGAATGGCTTGTCATATGAAAACAATTTGATGGTTCTGGGCCTGTATTCACTGGAATTCAGAAGAATGAGGAGTGACCTCATTAAAACCTATCGAATGGTGAAATGCCTTGATAGAGTGGTTGTGAAGAGGATGCTTCCTGTGGTGGGAGAGCTTAAGACCCGAAGGGACAGCCTCAGAATAGATGGGCGTCCTTTTAGTACAGAGATAAGGAGGGATTACTTTAGCCAGAGAGTGGTGAATCTGTGGAATTCTTTGCCAAGAGCAACTGTGGAGGCTAAGTTTTTATGTATATTTAAGGCAGAGGTTGATAGATTCTTGATTGGTCAGGGTATGAAGGGATACGGGGAGAAGGCAGATGATTGGGGCTGAGAGGAAAATTGGATCAGCCATGATGAAATGGTGCAGCAGTCTCGATGGGCCAAATGGCCTAGTTCTACTCCTGTATCTTATGGCCTTATGCTTTCTGTGTAGATTTTATTGCACTTCTTTGTTCCTGTGAATGCCCACAAGAAAATGAATCTCAGGGTAGTAAGTGATGAAATATACATACTATGGTAATAAATTTACTTTGAACTTAATTGTTGTTGCTTGTGTTGTTCTGCTGGACGTGGTGGGCACGCTATGCTGGTGCTGGAATGTGCGACAACACTTGCAGGCTGCCTCCAGCACATTCTTAGGTTCTGTCGGATGTTAATGCAAACGAGGTATTTCACTGTGTGTTTTGATGTACTTTGTGATAAATAAATCTGAATTTGAAATGGGGCAGATGGGATTAGCTTGCTGGGCATTATAGTTAACGTGGATATGCTGGCCGAATGCCCTATATTCTTGTTGTCAGACTCTGTGACTTTATAACAGGATATGTAGCCATATCAATGACAACAATTACAATCAGCTTTCCTTTCCCCAGCTTGGCTTAATATGGTGAAATACATATGCAATCTGACTGTCATTATAAATTACAAGGTTTCAAAGTTCAAAGTAAATTTATTCTCAAAGTACATATATATAGCCCTGAGATTCATTTTCTTGAGGGCATACTCAATACATCCATAATAGGACTTGGAGTATTGTGTCCAGTTCTGGTCGCCTCACTGTAGGAAGGATGTGGAAGCATTGGAAGGGGTACAGAGGAGATTTACCAGGATGCTGCCTGGTTTAGAGGGTATGGATTATGATCAGAGATTAAGGGAGTTAGGGCTTTACTCTTTGGAGAAAAGGAGGATGAGAGGAGACATGATAGAGATGTACAAAGCATTAAGAGGAATAGATAGAGTGGATAGCCAGCGCCTCTTCCCCAGGGCACCACTGCTCAATACAAGGGGACACGGCTTTAAGGTAAGGGGTGGGAAGTTCAAGGGGGATATTAGAGGAAGGTTTTTTACTCAGAGAGTGGTTGGTGCGTGGAATGCACTGCCTGAGTCAGTGGTGGAGGCAGATACACTAGTGAAATTTAAGAGACGACTGGACAGGTATATGGAGGAATTTAATGTGGGGGGTTATTCGGGAGGCAGGGTTTGAGGGTCGGCACAACATTGTGGGCCGAAGGGCCTGTAATGTGCTGTACTATTCTATGTTCTGTGTTTTAGGATAAGAACCATGATAGAATCAATGAAAGACTGCAGCAATTTGGGCGTTCAACCAGCATGCAAAAGACAACAAACTGTGTAAATATACAAACAAAAAAGTATAATGAGAAATAAATAAGTAATAAGTATCGCGAAAATGAGATGAAGAGTTCTTGAAAGTGAGTTCATAGGTTGTGGGAACATTTCAGTGATGGGGTGAGTGAAGCTGAGTGCAGTTACCCCCTTTGGTTCAAGAGCCAGATGGTTGAGGGGTAATAACTCTTCCTGAACCTGGTGGTGTGGGTCCCGAGGCTGCGAGGAAAAGAGAGCTTGATCTGGGTGATGGGGGCCTCTGATGATTTTTGCTGCCTTCCAGTGACAACGCTCCATGTAGATGTGCTCACTGGTTGGGGAAGGCTTTACCTGTGATGGACTGGGCCGTATCCACTACTTTTTGCAGGATTTCCTGTTCAAGGGTATTGGTGTTTCCATATCAGTCTGTGCTGCAGCCAGTCAATATACTCTCCACCACACATCTATAGAAGTTTGTCAAAGTTTTAGATGTTATGCCGAATCTTCGCAAACTGCTGAGGAAGTAGAGGCGCTGCCGTGCTTTATTCATAATTGCTCTTACATGCTGGGCCCAGGTCAGGTCCTCTGAAATAACACCAAGGAATTTAAAGTTGCTGGCCCTCTCCAGCTCTGATCCTCCGATGAGGACTGGCTCATGGACCTCTGGTTTCGTTTTCCTGAAGTCAATAATCAGCTCCTTGGTCTTGCTGACGTTGAGTAGGAGGTTGATGGTTTGGCAGCACTCAGCCAGATTTTTCAATCTCCCTCCTATATGCCGATTTGTTACCACCTTTGATTCGGCCTGCAACAGTCTGAGAACACCTGCTGTTACTTGTTACGTTGTACTGTGTTTTCCAATGATGTGCTCGTCACTAATCAGATGAAATTCCTGTCGCCATGTCCCAGAGTGTCGACTGACATTTCATCTGACCATATCACACTGTGAGGAACAACACTCCCCTTATCAGTGCCGCGTTGGGAGATGAATACTGAGAGGTCGAACATCACATCACAAGGATCTCGGCTGACACAAATCACCGAAAGAAATAAGCGAATGCACAAGAGGATAAAGGTCAGGTTTTGACAGTTACTCAACAAGTGGATGAACTGAGCAAATACTGCACAAGATTCAATGACAACCAGAGTTCCTGGTGGAAAAGATGTCATCGACTCTGAAAGCTCACTGTGAGTCCTATTAGAATTGGAAGTAACTAGAGTTCTGTATGAATTGTAAAGTTTTTTTTTCCCCGAGAATTGTAAAACTCCAGTAATTTATCGTCCTTGGGTTTCGGTAGTGCTGGACCTGAAAATTTTATTCCGAGTGATTCATTCTTCACAAGTAAATCAACTGGTGGGGTGAAGATACATCTCTACCAAAGGAGGTGTAAGGCGCTCCTTCCCTCTGCTAGCCTGCAGTCACCCTTGGGCAGAGTGTAGCACATGCTCAGCCCCCCGATTAGGGTTAGATAAATCCATGGGAGTAGACGGTGGATGGTTGTATGAGCAGCTGGTGCACATCGCAAGTCCTGGTTACGACGCCAGGCAGACAATCCCCGAAGAGTATTGATAATGGCTGGGGTCACCCATCTTGTAAAGACACTGCTCAGAAGGCAGCAATGGCAAAACACTTCTGTAGAAAAATGTTCCAAGAACAATCATGATCAAAAAGACCATGATCACCCATGTCTATGACATGGCACATAATAATAATGATGATAAGGTACATCAAAGCAGACGGTGAAACGTGCCATTGATCGGAACCTCTGCCTCGGCTACCCTCTGAATCAGAATCAGAATCAGGTTTATTATCACTGACTCATTGTGAAATTTACTGGTTTGTGGCAGCAGTACAGTGCAATATAGATAAGATTAATATAAGTTACAATAAGAAAGATAAAATAATAAGAAAGCTGTGCTAAAAGTGAGCAAGAAGTGAGGTGGTGTTCATGGGTTCATGGTCTTTTCAGCAATCTGATGGCAGAGGGGAAGAAGCTTTACTTGTGTGTTTTCAGGCTCCTGTCTACCTTCCCTAATGGTAGCAATGGGAAGGGAGCGTGTCCTGCATGGTGAGGGTGCTTGATGATGGATACCACCCTCGTGAGGCATAGCCTTTTAAAGGTGTCAGCCTGGCTGTGGAGAGGATATTTCCTACATTGGGGGGGTCTAGGACCAGAGGGCACAGCCTCAGAATACGAGGACATCCCTTTAGAACAGAGATGAAGAAGAAAATCTTTAGTGAGAAGGCAATGAATTCATTTCCACAGATGGCTGTGGAGACCAAATCATCGAGTATATTTAAAATGGAGGTTGATAGGTTCTTGATTAGTCAAAACATCAAAGATTATGGGGAGAAGGGAGGAAAATGGGATGGAGAGGGATAATAAATCAGCCATGATGGAATGGCAGAGCAGACTTCAATGACCTAATTCTGATCCTATGCATTATGCCCTGGATGGCCTGGGACAAATCCTTGGCTAATTGAGCCAAGTACCAAACCAGCAGGATTTCCAGTTGGGATAGTCAGAGTTTTCCTGTATCATTTAATAGTCATGATACTAGATTCCCCTGTGAATAAGCATCTTTGAAGGTGGGTGCTTATTGAACGAACAATGACTCCAGATTTGGGAGGATGGTTCGGGAATATAACGGGATTATAGTGATGTGGGTCATCTTCAAGGAGGTTTGTTATAGAATAGGGAAGCAGTGAGAGCAGAAGAGGTGTGTCAGATCAGCAAGGATTATATAGATAAAGAAAGCTGCTGACTATGGTTTGAAGGATGGAATAATTTAAGGATGTAAAGCTGAAGTTGACTGGAGAAAGTTGTCATTTGGTGCTGGTGCAGGGTTTCAATCTGAAACGGGGGCAGTTTCCTTCCTGCCATAGATGCTTTTTGGCCCATTGAGCTCTTCCAGCAGATTGTTGTTGGCTCTGGATGGCAGGTTAGCAGATGGAATACACTCTAGGGTGGGCTGTGGTCAATCAGACACTGTGGTGGCCTTTCAAGTGGAACGGAATATATACACACGGAAGAACAAATAATCGCAATGCAATGAGCAGGAGAGTGAAGCCAGCTGGATTGCCAGGCCAGACTGAATCGGCTAAATGGCTTCCTTCCATGTAATTGTATTCCTTGAGTTGAAGAATCAAGAAAGATGTTGGGTTATTGGAAAACCGTGTTTTTGGAAATGGTCAGGTGAGCTGTAAAGGTCACTGGCAGCATTCCACCATCACTGCAGGACTTGTTTGTGTGTAAAGACAAAGGTCCGGGCAGGAAAAATCAATGTGGGCACTACCTACCATGCAAACCGCCTTTTCCAAAAGCTTCCTTCTGGAAAGCGCTGTAGGGCTATTAAGATTAAAACTTCATGTCATCTTAAAAGTGCCTTCCCCAAGGCAGTTAATCTGATCAATCATTCCAGTTAGCCCCAAACCCCCTCTATCGATCACCCCGTCACTGCACTGTAAACACACTAAACAGCTTTTATAATACCCTTTACATTGTAAATACATGCTGGTATTTATGTATTTATGCACATTTTATTCCATATCTGTACTTTAACCTCAAACTGTATGTTCTAGATAACTCTTTATAATTGTTGAATGATGCTCCCTGACCAACACTCAACAGCAAATTCCTAATACATATAAATATATATGGTGAATAAAGTTGATGACTTGATCTTGATTCACGGCAATATTCTTGCTAATGTGCTATTACTGTGGCCACCTTATTAGGTACACCAGTACACATGTTTGTTAATGCAATACCTAATCAGCCAATCAGGTGGCAGCAACTCAATGCATAAAAACATGCAGACATGGTCAAGGTATTTGGTTGTTGTTCAGACCAAACATCAGAATGTGGAAGAAATATGACCTAAGTGACTTTGACTGTGGAATGATTTGTTGGTGCCAGATGGGGTGGTCTGAGTATCTCAGAAATTGCTGATCTCCTGGGATTTCCACACACAATGGTCTCTAGAGTTAACAGAGAATGGTGAGAAAAACAAAACACCATCCAGTGAGCGGCAGTTCTGTGGGTGGAAACACCTTGTTAATGAGAGAGGTCAGAAGAGAATGGCCTGACTGATTCAAGTTGACAGGAAGGTGACAATAACTCAAATAACCACACATTACAACAGTGGTGTGCAGAAGAGCATCTCTGAATGCACAACATGTTGAACTTTGAAGTGGATGGGCTACAGCAGCAGAAAATCACAAACATACACTCAGTGGCCACTTTATTAGGTACAGGTGATAACTGACCAGAGTGTATGTGCTTAACAATCTTAAACAAAAAAGATGTCTCAATGTTAAATTGTCAATCATATTTTTATACTTCAGTTAATATTTTGTCACTTGATTCAATCTTTCAGACATTTTGTCAATGTCTGGTTAATAACCAATTATTTTCCTCCTCCTCCTCCTCCTCCTCCTCCATTGATTCACCCACCTATGTTGAACAAAATGCTGTGACCCCGTGCCAGATCGGCACAAGAATTCTCACAATGTGCTGGAGGAATTCAGCAGGTCAGTCAGCATCAGTTGAAAAGATTAGTTGACGTTTCAGGCCGAAACCCTTCGTCAGGACTGAAGGAAGAACCTTGGGGAGGGTTTGAAGAATGCTGGTAGTTGAAAAAAACAGTAATTTTTAAGACAAAGGGGTGGGGGAGGGGAAGCAGGGAGGTGATTGGCAGGAGAACAATAGTAGAAGAAGGTGGAACTATGAGGGAGGTGATGTGAAATAGGGATAGAGGAAGGGAGGGGGAGGGAATTACCGGAAGTTGGAGAATTCTATGTTCATACTAAGGGGCTGGAGACTACCTAGACGGTATATGAGGTGTTGCTCCTCCAATCTGAGCTTAGCCTCATCATGGCAGTAGAGGAGGCCAGGTACGGACATATCTGAATGGGAGTGGGAAGCAGAGTTGAAGTGGGTGGCTACCGGGAGATCCTGTCTGTTGCGGTGGACGGAGTGGAGGTGCTCAACAAAGCGGTCCCCCAATCTGCGTCGGGTTTCACTGATGTAGAGGAGACCGCACTGGGAGCACCGGATGCAACAGATGACCCCAACAGATTCGCAAGTGAAGTGTTGCCTCACCTGGAAGGACTGTTTGGGGCCCTGAATGGTGGCAAGAGAGGAGGTGTAGGGACAGGTGTAGCACTTACGCTTACAGGGATAAATGCCGGGTGGGAGATCTGTCCATCCCCACGGTACCTGTCCCCCACTTTTCCTTTGCTACATTGACGACTGCATTGGCGCTGCTTCCTGCACGCATGCTGAGCTCGTTGACTTCATTAACTTTGCCTCCCACTTTCACCCTGCTCTCAAGTTTACCTGGTCCATTTCCGACACCTCCCTCCCCTTTCTAGATCTTTCTGTCTCTACCTCTGGAGACAGCTTATCCACTGATGTCTACTATAAGCCTACTGACTCTCACAGCTATCTGGACTGTTCCTCTTCTCACCCTGTCTCTTGCAAAAATGTCATCTCACAATTCCTGCGTCTCCGCTGCACCTGCTCTCAGGATGAGGCTTTTCATTCCAGGACGAGGGAGATGTCCTCCTTTTTTAAAGAAAGGGGCTTCCCTTCCTCCACCATCAACTCTGTTCTCAAACGCATCTCCCTCATTTCACGCATATCTGCTCTCACTCATCCTCCTGCCACCCCACTGGGAATAGGGTTCCCCTGGTCCTCACCTACCATCCCACCAGCCTCTGGGTCCAACATATTATTCTCCGTAACTTCCGCCACCTCCAGTGGGATCCCACCACTAAGCACATCTTTCCTTCCCCCACTCTCTCTGCATTCCGCCGGGATCACTCCCTACGTGACTCCCTTGTCCATTCGTCCCCCTCATTCCTCCCCACTGATCTCCCTCCTGGCACTTATCCGTGAAAGCGGAACAAGTGCTACACATGCCCTTACACTTCCTCCCTTACCGCCATTCAGGGCCCCAAACAGTCTTTCCAGGTGAGGCAACACTTCACCTGTGAGTCGACTGGGGTGATATACTGCGTCCGGTGCTCCCGATGCAGCCTTCTATATATTGGCAAGACCCGACGCAGACTGGGAGACCGCTTTGCTGAACACCTACGCTCTGTCCGCCAGAGAAAGCAGGATCTCCCAGTGGCCACACATTTTAATTCCACATCCCATTCCCATTCTGACATGTCTATCCACGGCCTCCTCTACTGTAAAGATGAAGCCACATTCAGGTTGGAGGAACAACACCTTATATTCCATCTGGGTAGCCTCCAATCTGATGGCATGAACATTGACTTCTCTAACTTCCGCTAATGCCCCAACTCCCCCTCGTACCCCATCTGTTATTTACTTATATACACACATTCTTTCTCTCACTCTCCTTTTTCTCCCTCTGTCCCTCTGAATATACCCCTTGCCCATCCTCTGGGTCCCCCCGCCCTCCTGTCTTTCTTCCCGGACCTCCTGTCCCTTGATCCTCTCATATCCCCTTTGCCAATCACCTGTCCAGCTCTTGGCTCCATCCCTCCCCCTCCTGTCTTCTCCTATCATTTTGGATCTCCCCCTCCCCCTCCCACTTTCAAATCTCTTACTAGCTCTTCCTTCGGTTAGTCCTGATGAAGGGTCTCAGCCCGAAACGTCAACTGTACCTCTTCCTAGAGATGCTGCCTGGCCTGCTGCATTCACCAACAACTTTGATGTGTGTTGCTATAATTTCCAGCATCTGCAGAATTCCTCTTGTTGGCCTCTAGTGGTTACTTCTTTGCGACTTGTACATTCCATAGCATTTGACTGTTTTTTACGAGGCCAAGTTGCCAGCTCCAGCTCGACGCTCAAGCCAGCATTGATGAAAAGTGTGCAAGGAGCTGGCTGGGGCTGGATTCGAACTCAGGACCACTGGCCTCAAAGTCCTGTGCTGATGCCACTACACCCACGGCCAGCTATGGCCTGGATGCGCTGGTAAATGGCATCTGTATAGATGGGCACTTGGTGGTGCTGGAGGATCAAAGGGCTTAGTCCTGCTCTGTAATGTTCTTATCAGTCAGGGAACGTTTGTTAGACAGGAATATACAGAAGGCTTTGTTAGTGACAATAAGATTCACCAGAAGGTAAGCAGAAGTAAAAATGACAGTGGCATTCTGCAATGTTCATGGGAAATGTGGAAAACTCCAGATGTTCATTTGCTGGCTGAGTTTTGTTAAATGTGAAAAAAGGTTAATTTTAATAAAATCCAAGCCCAAGCAGATTGTTTCGCTGAACATGTGACAGCAGTTTCATGAGAGCTATTATCCCAGGATAGCAAGCTCCAAGGATTTGATTATATTTGCACCAACTAATCTGGGAATCTTTGCACAATATAATGTCAGTGCACATCTGTCCTAGCCCCAAAAAGATTTTTAACTCTCTGAGTTATTAAAACAATTTTCAGGATGTCCCTTTAGAACAGAGATGAGGAAGAATTTCTTTAGTTAGCGGGTGGTGAATCTGTGAAATTCATTGCTACGACAGCTGTAGAGGCCAAGTCATTGGGTTTATTTAAAGCGGAGCTTGACAGGCTCTAGACTTAGTAAGGGCGTCAAAGATTATGGGGAGAAGGCAGAAGAATGAGGTTGAGAAGGAAAATAAATCAGCCACGGTGCAATGGCAGAGGAGACTCGATGGGCCAAATGGCCTAACTCTGTTCCTGTGTCTTATGGTCTTATGTTCTGCATCACCATTTTGTTCGAGGTTAGCTGTACAACAGCTCCCATTCATGTAGGACCTTTAAGGCAGTAGCTGGGGAAGGGTGGTTGGCAGAGGTGTTAAATCACAGGAAAACACCGAAGTTACAGAGAGTGATAATCTGATCAAAGAGAGAGTGGCTTCTGAGAGGAGGAAGAGGGAGGCAGAAAGCTGGAGGGACTTTAGAATCAGAGAATCATGGTGAATTTATGACATGGATTGAGATTGTTTGATCAATCGTGAATCCCATTTTGCAGCACTCAATCTACTGCTCTACTGATCAGAGGTCCTCAGATACACAACCAAGTACTCATTAACTGTGATGAGGGTTTCTGCAGTGAGGACCAGGTATCCAACATCTCATGCTCACTGTGCATTGTGTAACTTCGTCATCTCCAAAGGGATCCTAGCAACTAACGTATCTTTACTTCCCTCCTCCCCCCACCCACTTTCCACAGTGATTGTTCCCTCAATGACTCCCTTATCCATTCATTCCCCCCCCCCACTAATCTCCCTCCCAGCATTCAGCCCTGCAAGTGCTACACCTGCTCATTCACCTCCTCCCTCACCTCCATTCAGGGCCCCAGACAGTCCTTCCAGGTGAGGCAACACTGCAGCTGAAGGTCTGCTGGGACCACCTATTGTGTGTGGTTCTCCCGATGTGGCCTCCTCTACATTGGCGAGACCGGGCGTAAATTGGGAGACAGCTTTGTCGAGCACCGTTGCCCCATCTGCCAAAAGTGAGACTTCCCAGTGGCCAAACATTTTAATTCCAAGTCCCATTCCCATTCCAACATGTTGGTCCACAGCCTCCTTTTGTGCCAAGGTGAGGCCACCCTCTGGCGGAGGGGCAACGCCTTATATTCCGTTTGGGTAGTCTCCGACCTGATGACATATATATTGATTTCTCCATCCAGTAAAAAAAAAATTCCCTCCACCTCCTCTCTTCTTCCATTCTACACTCTGGTCTCTTACCTCTTCTCACCTGCCTACCAACCTCCCCTTGGGTTTCCCCCTCCTCTTTCTCTAGTGGTCCACTTTCCTCTCCTATCAGGTTCCTTCCTCTGCAGCCCTCTACCTTTCCCTCCCACCTGGCTTCACCTATCACCTTCTAGCTATCTTCCTTCCTCTCCCTTCACATCTATCTTCTGGCCTCTTCCCCCTTCCTTTCCAGTCCTGAAGAAGTGTTGACTGTTTACTCATTTCTATAGATGTTGCCCGGCTTGCTGAGTTTCTCCAGCGTTTTGTGTGTGTTGCTTTGTGCATCTTGTTTCGGTGGTGATTCTCCAAAGGACAGGGATGATCACAGGATGAATGACCTTCCTCTGAAGATCTTATAATTGATAAGTGCAAGGCAATGAGGTCTGGCAAATTCGCTGCACAGAAGTTGAGGCATGGCAGCGTAGCGGTTCGCACAATGCTTTACAGCAGCAGCAATCACTGATTGGAGCTCGATTCCTGTCGCCATCCGTAAAGAGTTTTCATGTTACCCCTGTGACTGCATGGGTTTCCTCCAAGTGCTCCGGTTTCCTCCCACATTCCAAAAATGTACCAGTTAGGGTTATGGAGTTGTGGGCATGCTATGTTGGCGCTGGAAGCATGATGGCACTCGCGGGCAGCCGAACGTAATCCTTGCTGCCACACACGTAAAAGTTGCTGGTGAACACAGCAGGCCAGGCAGCATCTCTAGGAAGAGGTACAGTCGACGTTATGGGCCGAGACCCTTCGTCAGGACTAACTGAAAGAAGAGCTAGTAAGAGATTATCCCTCTCTATGTTTATTTAGCACATTGGTGAGACATGCATTTGTCCGAATGTATGTACACATACAGTATGTAGGACTTGATTGTGGACTTCTGGAAGGGGAAGGTGGGAAAACACACATTAGTTCTCTTCGAGGGATTAGCAGTGGAAAGAATGAGCTGCTTCAAGTTCCTTGGTATCAACCTCTCTGAAGATCTATCCTGGGTCCTCCATATTGTTGCAATTACAAAGAAGGCACAACAGCGGCTATTTTTCATTAGGAGTTTGAGGAGATTTGGTTTGTCACCAAAGACTCACAAATTTCTACAGATGTACCCTGGAGAGCATTCTGACTGGTTGCATCACCGTCTGGTGTGGAGACGCCAAGGCACAGGATCAGAAAAGGCTGCAGAAGGTTGTAGACTCAACGGGCTCCATCATGGACACCAGCCTCCTCACCGTCAGAGACATTTTCAAAAGGTGATGCCTCAAAAAGGCAGCATCCATCATTAAGGACCCCCATCACCCAGGACATGCCCTCTTCTCATTCCTCTTATCAAGGAGGAGGTACACCCTCTTCTCTGCCGTTGTCCACCGAAATCCGATGAGGACGTCCACTCTTTTAACGGTGAGATCTTTGATGACTATACAGTCCTATCCTGGACCCACGAGCTCTATTGCAGGTGGGACATGTATATGTGGTAGTGGTGGCAACCATGGCTGTGTTTCTCCTGGTTCTCTTCTGCTGTCTTCTGGTTGTTCTTTCCATCTCCAGAATACGAACCCCATCCCTACACAGCTGTCACCAGGTGGTACGGTCAGCAGCAACATCCTCCAAGTCCTCAGGTCTGATCTTGCACTTCTTGACACACTCAATGTTTTAGGAACAGCTTCTTCCCTTGCGCCGTAGACTTCTGAATTGTCAATGAACCCATGAACAGGACCTCATGATTTTCTCTCTTTTTGCACTGATTATTTATATATCTCTTATTGTAACAAAGTACTTTTTAAATGTCTTGCACTGTACTGGTGCAAAGCAAGAAATTCCACATGTATCAGTGATCATAAACCTGATTCTGGTTCAGATCTAAAGTCCTCAGAGCTAAATATTCTGCTCTGACCGTTCATTGTACACACGCAGACTCATGAAAGCACAAACACACAAGCTCAGGCACACAATCACAAACACACACACACATGCACACGAGTTCAGACGCGCGCGCGCGCGCACACGCACACACACACTCACTCACTCACGGGATCCTGCAGTTTTCTTCTGCAATATTTCACAGAGAGGTTTCACAGGTCACTCTCCATGGTGTGAAAAATCAACGTCTGTTTTAAATTATTAAGCTGGATATCCAGCGATTCCGAGAACGGTGAGCGGGCTTGTCGGTGGAGACAGCAGGTAGATACTCAAGCCTACTAGGGCGTGAAATAAGGCAGTGAGAAAGAAATTCCTCCTTCCTCCCCATCATCTCACGCCGTCACTGTTGTGGAACTGGCTTCTCCCCTGGGAAGGGAGATATCACTCCCCACAACCCGCTGGTACCCGTGACAAGTTCAGGGAGGGTTCCTGTGTTTATCGGGTGCGTGAGAAGGGGGAAGGTCACTGGGCAAGTAGCTTCGTTAGCAGAGGCAGGGCTGAAGCAGCTGAGAGTTAACACCGCGGACTGTACCGTGTCCTTGCTGGCTGGACGCTCCCCATACAACCGGCTGTGCGGACAGCGGTGACGGGTGTCTGTGAAGGAGGGAGTGGGGGGTGGGGGTATATCTCGAGAGTGCCTCATCATCTCACTCGGCTGCACTCCAGAAGTCAACAGAGGGGGAAGAAAATTGCGATAAGAATGCATGTTGACGTTTTTTTTATTTTGAAAAATTACATTTTTTCACTGTTGCGATCACCTCCTTTGATTGAATTAGGGAGAGTTCCTGTGAAATAAAACAACCCTGTCTCGAACGCTAAATGAACACAGATGATAAAACACAATCATCTTTGCAATGCATCTGTCAACATTTGACACTACATCCTCCGCCGGGCCCTGGAGTGCTTGGAAAAGGTAGATTTTAGCAGCAAGACGTGTTACTTCTTAAAGAAATGTATATATACATATTATAATTCATCTTGTCATTGTGTTCTGCTGATATCACGATTACACTGGGCATCAGCAAAGCCTTTCCCACATACCCTGTCTCTGCCACTATAAAGATCATCAATTTCTTGAAAACTGTGGATATTTAGCTTGTCTGTTACAAGGGTCAAATTGAATTGAAACTACAGTATATGTTTAATAGTATATCAACAGAGACACACATATATACAGAATACACGCTTACAAACATACACACATACATGCATAATCACACAAAAAAAATCATGTACCGACAAAGCTATTTTATATCACTATTGGAAACACAGATACACCGTCAAATATAGATTCACATTTACACAAAGCTCAACCATATACGGACAAAGCACACCCGCATACACAGACACATACACACATATATAGACAGAAACACACGCACACACACACACAAACTTATACAGATGCCCACATATACACACGCATACAGACAACAGTCACACGTGTTTAGAGAGAGAGAGATAGATATGTGGATAGCGAGAAAGAGAGAGATATAGATATAGAGAGAGGTCGGGGCAGAGATGGGGAAGAGATGGGGAGAGATGGGGGGAGATGGGGGGAGATGGGGGGAGAGATGGGGGCGAGTCGGGGTGAGAGTCGGGGTGAGAGATGGGGTGAGAGACGGGGTGAGAAACAGATAGGGGAGAGATAGATTGGGAGAGATAGATTGGGAGAGAGAGAAAGAAAGAGCGCGCGCGCGAAAGATAGAAATCTGAAGAATCTCTTGTTATGTACACGTGACTCCTTTCCACAAACATCTAATCCTTGCCATGTCATCTACAGTGACTCGTGGGAAAAGATACTAATGTGGGGAGAAAGTTGATGGAAACGACAAAGTTATCTTGAATGTGGGAGTTAACTGACAACCGCCCAAAACCGGAACACCTACCCGCGGTGTGTCGGGAACCTACAACCAGCGCGATCCCGTACCCATGATACCCGGGTTCAACAACTCCCAAGCAATGCACCTTGCCACTGCGCATTTAAGTAATTTTAAACGCAGCATCAACAGGGGTTGCTATGGAATTCCTTAGTCTGAATAAATATTTTATGCAAATTAAAATTTAATTCTTTGCTTAGTTTAAGCAATTTTCCCGTAAGTGGTGTGTATGCAAGAGATTACAACATTTGCCTGTTTGTTTATAATTTAATTTTTTATGTTGTGGCTGGCAGTAGAAAGACTGAACACCTGTGAGTATTTATAATGTCCCGTCTTCCTCACAGCTGCGCTCTTACAGAACACCTCACTGGCGCAATAATTTCATAAAATTTCATGATATACCATCTGTTTGGCTCTGTTATAAGCACAACCAATAAGCGGCTGTGTGGCTGCCGTCCCAGAAAGGTGGAATAACTGTATATTTTAACTTAATGGATTTTGGGGAGGAGGGCGAGAGGGAGGCACGGGAATCTCTGCACACAACCTTGGCATCTGCAGGGGAAGGAGACGCGGATTCCGCTTCAGGCCGCGTTTCTCTCTCCACCCCACCATCAACACCCCCACCCCCCCCCTCCTCCTCGCCCCCGCCCCCTTTCACCTCTCCGCTTGCAAAAAGGTTGACGGTGTCAGAATGTAGATACACCAACACTGAACAGGACAAGGTAGGGGGCACAAAAAGGATTATTTTCCTTTTAGCATTTGATGTCTGCGCATTTGGGTAATTAAAATGATTACTACAACAATTAAAGCAAGTAATTAGAAACTAATTAGACCAGCATTTTTTGTGATTACAGGAGCAGATGAAAATAGTGTTCAAAATTAAATTCATTGCATATTCATGGGAATGAAATTAAATACTGCTGTGTGAATGAGATAATAGAAGCAAGGAAAGGGGGAAGTGGCAATTGGGGGATTCAAAATACAGGCTGCTCCTAAAGCACAAAACAGACATTTGGTTAAATCAGTGATAATCTTTTAATGGCTTTAAAAGGAGTAATATTTGGAAACGAGTCAAAAACTACCAGGGTATGTAGTTTTTACACTCGGTGTAATAATGCATACCAGCTGTAACACAATAGAAAACAGTTAATCATTATCTACTCAAATGGATGCACAGAAGAGAGATATTTTATGCTTTTTTTTGTTGCTCTTCATGCACGAGAATAAATTAAATTAAGGAATATTCTAAAGCCCTCTTTTTACTATTGAGTTCCTTCAAGCCTCTCTTATGCCATAATCATTTAATGAGATTCGGTAGATTAAATAGATTTTCAGTTAAGCCGAGCACCAGAGAGATATCATGTCCGGAATGAATGGTTATTAACATTTAAATATTTCACAGAACAAAAGTCAGAATATGAATTTTTCATTGTTGCGAAGCCGGGATGGATTTTTGCCCGACCTAATGAAACTAAAAGTAATTAGAACGAGGCAAGAGGAGCACTTTCACCAGAGTGCAATTAAATTGAGCGCAGGGCAGTTATTTATACAGCCTGGCCAATGCATAGTCATTGTGCTAGTTTCTCAGCCTACTTGAGCCGTAGATTATTACGAGAGATTAATAATGTAAATTTCACTGATTCCGCCGCTCCTGAAGGTTCGGGCATCAGAAATTGATGTGACTGCCATTTATCAACTTGTTCCATTCCAATCATGTCCTTTCCCGTTTTTTCCTCTCTCTCTATCCCACAAGACATAGGAGCGGCATTTAGGCCATTCAGCCCATCGAACCCTTTCCGCCATTCCATCATAGCTGATTTATTATCTTTCTCAAACCCATCCTCCCGCCTTAACCTTTGACTCCCTAGCCATTCAAGAACACCTAAGCTGATTCTTTCCCTACAGTGGGGGCGTCTAGGACTGGGGGGGGGGGCTCAGCCTCAATAAAATGAAGAGAGATGAGGAGGGATTTATTTAGCCAGAGGGTGGTGATTCTCTGGAATTCAGTGCTACTGGCCAAGTTATTGGGTATATTTAGAGGTTGAGAAGTTCTTGATTAGTCAGGGTGTCAAAGACTATGGGGAGAATGGCGTTGAGAGGGATAGTAACCCAGCCACGATAGGATAGCTGAGCAAACTCAACGGGCCGAACGGCTTGACTCTGCTCCTTGGGATATGTACTAGATTTTTTTTTTTGGCTCGTGTCGAGAGCGAACTACCCAGCGTGAAGGGGGTTCTTGCTTTCTTTGTTCCGATACCTGTCAATTGCGGGGTAGTTGCTGATCACTGAAGCTAGCTGATCCATTTGGAGCCGTGGTCGAAGCGAGATTCTAACCGGCACGGCGGCCGTCGCCGAACCAAAGCCGCCCAAGTAAACAAGCCAGAAACCCGAGAAACTCCGCGGATGCCGGAAATCCCAAGCAACGCGCACAAAATGCTGGAGGAACTCGGCAAATCAGGCAGCATCACTAGAAATGAATAAACTTGCCGACGTTTCGGCCCGAGACTCTCCAGGACCTGATGAAGGGGTCCCGGCTCGAAACGTCGACTTGTTATTCATTTCCATATGCTGCCTGATTTGCTGAGCTCCTCCAGCACTTTGTGTGTATTAATCTATTCTAAATAAGCAAGCCTCCTGGATCTAAAGGAGGCTGTGTGCGCGGAACAATTAGCAGAAACATCTGCGCGAGTGCCCATGGTCCTTTTAACATAATTAAAAAGTATTCTCCTAATCCCAACGGATGCTGCGCGATCCATTGATAATCTGGCACATTTGCAGACCCATGCACTTCGCCTCGGCGAGGAATGCGTGTAGTCGCATTTCTTCACCATTCTGATGTTTAATCCAAATAACTGAAGCTTTTGACCATGCCCGCATGCTTTTATGCATTGAGTATTTGCCACATAATTGGCTGATTAGATATTTGCATTAACGACCAGGTGTACAGGTGTATCTAATAAAACGGCTACTGAGTAGTGACTTCTTTTATGTGTATGGGATATTCCATGGTCGAATTTCTAGCCCATCTCTGATTCATTTTTAAACTGACAAGTTTGCTAAAGTATTTGAGAGAATGTCTTAAGAGTCAAGACAGTTTCCATACGGGGAACCACGCGTCGAACAGACCAAATAAGGACGTCAGATTTCCTTCACTGAAGAACGCAAGTGAACCTATTTACCCGCTCCTGAACCATTATTTTAAATTATCAATTAAAGCGCAATATTTATTTCATAGAGATTCAGATTTAGATTGATCACATGTACATCGAAACAGACAGTGAAGCGCGTCGTTTGCGTTAATAAACAACACGACCCAAGATGTGCTTTTTTTGGGGGCGGGGGAGAGCAGCCCGCAAGTGCCAAGGTTCAAGACTCCACATTCAAGATTCAAGACTGATTATTGCCATTCTTCGGTGCGCAAGTGTAAAAGAGAACGAAGTGATTGTTACTCCGGATCCGAGGCAGCATAAAAACACAATAAAGAAATACGAATGCATATTAGTTCATATACATAGGCTGCTTGTACAGAATGCCCATAAAGTGACACTAGGTACGGGAGTGTCTGTACATAAGGTTACTGACAGGACATGATAAGGTAGTCGTGGTGGGATGTGGAGGGGCGGGGTTAATGGGTGGCGGTGTTGACCAGCCGTCCTGCTTGAGGGAAGTAACTATTTTTGGGTCTGGTGGTCCTGGTGAGGAGGGGATGTAACCTCCCTGGTGGGAGTGGGACAAACAGTCAACGAGCAGGGTGCGTGGGATCCTTCTTAATGTTACTAGCCCTTGGCCAGCATCTTTCAATATATATGTCCTTGAGTGGCCGACTATAGTCAAGAATTGAATTGAATTATTGAATTGACTTTATTACTTCCATCCTTCTTATACACGAAGAGTAAAAATCTTTACCTTACGTTTCCATGCAATGTGTAATTTATCGTAATTTATAATAAATAGTATGGACAACAGGACAGTCAATATAATATAAAAATACATTTGTATCAGCATGAGTTAATCAGTCTGATGGCCTGGTGGAAAAAGCTGTCCCGGAGCCTGTTGGTCCTGGCTTTTATGCTGCGGTACCGTTTCTCGGATGGTAGTAGATGGAACAGTTTGTGGTTGGGGTGACTCGGGTCTCCAATGATCCTTCGGGCCCTTTTTACACACCTGCCTTTACAAATGTCCTGAATAGTGGGAAGTTCACATCTACAGATGCGCTGGGCTGTCCGCACCACTCTCTGCAGAGTCCTGCGATTGAGTATAGTCCCTGTACCAGGCGGTGATGCAGCCAGTCAGGATTGTGCTCCTGTAGGAAATTCTTGGGATTTGGGGGCTCATACCAAACTTCTTCAACCGTCTGAGGTGAAGGAGGCGCTGCTGTGCCTTTTTCACCACACAGCCGGTATATACACACAAAATAATCTGCAGATGCTGGGGTCAAAGCAACACTCACAGCACGCCGGAGGAACTCAGCAGGTCGGGCAGCATCCGTGGAAACGATCAGTCAACGTTTCAGGCCGGAACCCTTCGTCAGGACCGGTTTGTACAGACCGGCTTACAGACGATACCGTCGCCAAACAAGAAACAGTCGATCCTGCAGCATTTCATATCACAGACGGGGACTTCAAGCAGGTCGGTTTGAAGAAATCCCTGCCCAATTACCACTGGACGTCCCAGCATTATAGATAAGGAACGCCGACCGTTCCATGCCCGGATCGCATTTCGGGAAATCTGGTCACTCGGCTGTCCCTTCCCATGCTGCATACAGGTCGGGGCTAAAGAGCAAAGCTCCAGGGATAAGGACAACACAGAGGTGGTCGCGGGGGACAGAGGAGCGGCTATGGGATAGTTCCGGTCGGTGAAATGGGCCGTGTTCCACGACTCACATGTGGATCTGAATGGATACACTACGGCTGTAACGGACCTCATTGAAACGGCGGTAGGCGAGTGTGTTCCCACAAAATCCTTCGGCGTTTTCCCCAACCAGAAGTCCTGGATGAACCATGCGATCTGCAATCTGCTGAAGGTCAGACCAGAGGCATTCAAGTCTGGCGATCAAGAAAGTTACAAGAGCTCAAGATGCAATCTCCGGAAAGTGGCAATTCCAACTAAACTTGAATTAGTGAAGGATTCTCGATAGTCGCGATAGGGGTTGAGTACCGCCACCTCTTAGAAAATTAAATCAAGTGCCACAGGCGACATCTAGGCTTCGCTTCCAGATGAGCTCAGTGCCTTCGATGCTCAGTTTGACGGCCAAAACGTGGAGGAACCAGGACAAATTCTCACAGACCCCGATAATCCTGCGATTTCAGTCTCAGTCTCTGAGACCAACGTGTCCGAGCATCCTTAAACAGGGTGAACCCATGAAGCGCATCCGGCCCCGATCAACTGGCTGGAGTGTTCACTGAGACGCTTAACCTCTCGCTTCGACTGAGGTGTCCACTTGCTTCAAGCAGAATTAATTTATAGCTGTGCCTAAGAACGAGGTAGCCTGCCTCAGTGACTATCGTCCAGTAACACTCAATGGGAATCACAGCAAGATAGTTTCCTGCTTGAGGTTGCTGCCTGCCTCATCTCCAACGGTGCCCTTAGGTCAGGTGCAGGATCATCAGCCGGGGACCACCGCTCACCCATGTTTTGCTCCCTTAGCCCTGGTACATCACTTGGTGGCGGAGCAGTGGCACGCACACTCGCACGCACGTCTCTCTGCCACCCCTGCAGCTTTCAATGGAGTTAGTCGGTCCCCCAATTTCTATCTTTCCTCCTCAGCCACAGCCAAAAGCTGCCCTGAAGGAGCCCATGGGAGGATGCATTCCGCGCTCTTACCAGGCTTAACAAGTGGGATGTGTTGCCTCTAGGATCTCCGCCAGCTTCTTGAGGACCTGGTCCTGTCGCTATCTGTAGCGCCCTTGGGACAGCGCAGTCTTGCATCTTGCCGGGATGTTTTGGAGGTTGGCATTGGTGGTATCACTCAACTATCCTCAGTGTGAAGATATTGTAGGGCAAGGTATCAAAAGTTGCCCCGATGAGGAAGCTGAGTGTGGCTTGTGGGATCTTCCACAGGTTAGACCAGCTGAATGGCCCATTGAGGGCACTCTCCCAAGTTGTCCATGGCAGCTCTGTACCACTGCCTTCACCCTGTAGTGCCCCTGCTCTGTGCTTGTCACCTGCTCCACTACCATGGCTTTCTCCTCTTTCTTCGAGGCCTTTGACTGGAAACGTGATACCTTCCCTCAGCCAAGTCCTGTAAGTCCAGCATGGACTCTTGGTGCTGCAGGCTGCTGATAGCCTGGTCTACTTCAGCCTGAGCTCTCCATTTACGGCCGGTATGGATTGGGCCATTGGCACTCCTCACCAGCAGGTTGGTGGACTCCATCATCTCAACAACCAGTCGGGTTTTCTCCTGCTTGTAGCCCAGGCTGATGGATCTCAGTGGCAGTTCCAACATGTTCTTCCTGAAGAGGCCAGTGTCCAAGAAACACCTAGGCAGCTCCAGCCATTTCCAACTGTAAGAGTTGGCTATCCATTCCATCTTACTGGCTGCCGATGAGGGAATTTTACACATTTTCAGGGGCCACATCACCCTTTGATACAGACTGAATCAGTAGCAGCACACTTTATACTTTCTGTGTAGTTGACTCTGGTGGATTCTGGCTAGGCCCTCTGCGGGCTGTTATTGTGCTACTTTTCCCATCTGCCTGTCAAAGAACTCTGCGTTGTACTCCTCCCAAGGCTTTGGATGGGCTGCCTGGCCAACAATGGGATTTCCTCGCTCCTCCCCCCACTACAAAAGTAATGTTGTCACTTCTGACCCCTTATCAGCGGGATAGGTTTCATGACTTGGAGGCATGATCTTCATCCTTGCCCATGTCACCAGCTCGTCCGGTCTCCTCAGTAGCCTTCTTGTGCAGGCAGCCATCTGCGAGATGCTTGTGACATCATCCATATAGCTTCTCAGTGGAGGAAGCCTCTGTCCTGATGGGGCTTTATCCCTCCCACCATCTGCCTTGCTCCAATAAGGATGAATTCAAGGCTGCCACAAGCAGGATGGGAGAGATAGAACACTCCATTGCAATGCCTACTTCGAGCTCCTGCCACCCTGTTGTAAAGTGTCAAAAAGAGAAGGCTATCTGGAGGTTACTGAAATAATCAGAAAGCAGGCCTCTAATGCAGTGGGAAATGTAAAAGAACTCCATCGCACAGTTGATGAGCTGGTGAGGCACAGGCATTGGCAAGATCATTGGATCTGGTCCCATATCAATGATGCATGCACCACACATCCCAGGAAGCCTGGAACTCCTGCACTTGGTGTCAATGTATCCATTACCCAGGAGGTAGATTTTCCCCTCAACATTCAGCAGTGCAATGCTCCCGAACTGTTTGGTGGAATTGGAGTTCTGCTCTTTGGGGGTGAACGCTGCCACAGTGCTTTGTCACTCTGATGGGACATGCTGGTTTTTCCAGGCAGTTCTCATGAGGTTCCACAGGATCTTCTGCACATGAGGGTAATTTTGTAGAGATTGTAAGGAATTCTATACGGACATGGCACTGACACTGACCTTGCCTTTTTGATGACCTCTCTGACTTTATTTGTGTGTGTGTGGGGGGGAAGGTGTCAAATGGAATGGTTGGGGGAGCAAGATGTAAAGCATACCCTGGTGATCCAAGGTAAGTTTTCCTTGCTGGATCACTGTACTGCTGTACTACTCCAGCTTCTCTTCGATGGCTTCCAGCTTCCCGCTCTTTTTCTCATCCAACAGCTGTCAGGCATGTTTGAAGGGATTGTTGAGGAAGCTGGCTCCCTCCCACCCCTCTCTCTCTCTCTCTCTCTCTATCACTCTCTCTCTCTCTCTCTCTCTCTCTCTCTCTCTCTCTCTCTCTCTCTCTCTCCTTCTGTCTCCTGTGCTTACAAATGTACTCGGCCCTTTACAGCACGGCCAGCTTCTGCTTCTCTTTGTTTCACAAAAGCTTCAAGCCCACCTTCTCCTCCTGTGTTGTTTTCTTTCAGCTGATGCCGCTTTCATACTAGCTGCTCCATGTCCTTCTCCCCTCTTCCCTTTTCTCTTGGAGCAGCAACTCCCTTGATGTCAACTTCACCAAATCTATGTCTACATGCCTCATAGAGGAAGCCTCCAAATAGTTAAGCTTGTCTTCCACTCGGCCGCGTAGTGCATGCTCTAGGATCGCACTGGACTCCATGTCCAGCTTCTTTCACTTGGGCATTTCATTCGCCTTTGGCCACTTGACCTTGTGCTTCTTTCCTGGTTTCTTCCTCTTAGCTTTGTGGCATGTCTCCACGGATGGGGGGGAAGGGGGAATGTCAAGTGCGTTTCTGTGCTCATACACAAGGGGGTACCCTCCATTTGTTGGGCCTTCTTCCATCAATGTTGGGTCTCTCAGCCCTCTGGTTGGTGAAGTGTCTTGAGAGGTTGGTCATGAAATATATCAACTCCTTGCTGAGAAGAAATTTGGATCCACTCCAAACTGCTGACCGGCTCGCATGCCCAAAGCAGAAGTTACCTCACTGGCTCTTCACTCAATCCTGGAACAGTGGACAGCAAAGGTGCATATATCTTTATTAATTACAGCTCGGCATTCAATACTAACATCCCTCAGAACTAGTTAATAAAGCTACAAGATCTTGGCCTCAATATCTCCTTGTGTAACCTGATCCTCAATTTCCTCACTTGCAGACCCCAGTCAGTTTGGATTGGCAGCAACATGTCCTCCACAATCTCCATCAGCACAGGTGCAGCACAGGGCTGTGTGCTTAGCCCTCTGCTCTACTCGCTTTACACTTATGGCTGTGTGGCTAAGCACAACTCCAATGCCATAGTCAAGTTTGCTGATGACACCACTATTGCAGGCTGAAGCAAAGGTGGTGACGAATCAGCATACAGGAGGGAGATTGAACACTTGGCTGAGTGATGCCACAACAACAACCTCTCACTCAATGTTAGCAAGACCAAGGAGCTGATTATTGACTTCAGGAGGAGGAAACCAAAGGGTCCATGGGCCAGTCCTCATCGGGGGGATCAGAGGTGGAGAAGGTCGGCAACTTTAAATTCCTCAGTGTTATTATTTGAGAGGGTCTGTCCTGGTCCCAGCATGTAAGTGCAATTACGAAGAAAGTATGACAGCATCTCTACTTCCTTAGGAATTTGTGAAGATTCAGTACAACATCCAAAACTGAGACAAATTTCTATAGATGTGTGGTGGAGAGTATATTTATTGCCTTTATCACAGGCTGGTATGGAAACACCAATGCCCTTGAATGGAAAATCCTTCAAAAAGCAGTGGATATGACCCAGTCCACTATGGGAAAGCCCTCCCCACCATTGAGCACATCTACACGGAGTCTTGATGCAGGAAAGCAGCATCCATCATCAGGGACCCCCCACCACCCAGGTCTTCTCACCGCTGCCAGCAGGAAGAATGTGCAGGAGCTTCAGGACTCTCAGCCCCGCTTCAGAAACAGTTACTACCCCTCAACCATCAGACTCTTGAACCAAAGGGGATAACTTCACCCAACTTCACTTGTCCTATCGCTGAAATATTCCCATAACCTATGGATTCACTTTCAAGGACACTTCATCACATGTTCTCAATATTTATAGTTCAGTTATTTATTATTATGACTATTATTTATTTCATTTTTGTATTTGCACAGTTTGTTGTTTTCCGCACCCTGGTTGAATGCTCAGTTGATGCGGTCTTTCATTGATTCTATAATGGTTATTATTCTATTGTGGATTTATCGAGAATACCCGCTCGAAAATGAATCTCAGGGCTGTTTGTGGTGAAATATATGTACTTTGATAATACATTTACTTTGAACTTTGATAGTGGGTAGGCTGGTTCTGGTGATGCTGACGGGCAGCTTTGTCTACCTGTTGTGGAATCCTGCTGCCCGCCACAGTGCTGTTTCCATGCCGTGCAGTGTGATTGTTACCACACGTTCCATTCTCAGCATAGCATACTCACCAGAGATACGGCGACACCCCGAATCAAGCCCCTTTCCCCTCCCTCCCTCCCACTCAGCTGACCCCAGGAAATAAACACCGTATCATTTCCAAATACCAATTGTACCATTAATGCCATTTATTTCCAAAGAAGTACCATTTATTAAGTGCCAGTCAAAATAGTTTATTGTCAATCTTCAGTATAAGAGTGTAAAGGAGAATAAAATGATTGCTACTCAAGATCTGATGCAGCATAAAAAACACAATAAGCATAAAGAAACAAAAAAATACAATAAATATAAATGCAAAAGCAATCCTACAAAACACAATGTACAGGTAACTGTTACATACAGTACCTAGACTGATTGTGTATCTGTCACGATCCTAACTGAACAGCGGCAAGCATCCAAGTTTCGTACTCCAATTCCCCGGAGTTTGGTAAGCTGCAGCTGTCCCTTTAAGACCCAGACTGCTAATCATAGCCTGCCACATTCCTTCACGGAAAGTCTGTACTTAAAGGCCTTGCGCTACATGCTCAATATTCAATTGTAGGAGTTCCATTTCTAGTACTACTGTTTGTGGCTTTGCCTTTGGATTTCATTGGTGTCATCTTGTCTAGTCTAGCGTCTGAGCCTGCTCTCCACCTCGCTCTGCACTTGGGTTCACCGTTATCCTTAGATCTCTTGTTACAATATCATAGCCGCCATTTTGACATTTGAGCTCAGTTCTCTGGATACGTAGTCCGGGTTCCTTGTTGGTATGGTACCATAACCTCGCCTGGAGCCAAAATCACAGGTGTACCCTTAAGTTAGTTCTTGATGCTTATTTCCTGGCATAATTTACATATTACTATTTAATTATTTATAGTTTTATTACTATTTAATTATTTATGATGCAACTGTAACAAAAATCAATTTCCCCCGGGATCAATAAAGTATGACTATGACTATGACCATACTCTTGACTATTCATTGATTGGCTATTGTGAACTCCTAATGCTTTTGTCTGTCACCTTTATCTGCTCTCAGCAGTTAATTCTCTGCAAGGCAAAGTACACTAACAATAACTTCACTTCCATTTTTTTCTAAAATATTTTAGTGCTGGTCTCAGGGTTTGCTCAGGCTTGGTGGCCTTCACAGAAATTTTTTTCTTTGTAATTGACTTGATCGCAATTGCAGCCACTGTCTGTCTCATATCACGGATGGCAAAGTGACCAAGAGGTGGATACTCGGAAAAGATCTCGACACACATGGGTTTAGTTGGCATCACGTGCAGAATGGCTGCATCTCTCCTTCTTCCTAAGCCCATCACCCCTACTGTGGCCGACAGCAGTTCGCCAGAGTTCTCCGTCCAGGGCTGAAGGTGGATCAGCTCTGTGGCTTCCACTTCCACCACACGACTTCATACGTCGTCTTATATCCTTCTGCTCCCAGATATGAGGTGCTTGGAGCTTCTGTTGGCATTCTGTAGCTCTGGGCTTTTACAGGATGGGGTTGCTAGCCCTACTCCCAACCATTCACCTTTCACAGCTGGGCTTGGGACTGTCCATGATGGACTGGGTCATCTCCAGACTGCATGGACTTGATGAGATCAGACATGGGCTGTTACAACCCACTTTTGTTCCATGTTTGTGATCTTACACATATAATTATTAGACTGGTGTTGAGATTTCATATCCAAAGCTCAAAACAAATTTTATTGTCAAAGTACATACATATCACCAGATACAACCCGCTGTTTCATTTTCTTGTGGGCATACTCAATAAATCTACAGAATAATAACCATAACAGGATCAATGAAAGACCATGTCAACTAGGGTGTTCAGCTAGCATGCAGAAGACAACAAACGGTGCAAATGCAAAAAGTAGAAATAATAATAATAAATAAATAAGCAATGAACATCGAGAACATGAGATGAAGAGTCCTCGGAAGTAAGTCCATAGGTCGTGGGAACATTTCAGTGATGAGACAAGTGAAGTTGAGTGAAGTTATCCCTAGTTCAAGAGCTTGATATTTGAGGGGTAATAACTGTTCCTGAACCTGGTGGTGTGAGTCCTGAGGCCCTTTTACCTTCTTCCTGAGGGTAGCAGTGAGAAAAGAGTGTGGCCTGGATGGTGGAGGTCCCTGATGACGTTATGTGGGAATAAATTCCGGCAATGTATTTCCAATTTATAAATGCAATACAGCCACTATAAAATATTCCTGTGTTTCTGCATTATGGAGCCATGTCAAATGACAATAACACTTGTTTGTTAAGGAGGGCACTGTTTGGCTTTGCTCGAATTGGTTCTAACTCATATTTATTCCTGGAGGAGAATCCTCTGCACTTTCCCTGATAAAATGAGTTGTAAATTCTCAGGAACCAACTTCAAAAGGAAATCAGGAAGCATCCTTTATACAAGGGCATGGGGAAGATTGAAAGGAAATTCTCATCCAAATTTGATTTCAAACATCATCTTAATCTCAGCAAGTTCACTCGGAACAATTTGTAATTTTATTGGGCCTTTGCTGCAATGAAAAGTTCCAAGGTGCTTCTTGGAAGGGATTTCCAAATGAGACGGAGATTCAAGAATCAAATTTAATTATCACACGTACATCAAAGCAACCGATGCACCCAAGGAAGCAGCCCGCAAGTGTCGCCACACGTATGAGGATGTAACATATAAAGGTGTTAGGTCTGCTTGTTTGGACAAGGGGGTGAAGTTTGTGGAGTGTTTACGGGAGGGGAGAGTGGTGGAGTGGCAGATGGGTTTGGGAAGGAATTCTGGGCATTGACAGTCACAGCTGAGTGATTAAATCAGGGGATGTTGATAAGATACAGAACTGGATGAATAAGGAAGTTATTCAAGAAGGCAGTATCCATCATGAAGAGCTCTCACCATCCAGGATATGCCCTCTTCTCATTCTACTGCAGAGGAGGAGGTACAGGAGCCTAAAGCTCCACACTCAGGCAATGAGTCTAATGAATACCCTGCCGTCATCGGGGTCTCATCACTCAGAACGTTGACTGTTTACCTGTACTGCATTTTGAATTGTATTTTATTAAATGATTTGTGGTAATATTTTGTTTTATGTACTGCGTGTGATACATGTTTTGTGAATGCACCTTAGTCTGGAAGAACATTGTTTTGTTGTGTATATACAGTATGTACAATAAAACTTGAACTAGAACTTAGACTAATATTTTTGGAACAGTTTCAACCCCTCTGCTGTTAGATTTCATGAACTTATAAAATACTTCCTCATTTTCCTCCTTTGCATTATCTATTTACCTGTTTGTTTATTCATCTATCTATCTATCTCTTTATTATTGTAACCTATGATAATTCTTTATCGATTTACTGCTGCCACAAAGCAACAAATTTCATGACATGCGACAGTGATAATGAACCTATTTCTGTGGGTGCAGATGGAGACAGAGTCCCCACGTGTCAACTCCCCTTTGTCTTTCTGAACGGTGGAGGCTGCAGTTTGAACGAGCCTTTGGCAGTGAGGACAAGCCTTTATAGAGATGTCACACACTGGCCCTACAGTGATCCCACACTCAGTGTTGCCTTCAGCAACTGTTGTTACAACCAGAGCAACACACACAAAATGCTGGAGGAACTCAACAGGTCAGGCAGCATCTATGGCAATGAAAAATGGTCGTTGTTTCAGGCCAAAATCCTTCCTCTGGATTGAGAAGGAAGGGGCAAGATGCCAGAATAAAAAGGTGGGAGGAGGAGAAGGAGGAGAGCTGGAAGGTGATAGGTGAAGCCAGGAGGGTGGGAAAGGTCAAGGGTTGGACAAGAAGGAATCTGGTAGGAGATGGACCAGAGGACCGTGCGTATTTTATTTATAGCAAGAAATAACATTTTTGCTCTGTAACATTCTGTGCTCTCGATTTAGTGAGGTAGTAGTTCTGTCAAAAAGATGGTAGCTCAGCGGTTAGCACAACGCTGTTACACGCCAGTGACCAGTGATCAAAGTTTGACTCCCAGTACTGTCTGCGAGGGGTCTGTACGTTCTCCATGTGACAGTACAACTGTTGAGAACTGCAGGGCAGCGTAGCAGTGAGCATAACACTGTTACAGCACCAGCGATCAGCTCCCTCCTCTCTCTGTAAGAAGTTTATATATTCTTTCCATTTCTTCCCACATTCCAGAACCATAGGGGTTAAGGTTACTGAGTTGTGGGTATGCCACATTGGTGCAGAAATGTGGTGACTCTTGCAGGCTGCCCTGCACACTCCTCGCTGATTTGACCTGATGGAAGTGACACCGATCACTGCAAGCTCTGATGTTTCGATGTATATGTGACAAATAATGCTCATCTTTTTTTGAACTTCAAGTCTTTGTAGACATGCTTCAGCACTAAAATATTCTGGAGAAAGCCTGTAATTAAAAATCGTGCACATATATTGCGCCTCGATTGGGAAAGATGCCCAGGTTTTTGTCCATCTTGCTTGCATTTATTAGGTTTGGGTTGTCTCAGTAGGTTTGTTCCGATCGCAATGAGCAACTGCTGCCTCCTCGGTTCACTACACTGATGTATCACAGGTTGAGAAAGCTGTGAACACCAAGTGTCAATGCCAGCCGGTCCAACACTATCCAAGCTCTGTTACAGTCGTAGAGTCAAAGAGCACTACAGAACAGAAACAGACCCTTCATTCTATCTAGTCCATGCTGAAATGTTATTCTGCCTAGTCCCATTGATCCACACCTCCATATCCCTCCCATCCATGTACTGATCCAAACTTCTCAAATGTTGCATATTGAACCCTCATCCACCACTTCCACTGTCAACTCGTTCCACACTCTGAGTGAAGGAGATTCCCCTCAGGATCCCCTTGAACATTTCACTTTTCACTCTTAACCTGTGACCTTTGGTTCTAGTCTCGCTCAACCTCAGTGGAACAAGTCTGCTTTCGTTTACCCTATCTACACCCCTCTGCAAAAAGATAAACATAGCTTTGAAGCAGGTCCTTCTGCCCATCTAGTTCATGCTGATCAAGATGTTATCCCAAGATAGTCCCATTTTCCAACATTTGGCCTATAACAAATCTTTCCAATCCATTACCGGTCCAACTGTCTTTTAAAAGTAATTGGACTTGCCTCAACCACTGCTCCTGGCAGCTTATTCCACATACATACCATAAAACCATAAGACTATAAGATATAGAAGCAGAATTACACCATTTGTTCCATCGAGTCTGTTCCACCATTTCATCATGGCTGATCTATGTTCCTTTTCAGTCCCAATCTCCTGCCTTCTCCTCATATCCCTTCATCCCAGACTAATCAAGAATCCGTCAACTTCTGCCTTAAATACACCCAATGACTTGGCCTCCACAGCTGCCTGAAACAATGAATTCCACAGATTCACCAGTCTCTCTAAGGGAATTCCTCCTCATCTCTCTTCTCAGTGGACACCCCTCTATTCTGAGGTTGTGTCCTCTGGTCTTAGACGCTCCCACCATAGGAAACATCTTCTCCACATCTACTCTATTGAAGTCTTTCAACATTTGATGGGTTACAAAGCAGTCACCCCTTATTCTTCTGAATTCTAGTGAGTAGAGGTCCAGAGCCCATACCACTCTCTGAGTTAAATAGTTACCTATCAAGTTCCTATTAAAGTTTTCCCCTCTAATCCTAAACCCATGCCCTCAAGTCCTTAATTCTCCCAACCCAGGGGAAAAAATCGTGCACGTTCACTGTCTGCCTTTCCTGGTTTCAAATATGAACACTTCTCAGTCTCCTGTGCTCCAAGGAGTAAAGTCCTAGCCTGTCCAATCTCTTGCTATAATTCAGTCCTTCAAGTGGTGGCAGCATCCTCGTAAATCTGTTCTGATTAATAGAGCTAACATGTCAGTTGAAAGACCATCTTCAGAACAAAAGTGTTTCTGAGGAGTCTCACGGTGGCTGAAGAAGCAGAATCAGGTTTAATATCACTGTCATGTGTTGTGAAATATGATGTTTTGCAGCAGCAGTACAGAGCAGTACATAAAAATACTATAAATTAAAATAAGTGTATAGCCAGTGGCCACTTTATTAGGTACACCTGTATATCAACCTGTTAGTGCAAATTTCTAATCAGCCAGTCATGTGGCAGCAACTCAATACATAAAAGCATGCAGACATGGTCAAGAGGTTCAGTTGTTCAGACCAAACGTCACAATGGGGAAGAAATGTGATCTAAATGACTTCGACCATGGAATGATTGTTGGTGCCAGATGGGGTGATGTGAGTATTTCGGAAACTGCTGATCTCCTGGGGGTTTCACGTATTGAAGTCTCCAGAGAGTTACAACAGTGGTGTGTAGAAGAGCATCTCTGAATGCACAACATATCGAGCCTTGAAGAGGATGGGCTACAGCAGCAGAAGATCATGAACATATACTCAGTGGCCACATTATTAGATATTTCCCGTACCTAATAAAGTGGCCATCGAGTACATATTAAAATGAATTAAATCAGTATTGCAAAAAGAGAGCTAAACTAATGAGACCGTGTTCATGGGTTGGTTCGTTGTCCATTTGGAAATCGCGTCTTACAGGAAGAAGCTGTTTCTAAACCGTTGAATGTGTGTCTTCATGCTCCTGTACTTCCTCTCTGATGGTTTAATGAGAAAAGACCACGTCCTGAGCGATGGGGGTCCTTAACGATAGATGGGAGGCATCGCTTTTTGAAGATGTCCTCGATAGAGGCGAAGCTGGTGCCCATGATAGAGCTGAGAGTTCGCAAATTCCTGCTGCTGTTTCCGATCCGTCAGTAGAAGTGAAATCATTTGAGTTGAGTATGATGTTCTCCTGAGGGGTCATTCCCTTAATGAAAAGCTGCTGTGCGTGACGTTGTTTAACGTGGGGAGGCCGACGCACAGGGTCCTTGACAGATCAGGGTCAGGGTCCAGTGGCGTGGAGAGCAAGACGACTGGAGACCCTTCACCGCAGCTGCTTTCCTCTACCTTCACTGCCAGTGTGATGTGCCATCATCTCCCTCCAGCTCCACCGTCGAGGTCTTGGTTTGAGCTCGTCGTCTGGAATCTCTCTCTTGTCCCTACCGCCACGGGTACCCTTGCCAGGATGCCAGTTGGCATCGCCCTCGGAATCGCAGGTGCTCGCACGTCTCTTCACCACGACAAGGTGGCAATCCTCGGCTCGGTTCCGATCCCGCGCAATGTCCCTCCATACCAGCCGGTGATGGCGATCTTGCATTAGTGAGACAATCTCATGGTTGAGGTGGCAGTATCTGACTATTCACAGTGAAACCTACATTCTGAACAGTCCTTTGCCTTTATATCGTACGTGTGTCCTTACCGCATGCGACAGGTGTCATTCAAACTTTCATTCCAAGAGATTAATGTCAGACACAACTAATGATTTAAGACAAGTTGCTGAGGTTCAGTCTCGTCTCAACAAAAAGCATGTAACACGCGCTCGGTTGAGGTAGCAATTCGTACTCTATGTAAACATCAAGTTTAATTTCACACAACAAAACCCCGGAGCAGACAGGGCAGTGATAATTTGGTCAACGATTCTCTTGCTGAAAATTTACCAAGTACATAAAGGTACAGGAAAGAATAACACGAACGACTTTCTTGACCCTCAGGAATGCAGGTCCGGCACCTTGAAGCGAATGCAGGTCGCCATCGTCGGGCCGGGCTGCAAGCCTTATTAAGAGGGATCGATGCCCGACAGCGGCAAACGAACCGGTGATCGGCCTCACTACTCCGTGGCAGCCAAGATTTTCCCCTCCCTGCCTCCCACCTGAGCCCATTCCGTCTGCCTGTGTTTGAACCGCCTCCTTCTCTTCTTGCTACTACCATCAGGCGGGAGGTACAGGAGGAGTCTTGGGTCCAAAGCTTAAAGTTTCAGGAACAGTTGTTGCCCTACAAGAGTCGGGTACCTGGACTGGCGTGGATTGCTTCACTCACCCCAGCGCTGAACGGACTCACTTTCAGACATTCTGCAGCTCACCGTTCACTATTAATTGTGTGCATTTTTATTAATTGCACAAGTTGTCCTCTTTTGCACATTGGATGTTTGTTATGAGTGTTAGTTTTACATGGATCCTATTGTATTTCTTTGTTTTACTATGGGGGCCTGAAGCAAAATGAATCTCAAAGTTGTATCCATACTTTGATAAATTTAATTTGAACTTTGAACAAATTTTGCTGGTCCTTATGAAGAATGCCTATAGTTTCACTTCTAATGAACTGAATATGTCTATTCAGATAGAAATAAAAGCTTTGGTAAAATAAAATAAAATTTGAGGCTGGGTTGGCCAGCCCAGTTGGCACATCCATTCCTCTGATATCGACACTTTAAAGGTTCAGAAAAGCTCTTGACACAATAGCCTTAATTGTAATTCAAGTACTTGTGATATTTTGGTAACAATTACTATTGATTTTACAATTTGTTTACAGAGATGTTGTTTTATTACTAATATATTTAATGTACAAATCAATAAGAACACTTGTTTGGCTCACTCCCTAGAAGGTAATAAAATCAAATATCTCAAGAGTAAAATGTTATCTGATCCATAAATGGAAGAAGCAGATGTTTAATGTAATACTTAAAGACCATGAAGCATTCTTGGCAGGGGACTATATTCATGCCAATAATGACAAAACTTACAGAATGTACAGACAGGAAAAATTTAAACTGCAATTTACAGCCGAAATTACTAAAGATTTATTTATTTGAGATGACTGGGAGCTATGAGCAATACATTCCATTTAAAACCTCTTTATTTTTTCTCAGCCCCAGGGCTTAGCACATCACTTTTCACCCGCAACCATAATTCTCAGCCAAACAACCCTCGGATTCCTCCGATTTATTGTTGTGTGAATGTGCTTCATTGCATATGGTGATCTTACTTTTTTTTAAAAAAAGTATTCACTCCAGAATTCACTTTGTGAAGTGGGAAAATTTGGCACAACGGAACTAGACTGAGTGGCCACTTTACTCGGCACCTCCTGCACCTAATAAAGAGGCCACTAAGTGTATTCTCATGGTTTCCCACTGCTGTAGCTGATCCACTTCAAGCTTCAATGGGTTCAAAGATGCTCTTCTGTCCACCACTGTTGTAACGTATAATTATTTGAGTTACTGCCACCTTCCTGTCAGCTTGAACCAGTCTGGCTACTTTCCTCTGATTAATAAGGGGTTTTCGTCCACAGAACTGCCACTCACTGGATGTTTTTTTTAAATTTTCACACCATTCTCTGTAAACTTTAGAGACTGTTGTGTGTGAAAATCCAAGCAGGTCAGCCGTATCTGAGATACTCAAACTACCCTATCTGGCACCAACAATCATTCCATGGTCAAAGTCACTTAGATCACATTTCTTCCCCGTTCTGATGTTTGGTCTGAACAACAACTGAACCTCTTGATCATGTCTGCATGCTTTTGTGCACTAAACCGCTGCCACATGATTGGCTGATTAGATATTTGCATTAATGAGCAGGAATACAGGTCTACCTAATAAGGTAGCCACTGAGGATATCTTTTCACTTGTGGGAGTGATGACTAGGAGCCTTTGTCTGTGCTGTTTTTCTCAGTCTCCCATCTGTTCCCTGAAGTTGGTTGAGGGAAAATCTGATGTTTCCCCTGAACCTTTTAAGTGAAGGTATGTGACAAGAAGAAAAAGAAAATCAGATGGGAAATGTTTCATAATTTCAGCTAGATGTGCCAAGACTTTAACCCCATCCAGATCAGAAAGTTCCCGTACTTTTCCAAAGAAGATTAATACAAAACTTCTCAAAAACATTTCACCACAGAACTTCCCAAAAAGACTTACTAGTCAGTGAAGTGTAGTGATTGTTTCACTGTGATTAGATTGGATTATCTTTATTTGTCACATGGTGCTGCGGTAGTGTAGCAGTTTGCACGACGCTATTACAGTAGGAGTTCGGAGTTGAATTCCGGCGTGCTCTATAAGGAAGTTTGTACATCTTTCCAATTTGCGCGTGGGTTTCCTCCAGGTGCTCTGGTTTCCTCCCACGGTCCAAAGACGTACCAGTTGGCCGGTGAGTTGATCATTGTAAATGATCCTGTGATTAAGCTAAGGTTAAAAAGGGGGGCTGTTGGGCAGCATGTTTCGGTGGACCAGAAGGGCCTGTTCTGTGCTGTATCTCTGAAAAAAATAAATACAACACTTTGGCGCAGAACGTCCCAAAAGCATTTAATGGTCAAAGAAGTGATTTTGAAGTGTCATGACTATTGCATTGTAAAATTAGATCAGATTAGGTTTATTTGTCATGCACACATTGAAACATATAGTGAAATATGCCATGTTCTTCAGCAACCAGAACAATATGGGTATGTACTGGGGGCAGCTCGTAAGAGTGCCACGCTTCTGGCGCCAACATAACATGCTTACAATTTACTCACTGGAATAACTCACACACTGTACTGGAGAAACTCAGCAGGTCAGGCAGCATCCACGGACAGGAATGAAGAGTCAACGATTCTGGTCAAAACCTTTCATTAGTTGATTCTTCATTCCTTTCCATTGATGTTGCTTGGTCTCCTGAGTCGCTGCAAAATGTTGCGTGTATTACTCTGATTTCCAGCATTTGTAGAATCTCTTGTGTTTATAACCTATTAACCCGAATGTCTTTGGAATGTGTGAGGATACCAGAGCACCCAGAGGAAACCCATAGGTTCACGAGGAGAACGTACAAACTCCTTACAGACATGGGCGGGAATTGAACCCTGACCACTGGCACTGTAAAGCAATGTGCTCACCATTACGCTGATATGCCGCCTGCAAGAGCCGGGACTCACAGAATAATGAATACATACGACCAGGGTAACAGTAACACAGTGGCAGAGTTTCTACCTCACAACTTCAGAGGCCTGGCTTCAGTCCTGATCTCCAATGCTGTCTGTGCTGAGTTCGCATGCTCTTCCAATGATGCATGTGACGCTTCCTCCTGGGTGCTCCTATTTCCTCCAAGATCCCAGAGGCAACCAAGTTGACTACGGAAATGTGTAAAATCGTGGAAGAGTCATAGCACAGAGGCAGGGTCTTTGGCCCATCTAGTCCATGCTGATCTCCGTCTGCCTTGCCCCATCAACCTGCACCCGAGCCATCCCTCTCCATGTCCCTCCCATCCATGTAGCTATCCAACTTTCTCTAAAATGTTGAAATTGAATTTGCGTCCACCACTTCCATTGGTGACTCATTCCACCCTCTGAGTGAAGAAATCCCCCCTCACGTTCTCCTTAACTATTTCACCTTTCACCCTTAGCCCATGATGTCTAATTCTAGTTGCACCCAGCCTCAGTGGAAAAAGCCTGCTTGCATTGACCCTGTTTATACCCCTCATAAGGATATGTGGAGTGTAAATATTTTAGGGTAGGATTAGAGTAAAATTGTCAGCATGGACTAAGTATAGTAATAAAAATAAAGCAATGTTACATATATTACATTGCCTTGGCTAGAGTGTATTGGCTATATGACGAGGCTGGACAAACTTGGATTATTTTCATAGAAAGGAATAGCACAGTACAGGCCTTTTGGCCTGCATTGTTGTGTCAACCTGTATTAACCTACTCCACAAATCAATCTAATGCTTTCCTGTTACAGAATATTTGAGTAATTATATATATAATATATCATTTGATGAAGCATTCTTGCTCGTTTGAATGGTTCATTGCAGGTTATATATATAAATACGTGAACTGCATATGTCATCACATTACCACATGATACATGCGCGCCTTGGTTAATGTAAACGTGAAGTTAGGCTCACATTTCAGACTCCCGTGCCTTCCTTTGAATTAGTTTAGTGCTTTAAAGACATAACTCAACCATAGCACTCCATTTTTCCTGCAACCACGTTCTTAACTAAGAGTCTCTTAGATGTCCCTATTGTACCAGCCCCTGCCACCCGACTGCATGTGTCCCTGCTTACAAGCTCCCTGGGTAAAGGTGTCTGCATTACTGGAACCTCAGTGTCTAAATAAAGCTCAGCCTGCTGTCAGGGTCTCTGGAGCGTGCAACTGAAAGGCAATCCCTGTGGCAAAGTCCAAGAGTTCCAGGTTGCACCTAGTCTCGGGTCTAATATTCCCCTGACTGCTATGAACTGATTTGTGAACTCCTCATCCAACATTTAACCTTTTGCTTTGAGGTTCAAGAAGTTCAAAGTTAATTTATTATCAAAGTACACATATGTCACCATATACAATGCTGAGATTCATTGTCCTGTGGGCATACACAGTAAATCCAAGAAACACAAGAGAATCAAGGATAGACCTCACCCAACAGGATGGAAGACAACCAATTTGTAAAAGATAACAAACTGTGCGAATACAAAAGAGAAGAAAAAAATAATAACAAACAATAAATATTCAGAACATGAGATGAAGAGTCCTTGAAAGTGAGTCCATAGGTTGTGGGAGCAGTCCAGTGACGGGATGAGGTAAGTTATCCTCTCTGGTTCAAGAGCCTGATAGTTGAGAGGCAATATCTGTCCTTGAACCTGAACCTTTTGGAACCAGGTAAAACCATTCACGTAAACCTCACGTGGAAGTGGGCAGCAGACACCAACAGTATGTAGTAAACATAATGATCATCATTCACACAGATTATTAGTTTTTAAGTTTTATTTAGAGATACAGCACAGAACAAACCCTTCTGGCCCACCGAGCCGCATCACCCAGTAACGCAGCTCTCTGATCCTAGCCTAATCACAGGACAGTTCACAATGACCAATTAGCCTACTAGCCGGTGCATCTTTGGACTGTGGGAGGAAACTGGGGCACCCGGAGGAAACTTACAGAAACAATGTACTAACTCCTTACAGAAGATGCTGGAATTGAACCCCCAACTCCAATGCGCTGGGCTGTAATAGCATCACGCTAATGGCTATGCTGCTGTTATTCCGGTGAATGTATAACATTGGCATTGGCTTCCTACTGTCACATTGACACAGTTATACATGCCATCCATACACATCACTTTAAAACATAAGTACATTGAGGTAGTACAGTGTATTTTTAAATGCATGTGATAAGGAAGTGGGTGAACGGAATGGAGGATTGAGAGAAATGTTAGTTGATATTGCAGTCACAGCAGCCACGATCTTGGTGAACTGTGATACAGGCTCAAGGGGCCGAGTGGCTTGCTCCCAACGTGCAGGTACATATAATACATATTTATATGTGTATATCAACAACAAACACAAATTACTGGAGGAAATTAGTACATACAACATATAATATCACAGCACAGCACAGGCACTCTGGCTCATGAAGATGTTCTGCCCTTTTAACCAACTCTAAGGTCAATCTAACCCTTCTCTCCTACAAAGCCTTTGATATTTCTTTTATCCATTTGCCCTTTTAAGAGTCTCTTAAATGTCCCTAATGTATCTGTCTCTACCACCACACCAGGCAGGGTGTTCTACACACTTTCCACTCTCTGTGTAAAGATCTCACCTCTGACACCCCCACTATACTTTCCTCCAGTCGCCATAAAATTATGCCCCCTTGTATTGGCCATTTTCGCCCTGGGAAAGAGTCTCTGACTGTCGACTCGATCTATGCCTCTTATTACCTCAGGAACTCAGCAGTTCAGGTAGCTTCTATGCAACGGAATAAACAGTTGACAATTTGGGGCCAAGACCTTTCATCAGGGAGGGAAAGGAAGGAGGAAGAAGCCAGAATAAGAAAGTGAGGGGGGGGGGGGGAGGGGGAGGAGTACAAGCTGTCAGGTGACAAATGAAACCGGGTGGGGGGAGAGTAGGTGGGTGGGAGAAAAGTGGGGTTTGAAGTGAGAAGCTAGGGGCCGATGGGTGAGAGAGGTAAAGGGCTGAAGAAGGAGACATCTGGAAGGAGAGGGGAGGGGACCATGGGAGAAAGGGAAGGAGGAGTGGCACTGGTGGGAGGTGAGGAGAAGAGAAGGAGCAAGAGGGGATCCAGAATGGGGAATGGGAGAAAGGAGAAGGTGGGGTGGGAGGAGTATTTACCAGAAGGGCCCTGGAATTCACTGTGTAAGAGTGTTGGAGAGAGACACCCTCATCAGATGAGCAATGGAAAAGCTGTAATCTACAGGGCCAAAGTTCTGCCATTCAACTCATCTTTGCTTGGACATAGACAGTATATTTTCTATAAATGATGCATATGTATATTTTATATGTATAAATCTGCATAAATTATTTTTATATGCATATATGTGTGCGCATTTTATGGATCTACATGATATAAAATTATTTTATGTGTACATACTCTTTATATTTGAATATGTGTTTTCTCAGTGGGGATGGCCTAACCAGTGAGTACGAATCTATCTTCCTTAGCACCTGACAGTGAGTACCACAAAGCAGGAACTAATAAAATCCCCAGCAAATTCAGGCTTTACTTTATTTTCACTGCAGCTTAAACATTCCTTTCAGCCCTTTGACAAACAAAGGAAGTAGTGAGCTCTTACTATTAAAGGGCTGATGTTAAAGGTAAAACGGAAGTGGCTGCTTATTCTTGTGTTGGTTTAGCTGTAGCATTTTTCCAACATGCTTAAAGTTTGATGTTTTAAAACTTAGCCTGAATATGCACTCAGTGCCACTATATTAGGTACACCTGTACACCTGCTCGTTAATGCAAATATCTAATCAGCCAATCAGGTGGCAGCAACTCAATGCATAAAAGCATGCAGACATGGTCAAGAGGTTCAGTTGTTGTTCAGGCCAAACATCAGAATGGGGAAGAAATGTGAACTAAGTGACCTTGACCGTGGAAGAATTGTTGGTGCCAGACGGGGTGAAACATAGAGAAACATAGAAACATAGAAAACCTACAGCACAATACAGGTCCTTGGGCCCACAAAGCTGTGCCAAACATGTCCCTACCTTAGAAATTACTAGGCTTACCTATAGCCCTCTATTTTTCTAAGCTCCATGTACCTATCCAAAGGTCTCTTAAAAGACCCTATCGTATCCACCTCCACCACTGTTGCTGGCAGCCCATTCCACGCACTCACCACTCTCAGAGTAAAAAGCTTACCCCTGACATCTCCTCTGTACCTACTCCCCAGCACCTTAAACCTGTGTCCTCTTATGGCAACCATTTCAGTCCTGGGAAAATCCTCCGACTATCCACACGATCAATGCCTCTCATCAACTTATACACATCTATCAGGTCACCTCTCATCCTCTGTCACTCCAAGGAGAAAAGGCTGAGTTCACGCAACCTATTCTCATAAGGCATGCTCCCCAATCCAGGCAACATCCTTGTAAATCTCCTCTGCACCCTTTCTATGGCTTCCACATCCTTCCTGTAGTGAGGCGACCAGAACTGAGCACAGTACTCCAAGTGGGGTCTGACCAGGGTCCCATATAGCTGCAACATTACCTCTCGGCTCCTAAATTCAATTCCACGATTGATGAAGGCCAATACACCGTATGCCTTCTTAACCACAAAGTCAACCTGCGCAGCTGCTTTGAGAGTCCTATGGACTCAGACCCCAAGATCCCTCTGATCCTCCACACTGCCAAAAGTCTTACCATTAATACTATATTCTGCCATCATATTTGATCTACCAAAATGAACCACTTCACACTTAACTGGGTTGAACTTCATCTGCCACTTCTCAGCCCAGTTTTGCATCCTATCAATGTCCCGCTGTAACCTCTGACAGTCCTCCACACTATCCACAACACCTCCAACCTTTGTGTCATCAGAAAACTTACTAACCCATCCCTCCACTTCCTCATCCAGGTCATTTATAAAACTCACGAAGAACAGATCCCTGAGGCACGCCACTGGTGACCGACCTCCATGCAGAATATGACCTGTCTACAACCACTCTTTGCCTTCCGTGGGCAAGCCAGTTCTGGATCCACAAAGCAATGTCCCTTTGGATCCCATGCCTCCTTACTTCCTCAGTAAGCCTTGCATGGGGTACCTTATCAAATGCCTTGTACACTACATCTACTGCTCTTCCTTCATCAACGTGTTTAGTCACAGCCTCAAAAAATTCAATCAGGCTCCTAAGGCATGACCTGCCCTTGACAAAGCCATGCTGACTATCCCCAATCATATTGTGGTGCTTTGAGTATCTCAGAAACTGCTGATCTCCTGGGATCTTCATGCACAACAGTCCCCAGAATTTACAGACAGTAGTGTGACAAACAAACACGTCCAGTGAGCGGCAGTTCTGTCGGTGAAAACGCCTTGTTAATGAGAGAGGTCAGAGGAGAATGGGCAGACTGGTTCAAGCTGACAGGAAGGTGACAGTAACTCAAGTAGCCACGTGTTACAACAGTGGTGTGCAGAAGAGCATCTCTGAATGTACAACACATTAAACCTTGAAGTGATCGGGCTACAGCAGCAGAAGATCACGAACATACACTCAGTGGCCATTCTATTAGGTGCAGGAAGTAACCAATAAAATGGCCACTGAGTGTACAACAAATTTCCATTGCACTGCACCAGATTCAGAACACTAGCTTACATTATTTCCATGTTTTTCTGTTTACCAGAAAGGAAGCATATCACTGGGACTGAAATCATGGCCAGATCACCCCTGTGGAACTAATAACATTATCTGCTTTAAAAAATATTTTTCTGAAGAATTTTGGTAGATAAAGTCCTTCTGTTGCCAACCACTTGATTTACTTATTTTTATAAAGATCTACATCAATGTATTTTAATTTAGTTGGAATGTTGCCCAAGTCCCAGAAATTCAGATTAAAGCTCAAATAAAAGGAACTTTTGGTTAAAAATGATTGAACACAACTCTCTATGTGTTCCAACTGATGGCGTGTTTCTTGATTTGTCATAAATAAGATGCTTAATGGAGGTTAGAGAACACACCCCCAGTAAAGTGATGTGTTTAAAAATGCTTTGATCTTGTGAGGTTCTTTTTTAAGAAGTATTCCATTGAAATCAAACCCGCATCCATCACTTCTTCTGGCAGCATGTTCCACACTCACACCACCCTCTGAGTGAAAAAGCTCCCCCTTATTATCCCTTTAAATATTTCACCCTTCACACTTAATGCATGACCTTTAGTTCTAGAGTCACCCAGCTTCAGTGGAAAAAGCCTGCTTGTACTTATCCAATCTATACCTTTCATGATTTTGTACACCTCTGTCAAGTCTCCTCTCATTCTCCTACTCTCCAGGGAATCAAGTCCTAGCCTGTTCAATCTTTCCCATAACTCAGGTCATCAAGCTCCAGCAACATCCTTGTAAATTTTCTGTGTACTTTTTCAATCTTATTGATATCTTTCCTCTAGGTAGGTGACCAGACCTACTCACAATACTCCAAATGTGGCCTCATCAATATCTTGTACTTCAACATAACATCCCAACTCCTGTACTCAGTACTTTGATTTATGAAGGCCAGTGCGCCAAAAGCTCTCTTTACAATCCTATCTACCAGTGATGACACTTTCAAGGAATTATAGATCTGTAATAAATATATATACTGTATATAAGGATGGCGTGGTGGAGATACGCCCCCACCAAAGGAGATGTAAGGCATTTCTTCCCTCTGCTAGCCTGCAGGTCACCCGTGGGCAAAGTGTGGCACCTGCTTAGCGCCCCCCCCCCCACAGATCAGGGTCATGTGAAGCCATGGGGGCAGGTGGTGGATGGTCGGATGAGCAGCTGGTGCATATCACAAAGTCCTGGTTATGTGACCACTGACGACAGGCAGACAATCTCTGAAGAGTATTGATAATGGCTGGGGTCTCCCATCTTGTAAAGACACTGCCCAGAAGAAGGCAATGACAAACCACTTCTGTGGAAAAATTGACCAAGAATAATCATGGTCATGGGAAGACCATGATTGCCCATGTCACATGACACGACACGTGATGATGATGATGATACTGTATATATCAAATTAGAAGCAAAAACAGTAAAATAAGTATATATAAAAGTTTTATAAGTGAAATTTGCATTTGAAAACCAGAGCAGTCACCAACATTTTAAATTCACTGCCAGCCTGTAAAGTCATTGAAACCAATACTAGGGTAATTGGCAGAACTTCCTTTCTGTTTTCAGAATTATTCCTTTATGAATCAGAATCAGATTTGTTATCAGTGATGTAGATGAAATGAAATTTGCTTTGCAGCAACTCAGTGCAAAGACATAAAATCACTACAAATCATAAAATTAATTAGTACAAATAAAATAAACAGTGAGGTTGTGTTTATGGGTTCATGGACTATTCAGAAATCTGATGGCAGAAGGGAAAAAGCTGTTCCTAAAATGTTGAGTGTGTGTCTTCAGGCTCCTGTACCTCCTCTCTGATGGTAGGATTGAGAAGAGGGCATGCCCTCAATGGTGAGGGTCCTTAATGATGGATTCCACCGTGTTGAGGCACCATCTATTGAAGATGTCCTCAGTGGTGGGGAGAGTATGCTCATGATGGAGCCAACTGAGCCTATCACCCTCTGCAGCCACTTGCAATCCTGTGTGTTGGAGCCGTCATACTTGTAACCGGTCAGAATTCTCTCTGCTCTACATCTACAGAAGTTTGTGAGAGACTTTGTGTCAGGATGTGCATTGGCAATATTGGAACCCAAGTGCAGAGTAAAGGCAGACTCTGCTGTGGAGACGGTGAAAGAGTTTACTTAATTCCAAAAGAACTTGGGTGGCTCAGCTGAGTGACACTGCAAGAAGTAACATTCTCAAAACTAAGACCCCACGATTAGTGGTAATCAGGCATCCACTTAAATAATCCACATAACACAGAATCCCTGAACCTATCAAAATAAACTTAACAAACTTAAACAGAAAGCAGCAGGAGACCGCATTACAAAGAGCCAGTCATTCAAGAAAAACACAAGGAACTCTAAACGATTAATGACTGCCATTAAACTACAATTAACCAATTCAGATGCTCTAAGAACCTCAGATCCCAATGCCCCCTGGTGCTCCACACAGGCCCGAAGAGCTCATCACACTTTGGTGACAAATCGAATTTTCTCAAACTCCTGACAAAGTAGAGCTGCTGGTGTTCCTTCTGATTGCATCAATGTGCTGGGATTGATCCTCTGAGATGCTGATGTCCTGGAACATGAGATGGCTTGCTCCCACTGGCTTCTGTTAATGGTTAGCTTTATTTGTCACATGTACATCGAAACTTTGAAACATACAGTGAAATGAGTCATTTGTGTTAAATCAAGTCAGCGAGGGTTGTGCTGGGCAGCCTGCAGGTGTCGCCATGTTTTTGGTGTCAACATAGCGTACTGACCCTAACTGTACGACTTTGGAATGCTGGAGGAAACCGAACACTCGGAAGAAACCCATGAGGTCACAGGGAGAATGTACAAAGTCCTTATGGACAGCAGCAGTAGAAATTGAACTTTGATATTATAGCTGGTGTTGTAAAGCCCTATGCTAACCACAGTAATACTCCTCTGCTCCTGCCAAAGGTGTTTGAATTTTAAGATTATATAAACCCCTTAAATATTGCATAAAATAGGTATAACATATATAGAAATCTCTATGGGAATCTTAAAGTTCAAAAATTCACAGTTCAAAGTAAATTTATTATCAAAGTACGCATATGTCACCATATACAACACTGAGATTTATTTTCTTGCCAGCATACTCAATAAACCCATAATAGAATAATTACCATAAGAGGTTATTGTTATGGCACCACTCAGCCAGATTTTGGCTGATTCGTCACCACCTTGATTCAGCTTACATCAGTGGTGTCGTCAGCAAACTTGAACATTGGAGCTGTGCGTAGCCACACAGTCAGAACTGTAAAGTGAGCAGGGCAGGGGGATAAGCTCACAGCCTTGTGGTGCACCTGTGCTGGTGGAGACCATGGAGGAGATGTTGTCAATCCAAACTGACTGGGATCTACAAGTACAGAAATCGAGGACTCATTTGCACAGGAGGTATTGAGGCCAACGTCTTGGAGCTTGCTGATTAATTTTAATTAGTTTTAGTCTCCATCTCTGGGAAAAAAGGCAGGAAGCTGCAACTTCTGGCATTAAAATGGTGATTTCAGTGAAAAGGAACTCTCATAGAGCAGCGCACACAAAATGCTGGATGAACCCAGCAGGTCAGGCAGCATCTATGGAGAGGAATAAACAGTCGACGTTTCAGGCCGAGACCCGTCATCAGTACAGGAAAGGAAAGGGAAAGAAGCCAGGATAAGAGGGTGGGGTGGGGTGATGAAGTGAGAAGCTGGGAGGTGGTAATTGGAAGAGCTAAAAGGCAGAAGAAGGAATCTGATAGGAGGGGAGAGTGGATCATGGGAGAAAGGGCAGGAGGAGGGGACCCAGGGTGAGGTTATGGGCAAGTGAGGAGAAAGGGTGGGGGGAGAGAATTCATTGTTCATGCCATCAGGTTGGAGGCTCTCCAGACAGAATACGAAGTGTTGCTCCTCCATCCTGAGAGTGACCTCATTGTGGCGGTAAAGGAGGTCATGGACTGACGTGTCAGAATGGGAAAGGGGAATTGGAAATAAAATGATCGACCACCAGGAAAACCTGTTTGTTGCAGATGGAGCGAAGGTAAAATAACCTCACTCTAAACCCAGAGAGACAGGAGTGATGAATGTAATAGGTGCTGACTACAAAGCATTGCATTTGGTTTAGATTCTATAATGTTCAGTTCTGTTCTATTTACCTTCCTTGTAGAGCCAAATGGATTTAAACAGGCAGACAGTCACTGGTTTGCTACTGATTGATTATTTACACACTTTGCTATTCCATTGTTCCACTCGTGGGTGATTAAACAGCTCTGTGCCATTTATATCGGGGCTAGAAAGAGTTCTCTGCCACATTTTACAAGGCGTTGGTTTTGATTCCTGTCTATTTAATTCAATGAGATCACCAAAGTTCAAAATACATTTTGTATCAAAGCACATATATCTCACCATACTCAACCGTGAATTTGGTTTCTTGTGGGTACACTCAGTAAATCCAAGAACCACAATCGAATCAATGAAAGATCAACAGGATGGACAAAAAAAAATGTACAAAGACAACAAACTGTGTGAATACAAAAGAGAAAATAATAATACTAAACAAATAAGAAATAAATATTGAGAACACGAGATGAAGAGTCCTTGAAAATGAGTCCATGGGTTGTGGGAACATTTCAATGATGGGGCAAGTGAAGTTGAGTGAAGTTATCCCCTCTGGTTAAAGAGCCTGAATGATGGTTGGGGAGTAATAACTGTTCCTGAACCTGAAGGTGTGAGTCCTGAGGACCTTGTACCTTCTTCCTGATGGCAACAGTATGAGGCGAGCAGAACCCAGATGGTGGGAGTCCCTGATGATGGATGCTGCTTTCTTGCGACAAAGCTCCATGTAGATGTGCCCAATGGTGGGGAGGGTTTTAACCCTCTTGTACTAAGACGTATCCATTACATTTTTTGTAGGGTTTTCTGTTCAATGGCATTGGTATTTCCATACCAGACCATGTTGCAACCAGATTATCATCATCATGTGCCATGTCGTATGATGCGGGCAATCATGATATTTGACCATGGTCATTCTTGGCAAATTTTCTACAGAAGTGGTTTGCCGTTGCCTTCTCCTGGGCAGAATCTTCACAAGATGGGTGACCGCAGCCATTATCGAGACTCTTCGGAGATTGTCACATAACCAGGACCTGTGATATGCACCAGCTGCTCATACGATCATCTATCACCTGCCCCCATGGCTTCATGTGACCCTGATCCAGTGGGGGGGGGAGGCTAAGCAGGTGCTACACCGTGCCCAAGGGTGACATGCAGGCTAGTGGAGGGAAGCAATGCCTTACATCTTCTTTGGAAGAGACGTATCTTCACCCCGCCACTCCAACCAGATCATATGGGTGGTGTTGCAGTCTAGTGCAGAGTTGTTGCACAATAAGGCTCCCCTGAGTGTTGCAAAGGAGTCATTACCAAGGCAAACAGTGAACAGTTTGCAACCCTCTTTACACTTCATTTAATTGCCATCAAATAGCCACATTTTCTTAGTGCTTATATTGGACCATGGCCCTTTATTAGGTACACCTGTACACCTACTTGTTAATGCAAATATCTAATCAGCCAATCATATGGCAGCAACTCAATGCATAAAAGCATGGAGACATGGACAAGAGGTTCAGTTGTTGTTTAGGCCAAACATCAGATTGGAGAAGAAATATGACTTTGACCATGTTGGTGACATATGGGGTGGTTTGAGTATCTCAGAAATTGCTGATTACACAACAACTTCTAGAGTTTACAGAGAATTGTGCAAAAAACAAAAAAAAAATCCAGTGAGCAGCAGTTCTGTGGGCAAAAATGCCTTGTTAATGAGAGAGGTCAGAGGAGAATGGTCAGACTGATTCTAGCTGACAGGAAGGCGACAGTAACTCAAATAACCACACGTTAAAACAGTGGCGTGCAGAACAGCATCTCTGAACACACAACACATCGAACACTAAAGTAGATGGGCTACAACAGCAGAAGACCACAAATATACACTCAGTGGCCACTTTATTAGGTACAGGAGGCACCTAATAAGGTGGTCACTGAATGTGGAAACAGAATTAGGCCAATCGGCCCATTGAGTCTGCTCTGCCATTCCACCATGGCTGATTTATTGTCCCTCTCAACCCCATTCTCTTGCCTTCTCCCCATAAACTTTGTCACCCTCACTAATCAAGAACCTATCAACCTCTGTTTTAACTATGCCACAGTCATCTGTGGCAATGAATTCCACAGACTAACCACCCTCTGGCTACAAAATATTCTCCCTCAACCCTGTTCTGAAGGGATGTCCTTTTACTTTGAGGCTGTGCCCTCTGGTTCCAGACTCACCCAATACAGAAAATGTTCTTTCTTCAGCCATTCTATCTAGGCCTTTCAAAATTCATTAGGTTTCAATGAGATCCCCCCCTTATTCTCCTAAACACCAGCGAGTATCAAATCAAATCAAATCAAGTTTAATTATCATTCAACCATACATGGTTACAGCTGAACGAAACAGTGTTCCTATGGGGTCAAAGTGCAAAAACATACGGATGCATTCAAGATAGCGAGAAAGAAAAAAAAGAGCGTTGTCATGTACGAAAACACATTTTTAGTCCAAGACCCTGAGCAACTAGTCCCACAAATTGATGGTTTCTGGCTGTCCAGCCTATGATTTCACCAATCCAACACTGGAAGGCAGCACTGATGGGAGAGGCCACCTGCAAACGAGCACAGACGCCGCACTACACCGCCTCTGGTGTCTTCTCACCTGGATTGCAGCGGCAGGCAAGCCCGTGGATTTAGGCCTAATCCTCACTACAACTGAGGCGACGCCGCTGCCTCGTCACCTGTCATCCAGCAAGCGAGTAAAACAGGCCCGTGGCAATCAATGTCCAACAGGGTCTTAAGATCGCAAAAGAAATGTCTGAGACAGTCACTCGCGGTTTCACTGCACTCTGCCTCCATGCACCAACTCTGGTGCTTTCAACTAGCAGGCAGCAGCATGGTCTGCACCCAGGTCAGTGCCTCTGACCCCAGTCCGACTCCTCCTGTGGTCCGCTGGCCAGAATCTCCTCCTGCATCTGCCGGCTGGTTACTCTGAACAAAGAGCAGCTCACTGATGTACCCAAAGCTATTGTATAGTTTTATGATTAAAAAAAAGCACATTTAACAAAGAAAACAAAACCTTCGGTTGGCCCCCGAGGGGCCACTGTGTCTACATTCACTGTCATCTTACCAGAAGTACCTGCCTAGAACCATCAAACATTCCTCGTACATTAACCCTTTCATTCCTCAGATAATTCTCATCACCTCCTTTGGACCCTCTCCAATACCAGAAGTACCTTTCTTAGACAAGGGACCCAAAACTGCTCTTAATATTCCAAGTTCTTTGATAATGTTGCTCTTCTGGTTTAAGATGGCTCTGGTGATGCCCAGCGACTACTTATCGGCAGCAAAAAGTAAAGCAAAGAACACTACTAAACACCCTATTAATAATGATCAACGCTAGGTAAGCAGAGACAGAGGCGGAGTGCAGGGAAGGCATGGTCAAGGCAAGTGAAGGCAGAGGTAGGGTTGAAGCAAGTGAAGGCAGAGGTAGGGTCGAGGCAAGTAAAGGAAGAGGTAGAGTTGAGGCAAGTGTAGGGTCGAGGCAAGTGAAGGTAGAGGTAGGGTCGAGGCAAGTGAAGGCAGAGGTAGGGTCGAGGCAAGTGTAGAGTCGAGGTAAGTGAAGGCAGAGGTGGTCGAGGCAAAGCTGTGGTGTCCCTGAGAGTGAAGAAGGTCCCAATGTCTGATCGATTTAAGCGCCAGGCCAAATTGTAGTGGTGGGATTCAGGCCCCAGAATGATCTGAGACCCAACGTCTGGACGATTTAAACACTGGGCACTGGGCCAGATTGAAAAGCTCAGGGAGTTGGGACCAGAGGTGAGGTGGGGGGCTGCTCTGCGACATTTACTCAGCTCTGCACTGAACCGAGGCTGCGGCCTGCTCCAGTGCAGTGATGCCTGGCTTCGTGTCTTTCGTAAAACTTCAGGTCTGAAGCTATTTGCTAACTTGTATGTTTGGACGATTTGTTTCTTTTTTCTCCCGCAGCACATTGGGTGTTTGACATTTTTTTAATGGGCTCTTTTGAGGTTTCTTTGTTTTGTGGCTGCCTGTAAGGAGACAAATCTCAAGGTTGTACAATGTATACATACTTCGATAATAAATGTACTTTGAACTTTGAACTATGTCTTTTAATCAAAGGGGTTTCTGGCATCCATTACCACCAAGTTAAGAGATTCCCTCTGAACACTCAGCACAAGATGGCGAACAATTTAAGCACCCTGTGTATATTACTCACAATGACGTAAATGAGAAACGTGTTAACCAGTAATGCAGAAAAAGAGATTTGTGCTATATCTCTCACTGTCTATTTATTCGAACACATACATTTTTGGCTAAGTTTATCAGTGAAACATTCCTTGTAAACACAAGAGATCCTGATCAAGGGTCTCAGCCTGAAACATCGACTTTCATAGACTGTAACATTGACCCCTTCATAGATGCTGCCTGACCTGCTGAATTCCTCCAGCACTTTGTGTGTGTTGCTCTAAACTTTTATTATAGCCAGTCTGCATAAAACATATTTCAGAAAAACACTCTAAGTAAGACCAAGTTAAAGATTAAAGACTGTAAAGATGAAAGATTAGCTTTATTTACCAGAAGCGAATCGAAACAGAGAAGTGGGTTGATAGTGTCAACGACCAGCACAGTCTAGGGATAAGCGGTGGGGAGCCTGCGAGTGTCGCCACGTTTCTATAGCAAAGGGGAGGAAGGGGTTTGTTCAAAAGGTTTTAATGTGATCCAGATGGTAGGTCTTAAAGATGACTACAGGTGAAAGCTGTAAATGGGATGCAAATTCAGAAATCAAAGATGCAAAAGGACTTGGAGTCCCAGTGTAGGAGTCCCAAAAGATTAACTCGCAGGCTGAGTCAGTAGTAAGGAAGGCAAGTGCAATGCTAGCATTCATTCCGAGATAAGAGGCCCAAAACTGCTCACAATACCCCAAACCCAATGGCAAGGTTGTAGTCTTCTTGGAGGAGATCTTCATCAGTGCCTTATAAAGCCCCAACATTAGACCCTTGCTTTTATAACAGACCAGAGGGTATGCAGGAGGGAAGGGTTATATTGATCTTAGAGTAGCTTAAAAGGGTGACACAATATCACGAGCTAAAGGGCCTGAACTATGCTGTTATATTCTATGCTCTAAGTTTTATTACTCCAATCCTCAAGTTTGCAACATCTCTGCAAGCAGCGTAAGTGCCTCACCTGTCCATTCACATCCTCCCTCACCTCCATTCAGGACCCCCAGAGTCCTTCCAGGTGAGGCAACAATTCACCTGTGGATCTGCCGGGGTCATCTAATATATCTGCTGCTGTCAGTGCCGCCTCCTCTATGCTGGTGAGACCCATCATAAATTGGGGGTCCGCTTCATCGAGCACCTCTGCTCCATTTGCCAAAAAGTGGAACTCCTCGGTGGCCAGACGTTTTCATTCCGATTCCTATTCCTGCTCTGACATGCCAGCCTATGGTGTCCTCTTGTGCCACGATGAGCCCACCCTCAGGGTGAAGGAACAACACCCTATATCCCATCTGGGTAGCCTCCAATCTGAAGGCATGAATGTCAATTTCTCCTTCCAGTAAAAAAATTCCCTCCCCGTGCCCTCTTCTTCTATTCCCCACTTTGGCCTCTTACCTCTTCTCATCTGCCTAGCCTCTCCATCTTGGTCCCATTTGCCTTCCCTTTCTTCTATGGCCCACTCTCCTCTCCTATCAGAGTCATTCTTCTCCAGCCCTTTATCTTTCCCACCCACATGCTTCATCTATCACTTTCTAACTATCCTCCTTCACCTGCCACCCTTTTTATCCTGTCAACTTCTCCCTTCCTTTCCAGTCCAGCAGAAAGGTCTCGGCCTGATATGTCGACTGTTTATTCATTTCTATGGATGCTTCCTGACCTTCTGGGTTCCTCCAGCATTTGGTGTGTGTTACTTTGGATTTCCAGCATCTGCAGAATTTCTTGTGTAGATTTTCTCCGTACTCTTTCAATCTTATTGATCTCTTTCCTGTAGGTAAGTGGCCAGAACTGCATACAGTACTCCAAATTTGGCCTCACCAATGTCCTATACAACTTCAACGTAAGGTCCTAACTCCTGCACTCAATACTTTGATTTACATTCTGTGCTCTATATTTACTATGGAGGATCAAAATCAAGCTGAAACTCTCAGGCAAGTCAGGATGCTTCCTAATCTTGAAGAAACTCAAAACCACCTCCTGAATCTATTTAAAAATGCAAACACGAGGAAATCTGCAGATGCTGGAATTTCAAGTAACACACATAAAAGTTGCTGGTGAATGCAGCAGGCCAGGCAGCATCTCTAGGAAGAGGTACAGTTGACGTTTCGGGCCGAGATGAAGGGCCCTGACGAAGGGCCTCAGCCTGAAACGTCGACTGTACCTCTTACTAGAGATGCTGCTTGACCTGCTGCGTTCACCAGCAACTTTGATGTGTGTTTTCTGAATCTATTTATGCCTTTAGGATACTCAGGCAGACCGCTTAGAAGTTCTTTGCCTTCTCAGAATTTTAAAGAGTATATAGAAAATAGTATATAAAAGCACAGTACAGGCCCTTTGGCCCATAATATTGTGCCAACCTTTCAACCTACTCCTACTCTAAGATTAATCTAACACTTCTCTCCTACATAGCCCTCCATTTTTCTTTCATCCAAGTGCCTGTCTAAGAGTCTCTTCTTCTTCTTCAGCCCTTCACCCCTACTGGGGTATAGGCAGCCAACAGCAGCTCACCAGAGTTATACGTCCTGGGCCAATAGAACGTGATTGGCCCTGTAGCTTCAGTTTTCATCACGTGACTTTAAATGTCTCCTAGGCAAAGTTCCTTCTTCTCTCAGGGGTAAGGTGTTTGGACCTTTCTGTAGCTCTGGGATATTACAGGATGGGGTTGCTAGCCCGTGCCCAACCCACAGCTGGGCTTGGGACTGTCCATGGTGGAATTAAGAGTCTCTTAAATGCCCCTAATGTATCTGCCTGTACGTTCCATGCACCTACCACGCTCTGTGTAAAAACCCTACCGCTGGCATCCCCCAATACTTCCCTCCAATTATCTTAAAAAGGTTTTTTAAAAAAAAATTTCTGTCAATTCTAGTAGTTGTTGCACAGTTTTTAACTGGACTTGGAACACAGAGGCAGCGAACTCAGAGGATCGGGTAAGGATGGTAGACTTGCTTTTGTGAAGGATGTTTCTGAGCCAGGTGGGTACTTGCTGTTACCCCGAACTTTACTGTAGAAAACTTGCACATAACCTTATCAATGATCCCTCCCATCCATCCCACAATCACTGTGACCCCCTTCCATCGGGCAGGACGTACTGTGGCATCAGGACAAGGACTGTTAGGAATGTAAACGTGAATGACAATAAATTTGACCTTGAACTGGAACTTGGATAAGTTTAAATGTCTGAATTTGAACTCCCCTGTGGGATTCTTGTCCTGTCTTTACATCAGTGATCCAGACATCGGATCTGCAGTCCGTTTACTCACCAGCACTCTACCGTTTCCTTACTGTACTGACAAAGCTGCATAGTATCTGCTTTAGTATAGTGAGCTGGGTGAAAATCTTACCCAAATACACATCGAGTGTGTTCAGCAGGTAGAAATCAAACTTAGCTGGTTGTCTGTTGTATCCAACAATGTCAGAAGAGCTGTGCAGGAGAGTTTTTCAGGTAGAAAATCCATTACACTGGGGCAGTCCCACTCTCTCAACCTTGGAAGACCGGGTCCAGTGGTATGAGTGGTCGTCACAATCGAGGTCTTCCTTGGTTGTAATGGACGACCATGATCTCTTCTGTGCCTTGTCACGCCCTTCACTGTCCACGGAGCGTTGCAGATCCACCTTCCTGGCCGTTGGATCTCACTGTAGATCTCACCCGCCCAGTCAGCCGGAGCTGACTTCATGCTAGGACAGGCATGCCCCTATCTCACCGGGGAATGAGGCCCACCAGCTACCCTCAACCGGTCCAGCCATGACACCCATGTGACCAATTAACCAAATAACTTGTACCTCTTTGGAACGTGGGAAGAAACTGGAGCACCCGGAGGAGAACGTACAAACTCGTGACAGACAGCTGCGGGATTGAATCTGGGTCGCTGGTGCTGTATTCCCACGTAGAGTCATAGAGCTCTATAGAACAGAAACAAGCCCTTTGGCCCATCTAGAGCCAAACTATTATTCTGCCTAGTCCCATTGACCTGCACCTAGACCATAGCTGTCCATACCCCTCCCATCCATGTACTTAACCAAAATTCTCTTAAGTGTTGAATTTGAACCTGCATCCACCACTTCTGCTGGCAGCTCATTCCACCCTCTAACCACCTTCTGAATGAAGAAGTTCTCCCTCATGTTACTCTTAAATGTTTCATCTTTCACCCTTAATCCATGACCTCTAGTTTAGTCTTACACAACCTCAGTAGAAAAAGCCTGCTTGAATTTACTCTATCTATACTAAGATTTCCTCCAAGAGGACTACAACCCTGTCATAGGGTTTTGGAGGCTTGCATGATCTGACGATGCACGGAGCTCTTGTTGGCTAGAGTGAGGGCTTTATGCTTTGGCTCTTGGTAGGGTCACCTATGCCAAACAGGTCAAAGGGTAGAGGTGAGACTAATCATGGTCCACTAGTGCTCCAGGTTCAGGGGTTCAGCTCAGGGCTAACAACCCTGACTGGTAAAATAAAACTATTATGGAAACAACAATGAAGACTTCTGCCACATTTGAGTGCGACGGTATTCCTGAGTCTCCACCCGGGACTTACGTGACTGATCGTAATGAAAATGGAGAGGAAGCTACTGACATGATGAAGGAAGCCCTGAACACTGCCAGAGATTGAGGATCTTCATTGCTGCCCTAAATGCCAGTGGTGAAATAGACAATAAGTATACTAAGCCATAGTGGAAAATACTGATTTGGATGTTATCCATATATTTCATACTGCAGTTTGTTGAGGTTGTACAAAGGAAATGTATGTATGGGGTGTATGGGGTTTCAGGGAGGGGTAGCACCTCTGGTGGGGGAACATGTCGCGTCCTTTTCAAGGCGATTAGTCCACCTTTGGTCCCCACCTGGAACTCAGCTCTCACCTGTGGCTCCCCGTAGCTGTTCGCATGCCACAGCGGCCACACCCCGGGTAACGGCTTCGACAAGCCGGCTAAACCAGGTGAGGGTAGCCGACGGGTCTCAAACCCTCGGTGAGATAGGGAGATGTCTGTCCCAGCATGTGAAGACAGACTCCGGCAGATTGAGCGGACGAGACCAATGGAAGGTCCAATGGTCAAGAAGGCGGTCTCTGCAAGCGTCGTGGAACGTGTAGAGCAGGACAAGACACAGAAGACGTCCTGGTCATCCACTGTGCCTAGTCCCATCTCCAGCCGTCTCAACTCTGTCTTGCCACTGGATCCAGATGGGAATTGGGAAGAGAGAGTGAGGCTGACGCTGTGCAACTCTCCCTCACTTAAATCCAAATCACCCGCTGGTCTCGACACCATCATAATGGTATTGAGGTCCTCATCAATGATGGACGAACACAAAGGAAATACAAGAACAGAATCGGTAACAGAGTGTAACAGCTGCAGAGAAAGCGCAGGCAGGCAATGGCGCAAGGCCATGGAAAGGTTTAGAAGGAGATCAAGAGCTCATCTCTATCATACAAGAGGTTATAACAACGGGATAGAAGTGGTCCTTGAGCCTGGTGCTACGTGCTTTCACACCTATATATCCTCTGCCAGATGAAGTGGGGAGACGGGAGAATGAATGGGGTGGGTGTGGTCTTTGATTATGTTGGCTGCTTTACTGAGGCAACGAGAGTGTGGGTTTACATGGAATATCAGAAATTGGAAGGAAAGTACTCTAAATATGGGGGAGGGAGGTCAGCTGGTGGCGCAGTGAGATCAGCACCGGGTTCGAGTACAGAGGTTCCCGAGTTCAATCCAGTGACAGACCGCTCCCGAGCGTGCTCTCCATCCGTGCTGGCTTGATATGTAGCTCGCAACTCGACCTCGTAAAAAAAAACACTGCCACATCCAGTTTAAATTCTCACGTGGAATATTGTGGAGGATCAAATACCCAAACACCCCCCAAAGGAGAACACTGGAATTTGGGAGTGGTAAGGTTCAAAGTAAAATTTATTATCACAGTACATACATGTCACCACACACAACCCTGAGATTCTATTCCTGCAGGCATATTTGCAAATCTATAGAACAGTAACTGTAAACAGGATCAATGAACAACATGCTATGCAAAAAAATTATAAATAAATAGGGATACATAACAAATATGTAATAACATGAAATGAAAGAACATGAAATAAGAAAATAAAGAGTTCTTAAAGTGAGACCAACGGTTGTGGGAATACCAGAAATAGATTGAGTGTAGTTATCTCCTTTTGTTCAAGAGCCTGATGATTGAGGGGTAGTAACTACTCTTGAACCTGGTGGTGCGAGTCCTTTTGGCAGCAGTGAGAAACGAGCATGGCCTGGGAGGTGAGGATCTTTGATAATGGATGCTGCTTTTCTACAGCAGCATTTCATGTAGATGTGCTCAATGATTGGGAGGCCGAATCCACTACCTTTTGTCGGATTTTCCACTCAGAGACATTGGTGTTCCCGTACCAGGCCATAGTGCAGCCAGTCAGCACACTTTCCACCACACTTCTATAGAAGTTTGCCAAGGTTTAGCTGACATACTGAACCTCCGCAGTCTCCTGAGAAAGTAGGGGTGCTGTGGAGCTTTCTTTGCAATTACATTTATTTGATGGTTCAGGACAGGCCCTCTGAGATAGTGACACCCAGGAATTTAAAGTTACTGACCCTCTCCTTTGCTGATCCTCCAATGAGTACTGGATCATGGACCTTTGGTTTCCCTCCCCTGAAGTCTATAATTAGTTCCTTGTTCTTATAGATCTTGAGTGAGAGGTTGTTATTATGATACCACTCAGCCAAATTTTCAATCTCCCTCCTGTGTGCTGATTCATCACCACCTTTGATACGGCCCACAACAGTGGTGTTGTATTTGGTATATGTTTGACATGGAATATCATGAGTGGAGTATTGCATGCACCAGGAGGGAAGTAGCTGAGGAATCAGGAGCAGAGTACACTGAATATACAGGGAGAGGTGCATCAGATATTGGGAGGAACTACACTGAATATCGAGCTGGGAAAATAAATTAACAGGTTGGTAAACTGCTTTTATATAGTCACATGCACTGAGGTGAAGTGAGCTTTCACTTTCAAGGACTCTACAATCATGTTCTCAGTATTATTTATTCATTATTTGTTCTTTTATATTTGAATGATCTGTCTTCTTTTGCATATTGGTTGTTTGTCAGTCTCTGTGTGTGGTTTTTCATTGATTCTATTGTATTTCTTTGTTCTACTGTGAATGCCTGCAAAAAAGTAAATCTCAGGGCGGTAGACCATAAGGCTTAGGAGCAGAGGTAGGTCATTCTGCTTCACCATTTTACCATGGCTGATTTATTATCCCTCTCAAGCCCACTCTCCGATCAGACCGTAAGATATAGGAGCAAAATTAGGCCATTCAGCCCATTGAGTCTGCTCAAGTATATGGTGACAAATACATACTTTGATAATAAATTTACCTGGAACTTTGTAAACCTTGTCTTTCATACCATTGATACAGCAGTGCGTTGAGGTAGTACAAGGTAAAACAATAGGAATACAGAATAAAGCGTTACAGCAAGACTGCAGTACAGATAGACAGTAAGGAGCAAGGTCACAGTGAGGTCGAGTCCATCTTATTGTACTAGGAATCTGCTCAATAGTCTTATAGCAGTGTGGTAGAAGCTGTCCTTCAGCCTGCTGGTACATGCTTTCATGTATCTTCTGCCCAATGGGAGAATTTACAATGAACAATTAACCGGTATGTCTTTGGACTGGTTTCCTCCCACAGTCCAAAGACATACCGGTTAATTTTTCATTGTAAATTCTCCTGTGATTAGGCTGGGGTTAAATCGGGGGTTGCTGGGCAGCACAACTTGAAGGGCTGAAGCACCTGTTCCGTGCTGTGTCTCAATAAATAAATAAATAGCCCTAACATGGTTGTAATCACGACTGCCGGGCACTCACTGCAGAGAGAATCAGGCATAAATTTCTCTATCTGTTGCAGCCTTTAAATCAAATCTCGGATGAATGTTGTTTCACGGTAACATTAACTGAATGAGACCGTGAATAGGACCTACGTACGTGTCCTTAACGAATCAGAGCAAACTGTCCTCATTTGATAGACGGAGAGGCACTTGGCTACACTTTTTTTAATCACTTTACATTTATATTACAGGACCCTGTATGGCATCAGAGGAGAGATTGTAATGACAGTACAGGCAGATAATTGCACCATCTTATCAGTAGCCATCACAGACACAACAATAACGACAACAATAATGATGTATATTAACTATGATCTGTGGGGGGAAAAGTGATATAAATAACAGATATTATAGTTACATATAATCTTAAAAAATCATCATTCTCTATTTCCAAAGACGGCCCATTTCATTTCAACATATAAGACATGCCAGCTACGAATATCTAACTATCTAAACTATTTGATAAATAGAGGATTTTATTTCATTCTGGGAAAAAGGAGAAAGAAAATATTGCATGCTATAAATTTTTATGGCCTAAATTTTTTCATGCCCGCTAAACTAAACTCCTGTGATATATGGTCAGGGATTTTTTTTTTTTTGGTCTTTGAGGCTGATGTAATAGACTTTAAAGCAAGTAGTAATTGGTTCAATAGACATTCACTTCGACAGATTAAAACCACATTCTTGAGCTCCTTCCCCAATGTCCTTGTGTGAGATATGACCGCAAACACACTCAGTGGCCACTTTATTAGGTACACCTGTACACCTGCTCGTTAATGCAAGTGTCTAATCAGCCAATTGTGTGGCAGCAACTCAATGCATAAAAGCATGCAGACATGGTCAAGAGGTTCAGCTGTTGCTCAGACCAAACATCAGAATGGGGAAGAAATGTGATCTAAATGACTTTGACTGCATTCAGCACAGATCTCTTTAATCCTATCCACATACTTATCCAAATGTGTTCTCGTTTTCTCCCACATCCCAGAGACAAGCAGTCTGGTGGATAGTTGGTCGTTGCTATTGTTCCAAGCGTGTAGGTGAGTGGGAAATCCTGGGGAGGGGGAAGAGTTGGTCAGGACTCACTGGGCTTAGGCCTGTTGCCAACCCCTATTGCTCTCATCCATGAGACCTAAGGTGACAAATACCTTCCTCAATTCTCCTTCTTCAGCTTAAATACTCAGAGCCTAGGGATTTCCACACGTTAATAAGGATGTTACCAGTGTTTCATACTACTTAACATTCCAGATAAAACAGTTTCATTTTACAAACACCCCCACAGAAGTACCACTCCAATTGTAAATACACTCAGTGGCCACTTTATTTGGTACACCTGAACACCTGTTCGTTAATGTAAATATCTAATCAGTCAATCATGTGGCAGCAATTCAATGCATAAAAGCATGCAGACGTGGTCAAAAGGTTCAGTTGTTGTTCAGACTGGACATCAGAATGGGGAAGAAACGTGATCTAATTTGACCGTGGAGTGATTGTTGGTGCCAGATGGGATGGTTTGAGTATCTCAGAAATTGCTGATCTCCTAGGGTTTTCACACATGAAAATCTCCTGAGTTTACCAAGAATGGTGTGAAAGACAAAAATCATCCAGTGAGTGTCAGCTCTGTGGGCAACTAGACCTTGTAAATGAGAGATGTCAGAAGAAACTGACCAGATGAGTTCAAGCTGACAGGAAGACACCAGTAACTCAAATTTCGTTTGTTATGTGCCGTGCCGTATAATAAAGGTGATCATGACCATGATTGTTCTTGACAAAGTTTTCTATAGGAATGGTTTGCCATTGCCTTCTTCAGGGCAGTGCCTTTACAAGATGGGTGACCCCAGCCATTATCAATACCCTTCAGAGATTGTCTGCCTGGCGTCAGTGGTCACATCACCAGAGCTTGTGATAAGCACCAGCTGCTCATACGACCATCGGCCATCTGCTCCTATGGCTATATGTGAGCCTGATTGGAGAGCAAAGAAGGTGCTACAGCTTGCCCAAAGGTGACCTGCAGGCTAGTGGAGGGAAGGAGCACCTTACACCTCCTCTTTATAGATGCATCTCCACCCCGCCACACTGGGAACTCAAATAACCATGCCCTACAACTGTGGTGTGCAGAAGATTATCTTTGGATGCACTGCACGTCGAACCTTGAAGTGAATGGGCACAGCAGCAGAAGACCACAAACATACACTCAGTGGCCACTTTATTAAGTACGCTCTGTACCTAATAAAGTGGCCGCTGATTGTATAAAAAAAAGGTGTTAAAAAATTATTGGCCTCTACAAGCCATTACTCTACATCATGCCTGTCAGCTTGTGATGAATTTCTCATTTAGTTAAATGAGAGGTTGTAATGACAATGATAGAATCCTATAGAATAAAAAAATATAGAAGATATTTAATTCACATTGAGATCAGCAATTGAAAAGTATGCCTCTTCAATTTAGTTGGTAAAGTTGAATTGTTGGACTTGAGAATCAGAATTAGTTTAATTATCACAGACTTACATGTCATGAAATATGTCTTGGTAGCAGTACAGCGCAAAAATGTAATGTTTGTATAAATTACAAAAATAATGTTGAAGAAAAAGGAATAATGAGGCAGTGTTCATAGGTTCCATGTACCCATTTCTACTAAAGACCAATAATATATATGGTCATCGTGCTGGATCTTCTACATTAAGAGATTAAGATTAAGAGAAATTAAAAGATTTGCTTAATGTCAAAAATATTCACATATAGCCCAAGTTTGGAGAGAGAGAGAGAGAGAGACACTAAATCAGGTCGATAGTTCACTGATTTTAATGAGAGCTTTTGCAGAACTTAAAGGTAAAGAGAAACAATAAGTGCGAAACCATCCGGGCTGTAAACTAAAACTCTCAAAATGAAAATTAAGTGCCAACACGGCAGTTGGAAGCAATATCAAAACACTAAGTGAATACCGTTGCTTTCCAGCATCAGTCAAAATGGTAGTCCTCTTTCCCAGACAAGGACAAGGGTAGGCAGAGAGTGTAAATGTTGCTGTGCTTTTGGTCAAGTCTCAACAAGACAAGAACGAAAAGAAGGGAGTTAAATGCCACCAAAATGAAACAGTCATTAGCTGGAACGTGCATACTCATGAGCGCGACTGTCGAACCTGTTTGGCAGCCCACGTGCATGGGCACATAGACCTTACAGCAAAGTCAGTGGTTGTGATACACGTACATCAAAACATTAAAATATACTGTGAAATGCGTCATTTTGTGACAACAACCATCACAGTCCAGAATTGTGCTGGGGGCAGCCCACAAGTGTCCCCACACATCCGTCGCCAGTGTAGCGTACCCACAACTCACTAACCCTAACCGAATGTCTTTGGAACATGGGGGGAGACTGGAGCAGCAGAAGGAAGCTCATGCAGTCACAGGGAGAACGTACAAACTCCTTACAGACAGTGACGACAATTGAACCCCAATCAGAGATCACTGGCTTCGTAAAGCAATTGTGCTAACCACTATGTTACCGTGACCATTGAAAATGTTAAAGGAAATCAAATTAAACTAAATTTAAACATCAGAAAGTTAGCAGATGCTGGAAATCTAATGCAAAAACGCACAAAATGCTGGAAGAACTCAGCAGATCAGGCAGCCCCTGTGGAAATGAATAAATGGTGGATGCTTCAGGCCGAGACCCTTCAGGACTGAGAAGGAAGGGGGAAGATGCCAGAATAAAAAGGTGAGGGGAGGAGAAGGAGGATAGCTTAAAGGTGATAGGTGACGCCAGGTGGGTGGGAAAGGATAAGCCCAAGTCCTGTCCAAATGTCAACACTATACCTTACTATAATTTTTTTAGATTTAGATTAGATTAGATTATGAGGATATGCGTCCTCTTTTATTGTCATTTAGTAATGCATGCATTGAGATGATACAAAGTTCCTCCAGAATGATATCACAGAAACACAAGACAAACCAAGACTGAAAAAGCTGACAAAAACCACATATATTTACAACAGTGCAAAGCAATATCGTAATTTGATAAAGAACAGACCATGAGCATGGTAAAAAAAAGTCTCAAAATCTCTCGAAAGTCCCATCATCTCACGCAGACGGTAGAAGGAAGAGAAACTCTCCCTGCCATGAGCTTCCAGCGCCGCAAACTTGCCGATGCAGCATCCCAGAAGCGCCCGACCACAGCCGACTCTTGAGTCCGTCCGAAAACTTCGAGCCTCCGACCAGCCATCCGACACCGGGCACCGAGCACCATCTCTGCCGAGCGCTTCAACCCCGGCCCCGGCAACAGGCAAAGCCGAGGATTTGGGCCTTCCCCTCCGGAGATTCTCGATCGTACAGTAGCAGCGGCAGCGAAGCGGGCATTTCAGAAGCTTCTCCAGATGTTCCTCTGCGCTTCTCACATCTGTCTCCATCAAATCAGGATTGTGCACAGTACCTACTTAGAAATACGATATCATTTCGGAGAGGCCGCGCGCGCTGTGTCGCGCCACCATCTTCTCCTCCCCTGATCCACAAATTCAAGCCTGATCCACTTTTAGGGTCAGAGTCCCAGAAATTATATTACAACCAATTCCATTATTACAGATAGGACAATCCACAATAACCATCTGGATATAATATTATAGGCTAGCGGAACAACTTACTTAATAGATATAGTCATTCCAAACACACATAACATACAGAAATCAGTAAGTGAAAGCACTAAAAATATGCTGAATTAAAAGAGGAAATTGAAAGACTATGGAACATGAACAGGGTATACATTGTCCCAATAGTAATATCTACAACTGGTATCATCCCAAAGTAACTACACAATAGCATTAAACAATTAGACCTACACAGCAGTATTTATGTAAATATCCAGAAAGCCACAATACTAAACATCACTAGAATAGTCCAAAACTTCCTAGCAGTTGAGAAATAAGTGTGCTTGGCTATGACCATAGCTCAGGTTTTACCAGCTTGAGCTGAGAAAAGATAAAATTAATAATAATAAATAAATAAGCAATAAATATCGAACACATGAGATGAAGAGTCCTTGAAAGGGTATCTACAGGTTGTGGGAATAGCTCAGTGATCATCACCATCAGTTCAACGAGTACATCACCATAGTACAAAGAAGGAAAGCATGAGCAATTTCAAGTCGTCAGGTTCCTGGGTGTCAATATCTCTGCAGATCTAACCTGAGCCCAACATATCAATGCAGCTTACAGCAGCTAAATTTCGTTAGGAATTTGAGATTTCATATGTCTTCAAAAACACTTGAAAATTTCTACAGATGCATTGTGGAGGGCTTTCTGACTGGCTGCATCACCGACTGGCATCGGGGGAGCGGGCGGGGGCTGCTGCACAGGATCGAAGTGAGCTGCAGAGAGTGGTAAACTTAGTCAGCTCCATCATGAGCACTAGCCTCCGTAGTATCCAGGACATCTTCAAGGAATAATGCCTCAGAAAGGCGGTGCCCACTATTAAGGGCCCCCTACTACCCAGGTCATGCCCGGTTCTCATTGCTACCATCAGGGAGGAGGTACAGAAACCTGAAGGCACACACTCAACGATTCAGGAACAGCTTCTTCCCCTCTACCATCAGATTCCTAAATGGGCATTGAACCCATGAACACTACCTCACTACCCTTTTTTATTTCTATTTTTGCACTACTTATTTAATTTACCTATTTAATACATATACTTACTGTAATTCACAGCTTTTCTCTGTTATTACGTATACATGGCATTGCTGCTGCAAAGTCATCACATCTCGCAACATAAGCCGGTGATATCAAACCTGAATCTGGTTCTGGTTCTGATTCTGAACGTACGTGGAAAGTCGTGTTGCAGTTCCAGGGAGGCAGCTACATGCAAGGGACGTGGTGAAGTAGTTTAGGAGATCAGGAGTTCACAAGTTCATCTGTTAGCATGTGAGAGGTCTGTTCAAGAGTCTGATAACAATAGGATAGAAGCCGTTCTGGAGTCTGGTGGCAGGCGTTCACAGGCTGTTGTGTCTTCTACCTGACAACAGAGAGAGTGACCCGGGTGGGAGGTCTCCTAGATTATGTTGGCTGCTTTGCTGAGGCAGCAGAAGAAGTAGGTGGATTCGGTGGTGGGGAGGATGGTTTGCACGGTGGACTGGGCTGTATGCACAACTCTGCGATTCCTTGCGGTCTTAGGCAGAGAGGCTGTGCTGCATCTGGATTGGGCACGTACAGTATAAAAACCGGTAAGAGAGCGGGGAAATCAGAGGAGAGAAAACGGACTGGAGAGATTGCTCTCCTGGGAGCCAGCATGGACCCAAGCGGCCTCTTTCTCTGTCAAACTTCAGTGTAAGAAATGATGCCTCTCCAGGGATTCGGTGGGAACACTGTCGGAGAAATCTGAAGCAAATCGAAGCCAAAGTGTTAACAAGTATCAAACTGTTAGTGAAACGTTGAGTTTTAAAGAAAGATAAAGATTAGCTTTATTTGTCACAGGTACATGTAGTGAAATTTGTCGTTTGCGTCGAAACAGTCAGTGAGGATTGTAAACACGAGGAATTCCGCAGACGCTGGAAATTCAAGCAACACACATCAAAGTTGCTGGTGAACGAGGGGTCTGACGAAGGGTCTCGGTCCGAAACGCCGACTGTACCTCTTCCTAGAGATGCTGCCTGGCCTGCTGCGTTCACCAGCAACTTTGATGTGTGTCAGTGAGGATTGTGCTGGGTGCCGCCACGCTTCCAGCGCTGAGATCGTGTGCTCACAACCGACCGTCTCTAACCTGCACATGTTGCGAATGTGGGAAGGAAACAGAACATCGGGAAGAGCTCCACGTGGTCACGGGGAGAAGGAGCAAACTCTTTACAGACCGCGGCAGGAACCGAACCCAGTCTTACAGCCGGTGCTGTAAAGCGTGACATAACCTCCCTGCCTCCACGACGCCCATTTTATTAGTGACGTGTAATTGCTACGTTGTAACAGTGCTCCAGAAATACTACAGCATAATAAAAGTGACGCTGTGTACATGGTACGAATCAGAATTGCTGGGTTTTATGCATGAGGCTGTGGCTGTGGCCAAGGCATCGTGTATGTGGTCTCAACATGCCTGCTCGTTCCCCTTCACCTCAATCTACAACAAATCTTAATGGGCTGGATAATGAGGCTTATAAAACAGACGCTAAAACCAAGGAGAAAGATAGCAGATAGCTGTCTTATTAACGACTTCACAGCAGTGTAGGGTCTGTGGCTGCTGGTTGCGTTTCACCCTGTGTTTCAATTTGGATGCAACTGTAAACGGCACCTGCACTCTGAATCACAGCCCTGATCCGTCGCAACCATAAGGGATTCTGCAGATGCTGGACACACACAACGTACAGGGGGAAATCAGCAGGTCATGGAAAGGAGTGAACAGTTGATGTTTTGGGCTGAGACCTGCAGAAGGGTTTGAGGTGCTGGCTCTCTATTCATCTCCACAGACGGTGCCTGACTCGCTGAGCTTCGCTCGCGTTTTTTGTAGTGTTACTCTTGATCTGTCACTGAGCGTGGGCATCCGTTTATTGGTTCATTTTCTTTTGGTATCTGGGGCGTTTACGAGAGGAGCTCAGCAGCATCTGCGAAGAGAAACGGATAGATGGCATTTTGGAGCAGTGACCTCGACCCTGTCCTGAAGGTTTTCCAGCTCCTAGATCTCCCAGCTAAGATTCACAACAAGGGTATCCAGGCAGGCCCACTCGTTGTGCCTAATCTAGCTGAAGGTTCTTGACCCAGAATCTCGACTGTCCATTTCCCTCCACAGATGCTGCCTGACCTGCTGAGATCTCCAGCCTTCTGAGTGTTTCCCCAAACTGCACCGTCTACGGTCTCCTGCGTCAGCATTCACTACACATCCCTCGAGAAGATGGGAGTGAGCTGCCTTCACAAAGTACTGCAGAACTATTCGCTTATTTTATTTTGAGATACTGCATAGTAACAGGCCCTTCCAGCCTAATAAGCCTGCGCAGCCCATTTACACCGACGTGGCCAGTTAACCTTCTAACCCGTACGTCTTTGGAATGTGGCAGGAAACCAGAACAACAAAGGAAACTGATGTGGTTGAAGGAAGAATGAACAAACTCTTTACAGGCTGCGGTGGGAATTGAACCCACTGGCATTGTAATAGAATGTCACTATGTCACCCTCTGATGAAGGTGCGGTTGGGGAGGGAATTCCAGGGTCCGGACTCAGTGACAAGGAGGGATTTATTTCCGAGACAGCAGGGTGGATGACTTGGAAGTGTTAGCATGTGCCTGCTGCCCTGCCCTTGTCTTTCCTGGTTGTGGAAGCTGTGGGTCTATGTGGTAAATGCGAGAGATTCTGCAGATGCCGGAAATCCAGAGGAACACACACAACCTGCTGGAGGAACTCAGCAGGTCAGGCAGCATCTACGGAGAGGAATAAATAGTCAATAATTCGGGTTGAGACCCTTCATCAGGACACCTTCATGAGGTGTTGCTGGAATAGTTTATGCAAGTAAATCCCCCAGATAAAACTACAAGTGCCTTCAATACCATACAGCCCTCATTCCTTGGGGGGGGGGTGAAGCTCCATTCAATGCAGTGTGGCACTTCCATTGTATCCTGGATAATGGACTACCTGACTGGCAGATCACAGTTTGTGCGGCTTCAGAGCTGTGTGTCAGACATGGCTATAAGCAGCACTGGGGCCCCACAGGGGACTGTATTGGCTCCCTTCCTGTTTACCCTGTATACCCCAGACTTTAGATACAACACTGAGTCACGTCATCTGCAGAAATTCTCTGATGACTCAGCAATAGTTGGGTGTATGAAGGATGAATACGGGGCCCTGGTGGGGGACTTTGTCAAATAATGCAAGCTGAATCATCTGCAGCTCAACATCAGTAAGACAAAGGAGATAGTGATGGACAACAGGAAGATTATGCCTGTACTGCTCGCAGTTACTATTGATGGTGAGGATGTGGATGTGGTGAAGACATACAAGTACCTGGGGGTGCACCGGGATGACAGAGTTTGAGTGGAGCACCAGTTCAGAAACTATACACAAGAAGGGCCAGAGTTGCCCCTATTTTCTGAGGAGACTGAGGCCCTTTGGAGTATACAGGCCTCTCCTTCACATGTTCTATCAGTCTGTTGTTGCCGGTATAATCTTCTATGTGGCGGTGTGCTGGGGCAATGGCATCAACACGGGTGATGTCGACAGGCTCAATAAACTGACTAGAAATGCTGGCTCTGTTATGGGAGTCAAACTGGACACACTGGAGGCTGTGGTAGAACAAAGGACCCTGTGGAAAATCCTGGCTATTCTGGAAAACGTTTCTCACTCTCTGCATGCCACCTTGGCTGAACAGAGGAGCACTTTCAGTAATAGTCTAAGACAACTGTGTTGCTCCACAGAGCGTTATATGAGGTCATTCTTACCCTCGGTCATTAGGCTCTATAATGAGTCAACCTATAGCTGGGGAAGTGATGACCCCTCCTGTTAGACTGTTTGTGGCAACTTCTTTTTTTATTCTTTCTTACTTCCCTTCTAATTTGTATATTTGTTTATCTGTGGACTTGTAATACTACTGTGACACTGCAATTTCCTTTGGGATCAATAAAGTATCTATCTAGCCATCTATAAGACTACAAGACATAGAGGCTGTTCAGCCATCAAGTCTGCTCCACCATTCCATCATGGCGTGGCTCGAAGGTCTGGAAAGGGCCTACTCCACACCAATCTCAATGAATAAATAAATAAATTCTCTCAGTGGCTGGAAATGATCTGAATTATTCTCTTACAGTGCAATGCGCACAAAATGCTGGAGGAACTCAACAGGTCAAGCAGCATCTATAAGGAAGAATAAACTGTTGACATTTCGTGCTGAGGCCCCTCATCGGGGCTGGAAAAGAAGCCAGAACATGAGGGAGGGGAGGGGGGAAAGAGTACAAGCTGGCAGGTGATAGGTGAAGCCAGGTGAAGAGGGAAGGTGGATGGGTGGGGGAGCGGCGATGAAGTAGGAAGTTGGGAGTTGATTGGTGGAAGAAGTAAAGGGGCTGAAGAAGAAGGAATTTGATAGGAGGGGAGAGTGGATCGTGGAAGCAAAGAAAGGAGGAGGCGCTCCAGAGGGAGGTGATAGGTGAGAAGGGATAAGAGAGTGGGCCAAAATAGAAAATGTTAAGAGAGAAAAAGGGGAGAAATTACCAAAAGTTAGAGTGTGGTCTCATCATGACTGTCGAGGAGGCCATAGACAGACATGTCGGAATGGAGAAGTAGAATTAAAATGGATGGCCAGCGGGAAAACCTTCTCTTAAACAGAGTAAACACGAGGAAATCTGCAGATGCTGGAATTTCAAGCAACACACATAAAACTTGCTGGTCAACGCAGCAGGCCAGGCAGCATCTCTAGGAAGAGGTACAGTTGACGCTTCAGGCCGAGACCCTTTGTCAGGACTAACTGAAAGAAGAGCTAGTAAGAGAATTGAAAGTGGGAGGGGGAGGGGGAGATCCAAAATGATAGGAGAAGACAGGAGGGGGAGGGATGGAGCCAAGAGCTGGACAGATGATTGGCAAAAGGGATATGAGAGGATCATGGGACAGGAGGCCTAGGGAGAAAGAAAGGGGGAGGGGGGAAGCCCAGAGGATGGGCAATAATGGATGGGTACGAGGGGGAGGTGGGGCATTAGCGGAAGTTAGAGAAGTCGATGTTCATGCCATCAGGTTGGAGGCTACCCAGACGGAATATAAGGTGTTGTTCCTCCAACCTGAGTGTAGCTTCATCTTTACAGTAGAGGAGGCCGTGGTAGACATATCAGAATGGGAATGGGATGTGGAATTAAGATGTGTGGCCACTGGGAGATCCTGCTTTTTCTGGCAGACAGAGCGCAGGTGTTCAACGAAACGGTCTCCCAGTCTGCATCGGGTCACGCCGCTATATAGAAGGCCACATCGGGAGCACCGGACGCAGTATATCACCCCAGCCGACTCACAGGTGAAGTGTCGCCTCACCTGGAAGGACTGCCTGGGGCCCTGAATGGTGGTGAGGGAGGAAGTGTAAGGGCATGTGTAGCACTTGTACTTTATCCTATCAGCAACACTGTTTTCAAAATGGAAATGTATTTGCCTTTCAACAAATAAAATACTTTCCTTTATTTCTATTGTGATTTTAAAGAATATTTTATGAAGGACATTGAGATATGTGTGATAGTGTGTGGGGAGCTGACTGCACATAGTTTATGGAGTGTTGCCTTTCCCATGGTGCATTGCTCTGTGAAATGAAGAGAATATTGAAAAGTGTAAGTTAATGCACATTAGAACTAAGATGAGAAAATGCAATTAGAAAATTGAGGTTTAATCATTAACTTGGGTTCCCTGACGACCGTAAGTACACTCTGTGTTTTTTAAAAGCGCCCATTGTTAATGAGAGGTTTTCTTGCTTTAATTGGAGCAATTCTGATCTATGCACGAATAGCTGGAAGGGCAAAATTATTTAAATAGAGTGCCTCTTAAAAGGAAAGGATCATTTATCGAATGGTCTTTGAGTGCTGGTGGAACTTAATAACAATAAACCAGCCATGTGGAGCACCAGGTCCCACACTGGCAGGAGAGTTGTAAGTAGACGAGGTACCAAATATAATTAGTCAAGGTGTGTTCAGGGCTCTGCGGCCCACACCATCCATCAAATAGAATAAAATGATACACACCATAACCATTACTCAAGCTCTCTGAATTGCTGTTTGTTCTGTACCATCGAAGTTTCAAAACACACCGACAGGTAAAATGTGAGTGGCCTGTCCTAGCTTCTTGACGATGTACAGCACATCCAAGGTTTGCTCAACACAGGGAAAGCTGCACCAGTTCATACTCTCTGATTAAACAGAAAATGGTAGAAGGACTCAATGGATCAGGGGAGAGAGCAGGAATTAATGTATCAGCTCGCAGACCCTTCTCTTTTTCTTTCCCTGGATGCTGCCTGACTTACTTAATTATTTTTATTTTATTTAAGATACGGCACGGTAACAGGCCCAAAGGGCATGCGCCACCCAATTACACCCATACGACCAACTAACTTACTAGCCCGTACGTCTTTGGATTGTGGGAGGAAACTGGAGCATTTGGAGGAAATCCATGTGGTCATGGGGAGAATACATAAAGTCCTTACAGACAGTGGTGGGAATTGAACCCAGATCACTGGTGCTATAACAGTGTTATTCTCACTGCTAAGCTACCGTTCCAAGTATTTCCAGCAGTGACTGTTCTAATTACAGATTTCCAACACCGGCAGTTTATTTTCGATTTTCTGAATATTGGATGCTTTAGTCATAGTCATAGTCATAGTCATAGTCATACTTTATTGATCCTGGGGAAAATTGGTTAAACACCTCAATGCAATGCAAATATTCCTAGAATATCTCAACTCGATCCTGGTCTCTCAATATTGATTTGAGGGTATTCTATGTTATATTGACTGTTCTATTTATTATAAATTACTATGATTGCACATTACATATTTAGACGGAGAGGTAACGTAAAGATTTTTACTCCTCATGCATGGGAAGGATGTAAGAAATAAAGTCAGTTCAATTAAATATTGGGGCACTACAGTATTACAGCTCTGAGCGTCAGAGTTGGGGGTTCAATTCTGACGTCACCTGTAAGGAGTCTGTTCGACCTCCCTGTGGGATGTGTGGGCTTCCTTCAGGTGCTCCAGTTTCTTCCCACAGTCCAAAGATGAACCGGTTAGGCTGGGGTTAAATTGGGCTTTGCTGGGCAGCATAGCTCGAAGGGCTGGAACAGCCTGTTCTGTGCTGTATCTCAATAAATAAATATATATAGCTGCTCTGGAGACCTATATATTGTAAAACTTCACAAAATTTTACCTTACAAAATAAAAAAAATTCATTTTATATAGAGCCGCAGGGAGATATCAGGATATGTGACCATGAAAAAATGGACGTGCATTTATATAGCTCCTCTCACACCTTCCTTAAGATATCCCTCCGGTGACATGGAGCTATGCCTCGGTGCAGCCTTGAAATCCCACCCAAAGCCAACATGATAAGGCAAATCGAAACCCAACATGCCCTTGAGGGTGTGTAATCCTTTTCCACACGCAACATAAGCAACACACACACAAAATGCTGGAGGAACTCAACAGGTCAAGCAGCACTTATGGAGAGGAACAAATGGTTAATGTTTCGAGCTGAGACCCTTCATCAGCAGTAATCTGACTTGAAACCAAATACATGGACAAATCCAGGCACTACAGTCATAGCGTCATAGAGCACTACAGTACAGAAATAGGCTTTTCAGCCCATCTATCCCATGCTAAACTGGTCTTCTGCCTAATCTCATTGACCCACACCTGGACCTCCACACCCCTCCCATCCATCTACTAACCCAAACTTCTTAAATATTGAAACCGAACCTACATCCATCACTTCTACTGGCAGCTCATTCCACATTCTCACCATCCCCTGAGGGAAGAAGTTCCCCTTCAGGTTCCCCTTAAACATTTCACTGTTTACCCTGAACTTCTGATCTCTAGTTCTAGTCTCACTCAACCTCAGTGAAAAAAGTTTACTCGTATTTACCCTGTCTATACTTTCATAATTTTGTGTACTATACTATCTATACTCCTCATAACTTTCTACATCCTGTCTATGCCTTATATTGGGTGGCGGGGTGGAGATACATCTCTACCAAAGGAGGTGTAAGGTGCTCCTTCCCTCCACTAGCCTGCAGGTCACCCTTGGGAAGGGTGTAGCACCTGCTTAACCCCGCTGATCAGGGTCACGGGAAGCCACGAGAGCAGGTGGTGGGTGATCGTATAAGCAGCATATCACAAATCCTGGTTATGTAACTATTGACGCCAGGCAGATAGTCTCTGCGGAGTATTGATAATGGCTGGGGTCACCTGTCTTGTAAAGACACTGCCCAGAAGAAGACAATGGCATAAACACGAGGAATTCTGCAGATGCTGCAAGTTCAAGCAACACACATCAAAGTTGCTGGTGAATGTGGCAGGCCAGGCAGCATCTCTAGGAAGAGGTGCAGTCGACGTTTCGGGCCAAGACCCTTCGTCAGGACTAACTGAAGGAAGAGTTAGTAAGAGATTTGAAAGTGGGAGGGGGAGGGGGAGGGGGAGATCCAAAATGATAGGAGAAGACAGGAGGGGGAGGGATGGAGCCAAGAGCTGGACAAGTGATTGACAAAAGGGGATACGAGAGGATCATGGGACAGGAGGCCCAGGGAGAAGGAAAAGGAGGAAGGGGGGAAAAACCCAGATGATGGGCAAGGGGTATAGTCAGAGGCACAGAGGGAGAAAAAGGAGAGAGAAGGAAAGAATGTGTGTATATAAATAAATAACGGATGGGGTACATGGGGGAGATGGGGCATTAGTGGAAGTTAGAGAAGTCAATGTTCATGCCATCAGGTTGGAGGATACCCAGACGGAATATATGGCAAACAGCTTCTGTAGAAAACAAATTGCCAAGAATGGTCATGGTTAGATTGTGATTGATCATGTCATACGACATGGCACGAAATGATGATGATATACATAATTTTGTATATTCTGTCTATACTCCTCCTGATTATGCTTCGAGAATCATATGAAATACGAGTAGTGGTAGACCCTCGGGCTCCTTGAGTCTACTCCATCTTTATGTAATGTAATTGAGCTGATCTATGCCTCAACTCTACATCCCTGCCTTTTCCTCAAACATGTGTCTTTCCCTTAAACCAAGAATATGTCTTCCCTGGTGTAACAGAGGAAATGTGTGAGCTGCAAGCACTCAGAAACAACAATAAGATAATGACCTAATAAATTTCCTCTTTGAAATGTTGTTTCAATTGGTAATTGGTAATTGGTTTGTTATTATCACATATGCTGAGAGAGAGTGAAACACTCGGTTTCGCATACCATCCATACAGATCATCTCAAAGCCAAATTAGAATCAGAATGAGGTTTATTATCACTGGCATATATCATGAAATTTGTTGTTTTGTGGCAGGAGTAAAATGCAATATATAAAAATTGCTATATATTCCAAAAAGGTAAAAAAAAAGTTGTGTAAAAGACGAATAGTGAGGAAGTGTTCATTGGTTCATGGACTGTTCAGGATTCTAATGGTGGAGGTGAAGAAGCTGTTCTGAAAACTTTGAGGATTCGGCTCTAAACCTTTTCGACCACATTTTGACTCAGACTCGCTATCACAGCCATATATCCTTTCTTGGAATGTGCTCCATTGCCAACTTACTCCAGTTGGCTTTAGGATTCGTTTTCGAGCCTCTCAATTTGGACCTTCTGAGGATCCCAGGTACTCACATTTTATTGACTCTGCCTCTCGTCGCTTCTCCTGTCAAGCTCTGAAGGCGACTCTCTCCGCCATGAGGAGGTACTTGGTGTCCCTATCCCAGACCCTTCAACACCTTCGGGACACTTTCTTTGCCGTCTGTAATGGTCCTACCTGTTATTTCATCCTCCGTCGGATTCACGCTTGCAACCGCCATTTTTTTGACTTTGTCATGATAGGCAAGGATCGCAAGATCCTACCTCTACGGACCCCAGAGCCTGCTGGCCCTGACGCTAGCAGGCATGAACTTCAGATTGCGGCCACTGCCATTGATCTCGCCGGCTCCAGCACCTCAGGGCATATTCAAAATCCTGAAAACTTTGAGAGTAGGTCTTCAGGCTCCTGTACCTCCTCCCTGATGGTGGTAAGACGAAAAGGGCATGTCCTGGATGGTGATGGTCTTTAATGTTGGAAGCTGCCTTCTTGATGTATCGTCTCTCTAAGCTGTCCTTGAGGGTTGTACAAGTACAGTAGTATGCAAAAGTCTTCGGCACATATACTGTATATAGCGAGGGTGCCTAAGACTTTTGCACAGTACTGTAGTAACTTTATCTATTGTACTGTACTGCTGCAAAAAAAAAAACAAATTTCATGACATATGTGAGTGATGATAAAGCTGATTCTGATATGGGTCTCTATTGTGGACTGGGAGTGAGAAGGGGGCAGGGAGAAGGGAATCATGGTTGGGAAATGGGAAGGGAGAGGGAAGCACCAGAGAGGCATTCTGTAACGATTAATAAACCGATTGTTTGGAATCGAATGAGCCTGCCTGGTGTCTCAGGGCTGGGTGTGTCTGCAACCTTGCCACCTCCCCACCCCTGGAACTCCTTCTCTGCCACTTGTCCCAGACCCCTCCCTTGGCATTTCACCCTCACCATTTCCTACAACTATCATGTTCATGAGCCGACCTGGACAACACTAACCCTACCTCAGGAATGGAACACTACAGACCATCTCTATCACTGCCATGGGCTTGTCTCTAATTGTGACTTCGTGGTTTTTGTGCACTAAGGTCTTGCTTCTGCACAGTTTCCTTTTTCACTGTATTGTATAATTTATGCACCATGTATATACTGTGTGTTATCTGAACCTATGTGTCTGTGATGCTGTTGAAGCCAAATTTTCATTGTACCTGCACCTCACCCGACTTGTGTGCATGACATTAATCCTGACTTGACAATAAATTTGGCAATTTGACGGTTAACAATTGGCCTTTCCAGCAATTCCTGCACACTAGATTTATGAGTACACCAGTTATTTAGAGATACTGTGTGGAACAGCCCCTTCGAGCCAACAGGCCACAGTGCCCAGGATGACACCTATGTAACCCTAGACAATTTACAATTAACCTGCTAATTGCTGTGTCTTTGGACTGGGAGGAAACTGGAGTACCTGGAGAAAACCTATGCGCACATGGGAAGGAACATACAAACTTCTTACAGACAGTGACGGGAATTCAACACGGGTCGTTGGCGCAGTAAAGCGTTACACTAGCTGTTACGCTACTTGCTCTGCCGTTCGACAACAAGTCTGTTCTGATCTCTCTTGAATAAAATACTGACTCAGGAGAAAGAGGTAAAGAGGCAGAGGTCGGGTAATGTAATTCCAGAGCTCAGGCCCCAGGAGGCTGAGGGCACATTTTCAAATCAGAAACCTCTCGGATATTGGAAGGTCTAGCTAAAGTGAACATGGAGAGGATATTTCCAATTGTGGGTGAGCCTAGGACTTGAGGACAGAGCCTCAGAATAGAAGGATGTCCCTTTAGAACAGAGATGAGGAGGAACTGCTTTAGATATTCTATGAAACCCATTGAAACAAGTGGCTGTGGAGGCTAAACCATTGGGTATGTTTAAAGCTGAGGTTGACAGGTTCTTGAACACCAAGGGTGTCAAAGGTTACGGGGAAAAGGTTGGAATATGGAATTGAAAGGGAGAGTAAATTAGCCATGATAGATTAGCAGAGTGGTTTCAATGGGCTGAATGGCCTACTTCTGCTCTGATGTCTTATGGTCTTATGGTCAGGATGAATCAGATGCCAGATCTGGAGGTTGATGGCTGGGACCCATGGCATAAAAATGGTTGGGGACCCCTGGTAGTGACAGTGAACTAGAGGACAGAACATAGAACATTACACACAGTACAGGTCCTTTGGGTCATGTGTTGAAACAACCCTTTAACCTATGCCAAGATCCATTTAACCCTTCCCTCCCCCATAGCCCTCCATTTTTCTTTCATCCATGTACCTATCTAAGTCTCTGAAATGTCCCTAAAAGTATCTGCCTCTACCAGCACCCCGCCAGAGCAATCCACACACCAATCACCCGCTGTAAAAAAATGGCCTCTGTCATCCACCTATACATTGATCCCGATACTTTAAAATTATGCCACCTCATATTAGTAACTTCCACCCTGAAACAAAGACTCTGGCTGTCCACTCGATCTATGCCTCCTATCATCTTGTACACCTGTACCAAGTCACCTCCCATCCTCCGGCTGTGCAGGACTCCTTCAGCATTGTTCAGTTCCGTTCCCCTCGTCATAGGAAGGAGGTGGAATCTTTAGAGAGGGTGCAGAGGAGACTTACCAGGATGCTGACTGGGTTCGAGGACATGTTATGAGAGTCTTAGAGCATAGAACTGTACAGAACAGTATAGGCCCTTCAGTCTGCTATGTTGTGTCAACCTTTAATCTACTCCAAGATTAATTTAACCCTTCCATCCCACATGACCCTCTTCCATCACCATTCCTGGCAGCATGTTCCACCATTCTCCATGTAAAGAACCTGCCCCTGACATCCCTCCTCGACTTTCCTCCAAACACCTGAGAGTTATGCCCACTAGTGTGAGCCATTTCCACCCTGGGGAAGAATCTCTGACTGTCCATTCGATCCGTGCTTCTTATCATCTTGTAGTCACAAAAATCAAAATAGATTGATTTTAAAATCAAATTAAGTTATTGATTGGCACAAATGTAGGTTGCTGTCTGACTCGAGAAGTTGATGTTTTGATGACACTGCTTGCTTATTCGGTTCTGCAAAGCAAATCTGAGTCCATGAAGTTCAAAGATTCAAGTTCAAGGTCAAGTTTACTATCATTCAGCTGAACACACGTATATCACCGAATGAAACAACATTGCTCCCAACCGAGGTGTGCAACACAATACATATAACTCTTGCAATGTATAAGCTAACAGTACCACAAATAAATGAATAAATTGTAAGGCGTACTTAATGAAACAAGTCAAAAAGTGAACAGTATAGCACTACTGGAGGTTCATATGTGATGAGACCTGGGTTGATAGATCTGGACTGTTTCCCATCCTAACCGTTCTTGTCCTAACGTTACGGTACCTCCTGCCTGATGGTAGGAGGTCAAACAGATTGTAGGATGGATGGGAGGGATCATTGACAATGCTAATAGTTTCCCCTGTAATTAAATAACATTCCAGAGAGGCAGACCTATGGGAAGGAAGGGGTTAAACCACTGCAGTAACAGCCATGCATTATTTACACAGAGACTAATGAATAAAACATTTAAGTACTGGGCTAATAAATTTTCCAACACAAAGAAAACGCAGGTATGATTTAAATATATGTCTGTGATGAATATTACTTGAATTATGGTCGAGCCACAGTTGGAGACCTTTTTTTTTACTAAGACGCCATCTCAAACAAAGAGGTATCTGTTGAGTTGCAGGAAAACACACAGGGAAGATAGAAAAGGAGAAATGTGGGGCTGTCAATTTTCAACCATTGCTATCAGAAAAATTACATTGTGGGCAGACGAGTAACTAATCAGCACAACAGAAACCCTCCTGCAATAAATTACTCTACGGTGAAATAAACCACACAAACAGACTGATGATAATAAATGTAAATTATTCCTCTGAAGAAATTTTCTTGGTACATGAGTAATAAGAACCATCAGGCAGGAGTCTTCCTTAACATTAATTACAGAAAATGACAAGTGAGCTGACAAGTAGAAAGTCTCATTATCTGGAAACATATTCACAACTTCGCAATTTGTGTGAGATGGACTTGAGCTAAATTAATCTCCGGTCTTTGCACGAGGCTGTTCTAATTTTCATGTTATTAACAGGTTTGCAGTATCACTCAGAACTGCCACTCTAATCAGGTTTCAGCGTGTTCTCAAACCTTGTGTCATTTAAAGGATAAGCCTTCATAATGGTACTCTCTTTCATGTGAAGAATTCTACATCGTATCTGTAATAAGGTTCTTTAATCATCTTCCAGCACTCAACTTTGGCACTGATGATGTGTGTGTGTGTGTGTGTGTGTGTGTGTGTGTGTGTGTGTGTGTGTGTCTGTCTGTCTGTCTGTCTGTCTATGTGCCTGTGTATTTCTGTGTTTATGTGTTTCTGTGTGCTTCTGAGAGTTTCATGATGTTTCTGTGATTTTTTTTGTGTTTGCCTGTGTGTTGTCTATGTGTCTACATGCGTCTGTGTGTTTTTATGTGTTTCTGAGAGCTTCAGGGTTTGTTTCTGTTTTTTGTGTTTGCGTCTCTGTGATTCTGTGTGTCTGAGTGATTCTGTGCGATTCTGTGTGTTTCTGTGTGTCTGTATGTTTCTATGTGTTTCTGTGTCTGTCTGTCTGTATCTGTGTGTTTCTGCGCGTCTGCGTGTTCCTGCATTTGTCTGTGCATTTCTGTGTGCACAGGTTTGCCTGTGTTTGTGTTTGTCAGTATTTGTCTGTGCATGTCTCTGTATGTTTCTGTGAGATTCTGCATATCTCTGCGTGTTCTTACATGTGTCTGTGTGTTTCTGTGGCTTGGACTATCATTGAGAAGGCTTTAAAGTTTGTGAAAAAGTGTAAGCAAAAATCATTCCTCGATTAGGATATTTTTAATGGAAACAACCACACTGTAACTTTCAAGTGACGTTCTGTCTCTTGGTTTGTAAATCTCCTGCCTGTTAATCAACTCTTCAGTTTATTAATGGAAGATTGGTTATTTGTTCTGCTAACAATGAGCTGGTGTGGGAGCAGTTATTGCCACGTTAACATATTCTGTTTGGTTTAATTGTAATGAATGTACTTTTTCACCCAGGCAAGCAGAACTCTGTTCCTTGTACGACAGCTGGAGTCTCCCCGATTGTCATCAATAAAACACACAAAGTCTGAAGCTGATACCTTTCCAACTGAAAAATATCTGTTGGTACAAGTCAACACAACGCCACACACCAAGTAATCATCTGATTACAGACACTAAACAAAGATGCTGCAAACAACGCCATTTAGATGTGTTCCTAACATTTTGTTTTTGTTGACAAATTAAAAGACAAAAAGAATGGGAAAAATCACAAAAGGAAAAGCTGAGATTACCCAGCAGGTCGGGCAGCATCCGTGGAGAGAGGTTCAGGGTCAACGTTTCAATGTGCTAGGTTGTTAACCTGAACCAGTAACTTTATTTCTTTCTCATTTCCGGCATCTTTTGTTTTTATTTCTGACATCCAGCATCATGCTCCTGTGAAGGAGGAGTATGACCAGAAGGGTCCAATGATTTAATTTTATGTTTATTTAAATATACAGTGTGGTAAGAGGCCCTTCCAGCCTGAAAGTTAGAGAAAGCAATGTTCCTGCCATCAGGTTGGAGGCTTCCCAGACAGAAAATGAATTGTAACTTCTTCAACCTGAGTTTGGCCTCATTGTGGCAGCAGAGGAGGCCATGGACCGACCTATCAGTATGAGAGTGTGTGGTCTGTACCTCCTTGTACTATTGTACCATTGGTAATAATGAGAAGAGGGCATGTCCTGGGTGACTGGGGTCCTTCATGCCTTTCTGATGCACCTGTCCTTAAAGATGTCTTGGGCACTACAGAGACTAGTACCCAAAATGGAGCTGACTAATTTTACAACTTTCTACAGCTTCTTTCGAGCCTATGAAGTAACCACCCACCCACCCCCATACCAGAGGGTGATGCAGCCGGTCAGAATGCACTCCACAGTACATCTGTAGAAGTTTGTGAGTGTTTCAGGTGGCAAAACAAATCTCCTCAAACTCCTAATGAAATATAGCCACTGTCTTGCCTTCGTTATAGCTGTATCGATCTGTTGGGATCATGTTGGATCCTCAGAGATCTTGACACCCAGGAACTTCCAATTGCTCACTCTCTCCACTTTTGATCCCTCTATGAGGATTGGTTTGTGTTCCCTCATCCTCCCGTTTCTGCACTGCTGGTAATATTATCACCAATCCACTCAGTTTGTGGTCTTCTGGTTAGGATCCAATTGCAGAGGGATGCACAGAGGTCCAGGTTCTGTAGCTTATTGATCAGGATTGTGGGAATGATGGTGTTAAATGCTGAGTTATAGTCAACGAACAGCATCCTGACATAAGATTTGTATTATCCTGGTGAAGAGCCATTGAAATTGAGTTTGCTGTAGACCTATTGTGGCGACAGGCAAATTGCAGAGGTCCAGGTCCCTGCTGAGGCAGGAGTTGATTTTAGCTTGAGCAGCCTCTCAAAGCATTTCATCACAGTAGCTGTGACTGCTACTGGACGATAGTCATTAAGGTAGCTCACACTACTCTTCTTCAGCACTGGTATAATTGCCCTTTTGATGCACGTGGGAACTTCTGACCATAGCAGTGAGAGGTTGAAAATGTTCTTGAATACAGGTACTCCATCGGGGCCTGCCCCTTGAGGGGGGGGGGGGGGGTTCTTCCTCCTTAAAGACAGCCTAACACCGGCCTCCAAGACAGAGATCACAGGGTCAGCGGGTGCAGCAGGTATCTTCACAGCTGTAGTTATATTCTCCCTTTCAAAGTGGGCATAAAAGGAGTTGAACTCGTCTGGTGGCGAAGCATTGCTGCCATTCAGGCTATTAGTTTTTGCCTAGTAGGAAGTAATGTCCTGCAAACCCTGCCAGAATTGACATGCTTCCAATGCCACCTCCATCCTCACTTGGAATTGTCTCTTCACTCTTGAACTAGCTCTCCACAGGTCATACCTGGTTTCCTTGTACAAACCTGGGTCACCAGATTTAAATGCCACATATCTAGCCCTCAGCAGATATTCATCCTGGTTCATCCACAGCTTTTGGTTTGGGAATTTACAGCAAGTTTTCGTAGGCACAAACTCATCCACACAGGTTTTAATGGAAGTGGTAACAACTGTGGCATACTCATCTGGATTGGAAAATGAATCCCTGAATACAGTCAAGTCCGATTCAAAGCAATCCTGTGCTTTTCTCCCGTTTCTGCTCCGCTGGGACATCCTGCCTTTTGCAATCGACAGAACCAAGTGTTCGTTGCTTGAGATTTCCAGCATCTGCAGAATCTCTTGTGCCTAAGATTCATTGTCAGCATTTTTATCCAGGGATGAGCAGGGTGCAGCATGTTGAAAAGCGAATGGAAATTGTGGAGCCATTACTTCCCAACTGGCCCCCCCCCCCGACCATTAGTACATTTACATGGAGCATTGCCTCAGAAAGCAGCATCCATCACCAAAGACCCCCACCATCACCTCGCTGGAGTTTAGAAAATGATGAAGATCTCATTGAAACCTATTGAATATTGAGGCCTAGGTGGAGTGAATGTGGGCAGGATGTTTCCTACAGTGGAAATAAATGTGTGGAGATTGGATGCAATGGGGCTTGTTTTGCAGTTGTTGCTTTATCGTTGGTATGTTCTACTGATTCAACCAGGTGCACTATGTTGCGCCGGAATTTAAGGCGGCACTTGCAGGCTGCCCCCAGCATAACCTTGGGTGTGTTGGTTGTAAACGCAAACGACACATTTCACTGTCTGTTTCAACGCACACGTGAAAAATAAATCTGAATCTGAATCTGACTCTAGCTCCATCATGGGCACTAGCATCCCCACCTTTGCAGACATCTTCAAAAAGCAGTGCCTCAGAACGGCTGCATCCAGCATTAAGGACCCCCACAACCAGACATACCCTCTTCTCATTATTGTCATCAGGGAGGAGCTACAGAAGCCTGAAGACACACACTCAACATTTCAGGAACAGCTTCTTCCCCTCTGCCATCAGATTTCTGAATGGACAATGAACCCGTGAACACCACCTCACTTTTGGCACAATTTCTTTGCAATTTTATACAGTAGAGCTACTAGGACTTGATGTTTCAATCCCTATGGTAAGTTGGCACTCTCGATGTTGGCAGTGGGTTTGGAGTGGTGACAAGGAGGGAGGGTAGGTACGTCATCGGGGTCATCAGGTGGGCACCCTCCTTCTTTGACGTTTCGTTGATAAGCCCACAGCATCTCCAGAGGGCTCAACGGTACTATCTGGTGTCCCAGATACACCCCCCTCAATATATTTTATTCATTGCACTGTACTGCTGCCTCAAAACAACAAATTTCAAGACAGATGTTGGTGCTGATAAACCTGATTTGTCTTATGGAGCCCCTCCTTCGGTTAGGGTCGACCATGGATATTGTGTCCTAGCTGTCTATGTGATGAGCAAGCGTGGGCAGTACGATGTGGAGAGCAAGCTGATGCCCACGCAGCAGGCTCCCCCTGTCCATACGGATGGTGAATCCAAAGGAACGGCAGAGACAAACACTGTTTGGCTCTGGTGCCATTGCAGGAGTTGCCCGTCAGTGTTGAACTCAAGGTAGGACTGTCTTAGGGACTCTAGATGTGGATTTTTCCTCATGGTTTACTCTCAAAAGCCTTTCCCATGAGTGGGTATAGCCAGAAGGCAGCGGAGATTTGAGATCAGAGTTTTCCTTCTCATAGATTAGCGGCCAACTACAGCTGATGAGCCCCATCTGCCTGAAGCAACTGGTTTTAAGGCGCCAGTAACCCGCTTTTGCCTCTTCAGTAGAAATGGTCGTGCCGGGCTTAGCAGCAAAGCTGCATGTGAAGACCTGAGCTAGACTTGAAGGTCAGAGGTTACTTGTGACACGCCATTGGGAACTCATCGCCACTATCTCCAGCCTTGACACCTTAAGGAACCTGATAGTTATTCTGATCTAAACGCAGCTAATTTTGGAGGTAAGCGTAACCATCACTGAGGCGTCCACTGACACTGGCCGGGAATGGATCTTCAGACATTAGCGGTAAGGTTTGGGTGGCACGATAGTGTAGTGGTTAGCGCATCGCTTTCCAGTGCCAACGACCAAGGTTCAATTCCCACCACTGTCGGTAAGTAATTTGTCCATTCTCCCTCTGACCGCAAGGGTTTCCTCCTGGTGCTCTGGTTTCCTCCCACATTCCAAAGACGTCCAGCATTCATAGGTTAATTGGTCACACCGGGCAGTGTAGGCTTATTGGGCCAGAAGGGCCTGTTACCATACTGTACCCCTAAATTAAAATTAAGTATGCTGGATTAATGTGAAAGGCTTCGTGCCGAGGCAAACATTTCTTTTTCAGAATATTTCATACCAACCAACCAGAAAAGAAATTCATGTTCAAGCAGCAAAACATTGAATGATATTTAATCACAATTTTTCCATGAATCTTGACAGGCTAAACTCTAAAGGACAACTTCACTGCGCCTCATATTCCAGTGAGAAATGGTGTCACCACAACACTGCTATTTTTAACTTATGATTAAAATGCACTTCAGGATTAAGTGGACTGTTTTGGAGGAACATATGTATACAGGCAGCGCACGGGTCCTTTGGAAGGTGCGGGATCAGCAGTTTCTAATGTTTTTCTGCCAGCGTGTACACAGTGCCCACGCTGGCAGTGGGTGTTCAGATTTGTTTTATATCTTCATGCCAACTTGGTAGCAGAAGCTGGTAAAGGAGAAAGGGCGAATGAAATGGATTGGCTAAATCTGGGGGTTTTGTGATTCAGTCTTAGAGAAAAGAAACTATATGAAGTTGGAACCTCGGAATCAGGTGAAATTTGTTGTTTTGTGGCAGCAGTACATTGTAATACATAATAATGATTTTAATACCTATAAATTACAATAAGAAGTATCTCTAAAAATTAAATTAAGTAGTGCAAAAAGAAAGAAAATTAGTGAGGTAGTGTACGTGGATTCATTGTCCATTTAGAAATCAGATGGTGGAGAGGAAGAAGCTATTCCTGAAATGTTGAGTGTGGGTCTTCAAGCTCCCGTACCTCCTCCTTGATGGTAGCAATGAGAAGAGGGCATGTCCTGGGTGACGGGACTATCGAGCTGTGCATGGTTTTTATTAGATGTTGGATAGGTCCAGAGTGGAAATCATTGGAGTTTCAGAAGGGAATTGGAAATCCTATTCTGCTACTTTATGGAGTAGTTCACCCTTCGTTCACACTGATGTCAATCAATGACTAGTGGACTTGGATTGACATGCTAGGGTTGACATGGATGATTTAAAAGGGCTGATCCCTCGTTTAATCCTGTGGCAGAAGCCACAAAGTGCCTCGAATGTGCTAGCAAGGTAGGAAAGTCCAGCAAAAATTAAAGGATGCTCTCAGTGTAGACACTGTTCAGAAGATGACTGTTAGATCTTTCACCCTTGTGTAAATACTGCTGATCCTGGAAGCACCCAGGGTTGCCATGGTAATAGTTGTTGATGAAGTTATTTTGTTGATAGTTTAACAAAGGCAGATAGGGGGAGAAAGAGAACAAACAGATATGTAAAGGCTGTGAAATGCAGGTCCTAAGTTGCAGGAAGTGTCCAATGTTTGTGGAAAGACAATTAATCTGCAAGTGTATAACCCACGGCAGATGTGGCCAGTTTTTACACAACAGAGAAACTGAGCTGACAATAAGCTTGACTTGCCTTGACATGATTTTAAAAAGTTGCAGATGCTGGAAATCTGGAATAAAATATCAACCCTGGTCTCACACTATCACAGATATTTCCTTTGTTCTGCTCTATACACTGGTCAAATCACAGCAGCCAATGAACCTACAAACCCACATTCCTTGGGGAGATGGGATGACCTCAGTTCGAGGCGCAAAAGACTGGGGTTGAGAGGGATAATAAATCAGCCATGATCGAATAGCGGACCTGCGTCAAGAGGGCCGAATGGCCTAATTCTGCTCCTATGCCTTATGGTCCTATCTCCTTACAATGCTGCTTAAGACGTAAGACTGTAAAGAACAAAACAGAAGCTGGAGTAGGCCACATAGTCACTTGAACCATTATCTGCATGATAATGGATCATTTTTCTCTCTCAGCTCCTCTGTTGTTTGATCTCCATTTCCCTTGTTCCCTAGTTTTCAGCTTCCCATGTGTGCAATCCCAATACTGACCACCAAATTTTTTGTGGTGCTGTGGTACCATAGCAGTTAGCACGGCACTATTACACCTCAGGGCATTAGAGCTTGGAGTTCAATTCCAGTGTCCTCTGTAAGCAAGTTTGTGTGTGCTTTCCCGGGTTTCCTCCGGGTGTTCCAGTTTGCTCCCACAGTCCAAAGCCATTCCAGTTAATAGGTTAACTAGCCATTGTAAATTGTCCTGTGATTAGGCTGGTGTTGAATTGGTGTATCTCTAAGTAAATTTTCTCAACTCTCTCCACCTTGATGCAACACTGATATTTTGGTTTGGTAATGTTCTTCTGAAGACTCTTAGTATTCTTTTAGTGTTGTTAAAGGAGCCATGTAAATGAAAGTTGTTGTTGGCACACAATGGCTTAACCAAGGTTACCACAGAAAGACAGTGACCTGACTAGATAAACAGCGGGTTTGCTGACATTTTGACCTGAGATTCATGTCCACCGATCAAACTTTGAATTCACGTGTGCTTCCATCTTCTTGCTTTTTATAATTTACCGTGGACTCCTGTTACGGTTATTATCATTTGATCATCATTTTCATTATTATGTGCTGTGTTTATGATGTGGGCGATCATAGTCTTTCCTTGAGCATGGTTGTTCTTGGTAAATATTTCCACACAAGCGGTTTGCCATTGCCTTCTTCTGGGCAGTGTCTTTACAAGACGGGTGATCCCAGCCTTTATCAATACTCTTCAGAGATTGTCTGCCTGGAGTCAGTGGTCACATAACCAGGACTTGTGATCTGCACCGGCTGCTCGTACGACCATCCACCACCTGCCCCCATGGCTTCACGTGACCCTGATCAAGATGGGGTGGGGTGGGTGCTAAGCAGGTGCTACACCTTGCCCAAGGGTGACCTGCAGGCTAGCGGAGGGAAGGAGCTCCTTGCACCTCCTTTGGTAGAGACGTATCTCCAACCCGCCACCCATATCATTTGATAGTGCTCCTTTTAAGACTATCTTAAAAGTTTGTCAAGAAAGCACAACAGCATTTTCACTTCCTGAGGAGACTGAGATGAGTGAGACTCCCCCCCCCCACCCCCACCCACCCCAATTTTAACCAATTTTTACAGGAGCACCATTAAGAGTGTGCTGACCAGCTGCATCAATGTCTGGGATGAGGATTGCAGGGCATCTGACAGCAAGTCCCTGCAAAGGATTGCGAAGACTGCTAAGAGGATCATTGGTGTCTCTTTTCCCCTCATTAGAGCTATTTATCTGAAGCGCTGCATACACAGTGCCCTTAGCATTGTCAGTGATCCCTCCCATCATCCAATAATCTCTTTGAACCCCCCCAGCCTCCACCATCAAGCAGGAGCTAAATAGCATTAGAACAAGAACTGTTAAGATGGGAAACAGCTTCTTCCCCCAGACTGTGAGACTACTGAACTCTCTGCCACCACCCAGGTCTCACCACGTATGAGGAACCAGTGACGTTACACTGCTTTTTAACTTGTATATGTACCTTATTATTTGTTAATTTGTTTGTGGCAATATTACCTTATATGAACTTGGACAATATATGGAAATCATTTGATATCCCCATTGCAGTGAGTGCAATGAGTATTAATTCTGAAGTGCAATTGTGCTAATCTAAATAGAAATACTTTGCTTCATATGCCAGTACAGCTCAGGAACAGGCCCCTGGGCCCACAATATTGTGCCAAACCAAATAAATTAGTAATTAATTGTCCAACTAAACCGATCCCTTATGCCTATACAACATCCCTATCTTTCCATTCTCTGCACATTCTTGGCCTCTTGAACACCTCCACCACCACCCATTCTCAGCACTCATCACTCCCAGTGTAAAAGCTTGCCCTGCACACCTCTTTTGAAGTTACCCCTCTCACCATAAGGGAGCTGCCCTCCACTACTTGACATTTCAACTCCAGACCAAAGAGGTCTACTCTACCTATGTCTCACATAACTTTATACATCTCTATCAGGTCTCCCCTCGCGATGGTATTGGGTTTGCTGTTCAATAGCTGGGAACTCCAAAGGAAATTTAATTCCTATCTGATATAGGCATTTTATTTATTTTGAGTTACAATGTGGAATAAGTTCTCCTTGCCCTTTGATCTGCACCACTCAGCAACCCCTGAATTAACCCTTATTTAATCACGGGACAATTTACAATGACCAATAAACATACAAACCAATCTGTCTTTGGATTGCAGGAGGAACCCAGAGCACCTGGAGGAAACCCACACATTCCATGGGGAGGACATACAGACTCCTTACAGAGGACAGTGGGATGAACACCGAACTCCAACACCTCGAGCAGTAATAGCATCGTTCTAACCACTATGTTACCATGGTATCTACCAGTGACATCTGTATAGGGAGATTATATTTTACCTACTCATTTTTCAAAGATTAACTTATTTACCTCTCTAATCTCTACGGCGAGGTCTAGCCGCCAATACCCATTATGTGCTCCCCCCACCACCAAAGAGGAGATACTTCCAGCTAACAAAGTACTTTAAACACAATTTATTTTACTTTAATGATGGTGGTAGCTGTCCATCGTGTCCGACGATGACAGGAAACCTATCGGGAGAGTTTTTAAAGTGGAAAAGCCATCACACTGGGCAGTTCCACTCTCTCGACCTCAGAAGTCCAGGTCCAGTGGTACGAACAAGCGTCACAAACTGGGATCTTCCTTGGTTGCAGTGCACATGTCTTCTGTGCCTTGTCATACCCTTTGGTCTCCATGGAGCGTTGGCAGAACTGCCTTCCCGGCCATTGGACTTCATTGTAGATCTCATCCACCCAGCCCACCGGAGCAGACTTCCCATGCAGGACAGGCATGTCCCTATCTCAGCGGAGTATGAGGACACCGGCTGATTGGGCAGAGTGTGTTTGTTGGGCTAGAGGAGCCTGTTACTATGCTGTATCTCGGAACACATGACATCACGTGCGTGTGATGTTCCTCGGTTACATTTGTCAGGCCAGGTGAACGCTGTGTTTAATTAGGCCAACGTCAACCCCACTCTCTCTCTCTGGATTAAATCATGGCCAAGGGGAATCTCCCTGTTCTCTTGTTTATGGCAAAAGGCTCAGTAAGGAATATTAGTTAGACATTTAACCTTGTCAAAAGCAACTCTTTCCTTCAAGTAGACCATAACCTTATTGTGATTTGGAGGCTATGCTGGCTGGAGTCGGTGATTTATTCTTTGGCTCTGACTGAATATACCTGGACTATTTCAATTTCATATTTTATGTTTTGTGCTTTTTGCTCATTATTTTGTTGCCATTGGCATGATTTGTTTTTTTTTGTGTGGGGGGGTGGATTTGATGTTTTTCTTTGAACAGATTTCGTGGTTTTCTTTGTTTTATGGCTGTCTGTACAGAAGACGAATCTCAGGTTTGAATAGTGCATACATACTTTGATAATAAATATACTTTGAATCTTTGAATCTTGGGCAGGTCACCCATGCCAAACAGGTCAAAGGATAGAGGCCAGACTATAAGAGTGCACTGGTCCACAAGGCAACATGAACATCAACACCCCCCAACCCTTCTCCCCCGCACAAAACACAAGAACATCAATCCAAACCGCCCTGAGCCCACACAAAAAAACTAACAAATCGCAGAGAACATCAACCCCCAAACCCCCTCCCGTTGCACAGCAAAAAGAGGTGTGGAGGGGGGGAAGTTGCACAACTAATCAGGGACAACATCACAGCTGCACTCAGGAGAGACATGATGGAGCGGTCAGTAACTGAGTCCATTTGGGGGAAACTCAAGAATAGGAAGGGTATAATCACAAGGCTGGAATTGTAGTTATTGAGCCCTCAATAGCCACCAGGACAGTAAGGAACAGATACCTGTATGTAAACAGATTAACAAAATGTGAAAAAATAATAGGGTTGATAATAACCTTCCAGGTGAAGCGACACTTCACGTGTGAGTCTTTTGGGGTTATACACTGTGGCTAGTGCTCCCAGTGTGGCCTCCTGTATATCGGTGAGACCCGACGTAGATTGGGAGACTGCTTCACTAAGCACCTACGCCAGAAGAAGCGAGATCTCCCAGAGGCCACCCATTCTAATTCCACTTCCCACTCTCATTCCGACATGTCTATCCATGGCCTCCTCTACTGTCGCAATGAGACCACACTCAGATTGGAGAAACAACGCTCTATATTCTGTCTGGGTAGCCTCCAACCTGATGGAATAAACATCAATTTCTCGAAATTCCAGCAATGGCCCCCCACCCCTCCTTCACCACTCCCCATCTCCGTTTCCCTCTATCACCATATCTCCTTGCCTGCCCATCCCCTCCCTCTGGTGTTCCTCCCCCCTTTTCTTCCTTCCATGGCCTTCCAGCCTCACCTATCAGACCCTCCCCCCCTTCTCCAGCCCTGTATCTCTTTCACCAATCAACTTCCCAGCTCTTTACTTCATCCCTCCCCTTCCCGGTTTCATCTATCACCTTGTGTTTCTCTCTCCCCTCCCTACCTTTCAAATCTACTCCTCGTCATTTTTCCCTCCAGTCCTGCCAAAGAGTCTCAGCCCGAAATGTCAACTTTACTTTTTCCATAGATGCTGCCTGGCCTGCTGAGTTCCTCCAGCATTTTGTGCATGTTGCTCACATTTCCAGCAACTGCAGATTTTCTCTTGATGAGGGTTGATGTCATGGGGGGGGGGGGTTTCAACTTCCCTGATATAAACTGGGAACCTCTTAGCGCAAGGGGCTTAGATGGAGTAGAATTCGTTAACTGTATTCAAGAGGGTTTCTTAAATCAATATGTAGATGAGAGGAGGGGCTGTATTGGACCCCGTGTTGGTTAGATAACTGACCTCTCAGTTGGTGAGCATTTAGGGAAGTGACCACAACCCTTGAACTTTTAGGATAGTTAGCGATAAGGATAGGTATGGTCCCTATGGGAGAATCTTAAAATGGAGCAGGGCAAACTCCAAGGGCATTAGCCAGGAACTAAGAGTTCATCGGGAACACCGTTTTCCTGGCAAGACCACGTCAGACGTGTGGAGGGTGTTTAAAGATCAATTGCACAGAGTACAGGAAAAGTATGTATGTTCCTATTAGAAGGAAAGACGGGGACAGAAAGATAAGAGAGCCCTGGATGTTCAGAGAGGTGATGAATTTAGTCAAGAGGAAAAGGGAAAGGTATGTAAAGCTTGGGAAGTTAGATCAAATGGAGCACATGAGGAGTATAAAGAAGCCACAAAAGATCTAAAGAAGGGAATTAGGAAAGCAAGGAGGGGCCATGAAAACTTTAGGGCAAATAGGATTAAGGTTAGACCATAAGACATAGAAGCAGAATTAAGCCATTCAGCCCATCTAGTCTGCTCAGTCATTTCATCATGGTTGATCCCAGATCCCATTCAACCCCATATACCTGCCCTTTCACTATATCTCTTGAGGCCCTGACCAATCAGGAATCTATCAAATTCCACTTTATACATACCCGCGGACTTGACCTTCACCACAGTCTGTGGCAGAGCATTCCACAGATTCACCACGTTCTGGCTAATAAAAATTTCTTCCTTACTTTTGTTCTAAAAGGTCGCCCCTCAATTTTGAGGCTGTGTCCTCTGGTACTAGATACCCCTACCAGAGGAAACATCCTCTCCACATCCAGTTTATCTAGTCCTTTCAACATTCGATAGGTTTCAATGAGATCCCCTCCCCAGTATTCTTCTAAATTCCATGAGTACAGGCCTAAAGTTGTCAGATGCTCCTCATATGTTAACCCCTTCATTCCTGGAATTATTCTCGAGAATCTTCTCTAGACTCTCTCCAATGACAATACATCATTTCTGAGATAAGGGGCCCAAAACTGTTGACAATACTCCAAGTGTGGCCTGACTAGTGTCTTATAAAGACTCAGCATTATCTCCTTGTTTTTACATTATATTCCACTTGAAATAAATGCCAACATTGCAATTGCTTTCTTTACTGCAGACTCAACCTGTAAGTTAACCTTCTGGGAGTCTTGCATGAGGACTCCTAAGTCCCTTTGTACCTCTGATGTTTGAACCTTCTCCTCATTTAGATAGCAGTCTGCACTAACGTTTCTTTTCCCAAAATTCATTCCCAACACTATATCCCATCTGCCACTTTTTTGCCCATCCTTCCAATTCATCTAAGTCTTGCTGCAATCGCATTGCTTCCTGAGCGCTACCTACCCCTCCACCCATCTTTGTATCATCTGCAAACTTTGCCAAAAAGCCATTAATTCCATTATCTAAATCATTGACAAACAATGTGAAAAGTAGCGGTCCCAATACTGACGCCTGAGGAAGACCACTAGTCACTAGCAGCCAACCAGAAAAGGCCCCCTTTATTCTCACTCACTGCCTCTTGTCAGCCATTCCTCTATCCATGCCAGTATCTTTCTTGTAACACCATAGGATTTTATCTTGTTAAGCAGCCTCATGTGAGGCAACTTATCAAATGCCTTCTGAAAATCTAAGTAAATGACATCCACTGCCTCTCCTTTGTCTACCCTGCTTGTTACTTCTTTGAAGAACTCAAAGAGATTTGTTTGGAAAAACTTTCTTTTACAGAAACCATGCTGACTTTGACTTATTTTATCATTTGTCTCCAAGTACCTCGAAACCTCATGCTTAATTATAGGCTCCATCACTTCTCCAACCACTGAGGTTAGGCTAACTGGACTATAATCTCCTCTCTTTTGTCATCTCCCCTTTTTAAAGAGTGGAGTGACATTTGCAATTTTCCAGTCTTCTGGGACAATGCTAGAGTCAAGTGATTCTTGAAAGATCATGACAAATGCATCTGTTATTCCCTTCAGCAACCGCTGTCAGGACTCTGAGATGTAGTCCGTCTGGCTCAGTTGACCTATCCACCTTAAGACCTTTCAGTTTGCCTAGCACTTTTTTCTTTGTATTAGCAATGGCTCTCACTCCTGTTCCCCAACACTCACAAACCTCTGGCATACAGCTAGTGTCTTCCACAGTAAAGACTGAAGCAAAGTAGTTATTGAGTTCATCTGCCATTTCTTTGTCCCTCATTACTATCTCACCTGCATCACTTTCCACTATCAACTCTCACCTCCCTTTTATTCTTTATAGAACTGAAAAAACTTTTGGTATCCTGCTTTATATTATCGGCTAATTTATCCTCATATTTAATCTTTTCCCTTCTTAAAGCTTTTTTAGTTGCCTTTTCGCAGCGGGTCGGGCAGCATCTCTAGGAAGAGGTACAGTCGATTTTTCAGGCCGAGACCCTTCATCAGGACTAACTGAAGGAAGAGTTAGTAGATGCTGCCTGGCCTGCTGCGTTCACCAGCAACTTTGATGTGTGCTGCTTGAATTTCCAGCATCTGCAGAATTCCTCTTGTTTTAGTTGCCTTTTGTTGGATTTTAAAAGCTTCCCAATCATCCAACTTCCCACTCACTTTGCTACCTTATATGCCCTTCCCTTGGCCTTTTATGCAGTCCTTAACTTTCCTTGTCAGCCACGGTTGTCTATCTCTGCCATTTGGGAGCTTTGTCTTCTGAGGGACATGTCTATACTGCGCCGTGAGCTATTCCTAGAAACTTCAGCCATCTCTGCTCTGTCGTCATCCCTGCCGGTATCCCCGTCTAATCCACCTCGGCAAGCTCCTCCCTTGTGCCTCTGTAATTCCCTTTATTCCATTGTGATACTGATACATTTGACTTGTGCTTCTCCCTCTCAAATTGTGGTATGAACTCAATCATATTACGATCACTGCCTCCTAATGATTCTTTTACATTAAGCTGACTAATAAGATCTGAGTTATTACCCAACACCCAATCCAAAATAGGATTTCCCCCAGTAGGCTCAAGCACCAGCTGCTCTATAAAGCCATCTCATATGCATTCAGCAAATTCCCTCTCTTGCATTCCGACACCAACCTGATTTTCCCAATTCCCTTGTATATTGAAGACCCATTACAATTGTGACACTACCCTTATCACATGACCTTTCCAGCTCCATCTGCAATCTCAACCTCACATTCTGGCTACTATTTGGAGGCCTATATATGATTCCCATAATGGTTTTGTTACCCTTGCAGATTCTTAACTCCACCCATAAAAGATTCAACATGCTCCGACCCTACGTCAACTCTTTCTAAAGACGTAATTCCATTTCTTATCAACAGAGCCACGTCACCGCCTAGGCCTTTCTGCCTGACCTTTTGATACAAAGTGTATCCTTTGATGTTAAACTCTCAACTATGACCTTCTTTCAGCCACGATGCAGTGATGCCCACAATGTCATACCGACCAACTTCTAAATGCGTCACAAGTTCGTCCACCTTATTCCGAATGCTATGTGCATTTAACTAGAGCACCTTCAGTCCTGCGTTCTTTGCCCTTATGAAATTTGCCTCTGTGGTACAACTTAACTCTTTGCTGTCTGTAGTTGTATCCAATCATTGGCTTGTCCTTCCTTCCATTCAAATTTCATATTGCATCATCTACTTGTAAACCTGCTGGCTCATCCTCAGCTCTATCATACTAGTTCCCATCCCAAGGTATTCTATACATACACCAAGTGCAAGAGGATAACTAGGGAGAGGGTAAGATTACTCAAGGATAATGAGGGGAACATTTGCTCGGGTGTGGAGAATGTGAGTGAGGTATTTAATGAGTACTTTGCTTCAGTATTTACCAAGGAAAAGACATGGAGGACCAGGAGATCAGTGTTGAGTGCATAAATATGTTCGGGAAGTTAGAGGTCAAGGAGGAGGAAATGTTGGGTCTCTTAATGAGTATTAAGGTGGATAATTTCCCAGACCTGATGGGATTTACCCCAGGTTATTGAGGGAAGCAAGAGAAGAGATTTCTGGGGCCTTGACCAGCATCTTCTTGTCATGCAAGGTCCTGGAGGGCTGGCAGGTGACTAATGTTGGCTAATGTTCTCTACTAAAGAAGGGAACAAGGGAAAGTGTTGGGAACCATAGTCCAGTGAGTCGCTTGGCAGCTGTAGGAAAATTGGTGCAGAAAATTCTTAGGGATAGGATATATGAGCATCTGGAAACTCATGCCCTAATTAGAGAGAGCCAGCATGGTTTTGTGTGGGACAAGACATGTCTTACCAACTTGAATGAGTTTTTTGACAAGTTGACGAGACAGATTGATGAAGGTAGAGTGGTGACTGTTGTCTGCATGGATTTTAGTAAGGTGTTTGACAAAGTCCCTCATGAGAGGCTAATCCAGAAGATTAGGATGCATAGGGTCCACGTCAAATTGGTTGGATTCAGGACTGGCTTGCGCATAGAAGACAGAGGGTAGTGGTCAAAACCACTTATTCGTGCTGGAGATCAGTAATTAGTGGTGTTCTGCAGGGATCTCTGCTGTATAAATGACCTGGATGAAAATGTAGATGGGTGAGTTAGTAAGTTTGCAGATGATACACAGAGTGGAGTTGTGGATAGTACAGAAGACTGGCAAAGATACAGTGCAATATAGATCAGTTGCTGATATGGGCAGAGAAATGGCAGGTGGAATTTAACCCAGATAAGTATGAGGTGCTGTTCTTTCATAGGCAAAATGCAAGGAGACAGACTCTTAACAGTGTTGCTGAGCAGAGTGATCTTGGGGTCCAAGTTCATAGCTCCATGAGAGGGCTTCACAGGTCGACAAGGTGGTTAAGAATACTTATGCAATGCTTGCTTTTATTAGTTGAGGCACTGAGTTCAGAAGTCAAGAGGTTATATTGTAACTTTATAAAACTCTGGTTCGACCACATCTGGAGTATTGCCTACAGTTCTGGTCACCCCACTATAGAAACGATGTTGAGGCTTTGGAGTACGTGTAGAAGAGGTTTGCTAGGATGTGGCATGTGCTATTTTGAGAGGTTGAACAAAATTAAGCGCTTTCTGAGGGGAGATCTGATAGAGGTTTATAAGATTATGAGGCATATAGAGAGTGGACAAAGAGTATCTGTTCCCCAGGGTTCAAATGTCTAATACCAGAGGGCATGCACTGAAGGTGAGAGGGGCAGCTTCAAGGTGAATGCAAGGGGTAAGTTTTTTACTCAGAGAGGTAGATGCCTGGAATGCACTGCCTGCTATGGTGGTAGAGGCAAATACATTCGAGGCTTTTAAGAGACTTTTAGATAGGCCCATGGATGTGAGGAAGATGGATGGATATGTTCATCGTGTAGGTAGGAGGGATTAGTGTTTGTGATTTTTAAATTTACTTTTGAGCTGGTTCAGCACAACATTGTGGGCCGAAGGTCCTGTTCCAGTGCTTTACGGTTCTATGTTCTATGTTGTATCTCAGACTTTCAGCTTCCATCGCTCCAGATAAAAGAGCCCAGGTTCGACAATATTGGTGGCAGGAAGGTGGGTAACTGGGTAGGGAGCCCAGCGCTGGTTAATTTATTCATAATCCAGACTCTGGACTTCACACTAACATCAGCACTGTCTGGCCATCCTTAGTTACCTCTGAACTGATGGGTCGACGGGCCACTGGAGTCACACGTAGACCAGGTGAGGGAAAGTTGAAAGCTTCCCTCCCTGAAGGGCAACAAGGAACTGGATGACTTCTTTACAACAACAAGATGCAAACCAATAAACTTGAAAGAGTGCAGAGAAAATTCACCAGGGTGTTGCTGGGACTTGAGAGGACTTTTTTCCTATCGTTTGTTCATTTTGTGCTGTGTCATATATTATGGGTGAACACGGTCTTTCCATGACCATGATTGTTCTTGGCAAATTTTTCTACAGGAGTGGCTTGACATTGACTTTTTCTGGACAACGTTTTCACAAGACAGGTGACCCCAGCCATTATCAATACTCTTCGGAGATCGTCTGTTTGGCATCAGCGGTCACATAACCAGGACTTGTGATATGCGCCAGCTTCTCATACGACCATCCACCACACGCTCCCATGGCTCCACGTCACCCTGATCGGGGGCTGAGCAGGTGCTACACCTTGCCCAAGGGTAACCTGCAGGCTAGTGGAGGAAGGGAGCACCTTACACCTCCTTTGGTAGAGACGTATCTCCACCACCCCACTATTTTAAGAGTTCCCATTGTATGACAAGATGGACTCTTGACCTCACAATCTACTCTGTCTTGGCCTTGCACCTTATTGTCTGCCTGCACTGCCCTTCCTCTGTCACTGCAATACTTTATTCTGCATTCTCTTACTGATTTTCCTTGCACTGCCTCAGGGTACTGATGAGATGAATTCATTTGTATGGCTGGCATGCGGAACAAAGCTTTTCTATCTCAGTACATTTAACAGTAATAAAACAATTTACAATTTGACCACTGTGTGAAAAATATTGGTGATTGTCCGCCGTATCCATCGGACTGGGGCAGTTCCACTCTCCCAACCTCGGAGGTCCGGTTCCAGTGATACCAGTGTTCATCACAACTGGGTTGCAGTCGATGACCATGACATCTTCTGTGCCTTGTCACCCCCTTCACTCTGCACGAAGTGTTGTAGAACCGCCTTCCTGGCCACTGGATCTCGCTGTTGCTGTCATCCTCCCTGTCTGCGTGCTGGAACAGGCATGTCCCTATCTCACCTGGGTATGAGGCCCAGCGCTTTTTCACCTGGTTTAGCCCACCTGTCGAAGCGGTGTACCGGGGAGTGACCGCTGTCAAGCACACAGCTTCTTGGAGCTACGGGTGAGAGCTGAGTGTCCGGTGGAGACAAAAGGTGAGAGAGCTGCCCCGGAATGGACATGACAAGTCCCTTCGGCAGAGGTGCTAAGTGTAAGCATAGGTCTGTGTGTGTGAGAGAGAGATTATTGAGTGTTTGTGTTTGTCTTTGTGTGTGTGAGTATATGTGAGTGTGTGTCTGTGTGTTTGAGTGCAAGTGTGTCCTTTTCTGCATGTGTGAGAGAGTGTGTGTTGGTGTGTGAGTGTGTGTATGAGAGTGTCTGTGTGTATGTGCGTGCCTGTGTGTGTGTGTGTGTGTGTGTGTGTGTGTGTGTGTGTGTGTGTGTGTGTGTGTGAGAGAGAGAGAGAGAGCGAGAGAGAGTGTGTGTGAGTGTGTGTGTGTATGTGAGTGTGAGAGTGTGTGTGTGTACCTGTGTGTGAGAGTGTGTGAGCATGTGTGTGTGTGTGTGTGGTGGGGGGGGGGTGTGTGGGGGGGTGGTTGCTGGTGGTTATGTGTGTTTGTGTATCTGTTTGCACTGGGTGGTAATTTGTGAAACGTTTCCCATTAAACATGTATAAATGTTACTATGAAGCAACAATGATCTTTTTCTCACTTTATAAAATGTTCAGTTCATTTGGGCCAAGTTCTGATGGCTTTGAAAGCCTAAACTAATGCAATAATAATGACTTGTGTGTTAGCTCGAGTCTACAGCAATCAGCCTGCAAAACAGCATGCTAACGCAACTGAAGAAATCATCAGAAAAAGCTTTTGCTTTGAGTAAATCGCCTTGCCTTTTAAATTAGTTCTCCTTCCCAAGCTCCGTGATGTATGAAGATAAAAACCCATAACAAAATAAAAGTGTGCATCTTGCTGTTTGAACGTCTGCGGTTATGGTGACTTTATCTTCCTACTGTACTTTTTAAAATGATTGCACTGCAGTCAGGGCCTGAGTGTTGAGGCTCACCTCTGAGTCAACCAGCAGCTGGAGCTTGCTGGTTGATTTAAAATTTATGAAACTGACCTAAAACGAGAAGCTGAGACTTTTGCTGTCAGACAGAACTGGCAAAGTACGTCTGTGATGTGTCAACTCTGGCGTTTAAAAATATATAGCCTTTCGGATTGGTGTATTTATGTAACACAGACACACACACATGACAGACAGAGAGACACAGACATACACACACTCACACAGGCACATACACACATAGACACACTCACACATGTACACAAACACACACTCACTCACTCACACACAACACACAGACAGACACACACACACACATACATACACACACTCACACACAACACACAGACTCTCACACACACACACACACATACATACACACACTCACACACAACACACAGACTCTCACACACACACACACACACACACACACACACTCACACACAACACACAGACAGACGCACATGCACACAAACACACACACACACACACACACACTCATAGACAGTGGGCAGATCATGAAGCATAACTTCAGGAAAAATGCAATGAAATGACACTCCTGCACTTGTTGACATCCAAATGGGAGATCTGTTGGAAAAAAACAGCCAACGGGTCACTTGTTTGGTCTGGAATCCCCAGTGTGTGACAGTGTGACTGGAAAACACTGGTGGTTCCAATCAGATTAAACCAGGACATCATACCAAAATAAATAAGTTGCTTTTCAACAAGGGATTTAGCTCCTGCCACTGTCTCTAGGGGGCTGGACAGGAGATTCTGTGGCCAGGAAAGAGAAGCTAGGATGATGTGTAGCCTCCCAGTGCTAGGGTCCAGGATGTCTCACAGCGGGTGCAGAAGATTCTGAAGAGGGAGGGTGTGCAGCCAGACGTTGTGGTGCACAATATACTTGTGGGAAGGTTTGCTACAGCTGTTGGCGAGGGTTGAAACTAATTTGGCGAAAGGACGGGAACCGGAGTGATAGGACTGGGGATGGTGCAGTTGGTATACAAGTTGATCCAGTGTGTCGTGAGACTGTGAGAATGGACTTGCAAATGATGGGGCAAACTTGCAGTCAGTGGGAAGTGTAACATGGGGGTAAAATTGAAAAGGGCGATGAACTCAGGACAGAAAGTGTTATGTTTGAATGCATGCAGTATACAGAATAAGGTAGATAATCTTGTAGTGCAGTTAGAGATTGGCAGGTACAATGTTGTGGGCATCTCTGAATCACGGAAAATCATAGTTGGGAGCTCAACATCCAAAGATACACCTTGTATCAAAAGAACAGGCAGGTAGGTGGAAAGGGTAGGGTGGCTCTGGGGTAAAAAATGAAATCAAATCATTAGAAAGATGTGTCATTAGATCAGAAGATGTAGAATCCTTGCGGGTAGAATTAAGAAACTGCAAGGGTAAAAAGATGCTGATCGGAGCTCTATTTTGGCCATTGACCAATAGCCAGGATGAGGAATATAAATTTCAATGGGAAACAGAAATGGCATGTCAAAAAGGCAATGTTATGATAGTCACAGAGAATTTCAATATGCAGGTAGATTGGGAAAACTAAGTTGATGCTGGATCCTGAGAGATGGAATTTGTAGAATGTCTACAAGATGGATTTTTTTCAGCAGCTTGTGGTTGAGAACACTATGGGAAAGAGAGTTGTGGATTGTGTGTTGTGTAATGAATGAGATTTTATTAGGGAGCTTAAGGTAAAGGAACCCTTTAGAGGCCGTGATCATAATATGATAGTCTGAGAGGGAAAAGCTGAAGTCAGATGTATCAGTGTTACAGTGGAGTAAAGGGAATTATAAAGGCAAGAAAGAGGAGCTGGGTGAAGTTGATTAGAAGCGGACTCTAGCAGGGATGATAGCAGGACATTAATGACTGGAGTTACTGGGGCCAATTTGGAAAAAGCAGGAAGATACATCCTAAAGACGAAGAAGTATTCTAAAGGTAGGATGAGACAATGAGAGGTGACAAGGGAAGTCAAAGACAGCATAAAAGCAAATAATTTAGCAAAAATTCGTAGCAAGTTAGACAATTGGGAAGCTTTTAAAAACTAACAGAAGTCAACTGAAGAAATCATAAGGAGAGAAAAGATGAAATATGAAGGTAAGCTAGCCAGAAATATCAAAAAGGATACAATAGATTTTTTTTAGATGTGTAGAGTAAAAGTGAGGCAAGAATGCCGCTGGAGAGGCAGTAATAGAGGACAAAGAAATGGCAGATGAACTTAATAAATATTTTGTGTCAGTCTTCACTATGAAAGACATGAGTGGTATGCCAGAAATTCAAGAGTGTCAGGGACAGACATGAATGTAGTTGCTATTGCTACGTAGAATGTGTTTGGGAAGCTGAAAAGGTTGAAGGTAGATAACTGGACTGGACCAGATGGACTATACCTCATGGTACTGAAAGCAGGAGCTGAAGAAATCATGGAGTAATAATCTTCCAACAATCACAGGATTCTGGAATGGTTCCCGAGATCTGAAAATTTGTAAATGTCACTACACACTTTAAGAAGGGGTCGAGGGGAGGGGTGCAGAAGAAAGGGAAATTATAGGCCAGTTAGCCTGACCTCAGTGGTTGGGAAAGTGTTGACGTCCATTATTAAGGATGAGGTTTCAGGTTGGAGGTGCATGATAAAGTAGACCAATTTTAGCATGGTTTCCTTTGGGGGAAATCTTGCCTGACGAATCTGTCAGAATTCTTTGAGGAAATAACAAGAAGAATGGACAAAGGAGAATCAGTATATGGATTTTCAGAAGGCCTTTGACAAGGTGCCGCACATAAGACTGCTTAACAAGATAAGAACTCATGTTATTGCAGGAAAGGTACTAGCATGGATAGAAGATTGGCTGACTGCTGGAGGCAAAGAATCAAAGTAAAGGAGGCCAATTTGGTTGGCTGCCAGTCATAAGTGGTGTTCCGCAGGGGTTGGTATTGGGACCATTTCTTTTCATGTTATACATCAATTATTTGGATGACAGAATTGATGGCTTTGTGACCAAGTTTGCAAATGACACATGGATAGGTGGAGGGTCAGGCAGTGTTGTGGAAGCAGGGAGTCTGCAAAAACACTTCGACAGATTAGGGAGAATGGGCAAAGAAACTGCACATGGAATATAATGTAGAGAAGTGTATGGTCATTCACTTGGGTAGAATAAATAAAGGAATAGACTATTTTCTAACTGGGGAGAAAATTCAAAAATCAGAGGTACAAAGGGACTTGGGAGCCCTTGTGCAGGATTCCTTAAAGGTATATATATATATATATATAATATACAGTGTACTATATAATACAACTACTGTATAGACATCCACAGCATTATAAATTGTTAAATTGGTTAAATTGTCCCATTCGTGCCTAAAAGAATTAATCGCTGTGGAATCTTTCGTACTTTTATTGGATAACATCTTTCCTGACAAGGGAGGTCACTCTACTTGGCAGGTGAGACTTGTGGCTCTGAAAACCATCTCAAGCTCTGGGGCCTCACTAGAGGCTCTTATTAATCCTTTTATTGCTTGCTTTATGATTTGATCTTTCCTCATCCTCAACATCATCCTACGAATCCTCTGTTTCGCATCTCCATTGACTCCATTCTTTTTGGACTTCCATTCATCCAGCTGGGCTTTGGTCTTTGTAGCTACTCTTACAAGCAACTTTTCATCTCCCACTTGAAGTTCATACGATAGCCTTAATGCACACAGAGTAGACTCTGGTTCTTTAAACTCAGAAAATCTGAAAGCTTGCAACTTTCCTGAAGCTCCTTGAACTCTCTTCCTGCTTAAAACCAAGCCATATTTCACAAGTGACTGTCTGATTAACATATCAGAAGCTTTCTCAGATACGTTGCCGACAAAAACTGTTGTAGTTGGACCGCTGCTTTCATCACTTTGACAATTCCTCTGAGCAGCACGGTCCTTCCTTGGTCCAATATGCTTTCCAACCGGAGTCACAGAGGCTGGCACCAGCATCTGTTTGCCAGTGGTTTATTGTGTACAGCATGGAGACTGTTGTGGCCTCTCATCCAGCACTTTCCTTCATTCATTTTCAGTTGACTCTATTGCAGAGGATGTGGCATGCAAATGCTGGACGGATCGCCGATGAATTTGTAGTTGTCTCAGCCACACACATCCCCACAATGCTGGCCTTCCTGTTTTTACCACATACACGCCCAATGTGGCTTGTTGGTTGTTATATTTCACTGTTAGAAATGTCATTCCCACAGGAATTATCTTTTCTCCAGTATAAGCTCTTTGTTGGATGTCTGCAGTCTTCAGTTTAGCATCTTTGAATGCCATTCAAATTCATTTTGTAGAATGACTGAAACAGCCAAGCCAGTGTCCAATTCCATTTTAATTAATTTGCCATTCATTTCTGGTGTAAGCCATGTTGCTTGCCTATTGCTAGTTTTCACATTCTAAATCTCATTATTATCAGAGTTTTCATCAACAGCATGCAGATTAGTGCTCCTTTTGAAACTGCAGCTTGACCTTTTATCTTCTTCTCTTCCCTGTGCAGTCTATTTATTTTTGCCGGCCTAGCATGCTCGTTGTATGTGTCCTACTTTGTGGTATTTTCTGTAAGTTTCACCTTTAAAACTACATTGGTCTGGTGTATGTGAGCCTCTGCCACAATGGTAACACAACTTGTTATAACTGGCCAGGCCAGTTTCTGTTTAGATTCCGCAATTTTGTTCATGTTCACTTTCATTACTGACTACAACTGATTGCATCTCTTTCTGCAGTTTCCATCAATACAGCAATTTCAATTGCTCTTTTAAATGTAAGTTATGATTCAGTAGGAAGGTTACTGAAGGTTTTCTTGCAAGATTTCACAAACTAAACTATCTCTCAATACATCGTTAAGCCCATTATCAATCTGACAATGCTCAGAAAACTTCTTCAATTTAGCCACACATGCTGAAATGAGCTCTCCTTCTTTTTGATCTGCTTGTGAAACCTAAGGTTCCAAGGTTGTCAAACCGAGGAGTGGTAGTGGGGACAAGCTCCCACTACCTAAAAGTGCTCCTCATGGCATGCGACTCAAATAGCCTCTGACAACCAAGTCCAACTCCCGGCCTTCTCGTGTGGCTTAGCCTCTAAGCCTGGCGGAACTGTTTCTACTGACAGGAGAAGGGGCGAAGGCGGGTCCTGATGCCTTAAAACCAGTGCTTCAGGTAGATGGAGCTCGTCAGTCTGGGAAGGCAGTCCATCTAAGAGAGGGAAACTCTGATTTCAAACCTCTGCTGCCTTGCGGCCATGCCCACTCATGGGAAAGGCTTCAGGAGTAAACCCTGAGGACAAATCCGGAGCTGGAGTCCCTAAGGCAGTCCGATGTTGCCTTCAACCTCATTCTGGCAACTCCTGCGATGACACTGGTGCCAAGCTATATCGGCCCTTGCCCTTCCCTTGGACAACACCAGTGTTGTGGAGAGGGGAGACTTGCTGCATGGGCAACTGCCGGTCTTCCATACAACCTTGCCCAGGCCTGCTCCTTGGAGAATCCAGGCGCAGATCCATAGTCTTGTGAGACTAACGGATGCCACACATACAAAACCTGAGGTGTTCTGCAATCATCAATGGTTTCAGTTCTATGTGTTCCTGCATTGTTTTCATGATATCAGCAAAGATCATTTTGACTGGTTTAGTTGGAACAGTTAAACTATGAAGCATCAGTATGCCTTTAACCCCAGTGCTCCCAGCAAAATTGGTACTTGTTTCTTACTGGCTATTCAATTTGCTTTAAATAGAACTGTTCAATCTGTTCAGTATATAATACATATTCCAACTATCTTTTATGCAATCAAGCGTATCAGTCTTTCAGATATAGCCAGCCATTTCTGCTCTTTTTTATGATTACTATTACTGGTACTCACCGTTTATGAACCTGTGAAATCTTCCATTTTTTTCCTTTTTTTACTCAATCATCTTTCCTTTCGTGAAGAAAATGTGTGTGTGTGTTTTTTTTTAAATTTACTGTTTCTTACTGTGCTTTTTTATAAACTTGAACGTCTCACTGCTCTTCAATAGGCAGGTCGTCGTCTTGGATTTGTTTAGAAGTTCCCCTTCATCACTGTTATGTGTTGTCACTCCAAAACATAAAAACTAATTCAAAGCAAAACAACTGAGCCACATGATGTGAGTCTTTATTCATTTTTACTTCAAGCAAGGCACGTACATATCAAGTGGTGGTGTGATGATATGTGCTATTTGCGTACTTTTACAGATAACCCAATGCATTATGTAAACAACAAAGAATGCTTAATCAAATGATATATTTGCAACATTACTCCAATATTACTGAAATATTAAATACACAACATCAGGGACCAAAGTGCACAGCCTTAGAATAGAGTGACATCCATTTAGAAGAGTGATGAGAAAGAATTTCTTTAGCTAGAGGGTGGTCAATCTTTGGAATTCATTGTCATGGGTAGCCACCGAGGCCAAGTTATTGAGTATATTTAAAGTAGAGGTTGATAGGCTCTTGATTAGTCAGGGCATCAGAGGTTTCAGGGACAAGGCAGGAGAATGGGGTTGAGAGAGTGTACGGTAGTTAATTGCTCCATTCCAGAGAAGCGATTGGTTTGGTTCATGGGAGGGGCTGTTCAAGATGGTGAGCATGGCATCAAAAGAAGAATAGAGATGGCAAAAGACACCTTTACAAGAATGAAGAGTATACTGACCAACACTAAACTAGGCATGACAACCTGCCTCAGAGTACTGAAATGTTACGTTTATCCAGTTACATTATATGGATAAGAATGTTGGACAATATCTAGCAACATGAGGAAACGAATTGAAGCAGCAGAGATGTGGTTTTTGAGGAGGGTGCAAAGAATATCATGGACGAAACAAATATCACCGAATTATAGGAAAGACGTCAGCAAAATAAAGAGAGTACAGAGAAGATTTACTAGAATGTTACCTGGGTTTCATCACCTAAGTTACAGAGAAAGGTTGAACAAGTTGGGTCTTTATTCTTTGGAACGTAAAAGGTTGAGGGGGGACTTGATAGAGGTATTTAAAATTATGAGGGGGATAGATAGAGTTGACATGGATAGGTTTTTTCCATTGAGATTCAAACAAGAGGACACGAGTTGAGAGTTAAAGGGCAAAAGTTTAGGGGTAACATGAGGGGGAACTTCTTTACTCAGAGAGTGGTAGCTGTGTGGAACGAGCTTCCAGCAGAAGTAGTTGAGGCAGGTTCTATGTTGTCATTTAAAGTTAAATTGGACAGCTATATGGACAGGAAATGAATGGAGGGTTATGGGCTGAGTGCAGGTCGGTGGGACTAGGTGAGAGTAAGAGCTCGGCACGGACTAGAAGGGTCGAGATGGCCTGTTTCCCTGCTGTAATTGTTATATGGTTATATGTCATGAACAGAGCAAGCACAAAAAGAGAAATAAAGTATGAGATCATGAAAAGGCAACGTAACTTCATTGGACATGTGATTAGGAAAGAGGAGTTAGAATGCACGGTAATTATGGAGAAGATTGAAGGGGAGAAAGCAAAGGGAAGGCAAAGACAAATGATGATGGAGACAACAGCCAGAGAACTAGAAATGAATAGCAATGAATTGATCCACTTGACCCGAAACAGGAGTGTGTGGGCCATGGCAGTCAAAGCTCAAACTGGGCATGGCACCTGATGATGATGGTGATGAGCACGGCATCTGGGACTGAGTGGGTTGTCATCAAGCCATGGTGGGTAAGACCAACAAGGGCTCCAGCGACTGCTAGCGGCCAAGGACAAGGGCCATTACTTAGGCAGTGACTGAAAATGATGGAGTAGACTCGCTGAACCAAGTGGCCTAGTTCTGCTCCTACACATTATTGTCTTATTGAGTTCCATGCTCTCCCCAAAACCACATGTGATTCCTCCGGGTGCTCTGGTTTCCTCCCACTGTCGAGGACGTACAAGTTAGAAATAGCTGTGGGTAAGTTATGTTGACACCAGAAGTGTAGAGACACTTGAGGGCTATTCTAACACAATACTGTTGATGCAAGTGATGCAATTCACTGTGTTCCACTGCCTGTGACAATTAGTGCTAATCTTTAGATTAATTTATCGTTAACTTGTCAGGCTTTATATTGAGCAGAGACAAGGATTTGTAGATTTGCCACTGAGCTTTCAAACATGCCTCACAAACAGAAGTTTTTTTTGTAGTTGTACCTAGATGACAATCACAGGATTAAATACAAAATGTCCCATTCTACCATCCACTAAATCTCCTACTGTCAACCCCACACTAATCCAGCTACAGATTTAAACTTTATTTCAATTGAAGAATACATTTGGAACTAACTTTGTCCCCACCTTGTGGAACACTATCGAAATTAATGCTTTCTGTTCAACAAGGTCTTCCAACCACTTCCAAAACTGCTAATATACAAAATAATCGCTATATTGTTAAATTTCACTCTGTTTTTATAGTTGAGCTCTGTCACCTGGAACAGATTTGAAGAAGTAAAGTACACATGTGTTGAATTATATTCATGCTAATCTACAGCTGGGGTGTCCCTGACCTTAAAAGCACTTAATAGTTATTGCAAATTAACGGAACAATCTCAAAATCTTAACTTAACTAAATCTTAACTTAAGCAATTAATTAATTTAAAAATATTTAAATTAGCTTGAGTCTATGGACTTGTACGGCAGTTGAATGCTCTCAGAATCAAAATCATATGCTGTGGAATTTGTTGCTTTGTCACAGCAGTACAAGGCAATAGAAAATACTATAAATTACAATAAGAAATATGTAATTGTAAGGGGTTTCCTTTTTTATGTCACTGCGTAGTCTAATTAAAATGGCTTCTTTGTTATGTTATAATTGAAAGGGCCTCTTTGTTATGTTAACTGCTGAGGAAGTCCTCTCGCTAGCAGTTTGTTTGGATCATGTTACTGATAAGAAAATGTTACGAACCAATTGGGATAGTTGTTATGCTTTCTGTGTGTCTGTAAGATATTGTATGCGTGGGTTTTTGGGGAGAAGGTGAGAGAGAGAGACAGAGGATGGATCAGGTGCAGTGAATCTGCCAACATGGTTGGACCCTGAGCAGGAGTCCGAGGTCCAGGGTGTTCGGCGAGGAGAGGAGACGGAGACGGACTCGTGTGGAGCGTCTGGTCGACCACCATTGTTGGTCCCAGGCGGCAGGTCGAGGTGGTCCGAGGGGATCGCAGGGTGAAGAAGAAGGTCCTTGAGCTCCAACGGTTTTTGTGCACGAAGAGATTGAACTTTGATAAGTGGGACGCCTTTTATATTTTATTCTCTATTAATTATATAGTTCCAGTAATATCTATAAACTGTAAATCATTTAATCGTATCTGGTGTATTGTCTGTTATTTGGGCAGGGTGGGGTATATCACACAGCATCCACACAAACTAATTACTCAGCTTGGCGGGGCCGAGGGCTGTTTTCCTAGACGACAACGAGCCGAGCAACCCTGAGGCTGGCCGGGGGGCTACGTAAGTTTAAAATAAATAAGTTGTGCAAATAGAGAGAAAAATAGTGGAACATGTTCATGAGTTGATTCGTTGCCCTTTCAGAAATCTTACGGCAGGGGAGAAGAAGTTGTTGAGTTTGGGTCTTCAGACGTCTGATGATAAAAAGAGGGCACATCCTCAACGATGGGGGTCTTTAATGATGGATGCTGCCTTTTGATGATGTCCTTGCTGGTGGGGAGGCTAGTACCCATGATGGAGCTGACTGAGTTTGCAACTCTCTGCAGCTTCTTCTGATCCTGTGCAGTGGCCCTTCTGACTGGACGGTGATGCAACCAGTTAGAATGCTCTCCACACTACGGCTGTAGAAATTTGTTAGAGCATTTGGTGCCTCTACCAAATCTCCTCAAGCTCCTGATGAAATACAGCCGCTCTCTGTGTTTGCATACAATTCTCTTGTTTTGCGATCTAAAGGTTCTTTGGAAGTCAAGGATGAGCCATTGAACTTACTGCTTACATTACAGGAGTGGAAAATGAAGAAGAAAGAAGGCAAAGAAAAGAGAAAGGAAAAAAGCAGCTGAAGTCATCTCATGCATAGACTGGAGATAACATAAATCCCAGTGATAACAATTATCCTATAAAACAGCCAAATTCAACTGCCGTGACACCTTCTACTGAAAACGAAGAAATTTCTAGAGAAGTGCAGAATTCCACCATAATTACTGGAAATTTCACTGAGCAATAGATGATTATATGACAACACAAGCAAGCATGTGAAAGTTAAACTACAAGATTCCATGCACCAATACGTTGATGCACTTGCATTTTGTGGTTGTGTCAGTTAGATTTTCCTGGAAAGTTCACCAGCAAGAAATTTGCTAAAGGTGAATTAGTCACAGAAGCAGATTCTGGTGCTTTGATCACTGCTGTCAAAGGCTTTTGGACAGTTTTTAAATGTCTCATAATCAAAATCACTTGAAAACAAAATCTAAAGAGTTTAAAATAAAAATGATTGCATATACAAGTGAAAACATAGGACTGTGCCATTCATCAGGGCTGTTTTTCTCACTCCCATTTTCTTGTCTTCTCCCTGCAATCCTTCACCCCTTTAGTGTGGTTGGTCTATTTGTTATGCACCGTGTCGTATGATGTGGGTCATCATGATCTTTCCATGACCGTGATTGTCCTTGGCAAAATTTTCTACAGAAGTGGTTTGCCATTTCCTTCTTCTGGGCAGTGTCTTTACAAGATGGTGACCCCAGCCATCATCAACACTCTTCAGAGATTTTCTGCCTGGCATCAGTGGTCGCATAACCAGGGCTTGTGATCTTCACCAGCTGCTCGCACAACCATCCACCATCAGCTCCCATGGCTTCATGTGACCCTGATTGGAGGGGGGGGGGGCGGGGGTGCTAAGCAGGTGCTACACCTTGTTCAAGGGTGACCTGCAGGCCTGCGGAGGGAAGGAGCATCTTACACCTCCATTGGTGGCGACATATCATCACACCACCACCCCGAGGAGATTGATAACACAGTGTTCAGACCAAAAATGAAATATTCAGAAACATGAGTTCAAACCCCACCATGTTTGTTGGGAAGTTTTGCACTCTGTTCACTGAATGAATTGGTACTAAAAGGCTAGTGATCAAAGCCAATACATCTTTCCTCAAGTAAGGAGACCAGAACTATGTGCAGTACTCGAGGTGCAGCCTCACCAATACCCTGCTCGGTTGCAGTATAACCTCCCTGCTCTTAAATTCATTCTCCCTAGCTGTGATGGACAATGGACCATTTGCCTTCCTGGGAAGGGAAGATGCAAGTTGGAGACAGCTGCTAGAAGCAGATAAGCAAGAACAGAGAGTCAATAGTCTTGTTGGTTCCATTATCTCACTCTTCAGCGGGAAAAGATTCTAGGATCCATGAGGTTGTGTGGCAAAAGGTCATGCTGATTTCACTTCCAGGCAAAATTAGCTTCTACGTTAAGACTGTGCCACTTGGCTCCTGGTTCCCATTACAGAGGAAGTAGTTTCACTTCATTCACGTATTGAATCACTTGAGTATTTCAAACTCCTCAATCCTCAGTCAGTCAGGACTCCTCTATGCAGGATGACAAGACTAGTGCACTGCAGTACATTGCTTCTGCCAGGATTCAGTGTTGGAATTATGAGAAGAGATTTTGAAAATTTGTATTGCATTCATTGGAATTTTGAAAATTAAAGAGTGAATTGACTGTAGTTTTTAAGATATAGTTAGAAACCAATTAACTAAATTGTGAGGTCCTATTTATACTGATTAGGATTTTGATTAGGGAACATAAAAATATAAGACATAGGATCAGAATTAGGCCTTTCAGCCCATCAGATCTGCCCTGCTATTTCACCATAGCTGATTTATTTTCCCTCTCAACCCCATTTTCCTGACTTCTCCCCGTAACTTTTAACATCCTTAATAATCAAGAATCTATCAACCTCCACTTTGCACATACCCAATGACTTCTCCTCCTAAGCCGTCTGTGGCAGTGAGTTTCACAGACTCTCCACCCTCTGTTTCAAGAAATTCCAATTAATCTCTGTTCTAATGGGACATCCCTCTATTCTGAAACTGTGCCCTCGACTCCCTCACTATAGGAAACATCTTCTGCACAGCCATTCTTTCTCATCATCACCATCATGAGCCATGTTGTATGACGTTGGTGATCATGGTCTACATCCATGGTAGCTCTTGGCAATTTTTTCTACAGAAGTGGATTGTCATTGCCTTCTTCTGGGCAGTGTCTTTACAAGGCAGGAGATCCCAACTGTTATCAATACTCTTCAGAGATTGTCTGCCTGGTGTCAGTGGTCACATAACCAGGACTTGTGATATGCACCAGCTTCTCATCCGACCATCCACCACCTGCTCCCATGACTTCATATGACTCTGATCATGGGGGCTAATCAGGTGCTACACCTTGCCCAAGGGTGACCTACAAGCTAGCAGAGGGAAGGAGCGCCTTACATCTCCTTTGGTAGAGACGTATCTCCACCCCACCACCCTCCATTCTATGTAAGTCTTTTAATATTCAATATCCCACAAACTACTAGTGAAGAGAGGGCATACTATAATCATAATTTTGACTGGAGTCTCCCATTGGCTGCATCGAAAATGTATTTACAGCATAATTCTTCCCACTATTAGGATAAACAAATTTTGGTTACAGTACTGTGCAAAAGTCTTTGGCACCCGATATTTTTTATATGGTTTCACACAGAGACCTGATCTTAATATCATCTAGGCTGTCTGGAATTACCTGAGAGACAGAAGCAAGTGAGGCAGTCAAAGTCTGCAGAATAAATGTGGCAAGTTCTCCTAGATGCTTAAAACAACCTCCCAGCCAACTTTCTTATAAAACTGCACGACAGTGTACTTATGAAAATTGACGCAGTTTTTTTAAACAAAGGGTGGTCACAACAAATATTCATTTGATTTAGTTCTTTGCTGTTTATAGTAACTTTTTAAATATTTAGAAACTTTTCATTTCATGATTTTTGATGGTATTTTTGCATACAGAATATTCTTACATGTTTTTAAAGATTTTTACTTCTGCACAGTACTGTACATTAATAGAGTGTGGTTAAAAACTGGAACTGTCTTCCAAAGCTGGGATAACTCAGTGCTATGGATAATAGGGAATTTGTTTCAGAACTCCAGTATCCCAGCCTCAGATGCTGTCTGTGTAGAGCTTGCATAGGTTAATTCCAGTAGCTCCAGTTTCTTCCTACATTGTAATTAAAGATTTTCTTCATCTGTCCCATGTGCAGTATAATCAAAGCATACAGTGAAATGTGCTGTTTGTGTCAATGACCAACACAGTCCAAATATGTACTGGGTGCTGCCCACAAGTGTAGACATGCTTCCCGTGCCAATGTAAGATGCCCACAACTTACTGACCCTAACTGCTACGCTACTGTGCCAGGCCTGTTGAGGCCCTCCACCAGTCAGGGTTGGCCATGCATGTTGTGTCCTCGCTGTCTACGTGATGCCATAAGACCATAAGACATAGGAGCAGAATTAGGCCATTCATCCCATTGAGTCTGCTCCACCATTCAATCATGGCTGATCCTTCTTTTGTCTCCTCCTCAACCCCACTTCCCGGCCTTCTCCCTGTAACCCTTGATGCCATGTCCAATCAAGAACCTATTAATCTCTGCTTTAAATACACCCAACCACCTGGATTGCACAGCTGCACATGGCAACAAATTCCACAAATTCACCACCTTTTGGCTAAAGAAATTTCTCTCATCTCTGTTTTGGAAGGGCCCCTTTCTATCCTGAGGCTGTGCCCTCTTGTCTTACACTCTCCCACGATGGGAAACATCCTTTTCACATCCACTCTGTCCAGGCCTTTCAACATTCGGAAGGTTTCAAAGAGATCCCCCCTCATCCTTCTGAATTCCAGCAAGTGCAGACCCAGAGACATCAAACGTTCCTTATATGATAACCCTTTCATTTCTGGAATCATCCTTGTGAACCTCCTCTGGGCCCTCTCCAATATCAGCAAATCCTTTCTAAGATGAGGGGCCCCAAACTGTTCACAATACTCAAGGTGAGGCCTCACCAGTGCCTTATAAAGGCTCAGCGTCACACCCTTATTCTTGTATTGTAGAACTCTTGAAATAAATATTAATATGGCCTCTGCCTTTCTCACCACCGACTCAACCTGCAAGTTAACCTTTAGGGTGTTCTGCACAAGGACTCCCAAGTCCCTTTGCATCTCAGATTTTTGGATTTTCACCCCGTTTAGAAAATAGTCTGCACATTTATTTCTACTACCAAAGTGCATGACCATGCATTTTCCAACATTGTATTTCATTTACCACTTTCTTGCCCATTCTCCTAATCTGTCTAAGTCCTTCTGCATCCTACTTGTTTCCTCAACACTACTTGCCCCTCCACCAATCTTTGTATCATCTGCAAACTTGGCAACAAAGACGCCTATTCCATCATCTAAATCATTTATATACAGCATAATAAGAAGTGGTCCCAGCACTGACCCCTGTGGAACACCACTAGTCACTGGCAGCCAACCAGAAAAGATCCTTTTATTCCCACTCGCTGCCTCCTACCAATCTGCCAATGCTCTAACCATGTTAGTAACTTTCCTGTAATACCATGAGCTCTTAACTTGATAAGCAGCCTCATGTGTCGCACCTTGTCAATGGCCTTCTGAAAGTCCAAATATACAACATCCACTGCACCCGCTTTATCTATCCTGCTTGTAATCTCCTTAAAGAATTCCAACAGGTTCACCAGGCAGGATTTTCCCTGAAGGAAACCATGCTGACTTTGTACTATCTTGACCTGTGTCACCAAGTACTCCATCACCTCATCCTTAACAATTGACTCTAATATTTTCCCAACCAATGAGGTCAATCTAACTGGTCTATAAATTCCTTTCTGCTGTCTTCCTGCTTTCTTAAAGAGTGGAGTGACATTTGCAATTTTCCAGTCTTCTGGCACCATGCCAGAGTCCAATGATTTTTGAGAGATCGTTTCTAATGCCACCACAATCTCTAATGCTACCTCTTTCAGAACCCTAGGGTGCAGTTCATCTGGTCTGGGTGACTTACGTACTCTTAGGTCTTTCAGATTTTTGAGCTCCTTCTCCCTTGTAACTGCACCCACTTCTCTTCCTTAACCCACTACAATGTAAGTGTGTGATACACAAGTCAGTACGCAAGCCAAAGTATTACGATATAGAGAGCTCTGAGGTCTATCTACTGATTTTCGATATGGAGAGCAAGCTGGTGCCCAGGTAGCAGGCTCCCCCTCTCCACACATCTGATAAACCCAAAGGACAGCAGAGACCGATACAGTTTGGCACCTGCAGCGTCACAGGAGTTGCCAGTCAGCGTTGAACTCAACGTAGGATTGCTTTAGGGACTCCAGCTCTGGATTTTTCCCTCAGGGTTTACCCCAAAACCCTTCCCCATGAGTGCGTAGAGCAGCATGGCAGTAGAGGTTTGAGATGAGTTCTCTTTCTCCTAGATGAGCTGCCAGCCATGACTAACGAGCCTCACCTGCCCAGTGACTGGTTTTAAGGTGTCAGTAACCCACCTTTGTCCTTCCTCCTGACAGGAGAAACGGTTCCACCGGGCTTAGTAGCTAAGGCCAGGAGCTAGACTTGCTTGTCAGAGGCTATTTGAGATGGATGCCATTGGGAGCATTTAATGGACAGTGGGAGCTTGTTCCCATTAACCACCCCTCCCCACCGGTTATGACAACCTCAAGGAACTATTTATGTGTGCCACCCTATTGTCATGTTTCTTGCCACGGGCACAGTGTATAGAAACATAGAAAATAGAAAACCTACAGAACAATACAGGCCCTTCGGCCCACAATGCTGTGCTGAACATGTCCTTACTTTAGAAATTACCTAGGGTTACCCACAGCCCTCTATTTTTCTAAGTTCCATGTACCTATCCAGGAATCTCTTAAAAGACCCTATTATATCTGCCTCCACCTCCACCGCTGGCACCCATTCCACGCACTCACCACTCTCTGCGTAAAAAAACTAACCCCTGACATCTCCTCTGTACCTACTTCCAAACACCTTAAAACTGTGCCCTCTTGTGCTAACCACTTCAGCCCTGGGGAAAAGCCTCTGACTATCCACACGATCTATGCCTCTCATCATCTTATACACCTCTATCAGGTCACCTCTCATCCTACGTCGCTCCAAGGAGAAAAGGCCAAGAATCACTCAACCTATTCTCATAAGGCATGCTCCCCAATCCAGACAACATCCTTGTAAATCTCCTCTGCACCCTTTCTATGGTTTCCACATCCTTCCTGTAGTGAGGCAACCAGAACTGAGCACAGTCCTCCGAGTGGGGCCTGACCAGGGTCCTATATAGCCGCAACATTACCACCCAGCTCCTAAACTCAATCCCACGATTGATGAAGGCCAATACACCGTATGCCTTCTTAACCACAGAGTCAACCTGCGTAGCAGCTTTGAGTGTCCTATGGACTCGGACCCCAAGATCCCTCTGATCCTCCACACTGCCCAGAGTCTTACCATTAATACTATATTCTGCCATCATATTTGACCTACCAAAATGAACCACCTCACACTTACCAGGGTTGAACTCCATCTGCCACTTCTCAACCCAGTTTTGTGTGCTATCAATGTCCCGCTGTAACCTCTGACAGTCCTCCACAACATCCCCAACCTTTGTGTCATAAGCAAATTTACTAACACTTCCCTCCACTTCCTCATCCAGGTCATTTATAAAAATCATGAAGAGTAGGGGTCCCAGAACAGATCCCTGAGGCGCACCACTGGTCTCCAACCTCCATGCAAAATATGACCCCTCTACAAACACTCTTTGCCTTCTGCGGGCAAGCCAATTCTGGATCCACAAAGCAAGGTCCCATGGATCCCATGCCTCCTTACTTTCTAAATAAGCCTTGCATGGGAACCTTATCAAATGCCTTGCTGAAATCCATATATACTACATCTACTGCTCTACCTTCATCAATGTGTTTAGTATAAATGCTATGAAGTACCAGCCTACCCGCCATCAAGGACACATACAGTACGCAGAAAGGTGCCGATAACATCATGAAGGATCCCACCCACTCTGCTCATGGACTGTTCGTCCTACTCCCATCAGGGAAGAGGCTATGTAGCATCCACAGTATGACCATCAGACTCAAAAACAGTTACTTTCCCCAAGCAGTAAGGCTGATCAACACCTCCACCCACTAACCCACCCCTCTAAACCTCCACCCACCATTACTTGATCATTTCCTGTCAGTCATCTTATGTAGAGACACCTCTGTGACTATACATAAGATAGCTTATGTACTGTAGATAGAGAGTGACTGTACAGTATGTCCACTTTGGAGGTACAATCAATGTGTATATAAGTTATCTTATGTATTTATATTTGTTGTGCTTTTTTAAATTATTGTGTTCTTTATCTTATTGTGTTTTTTGGTGCTGTGTCAGACCTGGAGTTGCAATTATTTTGTTCTCTGTTGCACTTGTGTACTGGAAATGACATTAAACAATCTTGAATTTTGAAAATTAGCTATTTGCACAGAACATTACAAACATGACAAACACATAGTGAGTTAGCATAAACTTAAATTAACATAAATTATATACGATCTACGTGACAAAATAAACCTAATGATATCAGTGAATGTTGTGAGGGAGGAAAGGAGATACAGTCTGAGGTAGTGTGAGGGTTTCTCACATCAGTTCAAGAACTTGGTGGCAATGGAGATAAATGTCCCGAAGATGTGGGTCTTGGTAGGATAATTGGCCATTGTATCTTACCCCTAGTGTACATATATATGAATGGTGGGATCTAGAGGAGCAACATTTAATTGATGGAAGAACAAATTGGGTTAGGAATGGATTAGTGGTTGATGGTTGGTGCTTACTGTGGTCCGAATGGCCTGTTTCCCTGCTGTACCTCTTTACGTTTCTACAAATCTGAATGGTGGTTGATGCCAAGACGGCTCTGGGAGTTAAATCTGGGATTAATGAAATGCGTGGCATATTAAGAGGCACGGGTCTCTAAAGTTCTTGCTGATCTCACCGACCCAACCCCAATGGACTCAAAAGTGGGTGGTGGGGTGGAGATATGGTTCTACCAAAGGAGGTGTAAGGTGCTCCGTCCCTTCGTTAGCCTGCAGGTCACCCTTGAGCAAGGTGTAGCACCTATTTAGCCCCCGATCAGGGTCATGTGAAGCCATGGGGGCATGTGGCAGATGATCATATGAGTAGTTGGCGCATATCACAAGTCCTGTTTGTGCGACCACTGGTAACAGGCAGACAATATCTGAAGAGTACTGATAATGGCTGCGGCCACCTGCCTTGTAAAGGCACTGCCCAGAAAAAGGCAATGGCAAGCCACTTCTGTAGAAAAATTTGCCAAGAACAATCACGGTCATGGAAAGACCATGATCGCCCACATCATATGACACGGCACATAACAATGATATGACTGAGAGGGGACAAGCTGAGCAACCCATCCATGGAATAAACAAAGAGCAGCTTTTATAGTTTGGAGCAAACTGTTGCCCTACAACCATCCCATAGCCAAGATCATACAATAGTAACTTTGTAATTAGTTCTTCCCCCGTCCCTTCCATTCCTGATGAAGGGTATCCCAAAATGTTGATGGTTTATTCCTCTCTGTAGATATTGCCTGATCTGCTGAGTTCCTCCAGAATTGTGTGTGTGTGTGTGTGTGTGTGTGTGTGAGCTATCCTGGATTTCCAGTATGTGTGTGTGTGTGTGTGTGTGTGTGTGTGTGTGTGAGCTATCCTGGATTTCCAGAATCTCTTGTGTTTGAGATTAGTTTCCTGTCATTAATGATTTTCACAATAAGTTGAAATTTCAGCCCTCTTATTGACTGGGTTTTACAGGAATTCTTGATGCTGTGACCTCTGACCTTGAAAAAGGGTACATCATCTCAACCTTTACCACAATAAAAGTTAACTCTTTAATGGTGATGAAAAGAAAGACTTACTTTTGTCTGCCTGGTACTGTGTAGTAATGTTGAACAAAGCCCTGGTCAGATCACATTTCCAATACTATAACCCTGACGTTATTTCCCACCGCTGTCTGTAAGGAGTTTCGTACATTCTCTCTATGACTGCGTGGGTTTCCTCCGGATGCTCCAGTTTCCTTCCACAGTCCAAAAACGTACCAGTTGATGGGTTAATTGTTGGTTGTAAATTGTCCCATGACTAGGCCAGGGTTAAATCGGGGGTTGCTGGACGGAGTGGCTTGAAGGGCCAGAAGGGTCTACTCCACACTGCACCCTAATAAACAAACAAACAAACAAACAATGACTCTGAAGGAATAATCCATCTATCATTGTCACGAAGACTAATCTACTTACCCACTATGAAAAGGAAAACCAATATATTTACTGATGATGATGATAAGACCCTAAGACCTAGGAACAGAATTAGGCCATTCAGCCCATCGAGTCTGCTCTGCCATTTCATCATGGCTGATTTATGTCTCCCTCAACCCTATTCTCCTGCCTTCTCCTCATAACCTTTGACACCCTTACTAATCAAGAACCTATCAACCTCCAGTTTAAATATATCCAGCGATTTGGCCTCCTGTGGCAACGAATTCAACAGAGTTACCAGCCTCTGGCTAAAGAAATTCCTCCTAATCGCTGTTCTAAATGGACTTTCTAAATGACTAATCTTCTGAAGCTGCGGCTTCTGGTCCTAAAGTCCTCCACATCCTCTCCACGTCCATTCTTTAGAACTTTAGAACTTGAACCTTAGAATATCTTTATTGTCATTGTTCTGGAGCAATGAAACACAGTTTAGCAGCTCAACGTTTTGCAGCATGACAAAGAATATGCACATAAAATAAACTCTAAAACCTCAGGAGTGCAGTCCAAAATTAATAATATATGGATGGGGGGGATAGGACTATTGCACACCTGCCATTCCTGGAAGTGTGATGCATTTAGCTGCCGCCGTCTTAGGAGGGGGCAGGAGAAGGGAAGGGGGTGTTATACATTCCACTGCTTGTGGGTAGAAGCTGTTGTGGAGTCTCTTTGTTTTCACCCTTAGTGCTCTGTATCTCTTCCCAGAAGGTAGAGGGGAAAACAGGTGATGTCCAGGATGAGTGGGATCCTTTGAAATACAAGTAGCCTTCTTTTGAAGTCTGCCAGTATAGATGTCTCTGAGGGAGGGTAATGTGCCAATAACCCGCTCTGCTACCCTCACCACCCGCTGCAAGTCCTTCCTGTTCTGTTCTGTGCAGCTGGCAAACCACACTGCACAGCAATACGTCAGGAGGCTCTCTATAGTTGTCCGATAGAAGTTGATCAGCAGGTGATGAGGGAGGAGACCGTGCTTTAGCTGCCTGGGTCTTTCAATATTCAGTGGGTTTCAATGAGATCCCACACCATTCTTCTAAAATCCAGCGAGTACAAGCTCAGAGCCAGAGAAGATGAGAGAAGAAACCCTGTGGTAACAACAGTAATGCATCCACAGTTAACTGTAGGAGTAACACAACTTCTGTCAGTACCTGGAGTGATGCTCGCAATGTTATTAGTAGGAGTAATATATCCAACGAGAGGAGCAACACACTCTCTGGCGTTGATTGGATATATCACAATGTCCAGACACTAGAGGAAAACCCATAAAAAATTGTTTTGATAAACACAAGAGATTCTGCATGTGCTGGAAATCTAGAGTAACACACACAAAATGCTGAGGGAACTCAGCAGGTCAGCTAGCATCTAGGGAGAGGAATAAACAGTGGACATTTTGGGCAAGACCCTTCATCGGGACTGGAAAGGAAGGAGGAAGAAGCCAGAGTAAGAAGGTGGGGGGTTGGGGAGGGCGGGGGAGAGAAAGGAGGATAAGCTGGTAAGTGATTGGTGAGGCCAAATGAGGGAGAAGGTGTGTGGGTGGGAGAGGGGAATGAAGTGAGAAGCTGGGGGGTGATAGGTGGAAGAGGCATAGGGCTGAAGATGGAGAAATCTGATAGGAGAGGAGAATGGACTACGGGATAAAGGAGAGGAGGAGAGGCACCAAGGCGAGTTGATGGACAGGTCAGAAGAGAAGGCATGCGAGGGGAACCAGAGTGGAGAAAGGAAAAAAGAGAGCAGGTGGAATCATTGGAGAGGAGAGTGGGTAATAAGAGAAAGGGAAGGTGGAAGGGCACTTGAGGGAGGTGGTGGCCAGGGAAAGAGAAGAGAAGGGGTGAGAGTGAGCCAAAATGGAGAATGTAAAGAGAGAGAGAGAGAGAGAGAGAAGCGGAATGAAACAGAAATTTAAAAAAAAAATTGTTTTGAACCTGGATTGTCCTTTGAAGTGACCTTTCTCTGCAGGGGTGCCAAAGGTTGCCCAAAATAGCGACTTTCATTACTGCTGTTCAGATGGCCTTTAACAGGATTGGAGGAATTGGAGCCTGCAGACGCTGTACTACAGGTTTAGTCATATCCTCATGGTGCTTGAGAGTGAAATAAATGGCTCCCGTTGAGAAAGGAAAGAAAGTGGAGTGGTGTACACACGGCAGTATATCATTGCAAAGCATCTCAAACTCATTTCATGGACACAGAGAACTGAGTGCCAGACACAGCTTTCTCAGATATCAATTTTAGTCTTAAAGTGTTTATTCTGTACCATGGAGAAAAGTTCTGTAAGGGCACCAACGGACAAATATTTAATTAATCTTTCGAACAAATGCCTTGACTTTTAACTTTTATATAAGAAAAAACATGTCTTGTGAATTCTACCGGATGTGGTTAAAAGTAAAGGTCGCGGCACATGTTAACACTAAAATCTCATTTGGTTCTTGTGTTCCCAAAGGGCTTTTTAACCACACAACAGCTCAGGAGTAATACTAAAGGTCACTCAATAACGGGTAGGGGCAACTGCAAGGCAGAGGCACTTGTATAAAGAATACCACGCAATATTCTAATCAAGTTCAGCCGGAGACAATCTTTACAATCCTGCTGGACTGAATAGTCTTCAAACAAAATCTATTTAACAGCATATTGGTTAATTTTGTCTATTTGCTTGAAGTTCTGCTTTATTTCCCTTGTGGGTGTCTAGGCTGTCTCCATCTGCTCTGTCTTCTCCAACAGACAAAAGGCCAGGACGATAATCATTACTGAAGCCTCCCTGGTAAGTAAGAGAGGTGCCTTCCTACCCTCATCATCAGTGCTTGAGGGCTGCGGCCGGAGGTTGGGGGTGGGGGTGGGGGTAAGTGTAACTGGGTGAAGCATTCACCAGTTCTCTTTGCCCTCATGACCACAAATAGCAATGTGAAAGTGACCAGTTAATTAAAACCCTTCCCAAAAAGTTAGGGTGAGACTCAATAAACTGGGGCTAAACTGGGAGGCCAGGCAGACAATCTTGGGGCAAGTTTACATTTAAATTCCATACTTTGCTGTACTTTGCAAAAGTCAATGGATAGGGAGGCCAGTGACCTCATTGATCCTGTGAACTGGCTGTGACATCACCAATAATAAAATAAAGAAACTCAAATAACCGGACCCAGAACACATTCTTACAACTTAAACACAATTTATTTTATTTGTGCACAAGGAGAACAGCATGGCTGTGTCAGTCACAGAGTTATGAAGCCAGGACAGAAAATTACTGTTTTTATACAGAATTGGCTTATATAGATATTGACTATTTGGTAAATTGTATATGTTTGAATTCCTTACTTGCAAGATCAATTGCCATTCACAATAAGCATCATCATCATTATGTGCCATGTCATATGACATCATCATTATGTGCTGTGTCATATGACATCATCATTATACGCCATGTCATACAACATGGGTGCTTTTGATCATATAACCATATTACCGTACAACATCATGACTGTTCTTGAAAATTTTTTCTACAAAAGTGGTTTGTCATTGCCTTCTTCTGGACAGTGCCTTTACAGACGGGTGACCCCAGCCATTATCAATCCTCTTCAGAGATTGTTTACCTGGTGTCAGTGGTTGCATAAACCGGACTTGCGATATGCACCAGCTTCACGTGACCCTGACTGGAGAGCTAAGTCTTGCCCAAGGGTGACCTGCAGGCTAGCAGAGGGAAGGAGTGCTGTACACTTCCTTTGGTAGAGACGTATCTCCACCCTGCCATCCAGCCATTCCATCGAAACTACAAGTTGACAACTGATGATATTTTGAAGTTAGTAAAGCAATTGTCCCTTAGTTGTTGGGAGTGTTCCACATCCTTCTGTTATTCCTATCTCATCTGTCTCTGGCACCCCCTACTGTGTAAAGGGAAGCTGTGTTCTCCAAGGTTGATTGCACTCTGCCATAGTCATTCTCACCTCTCTGTCTGCAGTAAGCAAGATTGGCTCCAGCGGTCCCATTTCAAAGGTCTTCCAGCTCTGGGTTTGACTGCACACTGCTGCAGTCATCCTAGCCTTGGCGTTGCCTTTAACCCTTGCCTGACTGCAACCTCCACACCTGGGTTAGTGCTCCAGCCCATTCTGATGCAGGCCTGATATTGCTAGATCTCGCCCACAACATTGCAACTTAAGTTGGACCATACTGATCTTCCCTTTTAATGTTGCTGACTGGTGTCACAAGAACAAGAAAATGGAGCAGATGTTGAGAACCAGGGCTTTCAAGCCTGCCCCTCCTTTCAATATAACATGGCTGATATATGCTGGCGTGCTGTGCCTCAATTGCTCGATCCTTCCAACACCAAGGTTCAAAGTTCAAAGTAAAATTTATTATAAGAGTACAAACATGTCACCACATACAAGCCTGAGATTCTTTTATCTGTGGCATAGCATGCCCACAATACTCGGGCACATTTAGATTTAACTATCTCCATCTTAAATATAATCTAAGGATCTCGCCTCCCCTACTGTCGAGGGCAGAGAGTTCCATAGATTCACTACCCTCTAAGACATGAGCCCCTTGCTTAATGGTTTTGGTTAATGGTATAAACAAACAATAGGAACCCCTTCTCCAGGAGAATAAATTTCTATAAATCTCAGTTTTAAATGACCTGCCCCTTATTTTGTGGTGGTCTTTTTGTTCAAGACACTTGGGCAAGTGAACTCATTCTAACACTTGTCAACTGCTGCACACTGGACACTTTTTAGTGCTTTTCACACCATTCCTGTAAACTCTAGATACTGTTGTGTGTGAAAATCCCAAGATTTCAGAGGTTTCTGAGATACTCAAACCACCCCGTCTGGCACCAACAATCATTCCACTGTCAAAATCACCTAGATCGCATTTCTTCCCCATTCTGACATTTGGTCTGAACAGCAGCTGAACCTCTTGACCATGTCTGCATGCTTGTATGCGTTGAGTTGCTGCCACATGTTTGGCTGATTAGATATTTGCATTAATGAGCAGGCGTACAGGTGTACCTAATAAAGTGGCCACTGTGTGTGTATACCAGTCCCATTTTCTAGCTGTTCGGTGATACAAGTGCTTGTCCACTACTTTGCTATTCCTCTTTTGAGCCATTTATTGTTTTTGTTTGTTTCTTTATTTATAATTGTAACTTATAGTAATGTTTATGTCCCGCACTGCACTGGTGCCACAAAATAACAAATTTCACAGCATATGGTATGATAATAAATCTAATTCTGATTCTGGTATCTATTTATTTTTCAGTGTAATTTAATGCCATTGCAGTTAACATTTCATCCCATCAGTATCATGATGGTCATCAACCCAACAAAGAACACAGCTGTTTGACATATATTGTGTTGGACTGACCTAAGTTTCATTGTGAGTGGACTAAAAAGGAATGCAAGGCTATTCCAGCAATGGTATTGAACTAGCTGTACTCTGTCCGGGGTCAGCTACTTGGCTTTGTATGAGGATGCCTAGCCTAGGACCATCTGAGAGTGACAGGGTCATTCAGCAGGCCGGATAGCATCTGAGGAGACACGACCCATTCTCTTCCCAACAGACACTGTCAACCTTACTGAGTGTTCTCAGAAATTCTGTTTTAAGCAGCTGCTGTTATTTGCTTCTCAGTATCGAAGACCACCTGGTTTGAGAGTTCAAAGTTCAAATTTATTATTAAGTGTGCATATGACACCATGTACTGCCGCAAGATTAGTTTTCCTGCAGATATTTACAGGAAAGCAAAAAAAAATAATCCCTGAAACAGAAAAGTACCCACAAAGACTGACGAACAACCAATGTGCAAAAGCTTAGTGTTGTTGAGCACGGGGTTATTAGAACATAGAACATAGAATAGTACAGCACATTACAGGCCCTTCAGCCCACAATGTTGTGCCAACCCTCAAATCCTGCCTCCCATATAACCCCCCACCTTAAATTCTTCCATATACCTGTCCAGTAGTCTCTTAAACTTCACGAGTGTATCTGCCTCCACCACTGACTCAGGCAGTGCATTCCCCGCACCAACCACTCTCTGAGTAAAAAACCTTCCTCTAATATCCCCCTTGAACTTCCCACCCCTTACCTTAAAGACATGTCCTCTCGTATTGAGCAGTGGTGCCCTGGGGAAGAGGCGCTGGCTATCCACTCTATCTATTCCTCTTATTATCTTGTACACCTCTATCATGTCTCCCCTCATCCTCCTTCTCTCCAAAGAGTAAAGCCCTAGCTCCCTTAATCTCTGATCATAATGCATCCTGGTAAATCTCCTCTGTACACTCTCCAATGCTTCCACATCCTTCCTATAGTGAGGCGACCAGAACTGGACACAGTACTCCAAGTGTGGCCTAACCAGAGTTTTATAGAGCTGCATCATTACATTGTGACTCTTAAACTCTATCCTTCGACTTATGAAAGCTAACACCCCATAAGCTTTCTTAACTACCCTATCTACCTGTGAGGCAACTTTCAGGGATCTGTGGACATGTACCCCGAGATCCCTCTGCTCCTCCACACTGCCAAGTATCCTGCCATTTACTTTGTACTCTGCCTTGGAGTTTGTCCTTCCAAAGTGTACCACCTCACACTTCTCTGGGTTGAACTCCATCTGCCACTTCTGCATCCTATCAATGTCTCTCTGCAATCTTCGACAATCCTCTACACTATCCACACCAACACCAACTTTTGTGTCATCTGCAAACTTGCCAACTCACCCTTCTACCCCCACATCCAGGTCGTTAATAAAAATCATGAAAAGTAGAGGTCCCAGAACTGATCCTTGTGGGACACCACTAGTCACAATCCTCCAATCTGAATGTACTCCCTCCACCATGACCCTCTGCCTTCTGCAGGCAAGCCAATTCTAAATCCACCTGGCCAAACTTCCCTGGATCCCATGCCTTCTGACTTTCTGAATAAGCCTACCGTGTGGAACTTTGTTATATCGGAATATAGCACAGAACAGGCCACTCGGTGTTCAGCACAGGGTTATATTGAACATATAACACAAAACAGGCCATTCAGCCCCACCTTTTCCAGCAGAGTTCATCTTTATTGCAGATTAGTAGAATACATCGTTTCCACCTCTTCACTGATCTTGGGTTCAATACCACCCGGATCAATTCCCACAGCTACCCATAAGGAGTTTGTACGTTCTCCCTGTGACCGCGTGGGTTTCCTCCGGGTGCTCTAGTTTCTTCCCACGTTCCAAAGATGTACCGGTTGGTAGGTTAATTGGTCATTGTAAATAGTCCCGTGATTAGGCTCGGATTAAATCAGGGGTTGCTGGGTGGCGTGGCTCAAAAGGCCTGCTCTGTGTGGCACCTCAATAAATAAGTAAACAAACAAATAAATAGATAGCTAGATAAGTAAATAATTAAATAACACTTGTAGACATTCTCAGTGTGAAATGCCTTCTTGTAGGTTAATGACAAGGATGAATATAGGCAGGAAGATATTTGGGGAGCCTAGGACCAGAGGACACAGCCTCAGAACAGAAGGACGTCCCTTTAGATTAGAGATGAGGAGGAATTTCTTCAGCCAGAGGGCAGTGAATCTGTGGAATTCATCGCCACAGCCGGCTGTGAAGGCCAAATCATTGGGAATATTTACAACGGAGGTTGATAGGTTCTTTGTTAGAGAGGGCATCAAACGTTATGGGGAGAAGACTGGAGAATGGAGTTGAGAGGGAAATAAACCAGCCATGATGGAATGGTGGCGCAGAATGGATGGGTTGAATGGGTAAATTCTGCTCCAACGTCTTATGCTTTTCTGTTGGGTTACTTCAGGCTTTGGAGATGCTTTGCACTGAGGAACCAAACTGATCCAACACCTCAGGAGGGAACTTCAGCCAGAGGAAACCCTCTGCAACTTATTTACTAAGCCTGTCACCCAACCTGGGCCACCTACAGTACCTCACACAAGTTCTCTGTCCTGGGCCAGTCTTTCACGTTGTCTCCAGGTGTAGCCCATCTTCTTGGTGTATCTTTCCTCTCCCAGGGATGAGGACTTTGGAGATTCAATAGCTCTGGGTTTTTACAGGATGGGCCCTACCCTCCTCCTGGTGGAGCTAGACCCTCTTCCAACACAAGGGATATTCCCTGTCACTAACATTACACTGAGCTGCCTTAACAATGCAGCAATCTCCAAATCACAAACAGAAGTAGAATAAGTGTGCAACAAGTAAAAGAAATCCTCACTGTTGAAAGACGTGGAGAGATTAACAAAAATATATATATTATTTTCATCAGTTATCTTAATTTTCTTTAACTTCCTAGCCTGCTGCAGACAAGTGGTACCTATGAATGAGATTGCCAAGTTAACGAAACACTAATTTATATAACAGAGCAGACTCGATGGGCCAAATGGCCTAATTCTGTTCCTATGTCTAATGGTCTTATGGTCCTAGTCGAGGTTCCAGGGAGGATGTACTGAAGAGTTAAGGTTAGGACGGGAACATAGGGATTCATTTCCCTGAGCATATGTAATGATTTCTGAATAAACATTCAGAACAATAGGACAACCATTGTTTATTAATGACCTGCGGGTATTAGAATGAAGCAGGAATCTGCACGCTGTTAGCACTGACATGCAGAAATTGTCCAGTGAGTCAGTGTCTAGGAATAGTTTTTCTTAGGAATTCCCTGTCCACTGACTTAATTTGAGATGCAGGAGATTCTGCAGATGCTGGAAGTCTTCAGCAACACAGATAAAGCATTGGGGGAACTGAACAGATCAGGCTGCATCTATGGAGGGAGATAAGCAGTCGACATTTCAGGCTGAAACTCTTCATCAGGGCCTGAATAGTCAACTGCTATTTCCCTCAATAGACAATTTCCCTCAGTATTCCCTCAATGGAATATTTCCCTCAATAAATTCCCTGAGCTGCTGAGTTCCTCCAGCTTTTTGGGTTACATTGATTTAATTTGCTATTTACTCATGTAAGGAGTCAACAAACTTTACTTTGTCCATGAAATAGCTGGGAAGTCCCAAAGGAGCTGAAGGGGTTGGTCATGATAAAGAGGATGAAATTATTTTGCTGTCTGTCTGTGAATTCATGCAATTACTTTGTCCAAAGTCGCACCAAGCTTTATCCAACAATTGGAATACTGTGGCAATCGGAGAGGTTTTCTGAAATTTACCTTATGAACAGAGGCAAGCTGTGAGTTAGCGCCCCTGTGAGTTTTGCCACCCTTTAAGGCTGAGTTGAAATGGTTTGATTGCACTCTCCTGCCACCTCTCCGCCAATGAGGACAGCTTCCTCTTGTGCTCGTATCTAGGGTGAACAGATTGGAAATGCTACCTTGCTTGGCCACAAGCTAAAAAACTAGGACACTTCAAATCAGCCTCCTTTAAACCTCCTCAGAGCATCTATACATACATTTCACCACCACTTCACCCCACAACTGGTACAGAATGCACAGTTCTGACAGGGGAAGGGATAAAGACTCTCTCTCTCTCCACTCACTCTGAATTGATTCCACAAACTATGAACTCCCTTTCAAGTACGCTACAACTCATGTTCTCAGTGTTATTTAATTTAGTTTATTTGCATAGTTTGTCTTTATTTATTGAGATACAGTGCAGAATAAGACCATAAGACATAGGAGCTGAATTAAGCCATTCAGCCCATCGAGTCTGCTCCACCATTCCATCATGGCTGATCCTGGATCCCACTGAACCCCATATACTTGCCTTCTTGCCATATCCTTTGATGCCCAGACCGATCAGGAAACAATCAACTTCCACCTTACATACACCCACGGACCTGGCCTCCACTGCTGTCTGAGGCAGAGCATTCACAGATTCATTACTCTCTGGCTAAAAAAAAATTCCTCCTTATCTCTGTTCTAAAGGGTCGCCCCTCAAGTTTGAGGCTGTGCCCTCTAGTTCTGGATACCCCAACCATAGGAAACATCCTCTCCACATCCACCCTATCTAATCCTTTCAACATTCAGTAGGTTTCAAATAGTCCCTTCCAGCCCTTTGAGACATACCCCCCACCCCCTACAATCCCCCAATTTAAACCTAGCCTAGTCACAGGACAATTTACAATGACCAATTAACCTACCAATTGGTACGTCTTTGGACTATGGGCTCTTTTGCACATTAGTTGTTTGTCAGTCTTGGTGTGTAGTTTTTCATTTGGCATGCTGTTGAAAACTTTGATAGATGCATAGTGAAGGGTATCCTGACTGGTTGTCTAACAGCCTGGTATGGAAGCACCAATGCCCATGAATGGAAAAGCCTACAAAAAGTGGTGGTTACAACTCAGCCCGTCACAGGAAAAGCTCACCCCACCATTGAACACATCTACAAGGAGCATTGTCACAAGAAAGCAACATCCATCATCAAAGACCCCCACCATCTGGAGCATTCTCTCCCTTCTCGCCGCTGCCTTGGGGAAGGAGGTACAGGAGCCTCAGATCCCACACCATCAGGTTCAGGGACAATTATTATCCTACGAACATCAGGCTCTTGAACTGGCATGTATAAGTTCACTCACCTCAACCCCGAATTGATTCCACAACCTATAGACTCACTCTCAAGAACTTTACAACTTGTTTTCTCACTATTATTTAATCATTTATTTTTAAAATTATTATAATTTGCTTTTCTGTTTGCTCAGTTTGTCTTCTTTTGCTTTGTCCTCGTTCTTCTGCAGTTTTTCATTGATTCTATTGTGTTTCTTTGTTCAAGTTCGAGTTCGTTTACTGTCATCTGACTGTACATACATACAACCAATTGAAACAACATTCCTCCAGACCACAGTGCACCCACAAAACACATATCACAAAAAGCACAGAAAACAAAATATTACCATAAATAAGTTAATTTAATGAAATGTAGTTTAAAATGCATGTTGTGCACAGCACAGTAAATAGTTAAACAGTAAATGCAGTAAACAGTAAACAGCTCACTGTCCTAGTGATGAGACCTCAGTGGTGACAGGGTATTCATCAGTCTCACAGCCTGAGGGAAGAAGCTGTTACCCAGTCTGGCAGACCTAGTCCTGATGCTCCTGAACCTCCTTCCTGAGGGTAGTGGGTCAGAGGGATAGTAGGATAGGTGGTAGGGATCCTCAGTAATGCTGCAGGCCCTTCGTCTACAACACGGTCAGTAAGTGTCACAAGTAGGGGGAGAGAGACCCTGGTGATCCTCTCGGCGGTTTTTACTATCTGTAGAAGCCTGCAGTCTGTTCTACACAATGATGCAGCCAGACCCGATGCACTCAATGGTGCTCCTTTAGAAAGCTTTCAGAATTGGGGGGGTGGGGGGGGAACCTTGTATGACTCAATCTCTTCAGAAAGTATAGACGCTGCTGTGCCTTGTTGAATAGTTAGGAGGTGTCGTGGGTCTGGATTAGATCGTCAATTATGTGCACACCAAGGAACTTTGTGCTCTTCACTCTCCCCATGGCAGAGTCATTGAATTGCAATGGAGAGCGATTATCCTGCGCCTTCCTGAGTCCACAGTCATTGCTTTTGTCTTGTCCATGTTGAGACTCGGGTTGTTGTTCTCATACGATTTGTCAAGAGTCTCTAGCTCCTCTCGGTATGCTGACACATCGTTGTTACCAGCGCAGTATCATCAGTGAACTTGATGATACGATCTGACCTGGATCTGGTAGTGCAGTCGTGAGTCAGCAGCATGAATCGCAGAGCACTGAGCAGACAACCCCAGGGGGCATCAGTGCTTGGTGTGATGGAGATTGAGATGTTGCTGTCAAATCAGACGGACTGACAAGGACAGTTTACCCCCCAGCCTCTGAGGGATGATCATAGTAAATGCCAAGCTGAAGTTGAAGGACACTATCTTGGTGTTCTAGATGTGACAGGGCTGAGTGGGGGGCCAAGGCTATGGCATCATCTGATTTGAGCTGTAGGTGAACTAGAAGGGGTCCAATGTAACTGGAAGGTGGGATTTTATAACCAGAGGTCACGGGTTCAGGGTGAAAGGTGAAAAGTTTCGGGGAACATGAGGGGAAACTATTTCACTCAGAGGATTGTGAGAGTGTGGTACATGGATGAAAGGGTTGGAGGGCTATAGTCCTGGTGCGTGTCGATGAAAGTAAGCAGTTTAAATGGTTCAGCATGAACTAGGTGGGCTGAAGGGACTGTTTCTGTGCTGTACCTTTCTATGACTCTGCTACCAACTGCTTAAAGCACTTCATGATTGTTGAGGTTAGTACCACTTAGCGGTAATTGTTTAGGCCTGTTACTGTCGCTCTCTTGGGCACTGGAATGATGGTGATAGCCTTGAAACCTGCAGAGACAGTGGACTGTTTCAAGGAGATTTTAAGCCCTCTGTTGTCTGGCCCCGCAACTTTGCGTGGGTTGACCATGGCTTTTACCCTCTTCACTTCAGCTGCAGCCAGTCAGGGTGCCTGTTCCTCAGGGATAGAGGGGGCTTTCCTCAGAGTCACATCATTCAATATGTCAAATTGTGCATAGAAAGCATTCAGCCTATCAGGAAGGGAAGAGTTGCTGTCATTGCCGTGTAGGTGTAATTGCTTATGGTTTTAATTGAATTCAAGTTTAATTTTCATTCAACAATACATGAATACCCATGAATACAGTCAAACGAGACAGCGTTACTCTGGGGCCAAGGTACAAAATCCGGATTTGATGGGGACAGCTGTAAGAAGCACGGAGAAACATCTGGAGTAACTTCTGAAATACCTGCTTCGCTGCTGTTGCTACTGTGCGATCGAGAATCTCCAGAGGGGAAGGCCCCAAATCCTCGGCTTTGCGTATCGCCTGTTGCCGGGGCCAGGGTCGAAGCGCTCGGTGCTCGGTGTCGGGAGGTGGTCGGAGGCTCGGAGTTTTTCGGACGGACTCGGAGTCGGACTGTGGTCGGATGCTTCCAGGATGCTGCATCAGCAAGTTGGCGGCGCTGGAGGTTCACCATCTGTGTGAGATGATGGGACTTTCGAAAGACTCTGAGACTTTTACTGTGCCATGGTCTGTTCTTATCAAATTATGGTATTGCTTTGCACTGTTGTAACTATATGTTATAATTATGTGGTTTTTGTTAGTTTTAAGTTGGTTTGTCATGTGTTTTCATGATATCATTCTGGAAAATCATTTTATCATTTCTTAATGCATGCATTACTAAATGACAATAAAAGGGGACTGCGTGTCCTCATAATCATAATCATAAATACAGTACCAACAGTCACACACAGCATAAAGCACACATCGCATGTACAGTGTAAGGCAGAAAGGTACAGCCACACGAATAATGTGTCCAAACTCAAGCCATTCAACGCCGCTGAAATCTGCAGACGACCAGAAGAGAGCTTGTCTTCTGCCGAACGACCAAGGCGGCGGTTGGGCTGGAGGGCAGCACTGACTCCAGCCTGGACCTCTTGCCACGCCGCCCCCTGGTGGAGCACACTGGCTCCGAAGCCTCTCTCCAGGCGGCTGTAAACAGGCGATACTGTGGCTTGAGGCCTATTCCTGTCTACAAATGTGACCATGCAGCACCCCCACCACCGCCAATAAATCAGTGAATCGAACTTGCGGCGCAGCACATTAACAAGGTCCGTAAGGGTTTGCGATCACAAGAAAAGTGACCAAGATGGTCTCCTGCTATTAGACTGTACGCCCCCTTTGAGTCAGGCAGCAGCACAAATGTGCGGCTCCTTCATTTTCTCTGCCAGCAAGCAACTCACTGATGGTGTAGACCTGCAGTACCTGAAGTTCTTAATGTATAGAAGGATCTTGCAATCATTAAAAATACATTTAAATACGACTGTAGTGCCTTTTGTTGACCCTGTATAAACCTCTGTGAATGAACACGCCGCAATCTCACCAGTTTGTACACCTTGCCTCATGTTCTACTGTGAATGCCTGCAAGAAAACCAATCTCCCCTTGATAACAGAGGATTGGTTGCGAATTTTGAAGTTGGTTAACTCTTCTTCGATTTGTGCCAGTCACCCTCTAATTCAATTTAAAATTTTACGTCGTTACTATTTGACAAAGGAGAGATGGTCTAAAATATTTCCTAATGTTGATAGTCAGTGTGACAGATGTAAAACTGAGACAGCTACATTGACACATACGTTTTGGTCGGGTTCTGTATTGAAACAGTTTTGGAAATCTATTTTCTCTATAATTTCTAAAGCTTTAAAAATTAATTTACAACCTAATAAATTGACAGTTTTGTTCAGTATAATTCCTCAATATATTCACAGTATTTCTATATCAGACCAACACGTAATTGCATTTGTCACATTATTGGTCAGAAGGGCTATTTTATTGAAATGGAAAGATGCCTTTGCTCCCACTTTGATACAAAGGTTCGCTCAGGTGATGTTATGTCTTAGTTTGGAGAAAATTAGAAGTCCAACTTTTGATCCTCGATTTGACTTTGAGGAAAGGCGGGGTTCTTTTGCCCGCTACTATCATTTGATTTGAGTTAATCAAGGTGGTCTCCTTCTGATTCTTGTGTAATTGGATTTGGTTGGCGGATTGATGTTTTTCTTTTCTGGAGGCTTGTGTAGCGTAAAGCTCCAGGGTTGTGCTCCCAATGGGTTTTTTTTCTCATTTTTTTTCAGTCAGTAGGGTTTTTTTTGTTTTAGTTAGTAGGGGTTCTTTTTTCCTTCTTTCTTTTTTCCAAAAAAAATAATAGTTTTAGCATTTTGTTTTCTCTTATTATTATTGGTATACTGTTTAGCTTGGTTAATTTGTTAGTTTAACTATTATTGTATATATTGGTATGTTGATTTGACTACTTTAATGCTTTTTGTTGATTTTCAATAATAATTAATAAAAAGATTTTAAAAAAAGAAAATGAACCTCAGGGTCGTATATGGTGACATGTACTTTGATAATAAATTTACTTTGAATTTAGAACTTTGTTCCACCCCTGTAGAACCAGATCTGCCTTGGTGAAGCTGCCCTGGGAAACGTTAGATACTGAGAGATTTCCAGCTCAGCTTCAGCAGTTAACACAAACCAGAAATGAGCGTGTGAACCCTGTGAATTAACATTGGTCCATAGTGGTTTTCTATTAGGGAAAGTTACCTTCAGGTTAGTTACATTAAGCCAATTTATTCCAAACATATTGAAAGCAGATGTTTTAACCTGACAGAGAAATATTTTCAAATATCATTACTTATGAGCTTAGAACAGTATAGCACAGTAGAAACCCTTCAGCTCACAATGTTATGCCCTAAAATCAATCCAACCCTTCCCTCCTACATAGCCCTTCATTTCCTATCATCTCTGTGCCTATCTAAGAGTTTCTTAAATGCCGCTAATGTACCTCCCTCTACCGCCACCCCTGGCAGGTCATTCCACACAACCACCACTCTCTGTGTAAAACCCCTACCCTTATACTTCCCTCCAATCACCTTAAAATTATACCCCCTCGTATTAGCCACTTCTGCCCTGAGGTAAAATCTCTGGCTATCTGCTCGATCGATGCCTATCACCTTGTACGCCTCTACCAAGTCACCACTCATCCCCCTCTGGGGGCTTGTCCCTCCCACCATTGATACCCTCCAATGTTCACTCGGTGGGAGACAAGCTGTTATTATTTTTTAATAATAGTTTTCTGTAACTGTATGTTTTTCTGCTGTCATAATTATTTGTGCTATACTGTATGTGCTGTGCACTGTGTGTGACTGTTGGTTTTGCATTTTGTACCTTGGCCCCAGAGGAACATTGTTTTCTTTCACTGTATTCATGTGTATGGTTGAATGACAATTCAGCTTGAACTTAAACATGCTCTCTAGTCCAGGGAGCATCCTGGTAAATTTTCTCTGCTTCTAACCCTTCCACTCCCTTCCTATCATGAGGTGACTAGGACTGAACACAGTACCCCAATAGACCAATACTGTGGTCTAACCAGACTTTTATAGAGCTGCACCATTACCTTACAACTATTGAACTCAATCATAAGACCATAAGACCATAAGGCATAGGAGCAGAATTAGGCCATTCAGCCCATTGAGTCTGCTCCACCATTCCATCGTGGCTGATCCCAAATCCCACTCGACCCCATACACCTGCCTTATCGCTATATCCTTTGATGCCCTGACCGATCGGGAAACTATCAACTTCGGACTTAAATATACCCACGGGCTTGGCCTCCACCACAGTCTGTGGCAGAGCATCCCACAGACTCACTACTCTCTGGCTAATAAAATTCCTGCTTGCCTCTGTTCTAAAAGGTCACCCCTCAATTTTGAGGCTGTGCCCTGTAGTTCTGGATACCCCCACCAAAGGCAACATCCGCTCCACACCCATCCTATCTAGTCCTTACAACATTCGGTAGGTTTCAATGAGATCCCCCTGCATTCTTCTAAATTCCAGTGAGTACAGGCCCAAAGCTGACAAAGGCTCCTCATATGTTAACTCCTTCATTCCCGGTATCATCCTCATGAACCTCCTCTGGACTCTCTCCAATGAGAAAACATCCTTTCTGAGATATCGGGCCCAAAACTGTTGACAATACTCTAAGTGCAGCCTGACTAGGGGTTTATAAAGCCTCAGCATTATCTCTTTGCTTTTATATTCTATTCCCCTTGGAATAAATGTCGACACTGCATTTGCTTTCTTTACCACAGACTCAACCTGTAAATTAACCTTCTGGGAGTCTTGCATGAGGACTCCTAAGTCCCTCTGCCCCCCTGATGTTTGAACTTTCTCCCCATTTAGATAATAGTCTGCACGATTGTTCCTTTTACCAAAATGCATTTTATACATTTGCCAGCACTGTATTCCCTCTGTCACTTTTTTCAATAGGTACATTTATTGAGAAATGTATACAATATACATCCTGAAATTCTTTTTCTTTTTTGCCCATTCTTCCAATTTGTCTAAGTCCTGCTGCAATCGCATTGCTTCCTCAGCACTACCCACCCCTCCACCTATCTTTGTATCATGCACAAACTTTGCCACAAAGCCATCAATTCCATTATCTAAGTCATTGACAATGTGAAAAGTAGGTGTCCCAATACTAACCCCTGACGAACACCACTAGTTACTGGCAGCCAACCAGAAAAGGCCCCTTTTATTCCCTCTTGCTGTCTCCTAATGCCCCGACTATTGAAGGCAAACACACCATGTGCCTTGTTAACTACCCGATCAACTTTGTGTTGGGCACAGCAATGCTAGGTTTCTAACTAAACTTTATGCTGGGCCATAGTCACAGATTCAGATCAAAACTTGCTGAATTTGGAGATTAGATTTATTGTTCCATACTTGACACACAGTGGCCACTCTATTAGATACTTCCTATACCTAACAAAGTGGCCACTGAATGTATGTTCGTGGTCTACTGCTGTTGTAACCCATCCACTTCAGGGTTCGATGTGTTGTGCATTCAGAGATGCTCTTCTGCACAACACTGTTGTAACGTGTGGTTATTTGAGTTACTGTCACCTTCCTGTCAGCTTGAACCAGTCTGGCCATTCTCCTCTGACTTCTCTCATTTTTGCCCTTAGAACTGCTACTCACTGAATATTTTTTTTTGCTTTTTGCACCATTCTCTGTAAACTCTAGACACCGCTGTGTGTGAAAATCCCAGGAGACGTACAGTTTCTGAGACACTCAAACCACCCTGTCTGGCACCAACAATCATTCCATGGTCAGAGTCACTTAGATCACTTTTCTTTCCCCGTTCTGATGTTTGGTCTGAACAACAAATGAACCTCTTGACCCTGTCTACCTGCTTTAATGAACTGGGTTGGTGCCACATGATTGGCTGATTAGATATTTGCATTAACAAGCAGGTGTGAAGGTGTACCTAATAAAGTGGCCATTGAGTGAATTTTTGGAAATGTCTGATATTTATTGTGTGATAAATATTGCATGTGCAATGCTCGGAAAACCGATGCATTACGGGGAAGGGTAATATCAGAAGTCAGCTCCAAAAAGGTTAATTAAAGAATTGCACCATTCCTGACGGAACATAAAGACTGCATCTTGCTGAGAGCATGGATAAGCCGATCAATTTGATGCAGTTTCAGCTCTCTGTACACAGGGAGAAAACCAATAACAGATTTATGTGAACCAGCTTAAAAAGCCTAGTGCGAATAACACCTAAATTAAATTAGAGAACCAACAGCATTAGAAAGGCTCCCGTTGTCTCTTAGTTATACGGCCATTGGATTAAGGACGCTTTAAGCACACTGTGTAAGATGCGATTTTATTAGGTTGCCTAGATGCATGGGTCTGACATGTTTATTGTGCAAGGTTCCAGCAATGATGTTCCATACTGCAAATGCTCACTTGATATTGCGACTGCGGCTTCTGCTATTATTAAGAGGATTCAAAAAAAAATCAATTGCAAACAGTCACAGCACAGTTGAACTATTTTTCACTGGTTTTACTTGGCGCTACTAAACAGACAGATCACCATCCGTGCATTTACTAATACCCCATGGCTATGTATTATTTCAAGATTCACTTTCAGGTTCAGATTCATTTATTTATCACAGTTATTTATTTATTTGTTGAGTTCCAGTGCATAACGGGCCCTTCCAATCCTTCGATCCGCGCTGTCCAGTTACTCCCGATTTAGTGCTCGCCTAATGACTGGACAATTCCTGAGGCCCTCTCTGGGTTGGGGTCACCCATGGATGTTGTGTCCCAGCCGCCTAAGTGATACGCGAGCCAGGTCCGTACGATATGGAGAGCAAGCTGCTGCCCAAAAAACAGGCACCTCATCTCCGCGCAGCTGCTGGATCCAAAGCAACGGCAGAGGACTGACACAGCAGAGTGGCCGGAATTGCCAGTCAGCATTGAACTCAATGGGATCCCAGCACCGGATTTTTCCTCAGAGATTACCCCTGAAGGGTATAGCCACAGGGCAGTGGAGGTTTGAGATTAAAGTTTTCCTTCTCCGAGATGAGCTGGCACCAACAGCAGACGAGCCCCATCTGCCTGAAACAACTGATTTTAAGGCGCCAGTAACTCGCTTTGCCCCTTCTCCTGTTGGTAGAAACAGTTCCGCCGGGTTTAGTAGCTAAGCCACACATGATTGCCTGGAGTTGGATTTGGTTGTCAGGGGTTGGGAGAATTTAGTAGGTAGTGGGAGCTTATCCCTATTACCTCCCTCCGGCTACGATAAACTTAATAAACCAGGACAATTTACAAGGACCAACTAACCTACCAACCGGTAGGTCTTTGGACTGTGGGAAGAAACAAGAGCACCCAGAGGAAACCCACGCAGTCACGGGGAGAACATACAAACTCCTAGTACATGCCTGAGTCAGTGGTGGAGGCAGATACACTAGTGAAATTTAAGAGACTACTAGACAGGTATATGGAGGAAATTAAGGTGGGGGGTTATATGGGCGGCAGAGATTGAGGGTTGGCACAACATTGTGGGCTAAAGGGCCTGTACTGTGCTGTACTATTCTATGTTCTCTGTGCATCAAAGCATACAGTCAAAAGTGCTGCTTACATTAACAACCAACACAATGTAAGGATGTGCAGGGGCAACCTGCAGGTGATGTCACCAACATAGACAATGTTCGGCAGAACAACACAGAACACAACAAAACAGAGCACGGCAAGCAACGACGAAAACAGGCCCCTCTCCTGCTCTCTTCTCACTGGTCCTGTCCAGGAAGAGCGTACTGAAGCCTCACGACTCACACCACCAGGTCCAGGAACAGTTAATACCCCTCGACCAGAGGGGATAAATTCACTCACCCCATCACTGAACCATTCCCACAACCTAGGGACTCACTTTCAAGGACTCTTCATCTTATGTTCTTGATGCTAACTGCTTATTTACTTATCTATCTATCTATTTATTTATTTATTTATCTATCTATTTATCTATTTATTTATTAGTCTTATATTTTTCTTTTTTGTATTTGCACAGTTTGTTGTCGTTTGCACAGTGGGTATCTGTCCGTTCTGTTGGGTACGGTCTTTCATTGATTCCCATTGTGTTGCTTGTATTTATTGTGAATACCTGCAAGAAAATGAATCCCAGGGTTATATATGGTGACATTTATGTCCTTTGATAAGAAATTGACTTGAAACTTTGAATTTTCCTCCCTCCCACCACCCATCCACTCACACACAGATTGTCTTCCAACTCCAGGGCAGGCTTCTGGCCTGCAGCCTCCAGAGGACTCACAGACCCACAGAGAACAGGCCTCTGACTTCCCCAGTGGACTCACAGAATTATACATCCATTGGACTTCGACTCCTGATCAGCCTTTGGACTTCAATGTTCGGCACCGACCCTGGAACAAGCTGCCGAAGGATCCCAAACTCTAGGCCTCAAACTCCAGACTCGCCAGCTCACTCACCCTCAGAGGCACCGGCCTTTGTGTCTGCTGCTGGAATGGACATCTGAGCCTGGGGCCCGCCAGCCTTTTCATATATTTATGTTTTTAATAAAACTCATTGTAACTTTGCAATGTGTTTGTAGTTGGTCTTGATTAGGTTAACTTTATTTGTCACACGTATAGCGAAATATTGAAATGTACAATGAAATGCATTACTTGCATCAATGATCAACGCAGGCCATAGATTGTGTTGTAAGTGTTGTCACATACCCAGCACCAATACAGCATGCCCTTTAACCCTAACCGCACATCTTTGGGAATGTAGGAGGAAACTAGAGCACTTGGAGGAAACCTACGCGGACACAGGGAGAACATGCAAGCTCCTTACAGTTATCGGAGAGAATCTCACCCCACTGCTGATCCCTGGTGCCGTAAAGAGGCTGCCCTAGTCGTTAAGTTACCGTGCCGACCCGCTAAATGATCAGGCCACTCCTAATACACAAAGGCAACCTTCAGCTCCTTGCCCTTTTCACTACGCCTTGTTTAAAACGTCTGTCGTTAAAGGCTTCAAAGCGTTGGTGAGGGAAATGCAGCTGGACTGACGAGCACAGAAAGAGCCTGGGTCTTCATTTAGAAGATGTACAGATTACCATAGTAGTGGGGCCCGTAAACAGAACCATAAAGTTCTGATACCCAACATTTGTTGAGTAACAAAAATTGATTCTGCATTCAGAGCTGTCCCTGACAATGATGTTACTAAGTTATGCCACAATAGTTGGTACCTCATTCATTCTTCATGTTGTCACAGTAATCTCAGCAGTATCACCATAATGACCTGGCGACATCATAAACTACAATTGCTGCCATTAGGTTTTAACTCCTAATGGTTTTACATTTTAAAGTACACCTTTAAGAAATGTATTTTTTTAAATCTGTTCCTCGGGGGTTCAGAAACAATTTCACAATTTTCTTTAAAAGAGAGGTCAGTAGCAAGGAGGCAGAGGGTTAAACTGCTTGGGGAAGCGTTGGGGGAGGGAGGTTGAGGAAACAAAATGTATTAGTTTACAGTGTTGAACAGGCCCTTCCAGCCCAGCGAATCATCCCACTCAGTAACACAGCTCTTTAACCCTAACCCAGGGTTCCCGGCCTGGGATCTATGGACCCCTTGGTTTATGGTGCGGTTCATGGCATAAAAGATGTTGGGAGCCCTTACTCTAGCCTAATCACAGGAAAGGGGTGTGTGGAGTGTTCAGGGAGAGGTGGCACCTCTGATGAAGGGGCTTGTCGTGTCCGTTCTGGGGCAGCTCACTCACCTTTGGTCCCCACCGGACTCTCAGCTCTTACCCATGACTCCAGTTAGCTGTTTGGCTCAGACAGTGGCCACACCCCGGTACACTGCTCTGACAGGCGGGTTAAACCAGGTGAGGGTAGCCAGCGGCCTCATACCCCAGTGAGATAGGGACGTGCCTGTCCTAGCAGGCGATGCCAGCTCCGGCAGAGTGGGAGGATGAGATCTACACTGAGTTCCAACGGCCAGGAGGTTGGCACTGCAACACTTCATGGACAGCAAAGGGCATGACGAGATGCAGGAGATGTCACGGTCATCCACTGCAACCGAGGAAGACCCCAGTTTGTGACGCTTGTTCGTACCACTGGACCCGGACTTCCGAGGTGGAGAGAGAGGAACTGCCCCAGTGTGACGGATTTTCCACTTTAAAATCTCTCCCACACAGGCTTCCTGTCATCGGCGGACATGATGGACAACCACCCCCATCACAGGACAATTTTCAATGACTAATTAACCTACTACTCTGTACACCTTAGGACTGTGGGAGGAAACCCACACGGTCCGGGGGAGAACGTGCAGACTCCTACCATAGTGCCACTGGAATTGAACTCTGAACTCCAGTACCGCCACCCCCGAGCCGTAAAATTCACTCAGTAAACACCAGCGGACCTGGAACTCGCTGCCTGAAGGGTGACAGAGACAGAAACCATATTTGGTAACTATCTGTGGAGCGCACGGAAAGCCACAGCCTAAGGAAAACAGGTCAGGAGCTGGGAAGTGGGATTAAACTGAGCTCCATAAATTTTCTGACATGGAAATGATGGGCCAAATGGCCTTTCACTGTGCTGTAAATTTCTGTGATACACTTTTACCACAACACCTGAACACCATCGGTCTCACTGTTGAACCAGTGAAATGGTGTTCTACCAATGTCCAACAGGGTCTTGTGATCACAGTAAAAATATCCAGAATAACCACTCACATTTTCTTTCGGACCATCCAACGATACACAACAAGACCAAGTGACAGCACAACAATGGTACGCAGTAAGTCCAGCTCCATCGCTATCGGGCAACTCACTGAAGGGATAGACCTGCAGTGTTTAATGTTCTCAGTATCCAGCAGTGATTTGTAATCGTAAAAAAGACACTCAAGACGACCAAATACACCTTTGACTGGACCCGGGTATCTGCTGTGTGCCAGCATGCCACCATCTTACCAGAACTTGAACGTAATAGACAATAGGTGCAGGAGTAGGCCATTCGGCCCTTTGAGCCAGCACCGCCATTCACTGTGATCATGGCTGATCATCCACAATCAGTACCTTGTTCCTGCCTTCTCCTCATATCCCTTGACTCCGCTATCTTTAAGAGCTCTAACTCTTTCTTGAAAGCATCCAGAGAATTGGCCTCCACTGCCTTCTGAGGCAGAGCATTCCACAGAACCACAACCCTCTGTGTGAAAAGGTTTTTCCTCAACTCCTTTCTAAATGGCCTACCCCTTATTCTTAAACTGTGGCCTCTGGTTCTGGACACCCCCAACATTGAGAACATGTTTCCTGCCTCTAGCGTGCCCAATCCCTTAATAATCTTAGATATTTCAATCAGATCCCCTCTCATCCTTCTAAATTCCAGTGCATACAAGCCCAGTCGCTCCAATCTTTCAACATATGACATTCCCACCATTCCTGGAATTAACCCAGTGAACCTACGCTGCACTCCCTCCATAGTAAGAATGTCCTTCCTCAAATTTGGAGACCAAAACTGCACACAGTACTCCAGGTGGGGTCTCACCAGGGCCTTGTACAACTGCAGAAGGACCTTTTTGCTCCTATACTCAACTCCCCTTGTTATGAAGGCCAACGTGCCATTAGCTTTCTTCACTGCCTGCTGTACCTGTATGCTTACTTTCAGAGAATGATGAACAAGGACACCCAGATCTCATTGTACATCCCTTTTTCCTAACTTGACACCATTCAAATCTGCCTTCCTGTTCTTGCCACCAAAGTGGATAACCTCACATTTATCCACATTAAACTGCATCTGCCCACTCACCCACCCTGTCCAAGTCACTCTGCATTCTCATGACATCCTCCTCACATTTCACACTGTCACCCAGCTTTGTGTCATCTGCAAATTTGTTAATGTTACTTTTAATCCCTTCATCTAAATCATTAATGTATATTGTAAATAGCTGCGGTCCCAGCACCGAGCCTTGCGGTACCCCACTAGTCACTAGCTGCCATTCTGAAAAGGACCTGCTAATCCCAACTCTTTGTTTCCTGTAATGCCACATCCACCTTGAACAGAGAACAGAGAGGGAAGAATCTGATTCACATCTGCTCACTGGGCAATGTACCTGTCTGGGTATACATGGCTAATACATTACAATAGCCATGGCTTCACCTGTCTCTGTAAGCCTAACTATACCTGTACTGCACTTGACGTACTCCTAACAACTGTGTATCTCTGGCTGCCTGTCCTGAGGAAGGGTCTTAGCCTGAAACTTCAGCCATGTTGTTTTCCCCATAGACTCCATGGTCCATTTCACTGCCTGACCTTCTGAGTTCTTCCAGCACCTTGTGTGTTGCTCTGTCTTTTTTATATCTCACCTTAAAGTAGGTTCTTAACCTGGTGTCCACAAACCCCTTGGGGGTGTGTGGGTAGATTCCCAGGGGTCAGTGAACTTGGATGGGAAAAAAAATTACATCTTTATTTTCACTAACCTCTAACTGAACTTTCGCCTTTCCTTCAATAATGAATGTGGGCAACAAATCACAGTAGCATTCGCAGTACCTGTAACCCTGTGACTTTGTCACCAATAGAAATCACAGAGATTTTCATATCACGTTACAGTTGTTACAGATATCTCAAAATATCATCTCACTACTAAAATATCTCATCACCAGTTTGAAATCAGGGGAGTTTTTAGATCCGCCGCTGGATCAAATGTGATCGCGGTCTTCCTGTCTGGAGACGCTCGTGAGACATAACTGGTCCAACATGACGTGTGTTGCTTCGTCCTAGACCACCCCATGGTTTAAAGTTCTTATTCAAGCTAAGCAACTACAGTCTTCACACTTTAAAAAATAAAATTTAATTTTAACTTGCCTATATTTTAAATGTATAGTCTTGTTATTTAATGTGTTAATAAAGAAGCAAATATTTAACAATATCACACATTTGTTTTTGTTAGTATTCTGATCACTAATATTTCAATATAATTGGTTTCTTTTGTAATCCAATGTATTTTATTTTATACATATAATCATATTATTTTGAGAGGGGGTCCATAGGCTTCACTGGACTGCCAATGGGGTCCATAGTGTAAAAAAGATTAAAAACCACTGCCTTAGAGTCATAGAGTTATACAGCATGGAAAACGAGCCCTTCAGTCCAAATTGTCCATACTTGCCCATCCCCAGCAAGTTGCCTCGCTGAACTGGCCCCGCTTGCCTGCGTTTAGCTCGGAGACCTCTTTCCCTGAACCTGTCCAGTACCACAATTGTACCTGCCTCTGGCAGCTTGATCCAGATGAAGGTGACAGAGTTTGTCATCGAAACATCTGTTACAATCGATAGCTGTACCCGGCTGGAAGCCCGAGAAGAGTTTATAGAATCACGTTTATTATCACCGATTTATGAAGTGAAATTTGTTGTTTTGCAACAGCAGTGCAGAGCAATATGCAAGTTTGAACTGAAAGAGAAGATCACTTGTTTGGATCGGCTGCTTAGTTGTAAGGTTGTTTGCTGTGCCTGGAGGTTAGGTAGGATTTAAAAGGTTGTTTCTCCAGATGAGACACCACCTTCTGCCCCAAACACTATGTAGGACAGACGGGGAGAAAACTATTCATGAGACAACATGGACATCAACTAGTCATAAGAAGACATGATACTCTGTCACTCATCTCAATACATGAAGATCAAGAAGGACACAAGTTCATCTGAGAAACTACAAAAATCCTGGCAGAAACACAAAACAAGAAATCAAGGGAATTCTTAGGAGGTTGATTTTCGACTCTATTAACAAGCATATTGAGTTGGACACAACTTATGAACCTATGCGTTTGCAGGATTCGGGCCGAGGGGTAGGCCGCGGACACCCGTGAAACCAAAGCTCACAATGACTGATAACCAGGGATCCGGGTCAGCGGAGATCTCTCAGCTACCCAGTTGGCTGCAACCCAGAGGAGACTAGCGCCCAGTGCAACAGCCAACCAATCAGAACAACGAGTCAGACCAATATAAATGCGAGCACTTGGCAGGAGCAACACTCAGTTGTGCACTGATGATGTCACCTCGACTGGTGATGAAACATTTATGACCTAACTTCAGGCTCAGTGAACAACACTGCAAACATAAAAAGTTTACTGTAAATTACAATAAAGTAATTATTTTTTTAAAGTGCAAAAAGAGGACAAAAACTGAGATTGTGTTCATGGTTTCATGGACCATTCAGAAATCTGATGGCGGAGGGGAAGAAACTGTTCATAAAATGATGAGTGTGTCTTCGTGCTCCTGGTCCTCCTCTATAGTGGTAGCAATGGGACGAAGGCATGTCCTGGATAGTGAGGTCTTTCACAATGGATGATGCCTTCTTGAGGCATCGACTTTTGAAGATCTGCTTGATGCTGGGGAGGCTAATGTCCATGATGGAACTGTCTGAGTTTACAATCCTCTGCAGCTTTTTCCAAACCTGTGGATCGGCCCCTCCATACCAGCTGATGCAACCAGTCAGAAAGCTTTCCTCAGTACATCTGTAGCAATTTGCTAGAGTCTTTAGTGACGTGCCAAATCTCCTTAAACTTCTAACAAAACTTAGCTGCTGGTGTGCCTTCTTTGTGATTGCATCAATATGTTGGGCCCCGGGTAAGCATTGTGGGCATATTACGTTGGTGCCAGAGTGTGTGGCAACCCGCTTGCGGGCTGCCCCCAGCACATTCTTGGGTTCAAAGGTTCAAAGGTACAACTTAATGTCAGCGAAATCTATACAACATACATCCTGAAATGCTTTTTCTTCTCTTGGTTGTAATGCAAACAGTGCATTTCACTTTATGTTTTTGTGTACGTTTCCTCTCAGTCTATGCCTCTTATCAGCTTGTACACCTTGTTCAATCCTTTTTTTTGTTACTTTAAGCACAAACCATATAACAATTACAGCAGGGAAACAGGCCATCTCGGCCCTTCTAGTCCGTGCCGAACTCCTACTCTCACCTAGTCCCACCGACCTGTGCTCAGCCCATAACCCTCCATTCCTTTCCTGTCAATATAGCTGTCCAATTTAACTTTAAATGACAACATCAAACCACTTCTGCTGGAAGCTCGTTCCACACAGCTACCACTCTCTGAGTAAAGAAGCTCCCCCCCATGTTACTCCTAAACTTTTGCCCTTTAACTCTCGACTCATGTATAAAATACAAGTATCTTTCACCCATTTCAGGAAAGGAAAGTTCAGAGTTCAAAGTAAGCTTAATGTCAAAGGATGTTTATGTCATATACTACCCTGAGATTCATTTTCCCGCAGGCATTCACAGTGCAACAAAGAAATATAATGGAATCAATGAAAAACTACACACAAAGACTGACAAACAACCACTGTGTGAAAGAAGACAAAGTGCGCAGATAAAAAAAATATTAATAAATAAATAAGTGAATCAATAATACTGAGAACATGAATTGCAGAGTCCATAGGTTGTGAAATCAGTTCAATGTTGAGGTGAGTGAAGCTATCCATGCTGGTTCAGGAAAAGCAACTTTTTTATCCATCATCAAACTGTTCATCAATTAAAATTGATTGCTGTGCATTTAGTCTTTGTATTTATATTACCCTCAGGAAAAGGCTTTCAACTACAAAAATATTGTTCTGCATTTAGATAAATCTCACAGATCAATCAGTTTCGTATTCTGTCCTAGCCATTTCTCAGAACATTGCCCAATATAAACACAAAAGGGGGCACAATCGTACTGCAAGAGGCCACAGAGGGAAATGCAGTGAGAACTTCTGCATCTTGACCTCTCTTCATGGGACGGGTCTTCTCCTGGATCAGAATCAGATTTATTACCACTGTTATATGGTGTGAGAGGGAGGAGTTGGGAAGTTAGGGTCTGATTTTCTTGTTGGTGTTTCTCTGTGCGGGCAATCTGTTAGTTTTTGTCTGTGAGAAAGGTGTCAGGGGATTTGATGCTATTGCTGTTGTTTTTCTGGGGGGGGTTGGGGATTTGATGCCATTGTCGCTGTTTTTCTGGGGGGGGTTGGGGATTGTCGCTGTTTTTCTGGGGGGGGTGTTGAGGATTGTCGCTGTTTTTCTGGGGGGGGTGTTGAGGATTGTCGCTGTTTTTCTGGGGGGGTTGAGGATTGTCGCTGTTTTTCTGGGGAGGTTGGGGATTTGACGCTATTGTCACTGTTTTTCTGAGGAGGAGGGGTTTGGGGATTTGATGCTATTGTTGCTGTTTTGGTTTTTTTTCTCTGCAAGGGTAGGGTGGGATTCATGGTTTGCGAGCTTTTTTTCTTTTTCTTTTTCATACTGGGGGGTATTGGATGTCTTTTTCAAAAACTTCCACGTTTTTACTGTATTTCATGGCTACCTGGAAAAGACAACTATCAGAGTTGTGTTCTAAAAAATAAATAAGGCATCCGTTAGTCTTGTGAGACCATGGATCTGCACCTGGAAAGTCTTCACTCTCCAGGGCGCAGGCCTGGGCAAGGTTGTATGGAAGACCAGCAGTTGCCCATGCTGCAAGTCTCCCCTCTCTACACCAATGTTGTCCAAGGGAAGGGCATTAGGACCCATACAGCTTGGCACCAGTGTCGTCGCAGAGCAATGTGTGATTAAGTGCCTTGCTCAAGGACTCAACACGTTGCCTTGGCTGGGGCTCAAACTCATGACCTTCAGGTCGCTAGTCCAATGCCTTAACCACCTGGCCACGTTCCTCTACATTTAACATTAAAATTAACCTTCGGACTTTTGAACCTTTTGAACTGTTGAAACTTGGTGTTTTGTGGCAGCAACACGGTCCAAGACAAAAATGACCTTAGGTTTCAATAAATAGTGCAAAAAGTAAACAGTGAGATAATGTTCATGTGTTCACAGTCTGTTCAGAAACCTGATGGCGGAGGGAAAGAAGCTGTTCCTGAATCAGAGAGCGTGTGTCTTCAGGCTCCTGTACCTCCTCTCTCGCATTGAGAAAGGACAAGAGGTCATGTCTGGGTGGGGACAGTCTAATGATGGATCTGCCTTCTTGAGGCATTGCCTTTCGAAGATATTCTTGATGGTGTGGAGTGTTGTGCCCATGATGAATCTGGCTAAATCTACAACCCTCTGAGGCCTCGTTCGTCCTATGCATTGGAACCTCTATGCCAGGCTGTGATACAACAGTCGAAATGCTCTGCACCACATATCTTTAGAAGTTTGCACCAAATCTGAATGAGTACAGAGATGCTATCTAGATATCATCATTCAGATAGGAACGGGGGCTTCAGGTGCAGAATCAGCTGAATGGTGTCATAGCTGTAAAGAGCCAAATAGTTCATTCCTGCTTCCATTCAGATGTGCTTGTGTTTGCACCATTACAAGGCAACCAAGAAGGTTCTGTCTAATTTCCTCTTTCTCTCCAGCACCCTTTCAAAGTCCAAAGTAAATTTATTATCATAGTACACGTATGTCACCATATACTACCCTGAGATTCATTTTCTTGCAGGCATTCACAGTAGAATAATGAAATACAATAGAATCAAGGAAAACTACACACAAAGCCTGACAAACAAACAATGTGCAAAACAAGACAAGCTGTGCAAATACGACTACAAGTAAATAGCTAAACAGGTAGATAGATAGAAAGGTTGATGCGCTTACACAGTACATACATATGTACATAGATAAATAGACATGGATAAATAGACAGATAGATACATCGCTAGATAAAAAGATAGATAGAAAGCTGGATAGATAGAAAGTTAAATAGATAAATAGACAGATAGATAGCAAGATAGATAGAAAGTTAGATAGATAGATAATATTGAGAACATGAGCTGTAGAGACATGCTCCCCTGTCAATGAAAGACATTCAGACTTACCCAGGTCCACCACTGTGTAACCCTTGGTTTGTCTTCACTTGAAAACACCTTGAACAGTTTAAAATTCATCTTTCAACTTTGTACAAATAAGACTTGGTTCTAAAACGAAACATGGACGTTGTTCCCAATAGAACAACTGTCACCAGTGGCCTTCACATCAATTTCAAATTCTTGACGATTCCTGGTGGTGGGCTATTGCATTAAGTCAGGGGTTTACTGTGTGTCAATGAGAGAGGGAAGGGTCATCCACAAGGGACACATTTAACATACCACTAAATATTGACCGCTTCAGCATCATTGGTAATATGGAGCTATTCGGTACCTTATGGACTTTGATTTCCCTGTGCTATTGAATTTTAATTGCTAGCTTGGCTGGCAATGTTTATACAACCTTAAATGCAGCATCTTTACACCCAAAACATGCTATGAAGCACTGCTAAATGCATAAAAATAAAACAATTCTGCGAAGTACACTATTTGGCAGTTAGTAATTGCACTGGCCTCACTGCAAGTTCAATTGTTCGTATTTCATATATACTTACATGAAGTGCCACAAAAAACCAGCAACTATCACTAAAGACCCCCACCATGTAGCCCCCCAGTACTACTGTACCATCAGGCAGGAGATACAGAAGCCTTAGGTCCCACACCACCAGGTTCAAAAATAGTTATTACCCTACAGCCAGCGTGGATAACTTCATTCAACACAACATTGGTTGTTGATTCCACAACCTACAGATTCACTTTCAAGGTCTCTACAACTCATGTTCATGGTATTATTTATTTTTTTATTTACCACTGTTTGCCTTCTTTTGCACATTGTTTGCTTGTCAATCTTTGTTTATGTATATTTTTTCATAAATTCTGTTGTTATTCTTTATTTTCATGTAAATGCCTGCAAGAAAATGAAGCTCCGGGTAGTATATGGTGACATGTGTGTACTGTGATAATAAATGCACTTTGACTTTGACTTTGAATTCAAAGTCAATGTCGAAATTTGTTTGGACTCACACCTGGAATATTGTGTATGATTTAGGAATTCCGATTAAGGGAAACTTAGGATTTTAGCAGTGCAGTGAAAATTCACTTGATCAATTCCTGTGACAAAGAGTTTCAGAAAGGGCTGATACATTCTGGGGTTTAGAAGGTTCAGAGGTTCATTTATCATCAAAGTAGGTATCCATATACAACTCTGAAATTCGTCTTCTCCAGATAGCCACGAAACAAAGAAAGAACATGAAAGTCGTTCAGAGAGAAACATCAACCCCCCCCCCCCACCCCCAGGCACAAAAAAGAACGGCATCCCGAATACCAACCCCCAAAAGCCCTCCCTTCGCACAAAACAAAGCAGGAACATTGACCCTCCAAACAACCCCTTCCTCACACAAAAAACTAACAGAACCCAACAGGACATCTACCCCAAAATCCCCTACCCTCACACAACATAACGGAAAAGGGACAGGTGATAAAACGTAGAATATAAAATCCATAAGTCTGATAAAATCCACAATCCATAAGCACAATAGTCCAATTTATAACCGCAGAACCACGATACCATCCTCCGATATCACCAACATTCATTGATAGAGAGAGAGAGACGCCACACGAGGCAGAGAGGTCTACCCACCTACCACAGTGAGCCACACAGCGATCAGCTGCTCACAGATTCCTTCTCGTCAGCGATCAAAAGGCAAGCAGTCGGCCTGCACTCCAGCTCGCCTTCTGCATTTGCCTTGATATCTCAATCTTCCTCAACGTTTTAATCGGCGAAATGGAGTCTAACAGCAGAAGTATGAGCAGTACCTCCTTGAAATAGACAGTACTGTGCATAAATCTTAACGCACATGTATATAGCTGGGGTGCCTAAGACTTTTGCACTGTACTGTAGAAATTTTATAGAAACATAGAAACAGAGAAGCATAGAAAACATACAACTCAATACAGGCCCTTCGGCCCACAAAGCTGTGCCGAACATGTCCCTACCTTAGAACTACCTAGGCTTTACCCATAGCCCTCTATTTTCCTAAGCTCCATGTAGCCATCCAGGAGTCTCTTAAAAAAAACATCGTTTCTGCCTCCGTCAGCCCATTCCACGCACTCACCACTCTCTGCGTAAAAAACTTTCCCCTGACATCTCCTCTGTACCTGCTTCCAAGCACTTTAAAACTATGCACTCTTGTGCTTGCCATTTCAGCCCTGGGAAAAACTATCCACACGATCAATGACTCTCATTATCTTGTACACCTCCATCAGGTCACCTCTCATCCTCCATGTATTGCACTGTACTGCTGCCGCAAAAAAAGAATAAATTTCTTGACATATGTGAGTGATGATAAACCTGATTCTGATATGGGTCTCTATTGAGGACTGAGAGTGGGAAGAGGGCAGGGAGAGGGGAATCATGTTTGGGAAAAGGGGAAGGGAGAGGGGAGGGAGCGGGAAGCACCAGAGAGACATTCTTTAATAATCAATAAACTGATTGTTAGCAATCAAATGACCTTGCCTGGGGTCTCAAGGCTGGGCATGTCTGCACCAGCACCACCCCCCCATCCCTGGCACTCCTTCTCTACCCCCTGTCCCGCACCCCTCTCACGATGCTGCACCCTTTCCGTTCCCAACATCCTTTCCTCCCGCTCTCCGCTCCAAACTGACAAACACAGCACTGTATAATATTCATTGGATTGGTTCATTGTAGCAGAGTTTTCCCTTATGAGGGAACCATCAAAAATGTTGTCTCTGTCTTCTGTGGAGTTTGGAAGAATAGTTGATGTGACAGTTGATTTTATTGAGTTTATTACTCTAACAAGCTTTCAAGTCTTTGTAACTTCTGTGAGAGAAAGAATGATTGGGGTAGGAGGGCCCTTTGAATATTTCCTAAGCCAGCGGTGGGTGTAGACGGAATCCATGGAGGGGTGTCTGGGTTGTGTTCATTTGCCATTGTCAAGGGGGCGTAACTTCAAGATGTTGGGAGGAAACTACAGGGAGATGTCACATAGGGAGTGGGGGATCTGTGGAGACTGGTGACAGGGGTGCTGGTAGAGACAGATACAACAGGGACGTTTAAGAGACTCCGTGATAGACACATAGAGGAAAAAAAATGTACTGCTATTTGAAAGGGAAGGGTTAAATTGCTCTTGGAGTAGGTTAAGGGGTCGGTACAACATTGTGGGCCGAAGGGCCTGAACAGTGCAGTACTGTTCTATGTTCTAAGAATTTCTGGAGTGAATCACAGCCTGGTTGAGTTTTTAGTACCGGGGCTTGGTTAATATTCATGGCGAAGGATTGTGGAGATGAGATTGGGAAGCTGGGTGGGACAGAATCAGAGTCTGGGCAGAATAGCCTTCTGTCAGCTTGACAGGGACCGTTACTGGGCTCTGCAAATCTTCCCAGGCAGCCACTGTGCACGGCTCTCTTCACAATTAAAATATTACAGTGATACAAATAGGCGCTGGCATGCGCTCAGAGAGGTTTTTAATTGAATGATTATTGTATTAAGTGGCTATATTTTAATAGGATTAGTGTCCACATCAGAACCTTGTATGAAATCGGATGTATCTGGAGTCAGGCATTTCACAGAGATGAACTTGTGCATTCAGATAGCAGGGAGCTGGTTATATTTACTTGACAGGTAATCATTAATAAAGCAATAATCCCTGTGGCTTTCATCTGAGGGCTATTTTTAAGAGTAGAAAGAACAACCTTGCTTCAGGGTGCATGAAAGGGTTAATCTGGATTCAATGGGTGGTAAAGGCAGCTTGAAAAATAAATATCTAAAGCATTAATCTCAAGCTACATGTAAGCTCGGATGTCTCCGAGTGAATACCTCATAGAAGAATATGCATTTTGCCTTCACTATTGTTGAGAAAAGCATTAACTACTGACAATATTATTACCTTCCCCCGACTCCCAGGTCAGACAAGAACCATTTCACTGTGTTTTATTTAATCATAAATCCTTGCTGCGTAAAATGAGATACAAGAGCGATCACTCTTTCCAGCTCCTTCGCCACGTCTCCCTTAGTTCACCTTGTTGACAGATATGAGCTCGTACTTCGCTGCCTGGGTCATGAGCCATCGCTGAATGGGTCCAGAGACTTCCAACGCTTCAGTGCAGAGAAAACCTGCAAGAAATTAAATTCTTCACTTGGATGGTTAGGGTGACTCGCTTGCTCCTCCGGCTTGTTCTTCATTATTTTTCGTCTGATAACTGACTTGGAGGATGTCTTGTCTGTTTAATGCCATCGCGGCTGCTTCATAGATGGAACAGGCTGTCAGTCTTTCTCTATACACAAAAAAAAATCCACTGAAATTTCATACTGCAAATGAAATGTATCGCAGCTTCTGAAACGTAGTGTGTGTGTGTGTGTGTGTGTGTGTGTGTGTGTGTGTGAGAGAGAGAGAGAGAGAAGGGGTGGGGGGGTTCCCCAAATTCCTGAATCAAAAAAGATCTACGTATCTGGAAGACTAACCCCCACCACCACCCCCGAAAATATGTTCAGCTCATAGCACAGACCAGGTTGAATCAGGGGTGCGAAGGAATTAACCCCTGTGTTGCTGGTCGGATTAGTAATGATGTTTGTGGCAGTAACAGTGTGTAAGAATAAGGTGGGAGACCGTCCCCTCACTCCCCTGCACACTCACACAAGGGAGCATTAAGCAATTTGAAAATAAAATGTAGAAACCTTTCTCCTTTCATTAAAAAAAAGATTGAGAATGTACACAGTGTCTCTTTCGTTTTGGAGGAACAGAATTAATAATACTGGCTGAAAACAGGCAATTATTTTCATACAGAAACATCGCGGCTGTTAATTAGACAGGAGATGGAGGTTACTGATTACAGAGCCAGCCTTTGAAAAATTCCAAATCCAATATTCAAATTTCACACATTTAAAAACTGCCAACATGGAATGTCATTTAAAAATCACCCACCAAACAATAGTCAGTTGTCTCTGGCACAACACTCTGAAAGCAAGCATCATATTCTTTTTAGCTCTTAGAGGTTTTTAAATACATTATTGATTTTTTTTTTGCAATAGAAGACTGCTGCATTACAACCAGGTTGTTTTATTCTTTATCCGTATGACATTTAGGTACTTGTGAAAAATTATAGCAATTATAAAATCAACAACTAACTGGTAAAAAAAAGTCCAATCAGCTGTCACTTTGGAAAGCACTGGTCTTAGAATATTATTAGCTCAGTGAGACTGAGGCAGTGCACTGAGAGGGGGAGAAAGAGATCTAACCAAAGGGCAATTGCATGAAATTTACTTGGAAATTGCTATTTATCACCCTGTGACTTCCTATTGTAAAACTCCAGTGCAGAAGCTTTATGGTTACAACTGGTTTTCCACACCACTATTGCTTCTCTGACCAAATTTTGTCAAAAAACAATTTTGTTTTAACTAAGCTTCATAACGACCCTGGCTGATAAATGGGTGATGCTCTAAGAGGTGTCTGTGCTGTGTAGATTACACTGGCCATCGCGTTTTTAAGCATGCACTATTTTGTCGGGGTAGAGGTGAAACATGACTTTTTACGGGACTGCACGGTGAGGCGGGTTTTAACACTGGGCTTCTGCCTCGGGGACTCGACATGGGAAACGCGCCCCGGCACAAACAGACAGGGGGTGGCGCAGGAAGTGGAGAATAAAATATTCTTGTCTCAACAATTATTACGGGGTTACTAAGTGAAATGAGCTTAGGCAGTCTCCACATATTTCCCAGTAGACCTGGCTCTGCAACACAAAGTACTCATAATTTGCCACTAATTGGGGTAGGATTATTCAACAAGGTCATAAGGATGGCTGGCCCGGGAAATTGAAATGTCAGACTGGTACAGAGGGGCAGCTTCATAGAAGGAAGTCCGAATCGGAAACAGCTGAGGCTTTAGAAACGGCAATTGCTGATTTACAATTAGATTAGAAACTGGGCAATAAGAAACAGCTCCAAAAGGAAGAAGGAAGTTGCAATAAATCTGTACCTTAGAAACAGGCCATTCGTATTCCCTGATGCAGGGATATGACTGAAAGAATTCACAATTCCTCAGCCATCTGGCTCTTGAACCAGAAGGGTTAACTTCACTCACCCCATCACTGAACTGATTTCACATCCTGTAGGCTCACTCTCAAGGACTCTACGACTCATGTTCTCGATTTTTATTGCTCATTATTTATTGTTATTATTTCTTTTTTTAAATCTTTTTTTTGTATTTGCACAGTTTGTTGTCTTTAGCACATTGGTTGTTTGTCCATCCTTGTGGCCTGCAGCTTTGCATTGATTGTATTGTGCTTCATTGTGTTTACTGTGAATGCCCGCGAGAAAACGAATCTCAGGATAGCATATGGGGACATGCATGTGCTTTGATAATAAATTTACTTTGAACTTTGAATTTGGGACTTGAATTCCTTTTCTCCACAGACGCTGCTCGATCTGCTGACTTCCTCCAGCAGATCGATGTTGCTCCAGGTTCCAGCGTCGGCTGTCTCTTGCTTTTTGGTTTTCTTTGGTCTATGCCAGTATTCTAGGCACAAGTGAGCCACTTCCTCCTCCGCTTCGGTCCAACATCGGAAGGGCTTTTATCGTTTTTAGTTTCATCTTATCCTCAGTAATTGTTAAAATACTTCAGATGATATCATAGATCTTCCTATGTTTCCTCTCCCCCCATTTTTCTGCCCCACCGCTGTCTATGAGGAGTTTGTACGCTCTCCCTGTGACCAAGTGGGTTTCCTCCCACAGTCCAAAAACGTACTCGTTGGTAGGTTAATCGGTCATTGTACATTGTCCCATGATTAGACCAGGAGTAAATTGGGGATTGCTGGGCAGCATGGTTTGAAGGGCTGGAAGAGCCTAATCTGCACTGTATTGCAATACATACAGTAAATAAATAAGTAAACAAAGCATTTGTTTTACCCCTGATTTCTCCCTGTTTTGATTAGAGTGCACCAACCTGAAAAGCTATCTCTGCTTTTCTCTCCGCAGATGCTGCCTGACCTGCTGAACACTTCTTCATGGCAGGGCAGACATCTCTTAGTGCAGTCTAGAACAGTAGCCTTTAAATAGAATTCTCAATATACATTTTGGAGGTGGCCAGTTTTGTAGAATTATTATTCATTTATTACGTATTGTGTCGTATGACGTGAGAAATCACGGTCTTTCCATGACCATGATTGTTCTTGACAAATTTTCTACAGAAGAGGTTTGCCATCGCCTTCTTCTGGAGAGTGTCTTTTCAAGACGGGTGACCCCAACCATTGTCAATACTCTTCAGAGATTGTCTGTCTGTGTCAGTGGCTGCATAACCAGGACTTGTGACGTGCACCAGCTGCTCATACGACCATCCACTGCCTGCTTTCATGGCTTCTGACCAGAGGAGGGGTTTTAGCAGATACTACACCTTGCCCAAGAGCGACCCGCAGGCTAGCGGAGGTCCTTACACCTCCTTTGGTAGAGACATTATGATTACCCATTTGAAAAGGTTTGCAATGGGCCAGTGTATGGTAGGGGTGAAATTTTCAAAAATCTTCTATGGATAATTGAAGAGTGATAATGAGATAGAATCTACAATAGATCAATATGTCACTGAGTCAGCCTTACTGTTAAAGATAGAGCAGAAACGAGGCGATTGGATTAAAAATGTGCAGTGAAAGATGTTGTAGTGAGAGGAGATTCACTTATAGAACAACGTGTATCTTTCGCAAGAATAAAGAAATTAATTCTCCAAACATGAAACGTTGGTGCTTTTAGCTAAAAATGAAGAACATCTCGTTCTCTATATATTGAGTAAAATCCCCTCAGGCTAACCAACCATGGGCAATTGTCCCATCTCTGAGCTGATAGGATCGGCTTGGTAAAAGGGTTGAAATCCCCTGGAGCTCAAAGCTGAGCTCCTCACAATCATATCGGGCCACAATTTCATCTCATGGGACAACACAAGACATCAGGTGGGAGACTTGCCCTGCGACATACAGGTCAGATATTAAAAGCTGATGGAGGTAATTAGGTAAGGTAACTGGGTCATTCATTAAATCAATTTGGAATCTTCTTAATATAGCAGGCTTAAGGATAATTAATCAAGGACTACAAAGGGTGAATTAAAGGGAATGAACTATCGAATTCAGAATGTGAAGAGTCATCAACCTATCTCGTGCTCACTTTATTTCTCTCTCTCCATGGACGCTGTATGACATGCCGAGTATTTCCAGCACTTGTGTATTTTCATTTCTGAATTCCACCACTGACTCTTCGTGAAGGAAATGTAGGTTGAATTAAGTAAGAAATACGTCACAGGAACGGAAGTGTTTTTGGGATATTTTTATCTGGTTGAAAAAAAATCAAAGGACCAAATTCCAAATCTGTAACAGTTAATTTTTGATTAGCAGAGATTAATTAGCATAACATTATAAGAATGTTTATGCTCCTGGCTGCAATCCTAAATGTGTGTGTCTGGGTTTACCTCCTACTTCACAAAATAGGCTTAGAGACTTGTCACTGGTGAGGAAGGAAGTAAAATACATCATCAAGGATATCTTTGAGAGGAGGGGTCACAAGAAAGCATCATCCATCATTAAGGACCCTTACCACCCTGGACATGCCCTCTTCTCATTATTACCATCCGGCTGAGATACAGGAGCCTGAAGGTGCACACAATGATTCAGATACAGCTTCATCCACCCTTCCATCAGATTTCAAATGGTCCATAAACCCATGAACTCTGCCTCATTATTCCTTTGTTATTGCACTATTTACTTCTTTTTGTAATTTGTAGTAATTTTATACATTTGCCCTGTACTGCTGCCGCAAAACAACAAATTTCATGTCATGTAAGTGAATGATAGTATTGACTTATCAGAGAAGTCAATATCTCTTATAACCTTATGCATTATATAAGACAATGAATAGTAGACTGCCCCTGGCACATTTTTGGGTGCATTGGTTGGTCGTTAATGCAAATGATGTATTTCACTTTATGTTTCAAGGTAATGTACTGTGCAAAAGTCTTAGGCACCCAAGGTGAAAGGTGAAAGGTCTTCAGCAGTGGGGTATGAACTGTGCTTTAAGTTCAATGAACTGAAGTCAGATATTTCAATAGGCATGAACAGATTGTAGAAATACCAATACATGGTGTAGATATTTTACTGTATTTAAGGCTTCGTTAGGGGAGAACAATTGAATTTTTACTGGTACGAATTTATACAGACACAGGAGGAATTCAGAGAGGTTGAAGACTTTATGTACAGTACTGTGTAAAAGTCTTGGGCGCATATATATAGCTAGTGTGCCTGAGACTCCTGCATAGTACTGTAGTAATTTTATGTATTGCACTGTATTGCTGTCACAAAAAAAAACAAATTTCATGACATATGTGAGTGATGATACACCTAATTCTGATCTGGGCATGGGCTAGAAGGGCTGATGGGCCTATTTCTGTGCTGTACTTCTCTATGACTCTATTGTGGACTGAGAGTGGGAAGGGGGGCAGGGAGAGGGGAATCATGGTTGGGATAAGGGGAAGGGAGAGGGGGAGAAGAGGGGAGGAAGTGGGAAGCAGCAGAGAGACATTCTGTAATCAATAAACGAATTGTTTGGAATCAAATGGTGTCTCAGGGCAGGGCGTGTCTGCTCCCGTGCTATCCCCCACCCCTGGCACCTCTTCTCTGCCACCTGTCCCACACTCCTCCTGTGGCACTCCACCCTCACCATTCCCAAAATCCTTTGCTCCTGCCAGATTTACAAACTCACTGTCCCCTCCACGTTGACAAATACAGTACTGTGCAAAAGTCTTATCACCTTCATTACGTATATTGCCTAAGACATTTGCACTGAACTGTACATGTGATAAATAAATCTGAATCTGACTCTGTTTCTGACCTCACAGGGCAACCTTCTCAACTTATCTCCAATTGCCTGTGGCTCCACTGCTTGTTGACAACTCCTTCAAAAATTCTCATCCTTGTTTCAAACTCTCCCTCCCTATCCATGTAAACACCTCCAACCACACAATGCTCCAAGATCTCCAAACTCTTTCAATGCCAGCATTTCATCTTTCTTAAACGTACTGGCTCCATCTCTGGCAGCCATCCATTCAACTACCCAGGCCTTAAACCCTCCTGCACCTCTACTTCTCCCTCCCCCTCCCCACTTAACATAACGCCTATGAGGCTAACCCCCGACTAAATTAGACCTAAGGACACGCTGGAGACTCTATGACAACTTTTGATGGCTAAAAGCTTCTGTATCTTGGCACCGTGCACTCTGTAAATACAAGTTCTGTGTGAGTGACAAGTTCCAAGTTACATATTTCCATGACAATGATTGTATTGTGAGCTCGATTTTCTTTTAATTGAACTATATACCTTTGCAAGTGAATGGAGAAAGAGCGGGTGAAAAGTCTGCACTGGTTGAATTGGTAAACTTGTATAGTTAATAAAGTCATGACTCCTACCCTCCCCCCACCTCCTTTTCTGGTTTCTTCCCTCCTTCCTTTCTAATCCCAACTCTCAGTTCCCAGCTTCACACTTCATTCCCCACCTGACTTCTGCCACCCACCCACCTTCCCCCTCACCTGATCTCACCTATCACCTGCCAGTTTGTACTCCTTCCCACCCCTCCACTTTCTTATTCTGGCTTCTTCTGTCACGCTGCGCGCTGGCAGACAGCTGAACCCAGGTGTGAAAGAACGACAGGCTCCCATGTGCAGACGGAAACAAAAGTTTATTCATTGGAATTCCAAAAGAACTTTGGTGGCCTGACCGAGCAACACAGCAAGATGAATCGGTCTCGAAACACACAAGGACCCCCACGGTAAGTGCTAATTGGGAGTCCGCTTTCAATAGTCACAGTAGGCTGAAAACCCATTCCAGTCACAATTAATTGGACAAGATTAAACAGGAAGTACAAGGGCTTGATGACTCTAGATAAGACAACAATTAGTAAATAGAGGTGCAAGGCTGGCAGGGCTCATGACATCTTCGCCCTTCTTTTCTGGTCCTGATGAAGGGTCTCGGCCCGAGAGTGGGGGAAGATTCAAACAAGAGGACATGAGTTGAGAGTTAAAGGGCAAAAGTTTAGGGGTAACATGAGGGGGAACTTCTTTACTCAGAGAGTGGTAGCTGTGTGGAACGAGCTTCCAGCAGAAGTGGTTGAGGCAGGTTCGATGTTGTCATTTAAAGTTAAATTGGACAGGTATATGGACAGGAAAGGAATGGAGGGTTATGGGCTGAGTGCAGGTCAGTGGGACTAGGTGAGAGTAAGAGTTCGGCACGGACTAGAAGGGCCGAGATGGCCTGTTTCCCTGCTGTAATTGTTATATGGTTATATATGGAAATGTCCACTGTTTATTTCTTTCCATAGATGCTGCCTGGCTTGCTGAGTTCCTCCAGCATTTTGTGTGCATTACTCAAGATTTCCAGCACCTGCAGTATCTCATGTTTAAAAATTAATGAGTATTTTTTTATTAAATTGAAAGTTATGATCTTGTACTTTGTTTTACATGCACTGCACTTTCCCTGTAGCCGTTACACTTTATTCTACCTTGCTACTGTTTTACCCTGTTCCATCTCAAAGCACTGTGTAATGATTTGAACCGTACGCGCAAGCTTTTCACCGTATCTTGTTACACGTGACAATAACAGACCAATACCAATTCCAATTCAAAATGGGGAAAGGGCAGTTAAAAACACTGCTCTGTACTGGTTGGATTTGGTGAGCTTCAGCATTCTTTTACCACCGCAGTCAATAAGCAGAGTTTCACAGTGTGAATCTCTGGAGTATTCGAGGTTCCTGGATATCCTATCACTGGGTGCTAAAGGAGGGACATGAAATTAGTCAAGGTACTAAGCTCAGGGGTCAGGAAGCTATGTCACAGCTTTATAAAAAGCTGGCGGGACCACAACTGGAGAATTGCATCCAGTTCTGGTCACATCATCACCGGACAAATTGTGGAAGCTATGGAGAGGGTGCAGAGGGGGGTGTGAATTACTGACTGGATTAGAGGTCACGTGCTATAAGGAGAGGCTTGACAAGCTTGGGTTGTTTTCTTAGGAGCTGTGGAGGCTGAGTAGACTTGATAGAAATTCACAAAATTATGACAGGAGTTAGATATACGTAGTGGAGAGCTGGTCTCTTTTCCCCAGAGTCAAATTATCGAATACTAGAGGGCATTTAAGGTGAGAGGGGGCAAGTTTAAAGCAGATGAACAGGGAAAGGTTTTTGTTTTGCACAGAGAGTGATGGTGTCTGGAATTCCTGCTGGGTTGGTGGTGGAGAGAGATATAATAGGTATCACTCGCCAGTCTGTACTCCTTCCCCTCCCTCACCTTCTTATTCTGCCTTCTGCCCCCCAACCATTCCAGCCCTCTTCTCATGAGACCACCAGACATAGGAGCAGAATTAGGCCATTCAGCCCATCGAATCTCATCTGCATAACAGCTTCTGTCCCTTTGTCATCAGATTTCTGAACAGTCCATGAAACCATGACCACTTCTTCGCTATTCATCTTTTGCACTAGATATTTATTTTTTATTGGAACTTAAAATACTTTTAATGTATTTTGCTGTTTTGCTGCCACAAAGCAACCAATTTCATGACACGCGTCAGTGATGATAAACCTGATTCTATGGGTGCAGATGGAGACAGAGTCCCCACGTGTCAACTCCCCTTTGTCTTTCTGAACGGTGGAGGCTGCAGTTTGAACGAGCCTTTGGCAGTGAGTACAAGCCTTTATAGAGATGTCACACACTGGCCCTACAGTGATCCCACACTCAGTGTTGCCTTCAGCAACTGTTGTTACAACCAGAGCAACACACACAAAATGCTGGAGGAACTCAACAGGTCAGGCAGCATCTAAAGAGAAGAATGGACAGTCGGCCGAGACCCTTCATCAGGACTGGGAAGGAAGGGGGAGGAAGCCAGGATAAGAAGGTGGGTGGTTGGGGGTGGATGAGGAAGGAGCACAAACTGTACGGTGATAGGTGGAGACAGGTGAAGGGGAAGGTAGGTGGGTGGGGTGGGGGAAGAAGTGAGAATGTGGGAAATGAAAGAGGTAAGGTGCTGGAGAAGAAGGAATCTGATAGGAGAGGAGAGTGGACCATGGGAGAAAGGGAGGGCAGAAAGACACCAGGTTTGAGGGGTGGGGGGTGATAGGCAGGTGAGGCAAAGAGAAGAAGGAAGAGTGGGGAATGGAAGAAGAAGGAAGGGGGATGGGAAAAATTACCCCCTCCCCCTTGATGTTACAATGAGCCTGCAAATTAAGCAGTTGTTTCCAGCTAGTACAGTGGGCAGCAGTATGACTGGGAGCTATGACAATGCAGAGAGGAAAGCAAAGGATGTCAGATGTATAAATCAGGCCGCTGAGAGAGAAATGTTTAGTGCCTTGATCCTCAGTAGCTTTGTTTGTGACTGACAGGTACGTGTGATTAACAGGCACTCATCCCAGGGAATTTGTTGGATGTTAGGCTTCTGCTGGTGGGGAATGGACCAGTGACGGGGAGGTCAATCACCCAAGTCAGAAATATTCATCGCTGCTGTTACTTTTCCAGGGGATTTATGCCAGGGAACACAGTGTTTATGGGAACAGGGTCTTCATGTGCAGGACACACTTCTTGCCAAGTTAACAAAAAGGACAAGATGATTCTTGATTGCAATCTGATTCAGGAGCAAGAGAATAAAAACACAATCAAAAGCAGAAAGCACCCATCAGTTCACACATCATTTGCGGACTGAGAAGTGGTTCAAATTCGGGTGTCACGGTAGCATAGTAGTTAGCATGACATTGTTACATTTGTAAGGGGTTTGTGTGTTTCCCCGTGGCCGTGTGGGCTTTCTCCGGGTGCCCTGGTTTCTACCCATGGTCCAAAGCCATACCGGTTAGTAGGTTGTCTGGTCATATGGGTGTAATTGGGCAAAGGGGCAGGACATTGAATTGAATTGACTTTATTACTTACATCCTTCATATACACGAGGAGTAAAAATCTTTACGTTACGTCTCTGTCTAAGTGTGCAATTTATAGTAATTTGTAATAAATAGTATGTACAACAGGACAGTCAATATAACATAGAAATACAATTGTATCAGTGTAAATTAATCAGTCTGATGGCCTGGTGGAAGCTGTCCTGGGATGGTGTTGGTCCTGGCTTTAATGCTGCGGTACCGTTTCCTGGATGGTAGCAGCTGGAACAGTTTGTGGTTGGGGTGACTCGGGCCCCAATGATCCTTCGGGCATTTTTTACACAGTTGTCTTTGTAAATGTCCTGAATAGTGGGAAGTTCACATCTACAGTTGCACTGGGCTGTCCGCACCACTCTGCAGAGTCCTGCGATTGAGGGAAGTACAGTTCCCATACCAGGCCGTGATGCAGCCAGTCAGGATGCTCTCAATCATGCCCCTATAGAATGTTCTTAGGATTTAGGGGCCCATACCTATAACATAAGACCATAAGAAAGAGGAGCAGAATTGGACCATTTGTCCCATCGAGTCTGTTCCATCATGGCTGATTTAATTTCCCTTCCAGCCTCGTTCTCCTGCCTTCTCCCCGTGACCTTTGACACTCTTACTAATCAAGAACCTATCAACCCAGTGACGTGGCCTTCACAGCCGTCTGTGGCAATGAATTCCACAGATTCTCCACCCTCTGGCTAAAGAATTTCCTCCTCATCTCTGTTCTGAAGAGATGTCCTTTTATTCTGAGGCTGTGCCATCCTCTCCACACCCAGTCCATCCAGATTATGCACCTTAACATGGATTCTCCCTTTACAGATGCTGAATGAACTACTGGGCATTTCCAGGGTTTTCCATTTTCATTTTGGTTTTAGAGAACATTTTATCCACTGGTTTTGTAAAGATCTTCAAGAGGTTGTCAGTGTCCACTGTGGAGATGCCCACAATCTTAATGTCCCAGGGATGTTGCCAATAGCTATGGAAGTCATTCTGGTGTGAAGGACTAAGATATTGGTTATCCAGCACACAGAAGGTATCTGCTGACCTTCACTGCCCTTCCTCAATCATCCCCCTCCAGGGAACCTGATGAATTCTCCTCACCATAAAATGGTTCACCCAACTTGGCTGTGTCTTTGCTCCCCTTGTATACTAATTAACGCCTGGCGATGGGTGCCTACACCAATTGTGAGCATTAGGCTATTAGAAAGGGTAAGTATGATGAACATTGAAACATCTCCCCCAGTTGTAAGGGACTTTGCAGACTCATCGATGAGTGAGTACAGTATGGAGTTCAATATTCAGTTTCTTGGGCAACACGCACAAACTGCTGGAGGAGCTCAGCAAGTCAGGCAGAATCTATGGTGGGGAATACACAGTCGACATCGTGGGCCGAGAACTGTCCTCAGAACTGGAAAGAAGGAGGGAAAAAGCCTGAATAAGAAAGTGTCAGGAGGGAAAGAAGCACAAGCTGGCGGGTGATAGGGGAGACCAGGCGAGGGGTCTAATCTAATGAAATAATAAAAAACAAAGCAGTGAGATTGAAAAGGATATTTACGTTCACATTGTCACCTTATCCTCTGATATATGATCCCAAGCTGTATGTCTCAGATACACCATCCAGTCTGACTTGACAGATGTTGTGGATTTGATATTGTATTTCAGCAATATTTGTGTAATATTGTAAATAGATTGATTGATTAAATATTATTTGTTGTTTACAGAATGCATTGTACGTAAAAATATGTGAGCTGCATATGTCATGATGCCACCATGTGATACGTGTGCACCTCGCTTAAAGTGAAAATAAACATACACAAGTCATTTCCTGCCTCTCTTGTTTTCCTTTCAAATAGTTTAATGTTTTGGTGTTAAAAAACATAAAAGTGGCAACAAGGTACTTTTAAAATGAACTACCGACCTACCTGTTGAACTGCAGTGAGATGTTCAAGTTTAAAAAGAGTGCAGCACACTTTCTTTACAAGAGGAAAATATACAGTTGAGTTTTCAAATAAGCAGAAAACAGACAAATTCACACATTCATAAATGGTGAGTACTGGGTGATAGTCATTAATTTTAAAAAGCACAAATGGCTGGCCACATCAGAAAGATAGATGCCTTCAATTACACAAGAGATAACTGGAATATGTATACTGAGCAAATTGAGCAGTATTTTAAAGCAAATGCGATAGCCAATGAGAAACAAGTATCAGTTTTGCTGAGTGCATTGGATTTAAAGGCAAACAGTTTGCTTAGAGCTTTAACTGCTCCAACCAAACTAGCCAAAATGAGCTTTGCTGATATCATGGAAGTAATGCAGGAGCATTTAGAACTGAAACCATTGTTTCATAAGTGGAATCAAATGAAAAAGAGTCCACTTCAACATACATAACTGAATTGAAGAGACTGTCTGAGCATTGTCAGTTCAGTAATGGGCTTAATGATGCACTAAGAGATTGTTTAGTTCGTGAAATTCAACAAGAAAGCATTCAAAAACAGCTCCTAACTGAAGCATAACTTACATTTAAAAGAGCAGTTGAAATCTGTATCAATAGAAGTAACAGCCAGAGACGTATTTGAGTTGCAGTCAGATGTGAAACTGAGTGTGAAAAAATTGCAAATATTAAACTGGAATCAGTTTGGCCGAACAAATTGAGTTGTTGTTATGGGAAGGGCTCACTTGACCAGACTAATGCAGATTTAAATGCAAAACTTACAGAAAATGCAATAACGTGGGACAAATACAAAGAGCATGTTAGGTAGATAAAAATAAATAGAGCACACAGAGAAGAGAAAAAGATAAAAAGTCAAGCTGCAGTTTCAAAAAGAGCACTAATCTTCATGCTGTTGATGAAAAATCTGATAATGATGGGAGTTTCACGGGACTGGGCAGCCCTGAGATTTACAGTCTACCAGAAGGCAAGCAATATGGACTTGCACTAGAAGTGAACGGCAAATCCATTAAAAGTGAATTGGACACTGGTTCGGCTGTTTCAGTGATTTCACAAAATTAGTTTGAATGGCATTTCAAAGATACTAAACTGAAACCTACAGATACCCAACTAAGAACTTATACTGGAGCAAAGATAACTCCTGTGGCAATGACATTTGTAACAGTGAATGCAACAGCCAACAAGCCACATTGGGCTTGTATGTGGTAAAAGCAGGAGGACCAACATTGTGATGGTGTGATTGGCTGAGACAACTACAAATAGGTTAGAGAACAATCCACCACTTGCATGCCACATCCCCTGTAATAGAGTCAACCAAAAGCGAATTCAGAAAGGCACTGAATGATCCCACAGCTGTCTCCATGCCGTAACTCTGAACTGTTGCCCAGCAGAGCGCATAAAAAGGTGTTGGTGCCAATCTCTGTGCCTCTGGTTGAAAAACATATTGGTCCAAGGAAGGACAATGCTGTTCAGTGGGATTGTGAAAGTGATCTGACTTCAGCAATCTGAAAAAAGTACAAAAGAGAGAGGACAAGTAGAAAGAGAAAGAGTGGAATAAGGACTGTTAACGAGACCACGACAGGGATAATGAGAGAACCAAGGATAAAGAAAGGGAATGCGACCAAGAAAGTATGCCCACAGAGAAAGAATTTCAGGGCTGTATGTGGTGACATGTATGTACTCTGATAATAAGGGATCAAGAGTGGGAAGAGGAGAGAGATAGAAGCCGGGTCTGGGAGAGAAGCAACAATCAAAGTAGCTCCAGAGAGAAGAGCCGAGTAAGGGAGAAGAAAGGAGCCCAGAGCTGTCAATAACATTTGCTGCAGTCTCAGAGACAACTACAACCACCACAGATGAGGCTCCAGAATCTGAGGTTATTTTCACAGCCACAAGTTTCACCTGTTCAGCAGAGTGACCTCCCTTGTTAAGAAAATTGCTATCCCAGAAGAGTAAGAAGTCCTCCATGTCATAACGCCACCAAGTGATACGCATGCTTCGCTTAAAGTAAAAAATGAATGTACGTGGGTTATTTCCCAGCTCCCTTGTTTTCCTTCCAATTAGTTTTGTGTTTTGGAGTTACAAAAAAACAACAGAGTATCTGAGAGTCAAACTGCCCTTAGGAATTCTGGAGAATCCCAGCTGTGGGCTCGGTCTTGTGGAGACCAGAGGCAGAGCAAACTGATTTGGTTTTACTAATGTGTTGCTAATTCCCAGACTTCCGGATTTGTCACTGCATGCCCAGAAAATACAGAATTCTTGCCGGTTCTGCAGGGTCGAGTGCCCAGCGATTCTAACTGGCACAGATGTGACTACAGTACGTAAAGGCATGGTATAAGTGTGAGTTAGATAGATAGATAGATATACTTTATTGATCCAGAGGGAAATTGGGTTTCGTTACAGCCGCACCAACCAAGAATAGAGCATAAATATAGCAATACAAAAACCACAAACAATCAAACAACAAAATGCAAACTATGCCGGATGGAAAATAAGTCCAGGACCAGCCTATTGGCTCAGGGTGTCTGAACCTCCACAGGAGGAGCTGCACATTCGATGGCCACAGGCAGGAACGACCTCCCGTGCCACCCAGTGTTGTATCTCGGTGGAATATGGCTGAAGTCCAATAGTAAAAAGTTCAATATCCGGTCTACAAACACGTTCCTCGATCGTAACATGACCTGGATTGCACCATCTGTTGTTAACCAGAACAGTAAGCACCCAACTCCTTTCCACTTACCGCTCTCAGTGCACTTCTGGTCAGCCGGAATGGTCTGGAAGCAGTCCATGGAGAAGTTTTGATCGGGTATGTCCTCGTGCAGCCCTGTTCCAGTGAAACACATAACACTGCACTCCCGAAATGTTCTCTGACGCCTGGCTAGCACCGTGAACTCGTCCATTTTATTACCCACCGAACTCCTCTTCTCCATAAGTCACCGTCGTCTAGACCCGGTCCTCTTTCCTCGACTTTGTAATCCCCCTCTGCATCCTCTGTGTGTTTTCCTCCAGATTTCAACAGGGGTGTCCGCTGCTCTGCTCGCTAAACCGGCCAGCATTAGCGCAAACAGCTGGTCCCTGGAATGAACAATGCGACCTTGCTTCTGTCCCGCGTGTTGGGATGTAACTATTTCCAGCGCTAAAAACCCAAATAAAATTCTCTCTACCAGCATGTTAGAGAGGGTGCAGCTTCGATGTGTTACCGTGAAAAAAAAATACAAAAAATAACGTAAGTTGAAAAGTAAGAATACTGTTGCTTGTGTAAATGATGGCATGGTGGGTGAGTTACTGCGCTACTAAACAGAACTGTTATCACGATCACATCATTCACAATGATGTGAAATTTGGAGGTTTGCGTGATATTAGTTCAAGTTCGGGTATTGTCATCTGACTACACATATACGAGCAAACAAAACAATGTTCCTTCAGACTTCGGTGCACCCACAGAACACGTATCACACACAGAACATAAAACAAAATATTACCATAAATAAGTTAATAAAATATTATTCAAAATGCATGCAGAGTGCAGCACAGATAAAATAAGCCGTAGTTTGCATGGTTTCCTCAAGGGAAAATCTCACCTGACAAATCTGATGAAATTCTTTGAAGAAGTAACGAGCAGGATAGACAAAGGAGAATTAGTTGATGTTGTGCACTTGGATTTTCTGAAGACCTTTGACAAGGTGCCACACATGAGGCTACTTAACAAACTACAAGCCCATGGTATTACAGGAGAGATTAGAGCACGGATAAAGCAGAGGCTGATTGGCAGGAGGCAAAGAGTAGGAATAAAGGGAGCCTTTTCTGACTGGCTGCCGGTGACTAGTGGTGTTCCACAGGGTTGGGTTTGATTCTTTTTACATTATATGTCAATGATTTGGATGATGGAATTGATGGCTTTATTGCAAAGTTTGCAGTTGATAGGTGGAGGGGCAGGTAGCTTTGAGGAAGTAGAGGGGCTACAGAGGGACTTAGACAGATTAGGAGAATGAGCAAAGAAACGGCAGCTGGAATGCAGTGTCAGAATATAGTCATGCACTTTGGTAGAAGAAATAGAAGGCTAAACTATTTTCTAAATGAAGAGAAAATTCAAAAAGCTGGGACACAAAGGGATTTGGGAGTCCTTGAGCAGGATTCCATTAATTTGCAGGTTGAGTCTGTGACGAGGAAGGCAAATGCAACGTCAAGAGGACTAGAATATAAAAATGAGGTTGTGATGTTGAAACTTTATTATACGCTGGTGAGGCCTCACTTGGACTATCGCCAGCAGGTTTAGGCCTCTTTTCTTAGAAAGAATGTTCTGAAACTGGGAAGGGTTCAAAGGAGGCTCGTGAAAATGATTCCAGGATTGAATAGCTTGTCAAACAATGAGCATTAGGTGGCTCTGGTATCCTCTGTAGAGCCTGTGTAGTGCAACGTACAATAACGGTTACCCCCTCTAGATTAAGAGTCTAAAGGTTGAGGGGTAATCACTGTTCCTGAACCTGCTGATGTGGGTCCTGAGGCTCCTGTACCTCTTTCCTCATGGCAGCAGCAAGAAGCGAGCCTGGATGGTGGTCTGTCCTTGATGATGGATGCTGCTTTCCCGTGACGTGCTCTGTAGAAAATGCAGAGCAAAACTGAGCAATTTACAGCTTTCTTTAAAATGAAATTGCACAAGTGAACACTGACCATGCAGAAGTCTAACTGATTGTGATACAATTCTCAGGTTTATTGAATGAAGCGGGGGCCCAATAAAACAGTTGCTGTTAGTAAAGGTTAGAATTTGGGGAGTTTATAACCGACTGCACTTCGCCGTGCTTGTGGCGATTAGTCTGAAAATAACAGTGCACCACCGAGGACTCGTTTGTTAATCTAAGTGCTGGATATGGCTCTTGATATGTCTCAGCCGATATAAAGGTTGAACGTTGAGTTGGTCGAATAGGGCCAGTCTCCCACCTCCTTTCTGTACCCAGTTAGCATCAGACAGTTCCCCACTAGGTTTCATTTACTTATCAGAGAATCCTGCCATAGTTTATTAATTTAACAGGAATTTCCATCGTGTTGTAATCACCAATTAATTGTGTGCAGTAAAATGAGAATGGCTGTGAGCTGAAGATTTAAAATCAGACTCAGGTTTAATATCACTGGCATATGTCATAAAGTTTGTTGACTTCGCAGAAGCAGAAAAATGCAATATATAATAATAGAGAAAAAAAGCTGTGAATTACAGTAAGAAATATATATAAGTAGTGCAAAAATCAAAATTAAAAAGTAGTGAGGTAGTGCTCATGGGTTCAATGTCCATTCAGAAATCAGATTGCAAAGGGAATAAGCTGTTCTTGAATTGATGAGTGTGTGCCTGAATTGTGAATTAGTTTCAAAATCGTGTTGTTAAATTATAATTTCAGTCCTGCATTAGTCTCTGTGAGAATGCATTTACACCAGGGGTTCCCAACCTGGGATCCATGAACTGTCAGTTAGTGCTAAGGATCCATGGTGTAAAAAAGTTTGGGAGTTCCTGATTTACACTCTTAAACCTTAATCCCTCATTTCCTCCAAAATGCTCAAGGAGGAATCAAGAATCAGGGGAAGAAGCTGTTCCTGAAATGCTGAGAGTGTGTGTTCCGGCTCCTGTACCTCATCCTTCATGGTATCAGAGAGGTCTTGGGTGACGGGGGTCCTTAATGATGGATGCCACCTTTCTGAGGCATCACTTTGAAGGTGCCCTCAATGCGGAGGAAGCTGATGGGGAGCTGGCTGAGCTTACAACTTTCAGAGGAGGAAATCACGTCTCGTTTTTTTAAAATCCCGGCTTGTTGAGGCATTGGGGGGTACAGTCACAGGAGATTCTGCAGATGCTGTAAATCCAGAGTAACTCACAGGAAACGCTGGAGGAATAAAGAGTCGTCGCTTCAGGCCGAAATTTTGCATTAGGAATGCTTATTCCTCTCCATAGATGCTGACTGACGGGCTGAGTTCCTCCAGCATTGTGTGTATTGTGTGTGCGTGTGTGTGTGTGTGTGTGTGTGTGTGTGTGTGTGTGTGTGTGTGTGTGTGTATGCGTGTGCATGAGGGCGTGTGTCTGTGTGTGTGCGCGCGCGCGCGCGCGCGCGCGTGTGTGTGTGTGTGTGTGTGTGTATGAGAGAGAGAGAGAGAGCGAGCGAGAGATTGCGGATCTGTGGGCAGCCCTGTGGGCTTTTGTGGTTTAACCTTTGGCCATCGGCGTTGGGTTCAAAAGAAAAATCGCTTAAGAGTGGGAAGACAGGTGGCAAACACTGAGAGTTTATAAAATGGTATTAACATTTTATTATCCCAAGGTAAGCTTTTCAAAAACAGAATTTTAAATGCTACCCTGCTGTTCCAGATCACAAAAACCTTTAATTTTATGCAAATGAACAGCAAGGATCCAAGACTAAATGTAAACGAATAGTGTCTTTGTAGCAGAGGTTCAGAATGGGGGAAAATCCCAGGGAATCTTTAATAGCCGTCTGGAATTATGTAAATCCCTCTGCTAGGTAGAATGCAATTATCCTTCCCCTTTCTCTGCCAGCACTACCAGTGTCTAACAAAATATCTCTAGGTGACATTTAGATGCGGTAATGCAAATGAGAATTAATTTTCTTCGGAGACAAAGGCCAGTGAAAAGATCACATCACTCCAATACAATAAAGCGGAAAAGATATTTTTGACAGGGGAGCTTACAAAAGGCGTTACGCGGTGCCAGGGTAGTGAAACAAAAAAAAAACACATCTCTACAATGAAGCAAAACTCACAAAGCTTGAAAGAATCTTGATTCTTGTTCTCTCCCCCCCCCCACCTTTAAATTAATTCCCTCTAATGGTTTCAGTCGCATTGGCCAGAGAATTGACTGTCATTCATCACAGTCTGTTACTGATAGCTGACAATAATTTCATCAGGAAATCAGATGCCTGCCTGCAACCGTATTCCTACCCCTCACCCCCAGTTATGTTCTACTGTGACGAAATTTCTTCGTTTTGTTGCAAAATAAGAATTTCTCAGGCGAGTGCGGGTCCTGTATTTCTGTGCTCCGCGCCCTAAGTTATATTGGAGGGTGACTGTCAGGAGAAGCGAGTCTCCAGCCTGCAGCTAACCTTTGATCAAAACTGAATGTATTCTAAACTGACCCAGCTATTTAGCCTTCCCAATAAACATTTTACCAAAGGTCAACAAATGCCTAGCGACAGGATGCTAGCACAATGCACCCCCCCCCCCCAGTTCTGGAGTTTTCCGGCGCTGCACCGCTTGTGTCTAATGTAAGTTGACCAATAAACACTGAAGATTTTCCCGCACCCCCGCCCGCATGGTTGCCATTGTTAAATCTTTTGGCTTTTAATGCACAGATTTGTATTCAGTCGCCTTCCAGGGCTCAGACCTCGATCCAACCCGCTGTCGTGTCGGACAGTGATGGGAATACAGATCTGTACCAACACTACCCCCTTGTGACTCGCTTGGCGGGCTGTGCCAGCGCATCTCGGAAGACACATGCCTGACAGCTTCCCTTTTGCAGACGCACAAGTAACACTGTATTACACAAGCCGGCATCACCAGCGCAATCCTTTCCGATGGCAGGTACCTGGATTTAGATCTCAACGAAATCTGCCCAACACGGTGAGAGCTAGCGAAATAATTCCAGGAGGGGAAGTCGCCTTAATTTATTAGTTATTTCAAAGTTCAGAGCAAATTTATTTATCAAAGTCATGAACACAAGAGACTCTGCCGATGCTGGAAATCCAGAGCAGCGCACACAAAATGCTGGAGGAACTCAGCAGGTCAGGCAGCATCTATGGCGAGGAATAAACAGTTGACGTTACGGATGGAGGACTGGAAAGAAATAGAGTAGAAACCAAAATAAGAAGGTTGGAGGGGAAGGAGTACCAGTTGGAGGTGATAGGTGAAGCCATTTGATTACATGTCACCATATACTACCCTGAGATTCGTTTTCTTGCAGGCATTTACAGGAAAACAAAGAAATACAATAGAATTTATGAAAAACTATATAAAACAAAAACTTATAAAATGAAACAATGTGCAAAAGGAGATAAATCAAGCAAATAAAGGAAAAAAATAAATAAATAACACTGTTATAGCATAGTCCTTTAAAGTGAGTCTGTAGAGTTGAGGTGAATGAAATTATCCATGCTGGTTCAAGAGCCTGGTAGTGGTAGAACTAATAACTTTCTCTGATCCTAGTGGTGTGGGACTAAAACTCCTGAACTGCCTATCCAATAGTCATAACGAAAAGAGGACATGGCCAGAACACACTTGAAGTATTGTGAGCAATTCTGGCCCCCTTATCTAAGAAATGATGTAGTGACATTGGAGGGAGTCTAGAGGAGATTGGTGGGAATGATTCTGGGAATGGTTAGCGCAGTGCCGCACAGTACAGGCAAACCAGGTTCAATTCCCGCCACTGCCTGTAAGTAGCTTGTACACTATCCTCTGCATGCTTCGGTTTCCTCCCACAGTCTAGAGATGTACTGGTTGGTAGGATAATTGGTCATTGCTAGTTGGTTAATTGGTTATTGTAAGTTGCCTTATGATTAGGCTAGGGTTAAATCAGGGGAAGCTCAAAGGCCCAGAAGGGCCCATTCCACGCTGTATCTCTATAAATAAATAAATAAACAGATGAGGAGCCTAAACTGGCTGGCATTGAGAAGGATGAGGGGAATCTCATTGAAACCTATCAAATATTGAAAGGCCTGGATAGAGTGGAGGTGAAGAGGATGCTTCCTTTTGCGAGGGAGAGTAGGACCAGAGGGCACAGCCTCAGAATAGAAGGCACATCCTGCAGATGTTGGAAATCCAAAGGAAAAACACACAAAATGCTGCATCTCTGGAAATGGGTGAACAGTCAATGATTTGGTCAGCAGCTGTAAATTCCTGGTTGTTAGTATATTGGCTGACCTGTCTTGGGCACAACACATAAGGGAAGATGGCGGTGCGACGCAGCTCGCAGCAGTCATTCCGGTGGTGATATCTGTTATTTGTCAAGTAGGGTGCCATGCACAATCCTGATTTGATGGAGACAGACGTGAGAGCACAGAGGAACATCTGGTGAAACTTCTGAAGTGCCGGCTTCGCTGCTGCTACTGTGTGGTCCAGAATCTCTGGAGTGGAAGGCCCCGAGTCCTCGGCTTTGCTTGTTGCTCAGCGGCCGGGGCGGGGTCGAAGCGCTCGGCAGAGGATGGTGCTCGGAGAGGCTGTGTCGGAGGCTCGAAGTTTTCGGACGGACTCAGAGTCCACTGCGGTCGGGTGCTTCCAATGGTGATGCATCGGCAAGTTGGCGGCGCTTGGAAGTTCATGGCGGGGAGAGTTTCTCCCTTCTGCCGGCTGCGTGAGATAATGAGTCTATTGGGACTTTGAGATTTTTTTTTACCATGCCCATGGTCTGCTCTTTATCAAATTATGGTATTGCTTTTCGCTGTTGTACCTATATGTTATAATTATATGATTTTGTCAGTTTTAGTCTTGGTTTGTCCTGTGTTTTCTTGTGATATCATTCTGGAGGAACGTTGTATCATTTTTTAATGCATGCATTTCTAAATGACAATAAACGAGGACTGAGTGTCCTCATAATCTAATCTAATCTAATCTAAACACAATCATAAGGCAAGCCCCACCCGAGTCTTCACTCTCCTAGGAGTCTGGGGAGGGTTAGCTTATCATTGAACACGGTAACAAACCTCTACAGATGTAGTGTTGAAAGTGCAAACACAAAAGATTCAGCAGATGCTGGAAATCTAGAGTTTCTTCAGGGTAGACATGCCTGCTGAGTTCCTCCAGCATTTTGTGTTGAAAGTATCCTAACTGACTAAGTCATGGTCTGATATGGAAATTCAAATGTGCAGGATGTAAGGAGCTGCAGAGAGCAGTGGATCTGGCCAATAGACCATGAGCAGAGCCCTCCCCACCATCGTCAATGTCTACGGGAGGTGTTGCCTCAAGAAGGCAACATCTGTCACCGAAGATCCTCACCATCTGAGCTGTGCCATCTTTTTATCACAGCCACCACTGAGCAAGATACACATAAGCCTGAGGTCCCATACCAGCAGGTTCAAGAACAGCTACTTTTCTTCAGCCATTCGGTTTTTGAAGCTTCTGATAAAACTGCAATCACTACAGTTCAGCAGCACTATGACCAGTTTGCACCAAGATGGGCTTTTGTTTTGTTCGAACTGTGTTTTCTTGTAAAAATTGTGTTTAATTGATGTTTAATTTGTATTTTTCTTGTGAATTTTTAATTTTATATAGGCATCCGTTAGTCTTGTGAGACCATGGATTTGCGCCTTGGAGGGTTTCCAGGGTGCAGGCCTGGGCAAGGTTGTATGGAAGACAGGCAGTTGCCCATGCTGTAAATCTCCCCTCTCCACGCCACCGATGTTGTCCAAGGGAAGGGCACTAGGGCTGATACAGCTTGGCACTGGTGTCATCGCAGAGCAATGTGTGGTTAAGTGCCTTGCTCAAGGACACAACACACCACCTCAGCTGAGGCTCGAACTAGTGACCTTCAGATCACTAAACTGACGCCTTAACTACTTGGCCACGCGCCAACAATTTTTAATTATGATGCTATTTACAGGTGGCAGGGTGGATATACATCTCTACCAAAGGAGGTGTAAGGTGTTACTTCCCTCACTAGCCTGCAGCACCTTAAAATCAGGCCCTTTTGCATTTGCTATTTCTGCCCTGGGAAAAAGCTGCTGGCTTGATCAGGGTCACATGAAGCCATGGGAGCAGGTGGCGGATGGTCATACGAGCAGCCGGGGCAGATCACAAGCCCTGGTTATGAGACCACCGACACCAGGCAGACAATCTCTGAAGAGTATTGATAATGGCTGGGGTCACCCATCTTGTAAAGACGCTGCCCAGAAGAAGGCACTGGCAAACCACTTCTGTAGAAGATTTGCCAAGAACTATCATGGTCAAAGACCAGGATCACCCACGCCATAACGATATGACACATAATGGTGATGGTGGTGCTACGTGCCTGTGATGCTGATGCAAGTAAGTTTCTCATTGCACCCGTCCACACACGTACTCGCGCATAAGACAATAAACTCAACTTTGAGACTTTGAGGTGCTGCCAGACCACACTGAGTTCCTCCTGCAGACTGTTTGCTCTCCATATTCTAGCATCTCAGTCTCTGTGTATCCCATTACTGTGTAATGTCCTATGCCATTCAGGTTGATAGAGTGGTTATGAAGGTGTATGGTGATTGGCAGATTGAGATCAAGAGCCACGAGGTAATGTTGCAGCTCTACAAAACCTGGCTGGACCACACTTGGCGTATTGTGTTCATTTCTGGTTGCCTCACTGTAGGACGGATGTGGAAGCTTTAGGGAGGGCGCAGAGGAGATTCACCAGGTTGCTGCCTGAATTAGAGAGCGTGTCTTATGAGGACAGGTTGAGCGAGCTAGGGCTTTTCTCTTTGGAGCAAAGGAGGATGAAAGCTGATGTGACAGAGGTGTATAAGATGATGAGACTCATTGATACTGTCGACAGCCAGCAACTTTTTCCCAGGGCAGAAACAGCAAATGCAAAAGGGCCTGATTTTAAGGTGATTGGAGAAGAGTACAGGCATTTTTAAATGGAGTGTTGTGCAAGAAGGAAGTGTTTGATTGATCTTGAGTAGGTTAAAAGGTCAACACAACATTGAGGGCTGTAGAGTCTGCACTGTGCTGTGCTGTTTAAGTTCTTTGCCTTGTTTCATTAGATCGAGGGTTCTGGTCAAGTAGTTGATTGTGTGCAGATTAACATTTCCACAAGCATTAGAATGGCAAAGTAGCACAACCTCTTTTCGGCCAGCCACACCAAGAAGGTGACAATTAAACCATAGGACATAGGAGTAGAATTAGGCCATTTGGCCCATCGCGTCTGCTCCACCATTTTTATCATGGCTGATTTATTATCCCTTTCAACCCCATTCTCCTGCCTTCTCCCCATAACCTTTGATGCCGTGACTAATCAAGAACCTATCAATCTCCGCTTTAAATATACCCAAAGACTTGGTTCCATGGCCCTCTGTATCAATGAATTCCACAGATTCACCACCCTCTGGATAAAGAAATTCCTTCTCTGCACTGTCCTATGTCCTATGCAGTGCAAGTTGACAGTGTGCTTATGAAGGCATTCATTTGGTGTACAATTGAGTTCAAAAGCTGTGAGTTAATATTGTAGCTCTACAAAACACCCTATTCTGAGGCTGTACCCTTTGGTCCTAGGCTCTCCCACCATAGGAAACATCCTCTCCACATCCACTCTATTCAATCTATCTAACTGAGAGAGTAAAATTGCTTCAGGCAACCTAAAAGCAAAACAGAACTTATTAATGCCCTGATGCCCCTGATAATGAAGCAGTTTACTTACGGACCAATTCCAATCTCCCTTCCTTTTACCATTTTCCCATTATTAATTTGAAGTTCAGACCAGCAGGACTTGTCGATGCATAGATTGAAACCAGCTCATGCATATGTATCAACCTCTGCTAATGAACCAATCAGAGTGGTTTATAGCTGAAGCAGAATTTGAAGGCAACAAACTGCACTCTATGTGGAACTGCGTTTGCTGTCAGAAAGTAAGGCTTGGTGATCATGACAAAGGGTCTCGGCCAGAAACATTGACTGCTTATTAATTTCAATAGATTTCCTGACCTGCTGAGTTCCTCCAGCACTTTGTGCCTGTTACTTTGGATTTCCAGCATCTGCAGAATGTCTTGTGTTCAGGCTTGGTCAGTGCTGGTTTCTTGTATACTCTCTGTGAAGTTGGTGCATATCCACCTGGCAGAATTTCAAACAGGAGAAAACCTGCAGATGTTGGAAATGCAAAGCGATGCACGCAATCTCACCTGGTCCAGGAACACCACTGGGATTGTGAAATGGGCCCAGCAGAGATTGCACTTTCTGAGGAAGCTTAAACAAGCATCACTCCCCACTAACATCTGAACTACATTCTACAGAGGCGTGGTTGAGAGTGTGCTGACCTTTTGCATCACAACCTGGTACTCCAGCTGCGGTGCTGGCGACAAAAAAGCCTTGCAGAGGGTGGTTAGGGGAGCAGAGAAGGTTATTGGGGTCTCCCTACCTTCTGTCCAAGACCTCTTTCAGAGTCGATGCCTCCAGAAGACACGATACATCATTAAAGACCCCTCACACCCTCTCTATGAACTGTTTGTTCTTCTGCCTTCAGGCAAACGTTACAGGAGCATCAAAACTAAAACCACAAGGCTACTAAACAGCTTCCTCCCACAGGCAGTCAGACTGCTAAATAGCTGCTCTACCTGACTCTGCTTTGGACACTTTTAACTTGCACTGGATACTTATAACTTGATTTCAACTGACATGTGGCTGTTGTGTTTTACTATTTATTGTTATGTTTATTATTTAGTGTTGCGTTTGTTATGTTATGATTGCACTGCTCCTGAGAAATGCTGTCTCATTCTGCCCTGCAGAGCTAATGTACGGTTAGAATGACAATAAAGTTTTTTGAATCTTGAATCTTTGAAAATGCTGGAGGAACTCAGCAGGCCAGGTAGCATCTATGGGAAAAAGTAAACAGTCGACGTTTCGGGCCGAGACCCTTCAGCAGGACTGTGAGTCTTGATGAAAGGTCTTAAGACTGTTTGCTCTTTTCCATAGATGCTGTCTGGCCTGGAGGAATTTCAATGTCCCTGCGATGCCTCAAGAAGGCATCATCCATCACCAAGGACCCTCACCACTGGGACTTACCCTCTTCTTGTTACCAGAGAAGAGGAGATACAGATGGCCAGAAGGCCCACATTCAATGATTCAGAAGTATCTTCTTCCCATCGGCCACCCGATTTCTGAATGGTTCATGAACCCATGAACCCTATCCCCAGGTTCCTTTCTTCTTGCACTTTTTACTCAGCTTGAAATTTATAGTAACTTTTATATCTTTCCTCTGTGCTCCTGCCTAGAACGGTGAACTTCACATGGTCCAATAATTCTGATTCTAATTCTGAAGGATGGCAAGTAACTTCAGATGAGCCTTTGTCGCTCCTTTCCATGCCTTGTGGCGCATTGGCCAGAAACTTTGTCATTTCTTTAACATTTTGTCTGTTTTTTATGAGGCTGAGTTGCTAGCTCGATGCTCAACCCAGCACGGATGGAAAGTGTGCTAGGAGCCGAATGGATTCAAACCGGAGGCCACTTGCCTCGACGTCTAGTGCAGATGCCACCACACCACCAGCCGGCTAGAAGTAAGCCTTTAATGTTATTTTTAAAGGTGGTCTTAGAGCATTACTAATCTTCAGAGATAAAGTGAAAATATTCGATGTCCAGCAATTGCACTCCAGAACCAAAGTTATTCCGCTCTCAGAAGATGAGGTGCCATATGGGGACTTGCATTGTCAGAGGACCAATTCTAAGCCATTGTTGGTTCATTCACTGAAAGACATGAGAAGATGGCTTCACGCCTATTATTCACAAGGCCAGTGTTCTCGAACAACCAGCCCCATTGTTTCACACTTTCCCCACCAAAGGGGATTCACACTGAGACACAGAATAAGGAACACTCACAATGCGCTGGAGGAACTCAGCAGGTCAGTCAGCATCAGTTGAAAAGATTAGTCGACGTTTCGGGCTGAAACCCTTCGTCAGGACGTTTCAGGGTTTCAGCCCGAAACGTCAACTAATCTTTTCAACTGATGCTGACTGACCTGCCGAGTTCCTCCAGCGCATTGTAAGTGTTCCTTTGACAGCAGCATCTGCAGATTACTTTGTGTTTGAGACACAGAATAAGGTGGTGATCCATGTAGATGTGCACTACTGAGCACACCTACCTGGAGTGTTGTTACGGGAAAGCAGCATTCAACGTCAAGGACCCCCACCATCCAGGTCACGCTCTCTTCTCGCTGCTGTTACCAGGACGGAGGTACAGGAGCCTCATGACTCACACCACCAGGTTCTGGAACAGTTATTAACCCTTAACCATCAGGCTCTTTGAACCAGAGGGGATAACTTCACTCGGTTTCCCTCACTCCATCACCGAACTGTTCGCAGAACATATGGACTCATTTTCAAGGACTCTATCTCCATTTCTCGATATTTATTGCTCATTTTTTATTAGTATTGTATTTTTTTCTTTTCTCTTTTTGTACTTGCGTAGTCTGTTTTCCTTTGCACATTGGTGTTTGTCTTGTTGGGGGCATTGATTCTATTGTGTTTCTTTGTGTTTACTGTGAATGTCCACAAGAGAATGATTCTCAGGGTTGCATCTGGTGACATACATGTACTTTGGTAATAAATTTACAGTATTCTGCAAAAGTCTTGGGCACATATACATACTGTAGCTAGGATGCCTAAGACTTTGCACTGTACTGTATATTATGTCTTTCCATTACCAAATAACACTTAATACAAAGCTAAGTACTTTTATTTCTGTTTCCCAACCATCTTCCTATTTTAACCAATATACACAACTGTGCAAAAGTATTGGTCACTCTGGACAGATATTCGTGCACAGTACTCCAGGATTTGAATTTCCTACTGTGTACCTCAGGAGTCACCACTCAATGAAAGGAAACATCACCGAAGTTCGTCATCCCCCTTAGTGTACCATTGCAGTGTAAGGCTGACTGAGAAGAAAGAAATTTAAAAAATCAGACATTACACCTGACACAAGACTCGTGATCTACAGGCTAGCAGCGATTCCTGCCTTCCTATATGCTTCTAGGGCGTGGTCTAACTAAAGCAGGCATCTCAAAGTTACCACTCCTCCACCTTCACAGTACTTCGTTTCAAGAAGGCTAACATTATCATGAAGGATGTCTGCAACCCTGGCCATTTCCTTTACCCTCTCCTACCTCCTGGGAGAAGATACAGGAGTTTTAAAGACTGGAAGACTAGACTCAAGAACAGCTTCTTCCCCACAGTCATCAGACTCCTGAACCAATCACCTCTTTCACGTCGCCTTCCTGGTGATGCAGCCACGTTCTCAGACTCATATTTCTCTCTCATTTTCTGTTCTGTTATTCCATTATTATAAGCACAAGAGATTCTGCAGATGTTGGAAATCCAGAGCAACACACACAAAATGCTGTAGGAACTCAGCAGGTCAGGCAGCATCAATGGAAATGAATGAACAATAGGCATTTCAGGGCGTGATCCTTCATCGGGGCTTCCTTTATTCCGTATTATCTTTTTACTCTCTCATTTTACGCTAACTTCAAATTGCTTTATTATCTGTGCCATTCTGTTGCTTTGTGCTCAATATTACAGTTATTTTATTTATTGTTACCAGATTGTTCTGTGCGTTTCATGCAAGCAAGGAATTTCATTGCACCCTAGTGTATATAACAATAAACTTAACTGAATCTGAATCTGAAATTCAACAAATTCCTCAGAATACGAGGATATCCCATTAGTACAGAGATAAGGAGGAATTTCTTTAGCCAGAGGGTGACGAATTTGTGTAATTTATTGCCATGTATGGCTGTGGAGGCCAAGTCACTGGGTATATTTAAAGTGGAGGTTGATAGGTTTTTGATTACTTCCTTACTATCCATTATGCCACTGGCAATTAGGGCAGCAATGAAGGTCCTGTATCTCTGGCGGTGTTCAGGGCTCCCTTCATCATGTCAATAACTTTCTTTCAGTTTTCACTACTGTCAGTCATGCATGTCCCAGGTGGAAACTCAGAAATACTATTGCACTCAGATGTAGAAGGATTCTTTGTTGCTGTTCCTGTAACAATTTTGTTTTACCAGTCAGGGTTGTTAGCCCTGAGCTGAACACCCGAATCTGGAGGACCGGTCTGGCCTCTTCCCTTTGACCTGTTTGGCATGGGTGACCCTACCAAGAGCCAAAACACAAGGCCCTGACTCTATCTGGCATAGCTCTCTGAGTCATTGAGGCAAGCAAACCTCCAAATCATGACAAGGTTATGATCCTCTTGGAGGAAGTTCTTGATTAGTAAGACTGTCAAAGGTGATGGGGAGAAGGCGGGAGAATGGGTTTGAGAAGGATAATAAATCAGTCATGATCAAATAGTGGGGTAGCCTATGGAGAGGAATAAACAGCTGATGTTTCGGGCCACAACCTTAAAGTAGAGGTTGACAGGTTCTTGATTAGTAAAGGTTCAAAAGTTACTGGGGAAGGAGGGAAGAGGGGCAGAGAGGGAATAATACAGTAAGTCAGCATTATCAAATTGCAGGGTAGATTCAATGGGCTGAATGGCCTAATTATCTTCCTAGGTCTTATCTTATGGTCACTGGACAGACAAGCGTAATAATATCAAAACCGCCCCTCTAGCCTAACATCCAGTGACCTCTGACACCGTATGGGCAAGGTTCATTATTTGGATTTCAGGCATCAAACCTGAAATGGAATCAAACCAAAATGGAATAGAAGTGATCGACCCTGAAGTGGAAAGCTCTGTCTTTGAGTCCTGATGGGAAAAGTTTGGTGGCGGACGGAGGAAAATGTTGACAGATGCACTGAACACATCCTTGAAAAGGTCAAGATGCTCACTGACCCCTGGGAGTCTCCGGTCAAGCCAACTCGAGGAGAGAAAGGCAGTGCCATTGAGCACCTTGGGAACATACAAAGGCTCCGTGTAAATGATACCTCCCGCCAAGCTATCCTGTGAACCCCCTCCTGCCGCATTGTACAGCTTTGACATTGGTCTCATCCGTCACGTCAGAACCCGCAAAACCAGGGTGGGGGCAAGTCACCCACCATCCCTAGGACTGCAGAAGGGGAAGAGCAAGTGAATGATAAAGAAGAGAAAGAATTATGATTTCACTTATTATTCACTTATTTTTCTAGTGGCCATTAAACCATAAACTTCCTTCCCTCTTTTTCTATTCCCCATTCTCGCTTCCCTCCTATCATTTCGCTTCTCACTTGCACATCACCTCCCTCTGTGCCCCCTCTCCTTCCCTTTTTCCCACGGTCCACTCTCCTCTCCTATCAGATCCCTCCTTCTTCAGCCCTCTACGTCTTCCACTTATCACCTTCCAGCCTCTCACTTCATAAACCCTCCCCCACCCACCCACCTTCCACTTCTGATCTCACCTTTCACCTGCCAGGTGAACTCCAGGTTGGGAACTCTTGCTCTTTATAGGCGTTGCCTGATCTTGTGTGTTCCTCCATTTTGAATATGCTGCTAAGGAAAGGGAAGGTACTTAAGCTGTCTGTATCAATAACATTCAAATATTTTGGGTATGTCTGCGAGACATAAAGTTATACAGCACCCAAACAGTCTCCTGTCTCAGTAGATATGTTTGGAAATTTCAGAGTCCATCTTGTTAGTCCTTCTGTTGTAAACCTATGGAACTATTTTTCCACACTTGAAACAGTGAAGGAAACAATGAATTGATTATTCTCTCTTCTGAGCCCTTCCATCAGGCAGAAGATATAAAAACCTATGAACATGCACCACCGGACTCTATCCCACGATGATAAGGTTCTTGAATGGACCTCTTGGGCGATGAAAGTGAAGTCTTAGACATGAGAGACGGAATACAGATGCTGGAAGCCTTGAACCAAACACAAAAGGAACAGCTGAAGGAACTCATCATTTGAGGCAGCGTCAATGGGGGGAATTAACAGTCAACATTTCCGGCCAAAGCCCAAGACCTGGATAGAGTGGATGTGGAGAGGATGTTTCCTATACGGGGAGAGTCTAGGACCAGAGGGCACAACCTCAGATTAGAAGGACTTCTCTATAGGACAGGGATGAGGAAGAATTTCTTTAGCAAGAATCTGGGGAATTCATTGCCATGGATGGCTGTGGAGGCCGTCATTGGGGATAATTAAAGCGTAGATTGATAAGTTCTTGATCAGTAAAGGTGTCAAAGGTTATGGGGTTGAGAGGGATAATAAATCAGCCATGATGCAATGGTGGAGCAGTCTCGATGGGCTGAATGGCCTAATTCCATTCTAATGTTTATGGACTTATAGCCTTTTCAAGACTCTATCACAGACAGAGAGAGAAAGCAGTGAAAAGATGAAGTCTTAATCTCTCAGTCTAGCTCATTGTGGTCTTAGCACTTATTGTCTACCCGCACGGTTCCACGGAATCCCTGGAACTCTAACAGTATATTCTGCATTCTGTTATTGAGTTCCTTTTGTACTATCGCAATGTATTATGTATAGAATCGTCTATCAGGATAACATACAACCAAAAGCTTTTCACTGTATCTCAGAGCATGTGAGAATAACAAACCAACTACCAATTACAACCAGAGGAATTGCATTTAATTACCTGCTGTTATCGTCATACTGAATGGAATGACAGAACTGTGACAAAGTCTTAGGCACGTGTATGTATATAGCTAGGGTGCCCAAGACTTTTGCACAGAACTGCATATATAAAAAAACTCAATGTATTTTAATCTCCGGGAGAACCTGCCACCAGGTGTCCATGTTGCATTGACAAGATGAATGGCATTCCCTTCCTTACAGGGTAGTGCTGATGTTGGATGGAACTACATCAAAAATAGGTGATAAGAGGATAGAGGGGGTGGGGGGGGGGAAGGTTCTTTACACAGAGAGTGGCTGGCGAGTGGCCAGTGGTGGAAGTTAAGGCAGAGGCATTTGAGGCATTTAAAAAAACTCTTAGATAGGCACGTGGGTGATAGGCAAATGGAGAGCTACATAGGAGGCAGGGTGGAGATACGTCTCTACAAATGGAGCTGTAAGGCGCTCCTTCCCTCCGATAGCCTTCAGGTCACCCTTGGACAAGGTGCAGCGCCTGCTTAGCACCTGATCAGGGTCACATGGGAGCAGGTGGTGGATGGTCGTACGAGCAGCCGGTGCAGATCACAAGTCCTGGTTATGGGACCACTGACGCCAGGCAGACAATCTCTGAAGGGTATTGATAATGGCTGACATCACCAGTCTTGTAAAGACACTGCCAAGAAGAAGGCAATGGCAAACCACTTCAGTCGAAAAATTTGCCAAAAACAATCATGGTCATGAGACAATGATTACCTACATCACAAGGCATGCATCTAATGATAATGATGTAGGAGGAGAGATTAGATTGATTTGGGAGTGAGTTGAAAGGGCAGCAAAACATCATGGGCTGAAGGGTCTGTGCTGTTCTGGCAGAGAGCCAAATGCTTCAAAGTTTTTTTTAAGGCATCTGTTAGCCTTCCGAGACCATGGATCTGTGCCTGGAAAGTCTTCACTCTCCAGGGCGCAGGCCTGGGCAACCAGGTATGGAAGGCCAAACAGTTGCCCATGCTGCAAGTCTCCCCTCTCCACGACACCAATGTTGTCCAAGGGAAGGGCATTAGGACCCATACAGCTTGGCACCAGTGTCGTCGCAGAGCAATGTGTGATTAAGTGCCTTGCTCAAGGACACAACATGTTTCCTCCGCTGGTGCTCGAACTCGTGACCTTCAGGTCGCTAGTCCAATGCCTTAACCACTTGGCCACGTGCCCACACACTTCAAAGTTATAGATGAGTTAAACAAAGTTGTCACAGTATTCCCACTGGAATAGAAACAGCATTTCAACAGGCCATGCTCTTTTCTCGCTGCTGCCATCAGGTAGAAGGTACAAGACCCTCAACTCTCGCACTGCCAGGTTCATGAACAGTTACTACCCCTCAACCACCAGGCTCTTGGACAAAAGGGGGATAAGTACACTCACTGAGTTGTTTCCACAGCCAATGATCTAACTTTAAGGACTCTTTATCTTATTCCTTGATAGTGAGAGGGAGAGCCTGTGGGATGTCAGGATGTTGGGGGAGTACAGTTAGCTTTTGATGGACAGTAGGCCATGGTCTCTCTTTGGGGACTTTGCTGTGCCTGCATGGTGGGTGGTGGGAATGCTGATGCTTTATCCCAGAAAATTTCAGGGGAGGGTTGATACTGCCAGCTGCTGCTTGTGTGTGGGAGGGGGCAGGGGCTTTGGTGTTCTTATGTCTTTTTTCCGTCATTCATTCTTTGGGGTTTTCCTTCGGTTTCATGCATGTCTGCGAAGAGTAAGAATTTCAGGTTGTATATTGTATACATTCTCTGATATTAAATGGAACTATTGAACTATTGTCTCATGTTTGTGTAATTTATTGCTATTTATTTATACTTGCACTTGCACAGTTTGTTGTCTTCTGCACTCTGGTTGATCTTTCATTGATCCTGTTACAGTTACTATTCTAGCGATTTGCTGAGTATCCCACAGGAAAATGAATTTCAGGGTTGTATGTGGTGACATTTAAGTACTTTGATAATGACTTTATGTTAAACTTTGAACTTTATGACAGTGGCATTGAATTGTCATACAGACAAGGAAGACGTCACAAAGACTGGCACCCATTGCTTCTCTGGGACTGAATGTGTCTGCCTTTCTGCTTACACATGTTCTATCACTGAACCACTGTATCCAGATGATTTGGATGAAATGTTGAATTAAACTTGAAAAAATGCTGCTCCATTCATCTGTTTTTAATCAGTTGGCAGCAAATCATTGGGGCCCAGTGTTTAATGATGTCACTGTAGTGTAGAGTGCAGTAACCAGGCATCAATGAGAAAGGTTGAGACCTTCTTTAAATTTAGGTATTTGGAGCTGAATGCTGTTCCGATGGCAATTTATCTTTCCAATCACTGCAAAAAGCAGCAAAACATCAACTACAGGACAAAATGTTTGATGTTGCCCTACGCTGTATTTCAAGCGGCCAAAGAATTGCTCTTGATTATAACTGAAGTATGAAGGGAAGAGAGTCACTCTGTGCTGTCTTGGGTGTCTTTACCTGTTCTAAAGCTGGATGAAGTGACACTAAACCGCAGCCTGCTGAAAAACTGCTGTGCTCAGTTTCTTATCTGCAAAAAGCCAAAACTGTCATAAGTCAAAGAAAGTTAAATACCAGACACCTCTGTTGGAAACACCTTAGCAACTGACTCCTAAGAAAGCACTTTGAAAAATGATCTGAATGTCTTGGAGCGTAGAGACTCCTGTGGTTTTATACAGTGCCTGGTGCAGATGACAAGTGGCCCCCGGAGAGTGTGTTAAGGGCAGAATATCAGTTTCTTTGCAATGCTGGAATGCGTGGCCATAGGAATTAAGCTTCAAGGCCTACAACTAAATCTCTGACCTATTAACTGTACTGGAGCGGCCCTTTTTTAACCTTCAAAGGGGTCCTTTTGTGCGATGGGCTGCCATGGGCTTATGTGAGGGATGATAGACAGTGTACTTGAGGCTCTGTAATTGTATAAACCAGGATCCAACAGGGGGCATTCAGTATAGGCCTCGAGGGACCTCAGTGCAAGGCAGTATGGGCAAGGCCATTTTCTGGAGACTCCGTTGCCATGACGACAACACTTCTATCATATCACAGAGAGAAAAATGCAGCCTTTATTACCACCAGGGTCTGCCACGGATTTCTCTCTACACCACATCCTGCACTGCCAGCCACCTCCCACCCCTCCCAGCCCATCCAGCTCACTTCCTGCGCTGGTTGGCTAAATTGTCAGCATTCAAACTGCGCAGGGTTTATTCAGGAAAAGAAGTAAGTTGAGGGGAAAGCGCATTCCAGGAGCCCGTCCTGGCTTTGTGAAAACTGAACACGGTGTGGAGAGAGGGTTGTGATCAATCTGCCCTGAGCCAGCAATCGATTCAGCTGCGCTGGACACGCACCGTGGACTGAGCCATCCCTGGAACACAAGGCAGATTTCCTCTCCTATCGGTCCAGGTGAAATGATAGGCAGACGCGGTATATTGACACACAGTAACATGATTCACTTGGACAGTTAGTGACTGCACGTGTAATCCATTTCCCACTCTGAGCGCTGGCTTATTATCTGAAATGTATAAGTTGTCTTCAGGGTAAAATATGACCAGCCAGGGATACTTTGACGAGCGAGAGAGCAATCAATAAGGAATTGTCTCTTGCAGTTTAGGACGAAGAAGTGACACCAGTAAAATTAAATAGACAGAAATTAATACTAATGGAAATCAACACGGTGACTCTTTGATACAGTACTGATTTGAATCTAGACACATGGGTACTTGTCACTTCAAAATCTAAGATTCAAGGTTGTTTAGTGTCACTTCCAGTACACAAGCGTAAAGGAGAACAAAATAATTGTTACTCGGGATGCAATTAACTTGAAGAGCACACGGTAGCGTGGCAGTAAGCACGACATTATTACAGCTAGGGGCGTTTCGGAGTTCTGTCTTGGTGCTATTCTGTAAGGAGTTTATACGCTCTCCCCGTTGAATACACAGGTTTTCTCCGGGTGCTCTGGTTTCCTCCCACAATCCAAAGATGTACCGGGTAGGTTACTTGGTCATTGTAAATTGTCCTGTGGTTAGGCTGGTGTTAATCAGGTTTGTTGGGGTTTGGTGGGGCAGCGTGGCGTGAAGGGCTGGAAGGGGCTGCTCCATGTTGTATTGCTAAATAAATAAAGATAACAATAGTAATTTAAAAAAATTAATACATTAGATAGCTTACACACATAGATTGATTTTATGTCCATAAAGTGATACTAGGCATTAGAGTGGCTAAGGTGGCTGGCAGGAAATGATAAAGAAATAGTGGTTGGGATGCGGAGAGATGGGTTAGTGAATGGAGGTGTTGCTCAGCCTCACTAGTTGGAGAAAGTATCTGTTTATGATGCTACATGCGTCCTCCCAGATGGGAGTGGGACATACGGTCCACGAGCAGGGTGGGTGGAATCCTTCATGATGTTACCGGCCCCTTTCTGGCATCTTTCTGTATACATGTTCTGGTGGAAAAGTGTAAGTGTAACATTCAGTAGGAATTCATCTCTTGTCATTTTTATTTATTAATTTCATTTCTACTTTCTTATGCAGGAATATTAATCAGGTATTATCATATATAAAAAAATAATCTGCCAGTGGAAGTGGTGGATATGGGTTTGATTGTTACACTTAAGGGAAGTTTGGAAACTTCCATGAATGGGAGGGTGATGGGGGACTATAGCCCAGCTGCAAGTCAATGGGACTGGGCAGAATTACATTGCAGTATAGTCTAGATGGTCCGAAGGGCCTGTTTCTGTGCTGTGGTACTTGGAGACTCTATAACTATTTGGTGAGGACAAACAGAGCAAGGGGCACACATAGTGTCATTTAATCAGAGTGAGAAACAGAATGGACACAGGCCCTTCAGCCCGTCGAGTCAATACTGAACATCAACCACCCATTTCCACTAGTCCTAACTCAATCCTATTTTCCCATTCTTCCCACATCCCCCTCAACTTCCCCCAGATCTTACCACTCCCCTACACAAGGGGCAACTTACAGTAGCCAGCTAACTTACCAGCCCACATGTCGTCTGGAAGGGGAGAAACCCAGAACACATGGTCATAGGGAGAGCATGCAAGCTCCACACAGACAGCACCCAAGGTCTGGATTGAACCTGGGTCACTGGTGCGGTGCGATGGCGGCTCTGCAGGCCACTGCCCACTGAATAAGAGATTGGGTGGTGAGTAGAAGGGAGAAGGGCGTCGTGTCCACAGATCTCTGAATATATTAGGGAGGTTTCTTGGGTAAGAAGGTTACAGACGATCTGCTCGAGACATTTCGCTGAGCAGGCAGCATCTGTGGGGGGAAAGGAATTATCAACGTTTTGGGTTGAAAACCTGCAGTTAGAGTGTAACAGGAGCGGAGTTAGGCCACCAGGAGTCTGTTCTGCCATTCCATCATGGTTGATCTATTATGCCTCTCAACCCCATTCCCCTGCCTTTTCCCCGTAACCTTTGATGGCCTTACTAATTAAGTACCTATTAACCGCCTCTTCAAGGACTTGGCCTTTGCAGGCATCTGTGGCAATGAATTCCACAGATTCTTCACCACCTGGCTAAAAAATTCTTCCTCATCTCTGTCTAAAGGAATGTCCTTTTATCCTGAGGTGTGACCTCTGATCCTAGACTCTCCCACTATAGGAAACATCCCCTCCACGTCCACTCTATCCAGGCCTTTCAATATTTGTAGATTTCATTGAGATCACCCCATATTCTTCTAAACACCAGTGGGTACAGGCCCAGGGCCATCAAACACATCTCTTACATTAACCCTTTCATTTCCAGAATCATTCTTCTGAACGTACTCTGGATGCCAACATTTCCTTTCTTAGATAGGAGGCACAAAACCATTCACAGTGCTCTGACCAAGTGTGGTCTGACCAATGCCTGATAAAGCCTCAGCATTACATTCTTGCTTTTATATTCTAATCTTCTCAAATGAATAGCAACGTTGCATTTGTGCTTGTTTTCTCTGATGAAGAGGACTACACAATGCAAACATTGAATACAATACTGTACTTTAAATCAGAAGAATTGCAAGTGAACAGATCTCTTGTTGTGATGGGGGAGGCAAGGCAGATACAAACACCTGAAACAAAAACAGCAAGCACAGTGAAAAGAAATGTATAAAATTTAATCCCCAGACTCTTGAGAAATGTCAGGTCTCTGGAGGAAAATTGTTTGGGGAGTAAATTTCAACAGTATTTGGCACATTCCACAGGCAGGATTAAAGACATCCGAGTGTATTTTTTTGCACTTACATAAACTTAGAGCAGAGAAACAGACCGCTTGGCAGGTTGTAGGAGCAAGTGGAGGCACAAGAGACTGCAGATGTTGAAGTCAGAAACCGTGCAGAAAAAGCTGGAGGGATTTACTTCATCGATACAAGAAATTCTGCAGATGCTGGAAATCCAAAGCAACACACACAAAATGCTGGAAGAACTCAGCAGGTCAGGCAACATCTATAGAAATGAATAAACTGTTGATGTTTCAGGCCCAGATCCCTCTTCAGGACTGGAAATGAAGGGGAAAGATGCCAGAATAAAAAGGTTGGGGAAGGGAAGGGGAAGAAGGCTGGCTAGGTGATAGATGAAGCTAGGCAAAAGGTGGAAAGATAAAGGGCTAGAGAGGAAGGAATCTGATAGGAGGGGAGAGTGGCTCGGACTGTGTTGGTCATTGAGGCAAATGATGCATTTCACTGTACGTTTCAATGTTTCGATGTACACGTGACAGGTAAGTCAACCTCGCATGCCCACAGTTCACTACCCCTAACCCGTCCGTCTTTGACAAGTAATTTAATATGTTTTCCAAAAGTCAGCCCTAAGGTGGAGCAAGATGATCTTGAAAACTTGAAGGAGTGTCTCAGCTCAAAATGTCAACTGTTTCCATAGATCAGTGGTTCCCAACCTAGGGTCCACAGACCCCTCGATCAATGGTGAAAGTCCAGGGTTGGGAATCCCTGACCCAGACACTGCCTGACCTGCTGAGTTCCTCCAGCACTTTGTGTGTGTTACTCTGGATTTCCAGCATCTGCAGAATCTTTTGTATTTAAGTTAGCTTCCAGCTGCAGTGAATGGTTCGATCTTTCTGCTTACTTTCCAAGTTTTTGTCCAAGGGGTGTGATGTCATTGTCAAGGTCAGAGTCGTAGTCCTCTGCATTGGCCATTTCAGTTCCATAGGTAGGTGGAAAAGGCCAACTTTTCTTCCAGGTTGGAGGTTGTGTCCCAGAGGGAGAGGCTTAAGACAATCCAGTCATTTTATTCTCACCATTGTTAATATTATCTTGCACTTTATTGTTCACCTGCAATGCTCTTTCTCTGCAGCTGTTACACTTTATTCTGCACTGTTACTGCTTTACCGTGTTCTACCCCTTTGCACTGTGTAATGATTTGATCTGTATGAACAGTATGCAAGGCAAGATTTTCACTGTCTCTCAGTACATTAGACAATCATAAACCAATTCTCGACAGAGACACAAGAGGATGCTAGAATCCGGAGTAACACACAAAGCATTTTTCCTTGTGTATTGCTCTAAGGCAGAGGTTCCCAGCCTGAGGTCCACAGACCCTTTGCTTAATGCTGTTGGTCCATGGCCTAAAGAACATTGGGAACCCCTTCTCTGAGGTGTAGCACACCCTTAATATCAGCATGGGTGGCGTGGCTGTCTTGCAGTTAGCGTAACTTGTTACAGCGCCAACAACCTGGGTGCAATTCCTGCCGCTATCTGTAAGTTCTGAGCTCGCGATGTTGGAAGCAGGTGAGTTGCCCCCAGCACATGCCAGAATGTGTTGGTCATTGATGCAAATGAAGCACTGCACTGTACGTTTTGATGTAACTGTGACCGACAGAGCCAACAGAGCATGCCCACAGCTCCACACATCAAAGTTGCTGGTGAGCGTAGCAGGCCAGGCAGCATCTCTAGGAAGAGGTGCAGTCGACGTTTCGGGCCGAGACCCTTCGTCAGCCCACAGCTCGCTAGCATAGGAACTTGCTTACTTACCTACCCGTACATCTGTGGAACGTGGGAGAAAACCAGAGCACCCAGAGGAACTCCAAACAGTCATGGGTGGAGCAAACGAGCTCTGTAAAGACAGCAGAGGGAATTGAACCCCATCACGATCACTGGCTTTAGTAAAGCATCACAGTAACAGCTATGCTGCCATGTCGCTTATAGAGAATGCTCAGACTAACCATTATAATTCTTAAACCTTTTCCTTAAAATATATAACTCATAGGTTGCCTTTTATTTCTCTGAAAAGATTGACTTGATATATGTATGGTTAACATACATACTTTAGTTGCCATGGAGATGTATGTAAATAATACCCTAGTGGTCCCTGTTTCCTTTTTCTTGTGCTCATAAATACTGCATAAAATGTCTGACAATAACAGAAGGCACCAATTTAAGTATGTCCAAGCATCCAGTCACATAGGAGCGCTCTGTTCATGAGTTTTACGTTTGGAATCGATGTAAAAGTGGGCATTTGCTTTCAGCTACAGTTACATTCAGAACAGTTACTTTCCCCAAGCAGTAAGGCTGATCAGCACCTCCACCCACTGACCCACCCCTCCACCATTACTTTATCACTTCCTGTCAGAGTCACCTTAAATATGGACACTCCTGTGCCTAATGTCACTTTATGGATATGTAATCAATCCATGCATATAAGCAATCTTATGTATTTATATTGATTGAGCTTTTTTACTATTATTGTGTTCTTTATCGTTTTTTGTATTGGATCCGGAGCAGCAATCATTTTGTTCTCCTTTACACTTGTGTACTGGAAATGACTTTAAACAACCTTGAATCTTGAATTGGCTGGTGGGGCACAGGGCAAAGGCAGCTTTTCCAGAGACGGTCTGCTACCGTTCAGGTTCATTTTTTCTACATGATTAGTCAATGAGATGGAGGCGTTGGAGTGATTATGTATAACTGAAAGGTGAATTTCCCCTCCGAGCTGGACTCGAGCTCTTAATTCCATTGCAGGAAAAACCCCCCACACAATTCAACAATTGTACAAGGAGGACTGTCACAGGAAAGCAGCATCCATCATCAAGGACCCCACCATCCTGGCCATGCTGCTGCCATTGGGAAAGAGATACAGGAGCCTCCGGTCCCACACCAACAAGTTCAGGAACAGTTACGACCTCCCAACTATCAGGCTCCTGAACTGGCGTGGATAGCTTCATTCACCTCAACACTGAACTGATTTCCCAACGTATGGGCTAACGACTCATGTTCTCAATATCTACTTATCCATCTACCTATCTTGATCTTTTCGTATTCGCAAAATTTGTCATCTTTTGCACATTAGTTGGTTGTGTACAGTCTTTCACTTATTTGGTTGTCTTCCTTCATATTTACTATGAATACCTGCAATAAAACGAATCTCAGGATAGTATACGGTGGCATACAGTGCCTATAAAAAGTATTCATCCCCCCTTGGAAGTTTTCATGTATTATTGTTTTACAACATTGAATCACAATAGATTTAATTTGGCTTTTTTGACACTGATCAACAGAAGAGATTCTTTTGTGCCAAAGTGAAAACAAATTTCTACAAATTGGTCTAAATTTATTGCAATTATTAAACTCAAAATAATTGATTGCATAATTACACACTCCTTTCAAGTCAGTATTTAGCAAATGCACCTTTGTCAGCAATTACAGCCTTAAGTCTGTGTGGATAGGTCTCTATCAGCTTTGCACATCTGGACACTACAATTTTTCCCCATTCTTCTTTACAAAACTGCTCAAGCTCTGTCAGATTGCATGGGGATCGTGAGTGAACAGCCCTTTTCAAGTCCAGCCACAAATTCTCAACTGGATTGCAGGCCAGACTCTGACTTGGCCACTCCAGGACATTAACTTTGTTGTTTTTAAGCCATTCCTGTGCAGCTTTGGCTTTATGTTTGGGGTCATTGTCGTGCTGGTAAACAAATCTTCTCCCAAGTCGCAGTTCTCTTGCAGACTGCATCAGGTTTTCCTGCAGGATTTCTCTGTATTTTGCTGCATTTATTTTACCCTCTGCCTTCACAAGTCTTCCAGGGCCTGCTGCAGTGGAGCATCCCCACAGCATGATGCAGCCACCACTATGCTTCATGATGTGCAAAAGCTCCAGTAAGAAAACTATCCTTTAGTACTCTGCTTCGTATGTTTTGTGAGAGTGCAGATGAACGAGAGAAAAAAGATCAAACCCAGAGGAGATCTAAGTTCTTATTGACAGTGTTTAGCCACTTGTTGCCTCCATATATAAAATTCAGTGTGCACGTGTTGTTGTCACTGGGCAAAAAATTGCACAGCACAAGATTATTGCGCTCACTGGTCATTACAAATTAGAGGGAACATTGCCCATAGTTAGCATATATTGTTCTGAAGTGACCTCTGTTCCCGTCAGCCTTTGCTGTGACAAAGCATTTGCTTGATAACACAGTTTTGCATCATGTGGTGTGAGGGGCAGAGGCAAATAACAGGAGAGGAGGGGATCCTTCCCTCCCCCCCTCTCTCTGCATTCCACAGGGATCACTCCCTACGCAACTCCCTTGTCCATTCGTCCCCCCCCATTCCTCCCCACTGATCTCCCTCCTGGCACTTATCCGTGTAAGCGGAACAAGTGCTACACATGCCCTTACACTTCCTCCCTTACCACCATTCAGGGCCCCAAACAGTCCTTCCAGGTGAGGCAACACTTCACCTGTGAGTCGGCTGGGGTGATATACTGCGTCCGGTGCTCCCGATGTGGCCTTTTACATATTGGCGAGACCTGACACAGACTGGGAGACCGCTTTGCTGAATACCTACGCTCTGTCCGCCGGAGAAAGGGGGATCTCCCAGTGGCCACACATTTTAATTCCACATCCCATTCCCATTCTGACATGTCTATCCACGGCCTCCTTTACTGTAAAGATGAAGCCACACTCAGGTTGGAGGAACAACACCTTATATTCCGTCTGGGTAGCCTCCAACCTGATGGCATGAACATCGACTTCTCTAACTTCCGCTAATACCCCACCTCCCCCTCGTACCCCATCTGTTACTTATTTTTATACACACATTCTTTCTCTCACTCTCCTTTTTCTCCTTCTGTCCCTCTGAATATACCCCTTGCCCATCCTCTGGGTCCCCCCCCACCGTCTTTCTTCCCGGACCTCCGGTCCCATGATCCTCTCATATCCCCTTTGCCAATCACCTGTCCAGCTCTTGGCTCCATCCCTCCCCATCCTGTCTTCTCCTATCATTTTGGATCTCCCCCTCCCCCTCCAACTTTCAAATCCCTTACTCACTCTTCCTTCAGTTAGTCCTGACGAAGGATCTCGGCCCGAAACGTCGACTGCACCTCTTCCTAGAGATGCTGCCTGGTCTGCTGCATTCACCAGCAACTTTGATGTGTGTTGCTTGAATTTCCAGCATCTGCAGAATTCCTGTTGTTTGAGGAGGGGATGTGAGCATTTTCTTATCATTAAATCTTTTAACATATTCAGTAGTTCCTCAACAGGCCTGCTTACCTTTAAGATTAAGATTAGATTATCTGTCACATGTACATCAAAATATGCAGTGGAACGTATCCTCTGTGTCAACAACCAGCACAGGCTGAGAATGATCAGGTAGATGGGTTCGTAAGAAGGCTTTTGGCACTTTGGCCTTCATAAATCAAAGTACTGAGTACAGAAGATGGAATGTTATGTTGAAGTTGTATGAGACATTGGTGAGGCGTAATTTGGAGTGTTGTGAGCAGTTTTGGTCACCTACCTACAGTGGGTCGAGCAGCATCTGTGGGTAGGGCTGGTGAAGGAACAGTTGACATTTCGAGTTGAAACCCCGTATCAGGACTGCGACAGGAGAGTGCAGATAGTCGGTATAAAGAGGGGAAGAGGAGTGGTGAGAATGGAGCCCGAGGTGACGAGTGGACTGAGGAGGGATGACAGGCAGGCTATGCTGGGTAGGGGAGAGGAGAAGAGGTGGAGTCGAGAGACAGTGGCAAGTGAGCGGTAGAAGGAGGCAGGCAAAGGGAGAGAGGGGGAGAAATATATTTGGAGAGGTAGGTGGAGCAAGATGAGGGGAGAGACATATGAAGGTTGAAGATAGTAACACAGCATTTGGGTCCTTTATCTGCCTGGGATCAAATTAATTTAAATTAAGGTAATTAATATTTATTTATACAGTGCAGAATAGGCCCTACTGGCCCACCAAGTGACACTGCCCAGCAACCACTGATTTTAACCCTAGCCTAATCACGAGATAATTTACAATGGCCAATTAACCTACTAACTGGTATGTCTTTGGAGGATGGGAGGAAACCAGAGCACCTGGAGGAAACCTACATGAACATGGGAAGGAACATGCAAACTTGCTTACGGAGGACATTGGAACTGAACTCCAAACTCTGACGCCCCAAGCTATAATAACGTTGCGCTAACTGCTACACTACCGTGGCGTCCAATCAGGAAGAACTTTTCTCGTTCTATGATCCAGGTTGAGTGAACTCGGCCTTTTCTCCTTGGAGCGATGGAGGATGAGAGGTGACCTGATAGAGGTGTATAAGATGATGAGAGGCATTGATCGTGTGGATAGTCAGAGGCTTTTCCCCAGGGCTGAAATGGTTGCCACAAGAGGACAAGGATTTTAGCTGCTAGGGAGTAGGTACAGAGGAGATGCCAGGGGTTAAGTTTTTTACCCAGAGAGTGGTGAGTGCGTGGAATGGGCTGCCGGCAACAGTGGTGGAGGCGGAGACGATAGGGTCTTTTAAGAGAATTTTGGATAGGTATATGGAGCTTAGAAAAATAGAGAGAGGGCTATGGGTAAGCCTAGTAATTCCTAAGGTAGAGATATGTTTGGCCATCTTTGTGGGTCGAAGGGCCTGTATTGTGTTGTAGGTTTTCTATGTTTCTATGTTTCTATGATCATTAGAACCTTAAACCTTCACATATTCCCACGGTGCATTAACTTCTCAATTCTGTATCGTGGCTTTTTGCATGACATAGACGATCGTGGTCTTTCCAACTTGTTTTTGGCAAGTTTTTCTATAGAAGTAGTTTGTCATTGCCTTCTTCTGGGCAGCATCTTTGCAAGATGGGTGACCTCAGCCATTATCAATACTCTTCAGTGACTGTGTGCCTGGGGTCAGTGGTTGCATCACCAGGACTTGTGGTCTGCACCAGCTGCTCATACGACCATCCACCACTTGCTCCCGTGGCTTCACGTGATCATGATTGGGGGTTCTAAACAGGTGCTACACCTCGCCCAAAGGTGACCTGCAGGCTAGTGGAGGGAAGGAGCATCTTACACTTCCTTTGGTAGAGATGTATCTCCACCCCACACAAACATCAGGCAAAAAAGGGGACTTCATGTAAAGTTTAGGTGAGGACTTATACTGGCATATCTCTGGCCATCTACAGTCACATGGCTTCCAAAGTCTTGCTGCCATCACGGCCTCAATCATGAGATGAAGGAACAGAATTAGGCTATTCAGCCTATCAAGTCTACTCGACCATTCCATCATGGCTGATTTATTATCCCTCTCAACCCCATTTTCCTGCCTTCTCCCTGTAAGCTTTGAAGCAAACACTAATCAAGAACCTATCAGCCTCTGCTTTAAGTATACCCAATGACTTAGTCTCCACAGCCATCTTTGGTAACAAATAACCACAGCTTCATCACAGATTCTGGCTAAAGAATTTCCTCCTCATCTCTGGTCTAAAGGTTCACTCTTCTTTTCTGAGGCTGTGCATGCTGTTATATTCTGTACTAAAGGAAAATCTTCTCCATGTCCATTCTATCTAGACCTTTCAATGTTCGGGTGGAAACTGCCACGTTGAAGCTGCAACCTCTCTAGCATGCTGGTAGAGAGAGTTTTATTTGGGTTTTCTTTAACGCTGGAAATGGTTACATCCCGGCACGCAGGACAGAAGCAAGGTCGCATTGTGTATTCCACGGACCAGCAAATCCCGGCCAGCTTAGCTAACAGAGCGGCAGACACCACTGCCGAAATCCGGAGGAAAACACACAGAGGGGGATCACAAAGCTGAGGAAAGAGGGCCGGGTCGAGACAACAGAGACTTTTGGAGAAGAGGATTTCGGTGGGTAATACCGTTCCGGCTGACCAGAAGTGCACCGAGAGCGGTAAACGTAAAGGAGTTTCGTGCTTACTGATCTGGTTAACAACGGATAGTGCAATCCGGAGTATATTACAATCGAGGAACGTGTTTACAGACTGGATATTGAACTTATCACTGTTGGACTTCGGCCACATTCCACCGAGATACAACACTGGGTGGCACGGGAGGTCGTTCCTGCCTGTGGCCGTCGAACGTGCAGCTCCTTCTGTGGAGGGTCAGACACCCTGAGCCAATAGACTGGTCCTGGACTTATTTTCCATCTGGCATAGTTTGCATTTTGTTGTTTGATTGTTGGAGTCTTTTGTATTGCTATATTTGCGCTCTATTCTTGGTTGGTGCGGCTGTAACGAAACCAAATTTCCCTCGGGATTAATAAAGTATATCTATCTATCTATCTGTCTGTCTCGAAGGTGGAAGATGAAGTCCTGCCCACAGCCTGACTTGATGACGAACTGACAGATGTCAAGGGCCTTCCCATAATCTTCAGCTGATGGCCAGAGACGCTTAAAAACAGATTTAAAAATTATAATAATTGAAGAATTAAAGTACTACTTTCTTCCAAGAGGACCACAACCTTGTAGTTTGGCGGCTTGTGTGCCTCAGTGATCCAAAGCTACATTGGCTGGAGTCCGGGCCTTGTGCTTTGGCTCTTGGTAAGGTCACCTAAGGCAAACAGTTCAAAGGGTAGAAGTTAGGAACAGCAAGAGGTCAAAAACTCTACTGGGTGTTTTTTTATAGATGACCCAATAGTAACAGGGACATTGAGGAGCAGATAGGGAGGCAGATTCTGGAAAAATGCAATAATACCAGGGTTGTCATGGTGGGAGATTTTAATTTTCCTAATATTGATTGGCATCTCCCTAGAGAAAGAGGTTTAGATGGGGTGGAGTTTGTTAGGTGTGTTCAGAAAGATTTCCTGACACAATATGTAGATAAGCCTACAAGAGGAGAGGCTGTACTTGATCTGATATTGGGAAATGAACCTGATCAGGTGTCAGGTCTCTCAGTGGGAAAGCATTTTGGAGATAGTGAGCACAATTCTATCTCCTTTACCATAGCGTTGGAGAGGAATAGGAACAGACAAGTTAGGAAAGTGTTTAATTAGAGTAAGGGGAAATCTGAAGCTATCAGGCAGGAACTTGGAAGCATAAATTGGGAACAGATGTTCTCAGGGAAATGTACGGCAGAAATGTGGCAAATGTTCAGGGAATATTTGCGTGGAGTTCCGCATAGGTACATTCCAAAGAGACAGGGAAATGATGGTAGGGTACAGGAACCGTGGTGTACAAAGGCTGTTGAAAATCTAGTCAAGAAGAAAGGAAAAGTTTACAAGAGGCTCAAAAAACTAGGTAATGATAGAGATCTAAAAAATTATAAGGCTAGCAGGAAGGAGTTTAAGAATGAAATTAGGAGAAGCAGAAGGGGCTATGAGAAGTCCTGGAAAGCAGAATTAAGGAAAACCCCAAGGCATTCTTCAAGTATGTGAAGAGCAAGAGGATAAGATGTGAAAGAATAGGACCAGTCAAGTGTGAGAGTGGAAAAGTGTGTATGGAACCGGAGGCGATAGCGGAGGTAGTTAATGAATACTTTGCTTTAGTATTCACTACGGAAAAGGACCTTGGTGATTGTAGGAATGACTTACAGTGGACTGAAAAACTTGAGCATGTAGATAATAATAAAGAGGATGTGCTGGAGATTTTGGAAAGCATCAAGTTAGATAAGTTGCCGGGACCGGATGAGATGTGGGAGGCGAGGTAGGAGATTGCTGAGCCTCTGGCAATGATCTTTGCATCATTAATGGGGAAGGGAGAGGTTCCGGAGGATTGGAGGATTGCAGATGTTGTTCCCTTATTCAAGAAAGGGAGTAGAGATAGCCCAGGAAATTATAGGCCAGTGAGTCTTACTTCAGTGGCTGGTAAGTTGATGGAGAAGATCCTGAGAGGCAGGATTTATGAACATTTGGAGAGGCATAATATGATTAGGAATAGTCAGCACGGCTTTGTCAAATGCAGATTGTGCCTTACAAGCCCAATTAATTTTTTTGAGGATGTGACTAAACACATTGATGAAGGTAGAGCAGTAGCTGTAGTGTATACGGATTTCAGCAAGGCATTTGATAAAGTACCGCATGTAAGGCTTATTGAGGAAGTAAGGAAGCATGGGATCCAAGGGGACATTGCTTTGTGGATCCAGAATTGGCTTGCCCACAGAAGGCAAAGAGTGGTTGTAAATGGGTCATATTCTGCATGGAGGTCGGTGACCAGTGGCGTGCCTCAGGGATCTGTTCTGGGACCTCTTCTCTTCGTGATTTTTATAAATGACCTGGATGAGGAAGTGGAGGGATGGGTTAGTAAATTTGCTGATGACACAAAGGTTGGAGGTGTTGTGGATAGTGTAGAGGCCTGTCGGAGGCTACAGCAAGACATTGATAGGATGCAAAACTGGGCTGAGAAGTGGCAGATGGAGTTCAACCCAGATAAGTGTGAGGTGGTTCATTTTGGTAGGTCGAATATGATGGCAGAATATAGCATTAATGGTAAGTGTCACCAGGTTCGGATATGGCCCAGGTGCAGAGTGACAGACACTGAAGCAGGCTGATAGTTCACAGACTTTAATGCAAGCTATGTTAAAGGGAAAACAAAACAATAAACGCTGGGCCAAACAGGGCTGTTGACTAAAACACTCAAATGAAAAATAAAGTCGACAATGCAGCTGAAAAGAACAACTAAGAATAAAACAAATACTGCTAGTCTCCAGAGTCAGTTTCTCAGTCCAATTTCTCAGGCAAGGTGCAATGGAGATATTGGAGCGTGGCTATGTCCGTGTCCAAGTCTCGACAGATACTACGATGGAATGAACGGAGTTAAATACTATCACAATTAAATAATAATTAGCTGACACGTGCATATTCACAATCGCAGTTGCCATATCTGTTGCGCTGCTGAATCCGTGGTTGTGACAGTGTGAAGGATCAGAGGGATCTGGGGTTCATATCCATAGGACACTCAAGGCTTCTGCGCAGATTGACTCTGTGGTTAAGAAGGCATACAGCGCATTGGCCTTCATCAACTGTGGGATTCAGTTCAAGATTGAGAGGTAATGTTACCTGTATAGGACCCTGGTCAGACTCCACTTGGAGTACTGTGCTCAGTTCTGGTCACATCACTACAGGAAGGATGTGGAAACTATAGAAAGGGTGCAGAGGAGATATACAAGGACGTTGCCTGGATTGTGGAGCATGCCTTATGAGAATAGGTTGAGCGAACTCGGCCTTTTCTCCTTGGAGCGGCAAAGGATGAGAGGTGACCTGATAGACATGTATAAGACGATGAGAGGCATTGATCGTGTGCATAGTCAGAGGCTTTTCCTAGGGCTGAAATGGCTAACATGAGAGGGCACAGTTTTAAGGTGCTTGGAAGAAGTTACAGAGGGGATGTCAGGGGTAAGTTTTTTACGCAGAGAGTGGTGAGTGCGTGGAATGGGCTGCCGGCGACTGTGGTGGAGGTGGATACAATATGGTCCTTTAAAGAGGCTCCTGGATAGGTACATGGAACTTAGAAAAATACAGGGCTATGCGTAACCCTTGGTAATTTCTAAGGTAAATACATGTTCGGCACAAGGGCCTGTATTGTACTGTAGGTTCTCCATGTTCTATGTAGAGGACAGACTAAGAGTGGTGCACTGGTCCTCCAGGTTCGAGGGTGGGTGTTGGGGGGAGGTTCAGCTCAGTTACAACCCTGACTAGTATATCAAAATTATTATGGGTACCTCAATGAAGAATCCTTCTACATCTGAGTGTAGAATCCTTCTACATCTCCAACCGGGACTTGCACGACTGACAGTAGTGAAGATCAAGAGGAGGTCCTGAAAACCACCAGGGACAGAAGGCCTTCTTTGCTGCCCCAAGCACCAGCAGTGTAGCAGGCACAGAAGATGAAGAAAGTAATATTTTAAACCATTGTTGTTGATTAATTTTTAAACGTGCGCAGGGAAGTAAAGCTAAAGAAACAAAAGAAAACTTAACTTAAAAGTGTGGTGTAAAACTGAGGGGCCAGGTAGGAAGTGAGCGTGAACACAGACAGCCCAGCAACATCTGGAATCCCACCGCATGTTGGACCCAGGGTTTGCAGGTTTAGGATGCATGCACATCTATACACATCCAATCTGTCCAGCAGGGTACGCACGTGGAAGGTCAAGATTGTCATTTCCAGTACACAAATGTAAAGAATGCAATAATAATAAAAAAGAAAATAAATATAAATACATAAGATAGTTTACGTACATAGATTGATTGTATGTCCGTAAAGTGATGCTAGGCACAGGAGTGTCTGTACATATGGTGACTCTGACAGGAAATAATAAAGTAGTGGTGGTTGTGAGTGTGGTGGGGTGGGTTAGTGGGTGGAGGTGCTGATCAGCCTTACTGCTTGGGGAAAGTAACTGTTTTTGAGTCTGGTTGTCCTGTTGTGGATGCTACGTACCATCCTCCCCTGCTGGGAGAGAGACACACAGCGTACGAGTAGGATGGGTGGGATGCTTCACCATGGTACCGGCATCTTTCTGAAAATACGTCCTTGAAGGCAGATAAACTGGTAGTCTGGCAGGCAGGCAAAGAGCGATGCTACTGTTGGCCGGGGCCAGGCTTTGTCCCTCTCTCCGCAGGTGGCCAGCTGAATTGATCCAGCATTTTCTGTTACTTTCCTGATTATCATTACTCACCACAAATGAATGGGTGAGAAGGTGCATTTAGTCACCCAAGCCAAATACATGCAAGTGTGTGGATCACTGGTTATACTGGCTCAATTCTGTTGATGTGTTTCTATGTAAGTAAACGTAAAGGGAGGGACCATCCCATATATACTGAGCACCAATAAATACAGACTAATTTCCCTCTCGGGGTCAGGAATCGGAATCAGAATCAGGTTTATTAGCATTGACATCTGTTGACAAATATGTAGAGGCAGTACACTGCAAGACCTTCAAGTTGCTATGTTCCAAATAAATAAATAAACAAACAAACAAATAAATAAATAAATAAGTGATTTGAAAGAGGAATAGTGAAGTAATGTTCATGGGCCATGGACCATTCAGAAATCTGATGGCAGAGGAAAAGACGCAAACATGAGGAATTCTGCAGATACTGGAAATTCAAGCAACACACATCAAAGTTGCTGGTGAACACAGCAGGCCAGGCAGCATCTCTAGGAAGAGGTACAGTCAATGTTTCGGGCTGAGACCCTTTGTACCCCACCTCCCCCTCATACCCCATCCGTTATTTATTTATATACACACATTCTTTCTCTCTCTCTCCTTTTTCTCCCTCTGTCCCTCTGACTATACCCCTTGCTCATCCTCTGGGTTTCCCCCCCTCCTTGTCTTTCTTCCCAGACCTCCTGTCCCATGATCCTCTTGTATCTCCTTTGCCAATCACCTGTCCAGCTCTTGGCTCCATCCCTCCCCCTCCTGTCTTCTCCTATCATTTTGGATCTCCCCTCCCACTCCCACTTTCAGATCTCTTACTAGCTCTTCCTTCAGTTAGTCCTGACGAAGAGTCTCGGCCTGTAACGTCGACTGTACCTCTTCCTAGAGATGCTGCCTGGCCTGCTGCGTTCACCAGCAACTTTGATGTGTATTGCAGAGGAAAAGAAGTTGTTTCTGAAACATTCAGTGTGGATCTTAACACTTGCTGTACCTCCTCCCTGATGGTAGTAATGAGAAGAGGACCGTGAGGGTCCTTAACGATGGATGCCCCTTCTGAAGGGACCGCCGTTTGAAGGTGACTTTGATGGCGGGAAGGGTTGTGACCACTAGGTCGTAGATTCTTCCACTGTCAGAAAGATCCTCTCCATGTCCATTCTATCAAAGCCTTTCAATATTCGGGTGGTGACTAGGATGTCGGTGGTGGAAGATGAAGTCTCGCCAACAGCCTTCTCTGAAGACCAACTGACAGTTGCCAAAGGCCTTCCCACCATCTTCGGCTGATGACCAGAGACATTTAAAAGCAGGTTAAAAAATAAAGTAACTGAAGAATTAAACTAATATTTTAAAACAATTATTGGCAAAGCTGGCTGAGTGTATCCCTCAGCTGCCTCGTTCAATCCTGCATGTTGGGACCTTCATTCCAGACGGTGATGCACACAAATCAAGGCACTCTCCACTATTCATTTGTAGAAATTTGTTGGTGCCTTTGGTAACATACCAAATCTCCCCAAACTCCTATGAAGTATTGTTGCTGGCCAACATTAGCGCAAATGGTCATTACATAATTAATTTGTACAGCACCATATCAAACTTTTGGCCCATTGTCCTTGTACTAGCTCTTTTTCATCTATTCCCAGTGTCCCGCTCTTTCCCCTTTGCTCTTCCATTTTGTTTCTTTCCAAGTATTTATGGAATTCTGTTGTGTATAACTATTATATCCGTCTTCCCCTCCTTTTGGATTATTCATTCCTGACCATCTCTGGTCACGGGGCAAAAGAAAGAAATTCTCATCTCCTCTTTCTTTAAGCTTTCATTGCCTAATTACCAAACCTCCTTGGTACAATTTCTTACCCTGTTCTCTTAGTTTTCAGCGAGCTTATTAAATCATAAAATTGCTAATGATATTTATATTTCTACTCAGAAGTGCAAAGTATCTTTAGCTGAAGACGCTCCCGTTATGTTCTGGTGATGCTTATCAGAGAATTAGAGACAATTGGAACCGCAAGCTTCAGCCTTGACCTTGGGTGACATTTGCTCTTCAAGCCGGCACACAACTGGAACTACCACCTCTGGCTGCTGGGATATGCACGGTGTCAGTCCGAGTAAGAGGGTCCTATTCCTTAAGTACATGCTAATTTATTCGATGCCCCCTAATTTGCTGATTGAAAGCCACATCTCGTTAAAAAGCAGTGCCAAAAGCCAGGAAGGGAAAAAAAAAATTAAAGAAAGATGACTTGTTATTCACATTTATTTCAATGATGCACTTCAGATATTTTCATTTTTGTGCAACTTTAAGGATTTTATGGGTTGCTTTGAAACATTGCAGCCACAAAACCTCACATTATTTATAACTTAAGGCTGAGCTGTACACAGATTATTTATTTCAATGTTAATATGATCCATGTTAAATCAAACAACTCGGAATACAGTGAGGGGGAGTCTCTAGATAGATATTACCATTTCATACGGACTTGTTTCTCTTCTGCATCTCCTGTAAATCAAAACAAAAATTAATAATAAATAACACAGACTCATATTCCTAATATCATTTTGATCTCTTATTAAACTAATATTTCAACAAACCTTTGCCTTTAGTCAGAGGTCACCAACAAAAACCCTGAGTCTCAAAACAGCAGCCCAAAGACTTGTTCTGGATCCTATCATGAGTGATTATTCTAATTGCCTGTAGATGCCTTCAGAGAGAGCTTTCTCTGCCGTGGAATAATTAAACAGCATAAGTGATTGAGACTTCCTCTGACTTACTACCCGCAAGGTAGGCACAAAAAATCTATGGATTTTTTTCCAGCTACAATATCTTCGCGTGGCCCAGTGCAATATTTTCTGCGAAATTTTCTATTTATTGGCCTTAAAAATTTATGGTAAAATGTGACAACAGCACATGAAACATTATGGAGTATTTCATTGTCCCCAGGTTTGGTGATGCTCTGACATCAAGTTTTAGTTCACTAAAGCAGGAAGGTTAAAGATTAAAAATGGAAGATTAGCTTTATTTATCACATGTACAGTGAAATCATAGCTGACCAGTGGTGTCGTGGCATCCGCACCAGACTTCGAGGCGAGTGGTCCCGGGTTCGAATCCGGCCGGCTCCTTCTACACTTTCCATCCGTGTCGAGCTGGCAACTTGGCCTCGTGAAAAACAGACAAAATGCTAAGGAAACAGCAAGATTGCTGCCCCATGCGCCACAAGGCACAGAGAGGAACTCAACGACAATGGTGAACCCATCTAACATTGTTTGTGTCAACGACCAACACAGCCCTGAGGATATGCTGGGACCAGCCAGCATGGGTCCCAATGCCAGCACAGCACGCCTGCAATTTACTAACCCTAATCCGGAGGAAACCCACACAGTCACTGGGAAAACATACAAACTGCTATTTAGGTTGTTTGTTGAACTGGTTTATTAATATTTATTTATATAGAGATACAGCACGGTTATAGGCCAATGAGCCCACACTACCCAATTACATTTATTTATTTATTTGTTGTCATACAATGCACAGTAGGCCTCTCCAGCCCTTCGAGCCACATTGCCCAGCAACCCCCGATTTAATCCTGGCCTAATCATGGGACCATTTACAATGATCAATTTACCTATCAACTGGTACGTCTTTAGATTGTGGGAGGGAACCAGAGCACCCAGAGGAAACCAACGTGGTCACAGGGAGAACGTACAAACTTGTACAGACAGTGACAGGGATTGAACTTGGATTGCCTGTATTTCAAAGTGTTGTGCTCACCACTACGATACCATGCCGTCCAGTTACATCCATGTGACCAATCAACCTACTAACCTATACATTTATTTTGGAATTTGGGAGGAAATGAGAGCACCCAGAGGAAACTCACATAGTCACCGGGAGAATGTACAAACTCCTTACAGACAGAGGTGGGAATTGATCCAGCATCGCTGCCAGTATAACAGCATTACGCTAACCGTTAGGCTACCGTGCTGTCCTGGTTAATTGCTTTCATCTTATGTTTCTGCAGGCAAATGGCCAGGGAAGAGGACACTATAATGGCCAGCAGAAGACGTTGTTCATTCCGTAGCTCTTATTCCCCATTTACAGAACATTGCTGCGGTGGGAAAAGGTTCGATTTGCTGAGGAGGTTGTAGACATCAGCATACTGGCGCGACTAGCGGAGCTGCAGGCACCAATGTTCAAACCCAATCTCAGATACTGGTTGTGTGGAGTTTGCACGTCCTTCATTTTTTCCTCTGGGTGCTCCAGTTCCATAGAATCATAGAACACCATAGCACAGTACAGACGCTTCAGTTATAAACAGTCAATTCTGGACCATCTCTGTGGGTGCAACCATCTTACTATGCGTCTGGATTCACATGTTGGCATTGGTATTGGTTTATGTCACATGTACCAAGATACGGTAAAATAAGCTTGTTTCGTCTACTGCTCATGGTTCCTTAAGGTTGTCATAGCCGGGGGTGCGAGTGAGGGATAACTCCGCCGCCTATTAAATGCTCCTAATTGCATGCGTCTCAAATATCCTCTGACAACCAAGTCCAGCTCCTTGTGGCTTTGTACTAACCCTGCCAGAACCATTTCTAATGAAAGGGGCAAAGGCAGGTTACTGGTGCCTTAAAACCAGTTGCTTCAGGCAGATGGGTTCATCAGTGGTGGTTGGCAGCTGATTTAGGTGAAGGAAAACCCTGATCTCAAACCTCTGCTGCCTTGCTGCTCTACCTTCTCATAGGGAAGGCACTGAGAGTAAACCCCCAGAATAAATCTAGAACTGGAGTCCCTAAGCAGTCCTATGTTGGGTTCAACACTGACGGGCAGCTCCTGCCATACCGTTGGTGCCAAACTGTATTGGTCTCTGCCGTTCCTTCAGATTCATCAGCTGCGTGGAGAATGGGAGCCTGCTACATGGGCACCAGCTCGCTGTCCATTTCATACTGTCCTGGCTTGCATAACAGCTTGCACATCACGTAGCCAGCTAGGTCACAAAGCCCACAGTCGACCCGGACCAACGGAGGGCCTCATGCTGCTCATACGGATCAAATCATTAAACGGTACATTGAGCTAGAATAAAGTAAGACAATTCTAATGCAGAATAAAGTATAAAAGCTACTGAAAAAGTGCCGTGCAGGTACATGATAAAGTGCAAGATCATAGCAAGGTAGATTGTGAGGCCAAGAGTCCATCTTATCATACAAGAGGTCCACTTAAGAGTCTGATTCATTGGGATAGAGTCTGGTGGTACGTGCTTCCAGGCTTTGGCATCTTCTGCCTTTTGGACAGTTCAGTCAGGGTAAGGGACGAAGATTCGAAAAGGTGGTGGTGAGCCTGGCATTTAATTTACTGACAATCCAGTCGTTATTCCAGTGACTCCCTCTGACTGTAGCTAAATATCCCAAATTTTTTAAAGGATTATTGTCACATTGGCTTTCATAAATCAATGTATTGAGTATAGGAAATGGGATGTTATGTTGAAGTTGTATAAGACATTGGTGAGGCCTAATTTGGAGTATCATATGCAGTTTTGGTCACCTACCTACAGGAAAGATGTGCAGTAAATAAGGTTGAAAGAGTAGAGGAAAAATTTACAAGAATGTAGCTGGGTCTGGAGGACCTGAGTTGTAAGGAAAGATTGAATAGGTTAGGACTTTATTCCTTAGAATGTAGAAGGTTGAGAGGAGATTTGACAGAAATATTCAAGATTATGAGGGGTATAGATCGGGTAAATGCAAGCAGCCTTTTTCCACTGAGGTTGAGTGTGACCACAACCAGAGATCATAGGTTAGGGTGAAAGGTGAAAAGTTTAAGGGGAACATGAGGAGAAGTGTCTTCACTCAGATGGTGATGACCAGTGTGGAATGAGCTGCCAACACAAGTGCTGCATGCGTGCTCCATTTCAACGTTTCAGCGAAGTTTGGATAGATGGAGGAGTATGGAGGACTATGATCCTGGTGCAGGTCAATGGGTGTCAGCAGTTTAGCAGGTTTTGGCATGGAATAGATGGGCCAAAGGGCCTGTTCCTGTGCTGTACTTTTCTATTCTATTTAAAGATAAAGATTAGATTTACTCCTCTCATTTGTACCTTGAAGTGTTGAACGTTACAGTGAAGTGCATCATTTGCATCAATGACCAACACACTACAAGGATGTGCTGGGGGAAGCTGCAGGTAGCAACACACTTCCGGTGCCAACGCAGCAAGCCTACAACTTACTTACCCTTACCTGTATGGCTTTGGATTGGGAGGAAACGGGAGCTTCTGGAGGGAATGGCCATTGGGAGAATGCATGAACTCCTTATATCAGCCATTCATGCGGTAGCAATACAGCGCATAAAAGCACGTAGATATGGTCAAGAAGTTCAGTTGTTTTTTAGACCAAATATTAGAATCAGGAAGAGATGTGATCTAAGTGACTTTGACAATGGAATTATTGTTGGTGCCAGATGGGGTGGTCTGAGTATCTCAGAAACTGCTGATCTCCCGGGATTTCCATGGAAAACAGTCTCTAGAGTTTACAGCAGATGGTGTGAAAAAAAAATCCAGTGAGCAGCAGTTCTTTGAGTGAAAATGTCTTGTTAATGAAAGAGATCAGAGGAGAATGGCCAGACTGTTTCAAGCTGACAGGAAGGCAATAGTAACTCAAATAACCAGTGGTGTGCAGAGGAGCATCTCTGAATGCACAACACGTTGAACCTTGAAGTGGATGGGCTACAGCAGCAGAAGATCACAAACATATACTCAGTGGCCATGTTTTTATGTACAGCAGGTACTTAATAAAGTGGCCACTAGGAGTAGAGGTGATTATATACAAACACAACCAAACATAGGAATGTTAAACTACAAGAAATATAACAATTCTATAGCCCAATCCAACAGTGTGGCATTGGACAACAGACCTGAATGCAGTGTTAATTTGTCAGTCAGGATGTGTGGATGCGTGATTAACAGCAGAACCATTTAAACACCTTCAAAAATAACTCAAAAACTTCCTTTGCTTTCTGAACTCCATAAATATTTTCCATCAGCCGACACTTTATAGAAGACATGTTGAGAGGAAAGTTCTGAACATCGCGGGATATTGAAGAGATTCTGTGATGTGCAACATTTTGCTATTTATAGGACACTTTAAACGCAATGAATTGGTAGTGAAAAATGCCATTGCCGTCAGTCAACTGTCCCAGAGAGGATCACAAAATGTATAAAACCGTTAAAAGCCAACAGCTGTAATACAGGCATCAAAATAGAATACATTTCAAATGATCCTATTAAAAAAGTTTTAAAATAAAGAAGTATAACAAGACCTTAAAGTAGAAGATGGTAGTTTATTTATAATTAGCAATATAGTATGGAACAGGCCCTTCCAGCCTTATGATTTACCCTGGATTTGCAGCATCTGCAGAATCTCTATTTCTTTGTTTAGAGATAGACAGTGTGGAACAGATGTCTCAGGCCCAATGAACTGCACTGCCCAGCAACTACCTATTAACCCTATCATAATCACAGGACAATTTACAATGACCTACTAACCGGTACACATGTGGACTTTGAGAGGAAACCAGAGCAATGGGAGGAACCCCATATGTTTCATAGAGAGAACATACAAACCCCCTTACAGACAATGGCGGAGTGAACATCCAGCTCCGAAACACCCCGAGCTTTAATAGTGTTGCACTAACCGCTACGCTATCATAGCGCCCTACCTTGTAACGGAGAGAAAGAAGAGCAGCCTATTTAAAAATAAATAGGCATCCGTTAGTCTCATGAGGCCACGGATGTGCGCCTTGGAAAGTTTCCAGGGCGCAGGCCTGGGCAAGGTTGTATGGAAGACCGGCAGCTGCCCATGCTGCAAGTCCCCCCTCTCCACGCCACCGATGTTGTCCAAGGGAAGGGCACTAGGGCCAATATGGCTTGTCACCGGTGTCGTCGCAGAGCAATGTGTGGTTAAGTGCCTTGCTCAAGGACACAACACGCTGCCTCAGCTGAGGCTCGAACTCACGACCTTCAGATCACTAGACCAACGCCTTAACCACTTGGCCACGTGCCTACTTAACACCAGCATAATCATAGGATAATTTACAATGACCAATTAACCTACTAACTGGTACGCCTTTGGACTGTGAGAGGAAACTGGAGCACCTGCAGAAAAAGCTTGCAGTTCAGGTAGAGAACGTACAAACCCTTTACAGACAGTGACAGAATTGAACTTCCAGCTCCGAAGCATCCGCAGCTTTAAAGCGTTGCACTAACTGATACGTTATCATGGTGCCCTACCGTGGTAAAGGAGAGAAAGAAGTGGAACAAAGAACACAGAGCAGACATCATAATAAAGTGCAAAGGAAAAATGAGACCTTTCTGCCAACATTACCTGAGCTTCAAGACCATTAATGAAGAGATTACAAATGTTCACTCTTTTCGATTTTGGACAAATACAAAGAATTGAAAAATCAATGTTTCCAAAAGAGTGTCAGAAAACATTAAGACAAAATACAATAATTTTACAGTTTGTTACTAGCACTTCAATGTAGCATCAATTAACTAAAAGATCTGTAATCAGTCAATAAATCTTCGTGTGACTGTAACCTACACTTCATCTCTTTAAGAGCAGGTGTAGAGTTAATTCAGTTTCACATCATAAATTCAAGCTGTGACTTCATTTGTCACACAGTGCTTTAGTAAAGACCTTTCATTACAGTTAGACAACAGAGAAAGTATAACCTTTCAAAGAGCTTTAGCTACATGTCTAAGCCACATCACTAAATTTGGAATGACAGCTGTAGTTTATTATGAAGTTAGCACTGCGGCCTGTTGAGGCTACAGTGCAATTCCCTTTGTACAGTATAGGAACTGATCTGATTCCACAACCGGTGGGCTCACTTCCAATGACTTTACAGCTCACGTTCTCAATATTTATTATTTATTATTATTATTTTGTATTTTTTGTATTTCAATCACTCAAGGGCTCAATTTAATATGAGAGAATGGATACAGAATACAACCTGAAATTCCTACTCTTCACAGATGTCCACAAAACAGAAAAATCCCCAAAGAATGAACGATAGAACCATCAGAACCCCAAAGCCCCCCTTCTCCCATGCACAAGCAGTAACAGAAGCATCAATCCTCCTCTCCCCCCACCATGCTAGCAACAGCAAAGCCCCCAAAGAGACCTTGATCTAGAGTCCATCAAAAACTACAGACACTTCGACATCACAAACAGACTCTCGCTCTCTAGCGAGGGAGAGAGATTGCTCCTGCAACAAACAAGAGCAGGAGACCAGCAGCTCGCTGTTTTGATGTTACGATACGCTGCATCAATTCTGCAAGTCCTCCGACTCAAGATTCGATAGACTCTCACTCACCATCAAAAGGAGGGAGAGGTATTTGCACAATTTATCAAAGTTGCTGGTGAACGCAGCAGGCCAGGCAGCATCTCTAGGAAGAGGTACAGTGGACGTTTCGGGCCGAGACCCTTCGTCAGAACTAACTGAAGGAAGAGCTAGTAAGAGATTTGAAAGTTGGAGGGGGAGGGGGAGATCCGAAATGATAGGAGGAGACAGGAGGGGGAGGGATGGAGCCAAGAGCTGGACAGGTGATTGGCAAAAGGGGATACGAGAGGATCATGGGACAGGAGGCCCAGGGAGAAGGAAAAGGGGGAGGGGGAAGCCCAGAGGATGGGCAAGGGATATAGTCAGAGGGACAGAGGGAGAAAAAGAAGAGAGAGAAAGAAAAATAATAATAATAAATAAATAAATAACAGATGGGGTATGAAGGGGAGGTGGGGAATTAACGACCCTTCATACCCCATCTGTTATTTATTTATTTATCTATTATTATTTTTTTCTCTCTCTCCTTTTTCTCCCTCTGTCCCTCTCACTATACCCCTTGCCCATCCTCTGGGCTTCCCCCTCCCCCTTTCTTTCTCCCTAGGCCTCCTGTCCCATGATCCTCTCATATCCCTTTTGCCAATCAACTGTCCAGCTCTTGGCTCCATCCCTCCCCCTCCTGTCTTCTCCTATCATTTCAGATCTCCACCTCCCCCTCCCACTTTCAAATCTCTTACTAGCTCTTCCTTCAGTTAGTCCTGACGAAGGGTCTCGGCCCGAAACGTCCACTGTACCTCTTCCTAGAGATGCTGCCTGGCCTGCTGCGTTCACCAGCAACTTTTATGTGTGTTGCTTGAAATTCCAGCATCTGCAGATTTCCTCATGTTTGCTTATTTGCACAATTTGTTCTTTTTGCACCTTGGTTGTCTGTCCATCTTTGTGTACGGTGTTTCGTTGACACAATTATGTTTCCTTGTATTTCCCGTGAAGGCCCGCAAGAAAGTGAATCTCATCATTGTATAGGGTGCCATATATCTATTTTGATAATTAATTTACTTTGAATTTAATTTACTTTGAGGATGCAGTTTTCCAGTCAAGCCTTTTGCCACCAGCTTTGACAAGCATTGATCTACACAGCAAATAGTCATCAGGTTTCAGTTCTGTTATACTGTTTATGAAAAAAGGGGTGATATTTAGACATATTTTCACTGAATACCATATATAGATAAAGGTATCTGGAAGTTATTCTCAATGAAATCACATGGGGATGCCGTGGTACTGTGGCGGTTAGTGTGATGCTATTACAGGTCAGAGCGATGGAGTTTGGAGTTCATTTCCAGCACCTTTTGTAAGAAACTTTGTACATTCTTCCTGTGCATGCATGAGGTTCCTCCCACAGTCCAAAGATGTACCAGTTAGTAGGTTATTTGGTCATTGTAAGTTGTCCTGCGATCAGGCTGGAGTTAATGGAAGGGTTGTTGGGCGGTGTGGCTTGATGGGCTGGAAGGATCTGTTTGCATTGTACTTCTAAATGAATAAATAGAGATTCTGCAGATGCTGGAAATCCAGGCTAACATACACAAAGTGCTGGAGGTATTCAGCAAGTCTGGTAACATCCTCTCCATAGTTGCTGCCTGACATGCTGACTTCCTCCAGCACTTTGTGTATGTTACCCTTCATCTCATACACTGATCACCATCCTCCCCCACCTTCCCCCCTCACCTGGTCTCACCTATCACCCCCAACTTGTACTCGTTCCCCTTCCCCAACCTTCCCTCTCACCTGGTCTCACCTATCACCCTCAACTTGTACTCGTTCCCCTTCCCCAACCTTCCCTCTCACCTGGTCTCACCTATCACCCTCCAACTTGTACTCCTTCTCCTTTCCCACCTTCCCCCCTCACCTGGTCTCACCTATCACCCTCCAACTTGTACTCGTTCCCCTTCCCCTGGCCTCCTTCTTCTGGCTTCTTCCCCTTTCCTTTCCAGTCCTGCTAAAGAATCTTGGCCCAAATTGGCAACTCTTTATTCCTCTCCATAGTTGCTGCCAGACCTGCTGAGTTCCTCCAGCGATTTGTGTGTGTTACTCACAATACCTACCTCTCAACCAACAGCTTGATTGCCTGCCCTTTACCACCCTTCCTTTAACTTTGTACTCTAATTTCATCTTGTTCGCTTCAGAAAACCTTTCTAGATTCAAAACTCTACTTTATTTATCATGTGTCCATCACGTGAACATACAGTGAATTGTGTCATTTGTGCTGACAACCGATGCACCTAGGGATGAGCTGGGGGCAGCCCACAAGTGTCGCCCCACATTCCGGTGCCAACTTAGCATACCCACAATGCTCAACAGAACAACACAGAACACAACAAACAACTAGACAACAACAGCAAGACAAGTGTCTTTCCTCCCTCTCACCCACCCACTTGTGCACACACACGGTCCAACCCCAGTACAGGCTGACTTCAGCCTACGGCCTCCAGCAAACTTTGAGTTCTCAATGATTACTTTATTATGTACACCTGTGCACCTGTTCATTGATGTAAATACCCAATTAGCCAATCATATGGCAGCAACTCAATGCATAAATGCATGCAGACATGGTCAAAAGCCTGAGTTGTTGTTCAGACCAAACATTAGAATGGAATTAGAATGGAAATATTATCTTGAATGATTGTTGGTGCCAGATGGGGTGGTTTGAGTATTTCAGAAACTGCTGATCCCCTGGGATTTTCACAGTCTGGGAATTGTGTGAAAAATGAAAAAAAAATCCAGTGAGTAGCAGCTCTGTAGGCAAAAATGCCTTGTTAATGAGAGAGGTCAGAGGAGAATGGCCAGACTGGTTCAAGCTGACAGGAAGGTGACAGTAACTCAAATAACCACACATTACAACAGTGGTGTGTAGAAGAGCATCTCTGAATGACAATACATTGAACCTTTATTAGGAAGTACCTAATAAAGTGGCCACTGAGTGTATAATTCAAAGTCAAGGCTTTCTTACTTGGCATGTCTTTACTGCATTAAAGGAATTAGATAAGTACTGGTCTTAGGTGTCAACACCTCTTTTAGAGTATCAGAAATGAGTTTGCTAAGTGTTTTCAAAAAATGTAACATAAACTCATACTTTACTGAGTATTTTTAAAAAGTACTTTTTATGCCTTCTTTAAAAAAATATTTATCTCTTGAGGAATGTGGAGAGAGGATTGTAAATATGTTGCTCAAAGCCAAACTCAAATTCAAAATAAATTTATCATCAAAACGCTTGTATGTCACCATATTCCACCGTGAGAGTCATTTTCTTGCAAGCATTTACAGGAAAATAAAGAAATACAATCGAATTTATGAAAGCTATACATATACAAAGGCGGACAATGTGTTTACTTTAAAAAGCTCTAAATAATGTTGAAAGCATGAGTTTAGAGTCTCTAAAAGCGAGTTGTGTGTGGAGAATGAGTTCAGAGTTGAGGTGAGTGAAGTTATCCACACTGGTTTAGGAGCTTGATGGCTGAGGGGTTTTAACTGTTTCTGAACCTGGTGGTGTGGGACCTGAGGCTTTCATACCTCCTGTCTGATGGCAGCAGCGAGAGAAGAACATGACTGTGATGGTGGGGTCCTTGATAATGGATACTCTCAGAGGAATTATCAACATGTTCATACTCTGTGTTAAAGCAAGTTCAATGAGTTGAATGGCCTTGTTCTGCTTCCTTTCTCTACCTCTGTGACACACAGTGATTAGAAAATAGGCTTTGTTTACTGAAATTCAATTCCACTTTGTTACAAGAATCAGATTTAAGAAGCAGAGTTCAAGGTAAAGTCTTTGATTTATTTCTAGGCCATTTAACTTGTATCTTTAATAATTAATATTGAACACCTTTCCACAATTGATCTCCTTTAGTGCCAAACTAAATACTGAAACTAAATCAGGAAATACCTCAAACATTTATTAATTATTGATTTAAGGTACAGTGCTGTGCAAAAGTTTTAGGCACATACGTATAGCTAGGGTGCCCAAGGTACTTGCTCTGTATCTGTCAAGGTGGGCTGGAGAGCGAGCTTGTAAAGCTGGCAGGAGCAAGGGATGTTGGGAATGGTGAGGGAGGGGCGGGGGTTTGCGTGGGTGCGGACACACCCATCCCTGAGACACTGGCAAGGTCAATTGATTCCGAACAATTGGTTTATTGATCATTACAGAATGTCTCTCTTGTGCTTCCCGCTCCCTCCCCTCTCCCTTCCCCTTTTCCAAACCATAACTCCCCTCTCCCTGCCCCTTCCCACTCTCAGTCCACAATACAGACCCATATCAGAATCAGATTGAACATCATGCACATGTCATGAAATTTATTTTCTTTTTGGCGACAGCAGTACAGTGCAATACATGAAGTTACTGTACAGTACTTTGCCAAAGCCTTTGGCACCCTGGCTATATATATGTGCCTAAGACTTGGGTAGAGAGCCACTACCTTTCTCCAAGGATTTAAATGTCTAATACTAGGGGGCATGTATTTAAGGTGACATGGAGACCATGCGGGGTAAGTATTTTTACACCGAGTGGAGGGTGCCTGGAATGCCCTAGGAAAGGTGGTGAAGGTGGATAAGGTAGAAGCATTCAAATGGCTCCTAAAAAGGCACGTGAACATACAGAGGAACAGAGAGACGTGGGTGTTGCATGAGAGGATATTAGTTTAGTTAGGATTTAATTCCTCACTTAATTAGTTTGACACAGCGTCATGGGATGTTCCTGTGCTGCACTCCTCTATGTTCAATGTTCTATATTTTAGGAGTTATAATAATCTCTGAGACTGGCTTTAAACATTGGATGAAGAATATTTTTGCATCCAGTATTGAAACAAAAACTGGACTCATAGAGAAAAGGTTTAATATTTTGTTATACAGCAGGAATGGAGAATCCAAAAGCCCCTGTGACTACAAATCTTTGATAGTGATAATTTCATTTCACATTAATATTGATATTGTTTCAGAGGTATCCATATTTTTTCAGTGTGGAAGCTGCTAGTGTGTTTAACGTTAATAGCAATTCCAGTTACATATGCCATCAAAATGGCTTTGCATGTACGAATGATGTCAAAAACTACTCTGAATAATGTAAGGAAGATAGGTTATGTTTAGAGAAGGGATTTTTTTCTTTGATAGTTTTTGAATTAGGTCTACTTAGGGCAACAAAAAAAAATAATACCAGCTTTAAATGTAAACACTTAGATCTACCACTAAAGCACTTGGGAAAAAGACTGTGGAGGGATGAATAAATATGAGATGAATAATATTAGAGGAAAATTGAGAATTTCAATTTTTATCAGTAGGACACTTTTGGGTTTTCATTGTAGCTCATCTGTGAACATACTTATTCTTAATAACATTTGTTGCTAAAAGGGGGAAATTTCAAAGGAGGTGTGTGGGGCAAGTTTTTATACAGAGAGTGGTGGGTAAGCAGGCATATGTACACACACACACACACACACACACACGTGCACGCACACATACTCATTCATGCACATACACGCAAAGAGCACGCATGCTCACATACACATGCACACAGACATACACATACACACACAAACATGCACATGCATACAAGCATGCACATATTTGCTTATACACACACACACACACACACACGGAGTGAAAGTTAAATTTTTACTAGCGCAGTCATTTTGTACATTGCCAATTGAACCCAATTGTTCTGATGATCTCAGTCATGTATTTTTACCAGTGCAGCAATATACTGACTGACCAATGTACTGGTGTAATTTAATATACATATATATAGTATTCAGTTGTACACACATGCCTTTCTGATCAGATCAGTTTATTGTCATCTGCACGAGAGCACAATGAAAATCCTTGCTTGTGTAAAGCTCATAGTGAGCACAGTAATAATAAAAACACCAACAGACACAGAGATCAGTGCAAAGTAATGGACTGGTTCAAAGATAGTAGCTCTTTCTGAGGTAGTGCAAAGAGAAAGGCTATAGTGACAGTGAGCAATAGAGTTCGGAGTCTGAGAAAGTGGCACCAACACCTGGAACAGGATGTGATCACTACCTCACGACTATTGTGTTACCTATTTTTGCACCTCTTATTTAATGTAATTATTTTCTTTATATATAAAATAATTACATTAAATAGGTATTATATATACTGTCATTCACAGGTTTTTTAAAATCTCTATTATCATGTATTGCATTGTACTGTTGCTGCAAAGTTAACAAGTTTCATGACATATGCCAGTGATATTAAACCTGATTCCGATTCTGAAAGAGGTGACTGGTTCAGGAGTCTGATAGCGGTGGGGAAAAAGCGGCTCTTGAGTCTGGTCACCTGGGCTTTCAAGTTCCTTTCTCTTCTCCAGGAGGGTAGGAGAGGGGAAGGGAATGGCCAGGGTTCCAGTCGTCCTGGACAACACCGTCAGCCTTCCTGAAGCAACACTTCGAGAAGATGGATGCGATGGAAAGAAGTGATAACCTTAGTCAGTCATAGAGCACCACAGCACAGACACACAAAATCATATATGCATATGTGCATAAATATATGACCATAAGACCATTAGATATAGGAGCAGAATTAGGCCATTTGGCCCATCGGGTCTGGTCTGCCATGCAATTATGGCTGATCCTTCGCCCTGCTCCCCCCTCCCCAGCCCCCAGGCAGATACATTAGGGGCATTTGAGAGACTCTCAGATAGGCATGTTCATGATAGAAAAATGGAGGGTAATGTGAGAGGGAAGGGTTAGATCGATCTTGGAGGAAGTTAATAGACTGGCGCAACTTCGTGGACCGAAGAGCCTGTACTGTGCTGTACTGTTCTACGTTCAATTTTCTAATGCACCAGCACTTCATTTTAAAATACCTCCGTCCATCTGTGTCAGGGTCAGGGGTGCAAACAATGATAAGTTCAATAGTTTAACCAAAGACATTACCTACTTACTGCCCGTTATGCCGCTGCTGTTTAGGGCAGCAATGAAGGTCCTCCATCTCTGGTGGTGTTGAGGGCTTCCTTCATCGTGTCAGTAGCTTCCTCTCAGTTTTCACTACTGTCAGTCATGCAAATCCCAGGTGGAGACTCAGGAATACCATCGCACTCAGATGTAGAAGGATTCTCCATTGCTGTTTCTATAACAATTTGTTTCACCGGTCAGGGTTGCTAACCCCGAGATGAACCCCCAAACCCTGGAGGACTGGTGGACCACTCTTAGTCAGGCCTCTACCCTTTGACCTATTTGGCATGGGTGACCTTACAAAGAACCAAAGCATGAAGCCCTGACTCCAGCCAACATAGCTCTCTGGGTCATTGAGACACACGGGCCTCCAAACCCAATGGCAAGGTTGTGGTCCTCTTGGAGGTAACCAAGAATCAGTCATCACTAAATTAGTGTTAAACACCTCATGATATTCAGTCAACTTGAAGCTATTAGGTCATTATTTGCTGTGGTATAAATAATGCAACAATGAACTGAGTAACGAATCTACCAAGAGGTCCCAAGAGTAACAATCCTTGCTAATATTTATCCCACATTCAAATTAGATTGTCCAGAATTCTCATATTATAAGGAGCTTGCTTTGTGAAAATCAGCTGTCACAGTTTCTACATCACACGGTGACTGCACTTAAATAAAAATGTATTTAAATGACAGTAAAAAGCTTCGGGATCACAAAAGGTTTAATACGAAGTTTCCTCACATTTTATTTGCATCACAAATGTAAATAGACAGAATTCTTACAATTAAAAATGGAGACACTGGAAAGCAGAAAGCAAATGTATCTTTTTTCTTTATTAAGTAAGTGCAACACTTCACAGGGGTCAGCTCTACGTCTGGGGTTCAGTCAATTCCCGCCACTGTCTGTAAGGAGTTTGCATGTTCGCTCTGTGACCACGTGGTTCTCCTCCGGGAGCTCTGGTTTCCTTCTACAACCAAAGATGTTAGCTGGTGAACTGGTCACGTGGGTGCAATTGGGCGGGGTGGTCTTGTTGGGCCAGAAGGGCCTGTTCCCATGCAGTATCTCTAAATCTAAATCAAATCAAACAGTTCAGTCTTGTCTCAGAGCTATTTGTCGGAGCTTGTCATGTAATAGTTGAGCTCTGTTTTCCAACAATGCCACATTAATTATACCTCACAACCAACCAATGAAATATACAAGTGTACAAGATGATAAGAGGCATTGATGAAGAGTTTGGCCAGGGACTTTTTTTCCCGAGGTGGAGGTAGCTAATATGAGGGGTTATAATTTTAAGCTGATAGGAGGAAAGTAGAGGGGGTATCAGAGGTAAGTTTTTTAACTCAGAGGTTGGTGAGTGCATGGAAAGCACCGCCAGGGTGGTGGTAAAGGCCGACACATTGGGGCGTTTAAGAAATTCTTTGATAGGCACGTAACACCATAAGACCTAAGAGCCCATCGAGTCTGCTCTGCCATTTGGTCATGACTGATCCATTTCCTTCTCAACACTATTGTTCTGCCTTCCCCCTGTGACTATACAGACCACCCCCCGATTTATCTAGAATCTATCAACCTCTGCCTTAGATACACCCAATGACCAATGGCAAGGAATTCCACAGATTCACCACCCTCTGGCTAAAGAAATTCTTCCTCATGGATGATAGAAGAATGGAGGGCTATGTAGGAGGGAAGGGTCAGAGTGTTCCTAGGGTTACCACAATAGCGTTGCAGTTAACTCAATGCTATTACAGCTCAGGGCATCTGATTTCAGAGTTCAAATCCCATACGGTCTGTAAGGAGTTCGTACGTGCTCCCCATGAATGTTTTGGTTTCCTCCAGGTGCTCCAGTTTCCTTCCATGTTTGAAAGACATACCGGTTAGTAGATTAATCGGTCATTGTAAATTGTCCTGTGATTGGGCTAGTGTTAAATAAGTGGGTTCCTGTGTGGTGCAGCTTGTTTGGCAGGAAAAGCCTGTTCGACGCTGAACCTCTAAGTAAATAGAGAAAGACAAAAGGTTGGTACAACATTGTGGGCCAAAGGGCCTGTACTGTGCTGTAGTGTTCTATGTTCTGTGAACAGTGATAAAGTCAAATATTCAGCAGATCAGGCAGCATCCATGAAGAAAGGTGTTGTATATTTAATATTTTAGTAATATTTGAAGAATATTATAAATATATTATTTGATTAAGCATGCTTTGTTGTTGACATAATTCATTGCAGGTTATCTGTAAAAGTGTGTAAATGGCATACGTTATTGCGCCAGCATGTCCCACGTGCGCGCCTCCAAGTACACACCACTGCCTGTAAGGGGTTTGTACATTCTCCCCGTGATCGTGTGGGCTTCCTCCGGATGCTCTGGTTTCCTCCCACAGTCCAAAGACGTATCAGTTGGTAGGTTAATAGGTCATTGTAAATTATCCAGTGATTAGGCAAGGATTAAGTCGGGGGATTGCTGGGTAGCAAGGTCCGTAGGGCTGGAAGGGCCTGTTCCTTGCTGTCTCTCAATAAATAATTTAAAAAAATAAAAACATGCTATTTCTGACCCCTGTTTTCCATTCAATTAATTTTAAGTTTTGAGTTACAGAACATAGCAAAAGAAACATTTAATTGGAATTCGTTTAGAACAGGGTTTTCCAACCTGGGGTCCACAGACCCCTTGGTTGGGGTCCATGGGACAAAAAAGGTTGGGAACCCTAGATTTTGAAGCAGGTAGCTATGAGACACTTTGAACTATTAATGCCATCTCATATTTGCAACATTCCGCCCTCCAAATGCAGCACTGGTTCAACATAGAAGCATTTTCCTGCAAACACGCAATTCATTTCCAAATTCAAAATTGCATAATTTTGACCTGAATTTCAAATACTTGGAGCTCTGCTTTATTTTCTTTTTTTTTTGTCATCTTTCCGTTGTGCAATTAGAACAATGGATCACATGTAGGAGAAAGATCTGCCTCATTCTGAACAGATAGATAGCAATGAGCAAATATTAGGCTGTAATTCAATTGAGAGATTTCATTAACCAAAAAAAAATCCAAGACTGTAAGGTAATTGAGAGCTTTAAGATCCCATCTTTCTTTTAAGACATAAATATGGATATATGAATTTAATGCATCCTGTTAAAAGGAAATCACAGGCAGCTAACACGCCTTGCAGCATATAATTGTCAGCCAGCTCTCGGTATTCAATTGCATAATAAGTAATGATTTTAATTTATATAACTTTCTTTGTTTGGTAACTTTCAAGGGGTTCAGCTCGGTCAGTTTTTTTTATTCAGTTACAGGAACTGGGATTTTGCTGCAAATGCCAGCATTTATCACTCATCCCTAACTACCCTTGGGGAGGTGGTAGCTAGTTGCCTTCTGCTGACGGGAGTCCCACAGTGCTCTTGGGGAGGGTGTTCCAGGATTCAGACTCTGGAGGATTAAAGACCAGGTGTGACATAGGCACGCAGAGATATCTCCCCAGATCTGCTCCTTCTAGGTGTCAGAGGTTGCTGGTTTTGCGAGTATTGTCAAATAAACTAAATCATAACTCTAAGTACATTTTTAAAATAATAAACCTAGTTCTGATTCTGATTCTGATTCTGGGCACTGAGAGACAAAGCATGGATAAAACCTTTCGGCCCATCGAGCCAATACCAACCATCCTGCTGCCATTTACACCAGTCCTACAGCACGCAGGGTATAGAACATTGAACCACACAGTACAGTACAGGCCCTTCAGCCCACAAGGTTATGCTGGCCAATGTAAACCTATTTCACAATCAATCTAACCCTTCCCTTAGTCATTGCTGTTCCTCTCTGCGCCTTGTGGAGCATCGGGTGGCAACCTTACTCTTTCTTTAGCATTTGTTTACCCTTTTGTGAGGCCGAGTTGCTAGCTCGCCACTCAACCCAGCATGGATGGAAAGCGTGCAAGAAGCCAGCCGGAATCGAACCGGAGACCTCTCGTCTCAAAGTCCGGAGCAGATGCCACCACACCACTGGCCGGCTACATAGCCCTCCATTTATCTATCATCCATGTGCCTATCTAAATGTCCCTAATGTATCTGCCTCTACCACTCCCCCCCTACCCCGGGCAGGGTGTTCCACACACCCACCACACTTTGTGTAAGAAACCTACCCCTGACTTCTCCCTTCACCTTTGCTCATCTCTCCCTCCCTGAATTCCATTTTACTTTTCCCTGTGTTCCCATCCGTTCCCCCTAAGAACGTAACACACACCTACACACTAGGTGCAGTGGGCACCTAAAGGATATGATAGGCAGCTTGATAGAGGCGTATAGATAGAATGAACAGCCAGTACAGGTTTCCCAAGGCAGAAATGGTTAATACGAGAGGGCATTACTTGAAGGCGGCTATATTTCATTAGCAGTTTGAGGAGATTTCATATGTCACCAAAGACACTCGCAAATTTCTACAGATGTACTGCGGAGAGCATTCTAATTGGTTGCACCATCGCCCGGTAGGTGGGATGGGGGGGTGGGGGCATTGCACAGGACTGAAATAAGCTGCAGAAAGTTGGTCAGCTTCATCACGGGCACCGGTCTCTGACGTATCCCGGATATTTACAAGGAGCGAGCCTCAAAAAGGCGGCATCCATCATTAAGGACTCCCATTGCCCAGGACATGCCCTCCTCTCATTGTCACATCAGGAATGAGGTACAGAAGCCTGAAGGCACACCATCAACATTTCAGGACCAGCTTCTTCCCCTCTGCCATCCGATTTCTGAATGGACACTGAACCCAGCAATACCACCTCACTAGTTTTTTTTTGTTTTATTGCACCACTTATTTAATTTAACCTTTTAAATACATCTATACTTACTGTAATTTACAGTTTTTATTATTTTGTATTGCAATGTACTGCTGCAGCAAAACAACAAATTTCAAGACATATGCTGGTGATATTAAACCTGATTCTGATTCAAGGAAATTTGAGGGAAGATGTCAAAGGGAAGGGAGAAGTCAGAGGTGGGTGTGTGGAAAACATTGCTGGGGTGGCAGAAGAGGCCGATACCATAGGGACATTTAATATGCCATCCATGGCATGTTCTTCGATGGGTACATGGATGAAAGAAAATGGAGGCCTGTGTGGGAGGGAAGGGTTAGATTGATCTTGGAGTAGCTTAAAAGGTCAGCACAACATCTTGCGCAGAGGGGCGTGCAATTAAGGCTCAAGATGGCGCCGAGTTATGAAACTCCAATGAGGTCGCCTCTCCGTTATAGTTACACTCACAACACGCTGGAGGAACTCAGCAGGTCGGGCAGCATCCGTGGAAACGATCAGTCGACGTTTCGGGCCGGAACCCTTCATCAGGACTGAAGAGGGAAGGTGGGGGAGGGTTGGTGGAAGGCTCGTAGTTTCAGTTGAAAAACCAGTAATTTGAAAGACAAAGGGGTGGGGGAGGGGAAGCAGGGAGGTGATAGGCAGGAAAGGTGAAGAAGGAATAGGGGAAAACACAATGGGTAGAAGAAGGAGGCGGAACCATGAGGGAGGTGATAGGTAGCTGGGGGAGGGGGCAGAGTGAAATAGGGATAGAGGAAGGGAGGGGGAGGGAATTATCGGAAGTTGGAGAATTCTATGTTCATACCAAGGGGCTGGAGACTACCTAGACGGTATATGAGGTGTTGCTCCTCCAACCTGAGTTTAGCCTCATCATGGCAGTAGAGGAGGCCATGTATGGGCATATCTGAATGGGAGTGGGAAGCCTCTGCTTTATCTTTCCCCTTACTGGTTTTTCACCTGGAACCTACCAGCCTTCTCCTTCCCACCCTCCCCCCACCTTCTTTATAGGGCCTCTGCCCCTTCCCTCTACAGTCCTGTCGAAGGGTTCCGGCCCGAAACGTTGACTGATCGTTTCCACTGATGCTGCCCGACCTGCTGAGTTCCTCCAGCGTGATGTGAGTGTTGCTTTGACCCCAGCATCTGCAGATTATTTTGTGTTCTCTGTTATAGTTGTTTTTAGAGCTTTTGGGGTTTGTGGGGATGGTTTTGGGGATAGAGAGGGGAGTTACGGGTCAGGTTAGGGTTTTAGGGACTGGTATGTGGGGCAACTAGAGGAATTAGAGGATAGGTGACAGTCTTAAGTCTCCACTCCATGTTCCTAGGACAGCAACACAGAGGGACTGGGCTGGGATGACTGACCAGGTGCCAGGCCAACAGACCAGCATAGCTGAAAACTGGTGGCTTCACTTGGGTCAGCAAGTTATCAGCAGGTTCTGGAGTCAGAATTCCATGCGGGCAGGAGGAACGAGACACAATGACCCCCCCCCCCCTCCAGGTTTGCGAATTGGTGAGACTGGAGTTCAAGGCCTAGTATTCAGGGCTCGTCATTGGCAGGAGTTCCAGGCCTGGCGTTCGGTGATTGGCGGTCCCGGGGTAAACGTCAAGGAGCAAGGCCCAAAGGTTGAATGAGAGGCCCATTGACTGGAGTCCTGGGTTCGTGAATTTTGAGTGTCCGCTGGAGTGGTCGAAGGCCCAATGTGTCTGAGTGTGAATAAGTCCCCTAGAGACTGGAGGTCAAAGAAGACAGCCGGCCTCGGAGTCAGAGGACTGTGCATGTGTGTGGATGGCATGTTTTGCTACTATTGTTTCATTGCTTGTTGTGTTCTGTGTTCTGTCGAGTGTTGTGGACATGCTGTGTTGGCACCACAATGTGTGGTGACCCTTGTAGGCTGCCCTTCAGCATACTGTCAGGTATGTCAACTGTAAACACAAATGACACAAATGTATGCGACAAGTAAACTTAAATTTTGCATCCTGAATCTTGAATTTGGCTATTTTCATAGCAGTGACCACACTTAAACATCATTTTCAACATCATCATTATGCGTCATGTCGCTTGACGTGGGCGATCATGGTCTATCCAAGACCATGATTGTTCTCGGCAAATTTTTTCTTCTGGGCAGTGTCTTTACAAGACGGGTGAAGCCAGCCATTATCAATACTCTTCAGAGGTTGTCCTTTCCCGGGCTCAGTGATCACATAACCAGGACTTGTGATATGCACCAGCTGCTCATACGACCATCCACCAGCTGCTCCCATGGATTCACATAACCCTGATCGGTGGGGGTGGGTGCTAAGCAGGTGCTACTGGAGGGAAGGAGCACCTTACACCTCCTTTGGTGAAGACATATCTCCACCCAACCACCCTAAGGTACTTCATTGGGTACAAAAGCCAGAGGTCCTGGATAGGTGCTACCTTATTAGGTACCTCCTGTACCTAATACACAAGCAGGTGTACAGGTGTGCAGGTGTACAGGTGTACCCAGTAAAATGACCATTGAGTGTAAATGTAAAACAATTTGCCTCTTTGTTCTCAACCTTGCTGGCACCTTGTTCTGTTGGGTTTGCTAACCCAATCGAAATGGGAAGCCTCAACAAGCAAGTAAGGCTCAGCTCTTTGGTGCCTTTACCTCGCTGCACGGAGCCTCGCCCCTTAACGCTGGCGGGGAGCTAGGATCTGGAACAGGAGAGACACTAAACCCTGCAATTCTTCATTTACAACAAGATTGGAACTGGTTTAAAAATAGCGAACAATGCTTTAAAACTGCAGCCATGTCTTTGTTACTTGTTCTCCCCCGGGAACTCGAAGAGAAAATCTCTAAACCTGTCTAAAAATATAAATGGTGTCTGCAGGAAGCCTCTTTTGAAAGAGTTAAGCGGTGGGCTATTTCCTCCTGCACAGTTACTTCTTTTGCTTGGGATGTTAATGAAACCCGGTGATGTAAATGTTTCTGGTTTATGCAGTCAGTGGGAATTTTCCTGAGTGGCAGAAAACAACTATAGCATACTGAGCAACACGCTGATTTGACAAGCGGTTACTAGGAAATAATAAACTTGCAAAATAATTCTGCATTGGACATACTTACCAGTGCATAAAGAGCTTGAAAAGAAGACATCTTGTATCATTTATCTTCCTTAGATACCCAAGCTGCACAAAGAGTAACGAAAAATTTTGATGAATGGCCTTACATTTTTATACTCCACCTGCATTCTACTGTAGCTTCAGCCAAACTAGAAGTAACGGAAAGAAGAAACAAAAACCCAAATGTGAAGTTTACTGACTGACACTCTTCATTACAAACTGCCTCATAATTTCCATGGATCGTACAGTCCATGACTGGAGGGTGTAATATAATCCACAGGCAGGTAACTGAGGGGACAACGGCATAAGCTCTCCATATGGACAGTATAACAGTGTGCGTGTGTGTTTGTCCGTGTGTGTGTGTGTGTGTGTGTGTGTGTGTGTGTGTGTGTGCAAGTGTGATTATGTGTGTGTTCCTCTGTGTGTATGTTCATGTATAAGTGTATAATTGTGTATGTGTGCAAGTGTACATACCTGTGTATGTGTGTATATATGAGTGTGGAAGTTTGTGTGAGAGAGTATGAGTGTGTGAGAGAGTGTGTATGTGTGTGTGTGTGAGTGTGTAATTGTGTACGTGTGTAAGACTGCATGGGTGTGTATGTGTAAATATGCTATGTACAGTATCTGTGTGAGTGTGCAATTGCATGTGAGTGTATATTTGTGTGCATGTGTGTGTGGCTAGGTGTGGTTATGTATATTTATGTTTGTCTCTGTGCATGCTTGCATGTGTGAGTGTGTGCATGTTGGCGTGTGTGCATGTTGGCATGTGTGCATTTGCGTGTGTGGTTCTGTGTGTATAATTTCCTCTGTGTGTGTGTGTGTGTGTGTGTGTATTTTTGTATGTGTATGTATCTACGTGAGTGTGTGTGTGTGTGATTGTGTGTATGTGTGTCTGTTTGTGTCTGAGTGTTTAAGTGTGTGTGTGTGAGTGTCTGTGTGATTGTGGGTGAATGTGGTTTCCTGTGTGTGTGTGTGTGTGTGTGTGTGTGTTAATGTGCTTGTGTTTGTGTGTTCCTATGTGTGTTCATTTGTGTGTGTGTGTGTGTGTGTGATTCTCTGTGTGTGCTTGTGTGTGTGTGATTGTGTGTGTGAGTGTGCAATTGTGTGTGTGTGAGATTGTGTGCGTGTAATTGTGTGTGTGTGTGCTTGTGTGTGTGAGTGTGTGATTGTGCGTGTGATTGTGCGTGAGTATGTAATTGTGTGATTGTGTGTGTTTGTGTGTGTGTGAGTGTGTGTGTGTGTGTGTGCGTGTGTGTGTGTGAGATTGTGTGTGTGATTGTGTGTGTGTGTGCGCGTGTGTGATTGTGTGTGTATGTGTGTGTGCATGTGTGTGTGTGTTTGTGTGTGTGATTGTGTGTGTGTGTGTGTGTGCGTGTGTGTGTGTGAGATTGTGTGTGTGATTGTATGTGTGTGTGTGAGATTGTGTGTGTGCATGCGTGTGTGTGTGAGTGTGTGTGTGTGTGAGTGTGTGTGAGTGTGTGAGAGTGTGTGTGTGTGAGAGTGTGTGAGATTGTGCGTGTGTGTGTGTGTGTGTGTGTGTGTGTGTGTGTGTGTGTGCCTTTGTAGAATGCATTGCTATTTTGTGAGGGTTCTGTACGCAATGTGAAGCACACATCATCATTTATTTTACTGCCTCATTTGAATATGATGAATACGAGAGTCCTTTATTTGTTCACTACATCCAAATAATTGCAGAAACTAAAAGATTCTGAGCAATTAATCACGGTATTTCCCATAATCCATTCCAAACACGACATTGAACAATAAAATGAATTAACCTTTGCCGAAGAGATTTTCTTCATCTTTGTACATTCCACAATAAGTGCACTGCACAATGCGTTGGTACAACTGTTATTTTGCATTGCACCTTGAAGAAGACTTTAATTCGCTTGGCTTTATTTGAAAAGGTGCCTAAACAAACAGTGTTTGATGGAAAACAGTAGATTCACTAACACTGCACCCTGTTCTAAGGTTACTATTCATCTAACACAACCGAAGTTGGCACTCACATCTGGCGCAGGGTACTTAGTATAATTATTTATGATTTCCACCAAGATTTAGAAGCTCATCGCCGGCCTTGTAATGCAGTAACTGATTGCACTGCTAATGTAATTAAGAAAAGATTATGATGTCCACGTGTCACAACAGATGGTGGCGTTCACAGCAATCCGCAGACGCAACTGGCAAACAACTGCACAAGGGCAACGAAGTTAGACATCTGGAGCCTGGTCCCTACATTCCAGAGCATTAACTCTTGCAGGCTTTGAGGGACTTTGCCTTTGTCTTGGGGCTCACCTCCGGTAACCCACCCCCTCCCCTCACCCTGCTCCCCTTTCCCCGTCGTGTCCACATTTCGCCGACGGCAGTCTGATCTCAATTTGAAGCATTGTTGAGGATCCCTGCCACCTATCTCACAATCTCGTTGACCCACTACCATCAGGAAGGAGGTTCAGGAGCATCAGGACTAGGTCTGTCAGACTGGGTAACAGCTTCTTCCCTCAGGCTGTGAGACTAATGAATACCCTGTCACCACTGAGGTCTCGTCACTAGGACAACGAGCTGTTTACTGTTTACCCCTGCTGTGCTAGATGCACTTGGAATTACATTTTATTAATTGATTTGTGGTAACATTTTCCTTTATGTGCTGTGTGCAATATCTGTTTTGTGGGTGTACTATATGCCCGATGAACATTATTTTGTTTGTTTGTATGTATGTACAGTCAGATGACAGTAAACTGGATCTTGAGTTTCTGAAAGGAAGTGTTTTAGTTCACCTTGCTGATTCAGTTCTTCTCCCTTTGGAATAAAGTCAAAGGATATGGATAAAGGGCCTTTGGCCCAAACCAGTCCCTGGCAATCAAGGTGCCCAATCAGCTAGTCCTAATTTTCTGAGTTCAGCCCATCTCTCCTCAAGCCTTGCCCCATCCATGCACTAATCTTAGTGCCTGTTAAATGATACTTTTAGACTTCCTCTGGCAGCTCATTCCATGTACTCAGCATCCACTGCGTGTGAAGAAGTCGCTCCCCAGGTCCCTTTTAAATCTGAAACACAAGAGATTCTGCAGATGCTGAAAATCCAGACTAACACATACAAAACGCTGGTGGAACTCAGCAGGTCAGGCAGCATCATCAGGACTGATAAAGTCCCCATGAAAGGTCTTGTCACCAAGCGTCAGCTCTTTATTCCATTTCATAGATGCTGCCTTACCTGCTGAGTTCCTCCAGCATTTTGTGTGTGTTTGTCCTTTTAAATCTTTCTCTTCTCGCCCTAAACCTGAGCTCCCTAATTTTGGATTTCTTTACCCTGGGGAAAAGACTGTTACCATCCACCTTACCTACATTTCTCACAATTTTAGACATTTCCTTAAGATTGTTCCTCATTCTCCTACGTTCCAGGGAATAAACATAGAACATAGAATAGTACAGCATAGTACAGGCCCTTCGGCCCACACAAAGATGTAGCTTGGCCAATCTCTTCCTATAACTCAGGCCTTCTAGTCCTAGCAACCTCCTTGTAAATCTTTTCTGCACTCTTTTCAGCTTAACCATACCTTACCTACAAAAGGGTGACCAGAACTGTAAACGATACTCCAAGCGCGGCCTCGCCAACAGCTGACAGAATGTTACAACTTCTGTACTCAAGGCAATAGAAGCTGAAAAATGATGAAGGGTCTTTAACCAAAGATATTTACTCTCTCCACAGATGCTGCCTGACCTGCTGAGTATTTCCTGCATTTTCTGTTTCTATTTCAGGCTTACACCATCTGTGCTTTGATTTTCATTGGAAAAAACATTTGACAGAATTATTCATTGTTTAGTTTTTAATAGCTTTGACATGAAAATATGAAATCAATGTTCTGGAAGCTGATTTAATTTCCTGACTAACAAGGACTGTCTCTTGTGGGTGACATGGTAGTGTAGTGGTTAGTGTATCACCTTAAAAAAAGGCATCTGCTAGTCTTGCGAGACCATGGATCTGCGCCTGGAAAGTCTTCACTCTCCAGGGCGCAGGCCTGGGCAAGGTTGTATGGAAGACCAGCAGTTGCCCATGCTGCAAGTCTCCCCTCTCCACACCAATGTTGTCCAAGGGAAGGGCATTAGGACCCATACAGCTTGGCACCAGTGTCATCGCAGAGCAATGTGTGATTAAGTGCCTTGCTCAAGGACACAACACGCTGCCTTGGCTGGGGCTCGAACTCACGACCTTCAGGTCACTAGTCCAATGCCTTAACCACTTGGCCACATGCCCACAAGTATCACCTTACAGCACTGGTAACTGGAAGATCGGGATTTGATTCCTGCCGCCGTCTGTAAGGAGTTTGTACGTTCTCCCCATGACTGTGTGGCTTTCCTCCTGGTGCTCTGGTTTCCTCCCACATTCCGAGAAAGGACATGCAAGTTAGGGTTAGCAGGCTGTGGGTGCTGGAAGCATGGTGACACTTGCAGGCTGCCCCTAGTGCATTACAGACAACGGTACAAATAACACATTTCTTTGAACAGTACCATGCAAAAGTCTTTGGCATACACAGATAGCTAGAGTGCCCAAGAGCTATGCACAGTACTGTAGTAATTTTATGTATTGCACTGTACTGCTGCCATAAAAAAACTAATTAGATTAGATTATGAGGACATGCAGTCCTCTTTTATTATCATTTAGTAATGCATGCATTAAGAAATGATACAATGTTTCTCCAAAATGATATCACAGAAACACAAGACAAACCGACTGAAAAACTGACAAAAACCACATAATTATAAAATATAGTTACAACAGTGCAAAGCAATACCGTAATTTGATAAGAACAGACCATGGGCGCGGTAAAAAGTCTCAAAGTCCCTTGAAAGTCCCATCATCTCACGCAGACGGTGAACCACCAGCACCGCCAACTTGCCAATGCAGCATCCTGGAAGCATCCGACTCCGAGTCTGTCCGAAAACTCCGAGCCTCTGACCAGGTCTCCGAAACCGAGCACCGAGCACCATCTCTGCCGAGCGTTTCGACCCCGGCCCCGGCAACGGGCAATAGGTAAAGCCGAGGATCTGGGGCCTTCCCCTCCAGAGATTCTCGATCGCACAGTAGCAACGGCAGCGAAGCGGGCATTTCAGAAGTTACTCCAGGTGTTCCTCCGTGCTTCTCACGTCCGTCTCCATCAAATCAGGATTGTGCACGGCCCCTAGTTACACATACGATATCATTCGGAACAGTCACGCAAGCTGTGTCGTGCCGCCACCTTCTCCTGCCTCCTCCCTAACTTCATGATTTATGGGAGCGATGATAAACCTGATTCTGATGTGGGTCTCTGTTGTGGACTGAGAGTGGGAAGGGGGCAGGGAGAGGGGAATCATGTTTGGGAAAAGGGGAAGGGAGAGGGGATGGAGTGGGAAGCACCAGAGAAATATTCTGTTATGATCAATAAACCAATTGTTTAGAATCAAATGACCTTACCTGGTGTCTAAGGACTGGGTGTGACAGCACCCACGCCACTCTCATGCCCTGGCACTCCTCTGCCACATGTCCCAAACCCCTCCCGCGGCACTCCACCCTCACCATTCCCAACATCATTCGCTCCCATCAGATTTACAAACTCGCTCTCCGCTCCACATTGACAAATATAGTACTAAGTAAAGTCTTAGGCACCCTAGTTACATATATTTTTGCACAGTACTGTATGCTCAGATGTTTCAGTGTATGGTACATGTGACAGATAAAGCTAATTCTTAATTTTTTTTGAAGCAGTACCTAAGAGAATTATTTCGACCTTTTTCTCTTCTCCCTTTAACACTCCTAACCAAATCCAGATGTGTTTCCGTGTGGTCACAAAATATTTCGGGACCTTTGTCATAATCCAGTCCATCCTTAGGGAGGTGCAGCAAGCAACCTGCTTGAGAAACTCAGTGTGTCAAGCAGCATCTGTGGGAGGGGAAGGAACTGTTGATGTTTTGGGTCGAAACCCAGCTTCAGGACTGAGAGTAGGTGAGAGGAGGTGGTCAGAATGAAGAGAGGAGGAATGGCGAGAAAGGAGTGTGAGGTGATTGATGGGCTGAGGAAGGACAGGCTCTACCTGTTGGGGGTTGTTGGGGGACCATCCGTTAGTCTTGCGAGACCATGGATCTGCGCCTGGAAAGTCTTCACAACTCCAGGGCGCAGGCCTGGGCAAGGTTGTATGGAAGACCAGCAGTTGCCCGTGCTGCAAGTCCCCCCTCTCCACGCCACTGATGTTGTCCAAGGGAAGGGCATTGGGATCTGTACAGCTTGGCACCATTGTCGTCACAGAGCAATGTGTGATTAAGTGCCTTGCTCAAAGACACAACACGTTGCCTCGGCTGGGGCTCGAACTCACGACCTTCAGATCGCTAGTCAAATGCCTTAACCACTTGGCCACGTCGGGGGACAGTGGCAGGTAAATGATAGATGGAGGCAGACAGGGACACTACAAGGAGCGAGGGAGCGCTACCTCAAGGAAGCAGCATCATGATCAAGGACCCTCTCCATCCAGGCTTGCTGTCTTCTCACTGCTGCCATCAGAGAGGAGGTACAGGAGCCTCAGGTCCCACACTGCCAGATTCAGGAACAGCTATTACCCCTCAACCATCAGGCTCCCGAGCCAGTGTGGGTAACTTCACTCTGAACTGATTCCACAACTTTTGGACTCACTTTCAAGGACTCTACAACTCACATTCTTGACATTTATTTATTTGTTTATTTATTTAATTATTTCTTTATTATTATCATTATTATTGTTATTATTTTTGTATTTGCACAGTTCTTCTTCTTTTGCACCTCGGTTCTTTGTCAGTCTTTGTGTGGAGTTTTTCATTGATCCTATTGTATTTCTTTGTTCTGTTGTGAATGCTGTAAGAAAATGAATCTCAGGGTAGTATACGGTGACATATTTGTATTTATGGTGACATATGTGTACTAAGATAATAAATTTACTTTGAACTTCGAGAGGAAAATGAAGAGACAGTCGGAGCATCGTTCAGATTTAGATTTACATTCACTTATTCATCACATGCCAAGTATAGTCAAGTCCAAAGTCAGACTTTTTTTGCAGATGACTGTACAATCTACCGTGAGATAAAAAATGACCAAGATGCTTAGCTGCTGCATAATGATATTGATTCATTACATCAGTCGGAGTCTCAATGACAAATGTCGTTCAACTCATCTAAATGTTGTGCTATGCATGTCAGTCACAAAGTTAAACCAATCAACACGACATATGACATGAATGGACAGATTCTTGAAACAGTCACCCACCACCCATATCTTGGTGTTGAAATTAGCAAGGATCTTAACTGGGCATGCCACATCAATCAGATTACAGCCAAAACAAATAAAATGCTGGGTACCCTGAGAAGGAACCTCCACTCATGTAGTAAACCCATCGAGGACATGGAATACAGGACACTCGTCCGTCCAAAGATTGAGTATTGCATGGCCATGTGGGATCCCCATCAAGCTAACAATAAGAAGTCCATCGAAAAAACCCAACCCCATGTTGCTCGCTTTGTGTTAAACAATTACAGCAGGAAATCCAGTGTCACCAACATGCTCTCTAAACTTCAATGGGAACCACTTGAAAACCGACGTATTGAACTACGGTTAATTTTCATTTTCAAAGAAGTTCACAACATCACTCCATCAAACATCCAAATTCGTCACAGGGTCGGTTCAACTTGACAGCAAACTGGACCTCACATATTGGAAACTCTTTCATTCAGTAAGATTTGCTACCAGTACTCCCTCCACCCAAGATCAACAAGAGAGTGGAATCTTCTGCTGCCAGATCTGCGCAGTATTTCTGACATAAATATTTTTAAAGATAGATTCAATCAAATCAATTTAGGGGATCTAGTCAAAAAAGCCTATTTTACAATTTAACTCCCAAGCCGTTCACACCAACTGCGCGTTATAACAGCCGTCCGGCAGGGCTTGCGCAGTACCAAGCAGAAGCAGAATATGCACATCTGAACATAAAGTGAAATGCATCATTTGTATTGACAACCGACACAAATTAAAGATGTGCTGGGATACTTTGGACTCCCGTTGACCATTCCCATCCATCTGCGCTCTCCATCCTAGGTCCTGATGCAGAATTTCGATTCAAAATGTTGACAATTTCTTTCATCCCACAGATGACGCTTGACCCAGTGAGTTCATATAACATAGAACATAAAACAGAGAACAATGAAAACAGAACACAGAATAAGAACCAGAATCGGAATTGAATTGATTATCATCAACTTAGATGACGTGAAATTGGTTGTTTTGTTGACTCAAAAAGATGGCGCCAAAGGTTTTTGTAGAGCCAGGCAATTTCTTCCAGTTTGTCTGCAAAACAGCTTGTTCTTCTTTTCTCACGTGAACTTTTCTTTTCAAGGTGGCTGGGATCCTGTCGGAGTCCGTGATTTACAGTTGCAGTTCTACAGTTCAAACAGCGGTTCTCTGACCAGTGCGTTCTTGGAGGCGCTGTGCGGCCTTGGTGCTTTGATATCTCCAAGAGTGGCCTGGAAGACGTGCACCTTCAGTGTGTAGCCCCATGGACGACCCAGATCCTCACCGATGTCACTGGCTAAAGCGTCGTGGGGGACTGAAACATCGAGACAGTAGGCGGCGTGTTTGCTAATCTCAGGCTGCTGTCGGAAGAAGGCCTCGGCACTCGAGCTATCCTCCCTCTCTCTCCCTCTCTCGTTTGGTAAGTGAGATCCTGTCAGTCCTTGAGCTGGACGTCTCGGAGAAGTGATGTGGCAGATTGTAACATCGGAACAGCGAGCTGCTGGTCTCGCACTCTTGCTGTTGCAGGAATGATCTTTCTCTCACTAGTGAAAGACAGCCTGACTAAGGTAATGGTGGACTGTAGATTTTGATGGACTATTGATGATCAAGGTTTTTTTGGGAGCTGGCATGGTGGGGTGTGGGGGGGTGTCAGTGCTTTTGCTGGTGTGTGGAGGGAGGGGGAACAGGAGAGTCAATGTTCAGCTGCTGCTTGTGCGTGTGGGGGGGGATTGGGGTTCTGATGTTTCTGTCATGCATTCTTTACGGTTTATTTTGTTCTGTAGATTTCTGCAAAGAGTAATAATTTCAGGTTGAATGTTGTGTACATTTTCTGCGATTATATTGAACCATTTGAAACAAAAGCTTAAGGACATGGAAATCTATCATCATTATTATGTGCCATGGCATATGACTTGGGCGATCATTATCTTTCCATCACCCTGTCTGTTTTTGACAATTTTTTCCACAGAAGCGGTTTGCCCTTGCCTTCTTCTGGGCAGTGTCTTCACAAGACAGGTGACCCCAGCCATTATCAATACTCTTCAGAGATTGTACTCCTGGAATCAGTGGTCGCATAACCAGGAATTGTGATAGCCAACAGCTTCTCGTACAACCATCCACCACCTGCTCTCATGGCTTCTCATGACCCTGATCAGGATGGCGTGGGGGGCTAAGCAGCTGTTACACCTTGCCCAAGGGTGACCTGCAGGCTAGCGGAGGGAAGGAGCACCTTACACCTCCTTTGGTAGAGATGTATCTCCACCTTGCCCTCACAGGCAGATACATTAGGGGCAATTAAAAGACTCTTAGTTAGGCACTTTCATGATAGAAAAATGGAGGGTAATGTGAGGGGGAAGGGTTAGATCGATCTTGGAGGAGGTTAACAGACTGGCGCAACTTCACTAGCCTGCAGGTCACCCTTGGGCAAGGTGTAGCACCTGCTTAGCTCGACCCATCCTGATCAAGGTCACGTGAAGAGGGCATACCCCAGCTGTTGAATGAAGAGGACATGTCCTGGATGAGGGTGGTGAAAAGCAGGCATGTCCCAGATGGTAGTGAGTGAAGAGAACATCTCCTGGTTGGTGCTAGAGTCAAATGCAACAAGTTCACGGGAGCAAGTTGGCAATTCTTGGTCATCATTCACAAGATCATCAATGGCAAGACCAGCATTTATTACTCATCCCTCTTTTCCCCCATCAGGGCAGCTTGCTGAGAATCAGTCCCTTTGCTGTGAGTCTGTAATCACATATTGGTGAAATGAGCAGATTTGATTGGTGACCATCTGGGTGTTAATGTAATCCAGTAATTTACCAAATTCAAGAACTGCCAGTGCACTGGTGAAATGTGAACTCCGGACCTAATCATTAGCCCAGATGTCTGTATCCTAATCGAACAATTTAACCACCGTGCCACCACAGCTCAATTTGTGCTCTGGGCTGATTTGTCCAAAGAGTCATCGCCGGGAATTTTAGACAAGCAACCAATCAGATTAATTGTATGGTGGGGAGGCTTAGGGCCAATGTATTGAGGAAATCACAAAGAAGGCTGGCCGTGGCCTTCCTAGCCTAATTAGAAATTAGGATGGCAGCTTGAGGGTCAGTACAGATTCAAGAGCCGAAAGGCCTATGGCACTGCTGTGTCAGAATCAGAATCAGGTTTATTATAGTTTATCTATGTTGTGAAATTTGCTGATTGTAGCAGCAGTGCAATACCTAAGCTGCCTCAGATAGCCTCTGACAAGCAAGTCCAGCTCCTGGCCTTCACGTGTGGCTTAGCTACTAAGCCCAGTGGAACCGTTTCTACTGACAAGAGAAGGGGCAAAGGAGGGTTACTGGTGCAATAAAACCAGTCGCTCTGGGCAGATAGGGCTCACCTAGAAGAAAGAAAACTCTGATCTCAAACTTCCGCTGCCTTGCAGCTATATCCACTCATGGGGAAGGCGCCGGGAGTAAACCTCAAAGAAAAATACGGAGCTGGAGTCCGTAAGGCAGTCCTACATTGAGTTCAACGCTGACTGGCAAATCCTGCAATGCCACTGGTGCCAACTGTAATGGTCTCTGCCCTTCCTGTGGATTCATCAGCTGTGTGGAGAGGGGCAGCCTGCTACATGGGCAACAGCTTGCCCTCCATATCGTACTGCCCTGGCTTGCATAACTAGACAGTTGGGACACAACGTCCATGGTCGACACTGAGCAACGGAGGCCTCACTATGTTACAAAAAAGTAAATGAATGGTGCAAATGGAGAACAGCAAGATAGTGTTCATGGGTTCATTGTCCATTCAGAAATCTGGTGGCAGAGGAGAAGAAGCCGTTCCTGAAGCATTAAGTGTGGGTCTTCGGGCTTCTGCACCTCCTTCCTGATGGTAAGTAATGAGCAGAGGACATGTCCTGGGTGGTCAGCGTCATTCATGATGGACGCCACCTTTTCGAGGCATTGCCCTTTTGAAGGTGTCCTCGATGGTGGGGAGTGTTGTGGCCATCATTGAGCTTTTTCCGATCCTGTACCTCCATACCAGACGGCGATGCAACCAATTAGAATGCTCCCTATGCTACATCTGTAGAAATTTCTAGAGCCAGAGACATACTATTCTTCTCAGTCTCCTAATGAAGTATAGCTGTTGGCATGCCTTCTTCATGACCGCATCAAAACGTTGGTGATCTTTTGAGATGTTGATGCCCAGGTACTTGAAGCCTCCTTTCTATGCCCTTCCATCAGAGCATTAGACCATAAGACCTCGGAGTAGAATTAGGTAACTTGTACCCATTGCCTCTGCTCCACCATTTCATCATGGCAAATCCATTTCCCTCTCAACCCCATTCTCCTGCCTTCTCCCCGTAACCTTTCATGCCCTAACTAATCAAGAACCTATCAGCCTCCGCCTTAAATATACCACTTCACCCACACAACTCTCTGTGGCAATGAATTCCACAGATTCACCACCCTCTGGCTAAAGAAATTCCTCCTCTTCTCTGTTCTAAATAGTCTGAGGCTGTGCTCACTGGTCCTCGACTCTCCCACTTCCCGTCAGAAGTATGTGATTGTACCGTATCTCCAAACCGATTTTCAAAGTACATTTCTTATCAAAGCATGTAAGCTTGAGATTTATCTTCCCACAGACAGCCAGGAAACATATAAAACCATGGAGCCCGTTCAAAGAAAAACTTCAAACCCAACATGCAAAAGTAAAGAACAAATCACGTAAACGGCAGAAAAAGTGAAAAACACAGAATATTAAGCATCAAACCACAGTCATCAAAAGAGTCCAGGCATACTTAGTCCAGCTCAGGTCAGCCCAGCCCAGCACTGTGTCTTCGTTATCTGCAAGCCACGAAAGCCCTTTGCCCCAAACAAAATCACAGAAAACAGCAACAGAAAAAGGAGTGACCAGAAACCAGAAACACATCATAACGCGAACCACAGAGTCCAATCCACAAACCATGTCCTTCAAGAGTGGGTTTGCCACAAACTGTTGGAGAAGCAGGAGCTAGCCAGCTTAATTCAGCCCCATCTCTGAGGCAAGACCACGTGAGCAATGCAAGTGCATTTGACAGGCTATTTGCGACCAGTGATGATGTCCTCTGGGGGGGGGCATGGCTTATTCTGTTTGAAAGCTGCTTCCATTGTGCTGATTGGTTCCATTAAAGCCTGCAATTCTCTTTTCCCATTGGTTGGTGTAAGCACCATTGCATCCATTTCCGGTTCCGGGCGCTCTGGGGGTATAAAAGGTAGCAGGCGCGAAGGGTTCATCCTCTTTCTTTCCTGGCATCCCCAGGGCCCGACTTCAGGCTGAGAGTTGCAACCAGCACTGAAGGACAATTTAGAAAGTGCATTGCAGACGTAGTCACCCCCCCGCCCACTTTTGTTTGGCAAATTAAAACATGTTTACTTTTTGGGGGGGGTTAGCAGAGTAGCCATTCAATTGATGGGTAACTGAATGTACAGTGTAGTAATTTTGTTCAGCTAGATGCCCAATCTAGTGCCTCACTATTCATTTTTAAATAAATACCTAACGTACCCATTTTTAAATCTGCGTCTTCTATTTAACTCATTGGATCCTCGAACCTGTTTCCCCACGTTACGGATAACAGAACCTTAACATGACTGTCAACAAACAGAGTCTCCTCCATTTTCAACCTGCTAGTCACCATTTTAACTAACTTTGATGAATATATCATTTTCCGTTGGCTGTGAACCACAGGAAAATATTTTAGTATTGTTGCATCAATCATTTCATTGCAAAAAAAAAATAAATTACGATGAATTAGGAGGAAGCATTTTCATCTTAATTACTTTCCCCTGAACACACATTCTAGTCGGCTTGAAAATGGCCCTCACATCATCTCCCAACAGTGGTTCTGAGATGGGTTCCAGCAGTCATACTGCTTTTATTTTCTCATTTTATAACCAATTAAAGTACTTAGGATTTTGAACTGTACATCATTGTTAAGTACAGCTTTGCTCCAGTTATTAAAATTAGCCATTTGGGGGATTTTTATTTACTGGAAGTTGGGAACGATCTGAGCTCACTGTGTAGTGGGGAAGGGGAGTCAGTCAGTGGTGAAAACGTAGAGGAGGCAGAGGAGAGTTAATCAGTCTTATTCCCAAAAGAGAAATGCCCTTCATTATGGGCTCAGCTGCATTAGTAATGGGAGAGCACACTCTGAATTAAAATAAACACAGAGTGTATTTTGGACAAGGGTAGTTATGTGATTGCTAGCATTACTCCGTGTATCTGCGTAAGGTTTGGAAGACAAATAAATGGACCACCTGCTCCCCACCTAGAGATGCGAGAGGCTGACATCCCTCTCTACTGCCCCCTGCTGCTTCCTAGAAATATGTGCCACTGCATCTGGGGTCATGGTACAGTGAGGACTCAAAGTTAAAGCTGAGTTTATTGTTATACACACAAGTACATATATGCACAAGTGCCCAAAAACTTACTGACAGCAGTGTTGTGTACTTGATATCTCAATAATATTTGAATAACCTGGTAAATATGTTATTGATTGAGCATTCTTGTTTATTTAAATAACTCATTATGAGTTCTATGTAAAAATGCTTTAAATGCATATGTTATATTACCACGTGATATGTGTGCACCCCACTTAAAAGTAAACTTGAAGTTATATCCACATCCCTTGGTCTTCGTGTTTTCTTTGAATTAGTTTGATGTTTTGAAGTTACAAAACATAACGAGTAGCATCACAAGCACTTTGCATTTATTGAAATTGGTTTATTATTGTCACATGTACCAAGATACAGTGACAAGCTTGTCTCACATACTATTTATACAGATTAAATTATTACACGGTGCATTGAGCTGAAAGGTAAAACAATAACAATGCAGAATAAAGTGTAAAATGTTCAGTGCTTTTAAATGATAAAATGCAAGATCATAACAAGCTAGAATGCGAGGCCAAGACTTGTACAGGTGTTTGTTCAAGAGCCTGATAACAATGGGATAGAAGCAGTCCCTGAGCTTGGTGGTGTGAGCTTTCATCTGGCTGATGAAGAGAGAATGTCCACAGTGGGTGGGATTTTTAATGATGCTGGCTGCTTTACTGAGGCAGAGAGGAGTGTCGGCAGAGTCCACCGAGGACAGGCTGGTTCCTGTGATGTGCTGAGCTGTGGCTGCAAGTCTCTGCAGTTTCTCGTACAGAGCAGCGGCCCTACCAAGCAGTCACAGGGAGAACGTACAAACTCCTGACAGAAACATCGCAGCGTGGGACGCGTTTCCGTGGTGAAAGCGGTGGGAATTGAACCCGGGTCGCTGGTACTGTAAAGTGTTGTGCTAACTACTACGCTATCCGAGGGGGGTCTTTATCACACAGAGGGTGATGGGTGTATGGAATGTGCTGCCAGAAGAAGCTGTAGAAGCAGGTACAATTACAATGTTTAAAAGAAACTTGGGTTTGAGAGCTATGGGCCAAATGCAGGCAAATGGGATTGGCTCAGAGTGGACCACAGGAGAAAGGGATTGAGGAGGTGCATAGAGGGAGGTGATGGGCAGGTGGGGAGAACGGAAGAGGTAAGAGGGAAATGGAAAAGAGAGAAGGTAGCATGGTCCTCTCCACTCTCTGATCGGATTCCTTCTTCTTCTGCGCTTTACCTATTCCACCCATCACCTCCCAGCTTATCAATTCATCCCCCCTCCCCCACTCACCTGGTCTCACCTAACACCCGCCTGCTTGTACTCTTTCCTCTCGCCCCCAGCCTTCTTACTCTGGCTTTGTCCCCCTTCCTTTGCAGCTGTAATGAAGGGCTTCAGCCCCAAATGCCACCGGTTTGTTCCTCTCTATAGATGCTGCCTGATCAGCTGAGTACCTCCAGCATTTTGTGTGTTGCTCTGTGATAGGGAGTAAGGGGCGCTTTCAAATGAATAATAGATAAGCTACAATGTGTGTCCCTTGCATGAACCAGAAGGAATGAAGTGGTGACTTCCAACATAATTTCATACCAGATAAGGAGACTATGCAACGAATGTCCTCCTCAATTCCACTACCATTGGGAAGGAGGTATGGGAGCCTTAGGTGTCACACTACCAGGTTCAGGAGCAATTATATCCTGACAACCATCAAGCTCCTGAACCAGCATGGATAACTTCACTCACCAGAACACTGAACTGATTCCACAACCCATTGACTCACTTTCAACGACTCTACAACTCATGTTCTCAATATTATTTATTTCGTATTATTTGCAAAATTTTACTTCTTTTGCACATTGGTTGTTTGTCAGTCTTTGTTTGTGGATAGTTTTTTATAACTTCTATTGTAGTTCTTTATTTTCCTGTAAATGCCCACACGAAAATAAATCTCAGGGTTGTATATGGTGATATATACACACTTCAATAATGACTTTGACTTTGACTTTGACTGGGATTTCCAACAGTATAGCACATCCTCAGAGCTGCACTGACTAACTTTATAACAAATAAGAAGTCTATGTAACAAATGTCCTACTTAAAGCCTGTCAATTTAATACTAATATTAGCATTCTTTGTCACATATACATTAAAAATAGAATTAAATGTATTGTATGCATTAAATCAAATCAGCGAGGACTGTTCTGGGCAGCCTGCAAGTATCTGTCACCACACTTCCTGCGCCAACATAGCATGCCCACATCTCCCTAACTCTTCACCCATAAGTCTTTGGAATGTGGGAGGAAACAGGAGCATCCAGGGGAAATCAACTCCTTACACACAATTTACAGATTTACGTTACGGGCCCTAACAGTTAGGGTCTGAGGGTCGTAGTACACTGATTTCTAGATATTCTCTTTAAGTGTCAAAGTTCAAAGCAAGTTTATTATCAAAGTACATTTATGTCACCATATATAACCCGGAGATTCATTGTCTAGTGGGTATACATAATAAATCCAAAATAGAATAATAACCATAACGTCTTCCCCTTTGGTTCAAGAGCCCCATGGTATTAACTGTTCCTGAACCTGGAGGAGTGAGTCCTGAGACTCCTGTACCTTCTTGATGACAGCAGTGGGAAGAGAGCATGACCTGGATGGTGGGGGTCCCTGATGATGGATGCTGCTTTCCTGCAACAGCGTTTCATACAGATGTGCTCAATTGTGGGGAGAACTTTACCCACTGTAAAGCATTGTGCTATCCGCTACAATACTGCGCTCCATAATTTCATCTGCCATCATTATTCTGTCAACGATCTTTCAGATATGCTAGACTTCCTACGACAGGGCATGTGGTTTCAGTAAAAGCCTCTGAATTCCAACGTGTGGTATTCCTGGGATGTAGATGTTGTACCATTTGCTGGCTCTGGCATGTCACGGTGCTGGGGGAGCAACACACACAAGACACCGGTGGTCAGGCAGCATCTACAGAGGGGAATGAACGGTCGGTGTTTCGAGCCAAGGCCGTCGTCAGGACTGGAAAGGAAGAGAACAGCATCCAGAATAAAAGGGTGCGGGAAGGGGGAGGAGCACAAGCTGTTGGAATAGTCTGAAAACGGAGAGACACGAGCTCTGAACCAAAGACGCTTACCCCTCACTACTCTCTCTGCAGCAACGTGAGTGACATGTTTATAGCAGGCTCACTGAAAGGGTTAGCAGTGACATATTCCTGTGTGCAGCCCATTCTGTTCGCAAAGTTCCTCAGGGGGACAAGTCCTGATGACAAAATGACAGTGTCAGGAGAAATACAAGGGCTTGACATTAACAACTGAGTCTGAAGGAACGAGAAGGGAAAAAGAAAATAGCATACTCAAAAACTTTACGGTTTATAAATCAAAAATGCATTAGTAGTAAAGTCATGTATAAAATCATCAGCTGTATATCAAAAATAAATTAATGTTCCAAGCAAACACATAAAATCAATGTTTTAAAATAACCTCTTTATATCTATCTGGGGCTTCCAGACTGATGCCAAGGGGCCTACAGGTAGAAGACTGATAAACATTCCCCTTCTGAAGTCAGACTTGTCTGAGTGATGTAGTACACTGTGAGAAGATCTGATTCCTAGATCTTTGCTTTAAACCTTGCATATTCACTGTAACTCCAGGCGACAATCGCTACATCCCCGATGAAGGGTTTCGGCCTGGAATTTCGACTGCTTATTCCCATCTGTAGATGCTGCCTGACCTGCTGAGTTCCTGTGTTGCTCAAGATTTCAAGCATCTGCAGAATCTCTTGTGTTTCTGAGTCCCTACATTTGTCTAGCGCCCAGCACCACCCTCTCAACCCATCTTATACTATTTCCATCTTCGGCCAGTGCTCCAGCATTCAAGGTTAGTTTATTATCAACTCCTCCATCCTGATCAAAAAGGCGCAATAGCGCCTTTATTTCCTGCGGAGCATCAAGAAAGCTCACCTCTGTCCCAGGATACTGACGGACTTTTACCGCTGTACCATTGAGAGCATACTCACCAACTGCATCTCAGTGTGGTATGGCAATTGTCCTGTATCAGACCGCAAAGCACTCCAGCGTGTGGTGAAAACTGCCCAGTGGACAATGGTGGGCAATTGGGTGCCAATAAGAGAACATCTACCATAAACGCTGCCTGGGCAGGGTGAAAGGTATTATCAAGGATGCATCTCACCCTAACCATGGACTTTTTACTCTCCTCTCATCCGATAGGCGCTACAGGAGCCTCCGCTCCCGCACCAGCAGGCACAGGAAGAGCTTCTTCCCTGAGGCTGTGACCCTGCTGAACCTCACATCACAGCGCTAAGCAGTATTGCACCCATATTGTACTGTTCAGTACTTTTATATTTGTGTGCTGTAGCACTTACTTTTTGTTCGCAGTTATTTTGTAAATAACACTATTCTTTGCATTTCTGGTCAGATTCTAACTGCATTTCATTGGCTTTGTATCTATACTCAGCACAATGACAATAAAGTTGAATCTAATCTAATCTAACATATATGTCACCAAATACAGAGGTTTCGAGGTTTCAAAGGTACACTTAATGTCAGAGAAGTGTATACAATATATATCCTAAAATACTTTTTCTTCGCAACCATCCACGAAAACAGAGGAGTGCCCCCAAAGAATGAATGACAGTTAAATGTTAGAATCCCAAAGTCCCCCCAAGCCCCTTCCCTTCCGCGTGTAAGCGGCAGCAAGCAACGATTCCCCCTTCCCCCCACCAGCAAAAAAAAGCATCAGCACCTGACACCGGGCACTCAAGCGTGCAGCAAAGCCACAGCAAAGACACAGACTCGCAGTACCCCAAAGACTACTCGTTCACTCAGTATTCAACATACCACAGGCTCTCTCTCCCTAATAAGGGAGAAAGAGATGTTTCTGTTTCACAGCAAGAGGGGAGACATAACAAACAACTCATTGGTTTACGATGTTAAAAGTCTGTTGCATCACTTTTTCCAAGCTCTGTGCCCAAAGATCTCAGGTCTCTGGGCACACAGCCATAGATCTCCCAACTCCCACAACACACCGATCCCCTGCCCGGACACTGACCTTCGATCCACCTGTCTCCAGAGCCACGAAATCTCAGACCTCCGTAGGTGAGTGAAGCTCTTAGGCTGTGTCCTTGGCATGTTGAATAACGGCCAGTCGTGATAACCCGAGAGCGGGTCCCATTCCCTCAAAGAACCAAAGTCAGTGTGTAACTCCAGGTCAGAGTCTTCAAAAGAACCTTGAAAGGGGAAAATAGAGATATTAAAGATAGAAATAGAGCTGTTTCTGAAGATGCAAGGAAAGGAGTTACCATTATGTGCCATTGACTCTCCTAAGCTGAGATTGACTCTACTGCCCTGAGATTTATTTTCTTGCAGGCATTCACTGTAGAACAAAGAAATACAACATCTCTGAGGATCTATCCTGGACCCAACATATCGATGCAGCTATAAAGAAGGCACAATGGTGGCTTTATTTCATTAGGAGTTTGAGGAGATTTGGTATGTCACCAAAGATGCTCTCAAATTTCTATCGATGTACCGTGGAGAGCATTCTAACTGGCTGCATCACCATCTGGTATGGGGGTGGGGCGGGGGGGCTACAGCATAGACTCAAAGTAAGCTGCAGAGAGTTGTAAACTTAGTCAGCTCCAGCATGGGCACTGGCCTCCATAGTATCCAGGACATCTTCAAGGAGCAATGCCTCAAAAAGTCTTCCCATCACCCTTGTTCTCATTGCTACCATCAGAAAGGAGGTATAGGAGCCGGAAGGCACACATTCAGTGATTCAGGAACAGCTTTTTCCAATTTCTGAATTCATATTGAGCCCATGATAACTACCTCACTATTTTTGCACTAATTTAACTATTTTACACACACACACAATAGTTAAATTAAATAAGTAATTTAATTTCATGACACATGCCAGTCATAATAAACCTGATTCTGAGAATGAATGAAAAAATACACACAAACAAAAACTGAAAGCAACCAATGCTCTTCCCCGTTTTCACTCATTCACATAATTTCCTCTTTCCAATAACCTCCATTTCTGCTTGCACATACTGAAATTTCCCCCCTGCACTTTCCACAGTCCATGACAATACCCTCCTATCCAGTTCCCAAGCACAGTGTATTGAGAATTGTTCAGTGAGCTGATATCACAGAAGACAGCATTCAGTAAACGCCAGTAACATAAACACAGAACACAGAACCGTACAGTGCAGGACCTTCAGCCCGTGATGCTGTGTCGACCTTTTAAGCTTTTCCAAGATCAACCTAACCCTTTCCTCCGACGTGCTTTACTAACTTGGGCCCTCAGCTCCCAGTGAAAACACAGGCCATTGATGACCTCCCGTCGCCATCATCCTCTGAAGAATCAGAATCAGGTTTATTATCACCGGCATGTGACGTGAAATTTGTTAACTTAGCAGCAGCAGTTCAATGTAATTCATAATATAGAAGAGGAAAAAATAATAAATAAATGAATAAATAAACAGATTGCAGTAGATGTATATTGAATACTTTAAAAAACGTGCAAAAACCAGAAATACTGTATATTAAAAAAGTGAGGTAGTTCCAAAGATACAATGTCCATTCAGGAATCAGAGCGGCGGAGGGGAAGAAGCTGTTCCTGAATCGTTGAGTGTGTGCCTTCAGGCTTCTGTATCTCCTACTGATGGTAACAGTGAGAAAAGGGCATGCCTTGGGTGCTGGAGGTCCTTAATAATGGATGCTGCCTTTCTGAGACGCTGCTCCCTGAGATGTCCTGGGTACTTTGTAGGCTAGTATTCAAGATTGAGCTGACTAGATTTACAACTTTCTGCAGCTTCTTTCGGTCCTGTGCAGTAGCCCCTCCATACCAGACAGTGATGCAACCTGTCAGAATGCTTTCCACGGTACAACTATAGAAGTTTTTGAGTGTATTTGTTGAAATGCCAAATCTCTTCAAACTCCTAATGAAGTATAGTCGCTGTCTTGCCTTCTTTATAACTGTATCGATATGTTGGACCAGGTTAGATCCTCAGAGATCTTGACACCCAGGAACTTGAAACTGCTCACTCTCTCCACTTCTGATCCCTCTATGAGGACTGGTATGTGTTCTTTCATCTTACCCTTTGTGAAGTCCCAGTCAGCTCTTTCGTCTTACTGACATTGAGTGCCAGTTTGTTGCTGCGGCACCACTCCACTAGTTGGCATATCTCACTCCTGTACGCCCTCTTGTCACCACCTGAGATTCTACCAACAATGGTTGTATCGTCAGCAAATTTATACATGGTACTTGAGCTGTGCCTAGGCACACAGTCATGTGTATAGAGAGAGTAGAGCAGTGGGCTAAGCACACACCCCTGGGGTGCGCCAGTGTTGATCATCAGCGAGGAGGATATGTTATCACCAACCCGCACAGACTGTAGTCTTCCGGTTAGGAAGTCGAGGATCCAATTGCAGAGGGAGGTACAGAGGCCCAGGTTCTGCAACTTCTCAATCAGGATTGTGGGATTGATGGTATTAAATGCTGAGCTATAGTCGATGAACAGCATCCTGACATAGGTGCTTGTGTTGTCCAGGTGGTCCAGAGCTGTGTGGAGAGCCATTGAGATTGCGTCTGCTGTTGACCTATTGTGGCGATAGGCAAATTGCAAGTCGATGGTATGGTTGGAGTTTGTCAATGCTTCTGCAATCTATTGTACCCACTGTACAGGGGATCAGTCTATACAGCTTCACCAGAGCCTGTTGGTCAGCTGTACCCATCTCCACCTCTCACAACATGGACGTAGCGTTGGACTTTGAGGAGGTCCCTCCCATATAAACAGACACTTTGGTAGAAGAAATGAAAGGCTTGACTATTTTCTAAACGGAGAGAAAATACAAAAAACTGAGCTGCAAAGGGACTTGGGAGTCCTTGTGCAGGGTTCGCTAAAGGTTAATTTGCAGGCTGAGTCTGCAGTGAGGAAGACAAATGCAATGTTAGCATTCATTCCAGGATTGTTTGGTTTTTCGTATGAAGAGCGTTTGATGGTTCTGGGCCTGTATTCACAGGAATTCAGAAGAATTAGAGGTGACCTCATTGAAATCTATCAAATGGTGAAAGGCCTTGACAGAGTGGATGTGGAGAGGATGTTTCCTATGGGGTGGGGGGGGGGGAGTCTAAGACCAGAAGACACAGACTCAGAATAAAGGGGTGTCCTTTTAATCAGAGATGAAGAGGAATTTCTTTAGCCAGAGGGTGGTGAATCTGTGGTATATTTATCACAGGCAGCTGTGGAGGCCAAGTCTTTATGTATATATATATTTTTTTTGTTTTGGCGTGTGCCTGCATGCGTGTGAGTCTGTGAATGTGAGTCTGCGTGTGTGTACGTGCACGCCTGTGCGTCTGTGTCTGCGTGTCCGTGCTTCCGTCCATGGTGATGTCTTTTTCATGGCTTTTACAAGGCGCGGAGCGAGAGAGAGACTGTGTGGCGCGCCACTCCTCACACAGACATTTTCGCAGCATTTTCCCTTTTTTTTATTTTACGAGGTCAAGTTGCGATCTCGACACTCAACCCGGCACAGATGGAAAGCGTACTCAGGAGCGGACCCGACTGGTTTCGAACCCGGGAACCTCCACTCCTGGGTCTGGCGCCGATGTCATTGTGCCACCAGCTGGCCCAACTCTTCATGTATATGTAAGGCAGAGGGTGATAGATTCTTGATTGGTCAGGGCATGAAGGGATACAGGGAGAAGGCAGGAGATTGGGGCTGAGAGGAAAATGTTATCAGCCATGATGAAATGGCGGAGCAGACTTGATGGGCCAAATGGCCTAATTCTGCTCCGATATCTTACAGTCTTATGGTCTCCATTTTTTCTTTCATCCATGTGCCAATCTAAGAGTCTCTTAAGTGCCCCAAATGTTTCTGACCACCACCCCTGGCGTGGCATCATTAAGGACCCCCACCACCCAGGACATGCCCTCTTCTCACTGTTACCATCAGGAGGGAGATACCGAAGCCTGAAGGCACACACTCAGTGATTCAGGAACAGCTTCTTCCCCTCTGCCATCCGATTTCTAAATGGAGATTGCACCCATGAGCACTACCTCACTTTTATTATTTCTCTTTGTGCACGATTTTTATTTGAACTATTTAATATACATATAGAGACTTACCGTAATTGATTTACTTATTTACGAATTTCACTGCACGTGCTGGTGATAGTAAACCTAATTCTCATTGCTGTAAACTTTCCCCTCTCAGCTTAAATGCTTGTCCCTTTGTATTTGCCATTTCTATCTGGGGAAAAAGATTCTGACTGTCTACCCTATCTTTGCCTCTCGTACTTTCTGTCGGGTCACCACCTCAGCTTCTGACAGTCCACAGAAAACATTTCAGTCTAATCCAACCTCTCCTTAAAGCTCTCTAATCCAGGCAGCATCCTGATAACCTCTTCTGTACCCTTTCCCAAGCCTCCACATCCTTACATGGAATGAAAGGGTTAACATATGAGGAGTGTTTAATGGCGCTGGGCCTGTACTCACTGGAGTTCGGAAGACTGGGAAGGGTGATCTCATTGAAGCCTATTGAATATTGAAATGCCTGTGCAGAGAGCTGGGTTTTCAGAGCGTCTGAATTGGTTATTTGTTGTTTAATGAGAGTCGTTAATCTTTAAGAGTTCCTTGTGTTTTTCTCCAGCGACTCGCTCTTTGTAATGCTGTCTCCTGGTGCTTTCTGTTTAAACTTGTTAAGTTTATTTTGATAGGTTCAGGGTTTCCAAGTTACTTGTATTATTTAAGTAGACGCTGGATTAGCGTTAATTGCGGGGACCTAGTTTTGAGAACGTTACATCTCATGGTGTCGCTCGGCTGAGTCACCAGTGCTCTGTTGGAAGTCTTACGGATAAACTTAGGTCACCATCTCTACACGGGAGTCTGTCTTTCCTCCACACTTGGGTTCCAACATTGCCAGTGCACGCTGTGACATTCAAAGGGCTAAACAGAGTGGGTTTGGGAAGCATGTTTCCTATAGTGGGGAAGTCTAGGAATAATAAACCAGCCATGATGTAATGGTGGAGAAGACCTGATGGACCAAATGGCATAATTATGTTCTTATTTCTTATGGTCTTATGGACCAGGATTTCATGCAAGAATTCACATCCTTCTTCACCATCTATATCACCACTATTCTATGTATTTTCTACAAAGTGACTATTTCAAACTTACCATTCCTTCAAATCAGAACCTTGGGCAAACAATTCCTTGTTCCTCATAATGAAATGACTGCGCCCCAGCAGGGTTCTGACTGAGATAATAGTTCACAGTTGGGAGTACTAATCTCTTACAGAACTCAAATATAAAATCACGGTGGAATCAGATCTCATACCGACGCCACATTGGTTTTCACTGGGGGCAGCAGATGTTCTGTCTGTTATTTGGAAGCACGTTCGAAGGAAGAAGGAAGGATGCATTTTTATAGTTCCACTCACATCCATAAGACTGTAAGGCACAAGGGGAGAATCATGCCATTCGGCCCATCGTATCTGCTCCACCATTCAATCCTGGCTGATTTCTTCTCCTCCTTTTGACTTTTAACAGCAGCAGGCAGTCCAACTTAGAAGTGCATTACCTCCACCAACTGGACTGGAGTGTGGTGTGGAGGACTGGGAAATAAAACCCTCACTACTTCTTTTTCAAATGAAAGGTAAATTACCCCTAAAAAGCCCTATAGATTGGAAGTAATGAAAGACAATACTGTGAAATAAATGAAAGTCACTCCCATAACTTCACAAAGCTTTTAAATGAAAACTATCCACCCCCAAAGATTGTAATGAAGCCTGCATTTGATTTCTTTCAACCTTATATGCTTCACATTGTAATAGACAATAGACAATAGGTGCAGGAGTAGGCCATTCAGCCCTTTGAGCCAGCACCGCCATTCACTGTGATCGTGGCTGATCATCCACAATCAGTATCCAGTTCCTGCCTTATCCCCATAACCTTTGATGCTGTGATCTTTAAGAGCTCTATCCATCTCTTTCTTGAAAGCATCCAGAGACTTGGCCTCCACGGCCTTCTGGGGCACAGCGTTCCATATATCCACCACTCTCTGGGTGAAAAAGTTTTTCCTCAACTCGTTCTAAGTGGCCTACCCCTTATTCTTAAACTGTGGCCTCTGGTTCTGGACTCACCCATCAGTGGGAACATGTTTCCTGCCGCCAGCATGTCCAATCCCTTAATAATCTTATATGTTTCAATAAGATCCCCTCTCAGCCTTCTAAATTCCAGAGTATACAAGCCCAGTTGCTCCAATCTTTCGACATATGACAGTCCCGCCATCCCGGGAATTAACCTTGTGAACCTACGCTGCACTCCCTCAATAACAAGAATGTCCTTCCTCAAATTTGGAGACCAAAACTGCACACAGTACTCCAGGTGTGGTCTCATCAGGGCCCTGTACAGATGCAGAAGGACCTCCTTGCTCTTATACTCAATTCCCCTTGTTATGAAGGCCAACATGCCATTAGCTTTCTTCACTGCCTGCTGTACTTGCATGCTTGCTTTCAGTGACTAATGTACAAGAACACCTAGATCTCATTGTGCTTCCCCTTTTCCTAACTTGACTTCATTTAGATAATAATCTGCCTTCCCGTTCTTATCACCAAAGTGGATAACCTCACATTTATCCATACTAAACTGCATCTGCCATGCATCTGCCCATTCACCCAGCCTGTCCAAGTCACCCTGCATTCTCATAACATCCTCCTCACATTTCACATTTCAATAGTATATGTTCAACTGTTTCATAATGATTGGGTATCATAGCCACGACGATATGCTTCACATTGTAATAGTATATGTTCAACTGTTTCATAACAATGGCAAAATCTACACAACGTAGAATAATTTACCATCCCCTCTCAACCCCATTCTCCTGCCTTCTCTCCATAACCTTTGACGCCCTTACTAATCAGGAACCTATCAACCTCTGCTTTAAATATACCCAATAACTTGCCCTTTTCTGCCATCCGTGGCAATGAATTCCACAGATTCACCACCCTCTGGTTGAAGTGTGCAGTGTGTCAACCAGTTCATGCACAACAAGCTCCCAGAAACAGTGATGTACTAATAACCATGGTGTCTAATCTTACTCTTTTTATCAGAATAGTGCACAATATAAGAGCAAGTTATGAACTCCTGGTCTAGAGTGCGTTGGTTTAATGTGAGAGGGGAAAGATTTAAAAGGAACCTGAAGGGCAACTTCTTCAAGTAGAAGGCAGTGCATATATGGAAGGAGCTGTCAGAGGAAGTAGTTGAGTCAATAGCAACATTTTAAACACATCTAGGTAAGTTCATGGACACAAGAAAGTCTGCATGCAACACAAGATGCTGGAGGAGATCAGCTGGTGAGGCAGTATGCATGGAAATGAATAAACAGTCGATGCTTTGGGCCGAGACCCTTCATCAGGACTAACTTGGATAAGTTCATGGATAGGTAGGATTTATAGGTATATGGGCCAAGAGTGGGCAAATGGGATGAGATTAGGTGGGTATGGACAAGTTGGGCCAAGTGGCCTTTTTCCCTGCTGTATTACACTATTCCTTGATTCTCTCCCCCACCCCCCCCCCCAGATCCAGAAATCCAATCTCTGAGTGGGGTCAATGGCTGAACCTTCAAGACTCTCTGTGACTATGAGTTCCAAACTCGCACCATTATCTAAATGAAAAGAATTCTCCTCATCTATCCCCTAAAAGCCTTATTGTGAAAGTGTGCCCTCTCGTTCTCAGTCAGGCTGTGACTAGCCTGTCAAATTCCTTCAAAATTCAGTAAGCTTTAATGAGATCTTCTCTCCTTCTCAACTCAAAGTCAAGTTTATTGTCATGCGCACAAGTACATGTACTCACAGATATTTAAATATACAGCACTAAGCAAGGCCCTTCCGGCCCTTGGAGCCACAACGCCCAGCAACCCACGAACTTAACAGGGGCCTAATCACAGGACAATTTACAAAGAGCAGTTAACCTATTGACTGGTACGTCTTTAGGATGTGCGAGGAAATCAGAGCACCCGGAGTAAACCCACGTGGTTCATGGGGAGAACGTACAAATTCCTCACAGACGGTGTTGGAATTGAACTCCGAACTCTGGTACGCCCTGAGCTGTAATAGCATTGTTGACCATGGCGCCCAGAGCACTGTGGGAGACCCTTCTTCATGGCAACCACTGTGATTTAAGATGGCAGCTCACACACACACACACACCCCCACCTTCCTCCCAAGGTTGGTTGGAGATGTGTGGTAAACGCTGATGTCACTAACACCCCAAGAGTGAAAAAATACAACCCTCCTTATCTTTGATATTATTAGTAACATTAATATGAAATTCAGTTCATTAATCAGTTTGATGAGCGTACACACATTTTTCTGACACATGATTTTTACAAAGAAAAGGCTGTGTTGGCAAAAAAAACAAGTTTAAGCTGGTTCGTGAGTTTTTTAATATCTGCACCAGTATGATAATTACTTGAATATTTTCAGCATGCTTCACACTTTTTTTCAGGAACTCAACACCTCGCATTTAACAGCAATGACAGCCGTGAGTCACAGAAGCAGAAAAATTGCCTACGTCTTTTTCAGGATCTGTTCCTCCATGTTCTCCGCCTCACCAAAACGCTGTAAGTAGCTCGAGCAAGCTTCATTATAGCACTTGAGTAAAAAGCAGACAAAGCACCCTGGGGCGTCAGTTCACCACTCTCAGTTCCTGCAGTCTCGTCGTGGCTTATCACTTTACGTCTCATGATCCTCTAAGCTCAGAATTTGCTGATTGTTGGGTGCGTGATCAAAATCGCTTATATGTTAATGACTTCATCATTCATTTCTTCGGCGTGGGGGTCACTAGGGCTTAATGCCCTTGAGAAATGGTGGTGAGATGCCTTCTTGAACCTCTGGAGTCCTTCTGTTGAAGGTGCTCCCATTGTACTTCTGGGAGACAGACTGGGTCTAAAAGTATTGTTAATAATCTTCAAAAGAAGGTGGTCTGGCCTGTCTTTAATTCCACAGGAGTGTGGTTAACTCTTTGCATAAAGGGTGCATGGGGTGCATGGGAGGGGTAGCACCTCTAGATGGGGGGCTTGTCGCACTCCTTGGAGTGGCTCGTCATCTATTGGCCCCCACCAACGCCCAGCTCTCACCTGCGGCTCCCTGTAGCTGTTTGCATGCGACAGCGGCCACACCCCGGGCAACGGCTTCGACAGGCCGGCTAAACCAGGTGAGGGTAGCCAACGGGTTTGAAACCCTTGGTGAGATAGGAATTTGCTCATCCCAGCATGCGAAGATTGCTTCGGTGGATCAGGCGGAGGAAACCCCGGGGGTCCAACAGCTGAGAAGGCGTTTCAGCAGCGCACTGTGGAGTGTGTAGGGCGCGGCAGAGCACTTAAGAAGACGCGGCCATCCAGTGCAGCCAAGGAAGTTGCCAGACGTAACGATTCTTCGTGCCACTGGATTCTGACTTCTGAGGCCAAGAGAGTGGGATTATCTCTGTGCAAGGCTTTTCACGCACTGGTTGCATTGTGAACAGGTTGGCTGGTGGTGTAGTGAGATCAGCGCCGGGCTCGAGAACGGAGGTTCCTGAGTTCGATCCAGTGACAGACCGTTCCCGAGCGTGCTCTCCATCTGTGCCAGGTTGCTGTCGAGCTCGCAATTCGACCTCGTAAAAAAACACATTGCCACTTTGCACAATGTGGTCTTCCTCAGACCATGAGAGACAAGTATATATAAAAAAGACCATAAGACATAGGAGCAGAGTTTGGCCTATCAAGTCTGCTCTGCCATTCCATCATGGCTGACTTATTATCCCTCTCAACCCCATTCACCTGTCTTCTCCCCATAACTTTTGATGCCCTTACTAATTTAGAACCTACCAATGTCCACTTTAAACATATCCAATGACTTGGCCTCCACAGCCGTCTGTGGCAATGAATTCCACAGATTCACCACCCTCTAGCAAAATAAATTCCTCCTAATCTCTGTTCTAAAAGGATGTTCTTCTACTCTGAGGCTGTGCTCTCTGGTCCTAGAACATCCCAAAAGACTCTATGATTCTACTAGAAATATTCTCTCCACGCCCACTCTACCTCGACATTTCAATATATCTAAGAGGACGCAGATTTAAGGTAATCCGAAGTGTGATTAGGATATGCCGCTCACTTCCTCGTGACGTGGTGGAGACAGAAACTGTTGTCATGGTTACAGTGCGGTTCCTGAACCCACAGAGATGTGGACCAAACGCAGAAGATTGCATTAGTCTCCATACAGTAAAACACCATTGAAATGGTGTCCTTGAGACCTTGATTGTGCTGGACAACCAAATCTTCCAATCTATTGGATGTTATTCTAATTTATATACTAACATGTATTTTTTTTAGATTTTACATAATAATGTAATAAATTTTTCAGGGAACCCAATCATTTTAAGAGGTGTGTGGGAACTGGGTCCTCCATACATTAAAAGTAGTTTTGGAACTGGGGAACCTGAGGTGTTAAGGAGAGTGCAAGACCCACTGGGATTTCACAACAAAAGGATAATGAACTATTGGAGGTTGCGGACACAAGGCTGTGCAGATACAGTAATATGAAGCCACAAACAATATTGAGGGACTCAGTAGATCTGTGGGAGGAATCAGGGCTGAGAGTGGAGACGGGAGATGGCCAGTAAAAAGAAGAGGAGGTGGTGGTGAGATAGGAGTCCTGATTTGACTGGTGGACTAAGCAACAATGTAAGATAATGGGCAGTTCATTTCACCCCTCCTCAACCCTTTACACTGACCATATCCCCTCTCTCCACTCCCTGCCCTGATGCAGGGTTTCAACCTAAAACGTCAACCTTCCACAGACGCTGCTTGACTTCTAGACATCTCTCATTCTCCTTCACTCCAAGGACATTAGGCAAAGACCAGCCACTGTGTTGTATCATCATTAGCATGAGGAACTGAGGGACTTGCTGAATCTAATGAAGTGGCCACTGAGTGTATGTTCCAATCACAAACAAGGAAAAATCTGCAGATGCTGGAAATCCGAGCAACACACACAAAATGCTGGAGGAACTCAGCAGGCCAGGCGGCATCTATTGAAATAAGTACCGACCCTTCTCAGGTCTTGGCCCGAAACATTCAACTGTACTCTTTTGCATAGGTGCTGCCTGGCCTGCTGAGTTCCTCCAGCATTCTGTGTGTGTTACTGAGTGTGTGTTTGTGGTCTCCTGCTGCTGTAGCACACCCACTTCAAGGTTTGACACGTTGTGCATTCAGAGATGCTCTTCTGCACAGCACTGTTGTAATGTGTGGTTATTTGAGTTACTGTCACCTCCTTGTCGGCTTGAACCAGTCTGAACATTCTCCTCTGACCTCTCTCATTAACAAGGCGTTTTAACTCACAGATACTGCTGACTGGATTTTTTTTTTGTTTCTCGCACCATTCTGTGTAAGCTCTAGAGAATCCCAGGAGATCAGTAGTTTCTGAGATACTCAAACCACCCCTTCAGGCACTAACAATCGTTCTACGGTCAAAGTCACTTCGATCACATTTCGTCCCCATTCTGATGTTTGGTCTGAACAACATCTGACCCTCTTAACCATGCGTGATTGGCTGATTAGGTATTTGCATTAAGAGCAGGTGTAGCTAATAAAGTGGTGACTGAGTGTACTGGTATTTTAAAGCATAGGAAGTTGAAAAATACTTCAAATATTGAACTCATGCATTAAAATGCCTCAAACAGAGTCAAGTGCTGAAATGCAGAACACATTCATGAATGCATTTTGCTTTGATGGTATCAAAGTTACCACAATAATCACTTTGAGTGTCATTTTTTGATATATCATGGTACGACAGTGTGTTTTAAGAAGATCATCTGCTAAAAGAATAGATCTTCAATTTTAATATTTAAAGGGTCTCTAGGTACTTTGTAAGTGGAGTCTTCCAGTTTTGCACAGAATGCAAGCACTCAGACTGTCAGCCGGTTCTGTGTGGGGAATTGCACATGACTTTAGACAAGGTGACAGTTGTATCCTAGTGCTTTTTGAAAGCAGAGATTTAGACAGATTCCCAAGATTGACATTAATATTGGCACATCCGATGATTCTGATGGGAGGGAGAATTATTATGATTGTTCAGGTAGTCAATATTGTGGTTCATTGAAGTTCAGAATTTTGGGTAAAGTCACACCCGGCTTGTTTTTACTTCACAATAATATGGTTTGTAGGGTTCGCACTGACTTCAATTATGCATCTTCAGAATGAAGTGCCCCTCTAGAGCATCAGAGAGTCACACAGCAGAGAAGATGAAACCTTATTTACTTATCTGTTTGACAGGAACTGTAGTCCATGCCACTGGAGTTGCTGGTTGCCTTCACCACAGGGGCCCAACAAGGTTCCCAGGACCAAGCAAGGAATCTTAATGATTCTCTCACCAGGCACGAATGAAAAGTGTGAACAGGATTACCAGGGTAGAAGTGTCAGAGATGTTATACTGTTGTCTGCAGCTCAGTGGATGGCCATCCGGGAGAGAGGCCATCCGGGAGAGATTTCAGCGCACGCATTGCCAGTGACAACATGCCAACTGACCAGAGCGATGAGGTCCCAAGCCTCAACCTGACCTTCGGTCAACTCAGTAACCCTAATCTGTCCGTCTTTGGAACGTCAGAGGGCCCGGAGCACCCGGAAGAAACCCCCGTGGTCACAAGGAGACCATACAAACTTCTTACAGACAGCAGCGGGAATTGAACCCCGATTGGCGATGATCTGGCATGGTAAAGCAATTGCGCCAACAGCTACCCTACCGTGCCACCCAACCCTCTGGACTGTGCAGTTGCACAGGGATGTAAACTCTAAACCAGCTGAGTATTTTATTTATTTAGAGATATAGGTCCATCTGGCTCAATAAACCCATGCTGACCAATTACATCCATACCATGCCAGGCCTGCACAGGCAGGCATCTCCCTATGGACCACATAACATGATATTAGGGAAGATGAACAGAAGTTTTGTGAAAGAGAAAATTCCTACTGCTTACCTCAAAGGCACCTGGTTCCACCTATCGCCTGCCAGCCTCTGTTACACCCCCACAATATCTTCTTTATACTATTTATCTCTCCTTTACACCCTGACTTCTGATGCAAGGTATGAACCTGAAATGTTGAGCATCCGCCTGCCACCACCAATGCTTCTTGACCCACTGAGTTCCTCCAGCAGTTTGTTTATAACTCCAGATTACAGCATCTGCATTATCACATGTTTCCTGACTTGGTCTTGGTCATAGTCCCTCATACAGCCAGATTATCAAAGCCAATCATCAAACTTCAACCATCAGGCTCTTGAACCAGAGGGGATAACTTCACTCAACTTCACTTGCTCCATCATCGAAATGTTTCTGCAACTTATGGACACATTTTCAGGACTCTTCATATGATGTTTTCAATATTTATTGCTTATTTATTCATTATTATTATTTCTCTCTTTTTGCATTTGCGCTGTTTGTTGTCTTTTGCACGCTGGTCGAATGCCCAAGTTGATGCAGACTTTCATTGATTCTATTCTGGTTATTATTCTATTATGGATTTATTGTGTATGACCACAAGAAAATGAATTGCAGGGTTGTATATGGTGACATATATTGTATGTACTTTGAAAATAAATTTACTTTGAACTTTAAAGTGCATAGCTCAAAGTAAATTTCTTACTAAAGTACGCATATGTCACTGTATACTACCCTGAGATCTATTTTCTTGCAGGCATTTACAACAGAACAAAGAAAGACGATAGAATTTATGAAAAATGTGCAAAAATAGATCAAACCCTGCAGATACAAAATAAATACATACATGCAGTACATAAATAATATTGAGAACATGTTTTGAGTCCTTGAAAGTGAGTCTGTAGGTTGTGGAATCGGTTTTAGTGTTGTGGTGAGTGAAGTTATCCACGCTGGTTCGGGAGCCTGATGGTTGAAGGGTAATAACTGTTCCTGAACCTGGTGATGTGGGACTTAAGGCTCCTGCACCTCCTTCCCAGTGACAGCAGTGAGAAGAGAACATGGCCTGGAAGGTCAGGGTCTTGACGGATGCTGCTTTCTTGCAGTAGCACTCTTTGTCGATGTGCTCAGTGGTGGGAGTGGGGAGGGGGCTTTCCCTGTGATGCTCTGGGCTGTACCCACTTCTTATTGCAGGCTCCTCAGTCCTTTGGCATCGTGCTTACAATATTGATCAAGATGACTCAGTATTACACACGTCACTCCGGCTGATCTGTAACATTCCAGTGATAATGAACATGTTTCTGATTCAAACCAAATGGATGATTCCCGCTATCGATGGTTCCTGCAGGAGGTGGCATCCATCATTAAAGACCCTCACCAACCAGGGCATGAGCTCTCCTTCTTACCACCATTGGGAAGGAAGTGCAGGAGCCTGAAGACCCACACTCAATGTTTTAAGAACAGCTAACTTCCCTCTACCTTCAGACTTTGAATGGTCCATGAACCCATGAACACTACCTCGCTATTCTCCTTCTGTAAATTCTATATCTTTCACTGTACTGCTGCCATAAAGCGACAAATTTAATGTGAATGGTCAGTGATAATAAACCTGATTTTGATTCTAGATCTTCCAGGAGGAAGAGTAAGCTGTCCATTCCATGGCTGTCTGTAACGATCTTCTGTACATTCTCCCTGTGACCACCTGGGTTTACTCCAGATGCTCTGGTTTCCTCCCTCTATCTCAAGACGTACCGGTTGGTATTTAATTGATCATTGTAAGCTGTCCCATGATTAGGCTGGGGTTAAATCATGGGTTGTTGGGCAGCATGGCATAAAGGGCCAGAAAGGCCTGTTCCATGCCCTAGCTGAATAAATAAATAGATAAGGGTCTCGGTCTGAAAAAGCAACTGTTTATTTATTTCCACAGATGTTGCCTGACCTGCTGAGTTCCTCCAACATTTTGTGTGCGCTACTCTGGATTTCCTGCATTGGCCAACTTTCTTGTCTTAGTCAATAGATTTGATGGGCCTGCTGCTTCTCAGGCTGACCACTAGGTGGCCCTGCTTCCTGCACACATTGAAAGCAGTGATCTTGATGGAGACATCCGAGATTGAGATCTAGAGCAAGAAATAATCTGCTGGAGGAGCTCAGTGAGCCAAGCAGCGTCTGTGTGAGGAAAGGAACTGTTGATATTTTGGGTGGAATCCCAGGACTGAGAGTGGAGAAGGGCGATGGCCAGGATAGAGAGGTTAAGGTGAGTGGTGAGACAGGAGCCCAAGGTGATTGGTTGGCTCTAGGAGGGGTGTAAGGTGACAGGTAGATTTTGCCAGGTAGAGGAGGGGGGAAGTGGTGGAGTTGGGAAACTGTGGCACGTGAATGATAGGAGGCAGACAGAGAGAGAGGGTGGAGAAATATATTTGGAAAGGTAGGTGAAGAAAGGTGGTGAGAGAGGAGTATGAAGGTTCGAGATAGCAAAATGATATTTGTGTTCTTTATCTGCCTGAGGAGAGTGTAGGACCCACTGGGATTTCAGAACAATAGGATAATGGAGGAGGAGAAGATGGCGGCGCGACGGCAGCGTGCGGGGCCACTTTGGTGATGGATATCTGTTATCTGTTAAGTAGGGGACCGTGCACAATTCTGATTTGATGGAGACAGACGTGAGAGCACGGAGGAACATCTGGAAAACTTCTGAAATGCCTGCTTTGCTGCCACTGCTACTGTGTGGTAACCGGAATCTCTGGAGCAGAAGGCCCCGAAATCCTCGACTTTGCTTGTTTCGGCGGCCGGGCGAGGTTGAAGGCGCTCGGCAGAGGATGGCGCTCGGGAGGCTGTATCGGAGAGGCTGGTCAGAAGCTCAAAGTTTTTGGACGGACGGACTCAGTGTCGGCTGTGGTCAGCTGCTTCCAAGGTATCAGCAAGTTGACGGTGCCTGGAGGTTTATGGCAGGGAGTTTCTCCCTTCTGCTGCCTGCTATCGGGGACTCGGGAGTCGATCGACTTGGGGACTTTTGAGACTTTATTTACCGTGCCCATGGTTTGTTCTTCATCAAATTATGGTATTGCTTTGCACTGCTGTGACTATATGTTATAATTATGTGGTTCTGTCAGTGTTAGTCTTTGGTTTGTCCTGTTTTCTGTGATATCACTCCGAAGAAACATTGTATCATTTCTTAATGCATGTATGCATTTCTAAATGACAATAAAAGAGGACTGAGTGTTCTCATAATCTAATCTAATGAACTATCCAACTCTTGGAATCTGGAGCAACAACCAGTCTGCAGGACTGAGACTGGAGAGGGGAGATGGCTGACAAAGAGCAGAGGAGCAGAAAAAGAGGGAGAGGGAAAAGGTATGGAGAGATAGATGGAGCACAATCCATTTGGAGCAGAAAGAGGTGGATACGGTGCAGTCCATCGCTGACAAGGTCCTCCCCACATGGAGGGCTGCCTCAAAAAAATCATCCACTATCAAATACTCTCGCCATCCATGCCCTCTTCTTGTTACTACCATTAGAAGGGAGGTACAGAGCTCTAGGTCCCACACCAACAGGTTCAGGAATAGTTAGTATCCTTCAACCATCAGGCTCCTGACCAGCGTGCATAACTTCAGTCTCCACTACTCTGAACTGATTCTGACTTACAGACTCACTCTCAAAGACTCTTTACAACTCCTGTTGTCAATATTGGTATTATTTTTATAACTTGCAAGTTCTTATTTTTGCACATCGGTTGTATGTCTCTCTTTGTCTGCTTATGAATAGCTTTTTCAATAAATTCTTTTGTATTTTTCCCCTATAAATGACTGCAAGAAAATGAAACTCATGGTAACACATGTGTATTTTGATAATAAATTCACTTCGAACTTTCTACTTGGAAAATGTGGGGAGGAGAGTGTGAAGGTTAGAGAGATCTGCTAGAGGGAGATAAGCAGGAACACCAAGGGCTATCAGTGCTAGACTCTGAAAAGTAAAAGAAGAGGGAATGGAAACCATTAGGGGAGAGGTGTTTGGCCGTTGAAATCAACCATAGTGCTAAGCTGAGTAACCAATCAGAATGATGAATTATTCTGATTGGTTACTCAGTGAACCAGGAAGTAAAAAAGCACAGATGAATTGACCACTGATCATCTTAGTGAAAACAAAGTAAGATCGAAAAATATATATATATGGTTAAAGTCAAAATGGTAAAGAGCATATATCAAACAAAGAAACTAAAAATTATATTCCATCGAATTTTTAGCTCCTGAGTGCCAAATCACTTAATTTTTCAGAGGCAAAGAAGCTGTTCAAATATAGTTATGACATTGGAGGTCATTAACATGATGGTAGGTCTTAATAAACAGGACTTCACAGTTTCCGAAGGTTCATATACGGCAGATGATGTTGCAGTGAAATAAACGCATAAAGTCAGAATCAGCTTTAATATCACTGTCATATGCCATGAAATTTGTTGTTATATGGCAGAAGTACATTGCATTACATAATAATAAAATGGTAAATTACAATAAGAAATATAGATATATACTTTTTAAATATAAATTAAAAAGTGCAAACAGAGAAGGGAAAAAGTAGTGAGGTAGGTTCATGGGTTCATTGTCCATTTAGGAATCAGATGGCAGAGGGGAAGAAGTTGTTCATGAATCACTGAGTGCGTGACTTCAGGCTTCTGTATCTCCTTCCTGATGGTAGCAATGAAAACAGGGCATGATCTGAGTGATAGGGGTCCTTAATGACGGATGCTGCCTTTTTGTGACATCGCTCCTTGAAGATGTCCTGGATGCTGGGGAGGCCGGTGCCCGTGATGGAGCTGACTGAGTTCACAACTCTCTGCAGCTCACTTCAATCCTGCGCAGTGCCAGCCCTCTCCCCCGCATACCAGATGGTGATGCGGCCAGTTAAAATGCTCTCCACCGCTAAAATGCTGGAAACATCCAGCAGACCAGGCAGTATTTGTGGAAAGAGAAACAGGATTAATGTTCCCATGTTGAAGATCTTTCATTAGAACAAGAAAAGGGAGAAAACAAATTAGTTTTAAATTACAAAATGAAGTGTGGGGGTGTGGGGATGAACAGCACAAAAGGGAATATCACTGATAGTGAAAAATTATGAATGAGAAAAAAACCAAAAGTATTCTTGAAAGCAAAAGGATACGAATTTTAAGTGGGACATAGATGTGTAACAATGCTCCATGTAAATTTAAGTAGGTGAAATAAAAGTTTAAAGGGCCTTGAGTTTGGGTTTGCTTTGCCATTCAACAAGATCATTGGTAAAATGGTCCATTTATTTATTTGTTTGTTTGTTTATTGATTCTTCCGGCACTTCAAGCTGCACTGCCGGCAACCCCCAATGTAACCCCTGCCTAATCATGGGACAATTTACAATGATCAATTAACCTACTCATCTGTACAGCTTTGGAATGTGGGAGGAAACTGGAGCACCTGGAGGAAACCCACATGACCATGGAAAGAACGTACAAAGTCCTTACAGGCAGCAATAAACTATCACCCAATGAGATCATTTCAGAGTTTAAGTATTTTGTGTTAGTACAAGGGAAATACAGAATATAGTACAACTATACAGAATATAGTGTCACGGCTACGGAGGATGTGCAGTGTAGGTAGACAATAAGCTGCAAGGACCATGACGATGCAGATTGTGAGATCAGGAATTCATTGTTATCATAGAAGACGTCCATTCATGATTCTTATATCATCAGGATAGAAATTTTTCTTGAGCCTGGCAGTATATATCTTCAAACTGTTTTATCTCCTGCCTGATTGAAATGGGCGGGTTGAGGGAGATTTACGTTGGCTGCTTTACCGAGGAATTACAAAGTATAGAGAGAGTCAATGGAGGGGAGGCTGGTTTTTATCATGATGGACCTGTATCCACAACTCCCTGCAATTTCTGGCGATCTTTAGGCAGAGCTGTCACCATACCACGATGTGATGCATCCGATAGAACAATGTCTACTGTGTAACTGTAAGAATTGGTGAGGGTGGACAGGGATGTCGGACAACCAAGTCCAGCTCCTGGCCTTCACATGTGCCTTAGCTACTAAGCTCGGTGGAACTGTTTCCACTGACAGGAGAAGGGGCAAATGCAGGTCACTGCCACCTTAAAACCAGTCACTTCGGGCAGATGGGGCTTGTCAGCTGTGATTGGCAGCTCATCTAGGAGAAGAAAAACTCTGATCTCAAACCGCCGCTGCTTTGCTGCTATACCCACTCATGAGGAAGAATTCAGGAGTAAATCCTAAGGAGAAAATATGAAAATAGAGTCCCTACGTTGGCTTCAATGCTGATTGGCAGCTCCTGCGATGCTTCTGGTACCAAAGTGTATTAACCTCTGCCGTCCCTCTGGGTTCATCAGATGTGTGGAGAGGAGGAGCTTGCTACATGGGCAACAGCTTGCTCTCCATATCATACTGCCCAGGCTTGCGTATCTAGACAGCTAGGACACACCAGCCATGGTCAATACTGACTGACAGAAGCCAATCAGGACAGGGACGTGTTGAATTCCCTTAGCCTCCTGAGGAAGTAGAGGCACTGGTGTGCTTTTATAACCGATTGGGTCTATATGTCTGACCAGACAAGCTCTTGGTGATGTTTACAACATACACAAAATACGAGAGGAACTCAGCAGGTCAGGCAGCATCTATGGAAATGAATAAACAGTTGTTGTTTTGGGCCGAGACCCTTCTTCAGGACTGGAAAGGAAGAGGGAAGATGAAAGGATAAGAAGGTGGGGGAAGGAGAAGGAAGATAGCTAGAGGTGATAGGTGAAGCCAGTGGGTAGGAAAGGCAAAGGGTTGGAGAGGAAGGGATCTGATAGGAGAGGAGAGTGGGCCATGGGAGAAAGGGAAAGAGAAGGGGATCCAGGTGATAGGCAGGTGAGAAGAGGTAAGCGGGGAATAGAAGAAGAGGGGAGGGGGAGGGAAAATTTTTTAGGGGAAGGAGAAGTCAATGTTCACGCCATCAGGTTGGAGTTGACCCAGACTGAATATAAGGTGTTGCTCCTCCACCCTGAGGGTGGCCTCATCGTGGCACAAGAGGAGGCCATGGTCCAACATGTCGGGACAGGAAAGGAAATTGGATTTAAAATGTTTAGCCACCAGAATTGAATTGAATCAGAAGATATTGCAACGTTATATTTCAACAACAATATCTCACGTCAATTTTTTGACCTTTATGATACTGTGATGTTATGTTCTGTTTTAAATATACTTTACAGTCAGTGTTTTGGAATGAACACATTTGATTGCTGAAACAGCTTGACGTTATTTTGTGATCATTGGAATCCAAGAAGGTCTTAAATCAACCATCAGCATTTAGCTTTTCCTTTAGGTGGTGGTATGAGGGTTCTTTGTGAATGAGATACAGCTGTTGACCGTGCTGCAGACTAATGGTGGAAATCTGTACTGAATACAAGGATGGCTTCCTCTACACCACTCACACCTCTCAGCGTAGTTCATCTTCATACCAAACCTGACTGATGAATACTGATCTCAAGCCCATGAGACCATAAGAGATAGGAGCAGAATTTGGCCATTTACCCCATCAAGCCTACGCTGCATTTGAATCATAGCTGATTTATTTTCCCTCTCAACCCCATTCTCCTGCCTTCTTCCTGTAGCCTTTAACACCCTTACTAATGAAGAATCTATTAACCTCCACTTTAAATATACCCAATGACTTGGACTCCACAGGTGTCCATGGTAATGAATTCCACAAATTTACCACAAAATATTCTACAGATGCTGGGGTCAAAGCAACACTCACAACACGCTGGAGGAACTCAGCAGGTCGGGCAGCATCCGTGGAAATGATCAGTCAACGTCTTGGGCCGGAACCCTTCCTCAGCCCCTTCTCTCTTCAGTCTTGAAACGTTGACTGATTGTTTCCACGGATGCTGCCCGACCTGCTGAGTTCCTCCAGTGTGTTGTGGGTGTTCCACAAACTTACCACCTTCTAGTTAATGAAATTCCTCCTCATCTGAGATGTTGCCCTCTGGTTCTAGACTCTGTCACTATTGAAACAACCTTTCCACATCCTCTCCACATTTCAATATTCAGTGGGTTTCAATTAGATTCCACCCCCCCACCTCATTTTTGCTAAACTGCAGTAAGTACGGGCCCAGAGCCATCAAATGCTCCTCATATGTTAACCCATCCATTACCAGGATAATTCTCATAACAACCCCCCCACACCTCCCTGGATCCTTCCAATGCCAGAAGCTCCGTTCTCAGTCATGGGGCCCAAAACTACTCACAATGTTCCAAATGTGGTCTGACCAATGCCTTACAAGCCAGTAGCTTGATTGATTTCCTGAGGTTTTATCACTCTTTATTTCTCTGGTCTGCATCCAACTACTTGCCTGTCACAGTAGAAAAGAAGAAAACTTTCCTTTACTTGGCACCAGTGTCATGCATATCCACAACATAACCCCCCAGCATCGGTACTCAATACCCTGACTAATGAAGTCCAGCATGCCGTGACACTCCTTTCAAGGAGCCATATACCTGAGCTCAAAGGCACGCAATGTTTTCTGCAATGTTTTCCATCGTGTACTGGGAAAACCTGCGACCAGCCAAAACAGAAGCTGCTCTCCATATGTGTTGGGTCCGGGTCAAGTCAGGATGTACTGACACAGATCAGGCCAAATTATTTAATGCAACTTGCATTCAAAGATCATGGTTAGTTATATGTATTTTCCAGGCTGGGATTTAGTTCAGATTTAAGTTCAGTGTCCATGTTCACTTCAGGAATGATTTTATTGTCTATTTAGAGATACAGCACTGTAACATCCCAACACAACGAGACCACTCCACCCAATTACATCCATGTGACAAATTAACCAACTAACCTGTATGGTTAGTAGGATAATTGGTATCAAAGCGGCAGTGCCCAGGTCCAGGAGAGACCGATCCAAGGTTTGGACGATTTAAGCGCCAGGCCAGATGGAAAAGGTCAAGGTGTCAGGGCTGGAGGCGAGGGACGGGCTGGCACTCGGCTCGCTTACTCATCTCTGTGTTGAACTGAGGCTGTGGCCTGCAACTAGCGGGCTCCTGGATCGACTGCGGTGATGCCTGGCTTCCTGGCTGTGGACTCACCTTCATGAGCTTCAGTTCTGAATGTTATTTGCTTATTTTCATTGCTTGCATGATTTATTTTTTCTCTGCACACTGAGTGCTTGACGGTCTTTTTTAAATGTGTTCTAACGGTTTTCTTTGTTTTGTGACTGTAAGGAGATAAATGTCGAGATTGTATACAGCATACGTACTTCTTAAAAAAATCTTTTTATTGATACATAATCTTCTACAGCTATAAAAAGCATACATACTTTGATCATAAATGTACTTTCAGCTTTGAACTTTGGAATATGAGAGGAATCTCACATGGTCGCAACCTCTTGGTGGATTTGAACCCTACTTGCAGGCTCTGTAACAGCATTATGCTGACCACTATGCTATCTTGTCGTCCCAAGCAAAGTTGCTTGCAACAACTTTCTATATGGTTTTATTTATATTATTTAGAGATACAACATAGTTCTGGCCCAACAAGTCCACACCGGCCAATCACGCCCATGTGACCATTTACCCCGCACGTCTGAAATGGAGGAGGAAACCAGGGCTCCTGATGGGAACGCAGAGCTCCTTGGAGACAGCAGCAGAACTGAAGTCCAAAGTTCAGAGTGGATTTATTACCAAAGTACATGTATGTCGCCTCCCACAACCCTGAGATTTGCTTCCTTACAGACACACTCAGCAAATCTAAGAAGCATAATAAAATCAGTAAAAGTCCACACCCAACAGGATGGACAAAGAACCAGCGTGCAAAAGACATCAAACTGAAAATACAAAGAACATAATAATAATAATAATAAATAAGCAATAAATATCAAATCTGGGTTGCTAGCACTGTAATTGTGTTACTCTAATCTCTATTGTGCTGCCCTTAATCTTATACCCATTGAACGTAGAACAATACAGCATCAGAACACGCCCTTTGGCCTCAATGTTGTGCCAAACTAATTGAGTTAGTAATTAAATTCCATGAAGCAAATCCCTTCTGCTTACACCATGTCCGTAGCCTTCCATTTTGTGCACATTCTTGTGCCCATCTGAAAGCGTCTTGAACACTTCTATCTCAGTTGCCTTCAACACCAGCCTGTGCAGAGCATTACTGTGGCACCCGCCAATCATTTGCTCATTATGTGCCGTGTTGCGTGACGTGGTGATCATGACCTACCTCCAAGGTTGCTCTTGGCAAATTCGACAAAAGTAGTTTGCCATTGCCTTCTGCTGGGCAGTGTCTTTACAAGGTCACCCCAGCCATAATCAATACTCTTCAGAGATTGTCTGCCTGACATCAGTGGTCGCACAACCAGGACTTGTGATCTGCACCAGCTGCTCGTACAACCGTCCACCACCTGCTCTCATGGCTTCATGTCACCCTGATCGGGGGCTAAGCAGGTGCTACACCTTGCCCAAGGGTGACCTGCAGGCTAGCGAAGGGAAGGAGTCCCCTACACCTCCTTTGGCAGAGATGTATCTCCACCATGCCACCCAACCCCACCAGTATATGTGTAAAAAAATCTAGCCCCACACCACTTGAGCCTTAGTGCCTCTAGTGGACGACAGAACCTGCGGGACGACTGTATCTACGGGAAACAGGCTGCCAACTCCATCATAACACACACAAAATGCTGAAGGAAGTCAGGAAGCAGCTATGGAAAGGAATCAACAGTCAACGTTTCTGGCCAAGACCCTTCATGAGGACTGGAAAGGAAGGTGGCAGAATAAAAAGGTGGCGGGGGGCAGCTCAGGAGGACAAGCTAGAAGTGAAAGAAGAAGCCAAGTGGGTGAGAAGGGTAAATAGTTGGAGAAGAGGGCATCTGACTGGAGAGGATAGTGGACCATTGAGGAAAGGGAAGAAGGAAGGGCAGGAGAGACAGGAGAGGAGAAGAGTTAAGAGGCCAGAGTGGGGAATAGAAGAATAAGAAAGGGGAGGGGGAAAGAAAAAAGAGAAAAAAAATTACCAGAAGGAGAAATCAATGTCCATGCCATTAGGCTGGAGGCTATCTGGACAGAATACGAGGTGATGCTCCTCCATCCTGAGAGTGGCCTCACCGTGGCGGAAGAGAAGTCATTCGACCAACATGTCGGAATGGGAATGGAGATAGGAATTAAAATGGTTGGCCATTCCACTTTTGGCGGATGGAGTGGAGGAGCTTGACAAAGCAGACCCCCAATTACGTCAAGCCGGCCCCGTGATCTGTAACAGTCACTTAGCAGAGCATTAGGAAACATTAAAAGAAATGTTGATTCAACAAGTGATTTACACTCAGTCTCTAGATTTATTAGTTTATGATGCGAAATTTTAGATTTAATCAGTCTTGCACTTTACTATTTAAATATAGTAATCTTTCATGTCAGCAGTTCGCAGCCCCAATTCATGAATCTGTTCTGCCAATAAATGAGTGGAAATATGGGTGGAGACTGTTCCACTCATATTTTATACAGAGATGAGGAGCAACTTCTTTCGCCAGAGGGTGGTGAATCTGTGGAATTCATTTTCACAGACGTCTGTGGAGGCCGAGCCATTGGGTATATTTAAGGTGGAGGTTGATAGGTTCTTAATTAATCAGGGCGTCAAAGGTTACAGGGAGAAGGCAGAAGGATGGGGCTGAGAAGGAAAATAAATCAGCCATGATGGAATAGTGGAGCAGATTCGATGGGCCAAATGGCCTAATTCGGTTCCCATGTCTTACGGTTTTAAGAACTGTCATTGTCTTGAAACATTACAAGGTTGCTTAACCGTCTTTCACCTTGTAATAAAAGCATCTTGAATAGCAGTCTAATTATTGAACAAATGGTAAACTTCATGACACAGACTTGAGGTATGGTTTCCTCTAATCTAATTATAGCTCAGCTAAGTATAAAATACAATTCCCCACTTTATGTTGGTGCCTAGCCTTTTATCAACATTAGTGGATTGTGGAAAATGTATCCCCAGACAGCCAGGTCCAGAAATTACTCAGAAATACCAGAATACAAATGGCTGTCTGAAATTCCTCTCTCTGACATTTAATTTAAAGGGGCTAGCGTTCTTGGTTAAGTTATTGCACAAAGCAATCTGCGGTGAAATTGTCACTGTTTGCGTAGTGGTGTCCAAGGGAATCTTTATCAGGCCCTAGATTTTAAATAAAGGAGAAATGGAACATGCCTCTGGCCCATAGACATCAAGTTGTGCAACTTCTAAACAGTCATAGACTTTCTTCCTTGTCAAATGCAGCAGAAGAAAGCAGTAATTGGATTTGGATTAAATGGAAAGACAACAACTGGGCTGCAGGATGAAAACAGGAGGGTATGGAACTGAGGGGGGTGTATCTGGGACGCCAGGTAGCACCGTTGAGCCCTCTGGAGACATCGTGGGCTTACCAACGAAATGTCAAAGAAGGAGTGTGCCCACCTGATGACCCCGATGACGTACCTACCCTCCTTCCTTGTCACCACTCCAAACCCACTGCCAACATCAAGAGTGCCAACTTACCACAGGGATTGAAACATCAAGTCCTAATAGCTCTACTGTCTCATCCCCATCAGGGAGGAAGCTACGCAGCTTCCATGCCAGGACCACCAGACTCAAAACCAGTCCATAGATGCTGCCTGACCTGCTGAGTTCCTCCAGCATTCTCTGTGCGTTGCTTTCGATTTCCAGCACCTGCAGATTTGTCTCATGTTTATCAAAAACAGTTACTTTTCCACCCATAACCCACCCCAACCAGCACCACTTTGTCACTGCCTGTCAGAGTCACCTTATGTCCAGACACTCCTGTGCCTAGTGTCACTTTATGGACAGAAAATCAATGTATATAAGCAATATTATGGATTTATATTTATTGTGCTTTTTCTTATTAGTGTGTTCTTTATTTAATCGTGTTTTTTGCGCCACATCAGATCTGGAGTAACACTGATTTTGTTCTCCTTTACACTTGCGTACTGGAAATGACATTAAACAATCTTGAAACTTCTACTGTTGCAAACATATCAGAGGAACTCCATACTAAATGTAATACCTCACAAAGTATGAACTTGTTGGACTGAAGTATACACAGTATGCTGTGTTTGTGTATGTGTGTGTGTGTGTGTATGTGTGTGTGTGTGCGTGTGTGTGTGTGTGTGTGTGTGTGTGTGTGTGTACTGTATATACTTCAGCCCAACAAGTTCATACTTTGTGATATATTACATTTAGTATGGAGTTCCTCTGATATGTTTGCAACAATAGAACAGTACATATATATTATGTATATATACACACGTAATCAGTGGCCACTTTATTAGGTATATCTGTACACCTGCTCATCAACGCAAATGTCCAATCGGCCAATCATGTAGCAGAAACTCAATGTATAAAAGCATGCAGACATGGCCAAGAGGTTCAGTTGTTCAGACCAAACAGAATGGGGAAGAAATGTGATCTAAGTGACTTTGACCCTGGAATGTTTGTTGGTGCCTGATGGAGTGGTTTGAATATCTCAGAATCTGCTGATCTCCTGGGATTTTCACGCACAATAGTCTCTGGAGTTTACAGAGAATGGTGCAAAAAACAAAAACAAAACATTCAGTAGTAGCATTTCTGTAGATGAAAATGCCTTGTTAATGAGAGAGGTCAAAGGAGAATGGCCAGACTGGTTCAAGCTGACAGGAAGGCGACAGTAACTCAAATAACCACACGTTACAACAGTGTTGTGCAGAAGAGCATCTCTGAATGCACTACATGTCAAACATTGAAGTGGATGGGCTACAGCAGCAGAAGACCACAAACATACAGTCAGTGGCCACTTTATTAGGTACAGGAGGTACTTAACAAAGTGGCCACTGAGTGTATGCCATGAAATTTGTTGTTTTGTGGCAACAGTACAGAGCAATACATAAAATTTACTATAAACTACAGTAGCTTTCAAAAGTCTTAGATTTTCTTACCATCCCTCTTCCAGAATATTTGATAATCATCTTGAATTATGGGTTTTAGTGCTACAGTAAGAAGAACTCGAGCAACACAGGTTGATTCCTGGCTTCCAGTGCTGTCTTTGTGAAGTTTGCATGTCTTCCCTGACGCCCTCTTGAGGACCCAGCTTTTGAAGATGTCACCGGTGGTGGGGAGGCCAGCGCTCATAACTGAACTGGCTAGGTTTACAACCCTCTGGAGCTTTTTCCAATCCTCCGCATTGGTGCCTCCATACCAGACAGTGGTGCTACCAGTCAGATTCATCTCAACAGTATACTTGTAGAAACTTACTCGAGGTTTTGGTGACATATCACATTCAAGAGCCCCTTAAGTACCTCCTTTGTAATATTAATGTAAATGTAAGCTTGAGATCAGCACCGACTCTATGGCCTACTTCCATACCATACAGCTCTACAACAACCTACTCTGCTGTATTTCAATCTCTCACGACCCTCTATTAGGATACATTAACCTCCTCTGTTCCAAGGGAACAGCCCTAACCTTTCCAAGCCAGGAGCTCTCCTTACAGCCTGGCAAATAAAATTACCGTTTAGGCTAGAGAGGAATGGATAAGTATGGCAATTGTGGGGAACATACGTGATGCCAAAATCCTGTGCAAAGATTTTGGATTAAATAATAATTTCACACGTCACAACACCTTGAAGTAATTCTATCTAAAAGAATTTAAGCCCAGTAAACATGTTAACGTTTGAGGAGTGTTTGATGGCTCTGAGCCTGTAGTCACTGGAGTTTAGAAGAATGAGGAGGGCTCTCATTGAAATTTATTGAATGTTGAAAAGTTTAGGTAGAGTGGAAGTGAGCAGGATACTTCCTATAGTGGGGGAGTCTAGGACCAAGGCGCAGAGCCTTAAAATAGAGGGGCGTGCCTTTGGAATAGAGATGAGGAGGAATTACATTAGCTAGAGGGTGGAGAATCTATAGAATTCATTGGCACAAATTATTGGGTATATTTAAAACGGATATTGATAAGCTCTTCATTAGTAAGGGCGTGAATAGTTTTCAGGAGAAGTCAGGAGAGGGATAATAAGTCAGCCATGATGAAAAGGTGGAGCAGACCCAATGGGCTAAACGACATAATTCTGCTCCTATATCTTTTGATCTTCTGGTAAATAGCTGGGTAGCATTCAAATTCTGTTGATTCTTCACCCCAAGTCCTTAAATGGGAAGGAACAGATTCTAAGCCTAATTGAGCTGAAGGAGACATAAACCTTTACACACAATTTAAATAGGGATGAAAGAAAGCACAAATGATCAAATTGGTCCCTGAGAAACATCCAACTAATTAATTGTTTAGACGTTAATTAAGTAAATTGTTTAATTTATCTGTGCTTTAATTCAGCTTAAGGAAATGAAGGTTATGTCACCATTGTCAGTCTTAAGAACCCTGTAAATCATTCAATATGAGAACAGTTCAGATTTGTAAGAACGCTTATAGATTCTCTGGGCTTTTGATTATGATAATGTTTTATGTTCTTGACTCACGTCCAGAGATAAGAAAAAGCCAGGCAGAGAGCTGATGAAGTGAACTTTGCAGGAATTTTGTCGGTAAGGCTGGTCAATCATTGTATGAGCTGTTTTAATTGTTTTTAAATAAATCAAAGTCACTCCCAGATTTAATTGAAATCAGTTTGATTTATTTATCATTTCTGGTTTATCTTCTATTATTAAGAGCTATTTTCCTTCACCTTTTAGCTTCCCAGTGTCGCATGCTACAGTCGTCCCTGCCTTTTCCATACGTAGCAGACAAGATGGCTGCTCGGTGACAGAGCCTTTAAGAGCACAGACAGCATGCATTTAAATAATGCTTTTTATAACCCCAGGATGCATGGGCTGTCCAGGGAGGGGTAGCACCTCTGGTGAAGGGGCTTGTCATATCCAGTCTGGGGCAGCTCACTCTCCTTTGGTTCCCACCGGACACTCAGCTCTCGTCTGTGTCTCCAAGTCGCTGTTTGCATACCACAGCAGTGTTTGCATACACTGCTTCAACAGACGGGCTAAACCAGGTGAGGGTAGCCAGCAGCCTCATACTCCAGCAATGTTTCCCTCTAATTTGTAATGACCCGTGAGTGCAAAAATCTCAGGCTGTGCGATTATTTTGCCCACTGCACGCTGAATAAGTTCTTCAATAAAAACAGTAGAAATAAGCCAGTTCTAAAATCTGCAGACCAATCATCGCAAGCTCCACTGTCATTGCTGTCAACTCTGTTTGCATCAGGAACCAGAAAAGGAAACGTGATTGCGTACGATCATGAAATATCCTTAACATACCAACAAGGTAGAGGGTGACAACCTTTTAGCTCAGTTTAAATTCCCTTGCGCACTAGTAGCAAAAGAAGTGCGCCCTTTAGAGGGAACATTGTACCCCGGTGAGCTAGGGACGTGCCTGTCTTTGTATGCGAGGTCAGGTCTGGAGGACTGGGTGGATGACAATGGTCAGGAAGGTGGTTCTGCAACACGCCGTGAAGAGCAAAAGGCACTGAAGAAGTTGCAGCACACACTGCTACAAAGGAAGACCCCAGTTATGACAACTACTTGTATCGCTGGACACAGACTGCCAAGGCCAAGAGAGAGAAGCTGCCCCAATGTAATGGTTTTTCCACTTTAGAAAACTTTCCTGCACACGTTTCCTGTTATTGTTGGATATGGACAACTGCCATAATCCCAGAATATCTCAGAGTGCTTTATTTACAGTCAAAGTCGTACTTTTAAAGTGTGAGGACTGTAATATTGTGAGGTGTATGCCAGACAAAGAGCCCACAAATAGCAGTGAAAATATATCTAGTCTTATTGGAAAAAGCAAGCTGTTGGAGGAACTCAGTGTGCCAGACAGCGTCTGCGCAGGCAAAGAAACAGTCAGCATTTTAGGTTGCCACCCTGCATTCTTGGCAGGACCGAGAAATCGACTATGGAATTCAGGAAGGGGAAGTCAAGGGAACACACGCCAGTTTTCCTTGGAAGGATTAGCAGTTGAAAGGGTGAGCAGCTTCAAGTTCCTGGATGTCAACATCTCTGAAAATCTTTTCTGGGCACGATGTATTGATGCAATTACAAAGAAGAAGGCACACCAGCAGCTATATTTCATTAGGAGTTTGGGAAGATTTGGTGTCAAGTTTTGAAATCTGAGTGTACATATTTACAACCAAATGAAACGATGTTCCTCCGCACCACAGTGCACCCACACAGCATATATCACACACAGTGCATAGACCAAAATATTACCACAACTACAGTTAATAAATATAGTTCAAATGCATGTAGTGTGCGGCACAGGTAAACAGTAAACAGCTCGTTGTCCTAGTGATGAGACCTCGGTGGTGACAGGGTATTCATTAGTCTCACAGCCTGAGGGAAGAAGCTGTTACCCAGTCTGGCAGTCCTAAGGCTGCAGAAGATTTCTACAGATGTACCATGGGGAGTATTCTGACTGGTTGCATCACTGTCTGGTATGGAGGAGACACTGTAGAGGATCAGAGAAAGCTGCAGAAAGTTGCAACTCAGCCGGCTCCAACATGAGTACCAGCATTCCTAGCATCGAGGACATCTTCAAAAGGCAATACCTCAAAAAGCCGGCATCCACCACCAGGTGGGTTCAGAATTGGCTTTCCTGCAGAAGGCAGAGGGTCATGGTGGAGGGAGTACATTCAGATTGGAGGGTTGTGACTACTGGTGTCCCACAGGGATCTGTTCTGGGACCTCTACTCTTCATGATTTTTATTAATGACCTGGATGTGGGGGTAGAAGGGTGGGTTGGCAAGTTTGCAGACAACACAAAGGTTGGTGGTGTTGTAGATAGTGTAGAGGATTGTTGAAGATTGCAGAGAGACATTGATAGGATGCAGAAGTGGGCTGAGAAGTGGCAGATGGAGTTCAACCCAGAGGAGTGTGAGGTGGTACACTTTGGAAGGACAAACTCCAAGGCAGAGTACAAAGTAAATGGCAGGATACTTGGTAGTGTGGAGGAGCAGAGGGATCTGGGGGTATATGTCCACAGATCCCTGAAAGTTGCCTCACAGGTGGATAGGGTAGTTAAGAAAGCTTATGGGGTGTTAGTTTTCATAAGTCGAGGGATAGAGTTTGACAGTCGCGATGTAATGATGCAGCTCTATAAAACTCTGGTTAGGCCACACTTGGAGTACTGTGTCCAGATATGGTCGCCTCACTATAGGAAGGATGTGGAAGCATTGGAAAGGGTACAGAGGAGATTTACCAGGATGCTGCCTGGTTTACAGAGTATGGATTATGATAAGAGATTTAGGGCTTTACTCTTTGGAGAGAAGGAGGATGAGAGGAGACATGATAGAGGTGTACAAGATAATAAGAGGAATAGATAGAGTGGATAGCCAGCACCTCTTCCCCAGGGCACCACTGCTCAATACAAGACAAGAGAACATGGCTTTAAGGTAAGGGGTGGGAAGTTCAAGGGGGATACTAGAGGAAGGTTTTTTCACTCAGAGAGTGGTTGGTGCTTGGAATGCACTGCCTGATTTAGTGGTGAAGGCAGATACACTAGTGAAGTTTGAGAGACTATTAGACAAGTATATGGAGGAATTTAAGGTGGGGGGTTATATGGGAGGCAGGGTTTGAGGGTCGGCACAACATTGTGGGCCAAAGGGCCTGTAATGTGCTGACTGTATTCTATGTTCTATGTTCTATGTTCACCATTAAGGACCCCATTGCCCAGGACATGCCCCCTTCTCATTGCTACCATCAAGGATGAGGTCCATTCAGGAGTCTGAGAACGGTGGAATAGAAGCTGTCCTTGAGACTGGTGGTATGCCCTTTTAAGCTTTTGTACCTTTTGCCTGATGGGAGAGGGGTATAAGAGCGAATGTCCAGGATGGGTGGGATCTTTGATTTTGCTGGCTGCTTTACTGGGGCAGTGAGAAGTGTAGACATAGATAGGAGGCTGGTTCCAGTGATGTGCTGACTCCATAGAGCGGAGGCAATTTGGACAAGGGACCAAGTGGATAAAGTGTGGGGGAGGGGAAAGCATTCTAACTAATAGGAGGGGCCACTGCGCAGGATCGGTAAAAGCTGCAGAAAGTTGCAAACTTGGCCAGTTCCATCTTGGGCACGAGCCTCCCCAGCATTGAGACGATGCCTCAAAAAGGCAGCATCCATCATTAGGGACCCCCACCGCCCTCTTCTCATTGCTACCATCAAGGAGGAGGCGCAGGAGCCTCAGTGTTTTAGAGACAGTTTCTTCCCCACCGACATCAGATTTCTGAATGGGCGATGAACCCATGTACACTACTTCACTGTCTCTTTTATATATTTCTTATTGTAATTTATTGTTTTTTAAATTATGCATTGAAATGTATTGCTGCTGCATAACAACCAAATTCCATGACATATGCCAGAGATATTCAATTTGATTCTGATTCCGAAACTGGGGAGCAAGGGGCAGGTAGAGGAGAGGTTTCAAAAGAGTAGTATATGTGAGAGTTGTGTGGACCACAAAGAGAGAAGAGAAAGGAACAAGAGGAGGGTTGTGGCTTATCTGATATTAAAGAATTCAATGTTTATGCAAGAAATACAAGAGATTCTGCCACCTCTGGAAATCTTGAGCAATGTGCACAAAATGCTGGAGGAACTCAGCAGGTCAGGCAGCACCTATGGAGAGGAATGAATAGTCGACATTTCAGGCTGAGGGACTTCAGCGGTACTGGAAAGGAAAGGAAGGGAGAGGAAGCCAGAACAAGATGGCAAGGTGGGGTCGGGGAAAGAGTACAAGCTAGCAGGTGACAGGTGAAACCTGTCTTCTTCCCTTTCTCCCATGGTCAACTGTCCTCTCCTATCAGTTTCCTTCTTCTTCAACCCTTTACCCCTTCCATCTAACATCTCTCAGCTTCCTACTTCGCCCCCTCCCCTCTCCATCACCCATCCACCTTCCCCCTCACCTGGCTTCACCTATCACCTGCCAGTTTGAATTCCTTCCCCTCCCTCCATCTTTTTATTCTGGCTTCTCTCTTTCCCGTCCTGATAAAGGGTCTCGGCACAAAACATCAACAGTTTATTCCCTTCCATCGATGCTGCCTAACCTGCTGAGTTCCTCCAGCTTTTTGTGTTTGTTGCCCAATGTTCACACCTTTGGGTCGTAGAGTACCCAGAAGGCAGATGAGGTGCTAGTCCTCAAATTAATGACTTATGGCGATGTTGTCTGAAACCTCAAATGGTCAGATCCCCTTCAGAATTTAGGTGCAGAATCTTTTACAACCTCATGGGGCTCAGATTAACTTTTCATGTGCAACACTGCCACATGTCCATAGGGCTGTCAGTAGACTTCGTGTTCTGTTGAATGGGATTTGAAGCCACGTACTGTGCCTGGGAGGTAGAAATACAACCACTGAGCCATAGCTGAAACGCACTGTACACTCAGCGACCACTTTATTAGGTATCTCCTGCACATAATAAAGTGGGCACTATGTATGTTCATGGTCTCCATCCACTTCAAGATTCAATATATTGTGCATCCAGAGATGCTCTTCTTTTGTAACACGTGGCTGTTTGAGTTACTGTGGCCTTCCTGTCAACTTAAACCTGTCTGGCCATTCTCCTCTGAAATCTCTCATTAACAAAATGTTCTTAGCCACAGACTGCTGCTGTCTGCATGTTTTTTTTTGTTTGATATCACACCATTCTCTGTAAACTCTAGAGAATGGTGTGCATGCAAATCTTAGATCAGCAGTTTCTAAAATGCTCAAACCACCCTGTCTGACACCAACAGTCATTCCACAGTCAAAGTCACTTAGATCACATTTCTTCACCATGTTTAATCTGAACAACAACTGAACCTTTTGACCATGTCTGCATGCTTTTATGGATCAAAGTTCTGCCATGTGATTGGCTGATTAGATATTTGCATTAATGGGTAGTTGTACAAGTGTACCTAATAAAGTGGCCACTGAGTGTATATTTACATAGGAAGAGAATAGGTTTTCTCTGCAACAGTAATTGAGCAGAATCAAGGTATTTAAAATGTAGTACTTAAAATCTTGGCGACAGAAATGCATTCCTTTATGGCATAAACCTACAACATGAGAAGTAATCCAACCACAGATGACAAGAAAAATTAAAATCATCTCAGGAAACGACTTACAGTGCTGCCAGAAACAGCAGTAAGCCCAAGTACTGGAAATATTTTAAAGTTCAGAAAATTATGAATAACTTGTTGAAAGAAAGAGAAAAATAGCACTTGAGAAAAAAAACAGCAAAAAATGTAAAAACAGCTTCAATAATGAGAGGCAAATGTGTGTTTTGATAATGGGTTTGACATTCTAAATGAGGACATTCTTCCTTCTCCCCTCTTCCATTAGGCAGAAGATACATACCCCTGAAAGCATGTCACGAGGCCTCCGTCAGTCAGGGCCAAATATTGACGTTGTGTCCTAGCAGTCTAGATATGTAAGCCTGGGCAGTACAATGGGGAGAGCAAGCTGTTGCCCAAGTAGCAGGCTCCCACTCTCCAGGTATCTGATGAACCCAAAGGAATGGCAGAGACCGATACAGTTTAGCACCAGCAATGTTGCAGGAGTTGCCAGTCAGCGTTGAACTCAATGTAGGACTGCCTTAGGGACACCAGCTCTGGATTTTTCCCTCGGGGTTTACTCCCAAAGCCTTCCCCATGAGTGGATATAGCCACAAGGCCGCGGAGGTCTGCGATCAGAGTTTTCCATCTTTGAGATGAGCCACGGCTGACAAGCCCCATCTGCCCGAAGCGATGCCAGTAGGTGCCAGTAGCCCACCTTTGCACCTTCTCCTGTCAGTACTACCAGGCTTAAGTACAGCTTCTACCCTGCTATTTTAAGACTATTAAATAGTTCTCTTGTACAATAAGTTGGACTCCTGACCTCAAGAACAAGTCCAGGAGCTGGTACTCATCAGAGGATCAGAGGTGGAGTGGGTTAGCAACTTTAAATCCATAACTGTTATTATTTCAGAGGACCTGTCTGGGGCCAGCATGTAAGTGTAATTATGAAGAAATCATGGCAGTGCCTCTACTTCCTTAAGAGTTTGCGGAGATTCAGCAAAACATCTAAAACTTCGACATCCTTCTAGAGATATGTAGTGGAGAGTATATTGACTGGCCGCATCACAGCGTGATATGGAAACACTAATGCCCTTGAATGGAAAATCCAACAAAAAGTAATGGATGCAGCCCAGTCCCTCACAAATAAAGCCCTCCCAACTATTGAGCACATCACGTTTACATGAAACATTGTCATAGGAAAGCAGCATCTATCATCAGCGACCTTGACCATCCATGACACGCACTCTTCTCTCTGCTGCCATCAGAGAAGGTACTAGAGTCTCAAGACTCACACCACCAGCTTCAAGAACAGCCGCTACCCTTCAACCGTCAGGTTCTTGAACCAAAGGGGATAACTTCACTCAACTTCATTTGCCCCAACATTGAAATGTTCCACCAAACTATGGAGTCACTTTCAAGGACACTTCATCTAATGTTCTTGATATCTATTGCCTGTATTATTATTTCTTCTTCTGTATTTGCACACTTTGTGTTCTTCTGCACTCTGATTGAACGCCCTAGTTCAGCAATCTTCCATTGATTCTGTTATGGTATTATTCTATAGATCTATTGAGTATGCCCACAAAAAATGAATCTCAGAGTCGTATATGGTGACATGTAATGAGATGAGGGCCTCCATTGGTCAGAGCTGACCATGGATATTGTGTCCTAGCTGTCCCGATACGCAAACCTGGGCATTACGATATGGAGAGCAAGTTGTTGCCCATGTAGCAAGCTCCCCCTCTTCACGCATCTGATGAACCCAAAGGAACAGCAGAGACCAATAGAGCTTGGTACCAGCAGCATCGCAGGAGTTGCCAGTCAACATTGAACTCAATGTAGGACAGCCTTAGGGATTCTAGTTCTAGATTTTTTAATTATTGTTTAATGGGAATTATAAGTCTTTCAGAGTTCCTTGTGTTTTTCTTCAAGTGACTTGTTCCTTGTAATGTGGTCTCCTGATGCTTCCTGTATAAACTACTTCATTTTATTTTATAGACTTTGGGGATTCCGTGTAACTGATATTATTTAAGTGGATGCCTGATTCGCGATAATTGCGGGGTTGTATTTATGAGAATATTACGTCTCGTAGTGTTGCTCTGCTGAACCACCAATATTTTGCTGGAATTCTTATGAACAAACTCTAGTTGCCGTCTCTACATCAGAGTCTGTCTTTCCTCCACACTTAGATTCCAACATTGTCAGTGCACATCACGACATAAAACGCTCTTTTGCACTTAAAGTGCGTCTAGAAACTTGCCCTAATTTGAAAATATTATGCAACATAGTGGTGGCAATGTAGTATACTCTTGAAATGCTGGAGGAATTCAGCAGGTCAGGCAGCATCTATGGAGGGGAATAATCAGTCAATGTTTTGGGCTGAGACACTTCATCATGACCACAATTTATTCCCCTCTGTAGATGCTGCCTGACTTGCTGAGTTCCTCCAGCATTTTGTGTGTGCTGCTCAAGAATCCCAGCATTTGTGTTTCTGCATTATACACTGACCATCAAGGCTCAGATCCATTGAAGCAGCCTATAATGCTCAAATAAAACAACATTGTTACATTCAACGCCATCAAACAAGGGCAAATTTCTCCCTCATAACTTCTCGAACATTTAAAAGCCTCTGGCTGAGCCAGTGAAATCAGTCAAAAACTCGATAATAGTCCTCAGCAGACATCCCTCAAAAATATCTTGATGATAGCGGTTAAACCAGTCGTACACTGTAGCGATCATCTGTTACAGGTGTGTCCTTTCTCTCTGAAAAAAAGGGAGCATCAATACTTGTAGATTTATGGAGCTTGTAAATCAGCGTCTCACCACTGCACAATCAGCTGACAGGTTATGTCTTTATCTAGCAACGAGGAAAGTAGTTTTGCTATTTGGACTTCTGGGAAGCTCTTGCTATGTAATGATCCAACTATCATGTCAATGGATGAATGGAATAATAGTGCTTCTGTAAAGAACTGAGCTCCCTCTTCACATGAAAATCAATCTGCTATCCTTTTATTGTTCCTTAAGAAGCAATAGAACGGTGCTCACGGATCGATGAGAAGTGATATTTCTCCAGCCACATTCTCCTCAGTCTTTGTCGCTGTCTTGACCAAGTTGTTCAATTATATTTTTTAACAGGTCTTCATTTCAATTCATTCGAAAGGGTCGAGTGTAAACCTATGGCTCCCTTGGTAACTGACACAAGGGCAGCTGGATAAAATTGCCTGGGAGTTGATACCCACAAATGTCCTGCTGCTTTTTATTCAGTTTCCATTTGTAAACTGAGAGAACAGGAAAGAAAATATCGACATGTAAATGAAAATTGAGAAAGAAACTGCTGCCGCTGTTAATTTATTTATTCTTATTTAGAGATGCAGTGGAATAGGCCCTTCCAGGCCTCGAGCCATGCTGCCAGCTACCCACCGATTTAAATCTTGCCTAATCACAGGACTATTTACAATGACCAATGAACCTACTAACCGGTACGTCTTTGGCGTGTGGGAGGAAACCGGAGCACCCAGAGGAAACCCACGCATTCCACGAGTAGGACGTACAAACTCATTACAGAAATCACCAGGATTGAACTCCAAACCCCAACGGCCCATGCATCCCACGCTAAGCAGTAACTGTGGTAACTGTGGTGCCCACCCAAATTAAAAAGAGAAACATTAGGAATACGCAGTGGATCAGGCTGAATCTCTGAGGAGAGAAACAAGAGGAGAAACAACATCTCCTCCCCAAACACCATCAGCACAGGCACCTGATGAGGACTGTCTGGTGGACCTCCAGCTTCCTCCTCCTGTTGTCAATATTCAGCTCTTCAGGGGACTGGAGATGGAGAGGGTTGGAACCTTTAAATTCATTGGCATTATCATATCATATTTGTGGGCACGTAGCCAAGTGGTTAAGGCATTGGACTGGCGACCTGAAGGTCGTGAGTTCGAGCCCCAGCCAAGGCAGCGTGTTGTGTCCTTGAGCAAGGTACTTAATCACACATTGCTCTGCGACGACACTGGTGCCAAGCTGTATGGGTCCTAATGCCCTTCCCTTGGACAACATTGGTGTCGTGGAGAGGGGAGACTTGCAGCATGGGCAACTGCTGGTCTTCCATACAACCTTGTCCAGGCCTGCACCCTGGAGAGTGAAGGCTTTCCAGACGCAGATCCACGGTCTCGCAAGGCTAACGGATGCCTTTACTTATCATATCAGTGATCTGTCCTGCCATCCCAAAAACACACAGCAGTGCCTCTACTTTCTGAGAAGTTTGTGCAGATTTGACATGTCACCTAAAACTTTGGCAAACTTCTATAAGTGCACAGTGGAGAGCATCCTGATGGAAAAGGCTACAAAAAGTGGTGGAGACAGTCCAGTCCATCACAGGCAAAGCCCTCCTTCATTTCCTGCAAGAAAATTAATCTCAAGGTAATGTCTGCTGACATATACTGTATGTACCTTGATAATAAATTTACTTTGAACCTCTGGGAAGAGAAACAGGATTAACTTCAGTTGTTGATAGTGTGGAAGACAGACAGGTTGCAGTGGGGCATCGACGTGCTGGTGAAATGGGCTGAAAAATGTGAGGTGCAGGTTAATCCAGACTAAAGTGAGGTGATGTATTTTATGGGGACTGATGATGCAGGGGCAAACACTATGATGAGGCTGGGCCTTAAGGAGGATTAGGGAACAGAGGGAATTTGGAGTGCAAGTCCTAGATGCTTCAAGATGCCAAGCTAGCATTAATTTCAAGAGGACCAGATTATACTGTAAAAGCAAAGATGTAATGCTGTAGCTTCATTAGGCATTGGTCAGATCGGTTTTGGTATATTGTAAGCAGTTTTGGGCCCCTTATCATTGGAAAGGCTGTACTGGCATTGGAGAGGGCCCAGAGGAGGTTCATGAGAATGATCCTGTAAATGAAGAGGTTAAAATGTGAGGAGCATTTGATGGCTCTGGGCCTGTACTCGCTGAAGAAGAATGAGGGGCGATCTCATTAAACTCTATTGAACATTGAAAGACCTAGATAGAATGTACGTGGAGAGAACGTTTCCAATAGTGAGGGAGTCAAGGACCAGAGGGCACAGCCTTGGAATAAAAAGGTGTCCCTTTAGAACAGAGATGAGGCTAAATTTATTTAGCCAGCGGGTGGTGAATCTGTGAAACTGATGTGGAGGCCAAGTTGATAGGTATAATTATTGTGGCACTTGATAGGTTCTTAATTAGTAAGGGCATTACAGGAAGACGGTAGGAGAAGGTAGGAAAATAAGCGGAAACTTCTTTGCTCAGAGGGTCATGAGAGTGTGAAATGAACTGCCAACGCAAGTGATGGATGCAATTTTGACTGCAATGTTTAAAAGAAGCTTGGATAGGTACATAGAGGAGAGGGGTATAGAGAGCTATGGTCCAGGTGCAGGTTGATGGGACTAGGCAGCTTAAATAGTTTGACATAGACTAGATGGGCCAAAGGGCCTGTTTCTGTGCTGTAGTTTTCTATAATTCTATGAATCTAATAGGATTGAGAGGGAAAATATCAAATGGCAGAGTGTGCTGAATGGCCTAATTCTGCCCCTGTGACTCGGGTCTATGGTCTAACACAGTTAATATGGTTAATGGGATATAGGCCGTCGCTTTCAGGGCATTGTGTGCAGAAGGAGGAAAGTAATGCTCCAACATTATAAAATTAATGGATGGGTGAGGAGAAGAGAAGCAGTGAGTGGGGGACTGGAACGGAATGGAAAAAGAGATAAGGGGGATGGGCAAGAAATTACCGGAAGTTGGAGAAGCTGATGTCCGTGCCCGGTTGGAGGCTACCCGGAAGCAGTACTTGCAAGCACATATTTTTATATGCATGTGCTCACTGGTAGGAGAAACCAGCAATGCCATGGGAATATCTCACTTCACTCTTCCGAACAGCAGTTATTTACTTCTGCAAACAGTTGAAATGTAGAGTGTGTGATGGAATGAGAAAGTTATCACATCTGTGTCATAGGAATGAAAAACATTCAAAATTTTTAATAAAAGTGTGCATAATTAACTCATTATTTCTTGTATCTTCTTTTACTATTTCAACTTCATTGGATCAGAAATGTGTAACTTGTTTATCTTTCTGCAGGCTTCTTATAACTTCAGTATCTACTGCAGGGTTTCACAGGGGGCATCTGGAATCAGAGGGCAGAGCCTCAGAATACAAAGATGTCAAAGTTCAAAGTTCAATGTGAATGTTATTATCAAATGACATATATGTCACCATATACAACACTGAGAGTCTTTTTCCTGTGGGAATACTCAGCAAATCTATAGAATAGTAATTATAACAGCATCAATGAAAGATCAACCAGAGTGCAAAAGGCAGCAACTTTGCAAATGTAATTATAAATAAACAGCAATAAAGAATAAGTACATGAGATAATAAGATAAAGAGTCCTTAAAGTGAGATCAATGGTTGTAGGAACTTTTCAATGATGAGGAAAATAAGTGCTGTTATCCCCTTCTATTCAAGAGCCTGCTGATTGAGGGGTAGAAACTGTTCTTGAACTTGGTGGTGTAAGTCTTGTATCTTCTACCTGATGGCAGTGGTGAGAAGAGAGCATGACTTGGGTGGTGGGGATTTCTGATGATGGATGCTGCTTTCCTACAACAACGCTCCATGTAGATGTGCTCAATGGTTGGGATGGCCTTACCCGTGATGTTCCGGGCCGAATCCATTACGTTTTGTTGGATTTTTTGTTCAAAGGCATTGGTGTTTCCATCCCCTTAGAACAGAGATGTGGAGAAATTTCTTTAGCCAGAGGGTGGTGAATCTGTGGACTTAATGGCCACAGATGGCTGTGGAGGCCAAGTCATTGGATCTATTTAAAGTTGATATGTTCGTGATTCAAAAGGGTGTCAAAGGTGATGGGGAGAAGGCTGGGGGATAAATCAGCCATGATGAAATGGAAGAGCAGACTTGATGAACTGAATGGCCTAGTTCTGCTCTTATGTCTTATAGTCTTCACAGCCCAATAATATCTAAACTAGAGTGACTGGGATGCATTCCACAATTCAGGTATTGTCCAGCTTCATGCTATCTTCAGTTTCAAAGGCATCATGGCTGACCACCCTAGCATCTCCTGTCCAATCCACTCTGTATCTCTCTTGTTCACAGATACCACCACCAGTTATTTGAAAACTTGAAGGAAGTGAGGAGCCACCCTCATGTCATCCCCCATCAGTGGAAGAGAAGGAGTTATCCACAATTCTGCACCAAGTGTCTACTGACTAATTTCTTTACCAAATCGCAGTGGACTTTGCCAGTGAAGAGAGAATTTTCTGTTTGCTCTGACCAAGTGTACTGCCAGAGCTATCTTCAGTGGAGATAAGAGATTTTTAAATGGATTTGCTTCAATTGTCACATATACATTTACGTATACAGTGAAATGCATTGTTTGCACTAAATCAGTGAGGATGTTCTGTTGGCTGCCTGCAAGTGTCGCCACGCATCCGGCGCCAACACAGCATGCCCACAACTCACTAACCCTAACTGTACGCCTTTGGAATGTGGGAGGAAACGGGAGCATCTTTAGGAAACTCACATGACCACAGGGGGAATGTACACGCTCCTTATAGACAGCGGCACGATTTGAACCCCAATTGGTGATCGCTGCGCTGTATATATAGTAGGAATATAGACAGTATATATTAAGTAGTTAAATTAAATAGGTAATGCAAAAAGAAAGAGAAAAAAGTAGCAAGTTAATGTTTATGGGTTTAATGTCCATTCAGAAATCAGATGGTAGAGGGGAATGGTCTTGGCCCAAAGCATTGACTGTCTACTTTTTTTCATAGATGTTGCCTAGCCTGCTGAGTTCCACCAGCATTTTGTGCGTGTTGTTTCGATTTCCAGCATCTGCAGATTTTCCCTCAGAAGAGGAGAAGAAGCTGTTTCTGAATTGTTGAGTGTGTGCCTTCAGGCTCCTGTACCTCCTTCCTGTTGGCAGCAATGAGAAGAGGGCATGCCCTGGGTGATGAGGGCCCTTACTGATGGATGGCGACTTTCTGAGGCATCACTCCTTGAAGATGTCTTGGATACCATGAAGGCTAGTGCCCAGGATAGAGCTGACAGAGTTTACAACACTGCAGCTTACTTCAATCCTGTGCAGTAGCCCCCCCGCCACCTGCCCCAATACTAGATGCTGATGCAACCAGTTAGAATGCTCTCCATGGTTTCATGGTACATCTGTAGAAATTTGCGAATGTCTTTGGTGACATACCAAATCTCCTCAAACTCCTAACCACTAACCGCTAACTGCTATTATATTCCAGTAGCTGAAATAAAAATGATGGAATTAATCACTGAATTTTGTTTCTCACATGGATGCTGCCTGACCTATTGAGTATTTCCTGCATTGTCTACTCTTATTGCAGTTTTTTTCGAGATGCACGTGCTAGACATTTAGTTCCTCAAACTTACTATCCAACTTGGTCAGATTAAACTTCAAGGAAGGATGTACCTAATAAAGTGGCCACTTGAGTGTAAATGAACAGTAACCACTGCTTCTTTCCTGACAGACATGGTTTGACCTCCTGAGGGTTTCCTGCAATTGATGTTTTATTCCAGATTTCCAGCACCTGTGAGATTTTACTTTTATTAATGTCAGCCCTGGCTCCTTGACAGCATGCAAGAATCCAAGCCAGAGGGTCATACATTCAGGCTCCCGTGGCGCGAGTGCATTTTGCCAGTGGTGCCATGTCGTGGCACTAACTGCCTTCTCAGGCTGGCAGTGATGAATGATTCACTTCTGACTCCATGAATGTTTTCCCAACAAGCCACCGATTAGGAGTGTGACAGAACACGCTGCACCTGGCTGGATGGGAAAGATTCCAACAACTTTCAAGGAGCTCAGAACCGAAGCTGACCGTTAGATTGGCTCTGCCCGTCAACACAAGATAACCAACCCTTCCACCACCAGCACTCCACGGCTATAGCCTGGACAAGCTACAGGCGCCGTGATGCTGTAAGTCTCCATGACTCAACCCGCAATTTGCCGGGTCATAGAACATAGAACAGTCCAGTGTAGGAAAAGGCCCTATAGCCCACAATATTGCGCAGAACCAAATAAATTGGCAGTCAAATAGCCAACTAAACTAATCCCCCCACCTACAGAATTTGTTTATTCGTTTATTTAATGAGATACAGCATTGAATAGGTCCTTCAGGCCACACCGCCCAATAGGGCCGGACTAATCACGGGATTTATGGACTAATCAATGGCAATTTACAGTGACCAACTAACCTACCAACTGGTATGACTTTTTGGACTGTGGGAGGAAACCGAGTACCTGGAGGAAACCCACGTGGTCACGGGGAGAACATACAAACTCCTTACAGGCAGTGACAGGAATTGAACCCGGGTTGCCTGTACTATAAAGCGTTGTTCTAACCACTACGCTACCATGCCGTTCTATGACCATATCCTTCCATTTTCCTCACATTCAGGTGCCTAGCTAAAACATCTGATAAAAATCCCTGATGTATTTGCCTCCACCACCACCCCAGGCAGTGCATTCCAGGCATCCACCATTCTATGTAAAAAACTTGCCCCTCACATCTCCTTTGAAATTACCCACTTTCACCTTAAACGCATGCCCTCTGGTATTAGAAATTTCAACCTAGAGGGAAAAATATTGTCTGTCTACTCTATTTATGACTTTTAAAATCTTCTAAACCTCTGTCAGATCTGCCTCTGCCACACCAGAAACCCGTGTAGATTCTTAATCTAAACTTTAAATTAAAAATGAGTGTCTAGCTCCTGAGTACTCTTGACTAGAACTATTCACTAGCATGATAAGATGGACTCTTGACCTCACATCTATCTCAATATGATCTTACACCCGACTGTGTACCTGCACAACACTTTCTCTTTAGCTGTTACAATTCCTTCTGGATTCTGCTATTGCTTTACTTTGTACCAACTCTATACATTGTACAATGAATTAATCTGTTTGAACACTATGCAAGATAAGTTTTTTGCTCCACCTCAGCACTGTGATGATAATAAACCAATTCCAATTCTATCATATTGTTGCACAGAATTTTGCTTCGTTCTGTAGGACCAGGGTGCTGGGGTTGGAAATATGTATCTACCAGAGGAGGTGTAAGGCACTCCTTCCCTCTGCAGGTCACCCTTGGGTAATGTGTACCACCTGCCTCGTGCCCCCCCCCTCCAGATCAGGGCCACATGGAGCAGGTGGTGGATGGTTGTACGAGCAGCTGGTGCATATCACCAGTCCTGGTTATGTGCCAACTGACGTCAGGCAGACAATCTTTGAAGAGTATTGATAATGGCTGGGATCACCCGTCTTGTAAAGACACTGCCCAGAAGAAGGCAATGGCAAACTACTTCTGTAGAGAAATTTACCAAGAACAATCATGGTCATGGAAAGACCACGATTGCCCATGTCATATGACACAGCACATAACAAACGAACAAACTGTAAGACCAATAAAAATGGAAAGAAGTTTCATTCCTGAGATTGACAAGGTAATGTTGTTTGTGGTAAGTTAAGAAGCCCTGACAAAGCTGAAATAAAAAAGGAGGAACTGGAAGAATTGTTGTAAAGGCTCAGTGGGTCAGGCAACATCTGATCAGTTACAAAACTGGGAAATGTTAAGAGTTGAAAAAAAGTTTAAGGTGCTGAGAAAGAGGAAAGGTGAGGAGTGATCACATTTGACATCTGTTGTGGGATGGATGGCAGGGGAGAATATGTGACAGTAATGAGATTACCTGACATGGTATTCCGTAAATCACAGAAAGCAGAGTCCTGGGTCTTGGCCAAGGTTTAATCAACAAGGTTTGCGGTCGCTCCTTTTTTTGTTGCTATTTTGTCCAATTTTGATCAGAGCAGATAACGAATGATACAGCTCTAGATTAAACAGGAACAGCTTCTTCTCCTCTGCCATCCGATTCCTAAATGGGACATTGAACTCATGAACACTACCTCACTTTTTTATTATTTCTATTTTTGCACTATTTTTAATTTAGCTATTGAATATACATATATATACTTACTGTAACTGATTTACTTATATTTTCATATATTATCATGAATTTATTGAACTGCTGCCGCTAAGTTAACAAATTTCGCAACACATGCTGGTGAGAATAAATCTGATTCTGATCCTGAATGAGATGCCTTGAAGATGCCTGGACTCTTTCGATGATGACTTTGTGGGTTGGTGTTTTATATTCTGAGTGTCTTTGTACATGTTTTACCACTTTTGCATGATTTGTTTTTGAGCCTAGGTTGGGGGGGGAGATGATATTTCTCTCCTTGAATGGAGTTTTCTTTGTTTTCATGGCTGTCTGCGGGGAAGACAAATCTCAGGGTTGTGTACTGCACACATACTTTGATAATAAATGTACTTAGAATCTTTGAAGTAAGATTGGGGAATAAACTTCCCTGTTTTAATGGACATGTGATAAACTAAGTCTGAAGCTTTTAATTTGGAGATGTTGCTGTAGCTTCAGTTTGAACATAGAACATTTCAGCACAGTACAGGCCCTTTGGCCCACAATGTTGTGCTGACCTTTTAATGGTTTGCTTCCTCTATTCTTTCCATGAACTCTGTGTTTTGAATCAGTTGATCAGCTGTTTACTCAATCCCGGTGCTGTTGGAATCTCATTGTCAGTAGACTGTTTATTTCAGTGGGTTACTCATTATTTCAAATTAATTATACTGTTAGTAATGCTGCTATAGTTAAGTGGATGTTCAGTCAGATTTTGCTCCTCGCTGAAGGATTTCTTAATGACTCTTCAGCTGAGTGCTATTTTGTTTCATTCAATTTCATTGAAAGTATGCACAACTGTTATGCACAGTTAAGCATGCTTTTTTTAAATAGAAAATGTCCCATTTAATGTTAATTATTTCAGGCCCCTAATTCATTATTAACTCCATCATGGACGGTCCCAAGCCCTGCTGTGGAAGTAGGAAGGTCGGACAGGGGGCTAGCAACCCCATCCTGTAAAAACCCAGAGCTAGAGAAACACCAACATAAGCTCAAAGACCTCATCCTCGGGAGAGGAAGCACCTTCGCCTGGAAAATGTATGAAGTCGTGTGGTGAAAGCGGAAGCCACAGGTCCAATCAGCCTTCGGCCTGGGACAGAGGAGGCGGGTGAACTGCTGTTGGTGGCGAGCTGCTATTAGCAGCCTATGCCTTATTATGGGTAATGGGCTTAAGAAGAAAAATAATGAATTTATTAATTTCATCAAATTTGTAATGATGCAATAATCACAAATTCTGGAATTCCAAAAAATAAACTAGTAAATGTTTGAAAGACTTGGCTAATCAGAGAGCAAGTGTGAAGTTACAAGTTGGCCCACATTTCCTGCCATAGACACAAAAGGTTCAACAAACGCTGGAAATCTTGAGCAACGTACACAGAATGCCAGCTGGCCAGTGGAGTGGCGGATTCAGCACCAGGCTTTGTGGCGAATGGTCCCAGGTTCGAATCCGGCCAGCTCCTTGCACGTTTTCTTCTATAACAACAGGAAATCTGCAGATGCTGGAAATTCAAGCAACACACATCAAAGTTTCTGGTGAACGCAGCAGGCCAGGCAGCATCTCTAGGAAGAGGTACAGTCAACGTTTCAGGCCGAGACCCTTCGTCAGGACTAACTGAAGGAAGAGCTAGTAAGAGATTTGAAAGTTGGAGGGGGAGGGGCAGATCCAAAATGATAGGAGAAGACAGGAGGGGGAGGGATGGAGCCAAGAGCTGGACAGGTGATTGGCAAAAGGGATATGAGAGGATCCTAGAGATGCTGCCTGGCCTGCTGCGTTCACCAGCAACTTTGATGTGTGACGCTTTCTTCTATGCTGGGTTAAGCATTGGGTTAGCAACTGGGCCTCGTTAAAAGCAGTCAAAATGAAAAAGAAACATCAAAGTTGCCACCCGATGCACCACAAGGCGTGGAGAGGAATGACAATAGCCAAAATGCTAGATGAACCCAGCAGGTCAGGCAGCGTCAATGGAGGCGAGAAAACAGTTGATGTTTTGGACCGAGGTCCTTCCTCAGAACTGGAAAGGAAGGGGCAGAAGCCAGAATAAGCAGGTGGGGAGAGGAGGAAGGAGTACAATCTCAAGATCCTACACTCCTACTTCCCTTTCTCCTACTGTCCACTCTCCTCTCCTGTCAGATTCTTTCTTCTCCTGCTTTGACCTTTCCCATCCACCTGGCTTCACCTTTCACCTTCTAGCTAGCCTCTTTCCCCTCCCTCCACCTTTTTATCCAGGCACCTTCCCCCTTCCTTCACAGTCCTGAAACAGGGTCTCAGCCCTAAACATTGACTGTTTACTTTTTTCCAATCGATGCTGCCTGACCAGCATTTTGTGTGTGTTGCTAAGGAGCACAAGCTGAGAGGTGATCGAGTCTGAGTGAGCACGTGTTTGAGGAGATGGAGAGGAGAGATCACAAGGAGGGGGCAGCGAGAGAGGGTCTCACCGAACTGCTGTTGAATACAGGATCATAACTTCTTCAGCGTAGGCATATCTCAAAGAGACTTCGCATTGGAGCAGCAGGTCATTAACACATGGCATTCTGCAGATGCTGGAAATCTTGAGGGACACACACAAAATGCTGGAGGAAAGTAGGAGGTCAGGCAGCACCAACGGAGAGGAATAAACAGTCGACATTTCAGGCTCAGACCCTCCGTCAGGACGGGAAAGGAAGAGGGGAATGTCAGAATGTGAACATAGGGGTGTGGGAAGAGTACAAGCTGACAGGTGATTGAGTCTGTGAACCTGCACCCATGTAGCTCGTCCTCTCGGCCTAACCAGCTGGAACGTCACTGGTAGAACTCTACCCGTCAGCTCTGTGTATCTACGTTCCTGTGGGCAGAGCAGCACTTAATGAGAAATGCTGGCATTTGTGTGGGGCATCCAGCAGAAAGCAGACCACAGAGGTTGGGTGCCCCGGTAGTGTAGCATTTAGCGCGATGCTCTTACAGCTGAAGGCACTGAAGTTTAGAGCAACACACATAAAAGTTGCTGGTGAATGCAGCAGGCCAGGCAGCATTTCTAGGAAGAGGTACAGTCGACGTTTCAGGCCGAGACCCTTCGTCAGGACTAACTGAAAGAGGAGCTGGTAAGAGATTTGAAAGTGGGAGGGGAAGGGGGAGATCCGAAAAGATAGGAGAAGACAGGAGGGGGAGGGATGGAGCCAAGAGCTGGACAGGTGATTGGCAAAAGGGATATGAGAGGATCATGGGACAGGAGACCTAGGGAGAAAGAAAGGGGGAGTGGGTAAGCCCAGAGGACGGGCAATAACAGATGGGGTACGAGGGGGAGGTGGGGCATTAACGGAAGTTAGAGAAGTCAATGTTCATGCCATCAGGTTGGAGGCTACCCAGACGGAATATAAGGTGTTGTTCTCCAACCTGAGTGTGGCTTCATCTTTACAGTAGAGGAGGCCGTGGATAGACATGTCAGAATGGGAATGGAACATGGAATTAAAATGTGTGGCCACTGAGAGATCCTGCTTTCTCTGGCAGACAGAGCGTAGGTGTTCAGCGAAATTGTCTCCCAGTCTGCGTCGGGTCTCGCCAATGTTTAGAAGGCCGCATCGGGAGCACCGGACGCAGTATATCACCCCAGCCGACTCACAGGTGAAGTGTCGCCTCACCTGGAAGGACTGTCTGGGGCCCTGAATGGTAGTGAGGGAGGAAGTGTAAGGGCATGTGTAGCACTTGTTCTGCTGTTCAGTTTTGGAGCTGTCTGTAAGGAGTTTGTACATTCTCCCAATGACCACAAGCGTGGGGTTCCTCTGAGTCCTCTGGTTTCCTCTCACATTCCAAAGACATACCAGTTAGTAGGTTAATTGGTCTTTGTACGTTGTCCTGTGAGAAAGCTAGTATTAAACAATGAGATATTAAACACATTTTAAACAACAAGAGGAGGTGGAAGAGCTCAGGGACTGATGCTAGGCAAATCATCTCTTCCTCAGTGTCAACAAGATGAAGGAGATGGTTATCGACTTCAGGGGAACTTGTACCACTCACACCCCTCTTTACATCGGCTGCACAGCAGTGAAACTGCGAGCAGTTTCAAACTCCTGGGAGTGCACATCTCACACAATCTCTCATGGTCCCGGAACCCATTGTATACCATCAGGAAAGCTCACCAATGTCTTTACTTTTTGAGGAGGTTGAACGGGGCAGGACTGTGCACATCTATACTCAGGTGATTCTACAGACGCACAGTGGAGAGCATCCTAACAAACTGCATCACTGCATGGTACAGACACTGCACTGTGGCAGACAGGAAGGCTCTACGATGGGTAGTCAAAACTGCCCAAAACTGGCACCAGCCTACCCACCATCAATGACATATAAACAGAAAGGTGTTGGACAAGGGCCAGTATCATCATGCCCCACTCTCATCAGCAAGGAGGCTGTTTAGCATCCATGCCAGGACCACCAGACTCAAAAACAGTGACTTTCCCCAAGCAGTAAGGCTATCTACAGCTCTACCCACTAACCCATCAACCCACCACTCCACACACAAAACAACCACTACTCTATCATTTCCTGTCAGTCACTTAATCAATGGACAAACACTCCTATACCTAGTGTCACTTTATGAATACACAATCAATCTATATATATTATATTACGTATGTATTTATATTTATTGTGATTTTTATTATTATTGTGTTCTTCATTGTGTTTTTTTCCAGAATAACAATTATTTTATTCACCTTTGTACTTGTGTACTAGAAATTACATTAAACAGTATTGAATCTTGAATCTTCAAATAGGTGGCATCAATTAAGCTTAGCATTGTTTATCACATGTACATTGAAACATCCAGTGAAATTTCTGTTAACAACCAACTCATCTCCAGGATTGTGCTGGGGAACATAGCATGTCTGCAACTCACTAACCTTAACCGCACACCTTTGGAGTGTGAGAGGAAACTTCAAGACTAATGATTCAAGTTTATTTGTCACATGCACATTGAAACATAGCGTGAAATGCGTTTGCGTTAACGACCAACACACCTGAGGACGTGCTGGGGGCAGCTCGCAAGTATCAGCAGACGTTCTGCGCCAACATAGCATGCCCACGGTGCTCATCAGAACAACACAAGCAACAAGAATAGAGCAACAACAGCTAAAACAACAAAACCGGCAAAAACAAGCCTTGTTCCTCGCACCCAACCTACATACGTAGTTTTTTAATCCTGCCCCCAGACAGGCCTCCAGCATACTTGGACCTGCAGGCCCCCCTCCACAAATGGCACACCCGGAGGAAACCATTACACTACGGTGCCACATTTCAGGTAAACAATCTTTTATTAACAACACTGGCCTGACATGTAAATCTACCATTTTCTGATCTCGTTTTGAACCCAGAAGCATTTCTTCTTTAGGAGGAGACAATCTAAAGACTTCAAGATAGCTTGCACACTCTGTGTGGAAAGCAATACATTGTGCATCATCTGGGATAGGTATTCTCCAGCATACACTCCCTGAAGTACAAGGGCATCATCTAAATTGTTGTACCCAACTAATAGGACCCAGGAGATCCAATTAAGCTCAGGAAGTTATTGGCTATTCTTATGTAATTAACTTTATTCTTCTGCAATTGGATGAAAAGACTGACTGGTTTTTAGGTATTAAGCGATAAATGCAGCTTCATTAACCTCTGCACTTGGGATAACTCACTGATATTCCATTATCAGCTACCTACCAAATTAAAAGAAAACACATTTCTGGAATATACAGACACCTCAGGTTCAAAGTTCAAAGTAAATTTATTATCAAAGTACATATATGTCACCTTATACAACCCTGAGATTCATTTTCTTGTGGGCCTAGTCAATAAGTCTATAGAATAGTAACCATAACGAAATCAATGAAAGACTGTCCAACTAGGGCATTCAACCAATGTGCAAATACAATACAAAAAGAAAGAAAGAAATAATAATAAATAAATAACCAATAAATATCAAGAACATGAACTGAAAAGTCCTTGAAGAGGTTATAGGAACATTTCAATGATGGGTCAAGTGAAATTGCATGAAGTTATCCCCTTTAGTTCAAGAGCCTGATGGCTGAGGTGTAAAAACTGTTCCTGAACCTGGTGGTGAGAGTCCTAAGGTTCCTGTACCTTCTTCTTGAAGGCAGCAGTGAGAAGAGAGCATCTCTGGGTGGTGGGGGTACCTGATGATGGATGCCGCTTTCCTGCACCAACACTTTCTGTAGATGTGCTCAATGGTGGGAGCGCTTTACCCATGATGGACGAGGCCGTATCCACTACTTTTTGTAGGATTTCCCATTCAAGGGCATTGGTGCTTCCAAATCAGGCTGTGATGGAGCCAGTTGATATATTCTTCACCACACATCTATGGAAGTTTTGTATTTTTGGTGGCACTGTTGTTCTGTTGTTGTTGTGCTGATTTTGACCACTGGAAGTGGTGGACACAGTCTAGTCCATCACAAGCAAAGTCCTTCCCACCACTGGGCACATCCACAAGGAGCCTACCACAAGAGAGCAACTTCCATCATCAAGGACACACACACTCCAGGCCATGTTCTCTTTTCACTACTGCCATCAGGCAGGAAATACAGAAGCCTTAGGCCCACCTCACCATGTTCAGTGACAGTTATTACCCTACAGCCATCAGGCCCCTGAACGACATGGATAACTTGACTCACCTCACAACACTGAACTGATTCCACAACCTACACACTCACTTTTGAGGACTCTACAATTCATGCTTTCAGTATTATTTATTTATTTACACATTATTTGTTTATGTATAGTTTTTCATAAATTCAATTGTATTTCTTCATTTTTCTGTAAACGCCTCAAGAAAATAAATCTCAAGGTAGTATACCTGGTGGGAGAAGAAGATGGCAGTGCGACGCAGCACGCGCAGCTCTCCGGTGAAATGATATCATTTCTGTTAAATAGGGGCCGTGGACAATCCTGATTTGATGGAGACAGACATGAGAAGCAGAGGAACATCTGGAGAAATTTCTGAAATGCCTGGTTCACCGCTGTTGTTATTGCGCGATCGAGAATCTCCGGAGGGTAGGCCCCAAAATCCCCGGCTTTGCCTGCTGCTGGCGACCGAGGCTGGGATGGAAGCGTTCGGCAGAGTTGGTGCTCGGTGCTCAGTGTCGGAGGGCTGATCGGAGCTCAAAGTTTTCGGACGACTCAGCGTGGCACTGTGGTCGGGCATGGCAGGGAGAGTTTTTTTCCTTCTCCCGTCTGCGTGAGATTTGGGACTTTCGACAAACTTTGAACTTTTTTACTGTGCCATGGACTGTTCTTCATCAAGTTATGGTATTGTTGCACTGTCGTAACTATATGTTATAATTATGTGGTTTTGTTAGTTTTTCAGCCTTGGTCTGTCCTGTGTTTCTGTGATATCACACTGGAGGAATATTGTGTCATTTCTTAATGCATGCATTACTAAATGACAACAAAAGAGGACTACGTGTCCTCATAATCTAAAAAAAATAATGACATACATGTATTTTGATAATAAACTTACTTTGAACTTTGAACATGCTTAGTACCAAGGAGGGGTCTTGTGCTTACTTTGCTTTCCAACAGTTGGCTTGTGCCAATACAGTGACCCACAGACAAGCCCCATTATGTCAGCTGAGGGAATCAAATCTTGTTCATTAAGAGCAGGGTAGCGTAGCATTTAGCGCGATGCTTTACAGTGACAGTAATCACTGATCCGGGTTTAATTCCTTCCTATCTGTAAGGAATTTGTATTTCTTTATTTTCCTTGAAATGCCTGCAAGATAATGAATCTCAAGGTAGTACACTATATGGTAACATATATGTACTTTGATAATAAATTTACTTTGACTTTGTCTTTGATTGATACAAATTTTGGAATATGTTGTCTTGCATTCAATGGATCATATACACTCAGTGTCTACTTAATTATGTACCTCATCTATCTAAGAAAGTGGCCACTGAGTCTATGTTCGTGGTCTTCTGCTGCTGTAGCCCATCCACTTCAAGGTTCAACGTGTTGTGCGCTCAGAGATACTCTTCTGCACACCACTGTTGTAACGCGTGGCTACTCAAGTTACTGTCGCCTTCCTGTCAGCTTGAACCAGTCTGACTATTCTCCTCTGACCTCCCTCATTAACAATGTGTTTTTGCCCACAGAACTGCTGCTCTCTGGATTTTTTTTTTGTTTTTTGCACCATTCTCTGTAAACTCTAGAGCAGGAGTTCCCGCTCTATGGTCCACAGACCTTTCAGTTAATGGTACGGGTCCATGGCGTGAAGAAAGGTTGGGAACCCCTGGTCCACAAAGTATTGTGCATGAAAATCCCAGGGGATCTGAGATACTCTAACCACCCCAACTGGCACCAGCAATTATTTCACGGTCAAAGTCACCTAGATCACATTTCTTCCCCATTCTGATATTTGGTCTGATCGAAAATAATACCTCTTAACAATGACTGCATGCTTTTATGCATTGAGTTGCTGCCACATGACTGGTTGATCAGCTATTTGCATTAAGAAGCAGGTGCATCGGTGTACCTGATGAAGTGGCCGCTGAGTGCATATTACATAGCACAGAAATCGTCATTCTGTCCAAATGCTCTATGCTAATTTCCGTGCTTCTCTTGAACCATCTCCCATACTTTCTTACCTAAATCTACCAGCGTAATCTTCTCTCTACTTTCTCAGTTGTTCATCCTGTCACTTCTTCAATGCAATTATTTGCTTCAGTATCTCCCTGTGAGAACTAATTCCACATTGTCACCATTTATTGGATTCAGAGTTATCTATGCTTCCCCCTATTCAGAATGAAAGTGCTTACTGGCAGCATGGTCCAGTGGTCTTTTGGGCAGGTTAGTGAAAAGAATGTTGGCATGGCCTTTATGTATTTTTGCCTTCAAATACATATGCAAAGTATTAATCTTCAAAGTTTTCAAAATCATGAAATGTTCTGAGAAGATAGGATATTGGTAACAAGAGAATTTCACATTGGGTTTGTTTAAGCGATGAAGGACAAAGTCTGAATATTGCTATAGCAACAACTGTTTTGGAAAAAATTTCCACAGGAGGCAACTGAGGTAAAGGCCAGAAGAGCATTTAAAAGTCACTTACTTCAATGTTGTTTTATACAAATGAAGATATATTCAGTCTTGAGAAAGTCCTGTCTAAATGCAAGGGTTGTAGAGTCATACAAACCTTTGGTCCATTAAGCGATTGGCTGTGGACTTCAGAAAGGGGAAGTCAAGCAAACATACACCAGATCTTGTCGAGGGATCAGAAGTGGAAAGGGTGAGCAGCTTTAAGTTCCTGGATCTATCCAGGGCTCGACATGTTGAAGCAGTTACAAAGAAGGCACAACATTGGCTTTATTTCATCAGGAGTTTGAGGAAGATTGGTATGTCAGCAAAGACACTCACAAAATTCTACAGATGTACCATGGAGAGCATTCGAACTGGCTGCAACACCATCTGGTACAGGACCAGGAAAAGCTCCATTGTGGGCACTACCCCCCCCCCCAACTCCACCTTTGGGATGAGGGAGGAACCTGGTGGAAATCTGCCTGGTCGTGAGAGAACGCGCAAATGCCACAGACAGCATGGAAGGATCGACCCCAGGTCACTGTAGTTGTGGGACAGCAGCTCGACCAGCTGCACCACTGTTCCACTTACATCGCATTGAAGATTAGAATAGATTAAATTAGCATTATTTATCACATGCATGTCGAAACATCAAACATACAGTGAGATGTGTCATTAGAGTCGATGACCAGCACGGTCCGAGGATGTGCTGAGGGCAGCCCACAAGTGTCGCCAACACAGCATGCTCACAATTTACCAACTCTAATTTGTACATCTTTGGAATGTGGGAGGAAACCAGAGCACCTGGAAGAAACCCACATGATCATGGGCAGAATGTGGGAACTGAACCCGAGGCCACTGGTGCTGTAAAACATTATGCTTTATGCTACCCTACCATGCCACCCCACCACGTCCCCCACCCCCGGTAATTGTAACTACTTACAGTTAGGCAGTGAATGTTTGCAGGGAATCTCCCCATACAGGAAGATTTGGAAATCATATTGGAGGACGCAGCACGCAAGTGCGATTGCGAAGAAAGCAGACAATGCCACTCCTTCATTGGGAATGTGTGGAGATTTGGCATGGCATCTAAAACTTTGAAAAAACTTTTATAGATGTGCAGTGGACAGTATATCGACTGGCTGCATCACAGCCTGGTATGGAAACACCAATGCCTTTGAAGAGTAAATCCGACAAATGGTAGTGGATTTGGGCCTGTATACATGGGTAAAGTCCTCCCAACTACATGAAACGCTGCTGTAGGAAAGCAGCATCACCCAGGCCATGCTCTTTTCTCACTGCTACCATCAAGTAGAAAGTACAAGAAACTCAGCACTTGCACTACCAAGTTCAAGAACAGTTACTACCCCACAACCATCAGCCTCTTGAACAAAGGGGTTAAATACACTCATTTGCCCATCCTTGTTTCCACAACCAATTTTGTCACTTTAAGGACTCCTTATCTCATTATTTATTGCTATTTATTTATATTTGCCTTTGCACAGTTTGTTGTCTTCTGCACTCTGGTTGATCTTTCATTGATCCTGATGTAGTTATAATTCTCCAGATTTGCTGAATATGCCTACAGGGAAATGAATCTCACAGTTGTATATGGTGACATATATGTACTTTGATAATAAAAATTTACTTTGAACTTTCAAAGTTCAGTGCCTTGAATTGGTTTTCCTGGCCTTTGGATTTTCTTATATTCTTAACAATGGATGAATATCACTTTGAGTTCTAAATATATCAAATATAAGTGTATTAAAAAGGTAATTCACTGAATGGAAAGTGCTTTGCAACCTTTATCTCAATCAGCATAAAACACAAAGTGACATTTTATTCTGAAACCTGATGAAGGGTCTCAGTCCAAAATGTCAACACTTTATTCCTGTCCACGGATGCTGCCCGATCTGCTGAGTTCCTCCTACATTTTGTGTGCATCACTCTGGATTTGAAACATCTGCAGAATCTCTTCTGTTTTAGTCGGATAGGTGTTGTGCTTGCAGCTTGTGGTATAGGTTTAAAAATAGCACCAGGTGCTCTTGCAGCATTTGCTTTAGGAATCAGCATCTTGCTCCTGTTGTCCCAAGTGCAGGAAGCAATGCTCCAAGGTACCAGGGTTATCACAGGAATAACAATGCTGACATAACTACAATATTGAAGGGAAATTCTTGATGTCTCTGAGGAAGAACCTAAAACCAGTGTCAGCTATGGGTATTCTTGTCTTTTGTTTCCGATACACAACTTCTGAATATAAAACAGTTTACAATGTGGTATTGAGAGAATCAAGCTGTGATTGGATTGAATGGTGTATATACGCCGAAAGGACTGATTTGCCTTTCCCTTTTCTATGTGGAAGAGTTAAAGAGAAATCATCTTTCAATGAAGAAAGACTTTGAACAAACTCTTAAATGTTGAGGAGGTGGTGAGTACCCAGGAGAGACTTCCCGATGGCAGGAATGATTTGTCCTAAGTCTCTGCTACACTTGGCAGAGAGGAGGCAGCAGAGCTTGTGTAGGAGTTGGAGAAATGAGTCACAGTCTTGCAATAATGACTGTTCAATGAGTAGACGTGACTCTGTGGTTGGAGCAGGGTCCATGTGGTGCAATATTAGAGTTTCTGTTAGAGTATAGAACAGTACAGGCTCTTCAGCCCACAAGGTTGTGCTGACCCTTTAACCTACTCCAAGGTTAATCTAACCCTTCCCACACAGCCCGCCATTTCCTTTAATCTATGTGCCTATCTAAGAGCCACTTAAATGTCTCTAATGCAGGGATTTCCAACCTTTTTTATGCCATGGACCCCTACTGTTAATTGAGAGGTTCCTGAACTCCTGCTGTAATGTATCTGCCTCTCCCACAACGTCTTGCAATGTGTTCCATGCATCCACCATTCTCTGTGAATAAACACTGATATCAGACTTCCCCCCCCCTCCTATACTTCTTTCCAAGCACCTTAAGAGTATGTCCTCTCATGTTAGCCATCGCTGCCTGAGAAAAGGTGCAGGTTATCGACTCCATAGCATGGAGTTTGAGAGGGAAACAAAAAGGGAGAACCAAGAGGCCACAAACATGTACTAGACTTAACAATTGCAATGGAGGTGGATATCATTGTGGAGAAAGAATCAATTAGTTTTAATTACAGATAGGGCAGAGGGTTTGAAACCTAGCCCATAGCTGTATTGGACACTATCTTTGGACACTACTTCAAGCAACTTGAGAGGGATGGAAACTTAAAAAAAAACCTGAAGATGATGGATGTCTGGAACAAAAAAATCCAGAAATTGCTGACATGAGATTCTACAGGCACTAGAAATCTTGAGGAACACACACACACACACACACACACACACATAGTGCTGGAAACACTCAGCAGGTCAGGCGGTACCTGTGGAGGGGGAAACAGATTTTAATGCTACAGCTTGAAGTCCTTTTCTCAGAAAACAAGAATGGTGTCAAAATACAGGAGTACATTTGTCAGAGATTAGTAAGCAAAAGATCAGCTGTTTGAGTTAACTGGAGAAAGTTCTGGCCCTTCACAGCTCCATTTTAGATTACCTGTCCTTGCTTTCTATGTCCTCTACACTTGTTGTATAGAAGAGAGCTGTCTATAAATGAAACCTGTCTTACCTTGGTATCTTGGATATTATTAGATTAGATTATGAGGACACTCAGTCCTCGCTTATTGTCATTTAGAAATGCATGCATTAAAAAATGATATGTACAACGTTCCTCCAGAATGATATCACAAGAAAACACAGGACAAGCCAAGACTAAAACTGACAAAACCACATAATTATAATATATAGTTACAACAGTGCAAAGCAATACCATAATTTGATAAAGAGCAGACCATGGGCACGGTAAAAAAAAGTCTCAAAGTCCCGATAGACTCATCATCCCATGCAGGCGGCAGAAAGGAGAAACTCTCCCTGCCATGAACCTCCAAGTGCCGCAAACTTGACGATGAAGCACCATTGGAAGCACCCGACTGCAGTGGACTCTGAGTTCGTCCGAAAACTTCGAGCCTCTGACCAGCCCATCCGACACAGCCTCTCTGAGCATCATCCTCTGCCGAGCGCTTCGACCCCACAACGGCCGCCGAGCAACAAGTAAAGCCAAGGACTCGGGGCCTTCCTCTCCGTAGGTTCTGGAACACACAGTAGCAGCAGCAGCGAAGCAGGCATTTCAGAAGTTTCTCCAGATGTTCCTCCGTGCTCTCACGTCCGTCTCCATCAAATCAGGATTGTGCACGGCACCCTATTTGACAAATAACAGACATCACCACCGGAGTGGCCGCTGCGAGCTGCGTCGCGCCGCCATCTTCTCCTCCCACCTGGCTATATTATGTTAGCAAGGCAGTATGTAGTACAGTAACTAGAACAGATGAGAAATTTCATTAGTCGGGGGTGATGGATCTTTGGAGCTCGTTGCCACAGACAGCTGTGGAGGCCAGGTCATCGGCCATATTTAAAACAGAGGCTGATAGGTTTTTGATGAGTAAAGGTGCCAAAGGTTATGGGGAGAAGGCAGGAGAATGGGTTGAGATGGATAGTAAATCGGCCATGATGGAATGGTGGAGCAGACTTGATGGGCCAAATGGCCTAATTATGCTCCTATGTCTTATGGTCTAAGTGAGTTTAACAGTATGACTTTATTATGAAAACTTATAGACACCATGTTTTGTTCTTGAGGTTTATGATGTAATTTAAACACTTGGTTGGATTACTAACATTTAATTTTTTTCTCAGAAAGTCATTCGCTTATTTACACAAAAGTAACTATTTTAATCTGGATATTATAGGATAAAGCTGAAATGCCAACTTTTTCTTTTAAAAAGAACAACGATCCAGCACTAATTCTTGATGTGGGAATGTCAGTAATATTCAGAAGTAGTCTGTGAATATTAATTTCAACTATTCTTTTCACCCCAGCCCATGAGTTTCAAACCCATCAGTCACCCATCTGTAGCGGATGCAGAGTTAAAAGTTAGCCAACCATGGTTCTGATTTGGCCAAATTCAACTTTACTTGTCAAGTTTGTCTGTGATTGGACCTACTGTTACTGGGGTACTGTTCACTCCAAAACCTTGTTGTTTTTCAGTCGGCAGAAGACCTTTATTCCCTGGAGCATAGGAAAGTGAAGGGAAATTTGATAGAGATATATAAAATTATGAAGGATATAGATAGGATAAATGCAAAAAGGCTTTTTCCACCGAGGTTGAGTGAGATTAGAACTACAGGTCATCGGTTAAGGGTGAAAGGTGAGATATTTAAGGAGAACTTCTTCACCCAGAGGGTGGTGAGAGTGTGGTACAAGCTGCCATAGGTACCAATAAATGTGGGTTTGATTTCAACAGTTAGAAATTTGGATAAGTACGTGGATGGGAGGACTATGGAGAGTGATGATCCAGGTTGCTGGGACTAGGCAGATTAATAGTTCAGCATGGACTAAACTTTGAAATCTAGTCCATGCTCAACTATTATATATATCAAATAAACTCTTCTTGGGCTTCCAGCCGGATACAGGTATCGACTATAACCAACATTTTGATGTTTTGGACAGTGATCCTTTATCCAGACATATTATTCCAAGTTTTGTGATATTCGACTATTTGATTACCCTGGTTGTGCAATCCTTTGAGTCGAGTATGATGTTCTCCCAAGGGTTTGTCTATTGGTGGGTCCTCTGGTGGCTGTAGTGGCCGATCTGGGAGCCACTGATTCTGGTGCAGTGTGGGCAAGTGGAAATGGTGGATGTGGTTCGTGTTTGGGTCTTTTGGTTTTTCAGTCTCTCAGCCACTTTCAGCCGCCACTTGTTCTCTGCAGCACAACAGAGGTGGTTCTCATGGAGCACAGCTCCCTCCTGAGCAGATTTCCTCCAGGTGTATCTCTTGAGTGCAATGTCTTCCCGGTGTTTAGATGTCATGTTGGATTTCTTCAGGCTGGTTTTGATGTTATCTTAGAAGAATTGCCGAATCAGAACCCTTCACTGTTAAGACGGGAGTATTCAGCAATCCTGGTAGATAGAGAAAACGACTCCAGGATGTGTTCAAAGGTCAGATTTCCCTTGGACTCCCTGCAGTTTTATATCTGTCAATATGCACTGACAGACTATTTCCACTAGTGATACCTCTTCCCTGGAATGGTCATCACAATTAGACACCACACTGGCATTGTCATTGAAAGATATAAGTACCCCCATCAAGTTTATATTCAGTCTGCTGACATGTTCAGTATTTATATCTCCATTGTAACCTCTATTGTGTTCTGTGATCAAATTCAAAGTAATAATTATTATGAAAGTACATATATGTTACCATATACTACGTTGAGATTTGTTTTCTTGCAGACATTTACAGAAATATAAAGAAATACAATAGAATTTATGAAAACCTTTACATATACAAAGACTGGAGAACAACCAGAGTTCAAAGTAAGTTTATTATCTAAGTACATATACAACCTGAGGTTCATTTTCTTGCAAGCATACTCAATAAATCCATAATAGAATAATAACCAGAATAGAATGCAACTAATGTGCGAAAGAAAACCAATTGTGCAGATACAAAAATACTGAAAGCTGTCTAGAAAACATTTAATATTCCCAGTAATCGGTGGGAATTCCTAGACCATTTCTTGCCGTAATGGACAAGGAGAATTCAGGATAGATTGAAAAGCTGACCTATTCAGTGGAAGCAAACTGAAGCCCATTGTAAATGCTGATAGAAACAGACACAAACCCTTGCCCAGCCTGTGTCTGCAGGTTCCACAGACTCAGGACCTACAGAGATGGAGGGGATGCAAGCTGCCTTCTTTCTAGCCTTCACCCAAGAAGTATGATGAAAAGTACCGAGGCCCAAGACATGTCAAGCCAGAGTGAGTTTATTGTCACGTGTGCAAGGGTGGTGAGGTACAAGTATATTGAGGTATAGGAGCAGCAATGCAGTGTAGTGGTTAATATAACGCTATTGCAGTGCCAGCTGTTTGTGAGGAGTTTGCCTGTTCTCCCCGTGACCATGTGGGTTTCCTCCAGGTGCCCCAGTTTCCTCCCACATTCCAAAGATGTAGGGGTTAGTAAAGGGTGGTATGTTGACATCTGGAAGCATGGCGACCCTTGCAGGCTGCCTCCAGCACATATTTGGACTATGTTTGTTTTAGACACAAATAACATATTACATTGGACGTTTCGATGTGCGTGTGACAAATAAAGCTGATCTTTAATGAAAGATGGGCTTTCAGCAGTATCACAGCACACAGGTTCACAGAACATAAATTAAAACTTGAGAAACAAACTGCATTTCTGAAAATGCTATTTAAATGCAAAAACCAGAGTCATAAGTACAACTGTGAAATTCCAGTTCAAACTGGGTCAGCTTGCCTTATCTAAAGCTTTAAATAAAATGCTAATTTCATGTATTCTAATTAGCATATATAAATGAAACACATTTTAAAGACTTTTTATTGACGTGACACTAGGGAGAATTATTTCTGGGAATACAATGACTGCTGGCTGCATCGGCTGGAGAAGGCAGACTGCAAAAGATGCAAAGCCCAACAAGAGAACAATAAGACAGATTAATTCTTTTACCATTCATTCCTAGGATGTGGGCAACACCCGGCTACCATTCAGTACACATTATTTATGACAGTACCAGTAACAGCAACACTGTTGTCTATTTAACTATATGTCATATATGCACTTTATGTTAACTTGTACATCTACAGAATACTTTTTTATCCATTAATATTATTGTGTTAATATTGTTTTATGTGCGTAATGTGATATTTGGGTGGCGGGGTGGAGATACGTCTGTAGGAAAGGAGGTGTGAGGTGCTTCTTCCTACACTAGCCTGCAAATCACCCTTGGGCAAGGTGTGGCACCTGCCTAGTTCTTTGATCAGGGTCACGTGAAGCCATGGGAGTTGGTGGTGGATAGTCATGTGAGCAGCTGGTGCAGATCATATGTCCTGGTTATGTAACCATTGATGCCAGGCACTCAGTCTCTGAAGAGTATTGATAATGGCTGGGGTCACCGGTCCTGTAAAGGCACTGCCCAGAAGAAGGCAATGGAAAACCACTTCTGTAGAAACATTTGCCAAGAATAATCATGGTCAGGGAAAGACTGTGATCGCCCATGTCATACAAAATGGTGCATAATGATGATGATGTATGTAATATAATTACTGTGTTTTTAATTTTGGTCCCCAAGGGATGTTATACAGTTCTTCTTACTGCCCATTACACCACTGACATCTAGGGCAGCAATGAAAGTCCTCCATCTCTGGCAGTGTTTAGGGCTTCCTTCATCATGTCAGTAGCTTTCTCTCAGTTTTCATTTCTGTCAATCCTGCAAGTCCCAGCTGAAGACTCGGGAATACCATCACGCTCCAATGTAGATGGATTCTTCATTGCTGTTTCTGTAACAATTTTGTTTTACCAGTCAGGGATGTTAGCCCTGAGTTGAACCCCTGACCCTGGAGGACTGGTGGACCACTCTTGGTCAGGCATCTACCCTTTGACCTGTTTGGAATGGGTGACTCTAGCCAACAAAGCTCTCTGGGTCATGGAGGCACACAAGTCTCCAAACCCAACAACAAGGTTGTGGTCCTCTTGGAGGAGGTGTTCAGTTCAATGACAATAAACTTGAACTTGAACATTTCTGACAAAGCCAGCACTTATGGTCCAAACCACACACAAAACAATGGAGGCACTCAGCAGGTCAGGCAGCATTTGTGGAGGGAATTGGACAATCGATGTTTAACTGTCGATAGAAGAAGTGTGCTGATAAAGGATTTTGGCTTGGAACATTGACTGCCCATTTCCCTCCATAGATGATGTCTGATCCACTGAGTTATAGAAACATAGAAAATAGGTGCAGGAGTAGGTCATTTGGCCCTTTGAGCCTGCACCACCATTCAGTACGATCATGGCTGATCATCCAACTCAGAACCCTGTACCTGCCCTCTCTCCATACCCCCTGACCCCTTTACCCACAAGGGCCATATCTAACTCCCTCTTAAATATAGCCAATGAACTGGCCTCAACTGTTTCCTGTGGTAGAGAATTCCACAGATCCACCACTCTCTGTGTGAAGAAGCTTTTCCTCATCTCGGTCCTAAAAGGCTTCCCCTTTATTCTCAAACTGTGACCCCTCATTCTGGACTTCCCCAACATCGGGAACAATCTTCCTGCATCTAGCCTGTCCAATTCCTTTAGAATTTTATACGTTTCAATAAGATCTCCCCTCAATCTTCTAAATTCCAGTGAGTATAAGCCTAGTCGATCCAGTTTTTCATCATATGAAGGTCCTGCCATCCCAGGAATCAATCTGGTGAACCTTCTTTATACTCCCTCTATGGCAAGAATGTCTTTCCTCAAATTAGGGGACCAAAACTGCACACAATACTCCAGGTGTGGTCTCACCAAGGCCTTGCACAACTGCAGTAGAACCTCCCTGCTCCTGTACTCGAATCCTTTTGCTATGAATGCCAGCATACCATTTGCCTTTTTCACCGCCTGCTGTACCTGCATGCCCACTTTCAATGATTGATGTACAATGACACCCAGGTCTCGTTGCGCCTCCCCTTTTCCTAATCGGCCACCATTCAGATAATAATCTGTTTTCCTGTTTTTACCACCAAAGTGGATAACCTCACATTTATCCATATTAAATTGCATCTGCCATGAATTTGCCCACTCACCTAACCCATCCAAGTCACTCTGCATCCTCTTAGCATCCTCCTCACAGCTAACACTGCCGCCCAGCTTCGTGTCATCCGCAAACTTGGAGATGCTGCTTTTAATTCCCTCGTCTAAGTCATTAATATATATTGTAAACAACTGGGGTCCCAGCACTGAGCCTTGCGGTACCCCACTAGTCACTGCAGCACTGAGCCTCGCGGTACCCCACTAGTCACTGCTTTGCAGTTCTTCCAGCAGTCTGTGCGTTTCTGCAGATTTCCAGCATCTACAGTCACTTCTGTCTCTACTTATGGCCCAAATCTAACACGCTTGTGAGATAGTGATGACAGAGAACTACAGCCTTAAACTTTGTGCAGTGCTCATGCTGAGAACTTTCCCAGAGTGTGCTGTACATTCTACTAAGAGCATCGTATTTTTAAATCAGACTGGTTTGCAGCTTAGAGGGGAATTTAGAAGTGGCTTTCTCGTAGACTCGTCTTCTGGGTAATACAGGTTGCAGGCTTAGGCACTGTGAGAAAAGCCCTGCCAAGGTGCAACAGGGCAGGAGATACAGGGGTCTTAGGTCACACACAATCAGCTTCAGGAACAGTTATTACCCTACCCTAGGGCCTACAACCATTACTGTCTCTGTAATCAGCGTGGATAACTCACTCACCTCAGTGCTGAACTGACTCCACAACCTATGGACTCACTTTGAAAGAATCTGCACCTCATGTTCTCAGTATTATTTTAGACACAAGAGCTACTGCAGATGCTGGAAATCTAGAGCAATACACACAATGTGCTGTCCGGCTGAAGGGTCTCAGCCCGAAACATTGGCAATTTATTCCCATTCATAGATTCTGAGCTCCTCCAGCACAATGTGTGCATTGCTCAGTATTATTAATTTATTTTTTAAATTTATTATTTGCATGATTGGTCCTCTTTTGCACATTGGATGCTTCTTGTATTTGTTAGGTACTTTGCATTCCTGGCTACATCTTGGAGAATCCAGAACTGAGTAACTCTGGCCTGCTTTCGTGGTTGTTGTACTATATATGGAAGGTCCAGTTAAAGTTTTGATCAGAATCACATCTATTGTCACTGACATCAGTCTTGAAATTTGTTGTTTTGTGACGGTAGTACAGTGCAAGCAGAACAAGTAACATAAGTTATAATAAAAAGATAATAATCCAACAGAGGAATAGCCAGATAGTGCTCATGGGTTCATAGACCATTCAGTAACCTGATGGCAGAGAGGAGGAAGCTCCTCCTAAAATGTTGATTTGTGGATCCTCAGACTCCTATACCTCCTCCCTGATGGTAGTAATGAGAAGAGGCCATGTCCCAGATGGCGAGGCTTCTTAATGAAGGATGCCGCCTTCTCGAGGCACTCTCTTTTGAAGATTTCCTCGATGGTGGGGAGGCTAGTGCTCATGATGCAGCAGCCTCAGTCTACAACACTTTGATCAATGGTAACCCTAAGGATTTGAGGTGTGGGATTCAGCAATGATGTTGATTATCAAGGGAGGGTGATAAAGCTCTTTCTTGTTGGCATAGATGTTATCTGAAAGTAAGTTGATGCTTATGCCACTGAATAATGCACCAAGGGGACAGACTGCTTCATTATTTAAGGAGATACTAAAACTTTGCAATGATCAGTAACCAGTCCTACATCAAACATTGGTTTTAATGTTCTCTCAGAAATAAAAGGGTAATGCATTACTGATCTGAATGCCTTAAAGGAAAATACATTTTGCATTCCTTTTGTAAAAACAAAAGAGCTTTGTGGTCAATGAAGTACTTTCAAGTACAGACCACAATTGAATATAGGAAATGCAGCAGTTAAATTGTACAAAAACGTCCACAAACAGAAAGATGATTAATGACTAGATACCCAGATATTAGTCACGATGATTGAAGGATGAATATTAGTAAGAGCATTGGGGAGAATTTCTGTGCTTTCCTTCTAAATGGTGCCAGGTTTAAAGTTATTGAGTGATGCGGCATAGAATCAGGCCCTTCAGCCCACCTAGTCCATGTTAACCATCAAAGCCCCATTTACAATAAATCTTATATTACTTCCATTTTTCTTCTCCCCACATTCTCACCAACTGTACCCATATTGGACTGTTAGGGCATATTCTGGAGTTAGGGTATATAGCAAATATTAATTTCACCAGCAACCAATCTTCAGCCATGAGCATGAATTGTAGATTGAATTTAATATGCAGTCCTGAACAATGCTTTCCTATAGCTGTGGGCTGGAGTTGATTGCAAACCGGACGATGCTGATTAACATTCATTTTGGGTGTCTGGAGTGTGTGTGTGAAAACTATACGTAATTCAAAGGAAGCATTATAGATACATTGTAACTATAGAATTGTCCTGATGTTACCTTTGATCTTTAGCGTATCAAAATGCTATGTAATATTGAGTCAGGAGGCCTCTTCCACCGAGAGTGTTGATCGTTTTTGTGGAACAAAACACTTCTCCATATCCACTAGCTTCAGTTTCTCTCCGGTGACTTTGTTCATGTTACAACAGGATCACTGAGAGCAATTTACCTTTGCTAGTTAACCTATCAACTTGCATGTCTTTGAGATACGAGAGGAAACTGGCACTCATAGAAACATAGAAAACCTACAGCACAATATAGGTCCCTCAGCTCACAAAGCTGTGCCGAACATGTCCTTACCTGAGAAATTACCTAGGGTTACCCATAGCCTTCTATTTTTCTGAGCTCCATATACCTGTCCAGGAGTCTCTTAAAAGACCCTATCGTATCCGCCTGCACCACTGTCGCCGGCAGCCCACTCCATGCACTCATCACTCTCTGCGTAAAAAACTTACTCCTGATATCTCCTCTGTACCTACTTCCAAGCACCTTAAAACTGTGCCCTCTCGTGCTAACCATTTCAGCCCTGGGAAAAAGCCTCTGACTATCCACACGATCAATGCCTCTCATCATCTTATACACCTCTATCAGATCACCTCTCACCCTCCGTCACTCCAAGGAAAAAAGGCAGAGTTCATTCAACCTATTCTCGTAAGGCATGCTCCCCAATCCAGGCAACATCCTTGTAAATCTCCTCTGCACCCTTTCTATGGTTTCCAAATCCTTCCTATAGCGAGGCGACCAGAACTGAGCACAGTACTCCAAGTGGCGTCTGACCAGGGTCCTATATAGCTCCTGGAAGAGACCCACACAGTCATAGGGAGAACATGCTAACACTTCACAGACAGCAGTCAAAGTCAGGATTGAACCAAAGTCTCCAAAACTGTGAGGGCAGCAGCACTATAGCTGTCCACTATTGCAGAGAATGTACTTGGGGAAATAAAAATAGGATTTTGCTTAATGTCTTAGCTGTAAAATAACACCTACAACAACACAACACCTTGGAGGTGATAAGACTTTTTGTGTCTTGATGAGAGAGCAGTCACAGATGTTAGTTTTAATCTGTCTATCAGAATGTCTAACGACAATGGTTGCCTTTAAGAACTACACTTGGAATATGTGATATGCTGTTCACTTGAGGGGGAAAATGGTAGTTTTAACACACAAAGAAGGGACCGTTAATTGCATTACACCCTCCTGGTACTGGTTTACCTTGTACTACCTCAATTCACTGGGTAATGATTTGATCGAACAAGTTTTTCACTGTATTTGTGACAATAAGAAACCAATTCCAATTCTAAACAAGTGTTTTAATGTGCTATACATATGACCACCCTGCTGATTACATAGTCCTGTTTGAAATTGTACTGATATTTGGTATCTTCATGATAGAGTGGACAGGGGTTTTGACATTTCATTCAAAAGACAACCTCCTTGAATAAGAAGGCACAGCAGCACCTCCGCTTCCTGAGGAAATTGAGGCAAGCACGCCCACCCTCCAACTTAAATAAATTTTACAGGAGCACCATTGGGAGCGTACTGACAAGCTGTGTCTCCATCTGGTATGGGAGCAGCAGAACATCGGACCAGAAGTCCCTACAAAGGACTGTGAGAATGGTCAAGAGGATCATAGGGGTCTCCCTACCTTCCATTGAGGACATTTATCAGGAGCCTGCCTATGCAGGGCCCTTAGTATCATTAAGGATTCCACCCATCCATCCAGCATCCTCTTTGTCTTTCTACCATCAAGCAGGAGACTCCGATGCATAGAGACAAGAACGGTCAGGATGGGAAACTTCTTCCCCTCAGGCCATTAGGCTTCTGAACTCCCTCCCACAACACCTTTGAAGTGTCACTGGTCAATTTGTCCTGAAACCTACAATATTTAATTTATGCACTTTACTTTGTTTATTTATGTGTTGTTTATTAATAGATTTAATTCTTACTTTCCTTAGATATTGTGTGTTATGTGTACTACCATGCTTTACACCCTGGTCTGGAGAAGATTAGTCTCATTTGATGGTATACATGTATGCAGTAATAGTTAAATAATAATGAACTTGATTTGAACTCGACATTGCAGAATTCCAATGCTTTTGTATCTACCTGAGAGTATGGAAGGGCTTTAACATCTTTAGAAGATGGCAACTCTGATTAATGACACTGTTCCTGGACAACTGGAAAACTTTGAGTCCATCTAAGAGAACAACACTCAGTACATCAAGAAACCAACCTCTCCTCCAGGGACTTTATCTATACTTCTCCCTTCCTCAGGAAAACAGCCGGCATAATCAGAGACCCCACATACCCTAGACATTCTCTCTTCTCCCATCTACCATCGGTCAGAAGATACAAATGCTTGAAAGTATGCGCCACCATGCTCAAGGACGGCCTCTACCTTGCCGTTACAAGGCTATTGAATACTTTCCTGGTACAATAAGATGGATTCTTGACCTCACAATCTACCTCATTAAGCTCTTATACCTTATTGTTTACCTGCAGTACGTTTTCTCTGTAACTGCTGCAATTTATTCTGTATTCTGTTATTATTTTACCTTGTACAACAACAAAGCACTGTATAATCATCTGATCTGTATAAATTGTATGCAATACAAGATTTTCATTGTATCTCAGTACATCTGACAATTATAAACCAATGGCAGGAGAGTGGTGAATTTATAAATATCCTTGGTGGAAAGTTGGCTTCACTGACCCTTGTGACACCTCCTGGACATCGTGGTGGAATTCCTCATTATTTTTCCCGCACCCCCATTCACAGGCTGGAGTTTCCTTGAACCTGTGGGGTGGGAACAACTTGAATCCCAACCGCTTGAGGAAAGTTGGGAGGGACTGGCCCGTGGGCTCTTGCTGTGCAGGCGGTAGGAGGTGGGGCAGACACGGGGATCGGGAGGGAGGAGGCTGCTTTAAGTCAGAGGACGCGGGGCTGGCGAGTGACCGAGGAGTTAGTGACCGACAGAGTGAGTGAGAATCACCCCCCTACCCTCCCCGCGCTCTCCCTCCGCCGGGTCGATGTCACGCTCCTCCTCTCTCCGCCGCCGCGCCGTGCCCCGCCCCGCCCCGCCGCCCGCGCTCCCCTCCCCACCCCTCGCTCCCTCGGCTGAGCCCCGGCGCACGGCTCCACGCCAGCCCGAGGCTCGGGCCGCGGCGGCAGGCCCCGGCCTCTGATTTCTCTTTAAACCACCACCCTCCTCCCCTCACCCCCTCGCTTTGTTTCGGCAAATTGCAATAAAGTCGGGCGGCGGGTGGCCATGAAAAGCTGCTTCTGTGTCAGACGGAGGGACGAGCTGCCGCAGCTAACAGTTAAGTCTGTAATTATTGTTGTTAGTAGATCTTAAATGTGGGGACGAAAAGAAAACCTTCCCTAGGCTAATGGTGAAGAGGTTCATAAATTAAATATTATCTCTGTGTGTGTGATGCAGATTAATGCCCGGCCTTTGGGTATCAGGTAGGCTCAGTCTCACCCAGTCCTGGCACTGTATTTAATCCTTCTCCCATTGTGTCTCCCACTTACAATAAGAAGCATTTAATGTACTGCCATCACACTATATTGTGTCTATTACATTGACAACCTGACCAGACCCAGATATGCAGTTTTATTCTAACTAAATACAGTAATTTTTGTTTCACTGAAAGCTCAGATCCATTGGAAATGGATCCCCAATTGAGATTTTGCGCTATGCTTATCTTTTCGGCTTCATGTAGTGGAAGGGAAGAATGATTATTGTTGAAATAGAATTGAAATGGCACTGAAGCCCATGCCTGCTCTCCTGTAGAGCAAACCCATCCATTCCATTTCTCTCATCCCGTCCTCTTAGACTTGCAAATTCTAATACCTATCCAATTCTCTTGGAAATCTAGATAGATCCTTGTTTTCACAATTCAATGATAGTGAGCGGCAGCTGGTTGGGTAAAAAGTTTTCCCAGGTATATGTCTGTGTCCTCTGCTAATCTCTTTTAATCTATGCCCCTGGTATTTGGGTGATCTGCTAATGGGATGAGCTTTTCTGCATACCTGTCATGATCTTATACACCTATCAAATATCCTATTGACCTACTCTGGACCCAGGAGAACAATGCTGACTGGTTTAGCGCAGCTGAAATCGTTCAGATCTAGAAGTTAACTTAAACATTACGCGTGACACTTTTAGGGTTTTCTCCCTGGAGTGGAAAAAAAAGCTAAATTTGCTTTGGGGAAAATGTTGGGTATTCAGTATTTTGTGAGTTTGTTATTTTTTGCAGGCTGTAGTATAGTTTTTGTGATGGAATCATGCAATTCTTTCATCTGTACAAATTTGCTTGTTTTTGGTTTATAAGTAACTTGATTTTGCTTACACAGATACCTTGTGGTTAAATATTGACTGATCATGATAATATTTTGTGTATATAGAATCTGACTGTTTGCTTTGGTGTGTGCTGTCACCGTTCGAAAATACTTGATACTTTTCACCTTTACTTGTTTATTTAGCCAATCAACGCAGAATAGGCCCTTCCGGCTCTTTGAGCCATGTTGCCCAGCATCCCCGCAACCCTGATTAACCTTAACCTAATCACAGGACAATTTACAATGACAGATTACATCTTTGGACTGTGGGAGGAAATGGTGGTGCCTCGGGAAAACCCACAGGGAGTACGTACAGAGACCTTACAGAATGGTGCCGGAATTGAACTCTGGATTACCCCGGGACTGTAATAGAGTTGCTACCATGGCAACTAGTTTGATATCATGCAACGTTTTTGGTGTTCAGTAATAAAAATTCAAAATTCAGGAAATACTGCGTGAAATATTTTAATCACTGCTTGGTAGACTGTTAATTTGACTCAAGAAGGGTCTTCGCCCGAAATATCGACAGCTTACGCTTGTCCAGGGACGCTGACTGACCTGCTGAGTTCCTCCAGCATTTTGTGTGTGTGTGTGTGTTGCTTCAATTCCTGCCGCTGTCTGTAAGAAGTTTGTACATCTTCCCCCATGACTCAGTGGGTCCTCCGGTTTCCTCCCACATTCCAGAGATGTACAGGTTAGTAGGTTAATTGGTCACATGGGTGTCATGGACTTGCTGGGCCGGAAGGACCTGCTACTGTGTTGTATCTCTAAATAAAATTAAAAATAGTTTTTCTTTCCATAGGTGCTGTTTGACCAACTGTTTACAATTGCTTTATACAAATTCTCAGAATTTACAGTATTCGCCTTCTAAACCAGGGGTCCCCTACCTTTTTTTTGCACCGCGGACCGGTTTATTATTGACAATATTCTTGCGGACTGGTTGACCCCGGGGTGGGGGAGTAGGGTTGCCAACAGACAAGAATAGCAGTCAAATACGTTGTGTTTACCCCAAGAAAGACTACCATAACCATGAAGTCTTGCGCAGGCACCTGTGTGCGCGTGCATGACTTGCGAATTTTTTTCTACAAATCGTTTTTGGGGATTCTGTATGGGAGGGGTATTAATCACAAGGGGAATATAGGTGATAAGTGGCTAATACACTCAATTTTGTTTCTAAAAGGGTTTACCTAATGCATTTAATATTAAACACATCACGTATTTTCCTTGCATGAATATAGTGATAAGTCAATTAACAGGGGAGGACAAGGGATCTTGAAGTAAGTGGTGAATGAACTTCCAGCAGAAGTGGTAGAGGCAGGTTGGATTTTATCATTTAAAGGAAAATTGGATAGGTTTATGGACAGGAAAGGAATGGAGGGTTATGGGCTGAGTGCAGGTCGGTGGGACTAGGTGAGAGTAGTGTTAGGCACGGACTAGAAGGGCAGAGATGGCCTGTTTCCGTGCTGTAATTGTTGTATGGTTATATAAATCACTTATAAGTCAATAGCCCCATAACATTTTAAGTAACGTGTGGATATTAAACACACAACGCACATTTTCGCCATATGAACATATAAAATCTTTGCCACACACCAATATCGCTGAATCAGTGGGAGCCCTGGGCTTGTTTCCCTACAACAAGACAGTGCCATCGAGGGGTGATGGGAGACAGCAATACTTGAAGGGGATGTCTTGTGTCCAGTCTATTCTGCAATTTAGTTTTCGTTGCATTCATTGCACAGATATGTTGGAAATGGAAGCAATGTTTTCAGTGCTTTCATGGCTATCTCAGGATATTCAGCCTTGACTTTGATCCAGAATGCCAGCAGAGACGTTATGTCAAACATACTTTTCAGCCTGCCGTCATTTGCAAGCTCGAGGAGTTGATCTTCTTCCCGCGCTGACATGGATGACGCGTGCTTAATGACCTTGCGTGTGTTCAAGTTCAACAGTGGGCGTGACAGGGAATGAGGAAGGGTGCAGCTGACTCATATCACCAATCATATCATACTTTTCAGCCCGCCGTCATTTGCAAGCTGGAGGAGTTGATCTTCTTCCTGCGCTGACATGGATGACGTGTGCGTAATGACCTCGCGTGTGTTCAAGTTCAACAGTGGGCGTGACAGGGAATGAGGAAGGGTGCAGCTGACCCATATCGCCAAATCATATCGTTTCCTCGCGGCCTGGTAGCACATGCTTTGTGGCCTGGTACTGGCCCGCGGCCCGGTGGTTGGGGACCACTGTTCTAAACAACCCCATCTTCTTATTCTGGCTCCTTTTCTTTCCATTCATGAAGAAGGATCTTGGCCTGGATGTTGACTGTTTATTCCTCTCCGTAGATGCTGTCCGGTCTGCTGAGTTCCTCCAGCATTGTGTGCATGTCATTCTCCTTTTATGTTTCGTCTGGAAGCGCTTCACATTGAAATCTTCTGTGGTCCTCAGGGTGGTAGAGGCAGAGACTCCTGGAACATCTTAAAGAAAGACGAGCACTTGAATTATTAAGATACAGAAAGGTGTGGATAAAGTTTTGGGATAAATATAGATGAGTGGCAGGATGGAGATACATCCCTACCAAAGGTGGTGTAAGGTGTTCCTTCCTTCCACTAGCCTGCAGTCACCCTTGGCACCTGCTTAGCCCCCCTCTGCTCAGGGTCATGTGAGGCCATGGGAGCAGGTGCTAGATGGTCGTATGAGCGCTGGAGCATATCACAAGTCCTGGTTACGCGACCAGTGATTCCAGGCAGACAATCTCTGAAGAGTAACACACACAAAATGCTGGAAGAACTCAGCAGGTCAGGCAGCATCCATGGAAATGAACAAACAGTCGACATTTTGGGCTGAGATACTTCTCCTGGACTCAAAATGAAGGGGAAGAGGCCGGAATAAAAAGGAGGGTGGAGGGGAAGGAGTCTAGCTGGAAGGCGAGTGGGTAGGAAAAGTAAAGGGCTGGAGAAGAAGGATAATGGCTGTGGTCACCTGTCTTCTAAAGACACTGCTCAGAAGAAGGTGATGGCAAGCCACTTCTGTAGAAAAATTTGCCAAGAACTATCATGGTCAAAAAGACTAAGATTGCCCGCGTTTTTCGACACAAGACATGATGATGATAGATGAGTTCTTGATAGATGGCATTGGTGTGGTGGGTTGAAGGGCCTCCTGTGCTATATGATTTGCTTTAGTTAAGATTTTGACTCAAAAATTTTTGGGACAGAGTACATGTTCAATTCATTGGTTACTATAAGCTAATATAGTAAAATGCAATGATTGGGACCAGAGTAATCTCCTTTACTCTCTTCGTTTTACTTCTAAACGTCTCTGACTTTTGCCGGAAGATGTTCAGTGAGCTTTGGCTTTTTTTTTGTCTTTCATCAATCACTATTCTTAAAGCATGAACTTGGGCAAGGAATAGATTAGCTTCATTTGTCAAATGTACATCAAAACAGTGAAATGCTTCCACTCTATCTGCCAAAAGCTATTTTAGAGAACAGTTGAGGCCCAACCGCATTGCTGTATGAAATTGCAAATTTCTACGGATGTACTGTGGAGAGCATCCTAACTGGTTGCATCGCCGTCTGGCCACTGCACAGGATCAGAAAATACTGCAGAGAGTCATAAACTCCTCCAACTCTGTCATGAGCACTATCCTTCTTGCCATCAAGGGCATCTTAAAAAGGCGATGCCTCAATTGAATGGCATCCATGAATAAGTGTCTCCATCAAGGAGGAGGTGCAGGAGCCTGACGACTCAATGCTTCAGAGTCAGCTTGCTCCCCTCTGCCATCACATTTCTGTAAGGACAGGTAGCTTCATCGGGGGACTGCTTCGTCAAGCACATCCACACCATCTGCCACAAGCAGGACTTCTGGTGGCCAAACATTTTTTAATTTTGCTTCCTGTTCTTGTTCTGACATGTCGACCCATGGCCGCCTCTTGTGCCAAAATGAGGCCACCCTTGGGGTGGAAGAGCCAACACCTTATATTCTGTCTGGGTGACCTCCAACCTGATGGCATGCATATTAATTTCACCTTCCGGAGAGCAAACATCTCCTCCTCCCCCCTCCAATTCCTCTATTCCCCTTTCTAGCCGTTCACTTCTCACTTTCCTATTACTTCTGAGTCCCCCCCCACCCATCCCCTTCCCTTCCTCCTATTGTCCACTCTCCAGCATCTTACCTTTTTCACCCACCTGGCTTCACCTATCACCTCAGCTTACCTATTCTCCTCCTCCCTCTTCGTTATTCAGGCATCATCCCCCTTTCCTTCTCAATCATGAAGAAGGGTCTCAGCTTGAAACACCTCTTTTCCATGGATGCTGCCTGACCTGCCAGTTCTTCCTGCATTTTGTGTGTGTTGCTTTGGATTTCCAGCATCTCAGAATTTCTTGTGTTTGTAACATTATGTTGCCTTTTGTTTAGGTCTCTTTATGCACTGCTTAATTTAGTTACATACACAAACAACAAATTTCACGACGTATGCCAGTGATATTAAACCTGATTTTGATTCTCGAGTTCTGTCTTATCTTTTGTCTACTAGAGAGATGCCACCGTAAAATGTCTCCATTAAATTATGAAATCTATTAGTTTGATGAGCAACATTGGCTTCTCTTCCACATCAGCACTCCCTAGTATGAAGTCCTTTTCAGACCCGGTTCACATTAATGGGCACTAAGCATCTTTCAGTACTTGGTTATCTTGCTGAATGCCAGTTCTGAGCTTTGTTGGTGGGGCTAGAGGTTGCCACATGGATTGAAGAAACTATTTGAGAATGTTCTCAAAGCCTCCTTAGAAAATGTGCAATGACACATTGGAAATCTCTAGTTTGTGGTTGGTCAGAGTGGGGAAGGAACATTTGGTTTGGCATTAAGAACCGTAGAAATTTAAGAAAGAAAGATCATGAAGGATCCCACCCACCCTGGTCATGAACTGTTTGTCCCACTCCCATCAGGGAGGAGGCTATGTAGCATCCACATCAGGACTACCAGACTCAAAAGCAGTTACTTTCTCCAAGCAGTAAGACTGATTAACACCTCCACCCACCAACCCATCCCTACTGCCACTGCTTTATCATTTCTTATCAATCACTTTGTGCCCTGTGTCTAGTGTCACTTTATGGACATACAATCAATCTATCAATATAAGCTATCTCAGTGGTTTATTTTTGTGCTGATCTTGGAGTAGGTTAAAAAGTTGGCATAACTGAGCTAGGGCCTTAGCTATACTGTACTGGTCTATGTTATATGTAATCTTGTCCGTTCTTTGGGAGCACACACAAAATTCAGCATTCGTGATAGAAGTAGTGCACTGCCTCCCAAACTGCCCATCCCCTCAAGCACTACCAGCCCCAGCTATTGTCGAGTCTGTGCACCCACATCAGTCACCGTAGAACCCACAGAACTGCAGCAGTTCAAATCATCTTCAAAGCAGAGGGATTATCTTGGTCTGTCCTGTGTTTTGTGATATCACACCAGAGGAATAATGTATCATTTCTTAATGCATGCATTACTAAATGACAGTAAAAAGAGGACTGCGTGTCCTCATAATCTAATCTAATTATCCAAAGAGAAGATTGGGTGCATTGCATAAGATAGTTGATGTGATAATACAGGGGAGATTGTGGAGGAGATTATTATTAACTGGATTGTAGGTATGTGGAAGTGAAGTGCCTTTGAAAAGGTGATGGCAAGTTGTTGCTTTCGCTGAACTGCTTCCTGTGGAGGAGCTTCTGTTGTGCTGTTGGGGATGGAGTTGCAAGACAGACCAAGTGATGAAAGATCATGCAACACTTAGAGGGAACCTGTAGTTGGCGGCCTTCCTATGTGCCTGCTGCCCTAGTTTTTATCATTGGGCCAGCCTTCAAGGATAATTACAGGTGGCACACATTGCGTACATGCTGCATTGGTGGTGGCTGGACTGTAGGCTTAGGGTGATGGACTGGATTCTTCATAGTCAAGGAGCTGTGGTGAGCTGGAAGATACTAAGCTGGTTGAACACAAAAAGAAGCACTGGAGGAACTCAGTGGGTCAAGCATGGATGGATAGTCAACGCTTTGGGTCAAGACCTTTCATCTGGACTTTCAGTCTTGACCCGAAACATTTCCTTCCACAGAGGCTGCCTGACCTATTAAGTTCCTCCGGCCTTTTTTTTTGTGTTGCTGGAGATTTCAGCACCTGCGACCTCTTTTGTTCATTATGCTGGTTGAGTGTTATTGGAGCTGCACTCATCCATTCATATAGGGACTATTCCACCTTACTCCTGAGTTGAGAGGATGTCATCAGCATTGGGGAACTTTAGTTAGACATAAGACCATAGTCTTAGGAGCCGAATTAGATCATTTGGTCCAGCTCACCTGGGATTGTTTTCTTTGGAGAAACTAAGGGGTTTTAATTGACTTGCATAACATTAAGATCCTTTCACAGAGTAACCAGAAGAGATAAATTTTTTTTCGGCAAAAGGATCAGTAACTAGTGAAGATGGATTTAAGGTAATTGATTGAAGGATTAGAGCAAAGTTAAAGATTAGTTTTCTCCTGCCGAGAGTGGTCAGGGTTTGGACTACAACCTTTGCACTATTCTGTTGTTTTCATGCTCATCACTGTATTGATTATTACCATGCATACTGTTTACTCTGTGGGCAAGGGATTTCAGTGCACCCTGCTGGATGTGACAGTAAACTAATCTGAATATGCTGCCTGAAATATAGAAATCCGGAATGTATTCAAAATGTGCCTGAATGAGCAATTATTTACTAAGCAATGGTTTATAAGCCCCCTTGTCAATGATTAGCAGGTGTACAGTGGCCTGGTTGCATCGCCACCTGAAATGAAAACACCAATGCCCTTGAACAGAGATTCCTACAAAAAGTAGTGGATATGGCCCAGTCCATCAATGGTAAAGCCCTCCCCACCATTGAGCACATCTACACTGAGCTGTTCCACAGGAAAGCAGCATCCATCATCAAGGACCCCAATCTCCCAGGCCACGCTCTCATTTTACTGCTGCCATCAGGTCCCACACCACCAGGTTCAGGAACAGTTATTATCTCTCAACCATCAGGCCCTTGAACCAAAGGGGTTAACTTCAATCAGCTTCACCCACCCCTACACTGAACTGCTCCCACCTATGGACTCGCTTTCAAAGACTCTTCATCTCATGTTCTTGATATTTATTGCTTTATTATTATTAATTTTGTATTTGCACAGTTTGTTGCCTTTTGCATGCTGGTTGCTTGTCTGTCTTGTTGGGTGTGGTCCTTCACAGAATCTATCATGTTCCTTGGATTTACTTTGGCTGATTGCAAGTGGCACGCTGGCGTAGTGGTTAGCACAGCCCTTCAGCCCTTTACAGCAGGGGTCCCCAACCTTTTTTGCACTGCGGACCGGTTTAATATTGACAATATTCTTGCGGACCAGCCGACCCGGGGGGGGGGGGTGGGGGGAGGGGAGGGTTGCCAACGGACAAGAGTAGCAGTCAAATTGTCGTCGTCATACTTTATTGATCCCCGGGGAAATTGGTTTTAAATAGTAATATGTAAATTATGCCAGTACATTATGAAATAAGTCCAGGACCAGCCTATCAGCTCAGGGTGTCTGACCCTCCAAGGGAGGAGTTGTAAAGTTTGATGGCCACAGGCAGGAATGACTTCCGGGAGGTGGGGTGGTGTTAGCCACGACCGGAATATAGATGATAAGTAGCTAATACACTCAATTTCGTTTCTAAAAGGGTTTATCTAACAAATTTAATATTAAACACACAGCGCATATTTTCCTCGCATGAATATAGTGATAGGTCAATTATCAGGGGAGGACAGGGGAGCTTGAAGTAAGTGTTGAATGAACTTTCAGCAGAAGTGGTAGAGGCAGGTTCGATATTATCATTTAAATAAAAATTGGATAGGTATATGGACAGGAGAGGAATGGAGGGTTATGGGCTGAGTGCAGGTTGGTGGGACTAGGTGAGAGTAGCGTTCGGCACGGACTGGAGGGCAGAGATGGCCTGTTTCTGTGCTGTAATTGTTATACGGTTATATAACTCACTTAGAAGTCAATAACATCATAACATTTTAAGTAATGTTTGGATATTAAACACACAGCACATATTTTCCCCGTATGAACATATAAAATCATTGCAACGCACCAATATCGCTGAATCAGTGGGAGCCCCGGGCTTGTTTTCCTGCAACAAGACGGTCCTATCGAGGGGAGATGGGAGACAGCGATACTCGATGAGGGTTCCTTATGTCCAGTCTATTCCACAGTTTAGTTTTTGTTGCATTCATTGCAGAGATATGTTGGAAATGGAAGCAACGTTTTCAGTGCTTTCGTGGCTATCTCAGGATATTTAGCCTTGACTTTGATCCAGAATGCCAGCAGCAATATTATGTCAAACATACTTTTCAGCCCTCCGTCATCTGCAAGCTCCGGGAGTTGATCTTCTTCCCGCTCTGACAAGGATGACGCCTGGGTAATGACCTTGCATGCGTTCAAGCTCAACAGAGGGTGTGACAGGGAATGAGGAAAGGTGCAGCTGACTCTCATATCGTTTCCTCGCGGCCCGGTAGCACATGCTTTGCGGCCCGGTGGTTGGGGACCGCTGCTTTACAGTATCACTGACCCAGGTTCAGTTCCTGTTGTCTGTAACGAGTTTGTACGTTCTCTTCATGACCCCAAGGGTATCCTCAACAATCCAAGATGTATCAGTTGGTAGGTTAATGGGTCATTGTAAATAGCCCTGTGATTAGGCTAGGGTTAAATTTGGGGGGGGGGCGCGGTTTAAAAGGCCAAAAGGGTTTGTTCCACCATATAGCTCAATAAATAAATAAAAACAAATCTCAGGGTTGAGTGTAGTGACATATGTATTTTGATAATAAGTTTACTTTGGAGGATCTCCTTTTGTTTCACAGAGTCAGTGTTTCTGGTGGCATGTTAATAGCCTACCAATTGTTCTGAAAGGCTGGTAAATGTGGTGGTTAGTTTTTACAATTGAGTGATTTACTGGGTCAGAGTACATTAGAAGTAATTTTATCCATTATTTCTCAAAATGGTTTCACGATCATTTTGTTTCGGTGGCGCTGACCCACATTACTAGATTTTATTTTCAAAATTAATTTCCTCAAAGTGCCATTTTGCTAATGACATCTGAGTATTAGTTTGGCATCGTGATCAGTTCAAAGCAAAATAGATTTTATTGAATATTTCTTGCTGGTATTCAATGTGTGTTAATGAAGGTTTGAACCTTAGAAACGACTGGATTAGAGGGAGTTACTTCACAGTTTATGTCAAGACACTGTTTTATGCATCTCACTTTGTGCTGCTGCTTTCAAAGTGGCATGTATCATGACAGAAATCTTGATTTAGAAATATGTTGTTTGCAGACTGATAGAGGTATACAAAACTACGATGGGTATAGATGGGGTAAATGCAAGCAAGCTTTTTCCACTGAGGTTGGGTGGACTGACAACCAGAGGTCATAGATTAAGGGTGAAAGGTGCAAAGTTTAAGGGGAACTTGAGGAGAAACTTCTTCACTCGAGGGTCATGAAGGTGTGGAACAAGCTGCCAGCACGAGTAGTGTATGTGAGCTCGATTGTAACATTTAAGGGAAGTTTGGATAGGTACATGGGAGGAAAGGTGTATAAAGGGGCTTTGGTCCTGGTGCAGGAACAATGGGAGTAGGCAGTTTAAATGGTTTCATCATGAACTAGATGGTCCAAAGAGCCTATTCCTGTGCTGTACTTCTCTATGAGTATTAAGCTCAAAATTTTCCGTGGTCTTGCCTAATTGATCTCTGAAATCTCCCACTCATTTCAATGAGATATCTGCATTCCTTTAATTGTGACCTCCTGAACATCTCCAGATTTAACAACAGTACCATTGATATCTTCCCTTTGCATTTTAGTCATAGTCATACTTTATTGATCCCCGGGGAAATTGGTTTTTGTTACAGTTTCTCCATAAATAATAAATAGTAATAGAACCATAAATAGTTAAATAGTAATATGTAAATTATGCCAGTAAATTATGAAATAAGTCCAGGACCAGCCTATTGGCTCAGGATGTCTGACCCTCCAAGGGAGGAGTTGTAAAGTGTGATGGCCACAGGCAGGAATGACTTCCTATGACGCTCTGTGTTGCATCTCGGAGGAATGTGTCTCTGGCTGAATGTACTCCTGTGCCCACCCAATACATTATGTAGTGGATGGGAGACATTGACCAAGATGGCATGCAACTTAGACAGCATCCTCTTTTCAGACACCACCGTGAGAGAGTCCAGTTCCATCCCCACAATATCACTGGCCTTACGAATGAGTTTGTTGATTCTGTTGGTGTCTGCTATCCTCAGCCTGCTGCCCCAGCACACAACAGCAAACATGATAGCACTGGCCACCACAGACTCGTAGAACATCCTCAGCATCGTCCGGCAGATGTTAAAGGACCTCAGTCTCCTCAGGAAATAGAGATGGCTCTGACCCTTCTTGTAGACAGCCTCAGTGTTCTTTGACCAGTCCAGTTTATTGTCAATTCGTATCCCCAGGTATTTGTAATCCTCCACCATGTCCACACTGACCCCCTGGATGGAAATAGGGGTCACTGGTACTTTAGCTCTCCTCAGGTCTACCACCAGCTCCTTAGTCTTTTTCACATTAAGCTGCAGATAATTCTGCTCACACCATGTGACAAAGTTTCCTGCCGTAGCCCTGTACTCAGCCTCATCTCCCTTGCCGATGCATCCAACTATGGCAGAATCATCTGAAAACTTCTGAAGATGACAAGACTCTGTGCAGTAGTTGAAGTCCGAGGTGTAAATGGTGAAGAGAAAGGGAGACATGGGAGATTTTCCCCAGCATTCCCATCCCTCTCCAAGTACACCTGCAAAAGACTGCTAAATCTCTACAAAAAGCTTTTGGTCATCTGTTTGAATAATTTCTAACATGACTCTGAGTCTATTTTTGTTTGATGTCACACCTGTAAAGAGCCATGGGGTGCCTTGCTAAAAATGGATGCAGCTTCTTCTGGAACACTTTTGTGCAGGTGTGGCAATAAAATTTTACATTATTTTTTGATGTATACACTCAGCAGCCACTTTATTAGCTACCTTCTGTCTTAATAAATTGGCCACTGAATGTATGTTCGTGATCTTCTGCTGCTATAGCCTATCCATGCTTCAACATCTTCTGCAACCAGAGATGCTCTTCTGTTCACCACTGTTGTAACATGTAGCTGTGTGAGTCACTGTCACCTTCCTTTCGGCTTGAGCCACTCTGGTCATTCTCGTCTGACCTTTCCCATTCATCATCATCAACATCTTCATCATTATATGGTCTTCAAGGTGGTGACCCAGCCATTATCAATTCTGTTCAGAGATTGCCTGCCTGGCATCAGTGGTTGCATAATCAGGGCTTGTGATCTGCACCAGCTGCTCATCCGACCATCCACCACCTGCTCCCTTGGCTTCACGTGACCCTGATCCAGTGGGTGAGGGGGGGGGGCTGCTAAGCCAGTGCCACACTTTGCCCAAGGCTGATCTGCAGTCTTTAGCGGAGGAAAGGAGCACCTTACACCTCCTTTGATAGAGACGTATCTCCACCCCACCACCCATCTCTCTCAATAACAAGGCCTTTTCTCCCACAGATTGGGGCTCACTGGATATTTTTTGTTTTTTTTGCACCATTCTCTGTAAACACTAGACACTGCATGAAAATCCCAGGAGATCAGCAAGCCACAGTCATTCCATGGTCAAAGTCACTTGGATCACATTTCTTCCCCATTCTGATGTTTAGTCTGAACAACAACTGAATCTCATGACCATGTCTGTGTGCTTTTAGGCATTGGGTTGCTGTCAAGTGATTGGCTGATTTAGATATTTGTATTAATGAACAGATGTACCTAATAAAGTGGCTGTTTGGACAATTTTAAATAGACAGTTATGCAATATACTTCTATCACATTTGCTGCATTTCCAGTCTATTAGTAGTTGTAGTTCATTGCTTGTTTCTTGTAGGCATTATTCAAAGGTGGTGTACTATTTTTCTACTCTACCTCCAATATGGAGAATTGTACTAAATTATTCTAGTTTTCTCTTCATTTCCACTTCACTGAATAATGAATGGCTTTTAAAGTTCTGTGTGAAAAATCCTGCTTTTAGATTTATCATTTGTGGGATAAATAGGCCTGATGTATTTGCACTGTGGCATTGCAAGCCCAGTATATTGCAACGAATTTGTAGAGCTTTCCAAAACACCAGTGCCATTATGACTTGTGCAGGATCACAGAAAATATGTTTTCCATTTCCAGCTGAGAATTGTCTTTAAAGTCCACATATGTTGTGTGAACATAAGAAACAGAAGCAGGTGTTGACCATTCCAACACTCATGCCTGCCCTGTTGTTTAGTAAATCAGAGCTGATCTTTTACCGGACTTCTACTTTCGTGAGCACTTAATTCCCTTGATGGATTTTGGGAATTAATCTCATGAACATACTCTGTCACTGAGCCTCCATAATCAATTTAGAGCGCAGAGCAGTACAATGCGTGAACAGACCCTTCAGCCCATAATGTCTGTGCTATGCACGATGCCAAATTAAACTAAATTTCTTCTGTCTGCACATGATTCACAACCCTCTTTCTTATTCATGTGTCTATCTCAAAAATCATCATTATGTGCCATGTTGTATGACGTGGGCAATAATCGTCTCATGACCACGATTGTTCTTTGCAAATTTTTCTGCAGAAGTGGATTACCATTATCTTCTGTGCAGTGTACTGGTGACCACAGCCAGTATCAATATTCTTCAGAAATTGTCTGCCTGGTGTCAGTGTTTGCATAACCAGGACTTGATATGCACCAACTGTTCATACGAGCATCCACTACCTGCCCGATGATTTCACTTGTCCCTGATCGTGGGGCTAAGCAGGTGCTACACCTTGTCCAAGGGTGACCTGCAGGCTAGCAGAGGAAAGGTGTGCCTTTCATCTCCTTTGACAGAGACGTACCTCTAGCCCACCACCTATGTGCTTATCTAGAATTCTCTTAAACACTACTATCATATCTTCTTAACACTCATAAAATACTGGAGGAACTCAGCAGGTTAGGTAACATCTAGAGAAAAGAATAAAGGTCTTTTACAATAGACAATAGGTACAGAAGTAGACCATTCGGCCCTTCGAGCCTTGGGCCAAGACCTTTAATTCGGACATCATAATCATTTCTACACTATGCCTGACAGCATATTCAAGGCACCTACTACTGCCCGTATAAAATAAAAGTTGCCCTGCACTTCTCCCTTTATATATTTCTCTTCAACCCCCCCCCCACCTCAAGTACATATCCTCTAGTATTTGAAATTTAAGTGGCGAGATTTCTTTCTGTCCCAGCCTTGAATGGCCAACTCCTTATTTTGACACAGCTAGGGGAACCACTCATCCCTGCGTCCACACTGTCAAGCCCTGAAGAACTTTGTATGTTTCTGATATATCACAGATCATTCTTGTAAGATTGAGGGGTCAAGACTGAGGCTTTATTCTCTTCCCTTGTGACAAATCTTTTATATCAGAAATAAAGAAACTGCAGATGCTGGAATCTGGAGGAATACAACCTGAAATGTCGACCGTTCATTTTCCTCCATTGGTGCTGTTTGATCTGTTGAGGCCCTCCGTGCTTTGTGTGTTAATACCAGGAATCAGTCTGGTGAACCTGAAAGCAATATTCCAGATGCAATCCCATCAGGGCCGTACATAATTGAAGTGTGAGGTCTTTGTGCACAATTAAAGCTAACTTGCTATTTGTATTCCTAAATACTCTTTGTATCTGCATAGTAACTTCAGTGATTTGACTGCAGGGACACCAATACTTACCAAATTCTTGCCATATAAAATATATCTTCCTTTCTGTTTGTGGACCAGAGTGGAATGCATGATGTCATATTTGTTCTTCCTCGTGTGCTTGGTCATTGTGTTACCTATCTACATCTTCGTGAAAACTCCTCAATGGCCTCCAGAGTTCACACAATTTCCCGAGTTTTGTAAGATGCCGTACATTGCTGAAGGAGCTAGGGATCTATGGTCAGATTGTATGGCAAACCAAAGGAGCCACGTCAGAGGCAGCAGAAAGAAGCAGTCACTGGCTTTGGATCAAGCGAAAAGACCACTCCTGGGCACCAAGAGAGTGGAAAGTGGCGTGACTCTGGGACACCAGAAGTCATTGTCCAGCCCTCTGGAGATGTAGTGGGCTAATCGCTAAAACGTTGAGGAAGGAGGGTGCCCACTTAAAAACCACTGCCTGTCAACCCTGTGCCACTCCCAACATCGAGGCAGTCTCGAGCAAGTGCTCACAACCTATCGCCACGAGGGATATTAGGATCTTATCCTGTGTTTTTTTTTATTTTCCCCATCTAAGTGGCTAAAAGGTGGGAGGAGAAGATGGCGGCACGCCTGCGTGTGCGCAGCCCTCTGGTGAAAAATGATATCGTATCTGTTAATTAGGGGCCGTGGACAATTCTGATTTGATGGAGAATGGATGTGAAAGCACAGAGGAACATCGTTACTGTGTGGCCGGGAATCTTTCAGAGGGTAGGCCTCAAAATCCCTGGCCTTGCCTGCTTTTAGCGACCGAGAAGGCGGTCGAATCGTTCGGACAGAGGTGACGTGACACTCAGTACTCGGTGTCGGAGAGCTGATCAGAGCTCGAAGTTTTCGGATGACTCAGAGTTGGATTGTGGTCGGCATGGCAGGGAGAGTTTTTCTTCTTTCTCCCGTCTGTGTGAGATGTGGGACATTTGAGAAACGTTGAACTTTACTGTGCTCACGGACTTCTTCATCAAGTTATGGTATTGTTACACTGTTTGTAACTATATGTTATAATTATGTGGTTTTGTCAGTTTTTTCAGTCTTGGTCTGTCCTGTGTATTGTGATATCACACTGGAGGAAATAATGTATCATTTCTTAATGCGTGCAATACTAAATGACAATAAAAGAGAACTACGTTTCTTCATAATCATAATTATAAATATATTTCTTTAAAATCTGCTCAAGTTTCCATTTGCCAGGTTTTTTTTTGTTCTCTTTTTTTTTCTCATCTTCCATTGGGCAGAAGATAGTTTGTACAATCAAGTTCAAGGACAGCTTCTGTCCTGCTGTTATAGGACTGTTGAACTGCTCCCAGTACAATAAGGAGTCTTGAATTCACAGTCTACCTCATTATGGCCTTGCACTACACTTCTCTGTTACTGAAACCCTTTATTCTGCATTCTGTTAATATTTTCACTTGTAATAACTCAATGTACTGTTGCAATGAGATGATTTGTATGGACGGCAACAAAACAGTTCTTCACTGTACCTCAGTACATGTGACTAATAAACCAATTTACTAATTTAAATTTCTCTGCTTTTGCCATTCAAATTTATTGTACCTGAATCCTTTCATTTCAAAAATGTTTCTGGTTCATTTTTGTTATTATTTTTAAAATGTGAACATTGCCAAGTAGCAACAATCTGCAGATGTTGGAAACGTGAAATAAAAATAGAAAAGAGCAGGTCAGTAAGTTTATGTGGGAGGGGGGAGAGAGAATGTCTGCAATCTGAAATAGTAACTTTTTCTCCTACCACAGATGGTGCCTGACCTGCTGAGTATTTCTATGTTTGCTGTCTTTATTTAAGGCTAAATGACTCTTTAAAATATAGCTTCATGTTTTTCTCTTTGAGGACATTGAACATCATGGTTTGATCTGTCACCTCACAAGTACTTGATGCTGAAACCCAAAGTGACACTACAAGACTCAAATTGGTTCATATGTCCTTTCTGACAGTTTGTCAGTGCTAACAATTGAAGTTGCCAGGAGCGGCTAATCAGAATCAGGTTTAGTATCACCAGCATATGTCGTGAAATTAGGAGCAAAGATCTCATCAAGAATTGTTTGGAATCTTTCTTAATTGTGCCTTCTATAATTTCAAAGCTTTCTTCTGTAAAATTGATACGAGAGGCCGTAAATGCTGGAAATCCTGAGTAATATACAAAAAGTTGGAAGAGCTTTGAGGGTCAGGCAATATCTATAGAGGGAAATTAGTTTTTGCCATCAAGTATATTTTCTACTGCAAAACTTAAAAGAGAAACAGACTTAGAAATACTGAGCAATTGAGGCAGCAAATGCTTAAGTATTAACAGTATTTTTGTTATTATATTTAATACATTGCATTTATTTTCATAAATGGCATGAAAGGTTAGTTTTGGTCATGATAAACACACACTGCCTGGTAAAATACCATCTGGTTCACTAAATGTCCTTCAGCAAGGGCTGGGTCTACTTTATTTTACTGCTCTGGCCTGTGTTACTCCAGCTGCGTTAGTGCAGGTGATTCATAAGTGCCTCCTCAGTTCAACAACAATTCGGGATGGACTGTTATTAAGACCATAAGACATAGGAGCAGAATTAGGCCCATCAGGTCTGCTCTCCCATTCCATCATGGCTGATTTTCTCATTCTGCTGCCTTCTCCCCGTAATCTTTGACATCCTTACTAATTAAGAACCTATCGACTTCCACTTTAAATATACCCAAAGGATTGTCCCCCACCAGAGCCATCTGTGGCAGCAAGTTCTTCAGATTCGCTACTCTCTGGCTAAAGAATTCCTCTTCATCTCTGTTTCAAACTGACACCCTTTTACTCCTGAGGCTGTGCCCTCTGGTCCTAGACTCTGCCACTTTAGGAAACATTCATTCTGTTTAGGCCTTTCAAAAGCTGATGGGTTTGAATGAGAAGCCTCCCTCATTCTTCTAAATTCCAGTGAGTACAGGCCCAGAGCCATCAAACGCTCCCTGTATGTTAACCCTGTCATCTTGAGATCACTCTTGTGAACCATTGCTTTCTTAGATAAATGCCAGCATTGCTGGTGACTTCATGACTGTGAACAAAAGAAAGTCACATTGAAGCTTGTGCTTTAAAGTCCACTAGCATACTCCAGCAAAGCTCTTAATGAATCAAGTCAAATTACTACCTTCTCTGCCAGTGGTGATGACAGACCTGGAATTAACTAGTGTTTCTTGCAGACATGGCCCCAGTTTGGAAGGAGAAATTCTATAATTATGGTGTTGAGTGTTCACTTTATATGGATACTGCTCAAAGATGTCACACGCTTGCTATTGTGTTTTGCTAACATCCTAGTTTAGCACAGTTAATGCTATTCTGACCTAAACCAGATGGATATCAATTACTACCTAAGAGCTAAATAATAGTTATTTTTTTGGGGAGAAAGTTAATATTTAACATTGTGGAAGTCAGCTTAATTTGCCAATGACAAAGACCCTCATAACATGAAGAAAGTGTGAATGTGTGAAGATTTTGCCTTTGGTGTCTTGGACTTATTGCAAAAATTGCACAGAAATCTCAGTGAAGGATATACAGAAGCAAGTCAAAAGTTTTTAATCTAAATGTCAGCCAGAGAAATGGAGGGTAACCTTTCAGTTTTACTGTTCAGTTTTATCTTCGGTACTTTGTGTGTTCTTAGTGTTATTTTTACCTATCCAGTTTTAGCCAGGGAATTTTCAACAATGTACGGTAAAGTAGCAGTTAGCGAAATGCTGTTATAGCACCAGCAACCTGGGTTTGATTCCGCCACTGTCTTTATAGAGTTTGTACAATCTCCCTGTGACCGCATAGGTTTCCTCTGGGTGCTCCCACATTTCAAAGATGTACGTGTTAGTAGGTTAATTGGTCACATGGGTGTATTTGGACAGGATGGGTTTGTTGGGTTGAAAGGGCCTATTACAATAATGTATCTCTACAAAAAGAAAGCCTCCTCTCATTCCAATGCTATTCTCTAAAACTCTTGCATGTATGTATTCTTGAACCTCATATACATTCAACTCTGAAGTGGTGCACAAAGTTCTACGTGAACTAGTCATCTCTAATGCTACTTCCCTACCACCTGCTTTATACCATCCTTGATGTTATTCGCTTGTCTGTTCAATATGGGTGAGCAGTAGATTCATGCACATGAATATTAGGAAACCAAAGCTATTGTCCTAGCTATCTCCGCAAATTCTCTTCCATTGAAGATGCAGGTGTTTGCAGATACGGGAATCTGGAGCAAAGATTAAACAATTGGGAGAACTCAGGTCAAACAACATGGATTTCAGTTCAGCATTCAACACTATATTGTCCCACATACCTTGGTGAACAAACTCATACTCCTTAGTCTAAACACAGCACTGTGCAACTGGGTGAATGTGGGAATAGCCATTCATTGGCAGAATATGGGGATTGTTGGCAAGGCCAGTATTTAATGCTCTCCCAAGTTGCCCTAGAACAGAATGGCTTGTTAGGTCATTTCAAAGCATAGTTGAGAATCAGCCACCTTATTATTGCTGGCCTTCCCATTTGCCTTCTCACTTTACATTCTGTACAACTGGGCTCATCAAAAACTCTGCTGTTTGTGTCCCAACTTGCAATTCCTGCTGTTGATTAATTCTTTGTTCTGATCTACAATGTATGTCTAATCCCTTCTGCAGTTTCCTTAGACAAATGTGTTCTTCCAATATTGATCCCAGGGTAAAACTAGCTCCCCTTTTGGGTGCACCAATTTTTAAAATTTTTATTTTATTTTATTGACATGCTGCATGGAGCAGGCCCTTCTCAGCCCTTCGAGTTATGTTGCCCGGCAACCCCCAATTGAACCCTAGCCTAATCAAGGGACAATTTACAACGACCAATTAACCTGCCAACTGGCAGGTCTAGACTGTGGGAGGAAAATGGAGTACCCTTGTGGTCACGGGGAGAACATAAAAACTCCTCACAGGCAGCGGCAGAAATTGAACAGGTCGCTGGTACTGTAAAGCGCTGTGCTAACCAGCCTCCCTAATTTCAACCCCAGACCCTGGTATTCCTTCTCAAATCTTGCCCCTTGAATTGAACCTTTAGATTCCTCAATTAGCATCAGATTGTTTTCGCAGCCTGTGTAAATATAGAGGCAAGTACAAAAGTTATCTTGCACACACTCATGTTTCCGGCACAGGATGTTTGATGGGAATTGGAATGGATAAAAGATGACCCCTTTTTTCAATTGTTTTTCTTTCTCTTCATAGCTTAGTAGAACGGAAACCCTTCTTGGTATCCTTACTGCTTCCCTGTGGTGCTGAGCTGACTCAACACTCAGGGATCGAATTTTTTTCTCCACCCTAGCGGGATTGACTTGGATCCTGCCTTATTCCTCCACCCACGCATACTTGTTTCTTAATGGACCAGCAAACAGTGATTTAAGAGCGAAGTCTCCGAATTTTTTCCAGACCCTGTTTTTTTCAATTTTAGGAAAATACTTTCAATGAGTGTTTTTCAGAGAAAAACTATGAAATATTCTAATAGTAAAAAATCTAATCTTCATTCAATACATAATTGCAATGCTTTTAGATGATGGGTATTAATATCTCATTATTTAATGATACTTGATAGACATAAAATTCAATGCCTTGTGTCAGTGAAAACCTTATCAGGTTTGAGAATTATACATCTGGAGAAGAAAGATGCTTATGTGAGAATGCTGTTCTTGGACTACAGTTCAGGATTCAACACCATAATTCCATTCAGGCTGGACAGGAAGCTCGAGACCTCGGTCTTGACCCTGGTTTGTGCAGCTGGATCCTGGACTACCTTTCAGATCGCCGGCAGGTGGGAAGAGTGGGCTCCCTCACCTCCACCCCACTGACTCTCAACACAGGAGCCCCCTAGGGCTATGTACTAAGTCCCCTCCTTTACTCCCTGTATACCCATGACTGTGTCGCCACCCACAGCACTAATCTGCTAATTAAATTTGCTGACAACGCTACATTGATTGGCCTAATCTCAAACAATAAGGAGGTGGCCTACAGGGAAGAAGTCATCTCTCTGACACAGTGGTGTCAAGACAACAACCTATCCCTTAATGTTGCAAAACAAAGGAGCTGGTTGTGGATTACAGGAGGAATGGAGATGGGTAACCCCTATTGACATCAGTGGATCTGGGGTTGAGAGGATAAACAGCTTTAAGTTCCTAGGCCTCCACATCACTGAGGACCTCGCATAATTTGTACACATCAGCTGTGTGGTGAAAAAGGCACAATAGCGCCTCTTTCACCTACAACAGTTGAGGAAGTTTGGTATGGGTCCCCAAATCCTAAGAACTTTCTACAGGAGCACAACTGAGAGCATCCTGACTGGCTACATCACTGCCTGGTATGGGAACTGTACCTCCCTTAATTGCAGAATTCTGCAGAGAGTGGTGCGGACAGCCCAATGCATCTGTAGTTGTGAACTAACCATGATTCAGGACTTTTACAAAGACAGGTGTGAGAAGAGGGCCCGAAGGATCATTGCGGACCCGAGTCACCCCAACCACAATCTATTCCAGCTGCTACCATCCGGGAAATGGTATTGCAGCATAAAAGCCAGGACCAACAGGTTCTGGGACAGCTTCCTCCACCAGGCGATCAGACTGATTAACACGCTGATTTAAATGTATTTCTGTGTTACATTGACTATTCAATTTATTAAAAATTATTATAAATTACTATGATTGCCCATTTTGATGGAGACGTAGCATAAAGATTTTTTACTCCTCATGTATGTGAAAGATGTAAGAAATAAAGTCAATTCAGTTCTCCTCTATACAAAGGATACACTTGTTGACAACAGTAATCTTGCTGGACTGTGCCAAAAATTGTGAATCTTTGTTACAGTTGCTTGGGACCTATTTCTGATCCCTTTCTGGCAATGGAACAAATTTATTAAAATATTAAAGCCCATCTAATATGAAGGAAATATAGCATCTATAGTTCATAAATTACAATAACAAGATTAGGCTTCTGCAGGATGACTAAATTCAGAGCAAATTTATTATCAAAGTACATATATGTCACCATGTACAACCCTGAGATTTATTTTCTTGCAGGCATTCACGGTAGAACAAAGAAATACAATAGAATCAGTGAAAAACTACACACAAACACTAACAAACAAACGATGTTTGAAATAAGACAATCCGTGCAAATACAAAAGAAACCCTATAATAAATAAATAATACTGAGAACATGGGTAGTAGAGTCCTTGAAAGTGAGTCCCAAGGTTGTGGAGTCAGTTCAGTGTTGGAGTGACTGAAGTTATCCACGCTGGTTCAGAAGCCTGATGGTGGAAGGGTAACAACTGTTCCTGAAACTGGTGGTTCACCAAGTCTACTATTTCTCTCAAGAAATTTGAATTGATCAGTTTACAGATTTGTTCTAAAGTGTGAGATTTGGAAGACTCACAACACGCTGGAGGAACTCAGCAGGTCGGGCAGCATCCATGGAAAAGATCGGTCGACGTTTTGGACCGGAACCCTTCATCAGGACTGTAGAGGGAGGGGGCAGAGGCCCTATAAAGAAGGTGGGGGGAGGGTGGGAAGGAGAAGCCCAGTAGGTTCCAGGTAAAAAACCAGTAAGGGGAAAGATAAAGGGGTGGGGGAGGGGAAGCAAGGAGGTGATAGGCAGGAAAGGTGAAGAAGGAATAGGGGAAAACACAATGGGTAGTAGAAGGAGGCGGAACCAAGAGGGAGGTGGTAGGCATCTGGGGGGAGGGGGAGGGAAATACTGGAAGTTGGAGAATTCTATGTTCATAGCAAGAACATAGATTTGGAACGTGCTGCTTGTAAAATTGTAATTTAGAAGTATTGCCTTCATTTGGAGCTGCAGCTTGGCTTTAGAAGATTACTCAGTTCTTGTGCTTTCAGCCTTTTTGTGACGGGGGTTGTAGACTCTTCAGTAGTCCTTTTTTGTGAGATTGGTTGATTTATTAATTAACACGTTTCCCGATCCAAGATCTTACATGCATTGCAGCAACTAAAGCCTCTATTGTATATTTGTCAAAGTTGCTGGTGAACGCAGCAGGCCAGGCAGCATCTCTAGGAAGAGGTACAGTCGACGTTTCAGGCGGAGACCCTTCATCAGGACTCGAGTCCTGATGAAGGGTCTCGGCCTGAAACGGCGACTGCACCTCTTCCTAGAGATGCTGCCTGGCCTGCTGCGTTCACCAGCAACTTTTATGTGTGTTATCTGTCACCTTAGGTAGTTTACCTACAAAGTTCGAGGAAAAGGGCACCATGGTACTGTAGTGGGTAGCGCAATGCTATGAAACCTTGGGGCATTCTGGAGTTTGGAGTTCAATTGTGGTGCTGTTCTGTAGGGAGCCTCTGTATGTCCTCCCTGTAGAATGTGTGGGTTTTCCCCGAGTGCTCTGGTTTCTCCCTGCCCCCCCCCCCCCCATGGTCCAAAGATGTACTGGGTAGGTTAATTGGTCATTAAAAATTGTTCCGTGATTATGTTAGGGTTAATTATGTTTGTTGGTGGTTGCTGGGGTGGTGTGGCTCAAAGGGGCGGCAGGGCCTACTCTACATTGTTATCTCTAAGTAAATAGATTTGTTATCAAAATATGTACTGTATGTCACCAAAATGAGGTACCTGCTTGTAAAATTAAATAGATCAGTAGCAAATATAGTTATTCCTTCCATGCTCTAATGTTAATAGAGTGCAGCAAAGTTCAAAATAAATTTATTATCAAATTACCTAAACTGCATTGAGATTCGTTTCCTTGCAGGCATTTACAGGACAATAAAGAAATACGGTAGAATTCATTAAAAAAAAACTACACATAAACGAAGACTGATAAAAACCAATCTGCAAAAGAAGATAAATTGTGCAAATAAAAAATATTGAAATTGAGTATGATAGTTAATGTTAGCAACCACTACTGTAGGTCACTGAAAATTGTACAAAAAATCTATGCCAGCATCTTGCCAGAATTTTTTTAAAAATTTTGTTTTTATACCTCTTGATAGTTGTAAAAGGAAGATTCCAGCTTTCTAACAAGATTTATTTATTTAGAGATCCGGCCCTTCAAGCTGTGTCGCCCAACAACTCCCAATTTAACTCTAACCAAATCACAGGATAAGTTACAATGACCAATGAACCTACTAGCTAGAGTGTGTTTGGACTGTGGAAAGAAGCAGGAACACCTAGAGAAAACCCACACATTCCACTGCGCGAACGTACCATTTCCTTACAGAGGATACTGGGCTCCAAACTCTGATGCCCTGTGCTGTACAGGTGGCCCCCGTTTTCTGAACGTTCGCTTTATGACACCTTGCTGTTATGAAAGACCTACATTAGTTACCTGTTTTCGCTAACAGAAGGTGTTTTCACTGTTATGAAAAAAGGCAGCGCGCGCCTGAGCAGCCAAGCTTCTGCCCCGGAACTGCATTCTAGCCACGGTTGCTTAAACATGTGCTTTATCTCGATTTATTTTGTGCATCCGTTAGCAAGATGAGTTCTAAAGTATCGGAAAAGCCTAAAAGAGCTCATAAGGGTGTTACATTTAGCGTAAAACTAGCCATAATTAAACGTTTTGATCGTGGTGAACAAAGTAAGGTCATTGTCCGCGCGTTGAACTTGCCTGCGTCCACCATTCACACTACTTATACGCAGAGAGAAAGAATTTTGAAAGCTGCTGATGTGACTGTTGGTTCTGCTCGTAGCAAAGTGGTCCCTCTTAGTCGGCATCCAATAATGGATAAAGTGGGAAGTCTATTGCTTGAGTGGATTGATGGGTGTACAAAGCGTGGTGTTCCGTTAAGTTTTCTTATACTTAAGGAGAAATCAGTCAGTCTTTTTAGTAAGCTGAAACAGAAAGCACTGGATGATGGGGATGATAGTGTTGCGAAAGTGGAATTTAAAAGTAGTCATGGGTGGTTTGATCGGTTTCTGGGGCGAGGGTAGCTTCATAGTTTACCGTTTTCCGGAGAGAGTGCTTCGGCTGATACTGAAGCTGCCGAAAAGTTCCTAGCAGAACTGAAGAAAATAATTACAAAAAATGGTTATTCGTATAAGCAAGTGTTTAACTGTGACGAAACTGCAATTTATTGGAAAAAATTGTTGAGCAAGACATTTATTTCGATAGAAGAAAAGCAGGCTAAGAGACACAAGGCATCGAAGGACAGGTTTACCCTAATGCCTGTTATTAACGCCACTGGCGATACTGTCCTTAAAGCCTCTACTAGTGTACCATTCAGAAAATCCGAGGGCACTTAAAGGCGTTGATAAGAAAACACTTCCAGTTGTGTTCCGTTCACATCCAAGTGGTTGGAATACCCAAGTGCATTTTTCTGAGTACATGAGCAGGTACATTAGTCCTTTTGTTGAAAAATGCTGTAGAGAAAATAACCTCAATAATAGGTGTCTTGTGATTGTCGATAATTGTGCTGCTCATCCGCCTGGCATTACCGAGTATGACGGTAACATTCGTGTTACGTTCTTACTGCCGAATACGATATCGTTGCTGCATCCGTGCGACCAAGGCCTAATAGCCATGATTAAGGCTTACTATACGCAAAGTGTGATGCGTTTTATTGTAAGTACCATTGACAGAGAGGGCAACTCCAAAGCGTCTTTGCGAGAAATCTGGAAAGAATACAATATAAAATGGGCAATCGCCAACATTGGAGATGCTCTCGATAGGCTAATAGTCTGGATGAAAACTGGCATTTGGAGGAAACTGTATCCCGAAACAGTGAACGATTTTAAAGACTTCAAACCATCAACAATAAATACGGGAATAGTGAGTTTGGCTACTGTACATACATTATTTCTACTTTATATAGGCTTTGTATTCTTATGTGTTATTTGGTATGATTTGGCAGCTTCATAGCTTAGAGGTTACTGCAGAGAGTGTTTCTGACAAGAGCGCTGCTGTGAGATTTTCGCTGCGCTAGACAGTGCAGAAAAGTATTTCTACTTTATATAGGCTGTGTATTTATCATATCATTCCTGTTTTTACTATATATTACTGTTCTTTTAGGTTTTATGTGTTATTTGGCATGATTTTGTAGGTTATTTTTTGGGTCTGGGAATGCTCAAAATTTTTTCCCAAATTAATAAATGGTAATTGCTTATTCACTTTATGACATTCTGGCTTACGAACCATTTCATAGGAACGCTCTACCTTCAGATAGCGGGGGAAACCTGTAGTAGCATCTCGCTAACCACTATGTTAACATGGCATCCGTAATGTGTTTACTAAACGAAAGCTTCAGGACAATGTTAAGAAATCAACAGAATTTTTTTTTGCTTAAGGTCTATGAATATATTTTGAAGTGCATAGAGTTATTTATTTAATAAGTTGTGGTAAAGTGGAACCACAAGCTGAACACCAGTATTTTAACTGAGTACAATGTGGTTAAATTCTGTCTTCAGAAACAGATATATAAGCAGATCATTTGTTTCTTAAAGAGATGTACTTAATTTTTTAACATCAAACAATGAATCCCTGGTGTATATCTAAAGTTCCTGCTTTAGGCAAGAAAAGCGATCTTTTTAGATGCTCAACAATTGCCATTGGACCACCTCAGATGGCTTATCTTCAAAGTGCAGTAGCTGCGTTTGATGGTGATCACAATGGTGCACCACTGGCTTGAACTCTCTATTCTAAGCATGTTACAGAGGTTGTTGTCATGCTGTAAGACAAGCTGCAGCACAGTTTACCATTCGCTTTCAACTTCCTTTTTGCATATCCCCTTGACATTTCACCATTTCACAACTCTGACTGGAATCTAGAAGAACAGGGGGACAGGATGGAGGGTAGATATACACAACATGTCTTTTACATCATGACCAGTATCTGCTTTCTCCAGCAGCAAATTGTTCTTTCTGCAATTTGTTTAAATTTGTGTAAATAGGCCTCTTCAGTTCATATTATTGATATTTATTGCTTTTTCATTTATTATTATTCTTTCTTTCTTGTATTTGCACTGTTTGTTGTCTTTTGCATACTGTATTCAAGGATTCATCTTTGAACCTGGATGAGTATGCTGCAGTTGTTACCGACTTCATTAAAACCTGTGTGTATGTGTGTGTGCCTACAAAGACTTCTTGTACATTCCCAAACCAAAAGCCGTGGATGAACCAGGAGATTCGTCGTCTGCTGTAGGCTAGATCTGGGGCATTCAAGTCTGGCGACCTAGGATTGTACCAGAAAACCAAGTATGATTTGCAGAGGGTTATTTCAAGGGCAAAGAGACAATTTTGGCAAGGTTGGAGGCAACATCGGATGCATGGCAACTCTGGCAGTGTCTGCAAGACGTTACTTCCTACAAAGCGAAACCCAATAACATGAATGGCAGTGATGCTTCACTACCAGATGAATTCAACGCTTTCTATGCCCGCTTTGAAAGGGAGAACACAATTACAGTTGTGAAGATCCCTGCTGCACCTGATGAACCTGTGATCTCCATCTCAGAGGCCGATGTTAGGCTGTCTTCAAAGAGTGAACCCTTGCAAGGTGGAAGGTCCCAATGGAGTACCTAGTAAGGCTCTGAAAAGCTGTGTCAACCAACTAGCGGGAGTATTCAAGGACATTTTCAACCTCTCACTGCTACAGGTGGAAGTTCCCACTTGCTTCAGAAAGGCAGAATTATACCAGTGTCTAAGAAGAATAATGTGGGCTGCCTTAATGAATATTGTCCGGTAGCACTCACATCGACAAGGATGAAATGCTTTGAGAGGTTAGTCGTGACTAGACGATCTCCTGCCTCAGCACCTGGACCCATTGCAGTTTGCCTACCACCACAGGAGGTCAACGGCAGACACAATCTCATTAGCTCCTTACATGGCTTTAGACCACCTGCACAACTCAAACACCTATGACAGGATGCTGTTCATTGACTATAGCTCAGCATTCAATACCATAATTCCCACAGTCCTGATTGAGAAGTTGCAGAACCAGGGCCTCTGTACCTCCCTCTGCAATTGGGTCCTCGACTTTCTAACTGGAAGATGACAATCTGTGCAGATTGGTGATAACATATCCTCCTCACTGACGATCAACACTGGCACACCTCAGGGGTGTGTGCTTAGCCCACTGCTCTACTCCACCCATGACTGTGTGGCTAGGCATAGCTCAAATACCATCTATAAATTTGCTGACGATACAACCATTATTGGTAGAATCTCAGGTGATGACAAGAGGATGTACAGGAATGAGATATGCCAACTACTGCAGCGGTGCCATAGCAACAACCTGGCACTCAACGTCAGTAAAATGAAAGAACTGATTATGGACCTCAGGAAGGGTAAGACAAAGGAACACATACCAATCCTTATAGAGGGATCAGAACTGGAGAGAGTGAGCACCTTCAAGTTCTTGGGAGTCAAGATCTCTGAGGATCCAACCTGGTCCCAAAATATCGATGTGGTTATAAAGAAGGGACGACATAGAAACATAGAAACATAGAAAATAGGTGCAGGAGTAGGCCATTCGGCCCTTCAAGCCTGCACCACCATTTATTATGATCATGGCTGATCATCCAACTCAGAACCCTGCACCAGCCTTCCCTCCATACCCCCTGATCCCCGTAACCACAAGGGCCATATCTAACTCCCTAGTATAGCCAATGAACCGGCCTCAGCTGTTTCCTGTGGCAGAAAATTCCACAGACTCACCACTCTCTATGTGAAGAAGTTTTTCCTAATCTCAGTCCTAAAAGGCTTCCCCTTTATCCTCAAACTGTGACCCCTCGTTCTGGACTTCCCCAACATCGGGAACAATCTTCCTGCATCTAGCCTGTCCAATCCCTTTAGGATTTTATACGTTGCAAGCAGATCCCCCCTCAATCTTCTAAATTCCAACGAGTACAAGCCTAGTTCATCCAGTCTTTCTTCATATGAAAGTCCTGTCATCCCAGGAATCAATCTGGTGAACCTTCTTTGTACTCCCTCTATGGCAAGGATGTCTTTCCTCAGATTAGGGGATCAAAACTGCACACAATACTCCAGGTGTGGTCTCACCAAGGCCTTGTACAACTGCAGTAGTACCTCCCTGCTCCTGTACTCGAATCCTCTCGCTATAAATGCCAGCTGCTATACTTCATTAGGAGTTTGAAGAGATTTGGCATGTCGACAAATACACTGAAAAACTTCTATAGATGTACCATGGAGAGCATTCTGACAGGCTGCATCACTGTCTGGTATGGAGGGGCTACTGCACAGGACTGGAAGAAGCTGCAGAAGGTTGTAAATCTAGTCAGCTCAATCTTGGTTACTAGCCTACAAAGTACCCAGGACATCTTCAGGCAGTGGTGTCTCAGAAAGGCAGTGTTCATTATTAAGAACCTCCAGCACCCAGAGCATGCTCTTTTCTCACTGTAACCATCAGATAAGAGGTACAGAAGCCTGAAGGCACACACTCAGCGATTCAGGAACAGCTTCTTCTCCTCTACCATCTGATTCCTAAATGGACATTACCTCACTTTTTTTAAGTATACAGTATTTCTGTTTTTTGCATGTTTTAAAATCTATTCAATGTACTTATACTGTAATTTACTTTTTAAAATTATTTTTATTTTATTTTTTTCTCTCTTCTAGATTATGTATTACATTGAACTGCTGCTGCTAAGTTAAAAAATTTCACGTCACATGCCAGCGATAATAAACCTGAATCTGATTCTGGTTGAATGCCCAAATTGGAGTGGTCTTTCATTGATCCTGTTATAGTTATTCTATAGATTTATTGAGTATGCCCACAAAAAAATGAATCTCAGCATTGTATATGCACATTGACTTATATGAACTTTGATAATAAATATACTTTGAACATGCTTTTTTTTTGCCTTGAAGCTGAGTAAGATCATGATTTTGTTGTGGTAAAACAACAGAAGAATATAGGTGTCCCCTGCTTTTCGAACGTTTGCTTTACAAAACCTCACTGTTACGAAAGACCTACATTATTAGTTCCCTGTTTTCGCTAACAGAAGGTGTTTTCACTGTTACGAAAAAAGGCAGAGCGCGAAAAAAAATGCGCGCGCCCCGAGCAGCTGCTCTCCTCCGGATTCGGAATGGCATTCTCGCCGGCATTGCTTAAACACATACCTGTGAGCAGCGGTTTGCAAGATGAGTTCTAAGGTATCGGAAAAGCCTAAAAGAGCTCGTAAGGTGTTACACAGTGTAAAACTAGACATAATTAAGCGTTGCGATCGTGGTGAATGAAGCAAGGACAAAGTGAGTTTGGCTTGTGGAAGTTGACAAAGATGACGTTGAAGAGGTTTTGGCATCCCATGACCAAGAACTGATAAATGAAGAGCTGACGCAATTGGAAGGGGAAAGGATAACAATCGAAACTGAATGCAGTAGCGAACAGACCGAAAGTGAAGTCATCCAGGAACTGAACGTGAAGCAACTGCATGAGGTTTTCGCTGAAATGATAAAGTACGACTTTAATTTTGAAAGAGTACGTTGGTTTAGGGCATATTTGCAAGATGGTTTGAGTGCTTACAAAGAACTGTATGATAGAAAAATGCGCGAAGCTAAGCAGTCAAGCACACTGTCGCTTTTCAAACCTTCCACATCAGCCACAGCAGACGATGAATCTCGACCTTCGACATCGAGGCAGGCAGACATAGAAGAAGATGACCTGTCTGCCCTGATGGAAACAGACGACGAGATGACACCCCAGTGTCCCACCACCCCAACCCCGGGCCGCGGACAGATACCGATCCGCGGAGAATGCAGCGATAGCCGGGATGCACCCAGCACATCTTTAAGAAAAAAGCTGAAATAAACAAGCTAATTAATTAGGTGGCGCCTGGCATGTAAATATCGGCCCAGATCGGAGGCGATTGCTGCACCACCCCAATCTCAGACGACTCAGCCTAACACACCATCATCAGTGTGCTCGACACTGTCTTCCCAATTCCAGTAAGTGATACTACACTGTACATACATTATGTCTACTTTATATAGGCTGTGTATTTTTATGCGTTATTTGGTATGATTTGGCAGCTTCATAGCTTAAAAGTTACTGGAGAGAGTGTTTCAGCCGAGAGCGCTTGCGTAAGATTTTCGCTACGGAGAACAGTGCAGGCAATGATTGTGGAACAGTATTTCTACTTTATATAGGCTGTGTATTTATCATATCATTCCTGCTTTTACTATATGTTACTGTTATTTTAGGTTTTATGTGTTATTTGGCATGATTTGGTAGGTTATTTTTGGGTCTGCAAACACTCACAAATTTTTCCCATGTAAATAAATGGTAGTTGCTTCTTCGCTTTACGACATTCCGGCTTACGAACCGTTTCATAGGAACGCTCTACCTTCGGATGGCGGGGGAATCCTGTAGTGATTGAACAAAATAGCATGCCAGAGTAACTTGGCAAAAATCAGTTCAAGTTGGAAAGAAATAAAAGTAAGAGGGAGCCAAGTAAAAAATATATAGAACAGGAAAGAAATTTAAAAAAACATGAGAGGAGTACGTCTTATAATCATAAACAAGAGATTCTGCAGATGCTAGAAATTCAGAGCAGCACACAAGATGCTGGAGGAACTCAGCAGATCAGGCAGCGTCTATGGGAATGAATAATCAGTCAAAACTGAATGAATGTCAACTGTTTGTTTCCATAGACACTACCTGCCCTGCTAAGTTCCTCCAGCACTTTGTGTATGTTACATGATATAATCCATGATTTGATGTGAGCTTTTACCTAGGCAATTCTTGTGGCCTGCCGGATTCAACAAGGAGAAGGTGTCATTGGCTTAGTAATAGCTACATTGTAATGAGCCTTGTGCACTTGGCAGCTTTTCATTATAAATTGCTAGTATATGTCAGGCTGTATCAAAGCTGTTTTCCAGCCATGTATGGGTGTCTTAACTTTCACAGTTTAGATGATTAATTAAACATCACAAAGACTTAAAAGAAAAGTGTGCCATAGTTACAGGTTAATTAGTTAGTGTAAGTTGTCCTGTGATTAGACTAGGGTTGTTGAGTGGCAGGGCTTGAGAGGGCCTATTCTGTGCTCTAGCTCAGTAAATAAATAAATAAATATTTCTTGTGTCATAACCAATTCTAACTTCCCTGTCTTGTACAGTACTAAAATAAGAGTTCCCTATTTTTGACCAAAATTTGTTGAGTCAAAAGGGCATGGTTGGGAAAAAGTGAGGTCACTGTGTGGTTTTTGAATATCTGTTTTGTTCATTGCATTTTATCTTTTGCCATGAAAAGGGCATACACTGGGCCTTATATTCAACTGCCAGGACTTGGACTTCATGAAATAATTGCTCTATTCTTTATCACGTATCCCAAAACCTAGTTTTATGGAGAATAGTTGCTCTCCCAACATTATTGTCTGAGATAAACATGCGTCATTCATGGTGACTGCTGTCTGCTGTGGCCAAATACGGTCTGATAATGTGGGTAGTTATTATTGCGAAGTAATTATGGCCTATTGGTTGTGCAGGGAGTTTCAGTTTTCTGTTTAAGATTCAGTGGGAGGTTCAGGGGAAGTATTTCACAAGTGCTCCTACTACATAAAAGGATAACACGATTGTAAGCAGTCAAGAACCAGGTGATGTATTGAAAGTTATCTTTAATGATATCCCTCAAAAATAACTTTATTCTTAATAGAGGAATCATTATCTACTTGAGATTGAATTGATCTCAATTTTATAATATTTGTAATATTTAAACCACCCTTTTCATTGAAATAGTCTGAATGAAGGATTTTCTTAAAAATCTTCTTGATTTGCTTTGTTTAAATATAAGTTTTATATGGGACAAACAGTTAACATACACAAAAAATTTCTGTAATATACTTAAGAGATTCTGCAGATGCTGGAAATCCACAGCAACACACACATGATGCTGGGTCAGGCAGCATCTATGGAGGGGAATAAACGGTCGATATTTCAGGCCGGGACCCTTCATCGAGATCACTTTAGCATTTTGTGTGTGCAACACTCTTAGTATTGCTGCATCTTTACCCATTCTGCTAATGTAAATCCTACTGCCATTTTCCATGTTGTGTGGAAAATCATTTAATCTCCTCTGTAAGTGAGGATTTTTTTTGATATAGTGAGAATACAGTAAGAGACAGTCAGCTGTACAATGAAATCAGGTGTTAGACCTGGGTGTCATTATACACCAGTCATTGAAAGTTGGCATGCAGGTACAGCAGGCGGTGAAAAAGGCGAATAGTATGCTGGCATTCATAGCAAAAGGATTCGAGTACAGGAGCAGGGAGGTTCTACTGCAGTTGTACAAGGCCTTGGTGAGACCACACCTAGAGTATTGTGTGCAGTTTTGGTCCCCTAATTTGAGGAAAGACATTCTTGCCATAGAGGGGGCACAAAGAAGGTTCACCAGATTGATTCCTGGGATGGCAGGACTTTCATATGATGAAAGACTGGATCGACTAGGCTTATACTCTCTGGACTTTAGAAGATTGAGGGGGGATCTGATTGAAACATATAAAATTCTAAAGGGATTGGACAGGTTAGATGCAGGAAGATTGTTCCCGATGTTGGGGAAGTCCAGAACGAGGGGTCACAGTTTGAGGATAAAGGGGAAGCCTTTTAGGACCGAGACGAGGAAAAACTTCTTCACACAGAGAGTGGTGAATCTGTGGAATTCTCTTCTGCCATAGGAAACAGTTGAGGCCAGTTCATTGGCTATATTTAAGAGGGAGTTAGATAAGGCTCTTGTGGCTAAAGGGATCGGGGGTATGGAGAGAAGGCAGGTACAGGGTTCTGAGTTGGATGATCAGCCATGATTGTAATGAATGGCAGTGCAGGCTTGAAGGGCCGAAAGGCCTACTCCTGCACCTATTTTCTATGTTTCTATGTTCTTTAGCTGCACTGCCATGTTTATTGATTTGACTTTCTAGGTGTGTGGAACCAAACCATCTATTGTATTCCTACTCATTGTTGAACAGACTTTGAAGAAAGAACTAAACATTGAAGTAAAACAGTGTGGGTACTGCTAAAATATACTCAGTAGCCACTTTATTAGGTACACCTGTACGCCTGCCCATTAATGCAAATATCTCATCAGCAGCAACAAATCGATGCATAAAAAGCATGCAGACGTGGTCTTTAGACCAAATGTCAGAATGGGGAAGAAATGTGGCCTAATGACTTTGACTGTGGTATAATTGTTGGTGCCAGACGAGGTGGTTTGAGTATCTCAGTCTGCTGATTTCCTGGGACTTTCATGACATGAGTTGTGGAAACTGTGTCATAACTCACCTCAGATTCAGTATCACCAGTCTTTTTTTTTTAGCAGATTGAGTTACCTTTTATGCAAGTTGGCTTGTGCTTTTCTGCATATATTTGTACAATAATATTCAAATTTTTAGAAGTAAATTTACAATCAAAGTGCATAAAAGTAACCATATGCTACCCTGAGATTCATTTTCTTGTGGGCATACACAGTGAATACAAAGAAACACAATAGAATCAATGGGGGGAAAAAAGAAGCAACTGCACCCAACCAAAGGTGAACAAGTAACCAATGTGTAAAAGACAACAACTTGTGCAAATACAAAATAATATAGTAAATAAGTAATAAATATTGGGAACATTAGTTTGTAGAATCCTTGAAAGTGAGTTCATAGGTTGTAGAATCAGTTTAATGTTGGGGTGAGTGAAATTATCCACTCGGGTTCAGGAGCCTGATGTTTGAGGGGTAATAACTGTTCTTGAAATGATGGCAGTTGTAAGAAGAGAGCATGGTTTGGTGGGGGTCCTTGATGTTGCTCTCCTGCGACAGCGCTTCTTATAGAAGTGCTCAATGGTGGGGAGGTGTGTGTGATTAACTGGGCTGCACCCACTACTATTTTGTAGGCTTGCCAAAAGTCTCAAGGGCAACTTTGAACTTGAATGTAACCTGAGTTCTAAAATAACCTGCTAGTTATTGGGACAGGATGCTGGTATTTCGCATCAACTTCAACTGGACCAAATTAGCTTGTGACAAAGTGAGGTGAAGTGTAACTTGACTTGTCAACTTACAGTATTATGGTTGAAGGAAGCACAAGATAAGACTGGAATTGCAACGTTTAATCTGGAAAGTTGTTCATTTTGTATTTTTGTAATGAAAATATGGCATTGCCCTCTTCAGTGGCTTGTTCAGGGTGATTGTCTCTGCCACAGTTACGAAACCACTTTTCTTGAAAATAATTGGCTACCTCTCTAGTCCCTGTGATACTGATTTCTAAAAAGGCCTGTCACTATGTCAAAAACTTCATCCCCCTTGTGTACTGGGGAGATCAAAGGGGTTCCAGCTCAAAACCAAGGACTGTCTTTCCAAGAACTGAGACAAACTAGCAATTACTTATTTAGACTGGAGGACAAGTAATTTCTAATTAGCATATTTGTCACCTTTCATCCATGGTTCCCCTTTGTATAACAACTAAATTTTGGCAGTGATACACTGTGCTTTTAAAGGCTTGTCATTTGAAGTACAAAATGAAAACTGTGCTGATTGAACTGAGTAATTCCAGTGGTATCTAATTCTCCCTTCAACTGTAATGTAAAGCAGATCACACCTCGCCTTGTGCCAGACTAACTTGGTCCAGATGAGGTATGTGTGTAAAAAAAAGCGCAGCCATCCAATCCCAAAATCTTGGAGGATAATACTCAGGTTACACTATTACTCAGAGAGCAAAATGTTGTTAGTGTAGAAATCCAGAAGTATTATCTGTGGTTCCAGTTGAATTACACTCAGTGGCCACCTTATCAGGTTCCTGTGCCTGAAAATGTGGCCACTGGGTATATGTTTGTGGTCTTTTGCTGCTGTAGCTGATCCACTTCAAGGTTCAACATGTTCTGCATTCAGAGATGTTCTTTTGCACACCATTGTTGTAATGTGTGGTTATTTGAGTTATTGAGTTACTGTCGGCTTTCTGTCAGCTTGAAACAGTCTAACCAATCTCTGCCCTCTCTCATTAACAAGGTGATTCTTGCCCACAGAACTGCTTCTCACTGAATGTTTTTTGTTCCATTTTATGTAAACTTATGAGACTGTTGTGTGTGGAAGTCCCAGGAGGTCAGCAGTTTCACAGTTACTCAAGCATCCCTATCTGGCATCAGCAATCATTTCATGGTCAAAGTCAATTAGATCACACCTCTTCCCCATTCTGATGTCTGGTCTGAATGACAACGGAACCTCTTGACCATGTCTGCATGCTTTTATGCGTTGAGTTGCTGCTACATGATTGACTGGATATTTGTCTTAAAGAGCAAGTCTACCAAATAAAGTGGCATCTAATTGTTATGCAGCATAGAAACAGGCTTGAATGTGGAGAAGACAAAGGAAATCATTGTGGACTTTAGGAAGGCTCAGACATACCATCCCCCTCTGCAAATACATGGCTCCTCCAAAGATGGAGTTAAGTGTACCAAGTTCCTGTGAGTTCACATCACAGACGACCTCACCTGGTCCCTTAACATCATCTCCCTGAGCAAGAAGGCACAGCAGCACCCCCACTGCCTAAGAAGATTGAGGCACATAAGGTTTCCACCCCCTCCCCATCTTAACTGCGTTTTACAGGAGCATCTTTGACAGCATACTGACAAGTTGCATCTCCCTCTGGTGTGGGAGCAGTCGAGTTTTGGACCAGAAATCCCTACAAAGGACTGTGAGAACAGCTGAGAGGATTGTAGGGGTCTCCCTACCATCCATCAGGGATACTTATCAGGAGCACTGCACATGCAGGGCCCTTAACATTATTAAAGATCCCACCATCCATCCAGCATCCTCTTTGACTTTCTACCATTGGGCAGGAGACTACGATTCATAAAAACAAGAATGTTCAGAATAAGAAACTGATTCTTCCCCCAGGCCATTAGGCTTCTGAACTGCAGGCCGCATTTTATTTGTGTCACTGGTTAATCTGCTGTGTACTTTTTATTCTCAACATATTTTAAGCACTATTAATATCTAAAGTTACTGTGTGTTATGTGTACCACTGACCTTTACACCCTGGTTTGAAGAAATGTTGTTTCTGTATGTATGTAGTTAAATAGCAATAAAGTTCACTTGACTTGAGTTGACTTGAAAGTCCTCCATAAGTGTGTAGTGGAGAGTATGTTGACCGGTTGCATCATGGTTTGGCATGGAAACACCTTCAAAAATCTCAAAAGTTGTGGATACTCCAGCCAAGTCCATTACAGATAAAGCCCTCCACACCAGTGTGCACATCTACGTGGAGTGCTGTCGTGGGAAAGCAGCATCCATCATCAAAGACCCCCACAATGCAGGCCATGCTCTCTTCTCAATGCTGCCATCAGAACGGAGGTACAGGAGCTTCAGGGCCCACACCATCAAGTTCAGGAACAGTTATTACCCATCAACCATCAGGCTCTTGAACCAGAGGGGATAACTTCACTCAACTGCACTCACCCCATCACTGAACTGCTTCTACAATCTATGGACTCAACTTCAAGGACTTTTCATCTTATGTTCTCTATGTTTATTGCTTATTTATTTACTATTATTGATTCTCTTTTTGTATTTACACAGTTTGTTGTCTTTTGCACACTGGTTGTCCATCTTTTTGGCTATGGTTTTCATTGATTCTATTGTGTTCGTTTGTATTTACTGAGTCTGCCTGGAAGAAAACAAATCTCAGGGTAGTATACGGTGAAATATGCATACTTTGATAATAAATTTGTTTCTGAATTTTGAACTTTCAAGACAGGCACTCAATGTTTTAAGCATAATTTTTTCCCCTCTGCCATTCGATTTCTGAACGGTCCATGAACACTACCACACTATTTTGCTCTGTCTGTAACTTTTATGTATTGCACTGTACTGCTGTTGCAAAACAACAAATTTTGCAAAATGTGCCATTGATATTAAACCTGATTCTGATTATTGTTGCAGATAATGTGTAGGAATGTTCACACAGAATGCAGTGATTCATTTCAATGTTTGATTTTTGGATAGTCTGATCTTCCATCAAAATCACTTTGAACTGCAGATTTTTTTCTTATGACCTACAGTAATCTTCAGTCACTCCTAATGCGGGGTAAAACAGAAAGTCAACAAAAAGTGATGTTTTCCTGTTGATAATAGACTGACCTCTTTATTATGCACAGGATGATATGACATCATCTCTGTGGTTTTTAATGCCAAATTCCAGCTAAATTTATTTTAGATATCAATAGTGCTTTAAAATATGTTGAGAATAAAAAAAGTGTGCTTGAAAGGAATTATTTTTGAGTTTGTATCGTTGACACTTCTGTATATAACTGTTTCTTAAAGTAAATTTATTATCAAAGTATGTAGTTTTTACTATATACTACCTTGAGATTCATTTTCTTGCAAGCATTTCCAGGAAAATAAGAAATATAGTAGAATATAATGAAAATCTGTATATAAAGGGTCAAAAGACTGACAAACAAAACCAGTGTGCAAAAGAAGAGCAAATGAAATAATACTGAGAATATGAGTTGTAAAGAGACATTGAAAATGAGTCTGTGGGTTGTAGAATCAGTTCGGAACAGTAGTGAATGAAGTTATCCAGGCTGGTTCAAGAGCCTGCTGGTTGTAGGATAATAACTGTTACTGAACCTGGTGGTGTCTGTACCTCCTGCCTGATGTAGCCGGCCGGTGGTGTGATGGCATCAGCATTGGACTTTTAAGGCAAATGGAGCTGAGTTTGAATCTGGCCAGCTCATTGCATGGTCAACCGTGTTGGGTTGAGCATCAAGCTAGCAGTTTGGGCTTGATTTTTTTAAAAAAGTAGTCAAAATGCAGATGGGCCAGAAGGTATGAAAAGGAACAACAACTTCCTGCCTGATGGTAGGAGTAAAAAAGATGGTGGTGGTCTTTGGATGCTGCTTTCTTATGGTAGCACTCCATGTAAGTGCACTCTAATGGTGGGGACGGGGAGGGTTCTGCGTGTGATGGATTGGGCTGTATCTGCCACTTCCTGTAGCCTGTGACCTGCTTTGTGATGTTGGTTTTTCTTCTCCTTTCTGTTAATGGAAGGCCCCACATTTAGTTTTGCCTTAAGTTTCACATTTTTATTGAATTGTCTGGCAAATAGGTTGTGACTATATTGATTACTTTTTATTAAAACTGAAATGCCAATAATATCTTATAGCTAAATGTCATTCTGATAGAGCTTGTTGTAATGTGTGCTTTCTTTTTGCTAAGTGATATTGTTTTTTATGGTGAATCTCAGGAGAATACAAGGGCCTTTCTGAGTCATCTGCACACTCTGGCAACTAAACTCTGGAACACTGAGTGTATTTTGTTGGAAATCTTTACTTCCACTCTACTCTTCATACTTCATTTAGATTGACAGTACTGTGCAAGAAGTTTTAGTCATAGTCATACTTTATTGATCCCGGGGGAAACTGGTTTTCGTTACAGTTGCACCATAAATAATAAATAGTAATAAAACCATAAATAGTTAAATGGTAATATGTAAATTATGCCGGGAAATAAGTCCAGGACCAGCTTATTGGCTCAGGGTGTCTGACCCTCCAAGGGAGGAGTTGTAAAGTTTGATGGCCACAGGCAGGAATGGCTTCCTATGACGCTCAGTGCTGCATCTCAGAGGAATGAGTCTCTGGCTGAATGTACTCCTGTGCCCAACCAGTACATTATGTAGTGGATGGGAGACATTGTCCAAGATGGCATGCAACTTGGACAGCATCCTCTTTTCAGACACCACCGTCAGAGAGTCCAGTTCCATCCCCACAACATCACTGGCCTTACGAATGAGTTTGTTGATTCTGTTGGTGTCTGCTACCCTCGGCCTGCTGTCCCAGCACACAACAGCAAACATGATAGCACCGGCCACCACAGACTCGTAGAACATCCTCAGCATCGTCCAGCAGATGTTAAAGGACCTCAGTCTCCTCAGGAAATAGAGATGGCTCTGACCCTTCTTGTAGACAGCCTCAGTGTTCTTTGACCAGTCCAGGTTATTGTCAATTCGTATCTCCAGGTATTTGTAATCCTCCACCATGTCCACACTGACCCCCTGGATGGAAACAGGGGTCACCGGTACCTTAGCTCTCCTCAGGTCTACCACCAGCTCCTTAGTCTTTTTCACATTAAGCTTCAGATAATTCTGCTCACACCATGTGACAAAGTTTCCTACCGTAGCCCTGTACTCAGCTTGCTGATGCATCCAACTATGGCAGATGTATATATACAGGTGGCCCCGGTTTTCCGAACGTTCGCTTTACGACACCTCGCTGTTACGGAAGACCTACATTAGTTACCTGTTTTTGCTAAGAGAAGGTGTTTTCACTGTTACGAGAAAAGGCAGCGTGCAAAAAAAGGCAGCGCATGCTCGAACAGCCAAGCTTCTCCCCCGGAACTGCATTCTAGCCGCCATTGCTTAAACACGTGCTTTATCTCGATTTATTTTGTGCATCCGTTAGCAAGATGAGCTCTAAGGTATCGGAAAAGCCTAGAAGAGCTCGTAAGGGTGTTAGACTTAGCGTAAAACTAGACATAATTAAGCGTTTTGATTGTGGTGAATGAAGTAAGGACATTGTCCGCGTGTTGAACTTGCCTGCGTCCACCATTCACACTATTTATATGCAGAGAGAAAGAATTTTGAAAGCTGCCGACGTTACTGTTGGTTCTGCTCGAAGCAAAGTGGTCTCTCTTAGTCGGCATCCAATAATGGATAAAATGGAAAGTCTATTGCTTGAGTGGATTGATGGGTGTACAAAGCGTGGTGTTCCATTAAGTTTTCTTATACTTAAAGAGAAATCAGTTAGTCTTAATAAGCTGAAACAGAAAGCACTGGACGATGGTGATGAAAGTGTTGTGAAAGTGGAATTTAAAGGTAGTCATGGGCGGTTTGTTCGGTTTCTGAGGTGAGGGCAGCTTTATAGTTTAACGCTTACTGGAGAGAGTGCTTCGGCTGGTACTGAAGCTGCCGAAAAGTTCCCAGCAGAACTGAAGATTCCGGTAAGTGAAACTACACTGTACATGCGTTATTTTTACTTTATATAGGCTGTGTATTTTTATGTGTTATTTGGTATGATTTGGCAGCTTCATAGCTTAAAGGTTACTGGAGAGAGTGTTTCTGTCGAGAGTGCTTGCGCTGTGTTTCTGCCGAGAGCGCTTGCGTGAGATTTTTGCTATGGAGAACAGTGCAGCATTGATTGTAGAAAAGTATTTCTACTTTATATAGGCTGTATATTTATCATATCATTCCTGCTTTTACTATATGTTGCCGTTATTTTAGGTTTTATGTGTCATTTGGCATGATTTGGTAGGTTATTTTTTGGGTCTGGGAACGCACAAAAAATTTTCCCATATTAATAAATGGTAATTGCTTATTCGCTTTACAACATTCCAGCTTATGAACCGTTTCATAGGAACGCTGTACCTTTGGATAGTGGGGGAAACCTGTGGGTAGGGCACCAAAGACTTTTGCACAGTACTGTAGTAATTTTATGTATTGCCCTGTACTGCTGTTGCAAAAAAAACCCCACAAATTTCATGACATTGCTTATAAAAAGTATTCACCCCCCCCCCCCCCCCCCCCCCGGAAGTTTTCATGTGTATTATTTTACACATTGAATCACAGTGGATTTAGTTTGGCTTTTTTGACATTGATCAAAAGAGAAAGACTCTTTCCTGTCAAATTGAAAACAGATCTCTACAAAATGATCTAAGTTAATTACAAATGTAAAACACAAAATAGTTAATTGCATAAATATTCAGCCTCTTCAAGTTAGTATTTAGTAGATGCACCTTTGTCGGCAATTACAGACTTGAGTCTGTGTGGATAAGTCTCTATCAGCTTTGCAGATCTGGACACTGCAATTCTTTTCCCTATTCTTTACAAAGTTGATCAATCTCTGTTAGATTACACTAGGATTGTGAGTGAACAGCCCTTTTTCAAGTCCAGCCACACATTCTCAATTGGTTTGTGGTCTGGTCTGTGACTTGGCCACTCCAGGATATTCGTTTTTAAGCCATTCCTGTGTAGGTTTGGCTTTATGTTTGGGGTCCTTGTCTTGCTGGAAAACAGTTCTTATCCCAAACAGTTCTCTTGCAGACTGAATCAGGTTTTCTTCCAGAATTTCCTGTATTTTGCTGCATGCATTTTACCCTCTACCTTCACTAGCCTTCCAGGGTCTGCTGCAGTGAAGCATCCCCACAGCATGATGCAGCCACCACTATGCTTCACAGTAGGGATGGTGTGTTTTTGATGATGTGTGATTTTTGGCTTGTGCTGAACAGCGTTTAGTCTGATGGCCGAAAAGCTCAATTTTGGTTTCATCAGACAGTAGAACCTTCTTCTAACTGACTTCTGGCAAACTCTAGCTGAGATTTCATGAGTGTTTTTTTTTCAACAGTGGCTTTCTCCTTGCCACTCTCCCATAAAGCTGTGACTGAAGAAGCAGCCGGGAAACAATAGTTGTATGTGCAGTCTTGCCCACCTCAGCCACTGAAGTTTGTTACTCCACCAGAGTTGTCATAGGTCTCTAGATGGCCTCCCTCACTAGTCCCCTTCTTGCACGGTCAGTCAGGTTTTGAGGATGGCCTGCTCTAGGGAGATTTGCAGCTATGCCATATTCTTTCCATTTCTTGATGATTGACTTAGCTGTACTCCAAGGGATATTTAGTGACTCGGAAATTTTCTCGTATCCATCTCCTGACTTGTGCTTTTCAATCACCTTTTCGCAGAGTTGCTTGGAGTGTTCTTTTGTCTTCATGGTGTAGTTTTTGCCAGGACACTGACTCACCAGCAATTGGACCTTTCAGATGCAGGAGTATTTTTATTACAATCAATTGAAACACCTTGACTGCACACAGATCGCCAAAAACAGATCTTCATTTAACTAATTATGTGACTTCTAAAACCAATTGGCTGCACCAGTGATGATTTGATGTGGCATATTAAATGGGGTGAATACTTAAGCAATCAGTTATTTTGTGTTTTATATTTGTAATTAATTTAGATCACTTTGTAGTGATCTATTTTCACTTTGACACGAAGGGATCTTTTTCTGTTGATCAGTGTCAAAAAAGCCAAATTAAATCCACTGTGATTCAATGTCGTAAAACAGTAAAACATGAAAATTTCCAAGGGGAGTGAATACGTTTTATAGGCACTGCATGTGAGTGATGATATGCCTGATTCTGATGTGGGTCTCTTTTGTGGACTGAGAGTGGGAAGGGTATAGAGAGATGGGAATGATGGTTGGGAAAAGGGGAAGGGAGGGGTGAGGGAGCGTGGAGCACCAAAGACACATTCTGTAATAATAAATCAATTGTTTGGAATCAAATGATCTTTGCTGGTGTCTTGGGGCTGAGTGTGTCTTCACTCCCCCACCCCTGACACTCCTTCTTTGCCACCTGTCCCACACTCCTCCTGTGGCGCTCCACCTTCACTATTCCCAACATCCTTTGTTCCCACCAGATTTACAAACTCGCTCTCTGCTCCACGTTGACAAATACAGCACTGTGCAAAAGTCTTGGGCATCCTACCTAGCTATATACTGTATATTGATAGGTAGAGATTTTATTGGTCCCAAAGGAAATTATTTTGTCAAAGTACCATTACAAGTGCACAGATATACAAATATTAGAAGAGAAGTAAGAAAGAATATGTGCCTAAGATTTTGGCACAGTGCTATATATTATCTTTTTGTACATCTTTATATCATATTTTCAAATAAAATGTGATAGTTGAGTTCCCCCTCACTCCTATCAATAGGGAATCAAAATACGTGGAAATATTTTAATTGGAAAGGATTGTATCAGAAGTATTTTGGACACAAGCACATGAAGTTTGTTGCTAATGTATTAAGAATGAAGGACTTGTCAGCTTATTGTTTTTGTTTTTCTGCTGTAACCTGTTTTTTCTAATTAATGAACATGCAACATGAAGCTCCTAGGCCATTGCAATGTTTACCCAACCGAGATATTAAGGAGAACTTCAGTCTTTTGAACCTTAGTTACTGTTCTTTGCATTCATGTGGTTAGATCTTTGTGTAGCTGTCTCGAGATTTTCACTGACACCAAGGGATTAGTGTTGTTGATGTTGTATGGTTAGTGGTTTATACCTTTCGTATTACTCTGTTTGAGGCAGTTGAAATTTATTAAAGGTTGTGTGAACTTACTTTTCTTCTTCCCACCCCTTCAGAGTCGTTCAATGATGCCTGAAATATGGGATCTATCTGAAGCTTTGCCAGATCTGTCCATGGATCCAATTACGGGTGTTGGAGTGGTTGCATCACGGTATCGGGCACCTGCCAGTTACGAAGTAGTAAGTACGATATCAGGTTCTGACTTCTCCAAAACTACATTTGTGCATATTGTACAGAAATTCTATTAAACATTTACTTCAACCACAAACCCCTGCCCATCTACCTGTCTAGAAGAAGAAGAAAGCCCTTAACTCTGAGTGGGGTCATCGGGACGCCGTCATGATGACGTTTTTTTTTTTAGCAGGCTTTCATATTTTTACGAGGCCGAGCTGCTAGCTCGATGCTCAACCCAGCACGGATGGAAAGTGTGCAAGGGAGCCGGCTGGATTCAAACTCGGGAGCATTCGCTCCGAAGTCTGGCGCTGATGCCACTACGCCAACAGCTGGCTAATCTACCTGTCTGTCTACCCAAAAAAAGTTTATAAGAGACTTGCTCAAAACTAAGGGTGCTGTTTTAAGGAAATACCATGCTGTGGGTCATCCCACACCTATCATTTCTTCACATGAATTAATTTGTATCTTTTTAAAGTCCCATTTTGTCTTGTATTTATTGAGGATTTATTGTCGGTAAAGATTAAATTTGCAGATCTTTTCAGAATCAGGTTTAATATCACTGACATTTGCCCGTCTTGGTGAAAGGTCTTAGCCTGAAATGTTGACTATTTATTCCTTTCCATAGATGCTGTCTGACCTGCTGAACTCCTCAGAAATTTTGTGTGTGTGACTCTAGATTTTCAGCAGCTGCAGAATCTCTTGTGGTTATGTCATGAAATTCATTTTTTTGGCAGCAGTACAATGTAATACATAGAAACATAGAAAACTTACAGCACAATACAGGCCCTTCAGCCCACAATGCTGTAACGAACATGTACGTACTTAAGAAATTACCTAGGGTTACCCATAGCCCTCTATTTTTCTGAGCTCCATGTACGTATCCAAGAGTCTCTCAAAAGACTCTATCGTATTTGCCTCCACCACCATTGCCGGCAGCCCATTCCACACACTCACAACTCTCTGCGTTTATATAAAAAAAAATCAACAACACCAACAAACAAACTTACCCCTGACATCTCCTTTGTACCTACTTCCAAGCACCTTAAAACTATGCCCTCTCATACTAGCCATTTCAACCCTGGGAAAAAGCCTCTGACTGTCCACATGATCAAAGCCTCTCATCATCTTATACACATCCATCAGGTCACCTCTTATCCTCTGCCGCTTCAGGGAGAAAGGGCCGAGTTCACTCAACCTATTCCCATAAGACATGTTCCCCAATCCGGGCAACATCCTTGTAAATCTCCTCTGCACCCTTTGTATAGTTTCCACATTGTTCCTGTAGTGAGGTGACCAGAACTGAGCACAGTACTCCAGGTGGGATCTGACCAGGGTCCTATATAGCTGTAACATTACCTCTCGGCTCTTAAACTCAGTCCCACGATTGATGAAGGGCAATACACCGTATGCCTTCTTAACTACAGAGTCAACCTGCGCAGCAGCTTTGAGTGTCCTATGGACTTGGACCCCAAGATCCCTCTGATCCTCCACGCTGCCAAGAGTATTACCATTAATACTATATTCTGCCATCATATTTGACCTACCAGAATGAACCACCTCACACTTATCTGGGGTGAACTCATCTGCCATTTCTCAGCTCAGTTTTACATCCTATTGATGTCCCTCTGTAACCTCTGACAGCCCTTCACACTATCCACAACACCCTCAACCTTTGTGTCATCAGCAAATTTACTAACCCATTCCTCTATTTCCTCATCCAGGTAGTTTATAAAATTCAGGAAGAGAAGGGGCCCCAGAACGGATCCTTGAGGCACACCATTGATCACTGACCTCCATGCAGAATATGATCTGCCTACAACCACTCTTTGCCTTCTGTGGGCAAGCTAATTCTGGATCCACAAAGCAAGGCCTCATTGGATCCCATACCTCCTTACTTTCTCAATAAGCCTTGCATGGGGTACCTTATTAAACGCCTTGCTGAAATCCAAAAACACTACATCTACTACTCTACCTTCATCAGCGTGTTTAGTCACATCCTCAAAAAAAATTCAGTCAGGCTTGTAAAGCACGACCTGCCTTTTACAAAGCCTTGCTGACTATTCCTAAATCATATTGTGCCTCTCCAAGTGTTCATAAATTCTGCCTCTCAGGATCTTTTCCATCAACTTACCAACCACAGAAGTTAGACTCACTGGTCTATAATTTCCTGGGCTATCTCCACTCTCTTGAATAAGGGAACAACATCTGCAACCCTCCAATCCTCTGGAACCTCTCCCATCCCTACTGATGATGCAAAAATCATCGCTAGAGGCTCAGCAATCTCCTCCCTTGCCTCCTACAGTAGCCTGGGGTACATCTCGTCCGGTCCTGGAGACTTATTCAACTTGATGCTTTCCAAAAGATTGAGCACATCCTCTTAATGTCTGTATGCGCAAGCTTTTCAATCCACTGTAAGTCATCCCTACAATTGCCAAAATCCTTTTCCGTAGTGAATACTGAAGCAATGTATTCATTAAGTACCTCTGCTATCTCCTCCGGTTCTATGCGCACTTTTCCACTGTTACATTTGATTGGTCCTATCCTCTCACGTCTTATCCTCTTGTTCTTCACATACTTGTAGAGTGCCTTGGGGTTTTCTTTAATCCTGCTCGCCAAGGCCTTCTCTTGGCCTCTTCTGGCTGTCCTAATTCCATTCTCGAGCTCCTTCCTGCTAGCCTTATAATCTTCTAGATCTCTATTATTACCTAGTTTTTTGAACCTTTCATAAGGTTTTCTTCTTGACTAGATTTTCAACGGCCTTTGTACACCATGGTTCTTGTTCACTACCATTCTTTCCCTGTCTCATTGGAACGTACCTATGCAGAACATCACGCAAATATCCCCTGAACGTTTGCCACATTTCTGCCGTACATTTCCCTGAGAACATCTGTTCCCAATTTATGCTTCCAAGTTCCTACCTGATAGCTTCATATTTCCCCTTACTCCAATTGAATGCTCTCCTAACTTGTCTGTTCCTATCCCTCTCCAATGCTATGGTAAAGGAGATGGAGATAGTGATCACAATTCTAAAATGCGCTCCCCCTGAGAGACCTGACACATGAATAAGTAAACTACAATAAGAGATTTTAGATTAAAATATAAATTTAATTAAACAGGTAGTGCAAAAAGATAGCAAAAAATAGTGAGGTTGTGTTCATGAACCAGAGAAAATCTGCAGATCAGGAAATCTAAGCAATGCACACAAAATGCTGGAGGAACTCAGCTGGCCAGGCAGCATTTATTTTCTATTCTTGGCCTGCTGAGTTCCTCCAGCATTTTGTACGTGTTGAGATAGCGTTCATGGGTTGGTTCATTGTCCATTCAGAAACCTGATGGCAGAGGGATTTTGAGGGTCTTTTGTATGTTCAAATGCCTGTTTGAATGTTGTGTAATGTGCATACAATAGATCATATCATAGGCTTATCAATATCATTGGATGGTACTTTGATCCAGTTTCATGGTCTTATTACATTTCAAATCTTTTGCTTTTTGTTTTGTTTTATTCTTTCACTCCAACAAATACCGGAATGGGCATCTCTCCCATGTATCTAATTAGTAAATTAAAAGGCTACTCTGCATGGAAAAAATATTTTCTGTTGAAAATATTACTGGAGATTCAATGAAAATGAATTCTCAATTGATTTCAGATACCATTATATAAAAACAGTCACAAAGAAAATAAGAACAATCCTCAGCTTTTCATTTTTGTAATGAGCAAGATTTTGATTTTCTTTAAACAGTTTTCTGTATTTACATACACCATAATGGGTATCTGTAGAATGAGCTACAAGGCTATAATTTGCTTGAGCACTCTAGGCAATGTTTATAAGCTGTTTTAGCTTCCCTTCTAAGTTTGATGTGTGCCAACCCTTTTAAATTACAGTCTCTTAATCTGCTTCTCAAGTGTGCATTCTTCCATGGATTATGATGAGAACATTGAAACCATTATAGATTATTTAAGTGTACTGTTGTCTTTTGTGAAGATTGTGCCTGGAACTGTCATTACAGATTTGAACTATTAATTTTTGAAATCCACTCATGTATTGTCTAAGAAAACATTTGACATAATTGTATTCCTTTTTAAATACAGTCATCTAATGCAGTTGTCGTAGTTCCTCCTATGCTTCTGCACTGCTGAATCTCGATTTTATCTCTGCTTTCTCCTCATGAGTTTTTAATTTTGCCCTCATACATTCTGAAGCACGTCAGCAGCATCTCCCACAGCTTTTCGCAATTTGTGGCTTCTTCACTCTGACGGTTGTAATGATTGATTGTCATTAAATTTTGATTGCTCTACCATTCGATGTTCTTTTTGTTTAGATCTCTCCACCATCTCTATATTAATGGACTTCAATGAAAGTTCATCAATTTGACCCGTTAACTTATGTTACTCTCTTACGAATGCTGCCTGACTTGCCGAAATCCAGAACCATTTTATGATTTTATTTTTTCTTGGCAGCAGTTGCAAGTTCTGTGTATCTTGTTAATTGACAGGTTGCCCAGGGTATTGTCTTGCGGTCTGCACTAATCCTCTTCATTCCCTCACCACTGTGTCCAGTTGAGAAAGATTGCATTTGACCATAAACTGAATTTGTCAATCTCAACATTGTCATTACAACAAAAGCTTAATTCTTAGTTATTTTTTCCCTCTATTAAGCCAGTCGCTGATGAAATTATCAACTCTGCTTTGGTAATGTCTAATCAGGACATTCACTAAGTTAGACCATAAGACATAGGAGCAGAATTAGGTCATTCAGGACATCGAGTCTGCTCCACCATTCCATGGTGGCTGATTTATTATCCCTCTCAACCACATTTTCCCTCTTTCTCCCCATAACCTTTGACACCCTTACTAATCAATAACCTATCAGCCTCCATTTTAAATATATCTAATGATTTGGCCTCCACAGCCCTCTTTGGCAATTAATTTCACAGATTCACCACCTTCTGGCTAAAGAAATTCCTCCTAATCTCTGTTCTAAAGGGACATTATATTTTGAGGCTGTGCCATCTGGTCCTAGATTCTCTCAATGCTGCAAATATCCCCTCCACGTCCACTCAATCTAGGCCTTTCAATGCTCAATAGGTTTTAATGAGATTCTCTCCCCCCCCCCCCCCCCATTTTTCTAAACTCCAGTGAGTATGGGCCCAGAACCATCAAACTCTTCTTGTATATTAACCTTTTCATTCCTGGGATAATTTTTGTGTACTTTGTCTGGACCCTCTCCAATACCAGTACATCTTAGATAAGAAGCTCAAAACTGCTCACCATATTCCATGTGCTGTCTGACCAATGTCCTTTAAAACCTCAACAATACACCCTAGCTTTTTATTCTAGTCTTCGTGAATTTCTTCCTCTCCCATCTCCAGATTTCTGAGTATTCCATGAACTTACTTTATTATTACTTTTTTGCTTTATTTATATAGTTTGTAATTATAGTAATTTTATGCCTTTGCCTTGTACTGCTGCCGCAAAACAACAATTTTCATGTATATAAGACGGTGAAAATAACTGATTTTTGATTCAGTCTAGATCATTTTATAGTTCACCTGAATTTCCTCCTCTTCCTTCTTAAAAACCTAAGGTTATCCATATCTTTCCTTGTAGAGCCAATAACAATATTTATTTCTGGTGAAGTGTGCTTTGAGTGGTGGTGGTGGAGTTATAAATATTGATCTTGTGGTACCTAATGCGGGAATGGTTAAGATAAAGTTATAGTTTGATAAATGGGCATAACATTAAACTTAGAGTACAGGTCAGTCTACTGAATGTTTGATGGAAAAACATCCCAAGCAGATTTAATTGTTAGACTGAAAAAAAGCTTAATAAGTCAGGGTGTCATAGTAACATAGAGGTTAGCATGACGCTATTACAGCTCAGGGCAATGGAGTTTGGAGTTAATTTCTGGCTCTGCTAGGAGCTTGTCTGTTCTCCCTATGAGCGCGTGGGTTTCCTCCAGGTGCTCCAGTTTCCTCCCACATTCCAAAGACGTATGGGTTAGTAAGCTAATTGGTTGTTGTAAATTGGCCTGTGATTAGGTTAGGGTTAAAGGGTTATATAGGTGGGTTGCTGTGTGACGTGGCTTTTTGGGTTGGAAGAGCCTGTTCTTCAATGTATCTTTAAATGAAAAGAAAGTCAAAGCCTGTATAGAATTGCTAAAGGCAAATCTTATTCCACTGGCTTGATTGAGTTCTTGAAAGTGATGCTGAAAATTGATAAGCAATATGTCGTTGTAATGTATATAGACTTTCAGTGACATTTAGTAAAGTAACACATAATAGTTGAAGCTATAAAAGTGCAATGCCTGTTGGATAAAAACCTGCCTGAGGCTCAGAAGGCAAGGTGGTGATAAACGCTTTTACCAGGGAGATGCTTATTTGATGTACGTTAATGTTTTGGATTTTGGCATCCACCCTCCCCCCATACGACGATAAAATCCCAACAATCTGTTATCTGATTGTTTTGAAGTCCTGATGGGCTGATATCTGGCTCGGGTTCATTCATTAGTTTGAAATGTGAGCTGAGGTCCAGAACACAAGCTGGAGGTGTGGCCCTGCTGGAGTCTGAACTATGGGTTGGATGTATGGCTTTAACCGGGGTTGGGATCCAGAACATTGGGTAAGGAATGTTGGTAATAGATACAAAATGCTGGAGGAATTCAGCAGGCCAGGCAGCATATGTGGAAAAGAGTACAGTCGACTGTTTGGGCCAAGACATTTCAGCAGGAAGTCCTTGCCTTGATTTCCAGTATCTGGAAATTTTCTGTTGTTAAGGAATGTCGGTGTAGCTTTGTGACCAGAGCTGGGATCTAGAGTCAAAGTGACCTGTTCACTTGAAACTGGCTGGGTTCACTGGAAAATCTCTTGTACTAAAGGTATAACATGTTAAAAATGTTTGCTTGGACATTAATGAGTAACAAACTGGTGGATACAACCCAGTCCATCACAGGAAAAACCCTCCTCACCACCGAGGCCATGCTCTTTTCTCACTGCTGAGAAAGGTACAGGAGCCATAGATCCCACACCACCAGGTTCAGGAACAGTTATTACCCTTCAACCATCAGACTCCTGAACCAGAGGGGATAACTTCACTCACCTCAACACTGAACTAATTCCACAACCTATTGATTCACTTTCAAGGATTTTGCAACTCATGTTCTCAGATTATTTATTTAATTGTTATTATTTGCATAATAATAAAAAAGGAAATGGGTCTCAATTATTTCTTTCTTTTTGTATTTACATAGTTTATTATCTTTTGCATGCTGGTTGAATAGGATGCGAAGGATGTTGGCAATGGTGAGGGTGGAGCACTGTAAGGTGTGGCGCAAATGGTAGGGAAGGAGTGCCGGCAGTGGGTTTGGCTCAGGTGTAGACGCACAGCCCTGAGACACCAGGCATGGTCATTAGATTCCGACAATTGGTTTATTGTTCATTACAGAACGTCCCTCTGGTGCTTCCCGTTCCCTCTCCTCCTTTCTGCTTTTCCCAACCATGATTCCCCTCTCCCTGTCCTCTTCCCACTCTCAATCCACAATAGAGACCCAAATCAGAATCAGGTCTATTATCACTCGCTTGCCAAGAATTATTTTTTTTGCGGCAGCAGTACAGTGCAATGCATAAAATTACTGCAGTACTGTGCAAAAGTCTTAGGCACCCTTAGCTATGTATATGTGCCTAAGACTTTTGCACAGTATTGAACTTTAAACCATCCATAAAATCTGCGAGTCATACCATCAGAATCTCAAAGGTGCAGGTTTATCTGAGTTTTGTTATTTGGAAAAGCAGGAAACCATGAGGCGGTTAGTAACAGACGTTTGGACCACCTGAAGTGGTGAGTCACAGGGCAGATGAAATCTAATGCGGCGAATTGCAGTTTGGTTTAAAAAAAATAATAGAAATGTAAGCAGCATAGTGCATAGTGCAGTTTTAAAGTGATACTGCAGTCTGGGTGTGTTAGTCCACAAGGCATTAAAAGTGGCAGGGCAAGTTTAGTAAGTGGCTTTACAGACTTGCTAGAACCTTAGTGTTATAAAAGAAGGATTTAATAAAAAAAAAAGCAGCAGTGAATGTTTGTGAAACACTGTGCAGCCTCAGCTGAAGCATTAACGCCAATTGTGGGTTCACGCTTCAGAAATAAACATGCACAGGAGATTGAATAGGAGATAGTGGTAATAAATTATTTTGACTATATGGAGATGTAGGTGAAACTGGTATTGTTCTACTTAAGAACAGGGAACAATAAGAGCATATTTGTTACAAAAAAGTTTAAAATTATCAACTGTTTTGATAGTGTAACTGGTGGATGTGTCTTAAGAAGCTCATCTGGTTATATGAGGTTAAAAAAATTGAATGTGGCAAGCACAACGTAAATGGGTGGTGAAGCAGCTTCAAGAATAATTTTAAAAGGGATTTTAAAAAAAGTATTTGATGTGGGGGGAATACAGTGAGTAAATTAATTAGTTAGTTCTTTCAAGGATCTAGTGGTGTCCTTTCTATGCTGAATCGTTCTGTTTATAAGCAGAGTTCAAAGTAAATTTATTATTAAAGTACTTGTATGTCACCATATACAACCCTGAGATTCATCTTGTGGGTATAATAATCCATAGAATAATAACCATAACAGAATCAATGAAAGGCCACCCAATTTGGGTGTTCAAGCAGTGTGCAAAAGGCACCAAACTTGAAAGTGATTCCACAGGTTATGGGAACATTTTAGTGAAGTTGAGTGAAGTTATCTCTTTGGTTCAAGAGCCTGATGGTTGAGGGGTAGAAACTGTTCCTGAACCTGTTGGTGTGATTAGTATTTAGTTCTCCAGCGGTGAGATTTTACTTGGAACTTGCAACACTAGCAGAGTTGATAGGGGTTCATAAAAATCAGGAGCCTGCAAATGGTGGAGATCTGAAGTAAATGGTGAACTTGCTGGAAATACTCAGCAGGTCAGGATGCAACTGTGAAGAGAGGGTTAAAGTTTCAAATTGAAGACCCAGGAGATGGGTGAGAGTGGGAAGGTAGATGGTAGGAGAAGGGGGATGAAATGTTTCCCTGATTCTTCCTTCACCCTCTCCCCCTCACCCTACCTAGTCTCTCCTATCATCTGCCAGCTTGTATTCCTTCTCTCCTGCACCCCACCACTTTACTCTGGTTTTTTTCCCCCCTTCCTTCCCAGTCCTGATGAAGGGTCTCTTCCCAAAATGTCAATTGTCTATTCCCCTCCACAGATGCTGCACGGCCTGTTGAGTTCATTGGGCATTTTGTGTTTGTTGCTCTGGATTTCCAGTATCTGCAGAATGTCTTGTGTTAATGAATACCAAAGACAATCTGAAGCATTTGCCACTGTTTACAACCAGAAGTAATCAGAGGGTGATCCACTGCAGCCTCCTCCCATCTAGTAATAGTCATTGTAGGGCAATCACTTGAGTCAGTGTGGACATGGTGGAGGATTACAAATACCTGGGGATACGAATTGACAATAAACTGGACTGGTCAAAGAACACTGAGGCTATCTACAAGAAGGGTCAGAGCCGTCACTATTTCCTGAGGAGACTGAGGTCCTTTAACATCTGCCGGATGATGCTGAGGATGTTCTACGAGTCTGTGGTGGCCAGTGCTATCATGTTTGCTGTTGTGTGCTGGGGCAGCAGGCTGAGGGTAGCAGAGACCAACAGAATCAACAAACTCATTCGTAAGGCCAGTGATGTTGTGGGGATGGAACTGGACTCTCTCACTGGTGTCTGAAAAGAGGATGCTGTCTAAGTTGCATGCCATCTTGGTCAATGTCTCCCATCCACTACATAATGTACTGGGTGGGCATAGGAGTACATTCAGCCGGAGATTCATTCCTCCAAGATGCAGCACAGAGCGTCATAGAAAGTCATTCCTGCCTGTGGCCATCAAATTTTACAACTCCTCCCTTGGAGGGTCAGACATCCTGAGCCGATAGGCTGGTCCTGTACTTATTTCATAATTTACTGGCATAATTTACATATTACTATTTAACTATTTATGGTTCTATTACTATTTATTATTTATGGTGTAGCTGTAACCAAAACCAATTTCCCCCGGGATCAATAAAGTATGACTATGAGTCAATTATAATGCAAACAACAGGAATTCTGCAGATGCTGGAAATTCAAGCAACACACATAAAAGTTGCTGGTGAATGCAGCAGGCCAGGCAGCATCTCTAGGAAGAGGTGCAGTCGACGTTTCAGGCCGAGACCCTTCGTCAGGACTAACTGAAGGAAGAGTGAGTAAGGGATTTGAAAGTTGGAGGGGGAGATCCAAAATGATAGGAGAAGACAGGAGGGGGAGGGATGGAGCCAAGAGCTGGACAGATGATAGGCAAAAGGGATACGAGAAGATCATGGGACAGGAGGTCCGGGAAGAAAGACAAGGTGCGGGGGGACCCAGAGGATGGGCAAGAGGTATATTCAGAGGGACAGAGGGAGAAAAAGGAGAGTGAGAGAAAGAATGTGTGCATAAAAATGAGTAACAGATGGGGTACGAGGGGGAGGTGGGGCCTTAGCGGAAGTTAGAGAAGTCGATGTTCATGCCATCAGGTTGGAGGCTACCCAGACGGAATATAAGGTGTTGTTCCTCCAACCTGAGTGTGGCTTCATCTTTACAGTAGAGGAGGCCGTGGATAGACATGTCAGAATGGGAATGGGAATGGGATGTGGAATTAAAATGTGTGGCCACTGGGAGATCCTGCTTTCTCTGGCGGACAGAGCGTAGATGTTCAGCAAAGCGGTCTCCCAGTCTGCGTCGGGTCTCGCCAATATATAAAAGGCCACATCGGGAGCACCGGACGCAGTATATCACCCCAGTCGACTCACAGGTGAAGTGTTGCCTCACCTGGAAGGACTGTTTGGGGCCCTGAATGATGGTAAGGGAGGAAGTGTAAGGGCATGTGTAGCACTTGTTCCGCTTACACGGATAAGTGCCAGGAGGGAGATCAGTGGGGAGGGATGGGGGGGACAAATGGACAAGGGAGTTGTGTAGGGAGCGATCCCTGCGGAATGCAGAGAGAGGGGGGGAGGGAAAGATGTGCTTAGTGGTGGGATCCTGTTGGAGGTGGTGGAAGTTACAGAGAATAATATGTTGGACCCGGAGGCTGGTGGGGTGGTAGGTGAGGACCAGGGGAGCCCTATTCCTAGTGGGGTGGTGGGAGGATGGAGTGAGAGCAGATGTACGTGAAATGGGGGAGATGCGTTTAAGGGCAGAGTTGATAGTGGAGGAAGGGAAGCCCCTTTCTTTAAAAAAGAATTTGAATTTCCAGCATCTGCAGAATTCCTGTTGTTTACCTACACTCAGTGGCCACTTTCTTAGGTACAGGAGTGGAACCTGCTGTGGTCTTCTGCTGCTGTAGCCCATCCACTTCAATGTTCGATGTGTTTCTACATTCAGTGATGCTCTTCTGCACACCACTGTTGTAATCCATGGTTATTTGAGTTATTGTAGCCTTCCGTCAACTTGAATCAGTCTGCCCGTTCTCCTCTGACCTTTCCATTAACAAGGTGTTTTCACCCACAGAATAACTGCTTACTGGATGTTTTTTTTTAATTAATTTTGCACCGTTCGCTATAAACTCGAGAGACTCAGGAGATTAGCTGTTTCAGAGATACTCAAACCACCCCATCTGGCACCAACAATCATTCCATGACCAAAGTCACTTAGATCACATTTCTTCCCCATTCTGATGTTTGATCTGAATAACTAGTGAACCTCCTGACCATGTCTGCATGCTTTTATGCATTGAATTGCTGCCACGTGATTGGCTGATTAGACGTTTGAATTAATGAGCAGGTGTACCTAATAGATTTACCATTGAGTTTATGGTGCATGATGGTAGCTTTGATCGTTCTAGTTTTTGACGGTAGGAGTTGCAACTCTTAGAGGTGGAATGATGGATTTGTAAGTGTCTCTGTACTGTTGGACTGGTTAGATGAGAAAGATAGGGAGGTGTAACTTGTCAATGGCATTACATGCATGGTTGATGTACTGGTGTGGATTTAAAGAAAACCCAGTGAATTGAAAGATAATGAGGTGAATTGGGAGATGGTTGAAAGGTGTTTCTGTGATGAGAATGGCAGCAATGTTAGAAGGAGAAAGAGGCCTTGCTAAGCTGTGGCAGTATGTTCTTTCCAGCCAAAGATTCTTCCATCATAATCCTTGGAGCTATGTCAGTTAGGAATACTTGGTCTCTGTATATTGAATTGACATGTGAGGTTGAAGATTTTCTTTTGCTACTGAAATTAGAATAAGCCATAGTTAAGGGTGTGTTTTCCCTCCCAGAAGGCCATCTGAATTCCATTTTTATTTCCCATTTTGTTGTACTGTATGTTGGCAATTTTCAAATTATTTGATATTTTAGCATAAATTTAGTTTGCAATTTCTGGAATGTGAAGTCTAGTACTGCTGGGAATTAGAAAAGATAGTGAAGGATTTTGTTCTTTTAACTTTGGGATGAGCTTGAAATATATTGCAAGCCAGATAACACTTAAATTCTTCCTATTCTGTTACTGTTGTTGAGAGGAACTGGACTAATTGAAGTAGTTATCCTGTAAATATCAAGCAATTTTAAAATGAACTCCATGTGCAAAACACAATCAGGTTTTCAACAGCAAGACTGCAGTATTAGCAGCTTGATGGAAATCAGTATGTTTTCCTTGAAGCATCATGATCATGATTAAACAACTTCAAAAATAGAACAACTACTGATAAATTGAGCATTTCAAATGACTTTTGACAACTCTTATTGCTGTGGTTTTATCTGCTGTGATTTTGGTTACTTGATTTCATGAGCTAAGTGGAGTCTGTTGTGCATTTAATGTGTGCTTTACGTCACTGTCGCACATTTCATCCTCCAATCATTGCTTTGATGGTTTAATCCTCAAGTAAGTCAGGCACTATATGAAGACCTCGTGTTGTACAAACTAGTCTCAGTTTGTAGAGGATGTGTAAAAGCGAGCTGTTTCGAGAATGAAGTCAAGCAGTATATAGGTAAAATATTTTCTGGCTAGGTAATACGTTGCTCATTACCATCAGGCTCCTGAACCAGCATGGTTAACATCACTCGCATCAACTCTGAACTGATCCCACAGCTATAGACTCACCTCTAAGGACCCTGCAATTCAGCTTCTCAGTGTTTGTTAGTTAGTTACTTGTACAATTTGTTGTCCTTTGAACATTTATCTATAGTTTTTGTAAATTCTTTTTTAAAATTTAATTTATTAATTGAACTACAGCACAGAATAGGCCCTGCTGGCACTTCGAACTGTGCGTCACTCAAACCCCGGTTTAACCCTGCCTAATTACGGGACAATTTACAATGATCAACTAACCTACCAACTGGTACGTTTTTGGACTGTGGGAGGAAACCAGAGCACCCAGAGGAAGCCCACATGGTCACAGGGAGAACATGCATACCCCTTACAGACAGCAGGAATTGAACCCGGGTCATTCGTACTATAAAATGTTGTGCTAACCACTATGATACCATGTTGCCTATTGTACACCTTTATTTTCCTGTAAATGCCTGCTAGAAAATGAATCTCAAGGTAGGATATGGTGACACGTACTTAGTTTGATAAATTTATTTTGACTTTGACTTGATCTCAACTACCTCTACCTGACTCTTACCTCGGTTTTCCTGACCAGAGCCTCAGTATTCTTCCACCTCCAATCTCACCCATCAGCTCGTGTTCCCTCCAAGCTTTACTTAATTTGCAGACTTAAAAGTAAAGAATGACCACACAAACTCAATGACATGGACTTGATAACTGAAATTGCATATCTGGTTGGCAATGTGATGGATTAAAAAAATGGATCTCAGACACTTTGTCAAATTCATACACACTAACTGATAATTATGGGATAAAACATCCAAGATTTATAGAAGAGATTCAATAACATAAAACAGTTAGATATTTAAAAGCTGTAATAGTCAAGACAATAGGAGGGGGACATTTATTACCTTTCCTTCCTCCTCCAACCCTTTGGCCAGACTTGATGTCTTCCTCAGACTAGTCTGAATGTTCAGCCACTGTTAACATACATTGTTCTGAAGTGATTGCTTTACTTTCCTGGAAATGCCTGGAGGAAACTGAATCTCAAGGTAGTATATGGTGACATGTACATATAGCTAGGGTGCCTTTTGCACAGTACTGTATTTGTCAACGTGGAGCTGAGAGCGAGCTTGTAAATCTGGCAGGCATCAAAGGATGCTGGGAATGGCAAGGGTGGAGTGCCACGAGAGGGGTGTGGGACAGGTGGCAGAGAAGGAATGCTAAGCGTGGCGGTTGGCACAGTTGTAGACACACCCAGCCCTGAGATACCTGGCAAGGTCATTTGATTCCAAACAATTGGTTTATTGATCATTATAGAATGTCTCTCTGGTGCTTCCTGCTCCCTCTCCTCTCCCATCCCCTTTTCCCAACTATGATTCCCCTCTCTCTGCCCCCTTCCCGCTCTCAGTCCACAATAGAGACCCATATCAGGATCAGGTTTATCATTACGCACATATGTCATGAAATTTGTTTTAGTGATAGTACATTGCAATAAATAAAATTACTACATACTGTGCAAAAGTCTTAGGTGTGCTGGATATAGTGATTCCAACCAGATACAGACATAAATAGACATACACACACACCTATATATGAAAAACCTGGGTGTGTGTGTGTGTGTGTGTATATGTGTGTGTATATATATATATATATATATATATATATATATATATATATATATATATATATATATTATAAAAAATTCTGGTTGGAATCACTACATTGAAGAATACTACTTGACATGTACCTGTTTGTACTTAAGGTGCCAAGAATCCACTTGTTGTGGTGTTTGACAGTTAAAATCAGGGATGTGAGGCTGTGGTTAAAAGATGCTGGTAACAGTTTCATTGATAGCTGAGCAACATAACCCTTTATTCATTTTAATTTTGTAGTTAGAAACAAAAAGTTTACTATGTATATTTACTGATGACTGTTAACAAACTCTTAGTTTTAAACTGAATGAAGTCACTTTTTTCCAGTATAAATAGAAATTCATTTGACACCTTTATTTTAACTGAGGGCAGTGTTAATTGCAATGTCATTTTGGATTTGATATCGTTTCACAGCTTTTCCATTTCTAAATGAACAATCTGAGTGTAAATTGAAAGTATTGCTGTCATTTGTGGAATTGGCGACTTGCAATAGCTGTTGTGACTGTGATCTGAGTCATCGGAGAGATACTGAAGCTAGTGATATAAAGGTTTTTTTTATCATTCACCAGGGCAAACAGACATTCTTCTGGAGACCTTGGTTGGTTCCCCCAGTAGGAGCAAAATTGAAAGGTCACTCAAGAGTTGGTGTTCGAAATAACAGGCGATTTGTTTAAAGACTGTTGCACACCAGGAGATGAGTCAAAACTCTATCTGAGCATGAATTTGGTGCAGCTTTTATATTGTCACTGTTGAATCGCAAATGGTGATGAATCAGCATAAAGGAGAGAGATTGAAAATCAGGCTAAGTAGTGCCACAGTAACCACCTCTTCTCGGTGTCAGCAAGACTAAGATTATTGACTTCAGGAGGAGGACACTGGAGTGCCATGAGCTGGTCCTCATCAGAGGGTCAGAGGTGGAGATGGCCTGCAACTTTAAATTCCTCAGTGTTATTATTTCAGAGGACCTGTCCTGGGCTTGGCACAGAAGTGCAATTACGAAGAAAGCACAGCAACACCTCTACTTCCTTAACAGTTTACGAAGATTCAGCATGACATTTCAAACTTTGACAAACTTCTGTAGATGTGTAGTGGAGAGTATATTGACTGGCTGGATTGCAGCCTGGTATGGAAACAAATGCCCTTGAATGGAAAATCCTACAAAAGGTAGTAGATACAGTCCCGTCCATCACTGGTTAAGCCTCCCCATCCACCAATGAGTACATCTAGATGGAGTGTTGTTGCAGGAAAGCAACATCCATTATCAGGGAGCCCCACCACCCAGGTCATGCTCTCTGCTTGCTGTTGCCATCAGGAAGAAGGTACAAGAGTTTCAGGACTCTCCCCACCAGGTTCAGGAACAGTTACAGTTGTTATCCCTCGACCATCATTCAGGCTCTTTAACCAAACGGGATAACTTCACTCGCCCGGTCACTGAAATATTCCCATAACTCATGGACTCACTTTCAAGGACTCTTCACCTCATGCTCTCAACATTTATTTATTTATTTATTGCTTGCTTGCTTGCTTACTTATTATTTCTTTATTTTTGTTCTTTTTGCATTTGCAGTTTGGTGTCTTTTGCACCCTGGTTGAACATCCAGGCTGGTGCAGTCTTTCATTGTTTCTATTATGGTTATTGTTGATTTATTGAGTATATCCGCAAGAAAATTAATCTCAGGGTTGTATGTATTAATATGTACTTTGGTAGTAAATCTATATTGAACTTTGTTGCATTCCATGACTCTGCTTTTCCCTGTCACATTAGCACAATCACACCCCTATTTACTAGTTATTATCCCTTACTATTCTTTCCCCTATGACACCCGCAAACTGAACACATTTTTCTACCCTTAAGATCAAAGGTAATAACATTAGGTGATCTAATATAATTTTAATAGTTACAATAACTATTACTGTTAACTTTAATTTTTTGTGTTGATAATGCTTCCTTTGACTAACATATCTACAGTGGGAGACATCTCTGAATGTTCAAAAACCTTTGCTGGGACAAAGCAATTCACATAGATGGTCTCAAATCTTCTGGGGACAGAGATCGCAGGCACACAAAACTAATGTAAGCTCTGATTCTGAGTACATGACTATCCCAACAACTGATTGATGTGACCACAACCATGTACCTATGACCATGTTTGATGCACTAAGTGACAAAATTGGTCTGGCCTGCCTGCTTGAACTCCGTCACAGTGCTGCAAAATAACTTAGCCCATGTTGGCTGGTTTGATAGCTTCAAGTTAATTTCGAGAATGGAGTGAACAGTAAATGGGTAAAGTAGTTTCTGCTAGGTAAAGAGTCTGTTGGTAATGATGCTCATCACTATCCGGCTTCTGAACTGGTGTGGGTAAGTTCACTCATCTCAAATCTGAACTGATTTCACAGCCTATAGACTCACCAATTGTTAATTGGTTCTTGGAGGTGAGTCTATAGTCTGTGGTATTAATATGATTCATCATGACAAGCAGGCCAATTAACATAACCCCCTTGTTTTACGTATGGCTGATGCAGTGGAGAATGTCTCATGGTCACTTCACTTTTCAAGCCGTCTCTTAGTATACAACCCCTTGCTGTGGGCCAGCAGCCTGTGTTCTGTAGACAGTGCTTATTGCAAAACTGTCCTTTTAACTTCAAACTATTACTGCTTGCAATTTACATTAAGAACTGGAGACTGGTTCTCGCTTGAATTAATATTTGCTACATTGACATAATTTCATAACTCCAGAAAGATCTGAACAATAGTCACACAGAGATCCAATCTTACTGTTTTCTCAGTTTTTTTATATATGTTGCATAATATGAGCATTCTTTGACATGGCTTGAAGTTTAGGTGTCTGATTATTTTTTCTAAATTGCCTTCCACAGTTCAGCCTGCACACCCACAAATATTTTAAAACTTCTAAGATTTATTATCAAAACTCTTTGCAACATTTTTCTAATCAAGTGTATCCTTGGAGGCTCTATTTGGTAAATATTTTTATACAGTACGTGGTGAAATGTTCTGATGAGGTACTGTGACAGTACAGTTGGTGTTAATTAGGAAGAGTAGCAAAACTCACTGTACATGAATTAGCTTTATTCCACCTCATGTCTGCACATGCTGTCTTGTTTTCACAGATTTCGCTAACAGCAGATGGCTTGGATGCTGACCTCTGGAAGGACGGCTTATTTAAATCTAAGGTCACTAGATATCTCTGTTTTACGAGATCATTTTCTAAGGAAAACGTGAGTTCAAATTAATGACCTTCAATTTTTATAGTTATCAGTTTTGGTATAAAAAATGAGGCTTATTAGGGTTGAAGTGTATTCAGTAACCAGTTTAGGCACACTGACTGCAAAATTATTGTGGTTTTAATAAGCACCAGAAATTCTGCAGATGCTGGAGGAGCCCAGCAGGTTAGATGTCTAAGAGTTGAATGTTTCAGGCTGGGACCTTCGTCACAATTGCTTTTAATACTGTGGCTGTGTTTTCAATAATATGGTGGTGTTCTTTCTAATACATAGATCAATCTGATTTCTTAGAATGAGGAGCACAATTATAGTTTTTAATCTAATATGGTCTATGTGGTTGGAATAGCTTCAAATTTTAATAGATAAATTTGGGCTGAGATTTTGACTGTATAGTTAATAGAAGGTGGAAGTACACAGTCTTTTGAATTTTTTAGCTTGTTGCAGGAGCCTGATTAATACCTTCACAACAAGACACTATTTATAGATAAATACAGTGATGTTTTATGGTTGGATGTGCATCTTGCGTACCATTTACCTGGTTTGCAAAGGAAATGCTAGTGCTGTAGTCTGGAGGAACATCTGAGGAATCTGGTTATCTTTTTGTGGGAATGAGCAGCAGAGGTAGCCATTGTTCACTCTCTTGAAGGAAGTAATCAGAAAAGGGCAATGAAGCCCTGTTTAGCACCCATTTATAATACTGTGGAATGTAAAGTCGCATTTTTAAAGTAAACTAAATCTAAGAACATAGACTATTACAGCACAGTACATTCCCTTTGGCCCACAGTATTGTGCCAACATTTTAACCTGCTCTAAGATCAACATAGCTCTTCCGTTCTACATTGCCTTCTATTTTTCCATCATCCATGTGCCCATCTAAATGTCTCTCATGTATTTGCCTCTACCACCACTCCAAGCACCCACCTCTCTATGTATTTTTTTAAAAAAAGAAACTTATCTCTGATATCAAGCAACACACATCAAAGTTGCTTATGAATGCAGCAGGCCAGGCAGCATCTCTAGGAAGAGGTACAGTCGATGTTTCGGGCCAAGACCCTTCGTCAGGTAGAGACGCTGCCTGGCCTGCTGCATTCACCAGCAACTTTGATGTGTGTTGCTTGAATTTCCAGCATCTGCAGAATTCCTTATGTTTGCGTATCTCTGATATCTCTCCCCCTCACCCACCCAATACTTTCCTCCAATCACCTTAAAATTATGCCCCTTCGTATTAGTGTTTGCACTCTGGGAAACAGTTACTAGCTATCTGCTTCATCCATGCCTCTTATCTTGTATATCTCTATCAAGTTACCTCTCATCCTCCTTTGCTCCAAAGAGAAAAGCCCTAGCTTCCTCAACCTATCCTCATAAGATATACTCCTGGTAAATCTCTGCACCCTCTCTAAAGCTCCCACATGCTTCCTATAATGAGGCGAACAGGACACAACAGAGTGAAAAGATAGGAAGTTTCTGTTTTTTGAACCATAGCAGTATGATGCGTATGATGTTCTCCTAAGAGGTTTCCTGTTGCATCCTCTGCTGGCTGCAGAGGTCGATCCGGAATCCACATTTTCTGGTGCCGTGTGAGTAGGAATACATGGTGGTTGTGGTTAGAGATTGGGTCTTTTGGTTGTTCAGCTTCCCCCTTCGCAGCTGCATCTTACCTGTTATCAGACCAGTATTCTTATTGCTTTATTAACAGGTTATTGAAATTTTTTCCTCTTATTATAGTTATTTGCTCTGAGGAAGTGCAAGATCCTCTTTAGAACTCCCTCTCCCACCGCCCCCCCCGGTTGTGTCTGGGGTGGGAATGTGAGAGCACGGAGTGATGTGGGAACATAGCCTCTCGGCAGGAGATGCTGGAGATGATGCACTATGCTGTCTTTATAACTAGCTTAATTTAAAGCTATAATTGCCATAGCATGGTGGCAGGGTGGAGATGCATCTCTACCAAAGGAGGTGTAAGGCGCTCCTTCCCTCCACTAGTCTGCAGGTCACCTTTGGGCAAGGTGCTTAGCCCCCCTGATCTGGGTGACATGAAGCCAAGGGGACAGGTAGTGGATCGTCGTATGAGCAGCAGGTGTATTTTGCAAGTCCAGGTTATAAGACTTAAACAACCTCTGAAGAGTATTCATAATGGCTGGGGTCAGCCACCCTATGAAGGCAATGCTTCTGTAGAAAAATTTGCCAAGAATGATCATGGTCAGGAGACCATGAGTGCCTACGTCATTTGACATGGCACATAATGAATGAACAAAATGTAACAGTAACACCATTCTGTAGCACTGCGGTTGAAAGATAGTGAGAATGGGAGTGATAGCCGAACAGTACGTTTCATTGTATTGCATGAATTACATTATAGAGGAACAGGTCCATGCTAGTCGTCTTCACTTGACCTTTTTTCGCTCTTAGCTAACCACATCAGTATCATTTCCAAAGCAACAGCAGCCTGTACAGTACTGTGCAGAAGTCTTGCATACATAGGCATATATTTAAGACTTTTGCACAGTACTGTAGTAATTTTATGTATTGCACTGTACTGCTGCCACACAAAGACCCAAATTTCATGTCATATGTGAGTGATGATAAACCCAATTCTGGTATGGGTCTCTATCATGGACTATGAGTTGGAAGGAGGCAGGGAAAGCGGAATCAATGTTGGAAAAAGGAAGCATTCAATAAATAAATGTTCAATAAACCAATCGTTTGAAATCACATGACCTTGCCTGGTGTCTCAGGACTGGGTGTATCTGCACCTGCACCACCCCCTGCCCCTGCCACTACTTTTCTATATAAAATATATATTTTTATTTAATATATCTAATACTAGAGTGCATGCATTTAAGGTGCAGGGGTTACGTTCAAAGGAGATATGTGAGGCTTTTTTTTTTACACACTGGTGAATGCTTGGAATATGCTGCCAGGGTTGGTAAATACTGCAGAGACGGTTAAGAGTCTCTTGGATCAGCACTGAATGTGCTGGCAATGGAGGGATATGGACTTGTTTAAGCAGAAGGGGCTCATTTAGATGAGTGTTGAATTACTAGTTTAGTTAGTTTGGCTGAATTTTGTGGGGCAAAAAGCCTGTTCTGTACCATAGTGTTTTGTGTTCTAACATTACAAGTTATCCAATATACTTCACTGAATGTATCTGAATTAGATTTACAGAGTCACATTAAAAGATGAATAGGGTTATGATTAGGGTTAGAGAGGAATAGGGGTCTGATGATCGTGCTGCCTTTCTTTCTTGCCTTCATGGCTACCCGAAGAAGAATTTTAGAGTTGTATACTTTGATAATAAATGAACCTTTGAAGGAAGGAGGAGAGACAAAGGTTTGGAGAATGAATTCCAGGGGTTGAAGATCTGTCAGTCTCTGACTAGGATAACGGTGGTGAGGGATTGTGTCAGAAACCAGAATGTGGCATCAAAAGAGCACAAACACTTCAAAGGGCTGCAGAGAAGAGGAGGTGGTAAGAATAATGAGAGAGGCCAAAAGTTGAGTTTAATTCTCGGACCTGCTTCTGTTTTATTTTTGTATTCATCCGATGTTCTAGATCTCAAATGTAAAAGAGATGAGGGCAGTAAACATTGAAATTCTAGCAACACACATAAAATGCTGGAGGAACTCAGCAGGTCAGGCAGCGTCTATGCAAATGAATAAACAGTCGACGTTTTGGGCCGATGTAATGGGCTGGGTTGATCAGACCCAAACGATGCAAACCAATTCAAGTGTTCAGGAAATGTGGTAATAAGTGTACAAGCACAATAAAGTAACTTAAGTCGTATAATTTATTATCATAAAAAGGAAAGCACATGTAAAACACATTAAATGCTACATAGTAAGTTACAAAGATTTCAGGGCTTATGATTCTTGGTCACCCCTCGATTGTCACCATTTTCTGGGGACTTGATTGCTGCCACTGTTGGAGGAGCTCCAAATTCTGACTCACGAAATCAGCACGGGTCCGTCCTCAGCACTGATCGATGGCGATTCCTCGGTCTAGGTGAAATCCCAAGAACCGAGTGAAAGTGCCTCAACAAGTAAGGGGTTCAATCCACAAGCATGGCAAGATGCACAGAAACAGATAAACTCTTTGGTCTTTTGTTTTCATGTCACTGGTGCCTTGAGGTTAAGAAAGAATCAGAGGCTATTAGCAAACATCTAACAAACCTACATTATAAGAATACAGCTGCTATTAACACACTTTCAACAGACCTACAGCGTTTAACTTGTACAGACGCCTTGCATGCTGCAAGCTCACAAAGAGATGAAGTGCCACGAGGTGAAATGTTCAGACTTACATCTAATATTACAAAATTTAATACACTACAACAGCCAAGACCCTTATTCAGTGCTGGAATGGAAGGGGATAGATGTCAGAACAAAAAGGTAGGAGGAGGATAAGGAGGATAGCTAGATGGTGGAGCCAGGTGGGAAGGAAAGGTAAGGGGTTGGTGAGGAAGGAATCTGACAGAAGAGGAGAGTGGACCGTAGGAGAAAGAGAAGGAGGAGGGGATCCTGGTGGGGGTGATAGTCATGTGAAAAGAGGAAGGAGGCCAGAGTGGGAAATAGAAGTAGAGCGGAGGGGGAGGATTTTTTTTAAACCAGAAGGCGATATTGATATTCATGCTGTCAGGTTGGAGGCTACCCTGAGGGTGACCTCATCTTAGCAAAAGTGGAGGCCGTGGGCCAACATGTCAGAACAGGAGTAGGAATTGGAATTAAACTTTTTGGCCACTTGGAAGTTCTGCTTTTGGCAGATGGAGTGGAAGTGCTTGATGAAATGGTCCCCCAAAGTACAACGGGTCTGCCATTGGAAAGTTCCGCTTTTGGTGGATGGAATTCTAAGAAACATTGTCTCTGAAAGCTGCCATCAGATTTTTTTGAATGGTCCATGAGCCTAAGAACACTACTTCATTATTCATCATTTTAAAATATTTATATATTCTGTAACTTTATTTACTTTGCAATGTTTATGTCTTGCACTGACTGTACTTCTGTGGCAAGAACAAATTTCATGACATGTAGCAGTGATAATAAACCTGATTCTGATTCTGATTAATCTGCTTGGGCTGTGACAGTAATGTCATCTTTGAATTTCTTTCATCCTGCGCTTCGTCTTTAAGTTATCAATCTCACTGGTGCTCCACCACCAGTTCTCCTGCTTTTGACAATTTATCTTTTCGTGATCTCTGTGTTTTATTGTTCCTCTAGCAGAGACCACCACCGGTTCTTCTCTTTACTCTCTTTCCTACTGAGGGTTTTGAGCTTTTATTTGTCAGAGAAAATTGCCTTCCCACATCTACCCTGTCAGTCTCTTTTCCATCAATCCCATTTTCTGAGATCCAGTGAATATAAGCTTGTTACAGTCACATTTCACACAATAGCTGCCATCCCCCACTCTTGAATCTCTATGGTCTGGGTGCATTGAATAACCTGCAAGACACCTTAACAACCTCCTCAATCACTGGGGTGAGGTTCGACTGAGATTAACCCCGTGCATATAGAGACCAATACTGCACACACTGCTCCAGGCGTGGTCTTGCTGAGGTTCAAAGTAAATTTATCAGAGTATGTATGCCATATACAAATGTGAGATTCATGTATTGCAAATATTGTATAGTTGCAGCAAGACTTCCTTAACTTCAGCTGTATCACATTAAAGACAATCATTGTCATCTGAATTAATTAACTTTGTCTTTCATTAACCAGTGTACCAGGATCTTTCCACGTAATCAACATTTACCAGTTTCTTCATAAGACCCTAAGATATAGGAGCAAGTCTACCATTTCATCATGGCTAATCCATTTTTCCTTTCAGTCCCAATCTCCTATCTTCTCCCCATATCCCGTTCTGCCCAGACAAATCAAGAATCTATTAACCTCTGTTTTAAGTATACATTTAGGAGGAGCATACAGGGAGGAGAAACACCTGTACTCCATCTGGGGAGCCTCCAGCTGATGGCATGAACATCGAATTCTTGAACTTTTGTAATGCTGTCTCCCCACCCCCCCTTCACCATTCCCTATTCCCATTTCCCTTCACCTTTTCTTATCCCTCTGGTGCTCCTCCCCCTTCCCTTTCTTCCATGGCGTTCTGTCCGCTCCTCTCAGACTCCTCCGTCTCCAGCCCTTTATCTCTATCACCAATTGATTTCCCACCACTTTACTTCACTCTGACTCACCTACTACCTTGTATTTCTTCCTCCCCTCCCTCCACCTTCTTACCCTGGCTGCTCATCTTTTTTTCTCCAGTCCTGATGAAGGGTCTCATCCCGAAATGTCGACTGTTTACTCTTTTCCATAGATACTGCCGGGCCTGCATTATTTTCCTCCACTATTTTCTCTAGTATTCTGCCAGTATTTTGTGTGTGTTCCTTAAATATACATAAAGACCGACTTCCACAGCGGCCTATGACAAAGAATTCCACAGATTAACCACTCTCTGGCTAAAGAAATTCCTCCTCATCTCCATTTTAAAAGGATGCCCCTCTATTCAGACGCTGTGTCCTCTGGCCTTAGACTCTGCAATCACAGGAAACATCCTCTCCATATCCACTTTATCAAGGCCTTTCACTCTATCAATTCAACAGGTTTCAATGATGGCACACCTCATTCTTCTGAATTCTAGTGAATGCAGGCCCAGAACCATCAAATACTCTTCATATGACAAGCTATTGAATCCTAGAATCATTTTTGTGAACTTCCTTTGAACCCTCTCCAGTTTCAGTACATCCTTTCTATGATAAGGGGCCCAAAACTGCTCACAATTCTCCAAGTGAGGCCTCAACAGTGCTTTATATAGTCCTAACATTACATCTTTGCTTTTATATTCTAGTCCTCTTGAAATGAATGCTAACATTCCATTTGCCTCCCTCACTACAGACTCAACCTGTAAATTAACCTTTAGGGAATCTTGCTCAAGGACTCCCAAGTCCCTTTGCCCCTCAGTTTTTTTGTTTTTTCTCTCCATTTAGAAAATAGTCAGCCCTTTCATTTCCTCCACCAAAATGCATGACCATATACTTCCTGAGACTGTATTCCATTTGCCATTTCTTTGCCCATTCTCCTAACCTAAAACATTATGTATACTTTCTCAAAACTACCTGCCCCTCGACCGATCCTTATATCGTCTGTAAATTTTGCAACAAAGCCATTAATTACATAATCTAAAGTCATTGACATGTAATGTAAAAAGAATCAGTCCCAACACAGACCCCTGTAGAACACCACTAAACACCAGCAGCCGACCAGAAAAGTCTCCCTTTATTCCCACTCTTTGACTGCTGCCAATCAGCCACTGCTTTATCCATGCTGTCATCTTTCCTGTAATACCATGGGCTCATAGCTTGATAAGCAGCCTCATGAGTGGCACCTTGTTAAAGGCCTTCTGAAAATCCAGGTACACACCAATTCTCTTTTGTCTATCTTGCTTGTTATTTCTTCAAAGAGTTCCAACAGATTTGTCAGGCAAGATTTTCCCTTGAGGAAACCATGCTGACTACAGGCGATTTTATCATGTGCCTCCAAGAACCCTAAGACCTCATCCTTGATAATCGATTCCAACATCTTCCCAACTACTGAGGTAAGACTAACTGGCCTATAGTCTCCTTTCTTCTGCCTTTTCTCCCTTCTTGAAGAGTGGAGTGGCATTTGCAATTTTCCACTCTTCCGGAACCATTCCAGAATCTAGTGATTCTTGAAAGATCATTACTCATTCTTTCACAATCTCTTCAGCCACCTCTTTCAGAACCTTTGGGTGTATACCATCATGTCCAGATGACTATCTACTTTCAGTCCTTTTAGTTTCCCAAGAACCTTGGTAACTTCACACACTTCATGACCCCTGACACCTGGAACTTCCACCATACTACTAGTGTCTTCCACAGTGAAGACTGATGCAAAATACTTATTCAGTTTGTCTACCATTTCCTTGTACCCCATTACTACCTCGCCAACATTGTTTTCCAGCAGTCTGATATCCACTCTTGCCTTTCTTTTACACATTATGTATCTGAAAAAAAATTTGGTATCCTCTTTAATATTTACTTTCATATGCCATCTTTACCTTCTTAATGATTTTTTTAGTCTTTTAGTTTTTGTTGGTTTGTAAAAGCTTTCCAATCCTCTAACTTTCCACTAATTTTTGCTCTATTATATGCCCTCTTTTTGGCTTTTGTGTTGGTTTTGACTTCTATTGTTAGCTACAGTTGTGTCATTTTTAGAATACTTCTTCCTCTTTTGGAATGTATATATCCTGTGCCTTCTGAATTGTTTCCAGAAATCCCAGCCATTGCATCTCTGCCGTCATCCCTGCCAGTACTCGTTTCCAATCAATTCTGGCCAACTCCCCTCTTATGCTTTTGTAATTCCTTTCACTCCACTGTAATATGCAAATTTCAGGGTGAATTCAATCATATTATGATACTTTCCCCTTTTATCTTAAGCTCTCTGATCAACTCAAGTTCATTGCACAACACCCAATCCGGAATAACTAGTCCGTAGTAGACTCAACCTCGAGCTGCTCTAAAAAGCCATCTCGTAGGCACTCTAGAAATTCCCCTTTTTGAAATTCAGCACCAACCTGAGTTTCTCAATCTACCTGCATATTGAAATTCCCCATGACTATTGTAATATTGTCTTTTTGGCATGCATTTTCTATCTCCCATTGTAATTTGTAGACCACATCCTTACTAATGTTCTGGGGGATGGGGGGGGGGAGCAGTTCTGTGTACAACTCCCATTATGGTCTTATTACCCTTGCAGTTCCTTAGCTCTATCTACAAATGATTCAACACCTTCTGAACCTACGTCACCTCTTTCTGTTGATTGGATTTCATTTTTTACCAACAGAGCAAGTCTGTCCCATCTGCCTTCCTGCTTGTCCTTTTGATACAATGTGTATCCTTTGACATTAAGCTCCCAGCTATAATCTTTCAGCCATGATTCAGTGATGCCTACATCATGCCTGCTAATCTGCAACTGTGCTACAAGTTCATCTACTTTATTCCGTATACTGCGCACATTCAAGTATAACACCTTCAGTCCTGTATTCACCCTTTTAAGTTTTGTCTGCCGTTTACGTTACAACTCATCCTGTTGACTGCAATTTTTGCCCCAACAACAACCCTTCTGCATACACATTGCTTCTGTTTGTAAACCATCTACCTCATTTTCAGCACTAACATCTGCCTTTCCTATGATGCTTCTTGCTTTGAAATATAGGCAGCTCAGACACCAGTTGCACCATGCTCAACCTTTTGGTTCCTAACTTTGTCTGAGGTCTTACCAACGTCTGCCTCCATAACCTCTCCACTAACTGTTCTGGCACTCTGGTTCCCATCCCCTTGCAACTCCAGTTTAAACCCAGTTTAAATGCAGTATTAACAAACCTTCCTGCTAGGATATCAGTCTCCCTCCAGTTCAGGTGCAAACTGTCCTGTCTGTACAGGTCCCACCTTCCCTAGAAGAGACCCCAGTGATCCAAAGATCTTATGCCCTCCCTCCTACACCAACTCCTTAGCCATGTATTAAACTGTATAATCTTCCTAATTCTGGCTTCATTAGCATGTGGCACAGGTAGCAATCCTGAGATCACAATCTTGGAGGTCCTACCCTTTAATTTAGCACTAACTCCCTGAACTCCCTATGCAGAACCTTGTCACTTGTCCTGCCCACATTATTGGCACCTACACGGACCACGACTTTTGGCTGTTCATTCTCCCACTTAAGAATGCTGAAGACTAGATCCGAGATATCCTGGAACCTGACACCCGGAAGGCAGTATACTATCCAGGAATCTCATTCTCCTGTCTGTTCCCCTAATTAATGAATCCCCAATCATCACAGCATGCCTCTTCTTCCTCCCTGCCCCCACCCATCCCTTCTGAGTTGTAGTGCCAGAGTCCTGACACCATGGCTTTCCTCTGTTAGGTCATGTTCAAAAACAAAATCTGCTTTTCTAATTTTCTTACCTTCTACTACTTCACATTGTACTTATCTTCCACTTTTACTGCCCACTCAAATAACCTGACTATAAATTGCTGGAGGAACTCGGCAAGTCAGGCAACATTTAGAAGAATGTTCGGAAGAGTTTAGAAGAATGAGGGGAGACCTCATAGAAACATTACGATTGTTGAAAGGCATGGACAGAGTGGATGTGGCAAAGTTGTTTCCCATGATGGGGGAGTCTAGTACGAGAGGGCATGACTTAAGGATTGAAGGGCACCCATTCAGAACAGAAATGCAAAGAAATGTTTTTTAGCCAGAGGGTGGTGAATCTTTGGAATTTGTTGCCATGGGCGGCAGTGGAGGCCAAGTCATTGGGTGTATTTAAGGCAGAGATTGATAGGTATCTGAGTAGCTAGGGCATCAAAGGTTATGGTGAGAAGGTGAGGGAGTGGGACTAAATGGGAGAATGGATCAGCTCAGGATAAAATGGCGGAGCAGACTCGATGGGCTGAATGGCCGACTTCTACTCCTTTGTCTTATGGTCTAACATCTGTGGAGAGGAATAAACAATTGAGGTTTCTGGCTGAGAGACTTCATCAGTTCTGATGAAGGGTTGCGGCCTGAAGTGTCGATTGTTTATTCCTCTCCATGGATGCTGCCTGATCTGTTGAGTTCCTCCTGATTTTTTTTGTTTTGCTCTGGCTTTCCAGCTTCTGCAGAATTCCTTGCATTAATAACAACATGACTATGTTGTTTTTCAAACTCTTTGTGTTCTCTTTATAGTTTATCTACATTCTTGGCTATGTAAGTACTGACAAAGTGCGACACTATTACTGTTTGGGGCATCGGAGTTCAATTCTGGCATCCTCTGTAAGGGTTTGTACATACTGCCCGAGAACACGTGGGTTTCCTCTGGGTGCTCTAATTTCCTCCCACAGTCCAAAGACGTATCGGTTAGTAGGGTTAATTGCTCATTGTAAGTTGTCCTGTGATTAGGCTAGAGTTAAGAAGGTGGGTTGCTACGTGATGTGGATTGTTGGGTCTGTTTCACACTGTATGGAAGTTCAAAATAAATTTATTATTAAAGTACATAAATGCCAGCAAATACAACCCTGAATTCTTGTGGGCATCATCAGTAAATCCAAGAATTATAATCAATGAAAGACTGTACCCAACAGTACCGATAAGCAATCAACGTGCAAAAGACACAGATTGTGCAAATACAAAATAAAAGAAAGAAATAATAAATAAATGAGCAATAAATATTGAGAAAACAAGATGAAGAGGTTGTTTTCTTTGGTGGGGGAGTCTTAAGGCCAGAGGGCACAGCCTCTAAATAGAGGGATGTCCTTTTAAAACAATGATGAGGAGGAATTTCTTCAGCCAGAGGTTGAATCTGTGGAATTTGTTGCCCAGGCAGCTGGGAGGCCAAGTGTTTGGCAGAGGTTGATGGATTTTTGATTAGTCAGGGGGCATGAGGGAATACAGGGAGAAGGCAGGAGATTGGGGCAGAGAGGGAAAATGGATCAGCTACTATGAAATGGTAGAGCGGACTCAATGGGCCAAATGGTGTAATTCTGCTTCTATATCTTATGGTTTTATTGTTTAAGAATCCTTGAAAGTGACTCCATACGTTGTAGAATAGTGCAGTTATCCCCTTTGGTTCAAAAGCCTGATGATTCCGAGATAATGACTGTTCCTGAACCTGGTTGGTGGGTCTAGAGAATCTTGTACTTTCTTCCTGATGGCAGCAGCAAGAAGCCTGGGTGGGTTATCTCCAAATAGATAAATATGTAAATTAAAGATAACTGTAACAGCTCCAAAATACCCTGTCAGTGGGCTTCAAAGCCTTGCACTCCTTTTTTCCCTTTTATCTTAAACTTAAGTGAAGATCTAAGTACCTGAACTGTGAATAGATTCAAATACATTAAGATGTTCTGTTGTAAATTCTGCTTTTATTTACACTTAGAGAGCTAAATTTTTAATCTAGATTCCCATCTGTCGTTGTCTTAATTAATTGTCTGTTAATCTTTCACTAAGTAAGTGAGAATGAAGACTGAGGTGTTTGGAACCTTGGCATCCTGTAGATTTTTAACTTTTTGATTCAGTATTGTGTTTGTCACAATTACCAATTAGTGTGAGTGCCACCACTGAAATTAAGGAATTGTGAGTAATTAAATATCAAAACTTTGGAACTTGAATACAGCTCGATTCAATAACTGTACCACCAAACTATCAGAATGACATTAAAGCCTATCTGGTTCACTAATATCTTCAGGGAAAGAAAAGCCGTGGTTACCTGGTCTGGCCCATTTGTGACTGGGCCTCACCAATGTGTTTGACTCCTAACTGCCTCCCTTTAGTGGCACTTAGGGATACACATTGAAGTTGTGAATACCCACATATCTTAATGGATAAAACCAAAGTTGCTTGCCTTTGTCCATCTGCTATGTGACTCTCAAAATGTACTTAGAATTATGGAAACTTGCAATACTGAAGAGAGTCATATGGATCACAAACAGGAGAAAATCTGCAGATGCTGGAAATCAAAGCAACACACACAAAATTCTGGAGGAACTCAGCAGGCTGATGATGAGTCCTGATGAAAGGTCTTGGCCTGAAACATCGACTGTTTGCTCTTTTCCATAGATGCCACCGGTCCTGCTGAGTTCCCCCATTATTTTGTGTGTGCTCCAGGGTTATATGGATTATTATCATCTTAAGAGAATTGGCATCAGGTTTAATATCACTGACATATGACACTGACAAATTCGTTGTTTTGTGCAGCAGCACAATGCAATACATAAAAGAACTCCAATTACGAATAAAAAAAATTAAATTAAATAGGTAGTGCAAAAGGAGAGCAAGAATAGCGTGATAATGTTCATGGGTTGGTCATTATAACTAAACTCAATCTCTCGATTGGTCTCATTATTTATCACAAACTGCAGTACTTTCCTTTCCATGTTCTATCCCATGTCAGGTTCTTTCTTTTCCTTTTCAAATCTTTTTATTATTATTATATTATTCAAAAATAACACGAGTACATTGAATAACACTTACAATGTCTCAAGGGAAAAAAAACATTATTTTAAAGATTGAAAAATTTTGCTGATAATAAAATAAACCCTACTAAGTAGAAAAAGTGGGGGGAAAAAAAACCCATTAGATGTACAACCCCGGGGCCATGCGTCATAGAAAAAGCTTCTAAAGATAAACATCAAACCGCCAGCAAGAAAAAAAATACCAAAAAATTACAATTAGATCGTGGAGGAAATCTATCATCCCATGTCAAGTTCTGTTCACCCATCGTGCCTGCTGAATTACTCTCCCAATTCTCTTCCTCTTTTTAAGATTGTTTCAGTTTTTTCTTTAATACCTTCTCCATGTAGACAAATACCTCTTCAACAATTCCCTCTCCCACTATGTCCCCAAAACTGCTCATTACTCTCAAATCCAATCAAGCTTAATTATCATTCAAACAGTATATAGATCCAGCTGAATGAGGCAGTGTTCCTCTGGCACCAAGGTGCAAACATTCAAAATTAGTGAGTAACTTAATTCAAAGTATCGAGCAAAGAAGGGTATTCACTCAAAAAAAACATGGTCCAAGACCCTGAGCAGCAGTGTCCAGCAATTGACAGTAGCGTCTCCCGGCAGTTTCAGATGCGTGCAATCCAGCCTGTCATTCCACCCCCACCACTCAAATACATGACGGCAGCACTTACGGACAAGGCCTGGCCCAGCCGAGCTCAAACATGCTGTAGCTGTTCCACGTCTCTTACCTTGTCTGCAGCTGCCGCCAAGCCCAAGGCATGAGGCCAAGTTTTCACTACAATTGAGGCTACACAGTTCAGTACTCAGTAGTACACTACTCTGACATTTTATGCATTCTTTCTGTGTGTCCTTTCCCTCCCCACTCTCACTTTTAACCACTTACACTTTCCACTGAAATCTCTCTGCCTTTTCAACTGCCTCTATTCCACTAACATGGTCCATAAAGCCCACGACGTTGTCCAAATACCATTAGGATTATGGACTGTTAGGATGGGAAATAGCTTCTTCCCCCAGGTTGTGAGATTTCTGAACTCCCTGCCACCACCCAGGCGTCACCACGTATGAAGAGTCAGGAGCATTATACTCTTTACTTTTTAAACTTATGTCGCAACTGCACCTTATGCTAAATGTCAGTCTTCTGGAATATATTTTATTATTTGTTAATTTATTTGTGGTAATATTACTTTACGTGTTGCGTGCGTGAGTTATATGTACTGTGTTGTGCACCTTGGTCTGGAGGAGCATAGTTTCATTTGGTGGTATACGTGTATACAGTTGAATGCCAGTAACTTGAAATTTAAGTTAATTCCCAATTTCTTGAAGTGGTTTAGTATGTTGTTTAACTGACCAAAGAAATAAAAAAACACTCACTACTGAATGCTTTAACAAGAGTTCAAAACAGATTTAATAATTTTATTCCAAGAATGTTGTTTAAATTTAAAATAAGGGTGTCTCTGTATCTAAAGTGGGGAATACTCCACACATGCTTGACTGGTGATGAGATGTTTGTTGGTTTCAGTGGGATTTAAGGTCATTTCTTCCAAAGCCACACTCGGTCACAAATCAGGGTTGATGACACCTTGAACAAAATGATGAACAGCAAGAATTTGAAGCCAGATGCCTGAATGCCTCCATTTACTGTGTAATGGTTGTTACTGACATTACCTCCCTTTGATCCTTTGAAAACATTGTCTCTTTCCCCAAAAGCAGTAAAGGAGCAGATTTTGCGATCATTCAAGTATCTGTAACACCAACAAATTCTCATGAGCATTGAATCATTCTTACACTAAGTATATTATTGCAGATTATTGATTGATTGAGATACAGTGCGGAGGCACGCTGCCCAGCAATCCCGATTTAACCCTAGCCTAATACCAGGACAATTTACAATAACCAATTAACCTATTAACTGGTGTGTCTTTGGACTATGGGAGGAAACTATAGCACCCACATGGTCACGAGGAGAACGTACAAACTGCTTACATGCAGTGGCAGGAATTGAACCCGGGTCGCTGGTACTGCAAAGCGTTGTGCTAACCACTACACTACCAAGCCGCCTTATGTTATGTTTTATGTTACTGATTATTATTTAGTCATAAGTAAGAAATTGCAAATTTTCTGGAAAAAGTGATAGGCTAGGCAAGCAAATACCGAGGAGGCTAAAAATATCCTTTTGGATCTCCCCCTCCCCCTCCAACTTTCAAATCTCTTACTCACTCTTCCTTCAGTTAGTCCTGACGAAGGGTCTCGGCCTGAAACGTCAACTGTACCTCTTCCTAGAGATGCTGCCTGGCCTGCTGCGTTCACCAGCAACTTTTATGTGTGTTGCTTGAATTTCCAGCATCTGCAGAATTCCTGTTGTTTGCGAGGCTAAAAATATCATGATTTGTAGCTCGACACATCATGAAAGAAAAATGTAAAACCAAATCATTGTTTATCAGTTTTGTTGTAAGTGCAGCACTCCCTGGTCATAATAATTCAAAGTGGAAGAAAACATTTGGACCATGGTTAGGGGTTGCAAGGGTAAGACGTCAATTAAAGCGACTGGCTTTTAAAAGTCGACATGGAGGTTGCATGGGAAGCAGAGATTTAGGGCTGCTCCTTCCAAGGCACTACAACTGCAGTGCCCGACTAGAAATAAACCAGCAGTTGCTGGCAGCTTCGTAAGTGCTGAGTAGCATGACACATGGCCTTGGAGGGTTTTCAAAGCAAGGACAGTGCACTAAGGCACATAAAGCTGATGGAGCTTGGCAAGGGCTGAGAGTAATGAGGGCGAGGACGCTAGCCTTATTGTTCTGAATGACTTATGTGTGTGGATGAAAACCATTGGAGGATGGAAAAGCTGATAAAGATGTGGATTAACGTTTTGGCAGCCAGGTTGGAGCTGCCCTTGGTTTAAGTAGTTTATTTCCGATTGATTGCGACATATTGCTCAGGTTAGGTGTAGTTTTTAACTAATGGTAGATTACCAGTAGGACTCTACTAGTTTCATCTCAGTTTTTTTCCAGTGGGTCCATAGCTTGTGAGTTAACAGAATAGCCTTCAAAATGGAAGCTTTCTATCAATTAAATAATGTAAGCCATTTTAACTACCTATCTGCCAGATTTCCACTGGGAAAATGGAGGTAAAAATAAATTGGCCAGGAATTTTTACACAGTTGTTATTCAGTTATTTTTTTCCCCTGGTCTCTAACTATAGGAAACTAAATCATCTAGTCCCATTTGCTGGTTACAAACTTCATTGTTCCCTTGAGCAACACACACCTGACTTACTAGTTCCACCAGCATTTTGTGCGTGCGTGTGTGTGTGTGTGTGTGTGTGTGTGTGTGTGTGTGTGTGTGTGTGTGTGTGTGTGTTGCTGAAGGTTTCCAGCATCTGCAGAATCCCCTGTGTTAATTCATTATTCTTTGTTAAAGGTTCCCGCTTGATTGGCCACAATGCTTAAATTGTACTTAATAGAAGATCTTGTCTTTATCTAAACTTCACTTGCATGTCACCCTAGGTTTTGCTGATCTGAGTTGAGTAAAAGATCTCAATATTTCTAATGTAGAATTTTTATCCCGTGGTTCAGTTTGTAGGTATCAGTGTTTCCTCAAAGTAAATTTATTATCCAAGCACCCACATGTCACAATGTGCCACCCTGAGATTCATTTTCCTGCAGGCATTCACAGTAGAACCAAGAAATACAATAGAATCAATGAAAAACAACACAAAGACTGACAAATAGTCTGCAGAAGAAGACAGACTGCAAATACTAATAATATTAAATAAGTAATACTGGTAACATGGGTTGTAGAGTCCTTGAAAATGAGTCCATAGGTTGTGGTATCAATTCAGAGTTGAGGTGAGTGAAGTTATCCACACTGGTTCTTCCTGGAGCCATCACTGTGCAGAAGGAAGCCGGAGCCATCACTGTGCAGAAGGAAGCCATTTGGCTCTTGATTTCATGTGGGCACTCTGTAGTTATTTAGTCAGTCCCATTCACCCCTTTCCTTGTGCTCCTGCAACTTTATTTCTTTCAAGTTTCTATGTGATTTTGTTTTGAAGTTCTTGATTAAACTTTAGTTCGAAGATTGCAATCTTTGTAACCTAATGCATTCCTCCATTCCCTCAAAACATGCTTTCCTTATGGTTGAGCATTTGATCACTCATTGATGTAGTATTAGCTTCTATTTACATAATGGTGATATCCATGTCTGTGGGGCAACCACAAAACTTTGATCACCTCAGATCACTTTAATGCTTCCTGGGCTGCCTTCCATTCTTTTTATGTAGTCTTCTTATCCTTTATTATTGTTATTCTGATAGTCTACACTTGGTTCCACTGTTTCTTTATTCCTTCTTTACTTTGCCCTGATGTCAGTAGTACACCGTGTGGTGGCATCAGTTTTGCTCTCCAGAGCACCAGCTTCCATTCTTTTAAAAGTCTTTCCAAACCCTTTGGTCAAAATTGCCCGATGCATCACCTGCACCAGCCTACCTGCCATCAAGGGCATATATACAGAAAGGTGCCGGCAAAGGGCCAGTAACATCATGAAGGATCCCGACTATTTTGCTCGTGGAGTGTTTGTCTCGTACCCATCAGGGAGGAGTTTACGTAACGTCTATGCCACGATCACCAGACTCAAAAACAGTTACTTTTCTCAAGTGGTAAGGCTGATCAGCACCTCCTCCATCCACACCCCCAATAACTGCTTTATCATTCCCTCTCAGAGTCACCTTATGTACAGGCACTCCTCTGCCTGGGGTCACTTTATGGACATACAATAATTCTATGTAAATGAGCTATCTTGCATGTTCATATTTATTGTGTTTTTTTTATTTCTTTGTGCTATGTCAGATCCAGAGTAATAATTATTTTGTTCTCCTTTCCACGTGTACTGGAAATGACATTACACAATCTTGAATCTTTCTAACCCAGTTATCCACCTAGATTGAACTAGGTAGGACTTTAGTATTTGGAGTCCTATTACAAGTACTTCTCTATAAAATGCTTGGTGGATGTTGTTAGTAAATAGGCAATATTGTAGATGTGGTTTGGTGGATTCCAATGATAATGAAGGGAATGGGGGCAGCTTTTCTTTTAATCACAGTGTACGTTTTCATGTTCTTTCCTCATTGCAAGATCCAAACCCCGTTGACAGGCTTACTGTTGGACATTTATGACAGAAACCACTTTTTTGTCATTGGTATTGTTTGCAGAAACTTTTATGGAACATCCAATTGATTTCTTGTGGTTTTTTTGTACATAGAGGTTTATTTGCTTTTGTGTCAGAGAAATAATAGAATATCACGACGTAGGCTATCCAGAGTACTGAAACATGAGTGACACCTTTATTTTTTTTCTGTTTCTCTTGTGGCTTTTAAAGAGCCATTTAGGGAATGTGCTAGTGGATATGAAGCTGATCGATTTAAAGGATACTTTACCGGTGGGCTTTATCCCTATTCAGGAAACAGTGGACACACGTAAGTTATAGTTTTGTGTTTTGGAGACATGGTTAAACAGTATTGGATTTCATCAGATAAAGGCATGTAGCTTAAATGTTTTGAATTAAGGAAACTTTATCTCTTATTTCATGGTTGATAAAGCACAGTAGAAGTTGTAAATTTCCTCCTCTCACAACTCCAATGGAGGCAGTTGTCTATTACTCTTTTGTAGTGTGTGGTGCTTGAAGCAGGGTTTAGTGTAAATTGGATCCTAAACAAAAAATGCGCACTATTTATTTATTTATTTATTTGGCAATACAGCCCTTTGGGCTACACTGCCCCAGTGGCCCCTGACAAATTAGTCATTATTGCGGCCAATTCAGGAGGCCATTAGTTGCAGGCCACACCCTCAGCTCAGTGCAGAGATGAGTAAACCTCATGGAGCACCAAGTTTAACCAGCCCATCCCTCGTCTCTGCCTCCGCCACCCTGACCTTTTCAATCTGGCCCAGCGCCCAAATCATCCAAACCTCAGGTTGCTTCTCGCTCCGGGACCCAGGCCCTGCTGCTTCAATATGCTCTTGAGCTTGGGCCCCACTGCCTTGATTTGGCTTGTAACGAACCTTTCCAATTTGGCCCGGTGCTTAAATTGATCAAACCTTGGGTTTTCCCTCGCTCCCCGGCCCGGGAGCAGTTTAAAGTGACCAGTTAACCTACCTGGTACATTTTTGAACTGTGGGAGGAAATTAGAGGACCCAGAAAAAACCCACGCATTTCATGGGAAGGGCATACAGAGACTCCTCACAGAGGATACCGAAATTGAACTCTCAGCTCTGACGCCTCGAGCTGTAATAGCATTGCACTAATCGCTATGCAACCGTGAAGCTAACTCCTTGATTGTGAAAAAGAGAAACCATCCTGCTGATTTATAGCCATGATAGTTTCTCTAAGCAAACCAGGTGGAGGAAGGGGATAGGTACTGGTGCAGTGAATTGCCTTATTTCATAAAGAATAACGCATTTAAAAAAAAAACTTGGATGGTTATTTTTGTGTATTATAAGTGCACAGCTGTGTCCATACATCAGGATAATAGAACCATCTTTTCCATTTTCCTCAGCTGTTAAATGAATTGTGTTTACATGAACTTAACAGCGAAATGCATCACTGGCACCAGCCTACCCGCCACCAAAGAGATGTATATGGAAAGGTGCCGGAAAAAGGCCAGTAACATCATGAAGGATCCCACCCAGTTCATGGATTGTTTGCTGCACTCCTACCAGGGAAGAGGCTATGCAGCATCTACGCCAGGACCAACAGAGTCAAAAGCAGTTACTTCTCCCAAGCAGATCAACACCTCCACCCACTAACTCACACTCCCTACCGACAATACATCCAGATCAGCCACTCCTCTCCACAGCCCCTCAGCACCTTTCACCCCCCATTCACTGCCACTTTACACTTGCACTCCACATCTCACACCTACACTGACACAGTCACAGTCCGACTGTGTTTCCATGTGTCCTGCTGCTACCTGGAACAGTTCCTCTTGCCAAGAGTCACTTTGTCATTTTATCATTTCCTCTCAGTCACCTTATGTTCAGGGACTGCTGCACCTAGCATCACTTATATACATAGAATCAGTCCATGTATATAAGCAATGTTCCCTCTTTTTTTACAGCTGCGTGGACCAACTGTTGCTGTGAACAGGAAATTTTTTCACGGCCTGAAAAATACCATAAGACCATAGGACGTGGGAACAGAATTAGGCCATTCAGCCTTTTGAGTCTGCTCCACCATTCCATCATGGCTGATTTTGGATCCCACTCAACCACATTTACCTTCTCACCATATCCTTTGATGCCCTGACCAATCAGGAAACTGTCAGCTTCTACTTTAAATACATCTACGGATTTGGCCTCCACCGCAGTCTGCGGCAGAGCATTCTGCAGATGCACAACTCTCTGGCTACAAAAGTTCCTCCTTACCTCTGTTCTAAAGGGTCATCCCTCAATTTTGAGGCTGTTCCCTCTAATTCTGGATACCCCAACATAGGAAACATCCTCTCCACATCCACCCTATCTAGTCCTTTCAACATTTGGTAGGTTTCAATGAGTTTCCATCCCCCCCCCCACACTTTTCTAAATTCCAGTGAGTACAAGCCCAAAGCTGTCATATGTTAGCCTCTTCATTCCCGGAATCATCACTGTGAACTTCCTCTGGACTCTCTCCAATGATATCACATCTTTTCTGAGGCATGGGGCCCAAAACTGTTGACAATACTCCAAGTGTGACCTGACTAGTATCTTGTAAAGCCTCAGCTGTATCTCCTTGCTTTTATATTCTATTCCCCTTGAAATAAATGCCAACATTGTATTTGTCTTCTTTATCACAAACTCAACCTGCAATTAACCTTCTGGGAGTCTTGCAGGAGGACCCCTAAGTCCCTCTGCACCTTCAATGTTTGAACCTTCTCCCCATTTAGATAATAGCCCACAACATGCAGCACTTCAAATGTTGTTTTTGTAACATGCATACTATGACTAGTTAGAATGAAAATTGAAAAAATGCATACTTTTGATTTTATTTATTAATGGAAGTGTAACAAAATACAGTACAGTAACAAAACATTTTCATATTTTGTAAACTTTTTCTTGTACGTCTTTATTCTAGCTGCGTGACAACATAGGCTATGTGTGCAGAAGTATTTCAGTTACAGCGCGGCCGCACACAAGCTCAGCTTGGAGGGTACAGTGTATGTAATAAGCTACTATGTATATGCGGCCGCATTCAGCAGTTGCTTCTACATTGTATTATAGGTTTCCAATTATATTTATATTTATCATATTTTTTAAAATGCTATATCGGATCCGGAGTAACAGTCATTTCTTTCCTTTACACTTGTGCACTGAAGAATGACAATAAACAATCTTGAATCGTGTGCCATTGAAATTATTTTCTGCAGAAGAGCCAGCTTTCAGGAAGAGAAGGTTGTGCATCAAATTTATTCCTCGTGACTCGACTGAAGCTGCCATTTGTGATGTAAAAATCTTTGGCAAGTCCAAGCAGGCCCCCCCACAATATACCTTCATTGGGTAAGTGATCTCATTTTGTGGGTTGAAAAATGCTTGAGTGTAATCTTAGTAAAATAAAGGAAATTTAATTTGTGGCATTTCAGTGCTGTAGAATTTGGAAGATGTGGTAGACTGCTTTAAAATATTAAATTCTATTTGGATGTGGTAACTGTTCCTTTTGGCTTCATTGTTCATTACTTTGCAAATTGACTTTTTTTAAAACAAATTCAACTTTTAGCAAATAATTTGTATTCTGTTTCTGACTAATACAAACAGAGGCTCAGGGCTTTGCTTTATTTTTCGTTACTTTTTAGCATTATGGCAGGGGTAGTATTAAATTGCTGTCCAAGAACTTGACAAATGTAATCGTGGAAATGAAAGGGACTGTTTATTACCATACAGTTTAGTATGGTATGGGGATATGGGAAAGGAAACATCCAATCTGCATACTCTCCCAGAGTACAGATAGCAGTGGCTATTGGAGAATGAAAAGGTAACTTTGTTGAGTTGGATGATGTGGGTGTGGTTCTTACTACATACACTGTGATTGTCTTCACAATGGAGATGAAGGTTGTCTGTGATAACGGATGATATGAGAAAGTGTTTAAATTGGAAAAGCTGTTGCACTGGGGCAGTTCCACTCTCTCAATTTTAGAACTCTGGGTCCAGTGGTAGGAGTAGACATCACATCTATGATATTCCTTGGTTGCAGTGGATGACCATGATTTGTTTTTTTAAATGCCTTGTCATGCCCTTCGCTCTCACAGACTGTTGCAGAACCACCCTACAGGCCATTGTAGATCTCATCCACCCGTCTACTGGAGCTGACTTTGTATGTTAGGATAGGCATGCCGTATCTAGCTACCCTCACCTAGTTTAGCCTGCCTATTAAAGCAGTGTGGCTGCTGTCGTAGTGAAAGTGAGTGGGATATGACGAACTGCTACCCATCCCTGGACACCCCATTCACTCCAGAATGAAGATACTGTGAGTCATATTGTTAAGGATGATGTATGTGCAATAGTGACAAGTTCAACATAGTGAAAGAAGAAACGTTGGAAGCCTAGTATTACTGGAGGGGTAATGGGAAGGCCACGGTTGGGTTTCAATTCCTGCCGCTGCCTGTAAGAAGTTTATACATTCTCCCTGTGACTGCATGGGTTTCCTTCAGGTGCCTCGGTTTCCTCCCACATTCCAAAGACGCATGGTTAGGGTTAGTGAGTTGTGAGCATGTTATGTTGCTGCCCTGCACAATCCTCGCTGATTTGATTTGACACAAAAGACACATTTCACTTATGTTTTGATATACATGTGACAAATAAAAGTAATCTTCACGCTTTATCCCATGCTGTTAATAAAAGCAATGGAGAGAATGGAACTCCTTTAGCCCATCATTGTCTAATCCTCTGTGACTACAGATTGGCTGCTATAAGCTGACTAATTCAACTTGTTTTTATATATATGAATGAAATGCCATCTTCTCATTGCTACCATTGAGGGGGAAGTACAGGAGCCTGAAGATGCACTTTTAACATTTCAGGAGCGTTCTTCCTCTCTGCTATGGGATTTCTGAATAGACAATGAATCCATGAAGACTACTTCACTGTTTTTCGTCTCGTTTTGCACTACTTATTTAATTTGGGTGACAGGATGGAGATACGTCTCTGCCAAAGGAGGTGTACGGTGCTCGTTCCCTCCACTAGCCCACAGGTCACCCTTGGGCAAGGTGTGGAACCCGCTTAGCCTTTTTCCCCTGATCAGAGTCATGTAAAGTCGTGGGAGCAGGTGGTGGATGGTATGTGCAACTGGTACATATCACAAGTCCTGGTTATGCGACCACTGATGCCAGGCAGACAATCTCTGAAGAGTATTGATAATGACTGGGGTCACCTGTCTTGTAAAGACATTGTCCAGAAGAAGGCAATGGCAAACCACTTCTGCAGAAAAATTTGCCAAGAACAATCATGGTCATGGAAAGACCATGTTTGCCTACGTCATATGACATGGCACATAACAAACGAACAATATATTGCAATATTCTGTTGCTGAAAAACAATACATTTCATGACATATGCCAGTGATTTTAAACCTAATTCAGATTCTGATCAATGCACACAAAATGCTGGAGAAACTCAGCATTCTAGGTACCATCTATGGAAAAGAGTAAACAGTCGACGTTTTGGGCCAAGACCCTTCATCAAGATGGGTTCCTATAATAAAAGTCTAGCCTTTGTTCTCATTGAGATTCTGATTCTTTTACTATAAGAACCTATCTTAACCTCATCCAGGCATATTACTGGAAAATAAAAGCATCCATCACAATTAATCAGCATTTTGAAAGACATCCACTCATCATAGGTAGTCAAAATAGATTTGTAAAACAAATTAAATCTTACAAAATAATTTGAAGTTATTTTTGAGTAGTTAATGAGGGCCAGTGAGGAATATATTCCTCATTGGCTGTCATTAACCAAGGAACCAAGAAACTGATTTTTGACTTCAAGAGAGGGAAGCTCGTGGTCCATAAGCCTGTCCCTATGAGAGGATCAGAAGTAGAGAAGGTCAGCAACTTTAATTTCCCAGGTTAAATTCCTAGGTATTACTATTTCAGATGATCTGTCCTGGCCCAGTATGCAAGAGTAATGCCTAAGAAAGCATGGCAGCATCTCTTCTTCCTCAGAAGTTTCAGAGATTCAGCATGACATCTAAGACTTTGACAAACTTATATAGATGTGTAGTAGAGAGTATATTGACTGACTGCATCAAATGCCTGGGATGGAAACACCAATGACCTGGAACAGAAAATTCTACAAAAAGTAGTGGATTGAGTCCAATCCATCACGGGTAAAGCCCTTCCAACCATTGAGCACGTCTACGTGAAACGCTGTCGTAGGAAAACAGCATCCATCATCAGGGCATCACCACCGTCCAGGTCGCGCTCTTTTCTCACTGCTGCCATCAGGAAGAAGACACAAAAGCCTCAGGACTTGCACCACCAGGTTCAAGAACAGGTATTACCCCTCAGCCATCAGGCTGTTGAATAAAAGGGGATCGCTACACTTGACTTCACTTGCCCCATCATTGAAGTGTTCTCGCAACCAAGGGACTCACTTTCTTCATCTCGTTCTCGTTATTTGTTGCTATTTATTTATATTTGCATTTGCAGTTTGTTGCCTTCTGTACTCTGGTTGATCTTTCAGTGATCCTGTTATAGTTTCTACTCTATAGATTTGACGAGTATGCCCACAGGAAAATGTATCTCAGAGTTGTATATGGTGACATTTTATGTACTTTGATAATAGAATTCCCTTAGAACTTTGTAACAAAATGAGAAAATGCTGGTAGTGATCAGTAGGTTAGACAGTATCAGTAGAAAGTGAAACAATTAATGTTTCTGGTTGAACACTCCTTGTTGGAGCTGGGAAAGAGAAAATGCTTTGGAGAGGATGAATTAAAGGTAGATTGGACAAAATGTGCTTGATGCATTTTTTACTAAAGCTCCTCAGAAGGCCACACACAATAGGCTGCTAAATAAAGTGAAAGCCCACGGGATCAAAGAAGGAATGGTATTCTGGGTGATGACAGGTAATGTTTGTACTTTTTGTACCTGGAAACCTGTTGCTGCTATATTTCTGCAGAGCTCACTTGTTTTCTGCAGGTCTGTAGTAATTATTTGGACAACATAAGGGATTAAGCAGTTTGCAGAAAACACCAAATTTAATTGTGGTTGGTGGTAAGAGAAAAAGGCTGCTAGGCAAACTTCTTCTATAGATGTATGGTGGATGGTGTTGACTGGCTGCATTACAGCCTGATGTGGGAACAGCAATGCTTTTGAGTGGAAAATCCTACAAAAGATGGTAGGTTTGGCCCATTACATCAGAGGTAAAAACCCTTCCAACCATTGAGCAATCTCCATGAAACATTGCCGTAGAAAAGCAGCATTTATCATCAAAGATCCTTAGCTCCCAGGCCATGCTCTTTTCTCACGGCTGCTATCCAGTAGAAGGTACAAGAGCCTCAGGATTTGCACCACCAGGTTCAAGAACAGTTACTACCCTTCAACCATCAGGCTCTTGAACAAAAGGGGATGACTACACTCATTTTACTTCTGGCGCTTCTACAACCAGTGGTCTCACTTTAGGACTCTATATCTTGTTTTCTTGTTATTTCATGCTCTCTTTATTTATTGCTATTTAATTATATTTGCATTTGCACAGTTTGCTATTCATTAATCCTGTTTATAGTTATTGTTCCATAAATTTGCTAAGTATGCCCACAGAAAAAGAACTTCAGGGTTGTATGTGGTGACATGTTTGTACTCTGATAATAAATTTTACTTTGAACTTTAGATATTATCAACTGAATAAAAAGTGCACAAATGGATTTTAATTTGAAGAGTAATAATTAGTTCAAAGGAAATTTATTATCAAAGTACATACATGTCCTCACATTCACCCTGAGATTAATTTTCTTGCGGGCATACTCAAATCCATAATAGAATAATAATCGTAACGGAATCAGTGAAAGACCGCACCAATTTGGGTATTCGTCCGGTGTACAAAAGACAACAAACTGTGCAAAGAGAAAAATAAATAATAATAATAAAAAATAAGCAATAAATATTAAGATCACGGAATGAAGAGTCTTTAAAGATTAGTCTGTGGGTGTGGTGCATTTCAATAATGGGGCAAGTGAAGTTGAGTGAAGTTATTCCCTTTGGTTCAAGAGCCTGATAGTTGAGGGGTAATAATTGTTCCTAAACCTGATGGTGTGAGTCCTGAGCTTCCTGTACCTTATTCCTGATGGCAGCAGCGAGAAGAGAGCATGTCTTGGATGGTGGGCAAGCCTGATTATGGATACTGCTTCCTGCGACAACGTTTTGTATAGATGTGCCCAGTGATGGGGAACTGGGCCATATCCACTAATGAGGCGTAGAAATGGCTGGAGACTGAGAAATGTGTAACAACGGAGAAGCCTCCTGCACTCGTGTCTGTAGACCTTGAAGGCAGCAGGGATATTGTTTGTGGATACATTTGAGGTCAGTGGTGTGTGTTGTTGCCTGTCCACTAATTCCAGCCTATGCAAACATTATACCTGTAATTATGGGAGTTGACAACCATGTATCGATGTAATTGGATGTACCAGCGAAGTTAACTGCCAAACATGATTGGGCGTGTGACAAAGACAGCAGGGAATGAAGGAATGGTGAATGTTCTTTTGAGAAAATAGCGAGCTACTGGCTTTTTGAATGATCTGACCCATAGGTTTCATTACTTTGAAAAAGAGTAAAATGGTTCTCCTGGGTGTTTAGGCCACCATTTTTCCCTCGCTCTGTAACAAAATTCAATCTACTGGTCTTAATTTTATGCTTAACTTGGTTGCTGCTTTACTACATTGCAGCATTTATCTCACATAAAAGGTACTTTTGTAGCTTTAAAATACTTTGGAGCAAGTTACTGAAAGTTAATAAATGCAAGTCTTTCTGCTTTCAAGTTTAAAGCTCAGTAAGAAGAATATATAGTAACTAAATCAGTAACTGAGCAGAAAATATTTAGGAGTAACCCTTAAACGGTGCTGCATGGCGGTGTTTGTTTAAGCATGTAACAGCGTTTGTGTAATTCATGATGGAAGTTTGAGTTTGGCTCATTAATGTTGCCTTCTCACAGTTACAAATTGGTCTTTGATATTTGCTGGTTGTAGTAATGTTGAATAATTTTAGCCAAGAAATGTATCTTCAATAATATATATCTTGTTTATGGTCTGCTTCCTAGGGAATTGAACAATATGGGAATCTGGTACAGAATGGGAAAAGTTCCAAGGACGCAAGAAATCCCAACCTCAGCCACAGCAGCGACAACGACAGCATCTGTAGCCCTGACGTCATCTTCACCGACACCTGCTCCTAACCTTCCCAGGTACTGTTTTATAAAATTGGTGGGTGACCTTCTCCACGGATTGATCATTTTATTTTGGGAACCATGTCTTGATGCATGTTAATTTAAATTCTTCCATTTTTTAAAAAGAATAGCTGTTTTAGATTGGTTTGCTTTATTTCTAGCAGTAATAGAAATATGGATTGTTTTGTTTTCTCCTCTTTTTAGGGGTCAACTTGTTTCCTCTAACATTCTGTGGATTCTGAGTTAACTAATGAGCCTAATGCATGATTCATACACACTGAAGCAGACAGGACAGGAGGTGCTTGAAGTACCCAGCATGTTGAACTGTTTAGAATCAAAATCAGGATTATTATCACTGGCTTATAAGATATTTGTTGTTTTAGATTGTATATTTAGATGAACATTTAGAGAGACAACACAGTAACTGGCCCTTCTGGCCCACTGATCCCTGCCTCCCAATTACACCCCATGTGACCAATTAACCTGCTAACCCAAGTGTCTTTGGAATGTGGGAGGAAACCAGAGCACCCGGAGGACACCCACATAGTCACGGGGAGAATATTCAGACTACTTACAGAGAGTGGTGGAATTGAACCCGGGTTGCTTGTGCTGTAATTGTGTTACACCAACTGCCACATTACCGTGCAGCAGTAGTACAATGTAAAGATATAAAGTTACTGCGGAATTACAAAACAAATGGTCCAAGAAAAAGAATAATGAGGTATTATTATTCATGTTCATGGGCCGTTTGGAAATCTGGTGGCAGAGGGACAGAAGCTGTTTCTGAATTGTTGAGTGTGGATCTTCTGGCCCCTGTATCACCACCCTAATGCGAAGAGGACGTTGTGGATGGTGAGGGTCTATAATGATGGATGCTGACTTGTTGAGGCACCTCCTTGTGAAGATGTTCCTGATGGTGGGAAGAGTTGAGCCTTTGATGGAACTGGCTGAACCTACAACCATCCGCAGTGTCTTGCGATCCTGTTCATAGCTATCACCAATTAAAGTGTTGAGCAAGATTGAAATCAGCGAGGATGAGAACAGAAGGTGAGCGGGTGTTCAGTGCCGTCTGCCTGCGTTTAACTGGTCCACCCTCTCTCTCTCGCTTGCTGCTGCAGGAGGAAGGTGCAGGAGTCTTGGGTCTTGAACAAGGTTTGATTGGCGCGGTTTGTGGATTGGACTCCTTTAAGAGGGCTTTGAGTTTATGTTATATGTGTTTCTGGCCTCTTGTTACTCCCTTTTCTAAAACTGCTACTTGCGTGATTTTGATTGGAGTGGAGTGGCTCTGCGGCCTGCGGTGAATGAAAGACACGGTGCTGAATTGAACTGAACTAACCTGAACATTCCTACACTGTCTCAAGGACTCTGCAGTTCGATGTTCAATGTTCTGTGTTATTTGTTCTTCTTTTTGCCATTTGCATGATTTGTTCTTTTTTCTTGCACATTGGCTCTTTGATGTTTTCTTTGAATGTGTTCTATGGTGTTTGTTTCGTAGCTGTCCGTGGGAAGAAGAATTTCAGGGTTTTATACTGCATACATACTTTGATCATAAATGTACTTTGGATCTTTGATACAACCATTCAGAATGCTCTCTACTGTATATTAATGGAAATAAACCAGAGGTTTTGGTGGCCTAACAAATCTCCTCAAACTCCTAATGAAGTAGAGCTGCTGCCGTGCCTTCTTCATGATTATATCAATGTGTTGAGCCTAGGTCAGATTCTATGAGGCATTGATTCTCAGGAACTTAAAATGGCTGACCTCTCCTTCCTGAAGTCCACAGTCAATTACTTGGTCTTGCTGACATATGCTCCTTCTGCTGTTCAAGTTAGGCTTCCATATGCTCCAGTTGGTGAGACTCTGCTCTTAGTGCCTTTCAATCAGTTTGAGTAAACTGGAGGCAGTGTTGCCACAAGCTGGTGACAGTATTACATATTCTTACAAGGAGGCATTGAGGCCAGCCATGAAGTATTTTCCCTGTCATGGAAACTGCTCGTGGTGGTAGAGTTTATAGTGTAGTGCTCATTGCTGTAGCAAAGTAACTTGTCATTTTGGAACGTCCCATTCAACCATTGTTCATTGTGAGCTGGAGGAGTTATGCCTATAATGGGGTTTTTGATCGAGGGGTTGCTAGTTCTGGAGTATGTGAATTTGCAAGGACTTATGTGAACTTTGAGGGACAGATGGAGGGGTTTCAGGTTCTCTGAGATCAAGAGGAAAAACACCTTGTGAATCATGTACAGTCCTGTTAATTGGCTCGGGTATCCGTGAAACTTCCATTATCTTTTATTGCTATAGCTGACTTAACCACCTATTGATTTGGTTAGATTTCAAAGTTAATGGATAATGTTTCTCTGTAGAAACTAGACCATAACTTCCCCAAATAATTTCCTTGGCTGATAGGTGATTTCGGTTCTTTAGACATAAGACATAGGAGCAGAATTAGGACATTCAGCCCAATGAGTCTGTTCTGCCATTCCATCATGGCTGATTTATTATCCCTCTTAACTTCATTCTCGTGCCTTCTCCCCATAACCTTTGACATCCTTACTAATCAAGGACCTATCAAACTGTGCTTTAAATATACCCAATGACTTGGCCTCCCGAGCCGTCTGTGGCAATGAATTCCACGGGTTCACCATTCTCTGGTTAAAGAAAGGGACATCCTTCTATTCTGAGGTCATGTTCCAAGGTTGTCAAGCCGAGGGGTGGTAGGGGGGACAAGCTCCCACTACCTAAAAGTGCTCCTCACGGCATGCGCCTCAAATAGCCTCTGACAACTAAGTCCAACTCCTGGCCTTCTCGTGTGGCTTAGCCTCTAAGCCCGGCGGAACTGTTTCTACTGACAGGAGAAGGGGCGGAGGCGGGTCCTGGCGCCTTAAAACCAGTGCTTCAGGTAGATGGAGCTCATCAGCCTGGGAAGGCAGTCCATCTAAGAGAGGGAAACTCTGATTTCAAACCTCCGCTGCCTTGCGGCCATACCCACTAATGGGAAAGGCTCAGGAGTAACCCTGAGGACAAATCCGGAGCTGGAGTCCCTAAGACAGTCCGATGTTGTCTTCAACCTCATTCTGGCAACTCCTGCGATGACACTGGTGCCAAGCTATATCGGCCCTTGCCCTTCCCTTGGACAACATCGGTGTCGTGGAGAGGGGAGACTTGCAGCATGGGCAACTGCCGGTCTTCCATACAACCTTGCCCAGGTCTGGCCTGGTCCTAGGTTCCCCTACTGTAGGAAATATCCTCTCCAGGTCCACTCTATCTAGGCCTTTCAATATTCGATAGGTTTCAATGAGATTTCACTAAACCTCCACCCATCCTTCTAAACTCCAGCAAGTACAGGCCCAGAGCCATCAATCAATCCATATATGTTAACCCTTTCATTCTCAGGATCATTCTTGCGAACCTCCTCTGGACCCTCTCCATTGCCAGCACAACCTTTCTTAGATAATGGGCCCAAACATGCTCTCAATACTTCAAGCGCGGTCTAACCATGCCTTATAAAGCCTCAGCAGAGTCAGGGAAAAGGGATAGCTTCGATCTGTGGGACTCTGCCATTTGTGGGAGAGCTCTCTGCAGCACTAATATGCATTCAGGAATCATAAACTAATGATAAATTTATTTATAGAGCACTTTTCATACAAACAGAGTTCAAAGTGCTTTGCAATGGGATAAATGTACAAATAGAATAAAAGACAAAACAATGTTATTTAAAAACAAGTTTAAGTAACTGGCTTTGAGTTGGCGTTTAAAAATGTCCACTGAGTTTGCATCCCTTATAGCTTTGGGTATTGAATTCCATATTTGAAATGGTGAAAGAGTGTTTGACCAATGAGGAGAAACTGACATATCAGCAGAGTTAAAACAGACATAAATACTCATTTTAACACTATCCAGTAGTCCCACTCAAGCCCCAGGCAAACAGTATGAAAGGTAGGCTTCTTATGGGATCTGTGTTATTTTTATGACTTTTTTTATTATGCCTCTGAACTGCTTTGGGATGTTTCACTACATTAAGCATGCACTATAATTGCAAGTTGTTTTAAATGTAACCTACGAGGATATGTTTTCATCTGCCTTAGAATCCTTCAAAATGGCAACTCAAAGGAAGCCAACAAATTTATTTGAGTAATTTGAGAGAATTGTTCCTGCCAGTGGTTAGTCTACGGTTGGGAGTTTCAACATGAGGGAGGAATAATTAATTTAGTTTCTCACTTTTACATTGAGCATTGTTTAATTTCCACTACTCCAGATCAAAGATAATCCAGCATCTGTAGAATCTCCTGTGTGACAAAGATAATCCCACTTTTTTTTTCTATGCCCAGAGTCATATTCAATCTTTATTCTGTCTCCTCCTCATATAATGGCCAGAAAGGCCACCGAGTCGATGTTGTAGTGAGATTGAGACCAGATATTCAAGACTGTCTGTGGCAGCCTACCCTACTTTTCACCCATTTTATTTAGAGATACAGGCTCTTCCAGCCCAACAAACCGCACTGCCCAACAACCCACCTATTTAACTCTAGCCTAATCACAAAACCGTTTACAATGATCAATTAACCTACTAGCAGGCCTTTGGAATATGGGAGGAAACCAGACCCTCGGGAAGAAACCCAAACACTTACGGGAAGGACGTTCAAACTTTATACAGATGGTCTCGGAATTGCGCTCTGTTGCTCCGAGCTGTAATAGTGTTGCGCTAACCACTATGCATTTCCTCGTTTCTCTTGAGCCTTTTAATATTGAGTATAGAATATAGAACAGTACAGCACAGGAAAAGGCCTTTCAGCGCACACTGTTGTACTGAACCAATTCATTAGTAATCAAGTGGCCACTAAATTAATCTCTTTTGACTAAATAATGTCCATATCCTTCCACTTCCCTCGTATTCATGTGCCTACCTGAACATCTCTTAAAAGTCCCCAATGTATCTGCCTCTACTGCCATCCCAGGCAGCGCATCCAGGCACCCACTTGTTGGTGTGTAATTTGCCCTCTCTCACCTTAAGTGCGTGCTCTCTGTTATTAGACATTTTAGCCCTGGGAAAAAGATACTGTCTGTCCACTTTATCTTTGTTGCTCATCTTATAAACCTCTATCAGATCTCCCCTCAGCCTCTGCCGCGCCAGAGGAAACAACCCATGTTTATCCATCCTCTTGTTTTAGCAGATGCCCTCTAATCCAAGCAGCGTCCTGGCAAAAGAATGCTTGTGTGAGCTTTTATTAATAAGTTCATTCATGTGATGTGGTTGTCACTGAGAAGGCCAGAATTTATTGTCCATTTCTAATCGCTCCTGAGTGAGGAAGCTTACAGGGCTATTTCAGGATACATTTAACCATCAAGCAGAATGTTTTGGTTCTGGTATAACACTAAGGCATAAGTAAGGGCAGATTTCCTTCCCTAACAGGCATCAGTAACCAGTGTAGGATTTAACAGCAATTTAGGGGCTTCACATTCACCATTGCTAGTACTCTTTTTAAATTCCAGTTTTACATAGACCAGTACGGGCCCTTTGGCCCACAATGTTGTGCTGACCCTTTAACTAACTCTAAGACCAAACTAGCCCAGGGATTCCCAACCTGGGGTCCATTTTATCCTCAGTTAATGGTAGTCCATGGCATTAAAAAGGTTTGGGCCCTCTGAATTCTAGCCCTTTGCTCTTACATAGCCCACCATTTTTTTTTTCATCCATGTGCGTATGTACGAGTCTCTTAAATGTCCCTAATATATTTACCTCTACCACCATCTTCGCAGGACATTCCATGCACCTACTGCTCTGTGGTGTAAAAAAAAACCCTCTGACATCCCCCATATGTTCCTTCAACCGTCTTAAATAATTCCCTTTCATATTACCATTTACACCCTATCCATTCTATCTATGTTTCAAAGATTTCAAAGGTACATTTAATGTCAGAGAAATGTATACAATATACATCCTGAAACGCTTTTTCTTCAGAACCATCCATGAAAAACAGAGGAGTGCCCCCAAAGAATGACTAATGGTTAAATGTTAGAATCCCAAAGTCCTCCTAAGCCCCTTCCCTCCCGCGGGTAAGCAGCAGCAAGCAATGATCCCCCTCCCCCTCCACTGGCAAAAAAAGCATTGGCACCCACCACCAAGCACTCAAGCGTGAGCAAAGCAACAGCAAAGGCACATACTTGCAGTACTCCAAAGATTGCTCGTTCACCCAGTAGTCGACATACCACAGGCTCTCTCTCTCTCTCTCTCCCTAATAGGGGAGAAAGAGCTGTCTCCGTTTCACAGCAAGAGGGGAGACATAACAAACAGCTCGCTGGTTTATGCTGTTAAAAATCCGTTGCATCGCTTTTTCTGAGCTCTGTGCCAAAAGATCTCGGGTCTCTGGGCACACAGCCTTCTATCTTTCATCTCCCACGACACATCAATCTCCTGCCCGGACACAGATCTTCGATCTCCCTGTCTCCAAAGCCACGAGATCTCGGCCCTCCATCAGTGAGCTGAGCTCTTAGGCCATGCTCTTGGCGTGCCAAATAACGGCCAGTTGTGAAACCCTGAGAGTGGGTCCCATTCCCGCAAAGAAGCGTAGTCAGCGTGTAACTCCACGTCAGGGTCTTCAAAAGAACCCTGTCTCTTCTCTTGTACAGCTTTATCAAGTCACCTCTCATCCTCCTCTCCAAAGAGAAAAGCCCTGGCTCGCTCAACCTGTCCTGTTAAAGACATGCCATCTAATCCAGGCAAAATGCTAGTAAATCTTCTCTGCACCTTCTCTAAAGCCTCCATATCATTCCTATAATGAAGTGACCAGAACTAAACACAATATTTCAAGTCTGGTCTAAACAGAATTTTATAGAGCTTCAACATTACCCCGCAGCTCTTGAACTGAATTCCCCTGAGTGAGTTATTTAATAAGTAAACTGATTTTAAATTTGCTAACTGGTGAGGGAGAATTAATTTCCTGACTCTGCATCATTAGTCCAAACCTCTTGTTTACCTCTTAAGTAAAATGATTAGTATGCTACTACATCCACCATTTCAAGATCAACATGTGTTCCTTTGATACAGTTTCCACAAAACCATTAACCAGACATAACCCTTTCCACCCCACAAGCTCAAGTCCACATGCAAGCTGAAGAAGATTTTCCTCACTTTCAGATGTAGTTTGCCGCCTTTTTCAATACTGCTGTCCCACCAGCCACTCCTCAACAAGTTCATACTTTGTCTTTGCAACCTCCATTTTCAACTGCCGTCTAGTTTCTAGAGTGAGGGTTGTTGGTTCTCAAATCTGCAGTTCCATTTTGATATTTCCAAATCCTGTCTCTGTTCTTGCCACAATCCTGAGATGGACCTAATAAAATTTTGGGATATTACTTTCGGTAACTGGCATCATGCTTTTGATTTTTCTGCTGTGCACAACATGGTTGATCACACCCTCCAGTGTAGGTCCAGTCTGCTGCCTCACTTGGTTGGATCAGTCTTATTTTGACTCTGCTTGTCAAATTAGATCCAGAACACTTACAACCATTGAATGCTCAACCTTTGATGTTATTCTTGTCTTTGTTCATGCGCTGCTCCTTGAGTACTATTATTTTAGGATGCTGCGTTAGCATTTTCCATTTGTCTTGACCTCTCCACTGTTAACTGTATTGTGAGACTTTTATATAATGTCTGGTCATGCGTGTTCTCTAATTTCTTCCAACTGAATATTGGGAGGAAGAGAGTTGTCTTCAATTGAAGTAGTCTTCAGCCGCTACAGTTTCTGTAAATGGTTTCTACAGATGCCCAGTGGAGAACATTCTGGTCGCATCAACTGGTTTAGGAACAATTATTACCCTTCAACCTTCAGGCTCTTGAACCAGAGGGGATAATTGCTCTCAGCTTCACTTGCCCTAACATTGAAATGTTCCCACAATCCATGGACTCGCTTTCAAGGATTCTTCATCTCATGTTGTTGATATTTATTGCTTATTTAATTTATTTTTTTTTGTATTTGCAGCTTGTTGTCTTTTGCGCACTGGTTGAACACCCAAGTCAGCACGGTCTTTCATTGATTCTGTTATGCTTATTATTCTATGGATTTATTATGTCCGCAAGACTATGAATCTCGGGGTCGTATATGGTGACATATATGTACTTTGATAATACATTTACTTTGAACTGTCTGGTGGAGGAGCCGATGCACAAGATTGGGAAAAGCTGTAGAGGTTTATAAACTAAGCCAGTTCTATCGTGGACACCATTGAGGATACCTTCAAAAAGCAATGTTCTAAGAAGGTGGCATGCATCACGAAGGACCCTTGCATCCAGAACATGCCCTCTTCTCATTGCTACCATCAGGAAGGAGGTATAGGAGATCAAAACTCATGTTTTAGGATTGCTTCTTGCCCTCTGTCATCAGATTTCTGAGCGGTCCATAAACATTACCTCACTATTTTGCTGTCTTTCTGCACTATTTATTTATTATGAATATTCGTATTGTAACTTGTAACTTTTATGTATTGCAGTGTACTTCTGCTGCTAAACAACAAATTTCCCAGTATATGTCAGTGATAATAAACTTGATTCTGGTGGTCTTGACATTATAATCAATCCTTGAGTTGAGCTTGCAGTTCCATATTCTCTGTAGCCTTTACCATTCCTCATTCATCCCTTACCCTGTCTGCTGGTGAAGCTGTCAGCATGGGTTTACTAGTTATAGACTCAATAGTTCCTATCCAGTCACCCTCTAAATTTCAGCTTTGTCCTTTCTGAATGACAGTGGATTGCAGTATCCAATAGACTTTAATTTAAAATTCTCATAATTTGTCATGACTAAAAAATTTCCTTTAAAGTGTAGATCTAAGAAAATGACCACCTTGAGGAGAATGTGCTCACAATCTATGTTAGATTTTCTGCAAATTGCAAATTTGCAAATAGTGAAAATCTCCATTAAAATTTATTAATTTACATACTTTTGGTGTTCTGCCCCATCTAGCACCTTAGTTGTTGAGGGATAAGATGTTTTATCAGATTTATCTGGAGATGAAGTGCGTAAAGTCTTGGTGAAATCATATATGTTTACTGAATTCCAGCTTCTTTCATCATTAAATTGTGAGCTGCAACTATAACCTCTTGAAGACAACCTGGTAAATAGATATAACTTTGATATGCATGCTTTACTTGGTACTTCCATGAATGACCTTGCTTGTAGGCACATTTAGAACCATTTGTGATCATATTTAGAAAAGCAGGGAAAAAAAATCAAATTTTAAATTACAGGCATTCTCCTTTTTAAGTTCATATTGGTTTCTTTTATTTTTTCACTTCAGTATCGTTATAAACAGATGTGAGGCATTGCCTTCAGAAAGATGTAATTATTTCCAATCTTGGATTTTATTTGCAATTTTACATTATTAGTTTGAGTATTGACAATAGTGTATGTTTTTGGCAATCTCATTTTAAATTTCAATCTTCGTGTTATTTTAAGTTGAGATATTTTGATGAACAGTTTAGAACTGAAATTAATAAATCTGTAGGCTGTGAAAATATGATCTGGATTAGGTTGATGCTTTGTTCTTCAGCCTACTGTCTTTCTTCATGAACTAGTTTGCAAAACCATATAATTAAATGTTTCAAAGCGATAATGTAATGCACATCGAATTAAAAATACAATGAAAATGCTTGATTTTTAGCAGTAAATTAGACTTTCAGATTTTGATATGGAACTAAAAGAAATTAAAGTCAGCGTTTGTTCCTAAGTAGGGTCACAGTAAAGATTTAATTAGATACAAATCAGTTTTTGCTGTTTTTAACAAAAATCATGTTGTACCCGAAGGATTTCACAAAATGCTGATAATTTTTAGCTTATGAAATTCTACTTAGCTTTCGGTCTTGTGAAAAACCTGTCATTGACTACAGCAGAAATGTCTGTAAGTGTCCTACAGGGACTAGAGGTTTGTGGTCTGTCTACTAAATGAAAAAAGGAATTAGTGAATGATTTTTTGCTGTGTGTGTAGTCACCTGGGATTGACATTGTAAACTGGGTTATTAAACTGAAGGTGATAAAGGAGAAAATATTGATCCTTTCCCTTTGAAAGTATGCAAGGCTCTTTTGTTTGTCTGCATAGGCTGTACTTCACTGAAAAGCGCGCAACCTAGTTTTCCAAATTTCCTTCTTCCGGTTGTTTATTTCCTAAAGCATTAACAGCATTTCAATGCTGGAATATTTTGTTGGCAATTCCTCCCAGGTTGTATCCAGCAGTTTAGAGGTCAATTAAATCTGATGCTGTTACCAGATCAACACTGTTTAATTGTAGGAATTTTGGTTTTCATTTAAGAAAGTAAATTACGGCCATGCAGTTTATGATGTTGTAAAATGGTTGGTGCCAAGTTATAATTTGCTTGTTCATGGGATTGTTGGTTCACGCCAGCAATTATAGTTCATTCCTAGTTAGAACATTGAACATTATGGCACAGTACAGGTTCTTCAGCGCACAATATTGTGCCGATCTTTTAACCTACTCTTGAGATCAATTTAACCCTTCCCTTCTGCGTAGCCCTCCATTTTTCTATCATCCGTGTGCCTATCTAAGAGTTTCTTAAATGCCTCTGATGTATCTGCTTCTACCACCACCTCTGGCAGGGCGTTCCACACATCCACTATGCTCTAATACAAAAAAAATCATGCGCCTGACGTCCCCTCTATACTCTCCTCCAATCACCTTAAAATTATAACCCCTCATTTTCCCATTTCAGCCCGGGGGGGGGGGGGCGGTCTCTGGCTGTCCAATTGATCTGTGCCTCTTACCATCTTGTACTCTCTATCAAGTCACCTCATCCTTCTTCACTCCAAAGAGAAAAACCCTATCTCGTTTAACCTTTCCTCACTTGTGGCCTGTATATTAGCCTCTTTCAGAAGCAAATGGGAATTAAGTGTTGTTGGGCTTGGAGTTGAATATTGATCAGATTATGTAATGATATCAGGTCTACCTTAATAAATCCGATACTGTCTATGTGGAAAAAAATTGGAGTTTCATTGAAACAGTTATTGATTCTGGCTTGATATTCCAGATTTTCTTAATTATTTGAACACAAGTTTTCTCAGTTTCCTGGGAGGGATTTGAACGTGGATAAACCGTAAGATAGGAGCTGGATTAGGCCTTTCGGCGCACCTTTAGCAACTTTATCGTAGCTGATTTATTATCCCTCTCAACTCCATTCTCCTGCCTTCACCCCGTAACCTTTGACGCTCTTACTAATCAAGAACCTGTCAACATCTGCTTTAAATATACGCAATGACTTGGCCTCCACAGCTGTCTGACAGTGAATTCCACAGATTCACCACCCTCTGGCTAAAGAAGTTCCTATAATGTCTAAAGAATTCTAAATAGAATAATATGGAAAGTGCTTCTGAGGTTTGCTGCTACAGTTACAGCAAAGGATCATGTAAGAATGAGCCAATATGCCTAATACTGCTGCAAGAGAGAATCAGAATCCGAGTGACACGCACAAGGTGCTAGAGGAACTTTGCAAGTTGGGGGAGCATCTATGAAGTGAGTAAAGAGTTGACGTTTCATTAGGACTCACAGATGCTACCTGACTTGCTGAGTTCCTCCAGCATTTTGTGGGTGTTGCTCGCGATTTCCGGCATCTGCAGAATCTCTAGTGCTAATGAAGCAAGAGTTAACCATTTGACATTGACGTTCTTGGGGCTTTGCTAACTGCTCAGCAGGTGCATGAGTGTGTGGGCTATCGTGAATGGGTTGTAGATTGCCTGGGGTTTTCTCAGTTTTAAGTGGAATCAACAATTCTGCTGATGTCCATATATCTCACAAGCATGCTTGATGTATTTTTTAGTAGTAAAAGGTTCTAGCATCTGTGCAGGTTATCTTGCTGTCAGTGAGCATGTTGTACAGAGGATGGACAAACGATGGTTTATTTCACATAGCTGAGAGATTTAATTTCATATTAATTAAATGAAGCTGAAATTAAAAAGTCAGCATCAATATGGAGGCTGTGCAGGCACCAGGTTACCAGTGTCCTTCAGGGAAGGAAACTTGCTCTTCTTTTCTGGTTAAGCTTATCTGCGATCACAAACTCAACACTTCAGGAACAGCTTCTTCCCTTCCCACACACTCAACGTTATAGGAACACTCTTCCTTCCACACACTCAATGTTTTAGGAACAACTTCTTCCCCTCTGCCATTTCTGAACAGACAATGAACCCATGAACACTACTATTTTTGATCTCTTTTTGTAATACTTAATTAATTTTTGTATGTATTTCTTTCTGTAATTTATAGTATTTTTTAATGTATTGCACTGCACAGCTGCTGCCAAACAACACATTTCATGACACATGTCGATGATAATAAACCTGATTCCGATTCTGACTTCAGGTCCAAACATTGTTAACTTCGAACATCCCTGAGAAATGCTCTTGCAAGCTTCCCTGTTCAAGGACAGTGAGGGATGGCCAGTAAATGTCGACCTTGTCAGAAATGGCCTGTTCCATGTGGGTATAAATTAAATTCAATTATAAAATCCCTGAAATTCACCAACTCAACAGATATAAACCATATTGGATTTTGAACTAAAATCTGTCAAAAGAGAAAGCATGCTAGTTGTTACTATAAATAAATTTTTACAGGTTCATAAACAACAGTGAGGCTACAATAGAGCAAATTGAATCTTGCGCCAGGATGATCAAATTTAAAACACAACACAGAATTGTTTTTGTATAAAAAACACATCACAATTGCAGGATCCACTTCTGGTGGTTAATATTGAAAACCTTGGAAAATATTTAGAGGAGGATCACTAGGTTGATGCATGGTTATCGCAATGAATCGAGAGAGCTGGGTCTTTTTGCTCTAGAAAAACAGGTCCCATGGAGGGTTTGAGTGCTTTAAATGATGAAGAGACTGTTTGAAGTAGACAAGCTATAGACAATCCGGGGATATCAGAATATATTACATTGGTTAGATGTTTGGAGGTTTATCTTTTCACAGAGAATGCTTGGTATTTTTTGTAGTGTTTGCAGCCAGTGTGAGTCTGCCTGATGCAAGCTGGATGAGTTCCTGTGCATACAAGGAAGCTTATAAAATAATATTCGATGATGTACCTTGTTTTTTTTTTGCTGTTGTCTCCTAAAAGTCTGATTTATTTAGGGAGTTGGAGAGAAATTTCCAGGTTTATTCCCTCTGAATTAGACAGTTTTATTTAAATCTATTGTGCTCCTCTCCTGGGAGTTTGTGATTGCGATTGATAGGAGCCTTTGGGATCACTGTGAAGTTCAGTAGGATGAAGACTACAAGGCGGGGGTTTGATGGACTGGTTCATCTCTACCTGCCTATCATTTTCACATACTGTTGTTTTACACAAATTCCATTGTTCCAATAGTTGCCAGTCTTTGGAAGACTACTGTTGAGTATTCAAAACCAGCGGGACCTGCAAAAGTAAATCAAAACGTCGCACTATCATTTTTATTCGGCTTAATTTAAACCTTACCTTCTCTGTGGCCTATTGAGGACCTCTAGTGGCAGGATCCCAACACTTGAAAGCTTGTTCAGTTCTTGTTTGATCGTTATCAATTATATTCACAACCTGTTTTCACATTGTGATCTCCATTTCTGAGCAGGTTAGAGGAGTTCATGTTCATATTGCTGGATATGATGGTGATATTGATGACTCCAAGAGGTAGAATGTTGACTGTACTCTTCACCAAAAGGATTCATTGCTATTGAGCATTGAAGGCACATTAGGTCTTCTTCCAGTCTCTCAATCTCTCTCAAAACAAAATTGGCAGGTCAGCTTTTTTTTTAAAACTATGTCGTAAACTGTGAAACTCGGTACCTAAAACCATAAGGGATGTAGACTCAGTTGACACTTTTAAATGCCAAGTCATAACCGTGCTCTTAACTAACATCATTTTGTCTTTTATCTTTATATTTGCACTTTATCCCATTGTAAAGCACTTTGAACAATATCATTCATATGAAAAGTGCTCTATAAATAAGATATTATTATATTTTTTTTTTCTCAGCTCAAGCTGGTAAATCCTGAGGTACGGGCATAATCAAGCACACTCATTTCTCAATTGCCAGGAACTTTCAGACTATTCTAGAGGTATTTTGTATTGTGGCTTTCAGGAGATTTACATAAATACTGCTGTGTAGGTCTAATTGTTCAATGATATGGTGTAGTGACTTTGGGATGATACCAGTTGCAGAAATTACTATTGGGACAATAGTTTATGTTCCAAAGTCTTTCAATTTCTTCTTTTAATTCAACATATTTCTGGATTTTTTCCACTTAATTTGTTTCTGTTTCTAATATGTTTTTGAAATGGTTATATCTATTAAATAAGCTGTTCTTGCTTGTTTGTCTTGTAATATTATCTCCGGGTGGTTATTATGGAATGTTCTATAATATAATTTGTAGGATTCCGATTCTAAAACTGAATCAGGCTTATATTTATAGTAAGGTATGATGTCATTTATGAGTTTGTGTTTTAGGGTTTTTTGTGATTGATATTTGCCACTTGATTGTGCCTGTGTAAATAATCTGATTGAGTTAAACTGCTGCAGGATCCTGTAATGTAGTGGTCGCCAATCGGTCGATCTTTGAGATTTTCCCAGTAGATCCCGAAAAAAAAGAAAGAAAAATAAGTACACAAATACATTATGCCTGGTAAACCTTTTGATGCAAATATGTAGTAACTTCTACTTTGAAAAAGGACCACTCGACAACTTCCTGTCCAAAAGGAACAACTTTATCTAGGACGGTAAAACGATATTTGCATACAGAGGTTTTCACTGATGCGCACCGGGCAGAAAAGACTGGAAGGAATACCCCGCAACCCCGGAAACAATCTCTCTCTACAAACAGCTTTCCGTAGCGGGGGTATTGCTATATTACTATGATCCTAAATGGTATTAACCTATCTTTATAATGTTCACATTACAACACTTCTTCCCCTTTAAATTCCAACATTCCCCATATGTAAAAGAAATGGGAAACAAAAACAGTGGTGTCATTAGCCTGCGTACCCCTGAAACTTATACTAGTGTCTCAGTAACAGTTTACCAATACCAGGAAAGTTGAAGAGCTGAAATCGGGGTTGAAGGCCCAGCAAACATGCTGCTCAGAGGACGTGGATCGACAAGTGTTACAGGACTTAACACTCTGTGAATGTTTTTCAGGATAGTTCGATGAATCCCTAGATATAATGCAAACAGCTCAGCTTGTTGTATTTGTCAGAAAGGCTTTCCAGGATTTTACAACAAAGGAGGACTTCCTCACTCTTTTGCACTTAAAAGAGAGAATGAGAAGTGAGGATATTTACAATGAGTTTAAATAAATTTTCAGTGAAAATGACATCCCCATTCATAAACTGGTGGCAATTATTACTGATGGGGCCCCAGCGATGCATGGTGTGCGCGTTGGTTTTATAGCGCTGTGCCGTAATGACCCTGATTTCCCCGACTTCCTGGATTATCACTGTGTGATTCATCAGCAGGCCTTGGCTGGGAAGGTCGTGGACTTCTCTCACGTAACGACACTGGTGGTCAAACTGATAAACTTGATTCGAGCAAAAGCGCTTACCTTGTATGGACCTTGCATTTCCTTAGTACGCCCTTAGCTTTTTTCTTAACTTTCTTGCCTGGGTTATCCATTTTATACTCTTTAAATTTTGTTTCTTCATCTCTTATGCCATTTTGGTGTTCTTCATCAGGACTTCAGAAGGATCTTGACCTGAAACGTTGACTGCTTATTCATTTCCTTAGATGCTGCCTGACCTGCTGAGTTCCTCCAGCATTTTGTGTGTAGTACTCTGGAATTCCAGCATCTGCAGAACCCCTTGTGTTGAAGACACAGCACTTATTTGTGACAATGTTTGGTAACAGTTTCCCATCATGCTATGCAAGTCAAATCTAAATCTCACAGTTGGTTATGCAGAATAGATTAATGTGCCAGGATTATAGTTGAATTGAAATAGGTGTTCTTGAACTTGTAATCTTGGAGACCTTTATGACTTAGATTGCTTGACTGCTTGAAATTCTTCTACTGCTGTCTTGCAGTGTTAATACGTTGGAATTTTACACTCAATATCCTGTTGTGAATTCATTTACCTGATCTGTTAGACTGGTAAATTCATACTTCTGTCCTATAATGTGGAAATTGTACTTCTTAACATAGTTTGAAATGCCCAATATCCAAGGATAAACTGACTTTGAATACCATCATTTGCAAATATATTTCAAGCCTTTTAACACCATAAATCAGATGATTTTAGCATGGCAAATACTGTAGTATAATTAAACTCTTATAAAGCAGCTAATATGTTAACAAAAACAGTAATTTTAAACTGAATTATCAGCATAAGTTAAAGTAAACCAGTAATTGTTTAGAACAGCCTTTCTCAACCTTTTTGCCCTGGAGGAACCCTTGAAATAATTTTCAGGTCTTAGGGAACTCCTGCGCAAAAAAAAAAAAAAAAAATTATTAGATCTACAGCTCACGGTACATTAGTGTGATCAGTGAATTGTAGATATAATAATCTGAGAATATTTGTCAATGCTCTTTTGAGTAGAGAACGATTTTTAGCCAAACTTTCTTGGAAAAAACTGGGTAGTTAAGCTTAGCTTACCTTTCTTTCCCTTTCATGAATTTTAAAAACTCATAAGGCAAACATATTAAATTTCTGTTAAATAACTGGCTTAAGCCAAAATGGAATTTAAGTTTTCTAAAGGTAGGCTCGGTAAATTTAATTTAAATAAAGGTTGTAAATTGATTTTAATCAATGTTACTTACAACATGAATGTTATTGACAATGTTGAAGCGGTGTGTTGTGACAATGTCAGAATTTTGTTTTACAAGAGAAACGAAGCCTGTCATGGAGCCAGTCATTGATGGGGCACCACCAGTACAGATGCTAACAAGTTCCTCCACAGCAGACCTTTTGTTTTCAGATATGAAGACAAAACATTAAATATATCTTGGCCTTTGCTTGTTTCAGGGAGCTCTTTGCAATAAAAAAAAGTTTTCTTGAATTTCTTCATCATTTACAAATCTGACAAATGCTCCAACATGACATTTATGGGTGAAATCTGTTGACTCATCGACCTGGATAGAGAAGCTGTTGTTTTTCAGTTTATCACATAAAACCTCTTTGGCATCATGTGAAATGTCAGCAACACGTTGACTTATCATACAAATTGAGAGTGAAACCTTTTCAATTTCTTGTATTGCATCTTGTCCAAGCATTTTACCCACTATAATTTTACATGCTGGCATCATTAGGTTGTCGCCAACTGTGTGACTTCTCCTTTTCTGGATCATAACTTCTGCTATTAAATATCTTGTATCCTGAGCCTTTTTCCTGTGACTGTATTAACAAAAGCTTTAATCTGTTTGCGTTGAGATTCCAATAGCCGTTTAAAATAATCAGCTCATTTTACTTGTCATATGGCTGTGATTTATAGTTAAGTCAATTTTGCTGGAGCCATTGCTGCATTTGTATGTTGTTTGCCACAGATGAGGCACAATGAAATAGGACAACTTGGATCAACAGTTTATGTAAAACCCATTGTAAAGACAGACTTTTTTTGTGTCAGTTGTTGCATATTAAGAATGGCATAATAAATAACTAAATGAGAAAACTGCAAAAAATACGAAAACTGCACCATACAATTCACTTCTAACCTACACAATCCACCTTTTGCCATGAATACAACAACAGCATGGCAGCAGGCAGGCAGCTGAGTCATGGTATGCAAGAAAATCCTCCTTTAGAATGAATATTTTCCTCTAATTTTCTCCTACCACCGGTAGAGTTTGTTTGCTCCCCTAAGTCAGTCGGTGGCGCGTAAGGGAAAGTTGGGAGGTAACTCAGGAGGGAGAGGCTGACATCACAGCCCAAGCTGGGCGAGTCCATTCAATTCTCAGAAAACGCACTTCATGGCCCTCATCAGTGTGCCTCTTATCCGTGCAATACAGCGCTCACAAATTATCAATCTGCCGTCCTTCCCTATCTCACGTCAAAAACTGAGAACGGACTCAAGCAGATAACTACGGTCCTACTGCACACTGCCATACTGGGCTGAGAGACATGAAGCGAGATTGTTAATGGGGCTGCTTGATCACTGCCCATTGGTTAGCATTGTTAGCATCCCGGAATGTATGACGTTCAAGAAACGATGATTATTCTCTTTTTAACCACAATCTCTTGGACAACCCCTGGCGGCCTTTCATGGAACCCTAGGGTTCCGGGGAATCCCAGTTGAGAAACCCTGGTTTAGAATGATGTTCGAAAGAGATGATGCCACATCAGACTCTGTTATGCTTTTGCTCCAAAGTTGGCACTTAGAACTTTTTCCTGTGATTCAGCTTATTTTGTATAATGCATGGTTATCAACACAGTTGATATACAGGTAATGAGAAAGATTGGATCTTGGTGTTCTGTCTTGCAAGCGATTTACATAGACTCACCATAGCGACATGGGACTTGCATGGTTAACATCTAAGACCACACTGGAAAATCTAGGCTTGTATATGCATTTTGGAATGTGTTAGCAGAACAAGGGAAAGTTGTTGAAAATACTTCGTGGATCAGGCAGCAACCACAGAGGGGAAAACATTTTGCCTTGATCTTCCATGTTCCATTTTTGGTGTTATTGAAAGATATGAAATGTTTCTCTTACGTTGCCTTATGGCATCTGAACTGCCAAGTATTTCTAATATCCTGTTTCCATTTCAGGTATTCAAAACTTGCTTTTCAATACTTTTTAAACTTAAAAGGTCAAAATAAGTTTTAGTATCAAAGTACGTGTATGTCACCATATACAACCCTAAGATATATTTTCCTGTGAGCATATTCAGCAAATCTATAGAATAGTAACTATAACAGGATCAATAAAAGATCAACCAGAGTGCAGAAGATGACAAACTGTGTAAATGCAAATATAAATAAATAGCAATAAATAACAAGAGCACAAGATGAGATAAAGAATCCTTAAAGTTAGATCATTGGTTGTAGGAACATTTCTATGATGGGGCAAGTGAGTGTAGTTATCCCCTTCTATTCAGGAGCCTAATGGTTGAGGGGTACTAACTGTTCTTGAACCTGGTGGTGCAAGTCCTGAGGCTCTTGTACCTTCTATCTGATTCCAGCAGCAAGAAGAGAGCGTGGTCTGGGTGATGAGGATCTCTAATGATGGATGCTGCTTTCCTATGACAGCATTTCATGTAGGTGTGCTCAATAGTTGGGAGGGCTTTACCCATGATGTACTGGGCTGAATCCACTACCATTTTGTGGGACTTTCCTGAAAAACCTGAGGGTCAGGATACACCTCTTGTCGAGAAGGATTGTAGAAATCTGGGCAATGTTTCTTGGGAACATGTAGAAATCTGGGACTAGTTTCCCCCGTAAGGTAAGTCTAAAATTAAGATTGATAGATTTTTGTTAAACTAGTGTGTTAGGTTATCTAGAATGCTGGCAGGTAGATGGTATTAAGATACAGATAATATATGATGTAATTGTGTGATGAAACAATTGTGTGATGTCAAGGACCACTCGTGATGAATTCAATCTTTTCTCTGTATTCTTTTCCACTTTTTAAGTGGTCTTGTTATTTCCTGGAGCTATCCAGTGCAACTTCAGAACTCCCCTCTTTCAGATTCTAGAATCAGTATTTTGGCTAATTGGTTAGGGTAGAGTTTCCTAGCCATACATTATGCACGTGTCTCATTAACAGCGTGAAACAGGTGACAGGTGTCATAAATACACTCCTGAAGATCTATGAACAATTTGCATGTCTTATGTCAAACCTGCAAATCTTCAGGAAAGAATAACCCAGTTATTTTTCAATCAAATGAACAATGTTTCTAATTAAATGAAGGGAAAGAAGTCAAATTTAATCTTTTCATCAAAGCCATAATTTGATCTTTCAGTAAATGAAACCAGCAATTGCATTTTTTTAACCTCATTGGAATTATTAAATCTGGAAGTTGGAAGCTGACTATTATAATCAATGTATCCTCAACCTTGTGATAATAAAACCATAAAACATAGGAGCAGAATTATGCCATTCAGCCCATCGGGCCTGCTCAGCCAATCTATCATGGTTGATTTATTATCCCTCTCAACCCCATTCTCCTGCCTTTTCCCCATAACCTTTGACACCCTGAATAATCAAGAACTTATCAACCTCTGCTTTAAGTGTACCCAATGAATACCCAATGACTTGGTCTCCATAGCAGTTTGTGGCAATGAATTCCACATAGTCGCCACCCTCTAGCTAAAGAAATTCCTCCTCATCTCCTCATGACGGAGCTAACCCTATGAGAGACCACTAGTTCTTAACCAGATGAGTTCTTTGAATAGAGATATGTTGTGTTGGCACATGCAGGCTGCCTCTAGCACACCCTTGGGAGCGTTAGTTGTTAATACAAACAGTGTTTTTTATTGTATGTTTTGATGTACACATTCAAAGTTCAAAGTAAGTTTATTATTCAAGTGGATGTATGTCACCATATTCAACCCTTGAGATTTGTTTTCTTGTGGTGGTACCATACTCAGAAGGTCAAACAAGCAAGAGAGAGAAAAAATAACAAATAAAGGCCGTGATAGATAATCTTGAATCTAACTCGGAGATATACAAAAACCCAGACAAAAATCAAACAAGTATGTGAAGTATTATGATGAAATAATTTGATAGAATAGATACAGTTGTAATGCGAAGACCAAATAGCAAATTTCACTTTGATGTAAAGCCTTTGAACAACTATAGGGACTTGAATACAAAAAGAGTTAATAAAATAGTAAGATTTCTCAAGTTCACTTTGTGGTAACCTGGAAATGTAAAACTTAAAGTTTTAAACAATCCCCACAAAGTATTTAGGTATTTATTAAAATGGTGACATACCTTGAAGCTTTACAGCTGCATTAAGACTTCTCTCAGCCTAGTCAAAGTGGTAACCTGATAGTTGACAAATTGAAACTAGGTAGAAGGGAATCAGGACTTGCTTCAGCAAATGTTGGAAACATTCCAGGTCAGCATCTGTGGAGAGAATAGATGAGACATGTGAGATGTGATCCTTTTGCAGGATTGAACAAAGATCAACACTTGCAAAACAGCCTTGGCTTCCATATGATAACTGATTTTTTTCAATGCCTCCAGCAGTTTCTGCTTAGATTGGATTTTTCTGCTTTTGCATTTTTCTCTGTTTTCATAGATTGTTTATAATTCACATTTTAGATTATGTTAATTGAAACCTGTGAAATATTGAAAGGCCTAGATAGAGTGGCCATGGAGAGGATGTTTCCAATAGTAGGGGAGCCTAGGACTGTGGGGAGACAGCCTCAGAATGAAAGAGCGTGGCTTTAGAACAGAGATGAGGAGGAATTTCTTTAGCAAGGAGGTGGTGAATCTGTGGAATTCATTGCCACAAATGGCTGTGGAGGCCAAGTCATTGGGTATATTTGAAGCAAAGGTTGCAGGGTTCTTGATTAATGAGGACATCAGAGAAGAAGGCAGGAGAATGGGCTTGAGAGTGGTAATAGATTAGCTACTTTTGAATGGGGGAGCAGACTTAATGGGTTGAATAGCCTAATTCTGCTCCTTTGTCTTGTGTCCTACTATAGGGGCTTCTTGAAATGAAGGTGTTAATGTTCCTAAAATGGCTGATTCAAGACAGCTAATTGTAGCTACGTTCTCTTTGGACTTTTCAAAGCAATTTAGGGTTCATAGAAGTAGAAAATGTAGGGAACACGCAGCGGGTTAGTCAGTATCTGTAGAAGAAGAAATGTTTGAGGTCCAAGACGCAGAACTAAGGCTACGTCCATACTAGACCGGATAATTTTGAAAACACTGGTTTCGCGTAAAAACAACAGGCGTCCACACTAGGCGTTTTTAAAAATACCTCTGTCCACATTAAAACGGATATTTGGGTGAATCTCCTCCTACTGCGCATGCGCAGGACACACAGAAAACAAGCAAAGAGGAAACAGTATGGTTGGTGCATGTTTGTCCAGTTACAGACTTGAAAAACTTAAAAGGAAATTGCCAAACGAAAGACTTGGTGCGTGTTTGTCCAGAAACATTTCCTACAGCCATAGTCTCTTCACTGATGAAAGGGACGCCAGCTACAACTAAGTGCAATAATCCTTGTTACTGGGCAAAGTGAAATTTGCTGTTACCTCATTTGTTTGCCTTTACTTTTGCCATGTCTTTGTGTATTATTTTGCTGTATTTAACATGTGCAATAAAACGAGTTACTGGGCTAAAGTGACAATTGCATCTATTGAATGCTTGCACAAGCAATACATTTATAAAGCACCTTGTTAAATGTATAAAACATGTCTGCATCAGTGTTAACATTGTATTTCCATACAATGTTACATTAGGCTGTTACACATCTATTGTCAGATATTGTTGTTGTGGTGTTAGAGGTTGCATTCAAGAAAACAATGAAATGCCACGTCATTGAAACTATGAAATGTCAGTTTTCAGTAGCAAAGAAGATGGGCTAGGGATGAAAATGATGACCCATATCTACCTTGATTTGTCACATGTACATTGAAACACATTGTTTGTGTCAACAACCAACATAGTCCAAGATGTGCTAGGGCTGCCTGCAACTCTTGCCATGCTTCCTGTCCCAACATAGCATGCCACAGCTTAATAGTCCTAACCAGTCCATCTTTGGAATACGGGATAAAATTGGGCCACCCAGAGGACACGGGGAGTATGTCCAAACTTCTTACAGACAGTGGCAGGAATTGAACCCCAATCTTACAGCTGTTAAATGGCAAAATACCTATTAAGTGACATTTAAAATATGCATTTATAATACATTCCTCATTATCTACGAACAATTTGTCAAACCTGTAAATATTCAGGGTAGAACTTCCAGGGCCTTATTGGCATTGTACAGTAATTTCTCACCTTTTCTGTGGACATTAAGTAAGATTATGCTCTTTCTTATTGATGACTTGAACTTGATTTGTTGGAAGTCCAGACTGCAAACTTATGTTTACTTCCCCCATCACCCCAATCATGAATTAAAAATAAGAAAAAATTTACTCACCAAGTTTATGTGATGGTTAATACCAAGATCTAGAGTTGTTCTGGGAATCTTGGTATGAACCTACATGTTGTTAGTTTATGCCCCAGTGGACTTGAATGTTCACCGAATATCTCACCACACCATCTGTCTGTGCTTTCATCTCAATGACCTCCTTTTCCTACAGTGTAATCTTTTTCCCCAGAATTGAGTAACTGCTGAAAGCAACTACTTTGCTTTTAACTAGTTACAGCATACGTTTTACTTTTTAGAAAATTGAAACTTTTTGCCCACACGACTTGAGTTCCACATTTTGATGCAGCTCAGGCTGTTGAATAGGTCCTATTTATATCTAACTTGGTTGAATTGAATGAATGTTCTGATTCTTCGCAGTCTAAGGCAATACTTTGGGGCATTGGGTGCATTGTTCCTCATATTATTACCTGTTAGGAAGACTTTACATTCAGTAAATGTGATTGGCAGTGAAATGCAATTTATTTTTCACAACGCAAAACCATTTGTCTCCATTCCAAGATATTAAATTAAAGAGGCCACATTAGCGTTTTTAATTTTTATTTGTCTTAATTTCATTTGCATATCAATTCTCAAATGGAAGTCATGTGCATACAACAATGAGGAAAAAAGTTAACAGGTTTGCAAATACTTGGCTTTGCTCCTAATTCTAAAGAAAGACTGTATTTATTAACAGTTTAATCCTTTTTAGATAATAGGGCTTTGCTGGCTTTGAATATAAATTGTGATTTGGAAACCTTTTTGTCAGAAAGGCTCCTTTGTTCCATATTTTGCCATTTTTACAATTCTTTTACATTTCTAAACTCTTAAGTTACCAGGGTAGTAAGACTCCTTGGTTTGATCAGTTCTGTCAGTAATAATGTATGACCATGAAGCAAGACAGGACTTGCTTCTCCGTCTAACCTCTCTGCCTGGCAATGTCTGGGGAACATGAGCAATCAAGGCAGTCAAAGCTTGTTTGTCGCATAAATATGTTATCACCCATCAAAGTTGTCTTCTTTGCCTTTTAATCCTTCAAACAACATGTAGTGAAGAAGCAGCAACTGTTAAAGATTTGTGGCTATGGTAGTTTAAAGTTTGAAAAAAAATTACAGGCTTTAAAATTTCAACAACTCCATCAGAAATATGCTGTGCTATCCATATGTGTCTAGTGCAGCAGCTGATAAATATTCTGAAAGACATAGACTTGAAATTCCAATACCCATTCCTCCTCCTGCATTATTCCACCACCACCCACACACAAACCTAGCTGTTAATTCTGCAGTTCATCTGTTGAGTTTCATGGTCAGAAACTAAATATATGAAAATATTAGAGAATTCTGAAAAGCTCCTCTGTTTATTCGATGAAAGCCTTTTCTTTGGGGAAAGGATCACTTTTTTACGTACAGATGTTTTTTTTCATTTTAATTTGTACTCATCATGAAACTCTGATTATGATCTTTGTGGCAACTGAGTGAAAACAGATGAGAAAACAGTGATATGGTGCCTTTGGATTTTCAAAAAACTTGGAATATTCTCACAAAGGTGATCAGTGTGCAAAATAAAAGCTTGTGGAATTGCATGGAATATTGTGGCATGGATCGATACAGAGTAGGGATAAATGGGTCTTTGTGGGATGACTGGTTGACTCATGGGCTACCATGGGAAACAGTGCTTGAGGCCCCACCAGTATGCATCAATCATTTGTATGAGGAACAAAATATAATATTGCAAAGTTTGCCAGTGAAGCACAACTGGTGGTATTGCCATACCAGCTTCAAGAACAGCTTCTTCCCTTGAACCAACTGACAACACATTAATCGCTACAGTTTAACAACACTGTGACCACTTTGATCACTTTAAAATAGCAAATCATGTATTTTTGAAGTATAATCATTGTTGTATTAGTTATCATGTTTTCTACATTATATGTACAGTAACCAATACTCAGTGGCCATTTTATTAGGTACACTAGTACACCTTGTAAATACAAATATCTAATCAGCCAATCACATTGCAGCAACTCAATGCATATAAGCATGCAGATGTGGTCAAGAGGTTGATTTGTTGTTCAGACCAAACATCAGAATTAGGTAGAAATGTGATCTAAGTGACTTTGACTGTGGAATGTTTGTTGGTGCCAGATAGGGTGCTCTGAGTATCTCAGTAACTGCTGATCATCTGGGATTTTCCACACACAATGTTCTCTGGAGTTTACAGCAAATGGTGTGAAAAACAAAAACTATCCAGTGAGAAAGGTCAGAGAAAAATGGGCAGGTGTGTTCAAGTTGACAGGAAGGCAACAGTAACTCAAAGAACCCTGCATTACAACAGTGGTGTGCAGGAGAGCATCTTGGAACACACAACACATCAAGCCTTGAAGTGGATTGGCTTCAGCAGAAGAAGACAACAAATGTACATTCAGTGGCCACTTTATTAGGTACAGTGGCCACTGAATATATTTTGTACAGCAATATAATACTAGTTCTGTTATAGTAATTCACTGGGGGATAAAATTGGAGAATGGGGAACTAACTAAACTGCTCAGCTCAAAGAATTATGCTGTTGCTTTATCTCGGTGAGAGGGCAAAGTGGTTTGAGTTTAAACCGTCACTGGCTACAGTACATCTCCTAAGTCTTGCAACCTAGATTTTGTTCTAAATTTTGGTGTAGAGGTGGTGACTCAGTTGAAATGATTAAAACTTTGTGGCTGGGTAAATTTTTGCTGATGGAGCTAACAAAAATCCTTTGCAGTATTTTTGATCTTTTAAGTACTGACCATCTTGGGACATCACAGTGGTGTAGTGGTTAGGGCAATGCTATTATAGCTGAGGGTATTGAAGTTTGGAGTTCAATTCCAGTGCCATCTGTAAGGAGTTGGTATGTTCTCCCCGAGACTGTCTGGGTTTCCTCCCACAGTCCAACAACATACTGGTTAGTGGGGTAATTCATCATTGTAAATTATCCTGTGATTAGGCTAGTGTTAGATAGGTGGGTTACTGGTCGGCGCAGCTTGTAGGACCAGAAGGCTGTATCTCTAAATAAATAAAAAACTAAATAAATAAATCTTCTGTTTTATAATTTGCTTTTTCTGTCCAATTGTTATTGCAGCCCTCTTTCTTTTCTAAAGCATTGATTTCTTGCTCGGTTGTGGTTCCATGGATGACTCAATAAAGCAGTTACTTTCTCTGTAATTCAATTGTGGTACCTAGCAGCATGAGTCTGAACAATAACGCCCCCCGCAGTTCCCAGACCACACTCTAACATAATTAGAAGCTTTGAAAACAGCTTCATAACAGAGCCATTAAAATGGACAAAAAACTGTAGAAACATAAAATTTGCATTTCCTCTACATGTTCTGCTTGACTTGGTGGTACAAAGTCAAGTGTACCATCTTGACTTTGGCAGAGGCTGTTGTCAATAGTGTGTTAATGTGGAATTTCCCACTGGCAGTCATTGGCATATTGCCAGCACAAGAACTCCATCAACTTGACTACCCACCATCTTTTTTAGCGTTTCTACGTGGGCAGAGGCTTTGATTTTACCAAAATCAAGCAGAATCAAAACAGGAGAGTGTCTTCATTATTTTGCCAGGCTGGATTAGAAAGGAGATTAGTTCTATAAATCAAGCAGGGTTAGTGAGCTGCATGTGTATACTGAAGTATCCTCTATTTAGAGATACAACGTGGAACAGGCACTTCGAGCCCATCGCACAGCAGCCCACTGATTTAACCATAATTTTATCTCAAGACGATTTACAATGATCAATTAACCTTCAATTTCTGTATCATTTCACTGCTTGCTGACTCATCTTTGCCTTTCTTAAGATTATTAGCTGATTTATTTGCCTTTCTTGTATCTGAAGATTCAAGATTGTTTATTGTCATTCTTCGCTACATTAATTGTTACTGTGGATAGGATGCAGCATAAAAAAGCACGATAAGCATAAAGCACACAATAAAACGAAAATAACAAAAAACATAATAAAAAACACAATTCAAGTCTCCTGCAATTATGAAGAAAATTGCACAAGTCCAAAATGGTGAGGAATAATGATTTTGGAGTGAAATTTTCAAGTTTGGCTGGAGGAGACTTGACTCTTTTTGTCTGTATGTGACTACTCACAACAGTTAGCTCTTTTTTGTACATGTGCATTGTCACTACGGAGACATTGATAGATGAATTGTCACACATCATGTCTTTTCTAGTTCTTCGTCTGAAATATAAATTCCTTCTACAGGAATGAAAATTTTCTTAACTGTTGAGTCCATTCTGAGATTTGTGCAAGTCAGTAAGGATTGAGAATGGGTAATTTAACTCACTGATGTTCTTCATGTAATAACTTCTCCATTCCATCAAAGGATGTACAGTGAAATTTGTTTCAACTTGACATTGTCACTTCCACTTTATTTGATGCATTCTCACTGTATTGGTATAATTTTTTGATGGAACTGCTTTCTTTCATGGTTCATTTATGGTGGCATGGTGGCACAGCAGTTAGCACAATGCTTTACAGCACCAGCAATCAGTGATCGGGGTTCAATTCCCACTGCTGACTGTACGGAGCTTGTGCGTTCTCCCCTTGACCATATGGGTTTCCTCTAGGTGCTCTAGTTTTCTCCCACAGTCAAAGACGTTTGGGGTAGGGTTAGTAAGTTATAGGTATGTTACGTAGGCACTGAAGCGTGGTGACGCTTGCAGGCTGTTCCCAGCACGGATTCGGACTGTGTTTTTCCTTGACACAGGCTACACATTTCGTGGTATGTTATGATGTACATGTGACAAATAAAACTAATCTAAGCATTCTTTTTCCTGTGGAGGGCAGAATACAATGTATTGTGAGCTTCTGTCACCACAGAAGCTCAATGCCATTTGTTAAGCTAGAGCCATTCTATGTGATTCGGAATTTGTTAAATCTTGTTTCTCTTGTTTAACCTCTTTAGTTTCCTTATGTTTTGCAACCCATGGGTTTGAAATATTTGATTCAATTATGGATGTTTTCTCTGAGAAAACATTGGCACAGCGATATAGAACTTGTAATGCTGGAGGAACTCAGCAAGTCAGGCAGCATCGATGGAAAGGAATAATAAGCCGACATTTCAGGTCGAGACCCTTCATCAGGCTGGATTAGAGCTTGGATTGGAGGGGGAAAGAGAAACGAAGGAGTCAGAGTAGAGGGGAGGATTCGGGTGTTCAAGGAAGTTACGGTGGGAGGAAGATGGAGGCTCTGAGGAATGAAGAGGTGACGGGGGAGCATAAGAGGTTGGTTTCCTCATGAAGAGTCTCAGCCCAAAATGTTGAAAACATTTGCTCTTAATTCCTTTCCATAGATGCTGCCTAACCTGCTACATTCCTCCAGCATTTTGTGTGTTGCTGTACGTTTCCAGCATCTGCAGAATCTTGTATGTATAGAACATGTACTGACGTACAGTGAAAAGGGTTTGTTTGTATGCCACCTGGACAGATCATCAAGATAATACAAAAGGAAATAAAAAGAAAATGCAGATTATAGTACTGTATTTACAGAAGAACTGCGGTGCAGGGCGACGAAGTGCAAGGGCCCTGATGAGGTTAAATTGAGAGATCGAGAGTTCATCTTCATTGTGTAAGATGTCTGTTCAAGAATCTTATAACAGCGGGATAGAAGCTGTCCTTGAGCCTATTTGTATGTTTTCTCAAGGTTTTGTATTTTCTGTGCAATGGGGGAGGAGGGAAGAAGAGAGAATGATAAGTGTGGGGGGGGTCCTTTATATTAGTCACTTGCCCAGGACAATGGGAAGTGTAGATGAGTCAGTGGAAGTGTATGATGGACTAGGCCTTTTCCATAATTCTCTTCATTGTCTTGTGGTCTTGGGCAGAACAATTGTCAAACCAAGCTGTGATGATTTCAGATGGCCATTCTTAGGTTGGAGGAGCAACACTTAACATTCCGTCTAGGTAGCCTCCAATCTGATGGCATGAACATTGATTTCTCCAATTTTCGATAACTTTTTTTTCCCCCTCGTCCTTCTTTCTTCTTTATTTCTCCACTCTGGCCCCTCTTTTCTCCTCACCTCCCCTTGGTGCTGCTGCTCCTTCCCTTTCCCCCATGGTACACTCTCCTATCTTAGATTCCTTCTTCTCCAGCCCTTTATCTTTTCTATCTATCACCTCTCAGCTTCTTACCTCACCTCCCTCCCCCAAACACCTGGCTTCATCTATCATATCCTAGCTTGTACTCCTTTCTTTCATTCACTTTTTTATTCTGGCATCTTCGCCTTCCAGTCCCAATGAAGGATCTCAGCCTGAAATGTCGATAGTTATATTCATTTTCTAGTGTGCTGCACTGGATTTCCAGTATCTGCATAATCTCTTGTGATTATGATTCTGGATGGGATGTTTTCTATAAATCATCAATAAAAATTGGTGATGGTCATCAGGGACGTGCTAAATTTCCGTAGCTGCCTTAAGAAGTATGGGTGTATTTGCTTTCGCCTCAAGTCATAAAATCGAAAATTCAACCCCTTTTCCAGATTTTTTTGTGCACCAGGTTGACGATTCTGTTATATCACAAATCAAGAATATCTGCAGATGATGGAAATCCAAAGCAACACACGCAAAATGCCAGAGGAGTCTCAGCCTGAAACATTGACTGTTCACTCTTTTCCATAGATGCTGCCTGGTCTGCTGAGTTCCTTCAGCATTTTGTGTGTTATTGATAATTCATTTGGTTTTGAGACAGTACCATATTGTGACATGTTTTAAGGATGGGACTTTTAAGGTGAAGCTTCTATAGTTGGCTGCAAAATATTCCATAACAGTATGGGCTGAAGGGCCTGTTTCTGTGCTGTAGTGCTCTAAGACTCTTAATAGCCTACATCCTTCACTCAGCCAGAGCAGATTAGCAGTCCATTAATCTCTTTCTCTGGGTACTTGTTACTTCTATATTTGTCTGCTATGCATTAATTACATTTCAGTACTAATGACTTTGAAGTCCTTTGACAAATTTTGATGTAAAAAAAACTTAAATGAAATCTATCAAAAGAAATTCAAAACTATAAATCTACGAATGATGCAATATGCAAAAAAATTAAATTTTGCAGCTCTTTACAGGAAACCTGTAATTTTCATCTTCATGCTGAAAAACTGCAGTGCTTTGGACAACCACAACTTATCAATATGATACAAGCATTGCTTATCTAAACAATAAGCACAATGGACTTCAGTAAGGACTTTGACAAGGTCCCACATGACAGGCACACCTGGAAGGTTAAGTTGCATGGTACTTGCAGTTAGTGAGGTAGATTCAAAGAAGCAGAGGATAATGGCTGAAGGTCGATTTCCGACCCGAAGCCTGTGTCTCATTGAGTGCCCCAGACATCAGTGTTGGAACCTGTGTTATTCATTATTTATGTAAATGATTTGGATATGGATGTACATGGCACAATTAGCAAGTTTGATTATACTGAATTAAGGGGTCTTGTTTGATAGTGAAGCAGGTTACAATGAATTGCAAAGAGATCTTGATGAGCTGAGGAATGGCAAATAGATTTCATCCTGGATAAGAGTGACGCGCTGCATTTGGACAGTCAAACCAAGGTCCGATTTATACAGTGAATGGCAGGAAACTGACAAGTGTTGTAGAACAGAAGGACCTGGGATTACAAGTGTACAGCTCGTTGAAACGGGTTGGAGAAGAAGGCGTTTAGCATGCTGGCCTTCGGTCAGAGGAGAACTTCAGGATTAGGAACGTTATGTTGCAGTCATGTAAGTGGTTTCTGAGGCTGCACTTGGAGTTTTGTGTATGGTTTCAGTCAACTTGTTATAAGAAAGATATTGTCAAGCTGGGGAGGGTCCAGAAGAGACTTATGAGGCCTTAGAGGAAGATATTGGCCACGCTGGATCTTTATTCCCCAGAGTTCAGGAGAATGAGAGGTATGGGTAGTCTTTTCCCCAAGTTGGGGAGTTCAAAACACGAGGGCTCAGGTACAAGGTTAGAGGGGAAAGAGTTAAGAGACCTGAGAGGTAACTCCTTCACACAGATGAGTGAGTGCCTGGAATGAACTGCCTGAGGAAGTGGTCGAGGCAGGTACAATTGCAATCTATAAGAAGCATTTGAAAAGGTATATGGAGAGGAGGGACTTTGTGGATTGTGGACCAAATACAGACAACTGGGATGAGCAGGGAGTATACTGTGGTCAGCATGGACCAACTGGGCTGAAGGGCTTATTTCTGTGCTGCATTACTCTAAATGAGTAAAGCACATCCTTTCTCTGCAAATTTTGTCTTAAGAAAAATCAGTTCTTCGTCACTTTTAAGTTGTAGACAAATATGGTTTTGGTAGAAATTTTAAAGCAAAATCAAGAACTTTCTCTTGTAAAAATAAATTTATTTTCTTACATTCAGCCATGCAGTTAATTTTTTACAGCATTGCAGAAAGGTAGTACAAGGTAAATCCAGAACAGTGTGCAGAATAAACTGTAACAATACAGAGAAAGCTAGATAGTAAGGTGCAAGGTCACAGTGAGTTGGATTGTGAAGTTAAGAATCCATATCATCATACTAGGGAATGATTGAATAGTCACTTATCAGTGGCGTAGAAACCTAGTGGTACGTGCTTTTTTCATGCCCGATGGGGGCGGGGGGGGGAAGAACAGAGAATGTCCAGGGTGGGTAGAGTTTGATTATGTTAGCTGCTTTACAGAGGCAGCAAGAAATAGACAGAGTCCTTGGAGTGGAGGCTGGTTTGTGATTAACTGAGCTGTGTCCACAACCCTCTGCAGTTTCTTGTGGTCTTGGGCAGAGCAGCTGCTATACCAAGCTGTGAATCAGATTTAGAATTAGGTTTAGCACCGCCAGCATATGCTGTGAAGTTTTTTTGTTTTGTAGCAGCAGCAGCACATTGCAATACATAGTAATAAAAACTATAAACAATAAAACAAAAGTAATATATAAAAATAAATTAAGTAGTGCAAAAAGAGAGGGAACAAATAGTGAGGAAGTGCTCATGGGTTCATTGTCCATTCAGAGATCTGTTAGAGGATGAGAAGAGGGCATATCCCAGGTGATGAGGGTCCTCAGTGATGGATGCTTCCTTTCTGAGACATCGCCTTTTGAAGGTGCCCTACATGCTGGGGAGGCTAGTGCCCACAACGGCTGAGTTTACATTGATGACAGTGGTGCATCTGGATAGGATGCTTTCTATGGTGCATAGATTTAAAACTGCTGAGTGTCAAGAAGGACATGCCACATTTCTTTAGCTTCCTGAGGAAGCAGAGGCACTGGTGAGTTTTCTTCACTGTGACATCAACATGGCTAGACCAGGACAAGCTGTTGGTGATGTTCAATCCTAGGAGCTTCAAAGTCTCAACTGTCTTGACCTCAGCTCTGTCTATGTCAACAGCAGAATGTGCACTGCCTTCCTTCCTAAGGGTAATGACCAGCTCTTTTGTTTTGTTGCTACTGAATGAAAGCTTCTTGTTAATACAGCACATCACTAGTCTCGCTATCTACTTCCTATAGACACGGACTCACCTTTAATTGATACATGTCCCACTCTGGTGGCATCATCTGCAAACTTACAGAAGTGGTTAGGGCAGAATCTGCCATTTTATAACTATGGCCTTATAGTTGATAATTTCTTAGTTTGATTGATTTGTTAGATATTTATTTTAAGACCGCCATGGAAACAGTGTGGTTAGTGTGATGCTATTACAGCGCCAGTGATCACTGATAGGGGTTCAATTCCTGTTGCTCTCTTTAAGGAGCTTGTACGTTCTCCCTATATCTATGTAGATTTACTCTGGGTGCTCCAGTTTCTCCCAAGTTCCAAGGACGTATGGTTAGAGATAATGAGCTGTGGAACTGCTGTGTTGGCATCGGAAGTGTGGCAACACTTGCAAGCTGCTCAGGACAATCCTTACTGATTTGATTTAACGCAAACAACACATCTCACTGTATCTTTCAATGTACATGTGATTTTAAAAAAAAGCTCATCTTTAAAATATCTTTATTCAAAGGACGTGTGGCTGAATTGTCTCTAGTTAATTACCTTGTGAGGCTGGTATTGAGCCCCCACCCCTGAACCACTGCAGTCCTTGAGGTATGTGCTTACCTACAATGCTGTTAAGGAGAGAAATCCAGGCTTTTGACCCACTGACACTGAAGGACTGCAATCTATTTCCCAGCCAGGATGGTGCATGGCTTGGAAGTACACCCAGTGGTCTCTTTATTTGGTATACCTGTACATCTCGTTAATTCAAATACCTAATCAGGCAATCATATGGCAGCATCTCAGTGCATAAAAGCATGCAAACATGGCCAACAGGTTCAGTTCTCAAACATGAGTGTAGGGAAGGAACGTGTTTTTAAGCGATTTTGACTAAGGAATGGTTGTTGGTGCCAGATGGGGTGGTTTGAGTATCTCAGAAACTGCTGAGCTCCTGGGATTTTTGTGCACAGCAGTGTGTAGAGTTTACAGAGAATGGTGTGAAAATCAAAAAGAAAAATCAAGTGAGTTGCAATATTGTGGTTGAAAACGCCATGTTATTGAGAGAGATCAGGTAAGAATGGCCAGGCTGGTTCAAGCTGACAGGAAGGAGACAGTAACCCAAATGACCACGCATTACGACAGTGGTGTGAGGGAAGGGCATCTGAATGCACAAAATGTTGAACCTTGAAGTGGATGAGCTAGAGCAGCAGGAGGCCATGAACAAATGCTCAGTGGCCACTGTATTAGGTTTTGGCGGTACCTAATAAAGTGGCCACTGAGTGTATATCTCAGCTTTTCTGCTCTTGTCCTTCTGGCTGGTAGAGGTGGTGGGTTTGTAAGGTGGTGTCTGAGGTGTCTTGGTGAGTTGCTGCAGAACTTTGGATAGATGGTACACATTGCTGCTACTGTATGTCAGTGGTGGAGTGAGTGAAAGGGTGCCCATCAGGTAAGCTGCTATTTTGTTCCTATATAGAGTCAAACTTCTTGTCATCCATTCTCCAGCTGTATGTTGCTTTGTTTGAAATTATACTGAATGCCGTTCAAATGGTTAAGCTCAGAAATGTTGCCAAAATACAGTTTCTGTAAAGGTAACAGACTATTCTTACTTAACTTCTCATTGCTTTTATAACATAGTAGACTGAAAGTTTATGCACAATATTTTAGTAATATGTCATTCTAGCTATTTTAGTGTTTTGGAAGTGCTTTTTGCCTCTTTTTGTAAGTAGTGTTAAAAATAGTTTATGTAAAATATCCACTTACCTGTCTCTGTGTAGATCACCATTCTCCAGTTTGGGTAGGTGTTACTAGTTTAGTCATTAGTAAAATGCACTGATAACCTTTCAGAGCTTTCTTTTGGATATTTATAAAACAGAAAAGCACAAGATAGGACCTTCCTTTGACCCGCCTGTGCCGACTACGATGCCAATTTAGGTTAACTCCATCTGCCTGCACGTGGTTCATATCCTTCCTTACCCTGATCATTTATGTGCCTGTCTAAATGCACCTTAAATACAAATCTCCTTTAACCCACCCCCTCTGACCTTAAATCTATGCTCTCTACCATTTCAAAGTTCAAAGTAACAGCGAGAAGAGAGTATGGCCTGGGTGGTGGGAGTGCTTGATGATGGATGCTGCTTTGCAGTGACAGCACTCCGTGTAGATGTGCTCAGTGGTGAGGAAGATTTTATTCATGATGTACCGGGCTGTACTTTGTGGAATTTTCTCTTCAATTTAACATTTCCACCCCGGGAAAAGGGCTCTATTTACAACATCTATGCCACCTCATAATTTTGTGTATTTGTCAAGTTGCCCCTCATCTCTGATTGCAGGAGCAAAGAATCCAAGTTTATATAACCTCTCTTTTATAGCTAACACTCTCTAATCCAAGCAACATTTTTGTACCTTCACCAAAGCTTCTACATTCTTCCTGTACAACAACATGCAGACAATGCTCCAAATGTGGCCTACCAAAGTTTATGCATCTGTGACATGACCTGCCAGCTTTTTTTTTGGTGTGCGTGTGCGATATTGGCAGGACGATGTCTTTTTCATGCCTTTACAAGGTGCAGAGAGAGAGAGAGAGAAACTGTGTGGCGTGCCACTCCTCACACAGACATTTTGCAGTATTTTTCCCTTTATTTTACAAGGTTGAGTTGCGTTTTCAACACTCAACCCAGCACGGATGGAAAGTGTACTCGGGAGCTGACCAGACTGGTTTCGCACCCGGGAACCTCCGTTCCAGAGTCTGGCGCTGATGTCATTGCGCCACCAGCCGGCCCTCCTGCCAGCTTTTGTATTCTCAGCCGATAAAGGCAAATTTGCTGTGTCACCTTTGCCACCTGTATTTTTGTGTTGCCACTTTCATAGAGCTATGAATTTGCACCGCAAGATTCTTCTACGAGTTAATGCTCCTAAGGGTCTTGCCTTTTACGTTTGACCTCCCAAAGTGCAACATCTCACACTTGTCCAGATTAAACTCTGTCTGCCAATTTTCTACACACATTTGCAAACAAACTATATCCTGCTGTAGAAGAAGAAGAATAGCCCTTAACTCGGCAGTAGAGTTATCGGGGCACCGTGATGACAGTGTTTCCGTAGCAAGCTATTCTTGTTTTTACAAAACCGAGTTGCTAGCTCGACGCTCAACCGGACTTGCATTTGAAATCACGAACCTTCGCTCCGGAGTCCGGCGCTGATGTTATTGCACCACCAAGCGGGTATCCTACATATCCCGCTGTATCCTTAGACAATCTTACTCACAATCCGAAGTACAGACAATTTTTTCTCTGTCATCTGCAATCTTACTAATTAGCCCATGTATATTTTCATCTCTAACACCCCTCCACCTCTACTCTCTTTGCCTTCTAGGGCCGACCCAATTTTTAATCCAAACTGACAAGTCTCCTTAGATCTTCTGTGCCTTGATTTCCTCAGGCTACTGTGAGGAGTCTTTTCAATTGCTTTACTGAAGTCATGTAGACAACATCCACTGCCATACCTTTCAAATCACCTCCTCAAAAATAATTAATCTTGTAAAACGTGACCTCACCTACATAAAACTTTGCTGACTATTGCTAATAATGATGATGATGAGGGCATCCGTCTGTCTTGAAGGACATTGGATAGCAGCACTAGAGTGACCTCTCCAGGGCACAAGCCTAGGCAGAAGGTATGGAGATTCTGGGATGCCCAATCGTCAAGATCACCCTCTCGTCTTACCAGAGTAGTCCAAAGGAAAGCAAAGCAAGAAGTACCAACTTGGCTGCAGGAGCTGCTGGAAGGATGTTCAGTGATGTCCAGCGGCCTTAGGGGCTCCACTTCGGATTTTCTTTCTGGGTTTACTCCCATAGCCTTCGTCTCTCCCGAGGCTGCCCACAAGGCAGTGGGGCTATTTACCCATAGCTGGGAATCTGGTTCATGAACACCATGGCGTGTCCATATGCCTGTGGGCCTGCGTGCTGTGTGTGCCAGGGGCCAGATCTCCTCCCCGTCCTCTGTGGTTCAGCCTAAGTGTGAAAGGAGTTCAGTTTCCGTATGTCACCAGCAAGGAGGCACTACATGAGGGTTTGCTGATGGAGGGGGAGAGCTAGCACCCTCGTGAAATGGAAGCTGAAAGCAAGAGCGAGAAACACAACCCACTACACTATCACACTAGACGCATTACAACAACCGTCTCATCACAGTCTATACCACTATCATTAATAAGTCCATACAAAGTGATGCTGGATTGGGCTGTTTCCTTATAGTTTAATTTTCCTATGCTTGCTTGTATTTTTATATAATCATCTGTATTCATATAATTTAAGTAAATTATCGAGTAATTAAGGAACACCTGGTTCTATACTTCCCTGGAAATTTTTTGGTTTCATTAGCGAGTACCTCATTAATTAACTCTGGCTTTTTTTATTGGTTAATTGTTATCAGTGGAATTTCTGTTTATCTCTAGTCTGATATTAGAAGACCAAGACTACTTTTTATTCGCTTTCCCTTTGTTCTCTCAACATTTCTCCTTTTTTGTTCTTGTAACCCTTAATAAAATGGCCATAAGCAACAAGTTTTTTGCTTCATTTTTGACTTCTGAAGAACCTTTGGATCATAAAATTTTCAGGGTCCCGCTCCAACTTGGAGCAAATAAATTAATCCTGGTGTACTGACAATATTTATCTCAGTCAGTAATTCTAAAATAAATCACATGATCATTATCACATAGCTATTTGAGAACTTCTCCATGTGCAAATCGGTCATTGCATTTGCCACGTTACAACATTTCATTAACGCAAAATTATTTTGAAGCTTCTTGAACAGGACATAAAAGCTTCACTCTAAGTTTTAAAATGTTGTGACTTCTATGTCGTACCTTACGCTGTTGGTCAATGGTAGTCGGAAGACAAACTTTCAGTCCAAAGTCTGCTTGTCAACAGCAACATCAAGTTGTCTCCAGTGACATGAATGTTGCCTGCAGCTCCTTGTTCTTTGTGATGATGTCGCTGGAGAGGATCTTCATACTGCCAATAAGCAGTAAATTGTGTACAGTGTGCCCTTGTGAAAGGTTACCTCAACCAAGCATGTTGAAGGCATAAAACTAAAATGCTGTTAGTGTGCAGCTACCTTTTGTGAACTCGCTCAGGGCTATTGACAACCAAGGAGAATATATTTCCCTTTTAATAAAGTTGATTGCAGATGATATGAATGGTGTTTGAAAATTGGCAGTGAATGTGCAGGTAATTAAGTGAGGTGGAATTGTGGCGCATAAGTATTTTGTAAATGTTGACGTATTGCTGAGTTCTTCATATTTTATGGCCTGTTTATAGTGGCATGTTACTGAGACACACAGTGCTCAAGTGCTGTAGGAACGACCCCATTTATAATGTCGTACTGATTCCACTTGAGGTTCAACACATTTTAAAACGAGCTGTGAGATTGTTTTTAAGTTATAGTCTACCGATGCCTGGAGATGGTACTTAATCCAGGACTGGCTGCAAAACCTGGTTAATGCCAGAGCTATTTGGATTGCAGATAAAGTAAAAGATTAGTTTTATTTGTGACATGTATGTTGAAATATGGAGACATACTGTGAAATGTGTCGTTTGCATCAAGTCGAATCAAATCAACGAAGATCATGCTGGGCAGCCCGCAAGTGTTACCAGGCTTTCGACACCAGCACAGCACGCCCACAACAGTCCAAAGACGTTCCTGTTGGTCGGTTATTGTAAATTATCTCGTGATTAAGCTGGGATTAAATCGGGGGATTGCTGAGCGGCGCAGCTTGAAGGGCCGGAATGGCCTATTCCGTGCTGTATCTCAATTAAATTTTAAAAAAATGATACTCACTAACCCTAACCCGTACGTCTTTGGAAATATGGGAGAGAACTGGAGCACCTGGAGGAAACCTGCACAGTCACGGAGAGAATGTACAAACAAACTCTTTATGGATAGTGGTGGGAATCGAACCCCGATCAGCGATTGCTGGTGCTGTAAAGTGATGGCTGCACTACCATGCCGCGCTGCATAATGGAGACATCGACAGAAGTAACGTGAGGCGATTAACTTAAATTCCAGCTGTTGCAAATCAGCCTGGTATCAGGGATACCAGCGATGTGGAGATACTTCTTTAGCCAAAGGGTGGTAAATTTGTGGAATTTATTACCACAGGCAGCTGTGGAGACCAGGTTGTTGGGTGTATTTAAGGCAGAGCTTGATAGATTCTTGATTGGACACGATGTCAAAGGTTACGGGGAGAAGGTCCTGGAGTGGAGCTGAGGAGGGGTAAAAAGGATCAGCCACGATGAAATGGCGGAGCAGACTTGATGGGCCAAATGGCCTAATTCTGCTCCTATATCTTATGGCCTTATGATATCCCCACAAAAGCTGCCGATTTGTTTAATGCGAAATGTTACATAAGAAATGCGAAATAGTGATGAGCGCAACCATAAACTGGCAGCCAATGGAAAAGTGTCTAATGTGCTGCGTTTGATCTCTGTGCATTCTTTGAATTACAGCTCTCAAACCACCATTTGTTTCAGTTTGCGTTTCACTTTGGGGCAAGCAAGGAATAAGTATGGCTATTTCACTGTTCTCTATTTCTCCAGCATATTAAATAAAACCCTGTTATCATTGCTATCCCTGCTTCTGTACTCTAACTCTGGTCAAATGTATGGTCACTGAAACCATTAATCCTGGCTTGTTTACAAAAGCAGTTGCTGAAGAGGTTTGAGGAATGATATTAACTGAGGATATTGATCAATTTGGGGATTTAAAAATAAAATAAGTTAGAAAGTGAATTATTTCCAGTAACATATGAAGAGTGTTTGAACATTATAATAGGATTCATTTACAGTAGTTTTGTTTGAATAGCGTACTTTTAAAGAGATTGGAATGATTTGACAAACACAGGGTATTACTTGAATGCTTCTGCTTAAGATCACTTTAATTTTCTTGGTAGTTATTGCTTAATTACTTACTGTACTTTTAAATCTTTAAGTCAATTTCTAAACTTAGCTTGTGGGAGTAATGCTGTAATTTATTTTTCCTGGAATGTGATTCTTCCCCACCCCCTCCCCGGCATTAAACTCTTTGAATCCATTTGGTATTTACTGTATGTTTCAGTTACCTGCCTATTTCTTATCTCCTAATACTCTTATCAAAAAAAGCTACTATCGGCTTCCTACTTAAAGCTAATCTTATCTTTTATTTGTCACTGATACATCAAAACATACAGTGAAATGTGTTGCTTGTGTCCCAACAAATCAGCAAGGATTTTGCTGGGCAGCTGCAAATGTTGCCACACTTCCAGCGTTAACTCACTGACCCCAACCTATACACCTTTGGAATGTGGGAGCAATCCAGAGCACCTGGAGGAAATTCACCCAGTCATGGGGAGAACTTACAAATTCCTTATTGAACCCCGGTGTGGTGCTGTAAAGTGTTGTGCTAACTGCTATGCTACCGTATGTTTGGTACAAGAAGATTTTGTTTCAAATTCCTACACAGTTTTGACCAAGAAGTTTATCCTGGCCTTCAGTCTGAATGCTCTGGCTCTGATGGATGAAATCTGGAACGGCACAGCATCTTATTGAACCTACGGAATATTATAAGGCATAGAGAATGATCCTGGCAATGAAAGGGTTAACGTATGAGCGTATGATGGCTTCTGGGTCTGTACTTGCTGGAGTTTAGAAGAATGGGGGTGGGGGGTGGACAATCCCATTGAAACCTACCAAATTGAAAGGCCTAGATGGAGAGGATGCTCCCTTTAGTGGGGGAGTCTAGGACCAGAGGGCACAGCCTCAGAATACGAGCATGTCTGCTCAGAACAGAGATGAGGAGGAATTTCTTTACCTGGAGGATGGTGGATCTGTGGAATTCGTTGCTATGGATGGCTGTGGAGGCCTAGTCATTGGAGATATTTAAAACGGAGGTTGATAGGTTCTTGATTATTAATGGTGTCAAACGTTGCAGGGGGAAGGCTGGAGAATGGAATTGAGAAGGATAATAAATCAAACATGATGGTTGATGAGCAATTTCAAAATTCCTGCATGTCAAGATCTCTGACATTTTAACCTGGTCCCAACATACTGATGCAATGATAAAGAAGGCAAGACAACAACTGTATTTCATTAGGAGTTTGAGGAATTTTGGTTTGTCACCTAAAACACTCAAACTTCCATAGATGTTCTGTGATGAGCATTCTGTTAGGTTGCATCACTGTCTGGTATGGGCAGGGGCTACTGCACAGGATCAAAAGAAGCTACTAAAAGTTGTAAAATTAATCAGCTCCATTACTAGTCTCCATAGCATCCAAGACATCTTCAAGGAGTGGTGCCTCAGAAAGGCGGCGTCCATCAGTAAGGACCCCCATCAGCCAGGAGAGGAGAGGACTCCTCTCATTGTTACTGCCGGGGAGGAGGTACAGAAGCTTAAAGGCACAGGCTCATCTGACGATACAGACTCAACGACTCAGGAACAGCTTCTTCCCCTCTGCCAATTTCTAAATGGACACTGAACCCATGAATACTACCTCACTTTTAAAAAAAAATACATTATTTCTGTTTTTGCACTTTTTAAATTTAGCTATTTAATATACATACATATTTACTATAATTGATTTACTTATTTATCTTTTTCTATATGATGTATTGCAATTGTACAGCTGCTGCTAAGTTAACAAATTTGACGACATATGCTGGTGATATTAAACCTAATTCTGATTCTGAGTGGCCGAGCAGACTTGATGGGGCAAATAGCCCAAATCTGCTCCTATATCTTATGATGTCATAACCTGGTGGTAGGACTACTGTTAGAGTTACTGCTTATCGTTCTGGTCGTGCACAGAAGGAAGAATCTGCAGTATTTGCAAGGGTGCAAAGGATATTGCAAGGTACGAAAGGAGAGACTGAAGAAGCTTTAGAACAAAGATTGAAGGAAGATTTGAAGAAGGGTCTTGTACCAGAATGTTGACTGTTCATTCATATCCATGGATGCTGCCTGACCTGCTGAGTTCCTCCAGCATTTTGTGTGTGTGTGTTGCTCTGAAGGAAGATTTAGCTGCGACGAGGAGTCTAGACAGGAAAAATAGGGAAGATCTATTTCCCTCGGCAAAGACATCAGCACCTAGCAACATAAATGTAATTCACTTGCGAGAAGAATGAGGGAAGAGATGAGGGATTTTTGCTTTCCGCGCAGTGTGATAGAAGTCTGGAACACTCATCACATTTTTTTAAAAAAAGTACTTGGAATTGCGGTAACGTCCAGGGCTCTAGACAGAGAGCTGGGAAACGGTATTAACCCAAATAGCTCTTTATTTTGTTTGAGCCTAATAGGCTAAATGGCTTTCTTTATGGGCCATACATTTCCATGACTTTTATGATGAAATTATTTCCGTAGTTCTCTATTCCCCTGACAGAGGAAGCAGTTTTTCTTGATCAACTCCTTTCAAATTTTCCAACATTTTTAACACCTTGATTAGATCACCCCTCAATCTTCTGTACCCGAGGGAATCTTCTATAATTAAAAGAATACAAATGAACTTGATATAACATATCCTTGGAATTTAACCCCTTAACCCTCAGTTCTGTTGAATCTGTATTTCATCACTTCATTACATGTATTTTTCTGAATGCTATTCCCAGAACAGAACACTATACCTTGGGTGGTAGCAGCATATCTTCCTTTTCCTTTGTATGTAAACTGCCTTACGGTAAAGACAAACGTTCTTTAGTTGTTTTGATTTATTTTTCATACATGCCTCCCATCTTTGGCTTCATACCAAGTTTTCATCAGTGATCCAAACAATCTTGGACATTTCCACATTTAATCAGTGATCAGTAGTGAGGTAGCTGAGCTCAGCACGGGCTATTTACTGTAAGGGTATTTTGCTTGATTTCAGAATTCCCGAGAAGATGAGATTAGCTAAATATCTAAACATAGAGCCCACCTGTGACTCCTTTCTTTTCTGCTCTCTATTCCTTCTCTCACATGTTTTGTGAGCTTCCCCTAAAATGAAGCACTTGCCTTAGTTATCTCTGTCCTGGCTACTCTGCATTGGCTTCCTCTGTCTTTTAGAATTGATTTTAAAGTTCTCTTCTTGTTTTTAAAGCTCTTAATGGTCTGGAACTAGAGTACATCACAGACTTGTTTTTGTGCTGTAATCCTGCTCGAGCTCTCAGGTCTTCTTAAATTTAAACAATCTCCCTCAACAAATAACTGGCACGTCAGCTTTTTTGAACTACACTCCTAAACTGTGGAATTCAGTACCTAAAACTATAAGGGATGTAGACTTAGTTGCCACTTTTAAGCACCAGCTCAAAACCTGTTTATTTAACTTTGCTTTTAACTAAACATTTTTTTTGCTTTTATTTCATTTTCATTTTTATATTTTCATGTTTGTATATTAATCCCATTGTAAAGTACTTTGAATTACATCATCTGAATGAAAACTGCTCAATTAGTAAAGTTACTATTGTTATTACCTTTAGAGTCATAGAGTGCTACAGCACAAAAGCAGGCCCTTCAGCCCATCTGATCTACACTAACTTTGTCTTCTGTTCGTCTCATCTACATACACCTTCCATAACCCTCACATCCGTGTACCTAGAGTCATTGTCATAGAGCACCACAGTACAGGGCCAGGCCCATCTATTTTGTGCTGAACTGTTATTGTGCCTGTACCAGCAACCTGCACGTGGCCCATAACCGTCAATACTCCTCTCATCCATCTACTTATTCAAAATTCTCTTAATTTTTGAAGTCAAACCTGCATTTACCTCTTTTGCTGGCAGCTGTTCTACAATTGTACTGCCCTCTGAGTAAAGAAGTTCCCCCTTAGATTTCCCTTAAATTTTTCATTTTTTACCCTCAATCTGTGACCTCTTACTCTACCTGTGTGGTAAAAGCCTGTTTGCATTCTTGTGGCTACAAATATCCCGCACTCCCAACTTTGTAACTTTGTGCTTCTGATTTCCATCCTTAAACAACAAACAATTCCTGAGCAGGCTCAAACATAGATGATACTACCAGGTCCCGATGATAGAATTGAGATTTATATAGTGCTTTTAACATACTTGGGACATCACAAAAACTTTTTACAGCCACTAAGATCCTTTTGAACTACAGTTACAGTAGCTGGATTAGAACATTGGCTTATGTACTAAGCACATGGCTTCCATTAAAATTAATTTAACTAAATTTTAGTGGAGTTTCAACATACTTTCATTTAGGCATAAAAAAAGGATGTACACATTTACAGCAATGTCTTTTATGTATAGTCTCATGTGCGTAGTGGATAGTGTGTGCCACTTTACAGTACCAGCGACCTCAGTTCAGTTCCTGCTGCCTGGAAGGAGTCTGAAAGAGTATGTTCTTCCCATAACCGCATGGGTTTCCACCGGGTGCTCCAATTTCCTCCCATGTTTCAAAGACGTAAGGTTAGGGTTAGTGAGTTGTGAGCATGCTATATTGGCGCTAAAACCTTGTGGGCTGTCCCCCAGCACACCCTCAGACATCGTTGACATAAATGATACATTTCACTCTGTTTTGATGTTCATGTGACAAATAAAAAGCTAATCTTTAATCTTAATTATTAAGTATAGATATTGCATAATATCTCATCTGTAAGATGACATTTCTGATACTGTTGCACTACCACAGTCCTACATGAAGGGCCAGCTTAATCATGTGCCCTTTTTTTTTTTTAGAAAAGATTAGCTTTATTTGTCACAGTACATCAAAATTTTGAAACATATAGTGAGATGTTTCATTTGCATGAAACCAAAGCAATGAGGATTGTGCTGCAGACCACACTTCTGGTGCAAACATAGCATGCCCACATCTTACTAATCTTAACTGTATGTCTTCGGAATGTGGGAAGAAATTGAAGTACCTGGAGAAAATCTACACGGTCATGGGGAGAACATACAATATCTTACAGATAGCAGAAAATATAGCATACTAACCTGAATTACAAGCAAGAATGGTACTTTACTGGAAAATGATTTTGGGTAACAGATGAAAAGAAGGGAAGAGATGAAACATGAACTGTTGTATCCCCGTCATTACATATAAAAACATTATGGAAAAGGGAGATGAAGGCTTGAACCATAACATCCTGAATGGAATGTTCTCTTTTGAATCAGAGCTGTGTTTCAACCAGTTTGGTAAATTGTGGAGAATGATCTACTTGAATATGGAGCCTGATAGGGAGGAATCTTATCCTGGTTCTAGAAGGAAATCCGAATGAGAATCAGGCTTGTCGGCCCAAAATATCGACTATTTGTTCATTTGCATAGATGCTGCCTGACCTGCTGAATTCCTCCGGTATTTACTGTGTGTTGCTGTGGATTTCCAGCATCTGCAGAGTCTCTTGTGTTCAGGTTTATTATCGTTGACATATATTATGAAATTTGTTATTTTGTGGCAGCAGTATAATGCAATACCTAAAGAAAATGCAAGTTAGAATAAGAAGTATAAAAGCAGTAGTGCAAAAGGAGAGCAAAAATTGAGGTAGTGTTCATGGTTCATTGAAAAATCTGATGGTGGAGGGGAAGAAGCTGTTTCTGAATCATTGAATCTGAGTTGTCAGATACCTGACTTCTTCCATGATGATAATAATGAGAAGATTCAAGATTAATTTATTATCAAAGAATGTATAAATTATACAACCTCGAGATTTGCTTGCTCACAGAGCAAGAAACATGAAAGAACCAAGTTAAAAGAAAAAAGAATAAAAAGAAGACCAACACTTGATGTGCATGTGAAAAAAATACAAGTCATGCAAATAATTGAAGCAAACAACAGCATTCTGAACTAAAATTGAGCCCTCAGATCCAAACCCTGGAGCACCCTGAAGAGGCCATATCCAGGATGGTGAGGGCCCTTAGTGATGGATGCTGCCTTCTTGAAGCATCATCTTTTGAGGATGACCTTGATGGTGGGGAGGCTACTGCCTGCCGTGAAGCTGGCTGAGTTTACAACCCTCTGCAGCTTTTCCCAATCTTCTGCATTAGCATTGTTACATACCCCGTAACTGGGTTGCCAAACCAGCAGAAATGGACCACTTAGTTGGAGTCTGGATTACTGGAACTAAGAAAGTTTTATTAAAGAAATAAGTAACACAGTACTCTAATCATAAGATTATAAATGCAACAGGTTAGCAATGATAAAACACACATGTACACAGAACTAGGATAATAGGAATCAATCAAGCTCTATCGCAGTCTAGGAGTAAAATGATCAGTCTCAAGTGACGCAGAGTTCAGTTCAGCTGAGTACAGTTCGCAGTAATCGCTGTTGTGCCGTTGGGGAGAGCGAGAGCGAATATGCAAATTTCTAATTCAAACAGACCTTTGATGTTCCTCGTAGTTAGCTTTCGGCCTTTTAATGTCTTCTGAGGTCACCGACTGTGACCCTTCCATTCCGGATACGATCGTTCCTCCGCAGTGAACCCGGCACCCAGGCAAGGGCGGACACACACACCAGGTTCCCGCCGATCGTACCTTTTCACCCTGTGCGTCTATGGTCGGTCCCGCGACCAGACCTCCAAACTCCCACCAGCTTGTGGGGGCACACTGCACTTCCAGGGTCTCGTTATCTCCTGATCTCGTGGTGTCTGTCATGCCTTAGCGAACCTGTTCCTTTTATCCCCCTGCTGGGGTATCGCCTGTCCATCAAACTTCAAACAGTTCAGGTTCAAAGCAACCGGTCTGGCAATACCCGGAACTGTGTCTCTTTTCGTTAATCTCTCTTCTCTCTCATTAACATTTTGAATGCTTCTCTCTTTGTCTCTCTTATCTCTCTCATCAGCATCAATCTCTGATAACTTGATCTTTTGTCACAGCATCTCCATCCAAGGCCGGTGATGTAACTAGGCAGAAAACTCGAGCATTGAATTCAATACTCTACATTTAGTGAACCCTCAAGTCAGGATTAGGCAAGGTGTGCTACCATTTGTAGCCCTAGATTGCAGTAGATATAATCAATAAAATCACGTAAGCACTTTATTAATGTTAATAATAAATTAAACTTCCTATTGTCCATTTGACTAATTCAACATCAAGCCAATCTTGATTTGTTTAGAACTTTTCAAAACACTGTGTAGTATCTGATATTTGTTGGTGTTCATAATCCTAATCTTTATTTCTTTAACTACAAGATTGATTTTCTTATGTCTGAAGCTTATGAAAATCAGTATACAGTTTCTTCTTTTGATTCGTGGGTGAGAAAAATCCTAGATTTCCATTGGTATCTCAACCATTTGAGTGCCAGATAAATTTCATTTTCATATCTTATTTTAGATTGGAAACTTGGTGTGAAATAGCAGGGTTTGAGATAGTATTTAGCTCAGTCATAATTGCATGATGGGAATGCAAATGAGATTTATTAGTTTAATGCTTTTACTGTCTCCATGGTTATGAGGTAACAGTGTTGAGATGTGTCACATTGCATCCGTGAATTTGGTAAGAGTGTCAAAACATAGCTTCAATTAGTCCTCTCTAATTATGGCTCTGGAGATCTTGTAACAGTATAGATTCTTATTAAGAAACACTTAATGTGATATTTTGTGGATAAACGAGAAAAAAACTTAACTTGCAAGTTGTTGTTAAAAATCTAAAATTAAGTAGCTGTATATATTTTTAAAAAGCCAGTTACAAATGGAATGTAAATCAAAAGCAGAAAATAATGGAAATATAGAACTGATTCATCAGAAAGAGTGGCTTTCTCCTGCAGTTTTGACAGGAAGGCTCTCAAGCCATCATTGTCTGATTAGACTTTCTGTGTATTTCTATTGGCTATTTTTGCTCCAGAATTTTAGCATTTACAAGTCCATGAGAAAAGAGCAGGGAATGGAAGTACTTGTCAACTCTTTCAATAAAACAGCAGATAATGATGGACTGAGCAGATGTATTTTATATGCATTATGTCTTTGGCTTTAATTTAAATTCTTAATGAGAAGTACTTGAATCCAAGATTAACAAAGCTTTTATTCATCTGCAGCATTATGCAGTGAAAGATGGCTTCTGTTCCAACTACAAGCTGTGTCCATCTGAAAGCTGCAAGAAATAAAAGATAAATCACCCGAGAGAGTGATTGAATTTTCTATCAGATATACTGTATGCCCACCTTAAAAAGATAAGACAAATGCCATACATACATAAAGCATTTTAAAATGTATTCCATTAGCTCCTCCCCATAGAATGTCAGTGTTTGTGGAGTGGGAGAGTGGTTTGTTCATGATGATGAGGATGTTAAATTTTCTTTCTTGTCGGGAATGATCAGTTTTAGCCCTTGTGTGTGCAAGTGTTACTTGAACTTGTCAGCCCTGGCCTGATTATTAACTTAGTAATGCAGCATGTACGTAGGGATAGATGACTTCATTACCATCGGAGTTAATACTGTCCAAAGTCTGACGGCTAACCTTCATATTTCCTTACAACAAGTTAGAAAGCCATTGAGTTTGTATCAGCTCTCCAAGTGAACCCATTCAACTTCCCTTGGTCTACAGTAGGGCCAATTTACACTAGGGAATTAACAAGCCGATGTTTCTTTGGTTTGAAACCATGGAAGTCTGGGGAAATCTGTAGTCAGAAACAGCATGTGCATACCCCACACACTTGGCATTGCACCCAGATTCTGGTGATTTTAGTCTTCGAACAGAGTTAACTGGTTGTCAACAAACGTAGCTACCTTCAATTTTTGGGAAACAAACACAAGCTGCTGGGGGCCCTCTGCATCCATGGGGGGAAATAAAGGGTCGATGTTTCAGGCCGAAGTTCTTCATCGGTATTGATGGTGCGTCTATGATTGTCAGACCTTTGCATGATTATGTGCGAGTAGTTCCCTCAGTCCTGGTGCATTTCTTTTTATTTCCATTCATAATTGTTGCTCAGGATTACCAGCATTTTCAGAATCTCGTATGTTAAGGACAATGAGTTGTTGGCTGAGAGCGGTCCATATTTGATGCCGGGGCTTGCCTTCTTTGAATTAGAATGTTTGGAGGTTTTAGTGGTTTTTCTGTGTCATTTTAAAGGCTGATAAAGAGCCATCCACAGGATTGTAGTTCTAGTTAAGTTATGGTGAGAAAAGGCAAGGGAACTTCAGTAAAACTGGCAGTTTTATGATTGCCATTATTGTATTTTGTCATGATTTCTTTATTTAGGTAACTTTAAATTTTCTGCTGTAAATGTCAATGGACAGTTCTCACTTTATCTGCTGATACCTGCGGTGAGTTTGTCTGTTGAACGGTGGAAGACACAGCTGTGCCCTGTGAGATGCAAGAGAAGTGGTAGCCTGCAAATCCTTTGCAATCTACAGTCTTCAACCCACATGATCTGCTCCCTCACTCCTCTCGGCCTAAGCTCAGGTAAGGCCCTGGGCCTGTTGCTAGCATCATTGGAGATTGGAGATGATGTAAACCAAGTCAACAATACCAGCACAGGCAGTCAGTCCTGGTTATCACATGGTGTAGGAGTCTAAAATCCTGATTCTGCTGTTGACAGATTCCAAATTTTGGCCAGACATAAGGATTCCCAGCCTTGCATTTCAGCCACTGGTCAGCCTTAGGGGAAAATTAATATCCTGTATTTAAATTATAAGGAATTGCCGAAGTTGTTTTTTGATGTACATAATTGCATTCAAGGTGGGACACTAGACAATCTTGGAACCTGCAAGCAGTATGAAGTTTGTCTCTTATCTATATAGAGTTTCTAAAGGAGCTTAGTTTCCTTATTAGGGATTTAATTGGTGCTTGTGGAATTGAATGGAAGGCATTGACCTGGCTGGGAAATTCAGATGGTTAAGTTGTGACTTTCTAGATATTAAATGTCTCTCTCTACCCTCCTTCTGCCATTATGGAAGTGTTAGATCAGAGGCTACAGTTCAAGGATTTTGAGGATATGGTATGCCTTCAAAGACTTGCAGATTTCTGTAGGTGTGCAGTGGAAAGCATTCTGTCTGGTTGCGTCACAGCTTGGTATGGAGGCTGCAATGCACAAGATCACAAGAGGCTGCAGAGTGATGGAGGCACAACTCTCCCTACCATTGAGGGCCTTTTCAACAATTGGTGTCTTAAGGCAGCATCCACCACTAAGGACGTCACCGTCTGGGTCATACCATCTTCTCCTTAGTACTACCAGGGAGGATGTACAGGAGCCTGAAGACTCACAGACACAATGGTTCAGAAACGGCATCTTCCTCTCCACCTTCACATTTCTGAACAGTGCATGAATGCCACCTTGTTAGTCCTTTAGGTGCCTCTTATTTATTTTGTAATTTATAGTAATTTGATGTCATTGCACTGTGCTGCTGCTGCAAACGAACACATTTCACATCATATAAGAGACTGATAATTAACCTGATTCTGGTTCTGAAAATTAGATCTAACTGTTAAGTATTAATATTGGAAACACTTACGTATGTTGAGAACATTAAATAATTGGAATTTTTTTTCAGGAATTAAAGTTGGTGCTGAAGCAACTATTAACTTCAAATCTGAGATTGTGTGTGTTTTATAAATTGGATTATGGGGTAAAACAGGTACATGGAGCACAATCACGTATCGGATGGCAGAATAAACTCAAAAGAAGTTGTAGTGGCATGGCAGTATAACGGTCAGCGTAACGCTGTTACACTGTCAGTGAACTTGGTTCAGTGCCACTGCTGTCTGTCAGGAGTTTGCATGATCTCCCTGTGACTGCGTGTGTTTCCTCTGGGTGCTCTGGTTTCCTCCCATATTTCCAAAGTCCTATGGGTTACTTGGTCATATCAGTGGCCAGAACAGCTTGTTACCATGCTGTATCTCAGAATAAAAATAAACAAAAAATATATATCCACCTGTTTCTGTATTAACATGGGCTTATTGTTGCTGACTATAAATTGCAATCCATTAAGGAATAGTAGTTTATCAGAAAGTACTCAATTCTACCAGGCGATTGTATCAAAATTAGAAACTGAAACTCTGATCAATTTTTTGTCATCTCGTTCCCAAACTGTGCTTCACAGATTCTCAAGGATAAGGTGCACCTCTGTTCCTACCACTTGACACTGGACAGTACTTTTAGTGATTGGTTAGAGAACCAAGAAGAAGAAAATCTTGTTTAGAAAGAGCGTATCACAAAGTTTCAAGCAGTGGGTGGTCATGTAATGTTTGACGTTTGATTTCTATTTCTGACACCCTAATTATATAATCTAGAAATGTGGAGAGAGCTGTGTTCTCCTTCTCTGATTCCAAGCTCCATTTACAAATGACTATGCTCAGAACAGATTAATGCCCTGCTGCCTCAATAAATTAAAGCTTCCAGCTTTCTGAGAAAAAAATGACATCGAAGGGCTCTCCTTTGTCATTGCTGAGGAACTGTGGCCACTGAAGTTGACAGTGGTTTTGCTGTGTTTATTAGATTTTAAGTTGAGTAAAATGTGTTTCTCTCTTCAACAACTAGTTTGCCATTTAATTTTCAGTAAGCAACGATAGATAAGTCTAAAAAATGCTCAAATCCTTTAATGTGGTAATATACACACTCAGTGGCCACTTTATTAGGTACACCTGTACACCTCGTTAATAGAAATATCTAATCAGCCAATCACGTGGCAGCAACTCGATGCATAAAAGCATGCAGACATGGTCAAGAGGTTCAGTTGTTGTTCAGACCAAACATCAGAATGGGGGAAAATGTGATCTAAGTGACTTTGACCGTGGAATGATTGTTGGTGCCAGACGGGGTGGTTTAATTATCTCAGAAAATGTTGACCTGGGATTTTCATGCATAAGCCTCTAGAGTTTACAGAAAATGATGTGGGGAAAAAAAGGTTAAAAAAATAGTGAGTGGCTCTAGGTCAGAGGAAACTATTTCAAGCCAATAGGAAAGTGACAGTAGCTAAAATAACCATGTATTACAATAGTGTTGTGCAGCAGAGCATCTCTGAATGCACATGTCGAATTTTGAAGGGGATGGGCTACTGCAGCAGAAGACCACGGACATGCACTCAGTGGCCATTTTATTAGGCTAAGCGATACTTAATAAAGTGGGCATTGAGTGTACGGTAAGGTAGTATAATATGATTATCAAGAGGGATAGAAAGGTAGGCAGAGGGGGTGGTGCAAATCAGTAGAAAGGTGTGACATAGGATTGGAAGATGTTGAATCCTTGTGGGTTGAGTTAAGAAACTGCAAGGGTAAAAGTACCCTGATGGCAGCTATATACAATTCTCCCAACAGTAGCTGGGATGTGGACCACAGATTACAACAGGAAATAGAAAAGACATGTCAAAAGGGCAATGTTAGGATAGATGTGGGAGATTTTAACAAGCAACTCGATTGGGAAAATCAAGCTGGTAATGTATCTCAAGGGAGTGAGTTTGTGAAATTCCTAGGAGGTGGCTTTTCAGAGCAGCTTGTTGTTGAGCCTGCTAGGGGATGAGCTATACTGGATTGGGTGTTATATAATGAACCAGAGGCGATTAGGGAGCTTAAGGTAAAAGAATCCTTAGGAGGCAGTGATCACAATACAATTGAATTCAACTTGAAATTTGATAGGGAGAAAGTAATGACAGACGTAGCAGTATTTGAGTGGTGTGAAGAAAAATACAGAGGAATGAGAGAGGAGTAGGCCAAAGTAAATTGGAAGGAGATGCTGGCAGGGATGACAGCAGAGCAGCAATGGCTTGAGTTTCTGGGAAAAATGAGGAAGGTGCAGGATAGATGTATTCCAAGAACAAAGAAATGCTCAAATGGCAAAATAGTACAACTGTGGCTGAAAAGGGAACTCAAAGCTAATGTAATAGCAAACGAGAGGACATACAACAAAACAAATATTAGCAGGAAGATAGGGGATTGGGAAGCTTTTAAAAACTTACAGAAAGCAGCTAAAAGAATCATTAGGAGGGAAAAGCTGAAATATGAAAGCAAGCTAGCAAACAATATCAAAGTGGATAGTAAAAGCTTTTTCAAGTATGTTAAAAAAAAAGAGAGATGAGAGGAATATAGGACCACTAGAAAATGAGGCCAGAGAAAAAATAACAGGAGACAAGGACATGGCAGATGAACTAAATGAGTATTTTGCATCAGTCTTCACTGTGGAAGACACTGGCAGTGTAACAGATGTCGAAGGGTGTGAGGGAAGAGAAGTGAGTGCAGTTATTATTACAAGAGAGAAGATGCTCAAAAAGCTGAAAGACCTAAAGGTGCATCACCCAGGCCAGGTGAACTGCACTCTAGTTCTGAAAGAGGTAGCGGTAGAGATTGTGGAGACATTAATAATAATCTTTCAAAAAAAATCATTGGACTCTGGCATGGTGCCAAAAGACTGGAAAATTGCAAATGTCACTCCACTCTAAGAAAGGGGGAAGGCAGCAGAAAGGAAATTATAGACCAGTTAGCCTGACCTCAGTGGTTGGGAAGATGTTAGAATCAGTTTTTAAAGGATGAGGTTATGGAGTACTTGGTGACAGAGGACAAGATAAGACAAAGTCAGCGTGGTTTCCTCAAGGGAAAATCCTGCCTGATGAACCTTTTGGAGTTCTTTGAGGAGATTACACATAGGATAGATCAAGGGAATGCAGTGGATGTTGTATATTTGGACTCTCAGAAGGCCTTTGACAAGGTGCCATACCCAAGGCTGCTTACCAAGTTAAGAGCCCATGGTATTACAGAAAAGTTACTAACATGGTTAGAGCATTGGCTGATTGGTAGGAGGCAGTGAGTGGAAATAAATGGATATTTTCTGGTTGGCTGCCAGTGACTAGTGGTGTCCGCAGAGGTCGGTGTGGATGATGGAATAGATTGCTTTGTTACGAAGTTTGCAGATGACAGGAAAATTGTTGGAGGGGCAGGTAGTGTTGAGGAAACAGGTAGGCTGAGGAAGGACTTAGAGAGATTCCGAGAATGGGCAAGAAAGTGGCAGATGAGATACAATGTTGGAAAATGTGTGGTCATGTACTTTGGTCGTATAAGTAAATGTGCAGACTAAACTGGGAGAAGATCCAAAACTCTGAGATCCCAAGGGACTTGGGAGTCCTTGTGCAGCACATACTAAAGGTTAACTTGCAGTGGTGAGGAAGGAATGTTAGAATTAAGTTCAAGCAGTCTAGAATAGAAGAGCAGGGATGTGATGTTGAGGCTTTATAAGGTACTGGTATGGCCTCACCTTGAGTATTGTGAAAAGTTTTGGGCTCCTCATCTAAAGAAAGATTTGCAGAGGAAGTTCACAAGGATGATTCCAGGAATGAAAAGGTTATCATACAAGGGAAGTTTGATGGCTCTGGGTCTGTACTCACTGGAATTTAGAAGGATGAAGGGGATCTCATTGAAACCTTTCAAATGTTGACAGGCTTAGACAAAGTAGATGTGGGAAGGATGTTTCCTATGGGTGGGGAGTCTAGGATAAGAGGGCACAACCTTAGGATAGAGGGACGTCCATTTAAGACAGAGATATGGAGAAATTTCTTTTGCCAGGGGGTGGTGACTTTGTGGAATTTGTTACCATATTCTGCTCTAGTAGCCAGGTCAATGGGTGTAATTAAGGCAGAGATTGATAGGCTCTTGATTGGACATGGCATCAAAGGTTACAGGGAGAAGGCTGGGGAGTGGGGCTGGGGGTGTAGAAGGATCAGCCATGAATGAATGGCAGAGCAGACTTGATGGGCTAAATGGCCTAATTTTGTTTCTATGTCTTATGGTCTTATGATTAAGACATTGTGGATTTCACTGTCTCTGTATTTTGTAGTGTTTTATATACTATTAAGATTTTTGCTATCGTTTAGTCTTGTGGAAGGTGAGAAGATTTCCTTCTGGTCACATTTCGAGTTTCTGAAGCCCTTAAATGCTGCTATATGTGTGTAGATCTTGAATGGTGCAAAGGGAATACGGACATTGAGATGCATATCAATGGACCCTGTGTTGGTGGTGAGGAATGTAATGCAGTATTTATCATTGGCTCTTACAGCCCAGTGGGATTTCTTTTACGTCTCTATGCATACTTGACTTTAACCAATTTTGACAGCCAACAGGATAATTTTTTTTGTAATATGAATTACTTTTATGTGGCACGGTTGGGTTCACAGTTCTAAAGGCTGTTGCCCGTTCAAGTATTATCCCTACTCATAATTTCAAAACACTTCAACAAAAGTTCTTTTGCTGACATGTGACAAACCAAGAAGATCAGTGTTATCAGTAAAATTATGAGTGTTTAGGCGTTCTTGCATCAGTCTTTATCTTTGAGATATAAATTTTATTTTTAAGAGGCAAGCAAATCTTGTGATGGATCGATGACTTTACCACCTACACTTATGCCAGTTGGATCCCTACCTCTCATATTAATCTGTAAAATGGAATAATTGATGTGTTTGGTAAAATAAATTGCAATCATTGTACTATAATAATCCTTTAGAATTGTATTTGGTATAAAATGTGAGCTTTTTTGATTTAGATCATTCATTTGAACCTTTTTAAAGTTTGCTTGGCATCTTTTATTCAAGGCATGGATTTCCATTTTTCATGAATTGCGGATTTCATCTTTTTAATTTTTCACGAATGCATGATGGGGTTGCGAGTACAGTTGATTCACAAAGCACTTTATGTTTGCCAGGATCACTGATTTTTAGATTAGGCTGGCCCTGCGACTGAGTCTCTGAGTGATGCTTTGTGTTCCAGTTCGCTTTAACACTGCTTCAGTGGACTTACAGATCAAAGTGTAATGCGGGGATTAATTTGAAATACTGAGCCTGCCATTAAGGGGAATTACATCCTGGTGAATAACTGTCATAACTTCATGCTGCAGTTTATGGAATTGTTACAAGTTGGTAGAGAAGGTTCAGTGAGTCTGAAGATACAGTTAACATGGAGATCAACAGTAATTCTAATTTTATGCAGCTTTAACATCTTGTGTATGAAAGGAGCAGTTTGCCTTGAGACATGGAACTAGGCATTTTTATTCCATAGCTGAGGTAATTCCTAAATATTGCACATCATACCTCACAAAAATATAGGCACAAAGTGGGGGTTATCGTTTCTTAGCTAGTGAGCTTCAAATTTATTATCAACTTGAGTGAAGATGAGGTATAGTGTTCCTTCTAATTGGTTCCTTATGCATGCAGTGTTCTACTTTGAAGCTGCTATAATCAGAAATATCTTGTAACTCTATCTGCACATTGTTCGTAGTTAGAGAGCAAATCATTTTATTTTCCCTTCAGCCTATTATGTAATATGCTAATTAAGCCCTCACAGGAGTAGTAGTTGAGGGGTTAAAACCTATAATTATTCAAATCTTTCAGGCTTTCCTACCAGTTTGTGATAATTTGATGAGGAAGTTCACTGTAATTAAATATTCAAATTATGAATAAGTGTCAATATGGCTTCCTATAGCCTGGGAATGATGATTAATTGTGTTCGAAACTCTAGTGGCTGCTCTAATCTGGGGCAAACGGTTACAGTTGATTATTTCTGTGCAATGCTTGCCATGTTTTTAGTTTTAGAATTTAGAGTGGTAATTGATTTGCCATATGTTGCACAAGTGCAGGTATTTAGAAGATGTGTATTTGCAGAACTCTGGGAATTTTTAATTATAATGTTCATTCTTCTTCTGGCAGGCAATTTTTAATTTTTTTTTACATCATGCTTTAAAATCCTCACTTGGCACATAAAGCCTGTGGTATTTGAATTACTGTTACATGCCTCTGTTACAGATTACTTCAAGTGTGCATATGTATTAAATGTAAGGCTGCAGTCATAATAGCACATTTGCATCTGGTTCTGGAGACCTGTTTAGGCAAGGTAACACTATAACTCAGGGCTTGAGGTCCTGATGTTTTCTTTTGACTGATTGAGTCAAAAACACCTCCAGGAGGATATCATGTACTAGTTAGTCTTCAGACCAATTGAAGGATAACTGCAGTGCAGCGTGAAGCTGAGAATAAAGAGCTCATGTACCTCTTTGGACATTTTTGATGACCTCAGTGAAATTGATACTGAGGATTTGTTTTATGACTTGGTATGGAAACACCAATGCCCAAGAACAGAAATGTCTACAAAAAGTGATGGATACAGCCCAGTCCATCTCAAGAAAAGCCCTCTCGACCATTGAGCATATCTACAAAGAGTGCTGCCACGAGAAAGCAGCATCTATCATCAAGGACCCCACCATCCAGACCATGCTCTCTTTGCACTGTTGCCATTGGGAAGGAGATACAGGAGCCATGGATCCCACACCATCAGGATCAGGAACAGTTACTATCCTACAACCATCAGGCTCCTGAACCAGTATGCTTCATTTCACTCACTGCAACTCTGAACTGATTCCGCAACCTATAGACTTACTTTAAGGACTCTACAACTAGTGTTGTCAGTATTATTTATTTACTTATTTATGTTTATTATTATTTGTTTCTTATTTGTGTTTGCACAGTTTGTCTTTTGTATTTTTGTTAGTCTTTGTGTGTAGTTTTTCATTCATTCTGTTGTATTTCTTTGTTCTACTATGAATGCTTGCAAGTAAAAGAATCTCAGGGTTTTATATGGTGACATGTATAGTGGTGCTAGAAAGCTTGTGAATTCTGTAGAATTTTCTCTATTTCTGCATAAATATGACCTAAAATGTGATCAGATTTTCATGCAAGTCCTAAAGCTAAATAAAGAGAACCCAATTAAACAAATAGCACAAAAACATTATACTTTTTCAATTATTTATTGAGCAAAATGATCTAATATTACATATATTTGTTGGAAAAAGTATGTGAACATTTGCTTTCAGATGTGAGCCCCTTGTGCAGGAAGAACTTCAATTAAACGTTTCAGGTGACTGTTGATCAGTCTTGCACATCAGCTTGGAGGAACTTTAGGCCATTCCTCTTTACAAAACTGTTTCAACTCTGGGATGTCGGTGGGCTTCCTCGCATGAACTGCTTGCTTCAGGTCCTTCCACAACATTCCTATAGGATTGAGGTTAGGATTTTGACTCTGCCATTCAAAAACAGAAATTTTCTTCTTTCAAAACATTCTGTTGTTGATATACTGTTGTCTTTCGCATCATTGTCTTGTTGCATTATCCAACTTCTGTTCAGCTTCAGGTGACGGACTGCTACCTTGATATTCTCCTGTAAAATGTGTTGATACAATTTTGAATTGATTGTTTCCTCAGCAATTGCAAAACTGCCCAGGCCCTAAGGCAGCAAAACAGCCCCAAACCATGATGCTCCTTCCACCATGCTTCACAGTTGGGTTGGGATTTTGGTGTTGACATGCAGTGCCCTTTTTCCTCCAAACATAGCAACATGCATTTCTACCAAAAAGTTCAACTTTTGTCTCATTTGTCCACAAAACATTGTCCCAGAAGCACTGGAGAGCATGCAGCCAAGTTTTTTTTTGAAGAGCAGTTGTTTCCTGTGTGGTGTCCTTTCATGAACACCATCCTCTGTTCAGTGTTTTTCTTATAGTGGACAGGGTGAACAGAGACTATAGCAAGTTCTAGAGATTTCTGCAAGTCTTTTGCTGTTACCCTTGGGTTCTTTTCCACCTCCTTCAGCTTTTGATGTGATCTTTGCAGGATGCCAACTCCTTGGGAGAGCAGCAACAGTACTGAGTTTTCTTCATTTGTAGACAATTTTTCTTACTGTTGACTGATGAACACTCAGTTCTTTAGAAATACTTTTGTAGCCTTTTCCAGGTTAATGCATCTCCTCAATTCTTCTAAGATCCTCTGAAAGTTGTTTTGATTGAGGTATGGTGCACATAAACAGATCTTTCATGAGAAGGGCATGCTGTAAGAGTAACCTGACTTGGTGTGTCTTTTTTAGAGGGCAGGGCACCTCTAGAACCCACACCTCCAATCTTATCTCATTGATTGGAACACAACTCCAGATAGTTTTTATAGAAGGCATTACCCCGGAGATTCACATACTTTTTTCCAACAAATACATGTAGTATGGATCATTTTCCTCAATAAATAAATAAATAAATGAATAAGTATAATGTCTTGTGTTATTTATTTAATTGGGTTCTTTTTATCTAGTTTTAGGACTTGCATGAAGATCTGATCACATTTTAGGTCTTATTTATGCAGAAATAGAGAAAATTCTACAGGGTTCACAAATTTTTTAGCACCACAGTACATACCTTGAAAATAAATTTACTTTGAATTTTGATCAAGCAAATCTGGCTCACAGGTTTCTTTAATATTATTCTTTAATATTAGAAGATGTACATAAGAGGAAGCAGAATGCCATATTTTCTGATCTGTGGCTTCTTGTCTGATAGCGGGTTGACAAATCTGGAATCATATCTCAGGTTAAGGAATCCATGCACAAATTGCTGGAGGAACTCAGCCAGGCAAGCACCATCTATGGAGGGTAATAAACAATCGACACTTCAGGCCAAGACACTTCATCGCAATGAGTTCTTCATTTACTGTTTATTCTATCCATAGATGCTGCCTAACTTGTTTTGCTCCTCCAGCAATTTGTTTGAGTGCATGTGTTGCTCTAGATTTCCAGCAACTGCAGAACCTCTTTTGACCAGGTTAATGGGTCATTGGTTTAGCAAAAGGATGGGGAAACATTATTTCTTTGGTGTCTCGGTCATTATTCCTCTGATCTTGAGCTGATAAATCTCTTGGTGTTGGGGATTATGGATGCAGTGCAGACCATGATATGGATAGGTGGAGCATGCTCAAACGGCTGAATTATCAACTACTGCTTTTTCAATTTAAAACCTTAACAGGAACCTGGTATATCTGCAAGTGAAAAAAATCTTGGCCCTCCATTCACTCAAAGGTGATCAAAAGAATTTGGATTGTATTTGAAGCTGTAGTTAAGGGGTTCCCAACCAGGGGTCCCGGGACAACCTCAGTTAATGGTAGGGTCCATGGCATAAAAAAAGTTGGGAACTTCAGTGCCACTGGATTCTTAGGTAACTCTTTTAATTTGTGCAAAGGTTGAAGGTTTTGGTAAATGAGCAAATGCATTTTATAACTTGACTAACCAAAATACCATTCAGGGCCCCAGACAGTCGTTCCAGGTGAGGCGACACTTCACCTGTGAGTCGGCTGGGGTGATATACTGCGTCCGGTGCTCCCGATGTGGCCTTATATATATTGGCGAGACCCGACACAGACTGGGAGATCGTTTCGCTGAACACCTACGCTCCGTCCGCCAGAGAAAGCAGGATCTCCCAGTGGCCACACATTTTAATTCCACGTCCCATTCCCATTCTGATATGTCTATCCACGGCCTCCTCTACTGTAAAGATGAAGCCACACTCAGTTTGGAGGAACAACACCTTATATTCCGTCTGGGTAGCCTCCAACCTGATGGCATGAACATTGACTTCTCAAACTTCCGCTAATGCCCCACCTCCCCCTCGTACGCCATCCGTTATTTATCTATATACACACATTCTTTTTCTCTCTCTCCCTTTTCTCCCTCTGTACCCCTCACTATACCCCTTGCCCATCCTCTGTTTTTCCCCCCTCTCCCTTTTCTCTCTCCCTAGGTCTCCTGTCCCATGATCCTCTCATATCCCTTTTGCCAATCACCTGTCCAACTCTTGGCTCCACCCCTCCCCCTCCTGTCTTCTCCTATCATTTCGGATCTCCTCCTCCCTCTCACTTTCAAATCTCTTACTAGCTCATCTTTCAGTTAGTCCTGACGAAGGGTCACGGCCCGAAACGTCGACTGTACCTCTTCCCAGAGATGCTGCCTGGCCTGCTGTGTTCACCAGCAACTTTGATGTGTGTTGGCCAAGTAAGATGTATTATGAAGAATGATCATTGATGCATGGTCTTCAGACAGTACTAGAGATGGAGTGGGAAACTTAGTCTGAATCGAGTGCAAAGGTTTTATTGCACTACAGGGAATAAGAAACACTGGTAATTTCCCTAGAATTATAACTTTTAATGCCTATGTCTGAAGTAATTACTGGTATAGGCATGAAGTTTTTTAAAAAACTGGCTACTGGCAAGGGAGAAAAAACCTCTTTGTGAGATGGCTTCATCATGTGTGTTTGTTAAATACTTACTGTGTACTTCACCATTAGGTAGATTGCCAGGCCTACTTGAATGAAGTTATGAAATAATTAACTTTAGATTGATCTTTCTATAAGAACTTATAATTCCATTAGGTTTGTCTTATTACCTTGCAATTCCCTGCTGATCTGCGAACATATCTGTCACTGACATGAACGTACCACAAATTACTGCAAGTTAATATTTTAGGGCAATAAGATTTCCTACAATAACCCAGCATTGTTGATTTTACAGGACTTTTGTTTCTCGTAGATTTAAATAACTTTCTATTGAATACATAATTATGTAAAATAGCACAATTTTTCCTTGACTATATCAGTTTGTTGTGACTGTTAGCGGAGCACTAGCAACGTCACTGCAATGCAATTTTGGTAGCGAAACAAAAGAAAATGTTTTTCTATGGAAAAACATTCACTGGAGGCCAGTGTGCTATTAAATTCCACACAAATACAACAGTAACCGGATTTGGATATTATAATTACAGTAACGATTCATGTTATTTATAACTACTATATGATAATATTATCAGGGAAAGTGAAACTAATCATGGCATAGCTAGGATTATTATGAGTTGCAAACTCAGCCAGCTTCATCATGGACACTAGCCTTTCCTGCCTAGAGGACATCATCAAAAGACGATGCCTCAAAAAGACAGCATCCAAAATTAAGGACAGCTATCATCCAGGACATCTTCTCTTCTTATTACTACCAACAGAGAAGAGGACAGGAGCCTGAAGATACACACTCAGTGCTTTAGGAACAGCTTCTTCCCCTATAATATCAGATTTCTAAATGAACAATGAACCAAGCCATGAACACTATCTCACTATGTTTGCTCCGTTTTTCATTACTTATTTAACTTCATGTATACGTGTGTGTGTGTGTGTGTGTCCTCCGCCAGTTCCACGATGGGATGACTGCTGGGGTGACCATAGGAGGACAAGAGTCCGAGCCCTCCCTTGTACACACGGAGTGTGTGCTAGCGCCAGTGCTCTTTAACATCTTCCTCTTGTGTTACCAAGCTTCTCCACAACGAGATTGAAGACAGCAGTGGTGTGGCAGTGGACGTCAGATTAGATGGCAACCTCTTTGACATCAGGAGGCTCCACGCAACCACCAAACTCCGTAGAGAGCGGGTCCTGGAGCTGCAGTATGCAGACGACTGTGCTCTTGTGGCTCATACTGGGGAGGATCTTCAGACTGTCCTTGCTGAGGCGGTGAGAGCGTACAGCAGGATGGGCCTGACTGTCAATACCACCAAGACAGAAATGGTTTGCCAATGGAGTACCAGTGTCCCACCCACTCTACCTGCCTTCACTGTTGGTGATGAAAAGCTGTTAGTAGTGCCATCTTTCAAATATCTGGGGAACATTCTCTCTGAGGATAGCAGCATTGACAACGAAATCCAGAGCTGCGTTAAACAGGCATCAGCTGCCTTTGGGAGACTTTGGCGTAGAGTCTTTCAGAACAGGAGCCTTCGTCCCTCCACAAAGGTCGCCGTTTTCCAAGCGGTCTGTGTCACCACCCTCCTTTATAGCTGTGAAGCTTGGGTAACCTACAGCCGTCACATCAAGTCCTTGGAGCGCTTCCACATAAGCTGCCTCCAGCGCATCTTGGGAATTACCTGCCGTGAGTGGGTGCCTCATACTGAAATACTTGTGAAGACCAACTGTAGGAGTATTGAGGCCATGATCACCCAGCGTCAGCTGCAGTGGCTGGGGCACGTGATAAAGATGCCCCCATATTGGCTACCCCACAGAGTGTTGTACGGCCAGCTACATCATGGTCCACGCTCAGCTGGAGGGCCGAAGAAGCGCTATAAGGATCAGATGAAGAATGCTTTAAGATTAGACCCGAGGACCTGGAGGATGTTGCTGCTGACCGTACCACTTGGCGACAGCCGTGTAGGGACGGGGTTCATATTCTGGAGATGGAAAGAACAACCAGAAGACAGCAGAAGAGAGCCAGGAGAAATGCAGCCATGGGTTGCCACCACTACTACCACCACCACTACATGTCCCACTTGCAATAGAGCTTGTGGGTCCAGGATAGGACTGTATAGTCATCAAAGATCTCACTGTTAAAGGAGTGGACATTGTCATCGGATTTCAATGGACAACCGAAGAAGAAGAGTGAGTGTGTGTGTATATAAATATATAATATATATGTATACAATTTTATTGTAATTTATAGTTTCCTTGTGCATTGTGCTGTTCTCGTGCTGCCACAAAACTGAAATCTGATTCTGATATTCAGAATGGATCACAGCAGAAAGATGGCTTGTACTTTCTCATGGTCAGCCCATGAATCCTGTAAGATGGGGTGCGCTCAGACACAGTGGCGACTCTGGGTCCAATTAGGAGTGCGTTTGTATGCCTTTTTTATGATTACAAGTCACTACTGGAAACTGAGAACATCAAGTACTGAAGGACTATCCCTACAGTGATTTGCTCGACAGCATTGGAGCTGGACTTACTGTGTACCGTCATTGTGATGTCGCCTAGACTTGTATACAGTTGAATGGTGTGGGGTACAAGTGATCGTCTTGGACATTTTTATTGTGATCGCGAGGCTCTGCTGGACATTGAAAACGTAGAATACTACAAGTCCAGTTCACTGGTTAATGACGAGACTGGCGGTGGGAGAGCTACGTTGCCATGGTTCTGTTGAGGACTGTCTAGGTTGCTGGAGAGCTGACCGGGGAGGAGATGCTGTGGCGGTGTGGGAGAGCCTCTGTGGGGGCACGCTTGAATCCTTACTGGGTTGGGGACTGGCTCTTCCAGTGTTGGCCTTCAGTATACTGCCCTCCAGTATACTGTCCTCCTTTGTTTGCTTGATGCTGCCCTCCAGTGTTAGTTCGGTGGACAGGACCGCTTTCTGTCAAGCTGCTCATGCCACACAAGGACTTGGGCTGTATTTTTTTTTTCTCTTTGTGACTTTATATTTTTTTCTGAATTTGTAACTATCTGTGCTATGTACAGTGTGCTGTGTATTGTTGGTAATGTGTTTTGCACTTTGGCCACAGAAGAACTTTATTCTGTTTGGCTATATTCATGTATGGTTGAATGATAATTAAACTTCAATTCTGTATTTGTCCTGGAAGCAGCTTGGGTTTGAGGCCAGAAGCTCTTGTGTGACTTGAACTGAGGAATTGCATCATTGTTCTTTGGATGAAACAGACCATTTGATTTCGTCAGATACAACTTGGTGTTGCCCTCCTCTCCAAATAATGAAAATCACCAAAACATTCTTGTAGTAATCAGTGTAGTAATGGGATATAATATTCTGCAGGCACACTTATTTCAAGGGAAGGCATTGACAGATAATATGAAATTTTGTTACTGTTGAAACATGGAAAATACGGAGGACAGTAATTGTAGAATTTATTTTTTTTTCAGATATGAATTTTAGAAGAGCATTTTAAGCCATTAAGAGGGAGCTTTTGATTGTTATTGGCCTGTCACTGGTTGTGCTGGTTTAGTTTGAGAGTTGATAAATTATCACACAGAAGCTGTAGATATAATTTGTTTTTGTCAACATCTCAAGAGCACCAATGCTGCTTTATTCTTGGATTTTTAGGCAATTTCTCTTTAACTGATATAGTTCTAATTATATAATGTGACAGTTCTACATTGCTACCTGTATAAAAATTCTCTGGTAAGCAGTATAAAAAATAAGTTATTCCTGCAAAGGGGCCCCTCTAAGAATATGAAAAGGCACTAAATGTTTTTGAATTTAAAAAGTAGGTGTTATTAAAATATGATTCGTCTTTTTAGTACATGAATAAAACAGTTACTTTCCTCAAGCAGTAAAGCTGATCAACAACTCCACCCACAAACTCTGCCACTATTTTATTATCTCCTGTCAAGCACCTTACGTACAGCCTAGCGTCACTTTATGGACATAGTCAATACACACACGCACGCACGCCTGGCCAAGATTTCTGTTACTGTGAATAGCTAAGCGAGTAAAAGATGAACTGAATTCCAAAAGGCAAAAAGTTAAAGATGACACATTTCTTTAATATTTTAAGCAAGAAAACTTTTTTATTTCCATCTTTTACAGTTTCAAAATAACAAAAAAGGAAAAGGGCCCGAAGCAAAAGTTTGGGCACCTTACATGGCAGTACTTAGTAACACCCTCTTTGGCAAGTATCACAGCTTGTAAACGCTTTTTGTAGCCAGCTAAGAGTCTTTCAATTCTTGTTTGGGGGATTTTTGCCCATTCTTCCTTGCAAAAGGCTTCTAGTTCTGTGAGATTCTTGGGCTGTCTTGCATTCACTGCTCTTTTGAGGTCTATCCACAGATTCTCGATGACGTTTAGGTCAGGGGACTGTGAGGGCCAATGCAAAACCTTCAGCTTGCGCCTCTTGAGGTAGTCCATTGTGGATTTTGAGGTGTGTTTAGGATCATTATCCTGTTGTAGAAGCCGTCCTCTTTTCATCTTCAGCTTTTTTTACAGACGGTGTGATGTTTGCTTTCAGAATTTGCTGGTATTTAATTGAATTAATTTTTCCCTCTACCAGTGAAATGTTCCCCGTGACACTGGCTGCAACACAAGCCTAAAGCATGATCAATCCACTCCCATGCTTAACAGTTGGAGAGGGGTTCTTTTGATGAAATTCTGCACCCTTTTTTCTCCAAACATACCTTTGCTCATTGTGGCCAGAAAGTTCTATTTTAACTTCATCAGTCCACAGGACTTGTTTCCAAAATGCATCAGGCTTGTTTAGATGTTCCTTTGAACCCTTTGAATAGAACTTTTTGGCCACAACGAGCAAAGGTATGTTTATAGTGTTTTTTTTAATTATTATTGTGTTCTTCATTTTTTGTGGTTTTTCTTGTATTGTATTGGATCCAGAGTAACAATATTTCATTCTCCTTTGCACTTGTGTACTGGAGATGACATTAAACAATCTTGAATCTTGGAACTTAGCAATCAATTTGCACACCCAAGATCCAAAAAAACCGTAATGAGGGAAATGACAAAATAATCTGGTTCATGATTACTCATTGAGGATTAAAATCGCACAGAACACCAATAGTCTTCCTCCACACTTTAACTAGTGACAGGGACTCTCGTATATCAGCCTGATCAAGCAATCAGAGTTTAGTCTTGATGTTTGAACAAGAAAAAAATAGTATGTCCAACTATAGCTGTTCTCAAAATCACACTGAAGTAACAGCTGAGGTTATGTCTAAGCAGTGGGACTTGAAACCGTGACCCATGTGGGAGCACGTATATGAGATAGGATTTGTCACGTGCATGTGTCATTTACTTTTTAAAAAATTAGTGAGGTCTCTGCTTAGGGCAGCCTCCAAGTGTCGCCATGCTCCCATGCCAACATAGCGTGCTCAAAACTTGCACAACCTAACCTATATGTCTTTGGAATGTGAGAGGAAACTGGAGTACCCAGAAGAAGCCCGCACAACTACAGGGAGAACATACAAACTGTTTGCCGACGGTGGCTGAAATGGAACCCCAATCATACAACTGTTAAATGACAGAATACCTATTAAATGACATTTAAAATAAGCATTTATAAATACATTCCTGAACATCTATGGACAATTTTCATGCCTATGTCAAACCTGTAAATCTTCAGGTCAGAAATTTTAGAGCCTTGTTGGCACTGCACAGTAATTTCTAGCCATTTCTGTCGAATGTGTATTCTATCTGCTGTGGACATAAATAACCATTAGATTATGCTCTTTTCTTATCGATGACTTGAACTTGTTGAAAATTGATCTGCAAACTAGTGTTTACTTCCCCATCACCTCCCCAGCATCGATTTTGTTTTTAAATAAAGAAAAAAATTACTCATCAAATTTAGGAAATGGTCAATACTGAAATTTAGAGTTGTGTGGGAAATCCTGGTATGAACGCACATGTTGTTAGTTTATGCTTCGGTGGACTTGAATGTTCACCAAATATCTCACCACGCCATCTGTCCATGTTTTCAACTTCAGTGACCTGCTTTTCCTACATTGTACTTTTTTCCAGAATTCACTAACATTGTATTCAACTGCCTACAGCATACACTCAGTGGCCACTTTATTAGGTACACCTGTACACCTGCTAGTTAATGCAAATATCTAAATAGTGGCAGCAATCAAACCCTGCTGGTGCTATAAAGCAATTGCACCAACTGTGACGCAACCATGGCACCCGCAACTTCAATGATAAAAATGAGAGGACTTCTCATTTGTGCAATATTTAATAATTTAGTATGGAGAAAGCTTTTATTTCAGGAAATGTTATCGGTTGTATTTTGCCATGCAGTGTCATTGGTTCATTGTTTCCGAAAAATGGACATGCGTAAAGTCATCACATTTGTCAACCCGTGTCAAAGATGACTTTTGGTTTCAAAGCAATTTACTATTTAAAAAGTGGAACAAGCCTTTCACAGAGATATTAATGGATAAGGAATGTTCATTAGAGCTAGCAAATCCTCTTGTGAGATTGATGGCCAGCTGTTTAAAATTCACAACCAACCTGTGCTCAGTCTTAGACTATATAAGTATAAATTAATGGGATAAGAGGAAACTATGACATATCTGAGGAAATATAATAAGATGCACGTCATTGGGGAGAGCAAAGGAATTTTTCACAAGAAATAGCTGCTGATGTGCAAAATCCTGTAGTGTTTTTTAAATGTAAGTGACTCTTTTTGTGAATTATACCAGCAAAAATGGAGTTTCCTGGTAAAATTGGCATGGGCTTTTGTAATTTTAAAGAATTTTGGTAAGAAGTTACAACTAACAGCCATTTTAAAAAATTCAGGCAGTTTTAGCAAATCATGAAGACTTTGAAACATTTCCCATTGATTTATCAGTCTCAAGTACAAAGATCTGGGTTTTACAGATTTCCAGCAGTTCTGTTGCAGACTGACAAAGAAATTCTGTCTTTTAAAGTTACTTAATACTTGCATCTCCGCACAACCTGCAAATTTAGCTATGGCTGCTGCTTTAAATTTGACTCTGATCCTTGCAGTTGTCTTTAACTCCTGGATTTTAACACAGCCTGTAAAGCGTTTTCTCCTGATGTGATGTGGAATTGGCTCTAAAATTGACAGCACGGAGCCCTTCATTATCCTTTGACTGGAAAGTTTTTAATTTCCTGGGGTTTATTTGATATTTTGATATGTAACGCAGTATCACTTTGGTTTGTAGCCTGATGTCACCCCCCAGTCAAAAATCAAATTAGTATTTCTGTTTGAAATCTATATAGTAATCTTCTGTTTAAAACTGCTTTGGCTGTTTACTTACTGCACTCGGTCAGAACCAAGTATATTATCACTGAAATGTTGTGAAATTTGTTGTTTTGTGGCAGCAGTACAGTGCAAGACATTAAAAAAGATGCTGTAAGTTATATATAAAAAACTGCAAAAGAGGAATCGTGCAGTGATGTTCATGAGTTCATGGAGCAGAATCAGAATCAGCTTTATTATTACTGACATATGTCATTAAATTTGTTGTTTTGCTGTAGGGGTATAGTGCAATACATGAAAAATCATAGGTTACAAGAAGAAATATAGTATAATAAATAATTAGTGTGAAATAGAGTAATGAGTTTGTGTTTTGAGTTCATGAACTGTTCAGAAACCTGACGACAGAGGGGAAGAAGATGTTGCTAAAATGTTACGTGTATGTCTTCAGGATCCTGCATCTCCCCCCCCCCCCACCCCGAGAGTAGTAACATAAGGAAGGCATGTCCCAGATGGTGAGGGTCTTTAATGGTGGATGCTGCCTTTTTGAAGGCACCACCTGTTGAAGATGTCCTTGATGATGGGGAGAATTGTTCTTGTGATGGAGCGGATTGAGCCTCCAACCCTCTGCAGCCTCTTTAGATGTTGTTCATTGGAGCGTACATACCAGGCAGTGATGCAACCAGTCAGAATTCCTTTCATGGTACATCACTAGAAATCTGCTGGAGTCTTTGTTGAAATACCAAATCTCCTCTTCTGTATCATTTCTCTTAGGCTTGCGCTGAAGCAGTGCTTTTTGCAAGCCTTGAGAAATACCCTGATCTTTGAAATCAAATGTGGATGTGGAAGCATTGGAAAGGGTACAGAGGAGATTTACCAGGATGCTGCCTGGTTTAGAAAGTATGCATTATGATCAGAGATTAAGGGAGCCAGGGCTTTACTCTCTGGAGAGAAGGAGGATGAGAGGAGACATGATAGAGGTGTACAAGATAATAAGAGGAATAGATAGAGTGGATAGCCAGCGCCTCTTCCCCAGGACACCACTGCTCAATATAAGAGGACATGGCTTTAAGGTAAGGGGTGGGAAGTTCAAGGGGAATATTAGAGGAAGGTTTTTTACTCAGAGAGTGGTTGGTGTGTGGAATGCACTGCCTGACTCAGTGGTGGAGGCAGATGCACTAGTGAAGTTTAAGAGACTACTAGACAGGTATATGGAGGAATCTAAGGTGGGGGCTTATATGGGAGGCAGAGTTTGAGGGTTGGCACAACATTGTGGGCTGAAGGGCCTGTACTGTGCTGTACTATTCTATGTTCTATTACTTTTCATGGATGGGGAATTGTGATAACCAATTTGGACATAGCAGAACTCACAAACAGAAAGAAAACAAGGAAGCAAATAAGTTATTTTAGTGTTGGAGATGGATAGTATTGGTCAGAACCCTGTGATAAGTCTCCTGCATACAATTACATACACGTTGGATTCTGGTTAATTGGGACACATCGGGACCAGTACATTTTGGCCCAATTAAGCAGTGGTCCTAATAAGCTGAAGTTTCATGGAAATAGTTTGAAAGATGTATAAAAAAAGTCAAACTGCCATTTAACTGAGTAACAAAATATGTATTTCAATGAAATACAGAACAAATTAGGACACTAGCAATACTACTACAGTGCCATAAAACTGTATTAGTTCCTAATAGTTATCGATGGAAGAATTCATCCAGTGTATGCTGCCATGTTTTTTTGACTCAATGAACAAAATCAGCTCAGTCACTTAGTGCAGATAATGAACTGCCTTCATACAATTCTTTCAACAGTTGCATCCTCAAATCTTCATTTTCATTGTAATATTCAAGATAATTGCCAATACCTTCAAATTCAAAAACTTGTTGAAGTAGTGAAATCATTTCATTTTCACCCCGGGCTGTTTCAGGCATCTCCGAGCCTGAATGCTTGAAACTACAATGAGTAAAACCGTTCCAAATTGTCTTGCTGCTTATTCTTGCCAACTATCAGTGACAAAAATTGTTGCTTTTTAAACAGAAACACACAAAACTGATGCTATTTAAAAACAGTTTGCTGTAAACATGGTGTAGTTTCTAATAACCACTCAAGTACATGCAACTGATGCTAGTTAGAAACTGTTTGGCAGTTCGGCAACAGTCTCCTGTCTCAATTAAATGACGTAGTGTTGCAAGTAAATGAAAGGAATCCTGGCTATTTTCTTGATTAGCTTTTGCTTTTTAAGAGTTGTCCCAAATAAGTGGTTGCCCCGATTAACCTATGGCCCAATTATCTGTAATTCCACTGTGCTTAAACAGTCAGACTGGGTCATGTGCTCAGTTCTCTGGAATGTTGGTTGTACCTGTAACCTACTGACTGAAAAACAAAAGTAACACAAACGAATTCATTTGTTTTGTCATGTTTATCAACAGATTTCTATTAAATTATTTTTGTCAATAATTATTTTAATGTTTAAAAAAATGAATTATGAGTAGCAAACCCTGATGTACTAGTTCTGATGAAGAGTCTTGGCCTGAAATGTGGACTGTTTGTTCCCTCCGTAGATGTTGCCTGACCTTCAAATTCTTCATAGTTCCTAACTTGTTGAAGTAGTGAAGTCATTTCATTTTTACTTTTGTGACCATTAGACGCTACACTCTGCTTAGAGCGAACTGTTTTTAAATAGCATCGGTTGTGTGTGTTTGTATTCAAAAAGCAGTGATTTTTGTCACTGAGAGTTGGCGAGAAGTAAGCATTAAGACAACTTGGAATTGTTTTGCTGACTGTTTCAAGCATCCAGGCTTAGGGATGCCAAAAACAGCCAGGAGTGAGAATGAAGCCATTTCACTACTTCAACAAGTTAGGGACAACAAAGAATTTGAAGGTCAGGCAGTATCTATGGAAGGGAATAAACAGTCCACATTTCAGGCCGAGACTCTGTATCAGAACCAGCACATCAGGATTTGCTACTCATTACTCGTTTTTTACATTAAGATAATTATTGACAAAAATAATATAATAGAAATCTGTTTATAATTATGAGAAAGTCTGTAGATGCTGGAAATAGAAAGCAACATACACAAAATGCTGGAGGAACTCAGCAGGTCAGGCAGCATCAATGGAAATGAATGAACAGTCGATGTTTCAGGGCGAGACCCTTTGTCAGGACTAGCCAGAAGAAGGGTCTTGACTTGAAACATCGACTGTTTATCATTTCCATAGATACTGCCTGACCTACTGAGTTCTTCCAGCATTCTCTGTATAATTCCAAGAGTAAACTACCTTTGAATACTGGAACTTTGTGTAGTGGTTAAGAATTCTATTTTTTATTGATGTACATTTTTTAAAAAAACAAGAAGTTTGAAAGGGGCTCCTGTATTGATGGGGAAACTGATCTTTTTTTTGTTCCAGGCACATATCTCTGACACTTCCTGCCAGTTTCCGAAATAAGATGCATGGTACCAGACCAGACTTTGAACACCAGACCTCCAGCCTATATGCAATATCAGGTGAGTCGTAAAAGGCATTAGTATCTTGCGTCAACATGCCTTTTTTTCAGGTTAAAAAACTATATGCCACATTAGCATAGTCTAATTGTGGAAGCACAGTTTTTAATGATACAGTTTGATCAATTCCACTGAACAAGAAATAATCTTATAATTAGGGAACTAAAGTTGTCGGATATTGCGAGGTCACCTGAAAACAGTAGTGTAATGCAAATGAGACCCAGCTGCTTTCTTCTTTCCAACCGCTCACCCTTTTAACCTCTACAAAAGTGCTCCAGGGGAGTTTTCTGTATCTTCTACTTGCATTTCCAGGGAATATTTGTCTACAATACATTAAAATGCCTCTTGGTTTAAAAAAAAACATTTTTTTTATACTCTGCAGTAGTTCTGACATGCCTTATTGATAAACCATTGCTCAAAGTATCATTAATTGGAAGAGCCTGGCTATAAAAGATTTTAAACATCTATATCTCAGTAATAAAATGCTTGCTTTCATGGCAATTTTGTGAGACTCCAATGCAGTTAAGGAATGCTTTAGTTTATTTTTTCAAAGCTCAGAAATGAAATGGATGATCTGTGAATTACAAAGCATTTTCCTTGTATAGCTTTCAGCGGGCTTAAGGATAAACCGTTCAGTACATAACCAGCAGAATTGTTCATACTTAAAGATGCTAAAAAGCTTGATTTTGATTAGTTTTTTTTCAAATCATTAATTCAGAAAATTAAGTACATTATTTATTGCTGATTTGTTACCAGGTTTGCCATGACCACTTGTTCATACTTAAAAATGCTAAAAAGCTCCATTTTGATTAGTTTTTTAAAAAAAAATCAGTGCATTTATTCAAAGGATTCAAAGTATGTATACAGAATGCAGCTCTGAGGTTCATCCTCCTGCAGGCAGCTACGAAACAAAGAAACACCATGAAATGTGTTCAAGAAAACTTGAAACACCCAATTTGCGAAAAAAAACAACAAATAACGCAAATGGCGAAAAGTAGGCAAACAACATATAGAATATCAAACATCAAATCAGTACTATTTCGTTTAGTTCATTTCAGCACTGCACACGAACCAGTGCAGGCAACAGACCATTCTTTGCTGAAGTGCCCCAGTCTACATTAATTGCCCTGATTAAACCACTGAAAAACAGCAAAAAACGTAATCAAAATCCAAGAAAACATGCACCATGAACCTCAAAGTCCCCCAGAATGAGTCCTCAGCCTCTCCAATCAACCCTTGCAATGTAGATCCCAAGACATCTGCACTTTCCTCTGACAGCGGCTAGTGAGAGAGAGAGTGAGAGCAGTAGACTGGTCAGATGCAGGCAGATGGCCCTGAATACCTGCCCTTGTCTACTTCAACCTTGCTGGATGCCATAATAAGTGAGAAGCAATGGAATTGATCATGAGTTTGTGCCCTGTCCCCAAGCTATCAGGCCTCCAGGCTGCACACTGTGTTCCAAAACTCACCAAACTCTTTCCGAGACAGCAAAGGGTTGGATCGCTCAATTGGCCCCAAAACACATGATCAGAATGTAAATCACAGGTTCCAATCACATACAGCTTAGTAGTAGAATGGTATTTGAAAGAAGTAGTAGTAGTAAGAGAGGTGGTTTCATGAACTGTCAGCAGGACGTTCCTGTTGGTCGCGATGTTCGCTGGCACCATCTTGATCATCACCTCTACCCACTTACTGCCTGTTATGCTGCTGGCATTTAGGACAGCATTGAAGGTCCTCCGTCTGTGCTTGGTGGTGTTCAGGACCTCCTTCATTGTGCCAATAGTTTCCTTTCTGTTTTCACTGTGACAGCCATGCAAGTCCTGGGTGGAGACTCAGGAATACTGTCGCACACAGATGTTAGAAGGACTCTTCATTCATGTTTCTGTAACAGTTCTATTTGACTAGTCAGGGTTGTTAGCCCTGAGCTAAACCCCCAAACCTGGAGGACCGGGTGGACCACTCCTGGTCTGGCCTCTGCCCTTTGATCTGTTTAGTATGGGTGACCCTACCAAGATCCAAAGCATAAAGCCCTGACTCCAAACAGCATAGCTCTCAATGTCATTGAGGCATGCAAGCCTCCAAACCCTATGACAAGTTTGTGGTCCTATTCTATAGATTTGCTGAGTATGCCCACAAGAAAATGAATCTCAGGGTTGTATATAATGACATGTGTATACTTTAATAATAAATTTACTTAGAGTTTTGAACCCTTGGATTTCAAAAAATTAAGTATATTATTTATTGCTGATTTGTTAGCAGATTCGCCATCAAGAATTGAAATATAAATTTAAAAATTCTGTTTAAAATTTTGAATCTTAACCATCATTGAATTAAAAAAAGTGCATCAGCAAAAAGTTAGCTCAGTAAACAGAATTATGTCTTTAATATGGTAATGCTTTGTTCTTTCGAATGGGAAGGTGTTTGGAGTGTGAGTGCTGCAGGGATAGGGGAATGGGGGGGGGGGGGGTAATTGTAAATAGCCAAAACTCTTAAATGAGCACATTTACTATTAATCATATGTTTTATGTTTGTTGCTGGGGTGGTGTTGACAGGTGGGCAGGTTTACTCTTGAAAAAACATGTGGGTGCTGTCAGGCATCAGGAAACAGGGTTGTTGGGATTGATGAATTGCCTGCTCTCTTGATTAAACCTTCAGTCAGTCGCAACAGCAAAACTAAAAACAGGATTTCGAATAGAATGTGTCAAATTCCTTTGGTTGTGGATTGTTGCAGGTGTCCCAGCTCGTATCATGTATTACTAGAAAATGTGAATTCTGACACTTCTGTTTTTTGCGAATTATTTGCTTATTGGCAGCCACAGCGGAAACTATTGAAACCTTGTATGTATGTCATATGTTGATTCAGACTATGCTTGGGATTCTGGAAGATGAGGGGTTTTGTTGTGAAGGGAAAGGCGAGTAAGTTTTCAAATGTCAACTAACTTTTTAAAAGTTTTTGTCTTTTATAACTAAAGCTGTTAGAAGATTAGTTTTATTTGTCACATGTATATCGAAACATACAGTGAAGTGCGTCATTTGCGTCAACGACCAACAGTCTGAGGATGCGGAGGGGACAGCCCACAAGTGTCGCTATGTTTCTGGCACCATCATAGTAGGCCCACAGCTTACTAACCCTAACCTGTACGTTTTTAGAAAGTGGGAGGAAACTGGAGCACCCGGAGGAAATCCTGTGATCATGACAAGAATGTACAACCTCCTTATAGACAATGACAAGCATTGAACCCTAATTGCTGGAGCTGTAAGTTGTTACACTAACTGCTACATTACCATGCTGCCCTTGCCTTTTGTCCACTGGTAGTATATTAAACGTATTGGGCTGGAGCTTAGTGACACCAGTGGGCTGCCTGAGCCTGGTGATGATGAGGAACTTTAATTCGCCCTGAACTGCCAAGACGCAAACTCTGGGCCCTAAATGCGAAGGATGCTATTTGGCATCAGTGTAAGTCTTTCATGGGAGTGGCAGTGCCTCATGTCCAACTTGAGCCACTTTAGACATGTTTAAAGTAAATTTATAATTAAAATATGTATATGTACATACATGTACGTATGTATATAGGGGGAACTCAGAGGGTGCTGACCGTGTTCTATGAGCTGCCAGCGGAACTGGTAGACGCAGGTTCAATTTCAACATTTAAGAGAAATTTGGATGGATGCATGGATGAGAGGAGTATGGCGAACTGTCAGTCTTGGTGCAGATTCATAGGACTGGACAGAATAATTGCATGGACTAGATGGGCCAAAGCAATACTGTGTTGTATTGTTCTATGATTGTATGATTATGTCATCATATACTACCTTGAGATTAATTTTCTTGCAGGGCAGGACAGTAAATACTGACCCTGAAAATAACCCTAGCATCTTGGAAGTAAATTTAGAGGTTGCAGCTATAGAGTGAGGCAACTCGTTTTAAGCTGCTCCCTGCAGATCAACTCATTACTTCTTCTATTGGGAGGCACGGTAGCATAGCGGTTAGTACAATAACTTTACAGCACCAGTGATCACTGATAAGGGTTCAATTCCCGCTGCTGTCTGTAAGGAGTTTGTACGTTCTCCCCATAACTGCATAGGTTTCCTCTGGGTGCTCCGGTTTCCTCCCACATTCCAAAGACTTATGGTTACACTTAGTAAGTTGTGTACCTGCTATGTTGGCGCCAAAACCTAGTAACGCTTGCAGGCATTCCCCAGTACAATCCTCGGACTGTGTTGGTTGGTTAATATAAAACGAGACAATTCACTGTACGTTTTGATGTACATTAGATTAAAAATATATATTCCAAATAAGAAATTTTCAAAAGGAAGAAGGACACTACCGTGGCTGACAAGTGAAGTCAGAGCCAAAGTAAAAGCAAAAGAGAAGGCATACAAGGAAGCCAGAACTAGTGGGAAGATAGAGGATTGGGGAGCTTTAGAAACTTGCAAAAGGAAACTAAGAAAGTCATTCAGAAGGAAAAGATGAATTATGAGAGGAAGCTGGCGACTAATATCAAAGAAGATACTAAAAGCTTTTTTAAGTATATAAAGGGTAAAAGAGAGTCGAGGGTAGATATAGGACCAATACAAAATGACGCTGGAGATATTGTAATGAGAGATGCAGAGATGGCAGAGAAACTGAATGTGTATTTTGCATCAGTTTTCACAGTGGAAGATGTCTGCAGTATACCGGACATTCAGGAGTGTCAGAGAAGTGAAGTTTGTGCAGTGAAAATTACAACTGAGAAGGTGCTCAGGAAGCTTAATGGTCTGAGGTTGGATAAATCTCCTGGACCTGATGGAATGCACCCTTGGGATCTGAAGGAAGTAGCTGGAGAGATTGCAGAGGCATTAATGATCTTTCAAGAATCAATAGATTCTGGCATTGTACCAGATGACTGAAAATTGTAAATGTTACTCCGCTATTTAAGAAGGGTGGGACGCAGCAGAAAGGAAAGTATAGACCTGTTAGCCTGACATCAGTGGTTGGGAAATTGTTGGAAACGATTGTTAGGGATGAGATTACGGAATACCTGGAGGCACATGACAAGATAGGCCAAAGCCAGCATGGTCTCCTGAAAGGAAAATCCAGCCTGACAAACCTACTGCAATTCTTTGAGGAAATTACAAGCAGGGTAGACAAAAAAGATGCAGTAGACGTGGCGTTCTTGGATTTTCAGAAGGCCTTTGACAAGGTGCTGCAGATGAGGCCGCTTAACAAGATAAGAGCCCATGGAACTACAGGGAAGTTACTAGCGTGGGTGGAGCATTGGCTGGTTGGCAGAAAACAGGGAGTGGAAATAAAGGAATCCTATTCTGGCTGGCTGCCGGTTACCAGTGGAGTTCCACAGGGGTCGGTGTGCTTTATACCAGTGGTCCCCAACCACCGGGCCGCAAAGCAAGTGCTACTGGGCCGCAAGGAAACGATATGATTTGGCGATAGGAGCCAGCTGCACCTTTCCTCATTCCCTGTCATGCCCACTGTTGAGCTTTGACACACGCGAGGTCATTACCCACGTGTCATCCACGTCAGCGCGGGAAGGAGATCAACTCCTCGAGCTTGCAAATGACGACGGGCTGAAAAGTATGTTTGACATACCATCTCTGCCGGCATTCTGGATCAAAGTCAGGCTAAATATCCTGAGATAACACGAAAGCTCTGAAAACGTTACTTCCATTTCCAACATATCTCTGTGAAGCGGGGTTTTCTGCAATGAATGCAACGAAAACTAAATTGCGGAATAGACTGGACACAAGGAACCCCCTTCGAGTATCGCTGTCTCCCATCACCCCTCGATGGCACCGTCTTGTTGCAGGGAAACAAGCCCAGGGCTCCCACTGATTCAGTGATATTGGTGTGTTGCAATGATTTTATATGTTCATATGGGGAAAATATGTGCTGTGTGTTTAATATCCAAACGTTACTTAAAATGTTATTATGCTATTGACTTATAAGTGACTTATATAACCACATAACAATTACAGCACAGAAACAGGCGATCTTGGCCCTTCTAGTCTGTGCCGAACGCTACTCTCACCTAGTCCCACCGACCTGCACTCAGCCCATAACCCTCCATTCCTTTCCTGTCCATATACCTATCCAGTTTTTCTTTAAATGATAATATTGAACCTGCCTCTACCACTTCTGCTGGAAGTTCGTTCAAGCTCCCCTGTCCTCCTCTGATAATTGACTTATCGCTATATTCATGTGAGGAAAATATGCGCTGTGTGTTTAATATTAAATTTGTTAGATAAACCCTTTTAGAAACAAAAAAATGAAATTGAGTGTATTAGCCACTTATCACCTATATTCCGGTCGTGATTAACACCCCCCCCCCGAACAGAATCGCCAAAAACGATTAGTAGAAAAAAAATCGGCACGTACATGCATGTGCTCACAGGTGCCCGCGCAAGGCTTCATGGTCATGGTAGTCTTTCTTGGGGTGAACACAACGTATTTGACTGCTCCTCTTGTCCGTTGGCAACCCTATCCCCACCCCCCGGTTGGTCGGTCTGCAAGAATATTGTCAATAGTAAACCAGTCCGCAGTGCAAGAAAGGCTGGGGAGACCCCTGCTTTATACAATGTATGTCAGCGATTTGGACTATGGTATTAATGGATTTGTGGCTAAATTTGCTGATGATACAAAGATAGGTGGAGGAGCGGGTAGTGTTGAGGAAACAGAGAGACTTAGATAGTTTAGGGGATTGGGCAAAGAAGTGGCAAATGAAATACAATGTGGGAATGTGTATGTTCATGCACTTTGGTGGAAGAAATAAACAGGCAGAATGTTATTTAGATGGGGAGAGAATTCAAAATGCGGAGATGTAAAGGGACTTGGGAGTCCTTGTGCAAGATACCCCAAAGGTTAACCTCCAGGTTGAGTCAGTTGTGAAGAAGGTGAATGCAATGTTGGCATTCATTCCTAGAGGTATAGAATATAAGAGCAGGGATGTGATGTTGAGGCTCTATAAGGCACTCGTGAGACCACACTTGGAGTATTGTGTGCAGTTTTGGGCTCCTTATTTTAGAAAGGATATACTGATATACTGAAGGTTCAGAGAAGATTCATGAGAATGATTCCAGGAATGAAAGGGTTACTTTATCAGGAACGTCTGGCAGCTCTTGGGCTGTATTCCCTGGAGTTCAGGAGAATGAGGAGGTATCTCATAGAAACATTCCGAATGTTAAAAGGCCTGAACAGATTAAATATGGCAAAGTTATTTCCCATGATAGGGGAGTCTAGGACAAGAGTGCGCGACTTCAGGATTGAAAGCTGTCCTTTTAGAACTGAGATGCGGAGAAATTACTTTAGTCAGAGGGTGGTTAATCTGTGGAATTTGTTGCCACGAATGGCTGTGGGGGCCAAGTCATTGGGTGTATTTAAGGCAGAGGTTCTTGATTAGCCAGGGCATCAAAGGGTATGGGGAGAAGGCAGGGGAGTGGGGATGACTGGAAGTATTGGATCAACCCATGATTGAATGGTGGAGCAGACTTGATGGGCCGAATGGCCTACTTCTGCTGCTATATTTTATGGTCTTATGGTCTAAATCTAGTCTTTATTATAATCGTTCTACTCTTTTAAATGTAATTTTTCTGTCTCTAAAAATTACACTTTTTCTGCATTGTTAAGGTTTTACCTTGTTCTACCTCAATGCACTGTGTAATGATATGATCTATATGAACACTATGTAAGACAAGCTTTTCACTGTATCTTGCTACATGTGACAAAAATATACCAATACCAAAAAACCCACTCTACTAAAACCATTGATCCCAAGTTGCAGCCTCTGTTTTTGGAATGATTTATTGATTTCTTGTTCTGTGCACCTTTTGAAAACTGTTCCACACTTATTTCTTTATTTCCTTAGAATATAGAAGACCATTTTGTTCCTTTGAATCTATGCCAACTCACAGAGCAATTCCATTCCTCCTCTGATTTTTTTCTCTGTAACCTATTCTGTCCACCCTTCCCATCTATTCACACACACCTACATACTGGGGACAAGTTATAGTGGCTAATGAGCCTCCCAGCTCTCACGTCTTTGTGATGAAACTGAAGCACTCGGGGGAAATGTGCATGGTAACAGAGAGAACGTGCAAACTTTGCAGGGTCGGCACCTAAGGTCAGGATTGAACCTGGATTACTGGAGCGGCCGCTTTGTACTGAAGGGCCACCCTGAGCCTTACTCCCCATTGCACAGTGCATGTAAGAAAGCTTTAATGCTTATCGATGTCTGGTTTCCCAGTAGATTTGATTGGTTTCGCCAGTGTGCTTCCTGCTCTTGTTGTGTTGTCCTTTTACAAGATGTAGAGTGAAAGAGATTCTGTTTGAAAGTGAACAAGGGAAGTAAAAAGAGAAGTAGCTGGACAAAAAATGTGTAGAACATATAAGGGATATAAAAGTAAAAATCAAAGCAGTACTATGAAGAAAGATGTAAAAACTCCTTACAGACAGCAGCAGGAATCAAACCCCAATCGGTGACCACTGGCACTGTAAGGTGATTGTGGTAACCGCTACACTGCCGTGCTACCTTTTAGAAGTATTGAGTGGATCTGCCGGGAGCAGTTTGCAATGAGTTGCTTATGCTTCCTGTATAGCTGCAAAGAGCAATGGAGGCTGAGGAGAGGGAGACAGAAGTAGAAATGAATGACAGTGATTTTATTTTCGTTTATCACAGAGTATTCCGATAAAGTGGAGAGAGTTCTTGATCCATTACACAAGAGGTTTTGATAAATAATCAATCAGACAGCTGTGTTCTTATTTATTATACAGAATGCTAGTTGTTCTCACTCAGCCTCTTTTCAAGCATGGCATTAAGCAGACAGGTCTTCACTATTCCTCACCTCATTTTGTTAGTTCTTGTGTTTATGCTTGCTTTTATGCAGTGCATACTTTTGGGTGTGACAAGGCCTTTAATTTTAGGTGCTCTATCCTCCATGATTAATTCTCGTTTGATTGTGATGCATCAAGGGGCTTTGAAGTGACATGGTTTGACAGGCTCTTGTAGAAAGAGTGACATTTCCTCAAAACACTTGGAAATTATCTCTTAAGTGCCCACTGTCTCTGAAGACCACCATCATTTTTGCTGTAATCACTATGCGCAATATAAGTGGACAGCTCTCCAACAGTTCTCCACATTTGTTTGTGCAGAGTCTTGCCTATTTCTGTGCACCATTTTTGGGGTTCTAATGACACTGGCTTGACTAACCTGTGTGCAGTCTGTTTTTACTTGTATAACATGGAACTGATTGCAGAATCTATGAACTCACTTTTAAGGACTTCACAACTCATGTACTCAATGTTATTATTTTTTTTTTTTTTTCTCAGCTCAAACTGGTAAAACCTGAGGTACAGTCACAACCAAACACACTCATTTCTCAATTGCTAGGATTGTTCAGACTATTCTGGTGATGTTTAGTATTGTGGCTCTCTGGAGATTTACGTAAATATTGCTGCATAGGCCTAATTGTTTAATGCTATTGTGTAGTGACATTGGGATGATACCAGAGGTAGGTATTTCCATTGGGACAATGTATGACCCCTGTTCTTCATGTTCCAAAATCTTTCAATTTCCTCTTTTAACTCAGTATGTTTCTGATGTCTTTCACATTGATTTCTGTATATTATGTCTTTTTGGAATGGCTATATCTTGTTCTTGCTTGTTTATCCTGTAATATTATCTCCGGATGGTTTTTATGGAATGCCCTATCTGTAATAATGGATCAGTCATAATATAATTTGTAGGACTCTGATTCTAAAACTGGATCAGGCTTGTACTTATAGTAAGGTATGGTGTCTTTTATGAGTTTTGTATTTTAAAGCAAGAGTTTGGTAAATGATGTTTTTGGCTTGATTATGCCTGTGTAAGTAATTAGATTGAGTTAAACTGCTGCAGGATCCTGTTATGTTGTTGGATTGGTTCTGGTTTCTCTTGGCACTTTCTCCATTAATTGTCTTGAATTTGTTTGTCTTATGTACTTTTGATAACTTTTTGTGTGAACCACCTAGTCCTGGATTGGCATCCACCTGTTTCTGGGAAGAGGTCTCCAACTCTGAACCAGGCATTTGACGCTTCCTTGTCAACATCTAGTCTGCTCAGATCATGGGGATGGAGGGTCTTGTATTCCATTGGTTAACTTTTTCTTCTGTAGCGATAATTTCTTCATTTTGCTGAGTTGTGCTTTCATTTATGTTTGGTGGTGTGTATTTTCATGTGGAGTGCTGAATCCTATTTTCGTTGATGAAAATACATCCTTGGAAGTTTTATCTGACTGTTGTGTAATTTTTTAAAATTTCTTCATTCTATCCTAGGTAGTGTTAATCTAAGTGTATTCTAATTTGTCATTTCAGTTCTTGTTTTTCTTTGCAAATATTCCAGATCAGTTTTGGACCAAGACATAATGACAAAAATACGTTAATATGGTATTATCATTATTATTGTATTTGCACAGCTTGTCTTTTGCACATTGCTTGTTTGTCAGTCTTTAAGTACAGTTTATCACAGATTCTATTATATTTCTTCATTTTTCCTGTAAATGCCTGCAAGAAGATAAATCTCAAGGTAGTATATGGTAACAAATATGTACTTTGATAAATCTACTTTGAACTTTGTAAAGTATTCTCTGCATGTAATAAATTGGAACACCAGTACAGGTGCCATGAGAACAGAGCTGTTTAATATCCATTGGTGCTAAAATGATCTCTATTGAATCGGTGTTCTGAGTGAAAGACGAGGCGTTCTCCCCAAGAGGGTAAGAACGTTGTAGAGAACAGCTGTCACCAGCTCAGATCACCACTGCAGGTTAAAGTTAAGGCAGTCATTCTTTTCATTAGTCATGTGAACAGCAACATTTAGTTAATTAAATAGATAAGCTGACACCAATGTAATGGCATAAGAAAGAAGACAATTTGGGAAATGTGTAGATGCTATCTGCAATAAACTGTAAATTCTCTTAATATGCTTCTTACCAATGGAACATTTGGTCAGATGGTATTTTTTTTTGCACCATTTCAGCAGTTTTTATCCCGAATCGCTTTTGCTAGCCTACTGTGCTGCTGTTAGTTTTAATATAATTATTCTTTTTCTTAAAATTGTGACTTTAACAATTTTTGATGTATTGAGCTCATCTCAGCAGTACAGGAGTTTATGTGCATCATTTTGGGAGACTTCATAATAACAGAATGCAATTCTTAATAAATTCCTTAAGCAATAATACTTTAATGTCTAGTATTGATGGAGAATAGGACAGCTGTTCCAGTTATTGGTTGTAAAAAGCCATTGAAACCAATCTATGTTAGTGTCATTTTAGTCCTTTGAAAAATATTTAATTTATGGAGCAGTAAAATGGCTAATTATTTGCGCTGTAGAAGCTGGAAATATACACTACTGAAAACACTTACCACAAAAATATGTAATTTTTAATTAGCAGCAGTATGCTGACCCTTCAATTGAGAAGCTTCTAGTGGCAATGTAACTTCAATTATACCACAACTCTGGACTGCAGGCAACCTCACTCAAAGATGAATAGAATTCTAAATCAGCATTTATTGTGTGCAGGGCTCCCTTGCTAATTAATCTGATCAACACTGATAGACGTGAGAACCACTGATAATTGTCTATAAAGAATATCATTGCAGGAAGGGTGATGTAATTTCTGGAATTTTAATTTATTTAAGGTTTTGCTTAGTATGTATAAACTACCTCTGAAGAATATGTCCAATTTTTTTTATTAAGAGGTACCATTCGGAACGCACCACTGAACCACACTGCCCAGGAACCCACCTATTTAACCCTAGCCTAATCACAGGACAGTTTACAATGGCCAGTTAACCAAATAAATGGGAAATCATTAGAGTGAGAGAGAAAACCAGAGCACCAAGAGGGAGCCCACGCACACACGGGAAGGAACGTACAAACTTGCCTACAGAGGATGCCGGATTTGAACTCCTGACACCCCGAGCTACGATAGTGTCGTGTTAACCTCTATAATACTGTGGTGCCTTTGTGGCTTGGTCATATTCAAAGGGTTTCAAAGCTGTTTTCGGGGTGCTTTGGTTATTGAACTGTGCTCTAGTCCTGAAGAAGGGTCTTGACCCGAAATGTCGACTGTCTATTCTTTTCCATAGATGCTGCCGGACCTGCTGAGTTCCTCCAGCATTTTGTGTGTGTTCCTAGGGGAATTGTTTTCTGCTGTTGGATTTTCCTACCTTTGCTACATAAATATTTTGGACTCCTTTAAATTTTATGATCAATGATCCTTAATAAGTAGGACTATTGCAGTAATACACACAAAACACTGGAGGAACTCAGCAGGCCCGAACGGTTTCGGCCTGAAACGTCGAATGTTTACTCTTTTCCATAGATGCTGCCTGGCCTGCTGAGTTTCTCCAGCATTTTGTGTGTGTTACTTGGATTTCCAGCATTTGCAAATTTTCTCTTTTTTGTGATAGGACTGTTGCACTGATCACATTAGCCTCAACCTAACATATAGGGAAAAAAAACTTACTTTCTTTAAATAAAGTTGAACAAAGGATTCTTCATGGGATTGGGAGTGTGTAAACTCAGAGGATTGTTACAGAACAACTTATATTATTCCAGAATTACTCATGATAATTGTGAAGTTGTTGCAGCGGCTTAACTTTCTTGAAAACTTGGTCTTTGCTAGAAATATTTGCATTTGTGAATATGTTTCCATTTTTGAGCTTTGATTCTTGAAGAGCATGTATATTCTGAACAAGTTATAGTGACCAGCAAAGTTTTCAAAAAGGCTATGTTGTTTCCTTCATCCTTGAGTTATTGTCATTACTGGCAACAGAAGTGTTTGCTGTCTAACTTTATTTGCTTCTGAAAGTTTTTCAGAGAGCATTTACAAGTCAGCCTTTCAGATAGGTCTGATAAGGTCAATACATTCTCCTCCCTGAAGAATGTACTAAACCAGGTTTATGCAACAACTAGGTTTTCTCATTACCAGTACTGTTCTTTGTTCTAGGTTTTCTTTTCTAAGGTTAAATTCCCCCAGTGCTCAGATTCGAAATCAGGATGATAATATCACTCCATCTTACCATGCTGTGGTAAGATTGAGAACTGAGTCTCCAGTTCTGATATGTCTGCATGGTAGAGCAGTGGTTAGTATAACACTATTGCAGCACCAACGTCCCGAGTTCAATTCCACCACTGTCTGTAAGGAATTTATGTGTTCTCCCTGTGACCATGTGTTTCCCCCGGGTGCTCCAGTTTCCTCCACGGTCCAAGCAAATATGGGTGCGTAGGTTAATTGGTCACATGGGTGTAATGGGTGGCGCTGGCTCACTGGGCCGGAAGGGCCCGTTACTGTGCTATATCTCTGAATTAAAATAAACTAAATTAAAATATCAAGGCTTTTGAATACAATCATTTTGCTGTTGTATGACAGTTCTGAATCTGCTAGTGAAAGGCATTTTGCCCTTTTAAGCTTCATGTTTTTCAACTGAAATGTCCAGTTTGCCGCAGAATAATCCAAAGAGGGGGATAATCTAGAGCAAAAGTCAAACCGCTGGAGTAACTCAGTGTGTCAGACAGCATCCATGGAGAGAAATGGACATTTGACATTTCAAGTTAAGGCCTTTACAGGAAAGATCAGGGGTTCGCAATCTGTGTTCCATGGACCCCTTGGTTAATGGTAGCAGTCCATGGCTTAAATAAGGTTGGGAACCACTGATCGAGATCAAAGTCAGAATAAATTTATTATCAAAATACATATATGTCACCATACAGTGTACTAACTTGAGATTCATTTTCTTGCAGGCACTTAAAGGAAAATAAAGAAATAAGGTAGAAGTCATGAAAAACAGTACATAAGACCTACGAATAACCAGTGTAGAAAATAATACAAATTGTGCAAATAAATAGTGCTGAGAACATGAGTTGTAAACTCCTTGAAAATGAGTCTGTAGATTTTGGAATCAGTCCAGTGTTGAGATGAGTGAAGTTATCCACAGTGGTTCAGGAGCCCGATGGTTGAAGGGTAATAAGTGTTCCTGAACCTGGTGATGTGGTATCTAAGGCTCCTGTATCTCCTTTCCGATGGCAGCAGTGTGAAGAGAGTGTGGCTTGGATGGTAGGAGTCCTTGATGCTGGATGCTGCTTTCTTGTGACAGTCTTCCTTGTAGATTTGCTGAACGGTAGGGAGGGCTTTTCCTGAGATGGATTGGGCTATATCCACCACTTTTGTTGGCTTTTTCATTCTTGGGCATTAGTGTTTCTATACCAGGTCATAAAACAAATTCTGTAAAAGCAAATCAAGGCTGCTGTACCTTTCACCCATTGGCAGTACCCAGAGAGAGCATGGCCTGGATGCTGGAGTCCTTGATGATGGGTCTCAACCTGAAACATTTCATTCCTTAGATGCTGCCTGATCCACTGAGTTCCTCCAGCAGTTTATTGTTGAAGAGAAATGGTTAACACCGTCAGAGATCCTTTGACCTACCTGAATATTTCCAGCATTTTTTGTTTTATTTTAGCTGTCCAGTATATGCAGTTTTCTTTTTATTTTTGATGAGTTGTAATAACACTTGGCTGTGCTTTAAAATAGATCTGCTGCAATTCCACATCATTCAGTGTAATGTAAAATACCTAAATGCCCCTTAAAAGGTTTTGGTGTCTGCTTTAAATATTTTTGACACAAATTTCCCTGTTGAAATGCTAAGAAAGCTTCAGTCACCTCTGTTCACACAATATGTAATCTTCATTGTTCGGTACTTGACTTGAAGGATTCTGCTAGTGAAGTAATGAAGAAAATAATTATTTATAAGGAAGGATTTATTTGTAAGATCGATTCTCTCACTAATGGTGAAATTAGAGGATACTTCTAATTTGGTGGGTGTTTAGTGTTACCTGCACATACCTTATTTACACCATGGATTAAAACAAGAGGCCATTCACAAATAGGCACAGATTTCAAGTAGTGTTTGGCCATTTCAGTATTCCATTGTAACTTTAAAATATTTTAACACTACTGGCTCTAAATATTCTGTAGTAAGTATCTTGCAATTTTTAAACAATTAAAATTGGCAATGACCTTAAATATAATTACATGAGAATGCTAGAACTCACGTTTCTAGAGTCACAAATAATTGCATGTCCATGTGTTAGATATGACATTTAGTAGTGTAAAGCTGAGATGGTACTGTGCAGATTTCCCTTTAATGGACTAGACAAATTGAGTTTCAAAACCTTTCCGTTTCTGAAGTAGCACACAATTTCCAGCATCTGCAAAACCTCTTATGTTTAGTATCTGTCTTAGTTAAATAAAAATTTAAAATACATTTTATTTACTTCCCTAAAAGTTTTTGATAAATTTAATCCAATTGAAATTTCTGTACAATAAAATTCTGAAATTTTTAACTGCAGAGCAGTTTATTCCTATGACAGAGCTTCAGTTGCTGCCTGTCTTCAGAGTGGGGAAATAGTTCCCAAAATTAAGAATTTTTTTAAAGTACAGAAGCAAAGTGTTTTTTTTAAGTTGATTTGCAGCCATTAAACTAAAAGTTTTGTGACGTCCATGTCCTGATACAGATAAACTATATTTAATACTTTATACAAATATTTGGTAATTTCAGCCTCCTATTATCTTGATTGTTTTGTTGCCATCTCCCATTGCTTAAACACCTCATCCTATGGAGTTATCTGCCTTTCTTGAGACTCATCAGAAAGGTTATTTAATCTGATTTCACACCGTCTCAACACCCCTCCACCACCAAGGAAGCTTGCCTTACAGGATCTTCATATTATGAGCTCAACAAACTCTCTGCTATATTGGAGATTTTGCCCCATAACACAATTTATTGCTGGATTTGCTGTTCACTGTCCTTGAATTTGTTCCTTTAGTGAAAGCTTATATCGATCAGCAAAGGGACAGGTATATTTTGTGAAGTTCTGCAAGCTAGTAGTTGAAGAAATTATGACTTGATATGTGTGTGTGTGTTCAATACATTTAGAACATCTGTTATTGCCCTTTAAATTTTCTTTGCTATTTGAAGGATAAGATTGTTAAGAGTGGGGTAAAGTTGATTTCAGATTTACAAAATTAAAATTCTTTAAATGACCTAAAATTTACAGTGAGAATAATGAATTTATTAGTGATTACCATTATGTTGAAGGAAATTTGACAGCGATTTCTGGTGTTTCCACATGCACAATTAAAGATAGAAATCCCAGAGATGCTGTCAATAATTACCTGTCCCTGCCAGGTGCACCTTTTTTTTGTAGCCTTCTGCAGTAATTTGTGGTCTGACAAGAACACTGGGATTTTAATGAACTATTCTTGCAGTTTTCAACAAGACTTGGCAATAATAGTTTTTTTTCAGTGACGTTTAGCTTGAGTTCTTCATGGTGTGCTGAGCTGCAGCCATTCTGTCCTTGAAAATTAAGTTTGGATGTGTGCTTGCCGTTCTTTCACATAAATATTCTTTAAAATGTTTAGATGCTCTGCTTCTTTGATGATGAAATTCCTCTATGGCTGAACCCTGACGGCAATGAATGTCTGGGGAGGTCCAAGCCACCACACAGCGATCACTGTGTACGTTGCTTATTTTGTATTCAACATCGAACACTGTTGTTTCATATTTGAAAGCAAAAGACTGACCAATAAAAATCAGGAAATATTATTTTATATCCACTAAAGCTAAAACTTCTGAATCAGACTTCTGTATGTCGTAGATCTGTGGTCTGCAATGCTTTGTTTGAAAATGTTCTTCAGATCTAGGTTTGCTAATTTATACTTGGGTGCTGTGTAAAGTGAACGCTCGGTTTTGCAAGAAACAAAAAAAAATGTAACATTGCATGCTTTAAGTACAGATTTGTTTTATCTTGAGACTTGAAGAAGGTTCAGTTGTTCAAAGGGATAATCCTCTAATTGATTTCACTAGCATTTTGATTCCAACTTAACTGCAATTTAAGAGTCCAGAAGAAAATTTACGAATTTTTATAAAGTGTGTAGTTGAATGTTGCCTGGATAATGTCTTATTTTTTTCTCCTGTTCCAAAACTAAATTTGTACGTGTTTTGCATGCAGGAAAATTTGCCTTGCATATGAATTAGGCTTTCCCAATTGATTAAAGTGTTTCAGAGCAGGCATGTACTGATGTATGATGTACATATTGCAGCAAACTATTTTTGATTAGCTGAGAAATTGAAGAATTTACAGTATTTCAAGTTAACTGAGAACTACCAACCTAAAACTTTGAGAATTTGAATTGCTGCACCGAATTCTTTCAATGCATTCATATCTTGGCTTTTAATGTGGATGGAACCTACTATGAGATCCAATTATTTTAATAGCCGTTACATGACTGACAATTAACAGACTGTGTAGACAGGTTTTCCTTTTAAACCAGTAAAATTGAGAGTAGTTCAGAAAATATCAGAGCAGCAAGATGACAATGAATTTTGATTTCCTGGAGCCAATATTAGTGTCCTTATTAAAGCATGTGCATCTGCTTTTAATTTACTCCAAATAATTGGAAAATGCAATGAAGCTTTCCAATTAAGGCGCTGCTTTTATGCTGTTTAATAATACCCCCATAATATTATAGCTTATGAAGTGACAGGTGAGCTGTTCTATGAATAAAACATAAATGCAGCAATAAGGGACAGAAAGTGTAGACAGTTGTGGGCTTTTAAATGCAGGATGTGATTTGCATATATTAATCTGTTCTTTTCAGGCTTATCAGGCTTTCTTCAGTAGCTGAAGTAAAAATAGCCTTGACAGGCAATGGCATGCTTCATTTTTTTGAGGATTTATTACATGTATAATTCCAGATCTTTAATAAGAAGATATGACTGATTTTCATAGTACTACAGTATTGAAGGAATTCAGCTAATTGTTCCAGATGGTGCATTCTGATTATGCAAAATTACTTTTCATGCTGATTTTTTTTGTTTGGTTTTGTTATTTTGATAGAATTCAAATAAAATTAATTTTCCCATACTGTCTTTTATCTCTCCTACGGAGGTACATCATTTGTCGTAACCTCAATTAATTTTCACCCAAGTTCCTCCCCTCACTGGTTCATTAGATATCTGCAGTCTACAGTTTTTTTTCCTTTATACTGATCGGGTGTATTTGTTTATTCATTCTTTTTAATTTAAAAGCATTCAAAGCATATTACAATGTTCTGCTGTTTTTGAATTGTTTTAACCAGCTAGGAGATGTTAATGAACACAAGCAGTTGTTCATTAAGAAATAGATTATTGACTTTTATTTTTGGATATGCCTCACATACAACCCATTCTGTGAGGGATCTTAGTAACTTCAAGGCAGTTACTCTTTTTGTTTGAGACTTACTTGCTGCGCATTATTTCTCTGCCAAATGAATGGCCAGTCTACTATGTTCTCGTCAAGACTCAAAAAGTGCTCCCCAGCAGCTGCTTGAGAAAAGCATTGGCACAAGCAGCTGCTGGGGAGCACTTTTCAAGCACTTTTCTCCAATCAGAAGTAGTCATGTATGTGGTCTGAGTTTGAGCAGTGAGTATGTTGCAAGGTGAGGAAGATAAAACTGGAATCAATGATTCCAGTCCAAGATTCTGATGTGAGAAGAGTCCTCATTTCTGAGGAAGGATTATTTCGCAGGCTCTTTCACTGAATCAGAACTGCTCCACTGAATTTAAAAAGAAAATCCTGTACCTTTATTTTTGTATGTCAGAATGAATTATTTTTTGAATTTACTATAATATGTTTTGAATGATTTTTGTACGTATGTTGGCAAATAAAAACTGGACAACAAAATTGTGATGCTGTTGAAAAAGTTGATTATAACTTGATATTTGTCCTGTACTTTATAAGCCTGAGTAAGTTAGGCCCTTGTCTGTTTGGGGAAAATGAGAATTTTAATTGACAGTGAACACAAGTTCTACACTTTTGATAACTCAATCAGTTTCAGATTCACTTATATACCACGTGTACATCAAAACATACAATAAAGCAAAGGGTCGAGGTGGAGGGAGTACATTTGGATTGGAGGATTGTGACTAGTGGTGTCCCACAAGGATCGGTTCTGGGACCTCTACTTTTCGTGATTTTTATTAACGACCTGGATGTGGGGGTAGAAGGGTGGGTTGGCAAGTTTGCAGACGACACAAAGGTTGGTGGTGGTGTGCATAGTGCAGAGGATTGTCGAAGATTGCAGAGAGATATTGATAGGAAGCAGAAGTGGGCTGAGAAGTGGCAGATGGAGTTCAACCCGGAGAAGTGTGAGGTGTACACTTTGGAAGGACAAACTCCAAGGCAGAGTACAAAGTAAATGGTAGGTTACTTGGTAGTGTGGAGGAGCAGAGGGATCTGGGGGTACATGTCCACAGATCTCTGAAAGTTGCCTCACAGGTAGATAGGGTAGTTAAGAAAGCTTATGGGGTGTTAGCTTTCATAAGTCAAGGGATAGCGTTTAAGAGTCGTGAGGTAATGATGCAGCTCTATAAAACTCTGGTTAGGCCACACTTGAGTACTGTGTCCAGTTCTGGTCTCCTCACTATAGGAAGGATGTGGAGGCATTGGAAAGGGTACAGAGGAGATTTACCATGATGCTGCCTGGTTTAGAGAGTATGGATTATGATCAGAGATTAAGGGAGCCACGGCTTTACTCTTTGGAGAGGAGGAGGATGAGAGGAAACATGATAGAGGTATACAAGATATTAAGAGGAATAGATAGAGTGGATAGCCAGCGCCTCTTTCCCAGGGCAGCACTGCTCAATACAAGAAGACATGGCTTTAAGGTAAGGGGTGGGAAGTTCAAGGGGGATATTAGAGGAAGGTTTTTCACTCAGAGAGTGGTCGGTGCGTGGAATGCACTGCCTGAGTCAGTGGTGGAGGCAGATACACTAGTGAAGTTTAAGAGACTACTAGACAGGTATATGGAGGAATCTAAGGTGGGGGTTATATGGCAGGCAGGGTTTGAGGGTCGGCACAACAATGTGGGCCGAAGGGCCTGTACTGTGCTGTACTATTCTATGTTCTATATGTTATATAAAATACATTGTTTGCGTCAGTGACCAGCACAACCTAAGGCTGTGCTGCAGGCAGCCCGCAAGTGTCGCCAAACATTTAGGCACTGACATAACATGCCCACAATGTTCATCAGAACTACACAACAGAGCAAAACAAGCCCCTTTACTCCCTCCAACCCACCCACCCTCTCACAAATACAGATAGGCCTCTCACCCCAGGACAGGTCACCTCCAATCTTCCAGCCTCCTGTGGACTTGTAGACATCGGGCCTCCAACTTCCGGACGTGCCATTTCTGGTTGTTGACCTTTGGGCTTCCACCTTTGGTATTGACCTTTGGACCTGCAGTTTTAATTCCTCAGTCAGCTGACCACTTTTAACAGTATTGATTAAACAGAATCTGTACCATATTGTTTCACAAGGATTAAGTTATAACATTTAACTTCTAGATTTTTGTAAATAAATGTTGATACTTGGGAACAGAGTATGCAGAACTGTGATTTGTTGATAATGAAACTTGTCGGCCCTGAATGTAGATAGGATGTTGAATTTGTGCTTACTACAAGAGAGACCCAAATGAGAGAGTTCTGAGTGTTTCAGAGGCTTCTCAGCAAAAAATCCAGTGGACTCATTGGCGGCCCACCATTGACTATTGGCTACAACTTTGTTCACCATCTGTTATCCTCTCAGTTGGTGAATGTGAGATCAAAAGGCAGCCTGTATGAGGGGACATTATGAGTTATGCAAATTATGTGGGGTATGGATAGCGTAAATGCAGCAGGCTTTTTCCACTGAGGTTGGGTGGGACTACAACTCGTCATGGGTTGAAGGTAAAAGGTGAGTAGTTTAAGGGGAATATGAGGGGAAACTTCTTCACTTAAAGGTCATGAGAGTGTGAAACAAACTACCAACACAAGTGGTTACTGAGGGCTCAATTTCAACATTTAAGGGAAGTTTGGATAGGTACATGGATGGCGTGGGTGTGGAGGGCTATGGTCCGGGTGCAGATCAACAGGACTAGGCAGTTTAAATGGTTTGCCATGGACTAGATGGACTGAAGGGCCTGTTTTTGTGCTGTAATTTTCAATGACTCAAAGAAATCAGATTGATTGAAATCAAAGGCTGGGAAGTGGTCATCAGTTATAACAAGTGGATGGAGATTTGGCTTGAATATTACCCTGGTATACAATTGAAGGTAAAGTTCACCAGTGAGAAGACATCAGTCACTGCAGTGAATCTGCCTGTTGTGGCAAGTACCAAACCCACAGTGGAAGAGCATCAACTCACTCACTCATGGGTAATGCACCAGGTGCTGATGCATTTTGCTGGAACTGATAAAGCTGCCACACTTAAAATATATGCTTAAACTTTTCTTTCTCTCCTGGAAGAAGGGGACTGGACTCCCTGATACGCTGTATACCAGGAGCATGACCTTGTATCAGACCATGGACGACTTCCGTAACAACCATTTCCAGTGATCATAATGAAACTGTGCTTGGTCCTCTTCAGCAAGTTGCTCCATCCCAACAATCCTGATAGTCTAGAGGTTCCTTCATCCCTAATCTGTCACATGTAGCACATCATCATCATCATCAGGTGCCGTGCCCAGTTTGAGCTTTGACTGCCATGGCCGACACACTCCTGTTTCGGGTCAAGTGGATCAATTCATTGATATTCATTTCCAGTTCTCTGGCTGCTGTCTCCATCATCATTTGTCTTTGCCTTCCTCTTGCTTTCTTCCCTTCAATTTTTCCCATAATTACCGTGCATTCTAACTCCTCTTTCCTAATCACATGTCCAATGAAGTTACGTTGCCTTTTCATGATCTTATACATTATTTCTCTTTTTGTGTTTGCTCTGTTCATGACATCCTCGTTAGATATTCGTTTCGTCCATGATATTCTTTGCATCGTCCTCAAAAACCACATCTCTGCTGCTTCAATTCATTTCCTCATGTTACTAGATATTGTCCAACATTCTGAGCCATATAACATAACTGGAAAAATATAACATTTCAGTACTCTTAGGTGGGTTGTCCTGCCTAGTTTAGTATTAGTCAGTATACTCTTCATTCTCGTAAAGGTGTCTCTTGCCATCCCTAATCTTCTTTTGATGTCCATGTCGCACCTGCCATCTGATGTCACCCTGCTTCCTAAGTAGCAAAAGTTCTATACTTGTTTTATGTCTTCCCCATTTATTCTCAGCCTGCAGATAGGATTCTCCTTTTTGGATATCACCATGCATTGTCTTTTTGCAATTGGTAGATAGACCCATTTTTGCACTTTCTCCAACAACTATATCAATTAAGTTTTGTAGTTCTTCCTCCGTACTTGCAATTAACACTGTCATCCGCATATCTGAAATTATTGATGTTTTCACCGCCAGCTTTGATCCCCAAGATGTTTCTTATTTTTTGTAATATTGGTTCACTGTACACATTAAATAAATCAGGGGAGAAAACATACCCTTGTCTAACGCCCTCTCTTGATTTTCGTAAACTGACTCACTTCTCCATCTATTCTTACAGCAGTAGTTTGTTCCCAGTTACAGATTTCGCAAAATAATATTAGCACAAGTCCCTGAGTGACATGGCCTGAAGATTTGGTGGTGCGTGGGATGTTGTCCTGGACCCATGTTTCTACAAGAACAAACATACAGCAGTTCCTCTTCTTGCACTGGGTTAGCTTCATCCAAAGGCAATCCAGCTTGTCTTTCAGGGAGCGAATACTGGAGAGCAGCTCTGGTGGGAGAGCTGGCCTGCTCCTCTAGATGTGACACTTTCACATTGACTAGGCTCAGAAATTGCCAGAAGTCCATTATTTGAGGGGAGATGTTAGTACAGGAAGACAGGCTGAGGTAAAAGGAAGCAAATGGTCAACTCCTGTTCATCTGCAGCTTATACATCCAAGCTTATGCTTGGATGTATAACTGCAGAAGAGTGCACCAGCTACAACCTGATGGATTTTTAGTAAGCCATGCCTGTGTCCCTGGGGCACTACCCCACAGAAGTGAGGCCTAGATAACATCAGAATCAGATTTTTCATCACTGACATATGATGTGAAATGTTGGTTTGTGGCAGATACTGTGCAAGACAAGAAACAATTATAAGCACAAGATTCTGCAGATGCTAGCATCACACAGTCCAAGAGGAACTTGGCAAGTCAGAAAGCATATACGAAGAGGAATAAACAGTTGATGTTTTGGGCTGAGATCCTTCATCAGGATTTCAAAGGAAGGGGTAAGAAGCCAGAATAAGAAGGTAGTGGGTCAAGGGGAAGGAGTACAAGCTGGTAGGTGATGGGTGATACCAGGTGAGGGGGGAGTAATAAAAAATAATTAAAAATACTATAAAATATAAGTAGTGCAAAAAAGGAATAGCAAGATAGTGTTTATGGGTTGATAGGTCATTCAGAAATATGATAGGAGAGAGGAAGAAACTGTTCATAAAATGCTGAGCGTGGGTCTTCAGGCTCCTGTACCACCACCTCCATGGCAATAATGAGAAACGGGTATATTCGAGATATGTTCAGCAAATTTGGCCAAAACCTAATCATGTAATGATTTCCCATCCCCCCCCCCATCCAAGCAAAGCCATCTGTTTACATGCAGACCGAAATCGAGGCCAAAGTATTGCAATGCCTCGAGGTAACATCGATCAGCTACAAGAATTTTTCTGGCTTGGTCTCTATCCTTTGCACTTCATCACTTGGCTTTAAGGATCCACAAGTCGAAGTGCTGATTATCTGTGCAACTCAGCATATTTCAATCTGGTTAATTTTTATTATAGTTTTGAAATAATCAGAAGTGTTTTGCTTCTCTTTACTCGACAGCATAAGCAGAATGCTTAAAAAGATTATTTCCTGACAAAGTAGATAGTGACAGCTCAGTTTGGTGGAAAATATCATAATTACCTCATGTAACTTGAAAGCATGTAAATACCCATCAACTAGAGTAGAGAAGGTTAAAAAGTTGGCATAATGTTGTGGGCTGAAGGGCCTGTACTGTATTATAGTGTTCTGAGAACTACTCTGTATCTCAGTTGGCAAACAACAAAATTGTGATGCCTCCTCCCATTGTGAGCTCTGTCATTTTCATTAGGGGATGGCTCAATTCACTGTAGTAGAACATATTATTTTTGGGCCTTCATTCTGTCATTTTAAAATGAGTAGTCTTTTAGGTATAATTTTCATATTTTTTTAAAATTAATTGCATGACTTTCTCTTGGTGGTTGTAAAGTTAAATGAAGTGAGACTTGAACTTGGTTTGGACATTCCAGATGTCGGATTGGGTGGTGCAGTTTGTGTTGTGCCCGCCTACCTTGTACCCACCTGGAAAATATACCTCTTGATTTTTCAGATGCTTATGTTTTTTTTAAATTTCACCTATTGACTATTAGTTTATTTCCATTTGTAATGACACATGTGATGCTCATGTTGTGATTTGGCCATTCGACGTTGATAAACAATTGTTAGCCCTAACTCTGCTGATAATCAAATATAATGTTACAACAAAGAAACAAGCAGTTCAAAGTATATTTATTATTGAAGTATGTACAACTTTGAGATTCCTCTAATTGCAGACAGCCAGCAAACAAAGAAACGCAACAGAATCCACAAAAAACCCACGTAATCAAGACCATGAACATTCAATATGCAAAAAAGAACAAATCGCACAAACAATAAATAAAAATGTGAATCAATAAAACACAGAACATGAGGCCACAGAGTCCCTCAAAGTGATTCCACAGCCACAGTCAGTTCAGCACTGAGACAAGTGAAGCCTGTCCAGGAGCCCAATGGCTACAGCCTCATGAGCAATTCAAAATTAACAACATTTTATTTCTAGTGCTTTGCAGGTTCTTATCTTGTGGTATGATCCACAAAGGCCAAAATTCCCATTTACAAGTGCAGTGCCACTTAGATTGGTGCATTAGTTAGTCCGACCAAGAAGATTAAATATTGTGAATTGAATTGCAGGCTGGTGTTTTGCAATGGAAAATATTTAGTCTGGGCACATAACAAATTTATACAGGCAACTGTTATGTTACCAAAGATAAACCATGGAGCTAGGAAGATTCATCCCAAAAATACTGAATTAAAAGGTGCTTTTCTCTGAAACCTCTTGCAAAGGCCTCATTAGGGGCTTGTTGATCTAGTGCTTAATATGCAGATTAAATAGACCCATTAAATATAGTTTAAAGAGATTTATGTGCAGACATTTAATTTTTTTTGAAGATTTTTTTAATAGGCCCATTTACTTCAGCAGTATTAATGATTACTTAATCCATACTGAACTCGCAATGTGTGATGACTTTCTTATATGAATGGTGCAAGCGTGCTTAGGGGCATTCTTCCCTCCGTACCAGACCAGATATGGACTTCAATTAAATTAAGTGCAGTCTTAATTGTTTTCTCACATTAGCTTACCTTTTATTCGAAGGAATAGATATTGTACTGTAAATAATTTTAGTAAACATCAAAATGATGGACAATTAGAATTGCTCAAAGATCCATAATCTGGGAGTTGTCATCTACTGAATATGTTAAGTAACATGAACAATGAATCCTTTGTGTTAAAGATTTTCTTTAACTAAAATGAGCTTGTTGTTTTGCATATTTATGAACCTACACACACAGACACATACTCTCACACACTCACTCACATACTCACACACACACACACACACACACACACACACACACACACACTCATACACACACACACACACACACACTCATGGTTAGATTTTAACTTTAATTAGTGTTGTGAATAGTGGGGTGGAATATCACAAGGGAAAGCTGTATAGGACTTGGAATTATAGCTATTGGAACATTAAATATCATTTAAAAAGTGTGTGCAATTCTTTTCAGCAGTCTTGAATGGTCAATGTTGGGATAAAAATGTTTCCGCCTAACAATTTTTAAAACATTCAGTGCCAGACATGTAGATTTTTTTTCCCCTCTGAAAGGAAGGTTATGTAGTATGGAGCACACGCGTTTATTATCAATCAAATGAAAATTTGACGCATCAGTGTATTTGGCTATTTAATCAAATAACTGAGAAACCGGAGGAACTGAATCAAGATGTTAACATTGATCTTCAGAATTGTAGTTGAAGTAAATTGATGGTATCTGATGGCCCTGTGTACTTGAAATTTTGTGATGGCAATGAGCGCTTTTTTTGTTGGCAAATTGGAATAATTATTGTAAATCTCTCTTTCTAAGTAGCTCTGTATATGTAGTGAGATCACTCGGGACTGGTATGATGTTCTCCTGAGGGGTTGTTCCCTTAATGGAGAAAGCCTGTTTGTGACTTTGTTTAACATGAGGAGGCTGATGCATGGGCAGCCACCACTCAGTCCTTGACAGACCAGGGTCAACGTTCAGTGGCACGGAGTGCAAGAGGACTGGGGACCCTTCACTGCTGCAGCCTTCCTCCGCCTTCTCTGCCATTGTGACGTCCATCGTTTTCTGCCAGCTCCACTGTTGAGGTCTGGGTTGGATTGCTGTTTATCTGGAACCTCACCCTAGACCTTACTGCCATGGGTGACCCTACCAGGAGCCGACCTTCCAGCAGCATCACTCTGGGGATCTCAAGCACTCACAAGCCTTTACACTACGACAATGTGACGATCCTTTGGGAAGTCCGAATATCCATAAAACAAAATGCTGTGGTATTACCTATCTCTGAACATATTTAGTATTTCAGTCTGTAAATACTTAATGGTCATGTCAATTGAATGTTGAACTGAATTAGAAATCGTGATTTTCAATTCTATAAAATGATGTTGTTATTGCCACACACCAGCCATACACAAATATTTGCAGAACCTACTAAAACAGAGAAAATGACTGAATTTTATATTGACCAAATAAAATACACTAAATAACATGGTTATTTATGTGTATGAGAGTGTGTGTATATATGTGAGTATGTTTATGTGCGTCTGCCTGTAAGTATACGTTTTGGACTATGATAGCCATTTGTTTTATATCTAATATTTGTTAAGCCTTTCTTTGCAACTGTTCAAATTAGCCCTGTTATATTAAATCATCTAAGATCACACTCACTATACAACAATCTTTGCTGTGCTAAACTATTGTTTAAAATTACTGACTAATTTTAAGGTATGTGTTTTTAAGTAAGTCTGCTCACAGAGTCTAGGGCAAATTTTTAACATTGTTCTATCAGTATGTTTTTTAAAAAATACAGTGGGAGAAATGAAAACACAGTTCAGCGAGACTTATAGAAAGAAATTTGGGCTCTTGAGAATTGGAATACTGCTGCTCGATAATTGTGCCTCTTGTTAAAACCCTGTAATTAACAAAATCGCAGAGTTAGGCTTTGTCACTTCATTTCCTCTCATCAGAATGAGTATAATAATGAACAAAGTTCCCTTGTTTCATATGCTAAGCTCTTGCTCTTAAACCCATATGAGTTCATAGGCTTTTATAATTGCTAAATTGGTTTGTTAGAGCAAGATAATAGAGAATTTCTTCTCTTTATAATTGGACACTTCTTCCCTGTAGGCTAATGTATGCACATCTCTTGCATACTCAATAAGTTGCACATTTGAAAGCCATAACTAGCTAATAACTGCTAGAGTGTCATCAGAGAGTAATGGTATGCTGATTAGCATAATTAATGACAAATGGCATTGCAGAATTGGTGGATTGGTTTAGTGGATGATGAATGCATCAATGCTGAGGTTGGAACCTGCCAAGATGGCCTAGCTGGCTGTCAGCCCTTATGTTATTTCACTGGGCGATCTCATTAGTCACCATGTGAAGTGCCAGTTTTTATTCGTTGGTGTCTTGAACACTGAAAACTTAATAATGTGAATAAGTATGGCTTCCTAGCTTCTAGAATTAAATCTTAACACTTTTTTCTGCATCCACAGTTTTTAAACCACTTTATCTCTGAATTTACTGAAAATAATTGAGCACATGGTGTTCAGGGGAGCACAACAGTAAAGTTAGAATAAGAATATTTGTTGTTACTTTAAGTTCAATTAACAGACAACATATATATATATTACTAATTTTTTTTAAATGAAACTGCCTTTGAATATCTGTTAAAGTTAAGTGGGGCACTGTGGTAGTGTAGCAGTTAACATGTCGCTATTATGACTCAGGATGTCGGAGTTTAATTGTGGTGCGGTCTGTATGGAGTTTGTACGCCCTCCCCGTAACTGCGTGGGTTTCCTCCAGGTGCTCCAGTTTTCTCCCACAGTCAAAAGGTGTTGGTAGGTTGATGATCCCGTGATCAAGCTAGGGTTAAATAGGTTGTTGCTGGGCGGCACAGCTCGTTGAGCTAGATGGGCCTGTTTTGCACTGTATGTCTAAAAAAAAAAAATTCCTGTGTATTATATATAACTCTACGGTAAAATAGATTATTGTCTCACAATGGAATGTTCTTGGATTTTTTAAAAAAATGGGATGATAATTCACTGGCAAAATGGTATTATGGTTCAATCTGATCAGGACGCCTACAATGTTGACTCCTTTTAGATCGCATCCATCATAAGTCATACATTTGTATGGGGTCACATCTGTTGTCCGTACATTGATGGACTACTGCCATGACTGCTTTCTGGAACCCACATTTCATTTTTGGAATAAGCTTTAGATGAATATTCTTTTCCTGGTGACATCCAGGAGTAATTTGGGAACAAATCACTGTGAAGGTAATGTCCTTGGACCAGAAATTCGGTGTCCAATCTATTTAAGTAGCACAGGTGTGTGCTGGATGCACTTCAGTACGCCAGAGCAACAATCTTAAAGGGGTAGGCCTAGTGAAAGGTACTTAGAATGTGACATGTTCTGGGAACAGGAGCTTCCTGTAGACAGCTGTGGATAATTAATGGCAAGCTTTTAAATCTATTTATGCCTCCTGCAAGCTCTGATTTTAAATGTCAGTGGCCGTCATGTTTATTTAAAAGATGCTGTCCCCTGTGAATGATTTTGTATGTGTAGCAGCACAGTGGACGTCCCTGCTTTGTGATGTGGAGGAGACTAGCAAGGAGGTGGTACTGTTGGGACCACACAATAGCTTGAGGTTCTAGTGGAAGATTATTATGAAACACTAACTTTTTTATTCCCTGCAAATGCTGAGTGGCTGGGTTATTCCAATGTTATTTATTTTATATTTAAAAATCTCAGCAACCACAATATTATTTTTATAGGCTGGTGAAACTAAAGAAACTAGTGAAATGTGTTTAAAGCTTCATAAGACAATAAGACACAGGAGCAGAATTCGGCCATTTGCTCCTTGGAGTCTGCTGTGCCATTCCATCATGGCTGATTTATCATCCCTCTCAACCCCACTCTCCTGTCTTCTCCCAGTAACCTTTGATGACCTTACTAATCAAGAACCTAAACACAAAATAATCTGCAGATGCTGGGGTCAAAGCAACACTCACAACACGCTGGAGGAACTCAGCAGGTCGGGCAGCATCCGTGGAAAAGATCGGTTGACGTTTCTGACTCTCCTGACAAAGGGTTCTGGCCCGAAACGTTGACCGATCTTCGGATGCTGCCCGACCTGCTGAGTTAATCAAGAACCTATCAACTTCTGCTTTAAATATACCCAATGACTTGACCTCCACAGCTGTCTGTGGCAATGAATTCCACAGATTCTGGCTAAAGAAATTTTTCCACATGTCTGTTCTAAAAGGACATCCTTCTATTCTTCTCATATCTCAAGAGATACGGAGCAGATTACTGGTCCCATGGAGGTGAATTTCTTGTTCTGTGATGGAGAATAGGCTTTATGGCTCTAGAGTCGATTGAACAAATTCCTCTTGATGGCAAGGGGCTGGTTGATGTTCCCCTTTCTCTGCATCTAAGGTAGCTTTGGCCATATTAAAGATTGGAGACTACTTAAAATTAATTACAGGCTATATCATTTAATCTAAGTGTTTAAAAGGATCCCATGACAAAAATATGTTTTGGTTAACAGATATTTAAACAGCATCAATTTTTTTTTGCAGAAGTGAGTTACAAATTTCTACTTGCATCGTGTAGATGTGTCCCAGCTTCACACCTGATTGAGCTTGGTCTTATTTCTAGACTTTGCTTCCTAATTGAGTACTCCTCCATTTGCTGTAGAAGTTCTCTTTAATATTTTGTCAACTGCAATCAAATAAAGAGAATAAGGAGTTTCACCTTGTGCAGCTCTTTACTGAAGTAGCCTTTTTTGAAGAAATTTAGTACAGAGACAAGAGAATTATGTAGATTGGGGGAAGGGGGCTTTGAGCACCTTCACTTCATCTGCAACAGGCATGATTTCCCGATGGCCAACTATTTTAATTCCAATCCGCATTCATATTTCAACGTGCCAGACCATGGTCTCCTCCACAGTCACAATGAGGCTACCCTCAAGTTGGAGGAGCAACATCTCATATTTCATCCAACCTGAAGGCATGAACATCAATTTCTGTAACTTCTGGTAATTACTTCCCTCTCCCCCTTCTCTCCTTTTCCATTTGTTATTCTGGCCCCCTTTCTATCGCCTCTGTTCCCCTCATCTGCCTATCACCTCCCTCCGGTGCCACTCCTCTTTCCTTTTCTCCCGTGGTCCACTCTTCTCTCCTATCAGATTCCTTCTTCAATCCTTTAATGTTTGCAGCTGTCACCTCCCAGCTTCTCACTACATCCCTCCTCCTCCTCCTCCTTACTCGGGGCTTCTTCCCCCTTCCTTTCCAGTCCTTATGAAGGGTCTCAGCCGGAAACATCGAATGTTTATTCCTCACCATAGATGCTGCCTGACCTGGTCAGTTTCTCCAGCATTTTGTGTGTGTTACTTTTTTTGGAATTGTGGAGCAGATGGAGACCAATAAATGAATCCATTCCGTTGGCATTAGCCTAAAGCAGATGTTCCCAAATTTTTATATGCAATGGATCAATACCATTGAGCAAGGGGTCCAGGTTGGGAACCCCTAGCCTAAAGTGAGCTGCTAATCCCTTTCACCCTCCTCTAGCTCTGTGGATTTGGGGATCACACCACATCAAGTAGGACTTAAATCTGATAGGGATTTCTGCCTGTCACCTCCCACACTCTTGAGGACCTACCAGTCTTTGATGTTTGTTTTTATTCTCTCACTGTTAACTGACTCTTCTGTCAACTGCATTTAGGTTACGTGCTCTCGTTACTGACACCTCTGCAAGGGGGAATGTGCCCTTCCCATTTTTCCTTCCCTTGGTTCCCATAATTTCCTGTACATTTTTATTATACAAAAGGCCACAAAAAGTTAATATGTAAAAGAAATGGTTAGAGGATAGAAAAATCATAAGACCATAAAATATAGGATTAGGACCTGTCTTGCTAAATCTTGCCTATTGTTATTCTGGCAGTGGATGTGGAAAACTGCTTAATTTTAAATGGAAATGTTTTTAAATGAGTTACTTCTTACTCCTTTGGATTGTGGCATGGACATAGATTAGCTACAAGTTTCTAGGTTGATTTCCTCTGGTAGCTTTAACACTTCACAGTACAGTTTGTGGATTTTGTAACAAAATGATAATTTAAATGTATTTTTAAAAAACCCTTCAGTGCATGGTTAGAGACCAGAAGATGTGCTATATTCAGTGTGCTTCAGGTTATGATATCACAATTTTAAGAATAACAACTTTTCAATACAGTGATAATTAAAATTTTCCTTCCCGGCTTGGTTCTGCACATGCTAGATTTGTAATATATCGTGTTGAATTATGTTCAAAACTTGAGCTTTTCTTTTTTTCTCCACTCTCTTCTGAATTGCTGATTTTCAGCTAACATGTGAGCACATAAACAGAGAGCATTACGGCAAGTGATAGGCAGGTAATTATTAACAATGAACTTGCTGTGTGGGAAGTTAAAAATCAAGCCCGGGTCTTGTGAAGGCTCTATAGTAATTAACTATTTTTGCTTTAGACTTGTGGATGCTGTGGGTATGGGGTGTTGTTATACTACATGTAGGCTATTTAAAACGGATGCTGGGCATCAATTGAGTTAGAAGCAAAGGGATAGGAGTGCCAAACAATTACTTAAAACAGAATGGCACGAATTCAAAAAAATATAATTATACTCTTAGTTTTAACTGCACTTAGTGGCTACTTTACTCGATACATATGTACACCTGGTTGTTAATACAAATATATAATCAGCCAATCATATGGCAGCAACTCAATGCATAAAAGCTTGCAAACATGGTCAAGAGGTTCAGTTGTTCAGATCAAACAGCAGAATGGAGGAAGAAATGTGATCTAAGTGACTTTGACTATAGAATAATTGTTGGTGCCAGATGGGGTGGTTTGAGTATCTCAGAAACTGCTGATCTTCTGGGATTTTCATACAAAACAGTCTTTAGAATTTACTGTGAGTGGTGCTATAAACAGAAAAACCATCAGTGAGTGGCAGTTCTCTCGGCAAAAATCGCTTCTTAATGAAAGAAGTCAGTGGAGAATAACCAGTTCAAGCTGGCAGAAAAGAAACTCTAACTCAGATTCCAAGCATTACAACAGTGGTGTGCAGAAGAACATCTCTGAATGCACAACATATCGAACCTTGAAGTGGATGGGCTACAGCAGCAGAAGACCGCGAACATACACTCAGTGGCCACTTTATTAGGTACCCCCTGCACCTAATTAAGTGGCACTGAGTGTATGCAGAATATAAAAATTGTTGCTTACACTTTACACAGGTTATTCAAGGAAGGATAAGGAGCAAAATTTCAAGGACAGCTTTGTGTGCTTCACATCGATAGTGTGAGGAGTGGGTGGTCGCATGTGGTTGATAGGGAGCAGGCGCAGTAAAATTTTGATGGAGGTAAGACCATAGAGTATGAAACATAGGAGCAGAATTAGACCATTTGGCCCATCGAGTCTGCTGTACCATTCCATCTTGTCTGATTTATTATCCCTCTCAACTCCATTCTCCTGGCTTCTCCAAGTATCCTTTCATACCCTGACTAATTGAGAACCTATCAAACTCCACTTCAAATATACCCAGTGATTTGGTCTCCATAGCTGCTGTGGGAATGAATTCCACATCTCCACCACCCTATGGCTAAAGAAATTTCTCCTCATCTCTATTTTAGCTGGACCTGATGCGGATTCTATCCTGATGCGGTGCCCACTTGTCCCCCCCCCCATAGGAAACATCCTCTCCACATCCACTCTATCTAAGCCTTTCAATATTCGTGTGGTAAACATAGTTGATAGAAATCCTAATAATGAAAACCCTGTGCTGATGGCTGAAGCACAAAATGCACAGCTGACGAGGGTGTATATTTCAACAACTTTAGGAGTTTGTGAGCTAAGTTATGTCCAGACTAAAATTTGAGAGCCATGGTTTGTGGTAGTGGAATAATGTTACAATGATTTCAGTTTTTCCTTCCAAACCATTTCAATTAACCTATTGAAATGGTCTGGAGCAGAAAACTCAAATCCTATTGGAGAATGAACTGTCTTAATCAGGTGATCATTACTAAACTGAAGGCAGGAAAACTTCTTTGAAATTTTAGTTTTCAAAAGGATTTGGCGAAACTTAATTGGCATTTTGTATCGAAAGAACAGAGGGCTGGGTAGCTCTGTTGTTAAAAATGAAAGAGGTGACATGGAGTTGGAACATGTAGGGTCCTTGTGAGTAAAGTTAAGAAACACTGTGGGAGTTATATATGAGCCCCCAAACAGTGGCCAGGATGTGGGATATAATATTTCAATGAGAAATAGAAAAGGCTTGTAGTAAGGGAAATGTCATGATCATCATAGGAGATTTCAAACTGCAGGTAGATTGGGAAAATAAGATCTGACTTCAGTGGTTGAGAAGATAATTAAATCCATTATTAAGGATGAGGTTTCAGGATACTTGGAGTCACATGATAAAGTAGACCAAATACATCATAGTTTCCTTAAGGGGAAATCTTGCCTAACAAAGCTTTTGGAATTCTTTAAAGAAATATCAGGATAGACAAAGGAGAGTCAGTGAATACTGTTTACTTGGATTTTCAGAAGACCTTCGATAAGGTGCCACCCTTGAGGCTGCTTAACAAGATAACAGCCCATGTTTCGCAAACTTACTGGAGTTCTTTGAGGATATAACGAGTGCAGTGGATAGACGGGAACAGATGGATGTTATTTACTTGGATTTCCAGAAGGCATTCGATAAGGTGCTGCGAAAAGACTAAGATAAGTTAAGGATGCACGGAGTTGAGGGTGATGTATTAGCATGGATAGAGGATTGGTTAACTAATAGAAAGCAGGGAGTTGGGATACATGGATGTTACTTCTGGCTGGCAATCAGTGGTGACCGGTTTGCCGCAGGGGTCGGTGCTGGGTCCGCAACTGTTCACAATATACATTAATGATCTGGAAGAGGGGACTGAGTGTAGTGTATCTAAGTTTGCTGATGATACTAAATTGAGTGGAAAAGCAAATTGTGCAGAAGATACAGAGAGTCTGCAGAGATATATAGATGGGTTAAGTAAATGGGCAAGGGTTTGGCAGATGGAATACAATGTTGGTAAATGCGAGGTCATCCACTTTGGAAGGAAAAATGGAAGAGCAGATTATTATTTAAATGGTAAAAAATTGCAGTATGCTGCTGTGCAGAGGGACTTGGGAGTGCTTATGCATGAATCACTAAAAGTTGGCTTGCAGGTGCAGCAGGCTATCAAGAAGGCAAATAGAATGTTGGCCTTCATTGTTAGGGGGATTGAATTTAAGAGCAGGGAGGTTATGCTGCAACTGTACAGGGTACTGGTGAGGTTCCACCTGGAGTACTACATGCAGTTCAGGTCTCCTTACTTGAGGAAGGATATACTGGATTTGGAGGTGGTGCAGAGGAGGTTTGCCAGGTTGATTCCAGATATGAGGGGGTTAGACTATGAGGAAGGATTGAGTTGCCTGAGATTGTACTGGCTGGAATTCAGAATTGAGAGGAGATCTTATAGAAACATATAAGATTATGAAAGGGATAGATAAGATGGAGGCAGGAAAGTTGTTTCCACTGATAGGTGAGATGAGAGCTAGGGGACATAGCTTTGAGATTTGGGGGAGTAGATTTAGGATGAAGATGAGGAGGAACTGCTTTTCCCAGAGAGTGGTGAACCTGTGGAATTCTCTGCCCAATGAAGCGGTGGAGGCTACCTCAGTAAATATACTTAAGACAAGATTGGACAGATTTTTACGTAGTAGGGGAACTAAGGGTTATGGGGAAAAGGTAGGTAAGTGGAGAGGAGTCCATGGTCAGATCAGCCATGATCTTACTGATTGGCAGAGCATACTCGATGGGCCAGATGGCCTGTTCGTGCTCCTATTTCTTATGTTCTTATGGTATTACAGGAAAGCCACCTGCGTGGATTGAAAATTGGCTGATGGCAGGAGGCAAAGTGTCATTATAAACAGGGCCTATTCTGACTGGCTGCCGGGTAAAGTGGTGTTCCACAGGGGTTGGAACTTGGGACCGCAGCTTTTCGTGTTAACTGTCAACAATTTGGATGATGGAATTGATGGCTTTGTGGTCAAGTGTGCAGATAGGTGGAGGGACAAGTAGTGCCGAGGAAGGATGGAGTCTGCAGAAGGACTTGGATAGAGTGGGAGAATAGGCAAAGAAGTGGCAATGGAGTATAGTGCAGAGAAGTGTATGGTCAAGCACTTTGGCAGAAGGAATAAGGGCATAGAATATTTTTTAAATGGGAAGAAAATTCACATCAGAGGTGCAAAGGGACTTGGGAGTCCTTGTGCAGTATTCATTAAAGGTTAACTTGCAGGTTGAGGCATTGGTGAGGAAGGCAAATGCAATGTTAGCATTCATTTTGATAGAATATCAAAGACATGATGCTAAACTTTATACAGCATTAGTCAGACCACACTTGGAGTATTGTGAGCAGTTTTCAGCCCTTTATGTAAGAAACGATGTGCTGGCATTGGAGAAAGTCTAGTGGAGGTTCATGTGAGTGATGGTGGGAATGAAAGGGTTAATGTACAGGGAGCATTTCATAGCACTGGGCCTGGACTTGCTGGAATTTAGAAGAATGAGGGAAATCTCATTGAAACCTATTGAATATTGAAAGGCCTAGACAGAGTGGATGCGGAGAAAAATAGGTCCTGTAGTGGGTGAGTCTGAGACCAAGGAGCACAGCCTCAAAATAGGGGGATGTCCATTTAGAGCAGGGACGTGAAGAAATTTCTTTAGTCAGAGGATGGTGAATCTGTGGAATTCATTGCCATAGATGGCTGTTGATGCCCTGTCATTAAATATATTTAAAGCAGAATTTGCTAGGTTCTTGGTTAGTCAGGATGTAAAAGGTTATGGCGAGAAAGCAGGAGAGTGGGGTTGAGAGGGATCTGGGATTAGCCATGATGTAATGGCGGAGCAGACTCAATGGGCTGAGTGGCCTAATTCTGCTCCTGTGTCTATGGTTTTATTTTAACAAGAATATTCCTAAGTCTACATTTGAATTGATCATTAGGACAGTATTTTTCATTGAATCTGATAGTGGTTTAAATAGAGCTAATTATTTAATAATAGAAACCAAGAGTTTTGAATTGTTGACTGTAAATTTAAGAAAATGCAAACCCCTACCCCATGAGTTCCTTTTGTGTGTGATTTTTGAAATGCACTCAGTGGCCAATTTATTAGGTACACCTGTACACCTGCTTGTTAATGCAAATATCTAATCAGCCAGTCACATAGCAGCAACCCAATGCATAAAAAGCATGCAGACATGGTCAAAATCAGAATGGGGAAGAAATATGATCTAAGTAACTAACGATGGAATGATTGTTGGTGCCAGGTGGGGTAGTTGGAGTTTTTCTGAAACTGCTGGTCACCTGGGATTTTCATGTACAAAACGATCTCTAGAGAATGGTGTGGAAAAACGAAAAATGTCTAATGAGCGGCACTTGTGTGGTTGAAAATGCCCACCACGATTTTTCATGGTTGAAAAATCTGCAGCTTTCAATGGTCCTCGACTAATTCTTTGACTTGGAGAGAACATTGTTGGAAAAACATTATAAGATACTTCAAGACCCCATATCAGGAAAAATATAAAGATACAAATGTGATGTGTTGGAGAAGGTGCGGCTCCAGAGAGGCAAATCATTTTCATATTTTTTGGGATTGCCCTAAATTAAGTCTATTTTGGGAAGGTATTCATAGAACATTAGTTAAGGTACTTAGGTCCCAGATACCTCTGAACTTTGAGATGCTCTATTTGGGGCATGTATTGTTTCTTGAACAGAAGGAAGATATAAAGTTGCTGCAGGCCCTTTTAGCAGCAAGTAAGAAATCAATCACTAGAAAATGGCTAAATCCAATACCACCTACATTAGAAGATTGGTACGAAATTATCTTGGAAATATTTAAAATGGAAAAGTTGACTTACTCCCTGAGAACTCAAAAAGAAAAATTTTATCAAATCTGCAATAAATGGATTGAATATATAACCCCAATGCAAGCAGACTTTAGATGACTCTCCTAATGATTTATACTGCTCTTCTCATCAACACAGTAATATTGCTAACGTAAGCACCCCTAGTCTAAATGTTTTTTTTTGTTTTCTTTTGGAAAATAGAGAATTAACACAAGTAAAGGGAAAGATTTGGGAAAGGGATAAAAAAATGAAAAAATTAAGTAAATAAGTACATAGGGATTGGATAATTATGTCTGCGGGCAGAAGCAAGCATGAACAAATTAGGATATAAACACCTACAATGGTTGATACATAGGCTTATATACAACATTTTGGACCAGTGGAAATGGTTCAGAAGGGTTATATGGAAACTATTATTACCATTTTTCTTAACAACTAATTCCATTACTTAGCCTAATAGGTTAGATTTACCACAGTACATAATTATCTATTTAAATGTTTATTTTCCTTTTATATCATCTCAATGTGTACTTAAGAATGTATAAATAATTGTAGTTTTATACATGTAAAAAAATGGAAAAGGTTATATGTGTGAAAAAAGTACATGATATTTATGAATTCCTTATCCAAATAAAAATGAAATTAAAATAAAAGAAAATGCCCTGTTAATGAGAGAGGTCAGAGGAGAATGGCCAGACTGGTTGAAGTTGACAGGAAGGTGACAGTTACTCAGACAACCACACGTTACAACAGTGGTGTTGCAAAAGAGCATCTCCGAGCACACAGCACGTTGAATCTTAAAATACATGGGCTACAGCAGCAGCCGACCATATTGAGTTCCACTCCTGTTCCTAATAAAGTGGCCTCTGAATGTATGTTCACTTATGTTACTTTTATGAATACTTCTGTATATATTTAACCCAACCAATGATCTTGCTGCTTCAGCTGAGAATCAACTCTGGGTCCTCTGACCATTGCAATTTAGATGTGCAGTTGATAGTCCAGCATTTTATTGAATTAAGTTTCAAGCCCGTGGGTGTATATAATATGTAGTTTTGTTGCTCTGATGCAAGGCTTTTCTTCAAGAATATGAATGTTTAAGAAATATACAGGGGTCCCCAGGTAATGGATGACCTTATAGATGCCCTAACTTCCTGCACATTCTCCCCTACAATTTAAAAAAAAATCAAATTATTAATAATGTTTCATGTTATTCATTAGTGACTTGCCTCTGTATTTATTCCATTAATCATGGGTAGTATTAGGGTGAATGTGCAATGAACGAAAGAATAATACCAGGTCTATGTACAGGAAAATGATGTGAATAACTTTAGAAAACAGGCATTTCTGACTTCAGAGAAATAATCTTATGGGCAGTTCCTAGAAACCCTAATGCAAAGCAGGTGTTGTCTGTATGTATTCTTACATCAGAAAAGCAAAATGCAGCGGTTGCTTAGCCATCTCTGCACTGATCAATGTATTGGTGAAGGGGTAAATAGATGTTGTGATGGATACAGGTTTCTGTAGTACCTTCACAATAAGGGAGATCCGATTTATTGCCTAAAGCTTCTGTTTCGGTGAAAGCTGGTAATTAAAATCACTGACACAAGGGATTCTGCAGATGCTGGAATTCCAGAGCAACTCGCACAAAATGCTGGAGGAACTCGGGTTAGATGTCTTGGCCAAGAGGCTTCATCAAGCCTAGAAAGGAAGGGGGAAGATGCCAGAATGAGGTTGGGGGAGGGGATGGAGGACAAACTAGAAGGTGAAAGGTGATGTTAGGTGGATTGGGGAGAAGGGATGAAGTAAACTGGGCGATGATAGGTATTAAAGGACAAGGGCTGAAGATGAAGGAATCTGATAGGAGAGGAGAGTAAACCATGAGAGAATATGGAAGGAGGAGGGGCACCAGGGGAGGTCATAGGCAGGTGAGGAGAAGAGGTAAGAGGCCAGAGTGGGGAATTGAAGAAGAGGACAGAGGAGTGGGAAAAAAAACTACTGGACGTTGAGGAAATTGATGTTCATTCCATCAGGTTGATGACTACCTAGACAGAATATGAGGTGTTCTTATTCCAATCACTGTTACTGTGATTGCGGGGGCTGCAAATGTGGGCACCTCACCAGGGCAAATAGAGGGACAGAAAAGCAGAAGCAAGGATGTATTGATGAGAGACTGGAAATAATCTGTTAGTATACAGGAAAGTATGAAAACTTAATCCATTTTCACTAGACCAATGGAATAGAATGGAAGAATATAACAGAACTTTTAAAGCTGATGAAACATTTTGAAAATATTCTTCTCACAGGTGAATTAGCAACAAGGAGCAAAATACATTTGCACTGGGATAATTGGAAGAAATCTGAAATGCTTTATCACCAGACGATAATATGTTTTTTAATTGAGAATTTATTGGCTAAACATTTGGAAAAAGAAGAAAATAAATCAAAGCAAAGGCAGAAAGTTAGCACAGCTAACTGGAGATACATTTTGTGGAGCAAACCTCCAGAGAGGGAGACGGGACAGGGTCAGGTGGGGGATCCTGTCTGACATGGAAGAGTCAGCTGAACAGCGGTTCAGCATCTGCCCTCAGCCTAGTAGCCTTAATGTTTTTAATCTGGTTCAGCACATAATTCGGTTGAGCCTTGTTCCTCACTCTCAGACTACTGAACAAAATGGCCAATTTCTGGGTTGTTATTTCCTTCATAGAATTATTCCTTGCAAGAATATTTGTATAAATATGATAGATAGTGAAAGAAAACAAGGGTGAGCATGAACAACAGTGACTCTGGTATTTTTTAGTGTATCATTTGGTGAACAAATTAGCATAAATTGCTGGCAAAATTTAGATTATACGTTTTTTTTGTAATGAGTACAATCAGTGAGGTAATAATAACATGCAATATTTTGATAAAATATAGATTGTGTTCTATATGTTAACATGGTCAGTTGGCTGATATTCTGATATTAAATAACTAATTACACTCATTGACCACTTTATTAGGTCCAGGAGCAGAACTTGTTGTGGTCTTTGCTGTTGTAGTCTAAGGTTCAACATGTGCGGTTGGAGATGCTCTTCTGCACACCACCGTTGTAATGTGTGGTTATTTGAGTTACTGTCACCTTCATGCCAACTTGAACCAGTCTGACCATTCTCCTTTGACCTCTCTCACTAACAAGGCATTTTGCCTACAGAACTGCTGCTCACTGGATTTTTTTTTCCCTTTTGCACCATTCTCTGTAAATTCTAGAGACTGTTGTGTGTGAAAATCCCAGGAGATCAGTTTCTGAGGTACTCAAGCCACTCCGTCTGGCACCAACAATCATTCCACGTCAATGTTAGATAGATGGCATTTCCTTTCCCATTTTGATGTTTGGTCTGAACAACCAATGAACCTCTTGACCATGTCTGCATGCTTTTATGCATGGAGTTGCTGCCACATGATTGGCAGATTAGATATTTACATTAACGAGGTGTATAGGCGTATCTAATAAAATGGCCACTGAGTGTAGATGGATAGCTGGTAAGTGTATGTACTATTCGACTGATCCTGACAAACAAAATGTAATTTCTAATTATTTAAGTCATGTCACTGCTGAAGTTAAATAGAATTTTATCTTTTTATTATAAATCCTACAATAAGTACATTTGAGAGAAAGAATCGCTATTACGACTTTATTTTTGTTTAAATGCATCATTAAAACCTCTACTATTCCTAGTAAAAGGATTTTGCAGTAAAAAAACAGGATATGTCTTTTGCTCATACTATTATTAATATATAATTTAGGCTTCTTTTTCTGTGTTAATTATTGCCAGTCTCTTAAAATTAACTTTAAAATATTTATTCCTCCAGATTTTATTTATTGGTTGTGATTTTACTTTGATCTTAAAAATTTAACATGTATTTCCTGTCTCTATTATGACTCTTAATCTTGTTTGTCTTTCTCTCTCTGTGATGATCTTGTTGTCAGTCAGCTGAAGCTGGCATTGTCTTAACTGTTGTAGCTTCATCTTCCTTCTGGTATTGTGGTATTGCAGTAAGGAATTTTCAGTCTGACTGGGCAAGGCAATGCACATTTGTTTGTCCTGATCAAGTGTCCAGATCTTAGGAGTGCTTCACCAAATGGTTTTCTAATTGCAAAAGAAACTAGTACAAATCTTTGCAGAAAGGTCTTTAGGCAGGTAATGAGAAGTATGATCACCTGAGTATGATGTTCTTCGAAAAGGTTGTCTATTGGTGGGTCTTCAGGTGGCTTCAGAGGCCAACCCAGGATCCACGTACTCTGGTAGGATGGATTCCCTTAATGGCGTATGCTTGTGCGTGACTTTGTTTACCGTGGGGAGAATGGTGCATAGGTAGCAACCGCAAGGTCCTTGACAGATCGGGGTCAGGGTCCCAGTGGCATGGAGTTCAAGATGACTGGGGTCCCTTCACTGCTGCAGCCTTCCTCCACCTTCACTGCCAGTGATATGTGATCATCTTCCGCCAGCTCCGCCATTGAGGTTTTGGTATGTAATGAGTACTACTGTTGCAAAAGAGGGTCCAATTCTGATATTGTAACGAAACAGTAGGAGTTGACAAGACGTATTACTTACTTACTTGCTCATCACCCCTATTGGGGCGTAGGTTGCCGATAGCAGCTCGCCAGAATCCTCTGTCCTGGGCCAGCCTTTCAAGTTGTCCCGAGGTGTAGCCCATCTTGTTAGATACTATCTCTCCCAGGGATGAGGTCTTTGGAGCCTCTGTTGGCATTTCTGTAATTCTGAGTTTTTACGAGATGGAGTTGCTAGCCCATGTCCAATGCTCCTCCTTTTGCAGCCAGGCATGGGACTGTCTATGGGAGAGCTAAGGCATGTAATTGGTCAAACTTTTTGGGAGTGATTGGACCAGGCCTCTGTATTGAAAACTATGGAATTAGTTTGGCTGCAATCTGCCCAAGTCTGAGTAATTGTTTGTACCATTGTCTCTCATAGTATACTCCAGTACACTTCTCCCGCAGTGTATTTAAAACCACAAATCCATAAATGACTGCATTTTAACAGTAGCAAGATTATGCTCACTCTCGTCTGAAATTATTGAACCTGAATGCTATGACTGTGACTCCGTAATCAGAAGCTGGCAAGACCAACCTATTTGCCATCCAGCAACTGCAGATTTCAATAACCAAAATTAATTATTAAATTCTAAGGATTTGCAGTTAGCGACACATAAATAATTTTCAGAAAGACAGGTATTTAAGCAAGTCATGCCAAGATTTAATTTATGTAGACCTTTCTTAATACTCATTTCATTCACAAGGGCTGCACTTACCTTTTCAACTTTCAAATGCAAGGCTGAAGAGCAAGATAATTATTTTTTTCCTTTTGTGCTTCATGAATTGATTACATGGTATTGTGCCGGTTAGTTGTGCATTATCATCCCTGTACAAAGGATACATGTCCACGGCACCATATTATTATCATAAGGAGTAGAAGAGTCATTAAACTAATCTGAAAATAGAAGCTTCCTATCATCAGTTCTCGTGTGATGGGTCACAAGTTTCAGCAACACCAAAATTTTTCCTGACAGGATAGGGGGCAATTTTTATTCCCTCTCATTAGACAATTTGACTAATGACTGTCTTTGACTGTGGAGCTATTCAGGGACTACGGACTTCCGCGAGGCACTTGGAACGGCGTGTAGAGGCAGCCTCAGTTGGAATGGCACAGATGGCAAGCCCAAACGACAAAATAAACTACAATATGTCTTGGAGCTGCTGTCAGGCCAGAGCTTATTTGTCATGTCATGGCAATCTATTGATTTAGGGAGCAGCAGTTCTCTTAGGTTTGGAAAACTTCTCCACACAACATTGTGCTTCTGGCCCAATGGATAGCAGTCAGGGGATTAAAAAAAAATCTAAGCTGGTTCTTTGATATAGTTTTAACTAATTAGCCCTTGTACTTTCATGGGATTTGATTCTTATATGCAAAGTGGCAGGATGCAGTGCATAAACTAATTTCAATTTAGGACTCCTGGAGCTGTTAGGCAAGCTGGGCTGCTGATGCTAAATAAATGGTCTGTTAGCATGTTTCTGTGTTTAGAAAGCCCCAATCAATAAAGTCAATAGTTTTCCATATTATTTAAGTGATGTCTTTTTTTAAAATATTAAAAAAAAGTTAATTAAGTTTGTACTATTTGGGCCACCGTAGCATAGTGGTTAGCATGACGCTATTACAGCTTGGGGGGGATCAGAGTTTGGAGTTCAATTCCGGCATTCTCTGTAAGGAGCTTGTACGTTCTCCAATTTAACTGACATACATAAAAGTTGCCTGTGAACGCAGCCGGCCAGGCAGCATTGCTAGGAAGAGGTACAGTCGACGTCTCGGGCTGAGACCCTTTGTCAGGACTAACTGAAGGAAGAGCTAGTAAGAGATTTGAAAGTGGGAGGGGGAGGGGGAGATCTGAAATGATAGGAGAAGACAGGAGGGGGAGGGATGGAGCCAAGAGCTAGGCAGGTGATTGGCAAAAGGGATACGAGAGGATCATGGGACAGGAGGCCCAGGGAGAAGGAAAGTGGGGGGCAAGCCCAGAGGATGAAGGGGTATAGTGAGAAGGACAGAGGGAGAAAAATTGACTTCTCTAACTTCCGTTAATGCCCCACCTCCCCTTCGTACCTCACCCATTATTTATTTATTTATTTATTATTATTAATTTTTTCTCTCTCCTTTTTCTCCCTCTGTCCCTCTCACTATACCCCTTGCCCATCCTCTGGGCTTCCCCCCTCCCCCTTTCTTTCTCCCTAGGCCTCCTGTCCCTGAGCCTCTCATATCCCTTTTGCCAATCAACTTTCCAACTCTCAGCTCCATCCCTCCCCCTCCTGTCTTCTCCTATCATTTCGGATTTCCCCCTCCCCCTCCCACTTTCAAATCTCTTACTAGCTCTTCTTTCAGTTAGTCCTGACGAAGGGTCTTGGCCCAAAACATCGACTGTACCTCTTCCTATAGATGCTGCCTGGCCTGCTGCGTTCACCAGCATTTTTTATGTGTGTTGCCTGAAATTCCAGCATCTGCAGATTTCCTCATGTTTCTGATTTAACTGTGTGGGTTTTCTCTGGATGCTCCAGTTTCCTCCCACAATTAAAGCTGTACTGGTTAATAGGTTAACTGGTCATTGTAAGTTGACCTGTGATTACACTAGGGTTAAATAGATGGGCTGCTTGGTGGTGCAGCTTATTGGACCAGAATGACCTGTTCTGCGCTGTATCTCTAAATAAATAATTAAAATTCATGTCAAAGGCATTTGATAAGCATGTAAGTGTTGATTCCAATTCGTTTATTTATCACGTGTGCATTGAAACATACAGTGAAATGTGTCTTTGCATTAACAACCAACACAACCTAACAGTGTGCTGGGGTGCAGCCTGCAAGTGTTGCCACACATTCCCACACCAACACAGCATGTCCATAATATTCATCAGAGCAACACAGAACCACTCAACAGCAGCAAACAAGTCCCAAATGTTGTGATATTAATCTAAATTTGCAAAAAAGAATTTGGGTGTGAAGAACCCCTTAGCATTCAGTTTGAATTTTTGCCCACAAATATTATTTCAATAAATGTTCTTTTATTTTTGTTCTGATTTGCCGTTCACTTAGACTTTTGTTGCACTAGGTGACCTGTGACGAGTATTGCCTTTTCAGTCATTTGGCCTGTAACTTTGATGCACGTTATTAAGCACAATAATCTCTCATGAAGTTGTAATAGGTATTTCCAACCTTTTATTATGCACAGGTTAAAAAATGCTAATGGGTGGTTTATGTGCCGAATATCAATTTGAGTTGAATCATTGCATAATATATCCCCCATTTAGAACCTATTCCATCATATTGTAGTTGACTTTCAAAATTAACAATTGTACAGTATAGCAGTGATGTAGTAAATCATTCTATCACTGAACTCTGTTCAAGAAAAGGCCCTTTTATTTGATAAACTAATCAAGTATATGTTCATTAAAGGTGATGTAAAGAATGGGCCAGATTAGTGGGAATGCTGGGTTCAAATTTTATGTAGGAAATTGTGTAGTAAGTGGCTACTTAAAACTCTGACCCTGGAATTAAACTGCAGGAAACCAGCATATGAGTCTTTAATGCATCTGTCTGAAATATTTCTCTGCTATTTTAAGAGGCATTAACCCATTTATGTTAAACTGATTACACCTCCATTAAAATAGTGCAGAGGGGAACTCCAGACTCACAGATCATGGATTTGTGCATTAGACTGCCACAATTTAAAGACCAATGTCAGGGCAATATCTTTAAACAGTGGTCCACCAGTGTCCTAATGTTTAAGGAGAGAGAAAGTGAAATATAAAATAGCATCAGCACAGCATTGCTTTAATAAACACTGCTGATGTTAACCTAGCTTGGATTTTACTTTAAATAATACATTCATATAAACAGATGAACAACCATTTGCAGGCAGTAAAACCAATATAAACACAAATCTGTACGAGAATATTACACAAAGTTCAGGAAACGAATAGGTCCTAACTTTTGGATGTAATTCTGTGCTTTGCGCGCCATTGCACAAGAGACTGAGTGTAGGAATTTGTGACACATTGTACTTAAATTCCTTCCGTATTTGTGGAGAATTTTTCTCCCCCGTGCAACAATAGAAGTGTTCGTTGCTGTGTGGAATTGTAACCCTCTGAGTACTGAAAGAACCAATTCATCTACACCTAGTAGCTAAACATGACAATGTTAGCATTTTTCATTTTACTGACATTACCATTAATAAAGCAATGATCCAAAAGTAGCTTTGCTGAGTCTGTTCTTTATTTCCATCATTCATGACTATAATACTGCACTGCATCATTTTTAAATTAAGTGATGGAAAACGCATTGCTTCTCATTGTTTACAATGTTCAGTAATCAAGTTTAAGGAAGTGCATCAGAGCTTTACATCATCTGAAATTAAAGCTATCTTCAAATAGCTCTGAAGGGAAGGTTTACATTTTTAAGCTGTATTATTTTTCTGCAAATCAGTTTACATAGATTTTTACAAAGGCAAAGGAAAGTGAATATGTAAAGCACTGTTGATGATGACATTTGAATTCCTGTTGAACATAAAATGGAAAAATAATAGATTCTTCATTGTGACACTCTTATGTTTGTAACCACATATTTCGGGCTTCCTCACAATTGGAGAATATGTGCCTCTTATTTATTTATTGAGACACAGTGCAGAACAGGCCTTTCTGGCCCTTCGAGCCACGCCATCCAGCAACCCTCAATTTACTCGTAGCCTAATCACGGGACAACTGACCTACTGTCCGGTACATCTTTGTACTGTGGGAAGAAACCAAAGCTCCTGCGGGATTATGACTTTTCCCCATAAATTTGGTTGTCCTTACTGTTTATATATTTACTTATGGAGATACAGTGTGGAGCAGGACCTTCTGCCACTGTGAGCCATGCCACCCAGCAAGCCACCAATTTACACTTACCTGATCATGGGACAATTTACAATTTACAATTAACCTTTGGACTGTAGGAGGAAACCCACGTGGTCACGGGAAGGATGTACAAACACCTTAAAGGCAGCAGCGGAATTGAACCTGTTTCACTTTTACTGAAAAGCATTGTGCTAACCACTACACTACCATGCATCACAGAAGAATGGAAAAGTGAAGTGCATAGGCATGTTTGAGCTTTGAATGTACTTTATGGCCACTTACATGGTCCTGCAGTTAAGGTTAGTAAGTAAACGTAGGACCCAATCAAAGTCTTGTACATCAAGTTTAATATGTGTGTTAGGCCATCAAATTTCACACTTCAGAATGGACATAGTTCTTTTCATTCTCATAATCATTTCCATCTACAATACAACGCTTGCCATTTCAAGCAACCCCAAATGATTATTGTTTGTTTTGTAATGATTGCTCTGCACTTGTAATATTTAATAGCTTAGAGCAGTTGTCTTGAACTGTGCTATTTTCTGTAGGCAATAAAACAGCGTAGTATTTATACCATTATTAATTTATTTCATTTAGACTAAAATGCATAACAGACATTTTCTCCTACATCACCTTTGTTTCTAAATATACATAGAAATGCATGCAGAACGTTCTCATCTTAGGATCAAGTCAACCATTCAATTGGATAGTGCCTGTTCTAAACCTAAGCCATAACTCCCTTTGTATTCCTTTATTCCTTATCCTTTCCAAACCTAGATCACTCCCTTTTGAATGTTTTCAATGACCTAGGATCTACAGTCATTTTGAAAAAGAGTTCTTATTTTCTCTACCACTTTATAATGTAATTCATTTCATGGATCATTCCTCATTTTTCCAGGACAGTAGAATGCAAACCAGGTTCATACCACCAGTTCTCATATGTTAACCCAATAATTCTTTTTGATAAATCTGCATTGTTCCCTTTATAGCATACTCTGAAACTGAGAGTTTTCTGGCATGTTATATAGTGATTCACAGGCACCTCCTCCAGTCATATATATTGCTTTCAGTGTTCTCGATGTTGCCACCTCTACCACAGTGAGAAAAACTGTAGACTGTGCCGAACACCTGTGCTTTATCTGCCCTTCACCAACTAAAGTTCCTGGGTGCACGTTATTTTAATTCCCCTTCGCATTCCCACACCAACCTGTCTGTCTTTGGCTGCCTTCATAGATGGGGTGAGTCCAAACACAGATTAGAAGAACCAGCACCTCATATTCAGCCTGACAGAATAAACATTGAATTTTCTACTTTAAGGTGACCTGCCTGCACCCCCTCTTCCTTTCTCTCTCCTGATCTATACATATCCTCTCACATGTATCCTCCTTTCCAAGCTCACCTCCCTATCATCCAATTTCTTTTCCCTCCCTAAACCACTCCTGCCCATCTATCCACCAGGTTCTCTCCCCTCGCTGTTTACATCTGTCCACCATATTTCCTCTACTTAGAACCTCTTCACCTACCTTTCATTTCAGATTGTAATATTTGTAGCCCTCCATTGCCTCCACCTATCACCTCCCAGTCTCTGTTGTTATCTCCACTGTCTGTTGTCCACCATTCTCTTTCTGCCAATCAATCCCTCCTCACGTGGATCCATCAATTGATTGCCAGCTCATGCCCCATCCTCCTCCTGCTCACATCTTTATGTTGGCTTTATATATCTTTATACACTTCAATTTAGGGTCTCAATCCGAAATGTTGACTGCCTGACCTGCTGATTTCCTCGTGTTATCCAGCTTATGATTTTATGGTTAAATAGAACCATTGAATTGCTTGCAATAACCAGAAGTGAGCTTGTGGGTAATGTTCATGTGTAAAATTTGGGTAAAACTTCTCTCAATTCCTCCTTGGGAAAATTCATGGATTCCACTCGCCACCCTGCCGATGAACTTGCCAAGTGGAGACTAATACTTTCTGTCATTCTTACTTTGATTTACTCGAGCTAAAATAATTGTCCCAAAAATGGAGAGCTATTGGGATAGAAGATTGTTCAATTAAGTATAATGTGTTCATCTTTTTCCACTACCGCTGAGTTAGTTAAAATAGCTTTTCTCCTATAGTGCCTTTTGGAAATCTGACAGATTGAGGTTAAAAAGCCTATAAACGGGTCTCTTTTATTCTTGAATATTGTACATCATTGGTGAAAAGTTCAAGTTGCTGAGTTGTTGATCAGAACGCAGCAGACTCTTTAAATGCACGTATTTTATCAACAGAGGCAGTGTTAAAATTTGACAGCCTTGACATGCTGATTTCTATGTACACTCATTTCAGTGTGAGGTTACAGGATTAATAATACAGTTTCATGCTACTTGCCATTTTTAACCATGATCATTATGATAAAGGGCATATACTTAATTACAGCCCTGTTTAATTACAGCTGTGTTGAAGCTCGTTTGTTTAGTAGAATGCTAATTAAAGTGGTGAGCCTGTGGCATGTCCTTATTTTCCTCCTTTGTGCTAGGTGAATGAACTAGCTGTAATGCACCATGTATTGTTGCTTTACTCAAATAATTACAACCGCAAGGCACGTTCTGCTGGATAAGTCCCAGAAGTTTTAAAAAACTTCATTTACCACTGGATTCTTCTGCCGTGTGCACAGCCTCATCGAGTTCAACCCTTAATGCCACTATTTTATATGGGACATTGAAGATCTTTAAATTAGTGTATTGTTTAGAAAATCACTTCTGAGAATTTCCTCGTGTCTGAGAATTATCATTGTTTGATCACTTACTATTAATTTATGTAAATATTGAATCTTCAATATAACCTCTTTAAATTTGTTGAATCAGTATGTTGTAGCAATACATTTTTTAAAAATTATATTCAAAGTTGAAGATTGTTTAATGTTATTTCCAGCTCACAGTGTAAAGAATTGTTACTCCAGATTCAAGGCAGCACAAAAAAAATTTTTAAAGCCAATAATCATAAAAACAATGTGATTACAATAATCATAAAAAGATAGTTTATATACATTGATTGCATGTCCATAAAATGACACTAGGATGGGTGTGTCTGTACATAAGATGACTGACAGGAAATAGTGAATCGTTGGGGTGGGGTGTAGAGAGGTGGGTGAGTGGGTGGAGGTGTTGATCAGCCTTACTGCTTGGGGAAAGTAACTGTTCTTGAGTCTGGTGGTTCTGGCATTGAGCTATGTAGCCTCCTCTTTGATGGGAGTGGGACAAACAGTCCATGAGCAAGGTGGGTGGGATCCTTTATGATACTGGCCCTTTTCCGGCACCTTATTGGTGGCTAGGCTGGGGCAGAGATGCGTGGGGCAGTTTTGAATGCCTGTTGTAGAGATTTTGTGTCTGCCACAGTGCAGTTTCCATACCATGCAGTGGTGCAGCTTGTTAGGGTGCTCCCTACTGTGCATCTGTAGAATGACCTGAGTATAGATGTGTGTAATCCAGCTGTCTTCAGCATCCTTCAAAAGTAGAGGCACAAGCATGAGAAAATATTTAGAAGCTGAAAATCCAAAGCACCACACACCAGATGTTGGAGGAACTCAGCAGGTCAGGCAGCATCTATGGAAAAGAGTAAACAGTTGACGTTTCAGGCCGAGACCCTTCATCAGGATTGGAAAAGATGATGAGAAGTCAGAGAAAGAAAGTGGGTGGAGGGGAAGAAGACGTACAATATGGTGGGTGAAAAAGTAGAGGTGATGTTGAGCTTTCCTGTCTGTGTGTAATGCGTTCTGGGACCGGGACAGATTGTGCGAGATGTGCACTTGTAGGAGTTTGAAACTGCTCACAGTTCACTCTGCTGTGCTGCCACTGTAATGGGGGCGTGAGTCGTGCGAGTTCTGCTGAAGTCAGTAACCATTTATTTAGAACCAAGTTCAAATAGTGCTTCAGTAACCCCTATGCTATAATCTACTTAAAAAGATATTTTAAACTTAATTTGAACCCTTGATGAAATTTTGTAAATTGCATAAAGATTCAAGATTTAAATCTGACGTAAATTTTGTTCTCAGAATTTCTCCTCTCCCAGTTACTTTTCCATTCTGATACAGAATGAAACAGGATTAGGAGCTCTAAATAAAATTATATTTTACTTGATTTCAGTAGTATTTTACACAATACAATTTACAACACAATTTTAAACATTACAACTTTATTTTTGTACATATTATAAAGCAGATTCATGCCATCCATAGGCAATGTGTTCACTTTGCTGTAGGAATGATCTGTGAACTCTGATGGGCAACATACCTCTGACTAAATATAAATTTCAGTGGGCTGATATTTTGTGTTGCTTAATTTCTTAAGGGCTCATTTTCTTTTATTTTTGATCATACGGTTGACCGGTTTCATGTTACTACTGCTCGGTTGCAGGAATAGTGCAACAGTGACTAATTATTCAGTAAAGATACCAATGTCAGCAAATACAAATAAAGTTCCTGTTGCTGAGATGAGTGCAGATGAAAGGATATAGGAGAAAAAGGCTCTGGAATGTGTCTCTTTTGATAGAGCTATTACAATCAAGTGATTGGTTGTCAAGTGTTGGGCGGCGCGATAGCGTAGCAGTTAATGTAAAAAAAGCTATTACAGCACCAGCAACCCGGGTTTAATTCTCACCACTGTATGCAGGCAGTTTGAATGTTCTCCCCATAACTGTGTGGGCTTCCTCCGGGTGCTCTGGTTTCCTCTCACATTCTAGTGATGTACAAATTAGAAGGTTGGTTGGTCATATGGATCTAATTGGGTTTCGCAGTCTTGTTGGACCAGAAGGGCCTATTTCTGTGCTGTATTTCTAAATACATAAAGATAAGTAAATGGAGTGTTCCATTAAATGGGCTCACTTGGTTGAACATGCATGATTGGACATTTGTAGAGGGTGTCCTGCCTTGTAAGTAGAAGCCTGATGTCTGAATTGAGATGTTTCTGATAGCTGCAACATTTAAAATTTAGAATTCTTGCACATCTTAATCATTCATGCCATAAAAATCCTTATGGGAGGAACTCAGTAAAGTCATAAATCATAAATGCTGGTGCTCACGCTAACCAGCTAAAAGTTTGGCTGTTTCCCAATAACTCTTATTAAATTTTGATTTAATGAGTGCTTGAGGGACAGGCTTCATACAGGGTGGTCCCCTAATACAGTATTCTACAATAACATCATTAATTTTTTGAAAAAACTTGCTTTACTTGGGCAATGTGACTTATAAAAATGATTGCTCTTTTGAATAGACATATCATTTAACCTTATTAATTTATCATTAAAATGTTTTGACTGTTGCTACAGTTAGTTTATAGAAGTTTCCTAGGAAGTAGCAATAAAGTCAAAACCAACAATACTTTTTTTTAAACGAAGCCAAGAGTTCAGGTATTTGTAATTTAACTAAAAAAGATTGGGCGCAATCAGTATCAGGATTAATATCACTGATGTATGTCATGAAATTTGTTGTTTTGCAGCAGCATTAAGGTGCAATACATAAAAATACTGTGTTACAATAAATATATATTAAAAATTAAATAGGTAGTGCAAAAAGAGAGTAAAAATACTGCAGTGAGGTAGTGTTCATGGGTTGCTTCATCATCTTTCAGAAATCTGATGGCAGAGGTATAAAAGCTTTTGAAAGATGTTCTGCATTTGAATGGTGGTTGACGCTGTAAAAACTAATGTCTTATTCCCACTCTTGCTAACAGCTTTCGTACTTTCTAATGACGTGGAATGTGCACTGAAAAAAGGCTGCAACTCCAGATCATTTTACTTCCCTCTAGCAGACCTGTGTACGACAATAATTACTCAAGTAGAATGTTCATTCGTGCCGTGTCGCATGACATAGGCGATCATTGTGTTTCCATGGCCATGATTGTTCTTGACGGATTTTTTTTACAAAGTGGTTTGCCATTGTCGTCTTCTGGGCAATGTCTTTTCAAGTTGGGTGACCCCAACCATTATCCAAATTCTTCAAAGATTCTCTGCCTGGTGTCAGTGATCGCATAACCAGGACATGATATGCACATACGACCATCCACCACCTGCTCCTATGGCTTCACGTGACCCTGATTGGGGGTGGAGGGGGGCGGGGGCTCGGCAGGTGCTACTCCTTGCCCAAGGGTGACCTGCAGTCTAGCGGAGTGAAGGAGTGCTTTGCATCTTCTTTGGTAGAGATGTATATCCACCCCATCATCCACTCAATTAGAACAAACTTTCTTAATATTAAACATTTGCTAATGTGTCAAGCAAATCTTCCTGTTCTCGCTTAAAACGTCTCAGCAAGAAGGATTTAAATGAGTGGAAATGTAACCACCTGCTATACTGGAAACTCTCCACTTTAAGGTGCAGTGGAACCCACTATTGGTTGTATTTTTAAGGTGAATTACCTAATAGCTCAATAAATTTAAAGTAGAGCGGTTATTGTATGAAATTAGTTCATTCTTGGCTACACAAAAATGGGCTTCAGACTTTAGAAAATGATTACTTTTGATCTGCCACACATTTCAGTGCTTTGTAAATCTTTAATACAGAACCCTAATCAAGGGTCATAAAGAATTAACTAACCTTTTTTTGCTTGTTTCAGCAATGGATGGCGTGCCTTTCACGATTTCAGAGAAATTCGCAAGTGCAATAGAAGCTGTAAGTACTTTCAGCTGTGGTTAAAACCCAAGTATTAAATTAAAATGTAACTTTTAATCTTTAATTTAGAGGTACATTATATACAGTTATGTACTTGAATTTCACTACATATTTGCAATAAATATGAAGGTTGTTCACTTTTGAGAGAAAAAACACGGGAAAGCTGTATTTGAGCTAATATAATATTGCAGGAATTTGTCATCCCTTGCTTTCCTAGTGTGTAAATAACTAAGACTAGAAGCTAAATATTCTAAATTTTAATTGAATTATGCTTGACTGCCTTAAAACACCTGAACCAGTTTTCAAATATGTTTGCAATTTTGACTTGTCCAGTTTGGCTGAATGAATTCACTTTGCCGTGTGCATATGTTGCCTGCTGCCCAATACATTTATTCTGTACTGTTTTCCAAATCTAGTTCCGAGGGTGTGCTAAATCTTAATTAGTCAACAGCTGTACCTCTGCTGAGTTTCAGAGCAATCAATATTACTTAAGAACATTGTTGTTTAGCAATATCAACACCAGTTGAGAAGTGACATCAACTGTGAAGAAGATTCGGACAATAAAATGAATCATTTAAGGTAGTTGGTGGTATAAGGAGTAGATATTTCAACTTCAATTTGAGGCTATCTTTGATTGATATTGTGTGTATGGAGATGAAACCATTTAAGAAACATCTACAGTTTCTCATGGCTAGTTACGCAGCATTCTATGAAATAAGAGTAACACACACAAAATGCTGGAGGAACTGAGCAGGTCAGGCAGCATCCGTGGAAAAGAATAAACAGTTGGCGTTTAGGGCCGAGATCCTTCATCAGGACTCGTGAAATAATCTATGAAATGATGTCTGAAAGGAAATAAAAAGAATTTTATTTCAGCTAATATATTTGTCACCCACAAATATTTCATGGTTACGAGTACAGTTCCCTGAACGTAACTGATGTACTACTGAAAATGACTGCATAAAATGTTATGTATATTGTGTGGGGAAAAATGTGTAGAGAATATTGAAAACAAAGATTTATATTAGTATGGCCCATGGTTTTGAAATACTCTGAATCCGAATATTTTAGACCACAAAATTGTTTGTTTGTAGTAATCACTGAGGAGGTAGTTGTTACAGAGCAGTGTAATATTTTACTGTTAGGGAACCTCATTCTTTTCAAAACATGTCAAAGTTCAAGGTAAATTTATTATCAAATTACATTTATGTCACCAAATACTCTCCAGAGATATATTTTCATGCAGGCATTCACAGTAGAGCAAAGAAATACAATAGTATCAATGAAAACCTACACACAAGCAAAGACTGATAAGCAACCAATGTGCAAAAGAAGACAAATATATAATAATAATAAATAAATAATACTGAGAACATGAGTTTTAAGAGCCCTTGAAAGTGAGGCCATAAGTTGTGTTTGATGATCAGTTCAGCATTGAGGTGAGTGAAGTCCACACCGTTCAGGAGTCTGATCGTTGAAAGGTAATAACTGTTCCTGAACCTGGTGCTATTGCACCAAAGGCTCCTGTACATTTTTCCCGGTGGCAGCAGAGAGAAGGGAGTATGGCCTGGATGGTGGGTGGTCTTTGGTGATGGTATTTAGTAAGGTGGTATGATGCCAACTCGGAAAAGCGCATGTTATACCTGTGATGTTCTTAGTGGGTAGAATTTAGTCCTAAAGGTACACATTCTGTACAATCTGTACTCTTAAGGCACGTTTTAGACACAGACATAGAATAGTGCAGCACAATACAGGCCCTTTGGCCCACATTGTTGTGCTGACCCTCAAACTCTGCCTCCCATATAACCCCCCACCTTAAATTCCTCCATAAACCTGTCTAGTAATCTCTTAAATTTCACTAGTGTATCTGCCTCCACCACTGACTCAGGCAGTGTATTCCACGCACCAACCACTCTCTGAGTAAAAAAACTTTCCTCTAATATCTCCCTTGAACTTCCCACCCCTTACCTTAAAGCCATGTCCTCTTGTAATGAGCAGTGGTGCCCTGGGGAAGAGGTGCTGGCTGTCCACTCTATCTATTCCTCTTAATATCTTGTATACTTCTATCATGTCTCCTCTCATCCTCCTCCTCTCCAAAGAGTAAAGCCCTAGCTCCCTTAATCTCTGATCATAATCATACTCTCTAAACCAAGCAGCAACCTGGTAAATCTCCTCTGTACCCTTCCAGTGCCTCCACATCCTTCCTATAGGGAGGCGACCAGAACCGGAGTATAGTGTGGCCTAACCAGAGTTTTATAGAGCTGCATCATTACCTCGCGACTCTTAAACACTATCCCTCGACTATGAAAGCTACCACCCCATAAGCTTTCTTAACTACCCTATCTTCCTGTGAGGCAACTTTCAGGGATCTGTAGACATGTACCCCCGGATCCCTCTGCTCCTCCACACTACCAAGTATCCTGCCATTTACTTTGTACTCTGCCTTGGAGTTTGTCCTTCCAAAGTGTACCACCTCACACTTCTCCAGGTTGAACTCCATCTGCCACTTTGTTTTGTCACAATTCATCTACATATGTAACATATTCAGAAAATTTTTTCTTGATTTTTCTTTTCAGATGCATAGTTGTTTATTTTTAATCACATGTACATCGAAAAACACAGTGAAATGCATTATTTGTGTTAACAACCATGGGGGCAACCCGCAAATGTCGCTACGTATTGCAATGCCAACATAGCGTGTCCACAATGTTTAGCAGAACAACAGAGAACACAATGAAACAGCACATACCAAGCGACAACACAATAGTAAAACAAACTCTTTTCCTCTCTCCCAACTATGCACACTCCCGCAGAGGCAGTTCTCCAACTCCAGGACAGGCCTCAGGGACTTACCTTAATTTGAAATTTAAAAATAATACAAATTACTAAAGTTATTACCATTTGTTTTCATCCCTGGATGCATTTGCATTAAGTACATAAATAGTGGAAATGCAAAATGAAAAACTACTGTCTGAACTGACATTGTCAAGGAGCAAAGATCTGATATGCCATGAGTTTTCTGTTGGAATGTCACTCATCCTCTTACAGCACCTTGTAAAAATATTCAACCCCCATCCCTTTGTTCACATAAATGAATATTACAACCAGAGAATTTGATCAATTTAACTCAGACTTTTTATTTGTGAATCACATGCTCATTTTTTTTCACAGTAGAACCCAAAAAAGCAGGGAAAATTGTAAAGCATGAAAAACTAATGATTCAAAACCTGGAATATCAGCAGTTCAAAAGCACTCATCCCCTTTGCTCTGTACTATCTCTCACATCCACTACAGCCAATAGTCTATTTGGGTAAGTCTCTATTGGCTTTGCACAAAGTGATGGAGCAAGATTTGCCCATCCTTCCTTGCAAAATTGCTCAAGCTGCACCAGCTTAGTTGGGGAGTCGGGGTGGACAGCAATCTTGAGGTCCTTCCAGAGATGTTTCTTCGAGTTAAGGTCAGGTCTCTGACCAGGCCGTTCAAGGCCAACAGTTTTCTTCATTTGAAGCCACTCCATGATTTCTTTGGGTTGCTGTCCTGCTGAAAGGTGAACTTCTTCTCCAGTTTAAGGTTTCTGGCAGAGGTTCGCAGGCTCTTATTCAGGATCTCCCTTTATTTGGCAGAATTTATCTTCCCATCAATCCTGACCAAATTTCCAGTCCCTGGTGCTGAAAAGCATCCCCATTCCACGATATTACCTCTGCCATACTTTACAGTAGGGGTGGTGTTACGTGCTTGATGCACAGTTCTAAATTTACATCATGTGTACTGCTTAGTGTTGAGGCCAAAAAGTTCCACTTTAGTTTTATCTGACTCTTCCACATCTTTACAGAATTTTCTAAGTGATGTTTGCAAAGTCTTTATGGGCAAGGATATGCTTTTTTTTTGGCCAGAGCTAACGTGCTACTCATCCATAAATACCTGGTTTTGTGCAAGGCCTTAGAGATTGTGGAGCCATGAACTTCATCTCCAGTTGCAGCCACTGACTTCTGCAGCTCCCTCAGTGACTGTTGGTGTTACATTGCCCTCTCTTACAAGTGCCATTCTTCTCCAGTGATTAACTTTAGAGGGGCAACCTGACCTAGGCAGTGTGGTTGTGATTTCATATCTTTTCCACTTTTTCATGATGGACTGCACAGAGTTCCAAGGTATATTCAGTGCCTTTGAGATGACCTTGTACCCTTCCCCAGATTTGTGCTTCTCTATTATCAGTTCCCTGACTTGCCTTGAATGCTCTTTTGTCATCATTTTAGTTCGGTGTGTTGAGAATCTACCATATGCCCTTGGACCTTACAGAGGGAGGGGGTATTTATTCAGGTGATCCTCTAATTTTCTACATCAACAAATTAAGGAAGTGTACAGTATTGCACCTGAAGAAAGTTAGTGGAATAATTACAAAGGGGATGAATACTTTTTCAGCCTTACAATTTTGGTTTATAATTTTTAGTAAATTGTTGACAGGTTTTGGATTTTTTTTTGACATGATCCACAATGTTTTGTATAGTAGCTCAAAAAATCTTACTTCAGTTTATTTTAAATTTAGAAAATGAGACAGTAAAACATAAGAATAACTGTGGGGGATGAATACTTTTTCAAGGCACTGTACATAGCACTTTGTTTCAGTTCTCCCAGCATTAATAACGAAATCTGAGGTCCTTTCGCCCAGGAATATGCCTTTTGAAAACAGGTTGAGTGAACTTGGCCTTTTCTCCTTCGAGTGACGGAGGATGAGAGGTGACCTGATAGAGGTGTATAAGATGATGAAAGGCATTGATCGTGTGGATAGTCAGAGGCTTTTTCCCAGGGCTGAAATGGTTGCCACAAGAGGAGACAGGTTTAAGGTGCTGGGGAGTAGGTACAGAGGAGATGTCAAGGGTAAGTTTTTACTCAGAGAGTGGTGAGTGCGTGGAATGAGCTGCTGGCAACGGTGGTGGAGGCGGATATGATAGTGTTTTTTAAGAGACTTTTGGATAGTACATGGATCTCAGAAAAATAGAGGGCTATAGGGAAGTCTAGTAATTACTAAGTTAGGGACATGTTCGGCACAACTTTGTGGGCTGAAGGGCCTGTATTGTGCTGTAGGTTTTCTATGTTTCTAATACTCTTATTGTTGTATAAGGAAGCAATGGCACCATGCTTAGGTACCATTTCTAGTGTGTCATCTTAATCAGGGAAGATTTGTGCGGAAAAGATTGGGGTAACAATAACGCAAGCAAAAGTAATCTTTGCATGCCTTATACTGTCAAATCTGCAAATGAATGGGGACCATTATCCACTGCTCACACTAAGATGGAAGAAAGATAGTTGCTACAGTAGCGTAGCGGTTAGTGCCACACTATTACAGCTTGGGGCATCGGAGTTCGGAGTTCATTTCTGGCACCCTCTGTAATAAGTTTGTACCTATTCCCTGTGACCATGTGAGTTTCTTCCAGGTACTCTTGTTTCCTCCCACAGTCCGAACACATACTGGTTATTGATTTATTTATTGAGATAGTGCAGAATAGGCCCTTCCAGCCTTCGACCTGTGCCACTGAGCAATCTCCTGACTTAATCTTTGCCTAATCACCAGACAATTTACAATGATCAATTAACCTGCCAACCGATAATGTCTTTGGATTGTGGGAGGAAACCAGAGCACCCGGAGGAAACCTGCACAGTCACAGGGAGAACATACAAACTCCTTACACGTAGCAGCAGGGATTGAACCCAGTTTTTCTTACTGTAAAACGTTGTGCTAACCACAACATCATTGTAAAATTCTTCTGTGATTCAGCTAGGATTAAATAGCTGGGTTGCTGGGCAGTGCGGCTCGTTAGGCCAGTAGGCCCTGTTCCATGCTGTATCTCTAAATAATAAATAAATAAATAAATACTGCTTTATGTTTTCAACATACCTGATACTGTCAGTAAAATTAAAGCATCTGAGTATTTGAACAGTCTGGTAAAGCATAGTATTCTGTTATATTGATTCAAATAAAATTTAGCACAAGTAGCTGGAATATAGAGAAACTTTTTAATTAAAAATTGCTTTGTGTATTAATAATTCTTGTAATATTGTAATTACTGCAATTCCATCTCTACATTCTTATACCATTTAAAAATTAATTGTCCTTTGCTATGGTTATACGATATTATCTGAACCTCTCAGATGAGTTAAATGAACAAACTTTTGAAATGAAATAGGAAGTTTATTTGGAATGGATTTCGGCAGGAGAAAATATACTATCATTAAAAAATAATGCTTTAACTTTGGTGAGGGAGTTGGGAGTATGCTTGATTGTAACTGAAATTTTTTTTAATATTAAATGTCTGCATAATTTAAGCAGTATAGCTGCCAATAAGAGTGAAGATGTCACAGCAATTTAGTGTATTTCATCGCAAAATAACCTGGTAAGGCTCCAAATCAAGCCTTGCATTATTTAGGCCTTTCACAATGTCCCAAAGTGCTTTGCAGCCAGTGAAGTGTTGTCACTGTTCATACGATGTGGCAGCCAGTTTGCACACAGCGAACTCCCCACGAATGGCCGTTTAGAATCACCGGATTGCCTGTATTGATGCTGCTGGATAAGAGGACAAGTATTTACAAGGCTATTGAGGATGATTCCACAGCTGTTCTTCAAAGCAGTATCATGAGATTGTTAACATTCTCCTAAAGAGAGCTGTCAGGGCTTCATTTTAACATCTTTGCTGCAAGACACTGCCTCTGACAGTGAAGGGCTCTTTCAGTACTGTCGTCTAAAGCCAGCCACAATGAACGTAATTACTTTGCAGTACCAAAATGGAATCTTTCAAACTGTTTAGGAATCTATTAAATCACGAATCTGAAGCCACCAAGTCTGAAGTTGTTCATTCTGTGGAGGTTGCCTGAAGATCCGGTTTTGGCCCTTTGTTTTCCAGTTTATCTGACGGAATGCTGGGATTCAAGGTGCATTTCCATAGCTTAAATGTCAGCACCTCTTCTCCCTGTGTCCTTCCATGTCACAAACACCTCTGGATGACTACTTGCTTGACACACCGTACCGGATGAGCCAGAACTTCCTCCTAATTAAATGTCACAAAGCTACAGATTTCTGTTTCCTTGTTACTGGTTCCACTAGTCCTTTTCTCATTATAGAGTCATAGAGCATCACAGCACAGAGACAGGCTCTTTGGCCTATCAGTCCATGTCGGACTGTTGTTATGCCTAGTTTCACTGGCCTGCATCTGTACCCTAGCCCCCCATACTCCTCCCATCCATGAAATGTTGAAATGATCCCCACATTCACCACTTCCTCTGGCAGCTCGTTCCACGAATCATTCCCAGGGCAGATCATTCCAATTCATGCTGAATCAGGTGACTGGCATTAGAACACTGCAGCACAGTACAGGCCTAACAGCCCACGTTATTGTGCCAACGTTATAAACTACTCTGAGATTATCTAACCCTTTCTTCCTACATAGTTCTCTATTTTTATATAATCCATTTGCCTTTCTTAAAAATCCCTAATACATCTGCCCCTACAACCACCCCTGACAGGGCATTCCATAATCATAGTCATACTTTATTGGTCCCGGGGGAAATTGGATTTTCGTTACAGTTGCTCCATAAATAATAAATAGTAATAAAACCATAAATAGTTAAATAGTAATATGTAAATTACGCCAGGAAAATAAGTCCAGGACCAGCCTATTGGCTCAGGGTGTCTGACCCCCCCCAAGGGAGGAGTTGTAAAGTTTGATGGTCACAGGCAGGAATGACTTCCTATGACACTCTGTGTTGCATCTCGGTGGAATGAGTCTCTGGCTGAATGTACTCCATGCACTCACCACTCTCTGTGTAAAAGAAAAAATGTACCTCTGACATTCCCCCCCCCCACAATACTTTACTCCAGTCACCTGAAAATTATACTCCCTCGTATTAGTCTTTTCCACTGTGAGAAAAAGTCTGGCTATCGGTCTTGAGGGAGTTGACATGAATTATAGGGGGAGGTTGAATAGGAGAGGAGCTCCTATGGAGTTATACAAAATTATGAGGGGTGTAGATAGGTGTATTCACAGAGGCTTTTTCCCCCGAGGCTGGTTGAGACTAGAACTAGAGGTTATAGGTTTAGGGTAAAATGTGAAATATTTAGGGAACCTGAGCGGGAACTTCAGAGGCTGGTGAGAGTGTGGAACGAGCTGCCAGTGGAAGAAGTGGATGTGGATCCAATTGCCACATTTAAGAGAAGTTTTGTGAGGTACATGGATGAGAGGAGTGTGGAGAGCTATGGTCCAGGTGCAGGTCGGAAGGGCCAAATAGGAAAAAATGATACTAGCTTAGCTGGGAGTTCTTGTTGGCTTGGACTGTTTGGGCTTCTGTGACTCTATAATTTTGTTAAAGCGTTATCTTTTAAGACATTTTCTATAAAGAAATCCATTCCAAATAATCAGGTATGCACTTGCAGCAATTTGCAGAAGCCAAATAATATACCCATGTGGAATGAAGATGTAGCATTGGGGGGAGCGTGATCCCATGTAGTCACGGGGAGTGCATGTTGATTCTGAAGGCCAGGACTGAAGACGGGTCACTGGAGCCATGAGGCAGCCACTGTGCTACCCTACCATTTCCTTACCAGACTCGGACTTTCCAGTTGTCATCTCATCCATAGCCTGCTCTGAACTTGGTCCTCCTTGCTTTAGATCTCTGGTCTAACTTCCTTTTTTATTCCCAAATCACTTAACACTTCAGTTTCATCCAAACTCTCACACTGAATTACTTCCACCATTTTCTCCAAGTCACCATGTCTGTCAACCCTCTAATTCTGCCCATTTCTCCACCCATCAACTCTGGTAACAGACATTTGCTCTCCACCAACTAAATTAATCCTCTTCTATTATATATCTGTTCTGGCAGCTTCCCCTTTCCTCTTTGCCCTGAAGAAGAGTCGCAGCCTGAAACGTCAGCTGTTCACTCTTCTCCATCGGTGCTGCCTGACCTGAGTTCCTCCAGCATTCTGTGTGTGTTCCTTTGCATTTCCTGCATTTGCAGACTTTCTCAAACAGAGAAAATCTGCAGATGCTAGAGCTAGTAGTTTGATTAGTCACATAGGTGTAATAATTGGGTTGAACGGCCTGTTACCATGGTGTATCTCTAAATAACATTAAACTCTCCCCGACTAACATGCCATTTTGTTAATTCTCCTCGACTCCACCAAAGGCTTGTGTCCTTCTGCTGTGAGGCTTTTTGATACAACGAAGATAGAGGCTACTTACCCAGTATGAATTTGATGGGATTTGATTTCAGATTAGTTTATTGCCTTGTGCTGAGTCCTCCGTTGGTCAGAGTCAACTGTGGATGTCACATCGTAGCTGTCTGGATACAGTAGCCAGGGCTGTGCAATATGGAGAGTAAGCTGCTAGCTTACTTTGAGCCCAAAGGAATGGCAGAGACTGATACAGTTTGGCACCAGCAGCATCGCAGGAGTTGCCATTCCACATCGAACTCAGTGTAGGACTCCCTTAGGGACTCCAGCTACAGATTTTTCTTCAGGGTTTGCTCCTGAAGCCTTCCCCGTGAGTAGGTATAGTCACAAGGCAGTGGAGCTTTGAGATAAGAGTTTCCTTCTCCTAGATGAGCTTTTAAACATGGCTGATGATTCCCATCTTCCCAAAGCAATGAGTTTGAAGGCACTGGTAACATGCCTTTGCCCCTTCTATTGCCTTGAACTCCAGGGTGTAATGAAATTTCTTGCTCGTATAAACAGTGAACGTGGTAATAATAATTGCAACAACAGATGCAAAACGACTGAATGGTACAAAGATAGTGCAGCTAGTGACAATATTAGATTAACTGAGAGAGGTAGAAAAGAGCTACGTGTGGTTGGGTTGGGTATCAAAGAACTAGTGTTGGGATGGGATTGTCAGGTGACAGTGAGTTTTAAGTTTCTGCTCTAGCACAAGGGTTCCCAATCTATTTGATACCATGGACCCCTACCATTAACTGAGGCATCTGTGGATCCCAAATTGGAAACCCCTGCTCTAGCATGTAACTCATTTAAGTCAAGGATTTGGATATTGAAGTGCAGAGATGAATGAACAAATATGATGTTATTGAATGTCATGCTAGAAATGGAGTCATATAACATGAAAACGGGTCCTTCGACTCAATTCATGCATGTCAACTGTGTTGCCTAGCGAGCAAGTTTTCTCTGTCCACATTTGCCCCATAGCCCTCCAAACCTCCCTTATCCATGACTTTTAAATTTTGCCAATGTACCTGCTTCAACCACTATTTCTGGCAGCAAATAACAAAAACACATCACTTTTTGCATGAAGAAGCTGCCCCTGATATCCATTTTAAATCACTCACATCTAATCTTAAACTAGGCGTTCTCAACCTGGGGTCCACGGACCCCTTGCTTAATGGTATTGGTCCATAGCATAAAAAAAGGTTGGGATCCTCTGTCTTAAACCTATGCCCTCTTGCTTTCAGCATTGCCTAAAGACGACGTGTTTTCATGCTGTCTATTCCCCTCATGTCCTTTCATACTGCAATATCCTGTGTTCCAGGGAATAGAAGGGCTGAATGGCCTATTACTGTTTCTTACAGTGTCAGATTGTCGTGCACAGTATTACATTTGAGTTGAGAAAACCTTTATCTAATGAATTTGTGCTGTAAAATTTTAGATTAACATTTGGGGATGAGTAAATAGATTTTTGAAAACAAAAGTACTGTAGGCAGCTTATTGTCATGAAAGCATCTGAAAAAGATATGCAACCATGCGTAAAACGATTAGTTGTAATCATAGGTTTTAGTCTGTCAAATAACCCTTGTTTAGTATTGGTGGTTTAGCAGAATTAATGTTAGCTATAATTTTGTACTCCCGGGTTTTGTCTTAGATTCATTTCTATTAAAACTCAATTTTGAACTTTTCAATTTGATTTCAGGTGCAGCCAGATGATTTAATGGGCATAACAATCAAATCGTTGGCTGAAATAGAAAGGGAAGTAAGTATCTTCATTTAAATCATCTGAAAGAGAACATTATTATGTCGTGCCTTGCACGGCAGCCTTAAAGCGTAAAGACTACGATATGATTCTGCGTTCAGATGCAAACGATTTGATTGTTTTCTTGTTGCAAAGCAAATATTTTGAAATAAACTATATTATATGTTGATAGATATTGGAACATGTAAAGGAAAAAGCTCTCTATGTGCGTTCAGCTAGCATGAAGTAAGTTATTTAATGTGTTTGCATTTTATCTTCAAGATCACTGCTTCATCTGCCCCCACCCATTTGCCAATCAGATTCCTGGTCATTCACATACATCCCTGGTTTGATCTTTATCTCCTTTGATGAGACTAATCTTGTGAAAGAACATCTATTGCAGACCATCTGAAACACACATGCTGTTTTTTTAGATAATAAGCAGTTATCATTGCCTTGGAGTTTGAATGCCAAAGGTCTTGCGCACTAATTTAATGTGAACATCTCTCACTGAGATTGTTCATTGATGTATCTTGTTTGGTTCAAATTTTGATATAGACGTAACTATAACTGGTCACTTATTGGAAGAATACTTCAGTAACTCATGTCAAACTTAATATTTTTCTCATAGTCTGACCCTGAATATTAAGTACCTTTTCTAATAAGTGCACTCAGTGCCTACTTTATTGGGTACCACCTTTGTCTAATAAAGTGGTCACTTGAGTGTATGTTCATGTCTTCTGGTGATAAAACCCATCCACTTCAAAGTTCGACGTGTTGTGCATTCAGAGATGCTCTTCAGCACGTCACTGTTGCAACGTGCAGTTATTGTAGTTACTGTCACTTTCCTGTCGGCTTGAGCCAGTCTGGCCATTCTCTGACCTCGTTCATTAACAAGGCGCTTTTGCCCACGGAACTACCAGTCACTGGATGCGTTTGTTTTTCACACCACTGTCTGTAAACTCTAGAGCGATGATTTCCAGTGGGGGCGTTTACGTGTCCGAAGGGGACGTTAGGGGAAATAGAAGTCGTCAGGGGAACAGTCAGGATTCTTGGGGGGGGGGGGCGGTTGGATGGCGACAAGTGGCACCCTAACGTGTCAACTTGCTGCCGTCATCAACATCCAATAGGCATTCCCAGTTTGTGTTAATTTTTAATTTTAATTTAACCCCATTAATGATGGATAAATGCATACGGCGTGATCTCTATGGTTCTGAAGGCGGTGAAGCCTGGCTAAGAACGGAAACTGCGGAAAGTGCGTCAGTACAATGTTACGTACCTGGAGTATGGTTTTATTCCATTCCCGTCAGATCAGCAACACCCCACGTGTCGTATTTATAATACTGTACTGTCTAATGAAGCCATGAGACCATCAAGATTGCAGCAACACTTCCATAAAAGACACCCTGAAAGGGCTACTCATGGTATTATTTTGTTGCTGCATTTGTAAGGCATTGCACACTTGAGTCATTTGGCAAGAAAGCTAGAAGCGACCTGAGAGTGGTCTCATTGCTTCTTATAACATTTCCAAAAATCTCATGCATTGGTGAAGGATTAACAATGCCTGCTGTATCAGACGTGCTCACCACTGTTCTCAAATTGGATACCAGTATTTTAAAATCAATTCCTCTGAGTAATAACTCTGTAGCTCATCGTATTGACAAAATGAGTGAAGACATTGAGCATCAACTACGCACAGAGCTACAAAAAACAGAATTTGGGATACAACTGGATGAGTCAACTGTGTGAGACAAATAAGCATTGCTAATGGTGTATGTATGGTTTACCAAAAATGGAAAAGTTTATGAAGGGATTCTCTTTTGTAAAAAGTTCAAAACAAATATCAACAGAGAATCAATCTACTATGAGGTCAAAAGGTATATTGAAGATGAAAGTATTCTGATTAGAAACATGATTTCTTGTGCCACAGATGGACCACCATATATGTATGACAGGTCGCCATGGTGGTTTAGTGGCATTTATGAAAAGAGAAATTCCAAGTCTGTTTGCAATCCGTCGTGTAATTCATCGTTAACCTCTCACAGCCAAAAACCTCAGCCAGTCATTTCAAGCATGACTCTTGTAATATCTGCTACCAACAAAATTAAAGCTCATCCATTAAATAGCAGAGTATTTCACTAGTTTTGCCAGGATAATGATGAAGAGTTTGAACGCTTGCTTCTTCAAACTGAAGTGTGTTGGCTGTCAAAAGGCTGCTGCTTAAAACATTTCTCTGAACTTTTTGACACTGTGGTTGAATTTTTGCTCAAAGTCGCCAAGAGCTTGGGAAAAAAGACTGAACGTCTGCATAGAGATGTGGCATACCTAGTCAATCTGTATGACAAAATGAACATCCTAAATATGAAACTGCAGGGTGAGAATTTCAATTTAATCCAGGGAAAAAGTGCAGTGTCCACTTTTATCAGAAAATTGGAGGTATATAAGCAAAATATTGGGAGAGAATGTTCTCACAGTTTCCCTACATGGAAAGTATGGCACTCTCTTTCACAGACAGTGATCTTCAAGAGTACTGCTTACACCTGCAGTCATTGAATAAGGATTTTCAGAATCGACTCGAAGATTTGAATGATCTGGAAATTCTGGACTATGTAATTAACCCATTTCTTTGCAAGGTGGAATAACAGGAACAGAGCTTGCAAGAAGAAATTATCAAAATTCAGAATGATGAAGAAGCAAAAATACTTTTCAAAAATGTCAGCTTTTGTGGTTTGTGGCTACTCTGTCATACGAAGTTTCCGAGTCTTTGGAGAAGAGGCAAATTGCTCTTCCTTGCATGTGCGGTGAGCCACATACTCACATAAAGCAGAAACTGCTTGGACATTGTTACACAAGGGAATTTAAGGCATTAGCTGCCACAACTTGAACCAGATATTTCAACTCTTACTAAAAAACCATCAAGCTCAAGGATCCCATTGATATCGAAGCTGCTGTACAGCACACGGGTACCGTGTAAGCGAGGTTTAAAGACTAATAAACATTTAAAGCAAGATCATTTTTCTCAAGTTAGCATATGATAGACATGTTTTACACAATGAGAGTGCCGGAAACTATATTGTGCCTAAGAGGGGCATTGGCAAGTATGAAAGTGCTTTAGGCGGACGTTGGGCTAAAAAAGGTTGGGAGACACTGCACTAGAGACTGTTATGTGTGAAAATCCCAGATCAGCAGTTTCTGACACCAGCATTCATCACACGAGCAGTCACTTGGATCACGTACTTGTAGGTACTTGTGTGCACTCAGTCCCAAAGTTGAAGTCTTAACCAAATTTTTGAGAAGTATCGATGATTATGTGCAGATAAGATAATCTTCTAGCTTATTTGGGCCCAAAAGAGATTACAGTGCAAGAGTAGCATCATGACATATTCAAGTCCATTTTAATTTATTTTAAAACATTAAATGACCACTTGTTTTTTTTAACATGAATGTAATGTGGCATTTAGCTGCTGACATTTTCTTACAAGAGCATGTGAGTTGGACCCTAGACGTGTGAGTGTTCTATATGCCTGCCTTTATCTGGATTGCCTCTGTGGAAGAAATGTTCTCTTGCTTGCTGTGTTGTGGGTTCTAGATTGAAATTGGAAGCTTGAGCAGGTAACCTTGGCTGTCACTTCAACGCTGTATTGTGAGTTTTCTGCGCTGCCAAGTCTTAGCACTTGTATAAGGTGTTGCGGTATCTGTTCACTGACCTTTGACTTGAGTACAAAAATAATTCTCCCAGTAATAGAGCAAAGAACAGTACAACACAGTACAGGCCCTTTGGCCCACAATGTTATGCCGACTTTTTAATTTACTCTAAAAACAATCTAACGCTTCTCTCCTGTATAGCCTTCCACTTTTTTTTTTAACATCCATGCTAACATCCGTATGTCTATCTAAAAGTTTCTTAAATGTATCTGCCTCTACACCATCCCTGGCAGAGTGTTCCATAACTGACTACTCTGTGTATATGAAAAAAATTAATTAATCTCTGCATATTTTCCCATATTTTCCTCCAATCACCTTTAAAATTATGCCTCCTGGTGTTGACTATATCCCCACTGGAAGAAGTCTCTGGAACAGAGGAGGAAGAGAGATGATTTGATAGAGGTGTACAAGATAAGCATAGATCGAGTGGATAGCCAAAGAGAAAAGCCCTCGCTTCCTTAACCTGTCCTCATTAGACATGCTCGCCAATCCAGCCTGCACCCTAGTAAATCACTTCTGCACCTTCTCTATAATGTTAGACCAACATTTTCGGTCAACTAGTATTGTCAAATATAATCTATTTCAAGGCTGTGGTATGCAGGAGCGTACTGATTGGTTTTCCATTACGTAATAAATGCAGTCACGCACTACTTAAATCAAAGCAGCGGATGTGAGAACCGGTGTGAGTCCAGTTTAAACTTTCTCTTTGTAGGATACATACAGTGTCCCTTGCTACACTCTTCCTCACAAGTGCTCCCTCGCTCCCTCACCTCTTTTGCCAGTACATCAATGATGGTATCCACCATGCCCTCCGTCTCACCTGTCTGTCAGAATTGAAACCATTCCACTTTTTTCACACTGCAGGAGTAAAAGGGTTGCCTGACCTGAATGTTTCTGGCATTTCTTTTTTTTTTACAGAAATATTCCATTGCGAAATGCTTTGAGGTATCCCAAAGTTGTGAAAGGCTCTAAATAAATGAAACCTCTTTCATTAATAGTATAAATTCCCCTAGTTTAATCCTAGCCTAATCACGGGACAATTTACAATGATCAATCAACCTCCCAACCAGTTCATCTTTAGAATGTGGGAGGAAACTGGAGCACCCGGAGGAAACCCACACAGTCAGAGGGAGAGCGTACAAACTCCTTTCAGGCAGCATTGGGAGTGGAATCCGGATTGCTGGGACTGTAAAACTTAGTGCTTTCTGTTACTGCTTTTCCCTTGTTCTACTTCAGGGCACTGATGTGGTGAAGTGATTTGTATGGATGAGATGCAAAACAATTTTTTTAAAGATTCAATATTATTTATTGTCATTCTTTAGTACAGGAGTGTAAAAAAGAATGAAATGATTTTTACTCTGAATCCACTGCAGCATTAAGAAAAACACAATAAACATAAAGGACACAATAAAAAGACAATAAATATAAATATAAAGCAATCTTATAAAACACAATGTACAAATAACTGTGATATGCATAGTCTGATTGTAACTACATAAGGTGAAGCTAGGGGACGTGTATGTATTGGAGGTGGGATATGGTGCGGTGTGTTAGTCCTTGGAGATGTTGATCAGCCTGACAGCTTGGGGGAAGTAACTCTTTGTGAGTCTAGTAGTTTTGTCACTGTGCATGTGACAATAATAAACTGATGACTAATTTACCGATTGATAGGTACCAAATGGGAAATAACTAAACCTTTATAAATCAGAGTAATGCATTTAGATGGCTTCTTCACTCGGTGGCCACTTTATTAGGTACACTGGTACAGCTGCTGGTTAATGCAAATACTATACCTAATCAGCCGGTCATGTGGCAGCAATTCAATCCATGAAAGCATGCAGGCATGGTCAAGAGGTTCAGTTGTTGTTCAGACCAAGCATCAAAATGGGGAAGAAATGTGATTTAAGTGACTTTGACTGTGGAATGATTTTGGTGTCATATGGGGTGGTTTGAGTATTTCAGAAACTGTGATATCCTGGGCTTTTTGCGCACAACGGTCTCAAGTTTATAGAGAATGGTGCGAGAAACAAAAACACATCCGGTGGGTGAAAACACCTTGTTAATGAGAGAGGTCAGAGGAGAACGGCCAGACTGGTTCAATCTGACGGGAAGGCGACAGTAACTCAAATAACCACAAGTTACAACAGTGGGGTGCAGAAGAGCATCTCTGAACACACAACACATCAAACCTTGAAGTGATCTTCTGCTACGACAGCAGAAGATCACAAACATACACTCAGTGGCCACTTTATTCATTACAGGAGATAACTAATAAAGTGGTCACTAAGTGCATATTTCCCTTCTCTTTAATGGTGAGGGTCCAAGTATTTGGTTTTGAATTTCAGTCCCACGTGAGCAGCGGTAACTGGCAACTTCAGTACTGTACCGCTGCTTACAATGCTGAGGCTGCGCATCTGTTCGGGCATGCACTTCATTAATGGATCAGTTCAGCACTTGGCTGGACCACAGGGCCTAACATCCCACAACAGCAGAGCACTTTCACTCTTGGCAGAAAAAGAGAAGGATTTATTTTTATGGAGTGAGGAAAGTGTTACACATTTCAACCTCTTTTTTGAAAAAAAAGTAGTCCAAATGCCAGTTGCAAAGATGTAGATGATTAACTGTATTGCTTTTTCAAATGGAATGGTGTGAAATTGGAAAACAGTTGTTAATTATGGACAAGAAGGCAAAGGAATTAAAAAGCTGAAGAGCAGTTTTTAAATAAATCTGTATTCGCAGTGTGGAGGAGCAGAGGGATCTCGAGATCCATGTCCAAAGACCCCTCAGAGTTGCTGTGCAAGTTCATAGGGTGGTTAGGAAGCTGTATAAAGGGTTGGCCTTCATTAGTCAGGGAGCTGAGTTCTAGACCTGTGAGGTAATGTTGCAGTTCTTTAAAACTCTGGTTAGACCACGCTTGGAATATTGTGTTCATTTCAAGTCACCTCATTATAGGAAGGATGTGGAAGCTTTAGAGAGGGTGCAGAGGAGATTCACCAGGATGCTGTCTGGATTAGAGAGCGTGTCTTATGAGGATAGGTTGAGTGAGCAAGGGCTTTTCTCTTTGGAGTGAAGGAGGATGAGCGGTGACTTGATAAGGGTGTACAAGACGATAAGAGGCATAGATCGAGTGGATGGCCAGGACAGAAATGGCTAATGCAAGGGAACATAATTTTAAGGTGATTGGAGGTAAGTACTTTTACACAGAGAGCGTGGGTGTGTGGAATGCGCTGCCAGGGGTGCTGGTAGAGCCATTAGTAACACTTAAGAAACTTTAAGATAAGCACGTGGATGATAGGAAGATGGAGGGCAATATAGAGTGGAGCACCTGGAGGAAATCCACAATGTCATGGGGTTCAGGCTGCTTACAGACAGTGGCGGGAATTGAACCCCAGTCACTTGGGCTGTAATAGTGTTAAGCTGCTGCGCTGCTCCTAAATATTCTATATCGGTTGCATTGAAGTTGTTTCTGGTTTGGAAATGTTGTAAAATAGTACCTTAATGGTGGTTAATTTTGATTTAGAAAATGATTTTGAGTTGGGGAATGCCAATTTCTTCCAATGAACCTAAATGCAACCATGTGAAAGAAACCCCAGCTCCACGCTGTGCGGTGTCACTGTGTCTTAATTACACATGTCACTCATGATTGATAGGTACCTCTGTAAACAATCCAACCTTCAGGATAACTGTATGTATTCAAGTCACACTCGTATCCACTGTACAGCAAAATATGCAGCGTGTCACCGTGGAATTGCCCGGAGACCACTGAGTCTTAAAACAATCCCGTGCAATGTGTTCTCCCAGGCATTACTGATTTAAAACACCCTGAGCTCAATTGTTCCCCTGTCACAGATCTGATCCCAGGAATGAAAGGGTTAATTGACTAGGGCATTCGATGGCTCTGGGCCTGTACTCACTGGAATTTAGAAGACTAAGGGGATCTCATTGAAATCTGTCGAATATTGAAAGGCCTAGATCCAGCAGATGTGGAAAGGGTGTTTCCTATAGTGGGGAAGTCTAGGACCAGAGGGCACAGCCTCAGAATACTAGGGTGTGCTTTTAGAACAGAGATGAAGTGGACTTCCTTTAGCCAGAGGTGGTGAATCTGTAGAATTAATTGCCACGGATACCTGTGGAAGCCAGGTCACTGGGTATATTTTAAATGGAGATTGATAGGTTCTTGATTAGTAAGGGTGTCAAGGTTTACAGGGAGAAAGCAGGAGAACGGGGTTGAGAGTGATAATAAATCTACCATAATGGAATAGCAGAGCAGACTTGATGGGTTGAATGGCCTAATTCTGCTCTTATGTCTTATAGTCTTATTTACAGATAATTCGTCCAAGCTGTAACTCCAGTTCTGTGCTTTTGGGAGGTTTAACCTTTCCGATTCAAGGGTCAAGATTGTTAATTGTTATTATTCAGTACACGAGTGTAAAGGAGAACAATTGATTGTACTCCAGATCCAATGCAGCATAAAAAAAACGCAATAAGCCAAAAGAAACCGCAATAAATATGTATATAAAAGCAATCCAGTAAAAGACAATATACAAGAACTGTTGCATGTATACAGTATGCATAAGATTAGCTTATATACGTAGACTGATTGTCTGTACACACATTGAGGTGAGGTGCGGGTGTATCTGAACATAAGGTGACTGACAGGAAATAATAAAGTGACAAAGTGACTCTTGGCAAGAGGAACTCTTCTAGGTTGCAGCAGGGCACATGGAAACACAGTCGGACAGTGACTGTGTCAGTGTAGGTATGAGGTGTGAAGTGTAAGTGTAAAGTTAGCAGTGTACGGGGGGGGGAGAAGGGGGAAGTGAAGGGTGCTGAGGGGCCATGAAGAAGAGTGGCTGATGTGCATGAGAGCTAGCTTGAATTCCCATGTGCCTAACGAGTGGGCATGAAAGGTCCTACAGCACAATTTGCATTCCGTCTGTGGACAGCCAAATGGGTTCTCTCGTAAACACGAGGGACTGCAAATGCTGGGATTTGAAGCCACAAATAATCTGCTGCAGGAACTCAGTAGGTCAAGCAGCACCAGGTGGGTGTGTGTGGTGTTGTGCAAAGAGGAGAGAGAGACATCTATTTGGGTATCACAATTTCATTTTAAGTATTTTTCCTCCTTCTTACACAGCAGAATAGTACTGTTCACTTGTACTCCTGTTTTTTAATGGGAACACCAGGTTTCTCCATAAGGGAAATGTTCAGATTGTCAGATTTTTATTCTGTTTGTTGTGCCTTTGTTCATAAAGATCATAAGACATAGGAGCAGAATTAGGCCTTTTGGCCCATCAAGTCTGCTCCACCATTCTATCTTGACTGATTTATTATCCTTCTCAACCCCATTCTTCTTTGACACCCTTAATTATCAAGAACGTATAATCTACATTTTAAACATACTCAATGACTTGGTCTCACCAGCTGTCTGTGGCAATGAATTCCACAGATTCACCACCCTCTGGCTGAAACAATTCCTCCTCAACCCTGTTCTCAGAGGGCATCCTTATAACCTGAGGAAGTGCCCTTTGGTCCTAGACTCCCCCACGATAGGAACCATCCTCACCCTATCCACTCTGTCTCGGCCTTTCAGTTCTTGGCATTTTCAATGAGATCTCCCCTGCCCCCACTCTTCTAAACTCCAGCAAGTACAGGCCAGAAGTAACTGAACTGAGTTCTTTCTCATTGTACTGAACTTCCATCCTTTAAACAGTTGATCCTCTTTGTAGCGTTAACTCTGAGATAGTGCAAGTGATTTTATGACCGCTGCCTTTCCCACTTTGGAGGTGTGATTGCAAAAGGGAATTGGCCTGGTACTTGACAGGGAAAGATTTGCAGTTCTTGTGAAAAGATCTGTATTGCTCTTGCAGAGACTGCAAGGCTCAATGAACGAGTGGTCTCCATCAATGCTGTACCAGGTCCATGGTCAATAGAATTAAAAGGAGCTCATTCTGGAAGTGATGCAGAACGTTCAGACACTGTTAGATTAATTCCTAATGCAACTGAGGAATAATTCTTTCGTGGTGCCCATCCACCAGTACACCGATTTTATTTTGAAGTGTGCTGTCCTGGAGTTAATAAATTTAATACCTATAGATAAGTTTTTGAAATTAATTGATAATGTAAAAAAACTAAAGCTGTATCTTTGATGATCCGTTCTTCAATTGTTTCTTTGTTCAATCAGATTCTTTTCAGTCTGAGCGTGTCACCCTTGCTTTACACAGATCTAGGTAGAAAATGCACTCATATAACTGATTGCAAAAGCATGCAGCCATGCTGGAGAATATGGAGGATGAAACTGCTTCTTAATATTGTTTCTGCCTTTTGCAGTATAGTGCATTCGTTAAAAAAAAAGCCTGTCTCTCCAGGTCTACTTCCTTCTAAACTTAAATCAACCACTTTTGGCACAATATCTTACAAATGCCATTTCTCTCTGTTTCAGCTGTACCATTTAACAGCTGATACTAATTTTTTTTTAACAAATCTATTCCCTATTATTGGATCTTCAAATACTAAAGTCACTGGTGTATTGAAACACGACCTGTTCAAAATTTTTGCATCAGTCACAAAAACCATTTTTTTCTGTTTATTTTGATTCTCCACTTCATTGTTTCTGGAAAAGTGATGTAGAACTCAAATTAAAATCAGGCAAACAGTGTAGCTGTTTCTTGTAAGAGTGTTAGCAATCATTTTCAAGTCAGTTCTGTCGGAACTAATGCTCTATGACTACAAGTTAAAAGGTTTTTTTGCTACTAATAATATTTGACGTTCAGCAAACCATTTTTGAATAGAATTAAAGTATCTTAGACAAGCATTCATAGGAAATTCTAAGAAAATCAGTTATTTGGATAAGTATTATATTTACATATATATATTTATATTTACTGTTTTTTATTATGGTGTTCTTTATCTTATTTTTTTTATGCTGCACCAAATCCAGAGTAATAATTATTTCATTCTCCTTTACATGTGTGCACTGGAGATTATATTAAACAATCTTAAATTGCAGTTTAATTTTAAGTATTTTTCCCCTGCTTCAAGGACACTTTAGATATCCTCCTGTCTGCAAGTGAGGCTGCTCCATTCTTTTTTCCTGGGCATGGAGTTGGAGGAACCGTTTCTGTGTTCCGCTCCCCTGTTGGGCTTTGCGTTCTCGCATTCCAGCTCAATCAGAATCGGTACCTATTTCTGTACTAGCAGATAGCAGCATAGACTGGCAGAGGATCAACTTTGAGAAATACCACTCCCCTGTGTGGGCTGTGGGTAAGACCCTGGGGTGAAAGATAACACAGACACTACAAATAATGCAGGAACCAAGATGAATAAAGCAACAATAAAATCAAGGAGGGTATTAATTATAAATACGCTGTAAATGATTAAGCAAATCTGAGGCGCATTAATGTGCTGTATTTAGTGAACTGGCGGGCAGAGAAGATAAATGAACTCTGAATGCAGAATGTGATGAGACAGTCATTGCCTCATAGTCTAATTATTTAATGGAAGGATGTTTAAGGAGTAGCAGAAACAAATGCTGCTTTGTAATATGGAAGCAGATCACTAAATGCAGCTAAAGCTAAAATAATTAAACAGTAAACACAAGCGATTCTGCAGATTAGCACATGAGAAATGCTGGCGTTGCTCAGCAGATCAGGTAGCGTCTATGGTTAGGAATAAACAGTCGACATTTCAGGCCAAGACACATCATCAGGACTCTGTTCATGGTTCAGGCCGAGACCCTTCATCCAGACCGTTGGCCTTAGTCAGCACAGATGATGCCTGACCTGCTGAGTTCCTCCAATATTTTGTATGTGTTACCCTAATTACATTTAGTGACCACTTTATTACATACCTCCTTTAGCTAATAAAGTGGCTACTGACTATACGTTCATGGTCTTCTGCCTTTGTAGCCCTTCCACTTCAAGCTTCAATGTGGTGTGCATTGAGAGATGTTCTTCTGCACACTAGTTTTGTAACATGTAGTTATTTGAGTTACTGTCACCTTCCTGTCAGTTTGAACCAGTCTTGCTGTTCTCCTCTGACTTCTCTCATTAACAAGGTGCTTTCGCCCACAGAACTGCTCATTGGAAGATTCTGTTTCGTTTTTCACACCATTTTCTGTAAACTCTAGAGACTGTTGTTTGTGAAAATCCTAGGAGATCAGCAGTTTCTGAGATACTCAAACCACCCCATCTCACACCAACGATCATTCCATGGTCAAAGTTACTTGGGTTACGTTTCTTCCCCATTCTGATGTTTGGTCTAAACAAGAACTGAACCTCTTGACCATGTCTGCATGCTTTTATGCACTGAGTTACTGCCACATGAATGAATGATCAGGTATTTGCATTAATGAGCAGGTGTACTTAATAAAGTGGCCACCGAGTGTATTTTATTATACAGTAGTATCTCACAGAATTAGAGAGGCACGTAGATTTTTCAGGAATAGAATAGATTTCTCCTTTGCAGCCCTGTACCATTTCTAGTTCCAAGTATGCTTTCCTGGTAAAGAATGAGCAGATTACATTCCCCCATAAATCAAATTGTTGTAGAAATGTTGAATGTTTTATGCAACAGAAGCAAATTAATTCCGAAGTTAGCAATGTTTGTAAATTTACAGAGATTTCAGCCGAATAACACTGCAGTCCAAGTAGTTTGTTAAATGTTAATCTGTGCATTTGCAGACAGAGCGATATAATTGGATGTCTGTAACAGAATATCGTAAGTGATCATCATTAATATTTAGAAATTCCAGCAAACACAAAGTAGGTTTAGAGGATATGGAATGCATTGATTGCAATCTTCAGAACAGTTTTTTTTAATGAAAACTCATTAGCAGTACAATGTGACATTGGTGAAATGTGTTCTATCATCCAGAGATTATTTTTATAAAGGAAAAGAGTGAATATCACATCGGATTTTTAAAAAAATCTTATTGAACAAAGAAGCAATTTAAGAATAGATCATGAAAAATACAGCTTTAAAGTTTTTAAATTATCAATTAATTAATTTCTGAAACTTATCTACAGACATTAAATTTATTAATTCAGAAAAGTACAATCTGAAACAAAATCTTTCCATCTGTACATTGCTCCCTGGGAATTCCGAGTTAATGTCCTTCACTTTCGCTGTTCTCTCTTCCATTTGCTGAAAGATTATTTTCACCCACTTTCTCATCCATTAGCTTTTAACAATGCTTAATACAAATTTTCAGAAGGCAGTTTAAGTTGGAGGAATGTGGCAACAGCGTAGTTATTACAAAATATGTGTTGCTCGTACTGTTCAAAGCCTTCATGAAAAAACTATAAATCATAGGAGCAGAATTAGACCATTTGGCCCATCAAGTCTGCTCTGCCATTCAATCATGGCTGATTTATTACTCTTCTCAACCCTGTTCTCCTTCCTTCTCTCTGTATCTTTGACGCCCTGACGATACAGGAAACTATCAACCTCTGTTTTAAATATACCCAAAGACTTGGCCTCCACAGCCATTTGTGGCAATGAATTTCACAGATTTACCACCCTCTGGCTAAAGAAATTCCTCCACGTGTCTGTACTAAAGGGGCACCCTTGCATGCTATGGCTGTGCCCTCTTGTCCTAGGTGCCTCCACTATAGGAACCATCCTATAGTGAGCAATAGGATGTAGTTTCTCTATATTCTCCACTAGAAAAAAACATCTTAAGAAAGAACAACAAATGGTATTTTCCCATTTTTTCCAGTACAAACTTTGAATATTTACTCTTTGATTACTGTGCTACATCCTACGTTCACCAGGTACTGATTGCACAGTATCAATTCTTAATATGACTCATCTACGTTAATAAACATATCTGCTAAGTGGCAAGAATTTTGAATGCATGTTCTAGCAATTAGGTCCTTTTGATTCCCAAATGACTACAGAAACACTTCTTGATTATAATTGCTCGTAGTCACGCATGTCTAATTTGTGTCTTTTTAAGTGTTAATTAGTAAACATTTCTAGCTGACATCTCTATGTATTTGTATTTTGAAAAATGAGTCCTGTTTCTTGCGTAGCTTGAGGCTGAAGCTGTTGGTTGTGACATCATGAAGTAGGAGGAAAATTGATGAAGACATGCTTGTCAACCATAAAAAAGCAGGGAAATTAAGAATTTTTGATCATCTTTGCATTCATGCTGTACATATATTCTAATGTTTCTTCATTATTTTTTTAACCAGTGGACATTGATGCATGAGTTTTCTGATGGGGCCTCTGCTTTCTGCAATCCATCATGATAATTATACTTTTGTTTGTATTTTTGTAAGCAATTATCTGCTTTCTGAAGTAATGAGCATGCCCTGTGTTTGCCATGTGCTGTTAATGTTACTGTTAATTTACTCTTGAGAAAGTGGCTCGGGCTTTAGTCTTTGCAGGTTCAGAACCTACAGGTTCGAAGATGTTTTCCATGAGATTAGTGGTCTTTTAGCAGCACCTAGTGGTATATTCTAGTACTGCAGCAGTGTCAGTCACATGCTCCAAGTTGTTCTGCCTGTTTTTCTTCACGGTCCACCTGGATGGTGCACACATAGAATGCTAGAAGGATTCGGCAGGTCAGGCAGCTTCTATGGAGAGGAATAAACAGTTGATGTTTTGGGCTGAGACTTCATCATGACAGGATCTACAGATAGCAACAGAATTGAACCAAGGTTGCTTGCCCTGTATTCAAAATTCAAAGTAAATTTATTATCAGAGTACACATATATAGTTTGTCCTCATACACTATTAGTGAGTCATCTTCTTGCAGGCAATCACAGTAGAACAAAGAAATACAGTAGAGTTAATGAAAAATTACACATAAAGGCTGACAAGAACCAATGTGCAAAAGAAGACACATTGTGCACGTAAGTACATACATACATTAATAATTCTGAGTACATGAGTTGTAGAGTCCATGAAGGTCAGTTCATAGGTTGTGGAATCAGTTCAGAGTTCAGGTGAGTGAAATTATCCATTCTGGTTTAGGAACCTATGATTGTAGGGTAATAACTGTTCCTGAACTAGGTGGTGTGGGACCTGAGGTTCCTGTACTCCTTCCTGATGGTAGCAGCGAGTAGGGAGCATGGACTGGATAGAAGATGGATGTGAGGTAAAGTGTTATGCTAACCGCTACATTACCTTTCTGCCCCCCCCCGTGAAGGGTATTATTTTGTTAAATAATACCAACTGTCCATTTCCCTCCATAGATCCTGCCTGACCCACTGAAATCCTCCAACATTTTGCATGTTGCTCTTAGTTAATCGTGCAAGTCCTAATGAAAAGTCTCGGCCCGAAATGTCAGCTGTTTGCCCTCTCCATAGATGCTGCCAGACCTGCTGAGTTCCTCCAGAACTTTGTGCATGTTACTCTGGATTTGAGAGGCCTCTGTGATTTCTTTCTGCTGCCACTCAAATAATCGCAGGGACCTCTCAGTCAACACCAAGGAGACAGAACGCATGGTCATCTCCAGAAAGACAAACATCCCACAATGTGCGATCAAGATCGGAAATACAAACATCAAACAAGTCAACAAATTCAAATACCTTGGCCGTCTAATAACAAGTGATGGCAGGTGCGACACAGATATCAAATACAGAATAGCAATGGTGAAAGAAGCTTTCCAAAAAATGAAGACCATATTAACAGACAGAAAGATGAGCATGTACACTAAAAACAGAATACTGCAGTGCTACATTTATTCCATCCTGACTTATGGAAGTGAATGCTGGACCATTTCCCCAGCAATGGAAAAGAGACTAGAAGCAGCTGAATTATGGTTCTACAGGAGAATGCTAAAAATATCATGGACCACACACACATCAAATGAAGAAGTTCTCAGAAGAGCCTAAGCAGTTCGATCACTCATACCAACAATAAGGGAAAGACAACTCAGATTCCTCGGACACATCATGCGGAAAGATGAACTAGAAAAACTCATACTCTCTGGAAAGATTGAGGGGAGCAAACCTAGAGGAAGACCTCGGCTTATGTACATCAAAAGCATAGCCAGGTGGCTACACATCGAGGAAATGGAAGTCATTCAAAAAACGAAGAATAGATCTATATGGAAAACCATGGTCACCAAAGTCCGCATCGGATATGGTACCTAGACAGACTCTGGATTTCCAGCATCTGAAGAACCTCTTGTTCTGCAGCATGAACATCGATTTCTCAAACTTCTGGTAATGCCCCCTCCCCCCCCACCTTTAACCATTTCCCATCCTTATCTCCTTCCCTGCCCATCGCCTCCCTCTGGTGCTTCTTCCCCCTTTTCTTTCTTCCATGGTCTTCTGTCCTCTCCATCAGACTCCCCCTTCTCCAGGCTTGTATCTCTTTCACTAATCAACTTCCCAGCTCTTCATTTCATCCCTCCCCCTCCCGGTTTCACCTATTACTTTGTGTTTCTCCCTCCCCTCCATCACTTTTTAAATCTACTCCTCATCTTTTTTTTCTCCAGTCCTGCCAAGGGGTCTCGGCCCAAAACATCATCTGTGCTTTTTTCCATAGATGTTGCCTGGCCTGCTGAGTTCCTCCAGCATTTTGTGTAGATTTCCAGCATCTGTAAAGTTTCTCTTGTTGATGAGTATTTTCCCTGTTTCCTTTTGCTGCTGCCTCCTTTTCACTTGCATTTTCCTTGCAGGCTGCCCCAGCGCATTCCCAACTGTGTTGGTTGTTACTGCAAATAGCTCATTTCACTGTATATTTCAAGATTGATTAATGTCATTTCCAGTACACCAGTGTAAAGGAGAACAAAATAATTGTTACTCTGGATCCAATGCAGCACAAAAAAACAGTGGGATAAAGAACACAGTAAAAAAACACAATAAATATGCTGTAAATATGTATGATAGCTCATATACATTGTTTATATGTCTATAAAGTGACGCTAGGTACAGGAGTGTCTGTACATAAAGTGACTGACAGGAAATGATAAAGTAGTGGTGTTGGGGGTGTGGAGGGTTGGGTTAGTGGGTGGAAGTGTTGACCAGCTTTGCTGCTTGGGGAAAGTAACTGTTTTTAAGTCTGGTGGTTCTGGCATGGATGCTACACAGCCTCCTCCTTGATGGGAGTGGGACAAGCATTCCATGAGTAGGGGTGTGGAATCCTCCATGATGTTGCTGACACTTTTCTGTATACACGTCCCCGATGGCGGGTGGCTGGGGCCAGTGATGCGTTGGGCGGTTTTGACTTCCCGTTGTCGAGCCTTCCTGTCCGCTGCGCTGCAGTTGTGAAGTACATGTGATAAATAAATCTGAATCTGCTTTTTTTAGAGTTTGTTGCCACTGTAAGCTTAGAGGTCTTTCTAATGACAGGGAAATTGTATCAGTATTAGTGCCATGCACTGTATATTCCAGATACGTAAGGTTCTTTAGATCAAGGATTCCCAACTTGGGGTCCACAGACTCCTCGGTTAATGGAAGGGGTTCGTAGCCTGAAAAGGTAAGGGAACTGCTGATTTAGATGAAGGATCTTGACCCAAAACATTGACTGTTCATAGTGCTCCATAGATACTGCCTGACCTGCTGAGTTCCTCCAATACTTAGTATGCGTTGCTCTCAGTTTATCCTGACTTGGTTTGTAAGCCAGATATTAACTTGTAATATTGCACTGAATCATTAAGTCCTAAATAAACAAACTAATTAAAATAAGATAATACCCATCAGCTGTTCACTTTAATTACTTTTTATATAAAACATACTTCAAAGGGGACTCATTATTTTTCCCAAAATTTAATTCTATATCTAAAATCAGAACTAGAATCAGGTTTAATATCACTGCAATATGTTGTGAAATGGGTTGTTTGGTGGCAGCAGTACAGTGCAACACATGATAACTAAAAAATTATAAATTACAATAAGAAATATATTAAAATTAAATAAGTAGTACAAAAAGCAAAAATATTAAAAATATTGATTAAAAATGATCTAAAAATAAGATGATCTAATCTAGTGGGAGGCACGGTAGCGTAGCGGTTTGCATTACGTTATTGCAGCTCCAGCGCCCGGTTTCAATTCACATCCCTGTCTGTGCATTCTCCCCGTGACCGTGTGGGTTTCCTCTGGATACTCCAGTTTCCTCCCACAGTCCAAACGCGTGCGAGCTAGTAGGTTAATTGGTCACATGGATGTAATTGGGAAGCATGGGTTAGTAGGGCCGAAAGGCCTGTTACTATGCTGTAGAATAAAATAAACAAATTTTAAAAGAAATTAAGAATATATGCCATTAATTTTATGTGATTAGTTTTCCCAAGAAACTGACAAGGTAATTAACTAAAGTGCAATCTTTATGGACTAAGGTTCGTCAATATTTTTGTGACCAAGAGTAACTGTGGTGGGGTATAAACAGAAACCAAGGTTCAGTAGCTCTGAAGTCACAGCGATACAGTGGGTTCAATTAAAGTTCAAAGTAAATTTATTATGAAGAACTTACAGTATATGTCACCATATACAACCCTGAGATTTATTTTCTAGCAGGAAAACTTAATAAATCCATAACAGAATAATAACCGTGACATAATCAATGAAAGACCGCACCAACTTGGGTTTTCAATCAGGGTGCAAAAGACAACCAACTGTGCAAATACAAAAACGAAGAAATAATAATAATAAGCAATAAATACCAAGAACATGAGATGAAGGGTCCTTGAAAGTGAGTCCATAGGTTGTGGGAACACTTCAGTGATGGGGCGAGTGAAGTTATCCCCTGTGATTCAAGAGCCTAATAGTTCAGGGGTAAGAACTGTTTCTGAACCTGGGGGCGTGGGCCCTGCAGCTCCTGTCCCACCTTTCTGATACGAGAAGAGTTCATGTCTTGGAGTTCGAGAAGAATGTAAGAAACAGGAGCAGGGGTTGGCCAATTGACCTTTTAAACCCATTCTGTCAATCAGTAAGATCATAGCTGATCAACCTTGGCCTCAACTTTTCCACTCTTCCCATTCCCCTGGACTCCCTGCAGTTTATATATCTGTCAATATGCACTGACAGACTGTTTCCAATAGTGATACCTCTTCCCTGGAATGGTCATCACAATTAGACACCACACTGGCATTGTCATTGAAAGATATAAGTACCCCCTCAAGTTTTTATTCAGTCTGCTGACATGTTCAGTATTTGTATCTCCATTACAACTGCTATTGTGTTCAAAGTAGAATTTATTATGATGGTACATATATGTTACCATATACTACTTGAGATTAATTTTCTTGCAGGCATTTACAGAAATATAAAGAAATACAATAGAATTTATATAAATATATACATTTACTAATAAACAAAAAGAAGACACATTGTGCAAATAAAAGATAAAAATAATACTGAGAACATGACTTGAAGGTGAGTCTGCAGGCTGAGGAGTCAGTTCAGAACTGAGATGAGTGAAGTTATCCAGGCAGGTTCAGGAGCCTGGTGGTTCTAGAGTAATAACTGTTCCTGAACCTGATGGTGTGGGACCTAAGGGTCCTGTACCTCAGTACCTCCTGCCCGATGATGGAAGGAAGAAGAGGGCATGGCATGGATGGTGAGGGTTCTTGATGAATGCTGCTTTCTTGTGGCAGTACTCCCTGTAAATGTGCTCTATGGTGAGGAGGACTTTGCCTGTGATGGATTGGTTTGTATCCACCACTTTCTATAGTCTTTTCCATTCCTGAATGTACCAGGCCGTGATGCCACCAGATAAGATGCTAAGATGCTCTTCACTTCGCATCTATAGAAACTTGTCAAAGTTTTGGATGGTGTGCTGTTGTTACGTGACCACGGGTTTCGTTTACTGTGGGCATCACTTTAAGCGCCTGGACAAGGCGGAATCTGACATCAGTATGACAAAATGTGGACAGACTGCTGCGACACTGTGTGCGTGTGTGTGTGCGTGTGTGTGTGTGCGCGTGTGTGTGCGCGCGCGCGCGCATGTGAGTGCATGTGTGTGTGTGAGAGAGAGTGTTAAGACTGTGGACTGCGAGCTAGAGCTCGCTACAGTAATGGGTGAAGTTTGATACTTTCCCATGCCTAAAGGATTGGGTGAATGGGTGGCACACAGTGCATATTGGATGTGTGACTCACTTCTTATGATCCATACGTGGAGTTTTGGAGTATTCTGTGGTGACCACTTGTGCTGAGGAATATTCCGTGACTGTCACCTTGTAATATCTCTATGTGGATTTCGGCATACAACTCGACGGCTGAGATCTTCTGTGACTGTTACTTCGTTTTCCCAGCGTGGAACCTGTGGAATTCTTTGTGATCACCTCCTCGTTGCATTTTAATGTGGATTTACAAGTTCCTCCCCTCATCTATTTCGTGGATTACTGGAACTTTTCAGCTTGCCACTTTAAAGCTTTTAAGAACTGTTCCTAAGCTTGGTAGTTGGGAGCTACTACACATCACCCTATTAACTTCTGTTTAGAAGAGTAGTTTGTTTAATTTTCTATATTTTGAGTCAATACTAATAAATATAGAGGTTTAACATTAAACCCTGACTCAGCTTGTGGTCTGTTGCTGCTGGTATGTAACACTGTATCTACACAAACTTCTTAGAAAGCAGAGGTGCTGTCATGCCTTTATGTGCTGGCCCCAGGACAAGATCCTCCTGATATGAGAATACCAAAGAATTTAAAGTTACTGACCCTCTCCAACTCTGATCTCCAAATGAGGACTGGCTCATTGATCTCCACTTCCCTCATCTTGTTGTCAATAATCAGCTTTTTGGTTTTGATGACGTTGAATAAGAGGTTGTTGCTGAGGCACCATTCAACCAGATTTTCTATTTCCCTGCTATATGCTGAGTTGTCCCCACCTTTGATTTGGCCAACAACACTGTGTCAGCAGCAAACTTAAGTACAGTGTTGGAGTTGTGCTCAGCCACTCAATCACAAGTATAAAGCATGGGTTCCCAGCCTGGGGTCTACATGGTTAATGATCGAGGTCCATGGCATAAAACATGTTGGGAACCCCTGGTACAAAGTATGTAAAGTAGCGGGGGCTAAGCACACCTGTTCTGATGGCGAATGTGGAGGAGATGTCGCTAATCTGAACTGGAGGAAATTGAGGGTCCAGTTGCACAAGGAGGTAATGAGACTGAGGTCTTGGAGCTTAGTGATTAATTTCAAGGGGATGATAGTCTTCAGTGCTGAGCTGTCGTCACTGAAGAGCATCCTTGTGTTTGCAGCTTCACTCTCCGTTTGTTTCAGAGCTGATTGAAGGAAGAACCAATGAACTGGCATCTGCTGCTGACCTGTTGTGACTGTAGGTAAATTACAGTAACCCAAATCACTCCTGGGGCAGGAGTTGATGTGCTTTATGACCAGCCTCTCATTAAAGTGGAGGTGCTGCTGGGCGGTAATCATTGAGGCAGATTTCCATTTTCTTCTTGGGCCTGCATGTTTGAAGCAGGGGGGTACCTCGGATTGCTGAAGCAAGAGGTTGAAGAGCTGGGTCAACTAACATAATTGTTTTATCTTGTTTCATTCTGGTTAATAATTTAACTTCCATTCTTATTTATTCAAATTTTAATATGTAGATATCATTTTTTTATTCAACCTCAGATGTTATACTTTCCTGGAGTCTACTTCATTTCATTCATCCCCAGCCTGAGAGATCAGTATCATTTATGATTTCAGAAGAATAATTTTTCCATCGCAATGCATAACCAAAAAATTTCAAGTAATTGAACAGAAAAGGGGAGGAATTTCTTTAGCCAAAAGGTGGTGAATCTGTAGAATTCAGTGCTACAGATGGCTGTGGAGGCCAAGTCATTGGGTGTAATTAAAGTGGAGGTTGATAGGTTCTTGATTAGTCAGGGCATCAAAAGTTATGGGGAGAAGGCAATGAATGGGCTTGAGAGGGATAGTAAATCAGCCATGATGTAATGGCAGAGCAGACTCAATGGGCTGAATGGTCTAGTCCTGCTCCTGTGTTTTATGGTGCTATGATACAGCAAACAATCTGAAGCTAGTGATGCTGATCATTCCACTTTTTTTTCCCATCGTTCTATCTCATTTGAACAATCGCAAGACCCTGCTGAACATTAAGAACTAAAGGTCTACACGTCTACCTCATCACTCTTCCTTCAGTTAGTCCTGACGAAGGGTCTCGGCCTGAAACGTCAACTGCACCTCTTCCTACAGATGCTGCCTGGCCTGCTGCGTTCACCAGCAACTTTGATGTGTGTTGCTTGAACATTCATTCTGTATTTAGCACTTTCTTTGTTATTGCAGAGACAGAAGGTTTGGCAAAACAATCTTTCTTGACTCAAATTGCTTTCCAAATATTCACTAAAAGCCAGAGAGCATGTTACATTTCCTGGTGCAGTTGTGTAAGGTGTAGTTAGCTATGTTACTTGAAAGAGCCATTTGAAGGAATTTTTTTTCAAAAGATTAACTATCCATTCCTTTGAGCTGTTTTCTCTTGTTGCGAGCTGACATTATGGTGAACTTGAAGCATATTATAATAGCCATTAAGGCTTCCCAACTACTTTTTTTCCTAGTTTTTCATTTTAAAGTTTTCCAAGTCTGATATGAATGAGCTGTGTAGGTATAGGGTGGAAGGATATGATACAGTATAATGGGGAAATTCTTGTTGAATGGTCCACTGGAATAATTTGTGCATGTTCTGGGTGTGGAACCATCTCAATGGGGCTTGCAGTGTGGACAGGATCTCACCCACAGGTTGTGAAAACAGTGTTGAAAATGAAGTAATAAATGCATGAGATTCTGCAGATGTTGGGAAACCTTGAGCAACACAAACCAAGTGATCCTGATGAAAGATCTCGGCCTGAATTGTCAACTGTTTATTCCCCTCCATAGATGCTGCCTGACTGGTTGAAATAAATAATTTTATAAAAATAATTTTTCAAAGTGAAAACAGACAAGTAAAATAATTAAATTATAATGAAGATCGTAACTTAAAAAGTTCAGGCCCTCTCCAGGATGCAACACCCAACTCATAAATTCCCATACAGATGGACAAGCTCTCAAACATTATTAACTTCAAATGAGAACCAGTCTTGTTTAAAAAACTGTTTCAATTTAACCTCTCTGACATGGTCAGACATCAGTGTCCCTCAGACTGCCTCTTCCACTTTGGGAAGCTGCTTAAGAGAGTTGCTTTGGAAGTTGACAAGCTGTTGCTCCTGTTGATACTTGTGTAATTGTACTCTCAGCCATTGATATGCCATCCAGCTATTGAGTATGGGTGTCAATAATTCTGAGGGTCTAACCTTGTCCCAATGAATCGGTGCAGCTATAAAGAAGGCAAGACAGTGGCTATATTTTAGTAGGAGTTTAAGGAGATTCGGTTTATCACCTAAAATACTCGAAAATATCTACAGATGTGCCGTGGAGAGCACTCTGACAAGCTGCATCACTGTCTGGTATGGGGGGGGGGGGTGTGGTTGCGGCTACTGCACAGGATCGAAAGAAGCTACAGTTGTAAAGTTAGTCAGGTCCATCGGGGGTATGGGCCTCCGTAGTATCCAAGACATCTTCAAGGAGCGGTGTCTCAGAAAGGCAGTATCCATTATTAAAGACCCCTGTCACCCAGGACATGCCTTCTTCTCGTGGTTAATGTCAGGATATAAATATATCAATTGTAATACGGGCTTCCCCCGCCACTCGAAGGTAGAGCGTTCCTATGAAACGGTTTGTAAGCCGAAATGTCGTAAAGCGAAGAAGCAATTACCATTTATTTACATGGGAAAATTTTGTGAGCGTTCGCAGACCCAAAAATAACCTACCAAATCATGCTAAATAACACATAAAACCTAAAATAACAATATCATGTAGTAAAAGCAGGAATGATATGATAAATACACAACCTATATAAAGTAATACTTCTCTACAACGATTGCCTGCACAGATTTCTGTAGCGAAAATTTCACGCAAGCGCTGTTGGCATAAACACTCTCTCCAGTAACCTTTAAACTAAGAAGCTGCCAGATCTACCAAATAACAAATAAAAATACACAGCCAATATAAAGTAGAAATAATGTATGTACAGTGTAGTATCACTTACCGGAATCGGGAAAACAGCACCGAGCACACTGATGATGGTGTGTTAGACTGAGTCGTTGCAGGTTGGGTGGTGCAGTGGCCCCCACCCTCGGGTCGCCAACCCGATACATTGCCGCGAAGAATGCAGTGGTAGCCGGGAGGCACACAGCACATCTTTAAAAAAAAAGCCGAAATAAACATGCTAATTAATTAGGTGCTGCCCGGCAAGTAAATGTAGGCGCAGATCAGAGGCGATTGCCGATTGCATCGCCTCTGATCTGGGCTGACAATTACGTGCTAGGCAGCACCTAATTAATTAGTATGTTTATTTCGGCTCTTTTCTTAAAGATGTGCTGTGTGCCTCCCGGCTACCGCTGCATTCTCTGCGAATCGGTACAGTATCTGTCCGGGCCCCGGGAGTTGGGGTGGTGGGACACTGGGGTGTCATCTCATCATCGTCTGTTTCCATTAGAGCAGGCATCTCATCTTCTCCTTTGACTGCCTGTCTCGATATCGAAGGTCGAGGTTCGTCGTCTGCTGTGGCTGATGTGGAAGGCTTGCTTGGTTGCTGAGCCTCGCGCATTTTTCTATCATACAGTTGTTTGTAAGCACTCAAACCATCCTGCAAATATCCCCTAAATCTAAGTACCCTTTCAAAATTAAAGTCGTGCTTTATCATTGCAGCGAAAATCTCACGCAGTTGCTTCACTTTCACTACTGCATTCGGTTTTGATTGTTATCCTTTCCTCTTCCAATTGCATCAGCTCTTCATCTATCAGTTCTTGGTCATGGGATGCCTAAACCTCTTCAACATCATCTTCATCAGCTTCCACAAGCCAAACTCACTTTGTCCTTGCTTCATTCACCACGATTGAAACGCTTAATTATGTCTAGTTTTATGCTAAGTGTAACACCCTTACTCTTTCAGGCTTTCCCGACACCTTAGAACTCATCTTGCTAATGGCTGCTCAATGCAACGTGTTTAAGCAATGCCAGTGGGAATGCCGTTCCGAATCCGGGGGGAGAGCGGCTGCTCAGGGTGCGCGCTGCCTTTTATCACATGCTGCCTTTCTTCGTAACAGTGAAAACACCTTCTGAAAGTGAAAACTGGGTACTAATGTAGGTCTTTCGTAACAGTGAGGTTTCGTAAAGCGAACGTTCGAAAAGTGGGGGACACCTGTACACATATGTACTGCAATCGACTTTTTTTTTGTGTATTTATCATGTATTGCATTGTGCTGCTGCCACTAAGTTAACAAATTTCACGACACAATGCCGGTGGTATTGAAGCTGATTCTGATTTTGAACATCCCTATTCAGTGCCAATGTAAGAAGGTGGGAAGACAGTAAATGAATATTTACATTAATTGGCCCTCGTTAATACCATTCATTGCAATGCTTTGAAGATATTGAGTCATAGTGTCATGTAGCATAGACACAGGCCCTAAGCTCATCTGTATCCCTGTGGACCCCAGGTTGATCCTGATATGAGGGTATTTTGGGTATTTTCTGACTTAAGGATAAAATTGAGTAACGATTAAGATCCAGAGTAGCTCTTATTTGTCACATGTACATTGAAACATCCAGTGAAATGTGTTGTTTGTGTCAACAATCCACACAGTTTGAGAATGTGCTGGGAGAAGCCCCTAGGTGTCACCATGCTTCCAGTGCCGACATGGCATGCCCACAGCTTACCATCCCATACGCCTTTGGAACGTGGGAGCTAACTAGCACACCCAGATGAAACCCACCTGGAGGACATATAATCGCCTTACGGACAGTGGCAGGAATTGAACCAAATCTTATGCTAACTAGGATGCCACTGTGCCGCCTCCAGTGGGCATCTGTGGAAACGGACCCTGGGGATGGCCTGCAAACGCTAATCTTTGTCCTACCCTTCCTGGAAATCAGTGTGGCTGGTGGAGGCTCTCAGCTCCTGGACTGACCGGATCCTAGATCCCAAAGGTGATTTCCCATGGATTTGTAGCAAAATTGGAAGACATCACTATTGCAAAGTCCCAAACTGACACATGTGGAAATACAAGCAGGGAAGTTTGGGACTCAGTCTCCACAGCCGTCTGTGGCAGTGAATTCCACAGATTCACTACCTTCTGGCTAAAGAAATTCCTCCTCATCTCTGTTCTATTTTATAAGGAAATTAAACTTTGAATATGTTTCATTTGCTACTCCAGTTTAAAGTTTAATTTCAAACAGAACTTTAAATGTTTTGACTGCTCCTCGTCACTACTTTTAAACAATGTTTATTAAATGGTTGAGATAGTTCTGATGTAAGGGGGCTTGGCATTAATGCTAGTGATGATGTGGTTGGCAACAAGAACTATTTTGAGGCAGATTAAAGATATGCGGCAATAATCTTTTGCAGCTGATCTGGGGTAGTAAATCATTTTTAATGCACTCTGTTCATTGCCCGAACCTGGCAGTATTCCTGTCACCATTAGAAAGTGAATCCCCAAAACTCTCCTTGTTGGGACAGCTGAGCACTGAAGCCTAGAGGACCCAGAAAAGGCATAGCATGATTTTATTGCAGCCCAGGGCATCAGAGTTGAGTTTAGCACCGTCTGTAAGAAGTTTGTACGTCCTCCACATGAGTGCACGGGTTTCCTCTGGGTGCTCCAGTTCTCCCCCATAGTCCAAGGACATGCTGGTTAGTAGGTTAATTGGTCATTGTAAATTATCCTGTGATTATGATGGGTTAAGTACAGTGCCTTGTAGAAGTATTCAGTCCCCAACCCTTTGTTCACATCAATGAGTATTACAGCCAAGGACGTTAATCATTTTATTTTGTGAATCACATGCTTCTTTTTCCACAGTCCAAAACAAACAGGAAAAATTGTAAAGCATTAAAAATTAAAATTTCAAAAACTGAAATGTCAGCAGTTTAAAAGTATTCACCCCTCTTACTCAGTACTTAGTTGAACCACCTCTCAGAGCTATTACAGCCAGTAGTCTTTGGAAAAGTCTTTATAAGCTTTGTACAATGTGATGGAGCAAGGATTGCCCATTCCTCCTTGCAAAATTGCTCAGGCTGTGCCAGGTTAGTTGGGGAGCAGTAGTGGACAGCAATCTTGAGGCCTTGCCAGAGATGATTGATCAGATTAAGGTCAGGACTGTGACTAGGCCACTCAAGGACATCAATTTTCTTCATCTGAAGCCATTCCATGGTTGCTGTGGTAGGGTGCTTTGGTTCATTGTCCTGCTGAAAGACGAACTTCCTCCCCAATTTAAGCTTTCTGGCAGAGGCTAGCAGATTTTTATCTAGGATCTCTCCGTACTTAGCAGCACTCATCTTCCCTTGACCAGATTTCCAGCCCCAGCTGCTGAAAAGCATCTCCATAGCATGATGCTATCTCCACTATAAAGTAGTGTTACATGCCTGTGGCACAGTATTAGACTTGCATCACACCTACCGCTTAGTGTTGAGGCCAAAAAGTTCCACTTTAACCATATAACAATTACAGCACGGAAACAGGCCATCTCGGCCCTTCAGTCTTATCTGACCACAAGACCTTCCTCTTCTTTACAGTATCTTCTAAGTGACACTTTGCAAAGTCTTTATGGGCAAGGATATTTTTTTTTAAGCCAGGGCTTCTTCCTCGCCCCTCTTTCATAAGTCCCCTTTTTGTGCAACGTGTTAGAGGTTGTGAAGCCATGAACTTCATCTTTCAGCCACTGACTTCTGCTGCTTGCTCAGAGTGACTGCCGGCGTTACAATAGCCTCTCTTACAAGTACCATTCTCCTCTGACGACTAAGTTTAGTGGGGCGGCCTGACCTAGGCAGTATGGCTGTGGTTTCATATTTTTTCCACATTTTCATGTTGGACTGCATTGAGCTCCAAGTTCAGTGCCTTTGAGATGGTCTTGTACCCTCCCCCACAGTTGTGCTTCTCTCTTATCATTTCCCTGACTTGCCTTGAATGCTCTTTTGTCTTCAGTTTGGTTTGGTCTGTTGAGAATCTACCATATACCCTTGGACCTTACAGAGGGAGAGGGTATTTATTCAGGTGATCTTTCAGTTTTCTGCATCAACAAACTGGGTGAGTTGGTAAGGTAATGTAAAGCTTTGCACCTCAGGGAAGTTAGCATTGTAATTACAAAGGGGATGAATACTTTTTCAGCCACAGAATTTTGGATTTTTAATTTTTTGTAAATTGTTGACAGGTTTTGGATTTTTTCTTTTGATTTCACATGATGCACAATGTTTTGTAGATCAGCTCAAAGAAATTCTACTGCAATATGTTTTAAATTTAGAACATGCAACAGTAAAATGTGAACATAATTATGAGTTGTTAGTTGTGATGCCCACAAGACAATGGCTGCCTTGGCTAATGTAGAGTGTGGGTCCAGGTTAGATTATCTGTTATCTGCACACCAAGGAACTTCGTGCTCTCCACAGCAGACCTATCGATATGCAGCAGAGAGTAGTTGACCTGTTTTTTCCTAGAGTCCTCAATCATCTCTTTTCTCGTGTCCACGCTGAGACTCAGGTTGTTGTTTGCACATGATTTGACAGGCCTCTCTGCGTCCTCTCTGCATGTCGATTCATCATTGCTGCTGATGAGGCCAACCACTGTGGTATCACCAGCAAACTTGACGATACAGTTTGAGCTGGATCTGGCAGTGCAGGCATGAGTCGGCAGCGTGAACAGCTCCTCCAACTAATAATAATAACATAGAACAGTGCAGCACAGTACAGGCCCTTCGGCCCACGGTATTATGCTGACCTATATAAACCTACTCCATGATCAATCTAACCCTTTTCTCCTACACGGCTCATATCCCTGTTTTTCTGACATCCACGTTCCAGTTCATTTGGGACAACACACTAAGCACTGGTGGTGGTGGTGGGGAGGCATCTCAGGGGGCCAGGGATGGCACGGTAGCCTAGTGGTTAGCGTAACACTTTACAGTGCCAGTGATCAGTGACTAGGGTTCAGCTCCCGTCACTGTCTGCAGTGTCTGAATGTTCTCCCTGCAACCACATGGGTTTCATCCGGGTGTTCCGGTTTCCTCCCACAATCCAGAGATGTACAGGGTAAGATTAGTAAGTTGTAGGCATGTAGAGCTAGCATAGAAAGCATGGCGACTCTTCCAGGTTCCCCTACCTCATCTCCAGATGGTGCTGGTCATTGACGCAAGCGTGCATTTCACTGTATATTTTGATGTTTCGATGTACATGTGACAAATAACACTAATAGATAGATCTTTATCTTTAGGTTCATTGACCACCAGTGTATTAGAAGTGGAGCTGACAGGACTAACAGGGCTTGAACAAAGATTTTCTACATCTTGATAGGGCAAACTGCAGCAGGTGCCAAGCATATTGGAGAAAGCGGATGGATTTATAGGACAAATTGTTAGTGTAAGCAAAAGTTTACCTGGACGGCAGTGAGTTGGAATTATGCACAAGGTGCCAGAGGAACTCAGCAGGTCAGGCAGCATCTGTGGAGGGAAATGGCCGCTCAGCGTCTTCGACATCTGTGATCTCTTGTGTCTTTGTGAGTTGGAAACAGCTAACCCAACATCTGATACAGGCTTTTAAGTTCCAGTACAAGGCCATTCAGCCCAAGCCTATCCTCATTTCTGGGGGGGGGGGCAATTTCCGCAGAGTACAGTACCATTTCCACCTCAATTTAAAGATAAGAGATTGGCTTTATTTAAAAAAAAGGAACCAGTTGAGTTCCATTCAGGGAAGGATTGGATCTGGTGGGCGTGGAGATTTTATAAAGGGATTATTTGCCCACTTTCTGATCTTTGGGCCTATGTCTCCTACGTCAAGATGCCCATTAAAGCTTGTCCCAACCAACAGATGAAGTTTAAAGGAAAATTGAAAAAGTTTCTCAGCTTCCAGCAGATCCATCCCGTCTTTATGGGCACAGCAGTGAGTTCACCACTTTCAGATTATATCTATTTCTCCATGCTTTCAGACAGCCATTATTTACAATGGTTCTGTTCCAGTTACACACCCACCATCTGTTTGTTGGAGATGTACCATCTCCTTTAACCCCCTGCTGGAACAGATCAGGTTCACTCCCACTCCCTTCCCCACCCTGCCCTTCACTGGATTTGCTTAGACTCCGTTACATGTTGGACTCTTTCCAGTTCTGATGAAAGGCCGGCAACCTGAAATGTCAGCCCACTCCGCAGATACCTGCTAACTATTTCCAGCTGTCGCGTTTTATTTGATTTCCAGAATCCTCAGTATTTTCTTTTTGATATTGAGTGCTGTGTTACTTCAGTGGAGCTAATGTCTCTGTTGTTTGAATTGAGCACTGGAAACACTTATGCTGATGTGCCCTCAATAAATGTTGTTCATTTTCAATTTTTAATTTAGAAGAAAGAAAGACTTTATTTACAGGGAGAGGAATGTGTCACTTGCGTCAAATCAAATCAGCAAGGATTGTGCTGGGGGATGCCTGCAAGGGTTGCCATGTTTCCAGAATATCCACAACTCTCTAACCACGACCGTACATCTTTGGAATGTGGGAGGAAACCAGAGCACCCCGGAGGAAACCCACATGGTCATGTGGAGGAAATACAAACTCCTTGCAGACAGTGATGGGATGATCACTGGTTTTGTAAACCGATTGCGCTAATCGGTACACTTCGTTTCTGATTGACTGCTTGAAAGCAAAGCATCTGCGTTTAGTCACAGAGCCATGCAGCTTAGATGTGATTCCTTCAGCCCACATTATCCAACACCTGTCCAGCACCAAACTTCTTGAAGCTCATTTACCAGAGATTAGTCATTAGCTTTCTGTGCCTTGGCAAGTCTACGCCCAGCTACTTACTTCAGATGTTGAGAGAGTACCTGTCTCCACCACACTCTCTGACAGCATGCTTCAAGCTCCAACCACTCTGGGTGAAAAGTTTGTATTTGTACAGTATCTCCTCTAATCATCATGGTAACATAGCAGTTAGCTTGATCCTTTACAGTGTTAGTGATTGAAGTTCAGTTTAGGTAGGGTTATTAAGTTGTGGGTATTCTGTGTTGTACTGAGAAGTTCCTCTACAGCAACGGTTCCCAACTTTTTTTGTGCCATGCACCCCTACCATTAACTGAGGGGTCCGTGAACCCCAGGTTGGGAACCCTACTGTACACTACTCCTCGTAATTGTTTTATTGACGTATTGAGGGCTGTTCTGTGGATCACACAGCATAGCACAAATAGTCACCTCTTCTCTGGCATTTGTATTTGTGGTGATTCACAGATCTTGACAGTGGGGTTCAGGAGGATGGGAGGTAACAGGGCAACTGGGAGGTATGGCTGTTCTGTGCTAAAGGTCTGGAATATTCAGGGGCCAACGTAGTGAAGTGGGGCTACGTGATAGCCAAAAACCTGTCATTAGAGCAAGATTTTAAAGGATTGAAGGGGATAAGTTCAAAATAAATTTAATGTCAAAAGTGTGTCTATGTCACCATATACTACCTTGAGATTCATTTTCTTTCAGGCATTCACAGTAGAACAAAGAAATGCGACGGGCCAATGCAAAACTACACACAAAGACTGACAAATAACCGATGTATGAAAGAGGACAGATAATACTAAAGAGGATAGATAAATACATGCTTAATGAGAACATGAGTCCTTGAAAGTGAACCCACAGGTTGTAGAATCAGTTTAGTGTTGGGGTGAATAAAGTTATTCCCAATAGTTTTAGGGTAATAGCTGTTCCTGAACCTGTTGGTGTGGGACCTCTTGCCTGATACTTTATACTCTATTGTCGCCAAACAATTGGTACTAGAACGTACAATCATCGCAGCAATATTTGATTCTGCGCTTCCCACTCCCTGGATTACAAATACTAAATATTAAAAATACTAAAAATAGTAAAAATTAGTAAATGTTAAAAATTTAAATTATACATCATAAATAGAAAATGGAAAGTGAGGTAGTGCAAAAAAAAATGAGAGGCAGGTCGGGATATTTGGAGGGTACGGCCCAGATCCGGGTCAGGATCCGTTCAGCAGTCTTATCACAGTTGGAAAGAAGCTGTTCCCAAATCTGGCCATAGGAGTCTTCAAGCTCCTGAGCCTTCTCCCGGACGGAAGAGGGACGAAAAGTGTGTTGGCTGGGTGGGTCGTGTCCTTGATTATCCTGGCAGCACTGCTCTGACAGCGTGCGGTGTAAAGTGAGTCCACGGACAGAAGATTGGTTTGTGTGATGTTCTGAGCTGTGTTCACGATCTTCTGCAGCTTCTTCCAGTCTTGGACAGGACAACTTCCATACCAGGTTGTGATGCACCCTAGAAGAATACTTTCTACAGTGCATCTATAAAAATTAGTGAGGATTTTAGGGGATAGGCCAAATTTCTTTAGTTTTCTCAGGAAGTAAAGGCGCTGGTGGGCCTTCTTGGCAGTGGACTCTGCTTGGTTGGACGGTAGTAGAGAGAAGAGTGCATGACCTGGGGGTGGCGCTTTCTGTGGCAGCACTCCCTGTAAACGTGCTCAGTGATGGAGAAGACTTTACCCATAATGGATGGGACTGTGTGCCAGCTTTTCTGTTCTTGGGCATTGGTGTTTTCAGACCAGGTCATGATGCAACCAGTCAGGATACTCTCCACTAAGCATCCATAGAAGATGGTCAAAGTTTTAGATGTCATGCCAAATCTGCACAAGCTTCTAAGAAAGTAGAGGTGCTACTGTGCCTTTTTTATAATGGCATTTACATGCCGGACCCAAGGCAGATACTCTGAAATGATAGCACCAAGGAATTTAAAGTTGCCGACCCTCACCCCTTCTGATCCTCTAATAAAGACTTGCTCATGGACTTCCAGCTTCTTCCTCCTATAGTCAATAATCTCTTTTGTTTTGCCGATGTTGAGTGAGAGATTGTTGATGTAACACCATTCAATCTGATTTTCAGTCTCCCTCCAATATGCCTATTTGTCGCCACCTTTAATTCAGCCAACCTCAGTGATGGCGTCAGCAAATTTAAATGTGGCATTGTAGCTAGCATAGCCTCACTGTCACGGTTTAAAGCGAGTACAGCAGGGGGCTAAGCACACAGCCTGTGTTGATGGAGTTCGTGGCAGAAACATTGTTGCTGATACGAGCTGACTGGGCAAGTGAGGAAATCAAGGATCCAGTTGCTCAAGGAGGTATTGAGGTCAAGTGCTTACAACTTAGTGATTAGTTTCGAGGGAGGGAACATTGGTGTTGAATACTGAGCTGTAGTCAATGAGGAGCACTATGATAAATGCATCTTCATTGTACAGATGTTTCAGAACCGTGTAAAGAGCCAATGAATTAGCATCTAGGTTTCATTGATCTAGAGCAGGGGTTTCCAACCTGAGGGCCACGAACCCCTTGCTTAATGGTATTGGTCCATGGCATAAATAGGCTGGGAAATCCCTGCTCTGGAGGCATTGTGCTAAATGAGAATTGTAGGATTGGAATGTATAGGAATTGGTTTATTGTCACAATGCACTGAGATACAATGAAAACATTCTTGCATACTGTTCATACAGATCAGTTCGTTGCACGCTGCACTGAGGTGATGCAAGGTAAAGCAATAGCAGAATGCAGAATGAAGTGTCGCAACTACAGAGGAAGTGCAGCGCAGGTGGACAGTAGAGTGCAAGATCATTAAGTTGTCCTCTCCCAGGCATGGGAAAGGATACTCTTACCTTCAAATAGCAGAACGAAAGCTCAGTATGTGACAAGGGGTTGTCTAGTGGAGAAACAGTGAGTAGATCGGGGGCCATACTCTTTGGAGTTTAGAAGAATGGGGGCACCGCTACACAGGATTGAAAAAAGTTGCAGAGGGTTGTAAACTTAGTCAGCTCCATCATGGGTACTAGCCTCTCCACCATTGACGTCATCTTCATAAGGTGATGCCTCAGGAAGGCAGCACTCATCACCCAGGGCATGCCCTCTTCTCTTTGCTGCCATCAAAGAAGAGGTACAGGAGCCCAAAGACATTCAACATCTTAGGGAGATCTTACTTCCCTCCCTCCACCGCCATCAGATTTTGAATGGTCCATGAACACTACATTACTACTCTCAACACACACAAAATGCTGGAGGAACTCAGCAGGCCAAACAGCATCTACAGAGAAAGGAGTAAACAGTTGATATTTCAGGCCTTTTTGACTGACCTCTCCACGAAACTCCAGTTGAGAAACACTGATAAAACATATAATTACTTTGATAATCAATTTACTTCGAACCTTGAGTTCCTCCAGCATTTTGTTTGTGCTCCTTGAGGTTTCCAGCATCTCTTGTGTTTATGAGTTTGTGAAGGAGCCTTTTAGAGTAGATACATATGGACTGAAAAATGGCAGATGGAATTTAATGCAGATAAGGGTAGGTCTTGCACACTGAACAGCAGGCCACTGAGGAGTGTTATAAACAAAGGGATATGGGAATACAGGTCCATAATTCGTTGAAAGTGGCGTCACAGGTAGACAGGGTCGTAAAGAAAGCTTTTGGCACATTGTCCTTCATAAATCAATGTATTGAGTACATGTGATGGGATGTTATGTTGTAGTTTTATATGACGTTGATGAGGCCTGATTTGGAGTATTGTGTGCAGCTACCTAGAGGAAAGATGAAAATAGATTGAAAGAGTACAGAGAAAGTTTACAAGGATGTTGCCAGGTCTCAAGGACCTGAGTTAAAAGGAAAGATTGAGTAGGTTAAGACTTTATCCCTTGGAACGTAGAAGATTCAGAGGCGATTTGATAGAGGTATTAAATTCTGGTAACTTTATCAAATTTATTAAGGGTATGGGCAGGGTAAATGCAAGTAGGCTACAACCAGAGGTCATGGGTTAAGGGTGAAAGGTGAAAAGTTGAAATGGAACATGAGGGGAACTTCTTCACTCAGAGGGTCGTGAGAGTGTGGAATGAGCTGCCAGCACAATTGGTGCTTGTGAGCTTGATTTCAGCATTTAAACAAAGTTTGGATAGGTTCATGGATGGTAGGTATATGGAAGGCTATGGTCCCGGTGCAGCTCGATGAGAGTATGCAATTTAAATGCTTTTGGCATGAACTAGATGGGCCGAATGACCTGTTTCTGTGCCATACTTCTCTATGATAATGAGGATATTTTCTGTCGTAAGGGAAGCTGGGGCTGTGGTCATCAGCTTAGGGTTAAAGGAATGGTCATTTAAGACTGAATCTTCCTGTAATGGAGTGTTCCCATCAGTGTCACTACCAAGGCAACTGCAGAATGTGTATCTCAACAGCCAGACGCCCCTCCATGTTGATGATATTTGCTGCAGGCTTTGGCAATATTTGTCTGTCACTGTCAGCAAATAATTCCCTTAAATAGCCAGAGGCTCAGCAAGCAGGGTGGTGGTAGAGACAGATACATTAGAGCAGGAGTTCCCAACCCGGGGTCCATGGACCCCTTGGTTAATGGTAGGAGTCCATGAATAATAGAAGATTGGGAACCCCTGCATTAGGGGCACTTAAGAGATTCTCTGATGGGAACAAGGATGAAAGATAATTGGAGGGCAATATGAGAGGGAATGGTTACACTGATCTTGGAGTAGGTTAGAAGTTCAGCACAACTTTGTGGGCTGAAGGGCCTGTACTGTGCTGTAGCATTCTCTGTTCTATGTTCTAACTAGATCAGTGTCCTGATTGAGCTGATGTACAGCACCGGTCAAGCCTGCAGACGTGGATGGAGTGTAGCAGCGCCAACTGCAGATCTGCCACTGGCACCATGCAGTCCAAAAGAAACTAAGTGAAACCCAATCTTGCATTCAGAAACTCAGAAATAAAACCATAAGACGCAGGAGCATTATTCGGCCATTGGAGTCTTCCCTTTCCCCAATATATTTCCCTTTCAATCCCATTCTCTTGCCTTCTCTCTGTAACCTTCGATTCCCTGACTAATCAGAACCAGTCAATCTCTGCTTTAAATATATCCAATGTCTTGGCCTCCATAGCCGTCTGCAATGAATTCTACAGATTCACCATCCCCTGGCTAAAGAAATTCCTCCTCATCTCTGCTTTAAAGGGACGCCTGAAGCTGTGCCCTCTGGTTCTGGACTCCCCACTGTAGGAAACAACATTTCCACGTCCACGCTGTCTAGGCCTTTCAATATTCAGTAGACATCAATGATGTACTCCCTCATTCTTCTAAACTCCAACAAGTACAGGCCCAGAGCCATCAAATGCTGCTCATATGTTAACCCTTTCAGAGAGAAACAGGTAAAATAAACTAAAAGGAACTATAGGCCTCAGTTTGCCAAGGAAAGAATATAATTTCACATTTTCATATTTCAATGTACATGTCGATGTACATGTGATAAGTAAATGAATCTAACTAATTAAAGCAACACATGCAAAATGCTGGAGGAACTCAGCAGGCCAAGCAGAATCTATGGGAAAGAGTACAGTGGACGTATCGGGCCGAGACCCTTCAGCAGGTCAGTGTACTCTTTTTCATAGATGCTGCCTGGCCTGCTGAGTTCCTCCAGCATTTTGTGTGTGTCGCTTGGATTTCTAGCGTCTGCAGATCTTCTCTTGTTTGTGATTGAATAATTGAAGCTGAGATGGCAGAAAATAGTAACTCCTTAAACAACTGGCTGGGTTTTTCTCAGTTCAGCTTTGTAAATAATTTTTTTAAAATGTCAAACCCCCTGCAACTTTTGTAAGATTCTGTATGTTAGCAAAAGGTAAATTATTTCGTATTGAGTGCAAAATGTTTGATTTTGTTTTAGGAACATACTGATAATTGGGACTTCGGCAAAATATTTGGGATTGAAACATTCAGATTTGTAGGCTTTGTATAATGAAATATAATTTTAAAAAGTAGAACATATCTCATTTCTGTGGTAAGTTTTTAAAGCATGAATACATTTCAGTCATTGTGACACAAAAATAATTTTCTCTGAGCATCTAAGTAGTAGATTACAGAGCAGAGAGCAGTTTCTAAAATATGATTGTGCAGAATTCCCAATTTATGACATTTGTAAAGTGTAAGACTGTACTCTAATAAACTGGTTTCCATTCAATGCATTTAAATGTAAGGATATTTATGGCTCTATTTGAAAGATGCTGATGATTTGATTTGATGATGTGCTAGAAATGTCAGCATCTCTGCCAAGACTGAGGGCATCTGCTCTTCTTGCTTCTACCACCAGATGGCAACCTCTACTCACTTTCTAAAAGCTTCCTTGTACCCTGCACTGTTTGGTTTTGTTAGTGATGCTGCAGAGTAAAGTGATAAGATGGGTACTTTTAAATGCGGGAAATTGATTAGAACAATTGAAGTTTTTTATATGCTCTTTTTCCATGCATCCTCTTCATTTTTCTGCTTCCCAAAAGATTTCAATCTTACCAATATCCTTTTCCATGTTGCTATGTTGGTCGGAGGTGTAATAGAAACACGAGCAGAACAGTGAGAATTGGTAGGGAAGTGATCCTATGAGGTGTGGATGATCAGAACAAGTGCTGGTCTTTGACATCTCCAATTGGGTTGCATTTATAACCAGGAGGAGGATCTAGCAGTCACCTTGGCTTTAAGTTCAAAGTTCAAAGTAAACTTATTATCAAAGTACATGTATGTAATTTTACCCATCCCCTTTAGAACCACACCTTTTGTTTGTCATGTTCACGCTGAAGGATATTTGAATGCAGGACAAGCGTATGGTGTAACTGAAAGCCATTTGGTTCACCGTGTCTGTGGTTTTCAGAGAGAGCTACCCACTCCCCAACACTAACTCCCTATAACCCTGCAGGACACAGCTTTTGTTCATTTATTTATCACACGTACATTAAGAGCTACACTGAAATGCATCGTTTGCGTTAACAACCACCACAGCCTAAGGATGTGCTGGGGGCAGCTCACAAGTGTCACCACACATTCTAGTGCCAACATAGCATGCCAACAATGTTCAGCAGAACAACAACAAAACAATCCCCTTTCCCATCCACCCACTCAGACAGGGCACCTCCAGGCCTCTACCTCCAGTCCTTGATCCGTAATGCTCAAAATCGCAAGCATTGGCCCTCCAATCTCCAAACGCGCCAACCCAGAGGCTTGACTTTTGACCTTTCATATCTGTACTTGCCACCTTCGGTCAAATTTCACATTAAATCATATTTTAAATGTGACGAGCGTCTCTGCTTTTATCACCCTACCAGGCAGCAAGTTCCAGACCCTTTCCACCTTCCAGATGAAAATATTTTCCATCATTTCCCTTCTCGTCCTTCAAGCACTTGCTTTACATATATAACCCTCCCCACCCTCACCCCTGATTTTTGATCCTTCTTTTGCCTGAATCTAATTTCCTGGGGTGCAATGATAGGAAATGGGTCGATTTCTCTTCTGCTGTGTGCAATGATTACACAGAGCAATCCTCAGTCCACGATATACAGTACTGTGCAAAAGTCTCAGGCACATTTAGAACTAGGGTTGCAAAGACTTTTGCACAGTACTGTAGTAATTTTATGTATTGCCCTGTACTGCTGTAATAAAAAAAAACAAATTTCATGACATATGGGTATCTGTTGTGGATTGAGAGTGGGAAGGGGAACAGGGAGAGGGGAATCATGGTTGGGAAAAGAGGGAGGGAGAGGGGAGGGAGTGGGAAGCACCAAAGAGACATTCTGTAACAACCAGTTGTTTGGAATCAAATGACCTTGCCTGGTGTCTCAGGGCTGGGTGTGTCTGCACCTGCACCACCACCCCCCCCCCCACCCGCCCCTGGCACTCCTTCTCTGCCACCTGTCCCACGCTCCTCCCACAGTGCTCCACCCTCACCATTCCCAATACCTTTACTCCCATCAGATTTACAAACTCGCTCTCTGCTCCACGTCGACAAATGCAGTGCTGTGCAAAAGTCTTGGGCACCCAACTTGCACTTGCCTAGCTACATGTATGGCCCACTTTCATTTCTCAAATCATACGTTTTTTATACTGTAGATTAGATCATAAGGTGTAGGAGCAAAATTAGGCCATTCAGCCCATTCAGTATTCTCCACCATTCCATCATGGCTGATTTACTATCCCTCTCAAACATGCCTTCTCTAGATAACCTTTCACGCTCTTACTAATCAAGAACCTCTCAACCTATGCTTATGGTAAGTTTTCTCTTGTGGGCTCTCCCACCCCCCACCCCCGCCATCCGGGAATAATACCTCCTGAGATTCAAAGTTCAAAGTAAGTTTATTATCAGAGTATGTCCACCATATACAACCTGGAGATGTATCTTCTTGCAAGTACTCACAAACCAAGAAACACAATAGAATCCACAAAAACCACCACGCAACAAAGACCAACAAACATCCAATGTGCGAAAAAAGAACAAACCGTGCGAATAATAAAAAAGTAACCAAATAATGTATAGAAGGTGAGATGCAGAGGCTGTGAAAGCGAGTCCACGGCTGTGGAGGCAGTTCAGTGCCGAGGCAAGCAAAGCCGGTCCAGGAGCCCGATGGCCGCAGGGCAACAACTGCTCCCGAGCATGTTGGCATGGGAAGTCCTCTCAATTGTAGCCACCGGGGGATGATTTTTGCCTCTGCTGGTCTGTCCTGAATCAGGTTCACACTCACTTCCTGGAGATGGAATGGGAATGCTTGAAGTTCTCTGTACAACAGTTTGTTTGCTTCGTTTGTGCCCTTTCCCTTTGTCGTTTGTGGTGCACTAACAAAGCCTCATCAGTGAGCTAACATTTGGCTTATTTGATCTTCAGACACATGGCCACATGTAACTTGACCAGAAAACGTAGGCGTGTTTCTTTGCAATGAATTAGCTCATTTAACACCCTGTGCTGATGAATGGACCTCTGATACTCTGTGTTTACCACACTCACAGAACACACTAATTTGAGCTGTTCAGCAGTCTCAAGTCAAGTAAACTGGCCAAGACTCTTCATCAGGTTCTGATGAACGGTCTTGGCCCAAAATGTCCACTATTTATTCCCCTCCATAGAACAGATTAGATTAGATTCAACTTTATTGTCATTGTGCCGAGTACAGATACAAAGCCAATGAAATGCAATTAGCATCTAACCAGAAGTGCAAAAGAATAGTGTTATTTACACAGATGCTGCCTGACCTGCTGATTTCCTTCAGCATTTTGTGTGTGTTGCTCAAGATTTCCAGCATCTGCAGAATCTCGTGTTCAAGTAAAAATCTATTTGAAAGTGACAAAAAAGATCATTGATGTTAGAAAATTATGTCATAGAATAACATTAATCTCTTTTTTGCTTGTTACAACACTGACATTGGAACCACAGATATTTATATGTTCTGTACCACAGAGTTCTACAGCATGGAAATGGTCCTCTCAGCCCACCTAGTCCATGCCAGCCTGGTCTTTTGCCTCGTCTCATCTACTGACACCCGGACCATAGCCCTCCGTACCCCTCTCATCCATCTACTTATCCAGACTTCTCTTAAACGTTGAATCACCTGCATCCACTACTTCAGGTGGCAGCTGGTTCTGCACTCTCACCACCCTCTGAGTGAAGAAGGCACATTGACCCATTGTATAGAAAAAGAATGAAGAATAATCAGACCCTTCAACTTGTCAGAGTACTGTGCGCCGTCCTCCCCTGTTGCTGGTAGTGCTCAGTTGTGTGTGTGTGTGGTGCAATAGAGATCACTCTGCAGGCAAAGACTTGGCCTTTTAAAGTTACTGTTGGTCTCACTAACAAATCACTAGCTATACTTGCTGCCCGCTACACTGCTGGCTTTTACAGCAGCAATGAAGGTCCTTTAACTCTGTCCTTGGCCATCTTCTCTTTTGTGCCCCAGGTCTTGTTCAGGGTTCTCAGTTGCACACAGATAGAGAAAGATTCTTCATTGCTGTTTCTGTAACAAATTTTTTTTTACCAGACAGGGTTGTTGGCTCTGAGCTGAACCCCCGAACCTGGAGGACCAGTGGACCTCTCTTAGTCTGGCATTTACCCTTTGACCTGTTTGGCATGGGTGACCCTACCAAGAGCCCAAAAAACAAGCCCTATCTCCAGCCAACATAACTCTCTGGGTTATTGAGGCATGCGAGCCTCCAAACCCTATGACAAGGTTGTGGTCCTCTTGGAGGAAGTGACTGTAGCACCCCCCCCCCCCAAACTGAATGCACCAAGGCAATCTCTTGTTCCCTAGCCCACACTGCAGACCACAATGATCTTGCCTGCTAAAACTGGGCACTATGTTTCTGTTTTAAGGACTGCACCTCCCTAGAAAGGAAGAGAAGACAGAAGATTAGCTTTGCTTGTCACATGTACATCGAGACATGCAATGAAATGCATCATTTGTGTCAAATCAAATCAGCAAGAATCATATGCCCACAATTCACTAACCCTAGCCCTTATTTGTTTGAAATGTGGGAGGAAACTTGAGCACCTGAAGGAACCCCCCCGCCCCCCCCAGTCATGGGGAGAATGTACAAACTCTTTGTGCAGATAGCGGTGGAATGAAACCCTTGATCTTGCGGCTGGCTGCTGTAAAGTGTTGTGCTAACTGCTAAGCTCTGGTGTCACCCTGCAATCAGCACGCCATGGAAAGGTAGAGCTTAACTGTGGATCTCTATCTTGAATCTGTACCTCTAACTCCAAGGTATGGGTTCGCACTGGATACTGCCCACGATACAAGATAAGCACTGGTGACATACGGTGACATTCTGCAGACAGCTCACTAAACTGTTGGATAGTCCTCATTGGTTGTTTGTCATTCTTTGTTTGTCTGTGGTTTTTTTATTGACTCTATTGTAATCCTCCGTTCTTCTGTGAATCTTACAAGAAAATGAATCTCTGGGTTGTATATGGTGGCGTGTACACAGTTTGATAATAGAGTTACTTTGAACTTTGAGGTTTATGTATTCAATTTAAAGTTAAAATTAACCAAAAACTTAAAAGTTCAGTTTAAGCATTCCCGGTACCCTCGTTCTGACTTATAATTCATCAGCGAGGAGGCTACATAGCATCCACACCAAGACCACCAGATTCAAAAACAGTTACTTTCCCCAAGCAGTAAGGTTGATCCACCCACTAATCCACCCCAGCCACCATTACTTTATCAGTTCCTGTTAGTCACCGTATGTAGAGACACTCCTATAGAACATAGAATAGTACAGCACAGTACAGGCCCTTCGGCCCACAATGTTGTGCTGACCCTCAAACCCTGCCTCCCATATAAGCCCCCACCTTAAATTCCTCCATATACCTGTCTAGTAGTCTCTTAAACTTCACTAGTGTATCTGCCTCCACCACTGACTCAGGCAGTGCATTCCACGCACCAACCACTCTCTGAGTAAAAAACCTTCCTCTAATATCCCCCTTGAACTTCCCACCCCTTACCTTAAAGCCATGTCCTCTTGTATTGAGCAGTGGTACCCTGGGGAAGAGGTGCTGGCTGTCCACTCTATCTATTCCTCTTAATATCTTGTATACTTCTATCATGTCTCCTCTCATCCTCCTTCTCTCCAAAGAGTAAAGCCCTAGCTCCCTTAATCTCTGATCATAATGCGTACTTTCTATGCCGAGGATCACTTATGGACATACAATTAATCTATGTAAATAAGCTATCTTATGCATCTATATATATTGTCTTTTTTTTATTACTGTGTTCTTTATTTTATTGTGTGTTTTTTTTCGTGCTGCTTCGGATCCAAAGTAACAATTATTTCATTCTCCTTTACACGTGTACAGGAAATGACGTTAAGTAATCTTGAATCTATTAATGCAACAAGAAATCTAAACAATTTAAGGTGTTAAGACAAATCTGTTGACTTATTGTTTTATGATCCGCATTACAGTTTTCTTGGGGTGTGCCAGTAGGTGTACGCATTTGAGAAAAGCAAGAGCATTCATACTCTGTTTTCCTTTTCCAGTACGATTACAGCTTTAGAACAGAACAGAGTGCGGCTGCTCGTCTCCCACCAAGTCCTGCAAAATGCCTGCAGTCACAGATGTCCTGAAGACTGATCTTGTTGGGGCTGGTGTAAAATTTTGGGACAGATAACTACTGGAACAAGCCACCATCAGAAGCAGCGTTGTTGGAGATTTTGTGTTATGTACCTTCTACTGAAATAGCAGCCTTGTACTGGCAAAACGGACAGTATTTCCAATAACCAACAATCTACCTACAACTTCACCTTTTCTACATGGACTTTTGTAAATAGTGGTTAATTCAATCCTTAATTTCTGATCTTCAGCCCTCGGACATGATTAACCTGTTACTAAGCAAAGGCTGGGCGTTTTTGCTTTCGTGAGCCATAGTTTACTTCCTTTCGTTTCTTTCACCTGAGTATTTTGCACACTTTAGAAATCCTACTAGAACAGTCACTTTCACAATCTGTGCAGAATTTTGATTAATATATAATCAGACATTTCTTTTAAAACAGTATACAAAATTAGAAGTACTTTTTAAACTGAAAAAAAAAACTTGGAAATACCATGACATAGCTGCTTTATTTACTAATAATTGAAGCTTCTATCCCAAAATACTGAATGATATTTAAGCCTGAATTTAGCAAAGTCAATGTATTGTTTTTTCCGTGCAGGTCAGCGAACGGGGAATTGGAGACGCTCACAGGTATTGGTTATCTTACGATGTGCCGAAATAGATTTGTACATGAGCGTTCTCACATTGTTTTATTTCCATTGGTCCTCTAATCCAAGACTGCTCTCCACTCTTTATGGTTTGTGGTTTAATCCATGCTTGCTCTCTTTATTTCTTCCCCTGAATTCTTCAAGGCTGTCAGATTTTCTGTCAGAGTTAATGTGATACCAGAAATCCAAGTTGGACAAAATTCCAGCAGATTTTCGGTGCTGTTACTAAAGTATTTTTCTCTTTTTATTCCCCCAGTTTTCCGTTGAGATTCTCATTATCTCCAGCAAAACCTTCCAGCCTGTAAATTCTTTCACCGTACTTTTTGTTAAAAATGTTGTTTTGAGAAAACAGTATTGGTTATGTGGTAATTGGTGAATGAGAATTAAAACGGGATCTTCCTCATTGATACTTCATCAACCTGGGGCACTTGTGCTATCTGAATGCATTATTTGATTATAGTCTTTCTACACTTGCATAAAGTATGATTCTGTGATTGTAATCTGAGTGAAAAGTATAGGTTTGTCAAATGCACTGAATTTGCTTTGCACTGCATTTTCGTTTAATATTTTGGGCTCTCTTTATAACATGCATTTTGCTTTTCAAAATTCCTTCTTTTTGTCTTGTTTGGAACTCTTAACACTGTGGAAATGTTGTGTTATAAGGCCTTGCTGTTGTCTTTTTCTTCAATGGCAACACTTTGCTTACCAGCCTTTATCTCAACGCTGCTGCCTCTTTGCAGTCTGTAGCAGGAAAAGTCGACGTTCAGTCCGAAGCATGCAGCAGACACCAGAACTTAGTGTTGCAGTGGACAGCAGCTGATGAACAAAGTAGACACATGCTGGCTGGTTTATACTTAGCCTGTAGCTGTTATATATAGCGATTTTTTTTTTTCCCATCCTTCCCACCAGCACCACCCTGCTCCCCCGCCCCTCGACGACTTCATGCCCAGTGCAAACCAAATACTGCCCATTGTCAGATCGGTTTTGTGGGTCGAGCTGAATAGTTGTCATTGCTTTAGAACTGCATGTCTGTAACTGTGTGTGGGGAAGCTTGTTTAGGATAGTGCCTCATAACCCGTGGTGTAAAACAAGTATTCTGACTCGGCACCGTATGCTTAAGCTAAGTGTTTCAAAGCCTTGGAACAGTTGATTTTTCAGTCCTGCATGAGCTGTGTCCTTAATTCTTTAGTATAAGGAAGCGGAGCTACATTTCCTGTGTCTATTTTGTCGAGATTACACAAGGCACCCGAAAAGACATTTTATTTTCATATTGACTGCATCTAACAATATGGAGGAGCTTAATGATGCAATGGTAGTTTGTTACTGAAGGAGGAAACTTTGTGTAAAACAGCTGAGAACTTTAAATATGATCAGCCATCTTCATTTCACTCACTTGTGTTTATTTTAATTAAAACATAACAACATGAGACATTTAAAGTGTAGAAATTCCACCCAAATACTACAACTTCTTTGAAAATATTTGGAAAAACTTTTAACTTTCTTAACAGCTGATTTTTAATTATGTTGGAGATTTAAACCACTTCTGAAAAACTTAGAAATAAAACTTTTGCTGTATTTATTGTAAACTTGTCTCTGTACTTGCAGACGAAGTTTTACAATTTGGTTTATAGCGTCTGTATTAATGTAACTTGTTAAATAAAATATCCATTTTAACTGGCTTCTTATTTTATGAATGTTCTGTTGAGGCGCTATTTTGGGAAAAATATGTATTCACCAGCCAGCTCAACACATTCTGAAGCGCCCTGTGAACAGCAGTTGGTTTACACATTGTTTTGAGTGGTGCATTCCTATGAAATAATTGACCTGTTAGCAAGTTTGTATTGGATGAGTAAAGAAGGTTGGCCAAGCCAGAGAAGTGGATTCAGGGAACCACCTGTCGAAGTAGAAAGGTGTTGTGTTTATTACCTCATTTGAAGTCTGGCTTGCCAGTCCAATGCAGCACTCCTCAGTATCAGAGTGAAGAGCCACATTATTGTGCTCTCATCTCCCGCTGTACCCCTTGAAAGCTTCATCTTTGAGGAAAAATGCAGTGTGGCAATATTGGGCTTAAAGCACCGTGGAATCATAGAACACCACAGCCCAGAAAAAAGGTCATTTGGCCCATCTGGTCTCTGTCAGACCCTTAATCTTAGTCCTGAAGAAGGGTCTCGGCCTGTTTATTCACTTCTGTAGATGCTGCCTGACCCAAGTTCCTCCAGCATTTTCTGTGTGTTGCTTTGGATTTCCAGCATCTACAGACTTTCTCTTGTTGATGAATTCTTAATCTGCCTCGTCTCATTGGCCTGCACCCAGACTCTGGCCCTCCATATCCCTCCTGTTCATACACCGATCCAAATTTCCCTTAAATGTCAAAATCAAACCTGCATCGACCACTTCTGCTGACAGCTTGTTCCACACTCTCACCATCCTCTGAGTGAAGAAGTTCCCTCGCGTGTTCCCCTTAGACAGTTCACCTATCACCCTTAACCAATGCTCCCTATTTCAAGTCTCACCCAACCTTAGTGGAAAAAGCCTGCTTGCATTCACCCTGTCTATACCCCTCAGAGATTTGTTTACCTCCATCAAATCTCCCCTCCTTAAACTACGCTCCAGGGAGTAAAGTCTGAACCTATTCAAACTTTCCCCGTAACTGGGGTCCTCCAGTTCTGGCAACATCTTGAAAAAATGTTGATACTTTATGTAGAATTTTTTAAAAATTTGTTATACTTCAATAAACAGTTGCTTGGGCACCCTAACAAATGACTGGTTTTGGGGGAGGGGGGAGCAGCTATCCTTGGAAGAGCTCGGTAAAATGTGCTTTTTCTTGTGCAGTACACCACTGTGTTATGGCACCTCAGGCAAAATCACTTCCAAAAGATTTGAAACATGGATTAGAAGTTTGCTGTTGTGGAATTTATGTGAGAAGAAACAAGTAATTAAACATAAAGTTTGTTTATTTGTTGAGGTACAGCACGGAATAGACCCTTCTGGCCTTTCAGGCCATGCTGTCCAGCAGCCCACTGATTTAACTCTAGCCTAATTATGAGACAATTTACAATGACCAATTAACCTACCAGTGCATCTTTGGACTGGGGAAGGAAACCGGCGTACCCGGAGAAAACCCACACGGTCATGAGGAGAACGCACAAACACCTTACAGACAGTGATGGGAATTGAACCAGATTCACATTGTGCTAACCACTACACCATCGTGCATTACAGAAGAATAGAAAAGTGAAGTGTATCAGGCATGTTTGAGCTTTGAATACACTTTATGGTCATTTACATGGTCCTGCTGTTGAGGTTAGTAAGTAAATGTAGGACCCAATCAAATTCTTGTACGCCAAGTTTAATATGTGTGTTAGCCCATCACATTTCATACTTCAGAATGGACGTAGTTCTTCTCATTCTCATAACCACTGTACTGCAAAGCGTTGTGTTAACTACTACCCTACCGTACCGCCCAATAGAAATAACACGGCATAGTGTGTAACACTTTTACAGCGGCAGCCATCAGTAATATGGGTTTGATTCTAGTTGCTGTCTGTAAGGAGTTTATACACTCCTCCCGTGACCCTGTGAGTTTACACACACACACACGGACAATCCTCCATTCTGATAGATATTGCTTTCCCGAGGCAGTGCCTCCTCTGGATATTTGTCTGGTACGGAGGGATATGCCAGGGAGTCCGCCACTCTGTAACGTTCTACCTTCCAGTGCATTCGAACTGACCATGATGTCACCAGTCAGGGCTCTTCCTCCTGCATGGTTAAAAATGATATTGCTTCTTAGATAGTTGTTTTATCTCAAGAGACAAGGTTAACCAGCTAGTTGCACAGTTGACTGAGCGCTAAGCAAATCCAGTATGTCTTCTTAACTCAAACCATTACAATCTATGGAGTGGTCCATTGTGGATAGCTTTTAGTTAATCTTAACAAGTGGGAACTTACCTTGACAAAAACAAGAGGAAATCTGCAGATGCTGGAAATCCAAGTAACAGACACAAAATGCTGGTGAACTCAGCAGGCCAGGCAGCGTCTCGTACAGTCAACGTTTCGGGCCGAGAACCTTCAGCAGGACTGGAGAAAAAGAAAGATGAGGAGTTGGGGAGTTGGGGGAGGGGTGAAGTAAAGAGTTAGGAGTTTGATCAGTGAAAGAGATACAGGGCTGGAATTTAATAGGAGAGGACAGAAGGCCATGGAAGAAAGAAAAAGGGAGAGGAGCACCAGAGGAAGGCGATCGGCAGGCAAGGAGATAAGGTGAGAGAGGGAAAAGGGGATGGGGAATAGAGAAGAGGGCATTACTGGAAGTTCAAGAAATCGATGTTCATGCCATCAGGTTGGAGGCTACCCAGACGGAATATAAGGTGTTGCTCCTCCAACCTGAGTGTGGTCTCATCGCAACAGTAGAGGAGCCATGGACTGACATGTCAGAATGGAATTGGGAAGTGGAATTAAAATGGGTGGCCACTGGGAGATCCCACTTTTTCAAACGGATGGAGCTTATCTTGAGTTTACTCAACACAAATATAAATTTTAGTTATCAAAGTCAAAGAACAGTATAGCACAGAAACAAACAGAACGTAGAATAGTACAGCACATTACAGGCCCTTCAGCCCACAATGTTGTGCCGACCCTCAAACCCTTCCTCTCATATAACCCCCCACCTTAAGTTCCTCCATATACCTGTCTAGTAGTTTCTTAAATTTCACTAGGGTATCTGCCTCCACCACTGACTCAGGCAGTGCATTCCACGCACCAACCACTCTCTGAGTAAAAAACCTTCCTCTAATATCCCCCTTGAACTTCCCACCCCTTACCTTAAAGCCATGTCCTCTTGTATTGAGCAGTGATGCCCTGGGGAAGAGGCGCTGGCTATCCACTCTTATCTATTCCTCTTATTATCTTGTACACCTCTATCATGTCTCCTGTCATCTTCCTCCTCTCCAAAGAGTAAAGCCCTAGCTCCCTTAATCTTTGATCATAATGCATACTCTCTAAACCAGGCAGCATCCTGGTAAATCTCCTCTGTACCCTTTCCAATACTTTCACATCCTTCCTATAGTGAGGCGACCAGAACTGGACACAGTACTCCAAGTGTGGCCTAACCAGAGTTTTATAGAGCTGCATCATTACATCGCAACTCTTATCAGGCCATTTTAGTTATCAAATTTATTGTGAAACCCGTATGTCACCATACACTACCTTGAAATTAATTTTCTTGCAGGCATTAACAGGAAGATAGGTACAGTAGAAGTTAAGAAAAGTTATACATAACTTTGACAAACAGCCAAAGTGCAAAAGAAGACAAATTGTGAAGGAATTAGTAAATAAATAAATGCTGAGAACACGAGTCATAGAGACCTTGAAAATGAGTCTGTGGGTTGTGGAGTCATTTCAGAGTTGAGGTGAGTGAAGTTATACACACTGCTGCAGGAACGTGATGGTTGTACCTGATGTTCAGGAACAGTTACTACTCAACACCCATCAGGCCTCTGAACCTCCTGTCCGATGGCAGTAGATATAAGAAAGCATGGTCTGGATGGAGGGGGTCACATCAGGATATGCATTGTTACTGATCAAAAATTGGCCCAGATTGCAAAGCAGTCTGTTTGGTTTTGCAATAGACAAAAGATGTACAGAATTCTCAAACCAAGTTCTGATAACCAGGACTGTTGCTATGTTTCCCATTGCTGCTTATACAATTCCCCTCTCTTTCCCTCCTCTTACCTCCACCGAGTATGGCATCAAGGTGCCCTAGCTAAAATGGAGTCAGTGAGAATTCAGGGAAAACCTCTCTGCTGGTTAGAATCATACCTGACACAAAGGAAGATGGTTGTAGTGGTTGGAGGTCAAAGGTTAGGAATCCTGTGGCATGTAACTCACCTCCTGACTCCCCAAAGCCTGTCCACCACTTACAAGGCTCAGGTCAAGAGTGTAATGGACTACTCACCATTCGCCTGGATGAGTGCAGCTCCATCAACACTCAGGAAGCTTGACACCATCCAGTACAAGGCAGCCAACTTGATTGGTACCACTTCCACAAGCATCCTATCCCTCCACCAACATTTACAACAGTGTGTACTATCTACAAGATGCACTGCAATAACACACCAAAGTTCCTAAAACAGCACCTTCCAGTCCCACAACCACTACCATCCAGAAGGATGAGAACACTACCACCTGGAAATTCCCCTCCAAATCATTCACCATCCTGACTTGGAAACACATCGCCATTCCCTCATTGTCGCTGGGTTAAGATCATGGAACTTCCTCCCTAACAGCACCATGGGTGTGCCTACACCTCAGGGACTGCAGTGGTTCAAGAAGGCAGCTCAACACCACCTTCTCAAGGGCAGCTAGGGATGGGCAATAAATGCCGGCATAGCTGGCGATGCCTACATCCTGTAAATGAATATTTTTTTTAAAAATCAGTTACAGATAAAGATTAACTTTATTTGTTCCACGTACATTGAAACTTACTGAAATGTGTCATTTACACCAAATCAGTGAGGATGTTCTGGTGGCAGTCTGCAAATGGTGCCAACATAGCATGTCCACAACTTACTAACACTAACAGTATGTATTTTGGAATGTAGGAGAAAACCAGAACACCCAAAGGTCTAAGACTGTGAGCTAAACAGTAGGTTTTTTTTTAGATTATGAAGACGCGCAGTCCTCTTTCATTGTCACTTAGTAATGCATGCATTAAGAAATGATACAATATTCCTCCGGTGTGATATCACAAAAACACAGGACAGACCAAGACTGAAAAAAACTAACAAAACCACATAATTATAACAGTTACAACAGTGCAACAATACCATAACTTGATGAAGAAGTCCAGGAGCACAGTAAAAGTTCAAAGTCTCTCAAATGTCCCACATCTCACGCAGGTGGGAGAAGGAAGAAAAACTCTCCCTGCCATACCCGACCACGGTCCGACTCTGAAAACTTTGAGCTCTGATCAGCTCTCCGACACCGAGTACTGAGCGCCATCTCTGTCCAAACGATTCGACCTCCATCTCGGTTGCCAACAGCAGGCAAAGCCGGGGATTTTAAGATCTTCCCTCCAAAAGATTCCTGACCGTGCAGTAAAGACAGCAGCGAACGAGCATTTCAGAAATTTTTCCAGATGTTCCTTTGTGCTTTCAAGTTCATCTCCATCAAATCAGAATTGTCCACGGCCCCTATTTAACAGATACGATATCATTTTTCACCGGAGGGCCGTGCACGTGCGGTGCGCTGCTTCTCTCTCCTCCCGCCGATGGTGATGGAAAGTTAGCTTCTGCCAGCTAGTTTTATCTCCTATTAACACTAAACAAAGAAGAACATTTTATACCCACAAGAAGCCACATGGATTACAGAAAGTCTCCTGTTCAGTTGTTTCTGCTACTGTAGGATTGTTGGAAGCAGTCAACATAGGCCTGATAGTAGAACCTTGCAAGTACTTGGATAATTTTGAGTATATGTTTGCTTAAAAATAATTAAAGAGAAAAGTTTAAAGGTAAGTTGTACTTGTCGCATGTACATCGGCACATACAGTGAAATGCATCACTTGAGTCAACGACCAACACAGTCCGAGGATGTGCTCGGATCAACCCACAAGCATCACCGTGCTTCCGACGCCAACATAGCATGCCCACAACTTACTAACCCTAATCTGTACGTCTTTGGGCTGTGGGAGGAAATCGGAGCACCTGGAGGAAACCCACGTGGTCACAGGGAGAATGTACAGATAGCAGTGGGAATTGGCGCTGTAGTGCTGTGCTACTGTGTATATCACTTTTCACATGCCTTTAGAGCAGCCTATAAGATTTCTTACTTCAGAATTGTTTCACCCACTGCTGTGTATGAGAAGGTGCCATTGTGGTGCAGGAAAGGAAGCCATTTTCTACACAAGTACTCCCACAAGCATCAGTTCAGTGACAGGTTGGTATTGACTGGTAGTGCGATCACTGGAGTTCTCCTAAGGGGTTGTCTGTTGGTGGGTCCTCAGGTGATTGTAGAGGCTGATCCGGGAGCCACAGATTCTGCTGCAGTGTGGGCACAAGTAAGTGGTATCAGTGGTTAGTGGTTTGGTCTTTTGGTTGTTCATTCTCTCCTTTCGCAGCTGCTTTTTGTTCTCCACGGCACACGGGAGGTTGTTCTCATGTATCACAGCTCCTTAAGCAGGTGGGTCTACTGAGTGCAACGTCTTCCCAGTTTTACACCAGGGTCAACTCCACTGCTGATCTTCAGGACAGTCCCATGTGATCCCCTGCACCTTGCAGAAGGCACTGACTTTGTGCAGCAATGCTGAACAACCTCTGGCAGTGATGTCCTTCCTTAGTGAGAGACAACCTGGATATCTCTGTAGGTAAACCCACACCAACTGTGGGTTTGTCTCCACAGATTGGCAACTGAAACAGCTTTTTAATTGATACAGTGTCAGTCATTGATATAAGTTCTTTGTTTTCCATTTAATTAATAAATTGGAGATGTATATTGGGGTTAGTTTGTCATTTACCTGGTCATGTCCTCCAGTGTTATAATCAGCTGCGAATTCTATTTTGGCCATGTAGCTGGTTTATCTTATTCTGCCTGAAAAGGCAGGAACTCCTGGTAGCCACCATGTTTAGTTGACTTCTCATTCCCATTTCAACATGTCTGTCCATGACCGCCTCTACTGTCATAATGAAGCCAAGTTCAGGTTGGAGGAGCCCCCAGCTTGACGGCATGAATATCAATTTCTCAAACTTCTGGTCATTTCTCCCCTTCTTCCTTCTCTCTTTTTCCATTCCTCTCTCACCCCTTCTCTTCTCCTCACCTAACTATCATCTCTCACAGGTTCACCTCTTCCTTTGCTTTCTTCCATGGTGCACTGAACTCTTATATCAGATTCCTTCTTCATCCTTTACCTCTTTCAACTACCGCCTTCCAGCTCCTCACTTCAGCCCCCTCACCTGATCTCACCTGCCGGATTGTACCCCTTCTCCTCCCACCTTGTTATTCTGGCTTCACCCCTTGAACAATCATTGGCAGTGTTGTCCTTCCTCAGAGAGAGGCAACCTAGGTATCTCTGGCTATCTCATTTCTAGTCCTGATGAAGGGTCTTGGTCTGAAATGTTGATTGTTTATTCCTCTCCATCGATGCTGCCTGATCTGCTGAGTTCCTCCAGCATTTTGTGTGGTGCTTATATTTTATTCTGCATTGTGTTATTATCCTATTCTACCTCAACGCACTGTGTACTGATTTGATTTGTATGAATATCTTGTGATGATGATAAACCAATTTCAATTATTTTTCAGTGATGATTGATTATTCATGGTTCCTGATGACATAGAGTGCATCTGCCAACAGTCCCATCAATCAAACTCTCTCCCATCATCTTCCTCATCTTCTACACTGAGAGGCATACTACTCATTTTCTGTCCTTTCATTAACCGACCAGCACATTTTTGAGATTGAGTCATGGTAATACAGCATTACAAAGGCCCTTCAGCCCGACATCCATGCTAGCCAAGCTGTCTACCTGAACTGGTCCCATTTGCCTATGTTTGGCTTGTATCTCTCTAAACCTGTCCAATCCACAACCCCGTCCAAATGTCTTTCAAAGGTGCTGTACGCACCTCTACCACGTCCTCTAGGAGCTCGTTCTGTATATCTACCGGAGAGAAAAGGTTGTCCCTCAGGTTCCCTTTAACTTTTTCATTTCTCACTGTAAACCTGTGCTGTTTAGTTTTGGATTCTGCTACTCCGGGGAAAAAGATAGTGTGCATTCCTTCCTGTCTGTATCTTGCATGATCCAATAGACCTCTTTCAGCTCACCCCTCAGCCTCCTGCACGAGGGGAAAATGCCCCCGCCTGTCCAAACCCTCCATGTGACTCATGGACACAAACAGAGAGAGGCACATGAATAGAGACATCAGTGTGGATATACACACATCCCCAATGGAAACCCACACAGCCTCAGGGAGAGTGTGCAAACTCCACATGAATATTGCATCTAGAAATACAGATCCATAATTCCTTGAAAGTGATGTTGCAAGTAGACAGGGTCATAAGGAAAGCTTTTGACTGATTGGCCTTCATAAATCAGAATACTGAATACAGGAGCTGGGATGTTTTGTCGAAGTTGTAGAAGACATTGGTGAGGCCGCATTTGGTGTATTGTGTGCAGTTCTGGTCACCTGTCTGCAGGCAAGATATCATTAAGATTGAAAGAGTACAGAGAAATTTCATGAGGATGTTGCCGGGACTTGAGGACCTGAGTTATAGGGAAAGGTTGAATAAATTAGAACTTTATGTCCTGGAGCCTAGGAGATTGATAGAGGTACGTAAAATTATGAGGGGTATAGATAGGGTAAATACAAGCAGGCCTTTTCCACCAAGGTTGGTACTAGAAACAGAGGTCAAAGGTGTCAGATGAAGTGGTGGATGTGAGACGTTTGGTTAAGTGCATGGATGGGAGGGGTATTAAGCTCTCTGGTCTAGTCTAGGCAGGGTAATAGTTTGGCATGGACTAGATGGGCTGAAGGGTCTGTTTCTGTGGTGTAGTATCCTATGACTCTATGACTATGACTAACTGCTGCACCATTTTGCTCTTGTGCTTCCCACCATAACCACCAAACATTGCTGGAATATTTTGGTCAAATATTATCTGAGTAGGCGTCTGTAATCTATGCCTCATTAGTCCAAGCTATTCGCTCGTCCTTGTATAAAACCCACATCAGTCAGGATGTTTGAATCTCAGAGTGGTCAGGTCATCGGTACCAAAAGTAGCAGATGAACTGCTGACATGAGAAAGTCTGCAGATGCTGGAAATCCAGAACAACACACACACACACACACACACACACACACACACACACACGACGCTGGAGGAACTCAGCAGGTCGGGCAGCATCTATGGAAAGGAATAAACAGTCGATGTTTCAGACAGAGACCTTTCTTCCCAAGACTATGAGCTACGAGCTGTATGAAAGGGGTTAACTTACTCTGATACAGTTATCTGGAGTGTGGGACAAAATAAAGAAGATCAGTTTTGTTATCTCTCTGTCTTTGGTCAAATTGTTAATCGATGAATCATTTCTTCAATGGAATTTCACTTCGACCTTGTAAATTTTCATTGCCTTTTCTTTAACCCTTTAAGTCAGGCTAATTGCTTCCATATTGGCTATTTCTAACTTTTTAAAATTTTATTGAAAAATATATTAAGTATTTTAGGAATAGCCTCAGTAACACCTCCAAGCTTCAAAGAACATACTACAATCTTTTTTAAAATTCTAAGCCATTTCTAGTTGACTCATCATCTCTCATTTTTCTATATTGCATTCTAATTTAGCTCAAATATGTTCACAACTTTGCTCTTTTTTAGGCAATATGGAGGTACTTTTGTGTTTTTTTTAAATTCCAAAATCTGAAAATGTTGGAAATCCTCAGCGAGACAGGCAGCGTCTGTGGGGAATGAAATTTCCTTTAATCACAGCGACAGAAGGGATATCTGTCCATCACACTTACACAGTATCCCCTGTGATTGCATCCCAAGCTTCCCATGGCATATCCACATTCTCAAGCAATGTTTTAATGGTTTTCAACATTGCTTTCACCAAATACAGAAGCCATAAGTTACCCCAGCTGTGATGGTGGGGGGAGGCCGTGGTGGTTTTGAGAGATGCCTTTATTTTTCTGCATATGTAGTATGCCTTGTTTTATGATTTGACCAAACACTGTGCGATGCAGTGTTTTTCGTTCCACTGTTAGTTATGTTTTGAGAAATTAAATCAGGCAAATTGTCCCAATCTTTGAAGTGAAGATATCTAATCCTCTAATCTGTGCCCTGTTGAATAAACTGTAGTGTAGACCTTGTTAGCTATATCTCAACAGTAGTGTTTTAATATTATGTGTCTTCTTAAACTTTTAAAGTTCAAAACTGAAAAATTGTTCACACAAGCTTTTGTTTGTGTGCTTTAATGCATGTTTGAAATAAGGCAGGTTTTCTTTATTACAGTTAATAGGTAATGATCTCATCTGCTTCTAATATTTATAAGGGTATGGAAGGCCATTAATTCTGATCGTTTTGAGCAAAACCATCTGTTACATGTCTATAGCTGATGTGCTATGCTTTAAATGTACCTTTTTCCCAGTAAACACAAGGCTTATTAATAATAAAAAAATCACTTGCTAAGAAAAGTTCATTCATTCAGTTGTCCGCCCAGAGTTACGTTTGAGATTTTCCAAATAGCTGATAGAAATGTTCGGCAAGGAAGGCATTTATTTTACTGTGAGTCAGACCCAGTGATGAGTAAAACATGTTTCAGTCTGAGTTTAGTCGAGCGCATGTTTATTGAATAAAAAAGTGGAGCAGTATTGTAAGACACTGCCTGGCTTGTGTTTTTTTTTTAAATTTTGGATGTCAAGTCACAATATTGTTGATTGTAACTCTTAGATTTCAAGTACTCGCTGAACTATGTGTCCACGCAGGAGTTCAATGTCTCAGGACAAAAGACCATCCATAGGGGGCATTTATCAGGAGCCCTGTGTACGCTGGGCCCTCAGTATTATCAAGGACCCCACCCATCCATCCAGCATCCTCTTTGACTTTCTACCATCAGGCAGGAGACTCCGATGCGTAAAAACAAGAACGGTCAGGATAGGAAGCAGCCTCTTCCCTCAGGCCATTAGGCTTCTGAACTCCCTGCTGCACTGCATTCAAAGTGTCTTTGGTAAATCTGTTCTGTACCTACACTACAATATCTAAGTTATGCACATTACTTTGTTTATTTATGCATAATTCATTTGTAGATTTTATTCTTCTTTCCAAAGTTATTGTGTGTTATGGGTACTACTGTGCTTTGCACCCTGGTCTGGTGAAAAGTTGTCTCATTTGATGGTATACACGTATGTAGTTAAATAACAATAAACTTGACTCCACCTGACTTGGAATCTGGAATGAAAAGCAGAACGCTGGAAAAGCTCAGCAGGTCACGCAGCATCCGTAGAGGCAAAAGGTCTGAGTTGAAGTTTTGCGACCGTAAGAACCTGAGACCCCTACCTGTGCAAAGGTCTTAGACACCCGAGCTGTACACTGTATATGCACCTCAGACTTTTGCACAGTACTGTGTCGTGAAATTTGTTGTTTTGCAGCAGCAGTACAGTGCAATGCATAAAAAAAACTTACTATAAGTTACAATAAGAAAGTTATTAAAAATATAAAACATAAATAGTACAAAAAAAGAGTAAAATAGCGAGGTAGTATTCATGGGTTCATGGACTGTTCATAAATCTGATGGTGGAGGAGAAGAAGTTGTTCCTAAAACACAGTGTTTGTGTCTTCAGGCTCCTGTGCCTCCTCCCTGTGGGTAGTAATGAGAAGAGAGCATGTCCCAGGTGCTGAAGGTCCTCAGTGGTGGATGCCTGCTGCTACGATATACCTATAGCAGATGCAATCTCACTGACTCCCCACTCCCCCATAGACCACAGCAATACCTATGCTGGGTTGCTGTGTACTGATTACGGCTCAATGTTCAAAACCATCATACCCTCAGTAATAATCAACTGGCTTCAAAACCTGGGCCTCTGTACCTCTCTCTGCAACTGACTTGGCTTCCTCATCAAGATATTTCAGAATAGCTAACATGGGTGGTGGAGTGCAGGTAAGTCTCCACCTAAGGAGGTGTAAGGCACTCCTTCCCTCCACTACTTTGCAGGTCACCCTTGGGCAAGGTGTAGCACCTGCTTAGCCCCCTCCCGCCCCTAATCAGGGTCACATGAAGCCATGGGAGCAGGTGGTGGATGGTCGTACGAGCAGCCGGTGCAGATCACAAGTCCTGGTTATGCGACCACTGACACCAGGCAGACAATCTCTGAAGAGTATTGATAATGGCTGGGGTCACCCGTCTTGTAAAGACACTGCCCAGAAGAAGGCAATTCTGTAGAAAAATTTGCCAAGAACAATCATGGACATAGACCATGATCACCTACGTCATACAACATGGCACATAATGATGATGGTAAATGTCTAACATCTGCCTGGAGGGGTGAAAGCAGATTTTAATGATGGCTTTCAGAAGGGTATTGGATAATTCCACATTATGTAGTTGTCTGTGGAAATAGTAGAGACTGAGTGCATTGGTGTGCTATGAGCTCAGCAGGTCAAATTGTTGGAACACTTCTCTGATACCATAAAGATCCCTCTTAACTAGGCTGCACACGTGAACATCATGCAACCAACTTAGTGTGGTTACGGTCAATTAGAATTGGCAGCCCGAATATCCAGGCTCGTCTGCCACTCTTGTTGCTGTGTGCACCAGGAGGGAAGTGCTGTCTGCACTCACTTCAGCGCTGAGCTGGGCAGGTGGCTGTCAGCTTACTTTCAGGGACTCTGCGGTTCACCTTCTGTGTATTGTTTGCAAACAGTTTGTTCTTTTTATATTCCATACGCTGGATGTCCTTGCTGTGCAGGGATTTTTCATGAATTCTATTGTGTTTCTTTGTTTTGTGGCTGCCAGCAAGAAGATGAATCTCAAGGGGGTGTATGGTAGACATGCATTAATAATAAACGTACCTTGAACTTTGAAATCGTGTTACAGAATCCAAATGCAAAACTACTAGGAATGAAGCAAAAAACTAAACATTACACTCAGTGGCCACTTTATTAGCTACATCCTGTATCTAATAAAGTGGCCATTGTGTGTACGTCTGTGGTCTTCTGCTGCTGTAGCCCATCCACTTCAAGGTTCAACATGTTGTGTGTTCAGAGATGCTCTTCTGCACACCGCTGTTGTAATATGTGGCTATTTGAGTTACTGTCACCTTCCTGTCAGCTTGAACCAGTCTGGCCATTCTCCTCTGGCCTCTCTCATTAACAAGGTGCTACTGCAAAACAGAACTGCACCCCATGTATTGTTTTCACACCACTCTCTGTAAACTCTAGAGACTGTTCTGTGTGAAAATCCCAAGAGATCAGTAGTTTCTGAGATACTCAAACCACCCTGTCTGGCACCAACAATCATTCCATGGTCAAAGTCACTTAGATCACATTTCTTCCCCATTCTGATGTTTGGTCTGAACAACAACTGAACCTCTTGACCATGTCTGCATGCTTTTATGCATTGAGTTGCTGCCACATGATTGGCTGATTAGATATTTGCATTAATAAGCAGGTGTACCTAATAAAGTGGGCAATGGATATATTTAACCTCTCATCAGAAGTACCTATGTATCAAGAGATAGCTTTTATTAATTTCATGGTGAAATATGAGTTTAAAAGAAAACAATTAAAGATCAGAAACATGAGAAAACCTGCAGATGCTGAAAGTCCAATGCAACAACACACAAAATGCTGGAGGAACTCAGCAGGTCAAGCAGCGTTAATGGAAATGAATAAACAGGCGACGTTGCGGGCCGAGACTCTGGTTCAGGAATGGAAAGGAAGGAGGAAGACACCAGAGTAAAAGAGAGGGGAGAGGGGAAGGAGGCCAGCTGGAAGGTGATAGGTGAATCCAGGTGGGTAGGAAAGGTAAAGGACAGGAAAGGAAGGAATCTGATATCAGGACGGCAGAGAAGCCAAGTTCCCAGGAAGGATACGTGGCCGTGGTGGATCAGAGCTGGTTCTAAGAACGTCTTAATGTATGGCACCCTTCCGTACATAAATACGAGAAGTAATCAAAACTCTGCAAATGGAAAAGATTAAACGAGTGAAACTTTTTGAATTTCCAATAACTTCTGTCAATTACTTCCGATAAAACTTTTACGATAGAATTTTTGCTGTGCTGTGAAACTTCATCCTTCAAGCACTGTCTGTTCCAGACATTCTCTGACCACATGTTAACGTTATTCTTAGTAGTTTGGGTACTGGATGTCCTTTGTAGCTTGTAAAACACAGGCATGTTTTCTACCATGTACTGTAACATGTGTGAGGGTAATATTTATCAGACTGGCAAGCATTTCTTAAAGGTTGACTCATGAGCTGAGGTAATTGGATGGCCAAAGATATTCCATAAATGCCTGCCGTTCACATTTCTTAATCCCTGTATATTACAAGTCGCTCAAGGGACTGGTTATAAATTTGCAGATTGCAGTTAATTCCAAAACAAAGTAATTTATTAGAGACAAGAGAGACTGCAGATGCTAGAATGTGGAGAAAGACTCAAGATGCTGTCAGAACGCAGTGGGTTAGAATAAGAACCAGGTTTATTATCTCTGATATAGCTTGTGAAATCTGTGGTCTTGCGGCAGCGCTGCAGTACAATGTGTATAAAAATACTACAAATCACAATGAGAAAGGGACAGCATTGTTGTGTAGTGGTTAGCACAACGCTTTACCGTACAGGCGACCCGGGTTCAATTCCCATTGCTGCCTGCACATTCTTCCCCATGACTATTAGGTTTCCTCCGGGTGCTCCAGTTTCCTCCCACAGTCCAATGACATATAGGTTAATTGGTCATTGTAGATTGTCTCGTGACTAGGCTAGAATTAAATCAGGGGATTGCTGGTTGGCACAGCTCAAAGAAGTATTCCACGGTGTACACCAATAAATAAATAAATGTACAATAAAAAATAAGTGCAAAAAGGGAACAAAATAGTGAGGTATTGTTCATGGGTTCATGGACTGTTCAGAAATATGATGACAGATGGGGAAGCTGTTCCTACAACATTGAGTGCATGCCTTCAAGTTCCTGTACCTCCTCCTTGATGGCAGAGATGAGAAGAGGGCACATCCTGGGTGGTGGGATTCCTTAATGATGGACGCTGCCTTAAGCATCTGCTTAAATATTTGTCTGTAAAGTCCAGAGGAAAACAATTACCATTAACTTCTGGACAAAGTTAATGGTCATGCAATCAAATGCCACGTGGAAGAGGGGAAGGTAGCGCAAAATTTCTGACCTCCAACTCTGTAATTTCCAAGAAGTACCTGAAATTCACAACCTCATGTTCTCCTCAAACAATGGATAAATTCTTTTTTTAGCATTCTGGAATTAGTGCAAAATAAGGAAAAAAAAACACAGCTTAGGCTTGCACACTGCCGGAAGCAAGGTCTGTGCTTGAGATCCTCCACTGGTCAGGATTGACTATGGGTATTGTGTCTTAACTGTCTGCATGATAATGCAAGCCAGGGCAATATGACATGGAGAACAAGCTGTTACCGGTGGAACAGGCTCCCCCTCTCTGTGCAGCCGGTGAATCCAAAGGAACAGCACAGACCGATACCGTTTGGCACCAGCAGCATCCCAAGAGCTGCCAGTCAGCGTTGAATTTGCTGCACGTTGGCACTACGCTTTACCGTATTAGTGGCACAGATTCAATTCTCTTCTGTAAGGAGTTTGCACGTTCTCCCCATGACTGTGTGGGTTTCCTCCGGGTACTACGGTTTCCTCCCACAGTCCAAAGACATACCGAGTGATAGGTTAATTAGTCATTGTCAATTGCCCCATTATTAGGCTGGGGTCAAATCAGGGGTTACTGGGCGGCGCGATGAAGGGGTGAGAAGGCCTATCCCATGCTTTATCTCAAACAATAAACAAACATAGGACTGCCTTAGGAATTCCAACTTTGGATTTTTCCCTCAGGGTTTTCTCTCGAAGCCTTTCCCAGGAGTGAGTGTAGCCGCAAGGCAGCGGAGGTTTGAGATCAGAGATTTCCTTCCCCTAGATGAGCTGCCAAGTTCTCCTATAATAGGGTGCGGAGGAGATTTTCCAGAATACTGCCTGGATTAGAGAGCATGTCTCATGAGGATAGACTGAGTAATCTCGGGTTTTTCTCCTCGGAGCAAAGGAGGATGAGAAGCAATGATAGAGATGTACAAGATGATAAGAGGCATAGATCAAGTGGACTTTTTCCCAGCGCAGAACCGGCAAATAATAAGAGACATTATTGAAGGTGATTGGAGGAAAGCATAGAGAGGATGTCACTTTACATGAAGAACGGTGAGCGTGTGGAACACCCTGCCAGGGGTGGTGGTGGAGGCACATACCTTAGGGACATTTAAGAAACTCTTAGATTTGCAAATGAATGACAGAAAAATGGAGAGCTATGTAGGAAGAAAGGGTTAGATTAATCCAGAGTAGGTTAGAAGGATAGCACAACAGCATGGGCCGAAGGGCCTGTAATGTTCTATGGTCTTCCTCTCCTCCCTGAGTTGCACCTCTTTTATTGCAACTAGTTTGCACATTAAACAAGTTGCATCTGGTTTATTTTGAGAAGCTTATGTTTTAGTCTGTGCCACACGTCCTTTGTATTGTGAACTCTGCAGAACATATTCTGCATTTTACTGACATTTTTTTCATACTAGCCTAATCAGAATCTCCACTTTCCTCATACAATGCAGGAATAGGCCATTCTACAAGCTCCCACCTCATACCCTCACAAAGCACCTCTGCTCTCTGATGAGGTCAGGAAGGAAGGGTGGGAGGAAGGAAAGGGACTTGTTTCCAAATGCTGTCCCAAACCCTACTCTGAGATGGCACTTATCCAAGACCGTCCAGGTACTTGTCGACAGCGGAGATCAGAACCCAAAGTGCAAATATTTTTAGAAATTGGGAATAAAGACTGTAACTCAAGTTAGAGTCTAAAATGCCATTAACTTCTTAAAAATAAAATATGGAAAGGTTGAGCAACACACACACAAAATGCTGGAGGATCTCAGCAGGCCAGGCAGCATCTGAGGAAAAGAGTATAGTCAACGTTTCGGGCCGAAACACTTCAGCAGGACGGAAGGTTGTGCACGCTGGGGCTTTTCTCTTCGGAGCGAAGGAGAGAGGGAGGCAGCTTGATAGGTATTTAAGATTATAAGAGACATAGATATAGTGCAGAGCCAGCACCTTTTCTCACAATGTGCCAATGGCTAGTATCAGAGGACATCCATTTAGAGTCATAGAACATAGAACAGTTCTATCAAATAGTTCATAGGACATACAGTAGATTGAAAACCTGGCCGAGTGCTGCCATAACAATGATCTCTTACTCAGCAAGACTAAGGAGCTGATTATTAACATCAGAAGAAGGAAACCAGCGATCCATGAGCCATTCCTCATTGGAGGATCACAGTTGGAGAGGGTCAGCAGCTTTAAATTCCTCAGTGTTAGCATTACGGAGGACCTGTTCTGGGTCCACCACATAAGTACAACTATGAAGAAAGCACTGCAACCTTTACCTCCTCAGGAGTTTGTGAAGATTCAGCATGACATCTAAAACTTTGGCAAACTTCTATAGATGTGTGGTAGAGAGTAGTCATAGTCATAGTCATATTTTATTGATCCCAGGGAAAATTGGTTTTTGTTACAGTTGCACCATAAATAATAAATAGTAATAAAACCATAAATAGTTAAATAGTAATATGTAAATTATGCCAGGAAATAAGTCCAGGACCAGCCTATTGGTTCAGGGTGTCTGACCCTCCAAGGGAGGAGTTGTAAAGTTTGATGGTCACAGGCAGGAATGACTTCCTATGACGCTCTGTGCTGCATCTCGGTGGAATGAGTCTCTGGCTGAATGTACTCCTGTGCCCACCCAGTACATTATGTAGTGGATGGGAGACATTGACCAAGATGGCATGCAACTTGGACAGCATCCTCTTTTCAGACACCACCGTGAGAGGGTCCAGTTCCATCCCCACAACATCACTGGCCTTACGGATGAGTTTGTTGATTCTGTTGGTGTCTGCTACCCTCAACCTGCTGCCCCAGCACACAACAGCAAACATGATAGCACTGGCCACCACAGACTCGTAGAACATCCTCAGCATATATTGACTGGTTGCATCACAGACTGGTGTGGAAACACCAAAGCCCTTGAACAAAAAATTGTGGATATGGTCCAGTCTACCATGAGTAAAGCCCTCCCCACACTGAGCACAACACATGAAACACTGTTGCAAGAGAGCAGCATCTATCATCAGAGACCCCCACCACCCAGGCCATGCTCTCGTCTCACTGCTGCCATCAGGAAGAAGGTACAGGAGCCTCAGGGCTCACACCACCAGGGCCAGCAACAGTTATTACCCCTCAACCATCAGGCTCTTGAACTAATGGGGATAACTTCACTCAACTTCACTTCCCCATCATCGAAATGTTCCCACAAGCAACAGACTCACTTCATTTCATGTTCACAATATTTTTTGCTTACTAATTTAATATTAAAAATCATTATTATTTCCTTTTGTATTTGTACAGTTTGTATTTTGCACACCGGTTGAATGCCCAGTTGGTGTGGTCTTTCATTGATCGATTCTATTATGGTTATTACTCTATTATGAATTTGTTGAGTATGCCCACAAGAAAATGAATCTCGGGGCTGTAAATGGTGACATATATGAACTTTGATAATAAATTTACTTTCTGTACAGCACAGTACAGGATCTTCGTCCCACAATGTTGTGCCAACCTGTTCAATTTTTCTACACTCAGTGGCTACTTTATTAGGTACACCTGCTCATTAATGCAAATTTCTAATCAGCCAATCATGTGGCAGCAACTCGGTGCATAAGAGCATGCAGACATGGTCAAGAGGTTCAATTGTTGTTCAGACCAAACATCAGAGTGGGGAAGAAATGTGATCTAAATGACCTTGACCATGGAATGGTTGTTGGTGCCAGACAGGGTGGGTTGAGTATTTCAGAAACTGCTGACCTTGAGATTTTCATGCACACAGTCTCTAAAGCTTACAGAGAATGGTGCAAAACCCTGAAACTGGATGGGCTACAGCAACAGAGGACCATGAATACAAACTAAGTGCTACTTTATTAGGTATAGTGGCCACAGAGTATATGTTCTCCTTATATATCTTAAAATATTTACCTGATTGAATTATGATCACAAACTTAGCTATGTGGGACAAGAGAGTTTTCTAATCATTAAAGCACCATTCAAAACTCATCTAGGCCTTGCACAGTAAGATATAACATCTGTGAGGTTCACCAAGTGCATAGCTATCCGATGTTATTAGCTCACTGATATCCTTTTCATTATGTAACAGAAATGTTACATTTTGTTCTGCAAGGTCTAATTGAGATTGAGGTGTAGGGGGAGGCAGCGCCTCTGGTGAAGGGGTTTGTCCTGGCTGCTCTGGGGCAGCTCACTCACCTTTAGTCCCCAGCTGGACACTCAGCAGTTAGCATGTGATAACGGTGCACTGGTTCGACAGGTAGGCTAAACCGGGTGAGGTAGCCAGTGGGCCACGTACCGCGGTGAGACAGGAACGCGTCTGACTTAGCACGAGAATCCAGCTCCGGGCGGACTGAGCGAATGAGATCCACAGTGAGATCCGAACAGCCAGGAAGATGGCTCTGTAACACTTCACGGAGAGCAGAGAGGAAGCCACGGTCATCCACTGCAGCCAGTTACGACGACTGCTCGTACCACTGGCCCCAAACTTCCGAGATTGAGAGAGTGGAAATGCACCAGTGCAACAGCTTAAAAACTCTCCTGCACAGGTTTCAACTGTCATTGTCAGATACAAACGGGACCTCCCGGTGACCAAACATTTTACTTCTGATTCCCTTTCCCATGTGTCAATCCATGGCTTCCTCCTCCAAGATGAGGCCGCCGTCAGGGTGAAGGAGAAACACCTTGTATTCCGTCTGGGTAACCTCCAGCCTGATGGCATGAATATTGATTTCTCCTTCTGGTAAACATTATCCACCCCTCCCTTCCTCTATTCAGGGGTCGGTGTAGGGACCACTTCTTCCTATGCTGAATATCACTGATTTAGATGATAGAATATATAGCTTTGTTGCCAAGTTTGCAGACGCTACAAAGATTGGTGGAGGGGCAGGTAGTGTTGAGGAAACAGGTAGGCTGCAGAAGGACTTTGAAAGATTAGAATGTGCAAGAAAGTGGCAAACGAAATACAACGTAGGAAAATGCATGGTCATGTACTTTGGTAGTAGAAATAAATGTGCAGATTATTTTCTAAACGTGGAGAAAATCCAGGAATCTGAGATGCAAAGAAGAACTTGGGGGTCCTTGTGCAGAACACCCTAAAGGTAAATTGCAAGGTTGAATTGGTGGTGAGGAAGACAAATGCAATGTTAGCATTCATTTCAAGCGCAGGAATGTGATGCTGAGGCTTTATAAGGCACTGGTGAGGCCTCACCTTGAGTATTGTGAACAGTTTTGGGCTCCTCACCTAATAAAAGATGTGGCGGCATTGGAGAGAGTCCAGAGGCGGTTGACAAGGATGATTCCAGGAATAAAAGGGTAATCATATCAGGAACATTTGATGGCTCTGGGTGTGTACTCACTGGAATTTAGAAGGTTAAGGGGGTCTCATTGAAACCTTTCGAATGTTAAAAGGCCTAGATAGAGTAGATGTGGAAAGGATGTTTCCCATGGTGGGGGAATCTAGGACAAGAGGGCACAGGATTGAGGGGCATCCTTTTAAAACAGAGATGCAGTGAAATTTCTTTAGCCAGAGGGGGGTGAATTAGTGGATTTTGTTACCACAGGCAGCTGGAGGCCAGGTCGTTGGGTGTATTTAAGACAGAGGTTGATAGCTTCTTGATTGGGCACGGCATCAAAGGATACAGGGAGAAGGCCAGGGAATGGGGTTAAGGGAAAAAGGATCAGCCATGATTGAATGGTGGGGCAGACTCATTGGCCAAATGACCTAATTCTATGTCCTATGGTCTTATTCCTCACTCTGACCTTTTATTTCTTCTCACCTGCCTATCACTTTCCGCTGGGTTCCCTCCCCCCTCCCTTTCTCCCATGGTCCACTCTCCTATCAGATTCCTTTCTATCCAGCCCTTGATCTTTCCCACCCATGTGGCTTCACCTATCATCTTCCAGCTAGCCTCTTTCCCTCCCCCAGCTTTTTAATTCTGGCATCTTCCCCCTTCCTTCTCAGTCCTGAAGAAGGGTCTTGGCTCGAAATGTCGACTGTTTATTCATTTCCAGAGATCCTGCCTGACCTGCTGAGTTCCTTTACTGTTTAGCCTGTGTAACAATCAAAATCAACCTTTGATTATGCTAGTTGAGCATTCCCGATACTTGTGGTTAAGTGAGGCTCTGGTACCAGTTGCACCTTCGTTGCAGCTGTGGACTCCAACCCAATGAAGGCCCCAAGTTTATTTTTTTCAGAGATACGGCACAGAACAGGCCACTCCAGCCCAACGAGCCGCCGTGCCCAGCAGCCCATCTATTTAACACTAGCCTAACCACAGGACAATCTGCAATGACCAATTAACCTACCAACCGGCACATCGTTAGACCGTAGGAGGAAACGGGTGCGCCCGGAGCAAACCGACATAGTCACTGGGGAAGACACGCAAGTTTCTTACAGATGGCGCCGGAACTGAACCCAGAACTCCAGAACAACCCAAACTGTAATGGCATCGCGCTGACCACTACACTACCTTGGCATCCATAAATAATTGGCAGTGCTGTAACCAGGGAATGAACCACAGAGCTGTCCGTCTGACGTTGAGGAAATGGCGCATGCAGACCATGGCAGATGTTGTTAGAGTTCAGTGCTTCTCTTGTCTCTGCCTGCAGGTGTATGGCCGATGCACGGTTGGAACTGTTCCATGAAGGGCTCTTGTCCTGCCGGGCGGGCTTGGTTTATGACCTCGCTTGTTTCTTACTTGAAGCAGCCGTGCCAAGGAAAACACCTCCACTCTGCACTGCAGCGATCCCAGCTGAAAGCGCTGGCAGCAACTTTTAATGCCTCACTTACTTAAGCACTGCCACATATGCAGAACAGAGTGAAACTGGGACTGATCAAAATTAGACAGTTGTATTGGCTGGAAAAATCAACTGAAACAAAATGTGAATACAATCATCAAATTACAAGAGAAAGAACTGGAAAACTAAGTTGAGTCCTTGCTCTTGACTTCTCAACCCCCGCCCCCCACCAATCCAGTTCACCACTACTTAATTAACATTCCTATTGCTCATAAGACCCGGCTGGTGGTGTAGTGGCATTGGCGCCGGACTTTGGGACGAAAGGTCCTGAGTTCGAATCCAGCCGGCTCCCCTGCACGCTTTCCATCCGAGCTGGGTTACGAGCTGGTGATCTCTTTGGAAACTCACCCGGCAGAAGGCAACGGCAAACCACTGCTGTAACTTGCCTCGTACGCGGTTCCCCACTACGTCAGAGAGGCGTGGAGGGAAATCGTACGCTAACCAGAGAAACTCCAGATGTGACGTACCTTTCCTGTCCTATTGCTCATAAGTTCAGAGTAAATTTATTACCAAAGTATACGCATTTTCTTGAGGGCAATCACAATGGAAAAAAGAAATACAAAGAATCAATAAAAACTACATACACGCAAAGACTGGCAAACAACCAATGTGCAAAAGAAGACAAAACATGCAAATAAAAAAATATAATAAATAAATAACACTGAGAACATGAATTGTAGGGCCTTTGAAAGTGAGTCTGTAGGTTTGGGAGTTAGTTCAGTGTTGAGGTTATCCACGTTGTTTCAGGATCCTGACGACTGAAGGGTAATTATTGTTCCTGAACCTGGCAGTTCAGGTAGGCTCCCGTACCTCCTTCCCAAATGGCAGCAATGAGAAGAGAGCATGGTCTGGATGGTGGGGGTCCCTGATGACCGATACTGCTTTCCTGTGGCTGCGTTCCTTATAAAGTGTGCTCAGTGGTGTGGAGGGCTTCTCCTGTGATGGACAGGGCCGTATCCACCACTTTTAATCACTGTCCAGTTCTGTTTCTCTCCAAATACCACTCCAATCTCTATCAAAACCCTATTGATGCCTCCATTTCAAAAATAGCTCCTGCTCCACCAACATCAGCAGCCAGTCTGTCCTCTCCAACCCTTGTCCCTTCTCCAAGCTTCTCAAACTTTCTGTGTCATCTCCTTCCAGCTCAGAATTTGCTGTTCCTATCGTTGATCCGGGATAATCCCTTTAGATTTGGCCCTCGCCAAGCTCAAAGCACGGATAGTACCCCGGTCAGAGCCACACGTCAGAACCTAGAGACTTGCTTTTAAAGAATCTACAAATCATGTTCTCAGTACTTTTGTTTAAATTTTCACAACTTGTATTCTTTCGCAGGTTTAGGAACCGTTATTAACCTTCAACCATCAGACTCCTGGTAACTTCACTCACTTCAACCCCTGAGCTAATTCTACAACCTATGAACAAACTTTCAAGGACTGTACAACTCATGTTTTCAGTATTATTGTTTATTTATTTATTTGCATAATTTGTCAGCTTTTGTACATAAGTTGTTTGTCAGTGTTGCTTTGTGTACAGTTTTTCATAAATTCTATAGTATTTCTTTATTTTCCTGTAAATGCTTGCAAGAAAATGAATCTCAGGTTAGTATATTGTGCCACGTACATGCTTTGATTATAAATTTACCTTGAGTTTGACGTGGCACAGTTATTAAATGCAGGCACAGTAACTACACCTCGCTCGGTCCAAGTGCATTTACTGGCACCCATCACTTCCCTGCCCAGTCGCCATCAATAACTCAGAAGACTTGGTCTTGATCGTTAACAAGTTGTGACCTCACATACACAGACGGGAACAGTGGGGTCATGCAATTCTGTCCCTTCACCACGTTCCTCTGGACTCCACAGTCACCTCTCTGCTGCCAGACGTCTGATATGAATTTACGGGAAAAAAACGGTCATAGGTTTGGGCTCCTGCCATAAACCTTGCTGATTTCCCACTGATCTCATCCGTCTCTGTGACCTCTCACTCTTAGTGAATCCAGCTGTTTGAACCTCAGTCTCCTCTTGGATCCAAAGGTCAGCTCCAAGCTCTGAATTCTGCCTGTTGTCATCATCATATTTCCCAGCAACACACATCAAAGTTGCTGGTGAACGCAGCAGGCCAGGCAGCATCTCTAGGAAGAGGTACAGTCGACGTTTCAGGCCTAGACCCTTCATCAGGACTAACTGAAGGAAGAGTTAGTAAGAGATTTGAAAGTGGGAGGGGGAGGGGGAGATCCAAAATGATAGGAGAAGACAGGAGGGGGAGGGATGGAGCCAAGAGCTGGACAGGTGATTGGCAAAAGGGATATGAGAGGATCATGGGACAGGAGGCCCAGGGAGAAGGAAAAGGGGTGGGGGGGGAACCCAGAGGATGGGCAAGGGGTATAGTCAGAGGGACAGAGGGAGAAAAAGGAGAGAGAGAGAAAGAATGTGTGTATAAAAATAAGTAACGGATGGGGTACAAGGGGGAGGTGGGGCATTAGCGGAAGTTAGAGAAGTCAATGTTCATGCCATCAGGTTGGAGGCTACCCAGAGAGAATATAAGGTGTTGTTCCTCCAACCTGAGTCTGGCTTCATCTTACACCTGTCCAGCTCTTGGCTCCATCCCTCCCCCTCCTGTCTTCTCCTATTATTTTGGATCTCCCCCTCACTTTCAAATCTCTTACTAACTCTTCCTTCAGTTAGTCCTGACAAAGGGTCTCGGCCTGAAACGTCGACTGTACCTCTTCCTAGAGATGCTGCATGGCCTGCTGCATTCACCAGCAACTTTGATGTGTGTTGCTTGAATTTCCAGCATCTGCAGAATTCCTCTTGTTCATATTTCCCAACCCAGTCCACCCACCACCTCCTCTTACCTCCTTATTCTGCCTATTGTCATAGTCATATTCCCCAACCCAATCCACCCACCACCTCCTCTTACCTCCTCTAACTCACGCCTTCATTAACTCTGGATTTTCCCAGTGATGGTCGTGCTATCCTCCTGGCCTTCTCCTGAGCATCCATTAGCCATCTGACATTAAACCCTGATCACGATACTCTTTGCTCTTCTTTCCAATAAACTAAGTACAAAGCCTTCATCTTTACAGACGATCCTGTATCCTAAATCTTCACAACACCCTCTTTCACGTTCATTTTCTTTCCCCTGAGCCATTCATTCCACTACTGGACAATGGGGCCTTCAGCCGCAGTGCCCCTGATGTTCTATCCCACCTAGCCCCCATGTTCACCCACTGCCTTTTTGAAGGTTCCTAAAACTTACCCTTGGTTGCATCGTTCATCTTTATAACACAGAACCACAAGCATTGACAGGCTCCAAAACCCTGGTTAGACCACACTTGGAATATTGTGTTCAGTTCTGGCAGTCTCATTATGGGAAAAAAATGTGGAAGCTTTAGAGAGAACGCAGAGGGGATTTACTAGGGTGCCTGGATTGGAAAGCATGTCTTATGAGGATATGTTGAGTGAGCTCGGGCTTTTCTCTTTGGGGTGGGGGAGGGGGATGAGAGGTGACTTGACAGAGGTGTTCAAGATGATAAGAGGTAGTGATAGAGCGGACAGCCAGAGACTTTCCCAGACTGCAAATGGCTAATACGAGAGGGCATATCTTTAAGGTAATTGGAGGAAAGTATAAGGGGATGTCAGAGGTAAGCTGCTTACACAGAGAGTGGTGGACGTGTGGTTCTTGCTGCCAGGATTAGTGGTAGAGGCAGATACATTAGGGACATTTAAGACCATAGATGATAGAAAAATGGAGGGTTATGTAGGAGGGAAGGTGATCATAGGGCAGGTTAAAAGGTTAGCACAACTTTATAGGCAAAAGGGCCTGAACTGTGCCCTTAATGTTCTATGTTCTATCCCATTAATCAGCTAAAAAATACAGTAATGAATAGCTACAGACCTATGGGCAAGTTCACCAATACAAGATTAGAGTGCTCATTATTGAACAAAATTAGAGAACACGGTATAATTGAACGAAATTAGAGTGCACAATATAATTGAGCACAAAGGATTATTGTGTGAAATTTGAGTGTACAGTATTATTGAACAAAATTAGAGAACATGGTATTGTTGAACAAAATTAGAATACACAATATGAGTGCCAATTAAGAGTGCACAGAATTATGGAACAATAGATGGCACAAGGTTTCTGAAGTCAATATTCCAGCCTGGATAGAAGTCTGGTGCATAGACAATAAACAGCGATGATGAATTAATAGATCTTTATTGAACTGGGGGAGCGGGACCAGATGAGGATGTCGGGAACTGGTGTGGGGAAGTCAGATGTTCACAACTTCTATCAGTGTTTCGGATGGGGAATCAGTACACTGGCAAGGAAACTGCCCCTCATGAGCGGTGTGTGGTAGAATCCCAGAGGAGCTGGAGAGAATGCTTGGAGAAATACAATAGGATTACTGTGGATGGGATGGATGGGTGCTTTATAGTTGTCACAGACCTGATGCTGTACAGTAGTAGAGAGGTTAGTATAACACTATTACAGTGCCAGTGTTCAGAGTTTGTGGTTCAATTCCCACCACTGTCTGTAAGGAGTTGTATGTTCTTCCCATGACTGAGTGAGTTTCCTCCAGGTGCTCCAGCTTCCTTCCACAGTCCAAAAGATGTCAGGGTTGGGATTAGGAAGTTGTGGGCATGTTGTGTTGCCAACAGAAGTGTAGTGAAGGACTTCTGAAGAAATTCAGATTACAGATTCAGATATCATATTCAGATTTATTTATCACATGGATATCGAAACATACAGTGAAATGGGTCACCTCTGTGAACAACCAATACAGCCTAGGGATGTGCTGGGGACAGCCTGCAAATGTTGCCACACTTTCCAACACCAACATACAGTAGCATGCCATAATACTCGACAAAACAACAGGAAAACAAGCCCCTTCTCTCCATCCCAAAGCTAGGTGGCAGTATGGGTTGTAGTGAGGGGCTTCGGGGTGGGGGGTATATAGATAGCTTAAATGAAAGTGCAACGACATGACTTGTGGATGGAAAAAGTTCAATTCCTCAACTTTGCTATAAACTACAGAGAGGCAGAGGATATATAAACGCTATGAGATTGAAAATGGAATCTGGGATTCTTTGTATGTGATCACGAAACGTTAGTGAGTTTAGCAGACAATAGGAAAATAAATGTTATGTTGGCCTTAATTGTAAAAGGCTTTGAGTACAAAGGTAGAGATATCTTTCCCCATTACATAGACCCTCAGTGAGACAACATCCAGGATACTGTGTATTGGTCTTGTGTTCCTACTTAAGGAGGGGAGCAGTTGTGATAGAGAGGGGGTGGTGGAGGTTCACCAGGTTGATTCCTGGGTGGTGAATGTCAAGAGATTAAGTAGACTGAATTTATACCCTGAAGTTAAGACAGGAAGTCCTGTGGATCCTCAGTGGGTTGGGCAGCATCTGTGGGGAGAGAAGCAGAGTTAACATTCAGGTCAGCCACAGTAGCTTAGCAGTTAGAGTGACAATATTACAGCTTGGGGCCTCACAGTTTGGAGTTCAATGCTGGTGCTGTCTGTCAGAAATCTGTACATCCTTCCCGAGAGCAGAATCAGGTTTAACATCACTGGCGTATGTCATGAAATTTGATGTCATGCGGCAGCAGTACATTGCAAAGAAGGAAAAAAAGTAGTGAGGTAGTGTTCATGGGTTCAATGTCCATCCAGAAATCCGATGGCAGAGGGGAAGAGGTTATTCCTGAATTATTGAGTGCGTGCCTTCAGGCTTCTGTACCTCCTCCCTGATGATGAGAGTGATGGTGGTGGCAATGAGAAGAAGGCATCTCCTCGGTGATGGGGGATCGTAATCACGAATGTCGCCTTTTTTCAGGCACCGCTCATGGAAGGTGTCCTGGATGCCGGGGAGGCTAGTGCTCATGAGGGAGCTGACTGAGTTTACAACTTTCTGCAGCTTGTTTCGATCCTGTGCAGTGCCCCCATCCCCAATACCAGATGGTGCTGCAGCCGGTTAGCATGCTCTCCACGGTACATCTGTAAAAATCTGCGAGTGTCTTTGGTGACACACGAGATCTCCTTAAACTCCTAATGAAACGTAGCCGCTGGTGTGCCTTCTTTGTAACCACATCGCTATGTTGGGCCCAGGATGTTGACATCCAGGAACTTGAAATTGTTCACCCTAAGTTTCTTCCCAGTGCTCCTGTTTCCTTCCAGATTCCAAAGAGTGTTAGTCGGTTAACTGGGCATTGTAAATTGTCCTGTGATTAGGACGGGGTTTAACAGGTGGGCTGCTGGGTGGAGAGCCTTGTCAGGCCGGGAAGGCCTGTTCTGCACTGTATCCCTGAACAAAATAAATAATACCTGCACTCGCTGAGCTGGTCAAAGCTTGGAACAAGCAACTGATTGTCACCAGCTTGGGTAGTTATCGATCGCCCGGAAGAAACCCACGCGCTCACGGGAAGAAAGTACAAACTTCTTACAGACGGCGCTGAAATTGAACTCCGAACTCTGGTGCCCCGGGCTATGGTAGCGTCGCGCAAACTGCTACGCCATCCTGCCTCGAGAAGGCAGCATCCATCATGAAGGACGCTCAGCATCCAGGAGATGTTCTTTCTTGTTATCACCATCGGGGAGGGGGTACAGGAATTTGAGGATGCACACTCAACATTTTAGAAAAGAAGAACAGCTCTTTCCCCTCACCTCTGTCATCGGGTTTTTGAAAGGCCCATGAACACCGCCTCACCATTTTGCTTCCTTTCTGCACTATTTATTGATTTTTTATGTATCGCAAACAAGAGGAAATCTGCAGATGCTGGAAATCCGAGCAACACACACAAAATGCTGGAGGAACTCAGCAGGCCAGGCAGCGCAATGTGCTGCTGCCTCAAAGCAAAAAATTTCATGGCATAGGCCAGTGATAATAAACCTGATTCTGATTCTAAAATGTTTTGTAAAGTATGGATCTACTTATTTTCGAGCAATGACCCCACCCCTTAGCACTACGTATCGATCTGTTGTCTATGCATCCACACTGTTCTCTCTCTCTCATTGCAATGTCAATACACCAGTTAAAGCCACCTCCCATGTGTGTGCTTTTATTTAATCAATATGTAGTTGTGCACAGATGCAACAAGTTGGCGATGAGAATGAACCTGAATATCAGAAAATATCACGAACTATACTGACGGTTACGGGACGAAACAGTGAGAGTTAAACAGCACAAGAAAGCCAAACGACCCACCAGTAACACTGAAACATACGCTGAATTTAAAGTGAAAATAGCTAGTAAGAGATTTGAAAGTGGGAGGGGGAGGGGGAAATCCGAAAATGTTGTGTACATGTCATTGACAAGCATGGCTTACATAAGTCACAAGAGAAGACTGAAGCAGTGCTGCAGGCACCCAAACCGGAAAATGTGTCACAACTCAGGTCATACTTGGGCCTTGTAAACCACTACCGCAGGTTTCTCCCAAACATTGCAACAGTGCTGCACCAATTGAATATCCTGTTGCAGAGAGGAGCAAAGTGGGAGAGGTCAGAAAGATGTGAAAGAGCATTCAAGGAAACAAAGAGACCAATAACAGCAAATGAACTGCTCACCCATTATGACCCATCCCTGCCCATCAGACTGGCGTGTGATGCATCCCCTTAGGGCACTGGAGCTGTTTTATCATATATCATGAAAGATGGGTCTGAACGCCTGATGCGTTCGCTTCAAGATCACTGACAAGCACAGAAAGCAACTACGGACAGATCGACCGAGAGGCCCTTAGTCTAGTATGGGGAATAAAGAAGTTCCACCACTACCTCTGACAGACCACCAGCCCTTTGTGTCCATTTTCAATCCCAGGAAGGGAATTCCTGTGATGACTGCCACCTGTTTACAACATTGGGAGCCCACTCTTATGACATAGAGTTCAAGGGTACCAAACAACACAGCAACAATAATTCCTTAAACACGAGGAAATCTGCAGATGCTGGAAATTCAAACAACACACACAAAATGCTGGTGGAACGCAGCACGCCAGGCAGCATCTATAGGAAGAAGTACAGTTGACGTTTTGGGCCGGGACCCTTCGTCAGGACCCTTAAGTCCTGACGAAGGGTCTCGGCCTGAAACGTTGACTGTATTTCTTCCTATAAACACTAATTCCTTGTCACGTCTTCCACTGTTGGCAACTGATGAAGGGAAGTCTTCATACTGTGACCCAGCAGAGTGTTCCGTACCACATTGGTGGACCAGTTGCTGGTAAGAAATTCAGAAATACGGGGAGAAACAAGGAATAACTCGACATTGTCAAAAGTCTATGACGTCACCGTGCAAGGATGGCCAGCTCATGGTAACCCGATTCTCCAGGGTTCTCAGTGAGATGAGACCAACTGTCGGTATGTCAAAAAACACTGATGTGTGGATCTCGTGTTGTGGCTTCCTCTAAACTGCGCACCAGAGTGTTAGAGAATCTCTATGAAGGACGCCTGGGTACAGTCAAGGTGAAGAGTCTCACTTGGAGGTACGTGTGGTGGCCAGGAATAGATAAACAGATTGAAAAATTGGCCAAAAGCTGTTCGGAATGCCAAAAAGTTCTTAACGCACCTGCAAAGGCACCATTACTCCCATGGGAGTGGCCGTTGTCACAATGGCAAAGAATACATATTGAATCACAACATGAGATTCACACATCAGCATTCTTTGACGTACTGACAGTTGGTCTCATCTTGCTGAGAACTTTGGAAACATAGAGTTACCATGAGCTGGCCATCGTTGCATGGTGATTTCATAGACTTTTGACAAAATTATGTCATTCTTTGGAATTTTGGAATCTGTTACCGGCAACTGGTCCACCAATGTGTATAGGAACTCTGTTCATGCGACCACAGATCAAGTACCTGCAGTGGTGATCGTGAACTGGGATCTGAGATCTCGCATAGACCTCCTGAAACCAGATCTATGGAGGGAAGTGCAGGATAAACAGTTCAGCCAGTTGCCGAGTGAAACAGCAAGGAGCTTCGCGATTGGACAGGAGGTCCTAGCGAGTGATTACTGAGAAGACAAGTGGACACCCAGTAGGATAGCTATAAGAACTGGACCACTGACATACACAGTGGATGTTGGAGATCAGACGTAGAGACATCATGTGGACCAGATACTGGATGCTCAACCAAAGAACACATCTGAGCTGACTGTATCCATCAAAACGGACACACTACAGTCACTGGACTTACCTCTCAGTAATGATGTCTCTGACAGCAACATGGCACTGGAAGCAGAGAATCTTGTCTTGGACAAGACACCTACCAATCCTGATGCCACTCCACAGTCCAGAGGCGCTATCCTGAAAGAAACAGAGTGCCACCCAAACGACTGAATCTTTAGAACTGCAAAGTTAGTTATAGACTGTTGTTGAGAAAGCATGTTTATTTGGAATATGGGTTTATGAAAGGGAAATTGAATGTTTTGTACATGTACAATTTTATGTTCCATTAATCTAAAGGGGGATCTATTTCTTTTAGAGCAATGACCCCCCCCCCAACACTACGTATTGATCTGTTGTCTACGCATGTTCTCTCTGTCTCATTGCAATATGAATACACCAGTTAAAGCCACCTCCTGCATGCGTGCTTTTATTTAATTGATATGTACTTGCGCACAGACACAGCAGTTGTGATAGGATCTGCTTCCAAAACAAGTTTGTACAGTACTGTGCAAAAGTCTTAGGCACATATACATCTATAGCTAGGGTACCTCAGACATTTGCACAGTACTGTAGTAATTTTATGTATTGCACTGTACTGGTCTCCTTCTCTGCCACCTGTCCCACACCCCTCCTGTGGGGCTCCACCCTCACCATTCCCAACATACTTTGCGCCCGCCAGATTTGCAAACTTGCTGTCCGCTCCACGTTGACAAATACAGTACTGTGCAAAAGTCTTAGGCATCCTCGCTACCTATATATGCCCAGACTTTTGTACAGTAATGTACGTGCCTGTAACCTGCTGCCAAGGGTTGTGGTGGACACAGAAGAGACAACAGCAGCATTGAAGAGGCATTTAGACAGGCACGTGAACATGCTGAGAATGGAGCGATATGGATCAAATGCAGACAGCTACGCTCAGTGACCACTTTGTTATGTACCTCCTGCATCTAACAAAGTGGCCACTGAGTGTATGTTCATGGTCTTCTGCTGCTGTAGCCCATCCACTTCAAGGTTTGGCGTGTTGTGCGTTCAGAGACGCTCTTCTGCACACCACTGGTTATTTGAGTCCCTGTCACCTTCCTGCCATCTTGAACCAGTCGGGCCATTCGCCTCTGACCTCTCTCATTAACGAGACATTTTCACCCACAAATCTGCTGCTCACTTTTTTTTCAGTTTTTCGCAGCATTCTCTGTAAACTCCACAGACTGTTGTGCGTGAAAATCCCAGGAGATCAGCAATTTCTGAGATACTCAAACCACCCCGTCTGACACCAGTAACCATTCCAAGCATACTTTTACGCATCGCGTTGCTGCCACGTGATTGGCTGATTAGATATTGGCATTAACGAACTGGTGTACAGGTGTACCTAATAAAGTGGCCACAGAGTGTAGATCTAGTTAATTTGGCATCAGGATCGGTACGGACATACTGGGTTCACGAGCCTGTTCGATGTAATGCATTCTAACCCCCTCAGGTAGTGCTTTCCAGTGTCCAACCATCCTCTGTACCTGTGAAAAACAGATGGAGACACAGGGGCAGAATTAGACCAATTAGCCCATCAAGTCTGCTCTGCCATTCCATCATGGCTAATTGCTTATCCCTGTCAATCCAATTCTCCTGATTCTCCCTGTAATCTCTGACACCCCTACTAATCATGAACCTATCAACCTCCGCTTTAATCGTACGCAATGACTTGGCCTCCACAGCCGTCTGTGGCAATGAATTCCACAGGTTCACCATCCTCTCTGGCTAAAGAAATTCCCCCCAGCTCCGTTCTAAAGGGCCGTCTTTGTATTCTGAGTTGGAAATTGTCAGAATCTTGCCAAGTGTTCATTCCATATCCTAACAGGCTTATAAAGATAACGATTAGCTTTATTTGTCACATGTACATTGAAACATCAATGTGTCACTTACATCAACAAGCAACATAATCTGAGGATGCGCTGGGGGCAGCCTGCAATTGTTGCCATACTTCCAGTGCCAACGTGGCATTCCCAAGAGTTACTAACCTTTATGGTTATTGGATTTCCTGAGTGTGCCCTCAAGAAAATGAATCTGAGGGTTGTATATATGTATGATGACATATATGTACAAAACTTTGATAATAAATTCACTTTGAACTTTGAACTTTTGAATGTGGGAGGGAACCGGAGGACCCGGGGAGAACATACAAACTCCTTACAGACAGCGGTGGGAATTGAACCCCGATGGGTGATCACTGGCGCAAGAGTTTGGAGGGGTTTGGTGAACGAGGCACCTTCAGTTGTGCTCTCCGGGTGATGTCCATATTTAGACCAGACCAGCTAGGTGCGGCAGATTAGCAGCCTGAAGAATAACAGTGATCTAACTGGTGACAGTTCACGACTCCAGTCCTCCAAGAGGACCACAACCTTGTCGTGGTTTGGAGGCTTGCGTGCCTCGATGACCCGGAGAGCTACGTTGGCTGGAGTCCGGGCCTTGTGCTTTGACTCTCGGTGGAGTCGCCCATGCCAAACAGGTCAAAGTGCAGAGGGCAGAGTAAGAGTGGTCCACAGGTCCTCCAGGATCTGGGGGTCAGCTCAGGACTGACCGGTGCTGAAGATGTTCTACAAGTCTGTGGTGGCCAGTGCTATCATGTTTGCTGTTGTGTGCTGGGGCAGCAGGCTGAGGGTAGCAGACACCAACAGAATCAACAAACTCATTCGTAAGGCCAGTGATGTTGTGGGGATGGAACTGGACTCTCTGACGGTGGTGTCTGAAAAGAGGATGCTGTCCAAGTTGCATGCCATCTTGGACAATGTCTCCCATCCACTACATAATGTACTGGGTGGGCACGGGAGTACATTCAGCCAGAGACTCATTCCACCGAGATGCAACACAGAGCGTCATAGGAAGTCATTCCTGCCTGTGGCCATCAAACTTTACAACTCCTCCCTTGGAGGGTCAGACACCCTGAGCCAATAGGCTGGTCCTGGACTTATTTCATAATTTACTGGCATAATTTACATATTACTATTTAACTATTTATGGTTTTATTACTATTTATTATTTATGGTGCAACTGTAACGAAAACCAATTTTCCCCGGGATCGATAAAGTATGACTATGACTATGACTAAAAACAAATTTTTTACAGAAACAGCAATGAAGAATCCTTCTACATCTGAGTGCGACGGTATTCCTGAGTCTCCACCCGGGATTTGCATGACTGACAGTAGTGAAAACTGAGAGGAAGCTACTGACACAATGAAGGAAGCCCTGAACACCACCAGAGATGGAGGGCGTCCATTGGTGCCCTAAACAGCAGCAGCATGATGGACGGCAAGTAAATAAATGTTCGGTGTAGACACACGGACAAAGTGGCCTGCTACTGTGCTGTACTCTTCTATATTCTGAGTTCTAACAAGTGGGCAAGACCCAGGTGAGCCAACATGATAGATAAAAGGGCAGTTAAAACTGTATTAGGCTTCCTTGACTGTCTACGATTGAGAGATTTGCTCAGATTCTGTGTGGAAGTGCCAACTCAATTCGTGTAACACAAAGCTCAACCTCATTACTTTGCGCTCGAGGGTAAGGTACAGTACATCCCTGGATTTTAATTTAACAGCTATTTTTAAGGGTATTCTGTGGAATACTTCACCGTTTCCTGGTTCACAGGTGACTGGAGCAACCCAACTTGCTCAAGAGAGAAAAAAATATAATTGAGGTTCAATAAAATTTAGTGCTTGGTATTCAGCTCTGTGCCCTAGTTTGCCGCTGCAGTGGAGATTTAAGAATTGAATAATATATAGTTTCAAAGCTTTCATTAGTCATACTCTCCAAGTAATGGCTTGCAAACTGCCAGGCATGTGAAACTTCTGGCTGGTAATTTAATCTGGTAATTAGGTGCTGCCTGATGCTTGGTCTGTTGGAGTGAAGCTGTGTGCACGCTGTGCACATGTATGCACCAATCCTAAGGACTAGAACTGACGCAAGTAAAATGGACATTCTTTTGGGGTTTGGGGCATGCTGGACAAAGGCAGCTCACTTTGGACAAGTGCATGGGACTTATCCAAAGACAGGTGCACTGACCCGATAGCCTTGCTCAGGTGCCACTTACACTTTATGGGACATTTATTACGAGGACTCGCCTTTCTTGAAGCACCTGCATGCAATAAAAAAATACATGTGTGAGGGCTTTTTAGGGAAATTAATGGTACCTCTCGAGGGACGCATATTTCTAAAGATGTTTATTAAAGTTGAAGTGGTCTCAGGGTTAAAAAGAAAATTAACGTATTGACAGAAGAGATTTTTGTCCCTTTTGCTGACCAAAATTTAAATTAACCCACAACATTCCAGTTCCACATGCCTTTCCGCAGCTGGAAAGGCAGTAACCTGGGCCTTACAATGTTTATAATGTCTAATCGGATTAACGCATATAAATGTTCAGTGTAACCACTATTTCCACTTTAAATTAAGCTTTTGGTTTAGTTACATTTGCCAGGCTCATTCCTTTCTCTGTCCAGCTGACAGCATAACTTCACAGAAAGAGTTAAGAAAGCATTGCATTAACTGGTACCATTAATACAGGCCCAGCAATAAGCCCAGGTGGACTGTGTTAATAACTTTGTTTAAATGATTCCTTTCCTTTGAGAAGCAAAAACCATCTATTAATGCATTCATTAGAGTTTATGGCAAGGTTCTGTTTTTCTCCCATTGACAATAACCAGGCATTGTCAAACCGAACTAATTCACCCCATCTGTCTCCACCGCACTAAAATAGCAAGTGATCAGTTCGCCAGTGATTCCTTCACATCTCTCCAGCTTTCCCTTTAATTACAGTACGACTGTCTTCTTCTGAAGACCACTTTGATGTTCGGGTTTTTCCTTGTTGTTAGCCATTACCGTTTACAGCCCAGAGTCCTCTCCGTTTGCCCCCATTAACGATATCCTTTATATCGGGCCACATTTTTCCCAATCAAAGTTCTCCATCGTTAACAATAACCCTGGCTATGCAAATACCTATCATACACCCATGATATTTTGGGAGGTGTTTTGTTTTCAAGTCTCACAATGATTGTGGTAATCAGCTTAATACGGAATTTCTCACCCTGTGCGATAAAATAATGGCTCGGTTTTCTTTTAACCGGCTGAATTTGAGTGCAGTTTTGGAAGCAAGTTAATTAGGATTGCTCTTGGTATTCCGTAACATCTCAGCTTAGTTTCAGATCTTGGAACATCATCTGCCTCAGTGGTTCCCAAGCTTTTATATACCACCACTAACCGAAGGATCTGTGGACCCTAGGTTGGGAATCCCGAGGTACACCCCCAACAGCATGAAAGAGTTAAAATGTGCAGAAACCTCATCCCATGAAAAGAGAAGAATTGCAACCCTTTACATACCAAAGTGCTTTTCAATATATTTTTTCAAAATGTGCAACTGAAAAAGACTAGTTACTTTCTTCCCTGAGCTGATTTATCACATCAGCAAAAGAAAGAAAACCTGTTAAAAGATTAAGGTCAACATAATAAATTGTGTGTTTTATCTCCACAGGATATGCTTTGGCACAAGGCATGATAACACACATCTTACAGTTCATTATTTGCTCCTCGAGTGGCTATAAACTTTGAAAAGAGAATGAGGGACTGCTCACTGCCACACATAAATCTTCGTAACTAGTAAATGTATGTCAATATTACAAACTTGCTCTTTCAGATATTTCCCTGTTAATTCTTAAATGTTTAAAATTTAAAAGAAACCCTTGCTGTACAACGTGTATTTATCTTTCAGTACAGTAGCAACCCGACACTTTGTATGGTTATGTTTTGGAGACAAGGAGTGGGATTGAACCGTCACTGGGAGCATGTTTTGATTAGCCAGTTCAGACAACCAGGTCCAGCAACTGGACAGATTTCATGAAATCGGATTCCACTTGTCTTAGAGACCAGGAGTTGTAAGTGGCACTCCTTTGAAACGGTCACCGTTTCAGCCCACTATAAGTTCCGTATGGTGTGTTAATGAAGGCCCAATTTTTTAAAAATTTGTTTTAGACCAGAAGACCACAAAACATAGGAGCAGAATTAAGCCATTCGGCCCATTAAGTCTGCTTTGCCATTCCATCATGGCTGAACTATTAACCCTCTCAACTCCATTCTCCCCATGACCTTTGACACCCTTTATGATCAAGACCCTATCTACCTTCGCTTAAAAAATATTCAGTAACTTTGGCTCCACAGCCGACGGTGGCAATGAATTCACAGATTCACCACCCTCAGGCTAAGGGCATTTCTCCTCATCTGTTCGAAAGGGATGTCCTTCTATTGTAAGGCTGTGTGCTCTGGTCCTGCACTCTCCTGCTGTAGGAAGAGTTTTCTTTCCACATCTGCTCTATTTAGGCTTTTCAAGACTCAGTAGTATTCAATGAGATGTCCCCCTCCCATTCTTCTAAACATAGCAAGTATAGGACCAGAGCCATCATACGTTAACCCTTTCATTCCCGGAATCATTCTTGTAAACGTCCACTCGGCCCTCTCCACTTTATATGTCATAGTCATAGTCATATACTTTATTGATCCCGAGGGAAAATGGTTTTCATTACAGTTGCACCAACCAAGAGTAAAGTATAAATCTAGCAATATAAAACCATAAATAATTAAATAATAATATGTAAATTATGCCGGGAAATAAGTCCAGGACCAGCCTATTGGCTCAGGGTGTCTGACCCTCCAAGGAAGGGAGTTGTAAAGTTTGATGGCCACAGGCAGGAATGACTTCCTACGACGCTCTGTGTTGCATCTCGGTGGAATGAGTCTCTGGCTGAATGTACTCCTGTGCCCAACCAGTACATTATGTAGTGGATGGGAGACATTGTCCAAGAAGGCATGCAACTTGGACAGCATCCTCTTTTCAGACACCACCGTCAGAGAGTCCAGTTCCATCCCCACAACATCACTGGCCTTACCAATGAGTTTGTTGATTCTGTTGGTGTCTGCTACCCTCAGCCTGCTGCCCCAGCACACAACAGCAAACATGATAGCACTGGCCACCACAGACTTGTAGAACATCCTCAGCATCGTCCGGCAGATGTTAAAGGACCTCAGTCTCCTCAGGAAATAGAGTGTTTTATGTGTTTTATCCTTCAGTGTTGCTTGTATTAATTCACCTCCCAACAGTGACTCACCAATCACTGACACTTACTGGGAGCATTGCAGGGTAATCACTGACATTTACTGGGAGCATTGTATATGAAGGACCCAAAGCACTGGTGAGGATCCCTACCTCAATCTCTTTGACCCACTATCTCAGGAAGGAGGTACAGGAGCATCAGGTCCAGACTGGGTAACAGCTTCTTCCCTCAGGCTGTGAGACTAATGAATACCTTGCCACCGAGGTCTCATCACTAGGACTGTTTACTGTTTACCTGTGCTGCACTTTACTAAGTGCATTTAGAGTGACAATTCATTAACTTATTTATAGTATAATATGTGCTGTATGGGATATATGTTTTGTGGGTGCACTGTGGTCCGGGAGAAGTTGTTTCTTGAACTTGAACAAGCGGGAATGACTTCACTGTCCTCAACACTGAACTGATTTCACAACCTACAAACTCACTTCTGAGAACTCTGCAACTTATGTTCTATTGATTTATCTATCTATCTGTCTATTTATTTATTTATTACAGTATTCTCCAATCTATCCATTTATTTGTTTGTTTGTACTATTTGTCTTCTGAGTACCTTGGTTGTTTGTTAGCTTTTATTTCTTTATTTATTGACATACAATGCAGAATTGGCCCTTCCAGCCCTTCAAGCTGAGCCACCCAGCAATGCCTGATTTAATCTTAGTCTATCACAGGACTATTTACAATGACCCATTAACCTACCAACCAGTATAGCTTTGGAGTGTGGGAGGAAGCCGGCACACCCGGAGGAAACCCATGTGGCCATGGGAAGAACGTACAAACTCCTTACAGGCAGTGGAGGGAATTGAACCCGCGTCGTTGGTATTGTAAAGTGTTGTGCGAACCACTACGTTACCGTGTTTTTCATACATTCTATTGTATTTATTTATTATCCTGTAAATACCTGCAAGAAAATGAATCTCAAGGTGGTGTATGGTGACATACACGTACTTTGACAATAAAGTTACTTAGAACTTTGACTTTGACTAGAACACTGGTTCTTCCACCATGGACATTGTCTCCAGTTTTGGGACCCATGTTTATGGTAAGATAAGGACATCTCTCATTAGCGTGACTTTTCACTGTGTGAGAATCTAAGAGGAGGTGACAGGGTTATAAAATTATGGAAATGATCAATTAAAATTGAGGCGGGTAGAACTTCTCCTTGCAGAAGGTGGTGAACCCCATAATTTTCTTCCTGAGAACTTTGTTGAAGATTGATTACTGTGGGAACCTAAGGTAGAAGTAGATAAATTTGTGAAACATTAGGCAATAGTCATTGGGTATATTTAAAGCAGAGGCTGATAAGTTCTTAATTAGTAAGGATACCACAGGCCACAAGGCGTGAAAAGGAACAAGAAGGTAAGTACCTGGATGGGAAGGGTAATGAGGGCTATTATGCAGGTGTAGGTCAATGGGACGAGGCAGAATAACAGTCCAGCATGGACTAGATGGGCCGAAGGGCCTGTACTGTACTGCTCTATTCTCTATGTCTTATGGTCTAATTTGAGGCTATAGGGAACTGCCAGAGGAAGGGGGACGAGCCCAGGAACAGTTCAGCCATGATCAAAGGGTCAGTGAGAGTCACTGCATGGAATCAGGCCTTTCAGCCCATTGAGTCTCCAACAGCCATCAGCCCCTGAGGTAATCCCACCTTTTTTTTCATTTTCCCCTTTTCCCAGCAACTGTCCCAGATTCTACTGTTCATCTATTCACTAGGGGCAATTAACCTATCATCTGACAGCTGGGACAGGCATAGTACGGAATGGCTGACTCTAGCTCTGATTTTCTTAAAGAACAACAGAATGGCAGGGCACGGGAGTAGGCCCCTTGGCCCACAATGTTGCTGCCGAACACAATGTCAATTTAAATCTCTTCTGACTGCAATGCTGGCATTCATTTCTAGAGGTATAGAATGTAAGAGCAGGTATGTGATGTTGAGGCTCTATAAGACACTCGTGAGACCACACTTGGAGTGTTGTGTGCAGGTTTGGGCTCTTTATTTGAGAACGGATACACTGACATTGGAGAAGGTTCAGAGAAGATTCATGAGAATGATTCCAGGAATGAAAGAGTTACCGTATGAGGAACATCTGACAGCTCTTGGGCTGTATTCCCTGGAGTTCAGGAGGATGAGGAGGTATCTCATAGAAACATTCCGAATGTTAAAAGGCCTGAACAGATTAGATATGGCAAAGTTATTTCCCATGGTAGGGGAGTCTAGGACAAGAGGGCATGACTTTAGGGTTGAAGGACCTCCATTTAGAACAGAGGCGTGGAGAAATTACTTAAGTCAGAGGGTGGTAAATCTGTGGAATTTATTGCCACGAGCGGCTGTGGAGGCCAAGCCATTGGGTGCATTTAAGGCAGAGATAGACAGGTTCTTGATTAGCCAGAGCATCAAAAGGGTATGGGGAGAAGGCAGGGGAGTGGGGATGACTGGAAGAATTGGATCAGTCCATGATTGAATGGCAGAGCAGACTCGATGGGCTAAATGGCCTACTTCTGTTCCTATATCTTATGACTGTACGTGATCCCAAAAAAAAACAGTCTCTGTATATTCATTAATCTATCATACACCTTCCTAAATCCTACTATTCTATCTTCTTTCACCACCACCCCTGACAGCTTATTCCAGGCACCCACCTCTCTATGTAAAAAACATACCCTGCACGTCACCTTTAAACTTTCCCCCTCTCACCTTTGGGTGACGGGGTGAAGATACTTCCCTACCAAAGAAGGTGTAAGGCACTCATCCCGTCTGCTAGCCTGCAGGTCACTCTTGGACAAGGTGTAGCACCTGCTTAGCCTCCCCTTCCCCCCCTCCCCCACCGGATCAGGGTCATGTGAAGCCCTGGGAGCAGGTGGTCGATGGTTGTACGAGCAGCCGGTGCATAGTACAAGTCCTGGTTATGCGACCACTGACACCAGGCAGACAATCTCTGAAGAGTATTGATAATGGCTGGGGTCACCCGTCTTGTAAGACACTGCCCAGAAGAAGGCAATGGCAAATCACTTCTGTAGAAAAAGTTGCCAAGAACTGTTTTGGTCATGGAAAGACCATGATCACCAATGTCATACAGCAGGGCACGTAATGAACAAACAAACCTCCCACCTTAAATGCACCTACCCTAGTAACTGGCATTTCTACCATGGGACAAAAAAAAATTCTGAGTGTCCAGAAAAGATTCTGACTATCCATGCTACTTTCTTGGAACAAGAGCAGAAGAATGTTATCAAAGTGTTTCCAGTGACAGGGGACATTAGATACAAAGATGAATTGAATTGGTGCCCTTGGGAGATGAGAAGTTGTAGGGGAATCTGACAGAGGTATTTAAAATTGTGAAAGATAGAAACAGAGTGAAACAAGTCCCATTGAATTGGGGGATATACATTTAATGGCCACTTTATTAGGTAGTACCTCATAAAATGGCCACTGAGTGTGTGTTTGTGGTTTTCTGCTGCTGTAGCCCATCCACTTCAAGGTTCAACATGCTGTGCAATCAGAGATGCTCTTCTGCACATCACTGTTGTAACCCATGGTTATTTGAGTTACTGTCACCTTCCTGTCAGCTTGAACCAGTCTGCCCGTTCTCCTCTGAACTCTCTCATTAACAAGGCATTTTCATCCAAAGAATCGCCAGTCACTGGACGTGATAGTTTTTCACACCACTCTATGTAAACTCTAGAGCCTGTTGTGTGTGAAAATCCCATGGGACCAACAGTTTCTGAGATACTCAAACCACCCCACCTGACACCAACAACCATTCCTTGGTCAAAGTCACTTAGATCACATTTCTTCCCCCATTCTGATGTTTGGACTGAACAACAACTGAACCTCTTGACCATGTCTGCATACTTTTATATATTGAGTTGCTGCCACACATGATTGGCTGATTATATTTATGCACAGGTGTACCTAATAAAGTGGCCACACAGTGCAGAATGAAGGTGATTAGCAATAGACTTGAATAAAGACATTGTATTGGCCCTGCTCTGTGCCTAGAATGGGAGTGAAGGAGGTAGATTCAATTGAAGGGTTCAAGGGGAGCCATGCTGTGGTGAAAGACCAGGGGAGTGACACTGGCTGGATTGCTCTTAACTAGAGCTAGTACAGGCTCGATGGGTCAAAAGGCCTCCTTTCATGCTGTATCTGTTTATTGCATGTTCAGATTCAGATTTATTTATCACATGTACATTGAAACACACAGTGAAATGCGTCGTTTGCGTTCACAACCAACACACCCGAGGATGTGCTGGGGCAGCCCGCAAGTGTCCCCACACATTCCGGCACCAACATAGTGTGCCCACAATACTCAGCAGAACAACACAGAACACAGCAAAACAGAGCATACCAAGCGACAAGGCAACAACAGCAAGCCAAGCCCCATTCCTCTCTCCCACCCTCTCACAAACCTACATACGCAATCCTCTAACTCTAACATAGACCGTCTCCTTCAGCTTCTAGCATTCAGAGGACTTGTGGATTTACAGACATTGTGCCTTCAACTACCCAACGGACTCACAGAGATTCGTATACTCGGGGCTCCAGGCCATTGGGTGTTGCATTCTGGGTCTTTGCTATCAACGCAGTACTCACAGATAATACCGAGATTCAGGCTTTGAGCTCTGGACTCTCTGATGATGACTGAGCCCAAACACTAGGCCACAGTCTCTGGTCTCGTGATTCGCATATCTAGGAGGTACGATGACATTTTGATGTACATGTGCTAAATAAATCTGAACTTGAATCTGTTTCACAAAGTAACTTCCTGGATAATTATTGGCCTGAGCACTCCAACTGCACAAGCCGAGATTCAATATTAAAATTTGTTTGTCATGCGTACTTCAAAACATACAGTGAATGCACTGTTTGCGTTAACAACCAACACACCCAAGGGGGCAGACCGCAAGTGTTGTCACAAGTTCTGGCGCCAACAAAGCATATCCATAATGTACGGCAAAATAACAAACAGTGTAACCAGGAGTAAGCAACAACAGCAAAAAGAAGCCCTGCTCCTTCTTCCCAGACAAATTTCTTCAACCTCAGGATAGACCTCCAGCTCTAGCTTCCAATATACACAGACTTGGGCCTGCAGACCCTGGGCTTTGAACCCCCCAGTGGGCTCACAGAAACTTGCAGACTTGGCTTCATCCAACGGGCCTCAAATTCTGGACTAATGATTCGTCCTTTGGGCCTCATTCCTCAGCTTCAATCCCAGGACACGCCGATCACTGAACACCAGGCCTCGAAATCCAGAATCGCTGATGGCAGAAACTCAAACTTTAGGCCTTGAACTCCGGTCGCACTGGTTTGTGAACACTGGTGTTCACCACGACTCATTCCTCTGGCCCGCACAGAACTTCCGACTCCAGGACCTGGGGGGGGGGGGGGAGAGGCTGTCTAAGTTCCCACTTCTTTAGGCTGTTACCTGATCAGTGAGTGAAAAGGGGGATGAGGCTTACAGAATCTCGCAACAGTTACAGCAAGAAAGAATGCCATTTGACCCATCGAGCCCCTGCTAGCTTTATAACAGAGCAATCCAGCTGGTCTCACTCCCTCAGCGTTTTGCCACAGGTTTGCTCCAGTTTGAAACTGTAATTAAATCAGATTCAAACCTGGGATCTATGTCCACACTATATGATGCATGAACAATCCCTTGCTTAATATTTTCTTTCATCTATTGGCTTTACTTTACTTTTCTGAATTGAACTATTCATTTTCTTGTAACATGCTGTTTTAGAAAACCATAGAACCATAGAAACTACAGCACAGAAACAGGCCCTTTGGCCCTTCTTGGCTGTGCCGAACCATTTTCTGCCTAGTCCCACTGACCTGCACACGGACCATATCCCTCCATACACCTCCCATCCATGTATCTGTCCAATTTATTCTTAAATGTTAAAAAAGAACCCGCATTTACCACCTCGTCTGGCAGCTCATTCCATACTCCCACCAATCTCTGTGTGAAGAAGCCCCCCCAATGTTCCCTTTAAACTTTTCCCCCCTCACCCTTAACCCATGTCCTCTGGTTTTTTTCTCCCCTTGCCTCAGTGGAAAAAGCCTGCTTGCATTCACTCTATCTATACCCATCATAATTTTATATACCTCTATCAAATCTCCCCTCATTCTTCTACGCTCCAGGGAATAAAGTCCTAACCTATTCAACCTTTCTCTGTAACTGAGTTTCTCAAGTCCCGGCAACATCCTTGTAAACCTTCTCTGCACTCTTTCAACCTTATTTATATCCTTCCTGTAATTTGGTGACCAAAACTGAACACAATACTCCAGATTCGGCCTCACCAGTGCCTTATACAACCTCATCATAACATTCCAGCTCTTATACTCAATACTTTGATTAATAAAGGCCAATGTACCAAAAGCTCTCTTTACGACCCTATCTACCTGTGATGCCACTTTTAGGGAATTTTGTATCTGTATTCCCAGATCCCTCTGTTCCACTGCACTCCTCAGTGCCTTACCATTAACCCTGTATGTTCTACGTTGGTTTGTCCTTCCAACGTGCAATACCTCACACTTGTCAGTATTAAACTCCATCTGCCATTTTTCAGCCCACTTTTCCAGATGGTCCAAGTCCCTCTGCAGGCTCTGAAAACCTTCCTCACTGTCTACTACACCTCCAATCTTTGTATCATCAGCAAACTTGCTGATCCAATTTACCACATTATCATCCAGATCATTGACATAGATGACAAATAACAATGGACCCAGCACTGACCCCTGTGGCACACCACTAGTCACAGGCCTCCACTCAGAGAAGCAATTCTCTACCACCACTCTCTGGCTTCTTCCATCGAGCCAATGTCTAATCCAATTTACCACCTCTCCATGTGTACCTAGCGACTGAATTTTCCGAACTAACCTCCCATGCGGGACCTTGTCAAAGGCCTTACTGAAGTCCATGTAGACAATATCCACTGCCTTCCCTTCATCCACTTTCCTGGTAACCTCCTCGAAAAACTCCAACAGATTGGTCAAACATGACCTACCACTCACAAAGCCATGTTGACTCTCCCTAATAAGCCCCTGTCTATCCAAATGCTTGTAGGTTCTGTCTCTTAGTACTCCCTCCAATAACTTACCTACTGCTGACGTTAAACTCACCGGCCTATAATTTCCCGGATTACTTTTCGATCCTTTTTTAAACAACGGAACAACATGAGCCACTCTCCAATCCTCCGGCACTTCACCCGTAGACAGCGACATTTTAAATATTTCTGCCAGGTCCCCCGCAATTTCAACACTAGTCTCCTTCAAGGTCCGAGGGAACACTCTGTCAGGTCCCGGGGATTTATCCACTTTAATTTTCCTCAAGACAGCAAGCACCTCCTCCTTTTCAATCTGTACAGTTTCCATGGTTTCACTACTTGATTCCCTCAATTCCAAAGACTTCATGCCAGTTTCCTTAGTAAATACAGACGCAAAAAACCTATCTAAGATCTCCCCCATTTCCTTTGGTTCCGCACAAAGCCGACCACTCTGATCCTCAAGAGGACTAATTTTATCCCTTACAATCCTTTTGCTCTTAATATACTTGTAAAAGCTCTTTGGATTATCCTTCATTTTGACTGCCAAGGCAACCTCATGTCTTCTTTTAGCCCTCCTGATTTCTTTCTTAAGTATTTTCTTGCACTTCTTATACTCCTCAAGCACCTGATTTACCCCCTGTTTCCTATACATTTCATACAACTCCCTTTTCTTCTTTATCAGAGTTGCAATATCCCTTGAGAACCAAGGTTCCTTATTCCTATTCAATTTGCCTTTAATCGTGACAGGAACATACAAACTCTGCACTCTCAAAATTTCCCCTTTGAAGGCTTCCCACCTACCAATCACATCTTTGCCAGAGAACAACCTGTCCCAATCCACGCTTTTTAGATCCTTTCTCATTTCTTCAAATTTGGCCTTCTTCCAGTTCAGAACCTCAACCCTAGGACCAAATCTATCCTTGTTGTTGATCAAATTGAAACTAATGGTCACTGGAACCAAAGTGCTCCCCTACACAGACTTCTGTCACTTGCCCTAATTCGTTACCTAACAGGAGATCCAATATTGCATCCCCTCTAGTTGGTCCCTCTATATATTGATTTAGAAAACTTTCCTGAACACATTTTACAAACTCTAAACCATCTAGACTCCTAACAGTATGAGAGTCCCAATCAATGTATGGAAAATTAAAAATCCCCTACCACCACAACTTTATGTTTCCTGCAGTTGCCTGCTATCTCTCTGCCGATTGATAACCATGAATAAAATAATTTGTTTTAAAATTGAGCCAATCTTGAGGCAAATTGAGCCAACAAAATCAATTGGATCATGTACAGCTGGCCTTGAGCAGTAATTTGAGACAGTTTTGAAATCATTTGGCTTTTATCAATTGAAATTATTTTTCATGCGCACAAAATGCTGGAGAAACTGAGCAGGTCAGGCAGTGTCTATGGAGACGAATAGACGGTCGAGGTTTGGGCTGAGACCCTTCATCGGGACAGCAAAGGGAGGGGGGAGAGGCCAGAGGAGAAGGTGGGGGGAGGGGAAGCATATAAGTGGCAGGTGATGGGTGAAGCCAGGTGGGTGGACGGGAGAGGTGGGGGGGGGGGGTTGATGTCAGAAGCTGGATGGTGATAGGTGCAAAAGATAGAGGGCTGAAGAAGAAGGAATCTGATAGGGAGAGGACGGGCACCAGAGGGAGTAGGTATGCAGGTGAGGAGAAGAGAAGGGGGAAGAGGGAAGTCAGAATGGGGAGAAATTACCAGAAGTTAGAGAAATCGATGTTCATGCTGTCAGGTTGGAGGCTACCTTGACGTAATATGAGGTGTTGTTCCTCCAGCCTGTAAGCAGCAGGAGAGGAGACCATGGACTGACACTTCGGAATGGGAACGGGGAGTGCAATTAAAATGGTTGGCCACTGGGAAATCCTGCCTGTCACAAAGGTGCTTGACAAAGCAGCTCCCAATCTATGCTGGTTCCCATTGGTGTAGTGGAGGCTGCACCAGGAACACCGGATACAGTAGATGTTTTTTTTTAATACATCATTCAATTAAATCCTTCTTTAATACATCCCAGGTCCCGTTTCTGTAATCTCTCTCTCTGGATTTATTTCTGTTTGTGTAGACTTAAGTGTTCTGTTCAAATTGGGAATGAGAACTTGAGCAAACGTGGATTTGGTTTGCAGGCATTACTGCCATTACTGGCATTGCTGGAATTTTTCAGACAATTGTTCCCATGAGTGCAAATATAGAACTGGCGTTTTTAATTGACCTAAATGACATTTTACATACCAGCTTTTCTTACACATACAGCACTATCTAAAATAGTATTTTGCTTTTAAAACAAAAGGTTGTAACATACACACAGTGGCTACTTTATTAGGTACTTCCTGTATTGCTACTGTTTGTTCATTATGTGCCATGTTGTATGTCGTGGGCAATCCTGGTCTTTCCATCACCCTGATTGTTCCTGGCAAATGTTTCTACTGAAGTGGAAGTGGTTGTCTTCTTCTGGGCAGTGTCTTTACAAGACAGGTGACCCCCAGCCATTATCAATACTCTTCAGAGATTGTCTGCCTGGTGTCAGTGGTCGCAGAACCAGGACTTGTGACAAGCACCAGCTGCTCATACGGCCACCTGCTGCTGGAGCCCATCCATTTCAAGGTCTGACCTGTTGTGCGTTCTGCACACCTCTGTTGTAATGCCTGGTTGTTTGAGTTACTGTCACATTCCTGTCAGTGTGAACCAGTCTGGTCATTCTCCTCTGACCTCTCTCATTACTGTGGGTGGCGTGGTAGCATAGAGGTTAGCCCAACACTTTACAGTACATGAGACCTGGGTTCAATTCCCATACTACCTGTAAGGAGTTTGTACATTCTCCCCCTGGCCGCGTGGGTTTCCCTCGGGTGCTCCAGTTTTCTCCCTCAGTCCAAAGATGTAGCAGTGGTAGTTTAGTTGGCCATTGTGAATAGGCAAGGATTAAACTGGGGAATTGCTGGGCCTTGTTGCTCAAAGGGCTGCCAGGGCCTATTCAACGCTGTGATCAATAAAAAATATTAACAAGGCATTTTCGCCCACAGGACTGCCACTCAATGCATGTTTTTTTTTGTTTTCCACACCATTTTCTGTAAACTCTAGAGATTATTGTACATGAAAATCCCAGGAGATCAGCAGTTTCTGAGATACTCAAACCACCCCCATCTGGCACCAACAGCTATTCTGCGGTCAAAGTCACTTCGATCACATTTCTTCCCCATTCTGTTGTTTGGTCTGAACAACAACTAAACCTCTTGACCATGTTTGCATGCTTTTATGCATGGAGTTGCTTCCACATGATTGGCTGATTAGATATTTGCATTAACGAAGAGGTGTGCCTAATAAAGTGGCCACTGAATGTAATGTCTTCATTAGGTAATGGGACTGAATCTGGTTAGTAATTGTGGCATTGTTACATTTCCTTAACTGTTAGAACTGCTGCCTATTTGACACATTCACAGTGAGGGTAAATTTGTTGGCTTTGCCCATTAAGAGCTTAGGCCAAACCAGAAGACTGAGGTTGACAGTGTGAACTTACTTCAGGCTTCCAGTGAGAACAGTGAAATAATTAAATCAAATTCAACTATTCTTCCTTACAGCTAAAAGACACACCAGCGCCTCTACGTTCTGACACAGTCAGGAAAGCTCACCAACACCCCTACTTTCTGAGGTGGACTGTGTACATCAGTATTCATGGCCTTCTAGAGATGCACAGTAGAGAGCATCCTAACCAGCTGCATCACGGTTTGGTATGGAAACTGCCCTGTGGCAGACAGGAAGGCTCGACAAGGGGCAGTCAAAAACTGCCCAACGTGTCACTGGCACCAGCCTACCCGCCAACAAGGACGTATATACAGAAAGATGGCGGGGGAAAGGTCAGCAATGTCACTAAGGATCCCACCCGCCCCGCTCTTGGACTGTTCATCCCACTCCCATCGGGGAGGAGGCTACATGGCAACCACCGGACTCAAAGACAGTTACCTTCCCCAAGCAGTAAGGCTGATCAACACCTAATGCACCCCTCCACACCCCCAGCACCACTACTTTATCATTTCCTGTCAAAGTCACCTGATGTACAGACACACAAACACAAGAAAGTCTGCAGATGCGGGTCCTGACGAAGGGTCTCGGCCCAAAACGTCGCCTGTTTATTCCTCTCCATGGATGCTGCCCGGCCTGCTGAATTCCTCCAGCATTGTGCATGTGTCGCCTTATGTACCAACACTCCTGCGTCTAGCGTCACTTTATGGACATATAGTCAATCTATGTATATAAGCAATCTTATATATTGATATTTAATGTTTTTTTTATTATTGTGTTCTCTGTCTTAGTGTGCTTTTCATGCTGCATCAGATCCAGAGTAATAATTATTGTGTTCTTTACAGCTGTGTATTGGAAATGACTTTAAACAATTTTGAATCATATACTACCCTGAAATTAATTTTCTTGCAGACGTTTCTTGATTGTGGAAGATCAGCCATGATCACAGTGAATGGCAGTGCTGGGTCAAAGGGCTGAATGGCCTACTCCTGCACCTATTGTCTATTGTTTAGAGGGAAAAAAGAAATCCAACAGAAGTTATCAAAAACTATACTTATCGTTCGACATGCTGGCCTTCATCAGTCAGGGCATAGCGTGTGGTAGTTGGGATGTTATTTTGCAGTTGTACAAGACATTGGTCTTGTAAAGACATTCAGAATATCGTGCACAGTTTTGATCACCTTGCTGTAGGAAAGATGCCTTTCAGCTGGAAAGAATGCAGAGGAGATTTATGTTCATGCTGCTGGGACTCGAGGGACTGAGTTATGGAGAGAGGGGGCACTGGGTGGGACCTTATTCACTGGTGTGTCGGAGAATGAGGGGTGAACTTAAGACAAGTGTGCCAAATGCCTTCTTCACCGAGAGAGAATGAACGTTGGGAGGTGCCGGCTGAGGGAGGCTGGAGAAGGTTGGCGAATGTTGTGTCCGGAGAGGTGGAGAGGTTGCCACGGTAGCACAGTTGTTAGCACAACACTATTACAGCTCAGGGCGTCAGGGTTTGGAGTTCAGTTCTGGTGCCATCTGGAGGGAGCTTGTATGACCTCCCCGTGACCACATGGGTTTCCTCCAGGTGCTCTAGTTTCCTCCCACAGTCCAAAGATGGCTTAATTGGTCATGGTGAGTTGTCCTGTGATTAAGCTAGTGTTAATTTGGTAGATTGCTGGGTAGTGTGGAAGGGCCTGTTCAATGCTATATCTCCAAAGTAAAATAAATAGAAAACTAGAATGAAACCGAAAGAATAAAACCTGAAGCTACTGACTGCAGGAGAGGAAACAAACTCTGTGCCCGTCCGCTTTAAATATACCCAATGAATTGACCTCCATAGCCATCTGTGGCAATGAATTCCACAGATTCACCACCCTCTGTCCGACGAAATTCCTCTACCTGGATCCCACTCAAACCCATACACCTGCCTTCTCGGTATATCCTTTGATGCCCTGGTTGATAGATTCTTAATTGGTCAGGGCGTAAAGGGTTAAGGGGAGAAGGCAAGAGATTGGGGTTGAGGGGGAAACGGATCAACCATGATGAAATGGTGGAGCAGACCCGATGGGCCAAATGGCCTAATTCTGCCCCTATATGTTATGTTGTTGAGGTCTAATAATTTTAAGGTAATTGGAGGGGATGTCAGAGAGTGGTGGGCATGTGGAATGCCCTGCTGGTGGTGGTGGTAGAGGCAAATATCCTAGGGGCATTTCAGAAACTCTTAGATAAGCTGATAGAAAAGTGGAGGGCTATGTGGGTGGGAAGAGTTAGATTGGAGTGGGTTAAAAGGTCAGCACAACATCGTAGGCTGAATGGCCTTACTATGCTGTAACATTCAATGGTCACATTAATGCAATCAGTCAGTGTGACTTCTGCACCTGGAATGAAGCGATAATCTGCTGGAGGAGATCAGCAGGTTGAGAAGCAACTGTGGGTTTCGGGTCAAAACGCAGCAATAAGACCCTGATTGGGTTGAAACATCAACGATTCCTTTTCCCTCCCTACCCCGCCCTCGACCCACTGAGTTCCTCCAGCAGATAGTTTGGCACTCCAAATTCCACCATCTGCAGCCTCTTGTGTCTCTGGACTTCTTTTATTCTTCCACTGCGCCACAGTTCAAAATAATTAAAGCCAAAGGTAAACTGGGACAAGCTTACAGAATATAGAATAGGACAGGAACACAATGTCTGTGCTGAACACGATGCCGAATTAAACTAAATCCCTTCTGCCTGCACATGTCCACGCCCCTCCAATTCCAGCATATTGATGTGTTTACCTAACAAAGCTCAAAGAACATTCAGTATCAAAGTCTGTATAAATTATACGACCTTGAGATTCATCTGCTTACTGGCAGCCACAAGACAAAGAACCCGAAAGAATCCAATTTAAAAAAAGACCAACACCCACTGCGCAGGGCGAGAGAGAAGAAAAAGCACAAATCATGCAAACAGTATCAGGTACAAAGGTGAGTCCGCAGACACGAAGCTCGGAGCAGCCAGAGCAGGCCCACAGCCTCAGCCTCGGTTCATCACACAGCGGGACAGATTCATTAATGGCAATATCATATCCGTTTCCTCGACTCTCCCTGGCAGCCATCCCAGGCACAACCACCTTCTCTGTGAGAAACGTTTCCTGCGCATCTATATCCACAGCCACGTGGATAGCTATGCTCCAGGTGCGGGTCCGTGGGACGAGGCAGAGCAACGGTTCAGCATAGGCTGGAAGGGCCGAATGGCCTATTTCTGTGGTGTAGCAGTCTATGACTCTATCTCCTCTCCATGTTCCCCCTCCCACCTTAAGTGCACGTCCTCTGGCACTTGAGAAATGTGCGAAGTGCTGGAGGAACTCAGCAGGCCAGGGAAAAGAACAGTCGACGTTTTGGACTGAGGGCCCTCATCAGCACCTTGAGTGTATTACTTAAGATCTCCAGCATCTGTAGAACCTCTTCAGTCCTCTGCTACTTGACATTTGAGGATGGTGCAGTTGCTACATAACCGTGAGCTTGAATTCCTGGAACACACTTCCCAGCAGCACCGTGGAACTTCCTTCAGCCCCGGGACCACATCAGTCAGTGATACAACTCACGGCAATCTTCTCAAGAGCGGCTCGGGCCGGTGGGAGGTGGGAGCGGGGTGGAGGGGGTGAGGCGTAAGTACTCACCTTGTGACTGCCACAACTCCCTACGAAGGAAAGGATGTATTCCTTCTTAGTTAAACTCCTGAGGATATGTTTTACTTGTATATTTTAACCAGTGATAGTCCCGACCTTTGGAATATTTAATGGGAAGGGAACCAAGTTAACAGGAATCGAGATAGCAGTTTAATTCAGGCACTCACTAGGATGTCTCCTCCGTTTACTTCTCTCTGTTACCCGTAAAGATGCTTAGTCCGGTAACAAGAATCTGGGTGGCCGAGTAGTGTAGCGGTTAGTGCAATGGTAGTTAAGGACCTCCATCGCCCAGGATCTGCCCTCTTCTCATCGCTACTGTCAGGGAGGAGATACGGGAGCCTGAAGGCACACACTCAACGATTCAGGAATGGCTTCTTCCCCTCTGCCATCTGAGTTCTGAATGGACTTTGAACCCATGAACACTACCTCACTACAGTTTTCTTTTAGAAACCACAGAAGCCATAGAAAAACTACAGCACAGAGTCAGGCCTTTTGGCCCTTCTTGGCTACTTACTTTTGCACTACTTAATTTAACTTTTTTTAAAAATACATATACTTCTTATTGTAATTTACACTTTTCATTATTATGTATTGCAATGCGCTGTTGCCACATAACAACAGATTTCTCGACATATGACAGTGATATTAAACCTGATTCTGATTACTAAATGGCACAGCAGTATAATGCCATTCTTTCTTCTCTTCTTCTTCTTCTTCTTCGGCAGTCCATCGATTTCGATGTGGACTGTAATGCCATTACAGTGCCAGTGAACCAGATTCAGTTCTGTCTGTAAGGAGTTTGTACGTTCTCCCCATTACTGGATGGGTTCCCTCCGATTATGCTGGTTTCCTCCTACAGTCCAAAGACATGGAGCTAGTTGGTCACAAAATAAAGTTAGACTACAACAAAGGTAATGGAGGATGAGAAGAAGCCATACCGGACGATGTCTAAGGTGAGAGTCAAAGTACAAAACAGATGTCTTAATGGCCTAATTCTGCTCCTATGCCTTATGTCTTAACATCACAGTCTGTTTTGTTTATGGTGTTCTTGTAACAACTCCATATTATGATGCTTTTAAGGTCACTCCTCCTAATGTTTGTTCTCTCAGCATTGGACTTGGCTCTGTGAAGGCTGCAGCTTGCCAAATGTCATCAATATTTTTGTCAAATTTGTGCAGCACTTTGATATCAGGCAAGAAACATGTGCAACCACTATGTTGTAAGGCTGGGAAATGGGGTTAACAAGTTTAACAGAGGATCCAGCTCTTGCCTTGGGAACTAGAGAGTTCAAAAGTTCAAAGTAAATTTATTATCGAAGTACGTACTGCATATTGCTTGACCGTCGTATCCACCAATGACAGGAGACCTGTGCAGGAGAGTTTTTAAATGGAAAAACCACTGCATTCGGGCAGTTCCATTCTCTCAACCTCAGAAGTCTGGGTCTTGTGGTACGAATAGTCATCACAACTGGGCTCTTTCTTGGCTGCATTGGATGACCATGACTTTATCTGTGCCTCATAATGCCCTTTGCTCTCCACGATGTGTTGCAGAACGGCCGTCCTGCCCGTTGCATCTTACCATTGATCTCATGTGCCCTGCCTGCCAGAGTTATCTTCACATGCTAGGACAGGCAAGTCCCTTAAAGTACATATATGTCACCATATACTACCTGAAATTCCTTTTCTTACAGGCATTCACAGTAGAACAAAGAATCAAAGACTAACTGGAGTTAGATAATCAGAAACTGTGATGAATCACTAGTACGATGGATAAAATCCTGTGGCTGCTAGAGACCTGAAACAAAATTGCTAAGTGCCAGAAATGGATCAGGCAGTGACAGTGGAGAAAGAAATAGGGATAACTGACCATAGCCAACACTGCCATGGAGTCATAAAACACTACAGCACAGAATCAGGCCCTACGGACTGTTGTGTATTTAATATTTCAATAATATTTTAAATATATTCTTTGATTAAGGACTCCTTGTTGCATACATAATGCATTGCAGGTTATGCTGTATGTAAAAGTATGTAAACGGTATACGTCATCACACCACCACATCATGCACGCACGCATTGCTTAAAGTAAAAATGTAACTTAGCTCTCACATTCTGCGCTCCCTTGTTTTGCTTCCAATTAGTTTTATTAGTTTCATAACACAGCCCATCTACTTCATTCCATTGATGTACAGCTAGACCATAGCCCTCCACGCCACTCTCATCCATGTATTTATCCTAATTTCTCTTAAATGTTGATGTCAAATCCACATCCACCACTGGCAGCTCATTCCACACTGTCACCACTCTCTGAGTGAAGGAGTTCCCCCTCATGTTCCCCTTAAATATTGCACCCTTCACCTTTAACCCATGACCTCTAGTACTTAGTAGTTATGGCAAATGAAAACGGTAAATGCTGGGAATACTCAACAGGTCAGGCAGCATTTGTGGAGGGAGAAACTGCATCAGTTCACCACCTTCCACAAATCCTGTCTGACCCACACTGTTTCCAGCACTTTCTGCTTTTATTTCAGATTGCCAGTGCCTGCAAGATTTTTCTAAAGATAAAAATAGTTTTATTTGTCACATTTACACTCAAACATCAGAACACACAGTGAAATATTAAAACCAACATAGACCAAGGATGTGCTGGGGGCAGCCCTCAGGTTTCGCCATGGTTCCGGCGATAACATAGCACGGCCACATCTTACTAACCCTAACCCGCAAGTCTTTGGAATGTGGGACGGAACTTGATCACCCAGAGGAAACCCACATTGTCACGGGGAGAATGTACAAACTCCTTACAGAACAGCAGAAACTGAACCCAATTGCTGATCCCTTGTGGTGAAAAAGGATTATATTAACCGTTACACTAGCATGATTTCAGAGTTTGTGGACCTGCAATCTGCCTGAGGACATAAACTGTCTCCTTACTCTAGGATACTGCTCTGACTACTGACAATCCTTGCCATTTCTTTTTGATAAGAACATTACTGTATAAAGCTTGCAGAGAGCGGGCAGAGCAAAGGGTGATGTTAATTTTGCACCTGCAGTAATGCCTCTACTCCAGCAGAGGGTATCCTTCAGTCAGTCACAGCCTGGTTCATCCCACTGACTGATCATCTTGGTTTTAATGTGATGAATCACAGGGGTTTTGGAAACAGCAAACCTAATTCCCAAAGGATTTTGTTTTTCACTGCTGTATCTCTTCAAATATGAACAGCAATGTAATGTAGAAAGTTCAGAGCGTTCTCAGGGAAACACAACTCTACCATGCAGAATAAACACATTTCCCAGAGCTAAATGGGTGAAGTTCGGTTAACACAGGGATTATCTTGAGATCCATAGGTTAATCACTTGAATACATCTGTATTGGCCTCATGGAGACATACTCCATTAAATTCATATAAAAGTAATTTTCAGGACATAAAATTGTGAAAACATCCTTTTGAATATAAATGAATGTGAAGTTTTTACTAATTAAAGAGAATTGGTCCCCACAGTCTTCTGTGGCAATGAATTTCACAGAATCACCATATTCTGGCTGAAGAAATTCTTTCTCATCTCAGTTGTAAAGTGGCATCCTTCTATTCTGAGGCTATTTGGACCCTAGACACACTCACAGGAAGCAGTCACAAATATTGTCGCACACACGGGAAAATGTCAAGTGCTGTCACACTCATAGGAAACAGTCACAAGTATTAGCACACCCACAATAAAATGCCACATGTGTTGCCACACTCACAGAAAGTAGTCACAAATATTGTCACACTCACAGGAAGCAGTCACAGGTGTTGTCACACTCACAGGAAGCAGTCACAAGTATCAGCACACTAACACAGGAACCACTACATTGAGGTAACTAGGGATCTCAAATTTCAACATTCAAAGTAAATTTACTGTCAATTTACATAAAGGCCACCTCATACTACCCTGAGGTTCATTTTCCTGCAGGCATTCACAGTAGAGCAAAGAAATACAATGGAATCAATGAATTGATAATTAAATAATGCTGAGAACATGAGTTGTAGAGTTCTAAAAAGTGATCAGTCTGGTGTTGACGTGAGTGAAGTTATCAGGAGATAGATGGTTGAAGGGTAGTAACTGTTCCTGAACCTCGTGGTGTGGGACCCAGGGCTGTTGTACCTCCTGTCTGATGACAGCAGCGAGCAGACAGCCTGGCCTGGATGGTCTCCCAAACAAATATTGAAACACTCAATGAATACGACTACACTGATGAACAGAATTCTCAGCAGTCTTAGATATTGACACAGTGAGGAGAGGCTCAGACCCCGAGCTACCTGCAGGGACTTCTTCTGCAAACCAAGACACAGACTTACTCAAGGATTGGGGATCAAGAAACAACTCTATTCACTATTATCGTTCACATGGATTAGGAATTTGCTGTGGTGTGTTGGTCAGGGCACAGCATGCAACAAAAAACAACATTCAACAATTATAAAGAATAAAGAATTAGATAAAATAAAGTAGAAGAATGGATATAGAATAACTGTGCAAAAATACAAAAATACCACCTTGCATTTACAACATAAACAGCATTATAAAAAGTGGTTTAAAGTGTTTACAGTGCAATGACGGGGGTAACAGAGAGGGGGTGGGGGGAGTGCTCACCAATAACAAATAATCTTGCAAAAACTCTTTTCCTTATCTCCCCTCTATTACTGCCCCCTACCCTGATACCCCTTCCCTGGTTTCCCTACCTATAGCCTCACCCCTTCGTGCTACCTCTTCTTTTGCTCATCTCCTTCCCGGTTAAAATTATAGTGAACAGCAAAGTTTTACTGTGAAAGAGACCTGGGTTTGTTTATGCCCAGATCTTTGAAGTTGAAAAGACAGGTTAACGAAGCGGTTTATAAAAACATATGGGACCCTGGGCTTTATAAATCGAGGCACTCAGTATAAAAGCCAGGAAGTAATGCTAAGCCCACATAAAACAATATTTCAGCACCAGATGGGGGACTGTCCTTGGGTCTGGGCACCACACTTTAGGAAAGATGTGAGGAGCTTGGAGAGGGGGCAGAGGAGATTTATGAGAGCAGTTCCAGCGAAGTGGGATCACAATTACATGGAAAGAGTGGGCAGGCTTGAGTTGTTTGATGGTGACGTTTGAAAGCACGGATAAAGAGAAACTGCTCCTGCTGACTGAAAGTTTGATTGCCGGAGGGCACAGGTTTAAGGTGCTTAACAAATGAATGAGACAACACCTTTCTGTGCAAGAAATGTTTATGGTTTGGATAGAAGCCTAATCTCACAGAGGATATACACCCGGTGGCTACTTAATTACATACCTTCTGTACCTAATAAAGTGGCCACTGAGTGTATGTTTGTGATCTTCTGTTGCTGCAGCCCATCCACTTCAAGTTTCGATGTGTTGTGTGTTCAGAGATACTCTTCTGCACACCACTGTCGTAATGTGTGATTAGTTGAGTTATTGTCACCTTCCTGTCAGCTTGAACTAATCTGGCCATTCTCCTCTGACTTTTCTTATTAACAAGGCATTTTCGCCCACAGAATTGCTGCTCACTGGGTATTTTTTGTTTCCCTCACCATTCTATGTAAACTCGAGAGCAAGGGTTCCCAACCTGGGGTCCACGGGCCCCTCGGTCAATGATAGGGGTCCATGGCGTAAAGAATGTCGGGAGCCCCAGCTCTTGAGAGTGTTCTGCATGAAAATCCCAGGAGATCAGCAGTTTCTGAGATACTCAAACCACTTCAATCACATTTCTTCCCCATTCTGGTATTTCATCTGAACAACAGAACCTCTTGACCACGTCTGCATGCTTTTACGCATTGAGTTGCTGCCACATGATTGGCTGATGAGATATTTGCATTAACGAGCAGGTGTGCAGGTGTACCTAATAAAGTGGCCACTGACTGAAAATGCAATGAGGGACTTTGGAAGGGAATTTGATACTTTGTTGTTAGAGGGAAAAAAAATATTTAAGGAAGTGGGAAAGGATTAGAGTGGAATTTATTGGACTGCTCCTTGCAAAATAGCCTGGATTGGCCCCTTTTATACTGCATCCTTCAACAGCTAATGTATGGAAACCTCTTGATTTTAAACGTATGATTGGGAGCTCGATGCAGACACGGCACAGTAACATAGTGGCTAGCTCAGTGCTTTACAGCGCAGGCGACCTGAGCTCAATTCCCGCCGCTACCTGTAAAGAATTTGTATATTCTCCCTGTGACTGCGTGGATTTCCACCGGCTGCATGGGTTTCCTCCGGCTGGTAGGTTAACTGGTCATTGTAAATTGTCCCGTGATTAAACTAGGGTTAAATCGGGGGACCGCTGGCCAGCGTGGGCCTGTTCCACTCTGAGCCTCAGTAAAAAAGATTTGGACTCTGAAGTGTTTGTGATGTAAAGGAAAATATGTTGTGGAATAATTTTTAAAGTTTTTATTTTGGCCTGTGCCTGCATGCGTGTGGGTCTGTGCGTGTGCGACTGCGTGTGTGTGTGTGTGTGCGTGCGCATGTCTGTGCGTGTGCGCCTGCGTGTCTTTGCGTCCGTGATGATGTCTTTTTCATGGTTTTTACAAGGTGCGGAGTGAGAGAGAGAGAGAGAAAACTGTGTGGCGTGCCACTCCTCACACAGACATCTAATGCAGTATTTTCTCTTTATTTTACGAGGTCGAGTTGCAATCTCGACACTCAACCCGGCACGGATGGAAAGCGTACTCGGGAACCTCCACTCCCGGGTCCGGCGCCAATGTTGTTGCGCCACCAGCTGACCCACGGAATAATTTTTATTGATTCTTTATTTAGAGATTCAACACAGCTCCTCCCGGCCTGATGAGCGTGCGCCGCACAATTACACCCATGTGGCCAGTTCACCTACTAACCATACGTCTTTGGACTGTGGGAGGAAACCGGAGCACCTGGAGGAAACCCATGCAGACACGGGGAAAACGTACAAAGTCCTTACAGACAGCAGCAGAGATTGAACCCTGGGTCACTGGCGCTAAAATAGCATTATCCTCATCACTATGCTACTGTGCTGCCCAGTATTTGCATCATTTCTAATACTGTATTGAAAAGCCAATGAATCCGTAAACTCTATTGACCTCATGGTGATTCATCCTGTATGACTTACATATAATTTACATGTAACATACGTATAGCATGTTCTGTGCACTGTACGGTTCACTGAACCTCAGAATCAGCTTTAATATGGAAAAGAGTAAGCAGTTGACATTTTGGGCCAAAACACCGACTGTTTAGTCTTTTCCACAGATGCTGCCTGGCCTGCTGGCTACACCGAGTGGGCCACTTTATTAGGTCCACCTGCACACCTGCAAATATCTAATCGGCTAGTTATGTGGCAACAACTCAATACATAAAAGCATGCAGACATAGTCAAGAGGTTCAGTTGTTGTTCAAACCAAACATCAGAATGGGGAAGAAATGTGATCTAAGTGACCTTGACTGTGGAGTGATTGTTGGTGCCAGACTGAGTTGTTTGGGTATCTCAGAAACTGCTGATCTCCTGGGACTTGCATGCATAACAGTCTCTAAAGCAAGGGTTCCTAACCTTTTTTATGCCTTGGACCCCTACCATTAAGAGGTCTGTGGACCACATGTTGGGAACCCCTGCTCTACAGTTTACAGAGAATGGTGCAAAAAACAAAAAAAAAACACATCCAGTGAGCAGCAGTTCTGTGGACAAAAACACCTTGTTCATGAGAGAGGTCAGAGGAGAATGACCAGATCGGTTCAAACTGACAGGAAGGTGACTGTAACTCAAATAAGCCCGCCTTACAACAGTGGTGTGCAGAAGAACATCTCTGAGCACACAGCACATCGAACCTTGAAGTGGATGGGCTACAGCAGCAGAAGACCACAAACGTAGACTCGGTGGCCACTTTATTAGGTAAAGGAGGTACCGTACGTAATAAAGTGGCCACTCAGTGTGTGTTGGCTGCTTTCCTGAGACAGCTGGAAGTGCAGACAGAGTGAATGGATGGAGGTCTGCTTTGTGTGATAGACACTGTTTGTGTTGGTCTCTGTACTTGTTTCCTGAACTAACTCTATTTTGGGAAATTAGTAAGCCTTTAGGTTTATACCCTGTCTTACTTCATATGTTACCCATAGCAGCTAATATAAACTATTACTCTGTGGCAGACTGGTTTGTGAAATAGAACGTATTAGTCCATTAGCCACACACTGTCCCTAACCCCCATGAACACTGCCTCCTTATTCATCTTTTGCACTTGTTAATTTTGTGACTTGTAGTATTTTTATGTTTATGCTGTATTGCTGGGGCAAAATGTCAGATTTCACAAGATACAGTACTGTGCAAAAGTCTTAGGCACACACACACACATGCAGACATATATATGTGTGTGTGTGTGTGTGTGTGTGCCTAAGACTTTTGCACAGTATTCTTTTGGCCAACATGGAGCGAAGAGCGAATTTGTATATCTAGCAGAAACAAAGGATGTTGGGAACGACAAGGGTGGAGTGCTGCGGGAGGGGTGAGGGACAGGTGGCAGAGAAAGAGGGTCTGGGTAGGTGGTTGGCGCTGGTGCAGACACACCCAGCCCTGAAACACCACGCAAGGTCATTTGATTCCAAACAATTGGTTTATTGATCATTACAGAATGACTCTCAGATGCTTCCTGCTCCCTCCCCTCTCCCTTCCCCTTTTCCCAACCATGATTCCCCTCTCCCTGCCCACTTCCCACTCTCAGTCCACAGTAGAGACCCAGGTCAGAATCAGGTTTATCATCATGAAATTTGTTTTTTTTTGCAGCAGCTGTACGGTGCAATACAGAAAATAACAGTACCTGCAAAAGTCTTCGGCTTTCCAGCTATATATACACTCAGACTTTCACACAGTACAGTATGTACTTTGACACTAAACCTGACTCTGATCTGATTCAGCTACTTGAACCATCAACCCAGTTGAACTGGGTTCAAATTCCACCATAGCTGAAACTGAATTTAAATGCAGTGAATAATATGGTATTTATTAGTCATGATGATCACTGAATTTTATTTATTTATCTATTTTTAGAGACTCAGCACGGTAGCAGGCCCTACCATCTCACGCTGCCCAATTACACCCATGTGATTAATTAGCCAGTGGGTCTTCGAAATGTGGGAGGAAACCAGAGCACCCAGAGGAAACCTACATGGCCACGGGGAGAACGTACAAACTCCTTACAGATAGTGGCAGGGGTTGAACTTGGCCGGCTGGTTCTGTAAAAGCGTGATGTTATCGTGCTGCTTCAGACATGTTTGAAAAACACAGGGTAACACACACAAATATGCTGGAGGAACTCAGCAGGTCTGGCAGCGTCAACAGTGCAGAGTCAACTGTCGACGTTTCAGGCTGAGGCCCTTCGTTGGGACTGGAAAGAAAGGAGGAGGAAGCTCAGATGAGGTGGTGAGAGAGCAGGGGAAGGAGTACAAGGTGAATGGGTGGGTGAGGGGGTTGCAGAGAAGCTGGGAGGAGATAGTTGGAAAAGATAAGGGGCTGAAGAAGAAGGAATCTGATAGGTGAGGATTGTGATTGGAAAGGACACCAGAGGGAGGTGATGGGTAGGTGAGGAGAGGAGAAGGGGTGAGATGGGAGCCAGAATGGAGAATGGACAAAGAGAAGAGAGGGAGGGTGAAGAAATTACTGGAAGTTAGGGAAATCGATGTTCGAGCCACCAGGTTGGATGTTACCCAGACAGAATATGAGCTGTTGCTTGTCTAATCGCAGAGTAGCCTCATCACGGCAGTAGAGGAGGCTATGCTCTGACATGTCGGAATGGGAATAGGGAGCAGAATTAAAATGGTAGGCCATTGGGAAATCCTCCCTGTTGTAGATGGAGTGGAGGCACTTGATCTTCGAAGGTGCAGAATCTCTTGTTGTTTAAGACTGACTTGGCTCATTAATCTCCTCCAGGAGAAGAAATCTAGCATTCAGCCTGCTCTGGCCCATATGTGACTCCAGACCCACCAATATTATTATATAATCATAGAGTCATCCAGTACAGAAATAGGCCCTTCAGGCCTTCCGATCTAGGCCAAACAAGATGCCCATCATAGCCCACGTTTAATGCATATCCCTCTTAACCTTTCCTATCCATATACCTGTCCAAAAGCCTTTTAAATGTTACTAATGTACCTACCTCAACCACTTCCTCTGGCAGCTCGTTATACAACTGACCATGTCCTGAGTGAAAAAAATTGTTCCTTGGGTTCATATCAAATCTCTTCCCTCTCACTTTAAACTTCCTCCAAGAGGACCACAGCCTCGTTGTTGGGTTTGGAGGCTTGCGTGCCTCAATGACCCGGAGAGCTGTGTTGGCTGGAGTCGGGGCTTTATGCTTTGGCTCTTGGTAGGGTCACCAGGTCAAAGGGTAGAGGCCAGACTAAGAGTGGTCCACTGGTCCTCCAGGCTCAGGGGTTCATTTCAAGGCTAACAACCATGACTGGTCAGAAAAAATTATTACAGAAACAGCAATGACGGTTCCTTCTGTGGGCCAAGGACAGAGAGAGATGGAGGATCATTGCTATCCTCAAAGCCAGCAGTGTGACAGGCAATTAATAATAATCACTTTAAACCTATGACCTCCTGTTCTTGACTACATTATGATTGCACAATTTACTCAATTTCAAGAAGGCGACTTCCCATCTTTTCAAAGACAATATGAAGTATGGAGTCCATGTGCGGGCCAACGGGACTGGGCAGAATAGCTCAGCACAGACTAGATGGACTGAATAGCCTGCTTCTGTCCTGTAGTGTTCTATCACAATGAAGGATGGGGAATGAAAAATGGACTCTATAAAATTAAATTGAAATTTACACTCACTGGCCACTTTATTAGGTACACCTGCTTGTTATCATCAGCCAATCACGTGACAGCAACTCAATGCATAAAAGCATGCAGACATGGTCAAGAGGTTCACTTGTTGTTCAGACCAAACACCAGAATGGGGAAGAAATGGGACTTTGACCGTGGAATGATTGATGGCGCCAGAATATCTCAGAAATTGCTGATCTCCTGGGATTTTCACGCTCACCAGTCCCTAGAGTTTACAGAGAATGGTGCAAAAACAAAAAAAAAATCCAGTGAGCAGCAGTTCTGTTGGCAAAAATGCCTTGTTCATGAGAGAGGTCAGAGGAGAATGGCCAGACTGGTTCAAACTGACAGGAAGGCGACAGTAACTCAAATAACCATGAGTTATGACATTGGTGTGCAGAAGAACATCTCTTCAACACATTGAACCATGAAGTGGGTGGGCTGCAGCAGCATAAGACCAGGAAGAAACACTGAGTGACCACTTTATTAACTACAGGAGGTACCTAATAAGTGGCCATTGAGTGTGCCTTGCTCTATTCCTCTGTTGGCTCTTTGTCAGTAATGTAACGAGATTGTAGTACAGGGGTTACTCTCAGAGTGCTGAAGCTCTGGGTGAGGTGGGCGCAGTGTATGATAAAATGAACAGAAATTATAAAGTGTTTTTGATATATGATTGAGTCAAACAGTAAGGAAACAGACCATTCAACCACCTGATTCCATGCTGACTGTCAAGCCAGTGATATGTACCAATCTTACATTTACACTCCTGAACCCCCTACAAGCATCAGGCTCCTGAATCGGTGGGGATTACTTCACTCACCACATCTCCAAACTGATTCCACGACCTGACTCACTTCCCAACTGGCTGACTATCAAGGACTCTTTTACAACTCATGTTCTCAGTACTATATATATTTTTTATTTGCTCAGTACGTCTTCATGTGCACATTGAGTGTCTGTCAGTCTTTGAGTATGTTTTTTTGTAGGTATTTCTTTATATTTCTGTAAATGCCCACAAGAAAATGAATCTCACTGTGGTATATGGTATCATATACGAACTCTGATAATAAATTTACCTGAACTTTGAGGCAGACAATGGCAATATGTTTTGTAGATGGTGCACACTGCAATCACAGTCCACCCAAGGCTAAGTGTTTCGGCTGGTCTGATCGGATGGGGTGCTGATCAGGCAGTCCACTTGATGCTAGATGGCAGAGAGATTCACAGATGCTGTATTACTGGCGCTGTACCCATCCAAGTACGATGGTGTAAAGCCACTGGGACGTCAGAAAGTGAGTCATTCCTGCAGGATACCTTGTCTCTGACCTACACCTGTACCTCAAGACTCAAGATTCATTTATTATCAAAGAATGTATAAATTATACAACCTTGAGATTTGCTTGCTCATCGGTAGCCGCAAAGCAAGAAACCCGAAAGAATAAGATTAAAAGTAAAAGGCCGACACTCGATGCACAAGAGAAAGGGGAGAAACACAAATCACGCAAAGATTGAAGCGAGCAGCAACATTCCGAACCAATTTGAGTCTTCAGATCCGAATCCCAGAGTAGCCCGGAGTGGGCCCAAAGGCTCGCTTATCAGTTCCAGCATATTTGCGGGCACAGAGGCCAGCAGCCGGGGCAGTCTTTGTAGCCTCAGCGCCATGGAGAGAGGAGTGACCATCACAGGGAGCAAGCAAAATCAGCTCTCATCCCGACTGACACCCTGTCTTTTCAGTCCGTCGGGGCCGGCGTTCTACCTGACACTGATCCAGTTTTGGTCTCAATATATGTATCTATCTATCTTTCTTTCTATCTATCCTCTATCTATCTTTCCAACTATCAGGCCATCTACGTATTTAATATTTATTTATTTGCACAATTTTTCTCCATTTATCCATTGGTTGTTTGTCAGTCTTTGTTTTTCACAAATTCGATTGAATCTCTTTATTTTCCTACAAGTGCCTGTGTAAGGGGGTTTTGATTTTTATGTTACTGCGGAGGCTAATTAAAATGGCGTCTTTGTTATGTTAATCTGGGGAATGCGGCTTTGTTGTGTTAAACGCTGAGAAAGTTTGCGCTGGCAGCTTGTTGTGGTTTAGAGGGTGATAAGAAATACGTTATTAACCAATTGGGATAGTTGTTATGGTTTTAGTGTATTTGAAGATACTGTTTGCGAGGGGGTTTTGGGGCAGAAGGCGGGAGAGCGAGACAGAGGATGGACGATGTGCTGTGATGTCCGCTAATGGGGTCGGACCCCGAGCGGGACGTTTGGCGAGGAGATGGAGACGGACTCATGTGGAGCGTCTGGTCGACCACCGTTGTTGGTCCCAGGCGGCCGGTCGAGGTGGTCCGAGGGGGTCGCAGGGTGAAGAAGAAGGACCTTGAGCTCCAACGGTTTTTGTGCACGAAGAGATTGAACTTTGAGAAGTGTGGCGCCTTTTATTTTCCTTTTATATTTTATTCTCTTTTAATTATATAGTTCCAGTAATATCTATAAACTGTAAATCATTTAATTGCATCTGGTGTATTGTCTGTTATTTGGGCAGGGTGGGGTACCTCACACAGCATCCACACAAACGAATTATCCAGTTTGGTGGGGCCGAGGCTGTTTCCCTAGACGACAGCGAGCCGAGCGACCCTGAGGGTGGCTGGGGGGCTGCACCTGCAAGAAAATGAATCTCAAGATAGTTCAGTGCTGTGCAAAACCCTTAGGCACTCTCGATATTTCATGTGGTTTCAGGTGGTATGGCCTCCACAGAGCCCAGATCTCAAGATCATCGAGGCTGTCTGGGATTACCTGAAGAGACAGAAGAAAATTAGGTCTCTGAGGATCTGACCTTGACCCAACATATCAATGCAGCTACAAAGAAGGCACTGTATTCACTGTATTCTACCTTGAGATTCAATTTCCAGAAGGCATTTACTGCATAGTAAAGAAATATTAGAGAATTTATGATATTATATATAAATAAACAACCTATGTGTAAAAGACGATAAATAGTACAAGTAAAATAATTGTATAGTACCAAGGTGTGGAATCAGTTCAGATTTGATGTGAGTGAAGTTATCCACATCAATTCAGGAGCCTGAAGTCAGTAGGGTTATGACTGTTCTTGAACCTGGTGGCGTGGGACATGGGGCTTTTGTACCTCGTGCCTGAAGCTTGTAGTGAGAACTGGGCATGGCCTGGATGGTGGAGGTCCTTGATGATGGATGCTGCTTTCTTGTGGCAGCACTCCCTGTAGACGTGCTCAGTGGTGGGGAAGGTTTTGCCTGTGATGGGCCGGCTGGATTTCACCACATTTCGTAGGACTTTTCCATTCCTGGGCATTGGCGCTTCCATACCAGGCCGTGATGCAATCAGTTAGGACACTCTCCGCTGAGCATCTATAGAAGTTTGTCAAAGTTTCTGGTGATGTGTCAAATCTATGCAAGCTTCTAAGAAGGTAGAGACTCTGTTGTGCCCTCTTTGTGAAGGCACTTACATGCTGGTCCCCAGACAGATCCTCTGATAAGTTAACACCAAAGACTTTGAAGCTACTGACCCTCTCCTCCTCCGATCCCCTAGCGAGGACTGGCTCAAGGACCTCCGGTTTCTTCCTTTTGTTGATAATCAGCCTAGTCCATCACAGTCTTTGCCTGTGATCAACTGGGCTGGATCTGCCACTTTCTATGGTCTCTTCAGCATTCTGCATTCCGTTTTCCCTTTGACTACCTCAATGTACATACACCCAGTGGCCTCTTTATTAGATACTCCCTGCACCTAATAAAGTGGCCTCTGAGTGTATGTTTGTGCTCTTCTGCTGCTGTAGCCCATCCAGTTTAAGGTCCAAAGTGTTGTACTCTCAGAGATCTTCTTCTGCACACCACTGTTGTAACGAGTGGTTATTTGAGTTACTGTCACCTTCCTGTCAGCTTGAACCAGTCTGGCCGTTCTCCTCTGACGTCACTCATTATCAAGGTGTTTTCACCCAAAGAGCTGCTGCTCACTGAATGGATTCTTGTTGTTTGTTTTTTTTTTTTTGCATCATTCTCTGTAAACTCTAGAGATTGTTGTGCATGAAAACCCCAGGAGATCAGTAGCTTCTGAGATACTCAAACCACCCCATCTGGCACCAATAACCATTTCACAGTCCAAGTCACTCAGAGCACATTTCTTTCCCCATTCTGATGTTTTTTTCTGAACAACAACTGAACCTCTTGACCATGTCTGCGTGCTTTTATGCATTGAGTTGCTGCCATATGATTGGCCGATTAGATATTTAACAAGCAGGTGCACCTAATAAAGTGGCCACAAAGTGTACGTATGGAATGATTTGTTGGGATGGCACACGGATGAAAGCTTTTCACTATATCTCGGCACATGTGACAACAACAAGCCAATACCAAATCATTGCGAAAGGGAAGTTATTAATAAACTATCTGGTTGTGCTGGGGCACTGCCTGGAGGGATCCCAACAGGAATATCCCAGGACTTGGAATGATTGACCTCCCAAAACCACAACCATCTCAGTGCAAGGCATGAATCAGCCAATGGAATATTTCTCCTTGATGTCCACCGACCTCTCCCACCTTGTCTTCGGAATTCATTGTTTTGGCCCGCATTTGGGGCAAGCCTGTGATGTGGTCTGGCAGGGAGCAGACCTGGAACTGAGCTTGTGCTGTGAGTGAGAAAGTCGCTGACGCTCCCCGTCACTCTGGAGGGAGACTGGCAGCGCAATAATTAGCCTGTTTGGACTTCTCACCTTCAGCTCAGTGTACCAACATTCACAGCCTTGGGGCTCTGAGCAAGTACAGCTCAAATGCATATTTGAAAAAGCAGAATTCTGTTCAATACTCGGGCCAATGTAAAACAACATTAAACTTCAAACACAGTCCTGCAACAGTCGAGTGAATTTCAGGAATTTCCTGGTGTGGTTTTTGTACCACATAGTACTCTCTGTGAAGTAATAGATTACCTCATGAGACATGCAAGCACATTGCAACACTTCTAACTTCTGACAAGGTAGAGAGAATTGAAAGACAAACTCCAGACTGCCTTGGACCCAGCTGACGGGCCTGACTCACCACTCAGGTTCTTTACTGATTGTTTCAGTCCCCAGCCACCTGGACTAACCCCAACCAGATGTGGAGGGCAGGCTGAGCTGGCTGTCTGTACCTGACAGGCAGCCCATAAGGAACAGCGGGCTTCCAGCGAAGAACAAGTCCTCAGGAGGCACATGTGCAGTCAGAGGCCTTTGAAACGTGGAATACACTGCCAGGGGTGGTTGTAGAGGCAGGTACATTAGGGCAGGGGTTCCCAGCCTGGGTCCACAGACCCCTCAGTTAATGGTAGGGGTCCATGGCATATAAAAGGTTGGGAACCTGTGCATTAGGGACATACAAGGATGATAGAAAAATGGAGGGCTCAGGTTCAGATATTTTTATCACATTAACATCAACACATACAGAGAAACGTGTCATTTGCATTAACAACCAACACACCTGAGATGTGGGGTATAAACAGGGTAAACGAAAGCGGGCTATTTCTACTGAGATTGGGTGGGACTACAACTAGGGGTCATGGGTTAAGGGTGGAAGGTGAAAAGTTTAAGGGGACCATGAGGGGAAACTTCACTCAGAGGGCCGTGAGAGTGTGGAATGAGCTGCCAGCACAAGTGGTGCGTGCGAGCTCGATTTCAATGTTTAAGAGGAGTTTGGATAGGTGCATGGATGGTAGGGGCATGGAGGGCTCTGGTCCCGGTGCAGGTCGACAGGAGTAGGCAGTATAAGTGGTTGGCCAAGGACTAGATGGGCCGAAGGGCATGTTTCTGTGCTGTGCTTTTCTATGACTCTCTGACTCTGTGGGCCGGGGGCAGCTTGCAAGTGTCGCCACAGACTCCGGCACGAACGTAGCATGCCCACAATGGTCAGCAGGGCAACACAGAACACAGCAGGCAACGAAGCAACAGCCGCACAACAGGCCCCATTCAGCAATGGCGCAACAAGCCCCAGGTCAGATTTATTTATCACGTGTACATCGAAACGCGCAGTGAAGTGCATCGAGCAACACACATGAAAGTTGCTGGTGAACGCAGCAGGCCAGGCAGCATCCCTAGGAAGAGGTACAGTTGACGTTTCGGGCCGAGACCCTTCGTCAGGACTAACTGAAAGAAGAGCTAGGCCTCTTTCGGTTAGTCCTGACGAAGGGTCTCGGCCCGAAACATCAACTGTACCTCTTCCTAGAGATGCTGCCTGGCCTGCTGCATTCACCAGCAACTTTTATGTGTGTTGCTTGAAATTCCAGCATCTGCAGATTTCCTCGTGATTGCGTGAAATGCATCGTTTGTGTTAACCAACACAACCTAATAATCCATAATATGGTCTAGTAATATTGAAATACGGCGCAGAATAAACCCTTCAAGCTGTGTGGGCCTGCAATCCCTGGTCTAACCCCAACCCAATCAAGGGACAATTTACGGTGACCAATTAACTTACCAACTGGAGTGTCTCTGGACTATGGGAGGAAACCGCAGCAGCCAGAGGAAACCCACACGGTCACGGGGAGAACGTGCAGACTTCTTACAGACAGCGGTGGGAATTGAACCCAGGTCGCTGCTACCGTAAAGCGTTGGACTCACCACCACGCGACTGTCCTGCCACTACCCTACCGTGCTGGGGGGGCAGCCTGCAAACGTTGTCAGACATTGAGGCGCCAACATACCGTGCCCACAGCATTCAGCAGAACAACAGAACAAAACGAGGCAACAACCCCCTTATCCCACACTGTGACCCACCAACCCCCTGGAGGCCCGACCTGGGGCTGGAGGCGTGTTTGTGAGTGCGTGAGGGGAGTATTAGATCAGATGTTCCTCACCTGAGGTCCGCGGACCCCTTGCTTATTGGTATTGGTCCATGGCATACAAAAGCATTTGGGAACCCCTGCACTCGATTGATCTTAAGGGTGGGTTAAAAGGGCCGGCAGAACGTTGTGGACCGAAGGGTCTTACTGTGCTGCACTGTTTTGTTTTCTGTGTTCTGTATTCTGTGTTCTATGAAGCTGTCTTAAATGTCCTTGAGGGAGACGTTTGAAAGCCACTTAAATACAGTAAATTTCCAATAACCTGTTCACTCATTAGTCCAGGGAGTTGTCAGGGGATCTGGAGTGTACAGCCAGAGGTGATGGTAGAAGTTGGGAAAACTGGGGGGTGGGGGTGGGGGGGGCAGTGTTCAGGAATATGGCACGATTGGAGCTTGAGGTCAAACGTTTCAGCTTGCTTTGACAAGTTAAAATGTTCAGGGACTTCTATTTCCCACTCCCTTCACCAGTCTAACACTCACCCCCCCTGCAGCAGGTGCAGCATCACTGCACTGCGTCACACCCACGTGCAATTATTTGCCTGGGTTACTCGTACCGTTAGAGCCAGAGAGTCATAGAGAACTACGGCACAGAAAGAGGCCATTCGGCCCACCTAGTCTGTGCCGAACTTTTATTCTGCCGACTCCCATCAACCCACATCTGGAGCATAGCCCTCCATGCCTCTCCCATCCATATACATATCCAAACTTGTCTAAAATGTCGCAAACAAAACCGTATCCACCACTTCGGCTGGCAGCTCGTTCTACACTCTCAGCATTTTCTGAGTATGAAACTCCTCCCCAAGTCCCCCTTGAATAGTTCACCATTCACCTTTAACCCTTAATTGTGTGGGCACGTGGCCAAGTGGTTAAGGCGTTCGTCTAGTGACCTCAAGGTCGCCAGTTCGAGCCTCAGCTGTGGCAGCGTGTCTGTGTCCTTGAGCGAGGCACTTAATCACACATTGCTCTAGTGTCTGTGCGAGCAGTGGCACCCCACACAGACTTCCAATCTGTGCCTTGTAAGGCATGAAAATGCCCGACACAGGACTCTCATGGTCTGAGTCGACATTCCCCCCTCCCCCCTCCCCCTCCCTCCCACCCTTAACCTATGACCTCTAGTTCTAGTTTCACTCAGCCTCTGTGGAAAAAGCCTGCTTGCATTTACCCTATCTATACCTCTCATAATTTTGTATACCTTGATCAAATCTCCCCTCATTTTCCTACACTTCAGGAAATAAAGTCCTAATCTATTCAACCTTTCCCTATAGCTCAGTTCCCCAAGATCCAGCAACATCCTTGTAAATTTTCTCTGCACTCTTTCAATCTCATTGACATATTGACATGATTGGAACCACTCACAATTCTCCAAGTTCGCCCTCACCAGCACCTCATGCAACTTCAACATAACATTCCCAACTCCAGTCCTATTGAGGACAAGAGAAAAGTTGGGACAAATCTTTGGATGAGGAGGATGAGAGGTGACTTGATAGAGGTGTACCAAGATGATAAGAGGCATAGATAGAGTGGACGGCCAGAGACTTTTCCCAGGGCGGAAATGGATAATATGAGGGGGCATAATTTTAAGGTGTTTGGAGAACAGTATGGGGCTACGTCAGAGGTAAGTTTTTTTACACAGAGAGTGGTGGGCGCATGGAACATTCTTGAAGTGGTAGTGGTAGAGGCCGGCATGCTAGGGACATTTAAGAGAATCTTGAACAGGGTAAAAGAAACATGGAGGGCTATGAGGGGGGGAAGCTCTCTAATCCAGTCAGCATCCTGGCAAGTCACCTCTGCACCCCCCTCTGAAGATTCCACCTCCTTCCTATGATGAGGGGAACAGAACTGAAGGAGTCCTGCACAGACAGAGGATTGGAGGTGACTTGGTAGAAATGCACTCATCATCAAAGAACTCAAAGTTCGAAGTTAAAAATAAACGTATTGCCAAAGTACATATATGACTCCATATACTACCTTGAGATCCATTTTCTTGTAGGCATTCAAAGTAGAACAAAGAAACGCAATAGAATCGATGAAAAAAAAACACACTCAAAGACTGACAAACAGTCGATGTGCAAAAGAAGACAAGCTGTGCAAATTAAATAATTTTCATAAATAAATTGGGTGGCAGGGTGGAGATTCGTTTCTAGCAAAGGAGGTATAGCGCACTCCTTCCCTCCACTAGCCTGCAGGTCACCCTTAGTTAGGTGTAGCACCTGCTCAGCCCCCCGATCAGGGTCACATGGAGCAATGGGAGAGGTGGTGGACGGTCGTATGAGCAGCTGGTGCAGATCACAAGTCCTGGTTATGTGGCCACTGACGCCAGGCAGACAATCTCTGAAGAGTATTGATAATGGCTGGGGTCACCCGACTTGTAAAGACACTGCCTGGAAGAAGGCAATTCTGTAGAAAAATTTGCCAAGAACAACACATGATCATGGATAGACCATGATCGTTCACGTTACGCAACACGGCACATAATGATGATGATAAAAAAATAAATAGATAAACTGAGAACGTGAGTTGTAAAGTTCTTGCAAGTGAATCCATAGCATCTCTACAATTTAGCACCATGCGTGCAGTGTTGATTAGAATTCGGTTGTTGCTTTTGTGCTGCTCTTCCACAAGTTAAAATTAAGTTTGTAGATGGAGTCTAATGGATTTACACCCCTTTAAACCACACACACAAGGTTACCCCTCAAGGGAGTCATGATGCTCAGGGAAGGCTCCAATTCCAGATTTACTCAGTTGGCTTACTGGTGCTTGGTGCTGAAACAGCTTTAGACCTCGTTTCTGTCGTGAAGGACATAGTCAAGGCATATAACTGTGGGACAACAGAGCTACGAAGCAGTTTACTTATTTCAAACATGAGAAAGTCTGCAGGTGCTGGAAATCCAGAGCAACGCACACAAAATGCTGGAGGAACTCAGCAGGTCAGGCAGCATCATCCCTAGATCCTTCATCAGGACTCATGAAGGGTCTTGGCCCAAAGCATCGACTGTTCACTCTTTTCCATAGACGCTGCCTGGCCTGCTGAGTTCCTCCAGCATTCTGTGTGCTTTGCTTCAGTTCACTTATTTAACACGCTGGCTTCAAAGGACAGGACGTACAGTTGCTGGAATAGGAATCATTTGGTGTGAGGTCCAATGATTCCTGTCCAACGTACACAACTCGAAACTGTGAATAAGTGCAATTCAACAACATTTCAACAACTCAAACCACTAATAATTTTAAAACACACAACTTCTCCCTATGAAATAAAGTTCAACATATACAGTAACTGTTGAAGCCTTGTACAATAATTGAAATGATTTCATGCTAAACAACGCTATCAACTCTAAGTTGTCTGCCACTCCACAGATTTATGCACTCTTTAAAGAATTCCTTCCCCACCCCCAGCATGTTATCATATTCCCTGCTGTTCATCATAACTGGGTAAATATTGCTCCATTGTCACTGTTTAAATCCTTCAATACTTGTGCAAAGTATTGTATTTATTTTCCTCTGCAAATCTCATCAAATATGTACCTTATTAAATTAAAGAATTGGACACAGTGTCCACAATTTGCTGCATTTTTAAATGGTCTTTTAGAAGATTTATAGGCTTCTAGTTCTTAAAGAAGTCCTCATTGTCTGAATTTGAACAATCTTACCCAGAAGTTGGTCTGCGAATCATTAAATGTTCAAAACGTTTCAACAATGGACTTGAGGCAGCATGGACTGTCCTATCTTAAAAATCCATTATTCCAGCTCTATAAAAGGCTCTCGTTGCTGAACATAATTTCTGTGCCCTGAATCTTTTCAGGTGCATTGCAAAAAGCAAATCTCCTTTCAGAAGGGAATCTACCCGCCCATAACAGATTCTCAGAAAGCATTAGATAAGAACTCTGCCAGGATTTTAATTCTTTTTTTATATAAGGTGTTAAAATTCAGCAAGATAACATATTTTAACAATGGGAAATGGGGGTCTGGTAGATTGGAAATTCAAATGGACAACATATTAAGCAAAGAGCAACTTACCTTGTTCTTAAATGCTAGAATCCTTCCCCGTTTTGTGAAATTATGATTTTTGCAGTGGTTCCAGAGACCTAATGATATACTGGAGCAAATTGTTAGTCCAGAATGAAAGTGCTGTTAGCATATACTGCAGTGTGCCTGGCTTAATAAAGTACAATTTTACAACCTAATGCTCTCTTATATCAGTATCTCCTGGGACCGCACTATGGACGGGTACATAAAGGAAAACACATGGGAAGTCTTTGAACAGTTCTCAGGTATTCCTTCAAACAACAGAGAAAAAAAAGTAAATGCCAGAAACTGCAATAAAAGGGGAAACCAGACTCTGGGGAATATGAGAACAAAATAAAGGAATATACAAAGAGGGAAGAAAAGAAGTAACCCTTTCAGTGCCAGATATCTTTAGGAATATTAAAATTCCCGACCCTCAACCCCTCAACCATCAGGCTCTTGAGTAGAAGGGGACAACTACACTCACTTGCTCCATCATTGAAAGATGCTTCCCACAACCAACGATCTCACTTTAAGGACTCCGCATCTCATTATCTCACGCTCTCGTTATTTATTGCTATTTATTTATTTTGTTTTTACACAGTTTATTGTCTTCTGCACTCTGATTAATCTTTCATTCTATTCTATAGGTTTGCTGAGTTTGCCCACAGGTGGCTCAGTAGTGTAGTGGTTAGCACAACTACAGGACCAGCGAACAGGGTTCAATTCCCACCGCTGCCGGTAAGAAATTGGTACGCTCTTTCTGTGACCGTGTGGACTTCCTCCTAGTGCTCCAGTTTCCTCCCACAGACTAGAGGTGTACCGGTTGGGAGGTTAGTTGGTCATTGTAAATTGTCCCGTGATTAGGCTGGGGTTAAATCGGGGGTTTGCTGGGTGGCTCGGCTCAAAAGGACAGAAGGGACCTTCTCAGCTCTGTATGTCAATAAATAAAATGAATCACGAGGTTGTGTACGGTGACATAAATGTACTTTGATAATAAAATTTACTTTGAACTTTGAAATCCTATCAGTTTGGCTTTATATGTGCATGGTTTGGGGTTTCTAAATGCTATTGCAAACTTAAAGCCAGTTGATTCAGGCAGATGGGGCTCATCGGCCACAGTTGGCAGCTCACCCAGGAGAAGGAAAACTCTGATCTCAAACCTCCACTGCCTTTTGGCTGTACTGATAGGAAAGGCTTTGGGAGTAGACCCTAAGGCATAGATCCAAAGGAGGGGTCCCTAACTCAGTCCTACTTTAAGCTCAACGCTGACCGGCAACTCCTGTGACACTGCTGGTGCCAAACCATATCGGTCCCTGCCATTGCATTGAGTTCATCAGATCTGTGGAGAGGGGAGCTTGCTACCTGGGCAACAGCTTGCTCTCCATATTGTACTGCCCAGGCTTACGTATCTAGACATCTAAGACACAATATCCCTAGTTGACCCTGACCATCGGAGACCTCTGAATATACTCCTACAACCTCTGAGAATTCATTTGACCATCTGCGAAGTTCATAAAACAGGATTCCGACCACAGTGGACTTAAACATCAAAGATCCCCACCCCCACCGACAGGCCATGCTCTCTTCTCACTGCTGCCATCAGGTGGTGGGTACAGGACCCCCAGGTCCCACACCACCAGGTCCAGGAACAGTTATTACCGTTCAACCATCAGGCTCCTGGACCAGCGTGGATAACTTCACTCTCCACAACTCTGAACTGATTCCACAACCTACAGACTCACTTTCAAGGACTTTACAACTCGTGTTTTCAGTATTATTTATTTATTTACTTATTATTGTATTTACACATATTGTCCTCTTTTGCATACTGGTTGTCTGTCAGTCTTTGTGAGCAGTCTTTCATTGATGTTATTGTAGTTATTTGTTCTACTGCGAATACCTGCAAGTAAATGAATCTCAGGGTAGTGACATGTATGCACTTCGAAAATAACTTTGCTTTGAATTGCCTCCAAGATGGTTTAAATCCATATGGGTTTCTTATTCCTTTCCACGCCTTGTAGTGCATCGGGTGGCAACCTAGCTGTTTCTGCAGCATTTTGTCTTTTTTTTACAAGCCAAGTTGCCGGCTCGATACTCAGCCCAGCGCGGATGGAAGGTGTGCAAGCAGCCAGCCGGATTTGGACTCAGGACCATTCGCCTTGAGGTCCGGTGCTGATGTCACTACACCAGCGGCTAACTTCCATAGGGGTTGACTGAAGCCCCAGATCCAATCCCAAACGATTCACATCCAGAATAATCTGCATTACAGCCAGAGACTGATATATCATCATTCATCGCTGCATCACTTTCAAAGTAAAATAGATTTGCCAGTGGGACGGTGGGGAGGGGTGGAGGTGGATAGCAAGTCTAAAAGTCACAGTATAACCCGCTGATAACCACTTACTTCATTGTAAGAAGTTTGTCCTAATATTATTACCAAACTTAGTCCTAGGTGCACCTTGGGTGCTCCACTGAACTGCTTGAGAGTGTCTTAACTTACTGACTGATATGCTGAACAGGAGTCCATTCTGCCCATTGGGGCCATGCTCGCTCTCAGTGGGGCAACCCCTTCCTTTCTATTCCGCCTCTCACTGCCACTGGATCGTTCTTTGAGGTTAATCTCAGTTGGATCAAGATTCAAGCCTGTCTCTTGTCGGTCTTCAGTACATGAATGTAAAGGAGAACAAAATTATTATTATTCCAGATCCAATAAGCATAAAAAACACAGTAAATATAAATATAAAAGCAATTCTGTAAAACACAATGCACAAGTAACTGCTTGAGTGTGGCCAGTATGCATAAGATTAGCTTATACACATGGACTGATTGTCTGTACGTACAGTGAGGTGAGGTGTAACAGTATCTGAACATAAGGTGACTGACAGGAAATGATAAAGGGACAAAGTGACTCTTGGCAAGAGGAACTCTTTTAGGTAGCAGCAGGGCACATGGAGACACAGTCGGACTGTGACTGTGTCAGTGTAGGTGTGAGGTGTGTGTTATGTTCTGAAACCCCAAAAACTAATTGAAAGAAAAGCACAGGAGCCAGGGAAAATGTGTGTGCTTAGTTATTCTTCTTTTAGTGAGGCACTCACATACGACATTGTGGTGTAATGACATCTACTTTTCAAGTACTTCATATATATTATCCATAGTGAATTATGTAAACAAACAAAGAATGCTTAAAGAAACAATATATTTACAATATTACTCAAACATTACTGAAATATCAAATACACTACACTCCTCCATTGTAGATCCTCCCCGCACCTTGTGGCGCTTCAGGCAGCAATTGCCATTTCTTTAGCGTTTGTCTGTTTTTTACGAGGCCGAGTTGCTATCTCTTTGCTCAGCCCAACACGGATGAAAGGAGCCGGCCGGATTCGAAGCCGGGAGCACTCGCCTCGAAGTCTGGTGCAGATGCCACTACACCACCAGCTGGCTACACTCCTCTCTGCTTAGCTATAAACTCCAACTCAATATAGAATGCATCTCAACTCAAATATGTAACATTTGAGTCACCTTTAGTCATCTTATATACACAGTATATTATATAATACAACCACTATATAGATATCCACAGCACACTAAATTTTAGATTGTCCCATTCAGGCCTAAAGATTTAATCACTGTGGAGGATTTCTTACTCTTGTGGGATAACGTCTTTCCTGTGAAGGTGGGACTTGTGGCAGTGAAACCATCTCAAGTTCTGGGTCCTCCTCTGTGGTGGTTGTAGGAGTTGACTCTGGATATGCTGGCATCCCGAACAGGACATGACAAGCTGCCCGATCTGCCGAACTATCCTGTGCCACCAGACAAAAGCTTCGAGTCAATGCTTTCATCTTGACCACATCTAGGTGACCAGCATGTAGCTCCTTCAATACTTAGCTCTCAGCTTGGATGGAACAACAGCTCTCAATCTCCACATAAGGCCATCTCGTCAAGGGCAAGTTCATCGCTGCACAGGTAAGAATGGGGGAATTGCGTTTTCTGCTGCACATTCCAGCCATTTTGGGTTGCCATGTACACCTAAGACACTGGTGGTCTTTTCTGGTTTTCTTTTGGACCATCTCTGCTGTAATAGGGAGACTTCCGATTTCATTAAGGAGAATACATCAGGAGAAGTTTCATCTTCTGCAAATTTTTCAGGTATTTCCGTTTCCAAGGGTAAAAGGGGCAATCCATCAGCATTTCTATGATTAGTCATCCTCTTGAATTTGATCTTGTAATTGCCTTTCCAAGAAACAGGGCCCATCTCGGCATTTGTGATGCTGCTGTGGATTGAAGATGGACGGTAGGGGTTGATGATCAGTAACGATGGTAAACTCTCTCCCGTACAAAGTACTGGTTAAAACATTTTACACCGCAAACCAGACTCGAGGACTCTCTGTCAATCTGCGCATAATGTTTCTCTGCAGCAGTAAGGGAGCGTGATGCAAAGGCAATGCGGCTTTCACTTCGATTGTTTGATTGTTCACAACATGTGACATGACTGCACCTACACCAGAAGGTGAGGAGGCATCATGGGCAAAGTTCACTGGACTGTGTAGGTCATAATGTGTGAGTACCGTGGCTGATGTCACCATTTCCATTGTCTTTGGGAAAGCCACCTCTCAATGCTTTGTCCATTGCCATTTCTTCCCAATCTATTGTAATGAATTCAACGGGTGGAGCACAGTAGCCAGGTTTGGAAGGAACCTGATGTAGTAATTGACAAATCCTAAAAAGGACTGCAACTGTGACAAGTCCTTTGGCCTTGGAGCTTCCACCTCAGCTTGAATTTCCTCAGCGCACTTGTGTAATCCTTGCACGTAAATGATGCTTGTTTTAAAGAATTCATACTTGTTGCATCATGCTCTGAGCCGATGATCTTCTAATCTTTTTATCATTGTCTTAAGATTTTGAAGATGTTCTTGTCATCCTCACTGGTACCAATGACATCATCCAGGTAACACTGAGTGCCTGGGCAGCCCTGCAGCACCTGGTCCATGGCTTTCTGTCAAAGTGCAGGTGCAGATGCTACTCCAAAAATAAGCCTATTATAGCGATAAAGCCATTGTGAGTGTTTTTGGTGAGAAACACTTTGGACCCTTCTTCCATCTCCATCTGTAAGTAGGCCTCAGCTAGGTCCACTTTGTTTCCCTCCAAAAAGGTTTGCAGAGATACCCTCTATCCTGAGTGCAGCATATTGATCTAATTTCTGGGTCGATGGGGACATTGATCTACTTTCTGGGTTGATGGGGATATTGATCCACTATCTGGGTACTGGGTTGATGGGGACTTTAAAATCATCACAGATCCTGCCAGACCCATCCTTCTTGGCTACTGGGACCACTGGTGTTGCCCATGGGTTCTATTCATCTTTAGTCACTATTTCTTCAGCCTCCATGCAACCTAGCTCACTGGCTACTTTATCACGGATGGTATAAGGAACCAGACGGGCTTCATAAAACTTGGGTGAGGCATTTTCATTTAACACTATTTTACCCTTGATGTAGTTGAGTTTTCCAGTACCATGGTGTGGCATCATCCAGTACCTTTCTTAATTCCCTTTCAGTTGGCGTTACTGCCGAGGATGTGGCACGCAAATGGTGGAAGGATCTCCAATAAAGTTGTAGTTGTCTCAGCCACTCATGACCCCCCCAGTGCTGGCCCTCCTGTTTTTACCACATACGAGCCCAATAAGGCTTGTGAGTTGTTGCACTTCACTGTTCCCACAGGAGTTATCTTTTCTTAGTTCTTAGTGGATATCTCCAGTATCTCTGAAATACAATTCAAATTTATTTTGTGGAATGGCTGAAACAGCCAAGCCAGTGTCCTATTCTATTTTATTTAATTTGAATTCACCCCTGATGTAAGCCTTACTCACTTCTTGTTAGTTTTCTTACCTATGACCTGTAATGAATTATGCAAAGAAAGAATGCTTAGTGAAACAATGTACAATATTATTCAAATAGAACTGAAATATTAAGTACACAACTGTGTGGAACTTAAGAGTAAAGTGACAGTGCCTGGGGTGATAAAGTGTGTTGAGGGGCTGTCGAGAGGAGTGGCTGATGTGGATGTGGTGGGATGGTTTTGTGTGTGGAGGTGTTGATCAGCCTGATGGATTGAGGAAGTAACTGTTTTTGAGTCTCGTGGTCCTGGCGTGGATGCTGCGTAGCCTCTTCCCTGATGCGAGTGGGAAAAACAGTCTAGAAGTAAGGTGGGTGATGGCCATGATTAGATTCTTTCACTACCAAGTGACATTCTCGGCACCATCCTCAGTTTTAACTACTTCACATCTGACAATTGTGCCTTCAGCTGCCATTGCTGACCCTGGAATTCTCCCTCCCACTTTAAGACCTCTTTACTGGTTAATTAAAACCTACCTGTTGATCAAGATTCCAATCACATGCTCCAGGGAAAAATTTTGTCCACTATGACTACTGTGAAGGGCTTTGAGAAATTACATTAAGGTGTCAGTGACTTACGCAGTTGAAAGTTGAAAGTAAATTTATTAAAGTATCACTACCTTGAGATCAATTTTCTTGCAGGTATTCACAGTAGAACAAAGAAATATGGTCGAATCAGTGAAAAACTACACACAAGCAAAGACTAGCAAACACCAATGTGCAGAAGCAGATGCCTTGCAAGTACAGAAAAAAGGTAAATAAATAATACTGAGAACATGAGCTGTAGAGTTCTAGAAAGTCAGTCCATAGTTTGTGGGGTCAGTTCAGAGTTGAGCTGAGTGAAACTATTCACACTGGTTCAGGAGCCTGATGATTGAATGATAATAACTGTTCCTGAACTTGGTGGAGTGGGATCTAAGGCTCCTGCACCTCCTTCTCAATTATTATTATTATTATTATTATTATTATTATTACTATTTCTAGCGTTAAATTGTGTCCACATAGACTGCTCCGTGAAGAGCAGCATGCAGTACAAATAACTATATCAAACTATAAACTACCTAAAGATAAAGATCTCATATTGGCTTTATTTGTCACATGTACCTCAACTTTTGAAATGCAACTCAGTGAAATGCAACTTTTGTGTCGGTGACCAACACAGTCCGACTATGTGCTGGGGCAGCCCACATGAATCGCCACACTTCCAGCGACAGCATAAGCATGCCCACAACTCACTAACCCTGGCCCGTACGTCTTCTGAATGTGGAACAGAGCCGGAGCACCTGGACGAAGCCCACACAGTCACTGGGGGAGCACACAAACTCTTTACAGACAGCAGCAGGAATTGAACCCCGGAACCCCGATGGATGATTGTTGGTGCTGCAAAGCGATTGCATTATCTGCAAAGCTACTGTGCCGCAGGAAGGGAGATTGTTCAGACTAGATGTCTGTAATGACAATGACAAAAATGCAACATTCCTGCTGCAACACACATAACAGAAACGAAACAGTGCAAATTAACCCTTTTGACTGTTAACTATCTATTGAAACTTGCACATTTATTCAACTTCAGATGTTCCAGTGTAACAGTGGTTCACAAAGGCTCTGCTGATCAAAGTAACCTAATGCCCAGTGTATTCTAAATAAGTGCAAATTTCTGGCATTTCACCAGCTTAAAATGAATTCTTGCATTTCTGTTGCAACACACAGAAAGCTGGAGGTAATCTATGCATCACGCAACATCTGTGGAGGGAAGTGGACTGGGACTGTTGGTGTTTTGGGTCGGGACCCTGCATCAGGACATTGATGTTCAGATTGACCCGAAACCTCGCCTGTCCACTTCCCTCCATCGATGCTGCCTGACCCTCTTAGATCCCCCAACTTTTTGTGAGTTTCTCGTCTCAACTTGCATTTGCATAATACCTTTCCAAATCTTTACAGCTGTGAAATATTTTAGACGCAGTGCCACACTCTCAGGTTCAGGAAGTTATTGCCCTACAACTATCAGGCTCCTGATAACGTAACTCACCCCAGCGTTGAACTGACTCCACAACCTACAGACTCACCTTCAGGGACTCAACAACTCGCGTCGCGATATTACATGCTTTTTCTTTCTTATTATTATTTGCATGATTTGCCTTCTCTTGCATAACTGATGTTCATCAGTCTGTATTTATGTATAGTTGTTCATAAATTCTATTGTATTTCTTCATTTTTCTGTGAAAGCCTGCAAGAAAATAATCTCAAGGTAGCATATGGTGACATAGTCAGTTGCCACTTTATTAGATACATCTATACACTTGTTTGTTAATGCAAATATCTAATCATCCAATCATGTGGCAGCAACTCATGCATAAAAGCATGCAGAAATGACCAAGAAGTACAGTTGCTGTTCAGACCAATCATCAGAATGGGGAGGAAATGTGATCTAAGTGACTTTGACTGTGGAATGATTGTTGGTGCCAGACAGGGTGGTTTGAGTATCTCAGAAAATGCTGATCTCCTGGGATTTTCATGCATAACAGTCTCCAGGGTTTACATCCAGTGAGCGGCAGCTCTGTGGGTGAAAATGCCTTGTTAATGAGAGAGGTCAGAGGCGAATGGCCAGACTGGTTCAAGCTGACAGGAAGGTGACGGTAACTCAAATAGCCACACGTTACAACAGTGGTGGCAGAAGAGCATCTCTGAATGCACAACACAGCAAACCTTGAAGTGGATGAGCTACAGCAACAGAAGACCAGGAACATACACTCAGTGGCCACTTTAATGAGCTATAGGAGGCACCTCATAAAGTGGCTTCTGTGTATTTACTTTGATAATAAATTTACTTTAACTTTGAAGTAAATATGGTCATCAAGTGACATTTTATCAAGATGCCACAAATCCCAATATTTTATTTAAAACTGCTTTGTTGGTGGAGACTAAAGAAAAGCATCAATATTTAATCATTGACAAGGGCTTATAAATAAGGCATTGGTATGTGTAAGAGCAAATTGTTAAAAGCAACACTCTTTCACACTAACTCATGCAGTAATCCAGTGTGCCTGGTTCTATGAAAGGGCAGTTGTGATGTCAGGCATCTACATAAGAGATTTTGCAAATGCTGGACATCCAGAGTAACACGCAGAAAATGCTGGAGAAACTCAGCAGGTCAGGCAGCATCTATGGAGGGGAATAAACAGTCAACGGTTCAGGCCAAGACCCTTCATCAGTGCCGGAAAGAAAGGAGGAGAAGCCGGAATAAGAAGGTGGGAGGAAGGGAAGGAGTAAAGTTGGCAGGTGATAGATGAGAGCAGGTGAGGGGGAAGGTGGGTGGCTGGAGAAGGAGGACAAAGTGAGAAGCTGGGAGATGATAGGTAGAAAAAGTAAAGGGCTGAAGAAGAAGGAATCTGATAGCAAAAGGACAGTGGACCATGGGAGAAAAGGAAGAAGGAGGGGCCCCAGAGGGAGACCATAGGTGGGTGGGGAGAAGAGAAGAAGTACGAGGAGAGCCAGAGTGGGGAATGGAAGAGGAGGGAAGGGGGAGGAGAGAAATTACCAGAAGTTAGGGAGATCAATATGCATGCTGTCAGTTCGGAGGCTACCCAGACAGAATATGAAGTGTTGCTCCTCCAACCTGAGAGTGGCCTCATTGAGGCTGTAGAGGAGGTCATGGACCGACATGTCGGAATGCGAACAGGGATTGGAATTTAAGTGGTTGACTGCTAGGAAATCCAGCTTGTCGTGGATGGAGCGAAGGCGCTCAACAAAGCGGTTCCCGATCTATGTTGTGTCTCGCCAATGTAGAGGAGGATGCACTGGGAGCATTGAATACAATACATGACCCCAATAGATCCACAGGTGAAGTGTTACCTCATCTAAGGGACTGTATGGGTCCTGAATGATGGTGAGGGAGGAAATGAATGGGCAGGGATAAGTGCCAGGGTGGAGATGAGTGGGGAGGGACAAAGTTCAAAGTACATATATGTCACCATATACTACCCTGAGATGCATTGTCTTGCAGGCATTCGCAGTAAATACAAAGAAACACAGCAGAATTAATAAAGAACTGCACACACAAGACAACCAATATGCAAAAGGCAACAAACTCTGAATTTACATAAATAAATAAATATCGAGAACATTGAGTTCCGACACAAAATGGAAGGGTCCTTGAAAGTGAGTCCATAGGTTGTGGAATGAGTTCAGTGTTGAGGTGAGTGAAGTTACCCATGCTGGTTCAGGAGTCTGATGGTTGAGGGGTAATAACTGTTCCTGAACCTAGCGGTGTGGGAGCTGGGGCTCCTGTACCTCTTTCCTGACGGCAGCAGCGAGAAGCCAGCATGGCCTGACTGATAAGTCAGCTCTCAGTCAGTCCTCTACCGCTGCCAATGTTTACTAACATGTCTGCCACTCCTTTGGGTCCCCTCTAAAGGAAGCTGTGGCTTCCCCAGTATAAACCAATTCTGTACGCAAATGAAATGCTGCCAGCATTCAAAACACATGCAGGACTCCATTTAACTTTGATTTCAATGGTCCGTATGCCAGACTGCTGCTTAGGGCAGCACTTCTCTCATTTCCCTGCCTTCCATTTTGTGTTGGAGCACCAGATTTAATAAGAACCTCATGAAACCCCTTCTTGTTGTTAACAGCCAGTGTGGTTGAATTTTAGAGAGTTATTTTCATTTTGAAGAAGACAGAACTAATTCCGATGTTTATCAAAACTCTGAAGGAAATGGCATTACTGTAATAGGTATTAAACGTTTAAAATTAAAACCCAGCCTACATTCCATCTGTCTCTGGATCTCTGTCCTTACAGAACTGTGTTACAGGCTAAGATGTAACCTAAAAGCTGGGACAGTATAAAATCCACATAAGGTCTGTTCTCTCCGCTCTGGGACACATCATTCATCAAGTTAAGGGAAAAAAAAATACACGTCTGGCTCTAGGCTAGAGCGTGCTACATGATTACGAGCTGGTGGGTTGTGTTCCAGTCCTGAAAGTCATTTGATTCCACAACCAATTAGGCAGGTGGGACCCAAGAGGCAGTGCCTGATTGCAACAGCAAGCATTTGCTCAGAGCAAAATACGGAAGATGTTGGAAACCTGAAAGCAAACAATGAAAGCACATCCTCCACGGTCAAGAAAGCTCACCAGCGTCTTGACTTCCTGATGAGGCCAAAGAGGGCTGGCTTATACATACTAACATTCATGACCGTCTGCAGATACGCAGTGGAGAGCATCCTAACAAGCTGCATCACTGCTTGGTGCAGAAACTGCACTGCGGCAGACAGGAAGGTGCTACAAAGGCTCATCAAAACTACCCTATGCATCACCGGCCTACACTCCACCAAGGACAGAAATACAGAAAGGTGTCGGAAAAAAGGCCAGTAACATCAGGAAGGATCCCACCCACCCTGCTCGTGGACTGTTTGTCTCAGGGAGGTGGCTACACAGCATCCACACCAGGACAACCAGACTCAAAAACGGTTACTTACCCCAAGCCGTCAGGCTGATCAACACCTCCACCCAGTAACCCACCCTTCCACCCAGTAACCCACCCTCCACACAGTAACCCACTCCCCCACCCACTAACCCACCCTCCACACAGTAATCCACTCCCCCACCCACTAACCCACCCTCCACACTAACCCACCCCTCCACACAGTAACCCACCCCCCCACCCACTAACCCACCCTCCACACAGTAACCCATCCCTCCACACACTAACCCACCCTCCACACTAACCCACCCCCACCCACTAACCCACCCTCCACACTAACCCACCCCCACCCACTAACCCACCCTCCACACACTAACCCACCCCTCCACACAGTAGCCCACCACCCACCCACTAACCCATCCTCCACCCACTAACCCACCCTCCACACACTAACCCACCCCTCCAGCCCACATCACCACTACATCACCTAGTGTCACTTTATGTACTGTATATAACGGTTGCTTGTAATTTGTGTTTAATAGGATTGCTTTTATATTTACATCTATAGTAGTGTTTTGGCTTTATATATTGTGTTTTTTATGCTGCCTCAGATCCAGAGTAACAATCATTTTGTTCTCCTTTACACTCGTGTACTGAAGATTGACAATAAACAAGCTTGAATCTTGAAACAAGTATAGTACTTGCTCGGAATCGGTTGTGCATTTAATATGCAAGTAATATTTGAATGATCGTATATATATATATACATATAGCTTGATTCAGCATTCTTGTTCATTTAAATAACTCATTACGGTGAACTGCATACATCATCACCCTGCCACGTGATACGTGCGTGCCTCACTTAAAATAAACACAAAGTTAGACCCACATTTCGGACTCCCGTGTCTTTCTTTGAATTAGTTTGATGTTTTGAAGTTACAAATCACAACCTACTTGTTCCTATATTCATGAGTAAAGACAAACGTCACTGTTCATTAGAATGGAATCTGCCATTTTAATTTTCTGTAGTCTACTCTACATTCCAATAACTACACAGGATGTTCTTAAAAGGAAAACAAATGGCTCCTGAAGCATCAGGACTAGGACCGTCAGACTGGGTAACAGCTCCTTTCCTCAGGCTGTGAGACTGATGAATACCCTGTCATCACTGAAGTCTCGTCACTAGGACAACGAGCTGTTTACTGTTTACCTGTGCTGCACACTGCATGCATTTTGAATTATATTTTGTTAACTTATTTGAATTAATATTTTGTTTAATGTGCTGCATGTGATATATGTATTGTGGGTTCACCGTGGTCTAGCAGAACTTTGTTTCACTTGGTTGTATATGTGTACAGTCAGATGACAATGAACTTGAACTCAAAATAAATAACACAAGAGTAGGAGTTGGCCATCTAACTTATGAGCTCTTCTCCAACATTTATCAGTGCCATTTTCACACACAATGCTGCTATCCTTTAATTCCCTCAATATCCAATATTTTAGCAACCTACGTTTACAATGAGATCAGTTGCTGAGCCTTGACAGGTGGAGAATGCCAAAGATTGGCCATTCTCCGTGTCACAACATTTCAGTCCTACCTCAGCCCAGTCATAAGCAGTCAGCCCCTTATTCTGAGACCTGACCCTGTAGTTCTAGGCTTAACAGTCAGGGGAAACATCCATAAAACACAGGATCACGATTAGGCCATTCATCCTCTTGTGGCTGGTCCATTGTTTGATCATGGCTGATTTATTATCCCTCTTAATCCCATTCTCCTGCCTTCTTCCCATAAACTTTGATGCCCCTACTAATCAAGAACCTCCACTTTAAATCCTCTCTGCACCTAATCTGTTGAACCCTGCAAGAATTTGATAAGTTTCAAAGAGATAATGTCCTAACTATGACAAGGATAATGCATAACTAATAGTAACGGAATATTGGAAATACCCAGCAGGCCAGTCATCCTCCAAGTGGAATAACGATAAAAATTAGCTTTATTTGTTCCAATTACATCAAAACATAGAGTGAAATACATCATTTGCTTCAAATCAAATTAGAAAGGATGTGCTGGGGCAGTTCGCAAGTGTGGGCACACTTCTGGCACCAACATAGCGTGCCCACGACTCACTAGCCCTAACCCTAACCGTATGTCTTTTGGACAGTAGGAGGAAACTGGGGTACCCGGAGGAAATCAACATATAGTAATGTGTGTGTGTGTGTGTGTGTGTGTGTGAAGGGTGTTGACACAGTAACATGAAGGTTAGCTCCACGCTTTACAATGCCGACTATAAGATTGGGGTTTGATTTCGTCACTTTTGGTACTATATGGCTTCTATTGGTACTATCCATTTAGTTGCCAAACAGTGTCACCAATTCATCTACTAATACGATTGGACTTTTGACTAGAAAGGTGGTGGGGTAGTGGAGATACGTCTCTACCAAAGGAGGTGCAAGACACTCCTTCCCTCTGTTAGCCTGCAGGTCACCCTTGGGCAAGGTGTAGCACCTGCTTAGCACCCCCCGATCAGGGTCACGTGAAGCCATGTGGGCAGGTGATGGATGGTCCTATGAGGATATGGTGCAGATCACAAGTCCTGGTTATGCAACCACCGACGCCAGGCAGACAGTCTCGGAAGAGTATTGATAATGGCTGGGGTCATCCATCTTGTGAAGACACTGTCCAGAAGGAGGCAATGGCAAATCACATCTGTAGAAAAATCTGCCAAGAACAATCAAGGTAATGGATATCACCATGATCACCCACGTCACACGACACGGCACATAACGATGATGGTGGTGGTGATATTGAACCATACATTAAAATGGGCCAGTTGCATCAACAATCAGCACAGCCTGAGGATGTGCTGGGGGCAGCCTGCAAGTGTCACAATTCTTCCCACAACATACTAACCCTGACCCGTACCTCTTTGGAATGAGGGGGAAGTGGAGCACCCGAAGGCAACCCATGCAGTCATGGGGAGAAGGTACTAAACTATTTACATATGAAGGCAGGAACTGAACTCTGAATGTTATCGCTGGCCCTGTAAAACTACACTGTGAACATAACATGCCTGGAAAATTTCCAGAATAGGAAGTGCCAGCTAGAATTGCCTGGGTGACATGAAACAACTCAGCAATTGTCTTTGCTTTGCTTGATTAATGGAAAAATTACTTTCCTATTTCATAATGACAGGATAATAGCATTATGCAATTGTACTGACAGGCAATAGGTTCCTCACATTTTAATGTAACTGACCCTGTAAGAGGTACAGTACTCTTTTGGATAGATTCAGATTTATTTATTTATCACATGTACATAGAAAGATACAGTGAAATGTATCGTTCCCATTAAAAACTAACAAAATCTGAAGATGTGCTGAGGACACCCACAAATGCCCTGGGCCAACATAGCATACCTTATACTTTACTTTATACTTTATTGTCGCCAAACAATTGGTACTAGGACGTACAATCATCACAGCGATATTTGATTCTGAGCTTTACACTCCCTGGATTACAAATATTAAATATTAAAAATAGTTAAAATTAGCAAATATTAAAAATTTAAATTATAAATCGTAAAAAGAAAATAGAAAAATGGGAAGTAAGGTAATGCAAAAAAACCGAGAGGCAGGTCCGGATATTTGGAGGGTATGGCCCAGATCCAGGTCAGGATCCGTTCAGCAGTCTTATCACAGTTGGAAAGAAGTTGTTCCCAAATCTGGCCGTACGAGTCTTGAAGCTCCTGAGCCTTCTGCTGGAGGGAAGAGGGACGAAAAGTGTGTTGACTGGGTGGGTCGTGTCCTTGATTATCCTGGCAGCACTGCTCCGACAGTGTGCGGTGTAAAGTGAGTCCAAGGATGGAAGATTGGTTTGTGTGATGTGCTGTGCCGTGTTCACGATCTTCTGCAGCTTCTTTCGGTCTTGGACAGGACAACTTCCATACCCAACATGTTCAGCAGAACAACACAAGGACTAACAACAGCAACAGAATAAGAGCAGCAAAACAAACTCTTTTTCTCTTTTGCCCCTCCCCACAATCCCCCCCCCACACACTCTCACATACTCATACACACACACAGGCCTCAAATGCCAGGGCAGGCCACATTAGGACCTTCGAGCAAAACTAATTTCCCAACTACGTCCAACACAACACCAAGACTTCAACCTGTTCTAACGTTGTGATTAAGACCATAAGACCATAAGACATAGCTTCACAATTAGGCCATTCAGCCCATCGGGTCTACTCCACCATTCCATCATGGTCGATCGTAGATCCCACTCAACCCCATACACCTGCTTTCTTGCCATATCCTTTGATGCCCTGACTGACCAGGAAGATGATCAAATATAGCTTCAAATAACACTGAATCTAGATATTTCCTAACATTCAAGGGAGAAGTCAAACTGTGGCCGATTTATCCCAGGCTTTCTAAACACGCTGAGTGCAAGATCCAGGTCATCAGCACTGTAAAGTGTTCACTTGCCCCTGTACGTGCCTTCAAAGAAGGTCCATTGACTCACTTCATTCTAGATGGTTTTTCAACACTAATGCATGGAGGAAAGAACTTGAAGTCCAGAAAATCGTTCAGAAAGCAGATCCTGAATATATGATGGAGATCTTTAGCTGAAGGTCTTTGGCAAAACCTTCAGTTTAAGATTTGGCCATCTGCTGACTGAAAATGATTTTTTGCTAATTGGCGTTATTTTCACCTAGCCTCCTTTCTATAGCATCATACTTCCCACAGCACAGATTTAGGCCATGCAGCCCATGTCAGCTGCCAGCAGGCCATGCCAAAACTTCAGGTTCCATGTGTTCCTGCATCTTCATTCACATGGAATCTCCTGCGAATCCTTTGGCACCACATAGTAATCTGCAGTTGCTGATTAACTCACCCGTTCGGCAACACACACAGAATGCTGGGTATCTCAGCAGGTCAGGCAGCATCCATGCGGAGGAATAAATAGTTGACGTCTGAAACAGCGATGGGGGTAAGGTGATCAGTTACAAGCCTGTTGCACTCAGCATGTCTTTCGATAACATTGATTGATGGATAAATGTTGGTCAGGGTGTGGGGAAATCTCCCTGGCTCATTTTCACTATATTGGAGCATGTGATGGGCCTAGCACAAAGATGCAATCCCAATGAAGCCACACCAGTTTTGTCACTTTCTTAGAAGACAAAGGAAGATTCAGCTTATCACCAAATACATCTAGAAATGTACTGTTGCATATATTCTGACTGGTTGCATTAGGGTCCGGTACGGCATTACCTTTGGAAGATGTCCACCTGCTGGGGAGGTATGGTTGGTCCAGTGCGATGGGCTGCCCTGTGAGCACCCGTGGGTTGTAGGCGGAGGGAGGTGGCGCCAACCAAGGTGGCTGCCCCCATGTCTCACACGTGGTGGCGGCGTGCAGGCAAGATGGCGACCCCCATGCCTTGCACGCGGCGCTGCTCGATCCCGCTCATGGTTTGGACTTACAGGCCTTGGCGAAGTGGCCCTTCTTTCCGCAGCTGGAGCAGGTAGCTTCTCGGGCCGGGCAGCGTTTCTGGGGGTGCTTCTCGAGTCCGCAGAAGTAGCACTTTGCGAACTCACGACTGGCAGCAGCCATGGTCGATTCGCCGGCGGGTTGCGGGGTCAATGGTGTCCACGAGGCCATCGGGGGATCGCATGCCTGGAGAGCAGAAGAGTTGTGGAGAGCAGCCTCCAGCTTGTCGGCCAGCTCGATCGCTGAACGTAAGGTAAGATCAGCTTGTTCCAGCAGCTGCTGGTGCACATACACTGACCTGGTCCCCGTGACGGAGGTGTCTCTCACTAGGAGCTCTGCGTGCTGTTCTGCCGTCAATTCTCGGCAGCCACAGGTCGGCACGAGTGTCTGTGGGGCCCAGACAAACTCAGCGCTCGACTCCCCGGGCCGCTGCTGCCGTGTCGCTAAGCGATGCTGCACATAGATAGTGTTTACCGGCTGCAGGTATTGTCTTTTGAGGGCGCTCATCACGTCATTGTAGCTCAGTTGGTCTCTGATCATCGAGTAGACCAGTGGACTGACCCTGGAGAGGAGAACTCTGCCCTTCGCGGTGGACTCGGTCACTTCAATCGCCTCTAGGTATGATTCGAAGCAGGCCAGCCAGAGTTCAAAAGCATTTCCAGCTTCAGGTGTTTGCGGGTCAAGGTCTAACTTGTTGGGTCTCAGGACATGTTCCATGCTTTAAAATTACTGCTAATAAAATTGACGCACCATCAATAACTCCAAAAGACTGGAAGTAGAGTAAATACTGAAAGGCTTTTATTAGCAGTAAAATGTGACCTCCAGCATGCTGAGTATCTGCCCCTGGACTGAGAGGAGGAGCAATGGCACAATCGCCTTTATTCAGGGTCTTGTGGGAGGAGCCACAGGGGCAGTCAGCAGAGGGGCGTGTCCAGACAGGTAACCCAGTTACAACATATAAATATGGTTTACCACAGGAGGCTGGTCCCCATGATGGAGAGGTCTGAGGTGTAACCCTCCACAGCTTTTTCTGATCCTGTGCATTGGCTTCCGTGTGATCTTGCTATAAAATCTCTTAAAGGAGTACTCTGCTTCTGTACAATTCAGTTTGCTTAAGGCCTATTTAGCCCTGATTATTTAAATACACTTCACTTCATCTGCCGATTACACTTGATCCAGGCTTGTGTGTGCAACTTCAGAGAATATTCACTTATTGAAAATAATTTTCAACTGTTAACTCAAAGTATGATGCTGTCAGTGCTCCGAACTCCTGCTGTATTATGGTTTCAGACAGATGCAACTCCTTTGAAATCCATCCTACCGTCTACAGGCATCCATTGATAGATGGCGCGGTGGTGTTGCGCTGTTACAACTTGGGGCACTGGAGTTTGAAGTTTAATTCCAGCACTGTATCTAAGGAGTTTGTATGTTCTCCCTGTCATCACATAGGTTTCCTGTAGGTTCCATATTTTCCCCCCACATTTCAAAGATGTACCGGTTAGAAGGTTAATTAAAGGCATCCGTTAGTCTTCACTCTCCAGGGCGCAGGCCTGGGCAAGGTTGTATGGAGGACCAGCAGTTGCCCATGCTGCAAGTCTCCCCTCTCCACGCCACTGATGTTGTCCAAGGGAAGGGCATTAGGATCCATACAGCTTGGCACCAGTGTCGTCGCAGAGCAATGTGTGATTAAGTGCCCTTCTCAAGGACACATCACGTTGCCTCGGCTGGGGCTCGAACTCACGACCTTCAGGTCACTAGTCCAATGCTTTAACCACTTGACCATGTGCCCACACAGTAGGTTAATAGTTCATTGTAAATTGTCAGTGATTAGGCTAGAGCTAACCTCCAAGAGGACCACAACCTTGTCGTTGGGCTTGGAGGCTCGCATGCCTCGATGACCCAGAGAGCTTTGTTGCCTGGAGTCAGTCAGGGCTTTAGGCTTTGGCTCTTGGTAGGGTCACCCATGCCAAACAGGTCAAATGGTAGAGGCCAGACTAAGAGTGGTCCACCAGTCCTCCAGGGTCAGGAGTTCAGCTCAGGGCTAACAACCCTGACTGGTGAAACAAAATTGTTACGGAAACAGCAACGAAGAATCCTACATCTGAGTGTGATGGTATTCCTGAATCTCCACCTGGGTCTTGCGTGACCGACAGTAGTGAAAACCGAGAGGAAGCTGCTGACGTGATGAGGGAAGCCCTGAGCACTGCCAGAGGTGGATGCCCGTAGATGGCAGAATGGATTTCAAGGGATTTGCATCTATGTGAGATCCTCTGAAACCATAATACAACACCAGTGGTTACTGGGCAGTAAGTAGAATTAAATAGGCAGGTTGCCGGGCCGGAAAGACCTTTCTACACCGTATCTCTAAATAAGTACAATGAATAAATAATACCCAGACCCTCCTTTTGGTGTCCTGAGTATTTTAATGGTCACTGTGATGTTATTTGTCCTTCTTGACATAGTGTACAATAACTAAGATATTTGATTACAATCTGTATCCACTTCATTGGGAACACTTTGTCCGATCTTGGTTATTTGCGTATGAAATATTTATGAAGTACAACAGAGAATATGAAGACAAAAATGTAAAAGGAAGAATTGTGATAGGAATCTCTGTTTATCGAGAGAAGTGCCAACAGCTGAAATATTTCCTGTTCACCCTGAACTGTCTGAGAGGGCAATCACAATAGTACACTCAAGTGAATCATGTTACGCAGACACACACACACACACAACTGGAGAAATCAGGCAGCATCTGTCGAAATGAACAAACGGTCAATATTTCAGGCCGACACATTTCACGTCTTGGCCCGAAACATTGGCATTTCCATAGATGCTGCCTGACCTGCTGAGTTCCTCCAGCATTTTGCGTGTGTTGCCCTGGCTTTCCAGCATCTGCAGAATGTCTTGTGTTTACGAATCGTTACCTGAGAACAACACTCTGAACAACAGCCTATTTCTTTCATTATGTCCTTGCATGACCCAAATGTAACTTAGGATATGGAAACGGGCCCTTCCAGCCCAACACGCCTGCACTGTCCAAGTACACCCATCTGACCAATGAAGCTACTAAGCTGTACATCTCTGGGGCGTGGGAGGAACCTGGAGCACCTGGAGGAAACCCACAAAGTCAAGGGGAGAATGATTGACTTATGCAAATGACTGTCTGCACAACAATGCTGATTATCAAAATGGTATGAAGAAAGCTGTTTTGTTATTGTTTCTTTCAATCTACAGTGTCTTTGCACTGCAGATTGGTTCATTGCTGGTAATTACCCCTAAAGCAGGAGTTCCCAAACTTTTTTATGCCACAGACCAATACTGTTAAGCAAGGGGTCCGTGGCCTAAACCAAAGGATTACAGTCCCCAACAAAAATAAGATAGTGATGTCAAATAATGCACAGCTTGTGGTTTACAAAGGGTACACTTGACCTGATCTGCTGCCAAAACACTGGAAATCCAGTTGCTGGAAGTGGACACATTCCAACGTTAATTGGAGACTGTGAAATTTATCACTTCATTTTTTTTTGCATTTGCCTTTTTGTGAAAATGTTGCTTAAAGTATAAAGTATATTTTCATAGAAACATAGAAACATAGAAAATAGGTGCAGGAGTAGGCCATTCGACCCTTCGAGCCTGCACCGCCATTTATTATGATCATGGCTGATCATCCAACTCAGAACACCGCCCCAGCCTTCCCTCCATACCCCCTGACCCCCGTAGCCACAAGGGCCATTTCAAACAGGTAAAAGTGCTTGTCAGGATTATGTATTGTAGGTATTGTGTAGGTATTGAGTACATAATGTAGTGAGTATTGTGCTCAATTCTGGTAGCCTCATTACAGGAAGGGTGTGGAAGCTCTAGAGAAGGTGCAAAGGCAATTTACTGGGATGATATCTGGATTAGAGACATGAGAATAAGTTGAGCGAGGTAGAGCTTTCCTCTTTGACAGCTGACTTGACAGAGGTGTATAAAAGTCATAGATAGAGTGGACAAACAGAGACTTTTCCCATTCTGGAAATGGATAATACAAGGGGGCATAATTTTAAGGTGATTGGAGGAAAATACTGGTGGGATATCGGTGATAATTTTTTTTACACAGAGAATGGTCTCTGTGTTCGAAAGGTTTCTTGCTCCCTCGGTGCTGTCGGAGGATGTTATCAAAGTTCTGCGATTTATGGGATTGGACTGCGGACTGTGGTTCAGATTGCACTCTTTCAGTTTTAAGTTTTTATATTCTGGGTTTTTACCCATGTTTTTTGCATGGGAGGATTTGGGGTTTGATGTTTTTGTTGCCTTTTGCGCGATTTGCTTTTTTTCATGTGGGAGGGCCTGATTTTCGTGTTCCCGTTTGAGTGGCTTAGTGGTTTGGTATTTTTTTGCGCGTGGTGTGGGGGGTGCGGTTATGTTTTACTTTGAACGGCTTCCATGATCTGTCTTTGTTTCATGGCTATCTGGAGAAGGCAAATCTCAGAGTTGTATACTGCATACATAATTTGATAATAAATGTACCTTTGAACGTTTGAACCTTTTTGAACCTTTGGTGGGTGCATGGAATGCCCTGCCATGGGTGGTGGTAGAGGCAGATACATTAGGGCAGTGGTTCCTACCTGGTGTCCACAAATCCCTCAGTTGGTGGTAGGGGCCCAAGGCATAAAAAAGGTTGGGAACCCCTGCATTAGGGGGAATTTAGGAGATTCTTAGATAAGTTCATGGATGAAAGAAAAATGGACGGCTATGCGGAACAGAAGGGTTAGATTGATCTTATTGCAGGTTAAAAGGTCGGCACGACATCAAAGTCTGAAGGGCCCATACTGTGTTGTAATATCATATGTTCTATGTATATCCCAGGTCAATAATTTTATTCACCTAATGTCAGAAATATTCATTTCAGTATAGCTGGATCTCCAAGCAGTTTCCATGATATAAGTTTTTTTTAAGCATAACTCTTTGTGTGCCTCAGTAGACCCCGTACAAGTACTATCTAATATATTCAAGCCAATTTCTCACAATTCTAATTTTGTGTAAAACTTTACTCTCAGAATTCTTTCTTCTGTCAAAACCACAAGACTTGTATATTTGTTTGTGTGGATTGCTAATATTTTCCCGAATGCTATCTCCCCATTCGCTACAGATACAAAGAATTCATTCCACGCTACTTATCCCAAGACATGCTCACATTTCAACTTTTAAATGATGCTGTGGCATAAAGGTTAAGAATGCCTAACCGTTAGTTATCCTGCGATTTTTTTTGCCGCTGTGCATATTACATTTGTCAGCAATTTAATTCACTTGAATAAATAATATAACTAATGGCACACAGATGTCAGGAGCTGCTTACCTAGTGCCCAGCTAGTGGACGTCACATCTCTGCAGTCCAGCAATGAACTCCGACATGTCAGTCCATGGCCTCCTCTACTGTCGAGATGAAGCCACACTCAGGTTGGAGGAACAACACCTTATATTCCGTCTGGGTAGCCTCCAACCTGATGGCATGAACATTGATTTCTCAAACTTCCAGTAATTGACCATCCCCTCTCCTTCACCATTCCCCATTCCTGTTTCCCCCTATCGCCTTATCTCCTTACCTGCCTATCACCTCCCTCTGGTGCTCCTCCTCTCTCTTTCATGGTCTTCTGTCCTCTGCTATCAGATTCCCTTTCTCCAACCCTTTACCTCATGCAAACATCAACTTTCCAACTCTTTACTTCATCCCTCTCCCTCCTCCTCCCTCCGGTTTCACCTATCTCCTGCAACCATCTACTTTTTCCTCCCCTCCCACCCCCTCCACTTTCTTAATGCTGACTTCTCCCCTTCCTTTCCAGTCCTGATGAAGGGCCTTGACCCAGAATGGCTGTTTATTCATTTATGTAGATGCTGCCTGGCCTGCTGAGTTCCTCCAGCATTTTGTGTATGTTGCTACCTTGTCTCTTTCTTCAGCGTAATAAAAAGCCCTCAAGTCCTCTGGGATAGTCCATTGTTATAATCAAGCCTTTGCTCATTCCCTTCCTCTGAAAGAGGGAAGCTGACTACTGTAGAAGTGAATTGTACATCCCATTCCACAAAAGGCATTCAGGCAGTGGTCCATCTCCATTTCTTGTGTCTGGTCTGATATCTCTTAGTTCCTTAGTTGTTTGTCATGGATATGGTCCTGATTTTTGTAGGTGTTAATTGGAAGCTTCCTCCAAGAGGGTTGGGAGGTGTGCGTGCCTCAATGACCGAGAGAGCTATGTTTGCTGGAGTCAGGGCTTTATACTTTGGCTTTTGGTAGAATCACCCATGCTAAACAGGTCAAAGGGTAGAGGACAGACTAAGAGTGGTCCACTGGTCCTCCAGGTTCAGAGGGTTCAGTGCGGGGCTAGCAACAAAATGATTAGGGAAACAGCAATGAAGAATCCTTCTACATCTAAGAGCAATGGTATGCCTGAGTCTCCACCTGGAACTTGCATGGCCGACAGCAGTGAAAACCGAGAAGCTACTGACACAATGAAGGAAGCCCTGAACACCGCCAGAGATGGAGGACCTTCATTGCTGCCCCGAACGCCAGCGGCGTAACGGGCAGTCGGTAAGTAATTGGAAGCTTGCTCAGAGACTGAGGTTGCATTATCAAAAATTGTCAGAAAGATATATAACGTTACATATCAAACAGAAGTGTGTAACTAAAGCCCCTTCCAGGCTGCATTACTGTATGTCATTAGCTTAATAAAAACCATGCCTGGATTGGAGTCCATGCTTGTTAGTGACAATAATCTGGTGGAGATTATGACATTCCTTTGTAAGAAATAGCAGAATTTAAAGCCTGAATTGTTTTCTGTAGATCTGTTCAAAAGAAACTCTGAATAGATTGTTTCAGGTAATGGACATTAAAGTTATTCATTTTGGAGGGATACGATAGTCTGGGTCATGCTATTTATTATTTTAGGAAATAACTTCAGAAATTCTTCCTAGATTTTCTCTATGGTGATTAAACATCTTTTGGTTTTTCTCATCCACATTTCATCTTTTTACATAAGTTGTGCTGCTTTGAATCTTCAATGGAAATATTGTCCCCTGTCTGACCTTCTCATGCAGATGGTTGGTTTGCATGAAGGCTGGAATGCAAGGTACGTCTAAAATAAAACTGAGAAAAGAAATCTTTAAATAAGAACATTTGTTCCCATAAATTACAAATAGAATTATCCAGTTGCTCACCAAGGGAAGAGCAAAAGAAGAGAATGTAATGAAGAGCATCTTCTTTACGATGAAGGTGTCACCACAAAGGAGGTACGACAGTGTGCCTATTTCTTAGAATTTTACATAGATTTGGCATGTTCCCAAACACTTTGACAAACTTCTGTAGATTCACAGTGGAGAGTATCCTGACTGGTTGTATCATGGCCTGGTATGGAAATATGTTAGGGAAATGGAGCGGATAGGCTGAAGGTCATCGAGCTTCAGCTGCAGTTCCTTAACATAGTCTCTAAAGAGCTGCAGCACAGTGCATTTCACATAGATGTAGTTAATAGGGAGACTAGAGGTCTCCCAGAGTTCCCACATCTCCCACAAGGAACACACCACTAACTCTGGGCCATTGCTCAGTGCACTAGCTATGTACCAATGGCGAAAAAAATAAACTTATTAGGGAACTTACTTAGAACCTCCATCTATGCTTGCCCAAGCCTGATGAGCCCAAGCTGGACCACTCCCGGAAGGCGGGAGGAGAAGATGGTGGCGCGACGCAGCACACGTAGCCTCTCCGGTGAAATGATATCGTATCTGTTAAGTAGGGGCCGTGCACAATTCTGATTCGATCGAGACAGCCGTGAGAGCACGGAGGAACATCTGGAGTAAATTCTGAAATGCCCGGTTCGCTGCCGCTGCTACTGTGTGATCAAGAATCTCCGGAGGGAAGGCCCCAAAATCCTTGACTTTGCCTGCTGCTGGCGGCCAGGGCTGGGGTCAAAGCGTTCGGCAGAGATGGTGCTCGGTGTCAGAGGGATCGTCGGAGCTCGAATTTTTCGGACGACTCAGAGTCGGACTGTGATGGGGCACGGCAGGGAGAGTTTTCTTCCTTCTCCCGTCTGTGTGAGATGTGGGACTTTCGAGAGACTTTGAACTTTTTACCGTGCTAATTGGCCTGTTCTTCATCAAGTATTGCTTGCACTGTTGTAACTATATGTTATAATTATGTGGTTTTTGTCAGTTTTTCAGTCTCAGTCTGTCTTGTGTTTCTGTGATATCACACTGGAGGAATATTGTATCATTTCTTAATGCATGCATTACTAAATGACAATAAAAGAGGACTGCATGTCTTCATAATCTAATAATCTAATCTAACATCACCCTATTCCAACAATGGCCACTCCGCCTAAAACTTCTTTTTTTATTGGCTCAACTAATAGTCATTGTCATAGTCATAGTCATACTTTATTGATCCTGGGGGAAATTGGTTTTCATTACAGTTGCTCCATAAATAATAAATAGTAATAGAACCATAAATAGTTAAATAGTAATATGTAAATTATGCCAGTAAATTATGAAATAAATCCAGGACCAGCCTATCGGCTCAGTGTGTCTGACCCTCCAAGTAAAGTTTGATGGCCACAGGCAGGAATGACTTCCTATAATGCTCAGTGCTGCATGTCGGTGGGATGAGTCTCTGGCTGAATGTACTCCTGTGCCCACCCAGTACATTATGTAGTGGATGGGAGACATTGACCAAGATGGCATGCAACTTGGACAGCATCCTCTTTTCAGACACCACTGTGAGAGAGTCCAGTTCCATCCCCACAACTAAGACTCTCTCCTGATGAAACTTGCGGTTTTCAAAGGGCTTCCACCCTGCAAGGTGTCGCTCTCTCACTGTACTTCAAACAATAACTCACTCCCAACGAGATCTGCAGTCTTTAAAAGTTATATTTGAATGCAGACAGTATACAGAAAAAGGCAGATGATCTTGTAGTGCATTTGGCAGGTATGACATTGTGAGTGTCATTGAAAGGAGGTCATAGGTGGGAGCTTAACATCCAAGGACGCATGTCGTATCGAAAGGGCAGACAGGTAGACAGAGTGGGTGGGGTGACTCTGTTGGTAAAAAATCAAACTAAATCCTTAGAAAGAGGTGAAATATGATCGGAAGATGTAGAATCCTTGTGGGTAGAGTTAAGAAACTCCAAGGGTAAAAGGAATCTGATGGGTGTTATATACAGGCCTCTGAACAGTAGCCAGGATGTAGTATACAAATTACAATGGAAGATAGAAAAGGCATGTAAAAAAGACAACGTTACGATAATTATCGGGGATTTCAATATGTAGGTAGATTGGAAAAATCAGGCTTTGAAGGCAGTGATCATGATATGATAGAATTCACACTGCCGTTTGAGAGGGAAAAGATAAAGTCAGATGCATCAGTATTACAGTGGAGTAAAGGGAATTACAAAGTCATGAGACAGGAGTGGCCAAAGTTGATTGGAAGGGATCATTAGCAGGGATGGAGGCTGAACAGCAGTGACTGGAGTTTCTGAAGTAATTCAGAAGGCACAGGATAGATACATCCCAAAGATGAAGAATTATTCTAAATGGAAGATGTGGCAACTGTGGTGACAAGAGAAGTCAAAGACAACACAAAAGGAAGAGGAAAGGCACATAATATAGCAAAAATTAGTGGGAAGTTAGAGGACTGGGAAGCTTTAAAAAAAACACTGGAAGGCAACAAAAAAGCCGTAAGGAGAGAAAAGATGAAATATGAAGGTAAGCTAGCCAATAATATAAAAGTGAATACAAAGAGGTTTTTTTTCAGATATATAAAGAGTAAAAGAGAGGAAAGAGTGGATATCAGACCACTGGAAAATGATGCTAAAGAGGTAGTAATGGTAGACAAAGAACTGGGAGAGGGACTGAATAAATATTTTGCATCAGTCTTCACTGTGGAAGACACTAGCAGAATTCCGAAAATGTGAGTGTGTCAGGGGGCAGAAGTGAATGTCATTGCTATTACTAAGGAGAAGGTGCTTGTGAAAATGAAAAGCTTGAAGATAAATAAGTCACCTGCTCCAGATGGACTATACCACAGGGTTCTGAAAGAGGTAGCTGAAGAGATCGTGGAGGCATTAGTAAAGATCTTTCAAGAACCACTAGATTCTGGAATGGTTCTAGAGGACTGGAAAATTGCAAATGTCACTCCACTCTTTAACAAAGGAGGAGGGCAGAAGAAAGGAAATGATAGACCACTTAGCCTGACTTCATTGGTTGGGAAGATGCTGGAGTCCATTATTAAGGATGAGGTTTTAGGGTACTTGGAGGCAGATGATAAAATAGGCCATAGTCAGCATGGTTTTCTTAAGGGAAAATGGTGACAGAAAAATCCTTTGGAATTCTTTGAGGAAATAACAGGCAGGATAGACAAAGGAGAGTCAATGGATGTTGTTCACTTGAATTTTCAAAAGGCCTTTGACAAGGTGCCGCACATGAGGCTGCTTAATAAAATAAGAATCCATGGTACTTATGTATTTATTGAGATACGGTACAGAACCAACCCTTCTGTCCCCTTCAGCCACACCGCACAGCAACCCTCCGATTTAATCATGGGACAATTTACGATGATCAATAACCTACCAACCGGTATGTCTTTGGACTGCGGGAGGAAACTGGGGCGTCTGGAGGAAACGCACGTATTCCACTGGAAGGACGTACAAACACTTTCTAGAGGATGCTGGGATTGAACTCTGAATACTGGCGCCCTGAACATCTCGCGAACCGCTAATGCTATCTGACCCCATTCATTCTTTCTTTTGATGAGACCAGATTAGGCACAGGTGGTGAGAGGGTAGAACAAAGTCAGTGACTCCTGGTAGAAATGCAAAGGGGAAAAAAGTCTCAGCTGCTTCCCACTTACGTCATCAAAGGTCCAGGGCTGAGGCTGTTCATTAAACACTGAGCAATAAAGGAAGATTCGATAAAGGAAGCAGAAAGAAAGCATAACATAGAACATAGAACAGTACAGCACAGTGCTGGACCTTTGACCTATGGTGTCGTGCCAACCAGTTAACCTGCTCGAAGATCAATCTAACCCTTCCCTCCTACATAACTCTCAATGTTTCTATGATCTATCTGCCTATGTAAAAGCTTTGTCTAATTATCAAAAATGTATCTGCATCTACTACCACCCTTAGCAGCGCATTCTATACACCCACCACTCTCTGTTTAAAAGAAACACCCACCTCTGACATCACCTCCTGAACTTCCCTCCAATCACCTTAAAATTATGCCCCCTTGTGGCAAGTTGCCTTCGTACTATGCAAACCCCCACCTCCAACACTACACGTTCAGTGGTATCACCATTTCTCCCACCATTAACATCCTGGAGGTCACCAGTGAGTAGGAGCTCAACCTGACCAGCCAAACGAGTCTGTGGTGGCCAGTGCGATCATGTTTGCTGTTGTGTGCTGGGGCAGCAGGCTGAGGGTAGCAGACACCAACAAAATCAACAAACTCATTCGTAAGGCCAGTGATGTTGTGGGGATGGAACTGGACTCTCTGACAGTGGTGTCTGAAAAGAGGATGCTGTCTAAGTTGCATGCCATCTTGGTCAATGTCTCCCATCCACTACATAATGTACTGGGTGGACACAGGAGTACATTCAACCAGAGACTCATTCCACTGAGATGCAACACAGAGTGTCATAGGAAGTCATTCCTGCCTGTGGCCATCAAACTTTACAACTCCTCCCTTGGAGGCTCAGACACCCTGAACCAATAGGCTGGTCCTGGACTTATTTCCTGGCATAATTTACATATTACTATTTAATTATTTATGGTTTTATTACTATTTAATTATTTATGGTGCAACTGTAATGAAAACCAATTTCCCTCAGGATCAATAAAGTATGACTATGACTATATGAATAGTGTGACCATAAGATCGAGTCAGAATTTGTATATTGTGATATAAGTGATTTGTCTCCTGAACTCTCAGGTCTTTCCACCATCTACAAGGCACAAATCAGGAGGATGAAGGAACACAAGAGATTCTGCAGATGCCGGAAATCTGGAGCAACACACACAAAATGCTGGAGAAACAGAGCAGGTTGGGCAGCATCTATGGAGAGGAATAAAGAGTCGCTGTTTTAGGCTGAGGTTCTTCATGAGGACTGGAAAGGAAGATGGGAAAATCTGCTTATGTTCTTTACACAAACACACTTAAAAGCAAAGAACACAAACTTGCCAGATGGGTCAGGCAGCATCTGAGGAGGCAAAGGAACCTGCTCTACACTCCCAGGGCCTGAGAGTGCAGAGCAGGATAGTTATTATAAAATGGTGAGAGCGAGAGATGGGATGGGGGGCTAGCAGGTGATAGGTGGAACCAGGTGAGAAGAAAGATGAGCAGATGGAACCTAGTGGAGCAGGAAGAAGGGTGGACAGGAGACAATGGTTGGTGGGTGATACGTAGAGACAGACAAGGAAAGAGATATTTGGTGGCAGATGAAACTAGGTGGGGAGAAAGGAGGGAAGAGGTAGACACTAGGAGGGGATAAGTGGAGACACAACAGGCTTCAGATGAAGGAATCTGATATATAAGGAGGTGATAAGTGAAACCAGATAAGGAGGGGATGTTGGGGCAGAGGATTGAAGAACCAAGAGGTATAGTGTGTGTGTGTGATAAATAAATTGATGGAATTTATTGTGCATATGACAATAAACTTCACCTTTACTTTGAACTTTCATTGCCATTTTGGAATCCACTTTGGACTTGTGAATCTTGGCACCAGATGTGATCTTGCATTGTTATCCTACAGCCAGTATTACTGGGGGAGGAAATGGCTTCCTAGAAAATAACAGCAGCAGAACAATGGAGGAGTATTTCCACCCCTCAGAATGATGCACAGTTTGTTACGTCATGGGAACTCCTCTGCATTGTCCATCATTCCAGCTTCAACCCTTAGTAATATAAACTCATATCTACAATATTCAAAGACTACTTATGTAGAAGTAGGTACCCCCTGACCTTTACCTCTTAGCTTTGTAACTGAAGGATATTCTTTTTAGTAGATTACTATGCAAGTAAAAGTTGAAAATTTACCCTAAAGTGTTTAAAAAACTATGTCAAAAATTGCAGGGATTGAAATCAAGTAATATTCTAGTATTGCATCAAAGAGGTTCTTTAAGGTTGTCATAACCAGTGGTGGGGGTGGTGGTGTAGTGGGACAAGCTCCCACTGCCTATTAAAAGCTTCCAATGGCATGCATCTGAAATCGCCTCAGGCAACCAAGTCCAGCTCCTGGCCTTCATGTGTGGCTTAGCTACTAAACTTGGCGGAACTGTTTCAACTAACAGGAGAAGGGACAAAGGCAGGTTACTGGCACCTTAAAACCAGTCGCTTCAGGCAGATGGGGCCCGTCAGCTGGGTTTGGCAGTTTCTTGAAAAGTGTGAAACCATAATTTGCACGAGATCCAATTTAGCATTTTTAATGAAGGTGCTGAATTATGGGTGAGATCTGAGCAAAATTGTTCACTATTAATAATCCCATTGAAGTTATTCCAAAATTCTATTTCCTTTGGAAGAATCAGGTGGCCAGTGTTATTTGGAGGAACTCAGCAGGTCAGACAGCATCTTTCAAAGGGGGTAAACGGTCAATGCTTTTGGCTGAGTCCCCTCAGCAGTTGGGCCCAAAGTGCTGACTGTTTGTTCCCTGGTGACACACACAAAATGCTGGAGGAACTCAGCACTTTCTGTGCTATTTGTGCTTCCAGCATCTGCAGAATCGCTTGTGTTTATTCCCTCAATGGATGCCGCCTGACCTGCTGAGTTCCTCCATTATTTTGTGCTTGTTGCTCTAGATTTCCAGTATCTGCAGAATCTCTTGTGTTTATGGCCAGCAGTAACTGGTTTGTAAAATAATATTTGGAAAAATACTGAATATAGAAACACGTATGTATTAATAAATGGGCCCGTGCATAAGGAGCACATTGAGTCATGTTTATTTGAAGTATGGAGCCACTACCTCATAAATTACCCACCAACCTTACCTGTCCAATCTACAGTGGAGTTTATAGTTCCCATATCAACCTCTCCAGCCACCTCATTGTCACAAAGTTAGGGTAGAAATGAGTTATCTTCGATCCCTAGGGACTGCCTAGGAAGCAGAATCAATGCTAACATTTTTAATGGAAATTGGATCTCATGTAGAGTACTGTGCAAAGGCATACATATAGCTAGGGTGCCTAAGACCTTTGCACAGTACTGTAGTAATTTAATGTGTTGCACTGTGCTGCTGCTGCAAAGACAAAACAAATTTCATGATATATGTGGGTAATGATAAACTTCAAACAAGAGAAAAGCTGCAGATGCTGGAAATCTGAGCAACACACACAAAATGCTGGAGGAACTCAGCAGGCCAGGCAGCATCTATGGAAGAAAGTACATTTGACATTTCGGGCCGAAACCTGATTCTGATATTGGTCTCTACTGTGGACTGAGAGTGGGAAGGGGGCAGGGAGAGGGGAATTATGGTTGGGAAAAGGGGGAGAGAGAAGGAAGGGAACAGGAAACACCAGAAGGATATTCTGTAACGATCAAAAAACTAATTATTTAGAATCAAATGACCTTGCCTGGTGCCTCAGGACGGGGAGTACCATCCCCATTCTGGCACTTCTTCTCTGCCACCTATCTCACACTCCTCCCATGGCACTCCACCCTCACCATTCCCAACAACCTTCGCTCCCATCAGACTCACAAATTCGGTCTCCGCTCCATGTTGACAGATACAGTACTGTGCAAAAATCTTAGGCACCCTAGCTGTGCCTAAAACTTTATACTTTATACTTTATTGTCACCAAACAATTGGTACTAGAATGTACAAGCCTTGCAGCGATATTTGATTCTGTGCTTCCCACTCCCTGGATTACAAATATTAAATATTAAAAATAGTAAAAAATTAGTAAATATTAAAAATTTAAATTATAAATCATAAATAGGAAATTAAAAAATGGAAAGTAAGGTAGTGCAAAAAAACCGAGATGCAGGTCCGGATATTTGGAGGGTATGGCCCAGATCCGGGTCAGGATCCGTTCAGCAGTCTTATCACAGTTGGAAAGAAGCTGTTCCCAAATCTGGCCATAGGAGTCTTCAAGCTCCTGAGCCTTCTCCCGGAGGGAAGAGGGACAAAAAGTGTGTTGGCTGGGTGGGTCGTGTCCTTGATTATCCTGGCAGCACTGCTCCGACAGCGTGCGGAGTAAAGTGAGTCCACGGACGGAAGATTGGTTTGTGTGATGTGCTGCGCCGTGTTCACGATCTTCTGCAGCTTCTTTCGGTCTTGGACAGGACAACTTCCATACCAGGTTGTGTTTGCACAGTACTGTAAGTTATTGTTCCACACTTCAAGAAAATGAGTTTAAATTGAAGTTCAAGTTTAATTGTCATTCAACCATTCGTGAGTACCCATGAACACAGCCAAACGAAACAGCATTATTCCGGGATCAAGGTACAAAACGCATACCAACAGTCATACACAGCATAAGACACAAATAGCACATATAAGATAAAGCAAAATATAGTCACACAAAAAAAAACCCAAGTCCCTGAGTCCATGAATGCTGCAGCAGTCTGCAGTTGAACACAATAGAGAGTCTCTTCCACTGAGTGAACACTAGGGGGCAGCACCAATGCCAGCCTGGATGCCATGCCACACCGACTCCAATGCCTCATTCTAGGACAGCTGCAAACAGACGACACTGTGCCAGTTTGTAGCAGTCAAGAAATTGGCACTTAGTCTTTGAGTCATGGTCATCGAGTCATAGGGCACTACAGCACAGAAACAGGCCCTTTAATCCATCTAGTCCTTGCCACACTATTAATCTGCCTAGTCCAGGACTATAACCCTCCACACCCCTCCCATCCATGTACCTGTCCAAATTCCTCTTAGATGTTTGAAATCGATCCTGCATCCACCACTTCTGCTGGCAGCTCACTCCACACTCTCACCACCCTCTGAGTGATAAAATTCCCCCGAGATTAAAATCTAAAAATATTTAAAAGGTTAAATATTTCACCTTTCACCCTTAACCTATGACTCTAGTTCTAGTCTCAGTGGAAGGAGCCTGCTTATATGTACCATCTCTATACCCCTCATCATTCTTAGTACTTAGTTAACACTTAATTATTACTTAGTCTTTGATACAATACTATATTAATTCATCTGCATGAAACACTGTAGCAGGAAAGCACATCCATCATCAGGGACCACCACCACCCAAGCCATGCTCTCTTCTTGCTGATACAGGAGCCTCGGAGCTCACACCACCAGGTTCAGGAAGAGTTATTACCCCTCAACCATCAGGCTCCTGAAACAAGGGGGATAACTTCACTCAACTTCACTTGCCCCATCATTGAAATGTTCCCACAACCGATGGACTCACTTTCAAGGCCCGCAAGTGTCGCCGTGACTTCGGCACCAACATAGCATGCCCACAATGTACTAACCTGTACGTATTTGGAAAGTGGGAGGAAACCTAAGCACCCGGAGGAAACCCATGCGGTCATGGGGATAACATACCAAATCCTTACAGACAGTGGTGTGAATTGAACACGGGTCACTGGCATGCAAGGTGTTACACGAACCGATACACTACCGTGGAGAGAAACCCAGGGGAGACGTAAGCAGGGAGGTATTAATGGTTGAACAAGAACCTGGCAAGTGGAAAGTACTGTGGAAATTTGTGAGGACAGAGATGAAGAAAAATTGTCTGTGGAGGCAAAGTTATTGGATATATTTAAAGCAGAGCGGAACAAGTGCTACACATGCCCTTACACTTCCTCCCTTACCACCATTCAGAGCCCCAGACAGTCCTTCCAGGTGAGGCAACACTTCACCTGTGAGTCGGCTGGGGTGATATACTGCGTCCGGTGCTCCCGAGGTGGCCTTCTATATATTGGCGAGACCTGACGCAGACTGGGAGACCGCTTTGCTGAACACCTATGCTCTGTCCACCAGAGAAAGTAGGATCTCCCAGTGGCCACACATTTTAATTCCACATCCCATTCCCATTCTGACATGTCTATCCACGGCCTCCTCTACTGTAAAGATGAAGCCACACTCAGGTTGGAGGAGCAACACCTTATATTCCGTCTGGGTAGCCTCCAACCTGATGGCATGAACATTGACTTCTCTAACTTTCGCTAATGCCCCACCTCCCCCTCGTACCCCATCCGTTATTTATTTTTATACATACATTTTTTCTCTCACTCTCCTTTTTCTCCCTCTGTCCCTCTGAATATACCCCTTGCCCATCCTCTGGGTTCCCCCCCCTTGTCTTTCTCCCCGGACCTCCTGTCCTATGATCCTCTCATATCCCCTTTGCCAATCACCTGTCCAGCTCTTGGCTCCATCCCTCCCCCTCCTGTCTTCTCCTATCTTTTCTGATCTTCCCCTCCTCCTCCCACTTTCAAAACTCTTACTAGCTCTTCTTTCAGTTAGTCCTGACGAAGGGTCTCAGCCCGAAACGTCGACTGTGCCTCTTCCTAGAGATGCTGCCTGGCCTGCTGCGTTCACCAGCAACTTTGCTGTGTGTTGCTTGAATTTCCAGCATCTGCAGAATTCCTGTTGTTAAAGCAGAGGTTGATAGGTTCTTGATTAGTAGTGGTACGGGAAGAAGAGAGGAGAATGGGATTGAGACGGATAATAAATCAGCCATGATGGAATTGCGAAGCAGATTCAATGGGCCGAATAGCCTAATTACGCTCCTACGTCTTATGGTCTTATAGTCTTCTACTCCGGGAGTAAATAGAAAGGTGTATCACTCTTAGAGGATAAAAGACTGAAAGACGATGATGTTCAGAGAGACCTGTGTGTCTTTGTTACATGTTAACAAGCAGGCAAAGCAAGCCATCAAGACTGGTATACAAGAAGAGAGACATCTTATTCCAATTATATAGACCCTGGTGAGACTACATCTGGAAAATTTTGTACAGGTCTGGTTCCCCCTGTTGAAGGACGGATATACCTGCAACTGAGGGAGTGCAGCACAGGGTCACCAGATTGATTCGTGGAATGGTGGATTTGTCATGAGGAGACGTTAAGCAGATTCCTGCCTCTACTCTCTTGAGTGTAGTGGAATGGGAAATGATCTCACCAAAATGCATAAGATTCTTCTGCAGCTTGATAAGGTAGATGTGCAATTGATGATTCTCATCAACACCTCTTCCCAACACTACCATATCCATACCAGCACTCCTCTCCACAGTCCCACAGCACCCTTCATCACTCTCCCACCCCACCCCCCATGGCCTGCCATTTTATGCGTACACTCCGCTCCTCATACCTATCGGAACCTGATGAGGGGTCACGTCCCGAAACATCAACTCTTTGTGCCTTTCCGTAGATGCTGCCTGACCCGCTGAGTTCCTCCGGCATTGTGTGTGCGTTACCCTTGTTTATGCTTCTTGCATTCGGGTGTATTTTAACAATGATTTGTTTTTTTAATTTATTGAGATACAGCTCAGAATACAGCACAGCCCTGATTTGTCCCCAGCCTAATCATGGGACAGTTTACAATGACCAATTAACTTACCAAACCGTACGTCTTTGGAATGTGGGAGGAAACTGGAGCACCCAGAGGAAACCCACACGGTCATGGGGAGAACGTACAAACTTCTTACAGACAGTGGAAGGAATTGAACCCAGGTTACTGGTACTGTAAAGCCTTGTGCCAATGACAACATCATAGTGGCATCTCAATTCAGTCCTACAAAGTTTAGCTTTTATTTGAAAAAGAAATCCAGATATATTTAATTATTTGAATTTGAATTTAACTCTATCTCTGGAACAATGAGGGAGAAATGTATAGTAGCTCTGGTCTTCCACTTAAACATTATTCCACCCTTCCAGCACATTTGCTGGTTTTAATATCCACACTGACCATCAAATGTCCCCTAAACCAGGGTTTCCCAACCTTTTTTATGCTTTGGTCTCCGATCATTAACCAAGGGGTCCATGAACCCCAGGTTGGGAACCCCTGCTCTAAACTCTTCCTATTTTCACTCTCACACCCCATCAACTACCCTTGAATCCAATCTCCTGATACCATCTACAGGGGAGAATTTACAGTCCTGAATTAACTTACCAGTCATCACATTGTGAGAGGAAACTAGAGTGGTTCATGGTCACATGAGCAACTCCACACAGGTCTGAGTCAGGACTGAAATGGAATTGGTTCATTATTGTCAACGCATACCAAGGTGCAGAGAAAAGCTTGTCTTGCATATTGTTCATACACATCAGACCATTACACAATCCATTGAAGTAGATATGGGTGACGGACTGGAGATACCTCTCTGCCAAAGGAGGTGTATGACACTCCTTTCTGTGGCTAGAATGTAGGTCACACTTGGGTGAGATATAGCACTTGCTTAGCACCCCCCCCCCAAATCAGGGTCACCTGAAGCCATGGGAGCAGGTGGTGGATGGTTGTACGAGCAGCTGGTGCAGATCACAAGTCCTGGTTATGTGACCAGTGACACCAGGCAGACAATCTCTGAAGAGCATTGAAAATGGCTGGGGTCACCGGTCTTGTAAAGACACTGCCCAGAAGAAGGCGATGGCAAACCAGTTCTGTAGAAAAATTTGCCAAGAACAGTCATGGTCTGGGAAAGACCGTAATCGCACACGTCATACAACACGACACATAATGAACGAACAACTGGAGTAAAACAAAGTCAAACAGTAACAATGCAGAATAAAGCGTAAGAGCTACAAAGTGCCGTTCAGGTAAACAGTAAGGTGCATGATAATAATGAGGTAGATCACGGGGTCAAGAGTTCAATTTATCAAACTAGAGAATCATTTGGTAATCATATAACAGTGAGACAGAAGCTGTCCTTGAGCCTGGTTGTATGTGCTTTCAATGCCTTGTATCTACTACCTGATGGGAGAGGGGAGAAGAGAGAATGTCCCGAGTGGTTGGGTCTTTGATTATGCTACACGCATCAAAGTTGCTGGTGAATGCAGCAGGCCAGGCAGCAGCTCTAGGAAGAGGTACAGTCGACGTTTCAGGCCGAGACCCTTCGTCAGGACTAACTGACAGAAGAGCTAGTAAGAGATTTGGAAGTGGGAGGGGGAGGGGGAGATCCAAAATGATAGGAGAAGACAGGAGGGGGAGGGATGGAGCCGAGAGCTGGACAGGTGATTAGCAAAGGGGATATGAGAGGATCATGGGACAGGAGGCCCAGGGAGAAGGAAAAGGGGGAGGCAGGGAAAAACCCCAGAGGATGGGCAAGGGGTATAGTGAGGGGGACAGAGCGAGAAAAAGGAGAGAAATTGAATTTCCAGCATCTGCAGAATTCCTCGTGTTTGCTTTGATTATGCTGGCTGCTTTACTGAGGCAGTGCGAAGTATAGACAGTGTAGCTGGTTTCCATGATGTGCTGAGCTGTGTCCACAGCCTGCAGCCGTTTCTTCCAGTCACATGCAGAGTGATTCCCATACACAGCCATTATGCATCTGGATAGAATGCCTTCTAGGGTGCATTAATAGTCAGCGGAGGCATGCTGGGTCATTGAAACTGAGAGGCAGAAACACAAACAGTAGTGATCTAGATAACACAGTTCCCAGCTGATAACACAGTAAGAACCATTTACACTACTGTGCCAAAATCATAGCCACATATACTGTATATAGCTAGGATGCCTAAGACTTTTGCACAGTACTGTATTTGATAACATGGTGTGGAGAATGAGTTTATAAATCTGATGGGAACAGAGGGTGTTGGGAATGGTGAGGGTGGAGCACCACTGGAGGGGAATGTGACAGGTGGCAGAGGTGTGACAGGGACCAGGGTTGGTGCGGGTGCAGACACACCCAGCCCTGAGACACCAGGGAAGGTCATTTGATTCTAAACAATTGGTTTATTGATCATTACAGAATGCCTCTCTGGTGCTTCCCCTCTCCCTTCACCATGATTCCCCTCTCCCTCCCCCTTTTCCCAACCATGATTCCCCTCTTCCTGCCCCCTTCCCACTCTCAGTCCACAATAGACCCATATCAGAATCAGGTCTATCATCGCTCACATACGACTTAAAGTTGTTTTCTTTTTATGGCAGCAGTACAGTGCAATACATAAAATTATTATAATACTGTGCAAAAGTGTTTGGCACCCTAGGTATATATCTGTGCCTAAGAGTTTTGCACAGTACTGTAATATTAATAATGCTTTGGACCGTCCCTCTGAAACTTATTTCATTGGCATCTATGGAACTGATTAGTAAGGAAAAAGGAGGAGAATGTGGTTAAGAGGGAAAAATAAATCAGCCAGAATAGTGGTAGCATGAATTTTATGGGCCAAATGGCCTACTTCTGCTCCTATGCATTAAGGACTTACGGAACTGAAATTGGGAGCCCATCATGTTACTGTCTGGGATATATCTGTGCCTAAGAGTTTTGCACAGTACTGTAATATTAATAATGCTTTGGACCGTCCCTCTGAAACTTATTTCATTGGCATCTATGGAACTGATTAGTACGGAAAAAGGAGGAGAATGTGGTTAAGAGGGAAAAATAAATCAGCCAGAATAGTGGTAGCATGAATTTTATGGGCCAAATGGCCTACTTCTGCTCCTATGCATTAAGGACTTACGGAACTGAAATTGGGAGCCCATCATGTTACTGTCTGGGACACTACTGACTGGGAATTAATTTCCAGCTACACTCAGGGTCCACTTTATTGGATAACTCCTGTACCTAATAAAGTGGCCACTTAGTGTATGTTGGTGACACAGACACATCAAGGTTTGATGTGTTGTGCATTCTGAGATGCTCTTCTGCCACCACTGTTGCAACGTGTGGCTGTTAGAGTCACTGTCAGTTCCTGTCCGCTTGAACCAGTCTGGCCATTCTCCTCTGACCTCTCTCATTAACAAGGTGTTTTCACCCACAGAACTGCCACTCACTGGATAGTTCGGCTTTAGGAAAGGGTATGAGTTACCGATAGAAATTTTCTGGGTAAAATTGGACATATAGAATCTCCAAAATGCTCTCGGTCTCATAGAACAATGACATCAATCAATCAATCATAACAATATCATTACAACTGCAAAACCTAGGCCTTTGGAAAGCATTTCATATTATTATACTTTAGCACCCATATCTAATTCCCCTTGAACTGAGTGACTTCCTGGATGAGACACGCTCACAAAGTCACTTGTAGGCCAGACTCAGTAAAGCCTAACTGCAAATTTCCTTCCCTAAAGGACATTAGTTGCTGTGACAGTTTGCATTTTCCACATCATTTTTTGACTGACAGAGCCCATTAAAGCAGATTAAGGACAATTTCATGCCCACTAGTAACTGGATAAGTGCCTTATTTGGGATACCTACGGGCAACAGGCAACTGAGAACTGGAACTCTACAGCCTGCACCTGATTCTGTGTACATCAGAGAGACCCAGAACATGTTCCTTGTAGTGGACAACTTTCCATATCCATGTTTCAAAGTTCACAGTAAATTTATTACTGAAGAACTTATATGTCTTCCTGTATTACCCTGAGATTCCACACCTGGGTTCACTCGTCTGTCAGCGTACAACGTGACAAGAGGGGGGTTAGACGGGCTATTGGCCAAATGCGGGCAAATGGGAAAAGCTTGCTGCATAACATAGTCAATATGCATGAGTTGGGCCAAAGTCTATGATCAAGAAATAGATAAACTTTCCATAATACTTTATGCTAACTTTTTATTATCTTAAAGCAGAATTAAAAATGAGTGAAAAAGCCACTTCAAAGTTCAATGTAAATTTATTATGAAAGCATGAATATGGTATCCTGTACTACACCGAGATTCATTTTCTTGCAGGCATTCATAGTAGGACAGCAAAATACAATAGAATCAATGAAAAGCTACACACCAATAAAGACTGACAAACAACCAATGTTCAGGAGCTGATTGATATCTAAATTGTAATTAAATGTGATATCAACATGACCATCGAAGAGAGAGGTGTCACCCGTTTGGTCCCTTTGCACAAAAGTAGACTTTTTAAACTCTATTTGCATTCTTTCTTGTAAAGAATGTGGTTTTGTTTTACTTGTGAATTCTTCTTATATGATGCTATGTACATTGTGTGATGCTGATGCAAGGGAGGGTTCCAAGGGGATCAAAGGTTATGGGTAGAAGATGTTGAGGGTGATAATCGAGAGGAAAAAAATAGACCAAATTGCTTAATATTCCTTCTATATCTTATGATCATATGAACAATTTTATGGTTATGAACAATTCTTCACTAGCTGGATTATGTTACAAGTTACGGGGACAAAAATCATTTATTTGTTTTTAATTTTATTTAGATACATCATGGAATAGTCCCTTCCAGTCCTTTGAGCTGGGCCGCCCAGCAACCCCCGATTTAATTCTAGCCTAATCAAGCGACAACTTACAATGAGCAACTAACCTACCAACCGGTACGACTTTGGACTGTGAGAGGAAATGGGAACACATAAAGGAAACCTACATGGTCACAGGGATAAAATACAAACTCCTTTCAGGCAGGGGCAGGAATTGAACCTGGGTCACCGGTACTGTAAAGTTTTGTGCTAACCACTATGCTACTCTGTCACCCCATTTACCAAAACCTTTGTGTCCTTGAGGAAAGTAATTTTGTGATCTGGGAATCCTCTTTTCCTTCTCCTCTCTTCATATTCATCACTCCCTGTATACATTTCCTCAAGCAGACCATCTACTTTTTTTTGAAGAGAAGATGACGGTGCGACGCAGCGCGCAGCAGCCAATCCGGAATGAATATCTGTTATTTGTTAAGTAGGGTGCCATGCACAATCCTGATTTGATGGAGGCAGATGTGAGAAGCATGGAGGAACATCTGGTGAAACTCTTGAAATGCCTGTTTCGCTGCCGCTGGCACTGTGTGATCCAGAATCTCCAGAGGGGAAGGCCCCGAATCCTCGGCTTTGCCTGTTGTTTGGCGGCCGGGACCGGGGTCGAAGCACTCGGCAGAGATGGTGCTCGGTGCTCGGTGTCGGAGGGCTGGTCGGAGGCTCGAAGTTTTCGGACGAACTCAAAGTCGGCTGTGGTCGGGTGCTTCCAGGGTGCTGCATCGGCAAGTTTGCAGCGCTGGAGGTTCATGGCAGGGAGAGTTTCTCCCTTCTACCGTCTGCGTGAGATGATGGGGCTATCGGGACTTTGAGACTTTTTTTTACTGTGCCCGTGGTCTGCTCTTTATCAAATTACAGTATTGCTTTGCACTGTTGTGAGTATATGATATAATTATGTGGTTTTTGACAGTTTTAGTCTTGGTCTGTCTTGTGTTTCTGTGATATCACACTGGAGGAACATTGTATCATTTCTTTATGCATGCATTACTAAATGACAATAAACGAGGACTGAGTGTCCTCATAATCTAATCTAATCTAATCTACATGTCCCCATCACCTTCTTTGAAAAGATACAAAGCCCCGAAACCACATACCACCAGGCTCAAGGACCTTGTGACAGCTATTCTAACAAACCAACGCCACAGCCGGCAATTACACGGGTTGTTATCTGGAATGATGCGCCCTCCGATCAATCCAGTAATAATGATCCATGAAGTCGAAGAAATGTATTGGAGCCTCTATTACCAACTAGCAAGTCAAACGATCTTGAAGCGATGCAACTTAGGTGGTCAACAAAAAGATATGACATCCGTCGGTCCTCAGCTCCAAACTGCCCAGAACAAATCATGGATACGTAACTTATTCCCTTCACTTTTACCACGCCCCCACCCATGTGTCTAACTACCGTAATTAACATAATAAATGCGCAACGCGGAATACAATGCAGATAGAAAATTGGTGCTTGGCTCCTGCAGATCTATTCTAGATGATTCCCAGGTACTCCCCTCCACTTGAAACCCATGACGGTAAAGGTTTGGGCTTGGCAGTTGCTTTCAGGAATAACCAAAGTAAGTATCTGCGGCGTATTTTGTGGGTGCTAAACGGCGCAGCATCTGTGTGCAGGTGATACAGAAGATAAACGTTTATGGAAGTGGTGTTGAGGTTGGTGTTGAGATTCTTGTTGGAGCTAACCTTCATCCTGAATGTGGACATTATTCCATCACACTCCTGACTTGTGTTTTGTAGATGGCTTAAAAGCCTTGGAGTGTCTGGAGTTGGGTGACTAACTCCAATATAACCTGCCTCAAAACTGTTCATGCAGCCAAAATACTTATTTGATGAATCAAGTTGAGTTGTGTCCAAGGACGATCCTTGGGATATTGATGGTGGGGAACTCTGTGATTGTACTGACACTAAGTCTCAACGGGGAAGCAGCTAGACCATCTCCATGACACCATGAGAATAGGAGCAGTATTTGGTCATTCGGCCCATTGAGTCTGCTCCACCATTCCATCATGGCTGATTTATTATCCTCCTCAACCCCAATCTCCTGCTTTCTCCCCAGAACCTATGATGCCCTGACTAATCAAGAACCTATCAACCTCTGTTTTAAATATACTCCATGACCTGGCCTCCGCAGCTGCCTGTGGCAATGAATTCCACAGATTCACCACCCTATGGCTGAAGAAATTCCTCCTCACCTCTGTCTGAAAGGGATAACCTTCTATTGTGAGCCCATACCCTCTGATCCAAGACTCCCCGACTACAATCTGTGTATATAAGCTATCTTATATATTTACGTTTATTGTGTTTTTTAAATAAATGTGTTCTTTATCTTATTGTGGTTTTTTTTGTGCTGCATTGGTGTTGCTGTTGTGTGCTGGGGCAGCAGGCTGAGGGTGGCAGACACCAACAGAATCAACAAACTCATTTGCAAGGCCAGTGATGTTGTGGGGATGGAACTGGACTCTCTCACGGTGGTGTCTGAAAAGAGGATGCTGTCCAAGTTGCATGCCATCTTGGTCAATGTCTCCCATCCACTACATAATGTACTGGGTGGGCACAGGAGTACATTCAGCCAGAGACTCATTCCACTGAGATGCAGCACTGAGCGTCATAGGAAGTCATTCCTGCCTGTGGCCATCAAACTTTACAACTCCTCCCTTGGAGGGCCAGACATCCTGAGCCAATAGGCTGGTCCTGGACTTATTTCATAATTTACTGGCATAATTTACATATTACTATTTAACTATTTTTGGTTCTATTACTATTTATTATTTATGGAGCAACTGTAACGAAAACCAATTTCCCCCCGGATTAATAAAGTATGACTATGACTATCTGGAGTAACAATTATTTCATTCTCCTTTACACTTGTGTACTGGAAATGACATTAAACATTAAATAATATTGGTACAATCTATGTGAAGCATCCTCTTCACATCCACTCTATTGAGGCCTTCCAAAATTTGATAGATTTCAATGAGATTCCCCCTCATTCTTCTAAACTCCAGTGAGTACAGCCCCAGCGCCATCAAAAAGTCCTCATACATTAACCCTTTCATTCCGGGATCATCTCCTACTGGACTAGGTCATTGCCTGGTATTTTTGTGGAAATGAATGTATTCGGCTCTCATTCAATATATGCCTGATTATTGCCAAACTTCTGCTACATAGGCCTTCTAGCTTATCATTTCAGCCTCCTCCTCCACTCAGCTACCAGCCCCCTCACATGGTCTCACCTATTACCTGACAGCTTGTACTCCTTCCCCTCCGCTACCTCCTTATTCTGGCTCCTTCCCCCTTCCTTTCCAGTCCAGGTAAGAGTCCCAGCCTGAAACGCCAACTGTGCATTCCTCTCCATAGCTGCTGCTGAGTTGCTCCAGCATTTTGTGTGTGTTGCTCTGGATTTCCAGCATCTGCAGAATCTCTTGTGCATTGTGGTGTGAGTTGATTCAGTTGGTGAAGTCTGGAATGATATTGAACATCAGTAAGACATCAATAATATTGAAAAAGCACAGAGAGAATTTACAAGGATGTTGCCAGGACTTGAGGACCTGAATGATAATGAAAGACTGAATAGGTTAGGGCTTTATTCATTGCAAGGTAGCAAATGAGAGGAGATTTGATAAAGCGATACAGATTTATGAGGGGTATGGGTAGGGTTAATGGAAGCATGCTTCTTCTGCTGAGGATGGGTGAGACTAGAATTAGAGGTTATTGGTTAAAGGTGAAAGGTGAAATATTTAAGGGGAACTTCTTCACGCAGATGGAGGTGTGAGTGTGGAATGGGTTGCCAGCAGAAGTGGTGGATGTGGATTCAATTTCAATATTTAGGAGAAGTTTGGATAGGTAGGTGGATGGAAGGGGTAATGGAGGGTTATGATCCAGATGGTTTGACATTGAGCAGATGGGCCAAAGAGCCTGTTTCTGTGCCGTAGTGCTTTTATGATGGCGGGGTGGAGATACGTCTCTGCCAAAGGAGGTGTAAGGTGCTCCTTCCCTCCGCTAGTCTGCAGGTCACCCTTGAGCAAGGTGTGGCACCCGCTTAGCCCCCACCCCCACCTCGATCAGGGTCATGTGAAGCCACGGGAGCGGGTGGTCGGTGGTCGTACGAGCAGCTGGAGCATATCACCAGTCCTGGTTATGCAACCACCGACGCCAGGTGGACAATCTCAGAAGAGTATTGATAAGTGGCTGGGGTCACCTGTCTTGCAGAGACACCGCCCCAAAAGAAGACCACTGCAAGCCACTTCTGTAGAAAAATCTGCCAAGAACAATCCTGGTCTTGGAAAGACCATGGTCGCACATGGCATACCACATGACACATAACAAACGAACAAACAAGTGCTTTATGACCCTATCATGCAATCATCAATAAACCTCCCACTCGCGATGGAAGGAAGGTCTTTGATGAAGCAGTTAGGAGTAGGACAGTGCCCCGAGAAACTTCTGCAATGGTGTCCCAGGGCAGGAATGATTCACTCCCAAAACCCACAACAACCCTTCTTTGTCTGAGCTGTGGCTTCAGCCACCAGAAGGTCCTCCCCCTTGATGCCCATCAAGTTCAATTGTAGCCAGGCCTTGCTGCCACTATCAGACAAACATCACCTCGATGTCAAGGGCAGTCACTTTCACCTCTAGAATTCAGCTTGTAAATCCGCGTTTGGACCCAAGGCAAGTGGTTTTAGTGAAACCCAAGTTGAGCAACAATGAACATAGAACAGAACAGGTCCTTCCGCTCACAATGTTGTGTCCACCTTTTAACCTACCCTAAGATCAATCCAGCCCTTCCCTCACACATATCCCTCCATTTTTCTATCATCCACATGCCTATCTAGGAATCTCTTAATAATGTATCGGCCTCTACCATCACTAGCAACACATTCCACACACCCACTACTCTCCATGTAAAACAAAATTATCTCTGACATCCCCTTAAGTGTTAGATTGTGAGTTGGGTTTTGACCGTTATGAGACAAACGACACATTTCACTGCATGTGTTGATGTTTCCAATGTACATGTGACACATAAACTGATGTTAATGGTGCTAATCCCCCAGAGTATCCTTTGAGCTGCATCCTGACATGTTGAGAGTACTCCATCACCCTCCTGAACTTTGTCTCAATGATGGTGGTGAGTCTTCGGGGTATCAGAAGATGAGGCATGTCACAAGATACCCAGCCTCTTCCCCGATCTTGTAGACACAGTAATTATTTGACTGCTCCATTTGAGTTTCTGGTTTTGTGGTGACATGTCGGAGGATTGATGGAGGACCATTACAGCTGTGGTAATGCCATGAAATTTCACAAGCAGCCAGCTAGACCTTCTCTTGTTGAAGATAGCCACTACCGGATTGAAATGGTGGATACAGCCCAATTATCATAGGAAAAGCCTTCCACATCATTGAGCTCAGCTACAAAAAAACATCGCCACAAGAAAACAGCATCGATCATCAAGGACCTTCCAGACTATGCTCTCTTCTCACTACTACCCTCAGCAGGAGGTACAGAAGCATTATGTCCATCCTGAACTGGCAAGGGTACCTTCACTCACCTAAACACTGGGCTGACTCCACAACCTGTGGACTCACTTTCAAGGACTCCTCAACTCCTGTTCTAAGTATTTATTTAATTACACAACTTGTCTTCTTTTTCACATTAGTTGTTTGTCAGTCTTTGTATATAGTTTCTCATAAATTCTATTGTATATCTTTTCTTCACTGCAACTGCCTGCAAGGAAATCAATCTTAATGTAGTAATGATGACATATACATACGCTGTTAATAAATTTATTTTGAACTTTGACCTTGGTGGCCATTTTGGATACAAATCATCCATCTGTGATATTGGCGCAGAATCTCTTTCTCCATTAGCACACCATCAGCATTCTATCAATGATTAAACCACTGAAAATGAAGTTGTAAATATTTTTAGGATTTGATACCTTATCCAAGTTCAGAAGGAGGTTCTGCAGTGTCCCGAGATTAGAGAGTAGCTGCTCAGCATTCAGACTCGGATGTCCTCTTAGTGAAGGATCTTAGTGAAACAATGCAGGTGGTGGGAATCCGATCTAGCAACAGAACATTTCTGATGTTCGGTGTGTGTAAAGAATGGACTTTGCAAAATTAAATACCGTGAACGTGGCAAACCTGAAATAAAAACTGACAGCGCTAGAGCCAGTCAGGTCCGGCAGTGCTGGTGGAGACAGAGAAAGACGGAAGTTAACCTTTCAGATGGAAGAAATCAGCAGATCAGCTAAAGTATTTTTCTATTTGAGTCCATAATCAGATTCTTGAAATTTGTTGTTCTGCAGCAGCGGTACATTGCAATGCAGTACATAGAAATAAAAACAATAAATAATATAAGTATATATAAAAGTAAATTAACTAAGTAGTGCAAAAAGAGAGAGAGGGAAAGATACTGAGGTAGTGTCCATGGGTTCATTGACCACCCAGAAATCTGATGGCAGAGGGGAAGAAGCTGTTTCTGGAAAGTTGAGTCTGTATCTTCAGGGTCCTGTACCTCCTCCTTGATGGTAACAATAAGAAAAGGGCACGTCCTGGGTGATGAGAGCCCTTAATGATGGATGTAACCTTTTTGACGTCCATTAAATCATTTGGAATTTACAGCCAATACCTCAACATGGCTGGACCAGTGGTGATATTCACAACTGGACTCTGGATTCAGCTGACTCCTGTTTTTCATCTCCTTTTTTGGCACAGAGCTATCAAAAATTGCTATGCATTGACTCAAATATGGTTGTAGCATCCTACTTTGAAAAGGGCACCACAGTACTTTGTAACAGAGAAACATTCTTTGACCTTCAAAGTTCTGGAAAAGTGATTCACAATACAGAAATATTTACGCACAAAGCCAGTGGTATTGGCTTTAAATTCCAAATGATTTACTGAATAATGAGTTATTCCATAGATCAATATATCTTATTCAACCTAGTAGAAAATATTCTGAAACAAGCCTCTAATTATGCTCCTACCCTGCCCTACACTGCCCCCTAGGGGTCATAACAGTCTGGCAGCTGCTTTGTTTGAAAAATCCTCTCCCACATTTTAATCTTATTCTGATTCATTCTACTCAACTAAAGGCAAAGTGAATGATAATAATTTGATATACCACATGTTCATGTAACTTTTTTAAGTGGTCTCATCAAAGACAACGTTAAATCGCCATGCTTTCTTCTCACTGCTGCCACTGGCAAGGAGGTACCAGGGTCTTAGGCCCTACACCACCAGATTCAGTAACCTCCTGAACCACTGTACATAACCTCACTCATCTCAATGCTGAACTGATTCTGCAACCTATGGACTCACTCTGCAATTCAGGTTCTCAGTATTATTTATTTATTTGTTTATTTTTTTATTTGTACAGTTTGTCTTCTCTTGCACAATTGGTTGTTTTTCAGTCTTATTTGTGGGTAGTTTTTCATTGATTCGATTGTATTTCTTTGTCCTCCTGTGAATGTTTGCAAGACAATAAATCTCAGGGTAGCATTTGGTGACATATACGTACTCTGATAGTACACTTACTTTGAACTTTGAAAAGGAGGAGAAGATGGCGGCGCGACGGCAGCGCACGCGGCCTCTTCGGTGATGAATATCTGTGATCTGTCAAGTAGGGGACCGTGCACAATTCTGATTTGATGGAGATGGACGTGAGAGTACGGAGGAACATCTGGAAAACTTCTGAAATGCCCGCTTCGCTCCTGCTGCTACTGTGTGGTAACCGGAATCTCTGGAGCAGAAGGCCCCGAATCCTCGGCTTTGCTTGTTTCAGCGGCTAGGGCGAGGTCGAAGGTGCTCGGCAGAGGATGGCGCTCGGGAGGCTGTATCGGAGGGGCTGGTCGGAGGCTTTAAGTTTTCGGACAGATGGACTCAGTGTCAGCTGTGGTTGGCTGCTTCCAAGGCATCGGCAAGTTGACGGTGCCTGGAGGTTTATGGCAGGGAGTTTCTCCCTTTTGCCGCCTGCTATCGGGGACTTGGGAGTCGATCGACTCGGGGACTTTGAGATTTTTTCTTACTGTGCCCATAGTTTGTTCTTCATCAAATTATGGTATTGCTTTGTACTGCTGTAACTATATGCTATAATTATATGGTTCTGTCAGTGTTAGTCTTTGATTTGTCTTGTTTTCTGTGATATCACTCCGGAGAAACATTGTGTCATTTCTTAATGCATGTATGCATTTCTAAATGACAATAAAAGAGGACTGAGCGTTCTCACAATCTAAAACAACTTTTCCATTTATTTTAAATTCTGCTTTAAGATAATACAAATGACCGTAAAGAACCTTAGAAGTCTATATATCTCATGATCATAGACCTGGCACAGGACGGGAACGGGCCTTTCGGCCCAACTCATCCATACTGACTGTTACCCGGCAAGCTTGTCCCACCTGTCCGCACTTGGCCCATAGCCTTCTAACCCTCTCCTGTCACTGTGTGCACTGACAGACGACTGAACCCAGGAGCGGAGGGATGGCAGACTCCCATGTTGAGCCCAAAATAAGAGTTTATTCATCAGAGCTCCAGCTGAACTTTGGTGTTTTGACACTGCGAGATGAATCATTCTCAAAACAAACAAAAACAAACACACACACACACAGAGTAATGAGCGCTAAACGAAAGTAAATTTTTAATAATCAAAGACTGTGAAAAACCCATGCCAGTCACAATTAACTTGACAAGATTAAGAAAGCACAAGGACTTGACGACTCGATTTAACAGGTGCTTGAGAAAGCTAGATGCCCAGTGGTCTCCGGCAAGCCACAGTGACCTGCAGATCTCATGATACTCCCCTATCTGTGTACATATCCGAGTGGCTTTTACATGTTGCTAGTATGTGCCTGCCTTAAAGCCTATTTTCATGGTATTCTTAGAGGTAACAGACCCTTCCGGCCCAACCAGCACACACTGCCCAATTACACCAATGTGGAAGGAAATCCATGCCGTCATAGAAAGAATGTACAGACTTGTAGACAGTGGCAGGAATTAAACCCGGGTCGCTGGCTCTATAAGGCATTACATTAACCCCTACTTTACCATATTTCTGCAGCTCAGTCCAAATATGCACCATCCTTTCTGACGTCCCTTTTAAATCTCCCACCTCTGATCTTAAACCTATCCTGTCTTGTTTTTTTTTGTCACCCACTCATTCGTAAAAAAAAATGTGCTTTCACCCAGTCGATGTCCCTCATGATCTTGTGTACCTCTATCAGATCACCCTTAATCGCCTACTTCCAAATAATATAATCAGTTAATTAGATAACTCAAGCTACTGAGTAATTAATGATATTATGTTTTGTTTAAAAATTATCAGTAGTCTCAAGTAAGTTATAATACAAAATAATGATGCACTGTATGGCCTTATTTGCATATTTTCATTGAAATAGCGAAATTATTTGCAGTGATATTGTGAACGAAGCATAATTTAATCAGGAGATAATTACAGAGCTTTTTGTTTATTTTTCAGTCTAGAAAATCGATTTCCCCCTGCTACGTCTTGTGGACAGTGTAATTTGCCCCTGGCGAGACCTGATGAGGACAATTTCCAGGCAACAGACGCAAAATGCTGGAGGAATTCAGCAGGCCGGGCCCGCTAGGACATCTCCGCCTTGATGAGCAGAGAACAAAATGCAACTGCAGTGCCGCAGAAATCCAGGAGAGGGCAGCAAAGGCAACGGAGTAACTCAGGCTTTGCTCTAGGGGATGGTCCAAGGAAATTGCAGTCAGTTAAACCTGTCTATATCTGGTTCGGTTCTTAAAAATCAAAAGGCGCGTTACTTGCATTTTTTATGCGTGTCTGTCTTTAATGTATGAATTAATCATAAGTGGGAAAGGGGAGTTTTAAAAAAATAAAAATTGGGCTAAACCTCACTTGATTCTGGAGTGGTGATATGGTGTGAACAACATGGATTAACATGTTGCCTTCCGACTTGCTAAGTATTTCCCTGCATCAGTTTAGAGTTTAATATTTTAGATTATTGAACGGCTTGATTATATTTGGTGAAACTTAAAGTGAAAAAATATAAATATTAAGAATGCCGTAAGCAGACGAGATGTTGCCTCAAACTGTGTCAAACAGAGGAAAGCCGTGTTATCAGTTCATACACTGACACTACTCTCACCAAACGGAAAATCGTTGCAGATTGTCCGGTATTTGCTTTAGGTTCTTCAGTGAACCCCCCTTGGGAAAAGAATGTTTCAAATTCCTTTTCACGCCTCAAGGTGGAGAAGGTCACGTTGATGGTTGTGATTAAAATATTAATTACTGCTTTAGCCACAAATCAGCCCGCAGCTTTTTCATAAACTCCATCCCTAATGATGCACTTCACGAAACATTTACAATCTGTAAACCAAAAACACTTTGACAAGGACCGCGGTGGCACAGAGTGGAAAAGTGCAAGTCAGTTGAAAGCCACCTTGTGTCCAAAGTGTAATTTTATTCGTATCTAAATATTTGGCCAGTTTGGGTTAAGTTACCGAGCTGGATCTATCCCCCCAAATTTTGTTTTTGTTTATGCAAATAATTTGACTTATAATTTGATTTTAAATCATTTGACAGCTTCGAATTATATGATTAGCGACGAATGTTTTTTTAAGGTTCACATTTTCACGAGAGGACTCTATTCGATTTAAAAGGATTTAAATTGCCCTCCTGGGTTCATCTTCCAAGCCCGCGCTCCCCCCCCCCCTTCAAATTTGAATTTGTTTGAAGGAGCTATTTTCAAACACTTAATCTAATAGTGCCTCGGATAATCCGATAATAGAAAACACATTTACGTGCGACACTCTTAAAATAGAATGTAAATTGTATGACTGTATTGTTAACCTTTCGTTCAAAAACAAAACTGAAAATCATTTCGCTGGAGATTTTGGTGGTTTTCACCAGTCGTATCCAACAAAATAACGCGCCAAATACAACACTAACGACTAACACTGAACTTCGATTTTTTTTTATATAAGGATCCCATTTTCACGTGAGATCTGTATTTATTGTGATTTAAATTGTCTTTTTGTGTTTGATTTCCAAGCCCGCAATTCTATCCCATTTCCAGTACACAAGTGTAAAGGAGAACGAAATAATTGATAATCCTCATCCGATGCAGCGCAAAAAACCATAATAAGTAAATAACACAATAACAAAAAACAATAAATATAAATACATAGTTTATATACATAGATTAACTGTATGTTCTTAAAGTGACGCTAGGCACAAGAGTGTCTGTGAATAAGGGAACTCTGGCAGGAAATTATACCTTAGAACATTTTGTAGCGATTAATACCTATTCGTTGAAAAGTTAATTAGGAAGGTAGTGGATATTTAAAAGTGCAAGTTAAGTAGAAATTTTAAATCTTTTCTTCACACGAAAGTGTGGGAAATTAAATTTCTACGCTTTCTTTAACGAAATGTTCGTTGACGAATGTTTATTTTTAAAAGATGGGGAACATTTTAAATTAATTAACTCGGTAAGGTTAGTTGGCTCCGCATGCGAGCATCAGTGTGATTCGATGCAGAAATTAGTGGAGCTATTATAGTCGACTGGGTTACAGGTGAGAGGTTAATGAAATAAGTCCATCGAGAAATAATACAACTTGTGATTATTTCTTGCCGGTGGCACGCGTTGGATAAATGAATTTTACCTCTTAAAGGCGTGATTCTAACTAAGGCGGCTTTAGGCGATGGTACCGATGCGTTTCATGCTTTTGGAACTACAAAGGAACCAATTATGTTTCAAATTGAGTTGGAAACACTCTTAAAAGGTCGGCGCTTTCTTTGAACCCGATTTTGAACGCCGCATAATGACGTTATTAACGGACAAGGTAATCGCTTGAACCTCAACGATTAATCACTGTGTCTGGTCTCTGCTTTTCCTTAATCATCTATTAACCTCCGAGTTATTCTCTGGTGATACTCGGTTGGTAGTTGGGTTTCTATCATTTCTTTAAACCCTCCAGCTCGTAAACTTTTTTTTTGTTCTGGGGAGGGGATGAGTTTTTAAAAAAAAACATACTGTCTGGGTTGACATTCGGCAGTGCTCTTCAAAGCGGTTTCCTAAATTATTTCGTTGAAATAGTCTGAAATCTCTCAAAGGGGACGACGGCAAAGCACAGGCTCGTGCAATGCAATGGGAAATTGTCAGCCGGATTTAATTGTCTTTCTTTTCGTCCCTAACCCCCACCCACGAGTCAAAGGAAAACACTTTGAAGTCGAGGACTCGAACCCGTCACTGAACGTTGAAGCCTTAGAACAGCGTCACCTGTTAATCCAATATTCCCTTTGGACATTGCCGGTCGGCGGGCCATTTCCTGGTTTGCCCAACGGCCGACGGTAAAAGCCCGAATCGAATCCTTTATCTAAACCAGGAGTAGCTAGCCATTTTAGCAACTTAACGGAGGGGTGCAAAGAAGGGGGTCTGACGTTCTGGCGTGAGGTGTCGGGGCCTCAAGTATTTGAATTTGGGAGGTTTATCGAATTTGGAAAGTTGAAGACCTTACGGGCAGGTCTTCCTACTCTACACTTCACACCCCCTACATTATTTTCTCTCCCTTCACTCATTGACTTGAAAGTCTCGTTTGCAATTTATCTCCATGTTCTTGGTTCTTGATCCTCCAAAATATTCCGCATGGAATTTTAAACTGGAGGTCACCCCGTTGTTACCCTGTCGTAGGTTCTTAATCTCGGAACAGAATCGCGGCACCGTTTAAAATTCACCTTTTTTAAAAAATGAGGCTCATCCACTATCCCGCGAGTGTAATTGGAGTGGGTTATACACGTTCTTCATGGGTTGTAACCTCGGGTAGGTATTTTCCCCCCCCACCCAGCTAGCCGCTTTTCTCTCCTTCCCAGTTCCAACGCTGGTAACTGCGACCTGAAAGCTTTCTCTCCCCACAGATGCTGCCTGACCTGCTGAGCGTATCTAGCATTGTTTTTTTTAAAAAATCTGCGAGTTATTTCTGAGTGGGGAACTGCAACGTAGCATGCGGGGCAGGGCAGTGTAAACTCCCACCTGTGTGGAAATTCGGAAACATCCCGGAAACAATCGCTGGCGATCAATGGAAGATCTAGCTAATTTTTTTTTAAATGAATTCAAAAACTTGAGATGGTAAGATAGCTATATTGGGCAAAGGGCTGAGGGAGACCAGATTGAAACCAGATCATTAAAGTGTGATTGCTGCTGGTCACCAGTTACCCTCAACATTACAACGTGGCTGCGAATCTCTGAATTCACATATTCTTTTGTTTTCTTGTGTTTTTTTGTTCTTCTGCAACCAGGGTGCTCGATGGCAATTTCCTTAAATTCTTAAAATTTCGATTCGGGCTTGAATGACTGCATTATCCAATCGAAACTGAAATAATGCCTTCAACGAAGAATCTAACGAACGGATCGAATATTTTCACCGAGGTTATGTGAAGTTCAGATGCATGGGACTCAGTAAAGCGAGTTGATATTTGAGGGCCAGTACTGTATCCAAATCGGGGTTCGTATCACCGGCAGATATGTGTTAACTTTGTGGCAGCAGCACAATGCATCACATGATAATATAGAAAATTACATTAAGTATCTATGTATATCAAATAGTTAAAACAAGTACATAGTGCGAAAGCAGTAATGTTTTTTAAGTGGTGAGGTAGGTTCAATGCCCACTCATTTAGACATCGGATACTGAATATTCAGCCTCCCTGGTGAGAACAATTCCTTTATGCGAATCTAACTCGTCGGAATTTTGCTGGAATCGAAGAGAGAAAGAAAGGAACGTTAAATTTAAAAAGTAGCGCCCGGCAAAATAAAAACCGCCCAACAAGGGGAGTTAATTTCTATTCTCCGGGGGGCTGGCAGGGGCTGGCAGGGGCTAGTGACAGATGCACCCACCAATGGTCCCCGATCACGAGCAGTGTTTAACTGTTATTATAAGGTGAATTTTAAATGGTGATCAGAGATTAAGAACCTCCAACAGCAAGAGTTTAGTGGTCAATATTTCGAGTTAAATCCGGTGCTTAGTTTTCTGATCGACCTCCAGTCTGTCTCTCTGCAGGTGAATTCAGCAGCCCTCCATAAATTCAGTAACATCGCATTGCCATAGGACAGAAGGCGGCCATTCGGCCCAAGAGGCCGGGTCTGGTTTCTCGCAAGACCACTCCAGTCAACTCCATTCCTGGCTCTCGGACTTTTCTTTCAAATATTTACCGTATTCTATTTTGTTTTGAAAACTCGGACCTCACAGGCCTGGATATTCAGGGGGTAAAATAAAGTCTTTGTCCTTCTTGACCCATGCCCTCTGCTTCCGCCTATCAGTAGAAACCAGTTGCTTTTCCCAACCTTTCCAAAACACTAGTTGGACACCTGTCGCCTCCTTTTTAGACCTCTCCACAAGGGAAATAATCGGATACGCCCCAACTACCCCAGTCCTGTTTTCCGCCGTTTGCTTTCACGATGTAGAATTTCCGATGCATGCCGTTCTCTTTCTCAATTTAAGCGGTTTCAGTCGGGAAGGTCTCAAATTCTCTTTCCCATTAAGTGTGGTCATACCAAGCTAACTAATTATTTGCAATGACTGTGTGTGTGTGATGTAACATCTTTTTTAAATTTTTAACGAAAACAGGTCAAATCCCATCAAGACAAACTCACAAGGAACTGGCTGAAACGAATTTCCCTGCAGGACCCGTCCTATGTCCCGCAAGAAGAACTTAGCATTAAGATAACAAGGGGATATTGAGTGTAACGTTCACAGTAAGATTTAAGGGGAAAGGGGGAGCGGTCGAAACATCTGGTTTTCAAGCGCTGGAATTTTGTCTTGGGGGCACGGTGTTTAAATTCTGCCGCCCACCTGTGTAAATGTACACTTTCGTTCCATTGTTGCTCTACGCGAATTATCGCTTCGCTTCGAAGCCAAATTTCAATCCATCCGTTTAATAGAAGCGGCGCCAAGTAACTGTCTCCGAGATAGCGAATCGCGGGGGCTCTCAAGGCCGGACTTGGAACACGTTTCTACGTTCGACGGTGTCGACTCTTTCCTCGTTCGGAAGTGAGATACTTGCGGTGAGAGAAAAGGCCTTAAACGGACGGGCCGGAGTTCAGTGAGTGAGAATCAGCGCTCTCCTTTCCCCGACCCCATTAAGGACCTTGTCTGAGAGTTTCTTTTCTCTGTCCCCTCGGGCTCCGTTCTGTAATGATGCTGTTATTGAGCGGGCGAGGAAGGGCATGAAAGAGTAGTGGCTCCTTTAGATTTCGCTCGGGTCAGACCCTCATCTCGTAGAAAGGTTAGCGGGCCATTCCCCAGCCTACAGTTGTTGGTTTTACCGCAGTCAGTTAACCTGTTTTAACAGAAACCCGGGTTGCTGCGCAGAACTGCATTTTAATTGTCAGGAATAACATCGCAAACCACTAAAGATTCAAGGTCTTCACAGTTATCACCGGTGTATTGGAGAATCTCAAAGTTGTATATGGTGACATATATGTACCTTGATAATAACTTTACCCTGAAATAAAAATCAAACGGTTCTAAAACATTTATCGACCTGGGCAGGTGCAACACGGGAGAATTTTACCTATTTAATAAGCACACTATTTCTCAAGCATTTTACCTAATTAGTTACCACGCTACTCCTCAAGAAAACTGTCTCCCCATTCGCCTCCGTCGTTTAGAGTCGAAAAAAATTACAACCCTCTCAAATCGATTTTTTTTGTTAAATTAAGATCCCGCATGACTTAAAATTTACAGTATTTTGTTTTCAAAGGAGGGTTTCCTGTTATTTGTTCGTGGAATTTGTTGAAACTTCAACGAGGAGGCACTTTACAATCAGATCTCGTGCACCGCGCGATGCTAATGACCGCGATGTGAATGGGCTCTTTTTTCCCCCCCAAATATCATCACTCGGACAAAATACAATTTTTTCGTTCAATATTCGCTAGATGGTCTCAACTGCATGCAAACATTTCGAGAATTTTCTTGAAGAACTGGCTGAACGAAAAAAAAATATCTGATTAAGTCGGCATTACAGATTATAAACAGCCCATTCTATCTGAGATCGGATGACGCTCATCTTTGAAGTTCCGTGGAGATTAATTCAACATGTTTAGCTCTGCAGAATTAAACCATCCGCTTGCCCCCTTTTTGTAAAAAAAAATCTTCGCTTCGGGAATCAATTAGAAAGTTCAAAATGCAATCTATCCAATTAAAATAATTTGTCTGTTTTGATATCTCCAAACCAGAAAACGTGAAACGGAATTACTTCCGATTTATGAAACAGCAGGTCAGATAAAGAGACCAGGATTGTAAACTGAAGGGGTTGTCTGAAAGAAGCCTGTAACTTTTGTCAATTAGAGTTTCCGTATTTAAGTGAATGATTAAAGGCTGGAAAGAAAACCGGCTAGAACAAATCTGTTGGGTTACCAACGGCATCAGGCGACCCCGGACTTCGTTTCTACTACAACTGAAATAAATCATAATGGTAATTTATGAAGTTATTGTTCAACAGAGACATACATTCTCGTGTTTTTAAATGTGGTCTGATTAGACAAGTATTTCTCAATCGCTAATCAGTTCATTATTAATGAATTTGGTCTGTGAATTAAATTACATTTTCAGTTTGTTGAGGAGGATTTGGGTTAGAAATCAGAGGTGTTTTGGCGGGAGCTGTGAGAGGTTTAATGAGCGAGGTGTGAGGTGTCGGGTTTGGAATCCAGGTGATGTTGGGGGATTGGGGTTGCATTTGAACCAGACCAGCCTTCCAGTAGAGGACGGGTTATTGTATATCGACTGAGAATAAATTGCCCGGCTCTCTGTCGCAGTGGCCCCTTCTAAATCTTCAGCGGAATATCTCACTGTTCCCCCGGTGCATGCTACTCTGAGAGGCTGCGAGGAAGTAAACTAATAACACTTAAAAGCTGATTGGGAATATTACCAGGACATAAATGTTTTAGCATCCCCACTGTCGGGGGAGCTATCACTAGAATCCCTTCATATCTAGCTTGTCAGCATAATATGGATTAAGTGTTAATTATATCCCACCTTCTCTCGCTGGTCTGTGCTTCATTTATTGATTTTTTTCCCTCTCTCTTCTTCTCCCCACTTAAAAGTGTTTCAAGGGAAAGTGTCCGTGCGAAAACGCGGACAATGGGTTGCCTCAAACTCTGCCTGTGGAGACGGACATGCTCCCGCATCTTTTGCATAAATTCTAGACTGGTTTCGCGTCCTTACGGCGCTCGGGGATTGGCCCGAGAATCTACTTTCTTCTTGTCCTTCAAATCACCATCGTGAGCTTCCCCCTCGCGAAAAAAAAAACTGTGTGAGTGTGCCCACGAGTGACAGGAGTTCGTTACAATTTGTTCCCTCAACAAGGAGACACAAAATTAGACCGTTTGCAAGCGAATTTTCGAACCCTCCGCCTTCCCGAGCAGCCTCTCCCTCACTAGGGACATATATCAAAGGGATTGTTATTCTTGGTGAAAATCTCTCTCCCGGATGAGCTATTTATTCTTGGAAAGTATTTTAATCGATTTATTTTGGCTGGTGGAGTGTGAGAGCCTCCGCAGCTGTGTCTCTATTACAAAAGTTTGCGGATACAGGGAACGGAGTTAACATATCGGACCTTCGACCTGTAGCGCTCTCCGCCCTCTATCTCTCCAACCCTACTCTGAATTTTATTTCAGATCTCCAAAATCTGCAGTAATTTTTCTAAATGCCCAGCTTGTCTTAGTTGTCTGAGAGAGGAGAAGACATTCTTTGCCTTTATCAGTCACAACGGCCGTAAAGGCCAGTTCGTTGGGTTTATTTAAAGCGGCGGTTAATAAATTTTTGATTAGTGTGAAGGGTTTCATCACAAAATGTCGACTTCCCTGGCTTGCTGAGTTTCTCCGGCGATTTGTGTGTTTTGCTCTAGATTTCCAGCATCTGCAGGATCTCTTCTGTACCTGGTTGACCGTTTCAGTTGTTGACCAATGGTAACCGGTCTCTGAACTCCAGACAAATCACAACATGGCTGAGTTTGGCTCTGCCCTTACGATTGGTCAGAGTGAAACTTCACTCCATCTCCGTCCGTGTAATCATCTACTGTACTCGGGGTGAAGTTAATTCAACAACTCCCCTATTTACATCCAGACACTGGCAAGAATAGATCAGAATACGTCGACGCCCTTTTAGAACAGAGAAGAAGGAATTTACTTGGGCAGAGGGTGCTGAATCTATGGAATTCATTCCCGCGGGCGGCTGTGGAGGGCAATTCATTGGGCACGTTTAAAACAGAAACGATAGGTTCTTGAAGGGCGTCAAATGTTACCAGGAGAAGGCAGGGTAGTTTGAGAGGGATAATAAATCAGCCATGATGGAATGGCGGAGCAGACTCGATGGGCCGAAGGGCCTAATTCTGCTCCTGGGTCATGTGGTCTCAGGGACTCTGAGAGAAAGATGAGTGGGTTCAGTCAGAATCCGCACAGATCAGGAGAAAAAAAAGGATCAGGAAAGAGGATTTGGGATTTAATATTTTTCTCCTTGGAGCACGTAATGAATCTACAGACGGAGGCTGTTTGGCCCTACTTAACCGTGCTGGTTCACCTGTCTTCTTCCACCCACCGTCCTCTCTCCGCAGTATGTTTTTTTTAAATTCCCACGCCATATGTTTCTAAGTGTAGAGTAGCAGTTAGCGCCAACTGTAAGAGATCGGGGTTCAATTCCCGCCGCAGCCTGTAGGGAGTTTGAACGCTCTCCTTTTCACCATGTGGGTTTCCTCCGGGTGCTCTGGTTTCCTCCCACGGCCCAAAGACGTACGGGTTAGGGCTAGGCTAGTGCAATGTTGCCGTCTCAAGCATGGCGACGCTTGCGGGCTGCCCCCAGTATATCTTTTGACTGTTCTGATTGTTAATGCAAACAATGCATTTCACCGCATTTTCAATGTTCACATGACAAATAACGTTAACCTTATAATCATATTTATGCAGTTCCTCTGTACAGTATGGGACCTGACTCCAACACGTCTGCCGGCGCTGCCTCGTTCTGTGCTGGAGAATTAATGCATCACATTCTCCCAGTCAAACTCGGTCAGATGGACGTCTTGGTTGTTACCGGCCAGCTGGCTGGGGGGCACGTTTTCATGCTTGTGGCACCACAATGAATTCGTCGGGAGTCTATCGTTTCATTATTAGGTGAAAATCTGTAATGTGAGCAGTTCTATTTTGACGGAGAAACTGTGCATTTCGCCCCTTTAAATAAGGTAGAGTGAGTTAGAAGCAAGGCGCGTCAAGGGAGAATGAAGAGTGAATGGTCCCGTTTGATTGCAGTGAGGGGCGTATGTTTGGGGAGGAGGAGGGAGGCTGGAACTGAACGTGGTGGGCACGCTATGTTGGCGGCGGAATGTGCGGCGACACTTGCGGGCTGCCCCCAGCTCATCCTTGGGTGCGTTGGTTGTTAACGCAAAGGACGCATTTCACTGTATTTTTCCATGCACACGTGGTAAATAAATAAAATCCAATCTGAAGCTAGCCTGACGAAGGGTCTCGGCCTGAAACATCGACTGTACCTCTTCCTAGAGATGCTGCCTGGCCTGCTGCGTTCACCAGCAACTTTGATGTGTGTTGCCTGAAGCTAGCCTGGGTGTTTCTGCTAAGTCTACCCTTATAATACCCATCCGTTGAGGGTGAGCAACGCACGTTATCTGGTGGAATTCCGCAGGTCGGGCAGCATCTGTGGAAACCTGACCAGCTGAAAGCAGGTTCGACAGCTGTGTCTAATATTGCACCACAGGTGGTGGACAGGAATAACTCTCCGCTTGATAAAACCAAAATAGACCAAATAGGTCAAACCCTGATTCCTTTCCGAGCGACTCTCTTTTACACGTATTAAGTGCGTTTGAATGGATTCAAGACTCATCCCGTCACATGGTAATGCGCGCCTCCGTGGAGCTCAGCTGTGGCCGAAGCACCGGCACAGCTCGACGGTTTTTGAGGCAGTTCGGAGGCACTCGTGCAGAGAGCCCCAATTCTCCTGATGAAGGGTTTCGGCCCAGAACGTCGACCCCTCTCCATAGATGCTGCCTGACCCGCTGAGTTCCTCCAGCATTGTGTGGTTTGCTGCCAATTTTCCCTCCGATTCCACTCGCTTGACTTGCAACACTGCAATCCCTTGAACCGCCATCGGTTTCATGCGGCTCGCCTGCAACTTTTCACCCGTCAGCATATCCTTCCGAACTCCCTTCACCTTCTCCCTTATACACCAAGCTCCCCTTGAATGTGCTGGCGAAGACCGGGCTATTGCAATGAAACCGTAATGCTGAAATACACAGCATCTTGTGCACGAACTACGCATTTCCTCTCCTGTCTTGTAGCGAAAGCACCTCACATCGAATGAGCCGCCCTGTCTGCCTAAAGGCTATGTCCCGGTGTTAAGACTGCGTCGGCCGCATCCCAGTTTTCTGAGGATGCCGTTCCCGCAACCGGCCGATATGAATTTACGCAAACACGAGGAAATCTGCGGATGCTGGAATTTCAAGCAACACAAATAAAATTTGCTGGTGAACGCAGCAGGCCAGGCAGCATCTGTAGGAAGAGGTACAGTCGACTTTTCGGGCCGGGACCCTTCGTCAGGACTAACTGAAAGAAGAGCCAGTAAGAGATAGTAAGATATGAAGCACGGATTCTATGCACAGTATCTTATACCCCTTCCTGGCGCGAAACGGACACGATGGTAAAAGCCCCGACACTGAAGATGTAAAACTTCACTGAGACACCCCCCTCCCCAAATTTACTTCGGGATTCTCTTGACATAACCTGCTACCTGTCCGATTTCGTCACCTTGTGGTGAAGAGGAGTGGAGTTTTTGAGATCCCAAGAGCGATGCCGCCCGCAGTGTAGCCATCTGGGGCTTAGCTCTCGGCAGGGCCAACCATGGCGGTAAGGTCCAGGCGGAGGTTCCAGAGACAGAGCGAGCCAACCAAGAGCTCGGCGGTGGAGTGACAGCAGAAGATGATGACACATCACAGTGGCGATGAAGACGGAGGAAGGCAGTAACAGTGAAGGATCTCGCATTCCGTGCCACTGGATCCCGACCCTGGTCTGTCAAGGACTGTGTGGTGGCTATCCGTCCATCAGCCTCCCCACGTTCACCGCAGGCATTCTCCATTAAGGGAATCCTTAATAGGTGGATCCCAGATTGGCCTCTCAGAATCAAAACCACCAATCAGAATCTAAATCAGACCAGGATCCGCTTTAACATCACCCGCAAATGTCGTGGAAGTTGTTGTTTTGCGGAAGCAGTACATTGCAATATATTGTAATAAAATCTATAAATCACAATAAAAAGTAGACATTAAGGTAAATTAAATAGCTAGTGCAAAGAGAAAGGGAAAATACTGAGGAAGTGTTCGTGTTAATTCAGAAATCTGATGACGGAGGGGAAGAAGCGGTTCCTGAACCATTGAGTGTGTGTCTATGGGTTCCTGTATTTCCTCGTAGATGGTGCATGAGAAGAGGGCATGATCTGGGCGATGAGGTCCTTAATGATGGATGCCGCCTTTTTGAGGCATCGCCAGTAGACAACCCCCGAGGAGAAAGGCCTTCTCGACTCGAGTGCTCGCTCTGCCGCTCTGGGGTTTGGGGCAGCACGGAAGAAACAGACGACCCATTCGCTTCGGTAGCCGAAGGCAAGGTAAGCGTTCCGCTGCTCCTAACCCCTCAGCGGTAGTCCGTCCCAGAATGATGCCAGCTACAAAGGCCCATTTTACGCCACCGCTTATGGTGCTGCGATAGGAATTGTAATGATCGTTTCGAGCTAATTCCACCTCTTTAATCCCCGTCTAGATATTACAACAATGCGATCAATTAAAGGAGAGGCCTAGACCTGGTGGTTTCTGTTCTGGAGACTGCGTTTCTTATTCCTGGCTAGGCTGGGGCTCTATCCACTCAGACACCAGAAGCGGGTTTGGAGTACCACCACCAATTCCGGGCGAGGGAAAACCGGGGCAACAGCAGGCCGACTATAGTTTTTCCACCCTTTTTTCTACGAGCTACCCATTGACAAGGACCCTTTCCTAAGGGTGAACAAAAAGGGGCTTCCTCAGTAGCGTTTCAATAGGGAGGATAGAAAGCGATCTCAATTGAACAAGTTAGGTCTTCATTCTTTGGAGCGTAGAAGGTTGAGGGGGGACGATAGAGGTGTTTAAAATTATGAGGGGGATTGATAGAGTTGACGTGGATAGGCTTTTTCCATTGAGAGTGGAGGAGATTCAAACAAGAAGACATGAGTTGAGAGTTAAAGGGCAAAAATTTAGGGGTAACATGAGGGGGAACTTCTTTACTCAGAGAGTGGTAGCTGTGTGGAATGAGCTTCCAGCAGAAGTGGTTGAGGCAGGTTCGATGTTGTCATTTAAAGTTAAATTGGTCAGCTATATGGACAGGAAAGGAATAGAAGGTTATGGGCTGAGTGCAGGTCGGTGGGACTAGGTGAGAGTAAGAGTTCGGCACGGACTAGAAGGGCCGAGATGGCCTGTTTCCGTGCTGTAATTGTTATATGGTTATATGATTTATTCTTTTAAGCCGATGTTAAGGGGAAAGGAAGTGTGGTTGTGATTTTGGAGCAGTAAGCGAGAGGGCTTTTGCTTGTTTGTTTTCTAATGATATAACCAAACTAAATGTCTCCACGGTGAATATTCGTTGAAGAAAGGTTTAGCATTGGGCAATGATATAACACGGGACATGAAGCCTATAAAATATGGCACAAATTGGAATCCTGCAGGATTTGGACAGGTACATGGATCGGAAAAGTTCAGAGACTTATGGGCCAAACACGGGCAAATGGGACCAGTTCAGTTAGTCATCTTGGTCGACATGGACGAGTTGGGCCGAAGGGCTTGCTTCCGTGCTGTATAAGTCTTTTGAACGCTGGCGACGGGATTCCCGAATCTTTCCGGTTTGGTATCGTTCTCCATTGACTTCTTCTTGCCGGGCATAGCCCGTTAATGAACTGGTAACCCCGTCTCCGGTCGGTAACACGTCAGTGCCCTCCCGCCGTCCATTCTACGGCAGCTGTCCTTTTTCTCCTGCGGCAATATTCAAATCCCTCTTCCGACTCCAGATCTTCATCAGACGCGCCCTCCCCATCCACACTCTGCAATGAATAGCCTCCTTCCATCCACATCATATAGCCATGCAGTTCTTAAACAGGTCCTCCTGCCATAAGACGTCGGAGCAAAATTAAGCCATTCGGCCCATCCTTTCTGTCCCGCCATTCCATCATGGCTGATTTATTTTCCCCCTCAATCCCATTCTTCCGGCTACTCCCTGTAATCCTTTATGCACTTACTAATCAAGAAATTGTCAACCTCCGCCTTAAATATACCCATTGAATTGGCCTCCACGGTCATCTGTAGCGATGAATTCCACAGATTCGCCACCCTCCGGCCAAAGAAATTCCTCCTCATCTCTGTTCTGAAGGAACGTCATTGTATTCCGAGTCTGTGTCCTTTAGTCCTGGACTGCCGCACTGTAAGAAACATCCTCTCCACGTCCGCTCCGTCTAGGTTTCAGTGAGATCGCCGCTCATTCTTCTGAACCCGGCGATTACACGCCCAGCCACCAAACGCTGCTCACTCATTAGCCCTTTCCTTCTTGGGATTATTGTTATGAACTTATTCCGGACCCTCTCTAACGACAGCCATCCTTTCTTACAGAAGGAACCCAGAACTGCTCACAATATTCCAAATGCAGTCGGGCCAATGCCTTACAAAGCCTTAGCATGACATCCTTGTTTTTTTTTAATAAATATATTCCAGTCCTCTCGAAACGAATTATAACATTGCTTTTGATTTCCTCCCTACCTACTCAACTTGGAAGTTGCCCTTTAGGGAATCCTGCACTGGGACCCCTCGGTCTCTTTAAACCTCCGATTTCTGAATTTGCTCCCCGTTTAGAAAATAGTCTATATCTTTATTACTTCCATCAAAGTGCATGGCCCCATATTGTATTCCATTTGTCACGTTTTGCCCATTCACTTAATCGGCCCAAGAATTTCTGCAACGCTGCCAAAAACTATCTTCTGACCGACATCCCTCTCCAAACCTTTCCTGTCAATAAATGATTTCACTACCACTCCCCCATCCCAATCGCCCACTCTACCACTCGTGGTTGCCCCTCTCGCTGCAATCTCCAGGAGGTCCCCTGTCCTTCTCTAGCACGTGGCGGCAATCTTCAATGGGAATGCGCGTCTTGCGTGAGATAACTCCTCCGGTGACGCCGTGGGTGGAGCATTGTGCGCTCCAATTGTAGAGCTTCATTACCTTCCTTCTCAGATAACCATCTGCAAGCACCGCGCACGACCGAAGCAGTATTTTGCTGTGGCAATGACAATATATTGACGGTGAGAGCGTATATCCCCTACAATATTTCAAAGAACTACCAATGTGGCCACTTTATTAGGGAGAGTGCAGTCTTCTGCTCTTGTTGCCCGTCCACTTCAAGGTTCAACATGTTGCGCGCACGGAGACGTTTTCTGCACCCCACTGTTGAAACGTGTGGTTACCTGGGTTACTCTCACCTTCCTGTCATCTTGAACCATTCTGGCCATTCTCCTCTGACCTCTCTCATTAACAAGGTGTCTTCGCCCACAGAACTGCCGCTCGCTGGATTTATTTTTGTTTCTCGCACCATTCTCTGTGAACTCGAGAGACTGTTGTGTGTGAAAATCCCAGGAGCTGAACAGTTTCTGAGATACTCAAACCACCCCGTCTGGCACCAACAATCTTTTCACGGTCACAGTCACTTAGATCTCATATCCTCCCCATTCTAATGTTTGGTGCGAAGAACCATTTGACCGTGTCTGCATGCATTGAGATGTAGCCAGATGATTGGTTGATTGGATATTTGCATTAACGAGCAGGTGTACAGGTGTACCTAATAAAGTGGCCACTGAGTGTGTATTTTTAAACCTGTGAAGCCCGTGCCCCAATATGTCCTGGGAGGTCGGGATAATATACTGACGTATAAAATATACTTCTAAATAGCAAATAGCTGCTTTCGAGCGTTAGGTATTTTGTTCCATCGGGGTTGTTTTGTTTGCTAGAACCAATGACGTAAATGTGAAACTTTGACTTGACATTGCAATTACTGGGTAATTTTGTGTAACTGGGTTGCAGCCGAGCCCCTCCAAGCACCAACAAATAAAATGTTTTATCTACTGATACATAAACTGCGCACGGTAATCTGTTGTCAGAATAACACGGTCTCCTCGCCAGTTTGACTTCTTTTACCTGGACAACACGGCAAAAACACAATAGACCGGTACTTCGAAATGCAACAGTGTTAACTGCTGAAAACCGCTTGCAATTGCGTAAGTGACAGCGAAGAAATCTAAAAGCTGTCATTGTAGAAATAAACCCTTTCCCGAATGCAGTCATGAAATATAACAAATATTAGGCTACAATGCGACATTTTAAAGAGGTTGCACGCTGCACGCACATTCTTAATTTATGTGCTGAAAACATTATGTGTGGGACAACCAGAGGCTTGATGACGCCTACAGATCTTCTCCTGGAAATGAAAGAAAACTAAAATTACTGCTGTTTATGATATTTATAGCGGCCTCTCGCCCTGACCGTTGAAGTGGATGATATTTGTAAGACAGAAGCTGACGATGCTGAAAAGACTTTACAGGTGAGGCAGCAGCTGCAGAGAACGAATCAGGGACTTCAACTTCGCGGGAGTTTTTTTTGTTGTTGTTTTATATCCAGAGTGTCTTTTTTTAAAAAAGATATTAGTTTAAATACTTTTGTGTACGATTGGATGGAAGACGAGGGAGTTAAATGATAGGGGATTAAAGACCCGGCTATTATTCTATATACTGAAGAAAATTCATAGCGTTCCTATTATGATAAGAATCAGCGTTGTGTTGGCATCATTCTTGTTCTGATATTCAACTTAGTGAACTAGTCAAAATTTCGTATCCACCACGCGGTCATGCTGCCAAGTCCCGCCCCAATTTCGATATCGAGATTAATTGATGTGAAGATATTGAGTGCAATCTCTCTGTCTCTGTCTCTGTCTCTGTCTGTCTGTCTAATTCTTTCTCTCTCTCTCTCTCTCAGACACACACACACGCCGCTTAGTCGAAATATTTTCGCCTTTTTTTATTTATAATGGGTCTGTGAAGGGGATGATTGCCGCAAAAGAGAGGGCTTTCGGTTTGGAATGGAAGAGATCTTTGTGAGCATTATCGATGTCTTAGCACTTGCGTTTTCTATTGTTGTGGGACAGGTCAGTGTATTGTCGGTACCGACCGGCGGAGGGCGCTCTAGTCCGAATTCGCTTTGTTTGCACAATTCACTGTGCAGTCTGCGTGAAGATTTGATGCATATCACGAATTAAGGTACTGTAGAAAACCACTTCGAATCTCCACTGCACCTACTTCTGATATTTGTTTTCCTAAACATTTAGACCGGGCATAATAATACGGTAAGGTCACAAAATAAAATGTAACATGAATTACAGATCAGATCAAACTGCTTTAAAATTAAGGATATCCATTCGTTGAATCGTTCTTTGGATAAGATTTTTATGTCGAGAGGCGTGAATTTCGCGGGGATGAAAATACGGTTTGTCTCATGCTACGTTAGCACCGCTGCATTGATACTTAAAATGTCCAGTAGATTTCATTATGATGCCAGCATTACAAAATAAAGGGTCCCGAGAAAACAGCGCATTTTAAAAAAATGTGCATAAGCAAATAAAGCATCAATATATAGTCATTTAACTGGGAAGAATGTAACAACGAAGCAGTCGATTTCGACATTTACAAGAACAGATTAGAGGCTAGGGTTCTGTTTTATTAGTCCGTGGTTCGAAGTTTCAATTTGTTTAAAGATAATAACTGTCTATAACTTAAAACATATCAAAATATGTAGTCCCAAGTAAATTACCGCAATGGCATTAGACCTTTCTAACGCCAGTGTAAAGAATATAAGAGATTATTTATAAATGTATTAAATTACGTTTACGATAGAATTATAAGCGACGTGTTAGAAGAACATTTCCTTTCATTGCTGAGGTGGATGAAACAGCGAAGGAGAAATTGCCTGAATTTTAGAAGCTCAGCGGATACTTTACGGAGAGAAAAATGGAACGAACGGCGGAACTATACATTCATGCCAGACATAGAGAAAGCTGGCATGAACGGGTTTATATATCCCATTTTCTTACTATGGATAACAACATTTTCGAAACAAAGATGTTGAGAAGCGAAAGATAAATGCATCCAATTCCCACGTCCCCTGTTCTCTGGCAGATATAATGAGACTATTTTGTTGGAGCATGGGCCAAAAAAAGCACCGTCATTCATTTCAGAATTAAGAACAACCGTTAGATGATGGATGGTGTGCAAATTTGACAAAGTGGGAATGATTATTTTGAAGAACAAATTAAGAAAAAAAATTAAGTTAGAATATAATTTGTCATTTAATATTTTAAAGCTGTAATAATCGGCCTTCATGCCGCGGACAATGCAAATAATACATATTTATTAAAATAAATGTGGAGTTTTTATGATCTTTAAAAGGCAGGCCATTTCCCCAGGATGCCAATTAGAATTTAATAACTGCGAGCCATGCCCCTGTTAACGGCCTCGACTTATTCTGGGAATGTGGACTTTAGGTCCGATTATGTGAAATTTCATTCAAAGAAAATCAGTGCTGCAGCGTTCAAAGATAAAGATGGATGTTTCCCGTCTGAATTGCACGAAAATATTAATGAATGTGTTTTTATTTGGTTCTGTTGGTCCTCACGGAAGACCGGGAAGGTTTAATTATATAAAGTCAACTGTCCGTTGCGCTGGTCGCAGGCAACTCCATGTCCCAGTCTCTGCTGGACTTTACTCACATCAGGGCTGAACGAAACAAAATCTATTGTAAAGCGTGGGCGCGGAACAGTTGTCACCTATAACCAACCAAAGATGCGTCGCTTCAACCTCGCCAACGCATACCTTTAACGCGCCAAATGCGTTAAAAAAGCACATCATGCAATTTTCTCCTTGCTGGGTGGGGGGAGGGGGGCGGTGGTGGGGACAGCCAACATCTTACAAACCCTCCGCACCATTGTAACCATTATTTATTACAAGCGCGAATCTATAGCAACCCGTTTCGGACCGAGATGAAGAATGTGTCAATGGATTTTACACCGGCGACTTGTTTCTACTCGGGGCACATATAAGATTTATAAAATGTATATATTTTAATTTAAATATCTTCACATACTGGAAACTTCAAAAACACATGGAGTCCCAACTATTATCATCTAGGTCACTGTTCCTAACTTTCGCCTTATCCATTATCCCGATTTCTTGCTGTTGCTTTCTAACAGAGAGGGGTCGGACGTGCTAAGAGTGAGCCTGCAAGTGTAGAACTTCGAGGTAACCTGAGCAGAAAGCTCATGTTCTGGATAATTGAGATATTGTTGGATGTCGCCCCACATATCCCAGTAAGAAAATGATATATGATGCTCGCCCAACGCCGAGCATGACATGAAAATGTAAATATGCATATTTTAAACGGAGACAGTAGCTGCTGTCTGATCCGCGTTGATAACAGGACCATTCGCGTTGCCCTGATCTCCAAGGCGCGGTTTCTGTGTGAGTTTATCACGAGCTATTGCCGGGTATAAGGTTAAGGCCTTACTTATCGTGGTATCCGTCAGCGCCAAAAGGGTTCCGTTAGCAACCTTAGAGCTGAAATGCGCATTAACAGCGTTATTTTGATAACAATTAACACCCCGGACTAGTAAAAACTGGGTCAAGTGAGCAAAGTATTTTTGTACCAGCGAGCTGTTAGCTCCAGGATGCGATTGTTTAACATAAAACCGTGCCTCAGAACATTGGGAAAATAATTGGGCTTTTTATGGAGAGCAGTGGCACGAACCGCAATGGAATATTTGGAGATGTCTGTGTTTCAGAATGCAGAATAAATACACGGTCTAATGAGGGAAAGCCTTGCCAAGGGCACCGGTAATAGAAAGCGCATCTGTATGGTCCAACGTACCGATTCCCAATATATGAAAACTCTCACCTTTCACGTCGGTGGCGGTCTCTGGGTAGCAATTGGCCGCGTTTAACGATTTCCTTCCCTGTCACTTTAACATAAACAAAAACACAGAATTTCCGAAGCGATTAACTCGTCACTAGCGCCAGTTCAGATTTGCAGCAGAAAAAAAACACACATTTAAGTCACAATTAACGTGACTTAACAGCCAATTGCTACGTTTTTCTTTTAAAAAAATAAAATCAAAACTCGTATTATATTTTGTTAGTTTTTTAACGCATTTTTAGACATGAATCAAGGACATGAGGATTTTAAAATAATATAATAATAATCAAAGTAATAGGCATAAAAGTGAAATGTTGCCCACCTGGTCTGCGTATTAGAGGGGCGCCCTATTTATCGGCTGGCAGCGTGACACTGGAGCCGGTCCATCACATTGGCGCACTGTTACAGCGGGCGGGGACACGTCGGGATGTCAAGATGGGGCGCAGAGCCGGCGTGCTGGCGTATGTATCCCTGCGCGGGGCTAACCTCCTCCCCCTTTTCCCTCTTCCACTCCCCTCCTCCTCCTCTCCCTCCCTCCCTCCCTCCCGCCAACCCCACTCCCTCTCCGGCGCGATACCAACTCGCTCGAGAGAACGGTGCATGGCACATTCACATCCGCGCATCCAGGGAAAACCTGCTGCCTGCTTCTTGGGATTTCCTCCTAGTTAATTTTCCTCTCTCTCTCCCTCCCTCCCTTTCTCTCTCTTCCCCCCTCTCTCGCTCTCTCGCTCTCTCGCTCTCACAAAATAGCACGAGTCGATTGAATTGCAACTTTTTTTCCCAGTGAGTTTTAGTCTTCAGACTCTCCTACCTTCAGGTGCTAATAAGTAGACGTTTATTTGAGAGAAGTTCCCTTGTTTTACCCCCGCCCCTGAACAAACCGGTACAAGTGTTGACTGACTAGCAGTGCAACGATCAATTATCCACAATACTGTTAAAAGACTTCCCCCTCCCCTCCCCCCGCTCCTCCCCGCTCTCCCCCCCTCTCCCCTCCTGTGCATGTGAACGTTTGTAGGACATAGTATTGATTGCACTTACAGCTTAGCATTAAAAGTTGCACTTTGCGAGCGCCGGGGAGGGAGCCGGGACGCCGTTTTGTGCTGTGGTGTAAGTGATCTTACAGGATGGCTCTTACAACAGGTCCCGAATCACAGGTTAGGCGCCTGAAGAGAACCTCCGGCTGCCCGAAGATGTTGGACGGGACAAAAATGGAGGAGCTCCCGTTACGTTCAGGTCCAACCACCCTGGGAATGCTTATCGGTAAATAAACACTTTGTAAACTTTGTTTTCCCTTCCTCTTATTTTATACGAAGTCAGTCATTGCTGTCATATCGCTGACTGTTACAACATGCAAGACTCACTGACACCGGGAGGATAGTTATTTTATTTACTAAGAATATTTTAAGACTGGAACGAGTTTGTGATAACAGATTTTGATAAATATAAGCACCGCCGTGGACAACTTCGACTTGTTATTTTCCGAATCGCTTCGCTTTAGCGCGACACGTTCTGTGGAACTGTCAGTGAACCGGTTCTTGCTTTAAAACTAGGGAGGGTATAAACTAGTACTCTATGTTGGGAGGCTTGGATCAATGATTTCTTTAGGAATAGCCACTTCGATTTGCAAAGATTGATCGCAGTCCGCGAGGATTAAAAATAATAATATTGTCCTCAGGTTCTGAATGCAAGCATAAGGAAGTTTGTGACGGCTGTCAACGACCTATAGAAGACCGTTTTCTGATGCGAGTGAACGATGCTTCCTGGCACGAACATTGCTTGCAATGTACAGTATGTCAACAACCACTCACCAGGAGCTGTTATTTTCGAGACAGAAAACTTTACTGCAAGCCCGACTATGAACAGTAAGTCTGTGCACATTTCATCTCGAGTATGCAAGTCTACCGCACCATCTAGTCTTCAGTAAGTTTGGACTGAAGGCCTTGTTTAATATAACGCCATAACATTCCTTCCCCCCCTTTTTTTTTGTTGGAAATACAGTGCGGTGATTTTACCCCCGAAAATATAGTTTCCATAGTAACCCATCGCTATCCATTCACGGTCATTTTCTTCTTCTTAAGCCTATTACCCCTACTGGGGCAAAGGCCGCCGACTGAAGCTCGCCAGAGCCCTCTGTTCTGGGCCAGTCCTTCAAGTTGCTTCCCTAGGTGAAGCCTATCCTCGAAGATCGTGCCTATCCCAAGGACAAGGCCCCTGGTGCCGCCGTTGGCGTTTCTGTAGCTCTGGGTTTTTACGGGACGGCGTTGCTCGTCCTCATTTTGCTGCCGGGTCCCTGGCGGAGTTTACTGGCACTATAGCTCGTGTTATATTTAAATCTGAAGATCACAAATAATCGTTACCAAAACAAAAACAAATTTGGGCCTGTGTATCTTATGAATTGTTTTCTAGTTGTATTTGCATAAATTCCATAAATTCAAAGTTCTCGTGATATTGTCATTTGAACTGCTTCTAGTAAAGCCGATTTGTATTGGTTCCACTCGGGACCTGTAACTAGCGATGTGTTTTGTTTTATTGAAATTGCTTGGAATACTATTTGGATTTGTCCGAAACACGTATAGCTCGAATACTGGGCACACTATTTTCATGGATTATTCCAGGCCGAATCTACCCCTTAATCGTTGTATTTGACAAGTATAAAATGGATTAATAATAACGCATTTATTACCTCCATTGGCGGAGGTCGGTGAGGTTTGTACGCCCAGTAACTCTTAGTCCTTGATCACCTTAGAGCCCAGATTTACCTCATTATTGGCCACCTAACCAAGTATTAGTCGCGGACAGGCGTGTTTGCAGCGCGCAGCACGAATCATATTGTTGTAACGCACACGCGTTGTCCTTGTAAAGACAAAAATTCTCTGTACAAATGAAACGTGTGTGTTGCATTTAAATTATATCTAGGCATCGAGGGAAGGGATGGATTTTAGAGGTGATATCAGATCACAAATTTGAATGAGGTCGCTTCAAACTTACCTTGATTAGAGATAACAAAACCAAAGGGTGTGGGGGGGGGGACGGCCCTGGTGTCTTTGATTTATTAAACGAAAAGTGCCCGGCGCTGTGAGATATTAAAATGGGATAGAATCGAGAGCTTGTCTTCTTGCTCGCGGTCGCAGGTGTTGTCTGAGCAATTTATCTTTGATTTTCAGTTCAGATGTCTGCTCTTTATGGGCAAGGGAATCCGATCACCTTGCCCAAAGCGAACAAGTTGTGCAGGGAATGGGTGGTGGGCAATTTTTTTTAAAAAAAAAGAAGCCCCATAACAGAATTTCACACATACACACCAGTCGACAAACACGGGATAAGTTGGCCCGCTTGAAACCGAGCAACCGCGAGTCCCCGCTCGGCTCTCTACTGTCACCTAACTCACCAGCTACCTCTGTCAAGCCCTGAGATGTCAGAGCGTTGGCGTAGTTCGAATTGTAAACTCTGTAATTTGGAGACTGTCAGGTGACAATGTACAAGAGATATTCAGGAGTGGTTTTACTCTTGCGAAGTGTTTCTGGTCTAGGGTTACTCTCGGCCTTGGAGAATTACCTTTCGGCTAAATCCGCCAGCTGTTGTCTCTTCAGTTCTTAATCTGTTTTCCTCCGTTCGCATATCGTTAATATGCAAATACTTACACAAATTATTAAAATGATAAGACTACTATCAGTCCACCTAAATTCTGTTTTAGGACTTTTAAAAATAAAATAATTTCACCTCTACACCCAAACTTGCAGTCAGTAATGTAACACACCGTCAGATCCTGAAATGGGCCTTAGATTTAATTTAGTCGTTGGATGCTGTTTAGATTAATGAAGTTTAGATTAATGCAGCGCCGAGTGGGCTTTGAGGACAAATCCAGCTGGCCGCAAGCTTCGAGATTTGCTCGTTCAGTCAGTTCGATCGACAGCGTCCCTTACTATTGCTATTTTTCAAAAAAATCGTTGTATCTTCTACATTCTTCAAAAAATACCGATACATTTGCGTGCCATTAAGGAGCAGATGTCGTATTAATAGATCTAGTTAACACATATAACTGAAGGGAAGTAACTGGGTTGGAAGATCACACTGCTTTTGAGATCTGAAAGAAAGCAAAACGGGCCTTCGTTTAAGGTCTGAAATTCACACAGCTAGAGTGCGAAGTTACACTGCGCGCGATTTCGTCTATTTTGCAGCACTATTAAATATACGTTTTAGAAAACAATTCTTTCCGTTATATTGGCTTTCTGTTTGACGTTATGAATGACTTGTAATTTTAGACAAGTTTAGTAATGATGGTTTCATTTTTTTCGGAGGTCTATCAACATCGAATGAGATTTATTTTTTGCTGGTGTTCAATTATATCAAAACGATTGTCCTTGGGAAAGGGCGGGTAGAAAAACAGCGGGAAGAGGGGTCGAATGCAGTGGCAAGGAGGTGTAAGGATTAAGGTGTGTATGTATGTGTGTGCGCGGGGCGGTAAGTGCGGTCATTCGGTATCGAGAGCAGGACGTGGATGGGGGCCAGTGTGTATGTGTGTGGGGAGGTGTATGTGTGGGTCAAGGATGCGTGCAGGGGAGAGGGAGGGAGCAAAGGGAAAGGAGTGAACTAATTGAACTAAGCGAAACCAATTTCGTTTTCTCCCCGGTGAAGTTTGTCGGCGTAAATTTCAGACCTGTCTCAGGAGTTGCTTTTTTGAGTGTTTTTGAATACGACGGTCAAGTTGTTGTGCTGATAGCCCTGCTCTGAGGCAAGTTATCGATTCTCATATTAATACAGCAGTAAATATCTATAATTAAAGTACATTTCATTCCAGACCACTGACTTGTCCCACATAATGACAGAAATGCCGCCAGCTTCCTTGAAAATTGACTCAACTTATTTCGTTATAACTTTTCAGAAGTTTCAAGGTCGTGAGTGATGTACGAAAGGTTTACAACAGCCGGTGTTGATGTAACATGGTCGGGGTAGGGCGGTAATCTGCTGGTGTGTGTGTGTGTGTGTGTGTGTGTGTGTGTATGTTTGTGTGTGTTTTAAATGAGGTTCAAGCAGACCTTCTATTACAACTGGGGGATTTCCATTTCCAACTCGTTTGAGAGTGTAGTCGCTGTCTGGATCTGCGAATTTAAGTTGCAAACTCTTAGCCAAAATCGTTAAAATTGGAGGCATCCTCTGAATGAACATTCCTGCGGGTCAGACGGCGATTCTGTATTCAAACACCGTACTGTATGTTTTCGCCACATTGAGAACTCTCGGTAAATTATGTTTTATGTGGCTAGTGGCTTTTAATAACCGTGAATTAGACGGGTCATACCAAGCGAACGGTGGCGCTTATCCGGTCGCTTCACTCAACGAGCGAGAGGAGGCATAACATAGACGAACTCAAAACCGAGCGTTGATATATTAAACCGGCATTCCGTTTGTGAGTGTGAGTGAGTGTGAGTGTGTGTAAGCGGTGAAGTCACTTTTATCCACATTCAGCCCCGTGTATTTATATATATATATATATATATATATATATCCATTTTTAAACTTAAAACCAAAATCAATGAAAAGAGGCAGAAATCTGAGAGGACTAGATATAAGCAGAAGATGTAAATACAAGTAAATACATAAAATAAAATAAGTTCGAATAGTGTGGATAGTTAGCAGGTATTAACAAGTACGAAGAGAGCGAGTGCCCGTTTCTTAAATGATAAAACCCGCCGTACTGGGCGACGGTTTAGACAAGCGGTTTTTTAATCCTATTTCCCAGTTCAGTCCAACCCGAGTCTGACTTTGCGCGGTTAAATATTACATTATTGTTTTGTTTGTTTTTCTGTCTCCCTCCTTGCGGTGGGACATGAATTGTTTTTGCGCCTCGGTTATTTGTAAACGACGCACACAAAAAAAAAACCCGCAACACAAAATAAGGCGAATGCGTTTTACCTAACGACAAGTTGTTTTGATTTTCAGATTGTGATCAATATTGAGAAGCCCTGCTTCACTGTATTAAATAAAGGGTAAACATTTCAAAGTGACCGTAACAAGTACTTTATAATATGGTTGGGGAGATTGCTGTCGTTGAAATATAATCATAGAAAATAGCCAGAAGCACACGATTGAGGTTTCTATACTATATACTGTACATATAGATAATTTGGAAACATAGAGGGAGGATAGAGGTACGATTGTTGATTGACATAATATGATCAGACAGTCACTTGTTTGTGAATAATTTAAATTTAATTGCATTGTACTGTGGAAGGAAATTCAGTTCAAACCTTACAGTTAAAACTGTGTGCATTTTGTCCTGATTAGTATTTCTCTGGTCCAGGAGCGGTTGAATGTCTAACATTTTGGAATACCTCAGAATGGCAATTATTTGCAAACACTTGTTTGCTCAGATATGCTTGGTGCTGTCTAGGTGGATTGTGGTAGAGTGCTTCGTCTGAATTCTCTCATCAGAAGTCTCCAATAAATGTATTCACTGACTAGCTCTGCGCCCTCACAACACAAAGGCTTCATTCGCTTGCCTTCAAATCTGTTTTTGCACAAGTTTCTGACCTGAGTCTGAATGCTGCTTATTTCAGTTAAAATTTTGTTTCACCAAATTTGGGGGATTTCCAGAAAGAATCAGTGCAGAGTACTTATAAAACAACATAAAAGCTCAGCCCCACATAGCTGTCCATTGCATTACCACACTTCATGCCTGTCACTAAAATTTAGACCCTTTTTATATATAGGGGTTTAACATGGCTACTTCAATCACGGGGGCATAATAGTACTCTGTTAGACGCCTGGCAACAAACAAAAGACAACAACTATTACTTTGCATCAACTTTTGTCAGGCATTGACTAGGCTTCCCAATGGGGCCTTAAGTGGTTAGTGGCAACAATGTGAATTTCATAGCAACAGCATGAAAATCCATCGCCCTGGATACTGGCAGTAAATGCTTACACAGAGAAATCTTGCCGAGGTTTCTGCGCTTCTGGAAGGGGTTTCTTTCTATTACGGGTCCAATGTTGGGTCCAGTCACCACTGGGTCGAGGAAGTGTTTCGTTATAAAGTTTGGGATACTCAAATAACTGACAACGTGTTGAGAAATCCTGCCACCTCGCACTGATCTGGTATAAAATAATTTGAATTCACTAGTCAGCTGCACATTGGCCTAGATGTTAAGCAGTGAAGTCGGGATCTGTAAACTGTTCGGCAGCAGAAGGGTTTATACTTATTAACCTCTGCTGAATCATGGTACCTGGTGTGACATGACATGGCAACCTGCTGTGAACATCACCACAGACTGACAGTGACAAACATTTAATGAGACGGGGTGCAGCCACATAAATCAACAGCTCTTTGGAAGAGCACTGGTTTTGAAATACTTTTACAAGTAGGTATGTTCAGCATGGTAACCTGCAGTTTATTTTTTCTGCGTCTCTTTATTGGGACTATTTAAATGTGTGAGACGTGTGTTACAGTAATTTTCTTTTGTACTCCAGGAAACTGAGACTTTCTCTGGTAAAATAGCAGATCAAACCCCGTGAAGTTATCTATATACTGACAATTTTTAATTTATCAATTGCAATGAAGTTCATTTGGGGAGGCCCACCCATATAACACAAGAGATTCTTCAGATGCTGGAAATCCAGAGTAATACATACAAAATGCTGGAGGAACTCAGCAGGTCAGGCTGCATCTAATGAGAGGAATAAACAGTCGACGTTTTGAGCCAAGAGTCTTCATTAGCTCTGATGAAGAAACTCGGTCTGAAACGTTGACTGTTCATTCTTCTCCACAGATGCTTCCTGACCTGCTGAGTTCCTGCTGCGTTTTGAGTATGTGCTCTGTTGTTCCAGCATCTGCAGAATCTCTTGTGTTTGAAGTTTGCGAGTGCACAGCTCACCTCCACAGTACGACAGCTATATACCTGGGGTTTGTAGATTTGTTTTGCTTCAGGTGAAGATTTAGTGCTCAGATGCTGAATGCGCATACTGAAATTTACTGCTGTTCATTGACTGAATCTTGGTTTAGTTTGATCTATCGTTCTGTAGATGACCTCCACCCTGGTGGAAAGCATGTTGGGGAGGTACAACACTTTATTTAGTTATAGACACAGTGTGAAACAGGCCCTTCCAGCCCAACAAGCCGCACTGACCAGCGACCCACCTATTTTAACACTAGCCCAATCATAGGACAATTTACAGTGACCAATTAACCTACTCGCCAGTACGTCTTTGGATTGTGGGAGTAAACCTGGGCATCCAGAGGAATTCCACGTGTTCACGAGGAGAACGAATGAACTCCTTGCAGAAGGTGTCAGAATTGAATTCCGATCTCCAGTGGCCCAAGCTAACCGCTACACTGTAGAGAAGGACTGAGAAAGGTACCTGTACCAGTCTGCACAGTGATTGGGTCTGTTCCCAATCCGTTGCATGATAATGGACTATTGGTAATTGCATTGACGGCTTCAAGACCAATCATCTGGTGCATGCAAAGCTCAATAAAGGAAGCAGAAGTGGTGTATCATTTCTCAATTTTCTTAAATGCTCACCTTGTTAAGAACCAGCCATCATGGATCCCAGAGAACTGTTGTAGAACCAAGTCATGCTTAACCCCAAGGGAATGTTAAAGCAAAGGAGAACTTGTTCACAATAAGAGGGTTGTAAACTCAGCTAACTCCAACATGGGCACTTGCCTTCCTGGCATCAAAGACGATGCCTCAACGAGGTGGCATCCATAAGTAAGGACCCCATCACCCAGGCATGCCCTCTGCTCATTGCTGCCATCAGAGAGGGGGTACAGCAGCCTGAAGGCACACATTAAATGTTTTAGAGACAGCTTCTTTCCCTCTGCCATCAGATTTTGAACAGATAACGAGCCAACTCCTGAACGCTACCTCACAAGTTTTTGCTGTCTTCTTCACATTATTTATTTAATTATATATATATACATGTGTTGGCGTGTGGCCAAGTGGTTAAGGCGTCGGTCTAGTGATTTGAAGGTCGCTAGTTCGAGCCTTGGCTGAGGCAGTGTGTCCTTGAGCAAGGCACTTAACCACACATTGCTCTGCGACGACACTGGTGCCAAGCTGTATGGGTCCTAATGCCCTTCCCTTGGACAACATCGGTGGTGTGGAGAGGGGAGACTTGCAGCATGGGCAACTGCTGGTCCTCCATACAACCTTGCCCAGACCTGCGCCCCCGCCCTGGAAACCTTCCAAGGCGCAAATCCATGGTCTCACGAGACTAACGGATGCCTATATATATATATATATATATATACGTGTGTCTATATGTATATATATACAAATGCTTGTATATGTATATATATACAAACATTTGTATATGTATGTATATAAATACTGAATTACATGCACTTATACATACTGTATATAACATACTGTATTACATACACACATACATATATACATAGTATTTCTTATTGTAATTTATAGTTATTTTATGTATTACATTGTACTGCTGCCATAAAATAACAAATTTCACAGCATATGTCAGTGATATTAAACCTGATTCTGACTCAGATTCTTCTGAATCTGATCTCAGCACGGTGGTCAGCTCGTATTATAGCTTCCTCTGTGACCTGTCCCACCCTTGCTGCTTTCACCTCACCTCAGTCCATTGTGGCCGTGGGATTGTGGAGTCAGGTCCAGACCTGATTCTGGAGGTGAGAGGTGTGACACTCCCTGGTGGAAGCACCGCCTGCCTATCATAGCTCCTGTGCTGACTAACTCCTAAACTGAAACACACCTGGGGAGTTTGCTGCAGAAAACAAGAAATTGTCAACTTCTACAAATGGATTTAATGCAGTCACTTCCAATGGGCAAACAGTTTTGTATTGACTGTTTCCTTCCTGAATACCTGACAAAGTTTTTCCTGCTGGCAAACTTGAGGTTGTTTCAAAACTCTATGGACTGTTACATTGTGCCCACACTACTTCAATACTTCTACATTCTGTATATTGTATCTATCTCTATAGTATATTTTATGTATTGCACTCTACTGCTGCTGCAAAACAACACATTTCAACATGTATCAGTGAAAATATTCTCATTCTCATTCTGAGAAACACACACAAAATGCTGGAGGAACTCAGCAAGTCAGCTTCTACAGAGGGGAATAGCCAAACGACGTTTCAAGCCAAGACACTTCATCAGTCCTAACCTGCTGAATTTTAGCAGAATCTCTTGTGTGTTACCCTGGATTCTGCAGAATCTCTCGTGTTTATGATTCTGATTCTGATCAGCCATAATCATAATTGAATAACAGAGCAGGCTCGATGGGCCGAATGGCCTACTTCTGCTGCTAGTTCTTAATCTTGTTATGTTATGTTCCCAAATCTAGTTCACATGCCAATCCTTTGCTTATTGCTTCTGGCTTTGAATCTGGTACCCTTGTTTCCCTCTGTCATCTTGCCTCTCTCTATTTCTGTAAGCTGTAACCCTCTGTGTGCCACTCCCCAAAGTGTTTTTTTGCCTGGTATTCAGTCGCCAGGGAGGTTCCCTGCCCTCTCAGTTGTCTCCATCTCAGTACCTCTCTGCCCTTAAGAGTTTCTTCAGGTGAATCTCAGAATCGGAATCAGGTTTATTATCGCTGGCATGTGACGTGAAATTTGTTAACTTAGTAGCAGCAGTTCAATGCAATACACAATCTAGCAGAGAGAAGAAATAATCAAAAATAAAATAAAAATTTAATAATAAATAAGTAAATCAATTCCAGTATATGTATATTGAATAGATTTTTTTTAAAACGTGCAAAAACAGAAATACTGTATATTAAAAAAAAGTGAGGTAGTGTCCAAAGATTCAATGTCTATTTAGGAATCAGATGGTAGAGGGGAAGAGGCTGTTCCTGAATCGCTGAGTGTGTGTCTTCAGGCTTCTGTACCTCCTACCTGATCTATAATGTGCGGTGGCACGGTAGTGTAGTGGTTAGCACATCGCTTTACAGCACCAGCCAGCGATCGCCGATTGGGGTTCAATTGGGGTCCGTGACCGCATTGGTTTTGTTCCACGGTCCAAAGGGCACACGGATCAAGGTTAGTGAGCTGAAGGCATGCTTTGAAGTCAGAATAGAACTCAGGGCCTCAAGCCTGTAAGGTAGCACCACAAGTTTCTGTACACCCGACCCCGGCAGAGTAGAGCAGAGTCACCACAAGAATAATCCAGCCACTGGTTTCCGAGGAAATTCTTGGTTTGGGGCTCTCCTTAGTGAGGCAGACACAGGCCAACATTTATCAGTGTCGATATAACAAGCTGAGTTGCAATGTCCTTTTAGGCAGATTTTAATTGTATTCAACTTGACTCCACTTGAATTGAGTCTGCCAAAACACGATCTACACTGGCCCTTCACATAGACATGGAAGACCAAAAGCGAACATAAAATTTTAAAGATTTAAGGATTAGCCTTATTTGTCACACGTACATTGAAACATTGAAAGGTACAGTGAAATGTGTTGTAATGTGTCAACGACCAGCATAGTCTGTGATGTGTTGGGGGCAGACAGCAAGTGTGGCTAGGCTTCTGGCACCAACACAGCACGCACACAACTTACTAACGTGAACCTGTGCGTCTTTGGGCTGTGGGAGGAAACCGAAGCTCCCGGAGGAAACCCACACAGTCACGGGGGAGAATGTACAAACTCCTTACAAACACTGGTGGGAATTGAACCCTGATCTTACAGCCAGCACTCTAAAGCATTACCATTATGTTACCGTGCTGCCCCGTTCTCATTCTGTAACTGTATATAATTCCTCACATTCTTCAGCAAATAAGTTCCTTTCTGAATAGTATGGAAACTGAAATAAAGCTTTAAAAAAATTGCAACGCAATTAAGTTAATACGATAATAATTAAATCAATATTGTCAGAGTTATTGTTGAGTATTCTAAATTTAAGAAGTTATGCATTTCTGTGCTGTGATAATGCACTCCCTTATCTCATAGCAGTCTTTATCATTTTCATTGAAGCCCACATTTGCTTAATCAATATTTGCAAATGCAAAGCAATGCACACAAAATGCTGGAGGAACTCAACAGGTCAGACAGGACTCCTGACTCCCGATGAAGGGTCTCCGCCCGAAACGTCGACTGTTTATTCATTTCCATAGATGCCGCCTCGCCCGCCGAGTTCCTCCAGCGTTTTGTGTGCATTGCTTTGGATTTCCAGCGTCTGCAGGTTTTCACGTGTCTGGAAATGCAGTTCTGTGTTTGGACTCTAAATGTTATTCTATTTGTAGTTGTTCAACCAAATATTTTTGAAGGAGTTAGTACCTAACAGTAAGTTTCACAGCCCCCGTCACATCCCGTGTCAGTGCCACTCTGCTCCTAATGACAGCTGCATCTGCTTTCAAACTTTCTAAAACATTGGCAGATTTGCTTAACCAGATTTTGATTAACCTTCGTTCGCTCCTTGCCCCCAGCCATTCTCCTCCTCAGACAGCAGCTGTTGTGGAGCCAGTTGAGGAGTGTGAAGAATTTTTGGGGAGAGCTCAACATTAGGGAATTGTGCTAAGGTTGGCAGGATTAGAGTACACCTCCTTCTCTCCCTGTTTATAGTGCTGATACTTGAAAACAAAACTATTTCTCAATTTACTGAACAAATAGAAGCCTCCTGTTTTCTGGGGAAAATTAACTCTCCCATCAGCAAGTGGAGGAACCTAAAAAAGAGGTGAGAGACTAATTCTAAACACAAGAGATTCTCCATTCTCCTCTCCTATTCAATTGCTTGTTCTCCAGCCCTTTGCCTTTCCCACCTGTCACCTCACAGCTTCTTAATTCACTCCTCCCCAATCAATTTGGCTTTACCTATCACCTTCCAGCTTGCCCCCTTCCTCTCCCACTCCCCACCTTCTTATTTGGCCATCTTCTCCCCCTTCCTTTCCAGTTCTGATGAAGGGTCTTGGCCCAAAACCTCAACTGTTTACTAATTTCCATAGATGCCGTCTGACCTGCTGAGTTCCTCTAGCAATTTGTGTGTGTTGCTTGAGAGACTAATTCTTGCTGCTTTGTCAATTAGAGTTTATTCGTTCGTTATGTGCCATGTCGTATGACGTGGGCAATCATGGTTTTCCGTCACCTGGATTGTTCTTGGTAAATTTTTCTACAGAAGTGGTTTGCCATTGCCTTTTTCTTCCAGGCAATGTCTTTAGAAGATGGGTGGTCCCAGTCATTATTAATACTCTTCAGAGATTGTCTGCCTGGCATCAGTGGTCGCATAACCAGGACTTGTGATGTGCACCAGCGGCTCATACGACCATCCACCACCTGCTCCCAGGGCTTCATGTGACCCTGGTCGGGGGGCTAAGCAGGTGCTACACCTTGCCCGAGGGTGACCTGCAGGATAACGGAGGGAGGGAAGGAACACCTCACACCCCCTTTATTACAGATATATCTCCACCCTGCCAGCCTGTCAATTAGAATAAAGATGACTAAAGAATTATTTGAGGGGCTGCGCAATGCGCGTTGCATCGGAGTGAACGGTTGTTGTTCTAGAGTAGAGTAACACTGCACAGAAATAGGGCCTTCAGTTCACAATGTCCGTGCTGAAACAAACACTGATGCCATTTACCAACACTTGCACCTTTCCCTTCTGTGCCCTGCTCACCTAGATACTTGAATGTTGTGGAACTATCTACTTCCACCACCCACTCAGGGAACGCACTCTAGATTTCAACCATATGTACTCGTTTAGGCCCCTCATGCCTACTGGAGCACAGGGCACCGACAGCAGCTCGCCAGGCTGCTCTGTCCTGGGCCTGTCTTTCATAGTCATAGTCATAGTCATGCTTTATCGATCCCGAGTGAAATTTGGTTTTGTTACAGTTGCACCAACCAAGAATAGAGTATAAATATAGCAGTATAAAACCATAAATAATTAAATAGTAATATGTAAATTATGCCAGGAAATAAGTCCAGGACCAGCCTATTGTCTCAGGGTGTCTGACCCTCCAAGGGAGGAGTTGTAAAGTTTGATGGCCACAGGCAGGAATGACTTCCTATGACGCTCTGTGCTGCATCTCGGTGGAATGAGTCTCTGGCTGAATGTACTCCTGTGCCCAACCAGTACATTATGTAGTGGATGGGAGACATTGTTCAAGATGACATGCAACTTGGACAGCATCCTCTTTTCAGACACCACCGTCAGAGAGTCCAGTCCCATCCCCACAACATCACTGGCCTTACGGATGAGTTTGTTGATTCTGTTGGTGTCTGCTACCCTCAGCCTGCTGCCCCAGCACACAACAGCAAACATGATAACACTGGCCACCACAGACTCGTAGAACATCCTCAGCATCGTCCGGCAGATGTTAAAGGACCTCAGTCTCCTCAGGAAATAGAGGCGGCTCTGACCCTTCTTGTAGACAGAAACAAGCTGTACTTTCAAGCTGTACTCGGTGAAGATCCTTCATCTCCCAGGGCTGAGGTCTTTGAAGCTTTTGCTAGTGTTTCTGTAGCTCTCAGTTTTGCTAGCTCCATGGCCAACCTTTCTCCTTTTGCAGCTGGATTGATTTATTACTTCTCAAGGGCAACTAGGGATGAGCTTAGCTGGCGATGCCCACATCCTGTAAATGAATAAATAAAAAAAAATTGAAATACAGCGCCAGATAGGCCCTCCCTGCCCTTCGAGCCGCACCACCTGGCAATTCCCTGATTTAATCCTAGTCTAATCATGCAGCAATTAATAATGACCAATTAATAATGACCAATCCTTTGGGAGGAAACCACGGCACCCAGGGGAAACCTACGCGGTCACAGGGAGAATGTACAGACTCCTCATAGGCAGCGCCGGGAATTGAACCTGAGTCACCTGTACTGTAAAACGTTGTGCTAACCACTACGCTACCGTGCCAATTTGGGACCGTTCTTGGCGCAATTAGATTTCAACCTTGCCCTGGGTGAAAATAATTCTTCCTCATCCAATCCAAATGCCCTTTATCCCATCTAAATTCCCCTTACTAGAACCACAGGACATAGCCTTAAGATTCGGGTGAGTAGATTTAGGACAAAGATGAGGTAGCCTTTATTGCTGCTCCAGGCAGAGAATTCCACTGATTCACTACACTCCGGAAAAAGCAGAGAGTAGTGAATTTTTTTCCCAGAAAATAGTGAAGCTGTGTGGAATTCTCTGCTTAGGGAAGCAGTAGAGACTACTTTATTAAATATACATAGAAGGCATAGTCAGTGATGCACTGTACTGCTGCCACAAAGCAACAAATTTCACGACATATGTCAGTGAAAATGAAGCGGATTCCGATTCTAAATTCTGTACAAAAGCATTTGATTCTTAGAATGGAGCCAAATCTATTTAAGGGCCTGTTAATCAGAACTCTTGGTATTAAATGTCTCCCCGGTGTTCTAAACCCTTCTTTCGATGCTGTCTTTGAAAACTCTTCAACCCTATAAACCAAAGGATCTGAGCTCCGGCCTCATGTTTACCCCGGTATTAATAAGCCCACTTTCAAATTCAAAGTAAATTCATATGTATGTGTCACTATATCCTATCTTGAGACCCATTCCTTTTGCAGACATTTATAGGAAAATTAAAAAAATACTATAGAATTTTTGAAAAAATGTACACAAACAAAGGCTGGCTAACAACCAATGTTCAAAATAAATTATATTGTGCAAAGAAGTAAATAATACTGAGAATGTGAGTTGTAGAATCCTTGAAAGTGGGTCTGTAGGCTGTGGTGAGTGAAGTTATGCGTGCCATTTCAGAACCCTGACGATTGTAATGTAATAACTGTTTCTGAGTCTCATTCCCAGTTGTAGTAGCGAGGGCATGGCCTGGGTGGTGGGGGGCTTTGATGACGGATGCTGCTTTCTCGTGGCTGCACTCCATGTAGATGTGCTCAATGGTGGGGAGGGCTTTGCCTGCGATGGACGGGGCTGCATCCACCACTTTCGGTTGACTTCTCCATTCCTGGGCATTGGTGTTTCCATTGCGGGATGCAACCAGTTAGGACACTCTCTGCTCTGCATCTGTAGGAATTTGTCAAAGAACTTTGGTCTGTGTGCTTTGACCTACCATGCTTCTCGAGCTCTTGAATTCCCTCCCTAAAATTTTCCATCATTTTCTCCCCGCGTTTTAAGCTTTTCATTCATGTAAACAATGGTTATGGTGTTTGGTATTGATAAGTGCCACTCTGCGAAGAGCATTCTCCCAGTATTACGAGTACCGTTGAGAGAGAACTGTTGTGTATGACACCATGCCACAGTGCATTGTGTTGATCACCTCCGCAACATCTGCCACAAGCAGGACTTCTCGGTGACCAAACATTTTAGTTCCCATTCCAGTTCTGATGTGTCGATCCATGGCCTCCTCTTGTGCCAAGATGAGGCCACACTCATATTCCTATTCTGTCTGGTATGAAGATCAGTTTCTCCTTCCGGTGAACAAAATTTCCCCCCACCCCCACCCTTCCTCTATTCCCTACTCTAACCTTTTACTTATCCACTCTCCTGTCCTTTCAGATTCTTTCTTCTCCAGCCCTTGACCTTTCCCACCCGCCTGGCTTCACATATCACCTTCCAGCCAGCCTCTTTCCTCTCCCTCCCCACCCCACCTTTTTATTCAGGTAACTTCCCCCTTCCCTTCCAGTCCTGACGAAGGGTCTCGGCCTGAAACAGCAACTGTTTATTCATTTCCATGGACGCTGCCTGACCTGCCGAGTTTCTCCAGCAATTGGTGTGTGTTGCTTTGGATTTCCAGCATCTACAGATTTCCTCGTGCTTCTGCACACACATTGTTTTCATCCCGGATGTAACAGTTATTTCTAATGCAGAAAAAACCTCCTGGAGGAGCATCATAAATGAGGCACTTGTTTTCCTGGACTCTCATCAATAATACATGAGATTTTCAGTCCCATCTCTAACAGATGAATATTTCAGAAGTGGTATCATGGGGTTAATGATAATCTTTTGTACCCGACATTTTCAAGTTAAATCGATATTATTTTAGCGGAGAGAGCAGTTGAAACTCCCACACATTATTTGCACCACACACAACGGCATGTGTTGTAAAATGAATTACAGCCTCCTATTTCTCTGTTTTGGTAACAAAAGATTTGGATCTTTTCTGTGATTATCTGATAATTAGGAATACTGGTGTGTTTTTTTTTAAATTGTCACATATTCCTCCTATAGAAGTTTTTGAATCTGGATAACCACCCAGGAGGCTGTGGAAGGGGTGTAGTTATTTATTTATCCCGCAATGGTCACTCCTCTCTCCATGGTGGCGAGGCTACGAAGTCTCCCTCGGCTACTGTGCCCCATGCACACTAACATGATGGGCTGATACTGAGGCTTCGGGCCTACTGCAGGCTTCGGAGCTAAGGACCCATTTTGTTTCGGAATGTTGTTGCTCGCCTCAATGGTTAGCACGATTTGTGCCTTCCCCCCCCCCCTTTCTCTGTGCATTGAGTGTTGGTCTTATTTTTTAAAATTGGGCTATTTTGGGTTTCTTGCTTTGTGGCTGCCTGTAAGCAAACAAGCTTCAAGGTTGTATAAATTACACATTCTTTGATAATAAATGCCCTTTGAAATACAGCACAGAATAGGCCCTTCCGGCCCAGCGACTCCATGCCACCCACTAACCCACCTAACACTAGCCTAATCAAGGATAATTTACAATGTCCAATCCCTCTACTAATCTGTATGTTTTTAGACTGTTGGAGGAAACTCGCGCATTTACATTGAGGACGAACAAACCCTTTCCAGGCGGTGCTGGAATTGAACTGCGAAATCCAACGCCCCGCGCTGTAATAGAGTTGAACTAACGGCCACACGACCGTGTCATCCACGTGTGGGTGGTTGGATGTGGTGTGCGGAGGGACTGTCAGAAAAGCAGCTCGCCCAGTTTTTTCCCCGCTGAGGTTGTGTGAGACTAAAACTAGAGGTCAAAGGTAAAAGGTGAAATGTTTCAGTGGAACCTGAGGGAGAACGCCATGGTAACGTAGCGGTTAGCTCGGGGCGTTATGGAGTTCGGAGCTCAGTTCTGGCATCGTTCCGTGGGGAATCTCTGTACGCCCCCCATGGAATGTGTGGGCTTTCTCCGGGTGCTCCGGTTTCCTCCCACAGTCCAAAGACATGCTGGGTAGGTGAATTGCTCATTGTAAACTGTCCTGTGATTGGGTTAGGGTTTATTGGGGCTGTGGGGTTGCCGGGGCGGAGAGGCTGCAATAGCCACCTCCTCCGCGCCATTTGCTAAACAAAATACGTAAGCAGCTTCACTCAGGTAATGAGAGTGTGGAACAAGCTGCCAGAGGAGGTGGTGGGTGCAGGCCCGATTGCAACATCTGAGAGAAATTTGGGTAAGTACGTGGATGGGAGAGGTACGGAGGGCTATTGTCCAGATGATTTGGCAGAATAGCAGGTCAGCACGGACTGGATGGGCCAAATGGCCTGTTTCTGTCCTGTAGTGCAGGACAAGAGGCCACAGTCTTAGAATTAGAGGGTACCCATTTAAAACAGAGATGAGGAGAAATTTTTTTAGTCTGAGGGTTGTGGATTTATGAAATTCATTGCCACATACAGCTGTGGAGGCCCGATCATTGAGGGTGTTTAAGGAGGAGATTGATAGGTACCTAATTAGTCAGGGTATCAAGGGATATGGGGAAAAAGCTGGAAACTGGAACTAGATGGGAGAATAGCTTAGCTCATGGTGGAGTGGTGGAGCAGACTCGATGGGCCGAATGGCCTACTTCTGCTCCTTTGTCTTGTGATTTTGTGATGACTCTGTGATTAACTGAAGCTGGTGAATTCTCCCAACAGCTTCTGACCAATGCAGAAATCATCATGTGCCAAAAGAGATGAACTGGTTAATCATGTCACTGTTGTTCATGAGGCGGTTTTACACACAAATTGTCTGCTGCACTGGCCAGAAGAAACACAGCGACTATTTCTCAACGGCTACTAATTAACTGTGAAGTGCTGTGGGATGTGGAAGTATTTAAATTATAAGGTGTTTCGATACCATTAAAAGCATGATGCAGGACTTTATTGCAATAGCGGAAAAAAAGTGAAGCATCTTAGAACAAAGTCCATATTACCATTAAGTCTTAGTTGGACATAGAAATGCCACGTCTAAAATACTCTGATAACTTCGCCTCCTCGGAATTAAAGGAGAGAGAAATTTATGTGCTGAGTGCATTTATAGTCTTCTTAGTAATTGGCGAAATTAACCATTTTGTAAGGGTTTTACTCCATGATACGTTACGTAACTCAATATACAATTTACTTATATTGCTTGTAAACATTAAGGCACGATCTTATTTACTCATTATCTTATTTACGTCATTTTAGAATTAACCTCTGAGAGTGCCAGAGAATTTTGATGAAGTCAGAATCTGATTTGTCATCACTGACATATGTCACGAAATTTGTTGTTTTATAGCAGCACTGCAATCGATAATAAAAGTACTATAAATTACAATAAGAAATAGTTACTTTACTTACTTTATACTTTATTGTCGCCAAACAATTGATACTAGAGCGTACAATCATCACAGCGATATTTGATTCTGCTCTTCGTGCTCTCTGGAGTACAAATCGATAGTAAGTATTAAAAATTTAAATTTTAAATCATAAATAGAAAATAGAAAAGGGAAAGTAAGGTAGTGCAAAAAAACCGAGAGGCAGGTCCGGATATTTGGAGGGTGCGGCCCAGATCCGGGTCAGGATCCGTTCAGCAGTCTTACCACAGTTGGAAAGAAGCTGTTCCCAAATTTGGCCGTATGAGTCTTCAAGCTCCTGAGCCTTCTCCCGGAGGGAAGAGGGAGGAAAAGTGTGTTGGCTGGGTGGGTCGTGTCCTTGATTATCCTGGCAGCGCTGCTCCGACAGCGTGCGGTGTAAAGTGAGTCCACGGACGGAAGATTGGTTTGTGTGATGTGCTGCGCCGTGTTCACGATCTCCTGCAGCTTCTTCTGGTCTTGGACAGGACAACTTCCATACCAGGTTGTGATGCACCCCAGAAGAACGCTTTCTATGGTGCATGTATAAAAATTAGTGAGGGTTTGAGGGGACAGGCCAAATTTCCTTAGCTTCCTCAGGTTTAACTTAAATAAGTGGTGTGCCTCAGTAGTGTGGAGGCTATTGAGTGGCAGAGTTAAGAGTTCATTTCCAGCGTTGTCTGGAAGGAGTTTGTACGTCCTCCCCGTGAATGCATGAGCTTCCTCTGGGTGCTCCGGATGTCTCCCACAGTCCAAAGACGTATCAGTTAGTAGGTTAACGGGTCATTGTAAATTGCCCTGTGGTTTGGCTAGGGTTAAGTTGGGCATTGCTCGGCGATGTGTCCCGTTGGGCCAGAATGGCTGCACCAGGTCGTTAAATAAATAAATAAATAAAATGCCGACCTTACCCGTTGTGTTCAGATCCTGCGAAACACTGCAAGGGTTTCTTTTCTAAAAGGGAGCAAAAGCAGTAAGGTAGTGTTCATGGGTTTGTGTCACTGTCCATTCAGAAACCTGAAGGTGGAGGGGACGTCGCTGTTCCTAAAACATTGATTGGTATTATTCAATGATAACCCTCTCTGCCACTCACCAATGCTGTTGTGCACTGCATGTAATGACATACTTGATCCCAGATCTGGGGACACACGATAGCCCTTCTGTCGAAGCTTTATAATATCGCTTATCGTGCTTCGCGTGGTGGGAAAGTGCCCAATTATTAAGGGAATGGATGGCTGTGTGCAGCAGCCACTTTATTAGGTACACCTGTACACCTGAATGTAACTAACTAATCAGCCAATCATGTGGCAGCAACTCAGTGCGTAAAAGCATACAGACCTGGTCAAGAGGGTCAGGTGTTTTTCAGACCAAACATCAGAATGGAGTTCTCTAACTTACAGTGATTTCTCCCCACTCTCTCTTCCCTCTTCTGCTGCTCCCCATTCTGGACCCCTCTTACCTCTTCCCTTTTCCTCACCTGCCCATCCTCATTCACTTTCTCCCATGGTTCACTCTGCTCTCCAATCAAATTCCCTCCTCTTCAGCCCTCTACCTTTTCCACCTGTCATCTTCCAGCTTCTCACTTCATTCCCCTGCCCCCTCCCTACCTGCCCCCTCACCTGGCTTCACCTTGTGCTTGTTACTCTGGCTTCTTCACCCTTACTTTACGGTGCTGATAAAGAATGGCGGCCCAAAACGCCGACCCTATTCCTTTCTATAGATCCCGGCTGACTCGCTGCGTCCCTCCAGCATTTTGTGTGTGTTGCTTATTTACCATTCCTTTTTCCAGATTCGCAGGAAGAAAACCACTTTATAACCTGTGTGTAATGGAACCATCTCCCATGTTCCATTCATACTGGTCACAATGGCTGTTAAATGCCTCACCATGTTACAGATCGCAATATTCGGGGAATTATATTTTTAAACCCTGGTCACATCACAAGAGTGTAATATGATTTTTAAATTAACATTGCAATTTGTATGGTTTGTGACTACTGAATTTAATTAGTTGTAATATCATGATAATTAACATCCATTGTGATGAGGGAATATCTCCACATTTCTGCATTGTTTTCAAGGTGTTCTGGTCATTATTGAAAATAATTTTTATTTTCAGTTTTATAATTAAATCTCTGCCATAATCCATGTTAGCATAATTGGCTATCTCCAGAATAAAGTTCACTCATTATTTACCAATTAACGATCCGTCACAGTAGATACTCAGGATTTGATTGCATGTCAAAGTAGATATATTTCTATGTCATGAGTTTGCTGCATATACCAGAGGATTAATTTCTTACCTGGGCTTGTTCATTGTTATAAACCAATTCCAATTCCAGCTCTGAGAAAGTGCAGCTTTGTTGATGAAGTATGAACGTTTGTTCATTATGTACCGTGTCGTATGACGTGGGCGGTCATGGTCTATCCAAGACCGTGATTGTTCTTGGCCAATTTTCTTCCTCTGGGCAGTGTCTTTCCAAGATGGGTGACCCCAGCCATTATCAGTACCCTTTAAGGATTGTCTTCCTGGTGTCAGTGGTCGCATAACCAGGACATGTGATGTGCACCAGCCGCTCGTATGACCGTCCACCACCTGCTCCCATGGCTTCACGTGGCCCTGATTGGAGGGGGAAGGGGAAGTTAAGCAGGTGCTACACCTTGCAAAAGGGAGACCTGCAGGCCAGTAGAGGGAAGGAGCACCTTCCACCTCCTTTGGCAGAGAGGTATCCCCACCCTGCCACTCAGCTAACCTGTGCATGTGGGCATTTGACCCTCGATGGTAGGCAGATCTGAAGATGAACAAGATGGGCACAATGTCCCTGGCATAAAAGCTGTCGAGACAGGACTGCTGGATAATTCATATGCAATTAGACTGTGTTGGCGCATGGCCAAGTGGTTAAGGTGTTCATCTAGTGATCTGAAGGTCGCTAGTTTGAGCCTTGGCTGAGGCAGCGTGTGTGTCCTTGAGCAAGGCACTTAACCACACATTGCTCTGTGATGACCCAAGCTGTATGGGTCCTAATGCCCTTCCCTTGGACAGCATCGGTGGTGTGGAGAGGGGAGACTTGCAGCATGGGCAGCTGCTGGTCTTCCATACAACCTTGCCCAGGCCTGCCCCCTGGAAACCTTCCAAGGCACAAATCCATGGTCTCATGAGACTAACGGATGCCTATATATATAGACTGTATAATGTGCCAGACTTATGATGGCAGTTTGGATGGGATTTTCCTCCACTCTGCTTTTAAATCAAAGTCAAAGTAAATTTATTATCAAAGTACATATACACTCATCTCTCTGCCAGGGGTTCCCAACCTGGAGTCCACAGACCCCTCGGTTAATGGTAGGGGTCCGTGGCATCAAAAAGGCTGGGAACCCCTGCTCTAAGCCCTTCCCCTCCATGTTCCTGTCCGCATGTTTCTTAAACGATACTGTTGTCTTTGGCACAACCACTTCCTCCAGCAGCTCAACCATATCCTCACCACTCTCTGCCTGGAAAACATTGCCCCTTGGGTCCCTTTTAAATCTTTCCCCTCTCACCTTAAGTGTATACCGCCTAGTTCTGGTCTCCCCGGCTCTGGAGAAAAGACTGTTACAATTTATCCAAAAGTAGTTACATTACTTTAAGTATTTTTTAATTAGGTCATTAAAAATTTCTGAGTGTTTGCCTGATTTAAAACATTCTTAAATCCTTCAGCATTTTTACAAATGGCAAAGCTGCACTCCAAGCCTTTCCCGCCTGTCGTCAGGTTGGAGTCTACCCAGACCGAATACGAGGAGTTGATTCTCCATCTGAGAGTGGCCTCATTGTGACTGTAGGAGACCCAGCCCATCACAGATAAGGCTGTCCGCACCATCGAGCATATCTACAAGGACCCCCACCATCCAGGACATGCTCTCTTGTCACTTCTGCCACCTGGAAGGAGGTACAGGAGCCTCAGCTCCCACACCACCAAGTTCAGGGACAATTAGTCATAGTCATAGTCATAGTCATACTTTATTGATCCGGGGGGGGGGGGGAATTGGTTTTCGTTGCAGTTGCACCATAAATAATAAATAGTAATAAAACCATAAATAGTTAAATAGTAATATGTAAATTATGCCAGTAAATTATGAAATAAGTCCAGGACCAGCCTATTGGCTCAGGGTGTCTGACCCTCCAAGGGAGGAGTTGTAAAGTTTGATGGCCACAGGCAGGCATGACTTCCTATGACGCTCTGTGTTGCATCTCGGAGGAATGAGTCTCTGGCTGAATGTACTCCTGTGCCCACCCAGTACATTATGTAGTGGATGGGAGACATTGTCCAAGATGGCATGCAACTTGGACAGCATCCTCTTTTCAGACACCACCGTGAGAGAGTCCAGTTCCATCCCACAACATCACTGGCCTTACGAAATGAGTTTGTTGATTCTGTTGGTGTCTGCTACCCTCAGCCTGCTGCCCCAGCACACAACAGCAAACATGATAGCACTGGCCACCACAGACTCGTAGAACATCCTCAGCATCGTCCGGCAGATGTTAAAGGACCTCAGTCTCCTCAAGAATTAGAGACGGCTCTGACCCTTCTTGTAGACAGCCTCAGTGTTCTTTGACCAGTCCAGTTTATTGTCAATTTGTATTCCCAGGTATTTGTAATCTTCCACCATGTCCACACTGACCCCCTGGATGGAAACAGGGGTCACCAGTACCTTAGCTCTCCTCAGGTCTACCACCAGCTCCTTAGTCTTTTTCACATTAAGCTGCAGATAATTCTGCTCACACCATGTGACAAAGTTTCCTACCGTAGCCCTGTACTCGGCCTCATCTCCCTTGCTGATGCATCCAACTATGGCAGAGTCATCCGAAAACTTCTGAAGATGACAAGACTCTGTGCAGTAGTTGAAGTCCGAGGTGTAAATGGTGAAGAGAAAGGGAGACGAGACGTCTCATAACCATAATTATTACCCATAACCATCAGGCTCCTGAACTAGAACGGATAACTTCACTCACCTCAACAGTGAACTGACTACACAGCCTATGTACTCACTGTCTACAACTCACATTCTCATTACTTATTACTCAGTTACTCATTATTATTGTTTTGTATTTGCACAACTTTTGCACATCCATTGTCCATCTTTTTGTGCAATTTTTCATTGATTTTATTGTGTTTCTTTGTACTTACCGTGAAAACCTGCAAGCAAATGAATCACAGAATAGTATATGGTGACACATACAGTATGTATTTGGATAATAAATTTACTTTCAACTTTGAGCTTTGAGGAGTCCATGGCAGATTGTTATACTTTCACTTGCTGAATGACGTTACTGAGATGGGAAGCAGGGAGGCCATGAATGGAACTGAATGTAAAGAGGAGTATTTTTACAGTTGAGGAATATTTTAAAAATGTATTTATGGAGATACAGTGCAGACTAGGCTCTTCTGGTCCTTCGATCCGCGCTGCCTAGCAACCCCCGTCTTAATCCTAGCCTAATCACGGGACAGTTTACAACAACCAAATAAACTACCAATCTGTATGTCTTTGGACTGTGGGAGGAAATTGGAGCACCAGAAGGAAACCCACGTGGTCACGGGGAGAACGTACAAACTCCTTGCAGTCAGCAGTTGGTCAGCAAGCCCAAGGAGGTTGGGTGAATAGGACTTGATTTGTGCTTTTCCCTTCTTGCTAACATTTTTTGGCACCATTTGTATTAGGCAGGAAAAGTAACTCCTGCAATTTTGCCGATGCACATAGAGCAACAAAAAAAAGAATAGAAGGTTGTCGCAAGATTGTGCCAGAGAGTGACAACTCGTTGTGACTGCTTCCTGCGGATCCAAAATTTGAGATTCATGAGTCTAGACTGTTTCTGGTCACTCTTCTGTACACAAGTGTAAAGGAGAACGAAATAATTGTTACTTGAGATCTGATCAGCATTAAAAAAACACAATAAGCATAAAGAATGCAATAACTATAAAATCAATCTTATAAAACACAATGTACAAGTAACTGAGTTTGGCCATATATACATAAGATTAGTTTTTATACATAGACTGATTCTATGTACGTAAGTGATGCTAGATGCGGGAATATCTGAACATAAGGTGATAAAGTGGCAAAGTAACTCTCAGCAAGAGAAACTCTTCGAGGTAGCAGCAGGGCACATGGAAACACAGTCGGACAGTGACTGTGTCAGTGTAGGTGTGTGGTGTGGAGTGCAATTGTAAAGTGGCAGTTCACGGGGGGGGATGATGGTGCTGAGAGGCTGTAGAGAGGAGTGCCTTGATGTGGAAGTAGGGTTGGTAGATGGTGCACTATTTCTATTATAAATGTTCTGCTCTTTTCAATGAGCTGTGTAATGATTTAATCTGCATGAGCAGTTTAGGAGCCAAGCTTTTCACTGTATCTTGGTACACGTGACAATTACAAACCAATTCCAATTCCAGTTCTAAAAGTGCAGCTCTTGATGAAGCATGAACTTTCATTCATTATGTACCGTGTCATATGGTGTAGGTGATCATGGTCTTTGACCTTGATTGTTCTTGGCAAATTTTTCTACAGAAGTGGTTTGCCATTGCTTTCTCCTGGGCAGTGTCATTACAAGATGGGTGACCCCAGCCATTATCAGTAGTCTTCAGAGAATGGCTCTCTGGCATCAGCGGTCGCATAACTAGGACTTGTGCTACGCACCAGCTGTTCATATGACCATCCACCACCAGCTCCCAAGGCTTCACGTGACCCTGATTGGTGGTTGGGGGTGGGGGGAGCTAAGCAGGTGCTACACCTTGCCCAAGGGTAACCTGCAGGCTAGTGGAGGGAAGAAGCACCTTACACCTCCTTTGGTTGAGACAAATCTCCACCCGCCACTCATGATCATGATCAGCTTTCTCAAATGGATGTCAAATATCCCAGTGAATTGTTGTGACAGAGAGTACAGGAAGTTCTCTTGTGTCTGAGGCAATGTTTATCATTCTAACCGATATAACTAAAAAAAATTACCTGGCAATTATTGTATTGCTGCTTGTGGGAGATCTGCTTATCTTTGTATACCTGAAACAATCGAATTATTTCTATTAACTTCCAGATTGTCACTATTTAACTACTCATTAATACCTGGTTCTTCATGGGGCCTCTTTACTGCCCAAGGCCACAGCCTGCCACAAGTAGAAAGTAAGGGGCAACCATAAACTCAAAAGTTGGTCCAATCTCGGATCATAGCTCAAGCCTCTAATCCAGGCAGCATCCTGGTAAACCTCTCCAAAGCCTCCACATCTTCCCAGTAATGTGGTGACCAAAACTTCACACACAATATTCCAAGTGTAGCCTAACTTATATAGCTGCAACATGATTTCTATTCTCTTTGACACTGTCCCCCTGACAATTAAGCCAAGGGTATCATATGTCCTTTTTACCACCCTGTCTACTTTTAGTGAGCTACAGTCATGGACCCTGATTCCTCCCTCTGCAGTACTGCGCAATAGTCTTAGGTATATATATATATATATATATCTCTGGTGCTTCCCGCTTCCTCTCCCTTCCCCTTTTCCCAACCATGATTCCCCTTTCCTTGATCCATACCCTCTCTCAGAGCACAACAGAGACTTATGACAGATTCAGGTTTATCATCACTCATTTATGTCTTGAAATTTTTTTGTGTGGCAGCAGTACAGTGCAATACATGAAATTACAACAGTACCATGCAAAAGTCCTAGACACCCTATATATATGCCTATAAAAAGTATTCACCCTCCCTTGGAAGTTTTCACATTTTATTGTTTCATCAAGAAATGGAAAGAATATGGCACAGCTGTAAATCTGCCTGGAGCAGGCTGTCCTCAAAGACTGAGTGATCGTGCAAGAAGGGGACGAGTGAGGGAGGCCACCAAGAGACCTATGACAACTCTGGAGGAGTTATAAGCTTCAGTGACTGAGATGGGAAAGACTGTGCATACAATTACTGTTTCCCAACTGCTTCATCGGTGGCAGCTTTATGGGAGAGTAGCAAAGAGAAAGCCACTGTTGAAAAAAACTCATGAAATCTCAGCTAAAGTTTGCCAGAAGGCATGTGGGAGACTCTGAAGTCAGCTGGATGAAGGTTCTATGGTCTGATGAAACCAAAATTGAGCTTTTTGGCTACCAGATTAGACTATGTTTGACGTAAGCCAAACACCGCACATCATCAAAAACACACCACCCCTACCGTGAACCACTGTAGTAGCTGCATCATTCTGTGGGGACGTTCACTGCAGCAGGCCCTGGAAGGCTTGTGAAGGTAGAGGGTAATATGAATACAGCAAAATACAGGGAAATCCTGAAGGAAAACCTGATGCAGTCTGCAAGACTCGGGCAGAAGTCTGTTTTCCAGCAAGACAATGACCCATAGCATAAAGCCAAAGCTACACAGGAATGGCTTAAAAACTACAAAGTTAACGTCCTGGAGTGGTCAAGTCAGAGTCCAGACCTTAATCTAATTGAGAATTTGTGGCTGGACTTGAAAAGGGCTGTTCACTCTTGATCCTCAAGCAATCTTACAGAGCTTGAGCAGTTTTGTAAAGAATGTGGAAAAATTGCGGTGTCCAGATGTGCAAAGCTGATAAAGATCTATCCACACAGACTCAAGGCTGTAATTGGTTGTTTGCGTTTACTAAACACTGACTACTTTTGCACAGTACTATACATCAAGAAAGCATCCATAAACACTGGAGATTCTGCAAATATCAGAAATCTGGAGCAATACACTCAAAATGTTGGAGGAGCTCAGCAGATGAGGCAGCATCTCTGGAGAGGGATAAACAGTATATGTTTCAGTCCTATACCCTGGTGAAGGGTCTTGGCCTGAAACGTTGATTGTTCTTTTTCCTCTCCATTGATGCTGCCCAACCTGCTGAATTCCACCAAGAAAGCATCTGTGTCTAGTTATGCAAGGCATACTTCAAATGGTTACACAGGAGTACGTGAAGAGCCAATTGTACACACCAACGTCCCAGAGAAACCCAAAGGTGGTACCTTTGCTGAAGTCATGGGAGCTGTTATCTGAATTGTATCACAACAACCTGGTTAACATGTTGCAAACTCTTTCAAAGTTCCACGCTGGCTTTTTAACTTAGAGCTTGCTTTCTCAGTTGCTGTGACATTTTAATGTGTTGAACTTGTTTTTTTTTCCCTGATCGGGTTGCAAATAGACACAATCTGTGCAAAATAAAATGACGAAGGGTTAGTCTGATCTGATGGGTGTGCGATGTATAAAGGCTGACAAAGAGAGTTAGTGTCTCTCTGCAATATGATATGTTCAGTGATAATATTGTACAAGGAGCAAAATTTTAGTTGAGTTTTACAGCAGTGTATGGAAGGTGCATGTTAAATCATGCTTAATTAGGCTGATTTATTACAGCGACCAAAATAGAAAAGACTCCTGACTTTTTTTTAGGAATGTCTTTATTAGTAGTTATTTATTTTTGAAGCAGGAATGCAACTAAACTTGAATGTTATGTACGTGGAAAGCCTGAAGAGCGAATTTTTGATGAACACTACACCTCACTTTGCATACTTACTGGTGCTTTCGTGGAGTTACAGGAGAGGACCATAGCTGAAGTGTTGGAAGATGGTGATTCCTGGGATGGCAGGACTTTCATATGAAGAAAGACTGGATGAACTAGGCTTGTACTTGTTGGAATTTAGAAGATTGAGGGGGGATCTGATTGAAACGTATAAAATCCTAAAGGGATTGGACAGGCTAGATGCAGGAAGATTGTTCCCGATGTTGGGGAAGTCCAGAATGAGGGGTCACGGTTTGAGGATAAAGGCGAAGCCTTTTAGGACTGAGGTTAGGAAAAACTTCTTCACACAGAGAGTGGTGAATCTGTGGAATTCTCTGCCACAGGAAACAGTTAAGGCCAGTTCATTGGCTATATTTAAGAGGGAGTTAGATATGGCCCTTGTGGCTAGGGGGATCAGAGGGTATGGAGGGAAGGCTGGTGCAGGGTTCTGAGTTGGATGATCAGCCATGATCATAATAAATGGCGGTGCAGGCTCGAAGGGCCGAATGGCCTACTCCTGCACCTATTTTCTATATGTGATACCTGGGTGTGGGCCTTTGTCCTGGGGACCAAGCAGCGGATCAGTGATTGGACCAGGGCCATCTCGGGGTGGGTTTTGGCAAAGCATCTTCGAAATGGTGGAGTCTGGAACAGGGGCTTAACTGGTGGTTTAGGTTCGGATTTATTTATCGCATGAACATCGGGACCTACAGTGAAATGCATCATTTGTGTCAATAAGCAACACACGACTTTTAAGACAGGTACATGGCGCTCAGAAAAATAGAGGGCTATGGGTAAAGCCTAGGTAATTTCTAAGGTAAGGACACGCTAGGCACAGCTTTGTGGGCTGAAGGGCCTGTATTGTGCTGTAGGTTTTCTATCTTTCTACAACCAAGGATGCGCTGCAGCCCGTAAGTGTCACCACACATTCCAGCACCAACATAGCATGCCTATTGTTATGTGTTTAATATTTCAATAATATTTCAGTAATCTTTTTATATATGTATATTGACTGATTAAGCATTCTGGTTTGTTTAAATAATTATGGATTATACATAAAAATGTTAATTCCGTAAGTCACCAAGCTACCAAATGACAACTGTGCACCTTGCTAAAAGTAAAGATGAAGCTACAGCCACTTCCTTTGAATTAGTTTAATGTTTTGGAGTTTTGGAGTACGGATGTGAGACGTGGACGCTCACCAAGGCTATGCGAAAGTCTCTAGATGGTTGCTATACATGAATGCTCCAGATGCTCTTGACGTGAGTTGGCAACAGCACATGACGAACGTTGAGCTCTATAACAACCTACCGGCACTCACCACTAAAATCGAGGCGAGAAGACTGCAACTAGCGGGGCACTGTCTACACCACCACGAGCTACCTGCCAGCCTAGTCATCATATGGGAGCCCAAGCATGGGAGGATGAACCCTGGGTGCCTCCCAAGACTATGGTCAACATGCTCCTAGAAGACAGCAGCGCGGCTAATGTAGATGAACTGAACACACTGATGAGGGAGAGGGAGAAGTGGAGAGTCCGTCATCGTGCCCGACGCCGGCCCCCTAGGCCTGAGTCGACGTAGTAGCAGTTGTTCGGAGTTACAAAACATAACCCCCAGAAAGCTTGGCAGAACAACACAAAACACAACAAGCAACAAAACAAGCCCCATTCCTCCCTCTCACCCTCTCTCCCACCCACCCACACACACTGTCCTTCAACTCCAGAACAAGCTTCAACGTCAAGACAACTGATCGGCCTTCAAGCTCCACTCTTTGCTATCGACTGGCGCCTCGACAGGTCTTGGACCAGAGCCATCTCTGGGTGGGGTTTTGGAAAGCACCTTAGAAATGGTGGAATTTGAAGCTGGAGGTTGTTCTATATCTGGGGTGAGGAAAGGAACTGTGAGTGATGACAGGTTGTGTTTGGGGTGTGTCTTTGACTAGATGGAGCTAGAGGGCTTGTGCTGGGGCAGGGGAGTGTTTGGGACTATCCACCTCCGAGAAGTGCTTTGTGTTGTGTCACCTGTTGAAGCTGTGTTGTGCATCTCAAGGCAGCAAAGAAAAGGCAAATCAAACCAAATCCCCTGTACCCCCCTAATGAATCAGTAGTGACACCCCCCCCCAAACCATGGAGCTCAGAAGGGCGTTGCTTCTGGTTCTAGGTTGGCACTGAATTGACCTGAATTCACTCAGAATTGATTTGAGGGAACATGGTAGCGTAGCAGTCAGCATAAAGCACCAGCCACCCAGCTTCAATTCTCGCTGCTTGTCTGCAAGGAGTTTGTACGTTCTCCCCATGACCACTTAGGCTTCCTCTGGGTGCTCTGGTTTCCTCCCACAGTCCAAGAACATACGGTTCTGCTCAAATTTTCCCAAGTGACCACTTATCATGGGTTCATTGGTCACATGGTGAAATAGGACAAAGTGGGTTCGAAGGGTCTGTTACCATGCTGTACCTGTACCCAATTGCCACGTAATTGATCTCAGCTGGTCCTGGGAGTTCACTGCCAAGGGACAGTGCAACAATAATCAAAGACGCAAGTCACTAAAAGATCTAGAATTGTAAAAACACACTTATTAAATCATTACTTGGCACGTGGTCAAGTGGTTAAGGCGTCGGTCTAGTGATCTGAAGGTTGCTAGTTCGAGCCTCAGCTGAGGCAACGTGTTGTGTCCTTGAGCAAGGCACTTGACCACACATTGCTCTGCGATGACACCGGTGCCAAGCTGTATCGGCCCTTGTGCCCTTCCCTTGGACAACATCGGTGGCGTGGAGAGGGGAGACTTGCAGCATGGGCAACTGCCAGTCTTCCATACAATCTTGCCCAAGCCTGCGCCCTGGAAACCTTCCAAGGCACACATCCATGGTCTCACGAGACTAACGGATGCCTATAAAAAAATCATTACAAAACCAATAAGGCTATTCTGCCCACAAAGTCCATGCCAGCTCCCATTAGTCCCTATCTCCTACATTCTTGCACTCCGCTATTTATTCTCTCTTACATGCCCATCATTTTGGAGCAATTTGGGATATTCTGGTCATGAGTGTTGGGGGTAAGTTGCCAGTCAACCTGACTGCTTATGTCTTGGATGGTGTTGAGATTTTTGAATGCCATTGGAGCTACTCATCTGGGTAAGTGGAGAGTAGAAATCTTCCTGCGTTTAAAACTAAAATCTGATCTGATTCCAAGAACAACCTTATCCAATCCAAACTCTCCAAGCTAAACTTAAATTTTTCCATATCTGACCATCACTTTCAACCTCAAATCTGCCATTGATCTGATTGAGTATGGGACATCAAGTATTGATTAACATTAGAAAACAAAGTTCAAAGTAAATTTATTATCAAAGTACATATATATCACCACATACAGCCCTGACATTCATTTCTTTGCGGGCATACTCAATAAATCCAATAATCACAATAGAATCAATAGAATTTTTTACTCAGAGAGTGGTTGGTGCATGGAATGCACCACCTGAGTCAGTGGTGGTGAAGTTTAAGGGACTACTAGACAGGTATATGGAGGAATTTAAGGTGGGGGGGGTTATATGGGAGGCAGGGTTTGAGGGTCAGCATAACATTGTGGGCCGAAGGGCCTGTAATGTGCTGTACTATTCTATGTTCTAAAAACCACACCCAGCAGGGTGGGCTAGTGAGCAAAACACAACAAACAGCAAATACAAAAAAAAGAAATAATAATAATAAATAAGCAATAATTATCAAGAATGTGAGATGAAGAGTCCTTGAAAGTGAGTCCATAGGTTGTAGGACCAGTTCAGTGTTGGAGTGAGTAAAGTTATCCCCTCTGGTTTAAGAGTCTGATGGCTGACAGGTAGTAACTGTTCCTGAATCTGGTGGTGTGGTTCCTGAGGCTCCTGTACTTTATTCCTGTGCAAATCAACTGTACCTGCGTAAAGTTTTGAATCTGACATGTCTTAAACCTAAATCTGGTTGCTTCACCAGAATACACATCCAAACATGACACATACTTGGGACGGCTCTTCAGCTGCAGGAGAACGATTACAGTCACTCCCACACTGCACCTTAGAAACGCTCAGGCCTCTCTGGATGGGGATAGTCAGTGCCTGTCCTGTGTGTAGTGGACTAGACCATGAGTCAATGGTGCCTCAGAAGCCCAAAATCCATCTGTAAGTCTTGCATCAGGTCAGGTGAATATTAACTTGTACATTCTGGCCAGTTCTGGAAAGTATTCTGATTTTACTTTTGAAGTTAGGTTGGGCGAATATTCTAATTATACATGAAGCTCGGGTGAATTTTCTGAGCGTAGGTGGGTTTTTCATTTGGAGATACAACATGGTAACAAGCCTACTCCACTCAGTTACACCCATGTGATCAATTAACCAACTAACCTGTATGCCTTTAGAATGTGGGAGGAACTCAGAGCGCCAGGGGGAAACCCACGCAGTCATGGCGAGAATGTAATCTCCTTACAGAACTGAACCCCGCTCGCTGCGCATGTAATAGCGTCATGCTGACTGCTATGCCCAAAATGTTTTATTATTCTGTTAGTAAATTCAGCTTGGTGCGGTGAATTTTCTACTTGTACGTTTGCGGGTGTACAGGACCAGCCTGTCTCACTGCTTTATAAATGGACTCTAGCAAGAACAGTTTATTTCTCCCATTAGCTACATGTGCCTTGCAGAATTGCTTCTGGCATTATGAGAATTACCCCACACAAGCAAAAGACTGTTTCAGATTTCCATGTTAATGATGGTATTCATGAGAACATACAAGTACAGGAAACCAGAGCAGGAGTTTGCAACCAAGTGTCCCTGGAGTCTGCTCTATGTTTAGTAAGATCATGGCTGTTCTAATTGAACCTCAGCATTACGTTCCATTGGCTGGTACGTGGATAATTTGGACAGCTATAGTCTGAGTGTCCGTAGATTGGATTCAGAATGGCCTTGGGCTGGCTGGGTTTTTAATTTTAAATCAGAGCAAGTTAATGCATACTCTTAGACATGATAATTAGCTTTATTTGTCACATGTACTGCGAAACGTTGAAACATGCAGTGGAATATGTCGTTTGCGTCGGGACCAACACAGTACAGACATGTGCTGGGGGTAGCCTGCGAGCGACACCACACTTCCAGGGCAACATAGCATGCCCGCAAATTACTAATCTGTGCATCCTCAGAATGTGGGAGGAAACCGGAGCACCCGGAGGAAACCTACTTGGTCACGGGGAGACCGTGCTAACGCCTTCAGGACAGCAGCCGGAATTGAACCCTGATCATTCATGCTGTAAAGCCTCACGCCGACCGTGACGCTACCATGGCCCGCTTTTCAGCGCAGGCTGCTTCCTGCCCTGATGGAACAGAGCATCCTGCAGCCTGCCCACCTCTGACCTTATGATGGAGGGGAGATCACTGATGAAGCATGATTTATAGCGACAAAGATGGGAAGTTGTAAATGTAAGATGTTATCTAGCAACAGGCGCTTTGGTAGCCTGTAACGGTCCCTTTCATCCAGAGCAGAGGTGGGGGCAAGAATAACAGCTAAACTTTTAGGCACATATATATAGCGAAGAGTGCCTAAGACTTTTGCCCAGTACTGTAGTAATTTTATGTATTGCACTGTATGGCTGCCGCAAAAAATAACAGATTTCATGACATATGAGTGATGATAAATCCAATTCTATTATGGGTCTCTATTGTGGACTGAGAGTGGGAAGGGGGCAAGGAGAGGGAAGCACCAGAGAGACATTTAGTAATAATCAATAAACCAATTGTTTGGAACCAAGTGGTGTTTCAGGGCCGGGCGTGTCTGTACCCACCCGTGCCACTCCCCACACCTGGCACTTCTTCTCTGCCACCTGCCCCACGCCCTTCCCACGGCGCTCCGCCCTCACTATTCCCAGCATCCTTTGCTTCCCACCAGATTTACAAACTCGCTCTCTGCTCCACGTTGACAGCCACAGCAATGTGCAGAAGTCTTAGGTGCCCTAGATATACTGTATACATGTGCCTAAGACTTCTGCACAGTCCTGTAACAGTTAGGTGTTGTCTTGCAACAGGCGGGGTTGTACAGCCTATTTATGCAGAGCAGAGGTGTGGGGAAGAATAACGGCAGATACCCACAAGGCACATTGGAGCTCTGCAGACCTGCTGATAACACAGTGAAGTTCCTGCTTTTGATGTGGATTGTTTCCTTTGGTTCACCTTCTCGCAGTTGATGAGGAGATTAAATCCAGTTGAGTAGGGTCACTGCCTGTTCCATCGTTCCACATTCACTATATACTGCTGCATTCTAAAAGTACATAACAAGTAATTTTAACGTCCCTCCCTTCTCTTATTAACAACGCTGAGGGTGGGTAGCACACACTTGTTCACTTTAATGTTGCTTGCCGTGTGGGAGAAATTTGAAACCAAACAGCTGTTTTGTTGACTTTTCATTATATGAAAAAAAATCAGCCAAAATAATATTTATTTTGAATTAACTTTTGCTTTCGGCGGGGGCAGCGGTTCAGGCACCTCCTGCCACTTTATGATGCTTCGCTCATCTCGCTTTTAATAGCTGCCTGTTGGTATTAATAAAACACAGAATCAGAATGACAGAATGATCAAACTCAGGCCAAAAGCCTTTTATGCATCGAGGATATCCATCAGTTAGTGATTGTAATGCCCTCTCTGTGAACTATACAAGAGGCAGGCAGCCAAAAATATGCTTTCAGTGATTCCGAGTCCACGATGTTACCACTATATTTACCTGTTTGTAAAGTTTTATAGAGTAAAGCAGGGTTCTTCACTACAATGATCCTGCGTTGAAATAATCAACCGAACTTTTTGGACTGTTAATATTGGCACTAATTAATACAGGAAGTATCAGTGGTGTTGTGGGTCCCTCCGCGTCTCCCTCCCCTCACACACAATTCACAGGTTGTTCAGATGTCTGGAGCCTGTTTTGAAAGCAGCACTGTTATTTTCTGCTTTGTTGATTCCGGGCGTAAAATGGGACGGCTAAGAAGCCCTCAGAAGTTTAACCCTTCATCTTGCTTTCCGTCATTGTATGGTTTGATTTGTTTAAGCAGTAACAACCCCCCCCCCAGCCATGCATGGGGGTTGAGAGCAGTGGGAGGTGCTGCCTGCATTTTCCCCATCCGTGGATAGGAGTACAACTTTGCAGATGTCAGAATCTGAATCAGGTTTATCATCACTGGCGCACATCGTGAAATCTGTTGTCTTTGTGCAGCAGTACAATGCAGTGCATAATAATAGAGAAAAAACAGTAATATTAACAGTTTAAAGTTAAAATGTGTACTGCTAAAACAGAAAAAAAAATAGTGAGGTAGTGTTCATGGGTTCAATGTCCATTTAGAAATCAGTTAGCAGAGGGGAAGAAGCTGTTCCTGAATCGTTGAGTGTGTGCCTTCAGGCTTCTGTACCTCCTTCCTGATGGTAACAATGAAAACAGGGCATGTCCTGGGTGATGGGGTCCTTAATAATGGACGCTACCTTTTTGAGGCATCGCTCCTTGAAGATGTCCTGGATACTACAGAGGCTAGTACCCATGATGGAGCTGTCTGATTTTACGACTTTCTGCAGCTCACTCCATTAGCCTCTTCGGGTTTATTGATTAGCCGAAGAAAAGATTGCAAGACTTATTTTTATTTAGAGATACAGCACAGAACAGGACCTTCCGGCCCATTGAGCCTCATCACCCAGCAACCTACTGGATTAATCACAGGACAAATTACAATGACCAATTAACCTACTAACCAGTAGATCTTTGGACTGTGGGAGGAAACCAGAGCACCTGGAGGATACCCATGTGCTCACAGGGAGGACGGACAAACCCCTATCAGAGAGCGCTGGAATTGAACTCTGAACTCCGATGCCCCAAGCTGTAGTAGTGTCGTGCTAACCCCTACGTTACCACGGTGCCCTCAGGTTGTCTCACCCGCCATTTGCTCAGCTTCGAATAACTAATCTTTAAAGGTTAAATTTGTTTGTACATCAAAACATACGGCGAAATGTGTCATTTGCGTCAATGACCAACACAGTCTGAGGATATGCTGGGGGCAGCCCGCAAATGCCACCACGCGCCTGGCCCCAACATGGTCTGCCCACGACTTACTAATCACAACCTGCAAGTCTTTGAGATGTGGGAGGAAACTGGAGCACCCGGAGGAATCTCAGTATGTCACGGGGAGAGCGCGCACCTTATAGACAACAGCTGGAATTGAATTGAATCCTGGTTGCTGATCGCTGACGGGGTAAAGCGGTGCGCCCCACACCACCCCTACAGTCTTTGTGATTAATGGTCATCTGGCAAGTCTACTGGGAAGATCCTTTATTTGTTGCTATTTTACCAGGTAAAGTAAGTACAAACCTGCATTTACTTACCACCATCCGTAATCCCCAGCCGGCACTTCATAGCCTGTTATGTATGCTTGACTCTCTTCTAGAATTTTGGTTTATTGATTCCAGATTGGAATCTTTTCTTAATAGATATTCACTAGCTGAAGATGAATTCCTGAACTCCTAGTCTACCTTATTTGTGACCCTTGTCATGTATTTGGATGAGTGAGCTGGATGGTTGGTATTTAATGCAATTGGTAGAAAGATTAAACATGAGATGAGAAGGAAATGCTCACCTAGAGGGTACTAAGCTTCTGGAACCAGCTGCCTGGGAGAATGGAAGAAGCAGAACTCCCCCAAAAAATTGCAGCAGCTTCTTCTCATTACCTTCTGTACCTCGTTATGATCTTGTGCCTTATTGTTTACCTGCACTGCACTCCCTCTTGAGCAATTACACTTTATTCTGCATTCTGATTTTGATTTACCTTGTTCTACTTCAATGCATCGTGTAACGAGTTGATCTGTATTGGTATGCAAGGCTAGCTTTTCACTGCATCTTGGTACATTGACAGTTGTTACAAAGGATATGTGACATTGACAGCCGTCACAATGGATATGTGCTTGACGAGCTATGGCATGCAGGACCACAGAGCTAGGGCTGGCTGATGAAATAAGGATGGGGAGAACCTTATTCACTTAGAGCAGGGGTTCCCAACTTTTTTTATGCCATGGACCAATTAAGCCAGGGATCTGTGGACCCCAGGTTGGGAAGCCCTGATTTAGAGACACAGCATAGAACGGGTCATTCTGGCCCAATGAGCCATGCTGCCCAGCAACTCACCTATGTAACCCTAATCACAGGGCAATTTACAATGACCAATTAACTTACTGACCAGTAGCTCTGTGTATTGCAGGAGGAAACCAGAGCACCGAATGGAAACCCATGCAGTCACAGGGAGAGCGTAGAAACTCCTTACGGATGATGATGGAATTGAACTCCAATGCACTGAGCTGTTGTGCTAACAGCTACGGTAGTGTGGCGCCCTACAAGCACAAACATGATCTCAAACACGAGACAGTCTGCAGACGCTGGAAATCCAGAGCAACACACACAAAACGCTGGGAGAACTCAGCAGGTCAGGCAGTGTCTACGGAAAAGAGTAAACAGTTGATGTTTCAGGTCGAGGCTCTTCTTCAGGACCTGCTAAGTGACCTCGTTCTCTGCCATTTGATTTAGATTTGTTTATTATTAATCGCATGCACATCAAAACAAACAGTGAAATGCTCCCTTTGTGTTAATGCAATTGGATCCTCAACTTCCTAACCGAAAGACCACAGTTTGTGAGATGATAACATATCCTCCTCGTTGATGATCAACATTGGTGCACCTCAGGGGTGTGTGCTTAGCCCACTGCTCTACTCTCTCTATACACATGACTGTGTGGCTAGGCATAGTTCAAATCCCATCTATGAATTTGCTGATGTTACAACCATTGTTGGTACAATCTCAGGTGGGGACGAGAGGGCATAGAGGAGTGAGATATGCCAACTAGTGGAGTGGTGCCACAGCAACAACCTGGCGCTCAATGTCAGTAAGACAAAAGAGTTGATTGTGGACTTCAGGAAGGGCAAGACTAAGGAACACATACTAATCCTCATAGAGGGATCAGAAGTGGAGAGAGTGAGGAGCTTCAAGTTCCTGGGTGTCAAGATCTCTGAGGATCTAACCTGGTCCCAACATATCAATGTACTCATAAAGAAGACAAGACAGCAGCTATACTTTATTAGGAGTTTGAAGAGATTTGGCATGTCAACAAATACACTCAAAAACTTATATAGTTGTACCATGGAGAGCATTCTGACTGTCTGGTATGGAGGGGCTACTGCACAGGACTGAAAGAAGCTGCAGAGGGTTGTAAATCTAGTCAGCTCTATCTTGGGCACTAGCCTACAAGGTTCAGGGAGCGGTGTCTCAGAAAGGCAGCATCCGTTATTAAGGACCTCCAGCACCCAGGACATGCCCTTTTCTCACTGTTACCATCAGGTAGGAGGTACCGAAGCCTGAAGGCACACACTCAGCGATTCAGGAACAGCTTCTTCCCCTCTGCCATCCGATTCCTAAATGGACATTGAAGCTTTGGACACTACCTCACTTTTTTAAAAATTATTTCTACAGCATTTCTGTTTTCGCACATTTAAAAAAATCTATTTAATATACGTAATTGATTTACTTGTTTATTTAATATTATTATGTTTTATTTTATTTATTATTTTCTCTTTCTGCTAGATTATGTATTGCATTGAACTGCTGCTGCTAAGTTAACAAGTTTCACGTCATTTGCCGGTGATAATAAACCTTATTCTGATGACCAATTCAGTCCGGTGATGTGCTGGGAACAGCCCGCAAGTGTTGCCACACATTCTGACACCAACAATGCATGCCACCATGTTCAGCAGAACAACGCACAGCTGACATGCAACTTATTACATACTTATTTAAGATTTTTATTTGGTTGCAAGTTGAAAGGTGTGTACATCATCAATTTATGCAGAGTCACACATACACAAAATACTCAGCGGGCACATGCAGAGGAATAAACAGTGAATGTTTCAGGCTGAGACCCTTCATCAGGACCGCCAGCATTTTGTGTGTGATACTCTGAGTTTTCAGCATCTGCAGAACCTCTTGTGTTTATGACTCAATTTATGCGTGTCATTTATTTTCTTCTTCAGAGTCTGTCTTATTGCCTGAATCCTGCAAGGTGTTGTGGTGGGATTGGAGGTGTGCTGGAGTAACTCCAAAAGATGTACACCCAGTAGCCACTTCATTAGGAACACCTGCTCGGTAATGCAATTACCTAATCAGCCAATCATGTGGCAGCAACTCAATGTGTAAGAGCATGCAGACATGGTCAAGAGGTTCAGTTGTTGTTCAGGCTGAACATCAGAATGGGGAAGAACTGTGAACTAAGTGACTTTGACTGTGGAATGATTGTTGGTGCCAGATGGGGTAGTTTGAGTATCTCAGAAACTACTGATCTCCTGGAATTTTCACACACAACGGTCTCTAGAGTTTACAGAGAATGGTGCGAAAACAATGAACATCCAGTGAGTGGCAGTTCCTGGGTGAAAACGCCTTGTTAATGAGAGAGGTCGCAGGAGAATGGCCAGACAGGTTCAAGCGGACAGGAAGGCAACAGTAACTCAAATAACCATGTATTGCAACAGCAGTGTGCAGAAGAGCATCTCTGAACACAGACAGGTCAAACCTTGAAGAGAATCCTTTAAGCTTTGCTCTCCTTACTTACCTTTTAACCTACTTCAAAGTGTCATCTCCTACTTTTATGTTTTGAGACACTGGGGAATGGGGAGATATGGGATTAGTGAGTTAAAGATCAGTGTGATCTTAATGAATGATGGGCCAGCTATGAGGAGCCAAATTACCTACTCTTGCATCTATTTCCTCTGTAAAACTTCTATAATTCTATAATTAAAGGCAGTCAAGGATGGCAGATTATATCTCTTAAATGCACTTGATTTTGCAGTTGGGCTGCTTTTACTTGGCCTGGTAACAGCTGCAAATTAATAGATTAATTGAATTTGCCTTTGCAATTTGACTGGTTGGGGTCCTGGGAATGACAGGGTTAACGTATATGGAGTGTTTGATTGCCTTGGGCCTGCACTCACTAGAATTCAGAAGAAAGAGGGGGGATCTCATTGAAGCCGATCAAATATTAAGAGGCCTAGGCAGAGTGGATATGGGGAGGATGTTTCCTGTAGTGGGGGAATCCAGGACCAAAGGACACAGAATAGGACATCCATTTGGAACAGAGACAAGGAGAAGTTTGTTTGGCCAGAGGATAATTTAGTTGTTAGTTACTGCCTGTTACACTGCTGGCATTTAGGGTAGCCATGAAGGTCCAAGGATTCTTTATTGCTGTTTTTGTAACAATTTTTTTTGGCCAGTCAAGGTTATTAGCCCTGAGATGAACCCCCAAATCTGGAGGACCAGTGGACCACTTTTAGACTGGCCTCTACCCTTTGACCTGTATGGCATAGGTGACCCTACCAAGAGTCAAAGCACAAGGCCCTAACTCCAGCCAACATAGCCAGCTGGATCATTGAGGCACACGAGCCTCCAAACCCTACAACAAGGCTGTGGTCCTCTTGGAGGAGAGGGTAGTGAATCTGTGGTATTTATTGCTGCAGACAGCTGTGGAGGCCAAGTCAGTGGTATTTTTAAAGAGGAGGTTGATAGGCTCTTAATTAGTAAAGGTGTCAAAGGTTACAGGGAGAAGGCAAGAGAATGGGGTTGAGAGGGATAATAAATCTATGAAGGAATGGCGGAACAGACTCGATGGGCCAACAGGCCTAATTCTGCTAAGTCTTTGCGTCTTATGGGCTTTCACCACAAGCATCAGCCTTCTGTTGGAGCACAAAAAAGCACTTCACCACTCGATCTGTATTTTACAACATAACAAGTCAAAACTGCAGAGAGTTGTGGATGCAACTCAGCACATCACAGAAGCCAGCCTCCCCTCCATGGACTCTGTTCACACTTCTCAGTGCCTCTGTAAAGATCCCACCCATGCCTAAATTTGCTCTTTACCCTTCACCCATTGAATAGAGAAGATACAACAGTTTGAAAGCACATCCTACCAGGCTGAAGGACAGTTTCTGCCACCAGAGAAAGCAGGATCTCCCAGTGGCCACACATCTTAATTCCACGTTCCATTCCCATTCTGACATGTCTATCCACGGCCTCCTCTACTGTAAAGATGAAGCCACACTCAGGTTGGAGGAACAACACCTTATATTCCGTCTGGGTAGCCTCCAACCTGATGGCATGAACATTGACTTCTCTAACTTCCGCTAATGCCCCACCTCCCCCTCGTACCCCATCCGTTATTTATTTATACACATACATTCTTTCTCTCACTCTCCTTTTTCTCCCTCTGTCCCTCTGACTATACCCCCTTGCCTATCCTGTGGGCTTCCCCCCACCTTTTCTTTCTCCCTGGGCCTCCTGTCCCATGATCCTCTCATATCCCTTTTGCCGATCATCTGTCCAGCTCTTGGCTCTATCCCTCCCCCTCCTGTCTTCTCCTATCATTTTGGATCTCCCCCTCCCCCTCCCACTTTCAAATCTCTCACTATTTCTTCTTTCCGTTAGTCCTGATGAAGGGTCTCGGCCCGAAACGTCGACTGTACCTCTTCCTAGAGATGCTGCCTGTCCTGCTGCGTTCACCAGCAACCTTGATGTGTGTTGCTTGAATTTCCAGCCTCTGCAGAATTCCTCGTGTTTGCTTTGTAAGACTATTAACTGGTTCCCTAGTACGACAAGATAGACTCTTGCACTTTAATACCTACCTGCACTTCACTTTCTCTGTAGCTGTTACACTTTATCCTGCATCTGTTATCATTTTACCTCGTACTACCTCAACGCCCTGTTTCAGGATCAGAAATAGAATCAGGTTCAGTAGCACTGATGCATGGCTTGAAAGTTGTTGTTTTACAGCAGCAGTCCAGTGTAATATGTAAAAAATGCTGTAAATTACAATAATTTTTTTTCACATATACAGTGCAGTACAGAAGTCTGAGGGGCATACTGTATATATAGCTAAGGAGCTTTAAGACCTTTGCACAGTGCTGTAGTAATTTTACATATTGTACTGTACTGCTGCATAAAGAAACAAATTTCATGACATATGTGAGTGATGATAAACCTGATTCTGATATGGGTCTGTTGGGGACTGAAAGTGGGAAGGGGGCAGGGAAAGGGATATCATGGTTTGGAAAGGGGGAAGGGAGAGGGGAGGGAGCGGGAAGCACCAGAGAGACATTCTGTAATGATCAATAAACCAATTGTTTGGAATCAAATGAGCCTCCCTGGTGTCTCAGGGCTGGGTGTGTCTGCAAACACACCCCCCCCACCCCCAACTCTGGCACTCCTTCTTTGCCACCTGACCCACACCCCTCCCACGGTGCAACCCCCTCACCACTCCCAACATCCTTTGCTCCCGCCAGATTTACAACCTGGCTTTCCGCTCCACGTTGACAGATACAGTACTGTGGAAAGGCCTTGGGCACCCGAGCTAAATATCTGTGCCGAAGACTTTTGCACAGTGTGGTATGCATAAATTAAATTAAACGAACAGTGAAAAAAGGGAGCAAATATAGTGAGGTAGTGTTCATTTCCATTCAAGAATGCAATGGTGGAGGGATTGCCACCGGTCCTAAAACTGTGAGGGTGTTGAATAGATCTGTATGAGCAATTTGCAAGAGAAGCTTTTCCCTGCACCCCGGTACACGTGACGATCATAAACCAATCCAACTGAATTACGGAGAACAGGATGTAATATGCACAGATCTTGCATGGTAAATGCACAGTTCTTTCTTAATTCTGGGCCGTAGCAGAAGGAGTTATCAGATCTATTTGTTACGCTGCTGTATTTGATTTTCCAATGCTGGCGTGCTTCCATCCTAGTGTTTAAATTAATTTTAATGGGCCAAGATGAATGGTGGGGAAAGTTAAATGCAGGCTCTTTTTTTTTTAACACACAGTGAGTGGTGGGTGCGTGGAGCACACTGTCAGGGGTAGTGGTGGAGGCAGATACATTAGGGAGATTTAAGAGACTCTTAGATAGGCACAAGGATGAAAGAAAAATGGAGGGCCACGGAGGAGGGAAGCATTAGATTGATCTTAGAGTAGGTTAAAAGTTCGGCACAACTTACAAAAGAGCCTGCACTGTGCTGTACTGTTCTATGTAACAGGTAGAAGTTGGCAATGTTGAGTAGTGTGTAAAATTGGTGGGGGGGGGGTGGGTAGTCCTTTGGGGCAGCATGATTAGCATAAAGCTATTACAGGCCCAGCGACCAGGGGGTCAATTTTTCCCACTGCCTGTAAAGAGTTACTGTGTAGGTTTCCTCCGGGTGCTCTGGTTTCCTCCTACAGTCCAAAGATGTATGGGTTAGTAGATTAATTGTTCACATGTGGGTAATTGGGCAGTGTGGGCTCGTTGGGCCATAAGGGCTTGTTACTGTCCTGTATCTCTAACTGTAAAAATAAAAGAAAGTATTCACAGGTCAACGGAAACGACGTCATTAGAAGAGCATACTAGGACAAATGCTGGTAAAATAAGCAATCAAAGATGGGTGTTCTATTAGTGACGTAGTTGCTTGTGGGTTGTGCAGCCTGCGCTGTAGGCCCCTCGTCATATTGGGAGCAGCAAAGATTATTTATGGTCGAAGAGCAGAATCTGGCTGCTCCTACATCGAGGGGTTAATAAAGCAGAAGTGAGGACGCTGTTGGCGAGGTTTGGTTGGGATTGCAGGTTTCTAACGATGGGACCTCTGTTGCTGTGGCGAGCAGGGTGATTGATCATTGTAATCATAATGTGGCGCTGAAGCCAGCTCTCTTGTGCTGCAGGATGTTCCCTGACAGTGCTGTAATGATGCACTTTGAAGGTGGCTCCATGCTGGGAGTATTTCCTCAGACTGACCCTTAAAACTGCAGCCTCATGCGGTCTGGTCTGCCCAATGTCAAACCCGACAGCCTCATCATCAGGAAAGCAGGAGGTAGGGCACGGAAATAGGCCATTCGGCCCATCTAGTCCATGCTAGGGACTTCACTTCATTTAAGCCTGCTGCTAGATAGGGCTAGGGCCCAGAAACTGTTGCATTAATACAAGTTCTTGCAATCTGGGAGGTCTTTTACGCAGAGAGTGGTGGGTGTGTGGAACACCCTGCCAGACATGGTGATGGAGGCAGGTACTTTAGGGATATTTAAGAAACTCTTAAATAGGCACAGAGGTGCTGTTGCAAGATCGAGGAAGATGGAGGTGCATAGCCGCCGACCCCAGATTCGGGACGGCACCCACTGACTGACTGACTGAGATGATTAAAAAACAAGGACCATGTGGGAGGAAGGGTTAGATTGATCTTGGAAGTAGGGTAAAAGGTAGACACAACATCGAGGGCTGAACCACCTGGACTGGACTGTAATGTTCTATGTTTTACGCAATATCTGCATTCATACAAGTGCATGCAAATGTCACATCAATATAAACGCATGCAATTTCTGCATCACTAGTTGCATCACATTCAATCTTAACTCCCTAATATTTATCCTGGACATCTAGTAGTTAAGGGTTTTGAGTGAGGCTTGAAAAATTGCTTTTTATATTTTAGTTTGGTTTTATTAAGTTAATTATTTATTGAGATAGAGTGTGGAATAGGCACTTGCGGCCTTTTGAGCCATGCCGCCCAGCAATCCCCCCGATTTAACCCTGCCCTAATTACGGAACAATTTACAATGGCCAATTAACCTGTCGGTTGATAGGCCTTTGGACTGTGGGAGGGAGCTGGAACACACGGTCACAGGGAAACCCACACGGTCACGGGGAGAACATACAAACTCTTCACAGGCAGCAGTGGGATTGAACCCAGGTAGCCTGCACTGTAAAGTGTTGCGCTAGCCACTACTGTGCCGTTCCTCCCCCACCCCACCAAATATGTTTACAAGTCTATTAAACGTTGCAACAGCAACATATTTTGCTTCTCCATCAAGGCTGCGGGATTATCTGTCATAGGGAGAGCGTATCAGTAACTCGCACAACGGCAGTGAGCTGTGGGCCCAACGTGTGGCCATCTCCTGGTCCCGTGTCTGAGTTAGAGTGCTTCATTATCTGCGCGGAACCTTGAATTCATTCACATTTAGAAAGCATACTCACTCTTGAATTCCTTCCCCATGTACTGTACCAGCAGAATGCTGGCCTTCTGCCCGCTGCTTCTCCCATGGGTCAGTCTACTAATGTAAGCTGAGTAAAAGAGAAAGAATTGAATAAATGCAGGCTGTGGTTCCTGCCATGACACTCTGCAGTAATGCACGTCAAATGGAGTTCATCAAGATGCTGTCTAATGCACTGTGGCATCGATTTCTGAGCAGTCACTGAACTGTTCGGTACATCGACTTTTGCTGCTTAATAGATATCTATTTGTGTAAATTCATTAAAGTACAGTGCGAAAAATAAAATTGCACTTAAACCAGCATAATCTCATCTTCAATCCTTTATGGAACATCTGTATATCACCCAGTTCAAATTTAACTTCTTAGTGGAACACAAAAAAGTTCAAGATGGAGTTAGCCATTCAGCCCCTCTAACGTGCGCTCAGTAAGATCATAGCTGATATCTATCTCAATGCCATTTAAGATTCGTTTTAGATTTAAGATTCAAGATTATCTGATGTTATTTCCTATACGCAATTGTAAAGGAGAATGAAATCATTGTTGCTCCTGATCCGATGTTGCACAGCAACAAAAAAAACAAGATAAAGAATAAAAAAACACAGTAAATAAGACCAATAAGATATGGGAGCAGAATTGGGCCATTTGGCCCATCGAGTCTGTTCTGCTAATTTATCATGGCTGATCCAATTTTCCTCTCAGTCCCAACCTCCTGCCTCCCGCACCCCCCCCCCATATCCTTTCATGCCCTGACCAATTAAGAATCTATCAACTTCTGACTTAAATATGCATAAAGACCTGGCCTTCAGAGCTGCTTATGGCAATGAATTCCACAGACTCACCGCTCTCTGGCTAAAGAAATTCCTCCTCATCTCCCTTCTCAGATACAAGATACAGTATATAATTAGCTTATACACATAGATTTGATTATATGTCCATAATGTGAGGCTATGCCCTGGAGTCCACTGACCCCTCAGTTAACGTTATGGGTCCATGGCATTAAAAAAACGGTTGTGAACCCCAGCTCTAGGCTGTACATAAGGTGACTGAAGGAAATAATAAAGTAGTGGTGGAGTCAGTGGGTGGAGGTGTTGATCAGTCTTACTGCTTGGGGAAAGTAACTGCCTTTGAGTCCGGTGGTCCTGGTGTGGATGCTGTGTAGCCTCCTCCCTGATGGGAGTGAGACAGACAGTCCAAGAATGGGAAGGGGGGGGAGGATCGCCTTCATGATGTTACTGACCCTTTTCTGGAACCTTTCTGAATATATATGTCCTTGATGGTGGGTAGGCTGGTGACGGTGATTTGCTGGGCAGCTTTGACTACCCATTGTAGAGCCTCTCTGTCCAGTGCAGGAAGTGCAGTGTCTGTACCGTGCAGTGATGTGGCCTGTCAGGATGCTCTCCACTGCACATCTATAGAATGATGTGAGTACGGATGTGCAAAGTCCAGCTCTCTTCAGCCTTTTCAGAAAGGAGAGCCTTTGGCGAGCTTTATTGACTATGTGAGATGTGTTCTGAGACAATGAGAGGTTGTGCGAGATGTGCACTCCCAGGAGTTTGAAGCTGGTCGCAGTTTCCACTGCTGTGCTGTTGATGTAAAGAGGGGTGTGAGTGGTGTGAGTTCTCCTGAAGTCGATGTTTGCTGCATGTACACTGAAGTATCGAAACCTGCAGTGGAATGCGTCATTGCTTTGGAGGCGGCCTGTCCTAGGGGTTGGAGGACTGTGTGCGTGTGTGAATGGGTGTGAGGGGGGAAAAGGGACTTGTGTTTGCTGTTGCCTGTTTGTGTCCTTCTGCTGAACATGGTGGGCATGCTATGTTGGCACTTGTGGAATGTATGGCGACACTCGCGGGCTGCCCCCAGCACATTCTCGGGCAGCGTTGGTTATTTCTGCAAATGACGCATTTCACTGTATATTCGATGTCACCTTCTTCTTCAGCCCATCACCACTATTGGGGCATGGGGCACTGACAGCAGCTTACGAGAGCCCTCTGTCCTGGACCAAAGATTGATAGACCCCGTAGCTTCCATTTTCATCATACTTCTGGGTGAAGGTCCTTCCTCTCATAGGAATGAGGTCTTTGGAGCTTCTGTGACTCCAGCTTTTTAAGGGATGGAGTTGCCAGCCCCATGCCCAAACCTCCTTTCGCAGCCAGGCTTGGGACCATGCATGTGATAAGTAAATTAATCTGAATCTGAACCTGGATTTACTGCAAACCCAGCCTTGTACCACCCAGTGTTGGCACAATTTCCCAACCTTCAACAAATAGATGTCAAGTGGTTCTGACTTAATATGAATTGAATTTATAGTTAATTTACATTTTATTTATTTATTGAGATACAGGGATAAATCAGCCCTTCTGGCCCTTCAAGCCATACTAGCCAGCAATCCCCCGATTTAACCCCAGCCCAATCATAGGACAATTTACAATGACCAATTAACCCAACCGGTAGGCCTTTGGACTGTGGGAGGAAACCAGAGCACCCGGAGGAAACCCATGCGGTCACAGGGAGAACGTATAAACCCCTCGCGGACAGCACGGGAATTGAATCAGGGTCAGTACTATAAAGCATTGTGCTAACGGTACCACTACACTACCGTGCCAGCTGATGTTTAATGTTGTTTTATATGAATAATACTTCGTTAAACTAGAATATGGCACAACACAGGCTTTTCAGCTCACAATGTTGTGTTGAATGAATTAAACGCCTGTCTAAACTGGTTGCTTCTGCTCACACAGGTCCATCTTCCTCCATTCCCTGCACATTCACATGCCTATCTAAGAGTCTCTTAAAAGTGCCTATCATATTTGCCCCCAACGCCACCCCAGCAGCAAATTCCAGGTGTTCACCACACAGATTTAGATTTATGTATTGAAACATATCGTGAAATGTGTCACTTGCATTAACAATCAACACACCCAAGGACGTGCTGGGGTTAAAAGGCTTTTCCTGCATAACTCCTTTGAACTTAACCCCACTCAGCTTAAATGCATACCCTCTGGTATTGGACGTTTTGACCCTGGGAGAAAGATATAATATTTTGACATTTACTTTTAAATATCTCCAACACTGAAGACATATAGATATTGTGCTAAGGGTCTGCGATGGCACACGGGTGGTTGTAGGTCACTGGATTTGTGGAGGAAAGGAGCCTCAGTATCCATCACCTGGGACTCATGGAGAGGTCACAGCTGCTGGCTGGAAGCCTAGAACTGCATGGCCACAGGGGCCCATTGTTTTATGGGGGCTTAACCCTACAGTATGTTACTGTGATTTCCTTCAACTGATTGAAGTGGAGGCCACTTGCAACAGGTCAGTCAAACAATAATCAATAAACAAGCTGATATGAGAGACTGATGCTGAACTGTCTGATTTTCAGCACCATAGCCCAGAAGATGTAGGAAAATAATTAGGCCATTCAGCCCATCAAGTCCTCTCCAGCATTCCATCATGGCTGATTTATTATCCCATTCAAAACCCTATTCTCCTGCTGTCTCCCTGTAACCTTTGACGCCCTGACTAATCAAGAACCTATCAACCTCTGCTTTAAATATATCCAAAGACGTGGTCTCCATAGCTGTCTGGGGTAATGAATTACACAGATTCACTGGCCTCTAGCTAAAAAAATTCCTCATCATTGTTCTAAATGGAAATTCCTCTAATCTGAGGCTGTGATCTCTGGTCCTAGATTCCCCGCTCTATAGGAAACAACCTCTCCACATCCACGCCGGGTAGTTCTTTCAATATTCCATAGGTTCCAATGACATCCCTCCTCGTTCTTCCAAACTCCAGCGAGTACAGGCCCGGAGCCATCAAACACTCCTCGGGCATTAACCCTTTCTCTCCTGGAATCATTCTCATGAACCTCCTCATAAAAGTTGGGTTAGAACTAGAATGAGTTCTTCATTTCGCTTTGGAGAAATATATTTTAGTTGGAAAGCCTGTGGAATAAAGTGTACTTAGAATGCCAAGGGAAATTTATTTATTTATTAAGCTACAGTGTGGAATAGGCCCTTCTGGCCCTTTGAGCCATGTTGCCCAGCAATCCCCCAATTTAAGTGTAGTCTAATCACAGGACAACTTACAATGACCAATTAACCTACCAACTGGTACATCTTTGGACTGTGGGAGGAAACCAGAGCATCAGGAGGAAAGCCATGCAGTCACAGGGAGAATGTACAGACTCCTTACAGGCATTGGCGGGAGCGGTAAATATTTGAAAGTTCAAAATAAAATTTATTACCAAAGTACATACATGTCACCATATGCTACCCTGAGATTCATTTCATTTTCTTGCAGGCATTTACAGTAGAACAAAGAAATAGAATAAATAAAAAACTGCACACAATGACTGACAAAGAAACGGTGTGCAAAAGGTGAGCTGTACAAATACAAAAACAACAATAACAATAATTAATAAATAATACAGAGAACAGGAGTTGTAGATTCCTTGAAAATGAATCCACAGGTTGTGGAATCAGTTGAGCCTTTTATCAGATATCCAGGAATGTCAAATGTCATTTGATGCCAAAGACAACACAATCCCCTTTCTCAAAGAGCTTTTGGGTTTTGTTTGTGATTAATGTTTGTTTATTAATAATATACATTAAAGAACTGAACCCTGACCTCAAGTCATGCAAAGAATCCATCTTCCTTTGGAAAAGTCCTGCATGTTTGGTGGGAAAGAGGCATCTGATAGGTCTGTTTGCTTGAACTACTGCCACTTACAGCAGCTACCAGGCTAGCATTATACTGTGTTATTGTTTAACTCTTTATAAGGACCCATTGTCTTGTGAGCAGCTCCTTTTGTGAACTCTGGAAGGAACTGATTGGGCATTGACAGGACTTCTTAATGGTTTCCTGAATCTTTAGTTATTTTAAAAGTTTAAATTGAATAATTGAGATTAACACACTTTCCATATAGTTGTTACCCTTTTGTCTGAATGTGATTCATTAGTTTTTTGGAATTTTTGTGCATGGGTGATACATGGGCTTTTATTTTATTTTTCAGTACTGGTTTAAGGATGCCTTTTGAGGACCGTAAGGCCATTCAACATAGGAGCAGAATTAGGCCACTCAAAATCAGAAGCAGGATTATTATCACTGACATATATTGAGTAATTTATTGTTTTACAACAGCAGCAGCACAGTGCACTACAAAAGTAACTATAAATTATAATAATAAGTATTTAAAAATGTAAATAAATAGTACAAAAAAGAGATAAAAAATAGTGAGGTAGTGTTGAAGAATCCATTGCCCGTTCAGAAATCTGATGGTACAGTGGAAGAAACTGTTGCTAAAGTATTGAGTGTGTGTCTTCAGGCTCCTGTACCTCTTCCCTGATGGTAGCATTGAGAAGAGGGCACATCCTGGGTGGTGGTGGTCCTTAATGATGGATACCGGCTTTTTGAGGATCCACCTTTTGAAGATGTCCTCGAAGGTGGGGAGGCTTGTGCATTTTGTAACTTTATAAAATGATTCAACCAATTCTTAGGCTAAATATTAACTTACGGAGGTGTATTAATCTTTAATGAAAGTTCGAAGTGCATATACAGTGCCTATCAAAATATTCACCCCCCCCCCCCAGAAGTATTCATGTTTTACTGTTTTAAAACATTCAATCACAGTACGTTTAATTTGGCTTTTTTGACACTGATTAACAGAAAAGACTATTTTATGTCAAAGTGAAAACAAATTTCTATAAATTGGTCTAAATTTATTACAATTATTAAACACAAAATAATCAATGGCATAATTACTCATCTCCTTCAAGTCAGTGTTTAGTAGATGCACCTTTGGCAGCAATTACAGCCTTGAGTCTGTGTGGATAGGTCTCTATCAGCTTTGCACATCTGGACACTGCAATTTTTCCCCATTCTTCTTTACAAAACTGCTCAAGCTCTGTCAGACTGCATGGAGATTGTGAGTGAACAGCTCTTTTCTAGTCCAGCCACAAATTCTCAATTGGATTGAGGTCTGGACTCTGACTTGGCCACTCCAGAACATTAACTTCATTATTTTTAACCCATTCCTGTGCAGCTTTGGCTTTATGTTTGGGGTCATTGTCTTGCTGGAAAACAAATCTTCTCCCAAGTCACAGTTCTCTTTCAGACTGCATCAGGTTTCCCTCCAGGATTTCCCTGTATTTTGCTGCATTCATTTTACCCTCTACCTTCACAAGCCTTCCAGGGCCTGCTGCAGTGGAGCATCCCCACAGCATGATGCAGCCACCACCATGCTGTACATTAGAGATGATGTGTTTTTGATGATGTGTGGTGTTTGGCTTACACCAAATGTAGTGTTTAGTCTGATGGCCAAAAAGCTCATCAGACCATAGAACCTTTTTCCAGCTGACTTCAGAGTCTCCCACATGCCTTCTGGCAAACTCTAGCTGAGAATTCATGTCAGTTTTTTTCCCCAACAGTGGCTTTCTCTTTGCCACTCTCCCATAAAGCTGTGACTGGTGAAGCACCCAGGCAACAGTTGCTGTATGTGCAGTCTCTCCCATCTCAGCCACTGAAACTTGTAACTCCTCCAGAGTTGTCATAGATCTCTAGGTGGCCTCCCTCACCAATTCCTTTCTTGCACGGTCACTCAGATTTTGAGGACAGCCTGCTCTCAGCAGATTAACAGCTGGGCCATATTCTTTCTATTTTTTGATTATTGATCTAACTATATCCCAAAGGATATTCAGTGACTAGAAATTTTCATGTATTCATCTTCTGACTTATGCTTTTCAATAACCTCTTCATGAAGTTGCTTGGAGTGTTATTTTGTCTTCATTGTGTAGTTTTTGCCAGGGTACTAACTCATCAGCAATTCAACCTTGCAGATACAGGTGTATTTTTGCTACAATCAATTGAAACACCTTGACTGCACACAGGTGATCTCCATTTATAACCATATAACCATATAACAATTACAGCACGGAAACAGGCCATCTCGCCCTTCTTGCCCATGCCGAACTCTTACCTTATCCTATTCCCACTGACCTGCACTCAGCCCATAACCTTCCATTCCTTTCCTGTCCATATATCTATCCAATTTAACTTTAAATGACAACGTAGAACCTGCCTCAACCACTTCTGCTGGAAGCTCATTCCACACAGCTCTCTGAGTAAAGAAGTCCCCCCTCATGTTACCCCTAAACTTTTGTCCTCTAATTCTCAACCCATGCCCTCTTGTTTGAATCTTCCCCCCTCTCAATGGAAAAAGCCTATCCATGTCAACTCTATCAATCCCCCCTCATAATTTTAAACACCTCTATCAAGTCTCCCCTCAACCTTCTACGCTCCAAAGAATAAAGACCTAACGTGTTCAACCTTTCAATTTAACTAATTATGTGACTTCTAAAACCAATTGGCTGTACCAGTGATGATTTGGTGTGTCATATTAAAGGGGGTGAATACTTTTGCAGTCAATTATTTTGAGTTTTATATTTGCAAGTAATTTAGATCACTTTATAGAGATCTGTTTTCACTTTGACACAAAAGACTCTTTTTCTGTTGATCAGTGTCAAAAAAAGCCAAATTAAATCCACTATGATTCAATGTTGTAAAACAATAAAACATTAAAATTTTGAAGGGGGGGTGAATACTTTTTATAGGTACTGTATATACTACCCTGAGATTCCTTTCTATGAGGGCATTCATAGTAGATACAAGGAAACACAGTAGAATCAATGAAAAACTCCACACAAAGACGGACAAACAATCAATGCACAAATGAAGACAAACTGTGTAAATACAAAAAAACTATCAATAATGATAAAAATAACAATAAATAATATTGAGAACTTGAATTCTAGAGCCCTTGAAAGTGAGTGCATAGATTGTGGAATCAGTTCAGTGTTGAGGTGAGTAAAGTTATCCAAACTAGTTTAGGAGCCTGAAGTTTGAAGTAAATTGAATATGCCATTCTTTCTATGTGAGAAAGAACTGAAATACTGAAGTTCTCTGTTTAAGTGGCAAAGAAAAACCTCTCTGTATTTTAATTCACTGATAAACATGTAACATTTATAAGGTTTTATTTTGGAGGAGGGGCAGGAAAAAATATGCAGCGTGGGGGGAAGCATTAAACTATCCTCAGAACGTGACTTCTACCTTCCGATCAAGTGCAAACGATTTTGCAAGGAAGTGTATGTCAGGTGAAGATTTGAAATGTCGTCCATTTCCGGCAGGACAACGAAAGGATTTCCTTATTTCCTAATCTGTTCTTTTCATATTTGCTAAATCGTGGAACTCCCATTCTAAAGCTATCTGTTCAGAATACAGAACAGGTGTCTCTCTTTAACATAGAAAGCAGAGCAGCATATGGATGGAACAGAGCAATAATGGGATGAGAGCTATTAAAGTTAACTTTTCCATATAAAAGGGACTTTACTCTTTTATCCCCTAATAAGATTATGTCACCAACACAAGTACCTAAGAGAAACCTGATTGACAGGGCCCTGTACTTTTATCAGTTACTGTGACACTAAACCCCCAGGCTCTTTGTCCGGTATGGTGGGCTAACGGAAACCTGCCACCCTAATCTCCTTAGCCATGTCAGGCGAAGAAAAGGAGTCTGACTTATACTTAGATGGTACCAGACAATGCCCCTACACCCAATAGCCAAATGAACACTGGGCAGATCTCACCCGGCATTGTTGGGTGGATCTTGTACCTCTCTAATCATGATGGGCATTTTAACCCTTTCCTGCACCTCACTGACCGCCGCCACTATTGTTTGCAGTACCAGCTGTGACTACTGCTCCTCGCAAGAGTCTCCCCCATGCTGTGAAAATCTTCATCACGTGTGAGAGTGAACAGAAATGAATATTGAAAAGTGAAAGAGCTGATACTGGTCGGTGCATCTTGTTTTTGTGTTGGACATTGAGAACAATAAGTTGTTACCTTCAATTCATCCTTACAAATTTTTGATTTCTTTCTTGTAATAAAATTAGAATTTATCTTATTCACTTGTTCTGATGACGCTTGTTTGCTTATTCAGAGGGATACATATTGATAACTTTCATAAGAAACCATTCAGAACATCTGTAGAGTTGAAGTCCTAGGTTTGCTTTTCACTGTGTATGTGTTTTTCTCTCGTTTCTTTCTCCCTTTCTGTCACAATTTTTATTTCCCTCTCTATCTATCACTCTCCCTCTCTACTTGTATGTATACTCTCTCTATCTTTTTTCTTTCTCAAAATCACTCTCTCATTCTAATGCTCCCTTTTTCTATCTTTCTACGTAGCCCTCTATTTCTCTCTGTGTACTCTCCCTCTCTCCATCTCTATCTCTCTCTCTCCCTCTCTCTTCCCCTTTCTTTCCACCTTATCTCTCTCTCTCAATCTTTCCTCTCCCTCTCCTTCCCTCTATCTATTTTGATCACAATCCAGTAGATCCACCACTCGTGCCTTTCTCAGGAAGCCCAGACTGGTTGCACTTGTGATACCAGAGTGAAAAGCAGTGCGGCCCTGAGATGTTCCTGGGGTTGTAGTCCTGATGGTTATTCCTGAGGGAATAGTAGTGCACCGATACGTTCCTGGATGAGGAATCCTAATTAATAATCCAGAGATATTATTTCCAAAGCAACACACACAAAATGCTGGAGGAACTCTGCAGGCCAGGCAGCGTCTACGGAAATGAATAAGTAGCCAGTGTTTCAGGCTGAGACCCTTCACCAAGATCGGAAAGGAAAGGAGAAGGTGGGTGGAGGGGTAGGAGTACAAGTCAGAAGGTGATAAGTGAAGCCAGATGGATGGGTGAAAGGGTTGAAGTAAGAAGCTGGTAGGTGATAGGAGGAAAAAGTAGAAGAAGAAGGAATCTGATAGAAGAGGAGAGTGGACCATGGGAGAAAGGGGAAGGGCCGCAGGTGGAGGTGATGAGCAGGCGGGGACAAGAGGTAGGAGTGAGGAAATGAAGAAAAGGGAATGGGGAGGAGTAAAATTGCCACAAGCTGGACAAACCAATGTTCATTCCTTCAGATTGGAGGTTACCTAGACGGAATATGTGTAAACCTCTCACTGAGGCTGTCTACAGGAAGGGTCAGAGCCGTCTCTATTTCCTGAGGAGACTGAGGTTCTTTATCATCTGCCGGACGATGCTGAGGATGTTCTACAAGTCTGTGGTGGCCAGTGCTATCATGTTTGCTGTTGTGTGCTGGGGCAGCAGGCTGAAGGTAGCAGACACCAACAGAATCAACAAACTCATTCGTAAGGCCAGTGATGTTGTGGGGATGGAACGGGACTCTCTCACGGTGGTGTCTGAAAAGAGGATGCTGTCCAAGTTGCATGCCATCTTGGTCAATGTCTCCCATCCACTACATAATGTACTGGGTGGGCACAGGAGTACATTCAGCCAGAGACTCATTCCACCGAGATGCAGCACAGAGCGTCATAGGAAGTCATTCCTGCCTGTGGCCATCAAACTTTACAACTCCTCCCTTGGAGGGCCAGACATCCTGAGCTGATAGGCTGGTCCTGGACTTATTTCATAATTTACTGGCATAATTTACATATTACTATTTAACTATTTATGGTTCTATTACTATTTATTATTTATGGAGCAACGGTAACAAAAACCTATTTCCCCCCGGATCAATAAAGTATGACTACGGCTATGACTATGACTTTTCTGGAAAGCAGCTCAGCCCATCTACAGAAGGGGCAACTGAGATGGGCAATAAAAGACTGCCTTACCTGTGAAGCCACGTCTGGTGAATGAATGAGAAAGAGATTGACCAGCTTCACCTGTCGAGCCTCACTCTTCAGCCACTTGAGGAAAAGAGAACTCGAACTTCACTAGACTGAGGATGTCCCAGTGAGCCAAACTATTGCTTCAGAACAATTGGAATCTGGAAAAAGTACGTTATTAAGAATCTGTAAGCACTATTGATGTGTACTCTACTGTAACCTTAAAACACAGCTTAACCAAAGAGGATATGTAAAGGGTATCAGTATTAGGGGCATCAATCTGTCCTTACAGTTCCCTTCAACTGATCCTCCATTCAACAAAATCATCAAGGTTAAGTCAAAGCCTGTTTTGAATGTACATTCGACGGCCACTTGATTATATACCTCCGACACCTAATCGAGTGGCCACTGAGTTTGTTTGTGGTCTTCCGCTGCTGTAGCCCATCCACTTCAAGGTTCAACATGTTGTGCATTCAGAGATGCTCTTCTGCACACCGCTGTTGTAATGTGTGGTTATTTGAGTTACTGTCACCTCCCTGTCAGCTTGAACCATTCTCCTCTGACCTCTCTCATTAACAAGGTGTTTTCACCCACAGAACAGCCAGTCATTGAATTTTTTCCACTCTATTCTCCATAAACTCTAGAGACCATTTGTGAAATCTCAGGAGATTAGCAGTTTCTGAGATACTCAAACCACCCTGTCTGGCACCAACAATCAGTCCACAGTCAAAGTCACTCAGATCACATTTATTCCCTATTCTGGTGTTTCGGCCTGAGCAGCAACCTCTTGACCATGTCTGCATACTTTTATGCATTACATTGCTGCCACATGATTAGCTGATTAGATAGTTGCTACATTAACAGGCAGTTGTACAGGTGCATCTAAGACAATGGCCACTGGGTGTAGCTTTAAAATGCTGCTCCAAGTATTTTTGCCTCTCCAATAATAAAATGAAAAACATGACAAGTTGTCAAATTTATTTATGGTGCCTTTGCTACAGAATATTGAATTCCATTATAATAATGAAAGAAAACACAGTTTGACTGTCCCTCATGGTTTGGATACCAAAACTCTCAGCCAAGAATGCTGTATCTATAGTATTAAAAACCAAACCTAACTCTGCATCCTGTTTGATTTTTCCTGCCAGATACACAGAGATACACCAATATTAGAAAGTAAGAAATTGGAGCAGGACTCTTCCATCTGGCCCATCAAATCTGCTCTGTCATTGATTGATCTGACTGTGGACATTGCTCCACCTACCTTCCCTTTTCCCAAGACAGATTAACTCCCTACTATGCAAAAATCTATCTTAACTACGTCTTAAACATATTTAATGATGTGGGTTCTACTTCCCCGGGCAGAGAATTCCACAGGTTCACTGCTCTCTGGGAAAGGCATTTTCTCCATGTGCCCTATCTACTCCCATTGGGTCTATCTCTAATCTTGATGCTATGTACCCTCGCTCCAGTTTTATTCACCAATTGGAACAATTTTTCTGCCTCTATCTTATCTATCACTTTCATAATTTTATATGCTTCTGTGAGATCCCCTGTCATTCATTTGAATTCCAGTGAGTATAGGCTCAATTATGATGGGGAAGTGGAGAATGCCTCTACCAAAGGAGGTGTAAGGTGCTTCTTCCCTCTGCCTGCAGGTCACCTTTGGGCGAGGTGTAGCACCTGCTTCGCCCCCAGATCAGGGTCACGTGAAGCCATGGGAGCAGGTGGTGGACGGTCGTAGGAGCAGCTGGTGCATATCACAAGTCCTGGTTATGCGACCACCGACGCCAAGCAGACAGTCTCTGAAGAGTATTGATAATGGCTGGGGTCACCCATCTTGTCACACTGCCCAGAAGAAGGCAATGGCAAACCACTTATGCAGAAAAAAAATTGCCAAGAATAATCATGGTCATGGAAAGATGATGATTGCCTCTTAACGAATAATAGGCTCAACTGACACAATCTCTCCTCATAGGCTAACGCCCCTCATCTCTGGAAACAACCTGAGTGTCCTCTGCACCGTCCAAAATCTACTTTCCCGAATCCTGAGCGTCTGTCCCCTCATACTAGTCTCACCTACCAGTGGAAACGATTTTCCTGCATCTATTTTATCAATTCCTTACTGGAGGTACAATCCTTGTTGGCTAATACAACAGCAGAATTCCTCTCTCTAGTCAGCATTATACTCTCATAGCCTCGCCTTTTGACTATCTAAATTCCATTGTTCATATCGCTGTGGTAAACCATTTGAAATGGTTATTCCCTGGGGAGCCTTATTTACTTGCTCAACTGTTTGGAAGTCTGTTAGAGTAAAGATCAGATGCACTGAAACAAATCTCATTACTTTAACCAGGCCAGTAAATTCTTTTCTACCCTTTCATTATTGACTTCTCTTCAGCTAGAACTAATACATGTAGGGCAGGTGGGCAGGCATATCCGCCTCAGTCTGCACTCTCAAACTTAAAGCAAGCTTCTGGAAATTGTAGCGTTTTCCTCAAAAAATGGGCAAAACCACTTTTTTTTTAAACAAGCTCACGAAACATTGGGGCAATTGTGCTTTATCCCTCCCTTTTTTCTTAAAGAATGATAATCTCCGGAATTTGAAGAGAATCACAGAGACAAAGAAAAATTGAAATTTTAGCAAAATCTATACCTTTTAATCCTGCCATCACTTGGTGCCTTGAGACTATTGGTTATGGTGATTGGATTTTTCCTTCTCAGAAGATTCATCGCAAGAAGTTAAGGTGTAACTAAATAATTTATCTCCCATGAATGTGCTATCATTATGCAATTACTGCATGCTATTCAATTTTGATTCTACTTATAGATCCTTATAAAAAGTAACCAGATAACATAGATTTAAATGTTTTACCTTCATGAACACAATGGATACCCATTCATACAATGTGCAGGACCAGACTGTAACTGTAACGCTTTGTCCTGCATTGTTGCTTTCTTTTGTTCTACCTCAATTCACTGTTATAGAGCCATGGAGAAATACAGCCCAGAAACCAGCCCTTCGACCCATCTAGTATACTTTATTGATCCCGGGGGAAATTGGTTTTCGTTACAGTTGCACCATAAATAATAAATAGTAATAGAACCATAAATAGTTAAATAGTAATATGTAAATTATGCCAGTAAATTATGAAGTAAGTCCAGGACCAGCCTATTGGCTCAGGGTGTCTGACCCTCCAAGGGAGGAGTTGTAAAGTTTGATGGCCACAGGCAGGAGTGACTTCCTATGATGCTCTGTGCTACATCTCGGTGGAATGAGTCTCTGGCTGAATGTACTCCTGTGCCCAACCAGTACATTATGTAGTGGATGGGAGACATTGACCAAGATGGCATGCAACTTAGACAGCATCCTCTTTTCAGACACCACCGTCAGAGAGTCCAGTTCCATCCCCACAACATCACTGGCCTTATGGATGAGTTTAGTCCATGCTGAACCATTTAAACTGTCTACTCCCATCGACCAGCACAGGGACCAGAGCCCTTCATACCTCTACCATCCATGTACCTGTCCAAGCTTCTCTTAAACGTCAAACTGGAGCTCACATTCACCGATTGAGCCAGCAGCTCGTTCCGCACTTTCACGAATGCAATGAATTGATCTGTGTAGGTGGCCTGCTAGGTATAATTGGGACGGCATGGTAGTGCAGTGGTTAGCACAATGCTTTATAGTACCAGTGACCTGGGTTCAATTCCCGACACTGCCTGTAAGGACTTTATACGTTCTCCCCATGACTGCGTGGATTTCCTCCGGGTGCTCTGGTTTCCTCCCACAGTCCATAGACGTACAGACTGGTAGCTTAACTGGTCATTGTAAATTGTCCCGTGATTAGGCTAGTGTTAAATTGGTGGATTGCTGTGTGGCAACTGAAGGGCCTACTCCACGCTGTATCTCAATAAATAAATAAATAGTTCTCCTCTATACTTTGGTACTGATGGCAATAATAAACTGGCTTAAAATAGTAGTGCTTAGATTTATTATGGACGCCAGTTCAAATTGATGCACACTTGGATGGGTGTATCTGAAATGGATTCAGGGTTCAGAGTGCTGATCTTTAATGCAATGTTCTGGGGTCGTGGATGGGCAGTGGGGGGTGGGGGGAAAGAATCAGGTTTTCATTAGGTGAACTTTAAAGCATTTTTGCTTGAGTGATAAAAATGAGTGTGCTTCAATACTTCTTGACCTGTTTACTGCAGTGGCAGTAATTCATAAAAAGTGCCGCAAGCTGAGCGTTACACAGTAAAAAACTAACTGCTGTCTTTTATTGAGAACTAGATAATGTTGTATGTACTACATCTATCAAAGTGACCAAATCCAGGGTAAGTCATGAACCTTTGCACAGCAGGGCATGGAGCACACTGGACACCCTGCGCTCACCAAACGAGAGCCGAAAGCCGGCCGCCGACACCGGACCTTGCTCCCCCAAGGACTCTGCTGCAGCGTCGCCAGCTGACGGTAACTGGCTCCCTCAGAAAGGAAAATAACGTTAGCAAACGTTTTCGGATTGGATTTCACAGCCTCCTGCTCTCTGTCCCCAACCCCCCACTATTAGCCAAGATGATTTGTGCTCAGGGGTCTGTGACCCATAGATGCATCAAACAGAGAAGCGGGTAAAACAGTTGAAGGTTCAGAGGGACGGTGGATGGAACTGACCAGTGTAAGACAATGCAGATGTTTCCGATCAGAACTGCCCACCAATGACAGGAAAAGCCACTGCAAAAGACAGACCACTTTGATTCTCAACCCCCCCCCCCCCCACCCGCCAAGAAGCAGTAAGTGATTCTATTTTGGCTCTGGCTATTGGGGACTCTTACAAATCATTATTAAAGGTAATGCTCTCTGCCTAAAAATGATCGTGCAAAGCTCAACAAATCAATCTTCAACCTCGTGACATTTCCCATCATGCCAGGGGAGCAGTCAGTGTTTAGATCTTTTGTTAGTGTGTTGTTAATCTTTAGGAGAGTCGGTGGGGATTCACAACCCAGTGAGCTCTAGTCCTGTCAGGAAAAGCTGCGGTGAAAACTTATCTAGTTCGCTATACGATACTAGTAAATGGGGCGGCACGGTAGCATCGCAGATCGCGTATCGCTTCACAGTGCCAGCGACCCAGGATGTGGTCCACTGCCTGTAAGGAGTTTGTACGTTCTCCCCGTGACCTCGTGGGTTTTCTGTGGACGCTAGCGGTACCAAAGGCGAACCGGTTAATAGGTCATTGTAAATTGCCCCGAAATTAGGCCAGGGTTAAATCAGGGGTTGTTGAACTGCGTGGCTCCAAGGGCCAGAAAGGCCTATTCCACGTTGTATCTCAATAAATAAATAAATAAATAGATAGATAGATAGATAACGCCGCTGACTGTCAGGAGTTTGTACTTTCTCCCTGTGACTGCTTGGGTTTCCTCCAGGTGCTCTGGTTTCCTCCCACAGTCCAAGGGTACACTGGTTAGTAGGTTAATTGGTCATGGTGCAGGCTCATTGGGGCAGAAGGGCCTGTTACTGTGCTGTGTCTCTAAATAAAAATAAAAATAAAATAAATTAAAAGAGTTAAATCCCTTCTATTTACTACCACCTTTAATAGCAACTAGCTCCGCTACTCGTTGTAACTGCGTGGGCTTCCTCCGGTTTTCACTATTTGCCTCCCACGGGCAAAGACTTGCAGATTTGTAGGTTAATTGGCTTGTGTGTGTAACATGGTAGAATCCAGTGGACCATTGGCAGAAATGTGAGTAGAACAGTTTACAGGGGAAAGCGTAATGGAAAATTGAGATAACTTGTCGGTATAGACTTGACGGGCCAAATGGCCCCCTTCTTTGCCATAAGGAGAGAAGAAATGTGGAAGAGATTTCTGGTTTAGAAAATTACCCCACTGGATGGGCCTATTGTTTAATGAATAACTGTGCTCATCAATTTTTAATATTTTATTAAAACAAATCACTTAGGAATTAATGAATATAAAGTTCATGCTTGTTAATGGGAACTATGATATTACAACAGCCTTGTTAAGAAAACTCTGTTTATCAGTCCCAGCAGAATCCCTGTGTATTTGGTGAATTGTGATAAATACTCATTAATGAATACCTTAGTTTATAAAGTTTGTAGACCCTAGTGAGTTCTTACGAACAATATATTCTTCTACTGGCACTTGGCTGTTGTCTTCAGTATATCCCCAAGTGTGTAATGAATCCCCAAACTTGCAAAACTAGTTTAAAAATCAAGGCGTTTCTGCACAGATTGTTTTTTTTCTCTCTCTTTAATGAACTCTGTCATTTATTTTGTATGTAATTACCTGTATCTGGTGGAATTAATGCTGTGGAAAAGTTGTTGAATTTTGAAACTGAAGCGAGCATTGAAGTAACTACTCAGGTTACCTGCTGTATATCACTCAGGCAGGTTGGCTTGGCATGGATTTAAGGTAGTACTCACACACAAAATGCTGCAGGGACTCAGCAGGTCAGGGCAGCATGTATGGAAAAGAATGAACAGTCAACAGTTCGGGCCGAGACCCTTCATCAGGGTGCAACTTCCCCGCAGCCACTTTATTCACTACCTCCTCTGCCTAATAAAGTGGCTACCAAGTGTATGCTCGGGGTCTTCTGCTTGTTCCAGAAAATTCTGGAGCAAATTCGACCAATTCCCAAGAGAACGATGGATATTCCACTGGGTATAATAAAGAGAGGTATTTCTACAGCCAATGCTTGTTGTAATGTAGGAAACATCCTACACTCAGTGGCCACATTAGAGGTTACCTCCTGTACCTAATAAAGTGGCCACTGAGTGTATCTCCATGGTCTTCTGCTGCTGTAGCCCATCCACTTCAAAGGTCAGTGTGTGTTCATTCAGAGGTGATCTTCTACATGCCACTGTTATAGCGCGTGGTTATTTGAGTTACTTTTACTTCCCTGTGAACTTGAACCAGTCTGGCCACTCTCCCCTGACCTCTCTCATTAACAAGATGTTTTTGTCCAAAGAGCTGCCGCTCACTGGAAGTTTTTTAAAATCATTTTTCACCCCATTCTCTGTAAACTCTGGAGACGGTTGTGCATGAAAGTACCAGGAGGTCAGCAGTTTCTGAGATACTCAAACCATCCCGTCCGGCACCAACAATCATTCCATGGTTAAAGTCACTCAGATCACGTTTCTTCCTCATTCTGATGTCTGGTCTGAACAACAACTGAACCTCTTGACCATGTCTGCATGCTTTTATGCATTGAGTTACTGTCGCATGATTGGCTGATTACATATCTGTATTAACGAGCAGGTGTACAGGTGTACCTAATAAAGTGGCCACTGAGTGTAGCCTATATGGCAAATGACGGGCGGCAGGGTAGCGTAGTAGTTAGCACAACGTTTTACAGAACAGACGACACAGGTTCAATTCCCGCTGCTGCCTGTAAGGAGTTTTTACGTTCTCCCTGTGACTGTATGGGTCTGGGTTTTCTCCTGGTGCTCCAGTTTCCTCCCACAGTCCAAAGACATATCAGTTCGTAGGTTAATTTCTCATTGTCCTGTGATTAGGCTCGGATTAAATTGGGGGATTGCTGGGTGGCGTCACTCAAAGGGCTTGTTCTGCGTTGCATCTTAATAAATAAAAACTAAAGTTGATCCAAAATGATACCATGCACTCTTGTTAGACTCAGGCAGATCTGGAATCACATTGTCATTCTACTAAGTTCAAAGACACTGTGTATCTGCTTCGAGTTGACAGGAAGTCAATGCGCCTATGAAGAGAGATTATCACTGCAATGTGTAATTTCAGACTCCACTCTCAGTTAGAGACTGAAATACTATGCAGCATATCACACAGTGTTCCATTAGCCTTGGAGGCGCGCAGGTCTACCATAACTTTGCCTGAACTTTGGAGATCAAATTAGAAGGTTCGCTACAGAAACCAGAGTCGTTTTCCGGATGTCAACAAACACTAATTATTCAGATGAAGAGAAATTATCTGCAATGGTTGGAATAAAAAAAGCCGAAAATAAAAAATAGTACATAGAACTGTACTCAATAAACACGCGGTTCTGCAGATGCAGTAAATCCAGATTAACACACAAAATGCTGGAGGAGCTCAGCAGGTCAGGAAGGAGCTATGGAGATGAATAAATAATCAATGTTTCGGGCTGAAACCTTTCATCAGGAAAGTACAGCGCAGGCTTTTCAACCCACGATGTTGCGCTGTCTCTTTGATCTACTCCAAGACCAATTGAATGTTTCCCTCAAAGGTTCATTTATTATCAAAGTATACAACTCTGAAACTCTTCTTCTCCAGATAGCCACGAAACTAAGAAAGAAAAGAGTGGCAGCACAATCGTCGACCCGCACAAAAACACAAACAAAAATGGAACAGGTACATCGACCCCCAAATTCACCTTCCCTGTGGATAAAAAAAGAGAAAAATAAGGTGAAAAACAGAATATTAAAAAAAACTATAAGACTGAAAGAATAGTCCATAGCCCAAGTCCATATCTAAAACACAGAAAAAACTAGGTAACATTCTCTGGGCACAGCAGCAGATTCTCCCCTCTCAGATAACAGAGTGATCCCACCAGTGATCAAAAGGCAGTCTCCCCTCTCCAGCAGCAGAGTGATCTCACCAGTGATCAAAAGGCAGTCTCCCCTCTGCATAGCAGAGTGATCCCACCAGGATCAAAAGGCAGTCTCCCCTCTGCATAGCAGAGTGATCCCACCAGTGATCAAAAAGCAGTCTCCCCTCTGCATAGCACAGTGATCCCACCAGTGATCAAAAGGCAGGCAGCTGGCACTCACCTTCTGCATTCACCTAAATATTTCAATCTCCCTCGTTGCTTTAATGGGTGAACAATGGAAGCTTTAATTGGCAAAATGGAGTTGAACATTCGCTTGACCCCCCATCCCACAACCTCCTTGCCGTAAGAACACCCTGTTTTCTTTCAACCTTTTACCCCCAAGACCTCAGATGTGGAGTTTGTAAACATCTGCAGCCAGTTATTGAAATTTAAAACTCTCTGCCACAGATAGCAATTGACACTGGGTCGATAGCTAACCTTAAGCACAAGACTGATAGACTTTGGTAACAGAGGGGGCGGCATGGTAGCATAGCGGTTAGCCCAACGCTTTATAGTACCAGAGACCCGGGTTCGATTCCCGCCACTGTCTGTAAGGAGTTTGTACATTCTCCCCGTGACCGCTTGTGTTTCCTCCGGGTGCTTTGGTTTCCTCCCACAGGCCGAGGATGCACTGGTTACCGATTGGTGGGCTAATTGGTCATTGTAAATTGTCCAGTAATTAAATCGGGGAATTGCTGAACGGCACGGCTTGAAGGGCCACAAAGGCCTATTCCACGTGGTATCTCAATAAATAAATACCAAATAATAAATCAATAAATAGTAAAGGATATTGGAGAAAGCGGGTCTATGTACTTTGTCATACATCAATCTTGATATTGAGCGTTGGAACAGGCTTGAGAGGTTACATTGCTTTTGTGTCATGTGTTGTATTGAGCACTTTGATCAGGCTTCTGTTTGATGTATTAGCATACTATAGACAAATGGGATTATGTATTTACTGCAGAATTCACTCAATCTGAACCAACATGTAATGATCAAAGATACCACATAACTGGCAATATCTTAGGACACACAAAAACCAGGGAGAGGAAGATGTTATAAACATGAGAAAGTCTGCAGATGCTGGAAATCCAGAGCAACACACACACGATGCTGGAGGAACTCAGCAGCTCAGGCAGCGTCTATGGAAACGAGTAAACAGTCAACATTTCAGGCTGAGACCCTTCTTCAGAAACATACTAGACTCCTGTGTTTGATTTTATCACTCCAGTTGCGACACTGGTGCATGGACCCATTCTTACTTATTTAGAGATACTGTGTGGAACAGGCCCTCTGGACCAATGAGCCACACCACCCAACAACCCACCGATTTTGCACTAGCCTAGTCACAGGACAACTTACAATGACCAATGAACCTACTGTCCAGTAGTTTCCCTCTGGGTGCTATGGTTTACCCCCATGGTCTTTGGACTGTGGGAAGATCGTGGAGTACCCGGAGGAAACTCACACACTCACACATTTTAACATTTGGAATGTTTCTGTGAGATTTCCCCCCCCCCCCCCATTCTCCTGAACTCCAGGGAATACAGCCCAGGAGCTGCCAGACGTTCCTCATATGGTAACCCTTTTCATTCCCGGGATCATTCTTGTGAATCTTCTCTGGACCCTCTCCAGTGTCAGTATATCCTTTCTAAAATAAGGAGCCCAAATTTCAGGGAACAGACTTATTACCGTATCGTCTTTCTAGCCACTGTGAAACAAACTGCCAGCAGTTGTTATGGATGTGGGGTTGCTTTCAATGTTTAAGAGAAATTTGGATGGGAGGGTTATGAAAGGCTATGGTCCAGATGCAGGTTAATGGAACCAGGCAGAATAATAGTTCACTCACAACACACTGGAGGAACTCAGCAGGTTGGGCAGCATCCGTGGAAAAGATCGGTCGACGTTTCCACGGATGCTGCTCGACCTGCTGAGTTCCTCCAGCATGTTGTGAGTGTTGCTTTGACCCCAGCATCTGCAGATTATTTTGTGTTTAGAATAATAGTTCAGCAGGGATCAGATGGGCCGAAGGGCCTGTTTCTGTGCTGTAGTACTCTATGACACGGGAAGAACATACAAAACTTCCTTATGGAGGACGCTGGAATTGAACTCCAAGCTCCCACACCCTGAACTGTAATGGTTTCGTGCTTACCGCTACGCTGCTGTGGCAGCCTTGTGTCCTGAAACACAAAGGTATAATAAATCTGCAAACTATTTCCTTCAAGTGTCTGAAGTCCTGGAATGAAAGTCTGAGGAGTATAAACTGCATGAGTGTAAATGGGTGTTTTCTAGTTGGTACAGACATGGAGAGGCAAAGGGCCAATTTCTGTCTGGTATCACTCGAAACAAAATGCGTACAGGAAGTCAGCAGGTGATTAGGAGCAACATGGACTCCCTGAAAACTGTCAATGACAATATTTTAAATGTTAGTAAGGAAATGAGCTCACATTACATCAACACTTCACCTCAGTGTTTACTGTGAAGTTGACAATAATACGTTGGGAAGCAACGTCAACTATCTGGACGTAGTAGGCAGCATGGTGGTGTAGCGGTTAGTGGAATTGCTTTGCGCAGCCAGCAATCACCAGCCGGTGATCGATTCCCACCCCTCTCTGCGTGTTGACCATTTTGGTTTCCCCAGCTTCCTCCCACATACGGTTAGGGTTAGTGACTTGTGTTGGCACTGGGGGCGTGGCGATACTTGCGGGCTGCCCCCAGCACAATCTGCGGACTGTGTTGGTCATTGACACAAGACAATACATTTCACTGTATGTTTCGATGTGCGTGTGGCAAATAAAGCTAATCTTTAGAACAGCAGTAATATCAGCAGAATGACAGTATTGAAAATAATGACATTAAAGAATTGAGAGTACCACAGATATACAAAATATAAACCTCCATGTATACTTCCATATACAAAGATACCTAATAAAGTGGTCACTGAGTGTATATCCCTGGTCTTCTGCTGCTGTCACCCATCCACTTCAAGCTTCGACATCTTATGCATGCAACAGTTGTAACGTGTGGTTATTTGAGTTACTGTCGCCTTCCTGTCAGCTAAAACAGTCTGGCCATTCTCCTGTCACCTCCCTCATTGACAATGTGTTTTCACCCACAGAACAGTCACTCATTGGTGTTTTTTTTGTTTTTTGCACTACTCCCTGTAAACACTAGAGAAAAAGAAGAAGAAGAAGAAAGCCCTTACCTCCGAGTGGAGTCATCAGGACGCCGTTTGACGGCATTTTCTTTTAGCAGGCTTTCTTGTTTTTACGAGGCCGAGTTGCTAGCTCGATGCTCAACCCAGCACGGATGGAAAGTGTGCAAGAGAGCCGGCTGGATTCGAACTCGGGAGCCTTCGCTCTGAAGTCCAGCGCTGATGCCACTACGCCACCAGCCGACTAAACTCCAGAGACTGATAGTGAAAATCTCAGGCGATCAGCAGTGTCTGAGATACTCAAACCACCCCGTCTGTCACCAACAATCATTCCACAGTCAAAGTCACTTAGACCACATTCTGAAAATTAGCCTGAACAACAACTGAATCTCTTGACCATGTCTGCATGTTTTTATGCATTGAGTTAGTGCCGCATGATTAAACATTTAGGTATTTGCATGAATGAGCAAGTGTACAGGTGTACCTAATAAAATGGCCACTGGGTGTCTATTCTGGGAATTTTTAAAATTTCGTTCTAAAGGAGAGTAACTATGGAATTATTGGGCATTTTCTGATACTGTTGTGAAATTACTAGTCTCTAATTAAGGAAAGAGTTACTGAATTCTTGAAAACTTCCAGCCAATCAGAGGACAGTTCATGCTTGAAAACCTGAATGAAATTTCCAGAGAAGACAAGGGAGTGATTGTGAATGACTTGGAACAGGTTTTTAACAATGTTTCTTGTAGGAGTTTACTAGCTAAAGTTGGAGTGTGTAGAATTGAAGACAAATTATTGACGTGATTCGGTTAGTAGCCGAGTGACAAGAGTCAAAGATTAAGAACAGCTGGTCAAGGGACATGTTATCCCTTAGAGGTTCATTTTGCAACCACAACTTGGGTGATGGGATCAGAAACCATATTTCCAGATTTATTCACAGTAACAGACTGCATTGGAAACAGTGTTGGGGTTGGCATTAACTTGCAAGGAGTGATTAATAGGTTAAATAAATGGGCAGAAGTGTGCGAATAGATAATCATGAATAGATCAAAACAGACAGGACAGAGAAGTTTATAAATGATAGAGAACTGGACATAAGGAAGACCCACTGGGATGTGGGAGTCAAATGTCACAGGCAGGAATATAATCAATAATTCCAATGGAATGCTGGCCTTCTGTTGGGAGGACTAGCATACCAATGGCAGAAGTTAGGTAACAGGTAAGCATGACCCAGGTTGGATAATATCTGGGACACTGTGGGGGCTGACATGATGGGAGTACAGCATTACTGTACTAGAAAGACATCTGTACTCCCAGAGTTGTGTTGCAAGGAGAGGCTACACAATCTAGGTTTGAAACATAGATGTTGATTTGATTGCAATTTTCAAAATATTAGTGGAACTTGGTTGGATAGATAAAAGCAAACTATTTCCACAAGTTAGAGTGTCCCATACTGGAGGATATGGTGAGATCAGATTCAGGTTCGTTTTATTTATCATGTACATCAAAACTTACAGTGATATGCGTTGTCCGCGTTAACAACCAATACAATGAAAGATGTGCTGTGGGCAGCCCGCAGGTGTTGCCAAACATTCCAGTGCCAAAACAGCATGTCAATAATACTTGGCAGAATAACACAGAACACAGCAAAAGAGAACAGAACAAGTAAAAAATCAGCAACAGCGAAAGAATCCTCTTTCCTAACTCCCATCCATCCACACACTCACGCACAAACACAGACCTACAACCTCAGGACAGGCCAAATTGCAGCCTCCAGTGGAATCACAGACCCAGGTCTCTGGCCATTGGGCCTCATCTTCCACACTTCCAATCGCCCTCTACAGACATCCCACCTCTCCTGGAACTTCCGGGAGTCTCCCACATATTAATAGTGTCTCCCTGATGCCCGCAAATTATATACAATATCACGGAAATCAATTTTTTTGAGGGCGAGCGAGAGAGAAAGCAAGCGAGAGAGAAAGCAAGCGAGAGTGCTTGAGAGCGCGCGAGTGACCACGAGAGAAAGAGAGAGAGAGCGCGAGCGAGAGCGTGCCATTGCAGAGTGTTCCAAAAAAAATATAAAACGTACGTCACCCCAGACTACACTAAAGTGTACCCCTGCCTAATAGGGGTCAAAATAATGACAGTGTTGCTCGCTGCACTGTTTGCAACAGTGACTTTTCTATTGCCCATGGTGGGTTAAGACTGTAAAAGACATGTTGAGGTGAGTTTAACAGGTGTCATTCGTTCATTAGCATAGCTAACGTTATTTAAACTAGCTGGCCAGCTGCTAAGGAGCTACTCTGTTGCAGACACCCCACCTCTCCCGGAAATCTCCCTCAAACTGATGGTGCTACCTCCCTGAAATGAGTTTTTGCAGGGTGGGATGTCTGCCTCTAAACCTTTCGAGAGTTTTTAAAAAATTATTCTTCCACGCTATATGGACATTGCTGGTAATACTTATATTTAACACCCATCCCTACACTGAGGTGGTAGATAATGTTGGTAAGATGTTGTTGAGCCCTAATTTGGTGTATTAGGTCCATTTCTGCTCACTTACCTACTGGAAAGATGTCAATAAGATTGAAAAAATGCAGAGAAAATTTACAGGGATGTTGCCAGGACTTGAGGACCTGAGATAAAGGGAAAGTTGAATAGGTTAGGATTTCACTCCTAGAACGTAGAAGATTGAGAGGAGATTTGATAGAGGTATATAGACTTCTGAGAGATATAGATAAGGTAAATGCAAACAGACTTTTTCCACTGAGGTTGGATGAGACACCGTCATGGGCACTATCTTCCCCACCATCAAGCACACCTTCAGTGGAATGATTAACAGATCCAAAAAGAGGCAAAACTGTTTGTAGGATGAGGTTGTGGAATGTTACATTAAAAAGGGTGGGGAAATCTAACTGTAGCAACAATGCGGCATGCTATGGGCCTTCTGGGACATTTTGCAATTCATATCCTCCATTTTTGAGTATCCATTATTCCAATGGAAACTCAAGATTTATGGCACACTCAGCCTTAAAATTGCCAAAACTTTCATGCACTAGGAGACTGGGCTTGCAAAAATTCTTTAGAGGCACAAGAATAAAACATATTGATCTCCTCAGAATTGTTGAGACAGCCATTTTTTAAAAATCCAGTCTTTCCAGAGGGGATTGTTTTCCCCACTGTGACACATTTTATGAAACATTATCAATCATGATGTGATTACAGAAAACTAGGTTACTGTTTTATTGAAATAAAGGTTATTTTACTTCGATTGATGACTGTTTTAGTGAAATAAAGGTTATTTTACCTTGATTGCCGACTCATTATTAAACAGAACGCGACAAAGTTTAATTATGCTGCAGTTGCCGGGTGATAGCACCTCATATGGGATCTTCAGCTCCACAGGTCTGAACTGTTCCCTCAACCTACTGACTCACTTCCAAGGACTCTTCATCTCATGTCCTCGATTTTTATTGCTTGTTTATTTATTATTGATTATTTTTTCCTTTCTTTTTGTATTTGCACAGTTTGTTGGGTTCTTTTTGCACAGTAGTTGTTGTCTGACCTGTTGGGTGTGGCCTTTCATTGATTCTATTGTGTTTCTTGTACTTACTGTGATTGCTCACAAGAAAGTGAATCTCGGAGTTGTATATGGTGACATAGATGTACTTTGATAATAAATTTACTTCGAGCTAACTTTGAACTTTGTTTTCTTGGTATCATCTAGATAATGGGCCACTTGGTAGCCTAGCGGTTAGCTCCACGTTTCATAGTGCCTGCTGTAAGGTCAGTGATTAGTTCCTTCCTCTGTAAGGAGTTTGTACGTTCTTCCTGTGACCATGTTAGTTTCATCTGGTTGCTTCCTTTTCCTCCCACATTCTAGGGATGTATGGATTGGGGTTAGTGAGACTTGGCCACCTCACGTTGGTGCCGGAAGTGTGACAAAACTTGCAGGCTGCCCAGCATAATTCTCGCTGATTTGATTTGATGCAAACGACTTATTTCACTGTAGGTTTCAATGTACATGTGACGAATAAAGCTAATCTTTAAAGAAAAACTTTATGAAATATGAGTAAAGGGATTGATTTTCTTCCCAGGATTATGGCAGGATCTCTCTGGGCCAGACTGGTTGCCTGCCAGTATTTCTTTGCATCGGTCTAGAGTTTGTTGAGTTGATTGCCACGATAAGTAGCGAATAGTGTAATGCTATAACAGCTGAGGGTGTCAGAATTTTATGTTCAATCCCTTTGTAAGAAAGTTTGTACCTTCCTTCCCATGTGCCGGTGGGTTTCCTCCGGGTGCTCTGGTTTCCTCCCACAGCCCAAAGACATGCCAGTTAGTAGGTTAACCGGTCATTTTAAATTGTCTCGTAATTTAGGCTAGATTGCAGGGTGGTAGGATTGATGGGCAGAAGGTTCTATTCCACGCTGTATCTCTAAATTTAAAAAAATAAAAATTCTGCAATATGCAAATCCTTGTCTCGGCCTTAACCCAATTTACTCTGCATTGCATTTGATTTTTATGAATTTGAAATGTAGCGAGATGCTCAGATTTATAATGATGCTGAGTAAGCTGACTGAGAGAACTGATGTGGTTATGCCTTGCATATCAACTGACTCCTTCTCCGGTATGATGTTTCTCATATGCAAATTTAAAAGACATATGCTTTTCATATGGATAAATACACCCCTTATGCCTTTTTGGCACTTGGTTGTGACTGAGAGCTTCGGCAGAAGCGGTACCACTAAACACAAGAGATTTTGCAGATGCTGGAAACACACACAAAATGGTGGAGGAACTCAGCAGGCCAGGCAGCAGGTATGGAGGCAACAAACAGTCAGCGTTTTGGGATGAGACTCGTCATCGGGTTTGGAAAGGAACTTGGAGTGGGGAGGAGAAGGAGTACAAGTGGGCAGGTGGTAAGTGAAACCAGCTGAGGGGGACGGTGGGTAGGTGGGGAAAGGAGGATGAAGTGAGAAGCTGGGAGGTGATAGGTGGAAGAGGTAAAGGGGTGAAGAAGAAGGAATCTGATTGGAGAGGACACTGAACTATAGGGGAAAGGGAAGGAGGGGGGAGCTCCAGAAGGTGATGAGGAGAAGGGAAGGAGTAAGTTACCTGCCAGCTTGTGTTCCTTCTGCTCCCCATTCACCTTCTTACTTTGGCTTCCTCTCCCTTCCTTTTATGTCCCGATTAAGGGTCTCGGCCTGAAATGTCAACTGTTTATTTCTCTACTTGGATGCTGGCTGGCCTGCTGCACTCAGCCAGAATTTTGTATGTACCATTGATGAACTTGGGTTCTTTAAATAGTGGAAGGTGAGACTAATCTCTCTCTTTGTCAAAGAGAGAAATGTCAAAAATACAGGTACCCACTTTCGAACAGAAGTGGGATTGTGTAGTAGTTTTCCTGGCCTCTTGCATCAAGCGCAGTACAAGAGCACTTTAAAACTCCAACACCATGGTAGTGCAGTGGTTAATGCAGTTGCTTTGCAGCATCAGCGATCACCGATCAGGGTTCGGTTCCTGCTGCTGTCTGTGAGGTGTTTCTACGCTCGCCCCGTGACCACGTAGGTTTCCCCGGGTGCTCTGGCTTCTTCGCACTTTCCAAAGATGTAGAGTTTGTGGCAGGGTTAGTAACTTGTGTGCAGGCTGTGTTGGTGCCGGAAAAGCGTGGCGACACTTGTGGCTCGTCCCTTACCACTGAGATCACTGGTTTGATTGGATGCAAACGATGCATTTCACACTAGGTTTTGATGTACTTGTGACAAATAGAGTAGATCTTTAAACTGTATATATTAGCACACAATAGCAACATTAATAGAAGGGTTATCCAAGTGGGAAGAGACTGTCCAGACTTGTGTAGCAATTATTCTGATGATACCTGGTAAAAATAATGTTACCCATTGCATTGGATTTAACTTTTCCTCATTATCATTGTTGATCTAATTAATCTGTAAAGATTCCCCTGAGCTGTTGGTTTTCTCTCTTTTAAATTTTTTGCCAACCTCCATAGCAACTGTTCTGCCCGTGACCACAAGAAACTGCTGAGCTCATCACAGAAAGCACCCTCCCCTCTGACGACTGTCTACATTACTCACTCCTTCAGTAAAGCAGCCAGCAGGGTCAAAGACCCCACCCACCTCAACGTTCTCTCTTCTCCCCCCACCCATCTGGCAGAAGATACAACAGCCTGAAAGCACATATCACCAGGACCAAGGGCACATTCTATCCCGCTGTTGAATGGTTCCCTAGTGCGATAAAATGAACTTTTGACATCCACAAACTAACTTGTTATGTTCTTGCACCTTATTGTTTGCCTGCACTGCACTTTGCCTCTAGCTGTTGCACTTTATTCTGCATTCCGTATTACTTGTATTACCTCACGGCACTGTGTAATGATTTCAGAGTTCAAAGTATTATACAACCTTGAGATTTGTCTCCTTACAGGCAGCCACCAAACAAAGAAACCCTGAAGAGCCCATATAAAAAAGACCATCAAACACCCAGTGCGCACAGAGCAAAGAAAATCCTGCAAACCATAAAAGTACACAAATGCTATCATCCAATCAGCCAACCGTGTGGCAGCATCTCAACGCATAAAGCATGCAGACAGGGTCAAGAGGTTTAGTCGTTGTTCAAATAAAACATCAGAATGAGGAAGAAATGTGATCCAGGTGATTGTTAGTGGCAGATAGGGTGGTTTGAGTATCAGAAACTGGGACGTTCATGCACAACAGTCTCTTGAGTTCACAGAGAATGGCGTGAAGAACCAAAGAACATCCAGTGAGCAGCAGTTCTGTGGGCCAAAGCACCTTGTTAATAACAGAAGTCAGAGGAGAATGGCCAGACTGGTTCAAGCTGATGGGAAGGTGACAGTAACTCAAATAACCATGTGTTACAACAGTGGTGTGTAGAAAAGCATCTCTGATTGCACAGCATGTCGAACCTTGAAGCGGATAGGCTACAGCAGCAGAAGACCACAGATAAAGTGGCCACTGAATGTACTTCTTTCCATAGTGTCTTCAATTAAAAAAAGAATCATTCTGTTGAAGTTTGTATTGAAAATTGTTATTACTGTCAAACCTTTTTCTTGTAAAGAAGACTTTTCATTCGGCGACCACAGTTGAAAGTTCGCTTTTCCTAAAATATTTTATCAGCCATCAGTAGTCTACATGTATGTAGCTAGATGATTTAAATGTACAAAGTATGCAGCCAAAAGTTGGAATGGTCCTGAAACTCAAAAATCCCCTCTGGCCTACCTAAACCTAGAATCTGAAAAACATACATTGGCGTTTGTCAATTAACAGAAGTTTTCTTTTGGACATGAGTTTGAATGAGGACTGGGTGGAGCTGTCAGTGTTCTGTGCTTTGAACCGCATGCCCAGAATAGTGTGGGATTGTCTGAGTCTGTCAATTTGAACTTTTGGCTGATGTCCCATGGAGATGGCCAACTTTCTCTCTTCCTCACTTCCCTGGACAGGGATCTGGTTCCGGTCTCAGTGCCTTGGAGCCAGAGAGTGGGTCTGGTCAGGTAACCCTACTGTGAGATGGGAGCTTGATAAAGTGGGGAAGTGCAGACTTATCAGTAAAGATCAAATATACTGCCACATGAAGTCAATGTGTTTAAACCTAAACAAGCATTCAGAGCCAAGAGCTTGAATTGAGAGAAAGGTGAGCCAATTCCTTTTTAACATTCAGGTCGTCCTTGAAGTTAAATCATTTTCTTAGCAACCACAGAATTCAAATTAGTCTGTGTTTTGAAGTAGAAATATTTGCTGATCCATATAGTTAAAGTAATTTCATATGTTCAGAAGTTAAAGTAATTTTGTTATCCAAGTACATATATTGTACCCTAAGTTACGTTTTATTCTTTTATTAGAGATACCTTGTGGAGTGGGCCCTTCCCGCCCTTCGAGCCTCATGGCCAGCAACCCACGAGCTTAGTCCTTGCCTATTTACAGTGAGCATTTAACCTGCTAAATGGCACGTCTTTGGACTGTGAGAGGAAACTGGAGCCTCTGGGAGAAATCATGGTTCCACGTGGAGGACGTGCAAACTCCTCACAGAGGACCCAGGGGTTGAATTCCGAGCTCCAACGCCTGAGGGGTGCAATAGCCGCTACGCTACTGTGGCGCCATTGCCGGCATCTGCAGGGAAACAAAGACACACAGTGGAACTTATGAAAAAATGCGTAAATAAAGACTGACAAACAATCAATGTGCAAAAGAAGACAGATTGTACAAATAAATAATATATATGCACAATTTGTCGTCCTTTGCACATATTGTATATATAATATTATACACATTATATAATGAGAGCATGAGTTGTAAAGTTCCTGAAAGTGATTCTATAGGCTGTGGAGACAGTTCAGAGTTGTGCTGAGTGAAGTTATCCACACCAGTTCAGGAGCCTGATGGTTGTAGGGTAATAACTGTTCCTGATCCTGGTGGTGTGGGACCTCAGGCTCCTCCACCTCCTCGCCCCTGTTTTATTAAGTGTAGAATCATTCTGCCTGTCTTTCTGTCTTATTCTGCAGTTTCTGACGCAAGGTCTTTATGAAAGTAAAGCAAGCCGATTAGTACAGTAACTCTCATTGTGCCACCTAGAATATGCTACCTAGAAGAGTTCCTCTTGCCACTTTATCATTTCCTGTCAGTCACCGTATGTTCAGATACTCCTGCACCTGTGTACATAGAGCCCACCTAAGTATATAAGCTCATTTTAGGTACATACGGTCGCACTCAAACAGTTACCTGTACCTTGTGTTTTATAGGATTGCTTTAGTATCTATATTTATTGTGATTTTATGCTTATTCGTTTTTTTAAATGCTGGATCAGGCCTGATGAAGGGTCTCGGCCGGAAGCGTTGACTCTTTGTTCCTTCCCATCGATGCTCCCTGACCTGCTGCGATCCCCCAGCATTTGGTGTGTGTTGTTGTGAATCTTGAATCCCTTCTGTTGGAGGGGACTAGTCACCAAGCAGCAGTGAGCAAGGGCTATGGAGTGAGGGACGGAAAGCATGGTTAAACCGGAAGTTTAAGAGGCTTAGAGGCTTGTGAGGGAGGAGAATTGTGAAAGAGGCTTGTGGAGGAGAAGAGTTGGCAAGAAAGAGCCCATTTGAGAGAGTGGCACTTACATCTTACTACAACAGCAGTCACCTTGAACAACTGGTGAAAGTTGGCAATGTGACCTAAAGCATTGTTCTGGACACCATGACTGTATTTATTTATTTATTTAGAGATACAGTGCAGAAGAGACCTGTTGTGTATTTAATATTTCAATAATATTTGAGTTATCTTGTATATATATATATATATATATATATATATATATATTTATTGACTAAGCATTCCTGTTCATTTAAATAATTCATTATGGGTTGTACAGTGTGTAAAAATACGTGAATTGCATACGTCATCATGCTACCACGTGATACGCCTTGCTTAAAGTAAACACGAAGTTAGACCGTCTTTTACAGACTTCCATGTCTTCCTTTGAATTAATTTAATGTTTTGAAGTTACAAAACGTAACAAGACCCTTTGACCCAACGAGTCGCACTGCCCGGCAACCCACCTACTTAACACTAGCCTCTTCGCAGGATAATTTATAATGACCAATTACCCTACTAAGCAGTATGTCTTTGGTCTGTGGGAGGAAACCAGAGCACCCGGAAGAAACCCACACGGTCACGGGGAGAATGTATAAACTCCTTGGTGATGGTGCAGGAATTGAGCTCCACGCTCCAAACCTCTCTGAACTGTAACAGCATCACGTAACCTGCAACACTAACCATGGTGCCCCATTTTTACTCTGGATATCCTATAAAAGAAATTTATTTTCTTTTTGATTGCAGGGGATGCAGCTCTAAAATACATCTTAGGTCTCAATATCAGCTTTCAGAAAATGGATAGCAGTTTATTCACTGACCTCAATGTTTTCCTGATTTATGTTTGGATATATTAAACAGAAACCAGTGTGCAGTTCTAGGTCAAGATAACAAGGAAAGCAAGGCTTTACACTTTGTAACACTCTCCAAGGAACTGTACTTCTTCCCAAAGCAACATGAAATCCTTGTGCCCGTTCCTTTGAGTGAGTGTAGGAAGACAGCTGTTTGGAGAATCACTTTGCGAATAGCTGATGCGCCTATAAGCCACAAGTCCTGTACACTGCCAGGAAAAATTGCTTTGCTGACCTTTCCTATGAAATTCCAATAATCCTCCAATGGTTTCTGCTCAAATTGTTTCCACCATGACCAGAAGACAGAGAACATAGGTTATTCCCCCAGATCGATAATTATCTAATATTTCTGTTGGATGGAGCCATTAAATAAATTATGTTTGACAATCATAAAAATTTAATATCTAGGGTAAAACTGTTCAATACAGGAGAAGGTTACTTATTCTAAAGAGTGGATACTTACGGCTTTAAAAAGCAATCAATAATGTGGTGGGGGAATCAGCAGGTCAAGCAGCAGCTGTAGAGGACTGTCGAAATTTCTGGTCAAAACCCTGTATCTGCAGATTTTAGTGCCTCTATGTAATTATTATGAATCTCACACAGTATTCAATGTGATTAATTCAATTTCATGCTAGTGATAAATATATGCTAACTTTATGAATTGGTTTTATGAACAGCTTCTTCCCCTCCGTCATCGAATTTCTGAATGGGCAATGACCCCACGAACACTACTTCGCTACTTTTGTTCTTTTATTGCTTAATTTTTTTTAACGTATATATTTCTTATTGCAATTTATAGTCTGTTTTATGTATTGCTCTGTACTGCTAACACAGAATAACAAATTTCATTACAGATATCAGTGAAAATAAACCTGATTTGATTCTGATTCTGAGGTAGATTTCTTTTTTTATAATAATTTATAGACGGAAACATTCTTACTTCCTGACATACAGACAATTTTGGCCCCTTTTGCCTTCTTCAGACATCCCACCTCTCCTGGAAGTTCTGGGAGTCTCCCACATATTGATAGTGGCTCCCTGACGCCTGCAAATTATATACAATATCCCGGAAATCGATTTTTTTGGGAGGGGGAGGGAGAAGGAGAGGAAGAGCAAGAAGAGAGGGACAGTGAGAGGGAGCATCCTGATTGGTTTCTCTTCGTGCTAAGTAGACCTATCAGTTTTCTCTGTGGGCGGGCTTTACAGTCGACCTCAAAAATAATGACAGTGTTGCTCGCTGCACTGTTTGCAACAGTGACTTTTCTATTGCCCATGGGGGGGGTTAAAATGTAAAAGACATGTTGAGGTGAGTTTAACAGGTGTCATTCGTTCATTAGCATAGCTAACGTTATTTAAACCAGCTGGCTAGCTGCTAAGGAGCTACTCTATTGATGTCCTACGCGATGAGGCCGAACTCCCTGTAGAATTGCTTAAAGTTGTAATAGAATAAACATGATAATATAATATAAGTACATATTTTAATGTCACTTTTTCTGCATATACCCAACCTCACTTACAGATTAGACAAAATCACTAAACAAAGTATTACATACACCCTTGAAGGTTGACCCGGGGGGGGGGGGGGGGGGGAGATATGGGGTTGCGGAGGGCAGGGATGCTACCTCCCTGAAATGAGTTTTTGCAGGGTGGGATGTCTGCTTTTTGTGCATCTGTTAATCTTTCCAAAGAAGATGTCCTCAATGGTGGGGAAGATAGTGCCCATGATGGTGTCTCACCCAACCTTAGTGGAAAAAGCCTGCTTGCATGTATTGGTTATAATTTTGTATGTCTCTGTCAAATCTCCCCTCGTTCTTCTACACTCCAGGGTATAAAGTCCTAACCTAACAATTTCCCTATAGCTCAGGCCCTCAAGTCCTGGCAGCGTCCTTGTAAAATCTCTCTACACTTTTTCAATCCTATTTGGTGGCATGGTAGCGAGGTGGCTAGCAGAACGCTTTCCACTACCAGCGACCCAGGTTCAATTCCCGCGCGTAGTGTAAGGAGTTTTGTACGTTTTCCCCGTGGGTTTCCTCCAGGTGCTCCAGTTTCCTCCCACAGTCAAAAAGATATACCGGCTGGTAGGTGAATTGGTGACTGTAAACTGTCCTGTGATTAGGCTAGGGTTAAATTCTGGGGATTGCTGGGCGGTGCGGCCCAAAGGGCTGGAAGGACCTACTCCGTGCTGTATCTCAATAAATAAATAAATTAACTTTTCAAACTTTATATTCTGCCGGAGAATAACAAATTTCATGACAGATGCCAGTGATAATAAAACTGATTCTGAGGTAACTTTCTTTTTTATATTAATTTATAGGTGGAAATTTTTGTGTCAGTTTACTTAACCTTGTTTCTGAATTTGGCCAGTGATGATCAGATTTATGCTTACTAGTCGGGCTTATTTAAGCACGATCTTGCATAGCTCCACATCGTTTATGTACTAAGAAGGCAAGAGACCTCATATTTATAAATCTAATGTGCATCATCCCTACGCTGTCCACAAATTTCTGTGGGCTTTGTAGTGGGAAGTACTGGGGGAGGAGACTCACGTGGCTGGGTCTCTCAGGCTGAAAAATACTCAGAGTTTTTTGTAGTTGCTTGCAGGTTGAAAAGTCATGGCTGGTTTCAATTAGTCAGTCGGATTCCCTGCGATAAACAATTCCTGTGGTCTCAAACCTTAAAGTAACTGCTTGCTGCCTAGCTAACTCTGTGACGAGCTGTCTGTATCCTTTACAAGAAAGAAATACTTGTATTTATGGAGCACCCTTCGTGACCTCAGGATGTCCCAGAGCACTCGACAGTCATGGAGTACTTTTGAAGTGAGGTCACAGTTGTAACAGAGATGCATCAGCCAGCTTGTGCATAGCAAGGTCTTACAAACAGCCATGTGACAATGACTGGATAATTACCTTTCTTTTGTTATGTTAAGTTCTGGGTAAGTATTGCCCAGGACAGTAGCAATCGCTCACCTGCTTCTTACTTCTTTTCTGGTCACCTCCTCGCCAGGAGGAAGTGGAGACCTCAGAGACAAGATTTACCAGGATGCTGCCTGGATTGGAGGGCGTGTCCTATGAGGAAGGACCGAGCGAGCTCAAACTTTTCTCTTTGGAGTGAAGGAGGATGAAAGCGAACTTTATAGAGCTGTACAAGAGTGGACAGCCAGCACCTTTTTCCCAGGGCAGCAATGGCCAACAGCAGAGGACAGCCATTTAAGATGAGGAGAGGAAGGTTTAGGAGAGAGGTCAGAGGTGGGTATTCTACACATACGGCGATTGGGTGCTTGGAGCTCACTGTCAAGAGTGGTGATAGAGGCAGATGCATTAGGGTCAATTAAAAGAGTCTTAGATAGGCACGTGAATGAACAAAAAATGGAGCGTTATGGGCTATGTGGGAAGTAAGGATTAGGTTGCTTGTGGAGTAGGTTCAAAGGTCAGCACAGCACCATGAGCCGAAGGCCCTGTACTGTGCTGTAGTGTTCTCTTTATTTTATTTACTTAGAGCAGGAGTTCCCAAACTTTTTTATGCCACCCATTAAGCAAATGGTCTATGGACCCCAGGTTGGGAACCCCTGATTTAGGGATACAGCACAGAAACAGGCCCTTGCGGCCTAACAAGCCCACACCGCCCAATTACACCCGTGTGACCCAGTCTTTGGAACGTAGGAGGAATCCAGAGCACCCAGAGGAAACCCAAGTGGTCTTGGAGAGAAAGTGCGAACTCTTCACAGAATTGACACCCGGGTGCCGGTACTGTAATAGTGTTACACTAACCATTACGCTACCGGTGAACAGTAGCAATTCTACATTCTGTGCTCTTCCCCCAAGTAGTGGCTAGGAAGGAAAGAATGTTGGTTTAATATTTTTGTCCAAACCTCAGAGAGACAGCCACGTGCCCTCAGTAATGCAGTGCCGACCTGAACATTGTCTTCAAGCCTCCGGAGCAGGACTTCAATCCACAACTGCAGTGGTGCCTCCAATGGGTGCCATGGTACCATAGCGGTTAGCAGCTCGGGCGTCAGAGTTCGGAGTTCAATTCCGGTGCTTCCTGTAAGGAGCTTGTACGTTTTCCCTGTGACTGCGTGGGTTTCCTCCGGGTGCTCCGGTTTCCTCCTACAGTCCAAAGACGTTACCAGTTGGTAGGTCAATTGGTTGTTGTAAATTGCTCTGTAATTAGGCAAGGTTAAATAGGTGGGTGCCGTGTGGCACGGTTCGTTGGACGGAAGGGCCTGTTCCACGTTGTTTACCCAAATAAATAAGCTGAGATATGGTGGGCACATTGGTAAACTGGCACTTATCAGGAATTTAACTTTCACAACCAGAGTTGTTAGTTATGTAGATCCACACACGATATTACTTGATTTATCAGGATGTTAAGCCTTGCACCATTCTAGGATCATTAACAATAATGGCACATTCCTGCAATAGCATTAGAGCAAGGTGTAATATTCACACTTTCTGTATTGATCTATAAATCCACAGGAATCCAGTGAACATTACACCAAACTCGCTGGGCTCCATGTCAGCACCAGGTGGAACAGTTTCAGTGAGTTGGATAAGGCCTCTGACACACGTCCATCTGCACTACCATAGATAAAATTTGGGAGCAATACACACAAAATACTGGAGGAATTTAGCAAGTCGAGCAGCATCTGTGGAGGGGAATAAGATCATAACACATAGGAGCACAATGAGGCCATTCTGCCCATCGAGTCTGCTCCACCATTTCATCATGGCTGACTTACTTTCCCTCTCAACCCCTTTTTCCTGACTTCTCCCCATAACCTTACTAATCAAGAACCTATCAACCTCCACCTTAAATATACCCAATAATTGGCCTCCACATCCACCGGTGACAATGAATTGCACAGACTCACCACCCTCTGGCTGAAGAAATCCCTCCTCATCTTTGTTCTAAAGGGACGTCCTTTTATACTGACACTGTGCACTCTTGTCCTAGACTCCCTCACTACAGGAAACATCCTCTCCACATCTGCTCTGTCTAGGCCTTTCAATATTTAATATGTTCCATTGAGATCCCCCCGTCATTTTTCTAAATGCTGTCAGACACTGGGTAATGATTCAGCGGCAAAATATCTGTGTTACAGTGCCATCAATACAGATAACTAATCCAAGCATGAGTTTAAATCCCATTACAACAGATGAAGTGGTTAAATTCAGTTAATTAAATAAATCTGGAATTAAAAAGCCTGTATTACAACAAATACAATGCAGCCAGAGTTCTGGGACAAGAAAACAAATTCTGTCCCAAAGAAAAGCAAGCAGCTGGAGGAACTCAGTGGGTCAGGCATTATCTGAGTCCTGGTGAAAAGTCTCAATGCCGAAATGTCGACTGTCGGTTTTCCACCACGGAGGCTGCTTGACCCGCTAGATTCCTCCACAGGTTCAACTTTGGGTGCAGATTCCGGCATCTGCCGTCCCTTGGGTCTCCAATTTCCATCTCACTATTGTTGTTTGGAGTTGGAAATCTGACCTGGTCTGGAATGCGAGCTGAATCGTTTACAGGAAGAACAGTGGAGCAGATGGGATTGCTCTGTGAGCTAGCATTTATTCGATAGGCCAAATGGCCTCCTCCTACATTCAGTGGACACTTTATTAGGTTGTCTGCCTAATAAAGTGCCCACTGAGTGTCTGTTTGTGGTCTTCTGCTGCTGTAGCCCATCCACTTCAAGGTTCGATGTGTTGTACGTTCTGAGGTGCCATTCTGCACACCGCTGTTGTAACGTGTGGCTATTCCTGTCAGCTTGAACCAGCCTGGCCATTCTCCTCTGACCTCTCTCATTAACAAAGCATTTTCACCCACAGAACTGCAGCTCGCTGGCTGTTTTTTTTTTTCATTTTTTTGCACCATTCTGTGTAAACTCTAGAGACTCGTGTGTGAAAATCCCAGGAGATCAGCAGTTTCTGAGATACTCAGACCACCCTGTCTGGCACCAACAATCATTCCACAGTCAAAGTCACTTTGGTCACATTTCCTCACCATTCCATTGTTTGGCCTGAACAACAACTGAACCTCTTGGCCATGAACGCATGGTTTGATGCATTGAGTTGCTGCCAGATGACTGGCTGATTAGATATTTGCATTAATGAGCAGATATACAGTTGTGTCTAATAAAATGTCCTCCGAGTGTATGTTGTAAGGACATATGGAAAAAATATTGACCGTAAGACCCACCAGGATACCAAACCTAAAGTGCCTTCTGAAATGGCTTGTAAGTCCCTCTTTTCAAGGGCATTTTGAGAAAGGGATATTGAATGCTGGCTTTTCCAGAGAAAGACCAGGGCCAATTTATTTTCTGCCTCGCCAGGGCCCCTTTTTGCTACCTGACCGGCTGAGTTCCTCCAGTGTTTTTGTTTGCTGCTCCAGACTCCAGCATCTGGAGAATCCTGCGTTCTCATTTTGCATGTTAGTAGCCTCCCCACCGAGGACGTCTTCAAAAGGTGGTGCCACAAGAATGTGGTGTCCACCTTTAAGCGCTCCCCACCACCCAGGACATGCCCTCTTCTCATTTCTACCATCAGAGGGGAGGTACAGGAGCCTGAAGACACACACTTGACATTTTAGGAACAGCTTCTTCCCCTCCACCATCAGATTTCTGAGTGGACAATGAACCTACCTCACTATTTTTGCTCTCTTTTTATGCTACTTATTTAATTTTTTAATTATAATTTATAGTTTTTTTATGTCTTACAATGTGCTCCTGCTGCAAAACAACATATTTTATGCCATGTGCCAGTGATAATAAACCTGTTTCTTGTCCTCTAGCTTTCTGCCATGTGCCTTCTGCCATCCCCAAGGTGTGTGAGTGAAAAAGCCCCTAGTGCATCTGACCTGAAACTTGAGATGCGATTTTATTAAACTATTAGTACCCATTAGGTTTCTGAAGATTGTTATAGTTGGGGTGTGGGTGTGCAGGGGGATACTGTGAATAAGCTCCCACTACCTATTAAATGCTCCCAATGTTGTGCATCTCAAATAGCCTCTGACAACCAAGTCCAGCTCCTGGCCTTCACATGTGGCTGAGCTACTGAGCCGAGGAACCGCTTCCACTGACAGGAGAAGAGGCAAGGGCAGGTTACTGATACCTCAAAACTGGTCGCTTTAGGCAGACGGGGCTCGTCAGCCATAGTTGGCTGCTTATCTAGGAGAAGGAAAGCTCTGACCTTTAACCTCCACTGCCTTGCAGCTATATCCACTCACGGGGAAGGCTTTGGAAGTAAACCCCGAGGAAAAATCAGAGATGGAATCTGCAAGGTAGCCTTGCGTTGAGTTCAATGCTGACCGACAATTCCTGTGATGATGGTGGTGCCGAACTGTATTGGTCTCTGTTGTTCCATTGGATTCATCGGCTGCGTGGAGAAGGGAGTGTGCTACATGGGCAAGAGCTTGCTGTCCAAATCATACTGCCCTGGCTTGGGTATCATGTGGACAATTGGGACACAACGTCCATGGTCGACCCTGGCCAAGGGAGGGCCTCAGTAATCGTTAGGTGATCGACAATGTAATTGTCTGCTGATGAAATGCACACCAGCATCGGTGCTTATTACAATAAAGGGGTGTTATCAGCCTTAAACTGAATTTCAACATTTGAACAGAGTGGAAATTTTGTCCCCAGTTGTAGGGAGCTCTGTGTACAATGTGGAAGTGTCTACACAGTTTTCCGGTTGGCAAACGCACAAGAGATTCTGCAAATGTTGAAACAATTTCCCTCTCGAGATCAGTAAAGTATTTATTACTGTTATTATTATTAAATCTTGAGCAACACACACAAACTGCTGGAGGAACCCAGCAGGTCAGGCAGCATCTATGGAAAGAAATTTTGGGTTGAAGCCCTTCATCTGAACACAATCATCAATTATCAGGATTAAGCCTCTCTGCCTCTCAAAGCTGCCTGCACACCTCAGATTCAGATGACTGCCCCATAATCTTCCAACTAAGTCTCCTCATTCAGGGCTCTCCACTTGTGGAAGCGGATCAATATTTACCCTTTTATGTCTGTCAGGATCTTAATTGTATCAATGTGATTTGATTCACATTCTTCTCACCTCTGTTGAAGAGAGATGTAATTTTTTTGGTTGCTTGTGATAGGACAACCCTCCCATTCCAGAAATTAGCCAATTGTTTTCAAGTCCTGTGCATCCTTTTATAAATCAGGGGACCAGAATTGTGTACAGTATGCCAGCTATAGCCTCAGCTGTATGCTGTATAATTGTATCAGTAACGAGAGACACAAGAGATTCTGCAAATGCTCCAATCGGGAGTATCACATACAGACGAACTGGAGAAACCCAGCAGGTCGGGCAGCGTCTGTGGAGTGCAACGGACAGTCAGTGGTTCTGTGGAGACCCTTCATCCAGACTGTAATGTTCTGATAAAGGGTCTTGATCCAAAACGCTGGTTTCTCTCCATGGATAACACACAAAATGCTGGAGGAAATCAGCAGGTCAGGCAGCATCTATGGAGGTGAATAAAGAGTTGATGTTTTGGGCTGAGATCCTTCATCCTTCAGGTCCTGATGAAGGGTCCCAGCCCAAAACATCGACTCTCTATTCCTCTCCATAGATGTTGCCTGACCTGCCGAGTTCCTCCAGCACTTTGTTTGTGTGTTGCTATGGATTTCCAGCATCTTTAGAATCTCTTGAGGTTATGATTTCTCTCTCCATCGATGCTGCCTGGCTGTTGACTTCCTTCACCTCCTTTGTGTGATGTAATAATACTTCCCTATCTCTGAACTCCAACCTTTGCCTTTGTAATGTGATTTAGCTTTCTCATTTGATCACCCTTTAGGGTCTGGATTCCACACTTCCACCAGACAAGAAAACATTTTCCCTTAAATCCCTCCTAATCTTTCTACTTAAATCTACTGTATGTTTTTTCCACCTCCTGAACCAGTGTTTGAACTCTCCACTGAGGCAAATATATCCATGTAGTTCCCCCAATCCAGGCCCTTCGTAACTTTATGCACAGTGGAAGTGCATAAAATCTTCCCTCAGCCCACCCCCCGATTAAAAAAAACAGAGTCACCCACATAACCTTCCCTCATTAAAAAATAAAGTTCAAAGCTCAAAGTAAATATTAATTGCGAAGTACATATATGCCATCATATACAACCATAAGATTCATTTTCTTGTGGGTATACGCAATAAATCCATAGAATAATAACCATAACAGAATCAATGAAAGACTGCCAACTGGGATGTTCAGGAAAAAGAAATAATAATAGTAAATAATTATTCAATAAACATCAAAAGCATGAGATGAAGAGTCCTTGAAAGGGAATACTTTGGCTGTAGGAATATTTCAATGATGGGCCAGGTGAAGTTGAGTGGAGTTATCCCCTTTGGTTCAAGAGCCTGATATTTGAGGGGTAATAGCTGTTCCTGAATCTGGTGGTGTGAGTCCTGAGGCTCTTCTATCTTGTTCCTGATGGCAGCAATGGGAAGAGAGCACATCCTGGGTGGTGGGGGTCCCTGATGATGGTTGCTGCTCTCCTGCAGCAATACTTCATGTGGATGTGCTCAACTGTTGCTCAATATTCCCATCTCTGGCAACCTCATTGTAAATCTGTGTAAGACGATTAGGTCCAAAGGAAAATTGGCAGCTAAAGCTACTTTTGAGAAAATAAACACTGGCTTTAATCTTGTTATTATGCAGATTCTTTTCAGATGTTTGATTTAGTGAGAGAAATGTGACAGTTTACAAGTGAGACAGGCTTGGGGATGACTTCATAGAATGCATCTGTGATAGCTTTCCTGAACAGCGTGTCAGTGAACCTGCAAGGGGATATGCTTTCTGAGGTTCAATCTTGTGCAACGGGTCAGTTAAAATTAATGACCTTGTAGCTAGGGGTCCTCTTGGAGAGAGTGACCACAGAATGATTGAATTTCTCAGGCAAATACAGGATACAATAGTTCGAACTAGAACCAGTTATTCTGCCTAAGCAAGGGAGACTACAATTGCTTGAGAGGGGCTCTGGCTAGCGTAGACTGGTGGGATAATTGATTCAAAGTTTCAAAGTACATTTATTATCGAAGTATGTATGCAGTACGCAACCCTGAGATTTGTCTTCCCACAGACAGCCACGAAAACAAAGAAAGCCAAAGAACTCATTCAAAGAATAGACATCAAACCACCCTGCAACATGCAAAAAAACCCCACAAATCACGCAAATGGCAACAAAAAAAGAGCAAAAAACATAAAATGTCAAAATATAAAACACAAAAGCGAAGGAGTTCGTTCAGTTCAGCTCAGTGTTTGTTACCTGCAGGCCGCCCCAATTGAAGAACAGTTGAAGACTTACAAAGAGTTTTTTCATGATGCTCAACAAAACCATATTCCAGTTAAACGCAAGCGTGGGGAGAGCCAAACCTTGGATAACTAAGGAAATAATAGAAAGCATCAAGCTGAAGTCGATAAGGGTAGCGAGAAACTGGAAGGTTGGGAACAATGAACCACAAAGCAAAAATTAGAAAAAGGAAGATAGATTATGAAAGTAAACAAGCACAAAATATTTTCAACGATTGATAATTACAATATAATTAGTGGTAAAGGGTTTGCCAAGTGGATACGCGTCCCTTGGAAGATAAGAAGGGGGAATTAATATTGGGTTATGTGGAAATGGCCAAGGCCTTGAACGGCTATTTTGTGTTGGTCTCCATGGTGGTGGACACACCTAGCGTGCCAGCAGGAGATGTCATTGATGCAATGGGGTTTGAGGACCTTGATACAGTTGCTGCCACTAAAGAGGCAGCGATGAGCAATCTAGTGGCCCTAAAGGCAGAAAGGTCCCCTGGTCCTGAAGGGAAGCATCCTGTGGTACAGGAAGAAATGGCCAAAGTTATAGTAGGCATGTTTGTGATAATTTACCAAATTCTCTGGTCCCTGGGCAGGTCTCGGCAGTTTGGAAGACAGAGAATATCATGCCACTATTTAAAAAAGGATGTAGATAAAATTCAGGTAACTATAGGACATTTAGCTTAATGTCCGCAGCTGGGGAGGCTTGAAGCTGTCATTAAGGAAGAAACAGCAAGACATCGAGATAGAAGTGATTCCATCAGGGAGATGCAGGATACATTCATGAAGGGCATGTCCTGTTTGAAAAACGTACTGGAGTTCTTTGAGGGTGTAATAAGCACAAGTTGATGTTGTATACTTGAATTTCCAGAAGGCATTTGGGTTAGGGTTAGTGAGTTGAGGACATGCTCTGCTGGTGCCGGATGCATGGTGATCCATTTGGGCTGGCCAGGACAACCCTTGCTGATTTGATTTGATGCAAACAACGCATTTCATTGTATGTTTCAATGTACATGTGACACTGGGTCGGCAGGGTAGCGTAGCGGTCAGCACAACGCTTTAGAGTGCAAGTGGTACAAGGCCTTGGTGAGACCACACCTGGAGTATTGTGTGCAGTTTTGGTCCCCTAATCTGAGGAAAGACATCCTTGCCATAGAGAGAGTACAAAGAAGGTTCACCAGATTGATTCCTGGGATGACAGGACTTTCATATGATGAAAGACTGGATTGACTAGGCTTATACTCACTGGAATTTAGAAGATTGAGGGGAGATCTTATTGAAGCGTATAAAATCCTAAAGGGATTGGACAGGCTAGATGCAGGAAGATTGTTCCTGATGTTCGGGAAGTCCAGAACGAGGGGTCACAGTTTGAGGATAAAGGGGAAGCCTTTTAGGACCGAGATTAGGAAAAACTTCTTCACACAGAGAGTGGTGAATCTGTGGAATTCTCTGCCACAGGAAACAGTTGAGGCCAGTTCATTGGCTATATTTAAGAGGGAGTTAGATATGGCCCTTGTGGCTAAAGGGATCAGGGGGTATGGAGGGAAGGCTGGTACAGGATTCTGAGTTGGATGATCAGCCATGATCATACTGAATGGCGGTGCAGGCTCGAAGGGCTGAATGGCCTACTCCCACACCTATTTTCTATGTTTCTATGTTTAAGTGACCCGGGTTCAATTCTCGCTGCTGCCTGTAAGGAGTTTGTATGTTCTCCCTGAGATCGTGTGGGTTTCCCTTGGGAGCTCCAGTTTCCTCCTACAGTCCACAGACGAACCGTTTGGCAGGTTGATTGGTCATTGACAATTGTCCTGTGATTAGGGAAGGGTTAAATCGGGGTTGCTGGGTGGCGTGGCTCGAAGAGCCAGAAGGGCCTATTCCGTACTGTATCTTAATAAATAAAAATAAAGTAAAGCTAAAGCAAGTCTTAATTCATAGCATCCTACAAAAACAGTGCTATTAATCAGATTTGGAGTCAGGTACCCAACATTATGTCAGGGGTCCTCAACCTTCTGCGCACCACGGACCGTTTTTTTATATTGACGATATTCTTGCGGACTGGCCGACAGGGGAGAGGAGTGGTGTTCAAGTTCAACAGTGCGTGACAGGGAATAAGGAAAGGTGCAGCATATCGTTGCATATTGCCAAATCATATTGTTTCCTCGCGGCCCGGTGGTTGGGGACCACTGCATTATGTGGTGGGTTCTCACCCCTTCATCTCCAATAAAGTTGCAGAAAATGTGGCCTATTGACCACACAACAACAGCACTGGACACCCAGTCCTCAATAGCATTGGGATCTACAAGCATCTCCTTCACCAATGACAAATTAAAGGAAGGAATGATTGTGAAGGAGGGTGAATTCGGTGAGGCTTTCTGCCTCCTTCCTGATGAAGGATTGTAGCCTGAAACATTCCTCTCCATAGAGGCTGCCTGACCTGCTGAGCTCCTCCAGAATTTAGAGTGTATTTCTGTCTCCTTTGCCCACTCAGGTTAGCTCAAGGGACAGAGTGCCCGTCACACTCTAACCTTAAAGTCTGTTATAACAGAGACGTCCATGAATTCGTGTCTGAGGAGCCAATGAACGCCACTTATATTTGTTTTATTTCTGACTGTAGCTTCTTTGCTGTTTCATAATCTGAGCCAGTCTCTGCCATTAGGCATTTGAGTAGCTGTGTTCTGGGTAACTTTCCCGCTGTGGCTTTAATTTGAGAGAAGTTGTTGAAATAAAATACCAAGCTAAGGATTCCCATTTATCTCTGTTATGGCTTATCCGCTGCTGTAGATTTATAGTGACATGCTTTGAAGGAGGTTGGGGGTACTGGCACGAGGCATGTAAGACACCAGATGTACACAGTGTGTTTCTGCATGTAGGGATCTAAAGCTTTAATGTCGCTGTGTTAAACTGAACACAACTCAGACATGAAGGCAAAAACAAGAGATTCTGCAGATGCTGTAAATCCAGATTAACACATACAAAATCCTGGAGGAACTTGGCAGGTCAGGTGGCGTCTATGGAGAGGAATAAAGAGCCAATGTTTTGGGCCAAGACCCTTCATTAGAAAAGATAGCTTTTGTTTTTAGATGTACATCGAAACGTACAGTGAAATGTATCACTTGCGTCAACAGCCAACATAGTCCGAGGATGTGCTGGGGGGCAACCCGCAAGTGTACCAATGTTTCTGGCACCAACATAGCATGCTCAGAATTACTAACCCTAATCCATATGTCTTTGGAATGTGGGAGGAAACCAGAGCACCTGGAGGAAACCCACACGGTTAAGGGCAGAACATATAAATGCCTTACAGGCAGTGGCAGGAATTGAACCACAATCGCTGGTTGCTGGCGCTGTAAAGCATTACGTTACCGTGCAGCCCCAGAGCTTCAAATATTCCCAGCACTCAGTGTTTTTTCCATTGTCTCAATAGTTCAGTATTAATTAGATTAGTTAATGAATTAATTGTCACATTGGTCCTGAAGAGTTTAAAACAGAACATTACAGTGCGGTACAGGCCCTTCAGCCCACAATATTGTGCCTAACCTTTTAACCTACTCCAAGATCAATCTAACCTTTCCCTCCCACATAACTCTCCATTTTTTTTAACATCCATGTGCCTATCTATTAAATGTTCCTAATGTATCTGCCTTTATCACCAACCTGGCAGTGTATTCCATACACCCACCACTCTCTGTGTAAAGAACTTACCTCTAAGAGTCCACCTACATTCTCCTCCAATCACGCCAAAACTTTCCTCCTCAGATTAGCTATTTCTACCCTGGGAAAAAGCCCACTCTATCTCTGCCTGATCACCTTGTATACCTCTGTCAAGTTGGACTGTAAAGCTTAACTTAATTCAGCTGTCAAGCTATAGACAGATAGATAGATACTTTGCTGATCCCAAAGGAAATTACAGTGACACAGTAGCATTACAAGTGCACAGATATACAAATACTAGAAGAGAAGTAACAGAGAATAAAAAGTAAGTTACATCAAACAGTCTAACAAGTTTGTTCCCCAGCTCTCTCCTGTATTCCTCTTTACCCACCTTAATCTTCTCCTTTAGCTCCCTCTGATCATGTTTCAATTCCTCCCTGTCTTCTGATCTAAAGACTCTCTTTTTGTGGTTGACCAGAGCTTGCCTTTAGATCACTGGTGACACATGGTTTGTTTTTGGGGAAGTAGCGAGCAGTCCTGTTTGAGGTACAATGCTACAATGCCGTATCTGGATCTGTCTTGAAGAACCATCAGGTTTCAGTGCCAGAGAATGATAGATCCTTTATCCAGCTGAGTTTGTGCCAGTGCTACAGTAAATCCCAATTTGATTTTGTCCTTCCAAGGCAACCTCCTCCAGATTCTACTAATCTCCTACACATTGGGGTCAGTTAATCTACCAAATGTGCATCAAAGAAAAAGATGAAAGATTTGTGTGACTTGTCACATGTTCATAGAAACATCGAAGCATAGAGTGAAATGTGAAGTTTGCATCAACTACCAACACAGTTCCAGGATGAGCAGATACATGACGGACATGTTAAAGATTCTTGGATAGGCATACGGATAGAAGAAAAATGAAGGGTTGTGTGAGACGGAAGGGTTCAAAAGTTCAATGTTAAAAGTACATTTATTAACAAAGTATGTATACTATATGCAACCTTGAGATTAGTCGCCTTACAGGCAGTCAGAAAACAAAGGAATCCAATAGAACCCATTAAAAAAGAAACCCATCAAACACTCAATGTGCAGAAAAAAACAAATTGTGCAAATAATAAAAGTAAGCAATTGACATTCAGAACTGAAGTTCACGAAAGCGAGTCCACAGTCATGAAGCCAGGCATCATTGCGGCCGATTCAGGAGCTCGTTAGTTGCAGGTCACAGCCTCAGTTTAGTGCAGAGACGAGTAAGCCTCATGGTTTACTCCTCTCTACACTAAACTGGGCTTTCTCTTACCTCCGGCCCTGACGCTCAGACCTTTTCAATCTGGCCAGGGGCTAAAATTGTCCAAACCTCGGGCTGTTTTCGTTCTTGGACCCGGGCCCTGTCGCTTCAGTACATTCTCAGGCCCAGGCCCAGGCCCAGGCCCCACACCTCCATTTGGCCTGTACCCGACCTCTTCAATTCAGCCTAGCACTTAAATCAATCAAACCTCAGGTCTCTCCTTGCTCTCGGGCCCAGGCCTGAGCACCTCCGCCTTGATTCTGTATCATCTCCACTCCCATCTCCGTGGCGCTGCCGCATTGAATCACCTCCAGCGATGGCCAAGCATTAGCTCATTCCCCGATTTCATCTGAACCAATCATGGAGTAGGTTAAGGGGTCAGCACAACATCATGCGCCGAAGGGCCTGTACTGTACTGTGCTCTTCTATGTTCTAATCCAGATCAGAATCAGAAGGAGGTTTATTGTCAGTTAGATATGTCATGAAATTTGTTGTTTTGTGGCAGAGGTGCAGTGCAAGACCTAAAAATCACTCTAAGTTACAAATAAAGAAATAGTGCAAAAGACAAATGAAGTTGTGTTTATGGACCATTTAAAAATCTGATGGAGGAGGGGAAGGAGCTCTTAATGGAGTGTTAACTGTGGCCCTCAGTGTCCTTTACCTCCTCCCTGAGGGCGTACCCTGGATTGCGAGGGTCTTTAATGATAGATGCCGTCTTCTTGAGGCACTTCTTGGAGGTGTCTTTGATGGTGAGGAAGGCTTGTGTCCGTGATCGAATTAGCTGAGTATACAACCCAATGCAGTTTCTTACAGTCCTGTGCAGGAGTTTGTGAGTCAGCCAGGGAAAGTTATTTTTAAACAAGTAAACAGTGTTGAGTTGTCTGGCATATGAATGTTATTGGTCACAGTTGAATGTGATTATTACTTTGGCCCAGTGAAATACTTCATGAATTCAGAACCCTGGTGTGGCAACTCCTTCAGTGCTAAGGTCTGGGAGAACAGATGCTTCCTGTAAATTAAGACACAGAATGTCCAGGCATCCAAAGTGCAAAGTACAAAATCTGGTCGCGTGAGATCTGATTTAGAAGCTGAGATCACAAGCCAAGATCTGCACCAAAGCCTTTCATAACTAATTATGTTGCCTCAGTCAGTCCCCAAAGCCTTATGTCTTCTCTTCAGGTACTTGACACTTAAGAAGTTGTCATGGTCTCCAATTCAACTGCTCCCTCTTGTCCCGGTGTCTCAACATTTCCATATGTCAGAATGATGAGCTGCCCCCTCTGATTCCCAATCAGATAAAATAGTCTCCCCCTCCTCATCCTTAGAACTCTCTTTATTGTCTTAAACAGTTTCCATTGAATTTGACCGTAAGAACAATCTTAAAGAGCTTTATTTTTCACACGTACATTGAAATGTCTAAACATGCAGTGAAATACATTGTTTTTGCATCAACGACCAACTCAGTGCGTGGATGTGCTGGGGGAGGGGGGGAGGGTAGACCGCAAGTGTTGCCACGCATCCAGCGGCAGGTTACCATGCCCACAACTCACTCATTTTAAATCGTGCATCTTTTGAAATGTGGAAGGAAACTGGAGCACCCGGAGGAAACTCCTGTCATGGTGGGGAGAATGCACAAAGTCCTTACAGATAGCAGCGGGAACTAAACCACGATCGCAATCACTGGCACTATAATACGTTACACCTCCATGTAGCTGCCACATCGTACTTTGCAGATACTGTGCTACTGTAGACATTGGGGAAAGACCGCTAGAAATAGACAGCAGGGCAGGCAGCATCCGGGGAGAGAGAATAACCCTGATGAAAGGCCATTGATTGGGAATCTGAACCTTGCTTTTCCCTCCACGGATGCTGCCAAGGGATATTGGAGGGAAACACAAGATACAGCGGATGCTGGAATCTGGAGTGGCCATCTGTTGGAGGAAATGAGGGGTCTGAGAGGCGTCTGAGGGCCTATCATCCTGATGCGGGGTTCCTGATAATTCTTTTCCCACTGCAGACGCTGCTTGCCTTGCTGCGTTTTTCCAGCAGATTGTGCGTTCTTCACGGAACGCTTTCAACTCACAGCCTTTGAACAAATTAGGGCAGTTTCCTCCTGCTAGTAATCTCTGCTGTTTCAAATAAAACATGGTCTGAGGAAAATTTTTAAACAATTGCACATTAGAGAACGATTAGAGCTGTCACCATTGTAGTGCCAACAATGTGGTTAGGTGCTGTGTGATCATCACACACCACTTAATGAAATTCAGTGCTGTTGAAATAACTGGGCTGGGCCTTCAGAAACACAATATGAGCTTTTATAACATGAAAAATACCAGCTCAGGAACAGGCCCTTCAGCCCACAATGTCTATGCCTACCGTGCTGTCGATTTAAACTGATCCCATCTCCCAGCATGTGGTCTATATCCCTCCATTCTGTTCACGTCATCATCATTATGTGCTGTGTTGTTTGACATGGGCGGTCATGGTCTTTGACCATGATTGTTCTTGGCAAACTTTCCTACAGAAGTGGTTTGCCATTGCCTTCTTCTGGGCAGTGTCTTTACAAGATGGGTGACCCCAGCCGTTATCAATACTCCTCAGAGATTGTCTCCCTGGTGTCAGTGGTCACATAACCAGGACTTGTGATATGCACCAGCTGCTCGTACGACCATCCACCACCTGCTCCCATGGCTTCACGTGACCCTGATCGGTGGGGGTGGGCTAAGCAGGTGCTACACTCTGCGCAAGGGTGGCCTGCAGGTTACCAGAGGGAAGGAGTGCCCTACACCTCCTTTGATAGAGACTTATCTTGACCCCGTCACCCAGATAGAGCCAGTACAGAAATAAAATGACATTGATGTACATGGCCATGTAGGGTCTCCAGGGCAGGCAGAGCAGGAACAAGGGGCTTACTTTCTCTTCTGCTGGTGATGTTCATGTTTACCGTCACTCGTTGGTGTTAGACTTTAACAATCAAACTGTAGTAGCAGTAGTGAATGGACCCCTGCCCAACAGAATCCATCTGATGAGGACATTGGTCCAACTCAAACCCTCTGTGGAAATACATAGTTTGCATTGATTTTGGATCAATTTGGTGATGAAAAGATAAATCAGATTAGTTCTAATTAATAATTTTGTAATCTACTTGATGTTATTGAGTGCAGAACTGGACTGTCTTTATAAATAGGGAAACAAAGACAGTATTAGTTTCTTGTGTACTCTGAATGTGTGAGATACAGTCATAAATTTCCTCTCAGTGGATACTTTATTATGTAGCTCCTGTACCTAATAAAGTGGCCACTGAGTGTATTTTCATTGCCTTCTGATGCTGAAGTACAAATATTAGATATAAGTATACAATGGGGGAATTTGAGTTAGAAAGAGCATTGTATATGAAGGATTTGGGTGTCCTGGTAGAATTCACCACTATCGACATCTAGACAATGCACAGAAGCGATTAGGGAAGCTAATAGAACGTTGGGCTATATAATGCGCTCAGTGGAGTTCAAGTCAAGAGACATTCTCCTTAAGCTGTATAATGTGCTTGTGAGGCCACACCTGGAGCACTGTGTACGATTTTGGTCTCCGTATTGTGTGAGGGATGTGAAGACACTGGAGAGAGTCCAGAGAAGGGTGACTAGACTCATTTGAGCTCTGCGGGTATGAGCTATGAAGAGATATTGAAAGAATTAAATATTTTAGCTTATGTAGATGTAGAATGAGAGGAGACATGATAGAAGTGTTCAAAATCATTAAGGGTGTAAGTAAGGTGGATGCCAGCTGCTACTTCAAAATTAATCCATCAATGAAGGCATGGGACCATTGGTGGAGACTGGTTAAGGGGAGATTTCATCCTAACGTCAGGAAGCATTTCTTCACACAGTGAGTTGTGGACACTTGGAACAAACTAACCCGTTGTGTAGTTGAGAGTAATACCATAGAGACTTTCGAATCTAAACTCGATAGTTATTTCTACAAACTATGTGACTAGGAATTTGGGAAGCTTTGTTGGGCTGAATGGCCTGTTCTTGTCAAAAACTTTCTAATGTTCAGAGAAGCTTTTCTGCGCACCGCTGTTGTAATGTGTGATTGTTTGAGTTATTGTTGCCTTCCTGTCAGCTTGAACCTGTCTGAGCGTTCTCCTCCGACCACTCTCATTAACGAGGCATTTTTGCATACAGAACTGCCTCTAACTGAATGCTTTTTTTTTTGCTTTTCACAATGTTCTCCCTAAACCCTAGAGACAGTTGTGTGTGAAAATTTCAGGAGATCAGCAGTTTCTGAGATACTCAAACCACCCCATCTGGCAGCAATAATCATTCCATGGTCCAAGTCACTTGGATCACATTTCTTTCCCATTTTGATGTTTGGTTGGAACAACAACCGAAACTCTTGACCATGTCTGCATGCTTTTATGCATTGAGTTGCTGCCACATGATTGGCTGATTAGGTATTTGCATTAACAAGCAGGTGTACAGGTGTACCTAATAAAGTGACCATTAAGTGCACTGCTCCATGCCATCTACAGTTAACTGTCCTGAGATACAGTATGACCTTGGGATATACTGTGTAGCTGTTGATTTCTTCTGTTCATTAGAAAAACCCAACGCTAGATAAATACAAAACAGGTTTTAAATGTTTGCTATCTATAATTAATGTTGTATCTCATCCTTGACATCAAATAACAGAAAGGAAATCAATAGATTCACTTGTCGATTACTGGACAGTTGTGGTTCCTAGATTATGTTACTATGTACCCTGTGTTTTATGAGTTTAAATAACTACCTTAGGTAAACTTAACAAAGCTGACCTGAAACATAAGAACAGAATATTTAATTGGAAATCATGGCCTGATACGGGGACGCCAATGCCCATGGATAGAAAAGCCTCTAAAAATTAGTGGATACAATCCAGTCCCTCACAGGAAAAGCCCTTCCCAGCACTGAACACACCTACCAGAACCACAAGAAGGCAGCATCCATCATCAAAGGCTCCAACAATCCAGGCCGTTCTCTTCTCATCAGGAACTTTAGGTCCTATAGCACCTGGTTCAAGAACAACTATTACCTAACCACCATTAGGCACCTGAACCAACGTGGATAACTTCATTCACCTCCACTCTGTGAACTGATTCCACAACCTATGGCGCACTTTTCAAACACCCTACAAGTCACGTTCCCAATGTTATATGTTATTCATCATTATTATTATTATTATTATTATTGTTTTTGTTTAGTATTTGTACAGCTTGTCTGCTTTTGCACACTGGTGGGTTGTCTGTCCTTGCTTGTGAGTATTTTCTCATTGGTTGTATTGTGTTTCTTTATACCTACTGTGAATGCCTGCAAGAAAATGAATCGTTCTCTTCAATGAATGATAATAAATTTACTTTGAATTTTGAACTCGGAAACTCTCCCCAAAGTTACGATTTCAAAGCTGGTCTAGACTAATGGAATAATGGACTCTTTTTTATTGACATAGAAACCCATGTGAAACTGATGTGAAGTATTTCAGCTCAGCTCCTAATGGTTCTGGGCCACTTATACAAAGCTGCATGTGAATTGGAAATCATCTCAATGGTAAATAGGTTAGTTCATCTTTCTGGCGAGCAAGAAGAGAAGAGAGATCAAAAGTTATTTTGTTCATCTTTTAGAAATAAACTTAGATCTAAACCAAGATCCACCTCGTGTTGGCATGGCAACACCTGTGAGCTGCCCCCAGCACATCCTCGGACTGCGTTGTTTGGTGGCACATTTATTCTTTAGTCTAAGATGGTTGGTGAGCTGATTGCTGGTGAATCTCAGCAAGTTTCCGTCTCCCCGTTGGATTCTACATGGAATCCTCTGGTAGTATTATAATATGTTTACCAGGTTGGATTAGCCTGTAAGTTTGAGGCTGTTATGCTTGGCTATGCATGGACTAATATACCAGTGTCATCCACCAAGTTTCAACCATATCAGGCCAGAGCAGCGGGCACTTTTCTATTGGATTTAGTTCACTGAAACAGACATTAACATCAAACACCTGAAGTTTTCTTTTTTCTCCCAGTAAGATTTTATCATAATCATAGTCATAGTCATACTTTATTGATCCCAGGGGAAATTGGTTTTCGTTACAGTTGCACCATAAATAATTAAATAGTAATAGAACCATAAATAGTTAAATAGTAATATGTAAATTATGCCAGTAAATTATGAAATAAGTCCAGGACCAGCCTATTGGCTCAGGGTGTCTGACCCTCCAAGGGAGGAGTTGTAAAGTTTGATGGCCGCAGGCAGGAATGACTTCCTATGACGCTCTGTGCTGCATCTCAGTGGACTGAGTCTCTGGCTGAATGTACTCCTGTGCTCACCCAGTACATTATGTAGTGGATGGGAGACATTGTCCAAGATGGCATGCAACTTGGACAGCATCCTCTTTTCAGACACCACCGTCAGAGAGTCCAGTTCCATCCCCACTGTTCCCATAACTGAGGGACTCACTTTCAAGGACTCTTCATCTCATGTTCATGATATTTCCTGCTTATTTATTTATTATTTTTCTCTTTTTTGGATTTACTAAGTTTGTTGTTTTTTACACACTGGTTGTCCACCCTGTTGGGTGCAATCTTTCATTGATTCTATTATGGTTATTGGATTATTGAGAATGCCCACAAGAAAACGAATCTCAGGGCTGTATATGGTGACATATACTTCATGGACTTTGGTAATAAATTTACTTTGATCTTTCAACTTTGAACTTTGAACATCAATGAAACAATAGTTTTGTGCAGTCATTATTGTAGAACGTAAAATGCCTCGGCCCATGATGTTGTGCTGACCTTTTAACCAACCTCAAGATTAACCTTCCCTTTTTCATCCATGTGTTTTTATGTGGTTTCGGATTCGGAGTAACAATTATTTCATTCTCCTTTACACCTGTGTACTGGAACTGACATTAAACAATCTTGAGTCTTGAATCAGAACTGAACACAGTACCGTGTTCACAGGTCCATGCAATTAACATCAAAGTACCATGGCATGTGTTGATTCACAATGGGTTTGTATATTTTGTTTGTTATTGAGAGATGATTTTGTTACTTCTGTGGAAGTGGATCTATGATGTGGTCTTTACCAAGCAGCTATCACCTACATTATACCAGAGGTTGATGTTAAAATTACTGCTGTTAAATTGTTCTACTTTTTTCCCCAAGGTAGCAGATTGATATTCTCAATATTACACTCAACTATTAAAAGGTTCATTTTCAAATCCAGGTCAGAGCACATCATGGTGCTTTTCTCAATTTTTACTGATGACAGTTGACCACTTTAACCTCTGTTGTTCCATCAGTTCCTTCATTCTGCTTTCCAGGATGAGGTCTATTACAGTTGACATCAATATGGTGTTCTAGATGAGAGACACTGACTGAACACAGAGAGCAAATTATATTTTTTCCCAAATTTCTCCCTTCTCAGTCCACACTTTCTCAATATTTTATATTAAAGTATGCTTGTGAATGTGAAAAATTCTGATTTATTGCTGGGATTGTTAAACTTAACTGTTGTTTTGGAGCTGTGCGTCGATAAAGAATAGCTGCAAATGATGTTACACACCGGGCAAAATTACTGGGCAAAAATGATTTGCTGTACCATAAGATTTAATATGCACCTATTTTCTGTAATATTTAAAGGTACCTCACAGAAAATAGAGAAGGATTCTCTTTACAAGAGACCTTAACAAGCTACACACACAAAATGCTGGAGGAACTCAGCAGGTCAGGCAGCATCTATGGAAATTAATAAACAGTTGACGTTTCGGGTCGAGATCCTTCTTTGGGACTCTGAACAAGCTAACTATCTATATTAACACATGCGGTAAAACCTTAAACTTGGAGTATTTACAAAGAGGCCAGCAACACCATGAAGGATGCTGCCCACCTGCCTGTTTGTCCCACTCACTTCAGGGAGGAGGCTACATAGCATCCACGCCAGGACCACAGGACTCAAAAACAGTTACTGTCCCCAGTCTGCAAGTCTGATCAACAACGCCACCCACTTTCCCACCGCACCACCACACTTTATGGACGTAAATCTATGTATATAAGCTATCTCATATATATAAATACACACACACAAACAAACACACACACATATATACAGTATAGCAATGAACACAAAATGGTGGAGAAACTCAGCAGGTCAGGCAGCATTGATGGAATGAATAAACAGTTGAATGTATAAACATTTCGGGCCAAGACCCTTCTTCAGGACTGGAAAGGAGGGGGAAAGACGCCAGAATAAAATGGTGGGGGGAGGGGAAGGAGGATAGCTAGAAAATGATGATGAAGCTAGGTGGGTGGCAAGAATAAAAGTCTGGAGAAGAATGAATCTGATAGGAAAGGAAAATCATGTATATATATTTATTGTGTTTTTTTACTATTGTGTTCTTTATCTTATTATGTTTTTGTGCTGCATCAGATCCAGAGTAACAATTATTTTGTTCTCCTTTACACTTGTGTGTTGGAAATGACATTACACAATTTTAAATTCTGAATCTTAAATCTTGAATCTTGACAGATTTAAAATTATCCCGGTGCTATGTTGAAACTGGAGGAAAGTCCGCTGAGTCGCTATTAAGCTGTAAAATGGTTGTCACTAATTTTCTTGTGTCCCAGCCATCGAATTGAAGCAGCAAATTGTTCTCAAGATGTCTTTGGTGGCCAAATGGATAGTTATTATTAGTTGTGTGATAAACAGTGCAAAGAATGCGATATAATTAGCGTTTTAAATGCCGAGTTTGCCAGTTGTTTTTAATTTTGAAAGTATGCACAGTTGTAACAGAATCGAGGTAATATTATTTTAAACTGACTGAAGGATTTTGTCTGAGGTTGGCTCTGAAAATAAAACTTTGATGTTATCTGTGTGTTATGCTTGAGCAAAATTGTGTAAATATTTCTGTAGAAAGTATTTTTGGAATTGTACCTGAAATTGCTATCCTCAAATGAAAGAGAGTTACTAGAGAGTTAAGATTCAAACTCCTAATCCAGGCAGCAATTTCATTCCAATTGTGAAATTCCTTTTCAACCAGTTTTAAAGTGAAGAGGTTTACCAGGATGCCGCCTGGATTAGAGGGCACGAGAGGTTGGACAAATTTGGTCTGTTTTCTCTGGATGATGGAGGCTGAGACAACTGATAGAGGTTTATAAGATTATGAAAGGTATAGATAGAGTAGACAGCCCAGAGTTTGCCAGGGTTGAAATTCCTCATACCGGAGGGCATGAATTTAAGGTGAGAGGGGGTAAGTTCAAAAGAAATGTGAGGGGCATTTTTTTTACACAGAGAGAGATGGGTGCTTGATATGAGCTGCTGGGGTGGTGGTAGAGGACAATACATTGGGGACTTTTAAGAGCTGTTTAGATAGGCACATGTTGTTATCGTCATTCTCCTCCACGCCTCGTGGCGCGTTAGGCAGCAACCTTGCCGTTTCGTCAGCATTTTTGCCTGTTTGGGATGAGGCCGAGCTGCTAGCTCGAACGCTCAACCCAGCACTGGAAAGTGTGCAAGTAGCTGGGCAGATTTGCACCCGGGTCCACTTGCCGTGAAGTCTGGTGCAGATGTCACTATACTAACAGCTGGCTATAGGCAGGTGAACATGAGGAGAATGGAAGGATATGGACATTGTGTAGGCAAAAAGGATTAATTTAGTTGGCCTTTTGATTACTTGTTTAATTGGTTCGAGACTACAATGTGACCCAAAGGGCCTGTTTCTGTGTTGTGTTCTTATCTTCTATGTTCTATGAAGATTCCGTTAGCAGGGCCAGCATTTATTAATCATTCATAATTGCACTTGAGACCGTACCTTCTTGAACAATTGGACACTCGGTAGTAATAAGATTTTGATCTCCATGCTGTCCCATCTACCTCAGATAGACTCATAGAACACTACAGTACCAAAACAGGTCCTTCAGCCCATCTAGTCCATGCCAATGTGCCAAAACCCTACCTACCTGTGACACCACAAATCTGACAATTACTTTTTAATCCAAGCTAATGCTTTTATAATACCAACTAATGGCTTTGATATTTTGCAAGCCGAAGTGTGCAATCCTCCAAAATCTCTCTTAGTTTACCCCGCCACAACCAACACACAATTAATATACCCTCGACATAATCCATACAGTAGGCAACTTGAAAATTACAGGTAATAACGGCTTAAGCATGCCAAACTGACATGGAGCATATATACAGTAATTACCTGTGTTAATTTTTTTTATTATAGGTTTCCTTCTGTGTTTTATTAAATGAAAGACTAATTAAAATCATATAGTCTCAAGATACTGTAGTTTATTTAATTTCTTTTATTAATACCCGAAGCAGTAAAAGTTGTTGCTAAAGTCCATTCTGGTCACCAATTCGTGCTTTAAGGAACGGTGTCAGGTCTTTACCCTCAATGCTTGAGCAGTAAACAGAACAGTCGAATCAACGTGATTTTCACCCCCCTCTCCCTTTGCCTCCTCTGACAGCACGGTCCTGTGATTGCCAGTCCGACTTGGCAGTTTTTTAATCATTTTATCTCTCTTGTTCCCTCTCGAGGGAGACAGTCAGTGTTTAGCAGTCTGCCGCGAAGACCTCAGGGCGAGTTTAAGCGGCTGTATCTCAGAGCTCGGATTATTAGCTCTGCTCTTTGGAGCTGGCTCAGATCTTCCCCAAGGGAGCAGTGTGAAAAATTAACATGGGTTAAGACACCAGTGCAGCAGTGAATGATGCAACTGTAATTGCTGCACTGATATTCTTCACCATAATACTGTCATCAGTCATTTACATAAACTTTCTTGCATGAGAAGCATACGCTTGCTTATAATCTTATAGTACATGTATTATTTATCGATTGCATATTCCTGGCACACTGTTCTATGTGCTGGAGCTGGTTCTATTTAATTGTAGAGGTAGTATCCTTGAAGCCAACCGATCCAAGAGTTCAGAACTTCAGACTTTGTGATAATATGGAAAGCTTAACAAATATGATTTTTTTTCCACAATCTAATGTTATACTAATTCTGTGCCTTTGGTTTGTTATACCTATTTTGGAAAGCACTTTATAAAGGCTAGACACGAGAGGTACGGCAGATGCTTGAAATCTGGAGCCATACACACAGTGTGCTGAAGGAAAACATACACAAAATGCTGGAGGAACTCAGCAGGCCAGGCAGCGTCTATGGAAAAGAGTACAGTCGACGTTTTGGGCTGAGACCCTTCACCAGGACTGGAAAGGAAGTCAGATAAAGGTTAAACAGCTTAACATAAATAGTGTATGACCATGACTAGAATAAATTGTTCTTTGCGTTGTGCAGGTAACCACAATGACGAAAGTGCTGATCAATACATACCTCCTTTATAGTACCAGTGCCCTTTTGGTGAAATTTGGGTCAATTCTGGCTTTTTAAAAAATCCCTTGCTTAAAATGTCCTTTTTTTCGCTGTAGATGTATAGTCTCGATACTGCCTTCCTCAAGGTACAATGCAGAATTAGTTGACTGATTGTACTGTGTCAGAATCAGAATCAGGTTTATAATCACTGATAAATGTAGTAACTTTTCTTTTTTTGTTTTGCAGTACAGTGCAATATATAAAATATACTATAAATTATAATAATATATTTAAAAAAATAAACAAGTAGTGCAAAAATAGAGCAAAAATAGTGGGGTAATTGTTCATGGGTTGAAGAATGTCAAAGAAATATTTATCATTATTCCTACGATTGTTATACAATAAAAATACTAAGTCTGGGAAAATATCATTTATAATAAAATTTGAGCATATAGACAGGCAAAGAGGAAGATTTAACCAATGAAGTTGGCTTATATACTTGTATGTTTGGCTCTATAAGTACACCAGCTGGAAAAAGATGTTCTTACAAGTACGCCTTCAGCCCCACACTTGAGCAGAATCGAGGAGATTTGTGTTAGGGAAACGGTTGCATTCTGAGATGAAGTTGTCAGCCGGATGCAGGGACTCGCAGTGTGCTTTGACAGGTAGTGGCCGGTCACTTCTTTGTTCTGCTGCCGAGCAGTGGGAACCTGTAGGGTAACTGCATTACTTACCTCAGTCACAATAAACATTTGCAGCGCCGCTGGAGGGGGTGTCATGGGGAAATGCAAGCACCTTAGTCAAATTTCAGCTGCTGAATATTTAATGAAGCCTACAGTGTTTATTTGGTTAGGCTGTCGATTTTTATCGTTCTGTCAATAGTTGCTCATATGTGTTGTGCTGATGATCTTTAGCAGTGCATCCCCATGGAGTTGAACCCCTAAATGCAATTATGGAATTTATACTGCAATGTGTTTGATATTTCTCTTGATCTAATTTGCAATATGGTAGTTTATTGTTTGGCATTTTAGAGCAGCTCAAATGGCAAGAAAATTTGATTTCCTCTCATAATTCTTTATAACATCATTAACGTTCTTAGCACATTGGCCTGTTTGTATAAACCGCGGATGAGACCATAAACCAAAGTATTTTATTTCTCCTTCTCGTGTATGCAAGAATTATTAAGAATTATCATAATGTTCTCTCTCTCTCTTTAACATGATTAAAGATTGCTGGGATCCATTTGTATTTTATATTGAGTTTCAAGCTAAAAGATAATTTATCTGCACTTGTAAGATTATGTGTCTGATGATTAAGTATGATATTTTAGATATTCTCAAATGAGGTGTTAATAGAAATGCAAGATTATTTTTTGAGGAGCTGATTAACATTTCTTAGGCCCAGCCTTGGAAGGATTTGCATGTGCTATTTTCCTGCAGTTTGTTGTGAGGCCTCTACAACTCACATTCACAATGTTGCTGTTATCACCCTACAACCATCAGGCTCGTGAACCAGGATGGATAACTTCACTTATTTCAGCACCCAATCGATTCCACAACCTACAGGCTCACTTTCAAGGACTCTACAACTCAAGTTCTCTATTTAATTTATTATATTTATTATTATTATCATTTGTTTTTTTTATTTGCGGAGTTAGTCTTATACATACTAAACCGATTCCATGATCTATGGTCTCACTTTCAAGGACTCAATAACTCATGTTCTCAATGTTAGTTATTTATTTCTTTATTTTTCTGTTAGCATTTGATAATAAATTTACTTTTAACTTTGAGAAAAATGCTTCACTTTTAACCTCTTTGTAACACCAATGTTAGGGTGAGATTTGGCCGCCTCTATTAGTGGAACAGGGCAGAATGGAGTTTAACTCCTCTTTTCTAAGCGTTTAACCAGTCTCATTTGAAGCTGAATATGTGCTGCTGCTGGAATATTGTATCAGTTGTGCACTCTAATGGTCACAGTGCTTTTTCCAGATTTATCACGGATAGCAGTGCAATAAAATCGGCAAATTGCAGGATACACGCACAATGCATTAATTTGCCCGGGGCAGCATTTCCTCAATTTAAAAAAAATGTGCATTGTACAGTTCACTACAAATACGCAGTGCCACACAAATACACTGTAACATGTTGCAGACAATCCATCAAGCATTGCCCACTTCACCTGCAATTAGACTATTTTCAGATGATGACTTAGAAGAAATTTTTAAAAATTTTATTTATTGAGATAGGCTCCTGCACCCTTCGAGCCGCACGGCCCAGCAACCCACCTATTTAACCCCAGCCTAATCATGGAACAATTTACAATGACCAATTAACTTATCAACCAGTACGTCTTTGGACTGTGGGAGGAAACCAGAGCACCCGGAGGAAACCCACGCGGTCACGTACAAACTCCTTCCAGGCAGAGGCGGGAAAATGCAGAATACATAATGAGCTTTATTTGCAAGGTGTGTTGTCTTGGTAACCTGTCTGGAATGTGGGTTGTCTTGGTAACCTGTTTGAAGATTTTATGGCCCGGACTTGGCCAGTGGCTTTGAAAACATAGAACACTCCAGCTCAGGACAGGCCCTATGGCCCACAATGGTGTGCTGATCTAATAGATCAAAAGACCAAAAAACACAGGAGCAGAATTTAGGCCATTCAGCCCATTGAATCTGCTCCACCATTCCATCCTGACTGACGTATTAACCCCATTCCCCTGCCTCCTCCCCGTAACCTTTGATGCCCTTACTAATCAAGGAGCTATCAACCTCCGCTTTAAATATATCCAATGTACCCTCCGCAGCAGTCTGTGGCAATGAATTCCACAGTCTCACCACTCTCTGACTAAAGGTTGAACCTACTCCAAGATCAACCTAAACCTTCCCTTCCACATAACCCTCCATTTTTCTATCATCCATGTATCCATCGAAATGTTTCTGAAATGTCCTTAATGTACCTGCCTCTATCACCACCCCTAGCAGTGTGTTCCATGCACCCACCACTCTCTGACCTCACCCTATACTTCCCTTCACACATCTTTAAATTATAAAATCATTGGAGGTTGCAGTAAATATCCCTGCAAACTGTGGGAGAGAGCTGCCCTACTTTAAGCGATATTCCAAGTTATTGTCTTCCCACGGCAATGTAAAATACTCACATTCTGTAATTTAGAGCCACAACTTCCAAACTGAGGTGACTAAAATATGGGTTCTATCTCCAAAAAGCTACATTCTGGTTGGTAAGCTGTGGTCAGTGTGGGATCCTGATACTTTTGTGATCCAAAGTTTTTTTGGGAGTCAAGAATGAGGCATAAAGCGCGTTGTTTACCGTTGTTTTATTAAATGATAAAATAGTGTAAAGTGAACAAGAAAGGGGAGCCAAGAGAGCTAAGGAAAGATAAAAGGACAAGCAGTTGTGGTCATCTCATGATTGTAACAAAAATTCCAGTGATAATAATTAACCTATAAAGATTGAAGGTCCTGGATAGAGTGAATGTGGAGAGGATGTTTTCTATAGTGGGGGAATCTAAGACCAGAGGGCACAGCCTCAAAATAGAGAAATATCCATTTAGAACAGAGATCTGGAGGAATTTCTTTAGCAAGAGGTTGTTGAATCTGTGGACTTCATTGCCACAGAAGTCTGTGGAAGCCAAGTCATTGGGTATACTTAAAGTGGAGGTTGGTAGGTTCTTGATTAGTCAGGGCGTCAAAGGTTACGGAGAGAAGGCAGGAGAATGGGACCTAGAAGGATAATGGGCCAGGATGATGGAGCGGTGGTACAGACTCAGTGGGCTGGATGGGCTAATTCTGCTCCCATGTCTTATAAAATAGCCAAATTCAAGCAGTGTGGCACCTGCTATTGAAGTTGTCCAAAAAATACAGAGGCAAGTGTTACATAATTGCTGGAAAATTCACTGAGCAGCCACATGTATATAAGTGATCATATAAAGATACAAGCAAGGATATGAAAATTACAATTCCACACCGCAATCCAACAGTCATATGGATGAGTTGGATCGAAGGGCCTGTCCCCAAGCCATATGGCTCAATGAAGCAAAGCTCAAGGTGCATTTGTTACAACCTTGAGATTCGTCTCCTTACAGGCAGCCACGAAACAAGAAACCAAAAATAACCCATTGAAAAAAATCCAGCAAACACCCAATGTGCATAGAGAGAAAAAAAACAAATCATGCAAAGAATAAAAGCAAGTAAACAGCATTCTGAGCAAAAGTGAGTCCATTGGTATGAAGCCCTGAGCAGGCCTGGAGCAACTGAACAACGGTGGATACAGTAAGATCTGCTTTAAGTTCTCGCTGCTGTGAGCAAGTATAATCCTATATTATCTCATTCTCGAGGGAAAATAACTCTGCATCCTCCCAGATCTAATGTCCTCTTCAAGCCTGTGTAGTGTTTCTAAGAATGCAGTTAGTTTTCTGTGTTTTAGTAGCTGTCATGCTGCTGGAACTTGGCTATTTCATAGGTGAATTGTTGTCACTGGAACTTTCATTATTGTAACGTTTGGCCGTAGTCATTTCTGTATTTTTCTCCATTGGAGATCATATAAGTTGGTGTCACAGTGGTTACGTTACTGGAATAGCATCCAGTGACCCACACCCAGGGTGTGAATTCAAGTCCCACCATGTCATGTGGAATATAACATTAACTAATTCAATAAATCAGGCATAATTAGCAATTGTGGCCATGAAACCTTGTGAAAACCCAACTGGTTCAGAACTTTTAGAGAAGGGAATCTGCCGTCCTCATCTGGTCTGTCCTGGAGGTGAATCTCGATCTCTTTCCCTTCAGCTCAGAGGCAGTTAAGGATCAGGCAAGATGCACAATCCTTGTCAGTATTCTGCAAGCAAAGGAACACATTGATAAATAGTTTAATTATTATCACACGTACTGTGATCAGTGAAAAACTGTTGTTTTGCATGCCAACCCTGCAGATCATTTCCTCACTGATGTCGTACATTGAGGGAGAATAATAGCAGAATACAGAATAAAATGTTACAGCCGCAGAAAATGTGCAGTGCAGGCAAACGTTTTGCTCACAGCTTGTGCGGACTTCCCACTTTCATTCGTGGTCTTTACATTCCATGTTTAAGTGGTGGTGGGTCCTGGATGATAGAAGGTTGATCAGTCCTCTGGCTTCCATGGACTTGTGGCTTTCGCTATTTATTTATTGTCAAATCAAGTCAAATTTATTTATAAAGCACTTTTAAAAACAACCCATGTTGACCAAAGTGCTGTACAAACCGTAACAGGTATCTAAAATCACAAATACTAGAAACACAGATATAAACAACAAGGCACAAAATAAACAACACATGAGCCTAGGCACAAGCCAAAAATCAGCCACATCAGGAAGATTCAAACACTAATGAATAAAGGTAAGTTTTGAGCCTGGACTTAAGAGTCGATGGAGGGGGCAGATCTGATAGGGAGGGGAGTGTTATTCCACAGTCCAGGGGCTACAACAGCAACGGCACGGTCACCCCTGAACTTAAAATTAGATTGCGGGACAGCCAGGAGCCCCAAGTCAGCCGACCTGAGGGACCTGGAAGTAGAATAAGGGCAAACACGAGGAATTCTGCAGATGCTGGAAATTCAAGCAACACACATCAAAGTTGCTGGTGAACGCAGCAGGCCAGGCAGCATCTCTAGGAAGAGGTACAGTCAACGTTTCGGGCCGAGACCCTTCGTCAGGACTAACTGAAGGAAGAGCTAGTAAGAGATTTGAAAGTGGGAGGGGGAGGGGGAGGGGAATATCCAAAATGATAGGAGAAGACAGGAGGGGGAGGGATAGAGCCAAGAGCTGGACAGGTGATTGGCAAAAGCGATATGAGAGAATCATGGGACAGGAGGCCCAGGGAGAAGGAAAAGGGGGAGGGGGGAAACCCAGAGGATGGGCAAGGGGTATAGTCAGAGGGACAGAGGGAGAAAAAGGAGAGAGAGAAAAAGAATGTGTGTACCACCCATTATTTATTTATAACTGTATAGATGAAGCCACACTCAGGTTGGAGGAACAACACCTTATATTCCGTCTGGGTAGCCTCCAACCTGGTGGAATGAACATTGACTTCTTAAACTTCCGCTAATGTCCCACCTCCCCCTCGTACCCCATCCGTTATTTATTTATATACACACATTCTTTCTCTCTCCTGTACCTCCTCCTAGAGATGCTGCCTGGCCTGCTGCGTTCACCAGCAACTTTGATGTGTGTTATTAGAATAAGGGGTTAGAAGGTCTGCGATATAGGAGGGGGCCATCCCATTTAGGACCTTATAAACAAACAGAAGAACCTTAAAATCAATTCTAAACCGTACAGGTCCGTCCAGCTCTTCGAGGTGTGCTGCCTAGCAACCTCTGATTTAACCTTAGCCCAATCACGGGACAATTTACAATGACTAACTCACCTACTAACTGGTACGTCTTTGGACTGTGGGAGGAAACCCATGCAGTCATGGTGAGAACTTAACCACGCATTGCTCTAGTGCCTGTGCCAGGAGTGGCGCCCCACACAGACTTCCAATCTGCGCCTTGTAAGGCATGAAAATGCCCAACGCAGGCCTCTCATGGTCTGAGTCGACGTTCCCCCCCCAGTGGTAAGTAACTCCCAAAACGGACAGCATGTGTGTTCTAACAGAAGTCCCTTCATCTTCCAGGGATGAAGTTTTTGGAACTCCTGTTGGCGTTTCTGTAGCACTGGATTTTTATGGGGTGGGTTTGCTTGCCTCCATGACGAACACGCCACCTTCTGTAGCCAGGCCTGGGACGGTCCATGATGGAGCTAGACAAGAAGGTGCAGGATCGTAATGAGGTAGATTGTGAGGTCAGGAATCCACCTTAGTGTACTAGGGGACCATTGAATAGTCTGGTAACAGTGGGGTAGAAGCTGTTCTTCAGCCTGGTGGGACAAGTTTTCAGGCGTTTCTATCTTCTACCTGATGGGAAGGGGCAAAGAGGGATTGTCTAAGATGGGTGGGTTCTTTGAACATGTTGGCTGTTTTCACTGAAGCAGCCAGAAGAGTAGACAAGCAAAAGATATTCTGTTCATCTTTTAGAAATAAACTTAAATGTACAAAAAAAACAACTCAAGTGTTCCTCTCCTTGAACTGTTAACTCAAAATGAAATGCGCATTTCATTGAGGGTCTGTGCTTTGAGTTATAATATTGCAGAAGAGCACTGCATTAACTGAAAGGTGCTGTGGAAACTAGAGAAATTGTGAATTTACAACAACTAGCCTCGCTCAACTTATAAATGATCTGGAAGATTAGCACTCTTCTTCAGCTTTTATAGGCAATATTGACGTTAAAGATAAAACCAAAGTTTAAAGTAAATTTACTATCAAAATACATGTATGTCACCATATACAACACTAAGATTTGTTTTATTTGCGGGCATACTCAATAAACCCAATAACCATAATAGAATTACATCTTTCCTCTTGTATTTGCACAGTCTGTTGTCTTTTGCAAGATGGTTGTCTGCCCAGTTGCTGCAGTCTTTTATTGATTCTATGATGATCATTATTCTATTGTGGATTTATTATGTATGCCCACAAGAGAATGATTTTCAGGGTTGTATATGGTGACAACAAACTGTGCAAATACAAGAAGAAAGAAAAAGGAGAAAAATAATAATAATAAATAAATAAGCAATAAATATCAGGAACATGGCATGAAGAGTCCTTGAAAATGAGTCCATAGGTTATGGGAGCAGTTCAGTGATGGGGCAAGTGAATTTATCCACTTTGCATCAGGGGCTTGATGGTGAGGGGTAATTATTGTTCCTGCACTTGATGGTGTGAGTTCTGAGACTCCTGTGCCTTCTTCCTGATGGCGGCAACAAGAAGAAAGGAGAAACCAGGAGATGTTGTCTAAAAGACCATGAGAATTAGGCCATTCAGCCCATTAACTCAATTATGACTGATATTCTTCTTCAACCCCATTGTCCTGTCTTCGCCCTGTAACCCTTAATGACCCTTACCTATCAATCTCTGCATTAAGTACACCCTGACTTGGCCTCCATAGCCCTCTGTGGTAACAATTTCCACAGATTCATCACTCTCTGCCTGAAGAACTTCCTCCTCATCTCAATTTGAAAGGGACATTTCTTTATTCTCCGACTAATGGAGATTTCCTCTCCCCATACCCTCTGTCCAGGCTCATCAGGATCCACTAGGTTTCACTAAGGCTCTCTCCCTCATCCTTCCAAACTCCATCAGGCGCAGGCTGCACGTAGTGTAAATTGAGCCTTCATTCCTGGGGTTATTCTTATGGACTACTTCTGTACCCTCTCCAGGGCCAGCATGTCTTTCAGAGGAGATACGGGGCCTAAAATGCACACAGCATTCCAGATGAAAACTCCGCCGTGGACAGTCCCAAACCAGGCTGCAAAAGGGGGAGGGTTGCATATGGGGTGAGCAACCCATCCTGAAAAAACCCGGGGCTACAGAAATGCCAACAGAAGCTCCAAAGACCTCATTCCTGGGAGCGGAAGGATCTTTGCCTAGAAGACGTTTGAAATTGTGTAGTGAAAGCAGAAGCCACAGGGCGGATCAAACTTCGGCCCAGGACAGAGGACTCTGGTGAGCTGCTGTCGGCAGCCTCTGCCTCAGAAAGGGAGATGGGTTAATAAAGGTGAAGTTTGACCAGCACCTTATTAAAGTCAGAGCGGTATATCCTTGCTGTTGAATTTGGTTCCATTGTACTTATGGGAACTGAAATTCAGTAAGGGTTACGGCGAAATATGCATCTTCTAATATTCAGCACCTCCAAACAAGGATGAATACATTGATGAATTCATGAGCAATATGCTCGGAGTTTTTGCAGGTGTTTTCAAAAAAAAACACAACTCACTCATGTTTCTGACTGGCAAAGGGAGACACTTAAGGAATCTTTGTGATGAATAGATCGAAGTATGTATATGTCACCATATACTACCTTGTGATTCATTTCCTTGCAGGCACTCACAGGAAGAATAAAGAAGTACAGCAGAATTGATGGAAACAAAGACTGAAAAACAGTCAGTGTGCAAAAGATGACAGATTAACTATCGTTAACTGTTATGCAGATTTATCCTTTATTTTAAGAATTATTTACCCAGAGGGTGGTGAAGGTGGAATGCCTACAAGGAAATGAACCTCAGGGTTGTGTACGGTGACATACAGGTACTTTGATAATAAATTGACTTTGATCTTTTGAACTTTGATCCCGTGGAACTCATTGCCACAGCCAGTCGTGGAGGACAACTCATCGGATATATTTAAAGCAGAGGTTGATAGGTTCTTGACTGGTAAGGGCATTGAAGGTTACAGGGAGAAGGCAGGAGAATGGGGTTGAGGGGGTAATTAAACAGCCATGACGGAATAATGGAGCAGATTTGATGGGCCAAATGGCCTATTTCTGCTCCTATATCTTACGGTCTTAGATAAAATGGGCTGGGAAAAACTCATTGGAAAAAATGAGTGCTGGTCTCCTGTTGGCTGCAGTGAGAAGAAAGCTATAACCAGTGAGATGAGGTCCCTGACGCTGCATGCTGCTTTCCTGCAAATTGATGGACCGAATGGCCTAATTCTGCCTTATGGTCTATTTATCTAAGGTACGCAACTAAGAGCACTTGAAGTATTCAAAACTTGCATCCTCCAACATTCACTTTAATTTAATTTGCAACTGAAGTTTTTTAAAAATTTCTTTTGCAGTGTAGAACAATATTCTGTCTCACAAAGCTTTAAGAAAATCTGATCTCATGACAAATTGACAAGCAAATCTGCTTAGCTCAAAATTCTTGTGTACAAATTAGTTTGTTGTACAAATTTGAGGTGTGAACGTTGCTTTATTAGCTACCATAAATCACGAAGCGTCAAGGCCAATAACTTGGCCTCAGTCTCTTGTTATTCAGTGAAGAATTAAGGCAAGGGAAGTATTGAGGCCAACTCATTAATGGCATTTGGGATCAACCACCTGGTGATCTATTTGTACATGATGGATGACTGCTTTCTCACCCAACACTGTGACCAACCTTGTCCCGATCGCCAATATCTGTCAAGAAGTTAAGTGCCTGCCACAATCACTGCTGAAATAAGACCCCTGTAATCTGATGTTCCACTTGGAAAAGAAAACAAAATTCCTGCCACTTAATATGGCACTACAGCACGATCAAAACAAAAAGTGCATTGAAGGAGTGGTGTAGATGCTTGACAAAATCTTCACACCTCATTATGAAATATAGTGTATAAATGGCCAGCTGCTGTCATACCACAACCTATTTCAGTTTGGTCCTCGATTTGAAGCGTTATTTTTGAAAGCACCTGTCAGTGTCAGATTCTGCACAGTTAAGCATTTTACAATGATCTGCAAATGTCCCTTTTACAACTGAAGGGGGATCCCCACAGTAAACAGCAAGAGAATCAAAGGTGCCCAAATGAGAAGTGTGATCAAATAGGAATTGTAAACACCAGAAGAAAAATGTGGAAATAGTTTTTTTCTCTTGTTCTCACTATTTTTCTCTCTCTCACTGTCTCTCTCTCTCTCTGTCTTTGTTTCTCTCTCCCTCCCTCCCTCTCTCTTTCTGTCTCTCTCTCTCTCTCTGTCTGTCTGTCTCTCTGTCTCTCGGTCTCTTTGCTTCTCTCTCTCCCTCACTTTCTCTCTGTCTCTTTGTCTCTCTCTTTCCCTCTCTGTATCTGTCCCTCTGTTTCTCTCTCTCTCAGTCTTTCTCTTTTTCCTTCCCTCCCTCTCCCTCTTCTCTCTCTATCTTGCTCACTCACGTCTCTCTTTTCCCTCAATCCTTATACCTCTATTTCTTTTTCTTCTATACGGTGCTCTCTTTTACTCGTTCACCATCCCTGACTCATTTTTCCCACTCTCTCTCTTTCTCCCTTAAATCCCTGTCTCATTTTTTCTTTCTTTCTGTCCCACTTCTTTTTCCCCTCTCACTCTATCTCTCTCTCTCTCTGTCACTCACTTTGTCTCATTCAATCCTTGCATCCAGTTGCAGAGGGAGGTACAGAGGCCCATGTTTGGAGCTTTTCCCTTAATCCCTGTCTCAATATTTCTTTCTTTCTTTCTTTCGCTCCCTCTTCCTTCCTTTTTCCCTTTCTTTCTCTCTTGTTCCTTCTCCATCCTCTCTCTCTCTCACTCTTCCGCTCTCTCTCTCTGTCATTCTTACCATCTCTAAAGCACACCTTCATCTCACACCTGACTGGTTTTCAAAACAAACTCCAGAGATCAAAGCCGTTGGTCTGCTGTCCGATCCTCACAGTCAAACCTGTTCTCTCTCACCTGATACACCCCTCATTCATAGTTTGCGTTTCACGAAGGATTAGGAGCCTGTAATTGAATGACCTGGATTATTTTCACGGGGGTATAAGGTCGCAGCCATGGTTGAAGAGGGGCTGCGCTGTTGAAGGCAAAAGTCAGCCTTTGTGCCCCTTGGCCTCATTAGAACTGTGACACAGCTTTATAATGCCAAAGATTGAGTCCAAGAATGTGAAAGCTTGAGGTTAACCACACGCGTGCACAGAGGCTTTGCATTGGACACACTGAATTCCTTTACATAATTCAATATAACTACAAAAAAAATTCAGAGTTTATTTTCGGTTTACTTTGTTACAAAGCAAACATCTTTCATACTGTTTCTATTAGCAGGCTTCATTTTTTGGCCACTCTGCAAGATACTTATGCATGGATATTAAAATAAATTAAGAGATTATGCTATTATGCTGTCAAAGCTACATCTGCTATGCAGCAGAAGTTGTAACTTGCAGGGTCTAATGTCTGTGGAATTGCGAAGTAACAGCTCGCCATAATCTGAGAGTCAACAATTGAGAAGTGTTAAAAAACAGCATCTAACTTCAGACTAATTGATAATTTTTAAATTAATTGATAGGCGCATAAGCACTTGCAGCTTCTTCTAAGGCAATTAATTTGAGCAAAAACGTTACTGAGAAGTATTGCGGAAAATAACTGTCAGGTGCCTTTGGGCAGCACGGTGGCATAACGCTATTATTGCGCCGGAGACCCGGGTTCAACTCCTACCGCTGTCTGTAAGGAGTTTGTACGTTCTCCCCGTGTCCGCGTGGGTTTGCTCTAGCTGCTCCAGTTTCCACCAACACTCCAAAGGCGTACCAGTTAGTGGGTTAATTGGTCACATGGTTGTAACTGGGTGAAGGAGCCTGCTACCATGCTGTATCTCCAAACAAAATAGAAGAAACAGGCAGAAGGTGGCAACTTTAATGTCATTTGATTTTTAGCAGAGAGGATACACCCGTCTGTGGGTGTGCCTAAAGTACAACTTCAATTGGAATTGTTTCAACTTTGATATGGTCCTATGGTTCGACAGCAAGAATTGGCACACACTCAACTTCACCAAGTCTACCAATGCCTTTTATGGAATACTTCCCCGCATCTTAAAAACTTCAAAACCAGGTCGAGCTGCCATTAATTAATTGTACAAAATAATGGGAGCATTTCAATGGTGTGTGGGCACGTGGCCAAGTGGTTAAGGCATTGGACTAGTGACCTGAAGGTCGTGAGTTCGATCCCCAGCCGTGTTGTGTCCTTGAGCAAGGCATTTAATCACACATTGCTCTGCGACGACACTGGTGCCAAGCTGTATGGGTCCTAATGCCCTTCCCTTGGACAACATTGGTGTCGTGGAGAAGGGAGACTTGCAGCATGGGCAACTGCTTGTCTTCCATACAACCTTGCCCAGGCCTGCGCCCTGGAGAGTGAAGACTTTCCAGGCGCAGATCCATGGTCTCGCAAGACTAACGGATGCCTTTAATTACAACGGTAAAGGTGTAAGCCTCATTCTCATTTTCTGCATCGAGCATTCTGTAGCTGATTCTGCATATGTTCCACTTTTTTAAGTAGTGCCTTTCCCTGTGATTGCATACAGTAGTTTTAGAATCCAAACGTCTCAGGCACACATATAGAACTAGCGTGCACACTGCTGTAGTAATCTGATGTACTGTGCTGTACTGCTGCCACAATAAAAACAGATTTCTTGACATACTGTATGTGAGTGATGGGGGTGGGGGCGAGAAATAGTTCCAGAAAGGGGTCCATCACTGCCTTCTCACGTGCAGTTTGTGATGGCAAAACTGCTGGTCTTGTAAATTTAAAAAAATCAAAACATGGGATCATAGGGACGGGAATGGGCTGTTAGGCCTTGCAAAGCTGTAAACCTGTATTTATTTAAAAATATTAAACTTGGTAGTGTTCTATGTTTGTAGTGTTTAAATTTTAGCCTTGGCTACTATATTTTAGAAAGCATGTACTGTATCTCCTTTTGCTTTTGGAGCCGACTGAAATGTGCATTTGCACACATTTGTGATTGCTGTGCAGACACGCGTGTATCCCAACCAGATGTGACATCTGTTAATTATATATTTTTTAAATTGTCAAGAGTTGGAAGCATCGGGTAAAGTACAGTACGCTTTAAGAAGAAACTTCTGTAATTTCTGCACTGTTTGTGACTTTACAAGACAGCAGCAACTAGAAGATAAATCTATTCATCTAGAATTTCAGCTTGTACGAAGAGACATTAACGGAAAGAGTGACTTCAGTCTAACTCATTCAAGCTGGGGAAAATGGCAGTATTTCAGAACTGAAATCATTTGCTTCTCATGCTTTTGGCTTTGTAGCCTTTTATCGGGCTGCTGGAATCTGCTGTTTTGTGACTCCAGCCTTCTTGTGAATTGCCGCAGTGGTTCGGATTGTTGAGGGAGCCGGTATACATCCTGTGCATCCATATACTCGCTCACGAGCCAGCAGGCCAATAATTCCTCTCAAGATATGGGCCATTTCAGGGGCTTCCACATCAGTGACTGGAGATTGTGCTTTTTTTTCCCTCTATACACTCATTGCTGGCATGAACATTTATGTTCCCCCTTTCATTCTGCAAGATTACATTTCATACTTAATATTGCTGCGTATAAGTGCCTGAAAGTCTAAATGGGATCTGAAATGGACAATTTGGCAACAAATCTGAGATGTGACATCCAAAGGAACAACATTTCCCAAACTGAGGGAATAAGAGTAATGAAGCATCTACTCGTATAAATTTTACTCCCAAATAAAGTGTGGGAAGCAGATAGTATAACCTTTTTATTTTGATTCCTAGTTGTTTAAAATTCAAACATGCTGTAGGAAAAGATTGTTTTTATAAAAATAAGTAAATTAACTTCAAATTGCTTCTCTACTTAGGGCAAATGTACTGTATAATTTTATTGAGAAATCTTAGCACATATTGCATATTTAAAGTTGCTGTGGACTTGAACCTGTGCATTTGTAATCGACCCACTAAAAGGCTGATATGTTTTTAATTTTCATGATGGGTAGCATAGCCGTTAGTATGACATTATTATAGTGCCAGTGACCTGGGTTCAACTCTCGCCACTGTCTGTGAGGACAGTATGTTCTCCCTGTGAATGCGTGGAGTTCCTCTCGGTGGTCTGGTTCCTCCCACATTCCAGAGACGTACAGGTTTTGGTCACATGGGTGTAATGGGGTGGTACAGGCTCGCTGGGCCAGTTACCGTGCTATATAACACCATAAGTCCAGTAGATGTAGCGTTGCGTAAGCCATGACCTTACCTACAATTAAGGCAGAGATTGATAGATTCTTGCTTAGTTGGGGCATGAAGGGATACAAGGAGAAAGCAAGAGATTGGGGATGAGAGGGATGGTCTTTTATCAATGTTTCTTCAAGGAGAGTGGACATGTTCTTGCACAGATGGGATATCGACTCCTGGTTACTGTTTCTGGACAATTCATTCCAGGAACAAGACTCAAAACTTTGTCAGTCCCATGTTATGTTTAGTAACTTCAAAACATTAAATTAATTCAAAGAAAGACCAGGAGTCCAGAACACGGGTGTAACTTTGTTCTTACTTTTAACGAGGCATGCACAAATCACGTGGTAAAGTGATGACAATTAACTTATTTTTACATATAATCCAAAGTTAATTATTTGAATGATTAATCAGAATCAGAATCAGGTTTAATATCTCCAGCATATGTCATGAAATTTGTTAACTTTGCAGTAGCAATACAATGCAATATATAATAAAAACTATAAATTACAATAAGAAATATATATAATAAACTAATCAAGTAGTTCAAAAAATGGTCTCCCATTGAGGAGGTCACGGATCCAGTTGCAGAGAGAGGTACAGGGGGCCATATTTTGGAGCATTTCTCTTAATTCCTGTCTCAATATTTCTCTCTCTGTCTCCTTCCTTCTCTCTTTCTCATTCCCTTGTTCTCCTCCAGCTACACACTTGCTCTGTCTCTCTCCCTCTCTTTCTCTTAAATAAGTAGTGCAAAAAAAAAGAAATAAAAAAGTAGTGCAGTAGTGTTCATACACTACAAACTATATATACATGCAAGATTATTCAAATATTATTGAAATAATAAATACACAACATCCCATAACTAATTTTTCCCACTTCTTCTGATGTCTGTGAATATATTTCAAAAGGTACTGGAAATATTACTGAAGAGTTCATTATCAGTTTAAAGAAGCAACTAAATTGCTTGCAACCTTTGTTTAAGATAGTGAAGATGAATACGGATCTTTTGGTAAAAATAAAACATCCTAATTCAATAAATTTAACCAAGTAAAATGCAAATATCATTACCTTGTCTCCCTTGATAAAAATTGCCGCCTACAATTAAGATTTTATTTTTGCACCTCAGAGTAAATAATAAAGAATGACAATTAAAGTAAGCCATAGGAATAACCATCAAAGGGATGTAGGTCCCCTTGGCAGAGGGAGACGCTGTTTGAATTTTCAGTCACTAAACTAGAAACAGATGTCAGCTTGCTGCTGTAAGAACCATGGTCAATGCCAGAAACACAAAACATTAAGGCCGATGTCTGCGGGGTGCAGACTGTTTTATCTAGTAGAGCTCATCCCTTAAGTGAAGCTGTTTGGATGCACTGTAATTAGCTCAAATATGATTGTGCAAATTATTTTCATTGTATCTTTCCTTCCACCAAATACCTATCTATTATTTTACCCCAAAAAGCTTAAACATGTTAGTAAAAGATTAGCTTTATGTGTCACTTGTACATCGAAACAAACAGTGAAATACGCCAATTGTGTCAATGATCTACACGCAGTCCAAGGATATGCTGGGGGCAGCCCGCAGATAACCCCACACTTTTGGCAGCAACATAGCATGTCCACAATTCACTAACCCTAACCCCTACGTTTGGGAGGAAACCGGTTCACCCAGAGGAAATCCATGTGGACATAGGGAGAACATGCAAGCTCCTTACAGACAGTGGCAGAGTCGAAGCTGTGGGCATGCGATGTTGGAGACCCTTCATCAGGACCTGCATCATTGACATCAAACTGTCGCCACACTTCTGACGCCAACGTAGCATGCCGACAACTTCAACCCCGCCCACCGTCTGTGAGGAGTTTGTACATTCTCCCCGTGACCGTGTTGTAACGTGAGGCCTTGGCGAGGATGGTAAAGACCCAGGCACTGAAGTATCCGAGATTATGCCCAAGACACGATTTTGAGGTTGAGACGAGAGTAGGGTTCCTGACTAGATGCTAGACGAGGATCCAGATGAGACAGAAATCAAAAACACAATCACAGACTGAACCAAAGTTGAGCTGATGATTGAGCACTGAACCCAAGTAGGTGATCATCGCCCTTTAAATATTAAAATCCTGGCGCCAAAACATTGGCTGCCAATTAGCTGCATGGTCCTGAGTCTTTAAGGGGGTCACACCAGCTATCCATACTCCAGAGAATGGAGCATCTAAACCCCCAGAAGCTGGCGCGATCACGTGTGTTACGTAACACACGTGGTTTTCTTTCAGTTTCTTCCCACATTCCGAAGACGTACGGGTTAGGGTTAGTGAGTTGTGGGTAGGCTATGTTGCCACTGGAAGCATAGTGACACTTACAGGCTGCCCGGCATAACCCTCGCTGATTTGATTTGACACAGAATGATGCATTTCACTCTATTGTTTGATGTACATGTGACAAATAAAGCTAATCTTTAAAGATAATTGGTCTTTAAATCTACAGTAATGACTAATATTATATACCAGTTTAGCACAGCTTCTTATATGTATTATCCTGTGCCTTTAACTCTCCCACTTCGTCTCTGAAATATTAAGGTTGCATTTTATTTATCATTCTTCTAGCAAAATTTATCACCTCCAACTTTTCTGTCTCGCTTCCTGTGTACCTAGCCCATTCCACAAGCGCATCTTCTATACAGTAAGGGAACTCTAATACATCTTCCATGATAGGAAAGCCATTAGGGATGACCTGTGCTTCAGTAGCCCCTTTCTTAGCTTCTCGTACTATGTCACAATTAAACTGCAGCCACTCTTGCAAAACAGTTATCGCTTACTAATTTAAGTCCACCACCCCCACCCCCCTAGCCACTGGGCCAAAGGCCACCAGCAAAGTCCTTTGTCCTGGGCCAGTCTTTCAAGCTGTCCCCAGGTGTAGCCCATCGAAGATCCTTCCTCCCCTAGGGATGAGGTCTTTGAAGCTTTCGTTGGCGGTTCTGTAGCTGTGTAGTACTAGAAGTTCGTATGTTCTCCCCATGACTGTAGGTTTCCTCCAGGTGCGCTGGGTTCCCCCTACTGTCCAAAGACGCTAGGTTTAGTAGGTTAATTGCTCACATGGGTTTAATAGGGCAGCGTGACTTTTTGGGCCAGAAGGACCAGCTACTATGCTGTATCACTAAATAATCAAAAAAGATAATCACCTGTGCATGTAGATAGTCCAGCAATCCTGAGGTACTGTTGCATCAACCTGGATTTTGTGTTTCAGTCTCTGTGATGGATCAAACCTGCAAACTTCTGATCTGGAGTAGGAGTGAAGCAGAGCTAATCTCGTGCCTGGCGGATGTACATCACCACGTTGTTCGCTGGGGGCTTTCACTTTCTCAGAGAAACTGGAGACCATCCTTTCAATGCAACACGGAGCATGATGCTTTCTTTTCCTGGCTGATAAAATCTCTCATTCCTAGTATCTTTGTTAGGTGATCAAGTAAGTTGATCAGATCTAGAATCAGGTTTAATATCACTGGGATACGTCATGAAATTTGTGGTTTTGCGGCAGCTGCACATTGCAATGCATAATCATCAAAAATCTATAAATTACAGTGAGAAATATATATAAAATTTAAAAAAGTAGTGAAAAAAGAGAACAAAAAGTAAGTGAGATAGTGTTCATGGGTTCAGTGTCCTTTCAGAAATCTGATGGTGGAGAGAGAGAAGCCATCCCTGAAATGTTGAATGTGTGTCTTCAGGCTCTTGTACCTCCCCCTTGATGGTAGTAATGAGAAGGGGCTTGTCCTGGCTGATGAAGGTTCCTAATGTTGGATGCCACCTTTGAGCTATTGCCTTTTGAAGGTGTCCTTGACACTAGGGAAGCTAGTGCCTATGAATGAGCTGGCTGAGATAAACTTGTTATTAAATTGCTTGACTTTTGCTGCATATACGGAGGTATAAAGGAAATTTCTGTTTTGCATGCCATCTGTGTGGATTATTTCATTGCTGCAGCGAATCTGAATCAGAATCAAGTTTTAAACAGAAGGGATTCTGCAGATGCTGGCAATCCAGGGCAACACACACAAAATACTCGAGGAACTCAGCAGGTCAGGCAGTATCTATGGAGTGGAATAAACGGACAATGTTTCAGGCGGAATGCAGAAGATAGTGTTGGAGTTATAGGGAAAGTGCACTGTTGGCTGACAATAAGTTGCAAGGCCATAGCAAGATAGATTGTGAGGCCAAGAGTCTATTTTATTGTACTAGGGAACCATTCTATAGTCTATAACAGTGGGATAGAAGCTGTCCTTGAGCCTGGTAGTACAAGTTTTCAGGCTTTTGTACCTTCTGCCCAAGGGGACGGGGGAGAGGGAAGAGGAGAGAAGGTCCTGGGTGGGTGGGGTCTTTATTTAGGCTGCTTGCCCGAGGCAGGAAGAAGTGTGTGTTAGAGATCATGGAGGGGAGGCTGGTTCCTGTGATGTAACATCACTCACCTCAACTCTGAACTAATTCGACAACCTATGAACTCACTTTTCCAGATTCTGTGACTTACGGTATCAGTATTATTTATTTCATTTACCGTTACTTACTTGCACAGTGTGTCTTCTTTTGAATATTCTAAGTTTGGCAATCTTTGTCTGCAGTTTTTTATTCATTCTATTGTATTTATCTGTTCTACTGTGGAAGCCTGCAAGAAAATGAGTCTCAGTGTTGTATATGATGACACGTATGTGCTTTGATAATAAATTTACTGTTAACTTTGAAATTCTGAGCTGTATCCACAACTCTCTGACGAACGTTTCACAGCTAAGGCAGATGGATGCGGTGCCACATTCACTGGAGATGTGTTCATGTTTTATAGATCTTGATCCTTTACAAAGTTCAAAGTTCAAAGTAAATTTTTTTATTATCAAACTACATGTATGTCACCATGTGCAACCCTGAGATTCATTTTCTTGTGGGCATACTCAATCAATCTATAGAATAGTAACTATATTGGAATGAATGAAGGCCCCCCCCAAATGGGGCATTCAACCAACGTGCAGAAGATAACAGGGGATTCAGCCAGAGTGCAGAAGACAACAGCTGTGCAAATGCAAAAAGAACAAATAGTAATAATAATAATAATAATAAAATAAATGAGCAATAAATATCAAGAACATGAGGTGTAGAGTGCTGGGAAGTGAGTCGTAACCACAAAATACTCTGCAGATGCTGGGGTCAAAGCAACACTCACAACACGCTGGAGGATCTCAGCAGGTCGAGCAGCATCCGTGGAAACGATCAGTCAACGATTCGGGCCAGAACCCTTCGTCAGAACTGAAGAGGGAAGGGGCAGAGGCCCTGTAAAGAAGGTGGGGGGAGGGTGGGAAGGAGAAGGCTGGTAGGTTCCAGGTGAAAAACCAGTAAGGGGAAAGATAAAGGGATGGGGGGGGGGGTGAGTCCATAGGTTGTAGGAAGATTTCAATGTTGGGGCGAGTGAAGTTGTCCCCTTTGGTTCAAGAGCCTGATAATTGAGTGTTAGTATACCAATGACAGTAAGAAAATGACCAGTAGAACAAATCTCTGACCATGCAGGAATCCAACAAACAAGTCATGTTAATGGATTATAAACAGAAAATACTGGAAACACTCAGCAGCCCGCATCTGCGGAAAGGGAAAGAGGGTTAATCTTTTGGGTCTTTGACAGATGCTACCTGACATGCTAAGTCTTTCCGACATTTTGTATTTTTATTTTAGATTTCAGGCACTGGTAGTAGATGTTTTCCCAAGTCATGGAACTCTCTCTCATTGGGGTCATCATGAACAACAAGGAGCCAGAACTCTTTCATAGAGTCATAGAGCACTACAGCACAGAAACAGGCACATGAGCTCATCTAGTCCATGCTGAACTTTTATTCTACAACTCCCATCCACCCACACCAGGACCAGAGCCCTCCATATCCTTCCCATCCATGTACTTATCCAAACTTGTCTTCAACGTTGCAAATGAACCCCTGCACCATTTCCGCTGGCAGCTCTTTCCACACTCTCACCACTCTCTGAGTATGAAAGATCCACCTCAGGTTCCTCTTAAATATTTCACCTTTCACCCTTAACCTGTAACCTCCAGTTCTAGTCTCACCCAACCTCAGTGGAAAGATCTTGCTTGCCCTATCTATATTCCTCACAATTTTGTTTATCTCATTCTCCTGTGCTCCAGGTAAAAAGTCCTAACCTTATTTATTTATTGAGATACAGCATGGAGTAGACCCTTCCACCCCTGCGGACCATGCTGCCCAGCAATCCCCGATTTAACTCTGGCCTAATCACAGGGCAATTTACAATGACCAATTAACCTACTAACCAGTACTTCTTTGGATCGTGGGAGGAAACCAGAGCACCCGGAGGAAACCCATGTGGTCAGGTGGAGAACGTACAGGCAGTGGCAGGATTTGAACCTAGGTCACCTATACTGTAAAAGCATTGCGCTAATCACTACACTACCTTGCTGCCCTGTTCAACCTTTCTCCATAACTCAGGTCCTCGAGCCTTGGCAACATCCTTGTAAATTTTCTATATACTATTTCAATCTTATTGATATCTTTCCTGTAGGTAGTTGACCAGAATTGCACACAGTACTCCAAATTTGGCCTCACTAAAGTTTTATACAACTTCAACATAACACTCAATGCAATTAAAACTGATGCTCAAAGCATCAGATTACAAAAACCTGCATTAAAAACTGAATGCACAGAGTATTTTAGGAGTCATCAATTTAATCATGCTTTCAACCTTTGAAGATGGTTTGAAATGTTCTTGTATTTCGTCAGCCTTCCAACTCTCAATTTGAGGAGCAAGTTTAACTATTTATCCTAGCATGGGGTTTGGGAGTGTACTCCATTTTGTTTCGATCAGGCCTTGAAGTTTCACTTCTTTTATTCAGCTCATCGCTGATGCTGTAAAACGTCGAGCTAAACGCTGTGCTACCATGCAACCCCTTTTTCATTGAACTAGTGATCAACAGCCTAACTAAACTAATTCTTTCTGCCTATACCATGTGCAATTTCTTCACTCCCTGCACATTCACATGGTGATCTGTGGAAGAAGGTGTATTTCTATTCAAATTTAAGGTTAGTTCAATGTTACCTTTTATCAATGATACTAAGTTCAATAATATAATAATTATTTGCAGAAATTCACAAAAATATGCTTTTGCCACTAATAAATTAGAATCCATCAAAGAAAACATTCATGGCATGACATGGTCAATCTCTTTTTTCATTGTTTATTTAGATTTCAGCCATATCTTCTGCGATTAATCAAGCAGTCTCACAATCTGTGAATTAAACCTGTTGTATTCAATAATGCCCTTTTCTTGGGATCCACTCTTCACCTGATGTCTCAAACCCTAGTAAAAATTGGTTTGATCAGTTCGTCCGCCACAGTCAAAGGCAGTCTCTCTGCAAAGTACGATTCATGTTTTCCTTAAAATCCTTGAAATCTCAGTGTTAAATTGCTTTCTTTTGTGGGATGGGTCTTGACTCACAATGCAGGGTGTCCTTGCTCACCACTGGGTGACGGAGATCAAAACCTCGCTTCTTCTACCAGTAACAAAGCATTGTCTGTTACTAATCAATGCACTCAGTGCCATTATCACAGGGACTGAAATTTTTTGAGTTATTTTGGTTATGGCAAAACAGAGTATTTTCAGTTATTAAGAAAAGCTGTGTACAAATGAAGCAAAGTTTGGCTTCTATGGTAAATTACATCTAAAATGAAAATAACAACTGCACGCTTGAAGTTGTTTCTTTAAGCACTGTCCAGGAGAGTGGCTGGAAGACTAGAGCTTTACTTATTGGAGTGTAGGAGAATGAGGGGTGATCTTATAGAGGTGCACGCATTCAAGAGGGGGTGAAAGCTGCCAGCACTTTTTCCAGAGCAACACACACAAAATGCCGGAGGAACTCCGTGGGAAAGGCAGCATATATGGAAATGAATAAACAGTCGACATTTCGACCAGAGACCCTTCATCAGGTCTTGGCCAGAAACTTTGACTGTTTTCATTTCCATTGATGCTGACTGACCTGTTGTGTTCCTCCAGCATTTTTTGTGTATTATTCTGGATTTCCAGCATCTGCAGAATCTCTTGTGTTTAGCCCTTTTATCCCCCCAGGGTTGGAGATTCAAGAATTAGAGGGTTATGTTAAAGGAGCCAGCAGAGATTTAATCAGAATGTGAAAAGTGACTTTTTCACCCAGAGTGTGGTCTGTTTTAACGATCAAGGGTTAACTTTATTAGCCATATACATTTGTGGCTGCTTTATTAGGTACAGCTCCCTACCTGCTCGTTAATGCAAATATCTAATCAGCCAATCATGTGGCAGCAACTCAATGCATAAAAGCATGCAGACATGGTCAAGAGGTTCAGTTGTTGCTCAGGCCAAACATCAGAAAAGGGAAGAAATATGATCTAAGTGACTTTGACCGTGGAATGATTGTTGGTGCCAGATGGGGTGGTTTGAGTATCTCAGAAACTGCTGATCTCCTGAGATTTTCACACATGAAAACACAATAAGCATAAAGAACATGTCGTATGACAGTGTACCGTAGTCTTTTCCCTGATAGGAGAGGCTCAAGCAATCCATGAGCACAGCGGGTGGGTTCCTTCATGTTTAAAATTTACATTAAATGGTGGTTAAGGTAAAACATTCTTGCCACAACTGGGGGTTTTGAATCTGTTTTGATTAACTCACACACAAAAAAATCTCTAATTAGATACACGTCCTATTCTGGAGGATGTCAAATTTCAAAGCTCAAAGTAAATTTATTATCAAAGTACATATATGTCATCATCTACTTCCCTGAGAGTCATTTTCTTGCGGGCATTTAAAGAAACACAATAGAATCGATGAAGAACTACACACAAACAGCCAATGTGCAAAAGACAACAAATTGTGCAAACACAAAAAAAAGAAAATAATATTAATAATAGATCAATACATGATAAACAATAACCACGAGAAGGTCTGCAGATGCGGGAAATCCATAGCAACACACACACACACACACACACACACACACAAAATGCTGGAGGAATTCAGCAGGTCAAGCAGCGTCAATGGAAATGAGTAAACTGTCGTTTCCATCCGAGGTCCTTCTCCAGGATTCAACAATAAATAATATCGAGATCATGAGCTGTAGAGTCCTTAAAGTGAGTTCTTAGGTTGTGGAATTCAGTTCGGCGTTGAGCTGAGTGAATATCCATGCTCGTTCAGGAGCCTGATGGCTGAGGATATTGTAATAGTTCCTGAAGCTGGTGGTGTGGAACCTGAGGCTCTTGTATCCCCTCCGCGCTGACAGCCGCAGAAGAGAGCATGGTCTGGATGATGGAGGTCATTGATGTCCCCTAGTGTAGGAGATTATTTACCTTAACCATTGTTTTATTAAGGGGAAATGTTTACTTTGCCTTGCGAGACGAGGTTTGCCTTTAAAGGCGAAGGGACCGGGTGGATTTCCTCATGGGGCTGCTTGATCACGGTCCAGGCAGCGCTCGGAGATCACCGCGTTCCCGCCCAGAACGCCGAAACTCAGAAGAAATAAAGACTCGCCTTACCAAAGACATCCAGTAATTAAGCTACATCAAGAAAAAGGCAAATGTTACATGCTGTTAAAGATTTATATCATCCACGTGGACCCGTGAAACGACGAACAATGTTGCTTTTCAGATAGTTCCCATTTCTCAGGAAAGTTGGAATGAATACAGATTCTCCTGAGGGTTAGTGGCGCTGGTGTTAATTGTCACTGGAAAATGCGCCGCACATTATCTAATGGGTTGCAGTATGTATTTGGTCCCCCGTTGCGAATGGAGCATTTGGAAAGCCGATTCCTTCCTAACAAAGTGCACATTTAATATTGGATGGGAGCAAATGCGATTCATATGACTTGACTTCTGCGCTGGAACCGCTCACTGCACCCCAGTGTGAGGTCCCTTGTCCGGACCTGTAATCTGGTACTCGTGTTCTAGTGTGATTTTACACATTGCAATCTAAAATCTCTGATAGGTTGGCGCGGAGATCGCCAGTCGCGTTCAGTACAATATCAGCGCGTGCAAATTGAGCCTTTTCAGAAGTCGACAAGTTGTAAACAGCGCGCCTGACCAAGAGATATTAGTTTTCTTTTCTCCCCCACTTTTTTTTGTCAATGTTACACGCGCCCTGAATTAAAAGCTCCCATTTCCAACTGTATCACTGACTTATTTTCTGGATTCGGCGTCCTATCCTGAATGTTAGTGAAATGTTAACCGTTAAGTGGGCGGGTGTTCTGCGGTACTTTTTGATAAGTCCGGCCAGCTTTGGAGCTGAAAGGTGTTTCTTCAGGGATGACTAGAAAAGAATAGTACTCCGAGAGAGAGGGGGGAAAAAATCCTCGGTGTTTAGTGCTGGTTGATTGGTTGCGAATGATTCATTTTCCCGCTGAAAAGAATAACACTCGGCTGTTTTCCTTCGTTGACAGGATCAAAGATTTAGATCCCCGAAATGATGTGAACCCGATACCCTCTCGTGATCCTGAGTTCTGTACGAGGTGTGCTCTGATCATAAGCACTTTGGGTTCAAGCAACCTTATCTTTTTTTCCCCTGAAGCGTACCCTCCCCCCCCCCCGGGTTCATGTCGTGTCTGTAACCCTCCTTCGGTGGGGGAGTAAATAAAACGTGCAACAACTCAGGGTTAGCGATTATCTCCTGGTTGCAGGGACTTGCGCCGAAACCATCGGGTTCAGTATCCCGATGCGACACACTCGCAAGTTCTTCCAGCGCAGTTTAACGAATAAAATCCAAAATTAACTGAATAGCAACGTGATGTACTAACCTTAACGTTATTGACACTACAGAAAAATTGTAGAGGTTTAGTTTTTAAACACAGGATCACAGAGTAGAATATTACAGCACAGTACAGGCCCTTCGGCCCACAATGTTGTCCCAACCTTTTAACCTACTCTTAAGTTCCCTCCCATATAGCCCCCCATCCTTCTATCATCCATTTGCCCATCTAATTCCATAAGACCATAGGCCATTTGGCCCATCGGGTCTGCTCCACCATTCCATCATGGCTTAATCCCATTCGCCTGCCTTCTCCCCATAACCTTTGACACCCTGACTGATCGAGAACCTATCAACCTCCGCCTAAAATATTCCCGATGACTTGGCCTCCAAAGCCATCCACAGCACAGACTCACCACCCTCTGGCTAAAGAAATTCCCCCTCATCTCTGTTCCAAAGGGACATCCCTGTATTCTGAGGCTGTTCCTCTGGTCCTCTGATAGGAAATCCTCTCCGGGTCCACTCCATCTAGATCTTTCAAGAGTCTCTTAAATGTCCTGAATGAATCTGCCTCAACCATCAGCCTTGACAGCATGTTCCACACACCCACCACTCTTCTGTGTAAATGTTATCACCTCTGACATCTCCCCTATACTTTCCACCAGCCACTTTCAGATTATGCCCCCTTGTATTGGCAATTTCCGCTTTGGGGAAGATCTCTAGCTGTCCACTCGATCTACCTCGGTCCTGTGTCCATAACACTGCATTATGCAATGTCTCCAGATTTTTTAAGGGGCCGTTGCACATGACCTCTCTTGCTTCTTTTTACTGGAGTTCTGAGTCAGCTAAAAAGGAAAGGCAGAGGATGCGCCATGTGTTGTGAGAGAGGAGGCTGGGTCTTTGCACTCATCAGCCCGAGTGTTATGTTTTAATCAAGCGGGGAGCTTGGCAGGCCTCTAATCTTACCTCGTTTGCAAGTGCTAACATTGTGCTGGCTCCTTCTCCAAACACATGAGTCAGCACAGCACGATTTTCAATATACTTCACAACAGGAAATGTGGAGGATTTCTTGGAAGATAGAAATTTAATTTTAAAGGGAGGAAATACCTTTATTATTGACATCCTGATGGTACATATTTTCATCTTGTGAGCTCTTTCAATGTACAGCATAATATCCAAAATTAACTTAGCGGCGTCCGTCGCAGCATCATGCATGCATTGAGAGCAGTAAGGTTTAACAACAGGGAACAAATAAACTGGCAAGTAAAAAGTGCTAACCTTAACATAATTGAAACACCAGAGAGAAACTTTGAGTAGCTAGAGGGTTAATTATCAAACGCAGGATCACCACTCAGTTTACATTCAATTGTCTCAGGGGTCCATTTAAGAGAAGGATAATATATATACTTGAAGTCTTGTAGGCAATTTAGGTAATGATTCTGATGAACTGAAATGTGCATGATAGGTAATTGGGAGTCTTTGCAGAGGGAGGCTATTGAAACATCATTGGCACTTCCCATTGTTAAGTGGTAAGAGCATAAAATGCAGCTTATGTTTGAGTTGAGACAACGGATGTTTTGTTTTATCCAATATTTTATTTCTCTTAAAAGATAACTCTGATACTGGCGGTGAGCCTGAAGGTATTACTGCTGGTGCACTTAATCTCAGAATATTTTACATGTATGATGCAAAGGTCAGCCAGATTTTTAAATGTGGGCATCTATCCTCACTGTCGCCATGACCCTCGCCACCCGGGACGTGCCCTCTTCTCAGTGCTAACACTAGGGAGGAGGTACAGGAACCTGAAGACCCACACTCAATGTCTTAGGAACAGCTTCCCCTCCGCCACCAGATTTCTGAGTGGACAATCAATCCATGAACTTCATTATTTTTGCTGTCCTTTTGAACTACTTGTTTATTATATCTATATATTTCTTGTTATAATTTATGGTATATTTTATGTCTTGCACAGTACTGCTGCTGCAAAACAACAAATTTCACAGCAAACGTTAATGATAACTAGCCTGGTTCTGATCAGGAACAGCTTCTTCCCCTCTGCCATCAGACTTCCGAACAGTCCGTGAGCACAGCCTCACCACCTCTCTTTTGTGCTATTTATTTTTTAATCGTAATTGGCAGTACTTTGTCATTCCTGCCCTGCACTCCTGCCACAAAACAACACATCCCACGACTGACGCCAGCCACAATAAACCTGATTCTGACTCCCAGATAACCAGCAGCGTACTCGTGGAGATGTCACATCCATGGTTTCAACACCTTTCCCCTCCCAAAGATGTCTAAAAGGCCCTGGTGGTCGTTAGAATTTGGGATTGGATCTGGTCACTTCCCCAAGAACTGTCTCCTCGCTGCCTTGCCTATCTTGCACATCGATCAGTTTGTAACACAGTCACCTGACAACTGCTGGCTGTATATTGGATGTGGCTGCCAGCAGAGCCCTCCCAGTGGCTGAAAAAGACACAAGAAGAATGTACCCTGTCAGACAGTGCCTCGGGAAGATTCAGAGTTTCCAGTAAAAGTCTTCACCCCGAGCGCCACTGCTCTACACCAACGACGTTACATCGCTTCTACAATAGATTATCTCTCTGGAGATAAGATGAAAGCAGCCGTCTCAAGTGGAGGATCGTGTCTGGCCTATTAGGACGTAACAAGATGCATTTTGGGCCCAGTGAACGGCTATCAATCACTCCACGAAGTAACCCCCTAATTATCATTTAATTGCAGCCTTCAACTTGGGCTACTCATCTTCACACCAAGATTAGTTTGCCTCAAGACGAGAAGTGTGAAAGGCGTTAGGCACAAAGATCCCTGGGCAACCAAATTAATGGCTCTGTGTTTTTTCTTCGCTGTTGGGTGAATTTGCTGTTCACTATGAAGACAGATTGACTGAGGACAAGCAAAGATAATAGGGATTCTGGGACTGCGGCTGATGATAGATCCCTACAAAGGATTCAGGAATGAAACAGTCTGATGTGTGTTACTGTAGAGTCTGAAATTACAAACCAGTGAGCTATTTTCTGACTAACTTCACATTAAGTTTAATTTGCTGTTATTTAATAAAGTGCATATATTAGACGCAAATATTGGGAGCCAATGAACACAAAGAATACTGTGATGTGGGATTTCACTATGAAGCTTTATGCTGAGTTCAAAGTTCAGAGTAAATTTGTTATCAAAGTGCCTATACGTCACCAGATTCATTTTCTTGAAGGCATATATAGGGGGAAAATATATTACAATTTAATGAAAAATAAACGAAGACTGAAAATCAATGTGCAAAGGGCGGCACGGTAGCATGGAAGGTAGCACGACACTTTATACAGTACCGGCGACCTGGGTTCAATTCCCGTCACTGCCTGTAAGGAGTTTGTACATTCTCCCCGTGACCGCGTGGGTTTCCTCCGGGTGCTCTGGTTTCCTCCCACACTCCAAAGACTGTTGCTGGGCAGTGTGGCTTGAAGGGCCGGAATGGCCTGTTTCAAGCTGTAACACTTAATATGCAAAACAAATAAATAAAAGAAAAGAAGGCAAATTGTGCCAATAAAAATAGTACTGAGGACATGAATTGTTAATCTGTAGGTTGTGGAATCAGGTCACAGTAGTAGTGATTGAAGTTATCCACGCTGGTCGTAGGGTAATAACTCTTCCTGAACCCTACATGGTCTTAGTTGGTGCATAATAGGCCACATCTTTAAATAAATTGTTTGGACCAGACTACTGGATCAGATGTTAAATTTTTTAACGCATATTATAATTTTATTTTGTGCTCAGTCACTTAAAAAAAATTCAAATGCAACATGCAGTGATTCACAATGAAGGTGCTCCTGTTGATAAAGATATCATATTCAGATTTATTTGTCCCATATATATTGGAACATACAGTTAAATATGTCGTTTGTGTTATCATTCTGTACGCCCAAGGATGTGCTGGGTGCGACCCGCAAGTGTCGCCACATATTCTGGCTCCAACATATCATGCCCACAATGTTCCACTGAACAACACAAGACAAGACACAGCAGCAAAACAAGCCCCTTTCCAGTCCCTCCTACCCACCCACCCGCTTGCACACTCAGAGAGGCCTTCAACCCCTGGAACAGGCAGCCTCCGATTCTCCAGTCCTTGGCCCCGGACTCTCAGACTCGCAGGCATCATTACAGAGCTGCCTCCCTGGCCTTTGGATGTCACTGCTGACCTCATCCACCCAGTCCCCCAGAGCAGACTTTGCATGCTGGGACAGGCACCTCCTATCTCACTGGGGAATGAGGCCCACTGGCTACCTTCAACTACTTTAGCCCACCTTTCAAAGAGGTGTAGCAGGGCATGGCTGCTGTTGCAACGCATACAGCTACTTGGAGCGACAGAGGAGAGCTGGGGAACAAAAGTGAGTGAAGTGCCCAGAATGGACATGACAGGCCCCTTCACCGCAAGTGCTACAACTCCCTGGGCACCTCATACTGTAGGCCTAGAGTTAGATAAAATCTGCACCAAATAACACTGACAGATTTCCATCCCAAATTACATGAATGAATTAGATGTCAACGTGACTGACATTTATTTGGTAAATTTCATTTAAGTTCCGCGCTGTTGTTTTAAAATTCATGTATCTCAGAACCTCAATGTATAATTCTGAATTAATTATCCCGTATTGTTACGGTAATCTATTATACTACCTACATTTTGTTACTTTATTGGGTGGCACAGTACCACAGTGGTTAGCACAACACTTTTCAGTACCTGGCGACCCAGGTTGAATTCCCACCGCTGTCTTGTAAGAAGTTTTTGTGTTCTTCCCGTGACCGCACACGTTTTCTCCGGATGCTCCAGTTTCCTTCCACAGTCCAAAGATGTACCGGTTGGTAGGTGAACTTGTCATTGTAAATTGTCCTGTGATTAGGCTAGGGTTAAATTGTGGGTTGCTAGGCAATGTGGGTCAAAGGGCCGGAAGGGCCTTTTTTGCACTGAATAACTTATTGTTTCCTTTCACTGACAAAAACAAGTTGAAAATGAACAAAATGAGTGAAAGGGTTAACGTATGAGGAGCATTTGATGGCTCTGGTCCTGTACTCACTGGAGTTCAGAAACTTACCAACTGTTGAAAGGTCTAGATAGTGTGTTTGTGGAGAGGATGTTTCCTGTAGTGCAAGGGAGTCCAGAAACAGAGGGAAGAGCCTCAGAATAGAAGGATGTCTCTTTAAATGAGGAGGAATTTCTTTAGCCAGAGGGTGGTGAATCTATGGAATTCATTGTCACAGATGGCTGAGGAGGCCAGGTCATTGGGCTGATAGGTTCTTCATTAGTAAGGGCGGCAAAGGTTATGGAGAGATAACAGGAGAATGGGGTTGAGAGGGATAGTAACTTATCTATTTATTGAGATACAGTACAGAATAGGCCTTTCTGGCCCTTCGAGCCACACTGCCCAGCAATCTGCTGATTTAACTCCAGCCTAAATCAGAGGACAACTTACAATGACCGATTAACCTACCAACTGGTAAGTCTTTGGACCGTGGGAGGAAACCTAAATCAGAGGACAACTTACAATGACCGATTAACCTACCAATTGGTAGGTCTTTGGACCGTGGGAGGAAACCCTCACGGTCACAGGGAGAACTTGTGAGCTCCTTAAGGGCAGTGGTGGGAATTGAACCTGGGTCACTGGTACTGTGAAGTGTTGTGCTCACCACTACGGTACCCTGCTGCCCCTCAGTCACGATTGAATGGCGGAGCAGACTTGATTTGCCGAATGGTTTTGTGGTCTAATGTAAAAAAAAGTCTTGCATCCATAAGCACCCGTCACATTTTTATAACATCCTTTAGCACTTTGCAATCAATGTTATTCAGTAATATTGCCCACAATAAATCTATTTTAAAATGTCAATTTTATTAAAAAAGAATAACAGTTCCCATATCTTTTAGACATACAGGAAGAAGATAGCTTTAGTAAAAGTACATTTTGTTTATTTGCTAAATTGATGACTTGGTTTTTTTTCATTTGAGCAAGGAGACAAAATTAATTCTTTAGCTATGAGTCATAATTCAATAAAATTTGATTAAAACTAGAATTACAAATAGTTAAGGCTGTGGCTCAATGTATTTGCAAAGTCAAAGCTTCTGGTTTCTAAGCTTCTCTAGGACTTAAGTGTAAATGTCCAGAATATCTCTGCAATGCAGTACTGGGGGAATGCTGCACTGCAAATGATGCTGTTCTTTGAATGAGCTTCTAAAACTGAGGTAAAGATTGAGAATGTGAGAAAAGAAGAGAGGAGTTATCTCTGATGCCCTCTCATAATTTATCCGAAAAGTAGAATACAGGCAAAGCCCTCCCTACAGAACACATCTACGTGGAGCACTGCCACAGGAAAGCAGCATCCATCATCAAGGACCCCGCCATCCGGGCCATTGTCTTTTTCACTGCTGCCATCAGGAAGGAGGGACAGGAGGTTTGGGTCCCACACCCCTAGGTTCAGAAACAATTATTACTCTACCACCATCAGGCTCCTGAACCCAGCATGGATAACTTCACTCATCTCAACTCTGAACTGACTCCACAACCTACAGACCCACATTCGCTGACTCCACAACTCATGTTCTCTGTATTCTTATTACTTTATATTTGCACAATTTGTCCTCTTTTGCACGTTGGCTGTTTGTCAGTCTTTGTGTGTTGTTTTTCATTGATTATATTGTATTTCTTTGTTCTGCTGTGAATGCCTGCAAGAAAATGAACCTTAGAGTGGTAAATAGTGACATATATGTACTTTGAACTCTGTGTTGGCACATGTCCAAGCGGTTAAGGCGTCGGTATGGTGATCTGAAGGTTGCTAGTTCAAGCCTCAGCTGAGGCAGCGTGTTGTGTCCTTGAGCAAGACACTTAACCACACATTGCTCTGCGACGACACCGGTGCCAAGCTGTATCGGCCCTAGTGCCCTTCCCTTGGACAACATCAGTGGCGTGGAGAGGGAAAACTTGCAGCATGTGCTACTGCCGGTCTTCCATACAACCTTGCCCAGGCCTGCGCCCTGGAAACCTTCCAAGGCGTAAATCCATGGTCTCACGAGACTAACGGATGCCTATATATACACTTTGAACTTTATCACACTGTTGTTGTGATAGCTTGTATAGAAATAGCCTGCTGCCTTCTCCTACATTTTACAACCGATGCCATGATGCCATGCTTTGCTAAGGTGCTTTGGAAGCCTCAGAAAGGATGCAAAAGATGCTATATAAATACAAATCTTTATTCTGTGGCCAGCCACAAAGGGTTATGAGTCTTTGGAATTTTACCACCCCTTGGGCTCCATGGTTGAGTGTATCCAAGGATGAGAAAAGATTAAAGGCTTTTAAAGCATCTGTCACACGTACATCAAAACATATAGTGAAGTGTGTCGTTTTTGCGTCAACACCCAATGCACTCCGAGAATTGTGCTGAGGGCAGCCGGCAAGTGTTGCCATGCTTCTTGTTCCAACACAGCATGCTACTACTACTACTACTACCTCATCAGTGTGTTCAGTTCATCTACATTAGCCGCGCCGCTGTCTTCTAGGAGTGTGTTGACCATAGTCTTGCCCACAACTCATTAACCGTAGCCCAAATGTCTTTGGACTGTGGGAGGAAACCAGAGCACCCGGAGGAAACCCATGCGGTCACAGGGAGAACGTACAAACTCATTACAGGCAGTTCAAAGTTCAAAGCAAATTCGATATCAAAGTACTTATATGTCACGATTTACTAACCTATGATTCATTTTCTTGTGGGCATTCACAATAAATACAAAGAAAGAAAGAAATTCAGAGGAATCACTGAAAAACTACACGCAGACAGACAAACAGCCAATATGTAAAGGAAAACAAGCTAAGCAAATGCAAAAAATTAATAATAATGAATAAATAATACATGTAATAAATAAATTTGATAAAAGTTTTAATTTAATAAAGTAATAAATAATATTCATTATGAGTTGTAGAGTCAGCAGTAGGAATTGAACCCTGATCTGTGATCGTCATTGTAAACCAATTGCAATAACCGATACGCTGCTGTGAGAATGATGAAGGTTTGCATTAGTGTAGCGGTTAACACAACAGGTCGGGGCAATCCGGAGTTCTGAGTTCAATCCTGGTGTCCTCTGAAAGGTGCACTTGTGCGTCCTCCCAGTGGAACATGTGAGTTTTCTCCGGGTCTTTCGGTTTCCTCCCACAGTCCAAAGGCATACTGGTTTGCGGGTTAATTGGTCATTGCAAGCTGTCCCGTGATAAGGTTAGGGTTAACCAGGGTTGCCGGGGGTTGCTGGTTTGAAGGGCCGGAAGGGCCTACTTTGCGCTGTATCACTAAATAGAATAAAAATCAATGAGATATTGGGATGAGGCTACAAAATGTACAGATGTACTGTGGAGGGAATTCTAACTGGCTGCATCACCATCTGGTATTGGGGTGGGTGGGAGGGGGTGCTACTGCAAAGGATAGAAGTTAGCTGAAGAGAGTTGTAAACTTAGTTAGGTCCATCATTAGCACTAGCCTCCTTAGTATCCAGGACATCTTCAAGGAGCGATGCCTCAGAAAGGTGACGTCCATCATTAAGGACCCCATCACCCAGGACATGCCCTGTTTTCATTGTTACCGTCAGAAAGGAGGTGCAGAAGCCTGAAGGCACACACTCAATGATTTAGGAACAGCTTCTTCCCCCCTGCCATCAGATTTCTGAATGGACGTTGAACCCATGAACACTACCTCACTAGTTTTTCACTTCTATTTTTGAAAAACGTATTGAATCTAACGATTATATATATATTTACTGTAATTCACAGTTTTTTCTATTACTATGTATTGCATTGTACCACTGCCGTGAAGAACAAATTTCACGACATATCCCAGAGATATTAAACCTGATTCTGAAAGGTAGTTGAAGCAAAGACTCATTGCTGATAATTTTGAATGGTAGAGCAAGCTAGAGGCCACATCTTGCCTACTCCTGCCCTTACGTTCCATAGTCTATCCTCTTGCCATTTATATAGGCTGTTTCAGTGCATGATCAATATATAGTCATGACACTGCCTTGGGATAGAAACCTCTCTTCGATGGCTAGTGCTCGAATGTCTTTCTCTCTCTCTCTCCCTCGATGGTGTTGGAGGATGGTGTCAGAGTTCTGGGTCCTGGCCAAGGTTTAATCGACGCGATTTGTGGATTTGACTCAAAAGTTCAAAGTTCAAAGTATGTATATGTTGACAGCCTTGAGATTCGTCTCCTTACAGGCAGCCACGAAGCAAAGAGACCCAAAAGAACACTCTTTAAAAAATTCAACTAACACCCAGTGTGCAGAGAGAGAGAGAAAACAAACAAATCATGCAAACAATAAAAACAAGCACACTGCATTCAGAACAAATGCTGCACTTCATGTTATGATGTGTTTCTGGTTTCTGGTTGCTCCTTTTTTTGTTACTATTTTGGGCGATTTTGATCAGGGTGGCCTGCAGATAATGAACTGAGCTGAACTGATCTGCCTGGACTCTGTTAATTTTATATTTTGCATTCTGTGCTTTTTGCCAGTTTTTTCTGTTATCATTCAGGTGATTTTTTTTGCACATGGGGGTGAAGTGCTTTCATGCTTTTCTTTGAATGAGTTCCACGGTTTTCTTGGTTTCATGGCTGTCTGCGGGGAAGATGAATCTCAGGGTTGTATACTGCATGCATGTGTGTTCGTCCATCATCAACGTCGATGAGGACCTCGACACCATTATGATGGTGTCGAAACTAGCGTGTGATTTGGATTTAAGTGAGGGAGAGTTGCGCAATGTCAGCCTCACTCTCTCTTCCCAATTCCCATCTGGATCCAGTGGCAAGACAGAGTCGAGACGGCTGGAGATGGGACTAGGCGCAGTGGATGACCAGGACGTCTTCTGTGTCTTGTCCTGCTCTACATGTTCTATGACGCTTGCAGAGACCGCCTTCTTGACTGTTGGACCTTCCATTGGTCTTGTCCGCTCAGTCCGCCGGAGTCTGTCTTCACATGCTGGGATAGACAACTCCCTATCTCACCAAGGGTTTGAGACCCGTCGGCTACCCTCACCTGGTTTAGCCGGCTTGTCGAAGCCGTTGCCCGGGGTGTGGCCGCTGTCGCATGCAAACAGCTACGCGGAGCCACAAGTGAGAGCTGAGTTTCAGGCGACGACTAAAGGTGGACTAACCGCCTTGAAAAGGACGCAACATGTTCCCCCACCAGAGGTGCTACCCCTCCCTGACACCCCATACACCCCAAAGTACCGCATGCGTACTTTGATAAGAAGTATCTTGAATCTTTGAATTTTAAACGATTGCCATTGTGTTGGCTATTAACTTGAGTTGAAATGAATATTGGAAGGGATTGTAACAAGCAGTGCCTAGAAAGGAATAGAGTGCTGGTTCTAAAGACAAAGTTTCCTGCGTTGGGAGGTTTCACTATCACTCGCCTGGAACCAAAACGCTGGTGATTTATGACTGGTTCGTACTCATGGGGAGAAAGAACAAGTTTTGTAGAGTATTTTCACTGTGGTAATATTGATAATGGACGTAAATGCTATGCGCCCATTCTTTTGCAGCACATTAAAGAGGAATATATCATAACTAGGCATGTGTATAATGGACAGGTAGGACAGGCGCTGAGGAAGAAATTGATCTACACCATTTGCATTTAGCTGATTTTATTCTGTTGCAGACACATTTGTGAAATTTAGCTCCAAGAATGGCTCAGATTCTGAAGTATGTGCCTCACCTCCTCTGTTTTCTGATGCACAGTCTCGGAATATCCATAAATTACATATTTTTTATTGATGCGTTGACACCTCTAGGGGCTGCTGAAGTTTATCTGAATATTTCCAGTGCTATCTAACCTGAAGTCTGATTGCTGAGACTTGTACAAGACAGAAAACAAATTTCGCCTGAGGTTTGAGATGAGCAGATGAAAGAGCAAAGCTGGGGATTTTTTCCCATGAGAAATGCTAGTTAGCTTTAATTCACTGTAAGCATTTGGCAATGTTTTGGTCATATTGCTCCACCATTAATTAATGCAAGCACAAAGAATGGAGTCTACTATGTGGCTTCATTATTTCGGTTTATAAGATATTGGATGAAATGGAATTTGGAGAAATATAGAATGCCTTGAGGAACACATAGAAAATGCTGAAGGAACTCAGTAGGTCAGGATCATCTTTGGAGAGGAATAAGCAGTCGACATAGAGTTATAGAGAAGTACCAAAACCATTTAAACTGCCTTCTAGTCCGTGCCAAAACCATTTAAACTGCCTTCTCCCATCGATCTGCACCATGACCATAGCCCTCCATACCCCTACCATTCATATACCTATCCAAACTTCCCTCAAACGTTGAAATTGAGCTCACACTCACCACTTGTGCTGGCAGCTCATTCCACACTCCAATGGCCCTCTGAGTGAAGAAGTTTCCCCTCATCTTCCCCTTAAACTTCTCATTTCACCTTTAACCCATGACCTCTGGTGGTAGCACAAACATGAGAACATCTGCAGATGCTGGAAATCCAGAGTAACACACACAAAATGCTGGAGGAGTTCAGCTGGTCAGGCAGCATCTATGGAAAAGAGTAAACAGTCGACGTTCCAGGCTGAGACCCTTCATCAGGACAACCTCTGGTTGTCCCACCCAACCTTGTCAGAAAAACGTCTGCTTGCATTTATCCTTTCTATTCCCCTCATAATTTTGACATCTTGGACCTTGGCCTGAAATCACCGAGGGGAAGCAGTTAGAGACGGTCTCACTGAACTCCCACTGACGAGAGAACTTTAACCTTCTTCAGGGTAGACATATATCAAAGAGGCTTCACAGTGGAGCAGCAAGTTATAGATACAAGAGATTCTGCAGATGCGGAAAATCCAAAACAAACGCAAAAAAAAAAACAGGAGGAACTCAGCAGGACAGATACATCTACAGAGGGGTATAAAGAGTTGATGTTTCAGGCCAAGACCTTGATCCTGGTGAAGGGTCTCAGTTTAAAACGTCGACTGTTCATTTCCCTCCATAGATGCTGCCTGGCCGGCTAGTTCCTCCAGCATTTTGTGTGTGTTGCTCCAGATTTCCAGCATCTGCAGAATCTCCTATGTCTTCAATTTGCTCCATCTGTCTAAAGCCCTGAATGAAATGAGGCAGCAGTGACAGTTGATTGCTTCCAGTGAACACTTAGTGATTTTGCAACTGGTTCACTATTAACGGTTCTTCTGCTTCATGTTCTGCTCTTTAAAGGTAAAGAAAATAAAATGAATTATATCTATATAGCAACCAGCCCATCCTTGGGTGTGTTGTTTGCTAATGCAATCAACGCATTTCAATGTATGCTTTGCAACGATCCCTCTAATTTTTTTACATCTGCACGGAGCAACCATTGCTCTGAGTGGGAAATTTTTACATGGCCTGAAAACTGGCACATGATAGAAAACAAAATTCCTGCTGCACAGCAACAAAGGCTATGTATGCAGGAGCATTTCAGTTATTGCGTGGCAGTGCACCCACCGTGCTTAGAGGAAAGATTGTACGTGATGAATAAAATTTGAACCTGAATATTTTTAGAACTTGATAATAAGTCCTTTTCCTTCTACCTAATGCATTGTTCCTATACAGACAGACGCAAACTTTTCAGCCCACTTAATTTCTACTATCAACCATCCAGTTTCATTCACCCCACGTTCCCATCAGCTCTCCAAGTTCCCCCACTCACCCACACACAGTGGCCAATTCACCTGCCAGCCCAGATGTCTTTGTGGAGCGTGGGGGAAACTGGAACGGCTGGAGAAAGACCATGCAGTGACAGAATCCAACGGGGCTCTGCTCCTTCAGTGTCACCAAGAGGACATGGCCACAATCTTCATGAGGAAACATTGGAGGTGGATTGGGCAAATGATGAGAAGAGAGGTGAGACCTGCGTCATCAAGGCAACATTTCATTGGACCTCTGAAGGGCGCAGGAAACATGGGAGACCAAAGACAACTTGGTGCCGTACCGTAGAGGCAGAAATGGGGGCCCTGAACCACACTTGGGGCACAATGGAGAAGATGGCCAAGGAAAGGCAGAGGTGGAGGACCTTCATTGCTGCCCTAAATGCCAGTGCCATTACAGGCAGTGACTAAATATGCGGTCACAGAGACAACATGTAAATTTGTGCAGACAGCATCCGAGGTCGTGATCGAACCTGTGTCTCTGGCACTGGGAAACAGTGGCTTTACTGGCTGTGCCATTGGTCTGCCCTAAGCTGCAGTCAGATAACTTAAACCTTAATTTTATTTATTCATTGACATACGGTGTGGAATAGGCCCTTCTGGCCCTTCGAGTGCACTGCCCAGTGCCCCCACCCCGATTTAATCCTAATCTAATCACGGGACAATTTACAATGATCAGGTAATTTACTAACCAACATATCTTTGGACCATGGAAGGAAACTGGAGCACCCAGTGGAAAGCCATGCTGTCGCGAGGAGAACGTACAAACTCCTTATAGGCAGTGGCGGGAATTGAATACCGGTACTGTTAAGTGTTGTGCTAATCACTACACTACCATGCCGTCCCTTTTTAACATCCATTTTAACCACCTTCCTGCCCCCCAAATGCACAAACCTGATTTTGTTCCAATTATGCCAATTGATCACACAGCTATCTGCCTGAGTCAAATTTTGCCAAATTTCAACCCTCCATCAATATTTCTAAGTGAGAGATTGTCTGGGTATTATTGTCTTTCTGCCTGCGACAGCTCGCTGGGTGTAAATTGGTTGTGGCATTTCCCGGGTCATTCTGGTTGCCTCACTTTCGGAAAGCTTCATTAGATGTAAACACCCCGTGAGACGTTCTGAAGAGAGATGTGAAAGGTGACGTTGAAATTGAAGCCTTTCAGAAAATGCTTCCGAATTTTGCGAGTGTGTGTCTGGCTATTCAATCGACCCATCAGGACTGGATTTACAGTCTTTGAGGATGTGCGTCAATAAAGCATAATATTTCATGCGTCAATAAAGCATAACATTTCAGCTGTTTTAATTGTTCACTTAGCTCTGCATTCTGTGTAACGTGAGAACGTCAGTCTTCTCCTGTGTGTGATGTGTTTTAGAACGCAGGAGTGAGATTAATATATCACACGTGGACTCCATTAACTGGAGATAGAAATACCTTTTGAATTCACCTATGAGTTTTCATAAAGAGGTTGGCACAAAGTGATAATTAGGATGTGACAAAGTAGCTTCAGTTGTAGCTGTGATTAAACAACGTGTAGTGTCTACAATTATGTTCATTGTATTTATTATTTTGCGCACTATGATGATGCCAGCTGGATATTTGGCAGCAGTTAACCTCAGTAATCTGATTCTTTCTCTGTACTTTATCTTAGGCAAAGTAGCTGACAAATAACTGTAAACTAATGAGATAAAAGCTTTATGTATCATAGGTTTGCTCAGGCATCTTGCCCTTAACCAGTGATGACAAGGTAATAACAGTAGCTCGCAGATACGTTTGACTATAAATTGGTTTGTTAAAAACATGATGGATGAGGCCAAGTATAACCTTATTTTATAAAGCAGCTCTTGATTTTTTTAAAATCTCGTTTCTACGTATAATGAATGATATTTAATTAGTGGGTCCTAGATTTAATTGTTGGGCTCAATACTTGAACCCCAAGTGCAATGTCTCAGCAACGTTTGCCATTCTTTTTGATTTATGACTGCACATATGTAAAGTGGGTCATTTAAGTATAACGTGGCAGGAGTTTATAAAATTATAACACATATAGTTAGAAATTAACTATAAATATCAGCTAATAATATCCATATTCCATGAATGAATAAATGGAAACAAGAAACCAAGGAATACAGGGTTTAAAACTTTTGCCATCTTGATATTTGAAAAGAATAGATTTATTTTTATCTTCAATTGCCTTAATCTAATATTTTAGCAAATGTCCCTTCCACAAATGGGAGGAAAATGATTTACTGAAATAACTTCTGAGCATCTGACAGCGAGAATATTTAGTACATTAGCGAACAAGTAGGTCGTTTTAATATATTGTTATCCTGGGAGAGAGAGCACTGCTTACAACGCGGTGACTACTAACTGATAACATATTGTCATTAAACAGAAAGGTGGCAATTTTACAGAACAAAACCTGCCGGCTGCTACTGGTATATTGGTTGGTGCTTTTCAAGCTAAAATTACAATTTCATGCCTTCTGTCACTAGCTTTGCTCTGTCAAACAGGGATCGCTGATTGAATTCTCCACACGTTTGATGGCAGACGATTCTGAAAAGATTCTCTTGATTATGTCTTATCAACATCATAATGTATACCTATGTGGCTCTATCTTGTTGCAAATGTAACTATCTCCTTGCAAATCATTTCAGCAGAAGTGTCTATTGTTTCTTATTGTCCCATATCATTCTCTCCGATTAAGCGATGAGAGATCTAGAATTGGCCGTCTGCTTTATAGATTCCACATGATTCTGAAGCTTTCTCGAGCTCTTTCAGCCATTTCAGCAGACTCATTCAGGTTAGGTGGCACCTCCCAAATTTTCAGGATAAAACAGCAATTTTAATTTTATTTTATTGAAATACAGTGGCCCTTTGAGCCACACCGTAAAGCAATCCCTGAATTTAATCCTAGCTTATTCACAGGACAATTTACAATGACCGTTACATCTTTGGACTGTGAGAGGAAACCAGAGCACCCGGAGGAAACCCATGCAGTGACAGGGAGAACGTACAAACTCTTTACAGGCAGCAGTGGGAATTGAACCCATGTCGCCCGTACCGTAAAGCGTTGTGCTAACAACTACGCTAACTTACCGCCAAGGAAGACGATCCTCAAACGTACAAAACTGAACATGGGACGTAGAACACCCTATTCAGCTTACTTATTCACTGCCCATTATGCCGCTGGCATTTCGAGCAGCAATGAAGGACCTCCATCTCTTGTGGTGTTCAGGGCTTCATTCATCATGTTAGTAGCTTCTGCTTGGTTTTCACTTCCGTTAGCCATGCAAATCCCAAGTGGAGACCCAGGAACACCACAACACTCAGATGTACTCTTTGTTGTTTCAGTAACATTTTTGTTTTAAAAGTCAGGGTTGTTAGCTCTGAACTGGACCCCGAACCTAGAGGACCGGTGGGCCGCTCTTAGTCTGTCCTTTACCCTTTGACCCTACCAAGAGCCAAAGCACAAGGCCCTGACTCCAGCCAACATAGCTCTCCAGGTCCTGGAGGCATGCAAGCCTCCAAACCACGACAAGGTTGTGGCACCTCTTGGAGGTACAATGTAATGCTGACCTTTTAACCTACTTTATCATCAATCTAACTCTTCTCTCCACTTTTCTATGGTCTATGAGCTTATCTCTTAAGTACCCTTAATGTACCTGCCACTACCACCACAGCTGGCAGGGTGTTCCATGCACTCACCCCTCTCTGTGTAAAATACTTCTCTCCGTCATCTCGTCTATAACTCTCTTCCAATCACCTTAAAATTATCTCCCTTTGTATTAACCATTTCTGCCCCAGTACAAAGTCTTATGTAACTTTATTGCACTGACTCTTCAGCAGCAAGTATATACGGATTTCAGCATAGCAGAACATTAGGAAATGCTACGAAATCGATTGTGCACTGAATGCCAGAATTAAATACTGCTACAGGACACCAAGGCTTCCGTCGAAGAAGTAGATCTCAAAGAGCACCTCATCAGCCGCTCTTCTCCACAGCTCGTCAGTACTCTTCACCGCACCCCCCATGTACAGCCACTTTACACGTACACTCCACACCTCACACCTACGCTGTCCGACTGTGTTCCCATGTGCCCTGCTGCTACCTAGAAGAGTTCCTCTTGCTGAGAGTCACTTTGTCACTTTATCATTTTGCTGTCAGTCACCTTATGTTCAGATACTCCTGCACCTCACCTCAACGTGTGTACAATCAGTCTACGTATACAAGCTAATCTTATGTGTATATGGCCACACTCAAACCGTTACCTGTACACTGTGTTTTATAGGATTGCTTTTATATTTATATTTATTGTGTTTTTTTATGCCTCATTGGATCCAGAATAACAATCATTTTGTTCTCCTTTACACTCGAGTTCTGAAAAATGGCATTAAACAGTTTTGACTCTTGAAAATAATTCTGAGTGTAATTCTGCTTCTGAACTTGTCCCGGAGTTTCTCAGGTTAATGAAATTGAAAATTGAACCAGTTCTCTGTAACTGCAAAGACTTCCTTTTTATTGCTGTGTTTCACCCACTGCCCCAACAACCTTCCGTTCCCTCCATCTTAAACGTGGCCGGTTGTGGTTTCAATTGTTGATATTTATTTTACCTCCTCCTGGCAACTGTACACCCGTGATGATAAATGTGAGCATCTTTCTGTGGTCCACTTTTGCCAGTTTACTCCCAGGAAGAGTAATGTGGGAAGGGTGTCCCAGTCTCTAAATCTTTGCCATGAAGGCTCTCGAATCAGGGTCAACCATGCTGCCTCATATTAAAGGCATCCGTTAGTCTTGCGAGACCATGGATCTGCGCCTGGAAAGTCTTCACTCTGCAGGGCGCAGGCCTGGGCAAGGTTGTATGGAAGACCAGCAGTTGCCCATGCTGCAAGTCTTCCCTCTCCACGACACCAATGTTGTCCAAGGGAAGGGCATTAGGACCCATACAGCTTGGCACTGGTGTCGTCGCAGAGCAATGTGTGATTAAGTGCCTTGCTGAAGGACACAACACGCTGCCTCGGCTGGGGCTCAACCCTTCAGGTCGCTCTCGTCCAATGCCTTAACCACTTGGCCACGTGCCCACCAATGCTTTTAAGGAAATTCTCCTAGGTCACAGGATTTCTGACCCTGCGGTCCATGGACTCCTTGCTTAATGGAATTGGTCCATCACTTAAAAAAAGGTTGGGAACCCCTGCCCTAGTATAAGACACTTAACAGCTTAGAGTACCATGTGCCTTGAATCTTGAAAGAAAAGAGAGGGATCTTGTGGGGGGGCAGGCAGTTGAGAAGTTTGGGGGGAAATCTCACAGGTTTGAATAGGTGCATTTAATGTCAGACAAATGTATACAATATACATCCTGAAATTCTTTTTCAAGGTGGAGGGTACATTTCCCAAAAGGGATCAAAATGCAATACAAAAGGAAACCAGAGTTGTGGGGTACAGATATGTCAGTGGCTGGAGGAGGTTCCAGAGATACTGTACCACCAGAGCAAGGATTCTGTCTACCCTTCACGCCGCCTCAGTGAAGCGGCCACCATAGTCAAAAACCTACCCCCCTCAAAAGCTGGGAAATACCAAAGCACATGCCACCAAGGACAGCTTCTACTCACTGTTATAAAACTATTGAATGAGTCCTAGTGCAATAAGATGGACTCTTGATCTCACAATCTACCTCGCTATGGCCTTGCAAGCTATTGCCTGCCTGCACTGCGCAATCTCTGTGGCGGCTATACCTTGTTTTTTCTGGATTGTATTCTGAACAAAGTTTTCACTGTACCTCAAATCAAATCAATATTGTATCAAGTTTAGATAAGATCAGCTTCATTTGTCACATGTACATTGAAACGCATCATCTGCGTCAACAGCCAGCACAGTCTGATGATGTGCTGAGGGCAGCCCCCAAGTGTCGCCATGCTTCCAGCGCCAAAGTAACGTGCCCACAACTTACTAACCCCTACTAGCTCGTATGTCTTTGGACTGTGGGAGGAAACCAGAGCACCTGGAGGAAACCCACATGGTCATAAAGTAAAAGTACAAGCTTCTTGGAGACAGTGATGGGAATCAAACCCAGGTCACTGCTGCTGTAAAGCTACACCCTTAAATGTATCTATTTATCTACCAATGAGCAATTTAAATTTGAGGCATTGTGAACAAATAGCCAACAAGCATATCTGTGATGGGGGGGATGGGTTTGGGGAGAATTACGATATGGAAAGTCAACGTTCCCTCTGATTTTTTTACAGCTGTGCAGATCAGCCATTGCTCTGAGCAGGAAATTTTGGTACGGCCTGAAGAGTGTGCGGTACTTTAATATTAGCATTATATAAACAAAAATTCCAGCTGCACAGCAACGAAGGCCATGTGCGCGGGAGCATTTCAGTCACTGCATGGCCGTGCACCTGCATAGCTTAGAGGGAACAGTGTGGCCTGTACAGTTTCAGATTACAAATGTTTTCGGCAGGTAGAATAAGGGAGACTGGTTATCAGTGTTGTTTTTTTTAATAAAAAGCATTTCCTAACTCAGAACTACGGGCAGTTTGTGCAAAGGGTAGTTCTCTCAGTAAGAGATAAGATGGATGATGGACGTATAGCTTGGTATGGTGAATTTAGTCTATACAGACACCAGTCATTTGAACATCAGAGGTCTCGAGAGTATAAGCAGGGTACAGAGGCCTTGAGGATTCGGTGACAGGACCTGCCCTGAGGAATCACATTTGAGACCCTGAATTGTGATATTGATGCTTAGATCACCTAAACCATGGTATAGTGAGCAAGCACACCGGACAGGAGAATACACACTTAGCTAGAGGACACATTAGTTAAATCTTAGGCTACACAAATGTTACAGTCTGTTTTGGGGACTCATTTCATGGATCCACAAACAAATTGAAATTATCGCTGGAGCTGGAAGTAGCCATTAAAAGCAACTGACACCTGGGTGGAACAGGGTCTCTACCCTGGGGCACATCACTGGTGCCCGGGACAATATGGAGCTGGTGGAGATGGGACCTCCCCTTGTGTTCATCAGTTGGGACATGGATATCAAACCAACCATTGCTCATCCTCGCACATACAGAAACAGCTGCTTCACAAGGTAAATTAGCCAGTGAATCAACAATAGATTATTACAGAGGCGTGAAATCTTCAGATTAATTAATGCTTTCAAAAGATTGACAGGGATTGTCTGCGTCCTGTTTGCTGGCCATTTGCAGCTGCAGATCTCGGTGGCTGCTAACATAATGTGCCTCACAATAGACTGCTGAGTTTAGCCATGTTCCACATTGTTCGCTTGGCTTTTTATGCACCATATTGCGCAGCTGAATTCAGAGCCGTGCACTCATTTGCTAGACAACAGTGGCACACTGTCTGTCCTGGTCCAGGAACATGCTGATTCATTTGATTTTCCTCACGGCTTTTACGTTCACTCTCAACTTCCCAAAAGCTCAACATCAAATACAAACCCCACGCAGCTCAAGCTAGAAAGAAAGGGTTTATTTAGTCCAAGTAACTCAGGACATTGTCCACATTAAGACTGTCGCCTTCTTAGAGGAAATGTCATTTGCTGAAATTATGGTTTAATTCGAGTACATGAGACTTGCTTGCATTGTGACTGAATTTGCCTTCAACTTTGCTTACCCTTAACCATAGAGACATAAACCACAGGAAAATGGTTTCTGCAGCTCATGTTCTCGGTATTATTTATTTATTTTATTTGCACGGTTTTATCTTTTGTACATTGGTTGTTTGTCAGTCCTTGTGTGTAGTTTTTCATTGAGTCCATTGTATTTCTCTGTTCAATTGTGAATGCCTACAAGAAAATAAATCTCAAGGTAATTATGGTGACATATGCATACTTTGATAATAAATTTACTTTGATGTTTGAACTTTACGGTTTGAGATCCAGGGAAATGAAATTTGATTGCATTGTGACTGAATTCGTGTTGGACTTTGCTGGAAAAATAACTCAGTAATTATTTTGCTGGATTGAAATCTACACCTCCTACCAATGAGATTTTTTTTTGTTAAAGCGTGGGTTTGGGAAGCACACTACCACAGGTAATCTGGCACACACTCAGGGTGTGAGTTTTCATACAAAAGTATGAAACATTTTCAATGCAAAAACATAAGATCCACCATAATAGTCTATTAAAGCACTTCAGTTCTGAGAGAATATTAGCTTGCAACATCATTGTTGGCACTGAACTAGCCATGTGTGATAATTCAAATGTTCAGGATAAAAGGATATGGCAGCCTTTTACAGTTTGTATTTTCTTAAATTGAATGTTTAAAACGTAAGGTTAGGTGAAGAATTTCATTAGGAGTTTGAGGGATTTGGTACATCACCAAAGACTCTCACAAATCTCTACAGATGTACTGTCTGGTATGGAAGGAGGGGGGTGTGGAATCACCGCACAGGATTGAAGTAAGCAGCAGAGAGTTGTAAACTTAGTCGGCTCCATCATGGGCACTAGCCTCCGTAGTATCCAGGACATCTTCAAGGAGCGATGAGTGAAAAAAGCAGCATCCATCATGAAGGACCCCTATCTCCCAGGACATGCCCAGTTCTCACTGTTACCATCAGGGAGGAGGTACAGAAGCCTGAAGGCACACACTCAGTGATTCAGCAACAGCTTCTTCCCCTCTGCCATCCGATTCCTGAATGAACGTTGAACCCATGAACACTATCTCACTACTTTTTATTTCTATTTTTGAACTACGTTTAATTTAACTGTAATTTTACTGTAATTCACAGATTTTTTTGTATTGCATTGTACTGCTGCTGCAAAGAAAACATACTTCACGACATATACTGGTGATATCAAACCTGATTCTGAATATTCTCCATGTTTGCTGATAACTGGATGAGTTTTCAATTTATAGATTTTGGCTGGTGTTTTAATAGTTGAGATTCTTTATCCAAGAGCTGATTAAGTTGGCAAACTGCTCCTAGCTTTGAAGGGGGATCATCCACCCTTAGTTTGCTGGGTCATTGTTGTGGTTCTCTGATCTATATGCTTTCCAATTTATGATAGAGTGATTTTATACTAAAAACCTCAAAAATCACTTTCTAATTATCAGTGATCTGTGATTGCCTTTTTAATCCACACACTTGCAGCCACACAGTCACTATCTATTAAAAGTATATACACCAAGTGACAATAATTTTGATAATTCATTACTTTGTTGCCAGACCTTTCCTCCCTCTAATATATATAGTGCCAAAACATTTCTATAAATTGGAATCTTGATTATTTTATTCAGAGTACCACTGGTTTCAAAATGCTTAAATCCAGGTTGTTAATAGTTTAAAGGCCATAATTAGATTACATGTTTGGGGAAAAGAAAATTCCCTGCAGGACGTATTTAGTCTGCATGTGGATTGCAAGCCTGAGCTCATTATCCACTATTAACCTCAACTGCTTTCAAGGCATTTTGTTGTGTTAAATTGTTTTGCACAGAAATACATTGCATCCACCCTTGTGGTGTTAAGTGCCCATCTGAATAATTAGTTTTATCTATAGTTTTAATAATTACATTTATTAAAAAAATGACCCAAATCAATTAAGTTGCATCTAAAATACACAGCAATTATTTAACCAACTGCTCGATTATTTATGGAAGTGATTATTATGATATTAGCAAATGATTGATTGCAAGGTGTATGTAATTACTTTAGTCTGATAATCCTTATTTTGCAATGATTAACAAATTATGACGATGTTCGTCAACTAAACCTATGTGATATTTTTAATTAATTGCTCTCTTCCCTAGTTATTATTTATCTTAAATAACCAGCGAGGGGTAAAAAAACACATAAATTTTAAAAAATGAGCCATTATGATGTGCAGAATGTAATATTAAGGAGCATATTGTTTTAACCAGTCATAGAACAAGGGCTGTCAATTCAGTGTTAAATAGTATTTCAGCATCTTCACAATGGTAGGTTTAAAACTAGACCAAATAGATGATTTAATTCTCTGATTTAATGTGATAGCATGCCCACACCATAATCTAAAAATACATATATGGATCTACTTATGTATTTATTGAGATGTATTCACGGAATAGGCTCTTCTGGCCCTTTGAGCCACGCTAGGATTTAATCCTAGTCTAATCACAGGACAATTCACTATCACCAATTAATCTACCAACTGGTACGTCTTTGGACTGTGGGAGAAAACTGGAGCACCCGGAGGAAACCCACGCGGTCACGGGGAAAAAGGTACAAACTCCTTACAGACAGTGGCAGGATTAAACTAGGAAAGGATTTACACAGTAAGTGGTAGGACCCTGGAAAGTGTTGTAGAACAGAGGGATCTAGGAGAGCAAGTACATAATTCTCTGAAAGTAACAATATATAATTCTTGGAAATAATGTGATAGTGTACCCTCACTATAATCTGTTTATGCAAATGTAGCCCCCCTGGCCAGCCTCAGGGTCGCTCGGCCCCGCCAAACTGGGTAATCAGTTTGTGTGGATGCTGTGTTATGTACCCCACCCCGCCCAAATAACAGACATACACCAGATACGATTAAATGATTTACAGTTTATAGATATTACTGGAACTATATAATTAATACAGAATAAAATATAAAAGGAAAATAAAAGGCGCCACACTTATCAAAGTTCAATCTCTTCGTGCACAAACAGTTGGAGCTCAGGACCCTTCTTCTTCACCCTGCGACCCCTTGGACCACCTCGACCGGCTGCCTGGGACCAACATCGGTGGTCGACCAAACGCTCCACACGAGTCCGTCTCCGTCTCCTCTCCTTGCCAAATGCCCCGCTCGGGGTCCGACCCCGTTAGCAGACTCACAGCACCTGGTCCATCCTCTGTCTCTCTCTCCCGCCTTCTCCCCCCAAAAGCCCGCGCATACAATATCTTCAGGCACACCAAAAGCATTAACAACTATCGCAATTGGTTCATTCGTCCTCTTATCAATAGATAATCCAAAACAAACTGCTAGCGGGAAGGACTTTCTCAGCAGTTAACATAACAAAGAAGCCCATTCAATTATAACATAACAAAGAAGCCATTTTAATTAGACTACGCAGTGACATAAAAAGAAGAAACCCTTTACACAAATATGCACCTGCGCAGTCCACGCGTAACCAGTACTACGCAAAAGTGTTAGGCACCTGTAAAAAAAACTCTGTAAAGTGAAGATCTTTTCAAAAATAATGAAAAGAAATGTTTCTCAATATCAGAGAATAATTAATATAAAGAGCAGTAAACAGTAAAAAAAAACTAAATGAAATCAATATTTTTTGTGACTACCTTGTGCCTTTAAAACTGCATCAATGCTCTCAGGTACACTGTTGTGCAGTTTCATAAGAAAATCGGCTGGTAGGTTGTCCCAATCATCTTGGAGAACTTACCATAGTTCTTCTGTAGACTTTGGCCGTCTGGCTTGCTTCTGTCTGTCCCGGTAATCATAGAGAGTCTCGATGATGTTGAGATTAGGGATCTGTGGAGGTCATATCTGGGGTGCCTAAGACTTTCGCACAGTACTGTACATGCAATCTTACACACACACACACACACACACACACACTAGATCCATTATTCTACAACATTTCAACAGCAGTGACAATTGTTTTTGTAGATTTTCACTTTTAGACAGAAAAAATTAACAAAGGTAATCCACAGATTTCTTGAAGTTCATTCAGGGGTTATTCTGTCACAAGCTATTCTTAGAAATAGCTGATTTTTTCAAAAAGTTATAACCTTGTGCAACCTGAGGACAATATCAAGTTACTCCTCAGTGCTTGAGTTTTTTTAATATAGGTTGTTATTTAACAAAGGGTGAAGGCAGTTACTGAGAACAAACACAAAATGCTGGAGGAAGTTGGCAGTTCAAGCAGTATCTATGGAAAGGAATGAACAGTCAAAAAAGAGAAGATTTAAATTTCCTCAGGGTAGGCATACCTCGAGGAGGCATTGCAGTTGAGCGGCAAATCATAAACACAAGAGGTTCTGTAGATACTGGATGGCCATCCACTTTGTATTGCGTCCGAAGGTCTTGCTACTGTTAGTGACAGAGATCAAGGGATAAATGTTGATCGGGGCGGCAGGAAAATGAAAGCGCTGGAGAAGGAACTGCGCCCTCCATTAATACTGCTGATTGGTGGTGCCAGAGAGGTTAATGTAGAGTTTTTACCTCCTACATTTGGTGAGTCCTTCCAGTCCTTCCATGTTCGTTCCATATTGCTCTACGCAAACAAGGAGAGTGCAATGGAAAGCAAGCTGTTAACCACGTAGCAGACACCTCTCCACGCAGCTGATGAATTCAAAGGAATGGCAGAGACCGATATGGTTTGTCACTAGTGGCATCACCACTCAGTGTTGAACTCAACTTAGGACTGCCTTAGGGACTCCAGCTCTGAATTTTTCCTCAGGGTTGACTCCTGAAGCCTTCCCCGCGACGACTGAGGATAGCCGCAAAGCAGTGGAGGTTTGAGATCAGGGCTTTCCTTCTCCGAGATGAGCTGCCAACCACAGCTGACAAGCCCCGTCTGCCCGAAGTGACTGGTTTTAAGGCACCATTAACCCTCAGTTGCCGCATCTCCTGCCAGTAGAAAAGGTTCCACTGGGCTCCGTAGCTAAGCCACATGTGAAGGCCAGGAGCTGGACTTGATTGTCGAGGCCATTTGAGACTCATGTCATTGGGGTCATTTAATAGGTAGTGGGAGCTTTTCCCCACTACCAGCCCACAACTCCCCCCCCCCCAGCTATGACAACCTCAAGGACCGGGAGAATACCACCCATTATAACTGACATCACTGGCTTCCCTGTGTCCAACTAAACAGTTAAATATGATTTTAGTTTAATAGTTCATCAAAAAGCTGGCCCCTCAGTCCATACAGTACACAGTGCGAGTGCAGCTGACGTATTGACCTAGCTTTTGCATAGATATTTGATCAAGAGTTGTATTGAGCTTCAAGTTCTTTGGTGTCCACAGTTCCGAGGATCTCACCTGGTCCCCGAACTCCTCCATCCTGATCAAAAAGGGGCAACAGCGCCTTTATTTCCTGCAGAGCACCAAGAAAGCTCACCTCTGTCCCAGGATACTGACGGACTTTTACCGCTGTACCATTGAGCGCATACTCACCAACTGCATCTCAGTGTGGTATGGCAATTGTCCCGTATCGGACCGCAAAGCACTCCAGTGTGTGGTGAAAACTGCCCAGTGGATTATTGGCACCCAATTGCCCACCATTGAGAACATCTACCATAAATGCTGCCTGGACAGGGCGAAAAGCATTATTAAGGATGCATCTCACCCTAACCATGGACATTTTACTCTCCTCCCATCCGGTAGGTGCTACAGGAGCCTCTGCTCCCGCACCAGCAGGCACAGGAAGAGCTTCTTCCCTGAGGCTGTGACCCTGCTGAACCTCACATCACAGTGCTAAGCAGTATTACACCCATATTGTACTGTCTCAGTACTTTTATATTTGTGTGCTGTAGCACTTACTTTTTATTCGCAGCTATTTTGTAAATAACACTATTCTTTGCATTTCTGGTTAGATGGTAACTGCATTTCATTGGCTTTGTATCTGTACTCGGCAAAATGACAATAAAGTTGAATCTAATCATATGTAAATAAGGCAAAATCTTAGTTTGGTATAAACTCTCTAATGATAACAATCTTTACAGGTTAGCTTTCTTTGTCACATCGAAACATCGAAACGTACGATGAAATGCATGGTTTTACGCCAATGACCAACACAGTGCGAGGTTTTTACTGCATTGCTACACTTCCAGCACCGACATAGATTACCTGCAACTTACTATCCCTAACACACATCTTTTTGGAAAGAGGGAGGAAACTGGAGTAGCCGAAGGAAACTCACACGGTCACGGGGAGAACGTACAAACTCCTTACAGGCAGCGGTGGGAATTGAACTCTAGTGCACTGAACAGCAAGTTGAAATAAATTCATTATCTCTAGATGTCTAATCTATAACAGCATCTGGTTTAACCTTTGCAATGCTGATGTTTATGCTTGTATTATCAGCACCCAACCTAGATACAAGTTGTTACTTTGCCACCTAGGAAGACATCAATTCCCGCTGTGAATTTGATCCAAATTCAAGGTACTGAAATACAGTACTGTGTAAAAATCTTAGGCACATATACGTATATAACTCGGGTGCCTAAGACTTTTGCATAGTACTGTAGTAATTTTATGTATTGCACTGTACTGCTGCCGCAAAAAAATTTCATGACATATGTGAGTGATGATAAACCTGATTCTGATATGGGTCTGTATTGTGGACTGAGAGTGGGAAGGGGGCAGGGAGAGGTGCTGATGGTTGGGAAAAGGGGAAGGGTGAGGGGAGGGGGCAGGAAGCACCAGAGAGACTTTCTGCAATGATCAATATATCAGTTGTTTGGAATCACATGACCTTGCCTGGGATCTCAGGGCTGGGTGTGTTTTCATCCATGCCACCTACCAACCCTGTCACTCCTTCTCTGCCACCTGTCCCACATCCCAACCACAGAATTCCATCCTTGCCATTCCCAACATTCTTTGCTCCTGCCAGATTTACAAACCCGCTCTCCATTCCATGTTGACGAATAGATTAGATTAGATTATGAGGACACACAGTCCTCTTTTATCGTCATTTAGTAATGCATGCATTAAGAAATGATACAATGTTCTTCCAGTATGATATCACAGAAACACAAGACAGACCAAGGCTGAAAAACTGACAAAAACCACATAATTATAATATATAGTTACAACAGTGCAAAGCAATACCATAATTTGATAAAGAACAGACCATGGGCACGGTAAAAAAAAGTCTCAAAGTCTCTTGAAAGTCCCATCATCTCATGCAGACGGTAAAAGGAAGAAAAACTCTCCCTGCCATGAACCTCCAGCGCCGCAAACTTGCCGATGCAGCATCCTGGAAGCACCCGACCACAGCCGACTCTTGAGCCCGTCCGAAAAGTTCGAGCCTCCGACCAGCCCTCCGACGCTGAGCACTGAGCACCATCTCTGCCGAGCACTTCGACCGCGACCCCAGCAACAGACAATAGGCAAAGCCGAGGATTTGGGGCCTTCCCTCCGGAGATTCTTGATGGCAGAGTAGCAGCAGCAGCGAAGTGGGCATTTCAGAAGTTTCTCCAGATGTTCCTCCGTGCTTCTCACATCTGTCTCCAATAAATCAGGATTGTGCACAGTACCTACCTAACAAATACCGATACCATTCCGGAGCGGCCGCGCGCGCTGCGATGCGCTATCTTCTCCTCCCCTTTATATACAGTACTATATAAAGGTCCGAGGCACCCTAACTATATATGTATATGTCTGAGATTTTTGGACCGTACTGTAGGTATTAAATTGGATTCAATCTATGCAAATTAACCAACTCTGATTTCAAAAAGTTATCCTTAAAGAAGTTGCTGTCTGAATTTCAAATGGTAGTGGTGTTTGCATTATATCAGCAGTTGATACTTAAAGATGGAAAGGTGCAATATGGGAATAGGTTTGTTGTCCTATTGTGTCTGTGCAAAGCACGATGCCAAATTCAACTAAACCTATTTGCTTGCTTCTGATCCATATCCCTCCAATCCTTGCATATTCCTGTGCCTGTCTAAAATTTGTAGCCGTTGATTCAATGATTAAAGTTTAAAGATTAAAGCTTTATTTGTCATTTGTACATAGAAACATCAAAATATTCAGTGAAATGCATCATTTGCATCGACAGCCAACGCAATCTGAGAATGTGCTGAGGTCAGCCCGTAAGAGTCACCTCACTTGCGGCACCAACATATTTACTGTCAAATGTACCGAGGTATAGTGAAAAGCTTCTCTTCCATACTGCTGGTACAGATCAGATCATTACACAGGGCACTGAGGTAGAACAAGGTAAAAGTTCAAAGTACATTTGTTATCAAAGTACGTATACTATATCCAATCTCGTGATTCGTCTCCTTACACGCAACCACAAAACAGAGAAACCCAATAGAACCCATTAAAATAAAGACCGTCAAACACCCAGTGAACAAGAAAAAAGCTAATTGTGCAAGGAATAAAAGTAAGTAAATAACATTCAGAACAATATCAGAATGCAGAATAAAGTGCAACAGGCACAGAGAAAGTGCAGTGCAGGCAGATAATAAGGTGCAAGATCATAATGAGGTCACTCTAGACTGATCTTACCATACGTGCTTCCTTCCAGTCAAGTGCCCTTAGCTCACTTAATATGGTTAATTTGCTGGCTAACGTATAACTGGTTAGATAAACATAGAACACAGAACAAAGAACAGTCCAGCACAGGAACAGACCCCTTGGCCCACAATGTTGTGCCAAACCAGCCAAAAAGTAAATTAAAAAAAAAACAAAAACGTATCCCTCCTACCTACACAATGTCCATACCCCTCAATCTTCCTCCTATTCATGTGCCTATCCAAATGTGTCTTAAAAGCTTCAACTGTGTTTGCCTCTTCCACCCTACAAGTGCTCCTGCGGCGTTTTGTCACCCTGCAACCTTATCCTTCGATCTCTTTGAATTATGGAGGACAGTGTGTGTATAAGTGTCTCTTTGCAGCAGACTTCATCATGATCATCATGACTCCAGTGTTTCTACGATTTTTTAATGTTTCTTAATGGTACATATGATTTTTTTTGTGTTCTATCGCTGAGCAGCAGTGAACCATCTGATTGGCCTATCAGAGTTCTCTTTGGGAACTAGTTGACTTGATCAGCATTTCTGATCTGGCTAGTGTTCATGATTGCACTTAATAAAAAAAATACCAGGCAGCACGTTCCAAGCATCCACCATTCACTGAGTGAAAAACTTATCCCTCACATCCCCTTTGAAACTACCTACCTACCGAGTGGTCGGCGACTTGGGCCGGCTCCGCCACCGGTCTCAGTGTGGTGAGGAGGGTGTGAGGACACCCAGCAGGACTAAAAACAACAAGACCTGACAAAGGGCGGATGAGCTCCTTGTGAGCCAACGGCCATCTTCCGTGGAGGAGATTAAAGCCTCACCATGTATCTACGAACCGTACGCTCTGCACCTAGTTAGAAGAGACATGATGAACCCGGGCACTGCACCGTGTGCCTGGACCTGCCCAAGGCCTCCGCCTGAGGAAGGACCAAGCTCGAAGAAGCGGTCGCGGCTGGAGACCAACACGGCCTCAGGGTCAAGTTCGGCGGGGCGGTGCCAAGGCGGCTAGTGAGAACAAACTGGAGGAGAGGCTGTACTTGGTCCTGTCGCAAGATCGAAGAAGATGGAGGTGCATAGCCGCCAACTCCAGATTCGGGACGGCATCAACTGACTGAGTGACTGACCCATTCTCACTTTCATGCCCTTTGGTATTAGACATTTCAACCCTTGGAAAAAGACACTCACGGCCTACTCTGTCTATGCCTCTCATAATCTCATAAACCTCTATCACATCTCCTCTCAGCCTCCATCACTCCAGAGAAAACAACCCAAGTGTGTCCAGCCGCTTATGGTAGTTGGAAGTGTAAATTCCTTATCCTTTGCAAGGAGTTGAAGAAGACAACAAATAAAAAACTGCAGATGCCGTAAATCTGAAATAAAAGTACTAGAAACACCCACAAGGTCAGGCAGCCTCTGTGGGGAGAGAAGCAGTTAACATTTCCATTCCAGGACAAACATTCCCTATAATTTTTTTTACAGTTGTGCAGACCGGTCATTGCTCTGAGAAGGAAATTTTTACATGGCCAGAAACCTGTGCAGCATTTTAGTAAAACAATATATAAAAGAAAACTCCAGCTATGCAGCAACAAAGGCTATGTGCGTAGGAGCATTTCAGTTACTGCGTGGCTGCGTACCCGTGCAACTTAGGGGGAAAAGTGTCCGCGATGCCCAGTTCTCTTTCTGCAGATGTTGCTTGACCTGATAAGTTTTCCCAGAGTTTTCTGAGTTGACCTGAGATAAAAGAAAATATGAGGTCTCTGTTCCAAGTGTTATAAAACTCCTTTACACGTCTACTGAGAATATTTTACTGTAGATTGTGTACATTTACATTGGTTACTGCTACGTCCATCAGTCAGAAAGAGATTACATCCAGTTAAGTTAATAAACAGACATAAAAAAAGCTTTTACCAAGTGTCTATGAACATAAAGCTCACACAGAAAAAATAGCTATGCAGTCTCCAGTCAACATATGAAATTTATGGCGTCTGTAACATTCTGGCTTCATAACAGAATATTTTCATAGCCTTATAAACTACTTTAAACTTTAATTACTTTGGTGCATAATTGCTTCAATAACTCACAGAAATAGTTAAGAAGAGATGAAATTCTGTCTGAAGAACCTTTGCATTCACACTCTTTGGAAAAAATACAAAGTCAAGTACAAACGGTATATTGATTTGGCACCTTATTTATTTATTTTGAGGCACAGAGTGGAACCCTGAGTGGCCCAATGAGTCAGACCACTGGTAACCCACCTATTTAACCCTAGTTTGAACACAGGACAGTTTACAATGACCAACTAACCTACTAACCAGTGCGTTTTTGGACTGTGGGAGGAAATCGGAGCACCCAGAGGAAACCCATGCAATTCGCGGGAGGAACATACCAACTCCTTACAGATGCTGCTGGAATTGAACTCCCAACCCAAGCCGTGATAGCGTGGCACTAACAGCTGTGCTACCGTGGCGCTGGCGCTCAGTGAAAGAGATGCTGAAAGGAAGACACCAAGCTGAGGCCCAACTAAGTCAATCGTTCAGATCTCCAGTCTGCTCTCTGGTATATTTTTATCACAGGTTGGGTGAGATGTTCTCCGATCTTGGCAATTTACTTGCAAACTTTTCCTCACCCTACGAGAAGATGTCATCAGTGCACTGTTAATTGTGGTGTCCTCCAAATGGGTATACTTACCAATCAGCAGATTGGTCATCATAACGGAAGCTCAATTGTGATGTAGGGAGGAAGTCTTGTCGCTTATTTGTTCTGTGGCGAACTTAGTGCATTGTGGTCTGGAATATTGCCCACATTGGCTCATACAATGGATCAAGGTCTACGTGTCTGCTTACAGAATTGTTTGCGGCAAGCCACGCTTCCAGGAATTCTCTTGCACGCCGCGTGTTAGCTTGCGCCGTGACTTTCACTGATGTCCAATTGACCTTGTAGCCCTCTTGATCTTCATGGGGAGACTAGGGAGAGTTGGTCATGCTGCTTCACAGCCAGTTCATGTTCATGGATCCTTGTGAATCGTTTTCTATCACACTGTCATCAGACTCCGTCATATCACTCACGATGAACTCTTGATCTCCCAATCTACTTCATCATGTCTACCTGCTCTCCACCTTTTCTGTAGCTGTTACGTTGAAGGGAACATGGAAAGGATAACATGGATTAATTAATGGTCATCATGGACTTGATGGGCCAAAGGGTCTTGTTCTGTCCTACATGACTCTATGACTCTATGTAATGGGTATTCGGTAGGGAAAGCACCTTCCCAGTGAGCTGTAGAGTAGATCTTAATCCAGGATCACTGACACAGAGAGAATGAAGAGGACATGAAATCAAAAAAGGATCTAGTGCTTTCCCAGTGTATATGACGAATAGTCTCTTCTTGGGCTTCCAGCCGGGTAGAGGTATTGATTATAACCAAGGTTCCGATGACAGCTCTGCCAAAATGACGGAGTTTGTCATCAAAACATAGGTTAGAATCAATACCTGCAGCTGAGGGCGTGGTGAAATATCATCTCTATAAAGTAGACTACCTGGAGTTTCAGGTCAATGGTCTCGAACTCTCTCCAAAGCTGGTTAATGACAGAAGATGCAAACTATGCCGATCATATTAAGCTTGAAAGAGTGCAGAGAAAATTTGCAAAGAGCAGGGGTGGTTCAGTAGTGTAGTGGTTAGCACAACACTTTACAGTACCAGTGACCCGGGTTCAATTCCCACCGCTGCCTGTAAGGAGTTTGTGCCTTCTCCTTGTGACCGTGTGGGTTTCCTCCGGGTGCTCTGGTTTCCTCCCACATTCTAACGGTGTATGGGTGTGTAAGTTAATTACATGGGTATAATTGGGCGGGGTGGTTCGTTGGACTGGAAGGACCTGTTGCTGTGCTGTATCTCTAAATAAAAAACACAGAGGAAATCTTTCTTTGCATTTTATTGTATTTTTTTATTGTAAACTAGATATTATCTATTTTGTTGTATGTTCATGAAGAAAACCTCCTCCATTGGAGTCATTTTGATGAAAGATATAGGTGGTTTTAAGCTCTGATTAAAGTACTAATTGGTGATTAAATTCAAAGTTTTAAAAAGTTTAGTTGTCATTAATATAAATATAAAAAGAAAATACCAAGTAAACTCAGCAGGTCAGGCAGCATCTAAGGCAGGGGTCTCCAACCTTTTTCATGCAATGGACAAATATCATTAAGCAAACGGTCCATGGACTCCAATTTGGGAAGCCCTGATCTCTGGAGAGAAATAAACAGCTGACATTTCAGGCCGAGTCCTGATGGAGGATCTCGGCCTGAAACATCAACTGTTCATTCCTCTCCATAGATGCTGCCTGAGCTACTGAGTTCCTCCAGCATTTTGTGTGTGTTAGTCTGAATTTCCAGCATCTACAGAATCTCTTGGTTTTATGCCAAGTAAACTGTTACATCTGCTTAAGATGTTCTTTTACAATATGAAAAACCCTTTAATTTTTAGTTATATTCTGCTCAATACTTTTCTCACAACTTCTGACAAAAAAGAAAATGCAATTCATCTAGTTACTGGAACTCTGCTGTTGTGGCAGCTTGCTGTGTGCAAATTGATTGTCTCTTTCCTATGGTGACTGCTCTTAAAAGTTCCTCGTTGACTGTAAACTGCTTTGGGGCAATCCAGTGATCATGAAACATGATATATAAACCAATTAAGAAGCTAAGAACATGACTAATTGGATCAGGAGTAGTCCATATATGTCTATGAGATCCATCACTCAACAAACTCAATAATCTAATTGATCATCTTCCCTCCACATTCTTCAGAATCAGATTCAGATTCGGATTCGGATTCGGATTTGAATGCAGATTCAGATTCAGATTCAGGTTCAGATTTATTTAATCACATGTACATGGAAACAAACAGTGAAATGCATCATTTGCGTTGACAACCAACGCACCTTAGAATGTGACTGGGACAGCACGCAAGTGCCGCAACAAACGTTGCATACCCACAATGCTTGGCAGAACTGTTGTGTTTTGTAACTTCAAAATATTAAACCAATCAAAGGAAAACATGGGAGTCCTGGAATACAAGTTTAACGTCGTCTTTACTTTATGCGAGGCACAGTTCTATCATGTGGTAGCGTGATGATGTAAGCAATTAACATGTTTTTACATATAATCTGTAATTAATTATTTAAACAAACAAGAATACTTACTTAAACAACATATATGTAAGATTACTCAAATATTATTGAAATATTAATTCCACAACAAGAACAACACTGAACACAACAAAGCAGAACACAACAAGCAAGAAAGCAACAGCAGCAAAGCAAGCCCCTTTCTTTCCGGATTCTGACACCAAGGAAGCATCTACCCCTGTAATGTTCCTATTGGATCTTATAAGTCTCATCCCTCTGGACTCTAGAAAATACGGACTTAACTTGTTTAAACCTTCCTCCAATGGCTTTCTCCAATGGCCTTCTCCTATGGCTTTCTCCTGCCCTGCATCTGTACTTTGATGTTCTCATGTTCAAAGGAATCATTTTGTATAATGTCATCTCTTCCAAAGCCTGCTTTGCATTGTAAAAATCTACATCAATTAAACCAATACACTAGAAACTTTTCACCCTGATGGACGGTTTATATGAAGCCCTCATTTCTGCATGGACTTGACTATTATAAATCTTAGCAATACATAGTTTAGTGAAACAGTAGTAGACATATTTTAGAAAGTGGGACCCCCACCACCCAGGACGTGGTTTCTTCTCACTGCTGCTATCAGTAAGAAGGTACAGGAGCTCAGAACTCACATCACCAGGTTGAGGAACAGTTACTACCCCTCAGCCATCAGGCTCTTGAACTAGAGGGGATAATTTCACTCAGCTTCTCTCACCCCATCACTGAACTGTTCCCACAACCTATGGACCCATCTTCCTATGTTCTCAATATTTATTATTTATTTATTATTATTTCTTCTTTTTTTTTCTTTTGTATTTGCACAGTTCATTGTCTTTTGCATATTGATCGTTTGTCTGCCCTGTTGGGTTTGGTCTTTCATTAATTCTATTATGGTTCTTGAATTTACAAGAAAATGAATCTCAGGTCTTATATGGTGAAACATATGTACTTTGATAATAAATTTACTTTGAACTTCATTTTTCTACCGCTTATCAAGAATGCATTTCCACAATAAACATAACCTTTGAGGTACTAATTATTATTTAGAAAACATTTAATTGGTGATGTGGTGTTTATTGCCCTGACGACACTGCACATGTGGGCTGGATTATGGAGAAAAGTATTTTGCTGGTGTTAATTTGTATTTATAAGGTGTTTGTTGTTATTTTTGTTCATTATCAAATCAATTATTAGAAATGGTTCTATTTTACAGCTGTGATATTACCAACATTATGTAACAAGCTATGCCAAAGAGTATTCATTTTTTTGAGATTTTCTTTAATCATTTATGGACATAGAACCAAATAGACAGTAAAAATGTCCTTAAGTATTTATCATAGCATAACATTTCGATTTGATGAACCGTCCATGGTGGCTTATACTGGGTTGTAACAGAATAAAATAAGATAGATTGGATCTAATAGTTTCAATTTTACACTGCTGGTGAAAAGGCCTAGCAACATAGCTTGAGGCCTGTTAGGTTTCTATGGTAACATTCACAAATTCCTATCTAGCTCATCAAAGTGAAAGACATATTTGTTTTGCTAGCGTAACTTTGTAACACAAAAGCTCTTTTGCATAACACCTGCTAATCTCTCTCTGGTCCTTTTGAAGAACCCCACTGATCAGAAATTCAAATAAATGTTTCATGCTAATCTCAGCAGTAATCCCTGGCCTTTACTTCATTCACATCCTGTCAGGGAAGGTAGTTTTCTCTATAAATCACCAGGACACAGCCAGCCTGCATTCTGCAAAGAGTGAAAGCAAAGGGGAAGTTACACTTCACCTTTGAAAACTTTCATTTTGATCGATTGCTGGAGATTGGAGAGAGAACAGAAATAAAATCCATGCGAGGCCTACACGGCAAGGAACACTGTGGGTAATCCGTGCTGCACAGGTGCTTTTGAACCGGCACATTAACTGGCAGCTCATTGACTTCAAATCTCCCAAACCAGGAACAGGTAGAGAAGGTCAAGAAACGTTTTGACATAAAATTATCCTCGGTTTGCCCATCTTTAATTCTTTATTGCATCACTTGTATTTCGTGGAAATTATCTCAAAATAAAGGAAACAAAGAAAGAAAGAAGGAAACAGGGAATGAAAGAAAGGAAGAAAGAAAGGAAGAGAGATATATGTAGAGAGAGAAAGAAAAGGAAAGAAGGAAAAGAAAGAAAGAAAGAATGAAAGAGAGAGATAGAGAGGAAAAAAAAGTAATGATAGTTGGTTGTCAATCAGTAATGTCCTTCTTAGGAGACTTCATTGGAAGCAGATCACTAAAAATATTAGGATCTACTTCCTTCTCAGATGAATCCTAAATTTCAGCTTAAACCTAGGAAAATCGAATCATAGAGCTGTTCGGCCCATCATGGATATGCTGACCATTCAGTACCTATTAACATAAACCCTATTTTATTCTTCCCATGATCCTATTGAACTTCCCTTGGATTCCGAATGACATTCTGGGGGCAATATACAGTGGCCACCTAACCACACATCTTTGGGATGTGGAAGGAAACTGGAGCACCCCGGGGAAAACTGTGGGGGTTACAGAGAGCGTGCAAACTCCGCAGAGTCAGCACCAGAGGGCAGGATTGAACCTGGGTGACTGGAGCTGTCAGGCAGCAGGTCTGTTAAGAAAATTGAACGGTATAGCACAGGAACAGGTCCACGATGTCTGTGCTGACCCTGATGTCAAATTAGACTAAAACCCTTCCACATTGTCAGTATCCCTCCATTCCTTCCATATTCATGTGCCTGCCTAGAAGCCTCTTAAATGCCACTAACATATCTCCTTCCAGACAGCCTACTCCATGCACCCACCACCCCCTGGGTTTAAAAAAAACACATTCACCACACATTTTGTTTAATCTTTCCACGCCTCTAACCTAAAATGCCACTATCGTATCAACTTCCAGACAGCCCATTCCAGTCACCCACCACTTTCTGTATTTAAACCAAAACACATTCACCACACATTTTGTTTAAACTTTCACCTTAAACACATGTCCTCTAGTGTTTTAAAGTACATTGCTCACCCAAACGAGTTGTGAGTGACAGCGGACCACAATGCACGCCAGAAGAGTTCAGACTATTCGTGAAGAAAAATGGCATCAAACATTTCAAGTCAGCTCCTCACCACCCAGCAATGAATGGTTTGCCCAAGCATTCAAGAAGTCCATTAAAGCTACACTTCATCTCATGTTCTTGATATTTATTGCTTATTTATTTATTATTATTATTCCTTCTTTTTGTATTTTCACAGTTTGTTATCTTCTGCACTCTGGTTGAACGCACTAGTTGGGCAGTCTTTCATTGATTTTGTTACGGTTATTATTCTATGGATTTATTGAGTATGCCCACAAGAAAATGAATTTTAGGGTTGTATATGGTAACATATACGTACTGTACTTTGACAATAAATTTACTTTGAACTTTGAATTTACTACTTGACATTTCTACCCTGGGGAAAAAATATTCTGACTACCCACCCTACCTTAGATACGCCTGTCACAGTCTTCCATCACTTGCTGCACCAACTGTTAGCTTATTTTATCATCATTTCAACTGTGGTGGTGTACTCGAACTGTTTCTCCGGAGACAGCTCTTGTTTTTGCTGTCAAACCATGACGAAGTCAGAGTGAATTTATTATCAAAGTATGTGTACATTCAGTGGCCACTTTATTAGGTACACCTGTACACCTGATTGTAAATTCAATTATCTAATCAACCAATCATGTAGCAGCAACTCAATGCATAAAAGCATGCGGACATGGTCAAGAGGTTCAGACTAAACCAGAATAGGAAAGAAATGTAATTTAAACAACTTTGACAATGATTGTCAGTGCCAGATGGGGTGGTTTGATTATCTGAGAAACCGCTGATCTCCTGGGATTTTCATGCACAACTGGTTCTAGAGCAGAGGATTGCAACCTAGGGTTCTCAGACCCCTCGGTAGGGGTCTATGGCATAAAAAGGTTGGGAACTCCTGTTCTAGAGTTTATAGAGAATGGTGTGAAAAACAAAAAAAAAATTCCAGAGAATGGCAGTTCTGTGTGGCGAAAATGCCTTGTTAATGAGAGAGGTCACAGAGGAATGCTCGGACTGGTTCAAGCTGACAGGAAGGTGACAGTACCTCAGATAACCACATGTTGCAACAGTGGTGTGCAGAAGACCTTATCCGGGCGTACAACATGTCGAATCTTGAAATGGATGGGCTACAGCAGTAGAAGACCACAAACATACACTCCATGGCCACTTTATCAGGTACAGGACACATCTAATAAAGTGGCTTCCGAGTGTAAGTTTGAGATTCTTTTTTTCTTGCAAGTATCTACTGAAAAATGAAGTGGGGGGGGAACATTGACTCAGACCGCGAGGAGCCTGCGTCGAGCATTTTCATGCCTTACAAGGCGCAGATTGGAACTCTGTGTGGGGCACCACTCCTCGCACAGACTAGAGCAATCTGTGTTTAAGTGCCTTGCTCAAGGGCACAAGCACGCCGCCACAGCTGAGGCTCGAACTAGCGACCTTGAGGTAACTAGATGAATGCCTTAACCACTTGGCCACGTGCCCAACAAAACTTATGAAAAAAACCTATAAACAATGAATACTCACAATAACCAATGTGCAAAAGAAGGCAAGTTGTGCAAATAATAAGAAAAAATGTAAATAAATAATACTGAGAGCATGAGTTGTCGAGCCCTTGAAAGTGAGTCTGTAGGTTGTGGGATCAGTTCAGAGTTGTGGTGAGTGAAGTTTTCCATACTGGTTCAGGAACCCGATGGCTGAAGAGCAATAATTATTCCTGAACCTGGTGGTGTGGGACCTAAGGCTCCTGTACCTTCTGCCCTTCCAGCAACCTCTGTGGGTTTTGGTAAGTGATATCAATATTGGAGTGGGGACACGTTGTGACTGTAACAGCACTGTCAGCTGGATAAACATTAACCGACATTAATATTTCATCTTTTCAAACATTTCACCACCTTTGGCAGGAAATAGAGACTTACAAGGATATTGCCTAGATTGGAGAGCATGCCTTATGAGAATAGGTTGAGTGAACTCGACCTTTTCTCCTTGGAGTGACGGAGCATGAGAGGTGACCTGATAGAAGTGTAGAAGACGATGAGAGGCCTTGATTGTGTAGGTAGCCAGAGGCTTTTTCCCCAGGGCTGAAATGGCTAACACGAGGGGGCATAGTTTTAAGGTGCTTGGAAGCAGGTACAAGGGGCGTGTCAGAGGTAAGTTTTTCACACAAAGAGTGGTGGGTGCGTGGAATGCACTGCCAATGACGGTGGTAGCGGTGGATACAATACCGTCTTTTAAGAGACTTGTAAATAGGTACATGGAGCTTAGAAAATTAGAGGGAAATTTTAGGCAGTTTCTAGAGTAGGTTACATGGTTGACACAACATTGTGGGCCGAAGGGCCTGTAATGTGCTGTAGATTTCTATGTACTATAAACAAATTGTATTTAAAAATCATTTTACAGTGTTTTCACGGTGTTAGGTTGAAATTGCAAATTACTGCAGTGATTTGGGGTAATAAAGTTCCTCTAATCTTCCTCCTGGAGTCACTGCCATGCTCCTGGGTTACGCACCAGTTGCTGTGTTGCCAAGCGCTCGGAGGACCACAACCCCCAGCACTGTGCACATAGCAACAGCTGTAATCCTTCATGTCACTGCTGCACGTGCACTATCACGACTGACTGGGAAGAGCCAATCTCAGGCTGCTTGAATTAGCGACCGGCTGTGAAAAGCAAATTGGTGAAAGAAAGTGTCGAGAAGCCCTTTTTGTTTAAATAGCTTTTGGCTCTGAAGCGGCTTCCATCTTATTTTAGTTTGCCTTTTGCGCGGCGGGTGTTAGATGCGCTTCGAGTCCATTTAACACTGCTTAGAAAGTCAGTGCCAGGGCAACAACAACGGGTCATATTTGCCTGCGAAATAGAGTTCCAAACTTAACGGCAGTCTGTGACGAGTAGATATTTGGCGTAGAAATGAGGCGAGGCTCAGACGGAAGCTAAACAGTCCCTGTGGACAAATGCACATGTGAAACAGTAGGCTGAGGAGACATTTCAGGCTAGGGATCCGTTAATAACTACACGCTGAGGATGAGGTGGTATAATGGAACTGTAAAACAGTTCATGCAACCAGAATTAATCCATAGACAGAAGTATATTCCATTAAATTATGCATCCTAATGCTTACCTTGAAGCTGGTGGCCGTGATAGAGCCAATGTTCCTGCTAAGGTGTGCGCCCCTGTCCACGCGCACACACCTTTTGCTACTAGTGCACAAAGGAATTTAACCTGCGCTCAAAAGGTTTGTCACCCTCTATTTCATTGGCATGTTTTTGTATATTTCACGATCGCACACAATCACATTTCCTTTCCCGGTTCCTGATGCGGACGGTGTTGACAACAGGGAGTTTGCGATGATTGATCTGCAGATTTTAAAACTGGCTTATTTATACTGTTTTCATTGAAGAAATTATTCAGTACACAAAAAAATTGCATAGCACAAATTTTTGTGCACACAGGCCATTACAAATTAGAAGGAACATTGGGTAGAACTGACAGTGCCTTTGGAAGACTGGGTTGAGGAAGTGTTTGAATGTAAGAAAGCCAAGTACTAGGAGCTGGTGGAGCAGTGCTAGAGATAGGAGTGGAGGGCACAATGTCAGCCTATAGAGGTGGGGTGAAGAGATCTTGCTGGCTGCTCGCTGTGCAGAACCTACTCTCTCCTTGGCATTACGGGGGCTGCAAAGAGAAGAGCCATCAGGACCGTCACAGAGTCTGCTGAGCGAGCCTCCAGATGGCTATGGATCAAGAGGTGTGACCCGTGGACCAGTGCTGCTGGGACAGAAGCTGGGGCCTGATCTGCCCTGGCTGGGTCACCTGAGCAAAAGTGTTGAAAGACCCAAAACACCTGGTGACCTCAGGGTACATCATTGATTACGTGTCCCATGGATGTATCTCATCATCATAGTTACTTATGAATGGTTTAGAATATAGAACACTACGTCACAGTACAGGCCCTTCGGCCCACAATGTTGTGCCGAAATTTTAGTCTACTCCAAGATAATCTAATCCTTCCCTCCAATACTGCCCTCCATTTTTCTATCATCCATGTCTCTGTCTAAGTGTTTCTTAAATGTCTTTAATTAGCTGCCTCCTTCACCAACTCTGGCAGTTTTCCACACACTCATCACTCTCTGTGTAAGAGAGTCTATCTAAGAGTCTTTTAAATGTCCCTAATGTATCTGCCTTCTACCACCATCCCCACCAGTGCATTCCACGCACTCTCCACTCTTACATCTGCCTCTGACGTCTTCCCTAAATTTTCCTCCACTCACATCCACTTCAAAGTTTGCCATGTGCGTTTAGAGATGCTCTTCTGCACACCACTATTGTAACCTATGGTTATTTGAGCTTCTCTCACCTTCCTGTCAGTTTGAACCAGTCAGTCCATTCTCCTCTGACCTCTCTCATGAACAAGGTGCTTCCACTCACAGAACTGCCACTCACTGGATGTCTTTTTTTTCTCACAACTCTAGATCAGGGGTTCCCAAACTGGGATCCATGGACCCCTCGGTTAATTGTCGGGGTCCAAGGCGTTAAAAAGATTGGGAACCTATGCTATAGAGACTGTTGTGTGTGATAATCCTAGGAGATCAGCAGTTTCTGAGATACTCAAACCACTCCATCTGGCACCATCAATTATTCCACAGTCAAAGTCACCTAGTTCACATTTCTTCCCCATTCTGGTGTTTGGTCTGAACAACAACTGAGCCTCAGCGTGCTTTTATGCATTGAATTGCTGCCCTATGATTGGCTGATTAGATATTTGCATTAATGAGCTGGTGTACAGGTGCACCTAATAGAGCTACCACTGAGTGACTAGTCATGTTTTAAATGTCTTGTACCGTACTGCTGCCGGCAAACAACAAATATCATGGCATACAGTATGTCAGAGATAATAAGCCTGATTCTGATTCTGATTCAAATGATCCTTCAGCCATACTGCAGTCCTGACGAAGGATCTTGGCCTGAAACGTTGACTATACCTCTTCCTATAGATGCTGCCTGGCCTGCTGCGTTCACCAGCAATTTTTACGTGTGTTGCTGGATAAGGTTTCCAGTCTTCCTTCTCTGAACAGCACAAATGAACCAAATGAGTCACCATAGTAATCCAGTCTTTCATTGTTACCACTCCAAGAATGAAACTTAATTGGGTAAGTACAGGAGGGGCTTAGGAGAGTATAGGCTGAATGACAGCGCATAAACCTAGTTTGATGGACACTATGGACAGGTGCTTTGAAGAGTCTTTCCCCATGTTACTTCATGACTTTAAGACTAGTTTTGGTAATCCCGAAACTTCTTGAATGACTGAATTTCAAATTCCTCATTTTAACCCATGGTTTTAAATAATCAATCCAGCCCTGTGGACTCCTAACCTGTTACTTTAGATCATAAGAAGCGGAATTAGTCGGTGACCCAGGAGCAGCATCAGGCCATTCGGCCCATCGAGTCTGCTCTGCCATTCCATCATGGCTGATTTATTATCCTTCTCAACCCTATTCTCCTGCCTTCTTCCTGTAACATTTGACACCCTTACTAATCAAGAACATAGCAACCTCTGCTTTAAACATACCCAACGACTTGGCCTCCAGAGCCATCTGTGGCAATGAATTCTACAGATTCACCACCCTCTGGCTAAAGAAATTCCACCTCGTCTCTGTTCTAAAGGGACATCCCTCTATTCTCAGTCTGAGTTCTCTGGTCCTAGACTCACCTGCTATTGGAAACATCCCTTCCACATCCACCCAATCTAGGCCTTTCAATGTTCAATAAGTTTCACTGAGATCCCCCCCCCCGCCCCCCATTCTTCTGAACTCCAGTGAGTACAGGCTCAGAGCTATAAATTGCTCTGCATTTGATAATCCTTTCCTTCCCAGAATCATTCTTGTGAACCTCCGCTAGACCCTCTCCAATGCTAGCACATCTTATCTCAGCAACACACATCAAAGTTGCTGGTGAACGCAGCAGGCCAGGCAGCATCTCTAGGAAGAGGTACAGTCGACGTTTCAGGCCGAGACCCTTCGTCAGGACTAACTGAAGGAAGAGATTTGAAAGTTGAGGGGAGGATCCAAAATGATAGGGGAGGGGGGGATCCAAAATGATAGAAGACAGGAGGGGGAGGGATGGAGCCAAGAGCTGGACAGGTGATTGGCAAAAGGGATACGAGAGGATCATGGGACAGGAGGTCCGGGAAGAAAGACAAGGCGGGGGGGGAACCCAGAGGATGGGCAAAGGGTATATTCAGAGGGACAGAGGGAGAAAAAGGAGAGTGAGAGAAAGAATGTGTGTATAAAAATAAATAACAGATGGGGTACGAGGGGGAGGTGGGGCATTAGCAGAAGTTAGAGAAGTCAATGTTCACGCCATCAGGTTTTCTTATCTTATCTCAGGTAAGGAGCCTAAAACTGCTCACTGTGCTCCAAGTGCGGTCTGACCAATGCCTTATAAAGCCTCAGCATTACATCCTTGCTTTTATATTCTAATCCTCTCAAAATGAATGCTAACATTGCATTTACCTTCCTTACCACAGACGCAGCCTGCCTGACGATTCTCAGGCCCCTTTGCACCTCAGATTGTTAAATTTTCTCCCCGTTTAGAACAATGTCTTTTCTCTACACAATGCTCATGTTCATAAACCTTTATATTTTAACATAAACTGCTGCAAATAATGAGAAGGTCAATAGACATGAGGGACTGGTAAATATTAAGATTATTTATAACCGCTAACCACCGACTTCGGTAGCGTAGTGGTTAGCACAATGCTTTACGGTACCAGCGACCAGGGTTCAATTCCTGCCACTGCCTGTAAGGAGTTTGCATGTTTTCCCCGTGAACACATGGATTTCCTCTGGGTGCTCCAGCTTCCAGCCACTGTCCAAAGACGTACCGGTTGGTGGGTTGATTGATCATTGTAAATTGTCCCCATGATTAGGCTGGGACTAAATTGGGGGAATGCTGGGCAGTGTGGTTCAAATGGCTGGAAGGGTCCGTTCTGTGCTGTACTTCAATAAATAAAAACATTAAAAATGTCAAGATTCAAGTTTATTTATCACGTGTACATTGAAACATCCAGTGAAATGCGTTGTGACCATGTGGTTTTCCTCAGGTGCACTTGCTTTCTCCAACTTGTTGCTTGAGAAGCTAGTTGATCTCTGCCGCTTGCCCCTGTTGTACGTGAGTGGCAGAAGAATTGGATGGATGATAGGCGAAGCTGATGGGCATGCAACAGCAAAAAGAAGAGAATTGGGATTAGTATTGGACATTGTGAACCTGATGCTCTGACACAAATATCCGTTTTCCCATTCAACATAAAAAGAATGGGACTTGGATTAGTATGGAGAGACACAGTACTGTGCAAAAGTCATACACACACACACACACATGCACACACACGCACGCATACACACACACACTCACACATGCACACACACACACTCACACATGCACACACACACACACACACGCACACACGCACAGACACACACACACTCACACGTGCACACGCACACACACACTCACACGTGCGCACACACACACACGCACACACACACACACACACATGCGCGCGCGCACACACTCACACACACATGCACACACACACACGCACGCATACACACACACTCACACATGCACACACACACGCACACACGCACAGACACACACACACTCACACGTGCACACGCACACACACACACGCACACACTCACACGTGCACACACACACACGCACACACTCACACGTGCGCACACACACTCACACGTGCACACGCACACACACACACACTCACACGTGCGCACACACACACATGCACACACACACACACACACTCACACGCACACACACACATGCACATATGCACACACTCACACGTGCACACACACACACACACACACACACACACACACACACACACATATATATAGATATATCTAGGGTGTCCAAGATGTTTGCACAGTATATTAGTGATTTTATGTATTGCACTGTATTGCTGTACAAAAAAAATCAGATTTCATGACTCACAATATGTGAGTGATGATAAACCCGATTCTGATATGGGTCTCTGTTGTGGACTGAGAGTGGGAAGGGGCAAGGAGAGGGGAAGGGAGTGGGAAGTACCAGAGAGACATTCTGTAATGATCAATAAACCAGTTGTTTGGAATCAAATGACCTTGCCGGGTGCCTGAGGGCTGGGTGTGCCTGCAGCCGCACCACCACCCACCCTTGGCACTTCTGTGCCACTTGTCCCTCACACTTCTTGTGGGGCTCCACCCTCACCATTCCCAACATCCTTTGCTCCCGTCAGATTTACAAACTTGCTGTCCGCTCCACATTGACAAATACAGTACTGTGCAAAAGTCTTAGGCACCCTGGTTACATACATTGTATGTGCCTAAGACTTTCACACAGTACTGTATGTAATGATGGGCTTGGACATGGTGGACTTGATACTCTGACACAGACATCCGTTTTCTATTCAACATAAATGATTGCATCTGTAATCTATACATCATTCCTTCTCCTGTAACGTATGTAGAGTCAAAGCTCCTTTCTCTTCTCCATTGGTCCACTGTTCTCCCATATCAGATTCCTTCTTTTTCAGCCCTTAAGGTGCTGAACCAAGGGTGGTAGTGGGGATAAGCTCCCACTACCTACTAAATGCTCCCAATGGTGTGCATCTCAAATCTTGCAAAGAGATCCAGCTCCTGGCCTTTACGTGTGGCTTAGCTACTGAGCCTAGCGGAACCGTTTTTATTGATAGGAGAATGTGGCTCATCAGCCGAGGCTGGCAGCTCATCTAGGAGAAGGAGAACCCTGGTCTCAAGCCTCCATTGCCTGGCAGCTACACCCACTCATGGGGAAGGTAAACTCCCAAGGTAGAGGAAAAATCCGGAACTGGAGTTCATAAGGCAGTCCTACATGGAGTTCAACGCTGGATGGCAACTCCTGCTGATGCTAACCTGCCTCAGTCTCTGCCGTTCCTTTGGGTCCATCAGCTACATGGAGGAGGGGAGCCTGCTGTATTGGCAACAGCTCTCCATATATCATACTGCCCTGGCCTGTGTGTCAACTACCAGCTAGGGCACAACATCCATGGTTGACCCCAACCAACTGAGGGCCTCCTTCTTCAGCCCTTTACCTCTTCCACCTATCACCTCCCAGCTTCTTACTTCATCCCCCTCCCCTGCCCACTCACCTTCCCCCATCACCTGCCGGCTTGTATTCCCCCCTCCCTCACCTTCCTCTACTGGCTTCTGCCCCCATTCCTTTCCAGTCCTGATGAGGGGTCTCAGCCCGAAATGTCATGTTCATTTCCCTGCAAAGGTGCTGCCTCACCTGCTGAGCTCTTCTAGCACTTCGTGTCCGTTGTTCTGGAGTTCCAGCATTGGCAGAATCTCTTGTGTCTTTGTGAAACCACAAAGATAATCCCCTTTCAGAAGGAACCTATTTTGCAAAAAAACTCATCAAGATTTGGAAAAACCCCATGTCCCCTTTGTCACTTCTGCCTATACACTCCCCCACTCTTTCATCTGACTATCCAAACCCCTCACCTAGATCCACCTATCACCTGCTGGCTCCTGCTCCAACCCTTCCTCCACTGCTTCATATTGACATCTCCCCTCCATGTTTCAATCTAGATGAAGTCCCCGACCAAAATCACTGTCCAAGTTTGCTCTTATAAGTTTAACTGGCCACCAGAACAATAGGGGCACTTTGCAAGTAACAGTTACACCAAGCTACACTCTACTTGTGTCTCGCACAAAAGTGGAGCATTTGCAATATAAATTATGCAAGATCTTCAGCCTCCAAAGCCAATCGTCTCCTCTCTGGTGACGCACTCGCTGAAACTTGAAACAGAACCAAGTTTCTGATTCAGGCTTGTTTCAGAGACTGGCTAAGACCTGAAGGTTTGCTGGGTAAATAATCTCAACAATCGTCTGGGTTTGAAACCTGATAATTAAATCCTGGGCAAACATCCCTCTCCAGAACTGAATCCCAAACACAACTGAGTGAGAAAACACCAGACATGGCTTTTCTCCAGATTTTCCGTGTCTGTCTAATCCCGTGGTTTCTTTGGGATTGTAACCTTTTGAGCACCCGGGAGGTCACGTTCTATTGCCCTCGGTGTCCAGTGCCTGGAATTTTTCAATAAAGAGTGACTGGGTCACAGTAAGATTCGATAATACAAAAGCCCCTGTAATATCCTGCTGGCTTACTGAGCAAAACAACAAAAAAAACCAATCGTGACGTTCACAAGAAGCACCAGTCTTTGAATATTTAGCCAGACAACTTCATACCCTGTGTGAGAGCTTCTTTCTGAAACAAAATTCTAATCCCTTCAGGCACACGATTTATATCTTGCTAGCGAGTTTAGTTCTTAATCATAAGACCTTTTTAAACTTCAGGAAATGCTGCAGTGAAGGGGAAGGTTTTTCAAAATTGGTTTGACTTGATCATAGAATATAAAACAGAGTAACACTGGAGGAACTCAGCAGGCCAGGCAGCATCGATGGAAAGGAATAAAGAGGCAACATTTCAGGCTGAGACCCCTCATTCTGATGAAGGGTTTCAGCTCAAAACGTTGACATTTTTTTGCACTTTATGTATTTATTATATACACTCACCGTAATTCACAGATTTTTCTCTCTATTATTATGTATTGAATTGAACTGTTGCCGCAAATTTAACATATTTCTCGACATGAACCTAATTCTGGTGCCGAAGGTGCTGCCTGACCTGCCGAGTTCCTCCAGCATTTTGTGTGTGTGTGTGTTACTCTGGATTTCCAGCAAGTGCAGAATTTCCTGCTTTTACCTTTTAAAACAGTTAGGTTCGATACACTGTCAATCTGATGTTTCAAGAATCTGTATCTGTTCACCTGTAGTTGCAGAGGAAGAGAAAGGTAGGTATTAAAATGAGCCTCCAGCACGTTCCTATGGCAACACTATTTATACAGCACTTGCCACCTTGCACCTACCTGACCACCAAGGCTGTGGCTCCAGGCTAGAACGCATTATCTTCCATTGGAAAAGCAAGATTTAATTTAGATTTAGTTCAGGAGCAGGAACAGCTACCTAGGGTTGACTTCCCACACTCTGGAGATACTTCATGAAGGCACCTGTGCCCCTGATTCTTTTTTACGCGGACTTGAACAGAGTTTGTGTGAATTGTCATCTGATGCAAGGGAGAAGAGAAGCTATGTTCCTTTTGAGAGGATCAAGGATCAAGGATCAACTTTATTCACCAGATACATTGACATGTATTAGGGATTTGTGGTGTGTTGGTCAGGCCGTGGCATGCAACAGAAAATAACATTCAATAATTATAAAGAATAAAGAATTATATAAAAATAGAATGAGAAATAAGGATACTGTTTTATTGTTGGACTTCGGCCACGTTCCACCGAGATACAACACTGGGCGGCACGGGAGGTCGTTCCTGCCTGTGGCCATCGAACTTGCAGCTCCTCCCATGGAGGGTCAGACACCCTGAGCCAATAGACTGGTCCTGGACTTTTTCCCATCTGGCATAGTTTGCATTTTGTTGTTTGATTGTTTGTAGTTTTTGAATTGCTATGTTTATGCTCTATTCTTGGTTGGTGCGGCTGTAACGAAATCCAATTTCCCTTGGGATCAATAAAGTTTATCTATCTATCTATCTATATAGAATAAAATGTGAATAAATACCAACATGCATTTATAATGCAAACAGTATTCTACAAAGTGGTTTGAAGTGTTTACAGTGATGGGAGTATAGAGAGGGGTGGGGGGGGGGGTCTAACTAGAATGGTTGATCAGGTTAACTGCCTGGGGGAAGAAACTTTTAACATGGTGTGAAGATTTTGTTTTAATAGTTCAACAGTGCTTTCCAGAAGGGAGCTTTCAGAAAAGGCAGTGTGCAGGGTGGGGAGTGTTCGCAATGAATTTTCCTGCCAGCTTCTTTTTCTTGGTCTCAGCCAAGTGCTACTTTGATGGTAGACTGCATTCAATGACCTTTTCTTGCTATGGTTTTCGCATCTTGTGAGGGAAAAACTGGTCGATCTATTTATTTATTGAGATACAGCCCGGAATGGGCCATTCTGACGCCTCTAACCATGCCACCTGGTAATCCCCCGTTTTAATCCTAGCCTAATCACAGGACAAGTTACAATGACCAATTAACCTAACAACTGGCACGTCTTCAGCCCTTTACCTTTTCTATCTATCACCTCCCAGCCACTCACTTTATTCCCCTTCTCTCGCTCACCTGGTTTTACGATCACCTTCTAGCTTGTACTTCGTCCCCTCCCTCAACCTTCTCATTCTGCTTTGGGCAGCCCAAGTGTGTTGCCATGTTCCCTGTGTCAGCATAGTGTACCCGCAACTAACTAACTCCAACCCGTACGTCTTTGGACTGCGGGAGGAAACCGCAGCACCCGGAGGAAACACACGCGGACACAGGGAGAAAGTTCAAACTCCAAACAGACAGCGGCAAGTTGAACCTGGGTCGCTGACGCTATAAAGCCTTGTGCTAACTGCTACACTCACAACACGCTGGAGGAACTGAGCAGGTCGGGCAGCATCCGTGGAAACGATCAGTCAGCGTTTCGGGCAGGAACCCTTCGTCAAGACTGTAGAGGGAAGGGGCAGAGGCCCTATAAAGAAGGTGGGGGGAGGGTGGGAAGGAGAAGGCTGGTAGGTGCCAGGTGAAAAACCAGTAAGGGGAAAGATAAAGGGGTGGGGGAGGGGAGCCAGGGAGGTGATAGGCAGGAAAGGTGAAGAAGGAATAGGGGAAACACAATGGGTAGTAGAAGGAGGCGGAGATGAAATGGCGGTTGGAGGCGTGAATCTGGTGGAGAATGAAGTGTAGCTAGTGTGCCGCGTGAAGAGCAGAAAGGGACTTTGAAGAAAGACATTTTACAGAGACATCAGCAGAGCCAGTGTGCTTTAAATTGATAGTTTATTATCCTCACTTGACTTCCAACACTTTAAGCTTGTGAGTCATTTTCATTTAGCTCTTGTGTTCTTTGTGCTCGCTCTACCTATGTAATGCACAAAGCTACAGAGTTAGTGTGGGTTCTATAGACCACTGCACGGTCTTCTCTTTTGCCCATAACACTGCCAGCATTTATGGCAGCAATAAAGGTCCTCCATCTCTGGCGGTTTTCATGGCTTCCTTCAACATGCCAGTAGCTTCCACACAGGCTTCAGAGCGGGCAAATTGCCACACTGTAAGGCCAACAGATTTCTCTCCCAGGAAGGCTTTAATAAACTATAAACTATTCAATTAACTCTGGCATGGCTGTTACTGAAATTAGTTTTCTTATTCCAGATCTTAGCAGTTTATTTATTCATTTAGAGGCAAGCTCTTCCAGCCCAACGAGCAGCAACCCACCTATTTAAAACTAGTCTAATCACAATGCACTTTGCAATAACCAATTAGCTTCCTAACTGTTACGCCTTTGAACTGTAAAAGGAAACCGGAGAAGCAGGAGGAAACCCATGCGGTCATGGGGAGAAAGTACAGACTGCACCAAGATTCAACTCTGAACTCTGACACCCCATGATAGCATTGCGCTATCATGGCGCCCCACGGTATTTGGTATCCTGGAGTTAAATTCCATGGTGAGGTTTGAACTCGAGTTTTCAGATCAATGTGTTGGTCTCTGTGATGCCAGTTCAGTCATGTTGCTGTGGTGCCTGCTTCCACAGTCTCCAATTTCTGTTCAACACACTCAGTGACGGAACCGCAAGGAATTTATCGTCCTTTCAACATTGGCTGTTTGTCAGTTTTTAGTAACACACACAAAATGCTGGAGGAAATCAGCAGGTCAGGCAGCATCTATGGAAAAAAAATTAACAGTCAACATTTTGGTCGAGATCTTTTATCAGGGCTGAAGGATCTCGGCCCAAAACGGCGACTGTTTACTCTTTTCCGTAGATGCTGCCTGACCTGCCGAGTTCCTCCAGCGTTTTGTGTGTGTTGCTCAGATTTCCAGCGTCTGCAGATTTTCTCATGTTTGTCAAGCTTTGTCTGTTAACATCTAGTTTTTCATAAATTCGATTGTATATTTTCATGTAAATGCCTGCAGGGAAGTAAATCTGAATGTAGTACAAGTAAATCTCAATGAACATAATTTGATAATAAGTTTACTTTAAACTTTGAGCTTTGAATGCAATACCTCAATGGATAAAAAAGCCCGTTTGCATTACATAAACACAAATTGAGAAAGAAATAGCCAATTTTGTCCATTTTTTTTCAATTTGCATGTCTTGTAACTAATGTGACTGCTTTCCTTCCCTCTTCCCTCCTTCCTTTCCTTGCCACTTCCCTTCCTCCTTTTCTTCCTTCTTCTTTCCCTCCTTCCCTCCCTCCTTCTCTCCTTCCATCCCTCCTTCCTTTCCCCTTCCCTCCCTCCTTCCCTCCTTTCCTCTTCCTTCCCTTCTTTCTTTGCTCCTTCCTTCACTCCCTCCCTCCCTCCTTCCTTTCCTCCTTCCCTCTCTCCTTCCCTCCTTTCCTCCTTCCTTCCCTTCTTTCTTTGCTCCTTCCTTCACTCCCTCTCTCCCTCCCTCCGTCCTTCCTTTCCTCCTTCCCTCTCTCCTTCCCTCCTTTCTTGGCATTGATTGCCCATCGTTCAGCATTCTGAACCCAGAAGGCAGTTGAGAGGTAATCACTTAGGCAGGTGGTCAAGTCAAGCTGAGTTTATTACTACGTGCACCGATAGGTTGAGGTACAGGTGCAACAAAAATCTTGCTTGTGGCAGAATCACAGGAACAACACAGAGAACATAAATCCTTCATAAATTATCTAAGGCTCTGAAGAGAGAAAGGAAATCTGAATGGCTGATTTGATTAGTGATGAGTCTTTATCACAATCCAGTGGTTTCATGGTGATCATTCTCCTCCACAACTTCTTCACTGTTATAACTATTTATCTTTACATTCCTTCTTTCCCGCCTCCCCTCCCCACTGCCACTGCAGGGATTGAACATGTCTCTAGACCTGTGGTCCAGTACTCTAACTGTATTCCTGGTTGTTCCACAATAATCTTTCTTCAAGAATTCCCATTCTGGAGAACAGCAATGTCATTTGTCAATGGCTCCCAGTGCCAATAGTTCTGGCATTTCAGTGTATTTCTAAAATATGCTTTCTATTTTGATATTTCTGTCAAGGAACAGGAATATGATTTGAAACACAAATCAAGTAAACTTAATACTCTCATAAATAATGTTTGCAGTGCAATTGGACACAGAAACTGACATTAAAAAGCTAATATAAAACAATAGAATGGAGCACAGGAATTTACAATCACAGTGTGCCACACACTATCTTTTGTTTTGGCTTTTATTTGCTAACTATGTTCTATAAAGATAAAATGAATTACTTATATTTATATAGGACCTTTTCAATGAATTTCCAATGTTGTTAACTAAGTTTCCCACAGCAAGGGTTTGTAGAGCAACACATGCAAAATGCTGGAGGAACTCAGCAGGTCAGGCAACATCTGTGGAAATGAATAAACAGTGGATGCTTCAGGCCTAGACCCTTCATCAGGACTGGAAAGGAAGGGGGAGGGTGGCAGAATGAAAAGGTGGGAGGAAGGGAAGGAGGCTGGCTGGAAGGTGACTGGTGAAGCTAGGTGGGTGGGAAAGATAAAGGGCTGGAGATGAAATCTGACAGGAGAGGAAAGTGGACCATAGGAGAAACGGAAGTGGAAGGAGACTTGGGGGAGGTGATAGGCAACTGAGAAGTGGTAAGAGGCCAGAGTGAAGAAAAGGGGAGGGGAGAGAATTTTTTTTAAACCAGAAGGAGAAATTGATTTTCATGCCATCAGGTTGGAGGCTATCCAGGCGGAATATAAGGTGTTGCCCCTCCACTTTGAGAGTGGCCTCATCATGGCAGAAAAGGAGGCCATAGACCGGCAGGTTGGAATGAGAATGAGAATTGGAATTAAAATATTTGGCCAACAAGGAGTTCCGCTTTTGGCCGATGGAGCGGAGGTGCTCAATGAAGCGATCCCCCAATTTATGACGGTTCTCTCCAATGTGGAGGAAGCCGCAGCAGGAGCGCCAGACACAATAGGCTGCCCAGCAGATTCACAGGTGAAGTGTTGTCTCGCCTGGAAGGACTGCTTGGGCCCTGAATGGAGGCAAGGGAGCAGGTGAATGGGCAGGTGTAGCACTTGCAGGGATAAGTGCCTGGAGGGAGAATTTATAGACACCAGTTTCAAGTTCAATTTCATGTTTATTGCCATTCAACCATACAGGTAGAGTATACAGCTCAATGAGCCAATGATCTTTGGGCAAAGGTGCAAAGCAGTATGTATACTATAGCCACACACAGCATGTATAGTTACGATCCAGCGCATAATAATATTAGCACAAGACCCCTAGTGGCATGGCCTGAAAGTAGACAGGTGACAGAAAGTGCGATGGTGACAATGGAATTTCCATCAACAATTACAAAGTTTAAAAGAAAAATACGTACCACCTATCATTTCAGAAGTGGTTGGATTGCAGTTTCTTTTGACAGGCTCTTCTGCAGGAATGGTAATGAACGTTGAGGACAGCACAGAGCTGAGGTGACAGCAGCCAAGTATCACGTAACAAACAGGAAGGCGCCACAGTAGTGTAGCGGTTAGCGCAACACTATCACAATCCCAATGCCATCTTTAAGGAGTTTGTATCTTCTCCCCCCATGACCGCATGGGTTTCCTCCAGGTGCCCCGGTTTCCTCCCACGGGCCAAAGACGTGCTTGTTGGCAGGTTAATTTGTAATTGTACATTGTCCCATGAGTAGGAGGTTAAATCGGTAGTTTACTGGGAGGTATGCTTGCTGGGCTGGAAGGACCCATTCTGTGCAGTATCTCCAAATAAAATTTAAAAAAGATATGATTCAGAATTAGATCACTGACAGAGGTAAAGTGAATGTTGTTGTTTTGCAGCTGTTATGCAGTACAAAGATATAAATTTACTATAAATTAAAAAATTAAAGAAGGGATAACGAGGTAGTGTTCATGGGTTTAGATATCGTACGGCAGAGAGGAATAAGGTGTTTCTGAATCATTGAGTACGAGTCTTCAGGTTCCTGTACATCCTCCCCGATGGTGGTAATGAAAAGTAACAAGTAGTGGGAGAGTCTAGGACCAGAGGGCACAGCTTCAGATAAGAAGGACCCTTTAGAACAGAGAAGAGGAGGAATTTCTTTAGCCAGAGGGGGTGAATCCACAGAATTCATTGCCATAGACAGCTGCAGAGAGGAAGTCATTGGGTATATTTAAAGCAGAAGTTGATAGGAAAATAGATCAGGCATCACAGACTGGAGAAGACTTTAATTCTGCTTCTATGTCCTGAGGGCATGTCCTGAATGGTGAGGGTTCTTAGTGATGGGCGCCACCTTGTTGAGGCACTACAGTCTTGAAGGTGTCATTGGTGGTGGGGAGTGCTGTGTTCGTGGTAGAGCCAGATGAATCTACAGCCCTCTGCGGCCTGTTGTGATCCTATGCAATGGTGCTTCCATACTAGTTATTAATGGTTTAACGTGTCGGTTGTGCTATGGATAAAAAATAAATTATTCTACCATCTTAGCCATTCCCTCTGCATCCCTCCTAATTATGTTCCCATGAGTCTGAACAGACTTGACATAACTACTGTGCCATTTACTATTATTGGCTGCATCATAAAATGCTAACTGCCGCTGGCTCTTACTACACAAGAAATTTGAATATGCACTGTAAAATTATTAAACTGCCAGAATGCTCTCCACAGTATATCTGTAGAAATTTGTAAACCTACCAAACAAACACCAAAGTGATTATGATCAACGTTCTCTCTAATTTTTTTATTACAGCCGCATCAACCAACCATTGCTCTGAGCTGGACATTTTTACATGGCCTGAAAACTGCGCAGCACTTTAAATGTTTTTTTTTTGTAATATGCACATTGAGCCACAACTCACAACGCAAGTAAATTATGTCAGGAACAGTTTGAAGATGTTTGGGAGTAGGTACAGAGAAGATGTCAGGGATAAATATTTTATGCAGAGAGTGATGAGTGCCTGGAATGGGCTGCCGGCGATGGTGGTGGAAGCGGATATGATAGGGTCTTTTAAGAGACTCCTGGATAGGTACATGGAGCTCAGAAAAATAGAGGGCTATGGGTAACCCTAGGTAATTTCTAAAGTAAGTACATGTTCGGCACAGCTTTGTGGACCGAAGGGCCTGTATTGTGCTGTAGGTTTTCTATGTTTCTGTGTTTCTAAAACAACTCACACAAAATACTGGAGGAATTCAACAGATCAGGCAGCATCTATGGAAATGAAAACACAACTTATAGGCACAAGGTAAAAATAAAATGTTTTGACTAGATGGCATTGGCTTTCAGTGAGCCAGCGTTTTTTTAGCAATGAGCTACCAACCTCCATTCTGTGTTTATTGTTACTATTTGTAACAGTGTTGTAGTTTGAATCACTTACAATGTAAATATGTTGAAGCTCTAAAATGTTACAAAGTAAAGGTTGTGGTACGTTTATTATTTAGGAAATTTATGGATTATTTATTAACGTAATTAATTACAAGGTATTTTGCAGTTTTATTAGTATAGATTTCAAAAAAAATATTAGCATAATTTCAAAATTATATTAACATAACTTCAAAATGACTGTATTAACATTATATAAAATATATAATGCTTGGCAACAAGGGCTATGTGCGTGGGAGTATTTCAGTAACTGTGCGGCTGTGCACCTGAGTAACTAAGAAGGAACAGTAATTGTGATCAAATCAGCTGTTACTTAATGATGATGGTTCTCAAAATTGTACCAATATATTGCTTGAAGGACAATTAGTGGAGAACTGCTTCAAAGTGGTGCCATGGGAATTTTGACAGCCACACAAGAGAGCGGTTGGAGCTTCCGGTTAACAGTCGAGAGAAGTTTAACAGTATACAGAATTTTGAAGGGTATAGATACGGTAAATGCAAGCAGTCTTCTTCCACTGAGGTTGGGCAGGACTAGAACTAGAGGTCAAAGTAAATTTATTATCAAAGTACATATATTTCTTCATTCGCAAGTTGGTGAGAGTGTGCAATGAGCTGCCAGTGGAAGTGGTGGATGTGGGTTTAATTTTAGCATTTAAAAGAAATTTTGTTAAGTACGTGGATGGGAAAGGTACAGAGGGCTGTGTTCTGAGTGCAGGTTGCTGGGACTAGGCAGATCAATAGTTGGTCATGGACTAGATGTTTCTGTGCTGTAGTGTTCTATGATACTCTGACTCCAGAGGTACTGCAGTGATCCCTCAGTTCTGCAGTGAAGGGGCAGTGCTGGAATCTCAGGAGCAGGGTGTGAAATCTTCTGGTCAACTTGCTGGGGAAGGTAATTGAAAGATGTCCAGTGAAACACTGTAAACAACGGTTAAAAGAAATTCCTATTTCTTCCAGGCTTTGCGTTTAATCTTAGATTTGGCTGATGGTGTAAAACAAGAGGCACCAAACCCCGTACTGATTGTACCCCTCCTGACTTCAAAGAAAATAAAATTCTGGAGAGGTATGAAAAAGGGAGGAAAAACATCAGTCAAATGAAGATCTAACCTAATATATTATTATCATCAAAATAACTCCATGCTCTAATAATAATTGCCTTCTTTTAAATTATTTCTGCAACTGTTTAAAGTGAAAATGTAAATAAGTAAGTAAAAACCTCATGAATCTTGCTATCCTTAGAATAAATTAGAAACATCCTGGCTTGTTTGAGAACAAAAATCACACTGAAAGCATTAAATATATGGGCATCTGGAAACCTTTATTTCATTAAGAAAGGAAAAAACATCTTAAACTCCTGTGCTTCATCTTTGAGGTGTCAAACATTTCTGTGACAACACTTATCCAAGGTAACGGATAGATTGGCCTGCCGCCTATCACAGGCAAGTCAAGACTGCACGCATCCACAGCTAAAACGCCTCAGCCAAACACTGTCCAGTCTGAAGTGAGTTCAAGAATGGGATTATGCAGGCAATTAGAGTACAAGCCTTCTAATGGCCTAATCTGCCTTCCTATTATTCACTTGTGCAACCTTACCCATCGGGACAAGAAACCACAGAGATTTTTCTTCACGCTGTGCAGAAGGGTAGACTTCTGATATCAGAGCTCTGTGTGTATGTGTGTGTTCTTGTGTGTGTGAGTGTGTTTGTGTGAGTGTGTGTGTGTGTGTTTGTGTGTATGTTTGTGTGTGTGTGAGTGTTTGTATATGTGTGTATGTGTGTGTGAGTGTTTGTGTGTGTGTGTGTGTATGTATGTGAGTGTTTGTGTATGTGTATGTGTGTATGTGAGTGTTTGTGTGTGTGTGAGTGTTTGTGTATGTGTATGTGTGTATGTGAGTGTTTGTGTGTGTGTGAGTGTTTGTGTATGTGTGTATGTGTGTGTGTGAGTGTGTGTGTATGAGTGTTTATGTGTGTGAGTGAGTATGTGTGTGTGTGTGTCTGTGTGTGTGTGAGTGTTTGTGTGTGTGTCTGTGTGTGTGTGTGTGTGTGTGTGTGTGTGTGTGTGTGTGTGTGTGTGTGTGCGTGTGTGTTTGTGTGTTCCTGTGTGAGCACTGCTCTCACAGCTTCATCGTCATTTTCTGGGGGTTAAAGGCGCAGAGAGAGCAGCCCCAGTCCAAACGCTTCCGAGATGAAAGTTGTTTTTATTTTAAAGTGCCCTCTTTGCACTGGTTGATGGGATAGGCAACAGGATGGGAAAGAAAAGAGGGCGATGAAATGTCTGAGAATGGCTGTGTGTACCAAGAATAAACAGTTGGCTATCTGGAGACCAGGTATACATCCAATGTTTGGACAGCTGCAGTGTCAAGCTACAGATGTTACAATATAGTGGTTTGTTGACAGGAGTTTCTGGTTTTGAAGGCAGTTTACACAGTCTGTTGCATCTCTAAATGGATGCACAACAGGAAGAAGAATGTACAGCCAGCGAATGGGTATTGTTTTCATCATTCGAATGGGCTACAAACACCATTGTGGTTTAAAAAAAAGGCCTTTGAAAGATGTACCATTGCATTTAACACTATGCAAAGGAGCTAAACCCATGGCCACTTCCACTGGGTGACAATTCACTGCAGTAAATGATAGTCTTCTAGTACTGGGCATTGGAGATATGAAAGGTGAAACCCTATGGCAGGGAAGTACCAGTGTTTGGGGGTTATGGTACTCTGTCCATGAGAGGCCTTGGGATTGGTTGAAAAAGGCAGGTGCTAGTTCTTTATTTTTGAAATTATAACCCCAATCATGCAATTTCTGCTTTGCTGTTCTTGACAGATGAAATTCTGAGCCCACCGGTCATCTGTAAAGGCGTTATGCTCTGGTTTGTGGATACTTGCAACATCTTCTTACAGGGTATTTTTATCTTGCTGTCAGTGAATCTAATGTTGAACCAGGTGAAGGGTAGGGCATGGTAAAAGACCCTTTGATGCTATCTCAAACGAGCAGCCCATTTGATTCTTCACCCGTTTTGTTTCCCATCGGCATCAATGAGGTTCTCGTCGCTGTTTTGTTTCGCTCCAAGCTGAATTTATCCCCTAGCCTGAAGGTTATGTTTCCAATATTTGCTCTTACAATTTATCATTTAATCACTGGAGATATCCTTTTGATGGTCCTTCTCAAATAAGGTTCTACAGACAACAAATACTTAGATTCAAAGACACATGCACATAGAAACAGGCCTTTTGGCCTACTGGTCCATGCCAACCAAGATGTCTACCCAAGTTAGTACTATTTACAAGTCTTTAAACCATATCTTTCTAAACTTTTTCTATCCATGTACCGGCCCAACAACTTTGCCAAGAGTGATAGAGGGGAAAAAGACAGTGGAGGAATTTAAAAGCAGACACGAGGAAATCTGCAGATGCTGGAAATTCAAGCAACACACACAAAAAATGCTGGTGAACGCAGCAGGCCAGGCAGCATGTATAGGAAGAGGTACAGTCAACGTTTCGGGCCAGGACCCTTTGTATGTATGTAGTTCTGAGCAAAAATCTTAGGCACATATACTATACATAGCCAGGGGGCCTACGATTTTCATACAGCACTGTAGTAATTTTGTGTATTGCACTATATTGCTGCCACAAAAAAAACAAATTTCAAGTCAATTCAAGTCAAGTTTATTGGCATTGAACTATATACATATATATAACATATGTAACCATATAATATATAATGAAATGAGACAATGTTTCTCCAAACCAGCATGTAAAGCACGGTAATACACATAAAACACGGTAACTTATGAAGGTAAGGATAAAACCTACAGATGAATCACACATAAATAACAAACTAAAGTGCATTAATATTAAATATTGTAAAGTACGGAGCAGGTTAACCAGCGACACTTCGAATACAATGCATCAGGGAGTTCAGAATCTTAATGGCCTGGGTGAAGAAATTGTTTCTCATCCTGACCATTCTTGTATTTATGTATTGTAGCCTCCTGCCTGATGGTTGAAAGTCAAAGAAGATGCTGGATGGATGGGTGGGATCCTTAATAATTCTAAGGGCCCTGCCTATGCCGCGCTCCTGATAAAATGTCCCCGATAGATAGTAAGTAGACCCTTATGATCCCCTCAGCTGTTCTCACAAGGGACTTCAGGTCTGATGCTCGACTGCTCCCATACCAGATGAAGATGCAACTTGTCAGGACACTCTCAATGGTGCTCCTGTAAAATGCAGTTAAGATGAGGGTTGGGAGCTTTGCTTGCCATAATCTTCTTGGCAGGTGGAGGTGCTGCTATGCCTTCTTGTTCAGGGAGGTGATACTAAGGGACCAGGTGAGGCTATCTGTGATGTGAACTCCCAGGAACTTGATGCACTTAACTCTGTACGGAGGAGCCATGTATTTGCAGAGGGGGATGGTTTGTCTGAACTTCCTACAGTCCACAATGATTTCCTTTGAGTCCTGACAAAGGGTTTAGGCCTGAAACGTTGACTGTACCTCTTCCTAGAGATGCTGCCTGGCCTGCTGCATTCACCAGCAACTTTGATGTGTGTTGCAATGATTTCCTTTGTCTTCTCCAATGTCGAGGCTTAGGCTGGTGTTCTCACACCAATCCACCAGCCACTGCACTTCCTCTCTATACAACGAAACATATATGAAACGTCATAACGTATGTGAGAATGATAAAGCTGATTCTGATATAGGTCTCTATCGTGGCTTGAGAGTGGGAAGGGGGCAGGGAGACATTCTGTAATGATCAATAAACCAATTGTTTGGAATCAAATTACCCTGCCTGGTGTCTCAAGGCTGGGTGTGTCTGCACCCATGCCACCCCCTGCCCCTGGCACTCCTCTGCCATCTGTCCTACACCCCTCCAGTGGTGCTCCACTCTTACCATATGCTCCCGCCAGATTGACAAACTAGCTCTCTGCTCCATGTTGACAAATACAGTACTGTGCAAAAGTGTTAGTCACTCTAGCTGTGTATATGTACCTGAGATTTTTGCATAGTATTTTATTTCTTGAAACACTGTCACCCATTATGTTCCAGTAACCTGGCAGCTAGAGCTACATTCAATACTCTCAGTGCAGTCTAACCAAAGTTCTGTGCAACTGCGACATGCCATCCCATGAAATTCCACTGAGAGACACAGTGGGACTTAAGGCTGAAAAACAGACCTGAGGCCAAATTCAGAACGGTCAAATCTTACCGAAGGAAGCAGGCTCATGAGACCATGTGATTCCTGTTCCTGCTTCTCAAATCATTGAAGTTTAATTGACTTTGGTTAAGCCAAGTATCAGGAGGTAACTCCACACAGAGAGCAACAGAGGGCTGGATTATTACACAGAGAGTGGTGGGTGCCTGCAATGTGTGTTAGAGCAAGTGGTGAAGCAGGGACGATAGTAATGTTTAAGAAACATATAGACAGATGCATGAGTGGGTAGGGAATGGAGGGAAATAGACCTTGTGCAGGCACATTGGCATCTACTGGGTGTTTTCTCTCATGAAAGAAGGAAGATGAGAGTTGATGACCTCACATTCTTCGGCCCTTGGTCACTTCCACCTATCATCGCCAGCTTCTAACATCATTCCTACTCCCTCCGCCCCCCCACCTGCCCATCACCTCTCCTCACCTAGATCCACCTGTCGCCCACCAACCCTTGCCCCAATTTTCAACCCGAGCCTAATCACAATTTTTCACAATGACCAATTAACTTACCAACTGGTACATCTTAGGAATGTGGGAGGAAACAGAAGCACTTGGAGGAAACCCACTCACTTCATAGAAAGAACACTTCCCCCCTCCCACACCCACCTTTTTATACAGGCAACCTCCCATCTTTCTTCCAGTCCTGACGAAAGGTTTCATCTTGAAACACTGACAGTCCATTTCCCTCCAGCTTTTTTGTGTGTTGCTCTGGATTTCCAGCAGCTGCAGTCACGTGTCTTTTCACTGCTAAACTCTCTCTAATTCATGGACTAGACTCTCCCTCCAGCCCGAAAAAGACCCACTTAGTCCAGCGCTCTGTTCTCTACGTGACAGCTGGCTTTTAATCCATGCCAACATACTTCCTCTAATACCTTGGGCTCTTAATGTAGGTACCAGACTATTATGTGGCACTTTGTCAAATGCCTTTGGGAAGCCCAAATACACAATATTTACAGATTCCCCTTTAACAGCTTTACCTGTCATATCCTCAAACAATTTGTGCAAGTTTGTCAAACATGATTCATCTTTAATAAAACCCTGTTGATAAGGGTTAAGTATATTGGTTAAGTATATTTAGCTTTCCTAAATGATTAATCATTTTTTCTTTGATTATTGACTGAAGCGTCTTGCCAGCAATAGGTGTATAAACTCCTGCCTACTGTTTTCCTCCCTTTTTGAACAAGAGAGTTTACGTTGACTGTTTTCTGGCGCCTCCCAGAACTTAGCGAGTTTTGAAACATTTCAAACAATAGGTTTCACTTTCACAGTCGTCTATTCTCAAACTTCTTTTAATTTCCAGCTCATTAACTGAATTTAAATTCTATGGCTAATTTGAGTCCAAGTCCTATCAACGTCAAAGTCGAGGTAATGTGAGTTTCCCCCGGGTGCTCTGTTTTCCTCCCATAATCCAAAGACGTACCTGTTAGTAGGTTAATTGGTCATTGTAAATTGTCACATGGGTTAAATTGGTGGGTTGCTGGGTGGTGTGGCTCGAGGGACCAGAAGGGCCTGTTCCATGTTGTATCTCTAAGTAAAAGTAAAATAAATTTATTGTCAAAGCACATATCTGTAAACATATACCATCTTGAGATTCATTTTCTTGCAGACATTTACAAAAAAATAAAGAAATACAATAGAATTTATGAAAAGCTATGCACAAGCAAAGATTGACAACCAACGTGTAAAGAGAACTGTGCAAACAAATAAATCAGTAATACTGAGAATGTGAGTTGTAGAGTCCTTGAAATTGAGTCTGCAGGCTGTGGATTCAGTTCCGTCATCAGTCTATGCCTCCAGATTATTAGAATCCAGAATCAAGGATCAACTTTATTCGCCACACGCACTTGCATGGATTTGGAATTTGCCGTGGTGTGTTAGTCAGGTCACAACACGCTACAAAAAACAACAACATTCAACAATTAAAAAAAATAAATAATAACATATGGGAAAAAAAACAGAGTGCGAGGCTAAAGGACAGATGGTGGATAAAATGTGCATAAATACCAGCATGTATTTATATTATAAAGAGCATTATAAAAATGGTTCAAAGTGTTTACAGTGCAGAGATCAGGGTAATAGATGGAGGAGGTGGAGGGGTGCTAACTAAGTAGAGTGGTCAATCAGATTAACTGCCTGGGGGTAGAAACTTTTAAGATGGTGTGAAATTTTGTTTTATAACACTTTCCAGAAGGGAGTTTTTGGAAAAGGCAGTTTCCAGGGTGGGTAGAGTCCACAGTGATTTTTCCTGCCCACTTCTTTGTCCTGGAAACATCCAAGTCCTGCAGTGATGGTGGACGGCAGTGACTGTGATTAGTAGCAAGCACTAGTTATCCATGGTACATTAAAGTCCTTTTGGTGCTTTTCCGATATACTGGTGGCAGAGTTGGTAAATCAACATCCCAGAACGAAGTGGTACACGTGTTTGCTTCATTGCCATTGTCGGTAAAGATTCACCGCATAAACGATACCATAGATGTTGACAGTGAGGTACCAGTCTATTGTACTCATGGTTTCACACAATGGTTCATTTGAACTAATAGGCACCGTGTGAAAAGGAGCTGTCATCACTGTGCAGTTTATAGTCATGTTGTCTTTCGCATGGAGCTTAACATAAACAGATGGCAGAGAAATCTTCCTTTGCTACGAAAGAGAATTTCAGAGCGCGGTGGATCACCAGGTACCAGGCTGTAAGAATTGATACCCTACTCTACAGAATTTTCTACCAGTCTTCTATTGTTTTTTAACTTCTCGCTGCTGCCATCATGAAGGAGGTACAGGAGCCTTGGGTGGGGTGGCAAAGGAACAGTTATTACCCTTCAACCATCATGGATAACTTCACTCCAAACTAAGCTCACTCTACAACCTATGCACTCACTTTCAATGACTCTGCAAATCATGTTCTCAGTATTATTCATTATTTATTATTTTGTTTTTTTTTGTATTTGCAGAGTTTGTCTTCTTTTACGCATTGGTTGTTTGTCTGTCTTTGTGTGTAGTCTTTCAGTGTGTTTCTTTATACCTACTCTTCATGCCCTCAGGATAATGAATCTCAAGGCGACATGTTCGCAGTTTGATAATAAAATTACTTTGACTTTAACTGTTGATTTGTGACACGGTCCTGAAGCTAGTTTTGCTTTTCGGATTCAGATTTATTTATCACACGTATATTGAAACGTACAGAGAAATGCATCGTTTGTATTAACAGCTGACACACCCATGAGTATCGCTGCACATTCCGGCCCAACATAGCTTGCCCTTGATGCCCGGCAGAACCACTCAGAATACAACAGGCGCCAAAACAGCTCCAGCAAACAAGCCTCTTTCCCCACCCACCCTCTCAGACAGAGAGTCCTCTAAGCCCCAAGCCTCTGGGCCCCCAGTCTCCAGATTCCAGGCTTTGGCCCTCGGGCTCTGACTTCTGTTGGGTTTCTCCATTTTAATAGTTCAATAGTTCAGAAGTTTCATTTAATATCAGAGAAATGTATAGAATATACAACCTGAAATTCTTGTTCTTCGCAGACAACCATGAAAACTGAAGAGTGACAGTAAAAACATTAGAACCCCAAAGCCCCCCCATTCACCCCTCCTACGCAGCAGCAAAGCAACAGCCCTCTGCTCCCCCACTTACTTCAGCAAAAAGCATCAGCACCCTCCACCACCAAGTTAGCAATGTACCAGTTTCACAAGGAACTGTGGGAAAGGTATCAGTAACCATTTACTGTATATTTCATAAAATGAATACAAAATAACATTTAAACGACATAGTTCTGTGTCGATTGTAGATCATACCCTCTCTCTTTACTAACTAACAGTGACAGCTGGTAAAATTTCATTCTCCCAGAACATACTGGTGAAATTCTCCACTGCCATCATCCTCACATCAACCATTACCGTCTGGTTTGGTGCAGTATCCTCTCTACAATATGCAAAAACCACAGCGAACTGACAGGTCAACAGAAAAAGTCATTGGCTGCAGTCTACTATCACTGGAGAACTTTTTCTCCCTATTTATTTATTTATCTATCTATCTATTTATCTACCTATTTATTTATTTATTTATTTGTTTATTTATCTATTCATTCATTCATTGATTGAGATACTGCACAGAATACGCCCTTCATGCTATGCTGCCCTGCAACCCACAATTTTATCCTAGCCAAGTCATGGGAGAATTTACAATGACCAATCAACTTACCAACCGGTAGGTCTTTGGACTGTGGGAGGAAACCAGAGCACCCGGGGAAACCCACATGGTCACAGGGAGAACATACAAACTCTTTGCAGGCGGTAGCAGGAATTGGACCTGGGTCGCTGATACTGTAAAGCGTATGTCCAAGTAAAAGAAATGGGCGGGAAAAATCATTGCGGACCCATACTCACCCTGCAAAGTGCCATTTCCAAAAGCTCCCTTCTGGAAAATGGAATAGACTATTTAAACAAAAACTTCACAACAGGCAGTCAATCTGATCAATCATTCTAGTTAGACCCCTCCCCACTCCCTCTATCTATGAGTTCAGTCACTGCACTGCACTGTAAACACTTTAAACCACTGGCATTTATGTATTTTTGCACATTTTATTCCATATCTGTACTTTAACCTCTAACTGTATGTTTTATCTAATTCTTTATTATTGTTGAATGTTGTGTTTTGTTCCATGTTGTGCCAACACACAACAGCAAATTCCTAAAGAATGTCAAAGTGTATGGTGAATAAAGTTGACCCCTGATCGTTGATCTTCTCTCTCCATTACATTACAATACATGGAACACAATGGAATTGTGTTCACTTCAGGTCACCTCATCATAGGAAGGATGTGGAAGCTTTAGGGAGATTGCAGAGGAGATTTACCAGGGTGCTGCCTGGGCTACACGACCTATATCATGAGGAAAGGTTGGGCAAGTAACGGCTTTTTTCCTTGGGGCAGACGGGGGCTTGAATCGACTTGAATCGACTTGACAGAGGTGTATCAGTTTATGAGAGACATGGACAGAATAGACAGCCAGCACCTTTTACCCAGGGCAGCAATGGCCAGCACCAGAAAACATCTATTCAAGATGAGTGGAAGAAAGTTTAGGGGAGATGACAGAGGTAGGTTTTTTCACAAGGAGAGTGGTAAGGACCTGGGTGTGGTGGTGGAGACTGAGAACAATAAGGACATTTAAGAGACTCCTAGAAACGCACAAGGATGCAAGGAAAATGGAGAGTTATGGGGTGTGTAGGAGAGAAGGATGATATGGAGTATGTTTATATAGCTCAGCACAATATTGTGGGCCAGAACTATGTTCTGTATTCTGTGCTCTACGTTCTATTGGGTTACCACTTAACACTCAATTTGTGTACAGAGATTTAAAACATCACACAGAATGTCTTATGACAATTTAAGGAGGCACGATAGCGTAGCGGTTAGTGTAAAGCTATCACAGCACCAGCAATCTGGATTCAGTTCCTGCTGCTGTCTGTAAAGAGATTGTACCTTCTCCCTGTGACCGCATGGGCTTCCCCGGGTGCTCTGGTTTCCTCCCACAGTACAAAGATGCACTGGTTAGTAAGTTAATTGGTTACGTGGGTGTAATCGGGCAGCGCGAGTTTGTTAGGCCGGAAGGGCCTGTCACCGTGCTGGATCTCTAAATAACTAAAATATAACTTACACGGAGCCTCGCACCCCCACAGTGCTGGAGGAACCCAGCAGGCCAGGCAGCACCTATGGAGAGGAATAAACAGTCAACGTTTCAGGCCGAGACTCTTCATCGGGACTGGAAAGGAAGGGGGAGAAGCCAGAATGGGAAGGTGGGGGGAGAGGGAAGAGTACAAGCTAGAAGGTGATAGGATAAAGCCAAGCAGGAGAGGGAAGGGGGGTATAAGAAGTTGGGAGATGATAAGTTGAAAGGACAAAGTGCTGGAGAAGAAAGAATCTGGTAGGAGAGGAGAGTGGATCATGGGAGAAAGGGAAGGAAGAGGAGAAGTAGGTTGAGGTGATAGGCAGATGAGGAGAAGAGGTAAGAGGCCAGAGAGGGGAAATGAAGAAGAGGGAAGGGGGAGGGGAAAACATCCTTGGAAGTAGTAGAAATTGATGTTTATGCCATCAGGTTGGAGGCTACCTAGATGGAATATGAGATGTTGCTTCTTCACCCTGAGAATGGTGTCATCGTGGCAGTAGAGGAGCCCATGGACCGACATGATGGAATGGGAATGGGGATAGGAATTGAAATGGTTGGCCTCTGGGAAATTGCGCTTTTTGCGGGTGGTGCGCAGGTGCTCAACAAAACACAAAACCTTTCAGGGCCTGAAAACATCCCAAGGTACTTTTCAGCCAATGAAGTTTATTTGAGGCATTGTCAGCGATGACACGGCCTGATCAGCTTTATATAATGCATAGCAAGTCCGCCCTAGAACAGGGAACAGGGACAGTGGACGTGATTTACTCGAAGTTGAGCAGCGAGTCTCTCAGAAATTCCTGCAAGAACATAAGCGCTCACAAATTTCCTGACATATAGCTGTTAGATTTATCAGCATACTGGAGAGAAGGAGGGGAAGTAAATCGCTGCCACTGCCGACAAAGTTGCTTCAGGGCACTGAATTGCTCAGTGGTGACTGTGGAGGTTACAGATTTTTAAGTAGTAATGAATATGTAACCGTCGAGCACAGAGCACCTGTGGTGAAGTTCAACTCCGGCTAATGAGCCTCTTGGCAACAATAAAACACAAGAATCTAACACCTATTATTCATTTTACAAGACCAAGATGTTGGTCTTGCATTTATTGCTCATCCCTAATTGCCACTAGACCGTCTGACCATAAGGCATGGGAGTAGAATTAAGCCATTGGGCCCATTGAGTCTGCCCCCCATTCAATCATGCCCCATTTATTCTCCCTCCTGCCTTCTTCCTGTAACCTTTGACACATTTATTTTATTTATTTATTGAGGCACAGCAGGAAATAGGCCAATTCTTGCCCTTCGAGCTGCGCCACCCAGCAATCCCTCGATTTAATGCTACCAAATCACGGGACAATTTACAATGACCAGCTAACCTACCAACTGGTATGTCTTTGGATTGTGGGAGGAAACTGGAGCACAGGGGAGAACGTACAAACGCAGTCACTGGGGAGAACGTACAAACTCCTTTCAGGCAGCAGTGGGAATTGAACCCTGGTCACTCGTACTGTAAAGCATTGTGCTAACCACCACACTACCATGTCACCATTTTCTCATCAAGAACCTATCAACCTTTACGTTAAATATACCCAGAGACTTGGCCTGCACTGCTATCCATGGCAATGAATTCCACAGATTCTCCACCTTTTGGTTAAAGAGATTCATCATCATCATCTCTGTTCTAAAAGGACTTCCTTGTATTCTGAGTCTGTGCTGTCTGGTCCTAGACTCTCCCACTATTGGAACCATCCTCTCCACATCCAGTCTCTGTAGGCCTTTTGGTATTCGGTAAGTTTCAATGAGATCTCTCTTCATTCTTCTGAACTTGAGAGAGTACAGAGCCGGAGACAACAAATCCTTTGTTAACCCTTTCATGTGAGTTTACATGTGATTGTGTGAGTTTCTGCACCCGCTTCAACTCCAGAACATCCTTTCTTAAGTAAAGGGCCTCAAACTGGTCCCAACACTCCAAGTATACTCTGACCAATGTCTTCTAAAGCTCAAACACGAGAAAATCTGCAGATGCTGGAATTCCAAGCAACAGACATAAAAATTGCTGGTGAATGCAGCAGGCCAGGCGGCATCTCTAGGAAGAGGTACATTCGACTTTTCGGGCCGAGACCCTTCGTCAGGACTAACTGAAGAAAGAACTAGTAAGAGATTTGAAAGTGGGAGGGGGAGGGGGAGATCCAAAATGATAGGAGAAGACAGGAGGGGGAGGGATGGAGCCAAGAGCTGGACAGGTGATTGTCCCATGATCCTGTCATATCCCTTTTGCCAATCACCTGTCCAGCTCTTGGCTCCATCCCTCCCCCTCCTGTCTTCTCCTATCATTTTGGATCTCCCCCTCCCCCTCCCACTTTCAAATCTCTTACTAGCTCTTCTTTCAGGTAGTCCTGACGAAGGGTCTCGGCCCGAAACGTCGACTGTACCTGTTCCTCAGCATTATATCCTTGCTTTTCCATCTTAGTCCTCTCGACATTGCCCTTTAGAAAGTGAAACACTGCTGGTGTTGCGATGGAGGTAGCTCTCCTCAGGTATCTCAGACAAGTCTGTGTGGTTGGTTGGGGAGTTCCGATGATGATGAAGGTGATGGTGTGAAACTGTAGGTGGTGGTGTTCCTACACCTTGTCGTTCTGTACTCCAGAGCAGCACATGCCCTCAAATCCAGACAGCGTCCAGGTAAACCTCTTCTGCACCCTCTCCAAAGTCTCCACACCCTTCCTATTTTGGAGCACCAACCTTGAATGCAATACTCCAGAGTTTTTTTTATAGCTGCAGCATAACTTCCTGAATCTTGAATTTAATAGCTCAGCAAGTAGAGGCAAGCATGCTATAAGCCTTCCTTACCAGCCTATCAACTTGTGTGGCACAATCCTTCGTATTCAGAAGCTAGTTGGTCCAGTGAGATTCACCAAGGCAGGTTGGGTGCTAAGGAGTAGGAAGGAGCGATATGGGAAGGAAACAGTGAATTTATGCAAATCTGTACCACCCCCCACCCCCGCCCTGAGCTGTAAGTGGACAAGAAATTCAGTAGATCTGAGACTGAGCTGGACAGAATTCTATGCAGGAGTCAACTGGCTGGAAAGTGAGTGAAAATCTAAAAAGTACAGCAGATGCTGGAAACCTGAAATAAAATTAGAACATGCTGGGACCACTCAGCAGGTCAGGCAGCATCTGTGGAAAGAGAAGCAGGTCAAAGGTGCTGCCTGACTTGGAGTTGGAACTTGTTTATTATTGTCACAGGTAAGAAGGTACAGTGCAAAACTTCTTTTGCATTCTGTTGATACCGCTCAGATCATTACAGAGTGCATTGAGGGAGAAGAAGATAAAACAATAACAGATCACAGAATAACATAAACAGAAGAGATTCTGCAGATGCTGGAAATCCAGAGCAACACACACAAGATGCAGGAGGAACTCAGCAGGTCAAGCAGCATCTGTGGAAATAAATAAACAGTCGATGTTTCAGGCTTAGACCCTTCAGCAGGACTAGAAAGGAAGAGGGAAGAGACCAGAATAAAAAGGTGGGGATGGAGGGGAAGGATGACCAGCCTGAAGGTGACAGGCGAAGCCAGGTGTCTGAGACAAGTAAAGGCCTGGAGAAGAAGGAATCTGATAGGAGAGCGGAGTGGATCATCAGGGACAGGGGAAGAAGGGAGGGCACCAGGGAGAGGAGATGGGCAGGTGTGGAGAAGAGGTAAGAGGCCAGAGTGGGAAATAGAAGAAGAGGGAAAGGGGAGAGAAATTTTTTTACCAGAAGGAGAAATTGATGTTCATGCCATCTACCCAGACAGAATATGAGGTGTTGCTCCTCCATCCTGAGGGTGGCCTCATTGTGGCAAGAGAGGAGGCCACGGACTGAAATGTCGTTCAGGCCATCAGGTTGGAGACACAACATGTTACAATCCCAGAGAGAGTGCAGTGCAGGTCGACGATAGGGTAGATTGTGAGGTCAAGTGTCCCATCTTATCGTGCTAGGAAACCATTCAATAGGTTTATAGCAGCAGGGTAGAAATTCGTGGGACATGGTTTAATGTTTTTTTAATCTCTTACCTGCTGGGAGGAGGGGAGAAGAGAGAGTATCCAGGTTGGTGAGAGCTTTGATTATGTTGTCTGCTTTACTGAGGAGGCAAGAAGTGTAGACAAGGTCCATGGAGGGGAGGCTGGTTCTCCCCGTGGCTGCATGGTTCTCCCCCACGTGCTCTGGTTTCCTCCCATACTCCAACTTCAGGGTTAATGAGCTGTGGGTGCGCTATGTTGGTGCCAGAAGCTTGGCCACACTTGCAGGCTGCCACCAATGCATAGGGGACTTAGTTGGTCATTGACACAAAAGCAACGTTTTTTACTGTATGTTTCAATGTACATATGACAAATAGAACTAATCTTAAACCTGGTCCGTCGTTCTCCATGTGTCCCAGATGTGACAGAGTTTGCAGATCTAACATCGGCCTTTTAAACGTGTTATGTTGGCGTCAGAAATGTGGCAACAGGTGCGGGCTGCCCCCAGTGCAACTCTTGCTGATTTGATTTGATGCAAACAACTCATTTCACTGTATGCCTCAATAAACATGTGACAAATAAAGCTAATCTTTTCTTTTTTGAAGATCTTTAAAATCTTTTATGTTTTGTTTGTTTCCCACCATCGTCTGCAAGGAGTTTGTACGTTCTCCCTGCGATCATGTGGGTTTCCTTCAGGTACTCTAGTTTCCTCCCACAGTCCAAGGATGTACCGGTTGGTAGCTTAATTGGTCATTGTAAATTGTCCCGTGATTAGGCTAAGGTTGCTGGGCGGCACAGCTGGAAGGGCCAGAAGGGTCTACTTCACTCTGTATTGCAATAAGTAAATAAGTAAGTAATGAAGGTAATGAATTCATTGTCTCAGATGGCTATGGAGGCCAAGTCATTGTGTATATTTACATACCCGACCAAAACTTTTCCATGGACGGCTTCCAGATTGTTCGGGCTGACCGGAAGTGCGCTGACAGCGGTAAGCGTAAAGGAGTTGGGGGCTTGCTGTTCTGGTTAACAACGGATGGTGCAATCCTGGTCATATTACAATCGAGGAACGTGTTCGTAGACCGGATATTGAACTTTCTGCTGTTGGACTCTGGCCATATTCCACCGAGATACAACACTGGGCGTCACGGGAGGTTGTTCCTGCCTGCGGCCATCGAACTTTGCAGCTCCTCCCGTGGAGGATCAGACACCCTGAGCCAATAGGCTGGTCCTGGACTTATTTCCATCTGGCATAGTTTGCATTTTGTTGTTTGATTGTTTGTGGTTTTTGTATTGCTATATTTATGCTCTATTCTTGGTTGGTGCGGCTGTAACAAAAGCAAATTTCCCTCGGGATCAATAAAGTATATCTATCTATCTATCTAAAGCAGAGGTTGAAAGGTTCTTGTTTAGTAAGAAAGTCAATGGTTAGGGGGAAATGATAGGAGAAAGGGGCTGAGAGGGATAATAAGTCAGCCATGATCAAATGGCAGAGCAGATTCGACGAGCAGAATGGCCGAATTCTGCTCCTCAAGCCACAGTGTCACCTGTTTACAGCCGCCAGGAGGGAGGCACTAGAGCCCGTGTGGCATGGTGGCCGGGCTGCCTGCCCCGTGTTTACTCAGCAGAAGTCAAGCTCTATTGCGGCCGGCTGCAGATTGCTGTGGCATTAATGGCTCGAGTTTGGACTCTTTTATTGCACGGCTATACCTTACTGAAACATTTATGCGCTCGCTATTTTATATGTTCTATATGTGCTTTGTTCTGTGTGTGACTGTTAGTATTGTGTTTTGCATCTTGACCCTGGAGTAATGCTGTCTCATCTGGCTGTATGGATGAATGACAGATAAACTTGAATTGAGTTAAATGTCTTATGGCCTGTGTATGAACAATACGCAAATCAAGCTTTTCACTTTCCATAAGACTCTTATGGCCTTTTAAACACACTGTAGATAGAAATCCTTCTTCAGTTGGAAGCCAAACTAGAGTGCGTTATTGCCAATGTAGTTTCTAAAAGTTTGACCGCATTGGAATCGAGTGAGTAGATGTCTTACTCTCCCCACGCACAATTAGTTCCAGGGAATGTTTAAGTGGAGCTGGCAGCCAGCATTTGGTATTCCACTTATGCTGATGGCCATTTCTTTCCCCATTCTATTTTATTGTATAAGAGATAAAAATGAATTATATATAACTTTCAGATGTGATGCAAAAGGGCGATTAGATATATAATGCCTGCAGATTTTAAAATTTGTTCCTGGCAGCACCATCCTTTGGGCCAATGTTATCTGAATATTCTGAAGTAATCAGTTATATCTGCACCTGCTGAGAGCTTAATTAAAAAAGAAAGAGCCTCAATTTAGAGCTCATTACTATGTAAACGTATGTTAATTTAGGAAGAATCAGGTGGTGATTAAGTATAATGCATCTTTTTAAAAAGGAGGCTTAAAGTGCCCAGGGGAGCTGGGTGTAGGAGTGGCTGAGTGCTAGTTCATTACCTTCCTGTGGTAGATGTCAAGCGATTGAAATCGGCAAAAAAATGTAAATTGATCAGTTTAAGTAAAATTCTATCAACTGGACCACTGATATTCTGGTCTTTTGTTTCAGCAAGAGATCTATTCATAAAAGTGGAGATCTTTACACTTGCTGTTCCCAAGCTCACCACCACCCCCGCCAACTCCGTGCTGCCATGTGGAAGTTAAATTCAGGAATTAAATGCAGAATGTAGTTGATCACACCACATAATCAAAGCGACACGCACAAAATGCTGGAGGAACTCAGCAGACCAGGCAGCATCTATGGAGAGGAATAAACAGACAATGATTCTGGCCAGAATGTCTTCTTCCCTGTTTCTTTCCAGTCCTGATCAAGAGTCTCAGCCTTGAAATGTCAACTGCTTATTCCTCTCCATAGATGCTGCCTGACCTGCTGAGTTCCTCCAGCACTTTGGATCTTCGGCATCTGCGGAATCTCTTGTGTTTACCACGTAATCAGAAATTGCTGCACTTGAACCAATGGCAACAAACAGCTCCCAGCACAATAGATCAGTTGTCTGCAACTATTTGAACTTATTTTTCTTAGTAAGTCTCTTCTCAGAGCTCGCTGGGAGTCAAAGGGTATGACCCTGACCTGATAGGTGTTTGAAACCATCTTGAAAAAGCTTCCATTTCTGCTGTCTGTTCATTTATAATAAGACCAGAGCAACCATTTACATCAAGTAGAGTTCATGATTTAAACTATATTTATTTAGTTATTCAGCGACACAGAGCAGTCCAAAGGGCCCATGCTGCCCTTACATCCACGTGACCAATTAACTTACTAACCCGTACACCTTTGGAATGCTGGAGGAAACCGGAGCACCCGGAGGAAACCCACGTGGTCACGGGAAGAACGTACAAACTCCTTACAGGCAGTGGTGGGAATTGAACCTAGATCGATGGTGCTGTAATAGCGGTACACAGACCACTATGCTACTGCGTCATGCTGTGGTCCAAGACTTATTTATTCGATTAGAGATACAGTGTAGGCTGGCGTAGTGGCATCAGCGCCAGACTTCGGAGCGAAGGCTCCCGAGTTCGAATCCAGCCAACTCCCTTGCAGGCTTTCCATCCGTGCTGGGATGAGCGTTGAGCTAGCAACTCGGCCTCATAAAAATAAGGAAGCCTGCTAAAAAAACGCCGTCTTGATGACTCCACTCGGAGTTAAGGGCTTTCTTTCTTGTATCTAGAGATACAGTGTGGAACAAGCTGCACTTCTCAGCACCCCCACCTATTTAACCCTCGCCTAATAACAGGACAATTTACAATTATGTACCAGCTGGTATGTCTTTGGAATGTGGGAGGAAACCGAAACGCTTGGAGGAAACCCACATGCTTCTTGGGAAGGGAGTACAAACTTCTTATGAAGGTGTTGGAGCAGAACATCGAACTCTGCCACCACAGGCTAACCACTGCATTGCCATGGCAGCAAACAATCTGCTGGAGGAACTCAACAAGTTAGGTAGCTTCTGTAGGGGGGGGGAGAAATTGTCAATGTTTCGTGTAAAAACTCTGCAACAGTCTCTTGTGCATCCAAGAACGAGTTATTCTTGGAGTCTGATATTCATTTTAAACCCTAAGCATCTGAACTAAATTGAGGTTGCTAATAACATTCCACTTCCAAGAGCCCGTCTTACAGAACATTAAAAAAAAAGTATTTTATCAGCCACATGAGAAGCGTAACACTTTATTCCAAATATTTTGTTACTCCTGTAATAGTTTGGCTCAAATAATTTTGTCTCATTAGCACTGAATAATATTAGAAATGGGAGACAATTCTTATTTGCTTGTTCTGCACCAGCCCCTGGTGTGTTGGCATTTGTAGCCAGCATGATTTGCTTTGCTAAATAGTTGGCAGACTGCAGGACAGAGCCTGGATATTAAACTTTCTCTGCAATTTGTAGCATCTGTGAAGTTGTCAATAGATTTTTTTATGCCAACTTGTCATTTTGCTATGAGGAATTAGCAGGATGTAGTCATTAATATTGAGAGGAAAAGGGCCAGTAACATCATGAAGGATCCTACCCTCCCTGCTCCTGGGCTGCTTGCCCCACTCCCGTCAGGGAGGAGGCTACGTAGCATCTACGCCGGGACCACCAGACTCAAAAACAGTTACCTTCCCCAAGCAGTAAGGCTGATCAACACTCCCACCCACAAACCCACCCTCAACACCCCCAACATCACTACTTTATCATTTCCTGTCAGTTACTCCTGTGCTTAGCGTCATGATGCACTATCAATTACTCCAAAAGACTGGAAGTAGAGTAATACTGAAAGGCTTTTATTAGCAGTAAAATGTGACCTCCACCATGTTGAGTATCTGCCCTGGACTGAGAGGAGGAACAATGGCACAATTGCCTTTATTCAGGGGTCTGTGGGAGGAGCCACAGGGGCAGTCAGCAGAGGGGTGTGTCCAGACAGGTAACCCAGTTACAACACATATATATATACCACACGTCACTTTATGGACGCACTATCAATCGATGTGCATAAGCACCGGACTTCAAGGCGAGTGGTCCTGGGTTCGAATCCGACCGGCTCCTTGCACGTTTTCCATCCGTGCTGGGTTGAGCATCAAGCTAGCAACTCGACCTCGTAAAAAGCAGTCAAATTCTATGGAAAAGGGCGAAGAATGCCACCCCATGCGCCACAAGGTGCAAAAACGAATCCAGTGTAACAGTTATTCAGAATCAGAATCAGGTTTTAGCCAGCCGCTGGTGTGTAGTGTAGTGTAGTGGCATCAAGGCGAATGGTCCCGAGTTCAAATCCGGCCGACTGCTTTCACACCTCCCACCCCTGCTGAATTGAGCATTGAGCTGGCGACAGCCTCGTTAAAAAAACAGACAAAAATGCTAAAGAAACGGTAAGGTTGCTGCCCGAGCTGCCACAAGGTGCAGAGAGGAACAACAAGAAGAATCAGGTTTACTATCACCGGCATGTGTCATGAAATCAGTTGTTTTTGCAGCAGCAGTACAAATCAATACATAATAACAAAAACTGTGGATTACATTAAATAGATATATTAAATAATTAAATTAAATAAGTACCGCATTTTCTTTGCATTTGTGTAAATGACATTAAGCAATGAATCTTGACTCTTGAATACATTTTCGTCTATCTTGTATATAATGTAAATGTCAGTATCTTAAAAGTAAACCAGCTTATAATCTGCAAGCAGTTTTCCAAAGCAGTCACTCTACCCCAAGCTCCATCATGACAAATGATTACTGAGTGGGTAGAGGAAAAGATTCAAGGATGTCCTTGTCACGGTTTAATGAAAATAAAAAAATTTGATTTTTGAGATAAACAAAAGTTTGCAAGAAATTGCTCACTTTGGGAAATGTACAGTACTTGCAAAGGTTGTAAAACCTACAGAAAATGTAATATGCACAGAGGACGAAATGGCCCTGATTCCTACCTTCCCATATACTTAAATACTCTCTTTCCACACATGGAATTTGAGTGTCCATTAAAACCAGCAGGACCACTGGTTTTTTGTCTTGCACTCTCATCTCTGCCACGTCAGGATGAATTGACTCACTCTTTGCAACCTCATGTGGCAGCCAGAGATATGCTTGTATCCTGGGGTCTAAGTCAGTGCCACCTTGTGTGTCCACGAGACAGACAAGGGCTTGAGGCTAGCCAGAGAGGTGCCTGGGCAGGCCAAAGGTCAAGAGGCGATGTAGCCTGTAAATTTTCCATCCCACAAACCACGCTGGGCTTGCCAGAACCCCTAAGGCCTTTGAAATGTCCAATAGCCTTCTACTGACCCTGTATACACCTTACATTCTTCTTTTAATGATTGACACACAGTGGATATGTGCCTCAAGGCTCCGAAAAGCCATAGTTCTCTTCATCAAAGCAAATGTTTACAGCTGTTTCTACTTTTATACTAATAAACAGTATTCCTTTTACCCAAAATATGAAGCACTTAAGTCTCTAATGATGTAGTTTGTGTGCTCAGAGACAGTGAAAACTCTGACCAGTAAAGACTGAGATGGAAACAAGGCACATTATCTAGTCAAAATACCCTGTACTTTTAAGCTTTAACTGCTTTTTATCTCTTCTTGTGATTGGGAGTGTAGATTCCTATCAGAAGAAGTGTAGGAGAAGTGATAAATCTTTAGTCCAGAATCCTTGATGTGGTGTGGTGAAAGCTTAATATGTTGTTATCCTTTAACTCGGTCTTAATAAAACCGAGGTGTCAGCTTACTGTTTAGGAGAAACCCTCAGTAAGTGAGACTGTCATGGAGCAGTAAAGGCTTTTGTTTGAAGGGAAAACTAAGCTACCCTGGTTGTATTCAAGTTTCAAGATTCAAGATCATTTAAGCAACACACATCAAAGTTGCTGGTGGAACGCAGCAGGACAGGCAGCATCTCTAGGAAGAGGTACAGTCGACGTTTCGGGCCGAGATTCAAGATCATTTGATATCATTTCCGGTACACAAGTGTAAAGGAGAATGAAATATTTGTTACTCTGAATCTGATACAGCACAAAAAAATACAATAAGGTAAAGAGCACAAGGATAAAAAGAATCAATAAATATACATAGATTAATTGTATGTCCATAAAGTGATGCTAGGCACAGGAGTGTCTGTACATATGGTGACTCTGACAGGAAATGATAAAGTAGTGGTGGTCAGAGAGTGTGGAGGGGTGGGTTAGTGGGTGGAGGTATTGATCAGCCTTACTGGTTGGGGAAAGTAACTGTTTTTCAGTCTGGTGGTTCTGACACGGATGCTACATAGCCTCCTCCCTGATGGGAGTGGGGAAAACAGTCCATGAGCAGGGTGGGTGGGATCCTTTAAGATATTGCTGGTCTTTTTCTGGCACCTCTCTCTAAATACAGTACTGTGCAAAAGTCTTAGGCACACATATATATAGCTAGGCTGCCTAAGAATTTTGCATAGTATGGTAGTAATTTTATGTATTGCACTGTACTGCTGCAGTCAAAAAAAAACAAACTTCATGTGTACGATGACAAACCTGATATATACTGTGTGTGTATGTATGTGTGTGTATGTGTGTATATAGTGGCTGGGGCACGTGATAAGGATGCCCCCGTGTCGGCTACCTCGCAGAGTGTTATACGGCCAGCTACATCATGGTCGACGCTCAGCTGGAGGGCCGAAGAAGCGCTATAAGGATCAGATGAAGAATGCTTTAAGATTAGACCTGAAGACCTGGAGGATGTTGCTGCTGACCGTACCACCTGGTGACAGCTGTGTAGGGATGGGGTTCGTATTCTGGAGATGGGAAGAACAACCAGAAGACAGCAGAAGAGCCAGGAGAAATGCAGCCATGGTTGCCACCACTACCACATATACATGTCCCACCTGCAATAGAGCTTGTGGGTCCAGGACAGGACTGTATAGTCATCAAAGATCTCACCGTTAAAGGAGTGGACGTCCTCATCGGATTTCAATGGACAACCGAAGAAGTGTGTGTGTGTGTATATACATGCGTGAGTGTGTGTGTGTGTGCGTGCGTGTGTGTGTGTGTGTGTGTGTGTGTGTATGTATATGTGTGTGTGTGTATATATATATATATATATATATATATATATACACACACACATATACACATACACAGTATACATGCCTAAGTCTTTTACCCAGTGCTGCACTATGTCTATACTATGTCTACGTTATGTCCAATATTCAGCAAGAGCACTGTACTTTCACAAGGTCTGTAATCATTACTTTTGCATTTAATTGCTCAAGCCAACTTGTAGTCATTTGTTTTACCTCTGTTTTACAAGGCATTGCCTTGAAAGCACACCAGGCCAGGTTTACCACCACAAATAAAACAGAAGATGTAAGTCCCATATGGACTGCCAAGTGCTTGTCCTTCCAAAGCAGCACACTTCACATGTGCAGTGACTGTCACGTTGAATGGATCACAGGTATCAATAGTTTGTTACCGGTTAACAAATCCTCCTGCTTTCTTAATCCAATAGAAAAAAATGTAATAAAACTAGATTTAAGATTGGTAATTACCAACAGCTTTGAAAGCTCATACCGCTGGGAGATTTTTTTAATTTGCAAGCAGGCAATTTTAATTTACAAACAAGTCAGTGTATTGGCATCAAACTGTGAGTGTGTTATTGCTGCCCAGCCTTACCTGCATGTGACTTACGTGCAGTGCTTGCTGTCCATGGCGAGCAGCTGGGTGTAGAAGCCTTTAAATATCAGTGAAAGGCCATTCTGCCCAAGTATCCATGTTGGCCAAAAAATGGCATGGAGAATAGTGGACAATGGACATAATATAATACGTATAATAAATATTATACTGACAGAATATAGACAGAATGGTGCTGAGAATAGTGGCAAATAGTCATAGTTGAGAATAGTAGAGAATAGACATAATATAAGACCGTAAGACTTAGGAGCAGAATTAGGCCATTTGGCCCATCAAGCCTAATCTGACATTTCATCATGGCTGATTCATTTTTCCTCTCAGCTCCAATCTCCTGCCTTCTCCCCACATCCCTTCATGCCCCGACCAAACAAGAATCTATCAACATCTGCCTTAAATATACATAAACACTTGGACTCCACAGCTGTCCATGGCAAAGAATTCCACAGATTCACCACTCCCCAGCTAAAGTTGTTCCTCAAATCCATTCCAAGAGGACACCCCTCTATTCTGAGGCTGTGTCCTCTGGTCTTAGACACTCCCACCTTAGGAAACATCCTCTCCACATCCACTTTTCTTCTAAATTCCGGTCAATACAGGACCAGAGCCATCAAACGCTCTCCATATGTCAGTTCCAGATCCCTGTTACCCTCAGGATGAAGCACTCTTTCCTCAGCTTCTCTTTAATCATTCCAACAGTTGCCTTTCCTCTGCCAGTAGAGATACTTTTCACTCTGTCTAGTCCTTTCCTAAATTTGTACATAACATTAAATATCCCCTCAGTCTCCTTCTGTTCCAAAGACAACAACCCTTTTCATGACAATAGTCCTCCGTACAATATCTTATAAGGTGTCATAGCGTTCAGCGTGACGTTGTTACAGCGGCAGTCGCCCAGGGTCAATCTCGTCGCTGCCTGTCAGGAGTTTGTATGTTCCCTCTGCGACTATGGTTGTTTCCTCATGCATTCCAAAGTCGTACAGGTTAGCAGGTTAGTAGGTCGCATGGGTATAAATGGACAGCGCGGACTTATTGGGCTGGAAGGGGCTGTATCTCTAAATAAATAACTATCCTTGTAAATCTCCTCTGCACGTTTGTTGGTTCTGTCACAGGGAACCTAGCTAGTAACCAGTACGCCATCAAGCATCACCATTTTACCATTACAGATCTGTAGAGAGATGCATCATGGCAACATGACCTTCAGCCCATAGATTCTGTACTGACCCCATTACCACACGTTTTCATAGTCATAGAGTCATAGAGCACTACAACACTGACATAGGCCTTTCAGCCCATCTAGTCTGTGCCAAAAATGTTATTTTGCCCCTGGATCATAGCCCTCCATAATCCTTCCCATCCATGTACTTGCCAAATTTCTCTAAATTGTTGAAATTGAACTCTCATCCACCACTTCGGCTTCTCCTCTTATTCCCACCAGCTCCCTCAAGACTCTCCCACTCTCCTGGACACTGGGGACTGTTTTACAGCAACCTGTTGACTTACCAACTCACATGCCTTTGGAATGTGGGAGGAAGCCAGAGCACTCAAAGGAAGGGTTCATAAACTCCTCACGGAAAGGACCAGGGGTATAATTTCAACTCAGGTCATTGCTACAGTGGGATACCAACTGCACCCCTCCACTGCCTTGAATTTATGGCTCTTATGTTCTACTTCTCGGGTAATAAAGGCAAGTGTCCCACTCACCTCGCTCAATGTACCGCATCAGATTGTTTGCAAAACCTGAGCGTTGTCCATATATGGAATAAGCGGTTAGAGGAAGTGGCTGAGGCAGGTACGTTAATAATATTTGAAAGGGTCTTGGACAGGAAAGATTTAGAGGGATATGGACTGAATGAACCTCCAAGAGGACCACAACCTTGTTGTTGGGTTTGGAGGATTGTGTGCCTCAATGGCCCAGAGAGCTATGTTGGCTAGAGTCAGGGCTTTATGCTTTGGCTCCTGGTAGGGTCACCCATGCCAAACATGTCAAAGGGTAGAGTCCAGACTAAGAGTGGTCCACTAGTTCTCCAGGTTCTGAGTTCAGCTCAGGGTTAGCAAAACTTACGGAAATAGCAAAGAAGAATCCTTCTACATCTGAGTGCGACGGTATTCCTGAGACTCCACCCAGGACTTGCTTGACTGATTGTAGTGAAAACTGGGAGGAAGCTACCGACATACTGAACACCACCAGAGACAGAGGACCATTACTGCCAGTGGCGTAATTGGGCAGGAAGTAAGTCAGGACTGAATGCAGGCAAATGGGACAGATGTAGATGGACATCTTGTTCAGCTTGGATAAGTTGCCACAGGGACTGTTCATGCTGTAGTATGCTGATTCAAATCCATGTCTGAAAGATACTGGTGATCCAGCTGGATAAGGGAGTCTGGGACCAAAGGACTCAGCCCAGAATACAAGGATGTTCCTTCAGAACAGAAATGAGGAGGAATTTCTTTATCCAGTGGTAAATCTGTGGAATTCATAATCACAAAGAGCTATGGAGGCCAAGTCATTTAAAGCAGAGGTTGTTGATTAGTCAGGATATCAAAGGTTACAGAGAGAAGGCAGGAGAATGAGGTTGAGAAGGATAATCAGAGTAGACTCGATGGGCCAAATGGCTTAATTATGCCCCTTTGTCTTATGATCTTGTGGTCTTTGCATCACAGGTTCAGATACCCATTGAAGTTAACAGAGTCAACAACCCATTGTCCAGTCCAGACCAAAGAAACTGAGCTGTTCTGCTGTACTCCATGTGTTGTCTAATGGCAGAGCAGAGCAAAAGCATGGCGATATTTCTCACTTAACATGACTGGGACTTCCACATCAGACAGCCCACGTGCGTAAGTCCAAGACCCGCGGCCCTGTCACGTTTTGAGGGGCACACACAAAGTCCCTCCAGCATTAGGAGTTTGAACGATTTGGTGTGTCACCGAAGACTAGCAAATTTCTACAGATTTACTGTGAAGAGCATTCTGAAAGGTTTCATCACAGTCTGGTATGTGTGGCCACTGCACAAGATCACTAAAAGCTGTAGAGAGTTGTAAACTCATCCAGCTCCATCATGGACACTAACCTCCGCACCATCAAGGACATCTTCAAAGGCAACGCTCAAAAAAGCAGCATCCATCATTAAGGACCCCCAATCACCCAGGACATGCCCTCTTCTCATTGCTACCATCATATGTATGTAAATATATATGCCAAAAGAGAGCAAAAATAGAGAGAAATATATATATAATTATAATTTATAGAACATTTTATGTACAATGGGTTCTAGTTAGGGCATATCGGAACCAGTACATTCTGGCCCAATTAAGTGGCTGTCTCAATTAGTCAATATTTAATGGAAATAGTTAAAAATGTATAAAAAAGCTAAACAACCATTTAACCGAGTAGCTATTTATGTATTTAAATGAAATACAGAACAAATTAGAGCACTGCCAATACCTCTACAGTACTATAAAACTGTGTATTAATTCCTGATAGTTATTGATGGAGGAATTCATTGGTGTTTTTAGTATTGACTGTAAATGAACAAAATCAGCACACACATAGTGTCTGCCTTCATACAATGCTTCAGATGATTACATCATTCAAAGCTTCATTTTCATTGTAACATTCAATTTGATTGTCGATACCTTCCTAATTCCTAACTCGTTGAAGTAACAATACCTGATTCTGACTCACAAACGAAATGCCAGAAGATCTGAGCAGGTCAGGTGACATCTTGGGCTGAGATCTTTCATCAAGACCGATGAAAGGTCCTGATGATTTGGTATGATGTCCTGATGCAGGGTCTCAATCGAAACATTGTCTATTCCTTTCCATAGATGCTGCCTGACCTGCTGAGTTCCGCCAGTACTTCTGTGTGTTCTGGATTTCCTGCATCTGCAGAATCTCCTGTGTTTCTGAGTCTGATCCTAGTTCATTTTGTGTGCGTTACTGAAGATTTCCAGCATCTGTGGAATCTCTTGTGTTTATGAGATTTGAGGAGACTTTTCTTTTCTTCTGTGCTTCGAGCATCTTTGCCTTTCTGAGGGAAAATGGATGAGGGAACAATGTTGGATTCATAAGACTCTCAAGCACACTTATACCAATTCAAGTGATTTTCTTTACACATGTACAGGAATATCACCTCCCAGCTTCTTACTCCGTACCCCTCCCCTGTCCACCCGGCTTCACCTATCACCTCTTATCTTGTACTCCTTCCCCATCGTCACCCCCTTCACCCTTCCTTTCTTATGAAGGACCTGATGCAGGGTTTATTCCCCCTGTATGGATGCTGCCTGACCTGCTGAGTTCTTCCAGCCTTTTGTGTGTGGTACAGGGACAGACTCAGTCGCGGGACAAATTCTAGAGCCTTAAATCTTTCCATCAGATCTTGTTCTGATTGTTTGCAAAGATTGACTTTACACACGTTTAGTTACTGAAGGCACAAAATCAACACTCAAACTCCTGGTGAAAGGCGAGATTGGACAGTTTACTGTCCACGGCTTATCTGGAAATCTGTAGATACAGGTGTGAATAGGATGGCCAGCAAGATCCTAAGCACAAACACAGATGCGCAAATGACATACCAGGAGCTGAAATTAGTGCCCGTCTTATCAGTTCTATCTAATCGTATTGCAACAGGCTACTTACTAGGTCATTTATCCAGTGTGACAGGAGAGTGTTCTTAGCTGTAAAGTTTAAGATAATTCCCTTCGCCAGTTAACAACAATACCTCCTGCTTTGATTATGAAAGAAAAAGAACTGTAGTCTCAGATTTGAAATGAAATACAGAAAGATTTACTAATGCTCTCACAATCAAAATAAAATCATCTCATATTTCTGAAAATAAAATTTTAAATGTTCGATTACAAGATGAAGTTGTAGTTATATGGGAATTTTCACAGGGGTGCAGTTAGGCTTGTCACCTATAAGATAAATCTTCAAACGATACAGGAATATTTTAGTGAGGACTCAAGTGATGTGTCAGTGTACCAATCTAATTTAGTTAAATATTAAATTTTAACTATCACTATCAATTAGTTTTTAACTAATATAAACAACTTGTTTGTACAACGTACAACGTACTTGTAGTAATGCTACGATTTTATTTGAAAATTTTATTTGTTCACTGGATGTGACACGACGAACAAGGTCACTGTTTATTGCCTTTGCAAATTCTCCCTAAAGTCAATGGCTTCCTGAACGATGTGAGTGGGCAGCTGCGGGTCAACTGTGTCACTGTCGTCTGGAGGCACACAAGGACACACCTAGAGCGCAATAGTGGATTTCTACTCCTGACTGGAACACAGCACCATAGCAAATTTCTTATTGTTTAGAGACACATCATGGAACAGGCCCTTCAGGTCCAACTACTCACCTATTTAACCCTAGCCTAATCAGACAATTTACAATGACCAATTAACCTAATGACCAGTATGCCTTTGGACTGTGGGGTGAAACCAGAGCACCAGGAGGAAACGCATGCATCTCACTGAGAGGACATGCAAACACCTTACAGAGGTAGCCGGAATTGAACTCAGAACCCCAATACTCCAAGCTGTAATAGTGTCGCACTAACCGCTACAGTGTAAATAGAGCTCCTGCCTCACAGGTCCAGTGCCCCAGGTTTATGCCTGGTATTGGGATTGTTATTTTTTTATAATTATCATAAACACAAGAGATTCTGCAGATGCACATAAAATACTGGTGGAACTCAGCAGGTCAGGCAGTATCTATTGCATGCCATCTTGGACAATGTCTCCCATCCACTACATAATGTACTGGTTGGGCACAGGAGTACATTCAGCCAGAGACTCATTCCACCGAGATGCAGCACAGAGCGTCATAGGAAGTCATTCCTGCCTGTGGCCATCAAACTTTACAACTCCTCCCTTGGAGGGTCAGACACCCTGAGCCAATAGGCTGGTCCTGGACTTATTTCCTGGCATAATTTACATATTACTATTTAATTATTTATGATTTTATTACTATTTAATTATTTATGGTGCAACTGTAACGAAAACCAATTTCCACCAATAAAGTATGGCTATGACTCTGACTATCTATGGAGTATCCTCTGCAACGTCCGCCATCTCCAAAGAGATCTCACCACCGAACCTATCTTTACCTCCCCGACTCGCTCCACATTCCACAGGTATCACTCCCTCCATGATTCCCTTGTCCATTCAACCCTCTCCACTAAACTCCCTCCTGGCACTAACCCCTGCAAGCTGCCTAAATGCAACACCTGCCCATTCACCTCCTCCCTCACCTCCATTCAGTCCTTCCAGGTGAGGCAACCCTTCGCCTGTGAATCTGCTGGGGTCGTCTAATGTGTCCGCATATTCCTGATGTGGACTCCTCTACACCGGTGAGACCTGTTGTAAATTGGCAGACCGCGTCGTCGAGCACTACCGTACCATCCGCCACAAATTGTACTTCCCGGTGGCCAAACATTCTAATTCTCATTCCCATTCCTGTTCCAACATGCCAATCCATGGGTTCCTTTTGTGCCATGATGAGGCCACCCTCAGCGTGGAGGAGCAACACCTTATATTCCATCTGGGTAACCTTGAACTTGATGGCGTGAATATTGATTTCTCCTTCCGGTGAATGAATTACCCCTCCCACTCTGACCTTTCACTTCTTCTCACCTGCCTATCACTTCCCCCGGGGACTCTCCTCTTTCCCTTTCTCCAATGGTCCACTCTGCTCTCCTTTCAGATTCCTTCCTCTCCTGCTCTTAACCTTTCCCACCCACCTGGCTTCATCTATCACCTTCCGGCTAGCCTCCTTACCCTCCCCCCTCCACCTTTTTATTCTGACATCTTCCCCCTTCCTTCTCAGTCCTGAAGGAGGGTTGCTGCCCAAAACGTTGACTCTCTATTCATTTCCAGCAGTGCTGCCTGGCCTGCTGAGATCCTCCAGAATTTTGTGCATTTCTCTGTGGAGGGGTACAAACAATTGACATTACAGGCTGAGGTTGTTTTATGAGCTTGCATCGAGGGCAGCACAGTAGCATAGCAGTTAGTATGAAGCTTTTCAGCACCAGTGGTTAGGGTTCGACTTCTGTCACTGCTTGCAAGGGGTTTGTACACACAAAATAATCTGCAGATGCTGGGATCAAAGCAACACTCACAACACGCTGGAGGAACTCAGCAGGTCCATGGAAACGATGAGACGACGTTTTGGGCCGCAACCCTTCGTCAGGACTGAAGAGGGAAGGGGCAGAGGCCCTATAAGGAAGGTGGGGGTGGGTTGGAAGTAGAAGGCTGGTAGGTTCAGTTGAAAAACCAGCAATTTGAAAGACAAAGGGGTGGGGGAGTGGAAGCATGGAGGTGATAGGCAGGAAAACAATGGGTAGTAGAAGGAGGCAGAACCGTGAGGGAGGTGATAGGCAGCTGGGGGGGGCAGAGTGAAATAGGGATAGAGGAAGGGAGGGGAGGGAATTACCGGAAGTTGGAGAATTCTATGTTCATACCAAGGGGCTGGAGACTACCTAGACGGGTCAAGTTTCACCAATGTACGGGACGCCGCACTGGGAGCACCGAATGCAATAGATGACCCCGACAGACTCACAAGTGAAGTGTTGCCTCACCTGGAAGGACTGTTTGGGGGCCTGAATGGTGGCAAGAGAGGAGGTGTAGGGCTAGTACATCCTTGTGAGCTTCTCTGGGTGCTCCAGTTTCCTCCCACATTCCAAAGACGTAGGGGTTAGGGTTAGTGAGTTGTGGCCGTGCTGTGTTAGTGCTGGAAGTGTGGTGACACTCGGGGGGTGGGGGGCTGCCCCCAGCACATCCTCGGACCGTGTTGGCACACTCCACTGCATGCTCTAATGTACGCATGACAAATAAAACTAACCTTCTTTTTCTTTAATCTTCTTCTCATGTCATAATGAATTGTGGGAAGCCTGTGGCTTTGTGCCAATCCAATCACGATGGCTTGAAAGGTGAACAAATTCCAAAAGACCTGAACGAAACCTCCCCAGTTTTCATCGTGCCCGCCATTCTGGTTCAAGGGGCCAGTTCTTGTGACTAAGAGGAGGAGCAGAGACTGCAAGGACAATCTCTGTGTACTCTTTGGTCATCGAGCTGACCGTGTGCCGACTGGCACAGTCCGGGCTGCAGGAGTACGTGCTGAGGGATGCATTGAAGCTCGGTGCAGCCACCGCAAGGGCCCGGTGAAGAATGGCCACAGTAGCGAGTTCTTCCACTACTGGAGAGGGAGGGTGAAGAAGCCCTTCAGTTATTGTAGTTGTGTACCTCTACAAGAGTGGCAGAACTATTGGTTTTAAGGAATATAATAGAACACTATGTAACACATTGTCGATGAATGCACAGTAAGAATGAAATTAAATAAGTACATGTAAATAAGTAATAAGTAATTGTAATTTTTAAGATTATGAATAATGGTTTTTTGATACACAATCAGTGGCCACTTTATTAAGTACATTAATGCAAATATCTAATCAGCCAATTATGTGGCAGAAACTCAATGCATAAAAGCATGCAGACATGGTCAAGAGGTTCACTTGTTGTTCAGACCAAACATCAGAATGAGGAAGAAATACTGACCATGGAATAATTGTTGGTGGCAGATGGGGTGGTTTGAGTATCTCAGAAACTGCTGATCTCCTAGGACAACAGCCTCCAGAGCAGGGGGTTCCCAAACTAGGGTCCGTGGACCCCTTGCTTAATGGTGTTGGCCCATGGCATAAAAAAGGTTGGGAACCCCTGCCCTTGAGAATCAGAATCGGGTTTAATAACACCAGTAAATGCCGTGAAATTTCTTAACTTTGTGGCAGCAGTACAATGCAATTCTTGATAATAGAGAGAATGGTACAAAAAAAATTCAGTGAGCGGCAGTTCTGGGGTAAAACTCAACAGTAACTCAGATAACCACACGCTACAACAGTGTTGTGCAGAAGAGCATCTCTGAATGCACAACACGTTGAACCTTGAAGTGGATGGGCTACAGCAGCAGAAGACCATGAACATACAGTCAGTGAACACTTTATTAGGCACAGGAGGTACTTAATAAAGTGGCCACCGAGTGTCTAAAAAAAATAGTTCTTGGAGGGTTAGTACAGTCACCGCACCATATCCCCAATGCTCACCTTTCCTACATATAACATGCACGTAGCAGTTAATGGGTTAAGCTCCATTTCTGTTGGGTTCTGAACTTGGAAAAGTATTAAAGTAAGTAGCTCTTCCACAAGCCGCTGTTGCATTGTTCCGAACCTCTCCTGTTCTGTTTGATTGCAAACAACAGCAGGGGTCTGAGTGACTAGTCCAGGAACAGAAAGCTGGGGGGGGGGGGGGTGGGAGGTAGGGTTAAATCCTCAGTCCAGTGCTTCCCGCTAATCTATCTTGTTCCATAAAGGAGGATTTATTTCGCTGCCAGCCTCTCAAAGGCTTTCTTGGTACATAAGAGATTGTCCTGGCTTTCCCGGGGAGGCGAGGTTGCTAAGGCAAGAGTGTCGCACACAGGCTTCCTTTGAGCGTTCCTCAGAGTTAGAGCTAATGAGGGGGGGGAGAAAGTCTTCGGATTAGAAAAGCTGACAAAAGGAAAACAGGGGAGTAAAGAAGTTAGTCAAATGGCCATTACAACAGGACAATAATGGAATGTGAAATTAATGGTGGTAGAATATTGTCGGTCAGAGCTGCGGGGAGAGAGGTCCATTATAAGGGATTGTAAAAAGTGGGATAAGAACATGTTTAACAAAACGGGCAAAGTATATATTTGTTTGTTCAGCGACAGGATATAGACACCAAACCTAAACCCAGGAGATTCTGCAGATGATGTAAACCTGGAGCAGGGGTTCCCAGCCTGGGGTCCATAGACTACTCGGTTAATGGTTGGGGTCCCTGGCATCAAAAGTTCAGGAACCCCTGATCTAGAGCAACACACACACACACTCAGCAGGTCAGGCAGCATCTATGGAGAGGAATAAACAGTCGATGTTACGGGCTGAGGCCTTTCATCAGATGCATAACCAGCACTTCTTGTGCATTTTTTAGTTAGACGTAGTGGCTTCCTTGGGGACATTAGGGACATTTAAGCAGCTCTAAAACAGGTAGATAGATGGCAGAAAAACAGAGAGCTTTGTAGGAACAGAAGGATTAGTCTGATCTTAGAGTAGGTTAAAAGCTCGGCACAAGATCATAGGCCGAATGGCGTGTACTGTGCTGTTGTGTTCTATGTTCTAGATCCTTGGGCTGTTTCAGTGGGACATTAGGAGTAATGGATGGCAGGGTGGAGATACGTCTCTACCAAAGGAGGTGTAAGGGGCTCCTTCCCTCCACTAGCCTGCAGGTCACCCTTGTGCAAGGTGTAGCACCTGCTTAGCCCCCATATCGGGGTAACGTGAAACCATGGGGTCAGGTGTTGGATGGTTGTATGAGCAGGTAGTGCATATCACAAACCCCACTGTCGCCAGGCAGACAATCTCTGAGGAGTGTCGATAATGGCCGGGGTCACCCGTCTTGTAGAGACATTGCCCAGAAGTGGGTATTCACAAGCCACTTCTGTAGAAAAACTTGCCAAGGACCATGATTGACCACATCATATTGAATGAGTGAATGAATTAAGAGTAAACCATATTGGTGGGTCAGGAGTCATATGTAGACCTTTCGCAGGTCACTGTGAGAAGCAAGAGGAGGAGTAGGCCACATAACCCCTTCAGCTTGCTCAACCATTCAATAAGTTCAAGACTAATCTAATATCTATTCTCAATATGAATTGGTTATCTGTTCTTGGTGCTCTAAGAAACCCTGGCCTTGAACATTTTCAATGATCTAAGCTCCACAGAGCAGGGTGCAGAGTTCCAAGGATACGCTACCTCTGATAATAACAGCAGACACTCGCGGGCTGCCTTCAGCACATCTTTGGGTGTGCTGGTTGTTAACACAAACGATGCGTTTCACTGTAAGTTTCGATGTACGTGTAATAAATAAATCTGAATCCGGTTCTGATTTCCTATCTTGAGGGACATTGTGAATCCAGTCAGTTCTTTCCAACAACCTGCTAGTTTCACGCTCCCCAATACCGATGCTGTTTTATACAGCCAACTTTGACAGTCCATGAAATTAATCAAATCAAATAGTATATTATCTCCACAATATGAAAACACGCATATAACTTAGTTGAGTGCTGGGATCCAATGTTAGCATCAAGATGGAAAATGAGCTGACGGATGGGATGGCACTGGGGGACCTGGTGGGGAAAAGCAGTTGATCTGAGACAAAGTTGCCCCAAGTGCTGCTGCCAAGGTGGGGCTGGCTGCGTTTCCAAACCCACACCCCTTCGAAGGTCATGGTTCAGCCTCAGCACAGAAGTTCCCCCATTACAAAAAGGATGTGGAAGATTTGAAAGAGGGCACGGAAGAGGTTTACCGGGATTAGACAATGCGTGCTTTGAGGAGAGTTTGGACAGCCTCGGGTTGTTTTCTGTGGAGTGTCCAAGGCTGAGGGAGACCTGGCAGAAGTTAATGAGAGGCATATTGTAGATAGAATAGAATCGGTACAGTATCTTTTCGCCAAATTCAGTGAGAAGTCAAATGAGAAGTTAACCCACGGCCCCATACGCTAATTCAGATGAATGGTTCCAAAGAAGAGCATCTGTTGAGTTGCTTCTCCTCAGTATCCTGAGGAATATTTCTTCTTCTGAGACAGTCTCTGGGGGATCAGGGGTGACCTGCTTCCACTCCAGTGTTGAGGGGCGTAAGTTACCCATGTGTGCATTCGTTCAGCATGTGGTTACCTTTACACACAGTCTTGAGAGCGGATATCAGACCGCTGGAAAATGACAATCGAAAGGTAGCAATGGGAGAACAAAGAAATGGCAGACAAACTTAGTATGTGTTCTGCCCTGGCTCAACAGGCCAGTTCTTGCGGCTAAGAGAAGGAGCAGAGACTGCAAGGACAGTCTCTTAGGTACCCCTTTGGTCTGCCTGAAACCTGTTGGTCTGCCAGCACATCAAGCTGTCTGTGGAGGAATGCCACTGGCTGCCACAATCCGGGCTGCAGGAGTACGTGCTGAGGGATGCACTGAAGCTCGGTGCAGCCACCGCAAGGGCCCGGTGGGGAATTGCCACAGTTCTTCCACTACCGGAGAGGGAGGGGCTGGGTTGGGTGAGGAAGCCCCTCAGTTATTATAGTCGTGTACCATCCCACCGGGGGCCACTTGAGTGGCAGAAGACCTATTATGTAATAGAATTAGACATCTGTTAGTCTCGTGAGACCATGGATTTGCGCCTCGGAAGGTTTCTAGGGTGCAGGCCTGAGCAAGGTTGCATGGAAGACCGGCAGTTGCCCATGCTGCAAGTCTCCCCTCTCCACGCCACTGATGTTGTCCAAGGGAAGGGCATTAGGACCCATACAGCTTGGCACTGGTGTCGTCGCAGAGCAATGTGTTGTTAAGTGCCTTGCTCAAGGACTCAACACACTGCCTCAGCCAAGGCTCGAACTAGCGACCTTCGGATCACTAGACAAACGCCTTAACCGCTTGGCCACACGCCAACACATGTAATAGAGTACTACGTAACGTATTGCCTATGAATGCAAGAATGAAAAACATTATTCTTATAAATATTTTTATTATGAATAATGTTTATTTTGATATACAATCTGTGGCCACTTTATTTGGTATACCTGTACACCTGCTAGTTAACGTAGATATCTAATCAGCCAATCATGTGGCAGCATCTCGAATCATAAAAGCATGCAGACGTGGTCAAGAGGTTCATCACAATTCTGATCAATAGCTCATTGATCTTGGAACTTGCTAATTGCACAGTGGCTTCCAGGTTTCCACTGTAACTCAGATTCACATTTATTTATCAGTGAAATGCGTCAATTGTACTAACAGCTGGTGCACCGAAGGATGTGCCGGGAGCAGCCCACAAGCGTCACTGCACATTCTGATGCCAACGTAGCATGACAACCATGTTCCTCAGAAGAGCATGCAGCAGCAAAGCAAGCCTCTTTCCCATCCCACCCATCCTCCCATTCACACATCCAGACAGACGTCCAACCCCAAGGCAGGCCACCTCTGAGCCTGCAGTCCTGGTCCCCGGATATTCAGACTCGCAGACCTTGGCCTCCAACTTTAGAGTTCAGCCCAGCACTCGACAATCACGGGTTTGACCTCTGGGCCAACTCTCACAACCGGCTCTGACGTGCTCAGAGGAGTCCGGAAATGGAACAGGAAGGCAGTGCAGAATTCTAAATCAATCTTTATCAGTCGTGTCATGCCACGTTTGTTATCTGTGCCTGCCGAAGGTTTGTTAGTGTGCCTTGTGCACAGTCAGCTATAATCCTCAAGAACAAGAAAGAACATGCAACGCCCATAAACTGCTGGCACAAGAAGTATATTGGGGACATTATCTTTTGAAATAATTTGTTCAGGGCTCAAATGCTAGTTTACAAAAGTGTAACAAAAATTATTCCAGTGCCCAGATATTGCCACTCTGACTAATTACAACGTTTGTAATCATAAAATGAAATACTGTCCTGGTAGTTAGAGTGCAGAGTATTTTAAATGACACTTTACAGGAGAACGATTGCTTCCTTTTTAATAGGTATTGCGACAAAGGAGATGTTTTCACAAGAATTCCAGTGAACGTGCTAAACAAACACCTCATTATTTATAGTTGTCAAACCACTGCTTCAGCCGTGACAAGGACATCCTTGAATCTTTTCCTCTATCCACTCGGTAATAATTTGTCTCGATGGAGTTTAGTTTGAGTGCCTGTTTTGGGAAACACCTTGAATAATATAAGCCAATTAACTTTCAAAATGCTGCTGCTTACATTATATACAATATGAATGAAAGTGATTCAAAATTCAAAGATTCAAAGTATATTTATTATCAAAGTATAATAAATATACTTTGATAATAAATCAAAGGCGGTATACAACCCTGAGATTTGTCTTCCCACAGACAGCCAGGAAACAAAGAACACCAAAGTAAACCATGGGACTTATTCAAAGAAAATCATTAAACCCCCACTCTCCCAACGTACAAAAAAAATAGAGAGCACAGACAGTTTGGTGGTCTGGTTATCATTTATTTATTATAACATTACTGAAAATGTCTTGTAGAAATTTCAGATTGCTTCATGAATTATGAGGCGCTCAATCAGTCATTGAATGTGAGATTAATGAAAACACGAGGAACCCTGCAGATGCTGGAATTTCAAGCAACACACATAAACGTCGACTGTACCTCTTCCTAGAGATGCTACCTGGCCTGCTGCGTTCGCCAGCAACTTTTATGTGTCTTGATTGAATGTGAGATCTTTTGTTTCAGTTTCAGTGATGCTGTCCGAATGAATTCTTTGGCTAAAGTGTTCATGGCCTGTTTAAGATACATATCAATGTAGTAGGTAGGGTGCGATCACTTCAGCCAAATTTGATGTTCTTCCAAAGGGTTGTTCCCTTAATGGGGAAGGCCTGTGCATGACACTGTTTGATGTGGGGAGGCTGATGCACGGGCAGTCACCCCACAGTCCTTGACAGATCGGGGACAGGGTCCAGTGACACGAAGTGCAAGACAACTGGGGACCCTTCACGGCAGCAGCCTTCCTCCGTCTTCTCTGCTGTTGTGATCTGTCATCATCTTCTGCCAGCTCCACTGCTGAGGTTTTGGTTAGATCGCTCTTTGTTTGGAACATTCCCCTTGACCTTACCACCACTGGCGACCCTACCAAGAGCTAAGCTCCACTTGGTATCGCTCTTAGGATCTCAGGAACTCTCAAGCTTCTCTGCCGCAACAAGCTGACAATCCTCGGAGAAGTAACTGTACCAAAATAATACATTTTTATCAAATCAGCATAATTTTGCATTCAGAGATGCCAACCTTTGCCAGGAGGTGAATGTTACCTTCTGCAATATCTGCACAATCATCTCCAGCTTGAATGACCATGGTATAAAAATGGCTGAGCCCAGCACACCCTTAACTGCAGACAAAACAGAAACTGGCTGAAGCAACCTTCGGGTGAGCAAGAGTGTTAGTGGAAAACTAGGGTTCATTTTGATGGGAAGCAGGTGTTGCTGAATTGGAAGTTCATATTGTGATGGGAGGAATCTGTTGGCCAAATCAGTTTCTTTGCCTTCTCTGATATTGAGAATTCAAACCACCACACTGCTTGAGCGAAGGATCTGTGACTGTGCAATAGTACAGATGGTCAGAACTGCCATGAGAACCCTAGGGGTCTCCACTCCCACTATTTGTGACATTTACCGGCAGCGTTGTAGAAGAAGGGCTTGAAGCAGTGTTGAGGATCTCTACCACCCATCCTACAATCTCTTTGACCCACTATCATCAGGAAGGAGGTACAGGAGCATCAGGACTAGGTCTACCATACTGGGTAACAGCTTCTTCCCTCAGGCTGTGAGACTAATGAATACCCTGTCACAGCCAAGGTCTCATCACTGGGACAGTGAGCTGTTTACTGTTACCTGTGCTGTGTACCAGATGCACTATGAATGATATTTTATTTACTTATTTATGGTAATAATTTGCTTTATATGCTGCGTGTGATATATGTTCTGTAGCTGTGCCGCGTTCCGGAGGAACGTTGTCTCATTTGGTTGTATACGTGTACAGTCAGATGACAATAAACTTGAATTTGGATTTGACGGGGTCCTCAGTGTTGTGATTGGAAGAAAATGCTGAATGGTCTCCTTACCCCGTTAGCGGATTTAGAAGAGGCATCTTTGGTCGAGGCAAGAATAACAGTAACATTTAAAAGATATTTAGACAGGTACATGCTCCAAGAGGATCACAACCTTGTCATTGGGTTTGGAAGCTTGTGTGCCTCTGTAACCTGGGGAGCATGTTGGCTGAAGTCAGGACCCTGTGCGTTGGCTCTTGGTAAGGTCACCCATGCTAAACAAAGGGTAGAGGGCAGACAAAGAGAGGTCCCCCGGTCCTCTGAGTTCAGGCGTTCAGCACAGGGCTAACAAAAAAATGTGTGACAGAAACAGCAATGAAGAATCCTTCTATGCAGACAAAGATGGAGGACCTTCATTGCTGCCCTAAATGCCAGCAGCATTACGGGCAGTAAGTAAGACAGGTACATGGATCGGAAGGTTCTAGAGAAGGGTTTCCCAAGTATTGTTTGCCATAGACCAATACCACGAAGCAAGGGGTCCATGGACCCCAAGTTGGGAACCCCTGGATTAGAGGATGTGGGCCAAATGCAGGTGAAAGGAACTAACTTAGATGGACGTCTCGGTTGGCCAGAGAAGGTTGACTTCATCTCCTTTCCTTTCCAGTCCTGAAGAAGGGCCTCAGTTCAAAACATCGACTGTTTATTCATTTCCACAGATGCTGTCTGACCTGCTGAGTTCCCCCAGCATTTTGTGTGTAGTGCTCTGTGCTGCACTATGTGACACTATGGCTCTGTGACATGCAAAATTTTGACTGAGTTCTATGCGATTTCTTCTCCGTAATTTGTAGCCACATTGTCAGTGATGGACGGACAGTTAACAAATACATGTTTGCAATCAAGCAGTTTACCTTTCTTTTAGTCCATAATAGTGCACACCAACATAAATCATCCACTACATGCAAGTCAGGGTCTTTGCTTGTCTTGGTAACTGTACTCCAACCAGCCGCTTAAGTCAGTTAGGGTTTAATTTGATGTTGTGTTCATTATTATCTTCATCTAGGTGACAGGTTTTCAACACAGCGTTCAAAGTAACACTGGGCCTCACAATAACACCCTGATACTGGCTCGCTGCTTCTTGGCTACTTAACGGGCAAACGCCGCAAATTACGAGCGGCAGCGTAACAGGAAAATATTGGCAAGGGTTAAAGAGTTGCCGCGAAGCTCAAAACCTCACCCTTGAATGTGACTCCACTTAATGAAGAAAAGACCTTCATTTTCCTAGTTGTTTCTGCTCCTGGGGTTTCGAATTTTCTGCAGCCTTTGCCGCACCTTCTTATTTCCAAGCCTCAATAATTTATGATCCGATTTCTGTGTTTCAGCGCAGATTAGGAAGAAATTGAAGCCATTATATGTGCTGTGCAGCCTAATGTTGTAAAGAGGGAAGGGAATACAAAAAGAATTATAGAAATCCCAAAGGTAGTAAGATTCTTTGCTCTTAAATGAAAAATTGTTTTAATTCCCTGCCACAAGCAATAATTTGATTTTTCATAAATTCTTTCATCAAATGTCACAAAACAAAAATTGACATAAATGGCAACTTTTGGCTAATGAACAGATACAAGGGAATAAACTAAATAACCAAGACAAGGGGAAAAGCAGATTCAAGGAGAAGAAGTTCATCAAAATTCAAGACAGCGATAACATTAGTGATGTCTGCAACATGAGGGCACTTTGATTATTTAAACGTCACTGTCATTCACTCTGCTTTGAGAAGCGTTAGAAAGGAATAAAATTATCTGCGGTGTTATTGTTTCGCAGCTGAGGCTTCCTTGACACAACTGATGTAAAATAAAAGCATGGAAGTTCAACAATATTATCAGCGTTGATGTATGTCACCAAATACCACCTTGAGATTCGTTTTCTTGCAGGCATTCACAGTAAATACAAAGAAATACAATAGAATCAATGAAATACTGCATGCGACAAAGACAAACAACCAATGTGCAAAAGACAACAAATTGTGCGAATACAAAAAGAGAAAATAAATAAGTAAACAATAAATATTAAGAACATGAGTTGTAGAGTCCTTGAAAGTGAGTCCATAGGCTGTGGATCCAGTTCAGAGTCGGGGTGAATGGTTAGCCCCTCTGGTTCAGGAGCCTGATGGTTGAGGGGTAATTACCGTTCCTGAACCTGGTGGTGTGGGTCCTGAGGCTCTTGTACCTCCTTCCTGATGGCAGCAGCGAGAAGAGAGCATGTCCTGGGCGGTGAGGGCCCTTGACCAATTCTATTGCAACACGCAAGAGGGCAATTTACACACAACCAGCGCAGCGGCCTCTTTTTCAGAGACAACTTCAAACAAAGGTCCCGGCTGACCCCAGTGCCCACTCCATACAAGAGGGAATACGATAAGAAAGACTCGAGCTGGCCAAACGCCGTGTATTTTTCTGTCATTTGCTGACCAGAGCACTTGATGCACACTAAACATGAACAGCAAGTTGGACGGAGCTGCAGTGAAACCTATGTGATGATAATTAATTAGTTACAATAAAACAATTAAACAGTGTTTGCACACAATGAAGGAAATGAAGGGGCATGTAGAGCAATAGAGAGATAAAGAGATGCTTGTTAGGACAATGTATAAGTAAATAGTGGAATACTGATTTGTTGTAAAAAAGGACAGGGTCAACTCTGAAGCAAGATAAGCACCCTATAGATAATAAATCAGCTGTAGATATTAAACAACAGATGTTTCTGACCGAAGCAGGAAGAAACAATGGATAGTATAACAGCAGTTATGTTTGCAAGGATTACCGAATCAGACTACACTTCAGAGGAATATCCGACAATATAAAATTTTTACGGTCACTTCCTTTAACTAACACAAATCAGCCTTCTGATATAAAGCCTGAAACATCTGTCTGTTCCTTAAAGGTTTACAGCCATGATCTGAAACTGTGCAGTGAAGCCTACACAGTGTCCACTCATAATAGGTGTCCTGTGCAATATTATCATCATCTCAGGTCTTAAACTGGCTTTATTGCTGACAGGTTATGAGATTTACTCCAGTCAGAGCTTTAGATTAGCTACAACGCAAATACAAATCATTTCACAGTAATGACTTGCTGATATACTTTCCTGAAAAGTACAAAATACTCACTTAGTTCGAAACTTCCTCTCAATAGAGTGTTCACATATCTCGATGTAACATGGCTTGAGCTTCTCCAGGGACTGCAGGCACAAAATAATGTTAAAGACACAAGCAACACACATCAAAGTTGCTGGTGAACGTGGCAGGCCAGGCAGCATCTCTAGGAAGAGGTACAGTCGACGTTTCGGGCCGAGACCCTTCGTCAGGACTAACTGAAGGAAGAGCTAGTAAGAGATTTGAAAGTGGGAGGGGGAGGGGGAAATCCAAAATGATAGGAGAAGACAGGAGGGGGAGGGATGGAGCCAAGAGCTGGACAGGTGATTGGCAAAAGGGATACGAGAGGATCATGGGACAGGAGGCCCAGGGTTTACGTTTTTAAAGACACAAGAGGTGCTGCAGATGCTGGAGATCTAGAGCAATACACACAATGTGCTAGAGGAGCTCAACAGGTCAGGCAGCAACTATGGATGGGAATAAGCAGTTGACATTTTGGGCCCAGTCCTGATGAAGGGTCTCGGCCCGAAGTGTTGACAGTTTATTCCCATTCCTAGATGCCGTCTGACCTGCTGAGCTCCTCCAGCACATTGTGTGTATTGCACCAATAATGTTATTGTGTTAGGTGGGAGACTAACAGGCCATCGTAGAACATAAAACATAGAACAGTACAGCACATTCTGAACTACACAAAGCGCAGTCACTGGAAAGCAGCGTCCATCATCAAGGACCCCCACCACCCAGGCCATGCTCTCTTCTCGCTAATAATACTAATAATAATACTAATACCATCAGACAGGAGGTACAGCATGCTAGCAGGCCATTCTGGCCCAACTAGCCCACACCTCCCAATGACTCCAATGTGACCCATTAACCTATACGTCTGGTGGGCTTTGTGGAATTGAGAACTTGGGAAGAAGATAAAGAGGATCAATGTAACCGGGAGGTTGATGAATGGCTTGGACTCGATGGGCTGAAGGGCCTATTTCCTTGCTGTATCTTTGCATGACTATAATTAATTACAATTAATTAAAACACAAGCTTTTGTTTTAGTTATTCAGATGGGTATTTATGTGTTTTGTTACAATATTTTAATAGTTTGCTATGTTTCTGAATGTCAGAGACATTTAAAACAGGTTGATTGTTTTGAGGGTGGCATAGGCCTCACTCCTTACCATCACCGCAGAGTACCTGTTCAAGGGCTGCTTTGTAACAGGCATTTCTTGCTGGGTTCCAAGAATCTAGCCAAACGGATTGCACTTTCTGGATTAGACGGAAGCGAATGTGGGTGAGCGTGATAATGGGGAGAAATTCTGAGCAGATAGCCATAGCAATAAACTCAATGCCTTTGTATATTACAACACAGGAGTAGGAAGTTAAACATTGTGAGTTTTTCAGAAGGGGACACAACAGACCATAAAACATGAGATTAAAAACATTTGGCCCATTCCATCATGGCTGATTTATTTTCCCTCCAATCCCGTCCTCCTGCATCCTACCCATAACCTTTGACACTCTTACTAATCAGGAACCTATCAGCCTCAGCTTTAAATATACCCAATGACTTGGCCTCCACAGCTAATTAATTCTACAGACTCTCAACCCCCTGGCTAAAGGTATTCCTCTTCATCTCTGATCTGAAGGGACATCCTTGTATTCTGAAGCTGTGCCCCTGATCCCAGGCTCCTCTCCGCATTCACATTATCTAGGACCTTCAGTAAGTAGGTTTCAATCTTCTAAACCACAGCGAGTACAGGCCCAGAGCCATCAAGTGCTGGTCATAGGTTAACCCTTTCATTCCCGGTATTGTTCTCATAAACCTCCTCTGGACCCTCTCCAATGCCAGGACATCCTTTCTAAATCTACGACCAAAAAACTGCTTACAATACTCCAAAAGTTGTCTGGCCAATGCCTTACAAAGCCTCAGCATTGTATACTTGCTTTTATATTCTAGTCCACTTGAAATGAATGTGAACATTGTGTTTGCCTTCCTTTCTACTGACTCGACCTCCAAATTAATCTTGCACTTGATCTCCCACGTTTATTCCTTCTACCAAAGTGCATGACCATATTCTTCCCTACACTGTACTCCATAAACTATTTCTTGTCCATTCTCCTAATCTGCCTAAGTCCTTCTGCAGACTCAACACTACCTGCTCATCCACCTACCTTTATATCATCTGCAAACTTGGTCACCAAAGCCATCAATTCTGTTACCCAGATCATTAATATGTAATGTGAAAAGTAACAGACTGTAAAAGGACCCCTGAGGAACACCAGTAGTCACCAACAGCCAGCCAGAAAAGGCCCCCTTTATTCCTATTCTTTGCCACCTGCCAGTCAGCCAATCTCTCTCCATGCCAGTATCTTCCTGTAATACCACGTGCTAACTTGTTGAGCAGCCTCATGTGCAGCACCTTGTCAAAGACCTTCTAAAAAACCAAGTAAACAGCTGAGGTGGAACAATGGTAACATACGTGAGGAAATCTGCAGATGCTGGAATTTCAAGCAACATACACAAAAAATGCTGGTGAACGCAGCAGGCCAGGCAACATCTATAGGAAGAGGTACAGTCGATGTTTCAGGCCGAGACCCTTCGTCAGTATGTCCTGACGAAGGGTCTCGGCCTGAAACATCGACTGTACCTCTTCCTATAGATGCTGCCTGGCCTGCTGCGTTCACAAGCATTTTTTGTCTGTGTTACAATGGTAGCATAATGGTTAGTGTGACATTATTACAGTTCAGGGTGTCGGAGTTCAGAGTTCATTTCTGATGCCTAGGTACGGAGTTTGTACATCCTCCTGGTGAACGCGTGGGTTTCCTCCAGGTGCTCTGGTTTCCTCCCACAGTTCAAAGATGGACCAGTTGGTGGGTTAGTTGGCCATCATAAGTTGTCCCGTGCTTCGGCTAGAGTTAAACTGGTGGGCTGCTGGCATGAAAATTGAAAGGCCAGAAGGGCCTTTTCTGCAATCTATCGCTAAATCGGTGGTTTTCAACTTGGGGTCCACGGACCCCTCAGTTAAGGGTATGGGTCCATGGCATAAAAAAGGTTGGGAACCCCTGCTGTAAATAATATAAATAAATAAATTATATATATATAAAAGCAGCATATAAATGTAGATCTTCTATCTAATAGAGTTGGACTGCAAGTTCTATTTCAACCAACAAATCTGCAAGAAAATATATTTAGTAGGCTGTGGGATAAAGCAAAATGCTTACACTTCCAGTTTACATTTGGCCAAACCTTTAATATATCTGTGGAACTACAAGCAGGAAGAGAATCGAAAGGCTGACACAAGAGACTGTGGATATAGAATAGAAAGGCTTTTGTCCTCTTCAAAGGACCTGCCTTACGTAAAATATTTAGTTAATTCAGCTTTCCAGACCTGTTGGAGCAACCAGGGAGTTCGAAAGAAACACTTTGCCTTAGGAAAGTTCAGAATTTTATTCTTGATTCGTAAAATAAAAGAAACCATTGAAGGAATCAGGGAAGTGGGCAAAGCCAGTGGGAATGAAGAGGCAGGGATTAACGTGTACTTGCTTTGCAATCGTTGCCGATGTTGTGTTCTAAAGAATTCCTCCTCACTTCCATCCTTTATCGCAAATGACTTTTTACTCAAGGTTTTTTCTGGGGGGATTAACACTTGTGGTGTTCCAGCTGATTTGTTGTCAAAGAAGAAAGTTTGAATGTTCTTAGTTCTTAAGGCAAACCTACTGAGCTTTAAAAAAATCACTTAACTGTCCACCGTAACAACACCAGTGTTTAGACAACAGCCCGAGGCTTAATTAAACGGAGCAGAGAGATTAGTTTACAAGTTATTGGGAGCAGAAAATCACAGGTGGTTCATTTACAAACCAGGCGGCAGGTTTAAAATTTCCTAATGTAATCCTTGAGGTCCTTATTGACAAGGCATACTAAATAGTGCATATAAAGAGTAAACTTGTTAGTGAAATTTACCTAAAACAAAATTGCGGTTATCTAAAAAAAACACCCTGAAAGAAGGTTTGTCGCAGATTGTCACAGAACCAGCTCTTTCGGAAAGTGCGAATATTGGAAAAGGCAGATGTTGGAAGTCTGAAATAGACTCCAAACATTCTGACATCCAGACTGAATTGCCTATGGATACTGTCCGACCTGAACCAGAATCAGGTATAATACCGCTGACGTATGTCCTGAAATTTGTTGTTTTGCGGCAGCATTAAAATGCAATACATAAAATATGCTATAACTTAACAATAAGAAATATACATTCAAATTAAATTAATAAATAGTGCAGAAAGAGAGAAAAAATAGTGAGGCAGAGTTTATCAGTTGGTTCATTGTCTGTCAAAAATCTGATCAGCGGTGGGGGGGACGAAGCTGCTCTGATACCTACGTCAGTCTCCTGTACCTCCTCTCCGATGGTAGTAATGAGAAGAGGGCATGGCCTGGGTTATGGGAGTCTTTAATGATAGATACTGCCTTTTGAGGCATTGCTGTTTGAAGGTGTACTCGGTGCTGCAGAGGCTCGTACCCATGATGGAGCTGAGTAAGAGTCTGCAAACCCGCTGCAGCCTTTTCCGATCCTTTGCTCGGGCTCCTCCATACCAAACGAGATGCAATCAGTTAGAATGCGTCCCATGGTACATCTGAACATACTACTGAGCATTTATTGCCTGTTCTGCTTTTTTTATACTTTCAAATTTCTGGGCTATTCTTCGACCATGCTCTGGGATTGAGGGTGATTTTTATTCCAGTTTCGTGGATTCTGAGGGAGCTGATGAAGCCAAAGAGGGAACTGCAGACTCTTCCACATGCTGAAGAGTTCCCTGGAGGGGTGGGCATTGTGGTCGGCATGGACTCGTTGGGCTGAATGGCCTGTATCCATTCTGTATTGCTCTATCACTTTATGAATCTATGAGGTGGTGGTGCTTGATCTTCTCTGAGGATTGTCATCTCGTCATGGTGTCAGAAGTATGTCAATCAATACTCTCAAGCAACTGTGTGCAAAGATTCACAATGATTTGGAATTGTCCACTGTCTGTAAACTCCAGCGACTGTTGTGCGTGAAAATTCCAGGGGATCAGCAGTTTCTGAGATACTCAAACCACCCCATCTGGCACCAACAAACATTCACTTAGACCACAAAGTCACTTAGATCACATTTCTTCCCATCCTGATGATTGATCTGAACAACAACTGAACCTCTTGACCATGTCTGTGTGCTTTTATGCATTGAGTTGCTGCCATATGATTGGCTGATTAGATATTAGCATTAACGAGCAAGCATACAGGTGTACCTAATAAAGTGGCCATTGAATGTATACTCACATTGATAATAAATTTACTTTGACTTTGAATGATTGGGAAAATCATTCTGAATTGGACAAGCTGCTGGCAATTGGTTTAAAGTCCTGCAAAATGGAGAAAGTAATATGTGCTACTCTGGAGCGAGGTATTAAAACTGTGAATGGAAGGCGCAGCAACATTCTTGGATGAGGTACATAATTATTGATTAGTATTTAGTCCCCATCCAATCCAAAAAAATCTTGTATTCTGGTCCTATACTGCATTATAGCCGGCTGGTGGCGTAGTGGCATCAGCGCTGGACTTTGGAGCAAAGGCTCCCGAGTTCGAATCCAGCTGGCTCCCTGGCACGCTTTCCATCCGTGCTGGGTTGAGCGTCGAGCTAGCAACTCAGCCACGTAAAAATAAGAAAGCCTGGTAAAAGAATGACATCATGACGGCGTCCCGATGACTCTACTTGGAGTTAAGGGCTTTCTTCTTCTTCTTCTATACTGCTTTAACTTGCAGGTGTAGCTGGTGATAAGGGAGACAAATGCTGTGTTAGAGAGGACTAGAATGGAAAATGAAGGATGCGATGTTGAGGCTTTATAAGGCATTGCTTAGGTCGCACGTGGAGTATTGCGAGCAGTTTTGAGCCCCGTATCTAAGAAAGAATGTGCTGGAATTGGAGAGGGTCCAGAGGAGATTCACGAGAATGATCCTGGGAGTGAAAGGGTTAACCTATGAGGAGTGTTTGACGGCTCTCTGCCAATACTTGCTGTTTAGAAGAATGGGGGGGGCATCTCATTAAAACCTATCAAATATTGAAAGGCCAAGACTGAGTGGATTTTGAGAGGATGTGTTTCCAATAGTTAGTGAGTCCAGGACCAGGGGGGCACTGCCACAGAATAGAAGAACAGAGATGAGGTGGAATTTCTTTACCTCATCTGTAAAGGTGATGAATCTGTCGAATTCATTGCCAGAGACTGCTGTGGAGGAGGCCAAGTCATTGAGTGGTTGATAGGTTCTTGATTAGTAAGAGCATCAAAGGTTTTGGGGAGAAGGCAGGAGAATGGGGTTGAGAGGGATAATAAATCAGCCAAGATGGAATGGCGGACTAGTCTCGATGGGCCAAGTGGTCCAGTTCTGCTCCTATGTGTTTGCGGAAGCTTGCTGAGCTCAAATAGCCTGCCATGTTTCTACGTTGGAAGCAGTGTCTACACTTCAAAGTAGTTAATTGGTTGTTTGGAGTGTCCTGAGGGAGAGGTTTCTGCTTTGCATTCACATGCAAGCGCTTTCTTAGCTTTGAAGATGATACCAATGTAGCACATCAAACTCTCTAACGTCAGTCTCTGTTAAAGGCTGTGTGTAATCTTGCCAACGGCCAGGGCAGCCCCAAGGAACATTCCACATCACACCTCATTATGGTCGTCTCAAAATTACCTCACATCCCGGTCCAGTAACGCACTGGGCAAACATTGTGATTTAGCAGACAAGCTAAGACTCACTGCATAGGCTCTCATGCCTGCCGCTACCAATTTGGCTTTTTCTGGTTATCAGTGAACAAATTAAATAATGTAGAGTTTGCTGGGTTATTTTGCATATGGGAGACGTTGCACTAGTTTAATCGAGCTGCAAACAGATATTTGAGATTGGGATTTATTCAGTCAGCTGTTACACGTGCTTTCTCATTAGACTTCGACATGTGGTTCTGAAAGGCACAGGATGAAGTGGGATTAAATGAGGTGCTCTGGATGATCACAACAAGATCAAAAGTTAGAGTCAAAGTAAATGTATTAGCAAAGGACAATATTCAATGTTGAAAGGCCTAGACGGTGGATGTTGAGAGGATGTTTCCTATAGTGGGGGAGTCGAGGACCAGATGGTACAGCCTCAGAATAGAGGGACGTCCATTTAGAATGGAGATGATGAGGAATTTCTTTAGCCTGAGAGTGGTGAATCTGTGGAATTCGTTGCCACGGGCAGCCGTGGAGGCCAAATTTGTATGTATATTTAAAGCAGAGTTTGATAGGTTCTTGATTAGCCAGGACATGAATGGATAGGGGGAGAAGGCAGGAAACTGGACTGAGAGGGAAATGGATCAGTCAGGATGAAACGGGATAGCAGATACGATTGGCCAAATGGCCTAATTCTGTTCCTATATCTTATAGTATACATATGTCACCATATACAACCTTCAGCTTCATTTCTTGCAGGCACTTACAGGAAAATAAAGAAATACAATAGAATTTATGGAAAAACTATGCACAGACAAAGACTGACTAACAATCACCATATAAAAGGAGACAGTTTGTGCAAGTGAAAACAAGGAAGTAAAACTGAGAGCATGAGTTGTAGAGTGAGTCTGTAGGTCATTGAATCAGTTCCGTGTTGCTGTGAGTGAAATTATCCACACTGGTTCAGCGGCCTGATGGTTGAAGGGTAATAATTGTTCCTGAACCTAATGGTGTTGCACCCAAGGCTTCTGTACGTCCTGCCCGATGGCGGTATTGAGAAAGAGCATGGCCTAGATCGTGGGGGTCCTTGATGATAGATGCTGCTTTCTTGTGGTAGCCCTCCTTGTAAATGTGTTCAGTGGTGCAGAGGGCTTTTCCTGTGGTGGACTGGGCTGTGTCCACCACTTTCTGTGGCCTTTTCTGTTTCTGGGCATGGGTGTTTCCATCCCAGACCGTGATCCAGTCAGTTAGGGTACTGTCCCCTCTGCATCTACAGATGTTTGTCAAAGTTTACACAAACACAAACACTTAAGAAAGTAGTCGCGCTGTCAGGCTGTCTTTGTGATGGCACTCATGTGCTGATCCCAGGACAGATCCTTTTATACGATAACGCCAAAGAATTTAAAGTTGCTGACCCTCTTCACCTCCAATCCCCTAATGAGGACATGCTCATGGATCTCCAGTTTCCTCACCTGAGCTCAATAATCAGCTGTTTGGTTTTGCTGACATTGAGGGAAAGGTTGTTGTGGCACCAGTCAACCAAATTTTCAAATTCCTCCCAATATGCAGATTTGTCACCAACTTTGATTCAAATTACTAACCAGTCACTTGGCAAATAAGGCCGACCTTTTAGGAAAATGATGTGGAAAAGTGTGGAACATGACAACCTGGGCGGACAAAGTGGAAAGCAGATTTTTTTTTCATGGTGTGAGAAGGAAAGTGTGGGAGACATGGGTATCCTTTATCTAAACTGCTGGAAGTCCATATGCAAGTTCTGCAGGGACCTCGAAAGACAAGTGCCGCAGAAAAGAAATAAAACTTCGGAAGCTGGAATTTGAAGCAAAAACAGAAAATTTGAGGCGGCACCATAGTGTAGAAGTTAGTGTAACCATGTAACAATTACGGCACAGAAACAGGCCATCTTGGCCCTTCTAGTCCATGCCGAACTCTTACTCTCACTGTAGTGTAATGCTACTACAGAGCCAGTGACCCTGGTTCAATTCTTGCTGCTGCCTGTAAGAAGTCTGTATGTTCTTCTCGTGACCATACGAGTTTCCTCGGGGACAGATTGTCTGATTTCTTCCCATGTTCCAAGTACGTTCTCTTAAGTAGGTTAATTGGTCACGGCGGTGTAATTGGACTGGAAGGGTCTGTTACTCTGCTGTATCTCGAAATAAAAAAATACATAAACTTCTGTTTGAATTCAGCCAGTCAGGCAATGTCAGAGGAAAGAGAAACCAGTTCAGGTTGTCAGTCAGGAACTCTTCCTCAGAGCTTGCACAGAAGATATGTTGGCCTAGGTGAGGCATCAATTCCATATCTTTTCATTCAAAACGTCAGAGGAAGTGAGCAAGTTGAGCAGCAACCATGGGGTGACATGATAGTGAAGTGCGTAGCGTAATGCTTTACAGTGCCAGTGATAGCAAGATCGGGGTTCAATTCCTGCCGCTGTCTGTAAGGAATTTGTGCAGTTACCGTGTGCCAGCGTGGGTTTCCTCCAGGTGCTCCTGTTTCCTCCCACATTACAAAGATGTACAATGAAGGTTAGTGAGTTGTGAGCATGCTCTGTTGGTGCTGGGAGCGTGGCGACACTTGCTGCCCTCAGCACGTCCTCGTTGACACAAATGATATATTTCACTGTATGTTTTGACATACACGTGACAAGTAAAACTAATCTTTAATCTTTACTCTGGAGGGAAATGAACGGTCGATGTTTCAGCCCAAGACGCTAAGGGTCTCAGTCCAAAGCATTCACTGTACATTTCACTCCATAGATGCTGCCTGACCTGTTGTGCTCCTCCAGCATTTAGTGTGCATTGCTTAAGATTTACAGCATCTGCAGAATCTCTTGTGTCTGTCAACCCTTGTATATTTAATTAAGATCACCCTCCACTTCTTTGATCTCCAAGAGTATAGACTCTGTCTGCTTAAGCTCTTATTGTCTTGCACTGCACTGCCGTAGCAAAACAACACATTTCACAACATTGGTCAGAGACAATAAAGTTGATTTTTTTTCTGTATTTCAAAAATAGATATTTTCATGATAAAAATAAATACAAATGGAAGAAATAGTACAAAAATCTTTACATTCTTGGTCAGTGCATTACTTATTGCAAACTTCAAAAAAGAGAGAAAAATAATCCTGAAATAAACATAAACACCATTGCCATTAAATAGCTTCCTGAAGTGATATCCCTTTCATAGTTTGAGGGATATCCCCTACCCAACTCTACTCTTCCATGCTATACGACTCCGTGACTCCATCTAAACCAGAACTAACTACCCGAAGGAGTGGTGAAGGTAAAAACTTCCAGCACATAACCGGATGCGCACTTAAAGAGTCATAACCGGTGGGGCTATGGATAGAAAGATGCCCTTAAAGCACTTGAGGTGGCATGGTAGTATAGTGGTTCACACAACGCTTTACAGTACCAGCGACCCAGGTTCAGTTCCTGTCACTGTAAGTAGTTTGTACGTTCTCCCTGTGACCGTGTAGGTTTCCTCTGGCTCTCTGGTTTCCTCTCACAAAGGTGTACCAGCTGGTAGGTTAATTGGTCATTGTAAATTGCCCCATGATTAGGCTAGGGTTAAATCGGGGGTTGCTGGATGACGTGGCTCGAAGGGCCAGAAGGGCCTATTCCACATTGTATCTCAATAAATAAAACAAAGAAAATTAATTAATCTAAGTTACAATGTTGCCTAACATGGAAACGATGGGCCAGATGTCTCTACGATTCTATTATGTGTAATAATGATTTGTGCATCGGCCTCCCCATGTCAAACACAGACATGCAAGGGTGTTCATTGAGGGAATAAACCCTTAGGACGGGGGCTCCTAACCTGGGGTCCATGGCATAAAAAAAAGGTTGGGAACCCCTGCCTTAGGAGAACATCATACTCAACATTAGGGACTTATAGGAGACTTTGGATAAAGCACATGAGTGTGAGGAAAGAGGAAGGATATAAACATTGTGTAGACAGAAGATATTAGTTTAGTTGGCCATTTGATGACTAACTTAATTGGTTCAGCACAGTATTGAGGGCCGAAGGGCCTGTTCCTGTGCTGTACTGTTCTACCTTCTATGCTCTATGACTATAACAATTAATCCCTGAACCCCTATGTAACCAGATATTAACCCAGGTCAGAGTCCAATGCAGAAGCACTGTCTGAAGGCCCATCTCCTCTTTTACAGGTTGTTCGCAACAAAGTGCAATGGCTGCATGGAGAAGATAGCACCGACGGAATTTGTCATGCGGTCTTTGGAATGCGTTTACCACCTGAGCTGCTTCTGTTGCTGCGTCTGCGAGCGGCAGTTGAGGAAGGGCGATGAATACGTGCTGAAAGAGGGGCAGCTTCTCTGCAAAAGTGACTATGAGAAGGAGAAGGACCTGCTGAGTTCTGTCAGCCCGGATGACTCTGATTCAGGTAAAGACTGCACGTAGCATCTCAGACGGAAACACACACCATTTTAATCTCCATGTCCATTTTTTGCGTCCTTAGGCCGCCAGGCCTCCTGCCACTGGAAAACATTTCTGCCCAATTACTCTGTCAAAACTCTTCATTTCTAAGACTTCCTTGAAACTTGCCTTAAGGGAACCTTCCGAGCACAGGCCTAAAGCTCAAAGTTCAAAGTAAACTAATAATCAAAGTACCCCGAGATTCATTTTCTTGCAGGCATTCACATTAGAACAAAGAAATCTAATAGAATCAATGAAAAACTATACACACAGGCTGACAAACAACCAATGTGCAGAAGACGACAAACTTTGCAAATGGAAAAGCAAACAATAAATAACAAAATAAATAAATAAAATACCGAGAACTTGAGTTGAAGCGTCCTTGAAAGTGAGACCTAAATAAGTAAACAACAGGAATTCTGCAGATGCTACACATGCTCTTACACTTCCTCCCTCACCACCATTCAGGGCCCCAGACAGTCCTTCCAGGTGAGGCGACACTTCACCTGTGAGTTGACTGGGGTGATATACTGTGTCCGGTGCTCCCGATGTGGCCTTTTATATATTGGCGAGACCCGGCGCAGACTGGGAGACCGCTTTGCTGAACATCTACGCTCTGTCCGCCAGAAAAAGCAAGATCTCCCAGTGGCCACACATTTTAATTCCACATCCCATTCCCATTCTGACATGTCTATCCACGGCCTCCTCTACTGTAAAGATGAAGCCACACTCAGATTGGAGGAACAACACCTTATATTCCTTCTGGGTAGCCTCCAACCTGATGGCATGAACATCAACTTCTCTAACTTCCGCTAAGGCCCCACCTCCCCCTCGTACCCCATCTGTTACTTATTTATATACACACATTCTTTCTCTCACTCTCTTTTTCCTCCCTCTGTCCCTCTGAATATACCTCTTGCCCATCCTTTGGGTCCCCCCCCCCTTGTCTTTCTTCCCAGACCTCCTGTCCCATGATCCTCTCGTATCCCCTTTTGCCAATCACCTGTCCAGCTTTTGGCTCCATCCCTCCCCCTCCTGTCTTCTCCTATCATTTTGGATCTACCCCTCCCCCTCCAACTTTCAAATCCCTTACTCACTCTTCCTTCAGTTAGTCCTGACGAAGGGTCTCAGCCTGAAACGTCAACTGCACCTCTTCCTACAGATGCTGCCTGGCCTGCTGTGTTCACCAACAACTTTGATGTGTGTTTCCTAAATAAGTAAGATGGGATTTGTCCAACACCACTTGTGTCATTTTGCACCGAGAGTGGAGAAGATCTGCAACTTGACTATAAAATCCCTTAGGACTTGTTAGAAGAGATCTTGAGAGGTACATGAGGAAGAATAATTTAAACTATATGAGGACATAATGTGGGAATGAGGATGAACAGAGTTTCAATGGATTTAATGGGTAGGACTGCCTCTTTCACTGCCATAACAATCCTGTAATCCTGTGATTTCCAGAATATCATCAACAGAATTTGAGCACATCCATTCCATTGGCCTTTAACTTCCTCTGATCCAAGAAGAACTCTCCTAGTTTCTCCCCTATAATAGTAGTCATCTCATAAAATTGTTGAAATGAATTGGCACCATGCTCTTCCCACAGAACTGACTATTGAACACAGCAGTCAGGCGGAGACTGAATCAATGAACTACTGCTGATACTTTCTTCTTCCGCTTCCCCTCCTTTCCTCTTCCCATTCTTCCTCCCTTCTTTCCTCTTCCCATTCTTTCTCTTCCTTTTCTTCCTCTTCTTCTTCATCTTCTTCCTTCCCTGCTCTACCTCTATCTCATTCTCCTTTTCTTCTTCTTCTTCCTCTTCCTCTTCTTTCTTCCCTCCCCTTCTTCCTCTTCTTTTCCTCTCCTTCTCTTCCTCTCCATTTATTTCTCTTTTCTTCTTCCTTATCCATTTCTTCTTCCCCTTTCCTTCCTCTCCCTCATCTCCTTCTTCTATATCCTCTCCTTCTACTTCTTTATCTTCTTCCTCATCTCACTTTCTTCATCTTCTCCTTGCCATAGATCACACCGCATGGACACTAACCCATCAGCCCAATGTGTTCACAGCAGCTATCAAACATCCATTTGCACTAATCATACACTACTCTTTTTCTTATCAGACTCAGACTCAGGTTTAATATCATGAAATTTGTCATTATGTTACAGCAGTACATTGCAATTATCATCATCACTATGTGCTGTGTCGTATGACAAGGGAAATCATGGTCTTTGACCGCAATTGTTCTTGGAAAGTTTTTTTTACAGAAGTGGTTTGCCATTGCCTTCTTCTGGGCAGTGTCTTTACAAGACAGGTGACTCCAGTCATTATCAATACTCTGCAGAGATTGTCTGCCTGGTGTCAGTGATCACATAACCAGGACTTGTGATATGCACCAGCTGCTCATACGACCATCCACCACTTAATCCCATGGCTTCACATGAACCTGATCGGGGCTAAGCAGGTGCTACACCTTGCCCAAGGGTGACCTGCAGGCTAGTGGAGGGAAGGAGCATCTGGCACCTCCTTCGGTAGAGATGTATCTCTCCCCACCTCCCATCATTGCAAAACATAATAACAAAAAATTACAAATTACAATATATATAAAAATAAATTAAATAAGCAATGCACAAAAAAGAGGGAAAAAGTAGTGAGGTGTTGTTTATAGGTTCAATGTCCATTCTGAAAACTGATGACAGAGGGGAAGAAGCTGTTTCTGAATCATTGAGTGTGTGCCTTCAGGTTCCTGTACCTCCACCTCGATGGTAGCAATGGAGAAGAGGGCTTGTCCTAGGCCAGCGGTCCCCAACCACCGGGCCACGGACCGGTACCGGGCCGCAAAGCATGTGCTACTGGGTCGTGAGGAAATGATATGAGTCATCTGCACCTTTCCTCATTCCCTGTCACACACTGTTGAACTTGAACATAGGGTTGCCAACTGTCCCGTATTTGCCAGGACATCCTGTATATTGGGCTAAATTGGTTTGTCCCGTATTTCCCCCGCTGAGGTAGAGCGTTCCTATGAAACCGTTCGTAAGCCGAAATGGCGTAAAGCAAAGAAGCAATTACCATTAATTTATATGGGAAAAATTTTTGAGCGTTCCCAGACCCAAAAAAATAACCTACCAAATCATACTAAATAACACATAAAACTGAAAATAACACTCACATATAGTAAAAGCAGGAATGATATGATAAATACACAGCCTATATAAAGTAGAAATAATGTATGTATGTGCAGTATAGTCAGGAAGATTAAGCCAAAACCAATTTGTGGGGAAAAAAATCGGCACGTACGTGCGTGCGCACATCACATGCGCACACAGGTACCTGCACAAGGCTTCATGGTCGTGGTAGTCTTTCCTGGGGTAGACACAAGTGTCCTGGGATTTGACTGCTACTTTTGTCCCTTATTTGGGAATGAGAAAGTTGGCAACCCTAACTGTAAGAGACATGTTGAGGTGAGTTTAACCCTACTTGAACACCACCCCCCCCCCCCCCCCACCAGGTTGGCCGGCCCGCAAGACTATTGTCAATATTAAACGGGTCCACGGTGCAAAAAGGGTTGGGTCCCCTGTCCTAGGTGATGGGGGTCCTTAATGATGGATGCTGCCTTTTTCTTCCCACATTGCCATCACACTGCCCCTGATTCTGCCAGTCACACTCAAACTGGGGGTAATGGATTGTGGCCAGTTAACCAACCAACCCGCATGTCTTTGGGATGTGGGAAGGAACCAGAGTACCCGGAGGTGGTCTCAGGACAAACGTGCAAACTCCATCCACGCGGCTCTGGCGGTTGGGATCGAACTGTGACGCCAGAGCTGAGAAGCTGCATCTCCACCCGTGCTGCCTCTTTTCTCCTCATGTGTCTGTTCGCCAACATTGGGCCACAACAGTGCTGGTTGTGAATGAGTGACTGGTGTCTGGAGACAGCAAGTCTGGCAGCCAGAAGGGCTCTCGGAGCCACAATTTGAATGCTCTGTCGTGGCCCACACTACATCTGTCTTTGAATTTATGTCACTGCTTCGCTCGCCCACACCAGACCATCTGCTGCCTTCCTGTGATTGGTGGATGGATTTGATTTGATGCCAGTTGGATATGATGACAAACTGGCATTGTTAGGACATGCCCAGAACCTCATCCCCAGCTGGTTGTGGCAGACACACATACTGTACTGGTGACATATGCTTCATTCTGCCTCTGTAGTTCAGTTCCATAACTCCACAAACTGAGCTTTCAAATCCAGCGATGCTAGATTGATTCCTAAACCACACTTCCTTGTTCCAAGATTCCCACCGACCTGTACCTTTCTGGCATGTATGTGGAGTGGTAGAGTCAAACAGCACAGTGAGAAGCCCTTCAGCCCATTGACTCTGTCCTGTATGTCAAATATCATGTTAATCAGGACTAGCCCTTTTCCCCACCACTCTGCTTCTAGCTTTCAAACCCATTGTGTTTCAAGTGCCCACCTGAATGGGCTTAAATATTCTGAGACTTTCTGTCTCTATCACCTGCTCATGGAGGGAGTTTCAGGCTTCAACCCCTTCTGGTCAAAAATATTCTTCTTCAAATCTCCTACTGTAAGCATACAGTATGCCCTCTGGTTATGCACACCCCTGCTAGAGAGGAAAGTTCATCTGTTCCCTGAAATCTTGTATATCTCAATTGGACAACTCCTTGCATCTTCTTGCAGAGAGGGTAAGTCTGGTATCTCCAGAGTCTCCATGTAATTGAAACATTACTTCCCAGGCAACATCCCCGTGAATCTTCTCTGCACCTTTTCTAGTGCAATCATATCCCTCCAATGGGGTGACATGGCAGCACAGTGGAGAGTACACCAGTGATCACCCATCGGGGTTCAGTTTCCATCACTGTCTGTAAAGAGTTTGTACGTTCTCCCTGTGGCTGGGTGGGTTTCCTCCAGGTACAACGACTTCCTCCTATATTTCAAAGACCTACAGCTTAGGGTTAGGGTTAATAAGTTGTGGGCATGTTATGTACTGTTTTGTAACAATGACCAACACAGGTTGGTCACTGTATGTTTCGATGCACATGTGACAAATAAATATTAAAACCTTTACTATCCTAATCTTAAAATATTAATCTCTCAGAAATGCACACAGTACTTCAGCTGTAGCCTTACCAATGATTTATAGATCGGTACTACACGTACTTATCTCTCTTATATAATACGCCCAAACTAAACTCTGCCATCTTAACGACCTCATGTATTTGTGTTGCTACTTCAATAGGTCCCTCCATTCTTCAATAGTTTTTGGGGTCCTACCAATCACCATGTATATCCTATCCTAATTAACTCTTCCGAAATATAGCATTTTATGTGTTTTCAGCATTAAGTTCCATCTGTTATTCCTCTGCTCATCTTGCCAGCTGATCAATATTATTCCATCGCTGATGATGGTATCCATGTTATGCACAACACTACCATCTGTTAAACATAGCTGCTGCATTTATATTCTGATCATCACTGGAGGGAACAGATATCAAGAGTCGCATCACAGATCTCTGCCATACATGATTCTAATCACAACAACCATCCCTAACTGTTGCCCTCTTCCTATATTCAACAAACCAATTTTGGATCCATAAAATCATAAGGCAAGGAAGCAGAATTAGGCCATTTGGCCCATCAGGTCTGCTCCACCATTCTATCATGGCTGACTTATTATCCCTCTCAACCCCATTCTCCTGCCTCCTCCCTGTAACCTTTGACTAATCAAGACCTATCAACCTCCACTTTATATATACCCAATGACTTGGCCTCCACAGCAGTCTGTGGTGATGAATACACAGATTCACCACCCTCTGGCTAAAGAAATTCCTCTTCAGTTTTGTTCTAAAGGGACATCCATGTATTCTGAGGTTGTGCCCTCTGGACTTAGACTCTCCCACCATAGGAAACATTCTCTCCATGTTTACTCTGTATGCACTCAGTGGCTAATTTATTAGGTACACCTGTATACCTGCTCATTAATGCAAATATCTAATCAGCCAATCATGTGGCAGCAACTCAATTTATAAAAGCATGCCGACACAGTCAAGAGGTGATTTTGTTGTTCAGACCAAAACATCAGAATGAAGAAGAAATGTAATCTAATGCAGCTAGATGGTTTGAGTATCTCAAGAAATTTCTGATCTCCTGGGATTATACAGGAGTCTATAGAGTTTATTGGGAATGGTGCTAGAAACAAAAAAAAAATCCAGTGAGTGGTGGATTTGTGGGTGAAAACATCTTGTTAATGAAAGGGTCAAGGGGATTATTCAGATTGATTCCAGCTGACAAGAGGGCTATATAACCCACATGTCACAACAATGGTGGGCAGAGGAGCATCTCTGAACGCACTACGGGTTGAACTTTGACGTGGATGGGCTACGGGAGCAGAAGATCACACCAGGTTCCACTCCTGTACCTAATAAAGTGGCCACTGAGTGAAAATGGATCCAGTTGCTGAATTGTTCCAGATTCTATGGGTTCTTACCTTTTGCGCCAGTATCGCATGTGGGACCTTCTCTATTGAAGTCACTACACCGTGGCACCTTCATCAGCAGTGTTGAAAAATTAGTTCAAGTTAGTCTGATGTGACCTCCACGTAACAAAACCAAGCCGACTATCCCAGATCAATCCAATCTCTGCTAGTGCCGATTAATCCTGTCCTTCAGAACCTTTCCTACCAATCCTTCCACTAATATTCCCGTGTTGTTAGAAATTCCAGCTAACATTTTAAAAGTTCAAAAGACTTCCAATTGTTTCCAATCCTGCTGATGATAAATACAGCTGCTACTGGAGAGGTGCTTAGCTGGAGGGTCAGAAGTTGCGTTTCAATTCTGTTACTGTTTTCATCCCAGTTAAGTGGACGTGTGACATTTTGAGTCGGTTAGTAATGACATTGCTCCGCGTATAACTAGCCGGGGTTGTTTTCTTTAGCGTTTCATGAAGAAACAGCACGTAACTCAATTCCGTGCGCCCACTGAAACATCCACACCCATTACTCATGATGTGGTACAGGCGCAGCTGTTCTATATTTTGCTGCAGACAACTGTCAAAGAATTTGTCAAAGCATCTCTGCGGGCCTGTTTTTGTTTACGGGGCATTCCTTCTTAACTCAGAGCCGCCCAGCGCAGATTCCACGTTTGATTAACAGCCCAGACACAAATACGGCACTGAGGAACACCAAGAGTTAACTAACCTTGATGGTATTCAGATGGCAGAGTACAAACTGCTCCCCAAGTCCAAGTCATCAACAGCGGATGATCAAAGACCCGTTAGTATCTACAGGAAGGCAGAGAGCGCCGAACATGTGGAGGGAGGCATCACGCCATTGTTTGCTCTTAAGATGTTTCTGAAAGATGATTTCTTTAATGTCGCTTTATAAATGGCGAAGATGTGATGTCAGTCAGCGGCTGCCAGACCTGCAGCAACTCTCCAAAGACTAGAAGTTATCAGGTTTGGAGAGCCATTAAATTTAAATGGCATTTCAGGAAGTTAATAATGACACAGTTATTAAGGCAAGTCAGGCAGCGTTTGATCATTACATAAATATGTTGAATTGAAATAAAAGAGGATCATCTTGCAGAGGCCCAGTTCAAGACGAAGTCAATGGCAAACTCTGCGAAAATAAATCACTTTTCAGCTGGTGAACTTTTTTTTAACAGAGCTTTTGCCGAAGTAAAAACCTGCTGATTGAGTTTACGTTTTGTTTTTTAGTAATTGGCTTCCAAAGTCACCCACTGAAAATGTAACTTCAGAAATCTGTAAGAGCTCTCACTTTTAAACATGGGTCCCTTTGCCAGATTAAGTCACATTTTTAAAAATTAATTCCAGCACTCTTCCTATTTTCTGGACACCCCTCGTTACTTGCACTTTGTTGTCTGAAGTAATAATCTCCACCTGTACGTAATGTTATGGGAATTAATGAGGCTTCCAGCACTTAGATCAGAAAAAAAAATTAAATGAAAGGAATCTTACAAACAAGGTTGCAAGTTATAGAAGTTGGAAATCATAGACCACAAAACTGTCAACATTTGGAACTGGCAGTCCTTTACGAACGGTATTGAGATGAGAGCGAGACCTCCCTGTGGAGTCCAGGCTGCAATATAACGACAACATCAAACAAAATATAAAGGAGCAGCAGGCAAATCACCAACAGGGAGCCCCATTTGTGTGCGGTCAGCCCTTTCCATCCCAAATTAGCCCATGTGTGGTGGAGGTAACGATTCAAACTGAGAGCTGATGCATGTCAGCCCCAACCTGGTGATGTCAGGAGTCTTAGGCAGCCCGACAGATGTATCATCGGGAGGTCTCAAACTGTCCCCGTCGTCAAATCGCACATGGTCTCTCCAACCTGAAGTATCTTGAACATATTGTCTTGCATCTCTGCCTTTCCATCTGTCTACTTTTCAACCAGCATGTCCCTGTCTGTTTTCCTTTCTGTCTGCTGTGTCAAACTCATTAGGCTAACAACGCCAAATTCCTTCATCTGCCCTGCATCCATCCTCTATGCATTCATGTGCCTATCTAAGAACTCTTAAATGCATCAATTGCATCTGTTTAGTTCAGCATAACAATGTGGGCTGAAGGGCCTTTTCCTGAGCTGTATTGTTCTATGTCCTCTGTTCTATATGTATCTCCATGCCAGGCATCAGCCGCTCTCTGTGTAAGAAAAACATGCCCAACACATCCGCTTTGAACATTTGCCCCTCACCTTGAATGCGTGCCTATATGCACCTTAATTGTACGTCTGCTTTTCTATATCCATCCTGCTATCTTTCTATCTCTCCGACTGTCTGTCAGTCATATGGTTGTCTATCTGTTTATTCATACCTCTACTCTTGGTGGCCACTTTATTATGTACTTCCTGTACCTAACAGAGTGGCCACTGAGTGTATGTTCGTGGTCTTCTACTGCCGTAGCCCATCCACTTCAAAGTTTGATATGTAGTGCATTCAGAGATGCTCTTCTGCACACCGCTGTTGTTACACATGGTTATCTGAGTTCCTGTCTCCTTCCTGTCAGCTTGAACCAGTCCGGCCATTCTCCTCTGACCTCTCTCATTAACAAGGCATTTTTGCCCACAGAACTGCTGCTCACTGGATTTTTTTTTTGTTTTTCACACTGTTCTCTGTAAACTCTAGAGCAGGGGTTCCCAACCTTTTTTTTAATGCATGGATCCCTACCATTAACTGAGAGGGGGATCCCCTGCTGTAGACACTACTATGCATGAAAATCCTAGGAGATCAGCAGTTTCTGGGATACTCAAACCACCCCATCTGGCACCAACAATCATTCCACACTCAAAGTCATTTAGACCAGATTTCTTCCCCGAGTTCTGAACAACAACTGAACCTCTTGACCACGTCTGCAGGCTTATATGTATTGAGTTGCTGCAGATGACTGGATGATTAGCTATTTGGATATTTGCAGGTGTATCTAATAAAGTGGATACTGGGTGTATATCTCTGTCTGTCTATCTAGAGCTATTCATTTGTTTGTCTGTATGTCAGTGTACCCATCTATCCCTCGAGCTAACTCTGTGTCTTAGTCTAACTATCTCTTCGACCATCCTGCACCTGCGTTCCTCTGACTGTCAGTCTTGAAGTACAGGCAATCAAACTTCATGAGAACAACCAGTTTTAGGTGCACAGTTATTGTAAATTGGAACACTCTCAGTAAAAAGGGGGCAGAAAATGCATCATTTCTAAATCTGTATATTGGATTTAACTGGAATTTAATTCATTTGGCTCTGTTTTAAAGATCGTTTCCAATCCTTAAATCAATTCATCCTTACTTTAATTAAACTACTTTTGCAAGGATCTAGCATGAACCAGGTTTGAGAACTTCACCTGGTTCCTCGTGGTCCTACTAATACTAAATTTGGGTATAAAATCGAGGCGATGAGATTGGTAGAATTTTCACAGAGTCTCAATAGGCTGAATGGCCTATGACAATCTGTTAATTTATTGTTTGTTTATTATGAGATACAATGTGGAACAGGCCCTTCCGGTCCACCAAGCCACACTGCCCAGGTTCCCACCTATTAATGGCGGTGCTGGCTCAAAGGGCCGAATGGCCTACTCCTGCACCTATTGTCTATTGTCTATTTAACCCTAGCCTCATCAGGGGACAATTTACAATGATTAATTAGCCTACTAACTGATACACCTTTGGAGTGTGGGGGGAAAACCAGAGCACCTGGAAGAAACTGCGTGGTCAAGGGGAGAACATACAGACAGATTTGAACTCCAAGCTCTGGAATTCCCTGAGCTGTAATGGCATTGCACTAACTGCTACAAAATTGTCTCAGCACGGAAGCACGAGAAATGAACAGATCTTCATTGGCGCCACTATTAAGGTCAGGCGTTAAGATATATGATTGGGGTAGAAACCAGAAGGTCTCTGATGCAACTGACCTTTGGATTGGGATTGAAAGTAAAATATATCTATTTCACTCCCCATTTCTCAACTCCAGCAGAAAAATAGGCAGAAATTTGACTATGTTTTTACGCTCTTGCTGTGCCCTTTTAAACTGACGGTGAATTCTGATACTCTTGCAGTAAAGAGTGATGACGAAGATATTGACATTAAGCCAAACAAGATTCAGGGAATACAGGGAAAGGCTTGCGAAGATGGCAAGGATCAGAGGAGGCCAAAACGCCCCCGGACCATCCTCACCACGCAGCAAAGGAGAGCATTTAAGGCGTCATTTGAAGTGTCTTCCAAACCTTGCAGGAAGGTGAGGGATTTTCAACTTATGGTTCTGCACAACTACATTATTTACCTGTCCTAACCTGTGGGATCTCCAAGCAGAAAATACTTAGGACTAGGGTAAGGCAATTTCCTCGGGGCCAGTTTAATTTCACGACATACCTTATGAGATCAATAGCTTGGCCTTTTCTCCTCGGAGCGACGGAAGATGAGAGATGACCTGTTAGAGGTATATAAGATGATGAGGGGCATTGATCGTCTGGATAGCCAGAGGCTTTTTCCCAGGGCTGAAATGGCTAACATGAGGGGGCGCAGTTTTATGATGCTCGGAAATAGGTACTGAGGGGATGTCAGGGGTAAGTTTTTCACACAGAGTGGTGGGTGCGTTAAATGCACAATAGGGTCTTATAAGAGCCTCTTAGATAGGTATATGGAGTTTAGAAAAATAGAGGGCTATGCACTAGGGAAATTCTAGGCAGTCTCTAGAGTAGGTTTCATGGTCAGCACAACATTGTGGGCTGAAGGGCCTGTAATATGCTGTAGATTTCTATGTTCTATGTTCTATTTTCTATGACGTGTGTCAAGTGTTGACAGGAGGACCAAACAATTGAAGCCCCTGGGATTTTCCCTCTGGAAATCAGTGCGAAGCTCTAGGTACCCCTGGAACTTCAGTCTGATTCTGAGTGGGAAGATCTGACCTGGTTATCTGTACAATTAGTGCTGAGACCATGAGATCCAAATCTACCACAGCAACTGGGGAATCTAAATTCTGAATCAGAATTAGAATCAGGAGCATGTTCATTGACATAATGAATGTCATGAAATTTATTGTATTGTGACAGCAGTACAGTGCAATACATAAAATATACTATATATATGTAAATATATATACTATAGTACATATAGATGGAAGGGAGAAGAAGCTAGAATAAGAAGGTGGGGGGGCAGGATAAGGAGGATATGCTAAATGATGATAGGTGAGGCTAGGTGCGTAGGGGAGGGGGGATGAAGTAAGAAGCTGGGAAATGATAGGTGGAAGAGGTAAAGAAGCTGAAGAAGGTGGAATCTGATAGGAGAGGATTTCTGTCACTCTGACCCTAGTTAGTTTGGATTTAGCAGGCAGTTCCTCTCCTCTGAGTTGTAAACTTCATGGTCTGCCCCAGAGAGTGATAATAAAAATGCTTGGTGATGTGTTAAACTGAAACTGTACAACTGCTATAACGAGAGGTTAGACAAATTTGGGTTGTTTTCTCTGGAGTGGCGGAGGTTGGGTGGAAATCTGATAGTGGTTTATAAGATTATCAGAGGCATAGATAGAGTAGACAGACAGTATTTTTTTCCTAGGGTTGAAATGTCTAACACCAGAGGGCATGCATTTAAGGTGAGAGGGAGAAATTTTCAAGGAGATGTGCGGGGAAGTTTTTTTGCACAGAGAATGGTGCTGCCTGGAATGCACTGCCTGGGGTGGTTTTAAGAGACATTTAAATTTGGCACATAAATATGAGTAAAATGGAGGGATATGGACATCATGTAGGCAGAAGGAATTAGTTTAGTTGGCCATTTGGTTATTAATTGATGTGGCCCAACATTGTGGGGTGAAGCGCCCGTTCATTAGATTAGATTAGATTATGAGGACACTCAGTCCTTGTTTATTGTCATTTAGAAATGCAGCATGCATTAAGAAATGATACAATGTCCCTCTATGTTCTATGTTCCATGTTTTAAACCTCCTTTTCTTCTTTGTTGAATATGTGAGACAGTTGGAAATATTCGGCAGGCTGTGCTAAGAGAAACAGTTAACATTTCATGTCTGGAGCTCTTCCCCAGAGCATAGGATTAGCAGTAGGCCACTTGGCCCCATATCTGTTCCACCATTCATTGCAGATCTACCCCTGACCTCACTGTGTGCTCAGTCCACTGTTGTTCACTCTGCTGACCCACGACTGTGCTGCAACACACAGCTCGAACCACATTATCAAGTTCGCCGATGACACGACCGTGGCTGGTCTCATCAGCAAGAACGATGAGTCAGCATACAGAGAGGCGGTGCAGTGGCTAACGGACTGGTGCAGAGCCAACAACCTGTCTCTGAATGTGAACAAAACAAAAGAGATGGTCGTTGACTTCAGGAGGAGACGGAGCAACCACTCTTCGATAAACATCGGCGACTCCTCCATAGAGATTGTTAAGAGCACCAAATTTCTTGGTGTTCACCTGGCGGAGAATCTCACCTGGTCCCTCTACACCAGCTCCATAGCAAAGAAAGCCCAGCAGCATCTCTACTTTCTGCGAAGGCTGAGAAAAGTCCATCTCCCACCCCCATCCTCACCATGTTCTACAGAGGTTGTATTGAGAGCATCCCGAGCAGCTGCATCACGGCCTGGTTCGGAAGTTGCACCATCTCGGATCGCAAGACCCTGCAGCGGATAGTGAGGTCAGCTGAGAAGATCATCGGGGTCTCTCTTCCTGCCATTACAGACATTTACACCACACGCTGCATCCGCAAAGCAAACAGCATTATGAAGGACCCCACTCACCCCTCATACAAACCCTTCTCCCTCCTGTCATCTGGAAAAAGGCACCGAAGCATTTCGGCTCTCACGACCAGAGTATGTAACAGTTTCTTCCCCCAAGCCATCAGACTCCTCAATACCCAGAACCTGGACTCACACCAACCTACTGCCCTCTACTGTGCCTGCTGTCTTGTTTATTATTTATTATTATTTGTTGTAGTGCCTGCACTGTTTTGTGCACTTCATGCAGTCCTGGATAGGTCTGTAGTCTAGTGTAGTTTTTGTGTTTTTTTCTTACGTAGTTCAGTGTAGTTTTTGTATTGTTTCATGTAGCACCATGGTCCTGAAAAACGTCGTCTCGTTTTTACTGTGTACTGTACCAGCAGTTATGGTTGAAATGTCAATAAAAAGTGACTTGACTTGACTTCTCCTCTTCTGTGCCAGTTCCTCCATAACCCTCGGTTCCCATATCTTCCACAGATTTTCATCTATTGATCTTTAAATGCCCCCAATTATATGACTTTCACAACCTGCCACAACAGAGAATTCCAGAGATCCACCACCTCTGCATAAAGAGCTTTCTATGCATTTTAAATGACCACCCCCTAATCCTATAACTATGTCCTCCTCTGTGGAAACACCTCAACTTCCACCTCGTTGTGCCTCATCAGCACCTTATATATTTCAATGAGATCTCCAAAACTCCCAAGATCTAATTCCTTTAGCTGCTTATGATAGGCTTATTGACTTCTTTTGACGGGTCCCGGATCTGAAACGTTGACAGTTTCTCTCTCCACAGCTGCTGCCTGAACGGCGGAGTATTTCCAGCACTTTCCATTCTTGTTTTAGATATCTAATATTTGCAGTTTTTAAAACAAATATTGAGCCTTTTTATCTTTTGATCTTTAACCAGACATGGAGCAAAGAAAGATGCTTCAAACTTTCAAGCCTGCTTTGCTGATTCGGAGGCTTATGCCTCAAGACAACTTTACTCGTCTCCTACCCAAACCCCCAGCTGATCAGTTATATCTGCTGGAGAGCACAGTTTCCATTTCTCTGACTTGATAGAGGCTGAGAGGATCTTTCTCCCCATCGGTGGATATAGAACACAGGAAAATAGCTTCAGAATGAAGAATCACTTATTTAAGGCACAGTTGAGGAGGAATTTCTTCAGGGAATCAAGAATCTATGGAATTCTTTCCTCACAGAGTCTGTGGAGACAGTGACATTGAATCTGGTCTAGGCTAAATAGATTTTTGGTAATTTATGGAGACAGTGGTGGGGAACAGGCAGGAAAGTTGAGCTCAGTTTTGAACGGCATTGCAGCGCAGTCAGTTTACAGCATCAGTGATCACCGACCGGGGTTCAATTCCCACGCTGCATGTAAGGAACTTGTAGGTTCTCCCAGTGACCACGAGGGTTTCCTTCCACATTTACAAAGATAGACAGTTAGGGTTAGTAGGTTGTGGACATGCTATATTGATGCCAGTAGCATGGTGGCACTTGCTGCTGCCCTTTACAGTCCTCGATGATTTGATTTGACACAAACAAAGCTTTTCACTGTATGTGTCAATGTTTTGATGTACATGTGACAAATAGAGCTAATCTTTATATTTATTTGTGGCTAAAATAAGAACCCCTCCAAGAGGACCACAACCTTGTCATCGGGCTTGTGTGCCTCAATGACCTGGAGAGCTATGTTGCCTGGAGTCAGGGCTTTATGCTTTGGCTCTCGGTAGGGTCACTCATGCCAAACAGGTCAAAGGGTAGAGGTCAGACTAAAAGTGGTCCACCGGTCCTCCAGGATCAGGGATTCAGCTTAGGGCTAACAATCCTGACTGTCCTAAACACCAGTGGGATAATGGGCAGTGGGTAAACCAAATAAGATCTGCCATGTTCTCATTCAATGGTGGAGCAGGCTCAGGTACTGAAAGGACAGCTTGCACTCTTTTTCCTTATGTTCTTGTCTTTCGTAACATATTTATTAAAAGCAGCTTTAAGCATTCTTTGAGTATAATTGCTTTCTGTGTGCTTGTTAAAGAGAATATTCTTTTTGCTCAACAGGTCAGAGAAACTCTTGCAGCTGAAACAGGGCTCAGTGTCCGTGTAGTTCAAGTTTGGTTCCAAAATCAAAGAGCCAAGGTAACCACAGCTTTGTCACAACCCACTTGGAATTTCTGTCATAGTTTTTCAAATGTTCTTTCTCTGCCGTTCAATTGACAGAGGCAGAGAGTTCAAATCTCATCATGCTATCTGTGGTCTGATTTCAGCCCATGTGAAATCCGACATCCAGAAATAAACACAAGAGATTCTGCCAATGCTGGAAATCCAGAGCAACACACACAAAATGCTGGAGGAAGTCAGCAACTCAGGCAGCATCTGTGGAAATGAATAAACAGTCGACGTTTCAGGCTGACATCCTTCTTCTGGACTGGAAAGGAAGGGGAAGTTGCCAGAATGAGAAGATGGGGCGAGGGTGAAGGAGGATAGATGGAAGGTGATAAGTTAAGCCAAGTGGGTAGGAAAGGTAAAGGACTGGAAAAGAAAAGATCTGATAGGAGAGGAGAATGGACCACAGGAGAGAAGTCGGGGGGATCCCCAGGGAGAGGAGATAGATGGATGGGAGGAGGCAAGAGGTCAGAGTGGGAATAGAAGAAGAGAGGAGGGTGAAGGTAATTTTTTTAACTGGAAGGACAAATCGATATTCATGCCATCAGATTGGAGGCTACCCAGATTGAATATAAAGTGTTGCTCCGCCACCCCTGAGGATAGCCTCATTGTGGCACAAGAGGAGACCATCGACCGACGCATTGGAACGGGAATAGGAATTGGAATTAAAATATCTGGCCACCGAGAAGCTCTGCTTTTGGCAAAAGGAGTGGAAGAGCTCAGTGAAGCGGTCCCCCAATTTATGATGGTTCTCACCAATGTAGAGAAGGCTGCACCAGGAGCACCGGGAAGTTCCACCTGAGGCATTTGGAGGTCCTTTATCAAAGACCTGTGCCTAGGCCACTGATATTCACTCAGGGGCCACTTTATTAGGTACCTGCTGTTGTTCCTCCAAAATTTTGTGTGTGAGAAAGACATGCCTGATTTCGGATAAAACATCCATGTAGCATGAACTATGAAGACTTCTGATTTATTTGTTGAAATTTAGTTGTTTAATTAAATCAAAGATATTTTTGAAACTTTCTCCCAATTGCAAACTGATATTTATTTTTTGCGATTTTTAAGATGAAAAAATTGGCCCGACGTCAACAGCAGCAGCAAGAACAACAAAACGGTCAACGTCTTGGACAAGGTACGTGGTGATAAACTGGGCACGGGCTTGGACTCAAATTGTTCAGTTGATACACGTTTGGATCATAATTTGTGGCTGTTCAGTACTTTGTAACAAAGATCGCAGGGAATGCTGAAGTGCATCACAGTCAGAGAATAGGAACGCCAGCTGGAGTCATTCAGCTTGGAAACAGGCCCTTCAGCCCCTCCATACCATACTGACAACAATGCATAGTGGTTAGCACAATTACTTTACAGTGCAGTGACCCAGGTTCGATTCCCACTGCTGCCTGTAAAGAGTTTGTATGTTCTCCCCATGGCTGTGTGGGTTTCCTCCCTCAGTCCAAAGATGTACTGGTCAGTAGGTTAATTAGTCATTCTAAATTGTCCCATGATTAGACTAGGGGATTGTTGTGTGGTGTGGCTCAAAGGGTTGGAAGAGTTGCAGGGCCTATTCTGTGCAGTATCTCTATAAAATAACAAATAAAATTTGCATTTGCCAGTGTTTGGCCCATATTCTTCCAAACGTAGAACATAGAACATTACAAGACATTATAGGCCCTTCGGCCCACAATGTTGTGCCAGCCTTTTACCTCTCCTATCCATGCACCTGTGGAGTAACTTTTAAATGTTGTTAATATACCTGCTTCAGCCACTTCCTTTGACAGCCCATTCCACGTACGGATAAACCTCTGGGTGAAAAAAATTCTCCTCAGCTTCCTATTAAATCTTTCCACTGTCCTGTCAAATCTACCGCATGCCCTCAGGTTCTTGATTCCCCAGCCCTAGGAAAAAGACCTGTTCACCCTTTCTCTGCCCTTCGTGATCTGATACACATCCAAAAGATCACCCCTCATTCTCCTGCGCTCCCCCGGAGAAAGTCCTAGCCTGCTTAGTCTCTTTCCATAGCACAACCCCTTGAGTCCTGACAACATCCTCATAAATCTTTTCTGCATTCTTTAAAGCTGAACAGTGTGTCGGGAGGCACAGTGACACTATAGTTGTGCTGCTGCATCACTCCACAAACTGGGTTCCAATCTCATCTTGAATGCTCTCTATGTGGAGTCTGCAAGTTCTCTCTGCAATCATATGGATCACCCCCCCCCCCCATCAACCGTGCTGTAGATCCCTCCCACATCATCTTCTCATTGCTGCCATCAAGAAAGAGGCAAGGGAGCCTCGGGACTCAGGAACAGTTATTACCCCTCAACCTTCAGCGTCTTGAACCAAAGGGATAAATTCACTCACCCCAACACTGAATTGTTCCCACAACCTGTGGGCTCACTTTCAAGGACTCTCCATCTCATGTTCTCCGTATTTATTACTATATATTATTATTATTTCTTTTTATTCTTACTGGCTACTGTGAATTACCCCTAACGGTGGGTGGCAGAAGATTAAACAGGGTGGAGCTGGGCCTGTGTATGTATGAGAGAGAGAGAGATGGAGAGAGAGGAGAGAGGGAGGGGGAGAGAGAGATGATGAGAGGTAGCAAGTGAGAGAGAGAGAGAGAGAGAGAGAGAGAGAGAGCTGGGGAGAGAGAGATGAAAAGAGAAGGAGAGAGAAAGAGCGAGAGAACAGGATTCAGGGAACTAAGTGGGAGAATGTGAATTTCCGAAATGTTCTAGGAGCTGCATTAGACTTGGTGGCCCAGATGGCCTCCAGTCATGTGATAAGGAGAATTTAGGACAATGTAATTGAGTAGAAATGGATCAAAACAGAAGTGAAATAGATATTACACACTGTGCCATAGCATTTAAAAAGATACAGGAATAAAATGAATTAGCTGATACATTTCCTTGGCTGACACAGATGAAGTGGGATGAATGGCCACTTTCTCTGCCATAAATTTCTATGATTCTTTGGTTGTGCCTTGAAGCCAGCAGAATGAAGAAAGTGTGAAAAATGTTTCCATTGATGCTGCCCCAACTACTGCTCCTTCACTTTGGCAGTTTAATTTCTTTTAAAAATTAAAATCTGTGTCTGTCCTAGATCATTTTAATTTAGATTACTTCTCTTGCCTGTGGTACAAACAGAATACAATATGAGGTGCCGTAGGATACGGCTGATACCCCAGTCAGGGCATTTGCAGAGGATGCCTCGCTGTTGCAGTGGCTTGTAAATTATTAGAACCCATCAAGTTGTCTATAGTGGCATCTCCCCCGCACGTTCATCGCCTCGATTTATTGTCATGTACCTGTGAAAGATTAAAGCACTTTATTCAGGCGGAAGGCTTGTTACTTTCCAGCAAGGAAGCAAATCCATTCCGTTTTAAAGACACTGTTTCTTTAAGGCAGAAGAAAATGAGGGAACTTTCTTATGAATCTTCCTTTTGTTGGCAGAAGTGATGTCCAATAGAATGGACGGAGTGATAAACTCATACGCTCCACTCGCAGCCCCACCGCAGCAGCTGGTGTCCATGGAGCAGAACGGGTACAACTCCGACCCCTTCCAGCAAGGTCTTACCCCTCCCCAGATGCCAGGGGATCACATGAACCCATATGGTAGGTGACTACTTTCTTACTTATTCAGTCAAATTGAGTGCCCATCCTTCAAAGTCTTTAAACACCCGTCCTTCAAGGTCCTTGGTACTTGCTGGGTTATTCCAGAGAGACCAACATCAAGAATGAAATATGTTACTGTAGTCAGATAAAGGCTAGAACACGTAAGGGCATGGATAGGCCAGATGTAAGTATGTTACATATTTTAGGTCTCAAATATACACACACACACACACACACACAAAGTTTTTATATATATATATACACACACACACATACAAAGTTCTATCAGCCTGTTAACCTACTCTAAGATCAATCTAACCCTTTTCTCCTACATGGGCCTCCATTTTTCTTTCACTCATGTGCCTATCTAAGAGTCTTTTAAATGCCTCTAATATGTCTGCCTCTGCCACCACCCCTGGCAGTGTGTTCCACACACCCACCACTGGTTGTGAAAAAAACTACCATACTTTCCTCCAGTTGCCTTAAAATTATCCATTCCTGCTCTGGGAAAGAGTCTCTGACTGCCCAATCCATCTATGCCTCATCATCTTATAGATCTTTACCAAGTCACCTCTCATCCTCCTTCACTTCAAAGAGAAAAGCCTTAGCTCACTCAACCTATCCTCAGCAGTCATGCTCTTGGTAAATCTCATCTGCACCCCCTCTAAAGACTTCACTTCTTTCTTTCAATGAGGTGACCAGATCTGAACACAATACTCGGGTAAGATATAGACTGATGTATGTCACATAGATATAGATCACATAGGTATATGTAAACCAAAAGTGTTAATGCATGAGGAATGTCTGTTCTGTCTGGGCCTGAACTCACCGAATGAAAAATGAAGGAGGATCTCACTGAAACATACTGAATATTGAAAGACCTAGAAAGAGTGGATGTGGAGAGGATGTTTCCTATGGTGGGAGAGTCTAGGACCAGAGGACACAGCTTCAGAATAGAAGGTTGTCCATATAGAACAGAGAAAAGGAGGAATTACTTTAACTAGAAGGTAGTGAATCTGTGGAATTCATTGCCACTGATGGCCAAGGAGGCTAAATCATTGGGTATATTTAAAGTGGAGGCTGAGAATTTCTTGATTAGTCAGGGTGTCAAAGGATACAGGGAGAAGGCTGGAGAATGGTGAGGTTGAAGGGAAATATAAGTCATCCAATTCTGCACAACAACAGTGAAGGGATAACTGTACTGATTTCGTGAAGTTATATTCAAATTCTTGGATAGATTACCTAGTTAGCTGATCTTTTCTCCACTCCATCCCTGCTTTTCCTATAACCACAATTATATCCTTGCTTTATGGTTCCAAATGATCTTAAGATCACTATTCTCTCTCATGGGGTTTAGCAGACTCTGAGTGGCCTCTAGACCTTGGGCACATAATCCTAAATCTCCACTGGTGGGGTGACACGATGACCATTTGACAGCTTGCCAAAGGCATCTGAACTGTAATTAACAACCGGTATTTTAAAAAACAGTTAGATTTCCAGTAAACTACAATATTTAAAAAAGTATCATTACAAAGATGTAGAAAATAATTGAAAGTGTTAAGATGAGGTTGATTCAAGGTTTAACTTTATTTATTAAATGTACATGGAACCATACAGTGAAATGAAATTTAACAACTAACCCACCTGATGGCTGGTGGAGGCAGCCCACAAGTGTCACCACTCATTCCGACGGCAGCAGAGCGAGCTCACGTAGCTTGGCAGAACAACATAGAACACGGCAAGCAATGAAACAACAAAGGCGAAAGATGCCTCTTTCGTCCCTCCCACCCAATGCACAAGCACAGTCCTCTAACCCCAAGACAGGCCATCTGCTTCAGCGTCCAGCCTCCAGCTGGCTCAGATCCCAACATGCCGACATTGGGCCTCAGGCATGTAGAATAAAGAAACGAAGCTCGGAGCTCACTTTGGTCAGCATGGATAAGAGCCTGAAGGGCCTGTTTCTCTGCTGCATAACTCTAAGCTATATAGGACCCTGGTCAGACCCCACTTGGAGTACTGTGCTCAGTTCTGGTCGCCTCACCACAGCAAGGATGTGGAAACCATAGGAAGGGTGCAGAGGAGATTTACAAGGATGTTGCCTGGATTGGGGAGCATGCCTTATGAGAATAGGTTGAGTGAACTTGGCCTTTTTTCCTTGGAGCGACGGAGGATGAGAGGTGACCTGATAGAGGTGTATAAGATGATGAGAGGCATTGATCGTGTGGATAGTCAGAGGCTTTTTCCCAGGGCTGAAATGGTTAGCATGAGAAGGCACAGTTATAAGGTGCTTGGAAGCAGGTACAGAGGAGAAGTCAGGGGTAAGTTTTTTTTTACGCAGAGTGGTGAGTGTGTGGAATGGGCTGCCGGTGACGGTGGTGGAGGCAGATAGGATAGGGTCTTTTAAGAGATTCCTGGATAGGTACATGGAGAAAAATAGAGGGCTATGGGTAACCCTAGGTAATTTTTAAGGTAAGGGCATGTTTGGCACAGCTTTGTGGGCCGAAGGGCCTGTATTGTGCTGCAGGTTTTCTATGTTTCTGTGACTCTCGTGCGCAGTTACCATGGAAACCATAGTTGACCATCCCATTCAAATGGTGAGGGCTGTCCCCTTTGCTATTGTTGCTGTGAGGTGTGAGGCCATAATGCAAACAGCCCCTCAGATCCGGGTGTTCATGACAGCGTCTAACCTCCGGAATTGTGCAGAAGTCAGTAGCCAATCAACTTGAACACTGCCACGAACCAATAATTCCCTATGGAAACACCCGATGAATAGCAGAACAATCCATTCATCTGTATCCACACCCAGACAGAGAGCCTCTGGGTTCATCATTTCATGTTCTACCACCCAACCGTTCTTACACTGAAATACCCCTGTCTTCTTTTTAAGTTCCTCTCATTATCATGTAATTTTTATTACGTATCAGTTAATCTTTAAATTTCTGCATTTCACGGCCATCTCAAGCACTGCGTAGAAGCTGTGAAGACATTAAAAATGAAAATGTTAAGTGATTTAATGCTGTCAATTTGTTGCGTAGTGGTTAGTGTGATATTACAGCTCAGAGTTCAGAGTTCAGAGTTCAATTCCGAATGTCCTCTGTAAGAAAGTTTGTACGTTCTTCCTGCGTGCATGTGTGTTTCTTCTGCGTACTCCGACTTCCTCCCACAATCCAAAGACGTATGGGTTAGTAGGTTCATTGGTCATTGTAAATTGTCCTGTAATCAGGCGAGGGTCAGATCAGTGGGATGCTAGGTGGCCCAGTTGTGGGTCAAAAAGCCCGTTCCACAATGTATTTCAAAGTAAAATTTATGAAATCTAACCCGCTATCCTCGTCTTCCTTCAATTATAGAATTAGAGAAGATGTAAGGGCTGCATATCTATTCATTATCTGTCCATTAACACCTTGAGATACAGGAACAGAATTTGGCCATTTGGCCCTTCGAGTCTGCTCCGCCATTCCATCGTGGCTGGCCAAATTTTTCTCTCAACCCCAATCTCCTGCCTTCTCCCTGTATTCCTTTATGCTCTGACCAGTCAAAAATCTATCTGTCTCTGCCCTAAGTAGACATGAAGACTTGGCCTCCACAGCTGCCTGTGGTAAAGAATTCCACAGATTCACCACTCTCCGGCAAAATGAATTCCTCCTCATCGCCATTCTAAAAGGACACTCGTCTATTCTGAGGCTGTGTCCTCTGGTCTTAGACTCTCCCACCATAGGAAACATCCTCTTCACATCCACTCTATCTAAAGGCCTTTCGCCGTTCAATAGGTTTCAATGAGGTCAACCCTCATTATTCTGAATTCTAGTGAATACGGCCCAGAACCATCAAGTGCTCTTCTCATGACAAGCCACTCAATCCTGGAATCATTTTTGTGAACCTCCTTTGAACCCTCTCCCGTTTCAGCACATTCTTTCTAAGATAAGGGGCCCATAACTGTTCACAATGCTCCAAGTGAGGCCTCACCAGTACTTTATAAGCTCTCAACATTACATCCTTGCTTTTATAGTCCTCTTGAAATGAATGGTAACATCACATTTACCTTCCTCAGCACAGACTCAACCTGCAAATTAACCATTAGGGAATCCTGCACAAGGACTCCCAAGACCCTTTGCGCCTGTTTTTTGTATTTTCTTTCCATTTAGAAAATAGTCAAGCCTTTCATTTCTTCTTCCAAAGTGCATGACCATACACTTCCCAAAGCTGTATTCCATCTGGCATTTCCTTACCCATTAGAAACAGAAACATAGAAAACCTACAGCACAATACAGGCCCTTCGGCTCACAGAGTTGTGCCGAACATGTCCCTACCTTAGAGATTACTAGGCTTACCTATAGCCCTCTATTTTACTAAGCTCCATGTACCTATCCAAAAGTCTCTTAAACGACCCAATTGTATCCGCCTCCACCACCATTGCCGGCAGCATATTCCATGCACTCAACACTCTATGAGTAAAAAATTTACCTCTGACATCTCCTCTGTACCTACTCCCCAGCACCTTAAACCTGTGTCCTCTTGTGGCAACCATTTCAGCCCTGGGAAAAAGCCTCTGACTATTCACATCTTATACACCTCTATCAGGTCACCTCTCATCCTCCTTTGCTCCAAGGAGAAAAGGCCAAGTTCACTCAACCTATTCTCATAAGGCATGCTCCCCAATCCAGGCAACATCCTTGTAAATCTCCTCTGCACCTTTTCTATGGCTTCCACCACCTTCCTGTAGTGAGGCGACCAGAACTGAGCACAGTACTCCAAGTGTGGTCTGACCAGGGTCCTATATAGCTGCAACATTACCTCTCGGCTCCTAAATTCAATTCCACGATTGATGAAGGCCAATACACCGTATGCCTTCTTAACCACATTCTCCTGATCTGCCTAAGTCCTTCTGTAGCCTCTGTACTTCCTCAAAACTACCTGCCCCTCCACCTATCTTTGTATCATCTGCAACCTTTGCAACAAAGGCATCAATTCCATCATTCAAATCATTGACGCATAATGTAAAATGAATAGATCCCAACACATACTGCTGTGGAACACCACTAGTCATCTGCAGCTAGTCAGAAAAGGCTCCCTTTATTCCCACTCTTTTCCTCCTGCCAGTCAGTCATTGCTTTATCCATACTGTGATACATGTTAAGCAACCTCATGTGCGGCACCTTGTCAAAGGCCTTCTGAAAATACAAATACACAACATCAACTGATTCTCCTTTGTCTTTCCTACTTCTTATTCCAACAGATTTGCCAGGCAAGATTTTTCCTTGAGGAACCCATGCAGACCATAGCCTATTTTATCATGTGCATTATTGCTTTACGTCAATTACGGAAGAGTCGAATGATTTTATTGTTGGTTTGTAATAAAGAGTTAAATATACATTTTTGAGTTGGAATTCAGTAGGAAGCACGACATGCAGTGCGATAGTCCCCCAATGACTCTTAGTTTGTTTTCAAGTAGTCGCTGCGGAAGGAACAGAGGCAGAAACATGCCTCTTGTGCTGATTCTCTAAATAAATGTAAATGTAACTGTCTCTGTTTTGTGATTTCAGGAAACGACTCCCTCTTTCATGACATCGATAGCGATACCTCCCTCACCAGCCTGAGTGACTGCTTCCTGGCTTCGTCCGAGGTTAATCCCATGCAGGCTCGGGTGGGTAACCCCATCGACAGGCTTTACTCCATGCAGAACTCATACTTTGCCTCGTGAAGGCCACCAGGACTTCAGAATGAAAATCCCACCTGACAGATTGTGTTGACTTTAAACGGAGGGGTGGAGGGGAAAAACTGTATGGCCGTAATCTCTTCTCATCCACTATTTCCCATGCGGCAGAGAAACTGACAGCAAGAAGACAATGAAAGTGACATACAAAAAGACAAATTCAATAGAATTGAAATCAACACAGCAATGAGAGCGTGGGTCACAGAAACTGCAGCTGCATTTCATTGTTTCAATGGTTTTATACAAATATTCCACAACTTATTGTCCTTAATTATTTACACAAATTTTGGGCGTCTCTTTCCTGCCCTGCTGCCATTCTCTGTTCAATATTTTTAATGGGAACTGGACCTCACAGATCAAAGAACATTTTACACACTGATTCTCCAAACAATGTAACAGAGGTTAGAAATTCTCGTATGCCTACTTTATCTTACTGAGCCAGATAGAATGCATATTGTAGAGAGGGGATTGATGTGGGCTGTGCTGTCCTCATCTTTGCATGATTCTTCTATCTCATGCCATAGCTAACTCTATCATTAGGCTACAAAAGGCAATTCTCTCTCTCTCTCTCTCTCTCTCTCTCTCTCTCTCTTTCTCTCTTTCTTCCCCCCCACTCCCTCTCCTCTCTCCTTCCCTCCCTTTCTCTCTCCCCCACTCCCTCCCTCTCTCCCTCCTTCCCTCTCTTCCTCCTTCTCTCCCTCTTTCCCTGTCCCTCCCTCCCTCTCTCCCTCTCCTCATGGCTTTTATTTTTGCTCTCTTTTGCTGACACCTGCCACATGAATGGCCTGCTCAGACATAGTCCTTGGCCTGGCTTTATGTGCCTGGTCAGCTGACAACCAGTCAGTGCTTCAGAAAATACACCCCAAATGAAGTAATACAGTGGGTACATCCCGTCAAAAAGGTACTGCGCAGTGATCAGCGGGAATATACACTCCCTGGCCACTTTATCTTCCTGTATCTAATAGAGACCATGAGTATACGTTCATGGTCTTTTGCTCCAGCAGCCCATCCATTTTAAGGTTCAATATGTTGTACGTTCAGAGATGCTCTTCTGCACACCACTGTTATAACACGTGGTTATTTAAGTTACTGTCACCTTGAACCAGTCTGGCCATTCTCCTCTGACTTTTCTCATTAACAAGGCATTTTTGCCCATGGAACTGCTGCTCACTGGATGTTTTTTGTTTCTCGCACGATTCTCTGTAAACTCGAGAGACTGTTGTGCATAAAAATCTAAGGAGGTCAGCAGTTTCTGAGATTCTCAAACCACCCCATCTGGCACCAACTATCATTCCATGGTCAAAGTCACTTAGATCACAATTCTTCCCCATTCTGATGTTTGGTCTGAACAACAACTGAGCCTCTTGACATGTCTGCATGCTTTTATGCATTGAGTTGCTGCCACCTGATTGGCTAATTAGATATTTGAGCAGGTGTACAGGTGTACCTAATAAAGTGGCCTAAGAGTGTATGTCAGTAAAAACTGGAGATGCATTAACAAACTGCCCATGAAAAATCCTCCCTTCCCCATTTCCATCATAATTAATCAAATAATTAGGACATTGGACCCCAAAATCAGCATTGAGTTTGGTGTTCTGTTGTGTCACATCACTATGCATCCATAGCAGCTCTGAGAAAGGTACTCGGAGAAGCAGAGCAAAGATAATCCTTAGTAGCCAGCCTCATCTTTGCTCCCCCTGAAGTCTGGCTGCAAGTCACTTGTTTTCTGGTGGTTAATTACAGTATTAATATGTGTCCTGAAGGCTGATATATTTTCCAATTCAGAAGCTCTCAAAGAAAGAATAAGGGTACTCTTGCATTTGTGTGATGGTTCTCCCCGTCTCACAGTAATCTTTATGCTTCTGACCTGCAAGTTCCAGTAACAGATTATGTCTGAAAGTAGCCTCTGACCTCTCAGATAATGTTCGCCTCATTTGGGGACTGCCACAGGGACAGTATGATTGCTCGAGTGAGGATAATGCGCATTACTGACGCATTACTTTAAAGCAAAAGATAAATTGAGAAAATCCTGACAGACGCTCTTAGCATTTGATGCATTCACTGAGGCTGTATGCCATTGATTATACATTTGGGACTTAGAAGTTTGCAGGTCAAGGTAACCGCAGTTTATTACTCTGTCTTCATAATGATTGCTTTGTAGCATGTCTGGGGAGGAAAGCTGCCCTCGTTACTGTATAGATGCATCATATTACAGTACTGTGCAAATGTGTAAAAAAATCCTGTAAAGCGAAGATGCTTTCAAAAATAATTAAATGAAAAGTTTCAAAATATCAAAAAAAATTACTATAAAGAACACTAAACGTTAAAAAAAATCTAAATCAAATCAATATATGGCGTGACCACTCTTTACCTTTAAAACTGCATCAATTTTCTTAGGTATGCTGCTGTGCAGTTGTATAAGAAAATTGGCTGGTAGGCTGTTCCGAGCATCTCGGAGATCTTACCACAGCCCTTCCGCAGACTTTGGCTGTCCTCCTTGCTTCTGTCCCTCCGGGTAATCCTAGACAGCCTCGATGATGTTGAGATCAGGGCTCTGTGGAGGCAATACCATTTGAAACCATATAAAAAACCCAGGGTGCCTAAGACTTTTGCACCGTCCTGTATTTGACAATGTGAAGTGGAGAGCGAGTTTGTAAATCTGGCAGGAGTGAAAAATATTGGGACTGACGAGGCTGGAGCACCATGGGAGTGGTGTGGGACAGGTGGCAGAGAGGGAGTGCCAGGGGTAGGAGGGGGTGTCATGGGTGCAGACACATCCAGCTCTGAGACACCAGGCAAGATCATTTGATTCCAAATAATTGGTTCATTGATCATTACAGAATGTCTCTCCGGTGCTTCCCACTCCCTCCCCTCTCTCTTCCCCTTTTCCAACCATGATTCCCCTCTCCCTGCCCCCTTCCCACTCTCAGTCCTCAATAGAGACCCATATCAGAATCAGGTTTATCATCACTCACATATGTCATGAAGTTTGTTTATCTTTTGCAGCTGCAGTACAGTGCAATACATAAAATTACTACAGTACTGTGCAAAAGTCTTAGGCACATATATATATAGCCAAAGTGATGAAGATTTTTGCATAGTACTGTAAATATTAATATTTTTGAGAACAATCTTTCCTTTCCATTCTGTATGTTTAACAATAAGCATCTCACTCTAATACTTCAGATTATATCTCTGAAATCAAGAACTGTTCAGTAAATAGACCTTGCTTCACACTATTTGTCAGGAATAGTAAGGAGGTAATTTCCCAACATGTTTTTGCAATGTTTTCTTTTTAATTTTTCCACAGGAGTTAATTGTTCATTAAAAATGACATATTTGTTGGAGGTTACAATGCTGAAAAAATACTGCATTAGTCAACGAATAAAACCAACAGAGTCCCTTGAAGAACAGATTAAAATCAGCACTGAATGGAAATGAGCTCTAAGTTCATAAGACCATAAAACGTAGGAACAGAATTAGGCCATTCAGCCCATTGAGTCTGCTCAGCCATTCCATCATGGATGATTTATTTTCCCTCATAACCCCATTCTCCAGCTTCTCCCTGTAAACTCTGACAACCTTACGAATCAAGAACCTACCAACCTCCATTTTAAATATACCCAATGGCTTATCCTCCACAGTTGTCTGTGGCATAAATACCATAGATTCATCATCCTCTGGCTAAGGAATTTCCTCCTCATCTCTGTTCTAATGGATGTCCTTCTTATCTGAGGCTGTGCCCACTATAGGAAACATCCTCTCCATATCTATCTAGGCCTTTCAATATTTGGTAGGTTACAATGAGATCCCTCTCTCATTCTTCTAAACTCCCTTACTAAACAAGAACCTAGCAACTTTTGCTTTAAATATGCCCAGTGAGTTGGCCTTCACAGCCATCACTGAAGAATTTTTTCTAAGTTAATCGAAGAATCTTTTCATTGCTCCTCATAATTTGGTGTATAGAACTGGCAGAGTGTCAGAAGTAACTATGGGGTGTATTCCAGTGGCCCAACCTTGAAAATGAAAACATTTCCAAGGATGGCATTTGTCTGAATATGGTTCCGTTGTATAAGTTCATAAAAATGGGTATAATATAAATTCTGTATAAAATTATGTACAGCGAATTTTCTTACAGTTTGATGTGCCAGTAGCTTAGAACAAAAGATGAGCAAATCTCCCTCTCCTTTATTAAAGGTCAAGTTCATTATTTCAGTATGGCTGTATGTATTGTAAATTTATATATTCTGTATTTATGTTAGAACCAGTGTAGAAATTTTATAGTTGTGTCTGTCACAAACTTGTAAACAAGCCTGTGCTATCATGTGTAGATTTATCTTCTTTTTGTTTTCCCAGTGATATCATTTAACCACTTTTCTGGTTTCCTGGTCCTTCCCCAACTTTTCAGGCATGAGAAATTCCATTGTGTTTAGAACATATTTTATTATTTAAATTACTTGTCTTTTTTTAAATTATTTATTAGCGGTTATTTTGAGTTTTTTGTGTGGCATTGTTTAAAAAAAGCAGAGGAATTGATCAGTACAACCTCTTGTATCACAATAACCACCTCATGTTGTTTTGGACTCTGTAACACTGCACTCCTGAGTAGTTTGTCTATCTGTATATGCGACTTCCTGGTAATTTTATAGATAAGCCCTCATTTGGAAATTACCACAGTGAAACTCAAGAGATTGAGATGTATTTATAAAACAATTAAAAATTAGTTTCATCATTACAGTGTCTGATCTATGGAAATGTTGTACAATAAAAAAGTTTACACTGAGTACAGACTGATACTTCCATAAAGCAGCTCAAGTTAAACGTCCACTGAAACATTCATGAATATTGAATTGCAATTGCACTGATATTGTTTGCAAAGTGTCAGGATGGGATTGAAAACTGGTTTATCCACACACACTGGCCATTTTATTACATACCCACTCTACCTAATAAAGTGGCCACTGAGCGTATGTTCGTGGTCTTCCACGGCCGTAGCCCATCCATTTCAAGGTTCGACGTGTTGTGCATTCAGAGATGCTCTTCTGCACACCGCTGTTGTAACATGTGGTTATTCGAGTTATTGTCGCCTTCCTGTCAGCTTGAACCAGTCTGGCCATTCTCCTCTGACCTCTCTCATTAACAAGGCATTTTCACCCACAGAACTGCTGCTCACTGGATCATTTTTGTTTTTTGCACCATTCTCCGTAAACGCTGGAGCAGAGGTTCCCGACCTGATGTCCACTGGCCTCTTACTTAATAGCATTGGTCCATGGCATAGAAAAGGTTGGGAACCCCTGCTGTAGAGACGTGTGCATGAAAATCCCAGAAGATCTAGCAGTTTCTGAGATCCTCAAACCACCCTGTCCGGCACCACCAATCATACCAAAGTCACTTAGATCACATTTCTTCCCCAATCTGATGTTTGGTCTGAACAACAACTGAACCTCTTGACCATGTCTGCATTGGGTTGCTGCCATGTGATTGGCTGATCAGATATCTGCATTAACGAGCAGGTGTACGTAATAAAGTAGCCACTGAATGTATAACAGCTGGGCAAAAACAAAGGGAGTAGAATAAAGAATTTTGATTACAGGTAAAAATACCTCTGTGAGAGCTACAGGCACTAGATGTTTGCACCTGGGCCCTTTATAATGGGTTAGACAGCTTAGCATTCTAAGTGGCAGTCACACGCTTCACAGCCCATCCAGTGAGTTGTAAATCTGATTATCTGCTCAAGTGATGAGTTCAAACAGCTCTACAAAGATCTGTTTTAATGATCTCTGTCTTATCTTAATTCCAGTTTTATCTATTCTGGCATTTATCCTTTTGATAGCCGCGTGCCAATCTTCGTGCACACTTCAACAGTTTTTCTGCCCGCTGAACTGGTTTGCTGATTGTTTATTTGCCTGGCATGTATTCGTTTTTGACCGGTAAGAGGGTTGGGGCTGTGATGGACTGACGGAAATTTCACTCTTTGAATGTGCAGTACTGTGCAAGAGTCTTAGATACACACACACACACACACACACTCACACCCCTAGGGTGCCAAAATCTTTTGCTCAGTAGCACAGTACTGTATTCGTCAACATGGAGCAGAGAGCGAGTTTGTAAACCTGGTGAGGGTGGAGTGCTGCGGGATGGGTGCGGGACAGGTGACAGAGAAGGAGTGCCAGGGGCAGGGAGCAGCACAGGTGCAGACACACCCAGCCCTGAGACATCAGGCAAGGTCATTTGATTCCAAACAATTGGATTATTGGTCATTACAGAATGTCTCTCTGGTGCATCCTGCCCCCTCCACTTGCCCTTCCCCTTTTCCCAACTATGATTCCCCCCTCCCTGCCCCCTTCCCACTCTCAGTCCACAATAGAGACCCATATCAGAATCAGGTTTATCATCACTTACATATGTCATGGAATTAGGTTTTTTTTTGCAGCGGCACAGTGCAATACATATAATTACTACCGTACTGTGCAAAAGTCTTAGGCTCCCTAGCTATCTATATGTGCCTAAGACTTCTGCACAGTACTGTACGAGTTAGCAAATGTACTTCACTTGACCCCACAAGTCTGTCCTGAAATTAAATGACGGCATTCGATGGTAAGCTGAACTCTGACTATAGGATTATAGAACAACACAGAATCAGGCCATTCGCCTGTCTGGTCTGTGCTGAACTATTATTCTGCCTAGCCCAATCAACCTGCATCCAGACAATAGCCCTCCGTACCGCTCCTATCCAATCTTCTCTTAGATGTTGAAATTGAACCCCCATCCACTACTTCCACTGACAGCTCATTTTCACATTCTCATCACCCTCTACATCAGGGGTTCCCAACCTTTTTTATGCCCTGGACCCCAAACATTAACCTAAGGGTCTCTGGACCCTAGGTTGGGAACCCTTGCTTGAAGTGAAGTAGTTCCCCTCCTGTTTCCTTTAAACCTTTCACTTTCCACCCTTAACTCACGGCTCTGTTAACCAAACTTCCCTCTAATTTCTTTTTACAGCTGTGTGAGTCAACCGTTGCTCAGAGCAGGAAATGTTTACATGGCCTGAAAAGTGCGCTGCCCTTTAAATGTTTAAATGTTAAGAAGATTTCTGCCGCGTGGCAACAAAGGCTATGTGCGCAGGAGCATTTTGGTTACCGCGCGGCCGCCCAGCTGCGTAGCTCAGAGGAAACACACACAAAGTGCTGGAGGAACTCAGCAGGTCAGGCAGCATCCACAGAGAGGAATAAACAGTCAACGTTACGGGCCGAGACCCTTCATCAGGTCTGGAAAAGAAGGAGACAAAAGTCAGAATAAGGAGGTGGGGGGAGGGAGAAGAGTGCAAGCTGGCAGGTGATAGGTGAGACCCGGTGAGGAGGAGGGTAGGTGTGTGGGGGAGGAAGGATGAAGTGAGAAGTTGGGAGGTGATAGATGGAAGAGGAAAAGGGCTGAAGAAGAAGGATTGTAGTAGGAGAGGGGAGTGGACAAAGGGAAGGAGTGTAAAACACACACACACAATACTGGAGGAACTCAACAGGTTAGGCAGCGTCTATGAAAAGGAATACAGTCGGCATTTCAGAATGAGACTGTTTACCAGGTCTACCTGACTATGACTTCAACAGGACTTTATTTGACTCTAGTGGCATCCTTTCACCCTCTTGTTTATCAAACTCTGCATTAAAGATATCTGTGATTCTGTTTCCGTCATCTTTTGAGGCAAAGTTTCCAAACTCTCACAACTAATTGAGAGAAAATAAAATCTAATATCTTAAACGAGCAATCTCTGATTAATTTTTTTACGTGTTCCCAACGTGAATCAGGGGTTCCCAGCCTGGGGTTTATGGCCCCTTTATTTAATGGTATCGGTCCATGGCATAAAAAAAAGGTTGGGAACCCGTGCTCTAGATTCTGCCAAGAGAAATATCATCTGCATATCTACTCGGTGGCACAGTAGAGAAGGGGTTAGTGTAACACTTAACTGTGCCAGCAACTCGACGCTTAGCGTTTGATCACTGCTGCTGTCTGTGAGGAGTTTGCATGTTCTCCATGTGATCACGTCGGTTTCCTCTGGATGCTTGGGTTTGCTCCCACATTCCAAAGACGTCCAGATTACGGTTACTCAGTTCTCAATATCAGTATCTTTCTAATTCCAGAGGGTAGCCAGAACGTTAAGCATAAAGTACTTCATTAAACAAAAGAACTTTTGGAGACAAAGGCTTCATTTTCTCTGTACCTCCACTTCCACACAGGTGACCAGTTCCACCTGTACAATTTTCACAATGTCATTCTATTTCAGGGTTTCCATCTCACTCATCATTAATTTCTTGCTCCCCCACAGTGGCTGCTTGGCCCGCTGAGTAATTTTGGCAACTTGTTTTTTGCTCACACTGTAGCGACGTAGACAGTGCATCTGATATCCTGTTACCTGAACATTCTGGTTTGACATCAGACTCAGCAGATGAATTTTACCGCATTCTCTTTCAACGCGACTGGAGACCCTGCACTACCTTCATCTCAGGAATGAGAGGGTTAATATATGAGGAGTATATGATGGCTCTTGGTCTGTAGTGAATGGAGATTAGAAGAATGAGGGGAGATCTCATGGAAACCTACCAAATATTGAAAGGTCTGGATAGAGTGGATGTGGAAAGGCTGTTTCCTATAGGGGGAGTCTAAGACCTGAGGGCACAGTCTCAGAAGAGAAGAACATCCCTTTAGAACAGAGATGAGGAGGAATTTCTTCAGCCAGAGGGTGGTGAATCTGTGGGATTCATCGCCAGAGACAGCTGTGGAGGCCAAGTCATTGGGTATATTTCAAACTGTGGTTGATAGCTTGATAGGTAAGGGCGCCAAAGGTTATGGGGAGAAGGCAGGAGAATGGGGTTTGAGTGGGATAATAAATCAACCATGATGGAATGGCAGAACAGACTCAATAGTCTGAATGGCCTAATGCAGCTTCTATGTCTTATGGTCTTATGGAACCTCTGGGCATCAGCTAGAACACTCCCTTACATCTTCACTGAAGTCCTGATTCCTGCACTCCCCTAAAACTCACAAGGCTCTGATTCCCATGTTCCCTGCACACGTAAAAGGTTAATTTGGAATTTTATTATGACTATGCATAGTGCCTGAACAAAAAGTGAGTTGGAGAGTTTTGGGCTATCAATAGAAATAACATCCAAATGTCTGGAAAATGTGCCAATCCAATGCCAAAGTCCAGAGTGAACATAGAATATTGAACACACCAGATGACACAAGATGAACACAACAGTTGTATGTGATGATAAAAGGCATTGATAAAGTAAGAAAATGTGATTATTAAAGTATGCAGATGTCACCGTATACTACCTTGAGATTCATTTTGTTGCAGGCATTCACTGGGAAAAAAAGAAATACAATAGAATTAATGAAAAATTATCCATAAACAAGGACTGCCAGATAACCAATGTGCAAAAGGACACAAACTGTGCTAATAATTAAAAAAATCCAAGATGGTGTCCTTGGAAGTGAGTCTGTAGGTCAAGGAATCAGTTCAAAGTTGGGGTGAGTGAAGTTATCCATGCTGGTTCAGGAGTCTGATGACTGTAGGGTAATAACTGTTCCTGAACAGCCAGCAGCTTTTTCTCAGAGTAGAAATTACCAACATGGGAGGGCATAATCTTTAGGTGATTAGAAGTAAGTTTAGAGGGGTGTCAGAGATAGGTTTGTGACGCAGAGTGTGGGTGCATGGAGCGCGCTGCCAGGGGTGATGGTAAAGGCAGATTCATGAGGGACATTTATGAGATTTTTGCGTAGGCACATGTGTGCAGGAAAAATGATAGGCTATGTGGGGGTGATGGGTTAGATTGATCCTAGAGTAGGTTAAATGTCAGCATAACGTCATGGGCCGAGGAGCCTGTACTGTGCTGTACTGTTTGATGTTCTATGGCATACAACACCACAGCAACAAGCCTTTGGCCTACGTGTTGCACCAAAGTAATTAGAATAATAATTGTGTGCCTAACCAAATTAAATCCTCCCACCCACAAAATCTATTAAAATATCTCTCCTTTCTCTGCACATTCATGTACTTGTCTTAAAACTTCTTATAGGCCTCTGAAAATCATTCAAGCAAATTAGGCCATTCAGCCCATTGAGGCTGCTCTACCATTCCATCATGGCAGATTCATTATCCCTCTCAACCCCATTCTCCTGCCTTTTCTCCATAACCTTTAACGCCTTTACTAATAGAGAAACTATCAACTTCCACTTTAAATATACTCAATCATTTGGCCTCCACAGCTGTCTGTAGCAATGAATTACTAAGATTTACCATCCACTAGCTAAAGAAATTCCTATCATCTCTGTTCTAAAGGGATGCCCTTCTATTCTCTGGTGCCAGACTCCCCCTCTGTAGGAAACATCGGCTCCAAGTCCACTCTATCAATATTGTAGAGGTTTCAATATGATCCCCACTTATTCTTCTAAACTCCAGTGAGTACAGGCCCAGAGCCATCAAATGTTCCTCATACATCAACTCTTTTATTCCCGCGATCATTTTTGTGAACACCCTCTGGACCCTCTCCAATGCTACACCCTTTCTTACATGAGGGGCCCAAAATTGCTCACAATACTCCAAGTGTGGTCTGACCAATGCCTTATAAGGCCTCTACTACCACCCCGGCAGTACATTCCAGGCACCCACCACTCTCTGTGCCAAAAACTTCCCCGCACATTTCCTTTGAACTTTCCCCTCGCACCCTAAATTCCGATATTAGATATTACAATCCCGGAAAACGGGTGCTGGCTTCCTACTTGATCTCTGACTCAGATAATTTCATAAATTTCAATCATGTCTTCCCTCACCCTCCGCCTCTCCAGAGAAACTAACCCTAGTTTGTTTAACTTCTCCTCATAACAGACAGTTCAAAGTTCAATGTTCAACGTAAATGTATAATCAGAGTATACATCCCTGAGAATCACTTTCTGGTGGGCATACTCAATAAATCCACAATAGACTAATAACCATATTAGAATCAATTAAAGACCGCACCAACTTTGGCATTCGACCAGTGTGCAAAACACAACAAAACTGTGCAAATACAAAAAGAAATAAATAATAATAATAATAATAATCATCGTCGTCGTGGCTATCCCTCGAGGTCGAGGATGATGGTCCTCGTTCTGTTGATCTACTTATGGGCTCTCAAGTGGCTTATGAGTCCAATCTTGGCTTTGAAAGTTCTTCTGCATTCAGGACTGGTAGTTCCAGATGGCAGATCGGGCTTTGGTTGTTGCTGCCTCTCTTTCCATTTTCTTCTCTTTTCTTCTAATTCTGCGCATCTGTTGGCTTTGAAAGTTGCTGTTCCTTCCCAGATGATGGCTTGTCAGAGTTTCCTGTCCTTGGCATTGGTTTCCCAATTGTTGATGTCGATGTTACATTTCTTCATGTTGGCTTTTAAGACGTCTTTGAATCTCTTCTGTTGTCCACCTCTTTTATGTTTGCCTTCTTTAAGCTGGGAGTAGAAGATTTGTTTCGGCAGACGTTCGTCTTTCATCCAAACAACATGACCGCTCCATCTTAGTTGGTTCTTGATGACATAGGCTTCAATGCTTGTTGCTTTTGCTTCATTTAGCACTCTGATGTTGGTTCTTCTATCTTCCCAGCTGATATTTAAAGATGTTTCAAAGACAGCATTAATGGAACTTTTCAAGTGCCTTCAGATGTCGTCGGTATGTTGTCCAGGTTTCTGATGCATATAAGAGCGTTGGGATTACCACTGCTTTGTACACTAACATTTTGGTGTCTGTTGGGATGTCACGATCATGAAAGACTCTTGTTCGGAGACGTCCAAAAGCTGTTCCAGCGCATTTAAGACAATGTTGGATCTAGTCATTAAGGTCGACATTGGTGACTTCCAAGCTACGGAAAGTGGTCCATGTTTTCCAGGGTTGTTTTGCCAAGTTGAAATGATGGTTCTATCCGATTTGTCTCAATTGGTGATGGTTGGTAGATGATCTGGGTCTTCTTGGAATTGATGGTAAGTCCAAGTTTCGTGTATGCACGGTTGAAGGCAGTCAGAATCTGTTGTAGGTGGTTTTCTGAAAGAGCTGCAACACTGTTGTCATCTGCGTATTGGAACTCGATGAGGGAACTCGTGGATGTCTTCGTTTTGGACTTGAGATGGGCAAGATTGAAAAGTCTGCCATCTGTTCTGTAGACAATTTCGATTCCTGGGGGTAGGTCGTCCTTGATAATGTGGATGATTGTCGCAATGAAGATGGTGAACAAAGTTGGGGCAATCACGCGTCCCTGTTTTACTCCTGGTCTAACTTGAAAAGACTCACAGTTATTGTTGCTGACCATGACTGTGGCAAGCATGCCATCGTGGAGGAGTCTCAGGATTTGAACGTACTTTTCAGGACATCCATAGGTGGATAGGACATCCCATAGGAGTTAACATAGAAAACAGAAAATAGGTGCAGGAGTAGGCCATTCAGTCCTTCGAGCCTGCACCACCATTTATTATGATCATGGCTGATCATCCAACTCAGAACACCGCCCCAGCCTTCCCTCCATACCCCCTGATCCCCGTAGCCACAAGGGCCATATCTAACTCCCTCTTAAATATAGCCAATGTACTGGCCTCAACTGCTTCCTGTGGTAGAGAATTCCACAGATTCACCACTCTCTGAGTGAAGAAGTTTTTCCTAATCTCGGTCCTAAAAGGCTTCCCCTTTATCCTCAAACTGTGACCCCTCGTTCGGGACTTCCCCAACATCGGGAACAATCTTCCTGCATCTAGCCTGTCCAATCCCTTTAGGATTTTATACGTTTCAATCAGATCCCCCCTCAATCTTCTAAATTCCAATGAGTACAAGCCCAGTTCATCCAGTCTTTCTTCATATGAAAGTCCTGCCATCCCAGGAATCAATCTGGTGAACCTTCTTTGTACTCCCTCTATGGCAAGGATGTCTTTCCTCAGATTAGGGGACCAAAACTGCACACAATACTCCAGGTGTGGTCTCACCAAGGCCTTGTACAACTGCAGTAGTACCTCCCTGCTCCTGTACTCAAATCCTCTCACTATAAATGCCAGCATACCATTCGCCTTTTTCACCACCTGCCGTACCTGCATGCCCACTTTCAATGACTGGTGTATAATGACACCCAGGTCTCGTTGCACCTCCCCTTTTCCTAATCGGCCACCATTCAGATAATAATCTGTTTTCCTATTTTTGCTACCAAAGTGGATAACTTCACATTTATCCACATTAAATTGCATCTGCCATGAATTTGCCCACTCACCCAACCTATCCAAGCCACTCTGCATCCTCTTAGCATCCTCCTCACAGCTAACACTGCCACCCAGCTTCCTGTCATCCGCAAACTTGGAGATGCTGCATTTAATTCCCTCATCCAAGTCATTAATATATATTGACTATAATATATATTGACTTATAATATATATAAGTTCTCTTGACACTGAGTCAAAGGCTTTAGTGAGGTCAACGAATGCCATGTACAAAGTTTGAAGTTGTTCACGACATTTTTCTTGTAGTTGTCGCACTGTGAAGATCATGTCGATTGCTCCACGTGATGGTCTAAAACCGGCATGTGTCTCCAGAAGGATCTTCTCAGCTAAAGGCTTGAGCTGGTTGTTCACGATGTGGGTTGTTCATGATAATAACAATAATAAATAAGCAATAAATATCGAGTCATGAGGTGAATATTCCTTGAAAGTGAGTCCGTAGGTTGTAGAACAGTTCAATAACAGGGCGAATGAAGTTATCCCCTTTGGTTCAAGAGCCTGATAGCTGAGGGGTAATAACTGTTCCTGAACCTGGTGCTGTGAGCCCTGAGGCTCCTGTACCTTCTTCCTGATGGCAGCAGTTTGAAGAAAGCTGAGGGTCCCTGATGATGGATGCTGCTTTCATGCAACAACATTTCATGTCGATGTGCTCGATGGTGGGAGGGCTTTACCTGTGATGGACTGGACCATATCCTTCACTTTTTGTAGGATTTTGCACTCAAGGGCATTATTAGTATTTCTTTGAATTGACTTTATTTCTTACATCCTTCACATACACGAGAAGTAAAAATCTTTACGTTATGTCTCCATCTAAATGTGCAATGTGCAATCATAGTAATTTATAATAAATAGAACAGTCAATGTAATATAGAGTACAGTCAAGTCAACGTGAGTTCATCAGTGTGATGGCCTGGTGGAAGAAGCTGTCTCGGAGCCTGTTGGTCCTGGCTTTTATGCTGTGGTACTGCTTCCAGGATGGTAGCAGCTGGAATAGATTGTGGTTGGGGTGACTCAGATCCCCAGTGATCCTTCGGGCCCTTTTTACACACCTGTCATTGTAAATGCATTTTTGTATTTGCATAGCCTGCTGTCTATTGTACACTGGTTGAGTGTCCATGTTGATGCGGTCCTTCATTGATTCTATTATAGTTATTATTCTATTATGGATCTATTATGTATGTCCACAAGAAAATGAATTTCTACATAGTATATGGTGACATATAGGTAATTTGATGATAAATTTGCATTGAAATTGGAATTCTGAAACGTGCAGTGAATTGTATCATTTGCATTAACAACCAACAAGGTCTAGTGATGTGCTGGGGGCAGCCCACAATGGTCACCGCACATTCCAATGCCAACAGAACATGCCCACCATGCTCAACAGAACAACACAGAACACAACGAAACAGAACAAACTGTGTTAAGTGACAAAGTATGTCTTCCTGTATTTTTGACATTTCTGCCCTGGCAATAAAGATTATGACTCTCTAGCCTCTCTTAATTTTATTAACTTCAGATTATATATGGAATTAATATCAGCTCATTTGGATTTAAAATTTAGGCCAGGGCTTGTTTATCTCAAGCTCAAGCAATCTTTTTAACATGTATAAATATGACTATTAAGAGTAGTAATGGGATCCCCCGATTCGCGTATGTGGCTCTCCTAAGGGGTTTTTCCCTTAATGGAGAACACCCGTGCATGATTTTGTTTAACGTGGGGAGGCTGATGTAGGGGAAGCTACTGCACGGTCCTTGACAGATTGGGGTCAGGGTCCAGTAGCACAGAATGCAAGATGACTGGGGACCCTTCACTACTGCAGTCTTCCTCCACCTTCTCAGCCATTGTGATGTGTCATCATCTTCTGCCAGCTCTTCCCTTGAGGTCTTGGTTGGATCGCTCTTTGTCTGGAACCTTCCACCTTGACCTTACCAGCACTGGTGACCCTACCAGGAGCTCGGCTCCAGACAGCATCACTCTTAGGATCTTAGGCACTCACAAGCCTCTCCACCACAAGGTGACAATGCTTGGGGAAGGGTGACTATTGTCTAACAACAGAGAGAGCTACAATTCGACTATGCTGAACATGGCTGTTCTGAGACTACCAGCTTATTGTACTACACAGTGGCCACAGTACCTTGTGTACCTAACGAAGTGACTACTGAGTATACGTTTGTGGTCTTTTGCTGCTGTAGCCCATCCACTTCAAAGTTCAATGTGCTGTGCGCTCAGAGATGCTCTTCTGAACACTAATGTCATAACGTGTGGTTATTTGAGTTACTGTCGCCTTCCTGTCGGGTTGAACCAGTCTGGCCATTCTCCTCTGACCTCTCTCATAAACAAGACATTTTCACCCACAGAACTGCTGCTCACTGGATTTTTTTTTTGTTCCGCACCATTCTCAAAGAGTCATAGAGGCATGGAGAACTACAGCACAGAAACAGGCCACTCGGCCTATCTAGTCCATGCCAAAACCATCTATACTGCCTACTCCCACTGACCTGCATAGGGACCATAACCCTCCACACCCCTACTATCCATGTACCTATCTAAACTTCCCTTACAATGTTGAAATCAAGCTTGGATGCACCACTTGTGCTGGCAGTTCATTTCACACTCTCATGTTCTCATTCTCTGTAAACTGTAGAGAAGGGGCTCCCAAACTGGGGTCCATGGACCACTCGGTTAATGGCAGGGTTCAATGACACCAAAATGTCGGGAACCCCAGTTCTAGTGACTGTGGTCCATGAAAATCCCAGGTGATCAGCAGTTTCGGAGGTACTCAAACCACTCCATCTGGCACCACCAATCAGTACAGGGTCAAAGTCACTTAGATCACAGTTTTTCCCCATTCTAATGTTTGTCTGAACATCAGAATTGAACCTCTTGACCGTGTCTACATGCTTTTATGCATTGGGTTGCTGCCATCTGATTGGCTGATTAGATACTTACTTTAACGAACTTTAACGAAAGTGGCCACTGACTGTACAAAGTAACCGGAATCTCACCACAAATCAGTTGGTTGTGCAGGATAACTTTCGAAGCTCTGATCATGTTTGCAAAATACACAAATGTGAAATTGTTACAGAAATGCTTTGTGTTTACCACCAAACATGCAGAGCTGACCGAGATTTATGAAAATCTTTGGGTTTATTGACACAATTACTCTGCTTGCTTAGTTATTATCTCATTCAACAGTCCTGATGAAGATATGATGGCCTGTTGATGGAAATTAGCTCTGATGCACAGTCTTCATCATTATATGCCATATCACATGGTATAGGTGAGCGTGATTGTTCTTGGCAAATTTTTCTACAGAAGTAGTTTGCCATTGCCTTCTTCTGGGAATTGTCCTTACGAAACGTGTGACCCCAGTCATTATCAATGCTCCAGAGATTGTCTGCCTGGCATCAGTGGTCACATAACCAGGACTTGTGATATGCACCAGCTGCTCATATGACCATCCGTTACCTGCTCCCATGACTTCATGTGACCCTGATCGGGGGGCTAAGTAGGTGCTACACCTTGCCCAAGGGTGACCTGCAGGCTAGCAGAGGGAATGAGCGCCTATAGATAGAGATGTATCTCCACTCTGTCACTCCACAGGTGCACAGTGTCCCCCTACAAAAATAAAAGGCCAATCTGCAAAAGTAATTATAAACACAAGAAATTTTGTAAATGCTGGAAATCCGACACAACACACACAAAATGCTGGAGGAACTCAGCAGGTCAGGCAGCATCCATGGAGATGAACCAACAGTCGATGTTTTGGGCTGAGACTCCTCAGGATTGGAAAGGAAAGGAGAAGATGCCAGGATAAAAAGGAGAGGGGTGGCGAAGGAGGATATCTAGAAGATGATAGGTGAAGCCAGGTGGGTGGGAAAGGTAAAGGAAAGGTAAATCGTAATTTATTTATGGAGCGCTTTTCATAAAGACAGTATACTGTCGTCTAAGTGCTTTGCAATGAGATAAAGTGCAAACATGAAAATAGTGAACAAAATGGTGTTAGTTAAAAGCAAGCTTAAACAAATAGATTTTGAGCTACACACATAAAAGTTGTCCTGACGAAGGGTCTCGGCCCAAAACGTTGACTGTACCTCTTCCTAGAGATGCTGCCTAGCCTGCTGCGTTCACCAGCAACTTTTATGTGTGTTGCTTGAAATTCCAGCATCTGCAGATTTCCTCGTGTTAGATTTTAAGCTGGCATTTAAAAGTGTCAACTGATTTTGACACCTTTGATTGGGTACATTGTCGCGTATTAAAGACCTGTACTGATCAACTGGCTGGAGTGTTCACCGATGACTTTAACCTCTCACTTCGGCAGTCTGAGGTACCCATCTGCTTCGAGCAGGCTTCAATTGTACTAAGAAGAACATGGAAACCTGCCTCATTGATTATCCAGTAGCACTTACATCCACTGTGATGAAGTCTTTTGAGAGGATGGTGATGAAACATATCAACTCCTCCCTGAGAAGCAACTTTGCTCCACTGCAATTTGCCGACCGGCACAACAGGTCCACAGCCGATGCCATCTCATTGGTTCTTCACTCAACCCTGGAACATCTGGACAGCAAGGGTACATACATCAGGAGGCCCTTTATCCACCACAGCTCAACATTCAATACCATTATCCCCTTGAAACTAATCAATAAGCTTCAGCACCTTGGTCTCGATACCTCTTTGTGCAATTCGATTCTCAATTTCCTCACCTGCAGACCCCAGTCAGTTCAGATTGGCAACAATATCCCCTCCACAATCTTCATCAGCACAGGTGCGCCTCAGGGTGTGAGCTTAGCCCCCTGATCTACTTGCTTTACAGTTCTGACTGTGTGGCTAAGCACAGCTCCAATACCATATTCAAGTTTGCTGACGACACCACTGTCATTGCCCAAGTCAAAGGTGGTGATGAATCAGCATACAGGAGGGAGATTGAAAATCTGGCTGAGTGGTGCCACAACAACAACCTCTCACTCAATGTCAGCAAGACCAAGGAGCTGATTATTGACCTCAGGAGGAGGAAACCGGAGGTCCATGAGCCAGTCCTCATTGGGGGGTCAGAGGTGGAGATGGTTATTATTTCAGAAGATCTATCCCGGGTCCAGCACGTAAGTGCAATTAGGAAGAAAAAACACAGCAGTGGCTCTACTTCCTTAGAAGTTTGTGAAGATTCAGCGTGACATCTAAAACTTTTGACAAACTTCTTTAGATGTGTGATGGAGAGTATATTGACTGGTTGCATCACAGGTTGGTATGAAAACACCAATGTCCACGAATGGAAAATCTTACAAAAAGTAGTGGATACAGCCCAGTTCGTCACGTGTAAAGCCCTCTCCACCATTGAGTACATCTACACAGTCATGGGAAAGCAGTATACATCACCATGGAACCCCACCATCCAGGCCATGCTCTCTTCTCACTGCTGCCATCAGAAGAAGGAACAGGAGCCTCAGGACTCACATCACCAGGTTCAGGAACAGTTATTCCCCCTCAATCATCAGGCTCTTGAACCAGAGGGGATAACTTCACTCATTTCACTCACCCCATCACTGAATTGTTCCCACAATCTATGGACTCACGTTCAAGGACTCTTCATCTTGTTTCTTGATATTTATTGATTTATTCTTTTATATTTGCACAGTTTGTTGTATTTTGCATATTGGTTGTTTGTCTGTCCTGTTGAGTATAGGCTTTCATTGATTCTATAGTGGTTCTTGGATTTACTGTGAATGTCCAGAAGAAAATGAATCTCGGGTTAGTATATGGTAACATACAGTGCTATAAAAAGTATTCAACACCCCCTTGAAGTTTTCATGTTTTATTGTTTTAATTTGCTTGTTTTGGCACTGATCAACAGAAAACATTCTTTCGTGACAGAGTAAAAATGTATTTCTACAAATTGGTCTAAATTTATTACAATTGTTAAACACAAAATAATTGATTGCATAATTACACACTACTTTCGAGTCATTGTTTAGTAGATGTACTTTTGGCAGCAATTACAGCCTTCAATCTGTGTGGATAGGTCTCTATCAGCTTTGCACATCTGAACACTGCAATTTTTCCCCATTTTTGAGCAGAACTGCTCAAGTTCTGTCAGAATGCATGGGGATCGTGAGTGAACAATCCTTTTCAGGAGCAGTCACAAATTCTCAATTGGATTGAGGTCTAGACTCTGACTTGGCCACTCCAGGACCTTAACTTTGTTTTTTCTAAGCCATAGCTGTGTAGCTTTGGCTTTATGCTTGGGGTCATTGACTTCCTGGAAAACAAATCTCCCAAGTTGAAATACTCTTGCAGCATGCATTAGGATTTCCTCCAGGATTTCCCTGTACCCTGCTGCATTCATTTCACCCTCTACGTTCACAAGCCTTCCAGGGCCTGCTGCAGTGAAGCATCCCCACAGCATGATGCAGACACCACTATGCTTCACAATAGGGATGATGTGTTTTTGATGATGTGTGGTGTTTGGCTTACACCAAGCATAGCATTTAGTCTGATGGCTAAAAAGATCAATTTTGGTTTCATCAGACCATAGAACCTTCTTCCAGCAGACTTCAGAGTCTCCCACATGCCTTCGAGCAATCTCTAGCTGAGATCTCATGTGAGTTTTTCAACAGTGGCTTTCCCATTGTCTCTCTCCCATAAAGTTGAGACTGGTGAAGCAACCTGGGCAACAGTTGTATGTGCAGTCTCTCCCATCTCAGCCACTGAAGCTTGTATCTCCTCCAGAGTTGTTATAGGTTTCTTGGTGGCTTCCCTCACTAGCCCTCTTCTTGCACGGTCACTCTGTTTTTGAGGACAGCCTGCTCTCAGCAGATTAACAGCTGGGCCATATTCTTTCTATTTCTTGATTATTGATGTAACTGTATTCCAAAGGATATTCAGTAACTTGGAAATTTTCTCGTATCCATCTCCTGACTTGTGCTTTTCAATCACCTCTTTGCAGAGCTGCTTGGTGTGTTCTTTAGTCTTCACGGTGTAGTTTTTGCCAGGATACTGACTCATCAGCAGCTGGACTTTCCACATACAGGTGTATTTTTACTACAGTCAGTTGAAACACCTTGACTGCACACAGGTCTCCAAGAACAGATCTCCATTTAATTAATTATGTGACTTCTAAAACCAATTGGCTGATGATTTGGTATGTCATATTAAAAGGGGGGGGGTGAATACTTAGCAATCAATTACTTTGCGTTTTATATTTGTAATAAATTTAGATCACTCAATACAGACTTCTTTTCACTCTAACACGAAAGAGTTTTTTCTGTTAACCAATGTCAAAAAAAGGCCAAATTAAATCCACTGTGATTCAATGTTGTAAACTTGCAAGGGGGATGAATACTTTTTATAGGCACTGTATATGTACTTTGATAATAAATTTACTTTGAACTTTGAATTGAATCTGCATCCCATATAGTTTTAGGTATTTAATTCCACAGTTTAGCAGTGTAGTTCGAAAAAGTTGATCTGCCAATTATCTTTTGAGGGAGATTGTTTCACTTTAAGAGACAGGCAGAAGAAGAGCTGAGAGCTCGAGCAACATTATAAAACAAAAATGATTCTGTGAGAGCCTGGTCTCAGACTATTAAGAGCCTTAAAAACAAGTAAGTCAATTCTAGAAGATACAGTACACCAGTGCAGAGTAACTAGGATGGAAGTGATATGCTCCTTCTTCCTGGTTTTAGTTAGAATCCTAGCAGCAGTGTTCAGAATGAGTTGGTTTGTCAATAAGAATCTTTGGATAGACAGTAAAAAGCGCATTGCATAATCTAGTCTATTTGATATCAATGTGCAAATTAGTTTTTCAGCATCATTATGTTACAGGAACGGACACACCTGTACCTTTGCAATATTTCTTAAGTGTAGAAATGCTGCTCTGGTCATTTCCTTTATGGGGGATTTAAAATTCAAATCTGAATCAAGGATTTAATGACCTGCCTTTTGTATTGTTCACAGATCTAGCAATGCTGCCTTAAAATCTTTAACACGAGGAAATTTGCAGATGCTGGAATTTCAAGCAACACACATAAAAGTTGCTGGTGAATGCAGCAGGTCAGGCAGCATCTCTAGGAAGAGGTATAGTCGACGTTTCGGGCCGAGACCCTTCGTCAGGACTAACTGAAAGAAGAGCTAGTAAGAGATTTGAAAGTGGGAGGGGGAGGGGGAGATCCGAAACGATGGAAGAAGACAGGAGGGGGAGGGATGGAGCCAAGAGCTGGACAGGTGATTGGCAAAAGGGATATGAGAGGATCATGGGACAGGAGGCCCAGGGAGAAAGAAAAGAGGGAGAGGGGAAGCCCAGAGGATGGGCAAGGGGTATAGTGAGAGGGACAGAGGGAGAAAAAAGAGAGCGAGAAAAAGAATGTGTGTATATAAATAAATAAATAACGAATGGGGTACGAGGGGGAGGTGGGGCATTAGCAGAAGCCCAAGAAACCAATGCTCATGCCATCAGGCCTTAAAATCTTTACCCATTTTAACACATGCATTGATTTTTTGATACTGGAGCATGGAACTTAGGAGAGCTTTCTCTTTGAGCATGGGTTTCATAAGATAGTGTGACTGGTTGAACACCTTTATATTTCAGTTGGTTAAGTTGACGTCAAGGTTCAAAGTTCAAAGCCCAGTCCATCACAAGAAAAGCCATCACCACCATTGAGCACAGTTACAAGGAGCCCTGTCGCAAGAAAACAGTGACATCATCAGGAACCCCCACCATCCAGGCCATGCTCTCTTCTCACCGCTGCCATTGGAAAGGAGGTACAGGAGCCTTAGGTCCCACACCACCAGGTTCAGGGACAGTTATTTCTCTTCAGCCATCAGACTCCTAAGTCAGTGTGGGTAACTTTGCTCACCTCAACAAGGAACTGATTTCACAACTATGGACCCTGTTTCAAGGACCCTACAACTCATGTTCTCAGTATTATTCAACTCATTTACTTGCAAGAGCCATGAGAGTTGTACCCCAGACTGCATCTCTATTTATCCAGCTGGGAAGGCGACTTGTAGCCCTTGCCTTTCCCCCACCGTCTTATTCTGGCTTCTTCCCCCTTTCTTTTCAGTCCTGATGAAGGGTCTCGGCCGAAAATATTGACTGTTTATGCCTCTCCATCGGTGCTGCCTGATCTGCTGAGTTCCTCCAACATTTTGTGTGTGTGCTACTCTGGATTTCCAGCACCTACCGAATCTCTTATCCTCATCTTTGCAACCTGGTTTCCATCAAAATAATATCCTGGGCAGGAACCAAATGGTTTTCTCAATGTTTACTCTAAAGGCCCAGCTGGTTGAATACAGAGACAGTCTGGGGTTCAACTCCTGTGACTCTTGCATGTGAATGAGTTCAATTGTAGCCTGTAGGAAGTCATTTCAATAAAGATGTTTCCTCTTGGGTCTTGATTTTTAAAGCGGCGAAGCATCCTGTGCTCCTTAAACGCTTATACTCCCATCAGGGAGGAGGCCACGTAGCATCCACAGCAGGACCACCAGACTCAAAAACAATTACTTTCCCCAAGCAGTAAGACTGATCAACACCTCCATTCACTAACCCACCCTTCCACACCACCACTACTTTATGGTACATGGAACTCAGAAGAACAGAGGGCTATGGGTAACCACAGGTAATTTCTAAAGTAAGTTCATGTTCGGCACAGCATTGCGGGCTGAAGGGCCTGTATTGTTCTGTAGGTTTTCTGTGTTTTATCATTTCCTGTCAGTCACCTTGTGTCAGTTTATGTAAACCATACATTCAATCTATCTGTTATGTTTTGTAATTTCAAAATATTAAACTAATTTAAAGGTAGTTTGAGCTTACTTTAAGTGAGGTGTGCACGCATTACGTAGTAGCATGATGACAAATACAATTAACATATAACTGGTAATTAATTATTTAAATGAACAAGAATGCTTAATCAAACAATATATTGTTACTGAAATATTATTGATATATTAAATACACACTATCTAAGGTAATCTTATGTATTTATATTTATCGTGATTTTTGTATTATTGAGTTCTTTATCTGATTGTGGTTTCTTTGTGCTGCATCGGATCAGGAGTAACAATCATTTTGTTCTCCTTTACACTTGTGCACTGAAGAATGACAATAAATAACCTTGAATCTTGGAAATCTAAAGTGTGTGCCAACATCCACCTTGTAGAAGATGCCCCGTGCGCTGACGTCGGCTGCTGTTGGAGGGATGGACACAGTCTGAGTTTCTGGAACTAGCTGACTCATAAATCTGCGGCAGACGTTCAGAGCCAGAGTGCTCGTTCTCTTTCAGCTTAGAGAACTGACTGGCAAGAGATGTCACAGTCAGTGTTCACTTCTTGGACATGTGCCTAATATTGACAGGCACTTGGTACAGAGCCTGAGGGGTGGGAATGGAGCATTGTTCAGTATTAGCATGTGCCCACCACCTGAAACCATGGAATTCCTCAATGAATTTGCTGAATTCACACCCCCACCTCTTCTAAGTCTCCCACATAAGCTACATAAATATTAGCCACTTTCATGCAGTCTTTTCTGTGGAAAATTCCCACATTCTGCCTGCACGTGATACCAGATGAGGCTGTGTTTCCTTTTATTCTCTGGGAAGGAAAGCCCAGCAGAAGCAGAATTTTGCCTTCCTGGTTTTGTTCCTTGTTCACCGGCTTAGATTAGGATCTTACAGGTGGCAACTGTGCAGCTCAGGGGATGAATGGGATCCAAGTCCGCCTCTTCCAGATTGAACAGCTTATGGTCTGGTTGCTACCACTGCTATGGCCTCAGAGGTTCTTCCAGCTCACATGGTGAAGATGGCTTTCACTTTTGTCTCGGAGTCAGAAGGCAGCAGTTCAAGACTCATCTCAGGTTTAAATCCAGGCTGATTGAGGCTTTCCATTGGTTGGGGTCAGCCATGGATATTGCATCCCAGCTGTCTGCATGATACGCAAGCCAGGGCAGTACAATATGATGAGTAAGCTATTGCCCAGGTGGCAGGCTCCCCCACTCCACACAGGAACGGCAGGCACCATTACAGATTGGCACCAGCGATGTCGCAGGAGTTGCCAGTCAGCACTGAATTCAGCTCTGGATTTTTCCATTGCGGTCCACTGCTGAAGCCTTCCCCATGAGTGAGTATCACCACAGGGCAGCGGAAATTTGAGATCAGAACTTTCCTTCTCCTAGATGAGCTGTCAACCACAGATGATGAGCCCCATCTGCCCGAAGCGACTGGTTTTAAGGCGCCAGTAACCCGTCTTTGCCCTCTCTCCTGTCAGTAGAAATGCTTCTGTCAGGTTTAGTAGCTAAGCCACACGTGAAAGCCAGGAGCTGAGCTTGGTTGTCAGAGGCTACTTCAGGCACACATCATTGGGAGCATTTGAAGGTAGTGGGTACTTATCCTCGCTGCCTCCCCCCAGCTCTTTGACAACCCTAAGGAATCAGGCTGATTAACTAGTGCAATACTGAGGGGGCGGGAGGTTTAGAATTGCTTCTTTCAGATACTGAGTTAAATAACTTACTCTCAAGTGGATGCAAAAAGACATTATTAACCTAAAGAAGGTGAAGATGCACACAAGGAAAATGGTCTATTGATCATGTGTAACCCTGCCCATTCAACCAGATACATGTCACATTGTCCAGTAAAGCAGAACGATCAAGGGACATAAGAGGTTCTGCAGATGCTGGAAATCCAAGGCAACACACACAAAATGCTGGATGAAGCCAGTAGGTCAGGCGGCACCAGGAACGTTAGGGATATTTTAGAGACTCTTAGATAGGTACAAGGATGAAAGAAAAATGGAGGGTTATTGGCTATGTTTTCTTTCAGGTTTAATACAACTGACATAGGTCATGAAATTTGTTGTTTTCAAAGTTCAAAATACATTTATTATCAAAGTATGTACACTTTATTCAACCTTGAGATTCATTTCTGTACAGGTAGCCATGAAACAAAGAAAGCCAATCAAACCCATTAAAAACAAAAGAAGCTGTCAAACACCGAGTGTGCAGAGAGAGGAAAACAGAGAAATCATGCAAACAATAAAAGCAGGCAAACAGCATTCCGAACTGAAGTTCACAAAGCCAGGCGCCATCGCAGCTGATCGGGAAGGCCACTAGTTGCAGGCCACAGTCTTCGTCCAGCACAGAAATGAGCAAACCCTGCAGAGCAGTGACTGAGCTAGACTGTCCCTTGTCTCCAGCTCCGACACACCCTGACCCATTCAAAGTGTGAAAAGCAAAGTAAATAAACACCTTTCTTCGTGTCATTGGTCAGCAGAAAGTAGTTGCTGAACTTCAACCGTACAGTGCAGCACATTAAAAGAGCTATGAATTACACAAAGAAATATATTTTAAAAAATAAATTAAATAAGTGAAGCAAAACGAGAGCAAAGATAGTGAGGTAGTCTTTATGCAGGCGGTGGGGTGGAGATACGTCTCTACCAAAGGAGCTGTAAAGCACTCCTTCCTTCCGCTGGCCTGCAGGTCACCCTTGGGCAAGGTGTAGCACCTGCTCAGCCCCTGATCAGGGTCACGTGAAGCCACGGCAGCAGTTGATGGATGGCCGTACGAGCAGCTGGTGCATATCACCAGTCCTGGTTATGGAACCATCTACACCAGGCAGACAATGTCTGAAGAGTATTGATAAAGACACTGCCCAGAAGAAGGTATAGCAAACAAAAATTTACCAAGAACAATGGTGGTCATGGAAAATCATGATCGCCCACATCATATGACACAGCACATAATGATGATAATGGTGATGACTATAACAATGATTACATTTCAAAGATATTTAATTATTGCTGACCAACCGAAGACTATGTGGGAGAAGTGAGATGGTTTGCAGGAAGAACTCTTTATTATCTCTTATTAAGGACCCTCACTACTCAGGACATGCCCCCTTCTCATTACTAGTGTCAGGGAAGAGGCACAGGAATCTGAAGGAACTCAATGTTTTAGGGACTGCTCCTTCCTTTTCACCATCTGGTTTCTCAATGGTGCATGGACCCATGAACACTACAGCACTATTCTGCTCTCCTTTTACTCTATTTATTTATCGTTTATATATTTCTTGTTGCAATCTATGGTAATGTTTCATGTATCGCACTGTACAGCTGCCACAAGACAACAAATGTCATGGTGTATGTCAGTGATAATAAGCCTGATTCTCATTCTGATGGAGTGAAGGGCGAAGGTTTTGCGCATAATGACAATGATGAGTGTTTCTGGGTTGGGTTCATTGTCACATTTGGAAAATCTGATGGTAGATGGGAAGACAGTGGTTAGTCCCATTTGCCTTTCAGGCTCGTGAACCTCTCAAAGACGAGGAATCCAAAGCAGCACAAGCAAACTGCTGGAGGAACTCGGCAGGCCAGGCAGCATCTATGGAAACGAGCAAACCGTCCCCGTTTCTGGCCGAGGCTCCTCATCAGGATTGGAAGGGAAGGGGGAAGGGGTCAGGTTAAGAAAGTTGGAGGAGAGGAAGAAGAAGCACAAGGAGGCAGGCGATAGGTGAAACTGGGAGATGGGGAGGGGGTGAAGTAAAGAGCTGGGAAGTTGATTTGTAGAAGGGTAAAGGACTGAAGAAGGTGAAATCTGATAGGTGAAGACAGGAGACCATGGTAGAAAAGAGAAGGGGCAGGTGAACTTCTCACAGTATTCATGTGCTTTTTAATTGTTGGAAATTAATATCCAAATTTCGTCGAATCCATTGTCTGTTTAAGAGAGGAATAAACACATCTATATTGTTCTGTAAGGACTGAACTAACCTTATTACAATTAAATTAGCCTTTGACCAGCAACTTAATCCAGTGCTTTAGCAGATTCTAGCTGACTACTAATTATATCTCAGTGGACAACTTGAAGCCGTTTAGTCTTCTGGCTCCTATTTATGGAACCTGTTATTAGGAACAACTACAATGTCAAACATCAGTTTCTAATTATCAGTAAAATGGCATCGATTTGGCACTAGTGATATTTAAGCACGGGATAGTTTGTTCAGCTGATTTAATTATATATCCCTCTTCAGACGCAGACCCAGTGCTTGCTGGTTTGCTCAGGTCAGCTCAAAGTGGTGGAGCTGGAAATTACACTGAGTAGCCACTTTATCAGGAGCCCCCTGTACCTCCTGTACCTAATAAAGTGGTCACTTGAGTGTATGTTCATGATCTTCTGCTGCTGTCCACTTCAAGTTTCTTCATGTTGTGCGCTCAGAGTTGCTTTTCTGCATACCACTGTTGTAACACATGGTTATTTAAGCGGGAGGAGAAGATGGCGGCGCGCCTGCATGTGTGCAGCCCTCTGGTGAAAAATGATATCGTATCTGTTAAATAGGGGCCGTGGACAATTCTGATTTGATGGAGAATGGACGTGAAAGCACAGAGGAAGATATAGAGAAATTTCTGAAACGCCGGTTCGCTGCTGTCGTTACTGTGTGGCCGGGAATCTTTCGGAGGGTAGGCCTCAAAATCCCCGGCTTTGCCTGCTGTTGGCGACCGAGAAGGAGGTCGAATCATTCGGAAAGAGATGGCGCTCAGTACTCGGTGTCGGAGAGCTGATCAGGGATCGAAGTTTTCGGATGACTCAGAGTCGGATTGTGGTCGGCATGGCAGGGAGAGTTTTTCTTCCTTCTCCCGTCTGTGTGAGATGTAGGACATTTGAGAAACTTTTAACTTTACTGTGCTCATGGACTTCTTCATCAAGTTATGGTATTGTTGCACTGTTGTAACTGTATGTTATAATTATGTGGTTTTGTCAGTTTTTTCAGTCTTGGTCTGTCCTGTGTTTTCTGATATCACACCGGAGGAAATAATGTTTCATTTCTTAAAGCATGCATTACTAAATGACAATAAAAGAGGACTACGTGTCTTCATAATCTACTGTCACCTTCCAGTCATCTTGAACCAGCCTGGCCATTCTCCTCTGACCTCTGTCATTAATAAGGTATTTTCACCCACAGAACAGCTATTCACTGGATCATTTTTGGTTTTTGCACCATTCTCTGTAAACTCTAGAGACTGTTGTGGTTGAAAATCCCAGGAGATCATCAGTTTCTGAGATACTCAAACCACCCCATCTGGCACAAACAATCATTCCACAGTCAAAGTCACTTAGATCCCATTTATTCTCCATTCTGATGGTTGGTCTGAATCTCTTGATCATGTCTGCATGCTTTTATGAATTGGGTTGCTACCACCTGATTGGCTAATTAATTATTTTACATCTATGAGCAGGCATACAGGTGTACCTAATAAAGTGGCCAGTAAGTGTAAGTGCTTTCTTGAATGTAAGATATAAGAATAATTACTTATGATTATGCATCAGCGACAGAATTTTTTGCTTCTTCCCTCAAATTTTCAATATCCAAATTTGTGCAGTAGATATTACATAGAACTAAATGCCCAGCAACATACCATTTCACCCAAATGGTCTAAGCTGTAGTTTATGTGACTCCTTCCTTACGTTTTTATCTTCCATTCCAAATGAGCTTATTCCGATCTTTACTTAATTCACATTAAGCCAACAGGTCTCACCCTATCAGAGATATTCTCCTTGTTTTGACCATCACTTCTTCACCTTCTCTGCAACCTAAAACTAACCTGAAAAGTCAACTTCTCTTTCCACAGATGCTACCTGACCAGTTGGCCTTTTCCAACATTTTCTGTTTTATTTCAGATTTCCATCATGTACAGTTTTTTTTTGGTTTTTCATCCTCCTATTCAATAATCATAGAGTTTCTTTATGGAGGTTGGTCACCTCAGCTATTCCACATGGTATCATATTCAACTTTCTAATACTCTTTTGGTGGAGATCTCTTTTAGAATTCCTTTTGGATTATTCGGAGTTGGTTTATATTTTGGACTCCTTATTACCTTGGTCACTGTATTTCAATGTTACTAGTGCTTCAGAAGTATCTTGTGTTGATTAATCATGTCCTTTAGGTTGATTAAGGTGAATTTTGTGTCTGTCTTCATTAGTCAAGGGATTGAACTCAAGACTGGCTGCATCTCAGCCTGGTATGGAAACACCAATGCCCTTGAATGGAAAATCCTACAAAAGGTAGTGGATACAGCCCAGTCCATCACGGGTAAAACCTTCCCCACCATTCAGCACATCTACACAGAGCGTTGTTGCAGGAAGTCGGCATCCATCATCAGGGACCCCCAGCACCCAGAACATGCTTTCTTCTCGCTGCTGCCATCAGAAAGAAGGTACAGGATCCTCAGAACTCACACCACCAAGTTTAGAAACAGTTATTATCCTTCAACCATCAGGCTCTTGAACCAAAGGGGATGACTTCACTCATCTTCACTCATCCCATCACTGAACTGTTCCCATAACCTATGGACTCTTCATCTCATATTCTCAATATTTATTGTTTATTCATTACTATTATTTCTTTCTTTTGGTATTTGCACAGTTTGTTGTATTTTGCACAGTAGTTGTCCACTCTGTTGGTGCAGTCTTTCATCAATTCTATTGGGGCTATTGGATTTGTTAAAGTATGCTCACTAGGAAATGAATCTCAGGGTTGTATATGGTGACATTAATGTACTTTGACAATAAATTTACTTTGAACTTTATTAGATACCTCCTGTCCCTAATAAAGTGGCCATGGAGTATATAGGGTGCCTCTGACAATGTGGCACTCATCTCCAGTTTAGCATGGGTGTGCTAATCTACAATTTTGCACTCTAGTCTGGAGTGGGTCTTGAACACAGATCATTCTGGTTACCAACTCAGCCACGCCTGAAACTTTCATGAGAGTTCGTCTCCCTTACGTCCCCATACAAGCACCCTCGATATCAATGGTCAGATCGTAAGACCATGTGTTCATGCATGTAATATTAACTCTATCTATCTTTCTACATTATTGTCACTTGTACCGAGCTACAGTGAAAAACTTTTGTTTGCGTGCCCATCCATCCAGACAGACAATTCCATCCATAAGTACATCAAGGAAAACAATAACAGAACGCAGAACGTACTGTTATAACGCACAATATTGTGTTGTAATGCAGAACATAGTGTTACAATCTCCTGTTATCCAAAATTTCTTTGAAAAAATGAGATTGCAAAAATAATCTTGTCAGAACTGACTTGAGATGTTAAAGGCCCATGAGTTTCCCATCTAATTTTGTTTTGATGAATTGCATCAGCTAAACAGAACAACAGTTATTGTGTGAAATAAGTTACGACAAGATAAGAAGTTACACATGGTAGGGAAATATCTAAGGCCTGATAACAATTTGCATAGATTCAGGTTAATGGCTGACACAGAATATGTTTTTTTTAATATATTTTAAGCTGATCTATTTGCATCGTGCTGTGCTGGAGTGGTTGGATGTAATTTTAGCGAGGCGAGCTGCTTTCACAAGAATGAATGATGTGTGGACCATGGTTAATGCAGTCACCAATCAATGCTAGAATTTTGTAGCGCTTAGTTCCATTGGTTATTACATCAATTATGTGGGGCCTTGACAGAATAATGATTTGCTTGACAAATGCTCTCACATCTGCAGTGTCAGATCCCTCTTGCTGATTGAAATGTGAATAATAACAGCAAGGGATCCGTGACACGTTGTTCAAAGACCTTTCCTTGCAATTGAAGGAATTCAGTCTTCCCACTTATTGCTCTGGGACCAGACCATTGCTGGTCAATATTAACAGGTTACTCATTGCTAATGACAGAAAGCAATGCTCTAATGTAGCACGGCTACACTTAGGAAGACAGAAGGATGATCTCTACAAAACAGTGGCAATGAACAGCAGCGGCGGTAGCGGTATTAGTGGTGTGATCAGGCGAGGCGAGTACGATGTTCTCCTGAGGGGTTGTCTATTGGTGGGTCCCCAGGTGGTTGTTGAAGCTGACCTGGGACCCACATAACTGAGATATGAGGGTGGATTCTCTTCATGGAGGATGCCTGCGACTTTGTTTTACGTGGAGGAGCCTGATGCGCGGGCAGCCGCCACACGGTCCTCGACAGATCGGGGCCAGGGGCCAGTGACGTGGAGTGCAAGATAACTGGGGGCCCTTCACCGCTGCAGCCTTCCTCCATCTTCTCAGCCGCTGTGATGCGTCATCATCTTCCGCCAGCTCCACTGTTGAGTTCTTGGTTGGATCGCTCTTTGGCTGGAATCCCCCTCTTGACCTTACCACCATAGGTGACCCTAAGCACCATGAGGCTAAACTCCAGACGGCCTTGCTCTAGGGATCTCAGGAACTTACACATTTCTCCACCATGAAAAGCAGACAATTCAATGGATCACAACTGGGAGGATAAAAGAACATGCATTTACATATAAAATTATGAAAGGGATAAATAAGATGATGCAGGAAAGTTGCTTCCACTGGTAGGCGAAACTAGAACTAGGGGACATAGCCTCAAGATTCAGGGGAGTAGATTTAGGATGGAGATGAGGAGGAACTGCTTTTCCCAAAGAGTGGTGAACCTGTGGAATTCTCTACCTCAGTAAATATATTTAAGACAAGGTCGGATAGATTTTTGCGTAGAAGGGAAGTTAAAGCTTATGGGGAAAAGGAGATGAGTCCATGGCCAGATCAGCCATGATCTTATTGAATGGTGGAGCAAGCTTGATAGGCCAGATAGTCGACTCCTGCTCCTATTTCTTATGTTCTTATAGCACTTTTCATTTCCGCAGGTATTTCTAAAGTTCATCATGGTCTATGAAACACATTAGATTAGATTATAAGAGCACTCAGTCCTCTTTTATTGTCATTTAGAAATGCAAAAATGCATTAAGAAATGATACAATGTTTCTCCGGAGCGATATCACAGAAAACAGGACAGACCAAAGAGTAACACTGACAGAACCACATAATTATAACATATAGTTACAGCAGTGCAAAGCAATACCATAATTTGATGAAGAACAGACCATGGGCACAGTAAAAAAAAAGTCTCAAAGTCCCGAGTGGATCGACTCCTGAGTCCCCGATAGCAGGCAGAAAAAGGGAGAAACTCCCTGCCATAAATCTCCAGGCACCGTCAACTTGCCGATACCTTGGAAGCAGCTGACCCCAGCCAACTCTAAGTCCATCCGTCCGAAAACTCTGAGCTTCCGAGCAACCTCTCCGATACCGCCTCCTGAGTGCCATCCTCTGCCGAGCGCCTTCGACCTCTCCCCGGCCGCTGAAGTGCGCAAAGCCGAGGATTTCGGGGCCTTCAGCTCCGGAGATTCTGGTTACCACACAGTGGCAGCGTCAGCCAAGCGGGCATTTCAGAAGTTTTCCAGATGTTCCGCTGTGCTCTCACATCTGTCTCCATCAAATCAGAATTGTGCACGGTCCCCTACTTGACAGGTAACAGATATTCATCACCGAAGTGGTCGCGCGCACTGCTGTCGCGCCGCCGTCTTCTCCCCCATTAGGCTATAATATGCTTGAAAGTTGCTTTCAAAGTTAGAAGTCAAAGTAAATTTATTATCAAAGTGTGCAAATGTTACTATATTCTACCTTGAGGTTCATTTTCTTGTAGGCATTTACAGGAAAAGGAAGAAATACAATAGAATTTATGAAAAAATATGCATTATCAAAATTGACAACCAATGTTCAAAAGAAGAGAAATTATGCAAATAAAAAATAAATAATACCGAGAATTTGAGTTGTAAAGTCCTTGAATGTGAGTCTGTAGGTTGTGGAATCAGTTCAGAGTTGTGGCGAGTAAGTCCAGGAGACTGGCTATTCCTGAGCCTGACTGGGTGGGACCTAACTCCCCTGTAGCTCCTGCCCGATGGTAGAAGCGAGTAGAGGTCATGGCCTGAATGATGTCGGTCCTTGATGATGGATGCCACAAGTGTGGAGCACTAACCTAATGAAACATGGATGCACTTCCCATCTGGCCCCTGAACTTTATGCCAGGAAGTGCTGGAGCACTAATGACAAACTCACCCATATGAATGGCGTCTCCAACTCCGTGGAGAAAAATAAGTGCAAGTAACACACACAAAGCACCGGAGGTACTCAGCAAGCCAGGCATCATCCATGAACAGTGCTGATGAAGGATCTTTGCCCGAAATGTCAATTGTTTATTCCCCTCCATAGGTGCTGCCTGACTTGCTGAGTTCTTCCAGCGTTTTGTGTGTGTTGCTCAAGATTTCCATCTACAGGACCTCTGGGGTTTATGATAACTGTGGGTAAATATTTTACTGATCATTCATTACTTTTTTATTTCAACTATTTGCAATTAATTTTACGTATATTTGCATAATGCCAATTTCTTCTGTAAAAATTATTTAAATGTATTTGGGTTTTATTTAATACTTCTTTATCAGAGGAATTTATGACTTTGACAGCTGCTAACGTTCAAAGTGTTCCAGAGTGAGGACTGAGGAAACCATTTGAAACACCACCACCTCCTGGGTTATAGGGCAACAGGTGTGGGAGTAAGGGTCAGATTTTCCACTCCCTGCACTCCCAACATCCTGAGAAAAATAAATGAGAGAGGGAGGGGACAGGGTGGATCAAGGACGATCCAACCTTATATTTCTGGTTTATACAAATTCACATTCCTTGACAGTGTCAATCCGAATCAGAATCAGGTTTATTATCACTGGGATATGTAGTGAAATTTGTTGTTTTGCAGCAACAGTACAATGTAATACATAAAAATTAATAAAAGTTATAAAAATACATAAATAGTGCAAAAAAGGAATAACGAGATTGTCATGGTCCGGTCCGTGAAGTCTGCATTTCAGTTCACAGTTCGGTCCATGGACTCAGGACTCCGGGTCTTCCAGCTGTCCCTTGTTTCAGTTGGGTTAATCATAGGCAACTGATTCCCATCTTGAGGCTTGGAATATAAGTAGCCTTGGGTCGAGTGTGGGCTGCTGGTTTGTCTTGTCAAGATCCTCTGGGAGCAACCTGCTGGTGGAAGACTAGAACGGCCACTTGTCATCTTTAGGCTGTGTTGGAGAACCATTGCTTCATGGAGCCTTGTTGTTGGTAGTCAGAGCTGTCTTTGCGGTATGGATTCGGCTGTTTCCCGGGCCAGCTGAGTGGCCGTCAGCCACTCTGAGCTAGGTAGGGATCCGGCTGTTTCTGTAGCCAGCTGAGGTTGCTGGCTGTAACTGTGACTTGGAGCAACCCTGATGCAGAGATAGAACTGTCTGTTGTTCTTTGGTGTTTGTCTCTTCTTATCCTCGCCTCCGTCGGGTAAGTCAGGCCATTCTGCTGTTGCCCTGCAAGGGGATCTGTCTTGTCTTGTCCTCGCCTCCGTGGGGTAAGCCCGGCTGTTCTGCTGTTACCCGACGGATGGACCTGTCCCACCTTGGTGTGGAGATAAAGATGAGTCCCGGCTTGTCTAAGAATCAGTCCTGGCTCCATGTCTATGTACCACCCAGTCTCGTGTTAGTGTCATGTTAAAGATGAGTCACGGCTTTTCGAAGGATAAGTCCCGGCTCTATATTGATGTACAGTTCCCAGTCTGTCTCCGAGCTCCAGCCTCTGAGTTACCAGCCTCCAGCCTCAAGACTCAAGACTCAAGACCCCAGCCTCAGGCCTCCGAGACCCTGGACCCCAGCCCCCGAGGCCCAAGTCCCCCAGCCCCAAGACCCCGGCCATGTCCTGTCCTTGCCTAGTCCTGGGGTTCGAGCCCGAGGCAAGACCCAGGTTCTGAGTCCTTGTCCAGTCTCTGGCTCGGAGTCCAAGCCCAGGCTCCTAGTTCATAGTTCCTTGTCTGGGATCCCTGTCTCGTCCATGTCCTAGCCCAAGTCTGCATTCTTGTTCCTGCTCCTTGTCTGTACCCTGTCACGTCCCTACTCTAGTCATGTCCTGTTCCTAGTACTTCAGTGTCTGTGTCCTGCATTTGGGTCCGTTCCCAGCGCCCCCATTGTGACAGAGATAGTGTTTGTGGATTCACGGCCCGTTTAGAGATCTGATGGTGGATGGCAAGAATTATTCCTGAAGTGTGGAACTTCAGGCTCCTGCATCTCTTCCCTGATGGTAATAATCAGAAGAATGCATGTCCCCTGATGGCTAGGATCCTTAGTGATTGACGCCAGTTTCTTGAAGTGCTGTCCCTTGAAGATGTCCTTGATGGTGGAGAGGGTTGTGCCTGCAATGACCTGAAACATCAACACTTTATTCCTCTCCATAGATGCTGCAGATCACGTCCAAGTTATGCGACGCTGATACCAGGCAGACAACCTCTGAAGAGTATTGATAGTGTAAGGGGTTTCTTTTTTTATGTCACTGTTTAGTCTAATTAAAATGGCTTCTTTGTTATGTTATAATTGAAAGGGCTTCCTTGTTATGTTAACTGCTGAGAAAGTCCTCCCGCTAGCAGTTTGTTTGCATCACGTTACTGATAAGAAGGTGTTATGAACCAATTGGGATAGTTGTTATGCTTTCTGTGTGTCTGCAAGATATTGTATGCGTGGGGTTTTGGGGAGAAGGTGGGAGAGAGAGACAGAGGATGGACCAGGTGCTGTGAGTCTGCTAACTGGGTTGGACCCCGAGCAGGAGTCCGAGGTCCAGGGTGAGGAGAGGATACGGAGACGGACTCATGTGGAGCGTCTGGTCGACCACTGTTGTTGGTCCCAGGTGGCCGGTCGAGGTGGTCCGAGGGGTCGCAGGGTGAAGAAGAAGGGTCTTGAGCTCCAACTGTTTGTGCACGAAGAGATTGAACTTTGATAAGTGTGGCGCCTTTTATTTTCCTGTTAAATTTTATTCTCTATTAATTATATAGTTCCAGTAATATCTATAAACTGTAAATCATCTAATCGTATCTGGTGTATTGTCTGTTATTTGGGCGGGGTGAGGTACATCACGCAGCCTCCACACGAACTAATTACCCAGTTTGGCGGGGCCGAGGGCTATTTCCCTAGATGACAGCGAGCCGAGCGCCCATGAGGTTGGCCGGGGGGCTACAATAGTGGCTGGGCTCACCCGTCTTGTGAAGATACTGCCCAGCAGAAGGCAATAGCAAGCCACTGTGGTGCTGTTATTAGAACCTCTAGATGCTGCAATCTGAGGCAATACACAGACTGCTGGAGGAACTCCGTGGGTCAGGCAGCATCTGTGGAAGGAAATGGACAGTCAATGTCTTGGGTTGAGAAGCTTCACTTATTGGTTTAGTGGTGGCAACATTGCCGGATAGCATGAAGCACAGCGGGCCCTGCTCAGTGCACCAAATGTTGGAGGAACTCAGCAGGTCAGGCAGCATCTATGGAAAGGAATAAATGGTTGATGTTTCAGGCTGAGGCCCTTCATCAGTACTGGGAATGAAGGGGAGGGATGGGAAGGACTACAAGCTAGAAAGTGATAGGTGAAGCCAGGTGAGGGGGAAGATAGGTGGGTGGGATGAGTGAGAAGACAGGAGGTGATAGATAGAAAACAGAAATCGCACAGGGAGATCAGTGAGAGAGGATCTTACTGAACTCCTGTTGAAGAGCAGATTTAACATTCTTCAAGGTAGGCATCCCTCAAAGAGACTTTGCAGAGGAGCAGCAAATGATAAACATGAGAAAATCTGCAGATGCTGGAAATTCAGAGTAACACGCACAAAATGCTGGAGGAACTCAACTGGTCAGGCAGCATCTATCTACTACTGTTCACTGCTCTCCTTCTGTGATTTTGTTTTCAGCTCCCAGTTCTCACTTCATCCCCCCTCCACAGTCCCCTGACCTTCCTCCTCACCTGGCTTCACCTATCATGCCAACTTGTACCCCTTCCCCTTCTCATCTCCCTCTTCTATCCCATCTTTTCCAGTCCTGATCAGGGGCATTGGCCTGAACTGTTGCCCTATTATTCCTCTCTATAGACGCTACTTATCTCAAGTCCTGGTTATGTGACCACTGACGCCAGGCAGACAACCTCTGAAGAGTATTGACAATGGCTGGGGCCTCCTGTCTGGTAAAGACACTGCCCAGAAGAAAGCAATGATAAACCACTTCTGTAAGAACAATCATGGTCATGGACAGACCATGATCACCCACATCATATAACATGGTATATAATGATGATGATAAATACTGCCCGACCCGTGGAGTTCCTCCAGCATTTACACATCAAAGTTGCTGGTGAACGCAGCAGGCCAGGCAGCATCTCTAGGAAGAGGTACAGTCGACGTTTCGGGCTGAGACGTCGACTGTACTTCTTCCTAGAGATGCTGTCTGGCCTGCTGCGTTCACCAGTAACTTTTATGTGTGTTGCTTGAAATTCCAGCATCTGCAGATTTCCTCGTGTTTGCATCCTCCAGCATTTACTCTGGATTTCCAGCATCTGTGAAATCGCTTGTGTTTATGCAGAGTACCAGTTTAGACAATAAGACTGTAAGATATAGGAGCAGAATTAGGTCATATGGCCCAGCGAATCTGCTCTACCATTTTATCATGGCTGATCCAATTTTCCTCTCAGCCTCATTCTTATGCCTTCTCCCTATGTCCCTTCACGGCCTTGCCAATCAAGAATCTATCAACCTCTGCCATAAGTACACATAAAGACTTGGCTTCCAGAGCGGCTTGTGGCAACGAATTCCACAAATTCACCACTCTCTGGCTGAAGAAATTCCTCCTCATCTCCATTCTAAAAGGACGCCCATCTATTCTGTGGTTGTGTCCTCTGGTCTTCGACTCCCCCACCACAGGAAGCATCCACTCTTCATCCACTCTGTCAAGGCCTTTCGCTATTCGATAGGTTTCAATGAGGTCATCCCTCATCCCTCTGAATTCTAGAGAATACAGGCCCAGAGCTATCAAATGCTCTTCATATGACAAGCCATTCAATCCTGGAATCATTTTTGTGAACCTCCTTTGAACCCTCTTCAGTTTCAGCACATCCTTTCTAAGATAAGGGGCCCAAAACTGCTCACAATGCTCCAAGTGAGGCCTCACCAGTGCTTTATAAAGTCTCAACATTACATCCTAGCTTTTATATTGTAGTCTTCTTGAAATGACTGCTCACATCACATTTGCCTTCCTCACCATAGACTAAACCTGCAAATTAACGTTTGGGGAATCCTATACAAGGACTCCCAAGTCCCTTTTCACCTCAGTTTTTTGTAGTTTCTCTCCATTTGGAAAATAGTCAACCTTTTCATTTCTTCTACCAAAGTGCATGACCACACACTTGCTGACACTATATTCCACCTGCCATTTCTTTGCCCATTCTCCTAATCTGTCTAAGTCCTTCTGTAGCCTCTATACTTCCTCAAAACTATCTGCTCCTCCACTTATCTTCATGTTCTCCACAAATTTTTCATCAAATCCATCAATTCTATCATCCAAGTCATTGAGATATGTTGTAAAAAGAATCGGTCCCAACACAGACCCCTGTGGAACACCACTAGTCACCAGCAGCCAACCAGAAACGGCTTCCTTTATTCCCACTCTTTGCCTCCTGCCAATCAGCCAAAGCTCTATCCATGCCAGAATCTTTCCTGTAATACCATTGACTCATAACTTGTTAAGCAGCCTCATGTGTGGCACCTTGTCAAAGGCCTTCTTAAAATCCAAGCACACAATATCAATTATTCTTCTTTGTCTATCTTGCTTATTATTTCTTTAACAGGTTTCCAACAGATTTATCAGTGAAGATTTTCCCTTGAGGAACCCACACTGACTATAGCCTATTTTATCACGTGCCTCCAAATGCCCTGAGACCTTATCATTAATAATCGACTCCAACATCTTCCCAACCATTGAGGTCAAACTAATTGGGCTATTGTTGAAAAGTGGAGCGACATTTGCAATTTTCCTGTCTTCCGGAATCTCGTGATTCTTAATAGATTTCTTTCTATTTATAACATTAAGTGAATTAGCAAGAACCTAAATTTCAAATTCTGATAGATTAAATTGGTTGGTTTATTGTCCAATTATCTCATGGTGTTTTGCAGATTTTAACTATGCTTTCTAGATGCAACCCAAGTGGAACATGTAACAAACAGTTTGGGAATCTGATATTTTGCTTGTCGAAATAAAATGCGTTTCTGTGTCTTGACAATGACTAGTAAAGTATTCTGCACCTGGCACCACTTGGGAAATACCGTTGGGATGCAATACTTTTACTTGCAAAATGCTACAGGTGCTGGATGTCAATGGATTCAGAATGCCAAAAAGAGATGATGAAGTAACTCAGCCTGAACCGTCATCTGTTTATTGCTCTTCATAGATGCTGCCAGAAATGCTGAGTTTCTCCAGCACTTTGTATGTGTGTGCTAAAAAGAAGTATTGTGTAGGCATCTATTGACACGAGTATCACAGCCTGGGTTGGCGGGGTGGGGGAGTGGAAGAAGCTGTTATCTAGCCCAACAGTCCTCGTTCTTGTACTGTGACAACATCTGCCTGATGGTGGAGGTCAGAGAGATTGTGGGACAGATGAGAGGACATGGACCAGGATGGTTCAGGGGTCTGATGGTTGAAGGGTAAGAACTATTGGGTGTTTGTAAACTGGAGAGGACCTGTGTTTGAAATGTCTATTCTAAGGATGTTGTCTCAGGAGAGGGTTGGGCGGTGGGAGGTTGAGGGCTTCGATGTTCTGTCATTCTTTCTATGGGATCTCTTGTTTCATGGATGTCCGTGAAGAGTACGAATTTCAGGTTGTACACTGCATACATTCTCTGATATTAAATGAACCTACAATGAAGCCCAAGACTCATAGCATGAAGAGATTGGAAGTTCAAAGGTTCATTTTATTGTCAAAGTCTCCATCTACAATACAACTCTGATATTCGTCTTTTCCAGAAAGCCATGAGATACTGATAAAAGACAGTAACCCTTTTCCCGCACAAAAAGGAAAAAGGAAACAATGGATTAGCTCGCCATAAGCAGAGGAGTAGGCTAAAGGGGTCCAAGGTCCTAGACCCTGCACCTGCTTCTGTTCAGTTTGTCCACATTCAAGTCGAAGTTCAAGTTTATTGTCATTCAACCATATTCAATTATACCACCAAATGAAACATCATTCTTCTGGACCGTTGTGGGCAACACAGTACATATGTCTCACCCACAACACATAAAGTAATATTAGCATAAATAAATTAACAAATAATTAAATATATTCCGGAAGATTGACGTTTATACAAAGAGCATTGAGACAACCATTGACCACTGCAAGGCTCACACTTTCTGTCAGATATATGGCTGGATACCAAATGTCAGAGACTTCATCACAAGCTGTTCAAAGTAAGGAAAGAATGTGGTGAAATGTTGCTTCTTGTCCCTAGAGACATTTGATAAATCAAATCCTTCCACTAAAACCAGACCAAGTCAAGCAGCATTGACTGACCATGTGGTCTTCGCATATATCTTTAATGTTCTTTAACAAAGAACGATCGAAGTGCAGACAGCCACTGACACTGAATCAAGATATGATGATGAAGTATGCTGGATGCGTCTGCTGTGCCGGGGTTTGGAACCACTTCCTGTATGGTGGGTCTTGATGGCTTGCTTTATCTTGTGGCTGAGTCACAAGTTTGGTAAGATGGGTGGTGGGGAGAGTTTTTCCTTTATTCCATTATTGACTGAGCAGCAGAATTGAAAACGTCTTCAATGATTTTGTAGCCGAGTTTCTGTGGATTCTCACCCACCCATTCACCATCTGCCCCACCCTCGGCACCCTGTGTGATGGTGTACTCTCTCACAGAATGCATGCTGCATTCATTACATGCTTAATCTTCAAGAGAGAGATTTTATATTGGTTCCAGTGGAGACTTTTACATTCTCCTTGTGGGAGCATTTCTTCTGTAGAGACAAAAACCTGGACATTTGACTTACATTGACCTAGGCTAGCCTGAGCCTCCCAGATCTGCTGTTCTAACCGTGAGCGGATTTTGTTATCACTTCCCTCCCACACTACTACTCTTACTCCCTCTCTCTTTCTCTCGCTCTCACTTTCTCACACTATTTCAAACTCAATCTCATGAACTTTCTCTCTCTTTCTTTCTTGCTATATCTCTCATAGTCTCTATGTGTCTCTCTTGCTCTCACTCTCTCTCTATCACTCTCTCACTCTCTCTTCCTCTATCTCTAATCTCTCACTCTCTCACAATCCCTCTTTCTTATTTTCTTTTAAATTCTCATACTCAAACTTCCTCTCTTTCTCACTTGAGATCCCTCACGTAGTCTTTCTCATTCTCACTCTTTCTGTATTTCTGTCACTCTCTCTTTCTCTTTCCCTCACTGCCTCATTCACTTTCTCACAATCCTTCTTTCTTACTTTCTTTCAAACTCCCAAACTCTCATATATTTTCTCCCTCTTTCTCTCTTGCTGTCTCTCTCCTTCTCTCTCAAACAGTTTCTCTCTCTCTCTTTTTCTGAACTGAAGCCAACCATGGTCAAGTTCAATTGCCGTTCCATGGTTCTGTCATTCAAATATGAAATATGGTGGTGACCTCATCATGTAGATAATTATTACTCAAACCAACGTGGCCTCTCTCCTTGTTAATTCTAGGATGTAATAGCTACTTCCACTGACATTCAAGAAAGCCACCCATAAAGACTTTGTGATCTTCATCGCAAACATTTCATCCTTCTCAGTGCCAGAGACTGCTAGGGATGGAGCATGTAGACGTATCACTGGCTAGTCTGAGAGATGAGATGAGTGCATTTGAAATAGGAAAATAAAGAACCAGAAAGGATAAAAAACTTGGTCCAGATAGATTAGATGTTTGCAATGCAAATTGAATCTAAGGAAGAGATAGCAGGGGAAGTGTCACGCATATTTAACAACCTAGAAATAAGATCCAACTGCCCAGTGTAAAGATACAAAATTACCATATATTCAAAGGTTCATTTATCATAGTATGGGTTGTATCCATACACAACTCTGAGAGACACAGGCCAATACTCAAGCCAGGGCAGTACAATGTGGAGAGCAGGCTGTTGACAATGCAGTAGGCTCCCCATCTCCATACAGCTGATGAATCGAAAGGGACGGCCGAGGCTGATACCGTTTGGCACCAGTGGCATTGCAGGAGTTGCCAGTCAGCATTGAACTCAACATAGCCTTGGCGACTCCAGCTCCGGACTTTTCCCTCAGGATTTACTCCCGAAGCCTTCGCAACTCCTGTGAAGTTGTTCCTCCATCCCCAGCAGTCTTTGGCACTGAGAAGGACAAAATGTTTGCGATGAAGATCACAAAGTCTTTATGGGTGGCTTTCTTGAATGTCAGTGGAAGTAGCTATTACATCCTAGAATTAACAAGGAGAGAGGCCACGTTGGTTTGAGTAATAATTATCTACATGATGAGGTCACCACCATATTTCATATTTGAGTGACAGAACCATGGAACGGCAATTGAACTTGACCATGGTTAGCTTCAGTTCAGAAAGAGAGAGAGAGAAACTGTTTGAGAGAGAGGGAGAGAGATAGCAAGCGATAGCAAGTGGGTATAGCCACGAGGGAGTGGAGGTTTGAAATCAGAGTTTTCCTTCTCCCAGATGAGATGCCAGCCACGGCTGATGGACCCCATCTACTCGAAGTGATTGGTTTTTAGGTGCAAGTAGCCCATCTTTGCCCCTTCTCCCAGTAGGAACAGTTCGGCCAGGCGTAATAGCTAAACCACATATGAAGGCCAGGTACTGAACTTGGCTGTCAGAGATTATTTGACACGGCCACCATTGGGAGCACTTACTAGGTAGTGGGACCTTACCCCACTACCACCCCCGGCTATGACAACCTTAAAGAACCCGAAGGGAAGAAGTTGTTACTAAATTGTTGAACATAGGTACCTCCTTGCTGATTGTAGTAATGAGAAGAGCGCATGTCCCACATGGTGTGGGTACTTAATGATGGATGCCTTCTACAGACATCTTTAGAAGATGTCCTCAATGTTGGGGAGGGTTGCGCCTGTGTTGGAGCTGGCTGAGTTTACATCCCTCTCCAGCTTCTTGCATTGGAGCCACCATACCCGTCGGTGATGTTCTTCCCCGTACATATATCGAAATGTGCAAGAGTATTTGGTAGCATACCAATTCTCCTCAAACCCCCAACCAAGTAGGAGCCTGTGGGCCAATTCTCAATTCCCTCTCTAATCACGTACACCAGTATAACTTACAGTTGCCAGTCAGCCATTCACCACATCATTGGGACATAGAAGGAAACCAGGCAGCTAAACCCTTCATTAACAGGCTGGATTATTTTGCTTTCAGTTAAACTTCCTTTCCTTTTGAACTGCAACCGCCAATGGACAAAGTGAACGCAAAGGAGCAAGTTGTTCATTTCATTGGTTCCTCCCCCAGGAAGATTTATCTTAAATTTCCAAGACTAGCCAGCTTAAGTTGATCCCTTTTCTCTTTGCTGTGACTTTTGTTGTCAACTGTGATTCAGTGGGACCTCAGTATCTCAGCCCACTCTTGGAGGCTCGAGGACTGGAGGTCCTTCAGGAGCCTGCTTCAATCAATGCTAATCTTTCACTCAACCTTATTAAAAAGTAAACAATTAGATCATTATCACACAGTGGTTCTCATGCACAAAATGGCTGCATTTCCTGTATTGCATTAGCCCATAAGCAGCTTGATTTTAAGTAACCCATACAAAATGCTGGAGAATCTCAGCAGGTCAGGCAGCATCTACGAGAAGGAATAAAGAATCAACATTTTGGGCTGAGAAGGGTCTTGTCCCAAACTGTTGACTCTTTATGTCTTTCTTTCTATTCATGCCGCCTGACCTGCTGAGTTCCTCCACCATTTTGTGTGAGTTGATCTGGATTTCCAGCATCTGCAGAATCTCTTGTGTTATGATTATGAGGCTTTTTGGGGCATCCTAAGAAGCACGATATAAGTGGAGGTCAGTCTTCTTTCTACCCACCACACATTTATGTCACCATTTTCAAAACCACTTTGTTTGTGTTTTATTTTCCATTCTGTCAGACGTTTCATTAACACTGTGTTTTGTTTTCTGTGATCTGTAACCCCTGAGCTCGGGACCACACGGATGTTGTTTTAAGCTTTGGGTTTTGACTTTGAACCTGTGTGAGAACAGGGAGTGCTGATGCTGCTCTGAAAGGTGCAAAGCCTTGCACTGTTTTCATCATCTTTGCTTCAAATTTAAAACAAATGTGAAGGTGCGGCAGGGGCAAAAGCACCATAGACTGGCTAGAGCCACAGAATCTTTCAATAATTACCAGGCGCCTACACCCAGTGACCTCTTTATTAAGTATCTCCTATACCGAATTAAGTGGTCACTGAGTGTATGTTCGTGGTTTTCTGCTGCTGCAGCTCATCCACTTCAAAGTTTGACATATTCTGCATTCAGAGATGCTCATCTGCACACCACTGTTGTGACATGTGGTTACTTGAGTTACTGTTGCCTTCCTGGGAGCTTGGACCAATCTGGCTATTCTCCTCTGATATCTTTCATTAACATGGCATTTTCTCCCACAGAACTGCTGCTTACTGGATTACTGGATGTTTTTTTTTTGTTTTCGCACCATTCTTTGTGTATGAAAATCCCAAGAGATCAGCAATTGCTGAGATACTCAAACCACCCCATCTGGCACCAACATTCATTCCATGGTCATAGTCACTTAGATCACATTTCATCCACATTGTGATGTTAGGTCTGAACAACAACTGAACCTTTTCACCATGTCTGCATGCGCTGAGTTGCTGCCGTGTGATTGGCTGATTAGATATTTGCATTAATGAACAGGTGTATATAGGTTTAGATTAGATTATGAAGACACGCAGTCCTCTTTTATTGTCATTTAGTAATGCATGCATTAAGAAATGATACAATATTTCCTCTGGTGTGATATCACAAAACACAGGACAGACCAAGACTGAAAAAAACTAACAAAACCACATAATTATAACATATAGTTACAACAGTGCAACAATACCATAACTTGATGAAGAAGTCCATGAGCGCAGTAAAAGTTCAAAGCCTCTCAAATGTCCCACATCTCATGCAGACGGGAGAAGGAAAAAAAACTCTCCCTGCCATACCTGACTACGGTCCGACTCTGAGTCATCCGAAAACTTCGAGCTCTGATCAGCTCTCCGACACCGAGTACTGAGCGCCATCTCTATCTGAACGATTCGACCTTCATCTCAGTCGCCAACAGCAGACAAAGCCGGGGATTTTGAGGTCTTCCCTCCGAAAGATTCCCAACTGCGCAGTAACGACAGCAGTGAACAAGGGTTTCAGAAATTTTTCCAGTTGTTCCTCTGTGCTTTGACGTCCACCTCCATCAAATCAGAATTGTCCACGGCCCCTATTTAACGGATACGATATCGTCTTTCACCGGAGGGCTGTGTACGCAAGACGCACTGCTTCTCTCTCCTCCTGCTGTACCCAATAAATTGGCCACTGACTGATTCTGAGTAAGTACTCTGACTCTGCCATTGGGAGAATGATAGTGATCCAAGCTTTCAACAGAGTCCTCATTTCAATCCTGTTCAATCAGTCAGCAGTTCAATATATAGATGTGGCAAATGCCAATGCTTAATTCTGGTTCCCATTCCCGTTCTGACATGTCAGTCCACGGCCTCCTCTTGTGTCAAGACGAGGAGTAGAGGAGCAACAGCTTATATTCTGTCTGGGTGCCCTCCAACCTGATGGCTTGAATATCATTTTCTTCTTCCAGTAAAAAATATTTTCCCTCCACCTCTTTCTATTCCCCACTGTTACTAACAAAGGGGTTCATTGGTATTAGGAGTCTGAAGAGATTTGGTACGTCACTAAGGACTAGCAAACTTCCACAGATACATGGTGGAGAGCATTCTGACAGGCTGCATCACTGCCAGGATTGGAAGAGACTGCCAAGGGTAGTGCTGTAGACTCAGCCAGCTCCATCACAGGCACCATGCTCCCCACCATCGAGGACATCTTCAACAAGCAATAAAGGTGGCATCCATCAATAATGACCCTCACCATCTGGGACATGCCACCTTCTTATTATGACCTTAAAGGAGGAGGTCCAGGAGCCTAAAGACTGACACTCCATGTTTTAGGAGCTGCTTATTCCCCTCTGACCTCAGATTTCAAAGTTCAAGTTCAAAGAAGATGTATTATCAAAGTCCACATATGTCACCATATACAGCCCTGAGATTCATTTTCTTGTAGGAAATCACAGAAGCACAATAGAATCAATGAGAGACCGCAGCCAACAGGACAGACAAACAACCAATGAGAATGAAAGAACAAGCTGCATAACTACAAAAAAAAAGAGATTAAAAAAATACATCAGCAATGAATATGGAAGACATGAGATGAAGAGTCCTTGAAAGCAAGTCCAGTTCAGTGATGGGGTGATGTGAAGTTGAGCTAAGTTAACCCCTCTGGTTCAAGAGCCTGATGGTTGAGGAGTAAAAACTCTTCTTGAACTTGGTGGAATGGGTCCTGAGGCTCCTGTGCCTACTTCCTGATGGCAGAAGCATGAAGCGTGTATGACCTGAATGGTGGGGGTCCCTGATGATGGATGCTGCTTTCCTGTGACACTGCTCCATGTCGATGTGCTCAGTGGTGGGAAGGACTTTCCCCATGATGGACTGGGTCATATCCACTACTTTTTGTAGGCTTTTCCGTTCACTGTTCCTCTTCCTGAACTATTCCTCCTTTCTACTATTCATGTGGCCAGTAGCCAAACATTTTAATTCCCATTCCCATTCCCGTTCTGACATACTGATTCAAGGCCTCCTCTTGTGCCACGATGAGGCCATCCTTAAGGAGGAGGACCAACACCTTATATTCTGTCTGGGTAGCCTTCAACCTAATGGCATGAATATCAATTTCTCCTTCTAGTTAAAAAATATTCCCTCCTCCTCCCCTCTATTCCCCACTCTGTCCTTTTACCTCTTCTCACCTCCCCCTGCCTCCCCTCCTCCTTTCCTTTCTCCCTCCTACCTGGCTTCACCTATCAACTTCTTGCTAGCCTCCTTCCCATCCTCCAACCTTTTATTCTGGCATCTTCCCCCTTCCTTTCCAGTCCTGAAGAAGGTTCTTGGCCCGAAATGTGGACTGTTTATTTAATTCCAGCATTTTGCATGTGTTGCATTGGATTTCCAGCATCTGCTAACTCTCTCATGTTTTAATTTATTTACCTATCTATCTATCAATTGATATATTTATTTATTTGTAACCTATAGTAATGTTATGTATTGCACTAGATTGCTGCTGCAAAACAACAAATTTTAGAATAGTAAACACTTCTCAGCCTTGCAGCCAGGTACTGGTAGTGATTATAACCAATGTTTCATTGCCAGACTCTGCCACCTTCATCAGGGATGATGCCTGGGCATGTCTAGTCCGGTGGTATTTATACCCCCGTAAACCGTCCCTGCTCATCCAATCAGGTTTCTGCTCTCCCAATGGAATTCCAGATCTTACTTAGAGTGAGGCCTTTGTCTTAAATTTCTTTTCCTCCAGTTTTATTTCAATGGCTTCTTTTACCAGGCGGTCCCAAAAGCCACTGGCGCAGCACAGTAGTTTTGTGCTGTTGAACTCAATCCTATGGCCACTGTGATTGCAGTGTTCTGCAGTTAATCCTAAGCTCATGTGCTGTGTGAACTCTGGGGAGAGTTACTGCGAATGCAGGCAGAATAAAATAGGATGAATGTGAGGTTGGTGTAACTTATTGACCGCCCGTTACGCCATTGGCGTTTGGGGCAGCAATGAAGCTCCTGCATCTCTGGTGGTGTTCAGGGCTTCCTTCCTCGTGTCAGTTTTCACTACTGTCAGTCACACAAGTCACAGCTGGAGACTCGGGAATACCACCGCACTCAGATGTAGAAGGATTCTCCATTGCTGTTTCCATAGCAATTTTGCTTTACCGTTCAGGGTTGTTAGCCTGATCTGAACCCCCGAACCTGGAAGACCGGAGGACCACTCTTAGTCTGGCCTCTTCCCAGTTGACCTGCTTGGCATGGGTGACCTTGCCAAGAGCCAAAGCATAAAGCCCTGACTCCAGCCAGCAGAGCTCTTTGGGTCTTTGAAGCACGCAAGCCTCCAATTGTGGTCCTCTTGGAGGAAGATTGGTGTAAATAAGTGCTTAAAGGTTGGTATAGACTCAGTGAATTTTATGATATGATTATGAAGACAGGCAGTCCTCTTTTATTGTCATTTAGTATTGCATGCATTAAGAAATGATACATTATTTCCTCCGGTGTGATATCACAAAACACAGGACAGACCAAGATTTAAAAAACTGACAAAACCACATAATTATAACATATAGTTACAAACAGTGTAACAATACCATAACTTGATGAAGAAGTCCGTGAGCACAGTAAAAGTTCAAAGTCTCTCAAATGTCCCACATCTCATGCAGACGGGAGAAGGAAGAAAAATTCTCCCTGCCATGCTGACCACAATCTGAGTCATCCGAAAACTTCCAGCCTCCGATCAGCTCTCCGACACCGAGTACTGAGCGCCATCTCTGTCCGAACAATTCGACCTCCTTCTCGGTCGCCAAAAGCAGGCAAAGCCGGGGATTTTGAGGCCTACCCTCCAAAAGATTCCCGACCACACAGGCCTTTTGCATTCTATGTGACTCAGTACAATATCCTATTTACAATTCAATAATAATATTTACTTATTTATTGTGTGGTGGGGTGGAAATATGTTTCTACCAAAGGATATGTAAGGTTCTTCTTCCCTTCCTTATCCTACAGATCACTATTGGGCACCTGCTTATCACCCCCCACTTCCCTGGATCAGGGTCACGTGAAGCCACGGGGGCAGGTGGTGGATGGTCGTACGAGCAGCTGGTGCATGTCAAAGTCCTAGTTATGTGACCACTGACACCAGGCAGACGGTCTCCGAAGAGTATTGATAACTGTAGGGGTCACCCATCTTGTGAGTACTGACAATGGCAAACTACTTTAGTAGTAAAATTTGCCGAGGACAATCATGATCATTGGAAGACTATGATCACCCATGTCGTACGATGCAGCACATAACGTGCAAAGGAACTTATTTATGGAGCAGTTCTCATACAGATAATGTAGATCAAAGTGTTTTACAATATGATAAAAATACAAATATGAAAATTAAAATAAACATAAGTAGAACATTTAAAACATAAACATAAAAGACAAAAAGATATTAGTTAAAAGCGAGGAAAATAAATAGGATTTTGAGTCTGCATCCTTTGTAGTTTTAGAATTCCCCACTTTAGCAGAGTACGTGTTCTGAATCCACTCTTCTGCTTCTCTCTAACAGAGACCATGTGACTCTGCCACACTCACAGGTTTTTGTGCATCCTTTTTGATTCAATACCTTGCTTAACAACGCATTTTCCAGGAAGTAGTTCTCAATCACAGTCAGGTTTATTACCATTGACATATGTCGTGAAATTTGTTGTTTTCTGGCAGCAGCACAGTGCAAGACAATACCTCACAAAAATTACTATAAGATACAAAAAATGTGTAAATAGCACAAAAGACGAATAGTGAGGAATGTTCATGGGCTCATGGACTGATGGCAGATGGGAAGAAGCTGCCTTAAAGTATTTATTGTGGATCTTTAAGCTCCTGTAACTGCTCCTTGGCCATTTCATAAATTGAGAAATGCTTGTATTTACCAAATCAAGCTCCATTTCCCACACAACGCTCTCAAATCTTTATACTGAGGCTGGAGCAACAGCCAAGTGGGGCCAAAGAGCTTGTTTCTGTCCTGTACAACTCCATGATTCTATATCCTTGAGTAGATCACTGGGCCATTTCAGAAAGCAATTAAGTTTCAACCTCACCAGTGCGTCTGCAGCCATATATCACCCAAGGACAAGGATTGCAGATTTCCTTGTTTCACAAAGCAAAAGCTGTTTTCTTAAAAAAAAAGACAACCATAAGACATAGCAGCAGAATATTGCCACTTGGCCCATCCAGTCTGCTCCCCCATTCCATCATGGCTGACTTATTATCCCTCTCAACCCCATTCTCCTGCCTTATCCCCATGATCTACGCCACCCTTACTAATCAAGAACCTATCAACTTCCTCTCTGAATGTGCCATTGACTTGGCCTCCTCAGCCGTCTGTGGCAATGAATTCCACAGATTCAGCACCTGCAGGCTAAAAGAAATCCCTCTTCATCTCTATTCTAAAGGGTCATCCGTGTATTATGAGCTTGTGCCCTCTGATCCTTGATGCCAGGCAGACAATCTCTGAGGAGTTTTGATAATGGCTGGGATTGCCTGCTTGTAAAGACACTGTCCAGAAGAAGGCAATGGCAAAACACTTCTGTAGAAAAATTTGCTAAGAACAATCATGGTCATGGTCGCCCATGTTATACGACATGAACGAGGCCCCTGATCCTAGACTCTCCCACTACATGAAACATTGTCTCCTTCCCCATTGCCATTATTAATGTCGTCTTTTTTATTACAAATATAATTAATCACCAAAAACACTTGAAAACTTCTACCAATGTATCGTGGAGAGCATTCTAACTGGCTGCATCCCGGTCTGGTATGGGGGGAGGGGGGGCTATTGTACAGGATCAAAGCAAGCTACAGAGAGTTGTAAACAGTCAGCTTCATCATTAGTACTAGCCTCCGTAGTACTCAGGACATTTTCAAGGAGCGATGCTCAAGAAGGTGGCGGCCATCATTAATGAGCCCAATCACCCAGGACCTCCCTTGCAATTGCTACCATCAGGAATGAGGTACAGAAGCCCGAAGCCACACAATCAGCGATTCAGGAACAGCTTCTTCCCCTCTGCCATCCGATTTCTGAATAGACATTGAGCCCATGAACACCACCTCACTACATTTTTATTTCTAGACAGCAGTACAGTGCAACACAGAATAATAATAGAGAAAAAACTGTGAATGATATATACTTACTGTAATTCATATTTTTTCCATTATTATGTATTGCATTGTGCCGCTGTCACAAAGGCAAAAAATTTCACGACTCATGCTGGAGATTTAAACCTGATTCTGATGGAATTTAAACTCTCCACAGCCTCAGCAGTGCAATTTTGAGTGAACTGCCCAGGCCCCATACTTGTCAAGTAACGATACCATCCAGCTACCAGCCTTGTTGACGAAAAGGATTTCATCACCCCTCTTCTCTGCTGACAGACGTCCCTTTACCTGCCCGATTGGTAAAAGGAGCTGGAAAAGTCTTTGGTCAAGTAGGAACTAACTTTAGGGAAGTGCTCATCATATACCAGGCTCAAAAGGATTGGTGTGCATTCCTAAGCCATGTACCAATAGCCAATTATAACACATAGAAATGAAAATCAAAACAGATGTCTCCAATTACACAGAGGCTTCTTGTGCGTCCACAGATAAGGTTTAACCCCAAGGCATAATGATGTAAGGGTATCTCAGGTTCTCAAGCCACACTAATGCCTCAGGAATGTTCTTCTTAGCTATTGTCCATTTCACTGCTGACAGATTGTCGCTATTATTATGCTGTTTAAAAGTCAGTACACAAGGTTGACTGAGTGTTGGCAAAAAAAAAGAGCACTACATTGGAGCCTGGGCTATCAGTTACACAGAAATAAAACTGACAACCAGGCACTGTTGAAGAGATCTTCCAAACAATGGTTTCAAAGGTATTGCGTTTAACAATGTTATTGCAACAGCGAGAGATTTTGATGAATGGTTCAAGTGCCAGGTGATAACACATTGTGGGTTATGTAGAACAGAAGCAGTTAAATCCAGAAACCCTTGGTGATCCTGAAGATTTGCTCAGAGTGTCTGCAGAATACACAGTGACACAGATCCAATAATTACAGAGCTGTTCCCATTCTTCTATTTCAGTTCCATAACGTTTGCCTTGTTTCTTGAATTCCCACCTGACCCAGAATGGATTCAGTCAGGCCAATGAGAAGCCATACGTTATGTTTTAAGAACTGAATTTGAGGGATGTTGTGCAAAGATTATATGATTTTTTAAGTTCTGTTCTGGTAAATTATTTTCCTCTGTAAGTTGGCCATTTCTAGATTAAGCAGGCTCTGAGAGAACTGTTTGTATAATGAATGTCCACCCTGCCTACTTGTCATGTGACTTACAGGAAATAGGGACGGGCAATAAACGTACGGGTCAGAATGCTGGCACGTGACAGAGAACGGCCTTGCCAAGTTATAATCGTCCCACACCATGAGCTTCTAGGAGATCCTCCGTATTTTCTGGCTAAGAAACATTTCCAACTGCGCCCTACACCTTCAGTGCCAAGTGGACATGGCCACCACCATCACGAGGAAACGTTGGAGATGGATTGGGCACGTGGTGAGAAGGGAGCCCAACTCAATCATCAAGACACCACTTTGTTGGACCCCTGAAGGGTGGAGCAAACACAGGAGACCAAAAACAACTTGGTTCCGTAGAGACGGAAATGAGGACCCTGAGCCACGCATGGGGCACATTAGAGAAGATGGCCAAGGACAAACAGAGATGGAGGACTTTCATTGCAGCCTTAAATGCCAGCGGCCTAACAGGCAGTAAGTAACTAGATAATAAATGCCAGCAATCGTGATAATCTTTTATGCCACTCTGTGTGTCATTTATTTGTTCTCAAATGTGGATATTGTTGGGAAGGACCAGAAGTTAACATGCATCATAAATTAGCTCCAAATAGAGGAGTTTCCTGAGCCATAATGGTGGGTTTTGTCCAGGCACTTACCTTTCCTTATGTTACATACTTCATGGATATCTTGCGACTGTCTTATGAGGATGATGTAATGGTCTTGCAGAGGTCACATGATGTAATTTTCCCGCCAATGGGAGATCACGTGATGACCTGTTCTCACCAGGTATGTAAGTGTAGACCCCTGGTGACGCAGTAGGTTTTCAGTTAGATCGTCAGTCAGATACTCCACTGTGCTGCTTATTAATCTCATGACGCAGTATAGTTTTAAAACGGAGTTTTACCTTCTATTGTAAGGTACGAAAGTGTTGGGCCAGCAGTTTAACCAATTGCTGCCAGATTTGTTGATGTGCCTTTTCAGTAGTCTTGGAGAGTGAAGACAGCAACCTGAAGGAGTTGTTCGACAGTTGAAAGGATCGACCATTATTGAATTCGTTCAAGAAAGAGTGATCTGCATGAGATAGCCTCTGCTAAAAGCAGCAGAAAAGGCTGAGCAGTATCTAGTATCCAGAGGGAAAGGTCAGTGCCTTTAAACCATTCTATTTCCGTCGTCGTGAATCCTGCGGACAAGGCAGGATCCGGCTGGGATTGGCAGAGACGTCATGTCTTTGAGGAATTCTTTACTTCAGGAAAGTCTCTCCTAATTGACTGTATAAATCTCTTGGACTTTCGAATTTACCATTCTAATAACTGTGTTTGAATTTACCACTTTAAGAACTATTTTCGCATTTATCGCTTTAAGAACTAGTACTGAGTGGCGGTTTGTTAAATGGCCGCATAGCAGTTAACTTCCGGTTAAGATTTTCGTTTGTTTATCTTTTTTATATATTGAGCAGAGTTTAATAAATGTTTGATTGTTTTTACAAAACCTGACTCAATTCTATATTCATTGTTGCCGGTCACGTGATGCAATTTGCATATCTATATTACAGCACCAGCGACCCTGGGTTCAATTCCCGCTGCTGCCTGTAAGGAGTTTGTACGTTCTCCCTCTGACCACGTGGATTTCCTCCACGTGCTTCAGTTTCCTCCCACAATGCAAAGACACACGGGTCAGTAGGTTAATTGGTCACATGGGTGTAATTAGGTGGCACACGTGTTGCACGGGAAGGGCCTGCCTACTGTGCTGTATAAATAAATAAGCTGTTGGTGAACTAGCAGAGTTCAAACAAAGTTTCAGTAGTTTGATCACTGCTAATGATAGTAACTGTCACTTACACCCTCCCAATCCCCTTCTGTCATTCACTCCATCATAGATTCATAGATTTATACAGTAAAGAAGCAGCTCCTTCTGCTCATCTGGTCCATGCTAACCAAGATATCAATCTGAGCTCTTCGCATTGATCCACAGCAACACACGTAAAACGCTAGAGGAACTCAGCAAGCCAGACAGCATCCATGGAAAGGGATAAACAAAGTTCAAAGTTAACTTATTATCAAAGGAAACTTATGCTGCCATATTTTATCCCGAGACTCATTTGCTTGCAGCCGTTCACTGTAGAACAAAGAAATACAATAGAATCAATGGTAAACTACAAACAAAGATTGACAAGAAATCATTGTGCAAAAGAAAACAAACTGTGCAAATACAAAACAAGGTGGATAAATGAGTAAATAATACTGAAGCAGTTGACATTTCGGACCAAGGTCCTTCATGGAGCTCCCAGGACTGGACACCATCTACTCCAGCAGACTCAGGAGGAAAGCAATCAGCATAACCGGAGACACCACACACCTCGGCCACTCCCTGTCTGACCCGCTGCCGTCCAGCAAAAGGTTCAAGACGCTAAAAGCCAGAACAAATAGACTGAGGAACAGCTTCTATCCCAGAGCTGTGGCCTCCATCACACCACTACGAATCTCATAGAATTTTTTGAGGATGTAACTAGTAGAGTGGATAGGGGAGAACCAGTGGATGTGGTATATTTGGATTTTCAAAAGGCTTTTGACAAGGTCCCACACAGGAGATTAGTGTGCAAACTTAAAGCACATGGTATTGGGGGTAAGGTATTGATGTGGATAGAGAATTGGTTGGCAGACAGGAAGCAAAGAGTGGGAATAAACAGGACCTTTTCAGAATGGCAGGCAGTGACTAGTGGGGTACCGCTAGGCTCAGTGCTGGGACCCCAGTTGTTCACAATATATATTAATGACTTAGATGAGGGAATTAAATGCAGCATCTCCAAGTCTGTGGATGACACGAAACTGGGTGGCAGTGTTAGCTGTGAGGAGGATGCAGGTTGACTTGGATAGGTTAGGTGAGTGGGCAAATTCATGGCAAATGCAATTTAATGTGGATAAATGTGAGGTTATCCACTTTGGTGGCAAAAACAGGAAAACAGATTATTATCTGAATGGTGGCCGATTAGGAAAAGAGGAGGTGCAACGAGACCTGGGTGTCATTATACACCAGTCATTGAAAGTGGGCATGCAGGTACAGCAGGCGGTGAAAAAGGCGAATGGTATGCTGGCATTCATAACAAGAGGATTCGAGTACAGGAGCAGGGAGGTACTACTGCAGTTGTACAAGGCCTTGGTGAGACCACACCTGGAGTATTGTGTGCAGTTTTCGTCCCCTAATCTGAGGAAAGACATCCTTGCCATAGAGGGAGTACAAAGAAGGTTCACCAGATTGATTCCTGGGATGGCAGGACTTTCATATGACGAAAGACTGGATCGACTAGGCTTATACTCGTTGGAATTTAGAAGATTGAGCGGAGATCTGATTGAAACATATAAAATCCTAAAGGCATTGGACAGGCTAGATGCAGGAAGATTGTTCCCGATGTTGGGGAAGTCCAGAACGAGGGGTCACAGTTTGCGGATAAAGGGGAAGCCTTTTAGGACTGAGATTAGGAAAAACTTCTTCACAGAGAGAGTGGTGAATCTGTGGAATTCTCTGCCACAGGAAACAGTTGAGGCTAGTTCATTGGGTATATTTAAGAGGGAGTTAGATATGGCCCTTGTGGCTAAAGGAATCGGGGGGGTATGGAGGGAAGGCTGGTACAGGGTTCTGAGTTGGACGATCAGCCATGGGCTGAATGGCTGAATGGCCTACTCCTGCACCTATTTTCTATGTTTCTATGTTTCTATGTTACACCGACAGAACAATGACTGAAACTGTGAGCACACACGTGCACACACAAGGACTCAAATACTTGCAGTAACGGCACTTTGTGCATTACTGTGATATCCTGGTGCTGCTGCTACTTACCTATTTAATACTGTTTTTCTATTACTGTCTTGTTTTTATCTACCCCTTTATTTAATTGCCTGAGAGGAAGCCAAACAGAGTTTCATTGTACCTATGTATAATGACAATAAAGATCACTCAATTCAATTCAGTTCAGTCCTGATGAAGGGTCTTGGCTTGAAATATTGACTGCTTATTCATTTCCATCGATGCTGCCAGAACTGCTGACCACCCTCTATGTGGAACAAGTTGCCTCTCGGGTGCCTTTACTGCCTCAACTTAAATCCCTGCCCTCTAGTTTTAAACTGCCCTATGCCAGGAAAAAAGGCAATGATCATCTACTTTACTTACACCCCTCATGAGTTTGTAAATCTCTATCAGATGTGGGCAAAGTTTCAACTTTGTTTCAACTCAATATTCCATTCAAATCCTTGGAGAACAAAGACCTCATCGAACTCCAATTTAAAACGGCAACTGCTCGAACATCAACTGGCTCTTGCATATGGTAGAGATTTGCAGCATTTTCTCAGCATCCATACTATGAGTTACTCTGAGTTAAAGTTGTGTTCTGTATATTATCAAAATATATATACAGAATACAACTCTGAGGTTCCTTCTCGCACAGACAGCCACGAAACAAAGAAACACCACGGGACCCATTTAAAGGAAACATCAAACACTGCATGAGCGAAAAAGAATGAATTGTGCCAACAGCAAAATCTGAGTGAACAGCACTCAGAATATCAAACGTCAAACCAGGGGTCCAGGAGTATTCAGTTTAGATGAGTACAGCTGCCGAGCTGCTAGCCCTCTACAGGCTTCAAGGCCAGTCTTTGCCAAGGCGCCCCAGTCCCAATCAAACTGCTCAAAAACAGCAAAATTAGACACCAGGATCCAGAAACACGTGCAACATGAACCCCAAAGTCACTTAAAATGAGTCCACTGCCAGGAGCCTTGTTGGTCAATCCTTGCAGCAGGGAAGTTAAATCTATGAGTTGCTTCTAAGACTAGCAATTCTTTAGGACCATAAGACATAGGAACAGAATTAGACTACTTGGCCCATCCAGTCCATCATGGCTGATCTATTTCTCTCTCAACCCCGTCCACCTGCCTTCTCCCCATAATCTTTCACACTGTGATTAATCATGAACCAGTCAACCTCAGCCTTAAAGATACTCAGTGTCTGGTCCTCCACAGCTGTCAGTGGCAAGGAATTCCACAAATTCACAACCTTCTGGCTAAAGAAATTCCTTCTCATCTGTGTTCCAAATGGGCATCCTTCTATTCTGAGGTTGTACCCTCTGGTCCTAGACTCCCCCATTATTGGAAACATCTTCTTCACATCCACTCTATCTAGGTCTTTCAGCTTTCTCTAGGTTTCAGTGAGATCCCCTTTTATTCTTCCAAACTCCAGCAAGTGCAAGCCCAGAGCCATTAAACGCTCCTCAAATGATAACCCTGTCATTCCTAGAATCATTTTCGTGAACCTCCTTTGAACCCTCTCCAATGTCAGTACATCCTTTTTTAGATAAGGGGCGCTTTTGAAATGAATGCTGACAGTGCATTTGCCTTCCTCACTACTGACTCAGCCTGAAAGCTAACCTTTGCGGAATCCTGTATGAAGACTCCCAAGTCCCTTTGCACCTCGGATTTTTCAATTTCCTGCCCGCTTAGAAAATAGTCTTTTATTCCTTCTACCAGAGTGCATGACCATACACAATGTATTCCATCTGCCACTTCTTTGCCCATTTTCCTAATCAGTCTAAGCCCTGCAGCCTCCCTGCTTCTGCAGCACTACCAGCCTCTCCACCTATCTTGGTATCGTCTGCGAACTTTGCAACAAAGCTATCAGTTCAATCATCCAAATCATTGACATACAACGTAAAAAACAGTGGTCCCAACACCAGTGGAATCTTCTAAATACCTGGGAGAAGCTTGCACCTATTTCCTAGTGGATAAGGTGGCAATTTCCCTTTATTTTTATTTCACCCTGTTGGTAAGAGCTTCAGGATACAATGAGATCTAGGTGTTCTTGTACATCAGTCACTGAAAGCAAGCATGCAAGTACAGCAGGCAGTGAAGAAAGCTAATGGCATGCTGGCCTTCATAACAAGGGGAATTGAGTATAAGAGCAAAGAGGTCCTTCTGCAGCTGTACAGGGCCCTGCTGAGACCACACCTGGAGTATTGTGTGCAGTTTTGGTCTCCAAATTTGAGGAAGGACATTCTTGCTATTGAGGGAGTGCAGCATAGGTTCACAAGGTTAATTCCCGGGATGGCGGGACTGTCATATTTCGAAAGATTGGAGCGACTGGGCTTGTATACTCTGAAATTTAGAAGGCTGAGAGGGAATCTTACTGAAACATATAAAATCCTAAAGGGATTGGACACACTGGAGGCAGGAAGCATGTCCCCGCTGATGGGTGAGTCCAGAACCAGAGGCCACAGTTTAAGAATAAGGGGTAGGCCATTTAGAACGGAGATGAGGAAAAACTTTTTCACCCAGAGTGTGGTGGATATATGGAATGCTCTGCCCCAGAAGGTTGTGGAGGCCAAGTCTCTGGATGCTTTCAAGAAAGAGATGGATAGAGCTCTTAAAGATAGCAGAATCAAAGGTTATGGGGATAAGGCAGGAACTGGATACTGATTGTGGATGATCAGCCATGATCACAGTGAATGGTGGTGCTGGCTCGAAGGGCCAAATGGCCTACTCCTGCACCTATTGTCTATAGTCTATTGATTTCACTTAAATAATTCTCACAAGGGATCAGATCTATCCTGGGACCAGGGTGTAAGTGCCATCACAAAAAAGCCATGACAGAGCCTCTACTTTCTTAGAAGGTTGCATAGATTTGGTGTGTCACCTAAAATCTTGATAAACATCTATAGAAGCACAGTGGAGAATACCCTAACCGGTTGCATCACAGCCTGGTGTGGAAACACCAGCACTCAGGATAGGAAAAGTCAACAGAAAGTGGTGGGCACAGCCCAGTGAATCACAGGCAAAGCCTTCTCCATTATTGAGCACACCTGTAAGGAGCACTGCCACAAAAAAGCAGCATCCATCATCAAGGATCTCACCTTCCAGACCATGCTTTCACCTTTGCCACGAGGAAAATGGAGTCTTATGTCCCAACCTCCAGGTTCAGGAACAGGTATTACCCGTCAACCATCAGGTTTCCGAGCCAGCGTTGATATCTTCACTCACTATTACAGCTGTTAGAGCCTGGGGTATTCCAGAGTTCAGAGCTCAATTCTTCTTCTGCATATTGATTGTCAGTCCTAATTTATGTTTAAATTTTTCACAAATTTCTTTATTTTCCTGTAAATGCCTGCAAGAAATGAATCTCATGGCAGTATATAGTAACATCTATGACTTTGATAATAAATTTACTTTGAACTTTGACTTTTGAATGAGAAATGGAAGAAGATGGCACTAGTGAAGAAAGCAACCAAGGGCGACATCCTTCAGATGGTTCTCAAGTCTACTTCTTTCGCCTCTTTTATGTCTTCTTTTTCTTCCAAATGTGGTTTTATTATTATGATTATGATTATGAGGACATGCAGTCCCCTTTTATTGTCATTTAGTAATGCATGCATTAAGAAATGATAAAAATGTTTTTCCAGAATGATATCACGAAAACACATGACAAACCGACTTAAAAACTAACAAAAACCACATAATTATAACATATAGTTACAACAGTGCAAAGCAATACCGTAATTTGATAAGAACAGACCATGGCACAGTAAAAGTCTCAGAGACTCTCGAAAGTCCCATCATCTCACGCAGACGGTGAACCTCCAGCGCCGCCAACTTGCCGATGCAGCATCCCGGAAGCATCCGACCACAGTCCGACTCCGAGTCCGTCCGAAAAACTCCGAGCCTCCGACCACCTATTCGACACCGAGCACCATCTCTGCCAAGCGTTTCGACCCCGGCCCCGGCAACAGGCGTTACGCAAAGCCGAGGATTTGGGGCCTTCGTCTCCGGAGATTCTCGATCGCACAGTAGCAGCGGCAGCGAAGCAGGCATTTCAGAAGTTTCTCCAGATGTTCCTCTGCGCTTCACGGCTGTCCCCATCAAATCCGGATTGTGCACGGCCCCTAGTTACACATATCGATATTCATTCGGAACGGCCACGCGTGCTGTGTCGCGCCACCATCTTCTCCTCCTCCTACTACTGTTGGAGCCTGTGATTTACATTTTGGTGGAGTGTTTTTTGTCGATTGAGCAAACTGGTGTTTTGCTGTCTCCAAGGGTGTTCAGTGAGGTTTCAGCTGACATGATTGACTCCATTTCTCACTGATTTCACTGACTAAAGTGTCGAGTCAGATTGAAATCATCGAGGCAAGAGCGGAAGGCAAGCAGGTGTTCTGCGCTCTCTCTCTCAGCCTCCCATTCACTGCTGTGGAAGGAAGATGTCTTTGTGTAACGGTCTCTCTTTCTCTCACTTGCTGCTCCAAGATGAAGGTCCCTGCGCTCTTCCTCTTCCTTGATGCTGAAGATGGTGCCAGAGTCCTGGGTCTTGGTCGAGTTTTAATCAATGTGGGTTGTGGATTGATGTCTGTAGTTCATATTATGATGTGTTTCTAGTTTCATGCCGCTCCTTTTTAGTTTCTATTTTGTGCAGTTTTGACAGGGGCTGCCCGTAGAGAATGGGTGACACAACGCTAAATTGAACTGAACTGATCTGGACACAATATGCCTGGACTTTTTCGATGGCTTTGAGGCTGGTGTTTTATATTTTGTGTTTTTGCTTGCATTTTTTACCATTTGCATGGGTTTTTACCCCGCGTGGGAGGAGGGGGTTGATGTTTTTCAGTGAACGTTTTCCCTGGTTTTCTTTCTTTCATGGCTGTTTGAGGGAAGACAAATCTCAGGGTTGTAAACTGCATACGTACTTGGACAACAAATGTAGTTTGAATCTTCAATCTTTGAGCCAAATTTGCCCCCATGAAGTTAAAATTTAAATGGTGTTGTTATTACTTTCCCTCAGACTTGTTGACAAGATGGAAATAATTGGAACACGTTGCTGGCTTTTTGCTGGAAGCTGAGAATATGAGCATCTCGCAAGTTGGAGATTTCCCGAAGTCATTCCCAAAGGAGGATCCTTGGAATATTTAGGCTTAGAGGAATCTCAAATCGTTGGCTGGAGCAGAGATCAAAAACAAAATCCATTATCCAAAAGTGGAAAAATGGCTTGGATGTAAAGTATGTATCAAATTCCCGCTGACGCCTTGGCCATGCGACACTGCAGACTGGAAGCATTCATCCCAAGGATACACGCCAATAAACTGTAGACAGAGATAAAGGCATGCAAGCTGGAATTTCACGTCTTCATTTGTACTCGCTCATGTTCCATTGAAAGCATAAAGAAAACGCGGTGAACCTGGTCAAATATGGAATGATTGGATTGATCTTTAAATAGGTTCAAAGGTCTCATGGGCTGAGAAATGGCAGATGGAGATGAGAAATGCTCGATGATCTCACTTTAAGGACTCTTTACCTTGTTATTTCATGTTCTCATTATTTATTACTATTTATTTATGTTTGCATTTGCACTTTCTGTTGTTCCCTGCACTCTGGTTGATCTGTCATTGATCCTGTTATAGTTACTATTCTATAGGTTTGCTGAGTATGCCCACAGGAAAATGAATCTCATGGTTGCATATGTCCTTTGATAATAAAATTCACTTCTATGTACTTTGCTTTTGACTTTGACTCTCAGTTCAACCTGAAAAGGTAGGCAGCCATTCACGTTGGAAGGTCAAATTTGAAGGCAGAAATTGAAGGCTCCAGCAGAAAACCAACCGACAATGCATTCAAATTGTTGTCATTTTGTCAATAAGATCAGAGGAAAGTAAGGCTGAAAACAGGGTTAACAGCAGGATTATTTGCAGTATTGAGGAACAGGGAGATCTTGGAGTCCATGCCCATAGATCTGTCAAAGTTGATAGGATGGCCAAGAAACTGTGTGGTGGTTTGACCTTCGTTAGCCATGGGGTTGAGTTCAAGAACCAAGAGGCAGCTCTATAAAACCCTGGTTAGACCACACGAAGTATTGTGTTCTGTTCTGGTCGCTTTATTATAGTGTGAGAGTGACTTTTGGGTTTAGTACATTTACATTTAGCAAATGGCTTCTCAGCCACCAATCCTCGAATCTGAACGTAAATTGTAGATTTAATTTAAATGAACAGTAGGTTCCTAAAAGCTGTGAATCACAAGCCAGATAATGCTGATTAAAATTCATTCAGGTGTCTGTGGTGTGGGTGCGAATCAGGAGGTATAATGTTTGTGGGTGTTTTTTCAAAGAAAGCATTGTAAAAATGTAAATATTGTTAAGTCCTTTGATGTTTAGCACATAAAGTGTGAGTAGTTCTGGGCACGGGGAGGCATTTTGACCAAAAGTGTCTCCATATGATGTCTGCTGAATAAAGAAGCTGCTTCATAGCAGCCAGAAATTTTCTCCGGTGAGGTATCTTGGCCTTCATTAGTCATGGGATGGAGTTCAAGAGCCAAGAAGCAGCTCTATAGAATTCTGGTTAGACTGCACTAGGAATATTGTGTTCTGTTCTGCTTGCCTCATTATAGGAAGAATGTGGAAGCTTTAGAGAGAGTGCAAAGGAGATTTAACAGGATGCTGCCTGGATTAGAGTGCAGTTCTTATGAGGATAGGTTGATCAAGCTAAGATTTTTCTCTTCAGAGCAATGGAGGATGAGACATGACTTAATAGAGGTGTACAAGATTGTAAGAGGCATAGATTGAGTGGATGGCCGGGGACTTCTTCCCAGGGTGGAAATGGTTAATACCATTGGGACATAACTTTAAGATGATTGGTGGAAAGTATAACGGTCATGTCAGAGGTGTTTTTTTACACAGACAGTGCATGAAATGCCTTACAAGGAGTAGTGGTAGAGACAGTTTGAGAATCTTCTAGATAGGCACATGAACGTTGGAAAAATGGAGGGTCTATGTAGGAGGGAAAGGTAAGAATGATCTTAGAGTAAATTGCAAAGTCAGCACAACATAGTGGGCTGTTCTACGTTCTATGATCTAAAATATTTATTTGGCCCAAGCATTGACAGGAACCATCACAAGTTGAATTCTTGTCTGAGAGCGCCTCACTTCAGCAGCTTAACATCAAACAACCTTTTATGTGTGCAATAAAATCAAAGCAAATATTCACTGCGATAAAGGTGATATAATAAGAGACATCTAAATTTCTTTTGATGCTTGCATTATCTAGTGTAGGGAGAGAGATTTGACGATGTTTAGAATGTGGAGAGTGAATTCCTGGGAGACCAGGGAACGCGAAGCTCTGGAAAACTGTTGAGGTCAGAATGGAGAGACGATCAAAAGAAACAACCAAGACATAATCTGCTCCATTGTGATGTCATACTTGCTTTTTGATTCTCTAATCTTCCTCTGCAAGAGTAACCACTTGTCACCGTTAGTTGTACTAGCAGGTTCACGAGTTTGGTGAGTGAGACAGAAAACACTGACTATGAATAAGCATATTAATCATTTATTTACAAACAGTAAAACAAGTTCAACCAAACATCTAAGTTCTCCCAAGTTACACAACTATAAAACTAAATATTCAACAAACCAATACTCAGTTAAAAAAAGAGAGTGAACTTTTCACATATGTTACTCTTTATACCCCGAGGTGCTTGAAATTGGACACTAGGTGCCGTGGCACACAAACCAACCAATGAGAAGCGTATCTGCAGTTTTTAAACGCACCAATCAATGCAGCCGAAGTGGCTTTTGACTGGCAAATAAGCCCCACTCCAACTGTACATTAGGCTAGGCTTGCTGTAAATGTCAGTGACGCAACATCCTCTGGGATACTGATTCACAGAAAAAGAAATGTTAGAATGGTGTTTCCAATGCAGGCATCTCCCTGAATGTAACTGACTGGCTGTTTCATTTATTGACATTTTTAATATGCATGTAACTCAGTACTTCCAATGATCATGGAACCACGCTACAAATGGTTGGCACGATGGCGCCACCCATCGACGTGACTAACGGCGACGTCCTGCAGACAGTTCACGAAACTACTTCTTAGAAAACATAGAAAACCTACAGCACAATACGGGCCCTTCGGCCCACAAATTTGTGCAGAACAGGTCCCTACCTTAGAAATGACTAGGTTTACCCATAAATGCCTTCTTCATCCTTTAAGTATGATTCTACTACCAATCTGTATGCGATTGGAGCCTGTAATTTACATTTTGATAATGTGATATTGGGCTGACTGAGCAATCTGGCGCTTTTGCGAGGAAATTCGGCACTGTTGAGAATGGAGTGTGCGACCTAATGGCTGAGTGTGAACCGATGAGCAGCACCAATTCTTGACCAACTTGCCGATTAAAGCGCCGAGCAAGGTTGAAATCAATGAGGACAAGAATGGGGAGATTGAGCGGGTGTTCAGTGCCGTCTGCCTGTAGTTGACCAGTCTCCCTCCCCCTCTTACTCACTGCTGCCCGAAGAGTCTTGGGTCTTGGGCAAAATTTGATCGGCGCTGTTTGTGAATTGGACTTGTCTTTAGGAGACTCTGCAGTTCATGTTAGATATATCTCTGGTTTCTGGTTACCATTTGTTGCCATTTCACGTGATTTTGATCAGGGCGGAATGGCCCTGCAGCCTGTAGTGAATGAAAGACGCAGCATTAAATTGAACTGAATTGAAATAAACTGAACATTCCTAGGACTCTGCAGTTTCAAGGACTCCATGGTTTGATGTTTAATATTCTGTGTGTTATTTGCTTTTTTTTTGCCATTTTTTGTGCGTTGGGGGTTTGATGTTCTTCTTTGAATGGGTTCCATAGTGTTTTGTTGCTTGGTGGCTGCCTGTGGGAAGATGAATCTCGGGGTTGAATACTGCATACATACTTTGATAATCAATGTATTTGGAATCTTTGAATGGGAATATCCTTCATCCACGTTAAGCAGTGGCATATGATTTTTAGCTTTGGGTGGTCAAGTGGTGTGAGTTCTGCAGCCATGCCAGAATAATGGGCAGCAGTTTTCCTTCCCAATCCTGTCCCATGCTTGTGTAGCTGTAGAGATTTTGGACCAATTACTAGGGGCTTGAACCTCACAGGACAAAACCATGGTAGCGTAGTGGTTAGCAAAATGCTTTAGAACATAGAAATTTACAGCACATTACAATGTTGTACCAACCATGTAACCTACTCTCGAAACTGCCTAGGATTTCCCTAACACATAGCCCTCTATTTTTCCAAGCTCCACATACCTATCTAAGAGGCTCTTAAAGCACCTTATTGTATCCACTTCCACCACCGCCAACAGTGCATTCCACGCTGTCACCATTTTCTGTTTGAAAAACTTACCCCTGACAATCCCTTGGTATCTATGCCCAAGCACCTTAAAACTTCGCCCCCTTGTGCTAGCCATTTCAGCCCTGAGAACAAGCCTCTGACTATCCACATGATCAATGTCCCTCATCATCTTGTACACCTCTATCAGGTCACCGCTCATCCTCCGTCGCTCCAAGGAGAAAAGGCCAAGTTCACTCAACCTATTCTCATAAGACATGCTTTCCAATCCAGGCAACATCCTTGTAAGTCTCCTCTACACTCCCTCTATAGTATCCATATCCTTCCTGTAGTGAGGTGACCAGAACTGAACACAGTATTGTGCCAGCTGTGCCAATTCCTGCTGCTGCCTCTATGTTCTCCTGTGAGTTTCACAAGCAAGGAATTTCATTACACCCTGGTCTCTGTGACAATACTATAATCAGAATATGAATCTGAATCTTACCTAGAAGCTGTGTGATGGAATTTGAATTCATACTTCTGAATTGAGGAAAGAGAGGAAATTGAATTATTAATATCAGAATCAGAATCAACTTTATTATCACTGAGATATATCATGAAATTTGTTGCTTTTTGGCAACAGTATAGTGTAAGACAAATAAATTATTATAAGTTACAAAATTGCCTGAAGGGCAAACCTGTGATCGGCGAGCCCTGGGGGGCGATACCCAGAGGTCAGCAAAGTCTGGAGGGAAAATCGAAGGTCAAAGTCCAGAAGTCGTCGACTCTGGAGGCTGAAGCATGAAGCCGAAAGCCTGAAGGCTAAAGTTAGCGTGTCTGGGGTTTGGCTTGTCCGCAGGTCTCAAGAGGTTCGATGTCTGTGGGTCTGCGTCTCTGAGCCAGGGACTGGAAGTTGGAGGTCTGATATTTGCGAGTCTGAGGGCCCGGAGCAAGGACTGGAGGTCTGTGGTTTGAAGACCTATCTGTGTGTGTGTGAGAGGGTGGGAGGGTGGGAAAAGGGCTTCTTTCATTACTGATTGTGTTGTTCTGCTGAATATTGTGGCTGTGCTATGTTGGTGACACTTGCAAGCTGCCCCCAGTACATCCTGAGGGGTGTTAGTTGTTAATGCAAAGGATATATTTCACTGTAAATTTAGATGTGTGCAATAAACAAATCTAAATCTGAATCTAAAGAAAAATCAGTAAGTAGTGCAAAAATGGAAAAATGAGTTAGTACCCATGAGTTCATAGACCAGTCATTAATCTGATGGTGGTGGGAAGAAACTATTCCTAAATCATTGAGTATGAGTCTTCAGGTTCCTGTCTCTCCTCCCTGAAGGTAGTAATGAGAAGAGGGCACGTCCTGAAATACAGAGGTCTTTATGATGGATTAGATTAGATTAGATTAGATTATGAGGACACACAGTCCTCTTTTATTGTCATTTAGTAATGCATGCATTAAGAAATGATACAATGTTCCTCCAGTGTGATATCACAGAAACACAAGACAAACCAAGACTGAAAAACTGACAAAACCCACATAATTATAACATATAGTTACAACAGTGCAAGCAATACTGTAATTTGATAAAAAACAGGCCATGGGCACGGTAAAAAATAAGTCTCAAAGTCTCTCGAAACTCCCATCATCTCACGCAGACGGGAGAAGGAAGAAAACTCTCCCTACCATGAGCTTCCAGCACCACAAACTTGCCGATGCAGCATCCTGGAAGCACCCGACCACATTCCGACTCTGAGTCCGTCCGAAAACTTCGAGCTTCCAACCAGCCCTCTGACACCGAGCATCGAGCACCATCTCTGCCGAGCACTTCAACCCCAGCCCCGGCCGCCAGCAACAGGCAAAGCCGAGGATTTGGGGCATTCCCCTCCGGAGATTCTTGATCGCACAGTAGCAGCGGCAGTGAAGCGGGCATTTCAGAAGTTTCTCCAGATGTTCCTCCATGCTTCTCACGTCGGTCTCCATCAAATCAGAATTGTGCATGCCATCCTACTTACAAATACGATATTATTCACAGGAGAGGCCGCGCGTGCTGCGTCGCGCCACCATCTTCTCCTCCCTCCAAAGGCATCGCCTTTTGAAGATGTCCTCCATGCTGAGGAGACAAATGCCCATGATGGAGCTGGCTGAGGTTACAACCCTCTGCAGCTTTTTTATTGATTAATTAATTAATCCATTTATTTAGAAATATAGCATGGAACCGGCCCTCCCGGCTCAGCAAACTGCACCGCTCAGTAACTTAACCCACCTACTTAACCCTCGCCTAATCACAGTGCAGATTACAAAGACCAATTAACCTCCTAACTAGTACGTCTTTGGAGTGTGGGAGGAAACCGGAAAACCCAAAGGAAACCCACATGGTCACGGGGAGAGCATGCAAACTCCTTACTGACGTTGTCGGAATTGAACTCCAAGCTCTGGATCACCCCAAGCTGAAAAAGCATTGTGCTAACCACTATTTATACTGACCCAGTTTTCTACAATTTTATCTAATATATCAAGCTCAACTACATAAATGCTTGCAAAGGGTTCACAGATGCTTTTTTAAACAAGCCCCAAACAGACTACACCCTCCACTTCAGTCGATAGCTAAAACTAAGAGTTTTTTAAAAACCCTCAACATATGGTAACTTTTCTTCTCGGATTAACAAATGTGAAAGATTTATTTGTTAAGGAATCACAGTTGGTGTCAAATAATCTAGCTTGCAGTACATTATTGCCCTACAGAGAGCCATATGACCCTGTTTGACATGACTGTTTGAAGGGATTAACTGCCCTATAATCAATACAGCAATGAAAGCCAAAATAACCAATCTGTTGACCACTTAATTATTTAAACCCTCGAGTATTCCCATGAGTATTTCGTTTAGGTCACATCAGGCTACAGATAGTTAAATGTGTTACAGTACATTTCCAGCACTTAACCTAGACTACGCCTGGGCCTTCAACGTGTCAGCCACCACACATCCATGTAGTCGTTGCTGTTTATCGGTGGTAATGCCTGCAATAAAGCAGCGAGATATGGAAAAGTAAACAGGTATTCATGTTCATAAAAACAAAATATTCCCCAGATGCTGGAAATTCAGATACACACACACACACACACACACACACACACACACACACACACACACACACACACACACACACACACACAAAATGCTGGAGGAAATCAGCAGGCCAGGCAGCATCCACTGAGAGGAATAAAGAGTCAATGTTTTAAACTGAAACCCTTCACCAGGACTGGAAATGAAGGGGAAAGAAGCCAGAATAAGAAGGTGGGAGGAGAGGAAGGTGACAGGTAAAGCAAGGTGAGGGGGAAGGTGGGTGGGAGGAAGAGGGAGCATGGAGGGAGAAGCTGGGAGGTGGAAGAGGTAAAGGTCTGAAGAAGAAGGAATTGGAAAGGGGGGGGGAGTGGACCGTGGGAGAAAGGAAAGGAGGAGGGACAACTGAGGGATGTGATAGATTAGCGAGGAGAAGAGAAGCGGTAGGAAGTGAACCAAAATGGAGAACGACAAAAGAGAGAAGGGTGGGGTGGGGGGAGGGAGATATTAAGAAAAGTTAGAGAAACTGTTGTTCTTGCCGTCAGATTGGAGGCTACCTAGGCGGAATATGAGGTACTGCTCCTCCAGCCTAAGGAGGCCATGGACTGACATCGCAGGATGAAAATGGGAAGTAGAATTAAAATGGGTGGACATGGAGAAATCCCACCTGTTGTGGATGGAGTGAAGGTGCTCTATGGTGCCTGAAGTATTCTTTAAACTTTGCTGATTTTAAAGCTGTTGAATCATACAGCATAGGAACAGGCTCTTTGGCCAGTTGAGTTCATGCCAACTTCAAGAATTGGAACTGGACTGGAGTTGGTTTATTATTGTCACATGTACCAAGGTACAGTAAAAAGCTTGTCTTGTATACTGTTCATACAGATCAGTTCATTACATAGTACATTGAGCTAGAACAAGGTGAAACAAAACCAACGCAGAATAAAATGCAACAGTTACAGAGAAAGTGCAGTGCAGGTAAACAATAAGTTGTAAGATCACAATGAGGTAGATTGTGAGGAAAAGAGTCCATCTTATCATACAGGAGGTCCGTTCAATATTCTGATAACAGCGGAATAAAAACTGTCCTTGAGACCATCCACTTCCCACCTTGAAGGGTCCTGATGGAGGATCTCAGTTCAAAATGTCAAATGTATATTTCTCTCCATAGGTGCTGCCTGAGCTGCTGAGTTCCTCCAGCATTTTGTTTGTGTTCCTCTGGTTTTCCAGCATCTGCAGAACCGCTTGTGCTTATGATTGCCCTCCATGGATGCTGACTGACATGCTGAGTCCTCTGGTGCTCTTATGTGTTGCTCCAGGTTTCCAATGTCTGCAGGCTCTTATGTCTCCACATGTGCCTTACTGTTTGGAACGGGAGATGAAGTTAAACCTTAGATGTTTGTCCTCCATCAGGTTCATAATAACTAAATCACAAACGCGTAGCAGTTAGCATAAGACCATAAGATATAGGAGCAGAATTAGACCATTTGGCCCATCAAGTCTGCTCTGCCATTTTATCATGGCTGATAAAATTTTTCTCTTAGCCCCAATCTCCTGCCTTCTCCCCATGTCCCATCATGCTCTGACCAATCAAGAATCTTTCAACCTTTGCCTTAAATATAAATAAAGTCCTGGCCTTCACAGCTGACTATGGCAAAGAACTCTACAGATTCACCACTCTCTGTCTAAAGAATTCCTCCTCACCTCCATTTTAAAAGGACACCCCTCTATTTTGAGGCTGTATCCTCTGGTCTTAGACTCTCTCACCATAGGAAACATCCTCTCCACATCCACTCTATCAAGGCCTTTCACCATTCGATAGGTTTCAATAATGTCAGCTCTCATTCTTCTGAATTCTAGTGAATACAGGCCCAGAGACATCAAACGATCTTCATATGACAAGCCATTCAATCTTGGAATCATTTTCGTGAATCTCCTTTGAACCCTCTCCAGTTTCAGTACATCCTTTCTAAGACAAGGGGCCCAGAACTGTTCACAATACTCCAGGTGAGGCCTCACCAGTGCTTTATAAAGTATCAACATTACATCCTTGCTTTTATATTCTAGTCCTCTTGAAATGAACGCTCACATCACATTTGCCTTCCTCACCACAGACTCAACCTGCAAATTAACCTTTAGGGTATCCTGCACAAGGACTCCCAAGTCCCTTTGCATCTCAGTTTTCTGTATTTTCTTTCCATTTAGACAATAGTCAACCCTTTCATTTCTTCTACCAAAGTGCATGACCACACACTTCTGGACACTGCATTCCATCTGCCATTTCTTTACCCATTCTCCTAATCTGTCTAAGTCCTTCTGTAGCCTCTATACTTCCTCAAAACTACCCGCCCCTCCACCTATCTTTGTATCGTCTGCAACCTTTGCAACAAAGCCATCAATTCCATCATCTAAATCATTGACATAAATGTAAAAAGAATCAGTCCCAACACAGACTGCTGTGAAACACCACTAGTCACAAGTAGCCAGTCAGAAAAGGCTCCTTTTATTCCACTCTTTGCCTCCTGCCAATCAGCCACTGCTTTATCCATGCCAGAATCTTTCCTGTAGTACCATGAGCTCATAGCTTGTTAAGCAGCCCCATGTGTGGTACCTTGTCAAAGTCCTTCTGAAAATACAAGAGCAAAACATCACTCAATTCTCCTTTGTCTATCCTGCTTGTTTTTTCTTCAAAGAATACCAACAAATTTGTCAGGCAAGATTTTCCCTTGAGGAACCCACACTGACTATGTCCTATTTTATCACGTGCCTAAAGTACTCTGAGACCTAATCCTTAATAATTGATTCCAACATCTTCTCAACCACTGAGGTCAGACTAACTGGCCTATGGTTCCCTTTCTTCAGCCTCTTTCCCTTCTTGGAGAGTGGAATGACATTTGCAATTTTCCATTCATCCAGAACTATTCGAGAATCTAGTGATTTTTGAAAGATCATTCCTAATACCTCCATGATCTCTTTAGCCAGCTCTTGTAGAACCCTGGGGTGTATACCATCTGATGACTTACTTACCTTCAAACCTTCTCTCTAGTTATGGTAACTTCACATACTTTATGCTCCCTGACACCTGGAACTCCCACCATACTACTAATGTCTTCCACAGTGAAGACCGATGCAAAATACTTACACAGTTCGTCCGCTATTTCATTGTCTCTCATTACTACCTCTCCTGCATTGTTTTACAGCGGTATGATATCCACTCTCGTCTCTCTTTTAAACTTTATATATCTGAAGAAACTTCTGGTATCCTCTTTAAAATTATTTCTAACTTACTTTCATATTCTATTTTTATCTTCTTAATAACTTTTTTTAGTTGCCTTCTGTTGGTATTTGAAAGATTCCCAATCCTCTAGCTTCTCCTTAATTTTTGCTCTATTATATTCCCTTTCTTTGGCTTTTATGTTGGCTTTGACTTCTTTTGTTAGCTAAGGTTGTGCCATCTTTCCTTTAGAATACTTCTTCCTCTTTGAGATATATATATCATGGGCCCTCCAGGTTGCTTCCTCAAATTCCAGCCATTGCTGCTCTGCCGATTGGAAAAGTATTCTTTTCCAATCAATTCTGGCCAAATCCTCTCATGCCTCTGTAATTCCCTTTACTCCACTGCAATACTGATACACCTGACTTCAGCTTCTCCTTCTCAAAGTTCAGAGTGAATTTGATCATATGATCACTTCCCCTAAGGGTTCTTTTACCTTAAGCTCTGTAATCAATTCTAGTTCATTGCACTACCCAATCCGCTAGGGACTCAATCACCCTCCTGGAATCCATCACCAATATGATTTCTCCAATCTATCTGCATATTGAAATACTCCATGGCTATTTTAACATTGCCCTTTTGGCATACATTTTGTATTTTGTAGACTACAGCCTTACTACTGTTTGGGGATCTGTATACAACTCCCATCAAGGTCTTTTTTACCCTTACAGTTCCTTAGCTCTATCCACAATGATTCAACGCCTTCCAACCCTATGTCACCAATTTCTAATGATTTAACTTCATTTCTTAGCAACAAAGCAACGCTGCTTCCTTTGCCTTTTGCCTGTCCTTTTGATACAATGTGTATTCTTGGACGTTATGCTCCCAGCTACAATCTTCTTTCAGCCGTGATGCAGTGACGCCTACAACATCATACCTGCTAATCTGCGACTGTGCGACAAGTCCATCTACCTTTTTCTGTATATTGGGGGCATTCAAACATAGCACCTCCAGTACTGTATTCACACTTTTCGATCATGTCTACCTTTTATATTGTCACTCATCCTGTTGACTGCTAATTTGCTCTATCAACAGCCTCTCCTCACTACACGTGGCCTCTGTTGTAAACCAGCTACCTCATCTTCAGCACAGTCATCCGCCTTTCCTATGATACTTGAATAGAAATTTAGGCAGTTTAAGACACTGCCTAGCCACACAATGCTCGGCCTTTTGATTCCTAACTTTGTCTCATGTCTTACCAATATCTGCCTCCACAACCTCTCCACTAACTGTTCTGGCACTCTGGTTCCCATCCCCCTGCAACTCTAGTTAAGCCCCACCATACAGCATTAACAAACCTTCCCACTAGGATATTTGTCCCCTTCGAGTTCAGGTGCAAACTGACCCTTCTATACAGGTCCCAGCTTCCCTGGGAGAGAGCCCAATGATCCAAAATTCTCATGCCCTCCCTCCTACACTAACTCCTTAGCCACGTATTAAGCTGTATAATCTTCCTAGTTCTGGCCTCACTAGCACGAAGCACGGTTAACAATCCTAAGAGCACAACCCTGTAGATCCTGCCCTTTAACTTAGCACCTAACTCCCTGAGCTCCCTATGCAGAATCTACCCATGTCATTGGTACCTACATGGACCACGACTTCTGGCTGTTCACCCTCCCACTTAAGAGTGCTGAGGACCCTGTCCGAGATATCTTGGATCCTGGCACCCGAGAGGCAGCATGGCACTGGGAAACCTCATTCTCACCCACAGAACCTTCTGTCCGTTGCCCTAACTAACAAATCCCCGATCACCACAGTGTGCCTTTTCTCCCCACTTCCCTTTTGAGTCACAGAGCCAGACTCAGTGCCAGAAACTTGACCACTGTGACTTTCCCCTGTTAGGTCATCCCCCCACCCCTCCACTGACGGTATCCAAAGTGATATACCTGTTGTTGAGAAGGATGGCCACGGTGGTACTCTGCTCTTGCTCCTTATCCCCTTTCCCCTTGCTGACTGTCATCCATTCTGCTGTGTCCTACACCTTGGGTGTAACTACCTCTCTATATGCCCTATCTATCACCCCTTCTGCCTCCCGAATGATCCAGAATTCTTCCGGTTCCAACTCCACCTGCTTAATGCTGATTGTTAGCAGCTGCAGCTGGGCGCGTTTCTCGTGGTTGTTGTCCTCAGGGACACTGGAGGTCTCCCTGCCTTCCCACGTCCCACAAGAGGAGCACTTCATTATCCTGCCTGAGCTTCCTAGTGTCCCTAGCTGAGAGGTATAAGGAGAATGAAAAGAAAAAATGAGCTTTTCTTTCCTTTGCTTTCTTTGAACGAGGAGCCTCTTGGCAGAAGCCTCAAAGAACTAGAACCTCAAGGTCACCACTCTGACTCTGTGCACTCAGATGACAGACGCCGTGATGATGGCTGCTGCACTTGACCCCGCCTTCCTTTCATTTGCTCTTACTAATCAATCCCAGACGCTGATTGGCTGCTGATCAAAGCTCTGTTATGCTGCCACGACCTGCTGCTGTGGCCTCTTATCCGCAGGCAGTGGACCTGATTGAATCCCCCTCCTCTCCAGACTTCTGACGTCCGGATTGGGTGCTGGTTGAAGCCCTATTACATTATCACAGCACCAGCGCCCTGGGTTCAATTCCGGTCGCTGTCTTTCAGGAGCTTGTACGTTCTCTCCACAGCCACGTGTGTTTCTTCCAGGTGCTCCAGTTTCCTCCCTCATTCCAAAGACGCACAGGTAAGTAGGGATTTACCTGTACGCCTTTGAAATGCGGCAGGAATTCATGTGGGAGAAATTAGACCAATGGTGTGTAATTAGCTGGCAGGGCCAGAAGGTCCTGTTATTGCGCTGTGCCGCGAAATAAATAAATAAACCATTCTGTCTGCTCTCCCGATAAAGGGAACAATCTTCAGCTACCAGGTAGAAAAATGCTGGAAAATAAACACTTGGGTGAAGTAGAGGATCCATTAGAACATGTGCTAATATCTCTGATATTTTTCATTTTCTTTCCCATTCATTCTGGTTATGTCCTTACCACTGACCATACCTTGGACAAGGAGGACGTCCCTGTCTGGTCTGTGGATACATTGACTGCCGCAGTCTGGGCAGATTTACCGCAGACCTAAAACTGGCATCAGAGTAACACCAAAGGCTGATCCTTCAGAAGGCCAGTCAGCACCAACAACCCCTTCCTGTTCTCCTTGTAATCTTTAGAGGCCACTCTATTTGGCACACCTGCTCGCTAAAGCAAATATTTAATCAGCCAATTATGTGGCAGCAACTCAGTGCATAAAAGCTTGCAGACACAAGCAAAAGGTTCAGTTGTTGATCAGACTAAACATCAGAATGGGAAAAGAAATGTTATTTAAGTGACTTTGACCATGGAATGATTGTTGGTGCCAGATGGAGTGGTTTGAGTATCTCAGAAACTGCTGATCACCTGGGATTTTCATACACAACAGTCTCAAGAGTTTATGGAGAATGGTGCAAAAATCAAAGCCATCCAGGAAGTGGCGGTTTTGTGGGTGAAAATACCTTGTTCTAATGAGAGAGGTCAGAGGAAAATGGCCAGACAAGCTGACAGGAAGGTGGCAGTAACTTAAATAACCATGTGTTACAACAGTGGTGTGCAGCAGAGCATCTCTGAATGCACAACACATCGAACCTTGAGACAGATGGTCTACCGCAGCAGAAGACCACAAACAGGCACTCAGTGGGCAATGTACTAGGTATCTAACAATGCAGCCACTGAGTGTATCTGCTCAGTTGTTAAAAACACATGGGCTGAGTTGTTACAGGAATGAGGGGAGAAAATCCTCCCATGTAGCTCTTGACTCTGGAACGCTGCAAAAGCAGTTAAATACTCTAGACTCTGCAGAACACCACAGAGTTGGCAAGTGTAGATTCCACAACTGCTGCAGGTCAATTGTGGCTAAACATACATTCTTCATCAGTTGAATGGAACTGTTGTAAGATGTATAGAATTTCTTAGAATTCAGCAACTAACAGACAAGAGATCTAAAATCAGAGGGAAATAATTTTTGTTTGATTTGTTGAAACTAGTTCCTAATATATGGAAAGTTAACAAACTGCACTGTTTTATCATCAGTTTTATGTTTTCTATTAGGAACCCCTAAGCTGGTATGCTTCCTGTTTATGCTGTTCCAGGAATACCATACTGCAGTAGGCTCTAACTTCATTTTAACTGAGACCCAACATGGACCCTGGAATCCAAGCTGTGACTTTCGTGAAAACCAAATCAAGACTGCACATGGAGGAAATTTAAATTAAAAATAGAGAAACATAGCAGGTCAGTCCACATCTGTGGGAAGAGAAACGCACTTAACATTTCGGGTTGAACCTACCTCAGCAGAACTTTCATGCTTTTGGTTCTCAAGGACAGTCAGCAGAAGTCTACGAGCCTGCTGGGGAAGTCGATGGCCCACTGCCTGCGAATCCACACGTCCACTGGAGGTGGGAGGCCAAAGATGGCCTGCCCTGGGGTTAGAGGGCCGTTTCTGTACGTAGGTGGATGGGAGGCAGGAACAGGGCTTGTTTTACTGTTGCTGCTTTGTCACTCAGTATTTTCTGTTTTGTTGTGTTCTGCATTGTTTTGTTGACCACTGTGGGCATGCTATATTTGCAACGAAATGTGTGGCAACACCTGCGGGCCGCCTCCCAGCTCATCCTTAGTTCGGTTGTTAACACGCATGGTGCATTTCGCAGGGTGTTTTGATGTACATGTGATAAGTAAATCTGAATCTGAATAGCAGATCCAATGCAATTGTACTTATCAAGTCACCAAAGACATGCCCTCTTCTTGCTGCTGCCATCAGGAAGAAGGTGCAGGAGCCTCAGGAGCCACACCACCAGGTTCAGGAACGATTACTACCCCTGAACCATCGGACTCTTGAACCAAAGGGGATAACTTCACTTGCCCCATCATTGAATTGTTCCCACGCCAATGGACTCACTTTCAAGGCCTGTCATGTTCTCAACATTTATTGCTTATGTATTTATTATTATTATTATTATTGTTTCTTCTATTTGCATTTGCACAGTTTGTTGTCTTCTGCACTCTGGTTGAATGCCTTACTTGGGCAGTCTTTCATTGATTCTGTTGTAGTTATTATTATATAGATTTGTTGAGTATCCACACAAGAAAATTAAACTTAGTGTGGTATATTGTGACATATGTGTGGTGGTAGTTGTCCATTGTATCCGACTCTGACAGAAGAGCTATGCAGGGGACTTTTTAAAGTGGGGCAGTTCCACTCTCTCAACTTCAGAAGTTCGGGTCCAGTGGTATAAACGAGTGGTGTTTTCCTTGGTTGCTGTGCATGACCATGACATCTTCTGTGTTTTGTCATGCCCTTCCTCTCCACAGAGTGCTGTGGAGCTGCCTTCCTGGCCATGTACTTTGATAATACATTTACTTTGAACTGTGAACTTTGAAATTCATTGTCAGATTCTCAAGTGCAGAGTGTTTCAGTGTTACAGTGGCACAGGCACGTAGGTCCAGACAACACACAGAATACAAATTGTACACAAACTATACAAGGCAGTGAAGAGAGAGCAAGAAAGGAAGACTGTGCAAGGCCTAAATACAAAAACGAACAAAGAAACAATCTTTGATAAGTCCATGTAAGTGCAAGATGTGGTCCATAGTGTTCAATCACTGAGACAGGGTTAGGGTTGTGCAGGCAGGGTCAACAACCAGATGGTCATATGAAAGTAACTATTCCTGAACCTGATGAGGTGGGACTTCAGGCTTATGTACCTCTCGCCTGACAGTAGCCATGACCAGGAATTTGGGGATCCTCGATAATAAATGCCACTTTTTTGAGGCAGTGTCTCCTGTAGATGCTGCCAGTTGTGAGGAGAGCTGTGCCCGTGATGGATCGGACCGTGCCCGAGATGCACTGGTTCATGCCCGTGACGGACCAGACTGTGTCTGTGATGGACTAGATTGTGCCCGTGATAGACCGGACCATGCCCATAATGGACCAGACTGTGTCTGTGATGGACCGGACCGTGCCTGTGATGGACCAGACTGTGTCTGTGATGGACCGGACTGTGCCCGTGACGGACTGGACCGTACCCGTGATGGACTGGACTGTGCCCGTGATGGACCGGATTGTGTCCGTGACAGACCAGACTGTGTCCGTGACAGACCAGACTGTGTCTGTGATGGACCAAGCTGTGCCCATGACGCACCGGACCGTGCCCGAGATGCACTGGACCGTGTCCGTGATGGACCAATGGACCGGACCATGCCCGTGATACATCGGACTGCGCCCGTGACGGACCGGACCGTGCCCGAGATGCACTGGACCGTGTCCGTGATGGACCAATGGACCAGACTGTGCCCTTGATGGACTCTTGCTTTGAAGAAGTTAATTACCTGATAAGGGAAGTATAAGATGTAAATTTAGCTGCTTTGCAATGTCAAATGTTGGGTGTAATTTTTTTTGTGAATTTCCATGCAATTCTGATCTGGGAGTAAAATGCACCCATTTTATTAGTATAGTTCACATAGCTCCAGTTATGGCCAGTTTATTAGGTACACCCGTACACCTGCCCGTTAATGCAAATATCTAATCAGCCAATCACATGGCAGGAACTCAATGCATGAAAGCATGGTCAAGAGGTTCAGTTGTTCAGATCAAACATCAGAATAGGGAGGAAATGTGATCTAAGTGACTTTGACCATGGAACAATTATTGGGGCCAGATGGGGTGGTTTGAGTATCTCAGAAACTGCTGATCTCCTGGGGTTTTCACACACGACAGTCTCTAGAGTTTACAGAGAATGGTACGAGAAAGAAAATACATCCATTGAGCGGCAGTTCTAAGGGCAAAAACACCTTGTTAATGAGAGAGGTCAGAGGCGAATGGCCAGACTGGTTCGAGTGACAGGAAGGTGACAGTAACTTAAATAACCACAGGTTACAACAGTGGTGGCAGAAGAGCATCTCTGAACGCACAACACAGCAAACCTTGAAGTTGATGAGTTGCAGCAGCAAAAGACGATGACCAGACACTCGGTGGCCAGTGTATTAGGTACCAGAGCTACCTAGTAAAGTGACTACTGAGTGTAGATAAACACACACACACACACACACACACACACACACACACACACACACTCACTCACGCACACACTCACACACACACTCACACACACACACACACACACTCACTCACTCACACACACACACACTCACACACACACACACTCACACACACATACACACTCACACACACACACACACACACACACACACACACACACACACACACACACTCACTCACACACACACACTCACTCACACACACACACACACACACACACACACACACTTATAACATGAAAAGATATAAGATGACCTAGGAGAAGAGAGGAGAAAAGATAACTGGATGGATTGTAACAATGATGTTCAATACATCAGGGATTAATCCTGTACCATCTTGTATTTCTCCATCGAAGCCAGTAATAAATCACCATGCTGCATTTTAGGAAGCTGCTAAAATTGTGTGTTGTGGTAGACTACTGCGGAATCCTGTGGTGTTGGTTGGACTAGGAGAAGGGAAAAAGTCCTGAATGTAAATTATAGGTTACACTAACCACATGAAGACAGATACCTTTCATCCACCAACATCTTTTCCACTCTCTTAAAGTTACATAGGGGATCTGTTCCTCTGAAGTATTATTCCAAATATCAATGGGATTTTGGGTCTAGATGGGGCCTGGTTCTATTTAAATAATCAAACATTCTAAGGAGATTTACTAAAGAGATATTCTGTACTATATACGTTAAGAAAGTGTTCATTGTAAAAAAATGTCTCTGAAATGTACATTTTGGATTTTACATGCTTTCATATGCAGTTACTTTCACTCAATTGGCAGCTGCTTAAAAGAAGCCTTTTCTGTTAAAGAACGAATGTTGGCCAACCAATTGGGAACGAATCTACTCTTTAATAACCTTAGACCACAAGACCATAGGACATAGGAGCAGAATTAAGCCTTTTAACTCATCGAGTCTGCTCCGCCATTCCATCATGGCTCCCAACCCTCAATATTATCCCTCTCAACCACACTCTCCTGCCTTCTCCTCGTAATCTTTGACACACTGACTAATCAAGCAGCTAACAACCTCCTCTTCAAACATACCCAATGCCTTGGCCTCCAAAGCCATCTGTGGCAATGAATTCCACAGATTCACCACCCTCTGGCTGAAGAAATTCCTTATCATCTCTGTTCTAAGGAGATGCCCTTCTATTCTGAGGCTGTGCGCTCTGGTCCCAGACTTCCCATGATAATGAATTTCCTCTTGAACCATCAAAATAGAGCTGCAGTTTATTATTCATATCCAGCAATGCCACTTCAGGTTTTTTTATACGGGAAATCTAAAGAAATTCGGCATGTCCCCATAGACTCTTACCAATTTTTATCAATGCATTGTGGAAAGCATTCTGGGTGGATTTATAACAGCTTGGTATGGCAACTGCTCTGCACGTGACTGCAGGAAACTGCAGAGAGTCGTGGATATAGATCAGTACATCACAGGAGCCAGCCTCCCCTCTATGGACTCCGTCTAAACTTCTCACTGTCTCAGTAAAGCAGCCGGCATAATCAAAGACACCTACCTGAACATTGTCTCTTCTCCCCTCTACCCTCAGGCAGAAGATACAAAAGCCGGAAAGCACGTATCGCAAGGTTCAAAAACAGCTTCTATCCCACAGTTTTCAAAATTGAATAGACCTTTTGTACGATAAGCAACACACATACAAAATTCAGCAGGCCAGGCAGCATCTACGGAAAGGAGTACAGTCGACGTTTCCGGCTGAGACCCTTCAGCAGGACTGGAGAAAAAAAGATGAGTAGGTGGGGGGGGGGGAGGAGTGATAGGTGAAACTAGGAGGGGGAGGTGTGAAGTAAAGAGCTGGGATGTTGATTGGTGAAAGGAATACAGAGCTGGAGAAAGGGGAATCTAACAGGAAAGAAGGTCATTGTTGGGGGATGAGCACCAGAAGGAAGTGATGGGCAAGCCAGGAGATAAGGTAAGAGAGGGAAAAAGGAATGGTGAAGGAGGGAGGGGTCCTCCCACTCCCTGTATCTCTTTCACCAATCAATTTTGTAGCACCCCTCCCCTAAGAATGTAAGAACGTAAGAAATAGGAGCATGAGTTGGCCATCCGGCCTATCAAGCCTGCTCCACCATTCAATAAGATCATGGCTGATCTGTCCGTAAACTCAGCTCTATCTACCTGCCTTTTTCCCATAACCCTTAATTCCCCTACTATGTAAAAATCTATCTAACTGTATCTTAAATATGTTTAGTGAAGAAGCCTCAACTGCTTCCTCGGGCAGAGAATTCCACAGATTCACCACTCTCTGGGAAAAACAGTATCTCCTCATCTCCATCCTAAATCTTCTCCCCTGAATCTTGAGGCAATGTCCCCTAGTTCTAGTCTCACCTACCAATCTACTCCTCATCTTTTTTTCTACAGTCCTGCTGAGGGATCTCAGCCCAAAGCATTGACTGTACTCTTTTCCATAGATGCTGTCTGGCCTGCTGAGTTCCTCCAGCATTTTGTGTGTGTTACTTGGATTTCCAGCATCTGCTGATTTTGCCCTTGTATGATGGGATGGTGTCTTGGCCTCATGATCTCCCTCATTATGATCTTGCATTTTAATGATTTGATCTGTTTGAATAATATGCATAACAAACTTTTCACTGTATCTTGGTATATGTGATCATAATTAATCAAAACCAAAAACCAAAACCAAGCCTAGATAAGTATCCAAGCCTCCGCATGTGGTTCGAACCCATAGCTTAATGATACAGTGAGAGTATTACCAACCTACGCAAGTTGATAATTTACATTTCAATGTAAAGGAACCTGGACTCCATTAAAATCAGCTTCTCAAAATGTAAAGGCGTTGAAGTAGTTTCTCTGTGCAACCTTGAAGTAAAGTCAATTACTCTGAATGTCCATTGTCCTCTTACAGATGAAAAACATTCTTATTGGTAACAGAAATTCCAGCATGCTTTGATGTACCTAGCATCACCCTATGCACATACAATCAGTCTGTGTCTATAAGCTAATTGGATGTATATACGGTCACATTCAGTTACCTGTACATTGTGTTCTATAGGATTGCTTTTATATTTATAGTTATTGTGTTTTTTATGCTGCAGTAGATTCAGAATAACAATCATTTTGTTCTCTTTTACACATGTGTACTGAAGAATGATAATCTTCAATTTTGAATCCTGAATCTCGAGTCATATTGTACAGTACAGCAGACTAACTTTGTGAACCCATTGGAGTTAGCTCTAAGTATTGAAACTCTACAATGACCTGACTATAAATGTAAACGTTTATCTGCCTTGATTCATCACATAATTATTTAGTACAGTGAAGCATGAAGAGTTTGGATTTTACATTTAAGAATGACACTTGTTGAAGGCTTAAGTCATGTCTATTTTCTGCAAAAACATATACACCTGAGTTCTTCCTTGCAGTCTGAAGAGAAACTGAACTCTAACTGAAAATCAAAAAGGAGCAGTAGATACTAGAAATAAACTTCTTGGTCAATGTCGGCAAGACCAAGGAGTTGTTTATTGACTTCAGAAGGAGGAAACTGGGTGTCCATGAGCCAATTGTCATCAGTGGATTAGAGGTGGAGGTAATTCCTCGGTCTTATCATTTCAGAGGACCTGTCCAGGGCTAGGCACGTAAGTGCAATTAAGAAGAAAGCATGGCAGCACTTTTCCTTCCTTAGGAGTTCGTGAAGATTCAGCATGATATCTAAAACTTTGACAAACTTCTATAGATGTGCAGTGGGGAATGTATTGACTGGCTGTATCTCAACCTGGTATGGAAACACCAATGCCCATGGATGGAAAATCCTACAAAAAGTGATGGTTATGTCCCAGTCCATCACAGATAATGCCAGCATTCCTTCCCCAGTACTGAGCACATCTACTCAGAGCGTTGTTGCAGGAAAGCAGCATCCATCGTCAGGGACCCCCACCACCCAGGTCACCTTCTCATCTCGCTGCTGACATCAGGAAGAAGGTACAGCAGCCTCAGGACTCACACCACCAGGTTTAGGAGCAATTTCTACCCCTCAGTCTGCAGGCTCTGGAAACAAAGGGGATCACTTAATTCAACTTCGCTTGCCCTTTCACTGAAATGTTTCCGCAACTTATGGGCTCACTTTCAAGGACTCTTCATGTCATGTTATCAACATTTATTGTTTATTTATTTATTATTATTATTTATTTCTTGTTGTATTTGAACAGTTGGTTGTCTTTTGCACACTTGTTGAATGCCCAGTTGATGCGGTCTTTCATTGATTCTATTATGGTTATCATTCTATTGTGGATTTATCGAGCATACCTGCTCGAAAATGAATCTCAGGGCTGTATACCATGAATATTATATACTTTGATAATAAATTTACTTTGAACTATGAACTTTGAACTTTAAATGCAGGAACTTCTGAAAATACTCAATGGGTCAGGCAGCATCTGTGGGAAGAGAAATAGTTAATATTTCAGGTCTGGATCCTTCATTAATTAGGGGGGATGAGTTCAAGAGCCACATAATAATGTTGTAGCTCCATAAAACTCTAGTTAGATCACAATTAAAGCACTGAGGAGAATTGAGATATCGAGGCGAATGCCAAAGGCGAGTGAGAGTTCAGTGCCAACTGCCTTCCTTTTGATCGCTGCCGAGAAGGAGACTGTGAGCGGCCTATTGCCTGTTGTAGTGCGGCTCGCTGTGGCAGGTAGGTGGGCCTCAGAACTCATGTGGTGTCTTTCTCTTTGTTGACGAAGGAGGATGTTACCGTGGTTCTGTGTTTATGGATTGGACTATTGCGTTGATGGACGGTGGAATTTTTCAGACCTATGGTTTTTATAATCTGTGTTTTTCACCCATTTCTTTCTGTTTTGTTGTGCGAGGGGAGGGGGTTTGACATTGATGTTCTTATTCCATTTTGTGTGGCGGGAAGGGGTTTTGGGGTCGATGTTCTTGTTCTGTTTGGTGTGGAGGAGGCAGTTTGGGGCATCGATGATCAGGATCTTGTTCTTTTCTGTGTATGGAGGGAGTTTGATGTTTCTCTCTGAATGACTTTCATGTTCCTTCTTTGTTTTGTGGCTATCTGGAGAAAACGAATCTCAGAGTTGTATATGGATACACACTTTGATAATAAATGAACCATTGAGCCCTTTGAACCTTTGAACTTAGAATATTATGTTCAGTTCGGATCCCCTCATTATAGGAATAATGTGAAAGCATTAGAGAGGGTGCAGAGAAGATTTACCAGGATGTTGGACTGGATTAGAGAGCTCATCTTATGAAGAAAGGTTAGCAGTTAGGGATCTTCTCTTTAGAGCGAAAGAGGATGAGGGGTGACTTGATAGAGGTCTACATTACTAATAGATTACACAGCTAGTGCCTTTTTCCCAGGATGGAAATTTTAAGGTGATTGGAGGGAAGTATAGTGGGATGTCAGAGTTAGGTTTTTTACGCGGAGGTGGTGGGTGTGTGGAATGCTCCAGCAGAGGAGATGGTAGGGGGAGATACGTCCGTTCATTATGTGCTGTGTGTATGACCATGACCATGATTGTTCTTCGCAAAGGTTTGTCATTGCCTTCTTCTGGGCAGCGTCTTTACAAGATGGGGTGACCCCAGCCATTGTCAATACTCTTCAGAGATTGTCTGCCTGGCGTCAGTGGTTGTATAACCAGGACTTGTGATATGCAGCAGCTGCTCATATGACCAAGCTTCCATGGCTTTACATGACCCTGACCGAAGGGCTGAGCAGGTGCTACACCCTACCCAACAGAGATCTGCAGGCTAGCGGAGGGAAGGAGCACCTTACACCTCCTTTGGTAGAGACATATCTTCATCCCACCACCCTCGCATTTTACCCTAATTTTGTGTATCCCTATCAAATCTCCCCTCATCCCCCTGCACTGCAGAGGAAGTGATTGAGACAGGTAAATTGACAACACCTAAGAGACACTTTTTGACAGGAACATGAGTAAGGAAGGTTTTGTGGGATATGGGCCAAATGGGAGCAGATGGAATGGAAATCTTGGCTGGCATGGGCCAGTAGGAGTGCGGGTCCTGGTCCAGCTCTATGACTCTACGAGATCAGTATCAATTTGATGGTTGGGAAGCCATCATCAAAACACTTCTTTGTTATGGAAAAGGCCCTTTGTAGATGGATGTTGTTTTTGAACTCTCAGGGAAATTTGTGCTGTGCCTATGAATCACTTGTTCACTCCATATTGTGTTTCAGTCACGTTCTGGAAACTGTGTCATATGCAGTCAAAAACCTCGATTTTTTGCTTGAAGGAAACACAGATTTTAATAGGCCACTTTGCATTGTTTGTTAAGTATCTCAAATATGGTCTTACGATAATAGTTCCGTGCATTAACTTCTGGTACAAATCATTTCTGGGTACATAGCCTTATTGATTGGCAAGCTTGAATGCAGAACGGTGGAGCACTTACACTATGCAACCACTGTTGTAATTATTGGTTGCAAAAGCCAAATATTTTGCAGTTCAGGAATTCATTGCTCATTCCTCGGTTGTCCTTATCCCACGGGGGACAGACAAACAGCTTGAACACCTCTCTGCCTCACATTACAGCCAGCAGGTGAAGCGAAACTCCACAGCCGGTCTATCCAATAACCTAAACTGGGAAAATGGGAAATTCACTGTCAAGATCCTCTTTACCCCTTGATTAGAAAATCCTTCTCTCCCCCACCCCCAACTGCTGTTGCCTTCCACAGAAGCCACAGACAACTGGAAAATAAAGTCAGCATGTGAACGATTAAACTTCACTGGAATTATATTCAACCAGCTATACTTTGGATGAATGAGTTTGGAAAATTGTATTCACTCAAAGATTATTTTGAAAGGTCTTGAAATTTTTAAAGGAGAAGTATTTTGTGTAGGGTTAGGGTGACAAGGTAATGGTCTAAAGAAGATAGCTGGACAAATTGGTGAAAAGCTACATCAATTGGATTTGCTCAGGGTTGTATACTGCACACATACTTTGATAATAAATGTATTTTGAATCTTTGAAATGCATCATTCTATATCAATGACCAATACAACGCAAGGATTGTGCTGGGAAGAGCCCAGAAGAGTTGCCGTGCTTCTGGTGTCAATACAGTATGCCAACAATTTACTAATCTCAACCCATCGATCCTTGAGCACCCGGGGGAAACCCACGTGGTCATGGAGAGAACATAAAAGCTCCTTACGGAGAGTGGTGAGAATTCAAACATGATCGGCGATCACCAGCCCTGTAAAGAGATAAACATTGTTTATGCAGATCAAATCATTCCACGGTGCATTGAGCGAGAATAAGGTAAAAGAATAATATGCTGGCTGTCCGTCATGTCCGATGATGTCTTATCCCCTTCCCCCCAGCTTTTTATTCAAGCATCTTCCCCCCTTTCTTCTCAGTTCTGAAGAAGGGTCTCGGCCCTTTTTTCCATAGGTGCTGCCTGATGCTGATCTCCTCCAGCATTTTGTGTGCATTGATTCAGACCTTAAACCAGTGCCAGTTTATAGCAGAGTGCCGACAGCCCTGTACTTTCTGATCCGTTTTATAATTCTTACCCTTATACTGAGCCCTCTCCATTACATCAGTCCTTCCTGCCTCTGACTGTCCTACAGCCCCATAACCTTCTCCTCTCTGCACTCCTCTGGCCCTGATCTCATAACATCATGAGGGTCATCTGAAAAAGTTACAGTCTCGTCTTGTGGAGGAACCTAGAACTCAGGGTCACGGTTTAAAAATAATGGGTCACCACTTTAAGACAACAAAGAGGGGAATATTTTTCTCTCAGAGGGTCATAAGTCGTTGACCTCTCTTCCTCAAAGGGTAGTGGAAGGAGATACTTCAAATATTTTTATGGCAACGATGGGTAGTTTTGTTGTAAGAAAAGGTGTGAAAAGTTGCTGGGGGTTGATAGCAACAAGAAGCTGAGACTGACAAATTAGGCCATTTGTCCCATTGAGTCTGCTCTGCCACTCAATCATGACTGATCCTGTTTTCCCCTCCTCATCCCCACTCCCTGGCCTTCTCCCTGTAACCTTTGATGCTGTGTCCAGTCAAGAACCTATCAAGCTCTGCCTTAAATACACCCAACAACCTGGCCTCCACAGCTGCATGTGGTAATAAATTCCACAAATTCACCACCCTTTGGCTAAAAGAATTTCTCTGCATCTCCGTTTTAAATGGACACTCCTCTATCCAATCAGCCAATCATGTGGCAGCAACTCAATACATAAAAGCATGCAGGCATGTTCAAGAGGTTCAGTTGTTGTTCAGACCAAACATCAGAATGGGGGAAGAGATGTGATCTAAGTGACTTTGACCATGGAATGATTGTTGGTGCCAAACTGCTGAACTCTTGGGATTTTCACGCAAAACAGTCTCTAAAGCAGGGGTTCCCAACCTGTGGTTTGCCCACTCCTGGCTTAACGGCATTGATCTATGAAAATGGTTGTGAATGCCTGCTGTAGAGCTTACAGAGAGTGGTGTGAAAAATATAATCCAGTGAGTGGCAAATCTGTGGTCAAAAATGCTTTGTTAATGAGTGAGACTAGAAGAGAATAGCCAGATTGGTTCAAACTGACAGGAAGGCAACAGTAACTCGAATAACCATATATTACAACAGCGGTGTGCAGAAGAGCATCTCTGAATGTACAATGTGTTGCACCTTGAAGTGGATGGGCTACAGCAGCAGAAGACCACAAACATACACTCAGTGGCCACTTTATTAGGTACAGGAGGTAGCTAATAAAGTGACCACTGTGTTGGTCGTGAAATATGTTGTTTTGTGGCAACAGTACAGTGCAATGCATAAAATATACAATAAATTACAATAAGAAATATGTATTAAAGAGATAAGTAAGTAGTGACAAGGCAAAAATATTGAGGGTTCATTGTCCGTTCAGGAATCTGAACATTAAAAGTGAGGGGATCGATGTCGGAGGCCAAAGATCGGAAATTCTTTTCCCTAAACCTTTCTATTTCTCTCCACATTAAAGATGCTCCTTAAGCTTCACCCTGGACCTGTCACCGAATGCTGTCGGCACCGACGCAAAAACAACCGGCTTCTTTGCGAGTAAAAATACAGGACGCTTCCTCAAGTTAACCACAGCAGCTACTGAGAACGCACTAAGCTGACAGGTCAGACAAACCCGCTGAATCCACAGAGCATTAAAAGACGATTGCATATTAAATAAGTAATGAAGCCTTGGCTGCAGACATTTTATTTTGCAAAGAAAATTGATCTGCAAGGGCTTTTCTGCATTGTATAGATTATATAAGCTATCTTATGTATTTATAGTTATTGTGTTTTCTTATTATTGAGTTCTTTATCTTATTGTGTTTTATTGTGTGCTGCATCAGATCCAGAGTAACAATTATTTTGTTCTCCTTTACACTTGTGTACTGGAAATGACATTAAACAATCTTGAATCTTGATCTTGATCTTGAGTTTGTGACTAGATTCTAAACAGTCATAGAGTCATACAAGTGATAGTGGTTTGGGAAAATTTTGGGCTTGCAAATTTAATTGCATAACACTTGAATTTCACCGGTTAATTTGAAGCTGGAATTTTGGGGTCAGTCACAACGTGAATTTTAATGGCTATTTTATTGCAATCCGAAGCCTAATGGCCTCTGGGTACTTATGCATGCAATCTGGAAGCATAACAGCTTGGTATGACAACTGCTCTGCACGTGACCGCCAGACACTGCAGAGAGCTGTGGCCACAGCCCAGCACATCATGGAAACCAGTCTCCCCTCTTCGGACTCTGTCTATACTTCTCACTGTTTCAGTAAAGCAGTCAACATAAACCAAATACCCTGCCCAGCCTGAACATTATCTCTTCTCCTCTCTCCCATCAGGCAGAAGATACAAAAACCTAAAAGCACCTACGTCTAGCCTCAAAGAGAGTTTGTCAAACTTTTGAATGGACCTCCTGAATGATAAGACAGACTCTTGACCTCACAATCTACATCATTATGATCTTGCTCCTTATTGTTTACCTGCACTGCACTTTCTTTGTTGCTGTTACACTTTATTCTGCATTCTGTTATTGTTTTACCTTGTTCTACCTCAATGCACAGTATGATGATTTGATCTGTGTGTCGTCATGGCTATCCCTCGAGGTCGAGGATGAGGTCTTTGTTCTGTTGATCTACTTATGGGCTCTCAAGTGACTTATGAGTCCAATCTTGGCTTTGAAAGTTCTTCCGTATTCAGGACTGGTAGTTCCAGATGGCAGATCGGGCTTTGGTTGTTGCTGCCTCTTTTCCCATTTTCTTCTCTTTTCTTCTAATTCTGCACATCTGTTGGCTTCAAAAGTTGCTGTTCCTTCTCGGATGATGGCTTGCCAGAGTTTCCTGCCCTTGGCATTGGTTTCCCAATTGTTGATGTAGATGTTGCATTTCTTCATGTTGGCTTTTAAGACGTCTTTGAATCTCTCCTGTTGTCCGCCTGTTTTACGTTTGCCTTCTGTAAGCTGGGAGTAGAAGATTTGTTTCGGCAGACGTTCATCTTTCATCAGAACGACATGCCCGCTCCATCTTAGTTGGTTCTTGATGACATAGGCTTCAATGCTTGTTGCTTTTGCTTCACTTAGCATGCTGATGTTGGTTCTTCTATCTTCCCACCTGATATTTAAGATCGTAAACACAAAATAATCTGCAGATGCTGGGGTCAAAGCAACACTCACAACACGCTGGAGGATCTCAGCAGGTCGGGCAGCATCCGTGGAAAAGATCGGTCGACGTTTCGGGCCAGAACCCTTCGTCCTGACAAAGGGTTCCAGCCTGAAACGTCGACCGACCTTTTCCATGGATGCTGCCCAACCTGCTGAGTTCCTCCAGCGTGTTGTGAGTGTTGATATTTAAGATGTTTCGAAGACAGCGTTGATGGAACTTTTCAAGTGCCTTCAAATGTCGTCGGTGTGTTGGCCAGGTTTCTGATGCATACAGGAGTGTTGGGATTACCACTGCTTTGTACACTAACATTTTGGTGTCTGTTGGGATGTCACGATCATGAAAGACTCTTGTTCGGAGATGTCCAAAATAATAATGTGCAAGACAAGCTTTTTGTGTCTTGGTATATGCGACAATAATAAGCCAATACCAATGTCAATGGCAATATTCCAAGATCAATCTAACCCTCCCTTCCTACAGAACCCATAGGCCGCTGATTTTCTCTATCCATTTGCCTTTCTAACAGTCTTTTGAATGCTGCTGATGTGTAACTATTACAGGCAGTGTTTTGCAGACACCTGCCACTCTCTGTGTAAAAAACCTACCTCTGATGTTTCCTCTAAAATCTCACCCACTCACCTCGAGTGTTGGACATTGTTGCCCTGGGAAAAAGGTGCTGGCTATCCACTTTACCCATGCATCTTATCACCTTGTATACCTCTACCATTATGCACATCTACATGAAAATAGTATCTTCATCAAGGGTCCCCATCTTCCAGGCCATGGTTTCTTTTCACTGCTGCCATCAGGAAGGAGGTACAGGAGTCTTAGGTCCCACACCAGCAGGTTCAGGAAGAGTTATTACCCTTCACCAACAGGCTCCTGAATCAGGTGGGTAACTTCACTCACCCCGACACTGAACTGATTCCATAACCCATCGGTTCACTTTCAAGGACTCTACAACTCACGTTCTCTCTCTCCCTTGATGCTGTCAGAGGTTGACCCTGAGGCAAGGTCTAACCTACGCAGTTTGTGGATTGTCAACTCTATTTCATGTTTAAGATATGTTCTAGTTTCTGGTCGCTCCTTTGTTTCTGTTGCTACATTTGGGCAATTTTTGAATAAGTGTGGCGTGCAAATGACAAACATGGAACTGAACTGAAATATGTCTTTTGATTTTATGCTTTATACTCTGTATTTTTGCTCTGTTTTTTGCTTCCATTTGTGCAATTTGTTCTTTTTTTGCGTGTGGGTCTGATGTTTTTTCCTTGAACGGTTCCCATGGTGTTTCTTTGTTTCAAGGCTGTCAGTGGGGAAGACAAACCTCAGGGTTGTATACTGCACACATACTTTGCTAATAAGTTTACTTCGAATCTTTAACTCCTTTATTATTATCATTTAGTTTTTTATCCTTCTTGTATTTGCACAACTTGTTGTTTCTTGCACATTGCCTGCTTGTCTGTGTGCAGCTTCTCATTGATTCTATTGTATTTCTCTGCATCTACTGGGAATGCCTGCAAGAAAACGAATCTCAGGTAGTATATGGTGACATATATGTACCTTGATAATAAATTTATTTCGAACTGAACTCAAGTGTCTCTCCTCATCTTTCACTCTGGAAAACACCATCTGAAGGATAAAGGAGTGCCAGATGGGAAAAAGTAGTGATGTAGATTAATCTGACAATCAAAACCAATCCTTGAATATTTTAGAGCAAAAATTACCCTGCACAAAGCCAAGTTTTTCATCAAAGACTTAGCAAGAGAATGTGACAACATGGTCAAGGCAGGGTGATGAGAAACTCCTGTAAGTGGCACGGTACAAAAGATGGAATTACAACGGCAGTTTCAGAGTTCTGTATTGTACAAAGGACCTCAGAGACCTTAAAGAGTGTTATTGGCACGGTGCTTAAAATACATTTACACACAGCACTTTTCCAATTACTTTTACAGCAGATTGACAGGGTTAGAGAAAGTAATTTACGAGGCCGTTGGTACTCCAGGGTAAGTATTTTACCCTTAGGGATAATTTTAAAGATCTTTGCAATCTTCTCCTCCATTCAAATTGGACTCTTGGTGGAGAACTTGGTAATGTTCTTCTGACCTTTTGTGTATCGTGTTCCTTTTCTTCCCTCGTCAGTCTTTTCAGATCTTTTTTTTTATCCTGCTCTCAAATAATGCAAGGAGAAGTGAACTTTGTAGCTACCTGTGTCCTCGTGAATGACCTTTGTTAGAAGTTGGCCTCAGACGGTTGTTTGGAAATAAGTGACCCCAGCTAGGGAAAATATATAATTTCTATTGTCTTCATGTAACTTTAGTTTATTTATTTATCTGCAGATTAGTCATGGTAACAGGCCATTATGGCACAACGAGCCACGCGGACAATTAACCTATGAACCCCTATGTCTTTGGAGTGTGAGAGGAAACACGCGTGGTCACAGGGCGAATGTACAAACTCCTTACAGACAGTGGAGGGATTTGAACACGGGTTGCTGGCACTGCAGTAGCATTACACTAAGTGTGCTGTCCAACTATTTATTCGATAGATTGGTATAAACTTGCACTGGCACAGATAGTTGGCTCCAAAGACTGGAGATTGGAGGTCTGATGTCTGCCAATCTGAGGGTCTGGGGGCGAGCACAGACTACTTACCCAATCAGTCGCCTTCTGCCCCACCCTTTGCAAGGACGGTGCCAGGACTTGAGGACCCAACTTACAGAAGAAGATTGAATAGGTTACGACTTTATTCCCTGGAATGTCGGAGAATGAGAGGAGATTTGATCAAGGTATACAAAATTCTGAGGGGGATAGCTAGGGTAAATGCAAGCAGGCTTTTTCCACGGAGGTTGGATGAGACTAGAACTAGAGGTCATAGGTTAAGGGTGAAAGGCAAAATGTTTAAGAGGAACATGAGAGGAAACTTCTTCATTCAGAGAGTGTGGAACAAGCTGATATGAAAATGATAGATGTAGGTTCGATTTCAACACTTAAAAGAAATTTGGACAGGTAATGAATGGAAGGGGTATGGAGGGCTGTGGTCTGGGTACAGGTCGATGGGAGTAGGCAGATCAATAGATCGGCGTGGACTAGATGGGCTGAAGGGTCTGTTTCAGTGCTGTAGTGTTGATGACATCTGACTCTCACATTGACCTCATCAGCCACTTTGGAACTCTCAAAGCAAGTCACCCTCAATCCCAAGGGGCCTTCTAAGCAGCGAAGAGATTTGTAGTCGCAGCAAGGTGCAGTGGTGCGTTTTCCACAGAACATGTATCCAGAAACCATGACTGCCTATTAGCCTTCAGGCTTTTGTATCTTCTGGCCAAAGGAAGAGTAGAGAAAAAAGAATGTCCAGGGTGGGAGGGTCTTGATTATACTGGCTGCTTTACCGAATCAGCGAGAAGTATAGAGAGAGCCCATGGCTAGTTTCGGTGATGTACTGAGCTGTGTCCACAACTCTCTGCAACCAGACAAAATGCGCAGGTCAATTCCATTGTGATGTCTTTTACATTATCGCAAAATACAGAGAATAATTGCAAGCAACACACACAAAATGCTGGAGGAACTCAGCAGGCCAGGCAGCATCCATGGAAGAAAGTACAATCGGCGTTTCGGGTTGAGACCCTTCGGCAGGACTGGGAGTTCCTCCAGCATTTTGTGTGTGTTGCTTGGGTTTCCAGCATCTGCAGATCTTCTCTTGTCTGCGATAGAGAATAATTGCCTAGCCAGACTGGCCAAGGGGAATGATTAGATAGATTGCCGTTGTCTCCACAGGAAGAGCCGTGACCTCACTACACCAGAGACCTGGTTTTGATGTTGAGCTCAGGTACTGTCTGTGTAGATTTTGCACCTTCATCCTGTGACCACGTGGGCTTTTTCTAGGTGTTCCTGTTTCCTCAAACACCTCAGAAACTTGGGTTTGGTAGGTCAATTGGCGTCTGTAAGTTGCCTCTTGAATGTGGGTGAGTGCTAGAACCTGGGGGATGTTATAGAACATAAAACAGTACAGTACAGGCCCTTCAGCCCATCATATTATGCCAATCATTTAACCTACTCTTAGCAAATTTCATGACATAAACGGGCGATATTAATCCTGATTCTGATTCCAATACTCATTCTGATTCTGATACTCTACTCTCGCTCCTACATAGCCCTCAATTTTGTTATCATCCACTTGTCCGTCTAAAAATTTCTTAAATGCCCCTAACGCATCTGCCTTTACCGTCACCCCTGGCTGCGCGCTCCATGCACCTTCCACTCTCTGTGTAAAAAGAAACAGACCTCTGACACCTCCCATATACTTTCATTGATCCTGTTATTGTCATGGTCCGGTCCGTGAAGTCCGTATTCCGGTTCACAGTCCGGTCCATCGAACCTTGATCCAGATTTTCCTGTCTACCCTGTTTCTGTTCTTGTTCAGCACTAATTGAGGCAGCTGATTCTTTTTGGGGCTGGCTGCATAAATACCTCCAGAGATCAGGGTGTGGTTGCTGGATTGTTCTTGTCCTTACTCCTTGTATCCCTTCCTCTGCCTTCTGTTTCCTCACCTGAAGCCCTGCCTTGTCTTGCCGGTAACTCTCACCTCACCTGAAGTTCTCGTCTCACCTTACTTTGCCAGAAGCCTTGCCTTATCTTGCTGGTAACTCTCGCCTCGTCTCGCCTGCAGTCTTGTCCTGGAGCCATCCTGTACCTAGCTCCCTTCCTGTCCCTTGCCTCCACCCAGGTAAGCCAGGCCGTCTTGCCGTTACCTGTGGTTGGCTCTGTTCCTTCCTGTCCCTTGCCTCTGCCCAGGTAAGCCAGGCCGTCTTGCCATTACCTGCAGTTGGTTCTGTCCCTTCCTGTCCCTTGCCTCTGTCTGGTAAGCCAGGCCGTCTTGCTGTTACCTGCGGTTGCTTCTGCCCCTTCCTGTCCCTTGCCTCCGTTGGGTGGTGATCCACGCCCTGCCCAGGAGGAGTCTCCTGCCAAGCCAAATCTCTAGCCTCAAGCCTGAAGACTCCAGCCTCCTGCCTGGCCTCGAGCCCGAAGACTGCAGCCTCCTGCCTGGCCTCGAGCCCGAAGACTGCAGCCTCCTGCCTGGCCTCGAGCCCGAAGACTGCAGCCTCCTGCCTGGCCTCGAGCCCGAAGACTGCAGCCTCCTGCCTGGCCTCGAGCCCGAAGACTGCAACCTCCTGCCTGGCCTCGAGCCTGAAGACTCCAGCCTCGTCCGGCCTGCCTGCCAAGCCTCGTCTTTGCCTAGTTCTGGGGTCCAAGCCAGAGGCAAGACCCAGGTACTGGGTCCTTGTCCAGTCTCTGGCTCGGAGTCCAAGCTCGGACTCGTAGCTCTCTTGTCCAGTCTTGTTCCAGGTTCCTGGTTTTCCTGTCCATGTCCTTGCCATCACCCTGTATCCTAGTCCTGTCCCTAGTACTTCAGTGTCTGTGTCTTGCACTTGGGTCCGTTCCCAGCCACCCGATGTATGACAGTTATAGTTGCTATTCTATAGATTTGCTGAGTATGCCCAAAGGAAAATGAATCTCAGGGTTGTTTATCTGTACTTTGATAATGACATTTACTTTGTACTTTAGTTGAGTGTATATTGGTGGTTGCTGGTCAACTACACATTTACCCATTACACCAGTGAATAGTTGATGGTTGATAGAGAGCTGATGGTCAGCGGAGTCTCAATGGCCGTTACCCTGCTGTCTCCCTCCAGGACTTGAAATGTTGAGGAAAACCTGCGGACATGGGAAACGAGTGCTGCTCCATTTTACCAGAAGACTGAGACACAAGAGCTGAATTAGGCTGAGGAGCCCATCGAGTCTGTTCCCCCATTCCACCATGGCTGATTTATGGACCTTCTCAACCCATTCTCTTGCTTTCTCCCCGCAACTTTTGATACACTTATTAATCAAGAAAGTGTTAACCTCCACTTTAAATATACCCAATGACTTGGCCTCCACAGCCATTTGTGCAAAGAATTGCACAGATTCACCACCTTGCTTCTAAAGAAATTCCTACTCAGCTTTGTTCTACAGCAGGGTTTCCCAACCTTTTTTAAGCCATTGACCCCTATCAGTCACCAAGCTGTCCATGGACTTCAGGTTGGAAACCCCTGTGCTAAAGGGACTCCCTTGTATTCTTAGGCTGTGCCCTTTGGTCCTAGACTCCCCCACTATAGGAAACATCCTCTCCACGTCCACTCCATCTAGGCCTTTCAATATACAAAAGGTTTCAATGAGACTGAGGCTTTCAAGAGGACTAGAATATAAAAGCAAGGATGTAATTCTGAGGCCTTATAAAGTACAGGTGAGGCCTCATTTGGAGTACAGTGAGTGGTTTTGGGCCCCTTGTCTTAGAGAGGGTTCAAAGGAGGTTCATGAAAATGATTCCAGGATTGAACGACTTGTCATGTGAAGAGTGTTTGATGGCTCTGGGCCTGTATTCACTGGAATTCAGAAGAGTGAGGGATGACCTAATTAAAACCTATCCAATGTTGAAAGGCCTCGATAGGGTGCATATGGAGAGGATGTTTCCTATGGTGGGAGAGTCTAGGACCAGAGGACACATCCTCGGAATAGAGCGGTGTCATTTTAGAACGGAGATGAGGAAGAATTTCTTCAGTCAGAGAGCAGTGAATCTGTGGAATTTGTTGCCACAGGCAGCTGTGGAGGCTAAGTTTTACTATTATTTAAGACAGAGGTTGATAGATTCTTGATTGGTCAGGGCAAGAAGGGATGTGGGGAGAAGGCAGGAGAATGGGGCTGAGGGAAAATGGATCAGCCATGATGAAATGGTGGAGCAGACTCGATGGACCAGGTGTTTTAATTCAGCTCCTATACCTAACGGTCTCATGGAGATACCCCTCCATCCCGACTCTTCTAAACTGCAGCAAGTACAGGCCCAGAGCACCACCCCTTTCTAAAATGCCATTTCCAGATGTTCTAAGCCCATTGTGCTGACAGAGATCCAAAGGACAAGTAACAGAACAGAGAAGGTGAGACTGAGGGTTTACTTTACACCTGTAACTAGTGAGCTCGGAAGGCACAGCAGAATAACAATAGTGAGGCACAAACAATAGGCAGTCAGCTCTGAAAGCCAACACCAAAGCCCAAGGCAACTGGATCAGGTAATCTATCAAAAGCAACCCTGGAAAGAGAGAGAATGACTGATTGTGACACTCCTCGGCAGGAATTCACTTTAACATTGCCTTCCTTGGCCACGACGTGCAGGAGTACTGTACTCTTGTTGCTCTGTGTTAGCATTCGTGATCTGTGTAAGTGCCTTAGGTGGCAACTACGGTGCTGTGATTATCAGCTTACACACCTGCATTATTTAGGGGAAAAAAGTGCTGACACTGGAAGTTTACAGGGTCATTTTTCATTAGTAAAGGAGCTGAAACCATAATTGTCCTTCAGCCAAATGTGTTGCTACTACTTTGTCATATCTGGAGCCTTATGAAACTGAAGAACGGTCTCGGCCTGAAACGTCAACTTTTTTACTCTTTTCCATAGATGATGCCTGGCCTGCTGAGTTCCTCCAGCACTTTGAGGTGTTGCTTTGGATTTCCAGCATCTGCAGACTTATATTGGGGTAATTGTTTGTGAGTTTCACCCAGGTGAACCCCTTGGCAGTAAGTCCACGTCTATCGCTATATTCTTGCATAAAGGACCCATGACTAACTTCTGAGCAACACACACAAAATGCTGAAGGAACTCAGCAGGTCAGGCAGCATTTAAACCTCTTCATAGAATCTGCCTGACCTGCTGAGACTCGTGAAACTATCGGGGTAACTGTTAGGGAATTTTACCCAGCTGAACCCCCTTAGCCGTAGGTCACTTCTGTCGCCATCTTCTTGTCATAGCTAACGTAAAGAGTACCTGTGGCTAATTTCTGAGCAACACATACAAACTGCTGGAAGAACTCAGCAGGTTAGTCAGCATCTATGGAGAGAAATTATCTAAGGAAAGATGTGCTGGCACTGGAGAAGGTTCACCTGAATGATTCTGGGAATGAAAGGGTTGACATATGAGGAGCATTTGATTGCTCTGGGCCTGTACTCACTGGAGTTTAGAAGAATGAGGGGGGAATCTCATTGAACCCTATTGAAAGGCCCAGATAGAGTGGACGTGAAGTGGATGTTTCCTATAGTGGGGGACAACCTCTCCCTCAATGTCGCAAAAATCAAAGGAGTTGGTTGTGGATTACAGGAGGAATGGAGACGGGCTATTGACATCAATGGATCTGGGGTTGAGAGGGTAAACAGCTTCAAGTTCCTCGGCATCCACATCACTGAAGACCTCACGTGGTCTGTACACACCAGCTGTGCGGTGAAAAAGGCACAACAGCGCCTCTTTCACCTCAGACAGTTGAGGAAGTACGTCCTTTAATCGCAGGACTCTGGAGAAAGTGGTGTGGACAGCCTAGCACATCTGTAGTTGTGAACTTCTCATGATTCAGGACATTTACAAGGGCAGGTGTGTAAAAAGGTCCAAAGGATCACTGGGGACCCAAGACATCCCAACCACAATCTATTCCAGCTGCTACCATCTGGGAAGCAGTACCACAGCATAAAAGCCAGGACCAACAGGCTCTGGGACAGCTTCTTCCACCAGGCCATCAGACTGATGAACTCACACTGACTTGAGTATACTCTATGTTGCATTGACTAATTTATTTATTATAAGTTACTGTAATTGCACATTGCACATTTATATGGAGATATAACATAATTATTTTTACTCCTCATGTATGTGAAAGATGGAAGAAATAAAGCCAATACAAATTCTAGGACCAGAGGGCACAGCCTCAGAATAGAAGAAAGTTCCTTTAGAACAGAGATGAGGAGGAATTTCTTTCACCAGTGGGTGGTAAACCTGTGGAGTTCATTGCTATGGACAAGTGTGGAGGTTAAGCCATTGGATATACAGTAAACACGAGGAAATCTGCAGATGCTGGAGTTTCAAGCAACACACATAAAAGTTGCTGGTGAACGCAGCAGGCCAGGCAGCATCTCTAGGAAGAGGTATAGTCGACGTTTCGGGCCGAGACCCTTTGTCAGGACTAACTGAAGGAAGAGCTAGTAAGAGATTTGAAAGTGGGAGGGGGAGGGGCAGATCCGAAATGATAGGAGAAGACAGGAGGGGGAGGGATGGAGCCAAGAACTGGACAGGTGATTGGCAAAAGGGATATGAGAGGATCATGGGACAGGAGGCCTAGGGAGAGAGAAAGGGGGGGCAGCCCAGAGGATGGGCAAGGGGTATAGTGAGAGGGACAGAGGGAGAAAAAGGAGAGAGAGAAAAAGAATGTGTGTATATAAATAACGGATGGGGTATGAGGGGGAGGTGGGGCATTAGCGGAAGTTTGAGAAGTCAATGTTCATGCCATCAGGTTGGAGGCTACCCAGATGGGATATATGGTGTTGTTCCTCCAACCTGAGTGTGGCTTCATCTTTACAGTAGAGGAGGCTGTAGATAGACATATCAGAATGGGAATGGGACGTGGAATTAAAATGTGTGGCCACTGGGAGATCCTGCTTTCTCTGGCGGACAGAGCGTAGGTGTTCATCCTCTGGGCTTCCCCCCTCCCCCTTTCTTTCTCCCTGGGCCTCCTGTCCCATGATCCCCTCATATCTCTTTTGCCAATCACCTGTCCAGCTCTTGGCTCCATCCCTCCCCCTCCTGTCTTCTCCTATCATTTTGGATCTCCCCCCTCCCCCTCCCACTTTCAAATCTCTTACTAGCTCTTCTTTCAGTTAGTCCTGACGAAGGGTCTCAGCCCGAATCGTCGACTGTACCTCTTCCTGGATATACAGTATGTATTTAAAGTGGGGGTTAATAGCTTGACTAATAAGGGTGTCCAAGGTAACGGGGTGAAGGCAGGAGAATGGGGTTGAAGGGGATAAAGTCAGCCATGATAGAAGGGTGGAGCAGACTTCATGAGCCAAATGACCTGATTCTGCCCCTTTGTCTTAGAGTCTCTCGATAGATGCTGCCTGACCTGCCGAGTTCCTTCAGCTTTCTGTGTGTGATGCTTTGGATTTCCAGCATCTGCAGAATTCCTTGTATTTATGACTAATTTCTTTTAGTTCTTCCAAGTGCAGTAACAATGGTGTGAGCAACTGTGCTGGATGATGAGAAAACAGTCCCTGCTGTGCCTTAAACTAACGACTGGCTTGAGTTCAAACCCCTTGACAAAAGCAGGCTTGAAAAAATGGTTAGAAATGTAGGATAAATAGCAGTTTTACAGAGACATGTCAGCAGCTGACACAGAAATCACTTCCTTTTAATGCAAAAACTATCATATAGAATATTTATAGTTAAAAGTAAATTTATTATCGGGGACATATATGACTCCCTGAGATTCATTTTCATGCGGGCATTCACCGTAGATACAAAGAGGTACTATAGAATCAGTGAAAAACTACACACAAAGATGGACAATGAACCAATGTACACAAGATGACAAACTGTAATTGCAATCAATCAATCAGTAAAATTGAGAACATGAGTTGTAGAGTTCTTCAAAGTGAGTTGATGGACCTTTCAGTGTTCAGGTGAGTGAAGTTTTTTTTTAATTTATTGAGACATCAGGCAGAATAGGCCTTTCTGGCCGTCTGAGCTGTGTTACCCAGCAACGCCTGATTTAACCCCAGTAGGGCAATTAACCTACTAACCAGTACGTCTTTGGATTGTGAAAGGAAACGGGAGCACCCAGAGGAAACCCACGCAGTCTCAGGGAGAATAACATAAGAAACAGGAGCAGAAGTCGGACATCTGGCCCAGTGAGCCTGCTCCACCATTCGATAAAATCATGGCTGATATGGCCATAGACTCATCTCCACCTACCCACCTTTCCCCCACAACCCTTAATTCCTTACAAATGCCTTACAAGCAGTGGCAGAAAATGAACCCGGCTCACTGGTGCTGTCAAGTGTTGCACTAACCACGACGCTAAATTATCCACGTTGGTTCTGATGATTGCAGGGTAATTACTGTCCCTGACCTGGTGGTGATGGCGCTAAGGCTCCTGTACGGGGTAATTACTGTTAATTACTGTCCCTGACCTGGTGGTGACAGTGCTAAGGCTCCTGTACCTCCTTCCTGACGGTAGCAGGAGAAGAGGGCAAGGCCTGGACGGTGGGGCGCTGCTTTCTTGTGGCAGTGTTCCTTGTGAATACTGTAACCAGAAGGAATCTAAGCATTCCAAATAGCACTGACAACACGCTGGAGGAACAAGAGGTCGGGCAGCACCCGTGGAAACGATGAGTCGATGTTTCAGGCTGGAACCCTTCGTCAGGACCGTAGAGGGAAGGGGCAGGGGCCCTATAAAGTAGGTGGGAGGAGGGTGGGAGGGAGAAGGCTGGTAGGTTGCAGGTGAAAAACCAGTAAGGGGAAAGATAAAGGGGTGGGGGAGGGGAGGCAGGGAGGTGATAGGCAGGAAAGGTGAAGAAGGAATAGGGGAAAACACAATGGGTAGTAGAAGGAGGTGGAACCATGAGGGTGGTGATAGGCAGCTGGGGGAGGGGGCAGAGTGACATAGGGATAGAGGAAGGGAGGGTGAGGGAATTACCGGAAGGTGGAGAATTCTATGTACCTCTGCCCCTTCCTTCTACAGTCCCCCCACCATCTTTATAGGGCCTCTGCCCCTTCCCTCTACAGTCCTGACGAAGGGTTCCAGCCTGAAACGTTGACTGATCATTTCCACAGATGCTGCCCGACCTGCTGAGTTCCTCCAGCGTGTTGTCAGTGTTGCTTTGACCCCAGCATCTGCAGGTTATTTTGCGTTCCAAACAGCACTGCATTTTAAAACATTTAAAAGAAACTAACGGGGGTAGAGGATAGACTTTCTTTGATGTGACTGTGCAGAGATAGAAGCGATCGATTTGACAGCACTGGTGGGGGGGCCATCACAAATTCACGTCGGGCTGGCCGGCGAGTCGCAGTTGCAGCATTAATTTTCCAGCTGCCCAAGCACTAAACGCTGTAGGAATTCCAGCACTCTCCCTACGAGCATTTCACGACCGCTCAGCAGAAGAATCTTTCACGTGAGCTCGGCACTCTCACGGTGCCCGCTCCCTGCATCTGCAACGCTGATCGCGGCCCCGGAGGGACAGATTTTCCCCGACTCTGGCTCAGTCGTTACTCAGCCAGGGCCTCCCAGTGCGTGGACTGACTGGGGCTGCAGCATTCCTGACCTCCGACGCTATCTTGCAAGCCATTGACAGCGGCAAACGACGGGGGACTTAAACCGCCTTCCCCTTGGGACATAAAGAAACCGTTTCCAACCCAGCGAACGGCGGATTCCGCGATAAATTTATGAATGAATTCGGGTCCAGTCTTTGGATTCCAGTGGACACTCCTGCCGCAAGAGGTGCCGCGAACAGCTTGTAGGTACATTCGCTCTCTGCTTGCAGGCATGCCTTATTTGAAACAGCTGTCAGACACCAGTGTTCATTGACCAGCGGAGGAAAGGTCATATCTAAAAGAAACAATGCATTGCTGACACATCAGAAAGAAGATTAAAGAACTTAGAGGAGTAATTAATTTGCTGGCAGTGTAATTTTACAGTGAAATGGAGGGTAGGGTTTTTGGGTTGTGTGCAGAGAGGGGACTCCCCTGTTCTTCTGTTCAGTGGACTGGAGACGTTGTCACCCGTGAAGCTTGCAGGTGGACAGACTGCTCAGCCCTGTCAACACCTCCCGGAAATGAGGAGCTAGGAGCCTGGGATTTCAGCCAAGGGTGAACTTCGTTCACGTTTCATTTCACTCCTCTCTTCTCCCCCCCCCCCCCCCCCCACGCAAGAACCCAAGAACTTGAAATTGCTCACCTTTTCCATTTCTGATCCCTCTATGAGGACAGGTGTGTGTTGCCTTGTCTTACCCTTTCTGAAGTCCACAATTAGTTCTTTAGCCTTACTGACCTTGAGTGCAAGGTTGTTGCTGCTCCCTGTCCCTCCTCACGAGATTTGCACGGTTTCTGCAGCAGTAAAGCTCCTAGCTGGAAGGCACACCCTGCCATTTGCTCTGTGCCTGGAGTTCTCTCAGTCTGAGCCGAGGCTCCAGTGACATTGGAAGAGGTTGCAAGTCACTGCAGGTAGGAAGAAACCCAGTGACCCACTTTATCATTCACCATTTGTCTCCTGAGCCCACAGACCCATCTTCATGAAGCTGCCATTGCACTGAGTGAGCTTCAGCCCTGGGTCTGGCCAGCTGTGGAAGGTCTTGGGTACGGAGCTCTGCTTCTGTGGGGTGGTACTCCTATAATGCAGGACATGAGGGCCGAGCATCAATTGGTCTGCGGGAGTCAAAGCCCGATAGGTAGCCTAAGCCTAGAGACCGGAGGCTCAGAGGCTTGTCTTGGAGCTGAAAGCCTGTCTGTTGGTGTGGGCGGTTGGGAGGGAGGAAAGGGGCTTGTTTTGTTGTTTTGTGGCTCGTTGTGTTCCGTGTTGTTCTGCTGAGCATGTCAGCCTCGCTATGTTGGCATTAGGATGTGCGACGACACTTGTGGGCTGCCCCCAGTGCTTCCTTAGGTAGTGTTGGTTGATAATACTGTATGTTTCTATGTAAACATGATAAATTAATCTGAATTTGAGGTCCAAAGTATTTCCAAGTAAAGATTTACAAAGGTATTGACAGGACCCAAGGATCTGAGGTATAGGAGGGAGAATGAACAGACTGGGGCTTTATTCCTTGGATCATAGAGTGGTTCCTTAAGGTTGTTATGACTGGGGGGGGGAGCACAGGTTAGTGTGGATAAGTTCCTACTATCTACTAGATGCTCCCAATGGCTTTCGTCTCAGATAGCCTCTGGCAACCAAGTCCAGCTCCTGGCCTTCATGTGTGGCTTAGCTACTAAACCCAGGGAAACCATTTCTACTCAAACAAATAGGGGTAAAAGTGGGTTCCAGCATCTTAAATCCATCTGATGGGCCTCGTCAGCTGTGGCTGGCAGCTCATCTCCGCTGGTACCAAATGGAATCAGTCTCTGACGTTCCAGTGGATTCATCAGCTGCATGGCAGGGTGGGGGGGGGGGGAGGGGGTTAGCTTGCTACATGACAACAGCTTGCTCTCCGTACCGTACCGCCCTGGCTTGTGTATCACTCACATATGACCAGTTGGGCTGAAGGGACTATGACTGTGTTAGAGAGAGAATTAAAGCTGAGACGCAAAGGATATCCAGGGTATTTTAAGAGCTGCTTGGCCGCAGTCTGGCCCTAGTGTCCGTTCTGAATTACACCAACACTTCCAGTGCAGAATGGCCTTTGGATCCGGGTTAGACATGGCCCAACGTCTAGTGAAGAAGAGGCAGATGGTGTGTGGGTGTCGGGGATGTGACCAATGCAGCAACAAGCCATGAGCGGCAGCCGAGATTAACAAAGCTGCCTGGGCTTGGAAGCTGAGAACAATTATGACTTTGACCTCCGTGGGAAAGCAGTCCAACACACATGTACCCGTATCTGATGTATCAGATGAGGTCACAACCCCTGGCGAGGGCAAATGTAATCTAGGGTGTAGCCCTTTAAATGCCATGGTTCTGATGGGACAATAACAGTGAGGCCAAAAATCTCACTGTAGAGTCATAGAAAAGTACAGCACAGAAACAGGCCCTTCAGCCCATCTATTCCATGCCAAACCATTTAAACCGCCTACTCCCATCAACCTGCACCTGGACCATAGCCGAACATACCCCTCCTATCCATGTACCTATCCAAACTTCTCTTAAACATTGAAATCGAGCTCGCATGCACCACTTGTGCTGGCAGTTCATCCACACTTCTATGACCCTCTGAGAAAAGAAGTTTCCCTCATGTTCCCCTTGAACTTTTCACCTTTCAGCCATAACCAATGACTCTCTAGTTGTAATCCCACCCAATCTCAATGAAAAAGGCCTGCTTGCATTTACCCTGTGTCTACCCCTCACAGGTGACTATTAGTTATGCTTTGCAGTAGTCAGAGTCATACAGCGTAGAAACATGCCGATTAGCCCAACTCCTCCCTGCCAACAGTGTAGTCCAGTGACCTAGTCTAGTCCAATCAGCCTGCATTGGGCCATTAAACCTCTCCTATCAATGTACTTAACTAGATTGCTTTTAAATATTGTTAATGTGCTCCTTCAACTGCTATTTCTGGCAGCTCAATCCAAATACGCATCACTCTTTGTTTGAAGAAGTTGTCCCACAGCCTCTAGTAAATCCCTCCCCTCTTATCTTAGAGTCCTCGATTAGTGAGGTTGTCAACAGTGATTAGGAGAAGGCAAGAGATTGGAGATAAGAGGGAAGATGAATCAGCTGTGATCAAGCGGTGGGGTGGCAGGGTGGAGATACATCTCTACCAAAGGAGGTGTAAGGCGCTCCTTCCCTCCACTAGTCTGCAGGTCACCCTTGGGCAAGGTGTAGCACCTGCTTAGCCCCCCGATCAGTGTCACGTGAAGCCATGGGAACAGGTGGTGGATGGTCATGTGAGCATCTGCAGCAAGTTATGCAACCTCTGACACCAGGCAGACAATCTCTGGAGAGTATTGATAATGGCTGGGGTCACCCGTCTTGTAAAGACACTGCCCAGAAGAAGGCAATGGCAAACCACTTCTGTAGAAAGATTTACCAAGAGCAATCATGGTCATGAGGCCATGATCACTCACATCATATGACACGGCACATAATAGTGATAATGATGGTGGAATGGTGATGCAAACTTGATGGGCCGAATGGTCTCATACTACTCCTGTAGTTTAAAACCGTCACAATGTTCTCATCAACATCTTATACACTTAGTGGCCACATTATTAGGTACTGCCTGTACCTAATAAAGTGGCCACTGAGTGTACATTTGAAATCTTCTGCTGCTGTAGCCCATCCACTTCAAAGGTCTACATATTGTGTGTTCAGAGATGTTCTTCTGCACACCACTGTTGTAACGAGTGGTTATTTGAGTTACTGTCGCCTTCCTGTCAGCTTGAACCAGGCTGTCCATTCTCCTCTGACCTCTCTCATTAGCAAGGTGTTTTTGCCCACAGAATTGCCACTCACTGGATGTTTTTTGTTTTTCTCACCATTCTCTATTAACTCTAGAGACTGTTGTGTGTGAAAATCCCAGGTGATCAGCAGTTTCTGAGATACTCAAACCACCCCATCTGGCACCAACAACCATTCCATGGTCAAAGTCACTTTCTTCCCCATTCTGATGGTTGATCTGAACAACTACTGAACCTCTTGGCCGTGTCTGCATGTTCTTATGCATTAAGTTGCTGCCACATGATTGGCTAATGAGATATTTGCATTAACAAGCAGGTGGGCAGGTGTACCTAATAAAGTGGCCACTGAGTGTAAAACTGCAACGTAACTGCCCAACTCTTGCACTCAGTGCTTTGACAGATGAAAGCCAGCATGCCAAATGCTTTCTTCACCACCTTATCTGCCTGTGACACCACTTTCAGGGAGCTATACGCTTGCCCTCCTAAGATTTTCTGTTCCATAACACTCCCCTACCATTTACCGCATAAATCCTACTTTGGTTTGATCTCTCAAAATGCATTACCTCACACTTGTCTGGACTAAACTGGTGTACTTTTGTGAAGGAATAAAAATCGATGTTTCAGGCCTAGACTCTTCTTCAGGACTGTAAAGGAAGGGGAAGAATCCAGAATAAGAAGGTGGGTGGGGAGGGGGGGAGAGGAAAGAGTACCAGACGGCAGTGATAGGTGAAGGGGAAGGGGATGGGTGGAGGAATCTGATAGGAGAGGGCAGCAGACCATGGGAGAAAGGGAATGAGAAGGGGCACCATAGGGAGATGATGAGCAGGTGAGAAGAAGAGAAGGGGTAAGGGGAGTCAGAATGAGGAATGGAAAAAGAGAGAAGGGGGAGAAAAATTAGAGAAATAGAATTGAATTTTACAGAAATTCTGAGAAATGGTCAGTAGATCAGACAGTATCAATGGAAAAACAAACAGAATTTAAGTTTTAGATTGGTGCCCTTTCAAGAGGTGGGTTTGGGGGGGGCGGTAGCATCACAGCACAGTGGTTAGCAAAATGTTATTACAGTGTCAGCAACTTGGGTTCAGTTATGCTGCTGTCTATAAGGGGTTTTTACGTTCTCCCTGTGACTGAGCAGGTTTCTTCCTGGTGCTCTGGTTTCCTCCCACATTCCCAAGAGTTACAGGTTCAGGTCAGTAAGCTGTGGGCACGTCATGTTGGTTTTGAAAGCATGGCCACACTTGTGGGCTGCCCCAACACATATTCAAACTGTGCTGGTTGTTGGTGCAAAACGACACATTTCGCTCCATATTCGATATTTTGATGCACACGTGACAATTAGGCTAATTTTTTTTATCTTGAGAACTGTTTATACATCAAGCCTCAAAGAAGACAGGCAATGAACACAGATCCATCAAAGTTCTCTAAACCATTCTTTACCACCCAAGCTCAACGTCAGAAAATCGGTACCATTGTAGACAGGACCTGACTAATGGATATGCAAACTTATTTCTATAAGAGAGCAAACAACACATTTCACTGTGTGTTTTCACATGCGTGTGATAAATAAATCTGTGAGGTGCAGGTACAGTAAAAAAGCCTGCAGTAGGCCAGACAACACACAGAATATAAATTGTACACAAACTATACAAGACAGTGAAGAAAGAGAGAGAGAGAGAGAAAGAAATTAAAGACTGTGCAAGGCCTAAGTGCAAAAAAAAACAAAGACACAATCGATGATATGCCCATGTAAATGCAAGAGGTGGTCCATAGTGTTCGATCACTGAGACAGGGTTAGCGTTGTGCAGGTTGCTTCAACACTGTGCTTTGATGTTCATTTATTCGTATGTGCCATGTCATATGACGTGGATGATCATGGTCTTTCCATAATCATGATTGTACTTGGCACATTTTTCCACAGAAAAAATTGCTGTTGCCTTCTTCTGGCCAGTGTCTTTACAAGATGGGTGACCCCAGCCATTACCAATTCTCTTCAGAGATTGTCTGTCTGGCGTCAGTGGTTGCATAACCAGGGCTTGTGATATGCACCAGCTTCACGTGACCCTGATCAGGGGGCTAAACAGATGCTACACCTTGCCCAAGGGTGACCTTCAGGTTAGTGGAGGGAAGGAACACCTTACACCTCCTTTGGTAGAGACATATCTCCACACCACCACCCATGTTTTGATGTATGTACATATGACAAGTTAAACTAATCTTTCAAATCTTTAGTTTTTTTTTGGTAGAATTGATCCTTCTTTCTCTAATGTAATAAGAGATTGGCAATAAATGGTGAACTTGACCCATCTTAAAAAATGAATAATTAAATAAATACATATAGTTATTGTAGGTTCAAAGGCCAAAGTAAGTTTTATTATCAAAGTACATATATGTCACCACAAGATTCATTTTCCTTTGGGCATACTCAGCAAATCTATAGCATAGAAACTATAACAGGATCAATGAAAGATCAACCAGAGTGCAGAAGACAACAAACTCTGCAAGTGGAAATATAAATAAAAAACAATAAATAACAAGTACATAAGGCAATGAAATAGAGTCTTTAAAGTGAGTTCATTGGTTGTGAAAACATTTCAATGATGGGGCAAGTGAGTGTAATTATCCCCTTCTATTCAAGAGCCTGATGATTGAGGGGTAGTAAAATGTTCTTGAACCTGCTGGTGTGAGTCCTGGGGCTCGTGTACCTTCTACCTGATGGCAGCAATGAGAAGAGAGCATGGTCTGGGTGGTGAGGATCTCTGATGACAGATGCTGCTTTCTTACGACAGCATTTCATGTGATGTGCTCAATGGTAAAGGCATCCGTTAGTCCTGTGAGACCATGGACCTGCGCCTGGAAAGTCTTCACTCTCCAGGGCACAGGCCTGGGCAAGGTTGTATGGAAGACCAGCAGTCGCCCATGCTGCAAGTCTCCCCTCTCCACAACACCGATGTTGTCCAAGGGAAGAGCATTAGGACCCATACAGCTTGACACCTGTGTGATCGCAGAGCAATGTGTGGTTAAGTGCCTTGCTCAAGGACACAACATGCTGCCTCGGCTGGGGCTCGAACTCACGACCTTCAGGTCGCCAGTCCAATGCCTGAACCACTTGGCCATGTGCCCACACAGTGCTCAATGGAGGGAGGGCTTTACCCGTGATGTACTGGGTCAAATCCTTTACCTTTTGTAGGATTTTCTGTTCAATGGTATTGATGTTTCCATACCAGGCCGTGATGCAGCCAGTCAATAAGTGGAGTGATTCCAAGCTGTCATTTGCACTAATCAAAGCAAAATTCTCCACAGGTCAGGTAGCAGTAAGAAATATAGTTAATGCTTCAAGTCAGTGACCATCAATCGGAATTTTGATTTCAGATTTCCACCATCTGCAGTATTGTACTGTAGGAATGATGACACCCCTTAGATCATGTGGAATGTCCACCCATTGTTGAGCTTACGATGACCATCGGGTCATCGTTTCCAAGCTGATTAGTTTCCCATTGAGGGGTTTGGCTCTTGCTACTGGTATTTAAAGCCAATATTGTTTAGCACAGCCCAGTGGATTTCTCAGTGGGTGCCCTAAAATGCAGCCAAACTACCTGCTGGAAATGTATGTCGGAACAGCTTGACGTACATGCACAATTCGCACTAATTGTAAAATTCCTGAGATTCGATGGAATCGATCCAGTTCCTCGCTCCGAGCTGCATCGCCAGCACGGGTGAAGCAACACAGGACAGTATGATGTAGGTAACTGGAGTTCTGTTTCTGCATTCAAGGAAGGGACAGTGTTGATTCGGACACTTTGGTTGCTTGGCTGAAATCCAAGACAAAATTGCAAAGTCTCTAAAATTCTGCCAGAGAGCGATGGAGCATTGGTGCTGACACACTCCATCACAGAGCCCTGTGCAATTCCTATTAAACCAAGGTAACTTCGAAACCTCATTTGCATTCATATCCTTCACAATCTGCAGGAGAAAGCAAAAGTAAGAAACTGAAATGATGCTGATTAGTATGCAAATAAAAACTTCACTTTCACTAAAGTTCTGAAAGCACTTTTTAAAATCTTTCTTTTTGCCTTTCTGATAGCAATATGTTGCTACATCTTTTTAAAAAAATTCACACATCATGGGCAGAAGCCTACCCACCATCAAGGACATATGTTCTGAAACTCGCTGGAAAAAGACCAGCAATGTCTTGAAGGATAGCGTCTACCCTGCTCATGTCCCACTCCCATCAGGGAGGAGGCTACATAGCATCCACGTCAGGACTATCAGACTCCAAAACTGTTACTTTAGCCAAGTAGCAAGGCTGATCAATACCTCCACCCACTAACCCACCACCACTACTTTATCAATTCCTGTCAGTCACCTTACGTACAGACGCTCCTGTGCCTACCATCACTTTATGTATGTACACAATCTATCTATGTATATAAGCTATCTTACGTATTTATATTTTTTGTGTTTTTTTATTATTGTGTTCTTTATATTCTTGTGCTTTTTTGGGCTGCAGCAGATTCGGAGTAACAATTATTTCATTCTTCTTTACGCTTGCGTACTGGAAATAACATTAAACACTCTTGAATCTTGAAATTCCCTCCCACCTGCACTGAATTAAATCTTGTGCTGAGTTCTTTTTAGTCAATGAGAAAAGCCTCCCCAGAGGAGAGGAGATTAAAAATATGAATAAGCAGATTGGGCTGGCAGGAGAAAGGCTTGGTGTGCGATTTGTAGTCAGCTGAAGTTTCTGGGTCTCTGACAACAGGGGAAGGAGGTTTACTGTTGTCTTCACCACTGTGTGTACATGCATACACTGGCCAACCTATTCTAGTTGCCTGGATACAAGTAGGATTGCAAAGTCTCTCCAAGGGATTCTGATTCCCAGCCAGATCCTTGGAATTTCATGTTCTAGCATTTTACACTCCGAGCTGCATTGTGCAAAGATGAAGAATCACAATCTGTATAGGCCCTTCAAAGGATCTATACCTGGCTTAACATTTTAGCAAAGACTCACACTTTGAGACATTGTTACATTGAAGATAGAATTATCAGAATCAGGTTTATTAGCACTGACATGGAATTTGTTGGTTTGTGGCAGAAATATAGTGCAAGGACATAAATAGAACTATAGAACATAGACAGAACAGCACAGGAACAGGCCACTCAGCCCACAATCTTGTGCTGAACCAGCTAAAAAGTAAATCAATAACATCCAAGCACTAATGCCTCCTACCTACACCATGTCCGTATCCTTCCACCTCCCTCGTGTTTGCGTGCCTAATTAAATGTCTCTTAGAAACCCCTGATGTATTTGCCTCTACCACCACAGCAGGCAGCACATTCCAGGCCTCGACCACTCTCTGAGCAAAAAAACATACCCTTCACATTCCCTTTGAACCTAACATTCTCACCTCCAAAGCATGCCTTCTGGTACTAGATATTTCCACCTTGGGAAAAAGATACTCCCTGTTTACTCTATCCATGCCTCTCCCAAAATTATAAACCTCTGTCAGATCTCCCCTCAGCTTCTGCTGCTCCAGAGAAAACTACCCAAGTTTGTCCAATTTCTCGTTATAGCACATGCCCTCTAAACCAGGCAGCATCCTGGTCCACCTCTTCTGCCCCCTCTCCAAAGCCTCAACGTCCTTCCTATAGTGAGGTGACTGGAACTGTATGCAATACTATAAATGACAAAATTAAATTATTAACACAAACATGTGGAACAATGAGGCAGTGTTCATGGACTGTTCATAAATCTGGTGGTGGAGGAGAGGGAGCTGAGTGTGTGTCTTCAGGCTCCTTCCCAATGGTAGTAATGAGAAAGGACATGCCCCAGATGGTGAAAGTCTTCATGATGGATGCCACACTCTTGAGGTAAGGCATTGAGAAGATGGTAGGGAAGATCTGCTCCACTGGCAGAGTTTCACACACTAAATATACTATTCGATGAGGGGTAAAATATAACTCAGATTGCATTGTGCAATGATTTGCGCAATAGACACTGTAAAATCGGAAGAAACACGCGAACAAAAACAGAATTTTCCAAATCATGTTGTTCATTGAACAGAAATTGTACACTGGGTGCTTCGCACAATAAGCTTTGATTTATACACTCAGTACAGTCCACACTGAGCTGGGGTTTATTACAAAATAAATACCAAAATTGCGGGAAATACTCAGCAGGTCAGAGAGAGACAGAACTGATGTTTCAAGAGGGTTCATCATTTGCGGGTGCCTTATGTGTCAATATTTTTCGCTGCTGAAGGTTTCAAAGAAGTTCAAAGTAAATGTTTAGTAAATGTCACCATATACTACCTTGAGATTTATTTTTTGTAGGCATTCACAGTAGAACAAAGAAATACAACAGAATCAATGAAAAACACACACAAAGCCTGAATCAATGTGCAAAAGAAGGGAAACTGCAAATACAAAAAAAACAAATAAAAATAATAAATGAATAATACTGAAAGCATGAGTTATGGAGTCCTTGAAATTGAGTCCATAGTTTGTGGAATCAGTTCAACGTTGAGGGAAGTTATCCACGCTGATTTGAATAGAGAGTGGCCACAGATTTGCATGCTGCATCACTCTGTGCCTGGGCACAGCTTTACAAACTGCACAGCTAGCAGAGATTTAAACTTGGAGAACATTGAGTGCATAATTATTGTATGCTGACCTGGTGTGATATGCATTCTGGAGTACTTGCAGGTGAGAAGGTGCGGAACTGAAGATCAAAAAGCCAGTGAGATTGCATTGAGCTATAAAGTTATTGTCATACTACAAGATGCTTACGATCTGCCTGCTGTGATAAAGTATAAACATACCTCAGCCAATCGCAGCTCACGCTTTGGCAAGGCTCCGCATGCACACTGGAAGAAAGAGCTAACTGCTAGTTATAGTCTTACATTGTCCAAGAGAAAGAATTTTATTTTGTAAGTAGTTCGAAGGTTTTTAAAATAAACTCTTTAAAGTTATTCCAGGTTTGTAGTAGAGCACGGAGACCTCTTGCCTGCAGAATGAAACAGGTCAGGCTCACCAGAATATTCCCAGTGTCTGGGAAAAAATTTCACTGGAAGCAATTACCGTACAAGTTCGGCTTCAGAATTAGAGAGCATCATCCCACTCAGAATGTGTTGATAAATGACAGTGGGGATTTCTGTGCAGTCCTAGTCACACACAGAAAATCCCAAACTTACCAAACTATAATGGGTCCTGTTTACTTCGATGCTGCCTGCCTGAAGGTCCCCCATGGAGTCCAGTAGCAGAGCTAATATTCCCCCATCACTTTCGCTGGGGACCACCTCCCATTCTCACTCAGTTAACAGCCCTTTGCTATCAACCTGAAATATACCGTAGATAAAAGATAAATTTCATTTGTCACACGTACATCAAGACATACAGTGAAATGCACCATTCGCATCAGTGACCACCGGCCACAGTCCGAGAGCTGAGCTGGGAGCAGACCCCAAGCGTCACTATGCTTCTATCACCAACACAGCATTCCCGTAACTCACCCTTCAGATGTAGGAGGAAACTGAAGCACCCGGAGGAAACCCACATGGTCGCAGGGAGAACGTACAAACTCCTCACAGAGATTATTCAACCCTGGTCATGGTCACTGGCACCATTAAGTGTTACATTCGCTGCCACGCTACCATGAAGAAAGGACAAGCTTCACTCCTTTTTTAACACCGATTTTAGCTTTGCTTTACATTTATAGGGATGTATGAGGGAGTTAGATAAGGCCCTTGTGGCTAAAGGGATCAGGGGGTATGGAGGGAAGGCTGGTACAGGGTTCTGAGTTGGATGATCAGCCATGATCATACTGAATGGCGGTGCAGGTTCGAAGGGCCGAATGGCCTGCTCCTGCACCTACTTTCTATGTTTCTATGTTTATTTATAACTTTTTCAGTCTTTATAGTTGATACTTTAAACACTATTTTCCCACTAGTCTTTAACTACTTATTTCTTCAAGATTTCACAGATTTTGGGTCTGCTGCTGGTGGACTGTAAGAAGATCGGGCGTGGCTCTTGGAGTCTGGAGCAATAAATAGCCTGCTGGAGGATCTCAGAAGGTCGATCTGCACTGGGGGTGCAGGCGGTGAGTGGGAAAGGGATTGGTTGTCCGTGTTTTGGGTCAGTAGTCCTGATGCAAGGATTCAACTTGAAATCAACCATACTTTCTCCCCTCCCCCCCACCCCACACGCACGCACACGCACGCACACGCGCAGATTTAAACGTTTTCCTCGGTGTATAGATGAGCAGTAGAAGCTGGGATATATAGGGTGTCCAGGGAGATGTAGCACCTCTGGTGAAGGGCTTGTTGTGTCTATTCCAGAGCAGCTCACTCCCCTCCACACACTCAGTTCTCACCTGTGGCTCCAAGTGGCCACACCTGGTACACCAGGCAGGCTAAACCAGATGAGGGTAGCCGGTGGGCCACGTACCCCAGTGAGACAGAGACATGCCTGTCCTAGCGTGCGAAGTCCATTCCGGCAGGCTGGGCAGGTGAGATCAACAGTGAGATCCAATGACCAGGAAGGTGGTTCTGCAGCGTTCAGTGGAGAGAGAAGGGAATAACAAGTCACAGAAAGCATCCTGGTCATCCACTGCAACCAAGGAAGACCCCAGTTTGTGACGCTTGTTTGTGCCACTGGACCTGGGCTTCTGAGGTCAAGAGAGTGGGACTTTCCCAATGCAACGGCTTCTACACTTTCAAAGCTCTCCTCTTTGAGTATAAGAGCAAAGAGGTCCTTCTGCAGCTGTACAGGGCCCTGGTGAGACCACACCTGGAGTACCGTGTGCAGTTTTGGTCTCCAAATTTGAGGAAGGACATTCTTGCTATTGAGGGAGTGCAGCGTAGGTTCACAAGGTTAATTCCCGGGATGGCGGGACTGTCATATGTCGAAAGATTGGAGCGACTGGGCTTCTATGCTCTAGAATTTAGAAGGCTGAGAGGGGATCTGATTGAAACATGTAAGATTATTAAGGGATTGGACACGCTGCAGGCAGGAAGCATGTTCCCGCTGATGGGTGAGTCCAAAACCAGAGGCCATAGTTTAAGAATAAGGGGGAGGTCATTTAGAACGGAGTTGAGGAAAAACTTTTTCACCCAGAGAGTGGTGGATATATGGAATGCTCTGCCCCAGAAGACTGTGGAGGCCAAGTCTCTGGATGCTTTCAAGAAAGAGATGGATAGAGCTCTTAAAGATAGCAGAATCAAAGGTTATGGGCATAAGGCAGGAACTGGATACTGATTGTGGATGATCAGCCATGATGACAGTGAATGGTGGTGCAGGCTCGAAGGGCCAAATGGCCTACTCCTGCACCTATTGTCTATTGTCTATACAGGTTTCCTGTCATCGTCGGACAAGACGGAAAACCATAGCCAGAATCTGGATGGGAGGGATGGGGTGGATGTGTGTGGCAGTTGGTGATGGGGATGCACTGAGAATAGAAGAGGATTAGTATAAGGGGGTGCTAGGTGACAGCACAGCCCCAGTGACATGAAGGGCCTGTTCTATTCTGTATGACTCTATAACATGATAGAGAGCAGAGGAGAATAGCAAGAACGTGTGTTGGGAAGAGTGTTTATGACTAATTGATAGAAGGAGGAACTGTGAACAATTAATTGGTGCAGCCACTTAGCAGTTAAATTATTTGGAATGTCTAAGCACAGTTGATCCACCATCAAGGACATCTTCAGAAAGCAGTCATCATTAAGGACCCCCACCACCCAAGACATGCCCTCTTCTCGTTACTATGATCAGAGAGGAGATATAGGAGCCAGAAGACACAATCAATGTTAGGAACAGCTTCTTCCCCTCCGCCATCAGCATCTGACTCTGCCTTTATATACTACAAAGTATATGTATACTTTGATACTAATTTTGCTTTGAACTTTGAAGTGCCTGCAAGAAAATGAATTACGAGGTGGTATGTGGCAAGGCATACAGTATTGTGCAAAAGTCTTAGGCACATATTTATGGTTAGGGTGCCTAAGATTTTGCACAGTACTGTATTTGTCAATGTGGAGCGGAGAGTGAGTTTGTAAATTCAGCGGGGGCAAAGGATGTTGGGAATGGCGAGAGTGGGGCACCACAGAAGGGGTGTGGGACACGTGGCAGAGAAGGAGTGCCAGATGCAGGAGGTGGCACGTATGCAGACACACCCTGTCTTGAGATACCAGACAAGATCATTTGATTCCAAACGATTGGCTTATTGATTATGACAGAATGTCTCTCTGGTGCTTCCCACTCCCCCGTCTTTTCTCCCCTCTCTCTTCCCCTTTTCCCAACCATGATTCGCCTCTCTCTACCCCATTCCCACTCTGAGTCCACAGTAGAGACCATTATCAAAATCAGGTTTATCATCACTCATGTATAGGTCATGAACTTTGTTTAATTTTGTGGCAGCAGTACAGTGCAATACATAAAATTACTACAGTACTGTGCAGAAGCCTTAGGCACCCTAGCTATATATATGTGCCCTAGACTTTTGCACAGTACTGTGTATATATATGTACATATAGACTGATATATATGTATATATAGTGTATGTATGTATATATGTTTATATATTTATACTATACAGTATTTTACTGTAATTCATAATATTTTAAGTATTGCATTGTATTGTTGAAAAACAAATTTGATGACATATGCCCGTGATAATAAATCAGATTCTGAATCTGAATCTGACACAAAGGTCCACATTTAATTCAAAATGTAAATTGAAATACAAACGAAAACTTGTTGTGGTACATTGGAGAAGCAAATCTGGCAAGAGATTAAATCACCAACATCTACTATTGAAACTGTAACAAGGTGCTTCTCAAGAGTAACATCAAACAAGTGCAGACCCAAATCAGGAGACGTCAGGACATACAATCAGAAGGCAGGCCAATGAAATAAGATGTGCCTTAAAAGAAGAGTAAGAGGTTGAATGACAGTGACGATTAAGGAGAAATGTCAGAGCTTAGGTCCTTTCACAGCCACCACTGTCAATAGGGGAGAAATTAAATCAGCGAATGAAGACAGAGTCAGAGGATCATGGGCACCTTAGAGAAGATCATAAGGCTAGGTGGACAAATTCCCGAGTTCACCATACATTACTCTTGTCTCACTCCCCAAAGCTAAAGGTCCCCTTAGTAATGGGACAATAGTCTGACACAACCCGATTTTATGTCTCATCCTCTCTATAACTTAAATGTGTTTTACGAAGGGAATATTACACAATCTAAACTTTAGATTTTTCCCTTTTCATAATGTCCTTCAGGTCGGTAACTGAATGCTTTCTCCGAAGCATAGGTTAAAAGTGCACATTATTTATGCCAGACCTAGTGATGTCAACTGAGTAGATCCCACAAATGCTATTGATTACTGCTGCACTTAATCGGTGTTTCCAGAACGACAGTCTATTTATTTCTGCTCAGGCTTTGAATTTACCACACACGATACACTACAGCTGTCTCTTAATATATATACTTGTTCTAAAACATGAAAGCGATCTCGTGCTTGTTCTGGAGTGAAGGGACTGGCGACTTTGTAGGTTAACATACCAACTCCACAGGAAACAACCCCCCCCCCCCCTGCCCGCCGCTGGAGTACAACCTCATCAGCAGTGCGCACATCCATCAGCTCTGCATAGCAAGACCTCAAACTGGTAGGAAAAAAATCTTCAATAAATTTTAATTCTGCAATCTGAAATACTTTAAATTTGAAGTATGCTTGTATATTTCCTGCCCTTCTCCATTAAACCAAAACAACCATGTGCTGCAAGTAGTCCTTTAGCTCGGAAAATTTTTTTAATAAGATTGTATTATGTAGCAAGAAGTTGGCAGGTCATTTTTTTCCCCCAGTGATTCAGATCCAGTCCAGCGAGGGGCACCTTCATTAGTTAATACATCAGTCTAACTTTCAAGTAATAGGCATGGCATGTTGAGTAAGATTAGGAGGTGCTTTATTAGAAACCAGAAGTACATCCTTATTATCTCCATGTGTGTAAAGTCTCTGGTGCCTCATTTCTCTTCACGCAGAGCACGTAGCCTCCTTGTGGTACCTGAAGGCAATTACTTATTTGCTTGATGTCAGTTCTGGGATCACTCAGCATGCAGAGAAGGCATCAAAGTGCTTCCATGTAAGAGGATAATAGTGAGCCACGTTCCTTGGCGTTCATTAAAATACAGGGCTATTAAATATCCAAGCTATACATGATCATTGAAACCCATGTTTAGCAAAGAAAAACTAAACAAATAATACTGAATTACATAATGTGCCAAAGTGGGAATTTGGTGCTCTTTGTAGAGGAAACATAATATCATATAACATGTACTAAATGTTGAAGTGAAGAGTAGGTTATAAAGCCGACCAAGGTAACTTAAAATTTGCCTTTAAACCTGCACTGAGGTGAGGCTTTTTTTCAGACTGTGATTTTTGCGAGAGTACAACCCACTACATTTTCTAATATTGCAAGACACTCCTTGCCACTTTATTAGGTACACACGTACACCTGCTTGTTAGTGCCAATATCCCTCTCTCTCTCGTTGGCTATCCATCCCATAGGATGACGATGGTTCCTTTCAGTCAGTTGGTGGGGTGGTACCCCACTCCTCAGAAAGGAACAGCGTGTGTGTGAGTGGATTTTAGGTGAGTTGGGGGTTGCACAGGTCCAGACCCACCCTCTCGACATCCCCTCCCGGATCCAGTGGCATGGTGGGGTCCAAGACGGCTGGGGGAAGTTCTGTTGCAGTGAATGGCCAGACCAAGCTTCGATACAAGGGATGCCCTTTCCGCGCTCCATGGCGCGTGTTTGCTAGATGGCCGTCGACCCTACGAGAGGGTTCATCCGCCCTTTGACAGGTCCTGTTTTTTGTCCTGCAGGGTGTCTAGCCACCCTCCTCACCAGGCAAGCCTGGTGGGGGAGCCGGTTTAGTCGTCGACCACCCGACCATGCGACAGGTAGTACTGGGTTACATGATACCAGTAGCACTCAGACGAGTGACCTAACCTGATATCTAATGATTAGATATGCCAATATCTAATCACCCAATCGTGTGGCAGCAACTCAATGCATAAAAGTGTTCAGACATGGTCAAAAGGTTCAGTTGTTGATCAGAGCAAACATCAGAATGGGGAAGAAATGTCATCTAAGTGACTTTGACCATGGAATGATTGATGGTGCCAGATGGGGTGGTTTGAGTATCTCAGAAACTCCTGATCTTCTGGGATTTTCATGCACAACAGTCTCTAGAGTTTAAAGAGAATGGTGCAAAAAACTAAAAAACATCCAGTGAGCAGCAGTTCTGTGGGTGAAAATGCCTTGTTAATGAGAGAGGTCAGAGGAGAATGGCCAGACTGGTTCAAGCTGACAGGAAAGAGGCAGTAACTCAAATAAACACACATTACAGCAGTGGTGTGCAGAAGAGCATCTCAGGATGTACAACATATGAACCCTGTAGTGGATGGGCTACAGCAGCAGAAGCCCAGAAGCATACACTCAATGGTCACCTTACTAGGTACGGAAAGTATGTAATAAAGTTCTCAATGAGTGTAGTTCCTGATCAGAAAGCAAAAAGCTACAGATGCTGAACATTTGATTAGAAAAACAGCAATTGCCAAGAATACTCAGGTCAGGCTGTCTCTAAAGAGAAATAATCAAGAGTTGATGTTTTAGATTGGAGATCTTTTATCAAATAGAGTCACAGAACACCACAGAGACAGGCATTTTGACCCATCTAGCCCACGTCAAGCTATTATTTTGCCTTGTCCTACCAACCTACACCTGGGCCATCAGCCCCCATACGCCTCTCATATATCCAAAGCTCTCTAAAATGTTGCAATCACATCTAATGGCAGCTCGTTATACACTCTCAACACCCTCAGGTGTCCCTTAAACCTTCACTTTTCACCCTTAACCCATGATCTCTAGTAGAGGTCAGTAATTTCTGGAAGTTTTAAACAGAAGTTAATTGAAAAGTTTTTGAATTGCATAACGTGATGCAGTGGAATGTTAATTCTCTTTCTCTCTCTCTGCACATTTCAAGTTCAAAGTTCAAAGTACATATATTATCAAAGTATGTATGCAGTATACAACCCTGAGATTTGTCTTCCCACAGACAGCCAGAAAACAAAGAAACACCATTCTATAAAAACATCAGACACCCAATGCGCAAAAAAGAACAAATCACGCAAACGGCAAAAAGCAAACGAAAAAACACGTAATAACACATGAATGGGAGGGGTACAGAGCTCCAGGTCAAATGAACTAGGCAGAATTACAGATCAGCATGGAATCGATGGACTGAACGGCCTGTTCTGTCTGTAATGACACATCTGGCTCAATGGGCCAGATGGTCTACTCTGGCTCCTATTTCTTATATTTAGATTATTAGATTAGATTATGAGGACACTCAGTCCTTGTTTATTGTCATTTAGAAATGCATGCATTAAGAAATGATACAATGTTCCTCCAGTATGATATCACAGAAATACAAGACAGACCAAGACTCAAACTGACAAAAACCACATAATTATAACATATAGTTACAACAGCGAAAAGCAATACTGTAATTTGATAAAGAGCAGACCATGGGCATGGTAAAAAAAAGTCTCAAAGTCCCGATAGCCCCAACGTCTCACACAGATGGTAGAAGGGAGAAACTCACCCTGCCATGAGCTTCCAGCGCCGCAAACTTGCCGATACAGCATCCTGGAAGCACCCAACCACAGTCCGACTCTGAGTCCGTCCGAAAACTTTGAGCCTCCGACCAGCCCCCCGACACCAAGCACTGAGCACCATCTCTGCCGAGTGCTTCAACCCCGCCCCGGCCGCCAAGCAACAGGCAAAGCCGAAGACTCGGGGCGTTCCCCTCTGGAGATTCCGGATCACACAGTAGCAGCGGCAGCAAAACAGACATTTCAGAAGTTTCACCAGATGTTCCTCCGTGCTCTCGCATCTGCCTCCATCAAATCAGAATTGTGCACGGCCTCCTACTTGACAGATAACAGATACTCATCACTGGAGAGGTGGCGCGCACTGTGTCGCGTCGCCATCTTCTCCTCCCACCTATCTATCATGAAAAATCCTCACCATCCAGAACATTCCCTCTTCTCATTAATACCATCAGGGACTAGGTACAGGAGCCTGAAGACACACACTTAACAACACTTCGGGCTGAGACCCTTCATCAGGACTGGAATGGAAGGGAGCCTTGTGTGTGTGTGTGTGTGTGTGTGTGTGTGTGTGTGTGTGTGTATTGCTCAAGATGTCCAGCATTTGCAGAATCTCTTGTGTCTCAAGAACACAAAGGCAACCAAAGCAGGAATCTGATAAGAAAGGCAGTTGATAATGGGAACCAAAGTTCAAAGTAAATTTATTATCAAATTAGGTATAGTATACCACATACACCCCTGAGATTCATTTGTAGTCACCCACAGAAAAATAAAGAAATACAATGGAATCCATGAAAAGTCATGCATAACAAATAGAGCGTCAGGGTAGTATTATGGTTAGCACGAGACTTAACTATATCAGTGACCCTGGCCAATTCCTGACGCTGTCTGTAGTGAGTTCGTACATTCTCCCCATGACCACATTGGGTTTCCTCCAGGTGCCCCGGTTTCCTCCCATGGGTCAGTAGGTGAATTGGTCATTGTAAATTGTCCCATGATTAGGGAAGGGTGAATTGGGGATTGCTGGATAGCACAGCTCAAAGGGCTGGAAGGGATGATTCCACACTGTATCTCAAAAACTAAATTAACAAAGGCAGAGCACCCAAATGAGAGCCTCAGGCTGCTTAGTCAGTTCAGCACTGAGGCAGAAGGCACCTACATCGATCCAGGAGCCCGATGGTTGTAGGACACAACTATTCATGAACCTGGTGGTGTGGGACCCAAAGACTCTGGTGATAATATCAAGAAGACAAGGAGGTGGGTCAAACACAGGGAGATGGGACAGGCTCATGTGGGGAATCTTGGCTGGCATGAACTAGGGTCTAAACATCGGTTTGTTTTCCACTCTTGGGCCTCAATGTTTAACCTAGCTTTAAGTCTGCCCTGACGAGGGCCGATCTTCATCCACTTAAAGACGCCAGGTGTGCATTACTGAGGAACAATTGAGGGAGGGGTGAAGAGTTCTCTCCCACTAATGATTTTTGACCCACCGAGTTCGTCCAACTGATCATTTGTTGCTCCTGATTGCATCATTGGCAGTCTCTTGCATCTCTCTCCATTCCCAGTGTAAATCCTCAACATGATTTGCTCAGCCACCAGATGCCTCAAGGTGACCAAGAGTTGAGTACCTTGATGGATACAGTCATCGAGTTATAGAATACTAGAGCACTACAGACAGCACAGGCCATTCGGTCCATCAATTCCATGCTGATCTGTAATTCTGCCTAGTTCATTTGACCTGGAGCTCTGTACTCCTCCCATTCATGTAGTTATTCAAACTTCTCTTAAATTTTGAAATTGAACCCATATCTACCACTTCTGCCAGAAGCTCATCCCACACTTTCACCCTCTCTGAGTGAAGAAAGTCCCCCTTATGTGTCCAGTGCGCTTTCAGAGGTACATTTCTTCCTGAACACAGCAAAGATGATAGGTCAACTTTATTTGCCATATAAATTTACATGTATTCGGAACTTGCTGTGGTGTATTGGTCAGGGCACAATATGGGACAAAAAAAAGTCATTCCATAGTTTTCAAGAATTATATAAAAAATAAAGTTGGAGGTTTAAGTACAGATATGAAATAAAATGTGCATAAATACATAAATACCAGCAGGTACTTACAGGCGACCCCCATCACCCTGGACATGCCCTCCTCTCAATGCTACTATCAGGGGCCTGAAGGCACACACTCAACAATTGAGGAATAGCTTTTTGCCCTCTGCCATCAGATTTCTAAATGGTCATTGAACCCATGAATACTACCTTACTACTTTTTTCCCTTCTTTTTGCACTATCTATTTAATTTAACTTTATATATCTTACTGTGGGCACATGGCCAAGTGGTTAAGGCATTGGACTAGTGACCTGAAGGTTGTGAGTTCGAGCCCCAGCCGAGGCAACGTGTCTTGTGTCCTTGAGCAAGGCACTTAATCACACATCGCTCTGCGACGACACTGGTGCCAAGCTGTATGGGTCCTTTTCTTTCTTTTAAATCTTTTTATTGAATTAGTACACAAAAGGTAGACCATATAGGCACTGATACACTGTTGCATTATAACTTTACAAGAGATATTAATACACAAAAAGAAGTTAATACAAACAGTGCAGTTTAGATATAAAATAGCAAGGTAATATAATAGTATACTAATTTTCATATATGTCAATAAGGAAGGAAAAAACCCCCCAAAAAAACCCACCATGCAACTAATCTAAAAAGCAAAGCAAAGCAATGGGCTAACTAGGTATCAAGTAGAGTTAAACAACTTAAAACAATCACGTCCTCAAACCTGACCTCCATTAAAAACAGTTAAAAAGCAAGAAGGGAATGTAAATATGGATTGTATGGGTCCTAATGCCCTTCCCTTGGACAACATTGGTGGCGTGGAGAGGGGAGACTTGCAGCATGGGCAACTGCTGGTCTTCCATACAACCTTGCCCAGGCCTGCGCCCTGGAGAGTGAAGACTTTCCAGGCGCAGATCCATTGCCTCGCAAGACTAACGGATGCCTTTACCTTACTTTATATATCTTACGGTAATTTACAGTTCTTGTTATGTATTGCCATGTACCTGATGGTGGGGAGGCTGGTGCCTTTGACAGAACCAGCTGAGTTTACAACCCTCTGCAGCTTTCTCCCGTCCTGTGCGTTGGTGCCCCCATACCAGACGATCATGCAACTAGTCGAATGCTCTCCACTGCACATCTGCAGAAGTTTACTGGAGTATTTGGTGCCTTACAAGGGTCTCCTCAAACTCCAAATGAAGTTAGTCGCTGGCATGCCTCTTTCATAATTGCATGGTGAACATTTATTTCCCATCTCTAATTTTCCTGTGTAGAATGGTGCACTATTACCGAGGGCAGTTAAAAACCAGCCATAGTGCTGGGTCTGGTCAGACCAGCTAAGGGCAGTATCATTCCTACCCTGAACTGAGGTTTAACAGTCACCATTTAGTGATACCATTCTTTATTTCAGATTTACTTAATCATAGTGTTTGAATCCATAATATAATCACAACATTGTAGTCCACACTTCAATTATAGCATTAGGTTCTCCTGTGTGATCATAGTGTAAGAATCTGCCATTTGATCATGGTAATAAATAATAATGTGATCGTAGCATTAAACATCAGGCTAAATGTTATACTATAAACATCAGCATCACTGTTGAGTGAGTTTCACTTTATATGTATGCACGCCTCTAAATACCATCTTTATGCAATCTCGGATGTGCTATTAGTGATAGTGTTGGTTGTCCGACATATCCAACGATGACAGGAAGCCTGTGCAGGGGAGTTTTTAAAGTGGAAAAGCCACTGGACTGGGGAAGTTCCACTCTATCGACCTCGGAAGTCCAGGTCCAGTGGTACAAGTTGTTGTCACAACCGGGGTCTTCCTTGTTTGCAGTGGATGACCATGACTTCCTCTGTGCCTTGCCACGCCCTTTGCTCTCCACGGAACGTTACAGAACCAACTTCCTGGCTGCTGGATCTCACTGTAGATCTCATCCGCCCAGTCCACCAGAGCCCACTTTGCATGCTAGGACAGGCATGTCCCTATCTCACCAGGGTATGAGGCCCACCAGCTCCCCTCTCCTGGCTTGGCCCACCTGTCGAAGCAGTGTACCGGGGTGTGGCCGCTGTTGCATGCGAACTGCTACCTGGAGCCACAGGTGAGAGCTGAGTGTCCAGTGGGGCCCAAAGGTGAGCGAGCTACCCCAGAATAAACCAACAAGCCCCTTCACCAGAGGTGCTACCCCTCCCTGAACCCCCAGACACCCTATTAGTGATGTTACTGAATGCAACATTTACCCTGGCTGTAAATGGGTGAATGGGGGACAGCAATGCCTTGTGATATCATTCCCAGGGAGGTCTCCTTGTCCAGGTGGGAAGCAAACTGCCTGCAGCAGTACACTACTTTGTTCTTGCGACTTTCAAAGTAGCTGGAAGATTTCAGCAGGATAGAACAACACATCGTGAAGAATGCTCTTAGAAAAATTAGGTTTCATTCAAGAGTTGAGTTAGTCATTGAATCTTTCAGTAGAAAAATTTAAACGCAGGAGTATTTTAGCCAATAAGTAGAAACCAGTTTACCCAGCAGTCCGGAGAATCAAGTCAAATTCACCACTGAGAGAGATACAGAATTGCACACAGAGCTCTGGTGTACAATGGTTCAAATTTAAATTGCTTATTGCAGCAAAATATACACTCAATGGCCACTTTATTAAATAGTCCCTGTACCTAATAAAGTGGCCACGGAGGATATGTTACTGTAGCACATCCACCTCAAGGTTCAGTGTGTGTTCAGGGATGCTCTTCTGCACACAACTGTTATTACGTGTGGTTATTTGAGTTACTGTCATCTTCCTGTCAATTTGAACCAGTCTGGCCACTTTCCTCTGATCTTTCTCATTAACAAGGCGTTTTCACCCACAGAACTGCCACTCACTGGATATTTTTTTGTTTTTCGCACCATTCTCTGTAACTTTAGAAACTTGTGTGTGAAAATCCCAGCAGATCAGCAGTTTCTGAGAAACTCAAATTACCCCGTCTGGCACCAACAATCATTCCACGGTCAAAGTCACATAGATCACATTTCCTTTCCCATTCTGATGTTGGGTCTGGACAGCAACTGAAGCTCTTGACCATGTCTGCATGCTTTTATGCATTGAGTTGCTGCCACATGATTGGCTGATCAGATATTTGAATTAATAAGCAGGGATAAAGTGTACCTAATAAAGTGGCCACTAAGTGTACATTGCTTAGAAGTAGGAATGATAATTTGAATATCAGTACACTATAAATTACAAAGTGCAACAGTGTTAAGTTCTAAAAGTAGTTCAAAGACATTCTCAGTTATGGACTTCACCATTTAGCTTTCCTTCACTCCAGGTGAGTTAGGCGTGATGTTAATTGACCAAATATGTGAAATAAGAACAAAAGAATTATTTTGCTTCTTCTGCTCAGGTTCAAGAATCCTCAGCAAAGAGGGCATTATGACAGGATAAGGTAGTTTATTTTTCTTTGTACACAATTAGGCCATTTGGCCCATCGAGTCTGCCCTGTCATTCCATCGTGCTTGATTTATTTTCCCTCTCAACCCCATTCTCCTGCCTCCCCCCCCCCTTGTTGTGTATTTAATCTTGTATTTTGAGTAATCTTGTATATATATATTGGGTAATTAAGAATCCTTGTACCTTTAAACAATTCATTATAGTTTATACGTACAAATACATTAATTGCATACGTCTTCACACTACCATGTGATATATGTATGCCTCACTTAAAGTAAGGACAGCTGGTGCCACACTTTCAGACCCCCAAGTGTTTAATTTGAATTAATTTAATATTTTGAAGTTGCAAAACATGACGCCCATATCCTTTGAGGCCCTCACTAATCAAGAAACTATCAACTTCTGCTTTAAATATACTAAATAACTTGGCCTCCAAAACCATCTGTGGCAATGAATTCCACAGATTCACCACCCTCTGGCAAAAGAAAGTCCTCCACTTCTCTGTTCTAAAGGGACATCCCCCTATTCTAAGACTGTGCTCTCTGGTCCTAGACTCCCCCTCTATAGGAAACATCCTCTCCATGTCTACTCTATCTAGGCCTTTCAATATTCAATAAGTTTCAATGAAATCCCCTTTCATTCTTCTAAACTCCAGCAAGTATCGGACCAGAGCCATCAAGCGTTTCTCATACATTAACTCTGTCATTTCCGGGATCACAGTTAGCCATTTTGGACCGAGATTATGAAGAATTTCTTTACCTGGAACATTAGTGGATCTTTAATTAAAAACACAAAATGCTGAGCATGATATGCAGACTCTGGAGAAAGAGAAACTGTTAATGGTTTGGGTGCAGGACACTTCATCAGAACTGGGACAGAGGGAAAACCAAGCAACACGCATAAAAGTTGCTGGTGAACGCAGCAGGCCAGGCAGCATCTATTGGAAGAGGTACAGTCGACGTTTCGGGCCGAGACCGTTCATCAGGAAGGGTCTAGTCCTGACGAAGGATCTCGGCCCAAAACATCGACTGTACCTCTTCCAATAGATGCTGCCTGGCCTGCTGCATTCACCAGCAACTTTTATGTGTGTTGCTTGAAATTCCAGCATCTGCAGATTTCCTCGTGTTTGTGCAGAGGGAAAACCAATTCATTTTAGGTAGCAGAGAAGGTGCGGGGAGGAACGGGTAGAACAAAGGAAATACCTCTGATAAGGTGAGACCAGGTGATCAGATGTGGCATTTTAAACAGAACAGATTTAGATCAGGTGATGCTTCATTGTCTGTGTCCCCTTTCAATCTTCAGAGGTCTTTGTGGAATACCAGACTGGACGTGGATGCTACATCGTAAAGCAGGGACCAAACTTGTGAGTTTGGGGATATGGGGTTCAGGTGGGAAAATCCATGGGTTGATAACTTTTCATTTCACTTCCTACAGCCCCACCTCCTGCTATTCACAGGTACAGGCACAGTTACATTATATGAGATGAAGCAGGGTCAAGAGGTCAAATGACCAACTCCTCCTTCTACGTTCCCGGTCCTGAAAGGCTTGTGTTACTTTCTTGTCGCCTTCCATCCCACTATTCCAGGTGTTTAACTCTCTTCTCATCCCCACCCTCACAGGTATGGCGAAGGAGCAGTGGTTAGGTGACTGGACTAGATAGCTCTGAGATCTGAGTTCAAATCCAACCCTTCCCGGGAGGTGTGGTGGTTGAAACACAACTGGTTCTATTAATACTGACCATAAAACTGACCAGGCTGTTGTAATGCCACACAGGTGCTGAGTGCCAACAAAATTTTTGTGAGTGCCACCATAGGTTTACCGCAGCTGGATTAGAAGCTTGAGAATGAAAAATGCTGAACTCTGTGATGTCGTTGTTACCTGAAAGGTGTCATATAAATGATTATGTTCTGTAGGTGTTATATACAAGATAATTTTGAGTGAGGTTAGTTTTGAATTAGTCCGTGACAGCTCTCAATTTTCCAGTGCTGCTTCAGGTGGAGGCAACTAGATCCTCCCGACACCACCCATGCCAGGAGACCACATAAAAGGATTTTCCGTGTCGATGAGGCCACTCCTTGGTCTTGTGTTCTGTAGTTTCATTTACACTGGTAAAAACACACACTGAACTGGAACAGCTGAGCTCAAAGAGGAAGAGTTTCGGTTTAGATTCTGCAGGTCTGAGTTTCTGGTTAAACACCCATCCTCACTGTGTATCAGATGCCGAAACTGTTAACCCTTTCTCTGCAGCACAGAAATAGGGTGGGAAATAAGCTGTGAGAAGCAAAGTGATAGAGTTCAAAGTTCCAAGTAAATTCAAGGAAAAGGCGGGAGGAGAGAGAGCAGCACGCCGTGCGTGCGCAGCCCTCCGGTGAAAAATGATATCGTATCCGTTAAATAGGGGCCGTGGACAATTCTGATTTGAAGGAGACAGACGTGAAAGCACAGAAGAACATCTGGAGAAATTTCTGAAACGCAGGTTCGCTGCTGTTGTTACTGCGCGATCGAGAATCTTCCGGAGGGAAGGCCTCAAAATCCCCAGCTTTGCCTGCTGTTGGCGACCGAGATTGAGGTCGAATCGTTCAGACAGAGATGGTGCTTGGTACTTGGTGTCGGACAGCTGATCGGAGCTCGAAGTTTTCGGATGACTCAGAGTCGGACTGTGGTCGGGTATGGCAGGGAGAGTTTTTCTTCCTTCTCCTGTCTGGGTGAGATGTGGGACATTTGAGAGACTTTGAACTTTTTACTGTGCTCATGGACTGTTCTTTATCAAGTTATGGTATTGTTGCACTGTTGTAACTATATGTTATAATTATGTGGTTTTGTTATTTTATTCAGTCTTGGTCTGTCCAGTGTTTTGTGATATCACACGGGAGGAAATATTGTATCATTTCTTAATGCATGCATTACTAAATGACAGTAAAAGAGGACTGCATGTCTTCATAATCTATCTATATACTCTATCTATTATCAAAGTACATATCTGTCACCATATACAACCCTAAGGTTAATTTTCTTGCGCGCATACTCAATAAATTCATCATAGAATGATAACCATAATAGAATCAATGAAAGATCATACCAACTTGGGTGTTCAATTGGTGTGTGAAGGACAACAAACTGAGCAATTAGAAAAAGAAAGAAATAATGGTAACAAATAATTGAGCAGTAAATATCGAGAATATGAAATGAAGAGTCCTTGAAAGTAAGTCCATGGGTTGTGTGATCATTTCAGTGATGGGTCAAGTGAAGTTGAGTGAAGTTATCCCCTTTGTTTCAAGAGCCTGATGGTTGAGGGGTAATAACTGTTCCTGAACCTGGTGGTGCAAGTCCTGATGCTCCTGTACCTTCTTCCTGATGGTAGCAGTGAGAAAAGAACATTTCCTGGTTGGTGGGAGTCCCACGTGATGGATGCTACTTTCCCGTGACAACACTTTGTGTAGATGTACTCAGTGATAGGGGGGGCTTTAGCCGTGTTGGACTGGGCCCTATCCATTACTTTTTGTAGGATTTTCCTTTCAAGCACATTGGTGTTTCCACACCAGGGTGTGATGCAGCCAGTCAATATACTCTCCACAGGCTCCCAGATGAGGTATAAATTAGCGTAACGTGAGATTCAACACCAGTGGAATGTCAAAGTCAAAGCTGAGTTTATTGTGATTTGTGTAAGTACTGGGAGGCATGACTTTAAGGAGATTGGAGGAAAGTGCAGGGGGCAGGGATGTGGAAGCTATTAAGAGGGTGCAGAGAAGATTTACCAGGATGCTGTCTGAATTAGAGAGCACGACTTATGATGATAGGCGAAGTGAGCAAGGACTTTTCTCTTTGGAGCGAAGCAAAATATGAGGTGACTTGGTAAAAGTGTGCAAGACGATAAAAGGCATTAATTGAGTGGCTGGCCAAGGGCTTTCTCACAGGGCGGAAATAGTTATTATGAGCTGACATTAATTTAAGGTGATTGGAGGGTAGTACAGAGGGGATATCAGATGTGAGTTTTTCACACAGAGAGTGGCAAGTGCAAGGAACGTGCTGTCAGAGGTGGTGGTAGAGTCAGATACTTTAGAGACATATAAGAGACTCTTAGATAGGCACATGGATGATAGAAAAATGGAGGGCTGTGTAGGAAAAGGGTGAGATTGATCTTAGCATGGGTGAAACGGTTGGCACAACATAGTGGGCTGAAGGGCCTGTACTGTCCTATGTTTTATGTGTACACAGGACAATGAAAAACTTATCAAAAGTACACAGCATTATATAAGCGGCGTTCATAGGAAAAGCATAAATTAAACACAAATTATATAAAAGTTTTACAAGAAAAAAACACAATTAGAAGAAAACAAAGTCTATTTTTGTCACAGTTGGGGGGGGGGCACTGATGGCAGACCCAAATGCAAGACACAAACACCTCTTGTGAGGTTAACTTAAATTAACTTTATTGCTCTTTACAAGGAGAGCAAAGCAGAAGCAGGAATAATGTACTGGACAAGGACTCAGGCCCTGGACTAGGCTGGGACTAAGGGTCTGGGCTAGGACTCAGAATCATGGACCACCAGGGCCAGGACTTGAGACTTGGAGCCGCCAGGGCTAGGACTTGAGACTTGGAGCCTCCGGGGCCAGGAACTCTTCTTATTCATTGGACAGACTCAGACACAGGACATAAAACATAGAGCTAGGAATCTTCTTTAGACAAGGACGGAGTCAAGACTCTTCTTATTCATTGAACAGACTCAGACACAGGACATAAAGTACTGAGCCGGGAAACCTCCTTAGACACAGGATGGAGTCGGGACTCTCCTAGACACAGGGTACAGGGTAATCTTCCAGGGTACAGGGCCAGGACCCTTTTTAGACACACAGCATGGATACGGAGACCACACAACGATGGACAGAACTATAACTGGGCTCAAGTACGCTCCAAGCCGCGGCGAGCTCTTGACTCACCCCAGCGGGTTAACTTTGACTGACCCACTCTGGCAAGGGAAGGCGGCTTGCTGGCACTTGCTTTGGGAGGAGACTAGGCTTGCTCTGGCCAGATGACATTGGCTCGCAGTACCTTCGGTGACTTTGTTAACGCTCTTGCGCCGAACGGCTGAAAGCCAGAGACTTATAATCTGCCGGTTCAGCCAAGAGTAAATTGCCTCCAATCACCAAGCCCGAGGGACACAGGAAAACAGGGAACCAAAGGGAAACAGGGAGTCAACGGTCCAGATCGTAACACAAACAAAGTAAATTTAAAGGGAACCGGATCCAGACGATGACAATTTTAGTGTTCAGTGTTCAAAATGGTCATAGTTTTGCTGATTAGGGTTGTGCTAGTTGGTTCAAGAACTGAATGGTTGAATGGAACTAGCTGTCCCTGGACCTGGTGGTGTGGAATTTCAGGTTTCTGTACCTCCTGCCTGATGGTAGCTGTGAGAAGATGGCATGCCCTGGATGGTGGAGATCTTCGATGATGATGGAGTGGCACAATAGCATAATGGTTAACACAATTGCCACAAGTGCCAGTGATCTCCAATCGGGGTTCGATTCCCATCACTGTCTGTAGGGAGTTTGTACGTTCTCCCCATGACTATAAGGGTTCCCTCCATGTGTTCCAGTTTCCTCCCACATTCCAAAGATGTACAATGAGGGTTACTGAGTTGTGTACGTGCTACGTTGGTGCTGAAAGCATGGTGACACCTATAGGCTGTCCCCAGCACAATCCTCAGGCTGCGTTGGCTGCTGACGCAACATGATGCATTTCTATGCATGTTTTGATGTATGTGTGACAAATAAAGCTAATCTGTTTTTTAATAGACGTTGCCTTCCTGAGTATCTCTGATGGTAGGCAGGGATGCGCCTGTGTTGCATTGGCAATAGATAAGCAATGGCACAGATGGCTGATCTGCTGCCTCACAGCACCAGAGTCCCGAGTTCAATTCAGACCTCCGGGCCTGTCTGTGTGGAGTTTGCACACTCTCCCTATAACTACGTGGCTGTCCTCTGAGAACTCCACTTCCCTCCCACATTCCAAAGACATGCAGGTCTCTAGGTTAATTGGGCACTGTAAGTTATCCCCGGTGTGTAGGTGAGCGGTGGAATCTGGGGAACAGGTGTCGATGAGGGTGTAGGAGGGAATAAAAATGGGGAATTAATGTAGGATTAGTGCAAAAAAGATCACCATTTAAGAGAAATTTGGATGTACATGGATAGGAGAGGTATAGAGGGATGTGTTCCAAGTGCAGGTCGACAGCAGATGCGCTGCTGGATCTGTGGTTGTGACACAGCAGAACAACACAACACAATAAAACAGAACACAACTAGTGAGAAAACAGCAAACGCAATAGAAGCCTACTTCCTCTCTCTCACCTACCTACCCACTCACATGGACGATCTTCCAGTCCCAAGCACCTGGGCCTCCAGTTTCCAGTCTAGAGGCTTCATCCATCAGGCTTCAACTGACCACTGCCTTTCTTTTTCTTTTTCTCCCCATAGGGTAGTACACAGATCTTGAAAAAGTCAGTGACAGCTGTGGTGTATTCATTCGGATCTGAAGATGAATCCCTGAATATCATCCAGATCACCGACTCAAACCAGTCCTGTACGCACTCGTCCGCCTCCCTTGACCATACCTACTTGGTCCTCACCATTGATGCTGCGGTTTTTGGTCTCTGCCTACTCGCCGGGAGTAGGAATACAGCCAGGTGGTCAGACTTTCCAAAGTGTGGGCATGAGATGGCACAGTAAGCGTTCTTGATAGTGGTATAACAATGGTCAAGTGCATTGGCTCCTCTAGTTCCACAGGTGATATCTTGGTGGTAGTTCTTCAGAGACTTCTTCAAGCTGGTCTGATTGAAATTCCTCCATTGATAGGCAAGACATCTGGGGACACTGTTTCATGAGTGCTGATCACAGTCCTCAGCCTCTCCAATGATTGCCTGGCGTTGGCCTGAGGTGGAATGTAAACCGCTAACAGGATGACGGCGCTGTTTCAGATCAAGACTCTTCATTCCAATGGGCCTCAACTCTGAAACACCAACTGTCCATTTCCCTCCACAGCTGCTGTCTGACTCTCTGAGCTTCTTCAGTCGTTTGCTTATGATATCTGCTCCAGAATCCAACAACTGTCATCTTTTGAGTCCCCATAGATCACAGAGCTGCAGCTTCACAGGTCCGGAAATCCAGGTTCAAACCCCACCACGGGTCTTAACTGTGTGGAGTTTGCACGTTCTCCTTGTGACCACGAGAGCTCCGTCTGTGTGCTCTGGTTTACCCCATATCCCAATCTACACTTTATACCTTCAGCATTAACCCCTTATTCCAGAGTTGTGCTTTTCACTTCCTGCATTTGCAGGACTTTAAACTAGCTGCCAGCATTTTGTCCACTTCAGGATTGCTTTGCCCAGTCATTTAAAGTCAAAGTAAATTTATTATCAAGGTTCATATACACTCAATGGCCACTTTACTTGGTACACTGGTACACTTCATTAACAGAAATATCTAATCAGCCAATCATGTGGCAGTAATTCAATGTATAAGAGTATGCAGACGTGGTCAAGAGGTTCTGTTGTTATTCAGACAAAACATCAGAATGGAGAAGAAATGTGATTTAAGTAACTTTGACTGGGGAATGAATGTTGGTGCCAGACAGGGTGGTTTGAGTATCTCAGAAACTGTTCATCTCCTGGGATTTTCATACACAACAGTCTCTAGAATTCACAGAGAATAGCGTGAGAAACAAAAGTCATCCAGTGAGCGACAGTTCTGAGGGTGAAAACATCCTGTTAGTGAGAGAGGTCAGAGGAGAACAGCCAGACTAGTTCAATCTGACAGGAAGGTGACAGTAGCTCAAATAACCACCCGTTACAACAGTGGTGTGCAGAAGAGCATCTCTGAATGCACAACACGTTGAATCTTGAAGTGGATGGGCTACAGCAACAGAAGACTGCGAGCATAGACTCAGTGACCACTTTATTTGGTACAGGGTGTACCTAATAAAGTGGCCACTGAATTTTGCTCTGTGTCACCATGTACTCTTTTTTGGGATTCTGCTTGCAGGCATTAACAAGCATTCACTTGCTTTCTCCTTAAACTTCACAGCAGAGTTTTCACAAGGTTGTTGTAAGGCCCAGGATGGGGCAGAGCTGGAATGCAATAAAGAGCTGACAGTGTTGCCTGCTGCCTATAACTGTGACCCACCTCAATCTGGTGGAACTTGCCCGCTTTCCTTGTTTCTTTCTCGTACTTTGTACCTACAGGTTTAAGGTGCTGGGGAGTAGGTACAGAGGAGATGTCAGGGATAAGTTTTTCACTCAGAGAATGGGCTGCCGGCAATGGTGGTGGAGGTGGATACGATAGGGTCTTTTAAGAGACTTTTGGATAGGTACATGGAGCTTAGAAAAATAGGGGGCTATAGATAAGCCTAGTAATTTCTAAGGTAAGGACATGTCCAGCACAAATCTGTGGACCGAAGGGCTTGTACTGAGCTGTAGGTTTTCTATGTTTCTCTGTTTCTATGTTTGGTTTCCTCCCACCTCATACAGATTGGTAAGTTAACTGGCCAACTGTAAATTGCCCCTAAAACAATGATGAGTTCAAGTTTGTTGTCATTCAACCGTACACATGTATTCAGCTAAATGAAATATTGTTCCTCAGGGGCCAAGGTGTACAACACAGTACTTATGTCACACATAGCTCATAAAATAATATTAACAGATAATAAAGCATATTCTGTAGATGTACAAGAAGACATAAAGTAAAACCTTTGTTGCCACACAGCTGGAATTTCTTCTATATACAATGAAAGTGTTGCTTTAAAATTACCACAGCAATACTGTGACTTCAAATTTGTCAATTCTGAGAAAGTTAAGGCTGGTTTAATTAAGACGTTCACAGATATGTTGAGCTACAAACTTGGAAATGAAGAATTTGATGACCTGTCAACTCTTGCTGACGTTATTGGAACATCTCAAGCTTCTAGTGCTGGTTGTGAGCGTGGATTCAGTCTTATGAATTCAATCAAATGTACACCCAGAAACAGACTAGAAGAGGCACATTTGGATGATCTAATGAGGATTAATTTCATCTGGATGCGAAATTAATCTGGACAGTGCTTACAGACAATGAGTTTTGTAATAAAGACAGACAAGAAAAGGGTTACAAAAAATGTAAGATTTCTTTGTTGTACTGTATTTCATTGTATCCTTCAAATAATGAATTAACTCAAAAGTACTTGATCTTTCAATTTTCATCCTAAATATTCAAAGTATGCGTATTACAAAAAAAAGTGAGAGTAAAAGTGTCCTGTTCAGAGCAGTGGTTGGCTGTAAATAAAAATTAAAGGGGCATTGAGTATAATGCTACTGGCGCTGTCATAAATAATGTGTAGTGGGTGGTAACAGAGTGTTCAGAAGTCTCACAGCCTTGGGGAAGAAGCTAATACCCGGCCTAAGAGTCGGGGAGAAGTTAATGGAGTTGTCTTCGTCTTCTTGAGCCCTTAGCTCCCGCTGGAGGAAAGGCCATTGATGATCTCCTGTCTATCATCTCACAAAGTCAATGAAATGATTGGACTTCATCAATGTTTTTGTAATTCATTGTGTCCACTATATAGGGAATTGGCCAATACAGCTTTACCAGAGCCCTGTTGGCCTGCCTTACCAATTTTCCCCCTCTCAGGATTGGGACATACGGTTGGACTTTGAGAGGTTAACGGGGATGCAGGAAGAATAAAATAGAATTAGTGAAGGATGACTATAAATGTACTCTGATGGTCAGTGTTGACTTGGTGGGACGGAGGCCCTGTTTTCTCTCCCAATGAATGGTTTCGGCCTGAAACATTGAGTGTTTACTCTTTTCCATTGATGCTGCCTGCTGCTGACTTCCTTCAGCATCTTCTGTGCGTTGCCCTGGATTTCCAGCATCAGAAGATTTTCTTGTCCCCGTTTTTTCTTGCTGCATAGCACCAAGGCGCTGTGGTTCTATCATCAGGTCACTGGCTGTGTGAGGTAACTATGTTGCTACTAGCTACACACATGAAAAATGCTGGTGAACGCAGCAGGCCAGGCAGCATCTATAGGAAGAGGTACAGTCGACATTTCGGGCCGAGACCCTTCGTCAGGACTAACTGAACGAAGAGATAGTAAGAGATTTGAAAGTGGGAGGGGAAGGAGGAGATCCAAAGTGATAGGAGAAGACAGGAGGGGGAGAGATGGAGCTAAGAGTTGGAAAGTTGATTGGCAAAAGGGATACGAGGCTGGAGAAGGGACAGGATCATGGGACGGGAGGTCTAGGGAGAAAGAAAGGTGGGGGAAACCCAGAGGAAGGGCAAGGAATTATAGTGAGAGGGACAGAGGGAGAAAAAAGAGAGGGAAAAAAGGGGGAAAGAAAAAAAATATATTAAATAAGGGATGGGGTACGAGGGGGAGGTGGGGCATTAACAGAAGTTAGAGAAGTCAATGTTCATGCCATCAGTTTGGAGGCTACCCAGATGGAATATAAAATGTTGTTCCTCCAACCTGAGTGTGGCTTCATCTTGACAGTAGAGGAGGCCGTGGATAGACATATCAGAATGGGAATGGGACGTGGAATTAAAATGTGTGGCCACTGGGAGATCCTGCTTTCTCTGGTGGACAGAGCGTAGGTGTTCAGTTCTGACGGACAGAGCATATATTCCGTCTGGGTAGCCTCCAACCTGATGGCATGAACATTGATTTCTCAAACTTCCGTTAATGCCCCACCTCCCCTTCATACCCCATACGTTATTTATTTATTTATTTGTTTGTTTGTTTTTCTTTCCACCCTCTTTTCCTCTCTTTTTTCTCCCTCTGTCCGTCTCACTATACCCCTTGCCCATCCGCTGGGTTTTTCCCCCCTTCCCCCTTTCCTTCTCCCTAGGCCTTCCGTCCCATGATCCTCTCCCTTCTCCAGCCTTGTATCCCTTTTGCCAATCAACTTTCCAGCTCTTGGCTCCATCTCTCCCCCTCCTGTCTTCTTCTATCATTTCAGATCTCCCCCTCCCCCTCCCACTTTCAAATCTCTTACTATCTCTTCTTTCAGTTAGTCCCAACGAAGGATCTCGGCCCGAAACTTCGACTGTACCTCTTCCTAGAGTTGCTGCCTGGCCTGCTGCGTTCACCAGCATTTTTTTGTGTGTGTTGTTTGAATTTCCAGCATCTGCAGATTTCCTCATGTTTGCAACTAGCTGTCAGGTTTCAAAACCACTCCTTTGATTGTAACATACCTTTGGGTTTACAAGGAAGTAGAGCAAAACTAAGTGAGGTGAGGGATTTCAGATGTTCCCACACACATTGCCATATTCTTGGTTTCATTTGCCAAAACACAAATAAAAATAAAGGAACAAAAAAGCTGGAAGTTTGACATAAAAGCTAAAAATGCTGGAAACGTTCAGCAAGCCAGGCAGCATCTGTGGAGATTGAAATATAGTTAACATTTGCATCACGGCCTGGTGTGGAAACACCAATGCCCAGGAATGGAGAAGTCTACAGAAAGTGGTGGATGCAGCCCCGTCCATCACAGGCAAAACCCTCCCCAGCATTGAGCACATTTACATGGAGTGCAGCCACAAGAAAGCAGTATCCGGCATCAAAGCCCCCCACCACCCAGGCCATGCTCTCTTCTCATTACTACCATCAAGCATGAGGTACAGGAGCCTTAGGTCTAAGCTCAGGAACAGTTATTACACTACAACCATCAGGACCCTGAACCAGTGTGGATTTCACTCACCTCAACACCGAACTGATTCCACAGCCTACTGACTCACTGTGAAGGACTTTACAGCTCATGTTCTCAGTAGTTTTTTTTTATTTGCAAAGTTTGTCTTCTTTTGCATGTTGGTTGTTTGTCACTCTTTGTCTTTGGTTATTTTCATAAATTCTATTTATTTCTTTATTAACATGTAAATGCCTGCAAGAAAATGAATCTCAGGGAGACAAAAGCGTACTTTGATAATAAACTTATTTTGACTTTGAATACTTCAGTTTGTTGAAATTTCATCAGAATCTGACTCAAAACTTTTAACAGATTAAGGCTGAACATTTCCAGTATTGTCTGATCTCTTTTCAGTTCTTTTACACTCCTATACCTAGCACATTTTATATACATACATGTGTATGTGGATTATGTACAATTTATGTATATAAGCTATCTTATTCATTTATCTTTATTGTTTTCTTTTATTATTGTGTTCTTTATCTTTATTGTGTTGTTTTTCATGCTGCGTTGGATCTGGAGTAACAATTATTTCATTCTTCTTTACATATTTCTACTGGAAATGACATTAAACAATCTTGAACCTTGATTTAATAGTGCCTCAAAAGTAGAACATTAAGTTATTAAGATGAAAGATTTCTTTTAGTAGTGTACTTTCTAAGTAGGTCTCTGTTCTTAATGTTCGTAATTTTTAAATTCCTTGCTCTGAAGGACCGCACAACAAATTGTGGGAAACATAATCCTACAGATGATTTTCTCTTGATGTATGCGAAACACCCTAAGTCATTTGTGGTTTCTCTGGTTAGTCACATTCAGCCTGGGAGCAGGAGGAAGAGGAGGAAGATGATTGCAAAGAGGGACTATATCCTTTGATAGAAACTTGTACCACACACAAATAAAAAATGCTGGGAGGAATCTGTGCAAATAACAATCTTGCTCTGTCAGATCTGACGTCAATGGTTCAGGTGAAGTCAGAATTGTTTTGTTTTTCTCCCTCTTGCTAATGCCATGTTCTAGTTTTGGCAATAAGGGAATTCATATAAATGTATTTTTAAACTCTTGCTTAATTAAATTCAAATTCTCCAATCTACGTCATGAACTTTAACCTTGTCTCATGATTGTTCATAATAACATTTGTCTAGACTCTGGATTACATTCCCAAATATTATTGCCACCAGGCAGTGAAGATACTGGATTGGAATTTCTTTGTAATCTCTGCCCCAGGAATACTTTGATTTTAAGACTAAAGTAACAACAGAAAATATGTCGCTGGCTTTGCACAATTAAATAAGGTCTATTTTGGAATTTGTTTTTATCCCATATTGGTTGTAATCCTTAGAACAAGTAGCTGCTGGTTTGTCAAGCCAATGTTGCCCTAGTGTTCTATGAAACACTTCCAAACACTTGGTTTGGGTTAGTAGCCAACACAACACGTTACGGTACAGCTGACCTGGGTTCACTTCCCACCACTGTCTGTAAGGTGTTTATACGTTCTCCCCATGACCACGTGGGTTTCCTCCGGGTGCTCCGGTTTCCTCCCACGTTCCAAAGACGTACCGGTTGGTAGGTTAATTGGTCATTGTCAACTGTCCCATGATTTGGCTCGGGTTAAATCGGAGATTGCTGTACAGCGCGGCTCAAAGGGCCAGAAGGTCCTACTCCACACTGTACCTCAATAAGTAAATAAATAAATAAATAAATTGGGTCCAAGGGTTTAAGTACGACCCAGAAAGAAAACGATGCATTTAGAGTCAGTTTTTCATATTAAAGATGTTATGTAAATGTAGGTTGTTGTGTGTGTTTATTGTGTTGTTGGGGGTCTGTGGGCAGCAACTCCTCCTCTGGACCAGGCGTTTGAGTGGTGAGACAAAAGTCTGGACTGAGACTCACATACAAAATTGAAGGAAGTCTGCACTAAAAATACACCAGTCATGGGATGAGCCATAACATAAAACTCTCAAAGAAGAGCCAACATGTTAACTGTATCATCCTGGCGTTCGGTTATTTCTCAACTAGACCATAAGGGAGATGATGAGACACAGGAGCACCATTTGGCCCATCGAGTCTGCGCTACAGTGCAGAAACAGGCCCTTCAACTCATCTAGTCCGTGCTGAATCATTTAAACTGCTTACTCCCATCGATCATAGCCCTGACACCCATATCATCCATGCACCTATCCAAACTTCTCCTAAACACTGAAATCGAGCTCACATGCACCACTTGTGCTGGCAGCTCTTCCCACACTCTTACGACCCACTGAGTGAAGAAGTTTCTCCTCAGGTTTCCCTCAAATCACAAGATCACAAGACAAAGGAGCAGAAGTAGGCCTTTCAGCCCATCGAGTCTGCTCCGCAGCTCCCCCATGAGCTAAACTATTCACCCATCTAGTTCCAATTTCTGGCTTTTTCCCCATATCCCTTGATACCCTGACTAATTAGATACCCGTCAATCTCCTCCTTAAACACCCTCAATGATCAGGCCTCCACAGCTGTATGTGGCAACAAATTCCACAAATCCACGACCGTCTGGCTAAAAAAATTTCTCCTCATCTCTGTTTTAACTGGGTACCCTCTAATTCTAGGACTATGGCCTCTTGTCCTGAACTCACCCACCAAGGGATACAACCTTTCCACATCTACTCTGTCCAACCCTTTCAACATTCGAAATGTTTCTATGAGATCCCCTCTCATTCTTCTATACTCTAATGAATACAATCCAAAAGCCGACAAACGCTCCTCATATGTTAGCCCCTGCATTCCAGGAATCATCCTTGTAAATCTTCTCTGAACTCTCTCCAACATCAGTACATCTTTTCTAAGGTAGGGGGCCCAAAACTGCACTAAGTATTCCAGATGAGGTCTCACTAATGCCCCATAGAGCCTCACCAACACCTCCTCACTCTTAAGCACTATTCCTCTTGAAATGAATGTCAACAGAGCATTCGCTTTCCTTACTGCCGATCCAACTTGGTGGTTAACCTTTAGGGTATCCTGCACGAGAACCCCCAAGTCCCTTTGCACAATATTTCACCTTTCACCCTTAACCCATGACCTCTAATTGTAGTCTCACCCAACCTCAGTGGAAAAAGCCCACTTGCATTTACCCTATCTATCCCCCTAATAATGTTGTATACCTCTATCAAATTACCTCTCAAACTTCTACATTCCAAGAAATAAAGTCCTAACCTATTCAATCTATTACCACAGGATCTCCAGACTGAGCAACATCCTTGTAAATTTTCTCTGTACTCTTTCGACCTTATTTACATCTTTCCTGTAGGTAAGTGACTAAAAATGCACACCACATTTCACCAATGTCTTATACAGCTTCGACATAACATCCCAACTCCTGCACTCAATACTTTGATTTATGAAAGCCAACATTCCAAAGGTAACCCTATCTACCTGTGGCGCCACTCTCAGTGAATTATGGACCTGTATCTCCAGATCCCTTTGCTCTATCGCACTCTTCAATGCCCTACCATTCACCTTGTAAGTCCTAGCCTAGTTGATCCTCCCAAAGAGCAACAACTCACACTTGTCAGCAGTAAATTTCAACTGCCAGTTTTCAGCCCATTTTCCCAGCTGATTCAGATCCTGCTGCAAGCCAAGATAGTCTTTCTCACTGTGCACTGCATCCCCAATCTTGGTAGCATCCACAATTTTCTAATCTAGTTAACCACATTATCATCCAGATCATTGATATAGATGATAAACCAAAGACCCAGCACCAACCCCTGTGGCACACCACTATTCAGAGGCCTTCAGTCAGAGAGGCAACCACCTACTACCACTCTCTGGCTTCTCCCATAAAGCCAATGTCTAATTCAATTTACCACCTCATCTTGAATGCCGAGCGACTGAACCTTCTTGACTGACCTCCCATGTAGGATCTTGTCAAATGCCTTGCTAAAGTCCATGTAGACTACATCCACTGCCTAGCCTTCATTCACTTTCCTGGTAACTTCCTCGAAAAACTCTGATAGAGTTCTTTGAGGAGGTGACCAGGCATATAGATGAGGGTAGTGCAGTGGATGTGATCTACATGGATTTTAGTAAGGCATTTGACAAGGTTCCACACGGTAGGCTTATTCAGAAAGTCAGAAGGCATGGGATCCAGGGAAGTTTGGCCAGGTGGATTCAGAATTGGCTTGCCTGCAGAAAGCAGAGGGTCATGGTGGAGGGAGTACATTCAAATTGGAGGGTTGTGACTAGTGGTGTCCCACAAGGATCAGTTCTGGGACCTCTACTTTTCGTGATTTTTATTAACGACCTGGATGTGGGGGTAGAAGGGTCAGTTGGCAAGTTTGCAGATGACACAAAGTTTGGTGGTGTTGTGGATAGTGTAGAGGATTGTCAAAGATTGCAGAGGGACATTGATAGGATGCAGAAGTGGGCTGAGAAGTGGCAGATGGAGTTCAACCCGGAGAAGTGTGAGGTGGTACACTTTGGAAGGACAAACTCCAAGGCAGAGTACAAAGTAAATGGCAGGATACTTGGTAGTGTGGAGGAGCAGAGGGATCTGGGGGCACATGTCCACAGATCCCTGAAAGATGCCTCACAGGTAGATAGGGTAGTTAAGAAAGCTTATGGGGTGTTAGCCTTCATAAGTCAAGGATAGAGTTTAAGAGTCATGAGGTAATGATGCAGCTCTGTAAAACTCTGGTTAGGCCACACTTGGAGTACTGTGTCCAGTTCTGGTCTCCTCACTATAGGAAGGATGTGGAAGCTTTGGAAAGGGTACAGAGGAGATTTACCAGGATGCTGCATGGTTTAGAGAGTATGCATTACGATCAGAGATTAAGGGAGCTAGGGCTTTACTCTTTGGAGAGAAGGAGGATGAGAGGAGAAATGATGGAGATACAAGATGTTAAGAGGAATAGATAGAGTGGACAGCCAGCGCCTCTTCCCCAGGGCACCATTGCTCAATACAAGAGGACATGCCTTTAAGATAAGGGGTGGGAAGTTCGAGGGGGATATGAGAGGAAGGTTTTTTACTCAGAGAGTGGTTGGTGCGTGGAATGCACTGCCTGAGTCAGTGGTGGAGACAGATACACTAGTGAAATTTAAGAGACTACTAGACAGGTATATGGAGGAATTTAAGGTGGGGGGTTATATGGGAGGCAGGGTTTAAGGGTCGGCACAACATTGTGGGCCAAAGGGCCTGTACTGTGCTGTACTATTCTATGTTCTATGTTCTATATTAAAACTCTGTAAAGTTGGTTAGACAAACCTACGACGCATGACTCCATGCTGATTATCTTTCCATGTCTATCCAAATAATTATATATCTGATCTCTTAGATTATCTTCCAATAACTTTCCTAACACTGATGATGGCTGATTTATCATCCCTCTCAACCCCATCCTCTTGCCATCTCACCATAACCTTTTACTCCCTTACTAATCAAGAATGTTAAATACACCGAATAATTTGGCCTCCGCATTCATCTGTAGCATTGAGTTCCACAGATTCACCATCCTCTGTCTAAAGAAATGTCCTTCTATTCTGAGGCTGTGCCCTCTGCTCCTACACTCCACCACTGTAGGAATCATCCTCTCCACGTCCACTTTATCTTGTCTTTTCAATACTCAATAAGTTTCAATGAAATCCACCCCTCCGTCCTTCTAAACTTCAGCAAGTACAAGCCCAGAACTATAAAATACTCCTCATATGTTAACCTTTTCATTCCCTGGATAATTCTCATGAATCTCCTCTGGAGCCTCTCCAATGCCAACATATCCTTTCTTAGATAAGTATCCCAACTAACATCAGATAAAAAAAGAAACCAATCATCTTGTAACAAGTTATCCATGGGAAATTCCTCCATGAAATAATGGCAATGTTTCCATTACATCTCTGATGGCACTTTACAGAAAGATGTTGTTAGGTGTGGTAAAAGGAACAAAGTCCAGCTCCTAAGTGACAAACAGTCTGCTGGAGGAACTCAAAGGGTTGACCAGCATTCGTGGAGGCGTTTGGATGTCCAACAAGACATGCAAGTTGCTTTGTCAAAGACCACCCCACGGTTTCATGTTCTTATTCAAGCTAAGTGACAACAGCCTTCACAATGATATGTCTTTAAAAAATCAAACTTGATTTTAATCAAATTATATTTTAAATGCATAGTCTTGTTATTTAATGCATTAATAATGAAGCACATGTATCACTATATCACAAATTTGTTTTTGTTTAATATTTTGACAACTATCTCTATATAATTTGTTTCTTTTCTAATCCAATGCATTTTATTTTATATATTTAAATACATTATTCTCAGAAGGAATCCATAGGCTTCAACAGATTGCCAAATTGGTCTATCTTCTTCTTCGGCTGTCCATTGATTTTCGATGTTGGCTCCTGCCTAGGCAAAGTTGCATGGAAGACTGGCAGTTGCCCATGCTGCAAGTCTCCCCTCTCCACGCCACCAATGTTGTCCAAGGGAAGGGCACTAGGACCCATACAGCTTGGCACCACTGTCTTTGCAAAGCAATGTGTGGTTAAGTGCCTTGCTCAAGGACACAACACGCTGCCTCAGCTGAGGCTCGAACTAGTGACCTTCAGATCACTAGACTGACACCTTAACCACTTGGCCACGTGCCACAAATTGGTCTATAGGCTTCACTAGACTGACAAAGGGGTCCATAGTCTTCACCAGACTGACAAAGGGATCCATAGGCTTCACCGGACTGACAAATTGGTCTATAGGCTTCACCGGACTGACAAAGGGGTCCACAGGCTTCACCAGACTGACAAAGGGGTTCACAGGCTTCACCAGACTGCCAAAGGGGTCCATGACTAAAAAAGGTGAAGAACCCCTGCTCTGAAAGGAGGTTGGACAAATGTGGATTGCTTTTTAATGGAGCAGCAGAGACTGAAGGGAGATCTGATAGAAGTTTAACAGGCCATGAGAGGCATATATAGAGTAGAGAGTTAGCACCTTTTCTCCCAGGGTTGAAACATTTAATATCAGAGTTTTAGGGTGAGGGGGGAATGTTCAGGGAGGTTGGAATTATGAAGAACTCTACCTAAGTGCAATCTGTTCTATTTTGGCTTTATTTTTTGAAAGGCAGCTTCACCTCAGCCACTAATTTCATTTCTGACAAGTTACTGGTTCTGCGGCTTCTGCCACAGGCTCTTCATTTACGACCCCACCCCTCTGGCTCCCCCTCATCCCTTCCTTAAGCCCTAACCTGACTCATCACGCTATCCTCAAACCATCCCTCTGGACCGAACGAACAACCAAGTCTGAGCCCCAACCTCAGCAGACATTGGTAGATCCACATTTCAGGTGGAAGAATGGTGGAGTTTCCTCTCTCAGAAAGGGTTACAAGGATGTTACTGAGACTTAAGAACCTGGGTTATAGGGAAAGGACTTTATTCCCTGGAGCATAGGAAACTGAGAGGAGATTTGATAGATGTATAGGAGTATAGATAGGGTAAATGAAAGTAGGCTTTTTTCACTGTTAGGTGAGATTAGAGCTAGAGGTCATGGGTTAAGGGTGAAAAGTGAAATATTTAAAGGGAGCCTGAGGGTGAATTTCTTCACAGAGGATGGCAAGAGTGTAGAATGAGCTGCCAGAGGAAGTGATAGATGAAAGAACGATTCCAACATTAAGAGAAATTTGGATAGGTACATGGATGGGAGGGATATGGACGGCTATGGTCCAGGTGCAGGTAAATGGGACGAGGTAGTTTAAGTATTTCAGCACAGACTAGAAGGGCCAAAGGACCTATTTCTGTGCTGTAGTGCTCTATGACTCAATGAAGGTTATGAATCCTTGTAATTTTCTACCTTTTAATGCCTACACCCTATGGGAGTGGAGTCATTGAAAATACCCAAAGTAGAGATGGACAGATGTTTACTCAGAATAGGGAGTAGACAAGAAAGCACTGAGACCCAAAGAGTAGGGCAGGCTAATCTTGCTCCTATTTCTCTACTATTAAATCCGCAAAGGTTTTTTGAAACCCAGGCAATTCCAGCATCAAATCTTGTCCATACGAGCAACATATTTTCAACTGGGATCCAGTCAATTCCCTGGGATTCCCTGGGCAGTGACAAGCAACAGAATATGATAATCCCTAATGAAGATTAGGATCCTTAAATAGATGTCATTACAGTACAGGCATCAACTCTGCCTAGTGTTCAGATGACAGCAGGAAAATAATATTGCTTTGGATGTCAGATTGCTGCTGAAGTGCGGGTATCTCTTTCATCCGATATCTGCCTCGGCAGAAAACCGCTGTACTTGTAAGTGGAATTGAGGCTGTGAAGATGGCCAAGAAAAAACACACAGTTTACTGGTGAGATTCCTCCACAGCCCAGAGATCACGCACTACAGTGGACTTTGCTTATTTTTAGTGGCTCTAATTGGGTGCTTTCTTGCACTATTGGTGCGTTGGCGATGCTTTTCTTCAGAATGCTTTGCCTTTAGCGTCGTGGACCTGTACCCGCAGTGTCGTTAGAAGTACTTCTTCATTGCACTCCTGCATATGACATTAACTCAACTTGACATTCATTCCATTGGAAGAACAGATGAGCATTTAGAACATAGAAACTCGAACACTACAGCACAGTGCAGCTCCTTGGGCCCACGATGTTGTGCCCAACATTTAACCTGTTCTAAGATCAGTCCGTCTTTCAATTTTTCTATCATCCATGTGCCTATTTAAAAGATTCTTAAATGCCTCTGATGTGTTTGCCTCTACCACCATCCCTGGCGGGACATTCCACACTCTCACCACTCTTTGTATAAGAAACTTACCCCCGATGTCCCATCAGTACCATCCAGTCATGTTAAAATTATAATCTCATTTCCACCCTGGGATAAAGACTCTGGCTGTTGACTCTATTGATGCTTCTTACCTTGTACACCTCTATCAAGTCACCTCTCACTCTCCTTTGCCCCAAGGAGAAAAGCCCAAGCTCACACAGCCTTTCCTCATAAGGTATGCATAGTGGATTTGTTCTAGTGCAGTTAAAAGGAGGCCACCAAAGAGCTACTTACTGCTTTTTACGCCGATGGTGTTTAAGGCAGCAATGAGGGTCGCCCATCTCTGACGGAGTTCAGGGCTTCCTTCATCATGTCAGTACTTTCCTCTCCGTTTTCATGACTGTCAGTCATGCAAGCCCTGGGTGGAGACTCAGGAATTCCATCACACTCAGGTGTAGAAGGATTCTTCATTGCTGTTTTACCAGTCAGTTGTTAGCCCTGAGCTGAACCCCTGTACCTGGAGAACCGGTGGACCACTCTCAGTCTGGCCTCTGCCTTTTGATCTGTTTGACATGGGTGGCCCTACCAAGGGTCAAGGCACAAAACCCTGAACCCAGCCAACCAAGCTCTCTGTGTCACTGGGGCATGCCAGCCTCTGAAGCACGACAAGGCTGTGGTCCTCTTGGAGGTCCCAAGTTCCTATCACACCAAAAGTGTTGTCAAAGATTCCCAAGAACAGAACATCCAGAGCATTGGCTACAGTTTTTCTCAACCCTTGGCCCTGGCTGAGCATATCTAGTTCAAAAGCTCACCTGCAATAGGAATTGGTTTATTACAGTCACATCACCAAGGTACAGCAAAAGGCAGAGATAAGTCTCTACCAAAGGAGGTGCAAGGCGCTCCTTCCCTCTGCTAGACTGCAAGTCACCCTTGGGCAAGGTGTAGCATCTGCTTAGGCCCCCCCCGCCCCGATCAGGATCACTCAAAACCATGGGAGCAGATGGTGGATGGTCGTATGAGCAGCTGTTGCATCTCACAAGTCCTGGTTATGTGACCACTGACACCAGGGAGACGATCTCTGAAAAGTATTGATAATGGCTGGGGTCACCCATCTTGTAAAGACACTGCACAGAAGAAGACAATGAGAAACCCTTTGTGTAGAAAAATTTGCCAAGAACAATCGTGGTCAAGACCATGATCACCCATGTCATACAACATGGTACATAGTGAATGAATCAAGTGAAAATCTTGTCTTCTACGCAAACACGAGGAAATCTGCAGATGCTGGAAATTCAAGCAACACACACAAAATGCTGGTGGAACGCAGCAGGCCAGGCAGCATCTATAGGAAGAAGTACCATTGACGTTTCGGGCTGAGACCCTTCATCAGTCCTGACGAAGGGTCTCAGCCCGAAACGTCGACTGTACTTCTTCCTCTAGATGCTGCCTGGCCTGCTGCATTCCACCAGCATTTTGTGTGTGAGCTTGTCTTCTGTACTGTTCATACTGATGAATTCATTGCAACAGAGCAATGAGGTAGAACAAGGTAATCACAATAACAGAATGCAGAATAAAGTGTTAGAGCTACTTAAAAAGTGTAGTTCTGTCCATCAACTGGTAAATTAATAAATTGGTTTATTATTGTCACATGTACTGAGGTACAGTCAAAAGCTTCTCCAGATGTTGGAAATCCAGAGCAACACACACACACACACACGCACACACAATGCTGAAGGAAGTCAGCAGGCCAGGCAGCAGCATCTATGGAAAAGAATACAGTCGACGTTTTGGGCTGAGACCCTCCAGCTGGACCTGAGAGGGGAGGCTTGCTTTTGTGATGTACTGAGCTGTGTGCACAGCGTAGTTTCTGGTTTTCAGAAGGCCACACCAAGCTGTGATGCATCCATATGTGAGACAGATGGACATGACCCAACATTCCAAGAGGATAAGAGCTGTTCCCATGGATACATTAAACATGTCATACCGCAGTTTCAACATTGGGAATGATCTTTAGCATGCATTGTCTGCCAAGGTATCTTGTAACACACAGTGAAAACAATGGTATGAGTGATGAATCCACCATATTCCTCAGAAGGAATGGAATCAAATATAAGTGCACAGTTCCAACCCATCCAACCGCAGACCAGCTGGAAAGTGGAATTCAAACAATGAACTCCACTTTTTTTTTATCAAAATGTTGACAAGACTCGAGGGTCTAAGCTATAAGGAGAAGTTGGGCCAGCTCGATCTTAATTCCTTGTAGCATAGAAAATTTGAGGAGTGACCTTATAGAACTGGGATAAAGTCATAAGGGACATATGTAGGATGCACGCACATTGACTTTCTCCCAGGGAAGAGGAATCGAAAACAAGAAGGTATAGGTCTAAAGTTCAAAGTAAATACACTATCAAAGTACATATATCACCATATGTAATCCTGAGATTCATTGTCCTGTGGGCATACTCAATAAATGTACAGAATAATAACCATAACAGAATCAATGAAAGATCGTCCAACCAGGGCATTCAACCAGAGTGCAGAAGACAACAAACTGTGCAAATACAAGATGAATAAATGATAATAAATATTGAGAACACGAGATAAAGAGTCATTGAAAGTGATGCGGCAAGTGGAGTTGAGTGAAGTTATCCCCTTTGGTTCAAGAGGCCTGATGGGTCAGTGGTGGTAACTATTCATGGATCTGGTGGTGTGAATCCTGAAGCTCCTGTACCATTTTCCTGACGGCAGCAGTGAGAAGAGGGCATGCCCTGATTTTAAGATGGTGGGAGGGAGATTTAAGAGCAACCTGAGGGATGCTACATCAATGGAGCAAATTGGTAGAGGAAGTGCTAGAGACGGGTACAACAGAATAGTTGGAGCAGTGCTGCCAGGATAATCAAGGACACGACCCACCCAGCCAACTCACTTTTCATCCCCCTTCCCTCCGGGAGAAGGTTCAGGAGCCTGAAGACTCATACGGCCAGATTTGGGAACGGCTTCTTTCCAACTGTGATAAGACTGCTGAATGGATCCTGACCCGGATCTGGGCCGTACCCTCTGAATATCTGGACCTGCCTCTCGGTTTTTTTGCACTACCTTGCTGTCCATTTTTCTATTTTCTATTTACGATTTATAATTTAAATTTTTATACTTACTAATTTTTACTATTTTTAGTGTTTAGTATTTGTAATCCATGGAGCGGGAAGCGCAGAATCAAATACTGCTGTGATGATTGTACATTCTAGTATCAATTGCTTAGCGACGATAAAGTATAAGTATAGTGTACTCATCACTTCTTAAGAAATCCCTTAGCATTGGAGGTGACCTTCTTCCATTCAATTTTGGTGGGTTCTGAGGTGACTGATGAGGCCAGTGTTGAAACTGCACCCTCCTCAACAGTTGGGGCTACTTATGGCCAATGGCATGACAGGGTGGACAGTTGGTGAGGTGATCCTCTTCTGTTGCCGGGCTTCTCAATAACTTCCTGAGTACTCCCTCACCTCTCCCGCCAGTTGTAGATCAATGAGCACATCCAGAAAGAGCATTGCTGCAAGAAAGCATTGTCCTTCACCAAGGAGCCCCACCATCCAGGCCATATTCTCTTCTCACTGCTGCCATCAGGCAGGGGGTAGAGGAACTTTAAATCCCACTACGCCTGGTTCATGAACAATTATTACTCAACAACCATCAGGCTGCTCAGTCTGAGCACCTCAATCCTGAATTAATTCCACAACCTGTGGACTCACTATCAAGACTTTACAGCACGTGTTCTCAATGTCACACGTACCTAGATGCAGTGAAAAGTTTCTGTTTTGGGTGCCGTCCAAACAATCATGCCATACAAAATCACACTGACGTAGTAAATCCTGCATTTTTCCACGGAGCAAATTATTCAAGAAATTTCCAAGTCAGAGTAAAATGTATTATCAAAACACAGACGGTTCTGTGCAAAAGTGTTAGGCACATACAGTATATATAGCTGCAGTGCCTAAGACTGTTGCATGGAACCGTAGTAATTTTATATGTTGCACCATACTGCTGCCACAAAAAAAGGACACATTTCATAACATATGTGAGTGATGATAAATCTGATTCTGATATGGGTCTCTATTGTGGACTGAGAGTGGGAAGGGGGCAGGGAGAGGGGAATCATGGTTGGGAAAAGGGGAAGGGAGAGGGGAGGGAGCGGGAAGCACCAGAGAGACATTCTGTAATGATCAATAAACCAATTGTTTGGAATCAAATGAGCCTCCCTGGTGTCTCAGGGCTGGGTGTGTCTGCACCTGCACCAACCCCCATCCCATGGCTCTCCTCTGCCACCTGTCCCACATCCCTCCTGCAGCACTCCACCCTCACCATTCCCAATACTATTTGCTCCCGCCAGATATGCAAATTCGCTCTCCGCTACACGTTGACAAATACAGTATTGTGGAAAAGTAGCTATATATATGTGTGTGTGTGTGTGTGTGTGTGTGTGTGTGTGTTTGCCAAAGACTTTTGCACAGTACTGTATGTCTTGCCACACACTACCTTGTAATTCATTTTCTTGCAGGCACTTCAAAGTTCAATGTAAATTTAGTATGAAAGTACACACACACACACACACACACACACACACACATATATAAATATATATCACCATATGCAATCCAGAGATTTGTTTTCTTGCGGGCACACTCAATAAATCCAAGAACCACAATAGAACCATTGAACGACCGTGCACCAACAGGGTGGACAACCAGTGTGTAGTAGACAACAAACTGCAACTGCAAAAGAGAGAAAATAATAATAATAAATAAATAAGCAATAAGTATCAAGAACATGAGATAAAGAGCCCTTGTAAGTGAGCCCATAGGTTGTGGGAACATTTCAGTGTTGGGGTGAGTGAAGCTATCCTGTCTGGTTCAAGAGCCTGATGGATGAGGGGTAACAACTATTCCTGAGCCTGGTGGGGTGAGTCCTGAGGCTCCTGTACCTCCTTCCTGATGGCAGCAGTGAGAGGAGAGCATGGCCTGAATGGTGGGTGTCCTTGATGATGGATGGTCCTTTCCCGCGAGAGCACTCCATGTACTTAACTTACAGGAAAATAAATACCGTAAAATTTATGAAAAACTATACATAAGCAAAGACTAACAACTAATGTGCAAAAGAAGTCAAATTGAGCAAATGAAACAAATAGTGAGAACATGAGTTGTGGAGTCCTTGAAGGTGAGGTCGTAGAATCAGTTCAAAGTTGCAGCGGTTGAAGTTATCCATGCTGGTTCAGGAATCCGATGAATTTACTGATCAATTCACCAAATAGAAAAGGATTCTATACATGTTTCAAAGTCATTTTGAAAAATATAAAATCAACTTACTCAAAGACTGCATTTTTCAGATGTATCAATCAAACTACAACAACTAACAAATCTTAAGCATTAACTCAGCAGGTTAGGCAGCAACTGTGGAGAGAGAATAGTTAATTCTTCATCTGAAATGCTACATTTTCCTTTTCAGTTATTAACCTTAGGAATAATTTGGAATAATAGTTATTGCAAAAATGATTATTTTAAATTTACATTTTAAAATGCTGCCTGATTCTGTGAATGTATGACAGTTTCTTTATGTTTGGTGATTTGCAAATTAAACTTAAAGAGATAAGAGTAATTCTAAGAATGAACACAACCATGAACCCAATTGTCAACCAGAATTTAGATAGCCTCCATGCTAGAAATTCTGCCTTAGCATTTCCCCACTGTGGATGTAGAGGCTTTGCCAAGGGTTACAGAAGGGATTTACCAGGGTGCTGCCTGGATTAGCGGGTATGAACTATTGGGAGAGGGTACAGAAGGGATTTACCAGGATGCTGCCTGGGTTAGCGGGTATGAACTATGGGGAGAGGGTACAGAAGGGATTTACCAGGATGCTGCCTGGGTTAGCGGGTATGAACTATGAGGAGAGGTAGGACAACTTTGGATTGTTGTTTCTGGAAGTGTTGATGGGGAGCCAATTAAAGTTAATAAAATTACAAGAGTTATGGATATGTCAGAGATTGTCAGTGTTGTTTTCCCAAGGTAGAAATGTCAAGTACTGGAGGGCATGCATTTAAGGTGAGAAAGGGAAAGTTTAAAAGAGATGAGTGGGGCAATTTTTGTTACACTAAGAGTGGTGGGTGCCTGGAACAGGTTGGGCTGCCAGGGGTGGTGGTAGAAGCAGATATGATACTGTCATATAAAAGGCTTTTAGGTAGATGCATAAATTTGCATGAAATGAAGGGAAATGGATTACGCACAGGCAGATGGGATTTAGCTCAATTTGGTATCATGTTCAGCACAGGCATTGTGGACCAGAGGATTTGTTCCTGCGCCATACGGTTCATATACATCAGTTCGGATAACGATAAATTCCCTCTTTTCCCCTGCACTCCTCCCTGTTTGAATCTGATATCTCATGGAATTCTGTTGTACAAACTCATGATGTCTCCAAAAAGCCCTGCCGGAAAACTACAAGGTATAAACCAGTTGTGCCTGGCTTTACCCAAGAAAGGCATGGGCCTTATGTGCAAGAAACCCGGTCAGTGATGGATGGTGTAGGGGAAGGGAGAATCTGCAGAAATTGTGGAAATCCTGTGAGGCACATGGAGGAACCAAACAGGCAACTGCATCTCAGCCATCTCTGTGGTCCAACTCCAAAATCCCTTCTGATGTGTGGTTAACCCTTAGTGAATTCACAATTAATGAAGTTCAGAATTTGGTTCACATTTCAGGATTCAGCGACTCCCGTTACTCCTGCTATCAGTACAACATATTTGACCAGCTGGTCAGACAGAAGGGTGGAAAGAGAGGGAATGGTGTAGCCACAGAGTGCGGGAGCAACTCGATAAATTGGATTGAGTGCATGAGTTGAGGAGAAGATTGAAATGCATTGAGCCTTCTAGACCCACAGCTGTACCACTGGAAACTGTGAAACCTTCCTTTTAAATAATGCAAGAGCAGTGTATATAGACAGAGAGGGTTAGGGGGATATGTTACTCACAGGTGCCGGTTTAGTGTAACAGGGATAAGGAGCAACTTCTTCACACAGAGGGTAGTCCCACACCATCAAGTTCAGGAACAGTTATTATCATCCAACCATCAGGCTCCTGAACCAACGTGGATAACTTCACTCACCTCAACACTGAACTGATTCCACAACCTACAGACTCACTTTCAAGGACTCTACAATTCATGTTCTCAGTATTACTTTGTTTATATATTTGCACATTTGTTGTTCATTAGCCTTTGTTTATGCACAGTTTTTCATAAATTCTATTGCATTTCTTAATTTCCGTACAATGTCAATGCCTGCAGTGTAGTATATGGTGACATACTGTCTACATTTACTTTGAAATTTGGTGCTTGTATGGAGCAAGCTGCCAGAGCACAGACCGGCTGCATCACCATCTGGTAGGAAGGCATCAGTGGGCAGAATCACAGGAGGCTGCAAAGGGTCGTAGACCCAGCCTGTTCCTTCATGGGCACCAGCCTCCAGACCACCAGGACAACTTCAAAAGGGGGCATCCATCATTAAGGACTCCTCCACTCAGAACACACTCTTCTCATCACTGCCATCTATCCCTTCCCTCTTTATAACCCTCCATTTTTCTATCATCTGTGTACCTATCGAAGAGTTTCTAAAGAGCCTCTAACATGAAACAGCCTGAAACGTTGACTGTACCTCTTCCTAGAGATGCTGCCTGGCCTGCTGCATTCACCAGCAACTTTGATGTGTGTTGCTTGAATTTCCAGCATCTGCAGAATTCCTGCTGTTTGCCTCTAACATGTCTGCCTCTATCAGTATCCTGGCCAGGGCGTTCCATGCACCCACCATTCTCTGTGTAAAAAACTTTCCTCTGACACCCCCCATACTTTCTTCCAATCATTTTAAAATTATGCATCCTCATATTAGCCATTTCCACCCTGGAAAAAGTCTCTGGCTGTCCTCTTAATCGATGCCTCTTATCATCCTACACAACTCTATCAAGTCACCTCTCATCCTCTTTTGCTCCAAAGCCCTAGTTGCTCAGCCTGTCCTAATACGACCCACTCTCCAATCCAGGCGACATCCTGGTAAATATTTTCTGCACTCTTTCTAAATCTTTCACATCCCTTCCTATAATGAGGAGACCAGAACTGAACACAATATTCCAAGTGTGGTCTAACCAGAGTTTTATAGAGCTGCATCACTACCTCACAGCCCTTGAACTCAGTCCCCTGACTAATGAAGGCCAATACACCTACCCCTTCTTAATCACCCTATCAACTTGTGTGGCAACCTTGAGGGATGCATAGGTATGGACCTCAAGATTTCTCTCATCTTCCACACATTAAGAATCCTAGCATTCATTCTCCCCTTCCTACCTTCTTCAGGTTGAACTCCATCTACTGCTTCTCAGCTCATGAGACCTTTTAACTGACTCGAAGATCGATCTAACCCTTTCCTCCCATGTAGCCCTCCATTTTTTCGTCTATCAGCCCGTCTAAGGACATGGTGTGCAGTGGCTGGTGTAACACTACTACAGAGCCAGCAGATAGGGTTAATTCCGCCACTGCTGTCCGTAAGGAGTTTCAGTGTTCTCCCTTTGATGGCTCGGATATCCTCTGGGTGCTTTGATTCCCTCCTGCATTCCAAAGATGTGCATGTTAATAGTTAATTTCCCACCCACCTGGCTTCATCTATCACCTTCCAGCTATCCTCTTCCACCTTCCACCCCTCCAACACTTTTTTATTCTGGTGTCTTGCCCTTCCTTTCCAGTGTTGTCAAAGGGTCTCAGCATGAAACGTCAACCGTACATGCTGTCTGGCCTGCTGAGATCCTTCAGCATTTTGTGCATGTTACCTCTAAAGTCGCCTCTCACCCTCCTTCACTCTATGGAGAAAAGCCCTAACTCACTCAAACTTTTCTCGATGTTTTCTAATTGAGCCATCTCGGTAGAAAATAAAAAGAGCAAAATTTAGAATAACAGTGACTGAGAAAGTGTGGTGCTGGTAGACAAAGGCCTGATGAAGGGTCTTGGCCAGAAACATTGTTTGTTTATCCCCCTCTATAGATGCTGCCTGATTTGCTGAGCTCTTCCAACATTTTGAGTCTGTTGACCAAGTGTACTGATGTGCAGTGTATATATGACTGTTATATTGACCGGCTCTTTAATAGTTTATTTGCCAAAATTTCATTCCTCTTTATTGCCTGGATTGCACATGTCTGAAGATTTAGTTCACCAAGGGCTATCATTCCAAAGGAACTTGGGAGCTTTCATGTAGGATTCCCTCAAGGTTAACTTGCAGGTTAAGTCAATGGTAAGGAAGGCAAGTGCAATATTAGCATTCATTTCAAGAGATCTAGAATATAAAAGAAAGGATGTAATGCTGAGGCTCTATAACGCTTGGAGTATTGTGAGCAATATTGGGCCCCTTATCTAAGAAAGGGTGTGCTAACATTGGAGAGATTCCAGAGGAGTTTCAGGGTAATGATCCTGGGAATGAAAGGTTTAAAATATAAGGAGTGTTTGATGGCTCTGGACCTGTTCTCATTGGTGTTTCGAAAAATGAGAAGGGAATCTCATGGAAACTTATTGGATATTGAAAGGATTGGATAGAGTGGACATGAGGAAGATGTTTCCTATAGTGGGTGAGCCTAGGACCATACCCTGTGCTCACTGGACTTTAGAACAATGAGGTGGGGAGGATCTCACTGAAACCTATTAAATATTGTTAAGCTGAGATAGAATGGACGTGGAGAAGATGTTTCCTACAACGGGGGAGTCGAGGACCAGAGGGCACAGCTTCAGAATAGAATGCATCCCTTTAGAATAGAGATGATGAGGAATTTATTCATCCAGAGGGTTTGGTGAATCTGGTGAATTCATTCCCATAGTTGGCTGTGGAGGCTAAGTTATTGGGTATATTTAAAGCGGAGTTTGATAGGTTCTTGGTTAGTAAGGATGTCAAAGGAGACAGGAGGATGGGGTTTAGAGGGATAATAAATCAGCCATGATGGAATGGCAAGGCAGACTCAATGGGGCAAAATGGCTGAATTCTGCTCCTGTGTTTTATGGGCTAATGGAGTGTTTTAATGGGAAAACCTTTGTCAGTGCTTTTGGGATTGTCTGAAACGGTGTCAATTTATGCTCGTTCCCCTTGCTTCTGTTTGCCTAACAAACAGGTTCAACAGTATACTGTCTGGCAACTGAAATGAAGCCATTAAAAACAACTAACTTAATGATAATGGTCTTGTCACTCTTGTTCTCTGCCACTGAGTATATTAGATTAAGTGATATCTTGGCAAACCTTGGTTATTGCCAATTTAATTGGGAAGATTGGGAGCAACCTGTAAAATAATAGCTGCTCCTGTTTGCAAAAACGGAGGCAACTACTCAGCTAGCTGGCAAACGTAGCTCATGACGGGATTTGCTGACAGCTTTTTGGCTTTCCCAATGCCCCAAATGACCTCACGTACAGTAGCTCTTTTTGAACTATTTTTACGTGTGCTTTTGACCTAAAAATTTGCCAACAAAAAAATTGCTTCTTAACCTATTAAGCAAAAACACCGGGGCTTGATCAAATTAGATTCAAGCTAATTGGCAAAGGTTAGTTTAACCCTGATGCCACTTGTTTTCTCTTTGTTGTCAATCATTTTAATTAAAGAATGCCAATTCATCCATGGGGATTCTTTCATTTAAGGAATGCTGTGTTTTGTTGTAGGTCATTGCTGTTTGCCATGTAGAAATAAAAAGAAATGCAATTTATTCAGCCCTTGCTGCTTGTGGTTCCTGAATATGTGATTAGTTGTTGGAGACGAGCTAGACAAACGTTGTTTGTGACTTGGCTTAATACTGATCAAATCTGCTGATGAAATACAGGCTGTTCACAGGTTGCAAACCCCTAATGCGCTCGATCTCCCATCACAGACAAACGAAAAATGGAGGGCTTTGTGGGAGAGAAGCGTTAGATCTTGGAGTTGGTTAAAGCATCACCACAACATTGTGGGCCGAGGGCCCTGTGCAGCTCAATGTTCTATGTTCCAATGCTATTACACATTAGTGTAGCAGTTAGCCCAACACTATTACTGCTTTGGCCAATACAGAGTTTGGAGTTCAATTCTGACCACGGCCAGCTGTAATGATTTTGGTTGTTTTCCCTATGACCACATAGGTTTCCCTCAGGTGCTATGGTTTCCTCCCACAGTCACACAGTCACAGTTATCAGTTAATTGGTCATTGTAGGTCGCCCTGTGACTGGGCTAATGTTAAACTGGTGGATTGCTGGGTGGTGGTGACTGGGCAGAAGGCTGTACCTATAAATAAATAAATAAATAAATAAATTCAAAGCCTGATTGTTTGGGCAGAAGGCCTGCTTTGTGCTGTACCTCTAAATAAATAAATAAACAGGGAAATAAATAAATACATTCAAAGCCTGCCGTAAGTATGTATGTTCATTCCTACAATTGGCAGAACTAGTTTCATCTTTCTCTCAACTTTTAGTGAATGTTCTTTCTTATCAGTCTTAATGTGTTTTGATGCCATTCAGTACAATACGCTGGTGATATGACTCCTATATTGAATGATTTATGTGTATTTCCCAACTTATGGACATCAGTTGAATTGCCTCCGGTTCATTAACCAGAGATGGACAAATTAGATCTCCATAGCAATCCACAGGGTTTGCCTCCCAAATAAGTTTTCAGAGATAAATGCCATCATTATTCTTGGTGAAGTTTACTGGTTTATCAGTTTACAACAATTACAAGTTCTGCTTTACAATCATGAGGCTGAAAAGTTTATTTTCTTTCCAATGCAATATCAGCCTTAAGGTAAACTATCTGAACCAGAGCTTCTTCAAACACACTTCATGAGAAAACAGATTCAGATTCATTTATTTACCACACGTACATTGAAACAGACGGTGAAATGTGCCAATTGTGTCAACAGCCACCATGACCTAAGAACGTGCTGGGGACAGCTGCCTACATAGCATGCCCACAGTGTTCCTCAGAACAACAGCAACAGCCGAACAAGCCCCATCTGCCCCTCCCATCTACCCACCCACCCACTAACACACGTAGACAGTCCTCCAAACGCAGGACAGGCTAGCCCTGGGCCTCCAGCCACCAATGGACTTGCGGATTTGCAGACATCGAGCCTCTGACTTCCCCATTGAACTTCAGACTTATAGATCCAGGGCTTTGGGCAACGGGCCTCGACTTCCTGACTTCCTTTCAACCCATGTGCTTTGCTTTTCAGCATCAAAACCATGACTTGCCAATGATGGAACCCCAAACCCTAGGCTTCAAACTCAAGACTCACTACTTACAGGACACCAAACTCCAGACTCTCTGATGAAAACTCCAGACTCTCCGACAGGACCCCAAACTCCAGACCTTCCGATGACAGAACCCCAAACGCCAGACCCTCTGATGACTTTACCCCAAACTCCAGCTCCCCAATGACAGGACTCCAAACTCCTGACTCTCCGATGACAGGACTCCAAACTTCAGGCTCTCTGATGACAGGACCAATATTCCAGTCCCCCCAATGACAGGACCCCAAACTCCAGGTCTCATACTCTGGACTCTCCAATGATGGGACCCTGAAAGCTAAGCCTTAAATTCAGGATTTGCCAGCTCGCGTACCTGGGTGTCACTGGCCTTCATGCCTTCTGCCTGCATGGACCTCTGATCCTGTTGATCCCAAGGGGTGGGGTGAGGGGAGCTTGCTGACCACGGGGTGGGCAATATCAGCCCTTATCCTTAGCCCTGACCTGCATCACTTTGAAATAATAATGTTGGTGTGAGAGGGAAGAGAAGGGCTCATACGCTCACAGTACCTGTTGCCTCCACCTCCATGATCTATTTATCCCGTAGCATCAGTTTGTCAGATCCAGGCCACCAAAGGTCACTAAATGTGATCATGCGTCAGTCACCACTGCCAGCTAGTTGCCTTTATAATACCAGCCCCATCAGTATAATAGAATTGTTATGGCACAGATCAACAGTCCACTCAAACAAGGCGGGTTCCTTGTAAAACAAACTCATCAGTCTCAATCCCCTGCCCTTTCCTCACAGCTCTGTCAATGAAACTCTCTCTCGTGCCTGTCCAGCTCCATAAAGTCACATACTGACTGTGTTTCCACTACCCATGACAATTGTCATTTCCAATCTCTTCGGAAAAACAAATATTTTCCTCGTGTTCCTCGGACAGCATGGTCCTTTCAGCCCATCATGTTGTGCTGATCTTTTAACCCACTCCAAGATCCATCTAACCTTTCCTTTCCCCACCCACATAACCCTCCATTTTTCTATCATCCATGTGCCTGTCTGTTAAATGACCCTAAAGTACCTGTTTCTACCACCACTCCTGGAAGTGTGTTCCATGCACTTAACACTCTGCTTAAAAAAAAATCTACATCAGATATCCTGCCTATCCTTTCCTCCAATCACCTCACAGCGTTGCCCTTGTAATAGCTTTTACCGTCCACTCAATCTATGCCTCTTATCATCTTGTACACCTCTATTAGGTCAGCTCTGATCCTCCTTCACTCCGAAGAGAAAAGCCCTACCTTGCTCAACTTCTCAACCTAATGGAGATAGCTTCCAGGTAAATCTCCACCGCACCCTCTCTGAAACTCCTACCTTCATCCTAGGGGTGTCAGGGAGGGGTAGCACCTCTGGTGGGGGAACATGTCGCGTCCTTTTCAGGGCGGTTAGTCCACCTTTGGTCCCCACTTGGCACTCAGCTCTCATCTGTGGCTCCCCGTAGCTGTTTGCATGCGACAGCGGCCACACCCCGGGCAACGGCTTCGACAAGCCGGCTAAACCAGGTGAGGGTAGCCGACAGGTCTCAAACCCTCGGTGAGATAGGGAGTTGTCTATCCCAGCATGTGAAGACAGACTCCGGCGGATTGAGCGGACGAGACCTATGGAAGGTCCAACGGTCAAGAAGGCAGTCTCTGCAAGTGTCGTGGAACTTGTAGAGCAGGACAAGACACAGAAGACGTCCTGGTCATCCACTGCGCCTAGTCCCATCTCCAACCGTCTAGACTCTGTCTTGCCACTGGATCCAGATGGGAATTGGGAAGAGAGAGTGAGGCTGACGCTGTGCAACTCCCCCTCACTAAAATCCAAACCACCCGCTAGTCTCGACACCGTCATAATGGTGTCGAGGTCCTCATCGACGTCAACGATGGACGAACAACAAAACACCTTCATCCTATAATGAGGCAACCAGAAGTGAACACAATGCTCCGTGTGGCTCCTGGCTGTATGTCTCACGCACCCACCGCTCTCGGTGTATGAAACGGACACATGGAGTTATTTATTATTGTTGATTCGTTAGAAATACAGCTCGGGACAGGTCCTTCCCGCCCAACGAGTCACAATGTGCAGCAACCAACCCACTTAACACTAGTCTAATTGCAGGACAATTTACACTGACCAATTAACCTACCAACCTGGTAGTTCTTTGGTCTGTGGGAAGAAACTGTAGCATCTGGAGAAAACACATGCGATCAGGGCAAGAACGTACAAACTCCTTACAGACAGTGGTGGGACACGCACAGAGAGTGTAGCCCCTTACTGTCAGTGACCCCACTGTATTGCCCACTCTCCAACTGTACTGGAGTCAGTGTTGTCAGCATCTTGGAAGAGAAGATATTGCACTGATCAAACATGAACATAGGGAAAGGCCAGCATGATAGCATAATGGTTGACACAGTGCTTTACAGTACCAGCAACCCGGGTTCAATCCCCCACACTGCCTATAAGGAGTTCGTATGTTCTCTCTGTGGCTGCGTGGGTTTCCTCCGGGTGCTCCAGTTTCCTCCCACAGTCCAAAGACGTGCCAGTTGCTAGATTAATTGATCACTGTAAATTGTCCTGTGATTAGGTTAGGATTAAATTGTGGGATTGCTGGGCGGAGCTGGAAGGGCCTATTCCACGACTTTTCTCAGTAAAAATAAAGAAAGGCATGTCTGAATGGTTTTTAACTATACATACCATGAACAAAGTATATATTTTGGTGAAAGAAAAAACAAAAGGATGTGGATTAAGATGGTGTGTAATCTGGGCAAGTGAAATAAAATCAAAGGTGGAAGAAGCCGCTGTGCAGGGACCAGCTAAAGCTTTTGTTCTTTATTCTTTTTGCACTGTTGCAGCAGGGGACCCCCGAAACAACCCGGAGCACATCCTGCGAAGGGTTATCTTTCAGCCTGCAAGTTCCAGAGAAACGCCGGCCTGCTTCTCTGACCTGCTCGAGTTCAGAGCATGTCAGCTACGGGGGAGCCTGTCTTGGCATACCACAGGGTCTAGACGGTCTGATCTACCATCCTTCTGTTCCTGCCTGGAACTCAGACATTCTCATGCCACTGATAATTTGAAAATTGTTTCTGATAGGCTATGCCTTTTAGCCACGGACACCCATAATAAGCCTTGGATCAGCAACCCTGTTGGAACAACAGTGGGAAAAGAGAAGGGAGCGCGGGTTCAGTGCGAGGTCAAAAATCATGACCCCTGGTGACCTTTGTAGTGTAAGCTAGAAACTCTTTGAATAAAATAACGATAAAGGCGAGAACTTGGGTTAAACTGTACCCTGTAAACACAAGGAAAGTTTTTCCCCATTTTAATGAGTTAAAGCGGTAGATTTTGTGAAACTTTTTCCAAGACTTATACCACATTTACTCTGTAAATAAATAACTTGAGTGTGAAAGATTGGGCTCCTTCACTCAGAGCACGCTAATTTATTTGCACAACACAAGAAATTCTGCAGATGCGGGAAATCCAAAGGAGCGCACACAAAATGCTAGAGGAAATCCGCAGACCAGGCAGCATCTTTGGAAATGAATAAACAGTTGATGCTTTGGGTCAAGACCCTTCAGCAGGCCTGAAAAAGAAGGGGAAACCCTTCCATAGATGCTGTTTGACTTGCTGAATTCCTGCTGCATTTTGTATCTCTTACTCTCGCTCAGGGGCCTGGGGCTCTTTGCTTAATGGTACTGGTCAATGACATTAAAGAAAAGGTTGGCAATGCTGCTCTAACTTATTTACAATTTGTTACAAGGCTGCCAGATAAAAAATGTATAGAATTGTTGTTATACAGTATAATGTGAAAAAAATATTTCAAGTTATAGGACTTTGTGATAGACTGAAAAGAAAAGCCTTTTCTCTTTAGCCAAGAGGTCAATAACCAGGGGATATTAATGTAAGCTAATAGGTGAAAGGAGTAGAAGGTGGTTAAAGAAATATTATTTCTCTGTGCATAGAACATAGAACAATACAGAACAGGAACAGGCCCTTCGGCCCACAATGTTGTGCTGAACCAGCTAAAAAGCAAATCAAAAGCTCCAAAAAACTGACCTACGTACACAATGTCCATTTCCCTCCATCTTTCTCACATCCATGTGCCTATCTAAATCTCTTAAAAGCCTCTAATGTATTTTACTCTACACCATACCAGGCAGTACATTCCGGCCATCCACCGCTCCCTGAGTAAAAACTTACCCCTCACGTCATATTTGAACCTACGCACCCCCCCCCAGCCTCATCTTCAATGCATGCCCTCCGGTATAAGACATTTCTACCCTGGGAAAAAGATACTCCCTGCCTACTCTGTCTATGCCTCTCATATAATCTTACAAACCTTGATCATTTCTCCCCTTGGCCTCCGCTGCTCTGAAGAAAACAACCCAAGTTTGTCCATCCTGTCATGATAGCACATGCCCGCTAATCCAGGTGAACCTCTTCTGCACCCTCTCCAAAGCCTCAATGTCCTTCCTATAGAGGCAACCAGAAATGTATGCAATACTCCAGATGTGGCCTAACCAGAGTTTTATGAAGTTGTAGCGTAACCTCTTGAATTTTGAACTCAATGCCCTTGTGCATCTGGTAGAGGTCTTGAATTTACTGCCTGAGAGTGGTGCGGAAGGCAGAGGCGTTCATCTCTTCAAATGAGCCAGATGTTTCACTTGGTGGAACTCAGCAGATCAGGCAGCATCCACGGAGGGGACTAAACAGTCGACGTTTCAGGTGGAGACATCTCCGGAGCCTCCTCGTGTTTTTGTTTCTTTTGGATGTGGTGGGCAGCCCAGCGATGCAGGCAGCAGAATTTCTGCTCCACAGGTCCGGTGACCCCAGTTCAGTTTTCATCCCTGGCGAGGTCTATCTGAGACTTTTCAGTAATTATGTGGGCTTCCCCCCAGCTACTCTGGTTCACTCCCACATACTAAAGGCGTAATTCAATGGCACTGCAAATTGTCTCTAAGGGTAGAATCCAAGGGGATTTGATGGCAGTGTGAGAAGAAAATAGCATCAGTGTAAATGGCCCCATTTACCTCCTCCCTCGTCTCTACTCAGAGCCCCAAATTGTCCTCCCACGTGAGCCAGCACTTCGCCTGCAAATCTGCTATTGTGTTCAGTGCCCCGAAGCAGCCTCCTCTACATTGGTGAGACCCATCATTACTTGGGAGACTGCATCATCGAACACCTCTGCTCCATCTGCTATAAGTGGAACTTCCCTGTGGTCAAACATTTTACTTCCCATTCCCCTTGCCGTTCCAACATGTTGGTCCGCGGCCTCCTCTTGTGCCAAGATGAGGCCACCCTCAGGGTGGAGGAACAGCACCTTTTATTTCATCTGGGCAGCCTCCAACCTGATGGCATGAATATTCATTTCTCCTTCCAGTTAAAAAAAATTCCATCTCCCTCTCCTCTTCTTTTATTCCCTATTCTAGCCTCTTACCTCTTTTCACCTGCCTATCACCTCCCCTGTGTCCCCTCTTCCTTCCATAAGACCATAAGTCCATAGGACATAGGAGCAGAATTAGGCCATTTGGCCCATCAAGTCTGCTCCACCATTTCATCATGGCTGATCCTTTTTTTCCTCCTCCTCAACCCCATTTCCTGGCCTTCTCCCCATAACCTTTAATGCCATGTCCAGTCAAGATCTCTGCCTTAAATACACCTGACCTGGCCTCCACAGCTGCATGTGGCAACAAATTCCAGAAATTCACCACACAATTCCCTTTCTTATATAGTCCACTCTACTCTCCTATCAGATTCTTTCTTCTTCAGCCCTTTATCTTTCCCACCCACCTGGCTTCACCTATCACCTTCTTGCTATCTTCCTTCCCCTCCCCCTACCATTTTATTCGAGCATCTTCTCCCTTGCTTTCCAGTCCTGAAGAAGGGTCTCAGCCCAAAATGTCGAGTGTTTATTCATTTCCATAGATGCTGCCTGACCTGCTGAATTCCTCCAGCATTTTGTGTGTAGTGGAAATAGGTGTTTGACCATCAGCATGAATTCACAGATGATAGAAACAGGCTCTTTGACCCAACGAGTCCATGCTGAGCAAGATGCCCATTCAGCTAGTCCCATTTTCCTGTAGTTGGACCATATCCCCCCAAGCCTGTCCTAATACAGTGGACCAATGTTCAATTTCCATAATGTATGACTCTAACTTCAGAAATATGGGTCTGAACTGGGAATTGGGCCAGTATGGATTTAATAGCCTCTTTCTAATTGATTCTGAATCCTGCAAGAAAGCACACAGCTTTAGCTACCTCAAATTCTTCCTTCTAAATCAACACACACAAAATGCTGGAGGAACTCTGCATGTCGGGCAGCATCTATGGAAGGGAATAAAGAGTCAACGTTTCAACAGTTTAGTCCCCTCCATACAGGCTGGCTGATCTGGTGAGTTCCTCCAGCATTTTGTGTGAGCATTGCTCAAGATTTCCAGCATCTGGAGAATCTCTTGTGTTTATAATCTTCTTCCAAACCTCCTTTTTGCCCTGAAACTCTCGGTAATTTGTCGCAACTATTGAGAAGGTGGGCACTTTATTAGGTACACCTGTACACCTGCTCAATAATGCCAATATCTAATCAGCCAATCATGTGGCAGCAACTCAATGCATAAAAGCATGTAGACATGGTCATTTGCCGTTGAGATCAAGCAGCAGAATGGGGAAGAGATATGATCTAAGTGACTTTGACCATGGAATGATTGTTGGTGCCAGACAGAGTGGTTTGAGTATCTCAGAAACTGCTGATCTCCTGGGATTTTCACATCAACAGTCTCTAGAGTTTACAGAGAATAGTACGAGAAAACAAAAAATATCAAATGAGTGACAGCTCTGTGGTCAAAAGTGCCATGTTAATGAGAGAGGTCAGAGGAGAATGGTCAGACTAGTTCAAGCTGACAGGAAGGTGACAATAACTCAGATAATCACACGTTACAACAGTAGTGTGCAGAAGAGAATCTCTGAATGTACAACACATCAAACCTCGAAGTGAATGGTCTACAGCAGCAGAAGACAACTAACACATTTTGGTTAATTTTAGCACCATGTGTGACTCCACGACCTTTGTTCAGAAGCCGTTGCAAGTTTTGTGTAACCTGAGCCAATTAAAGCTGCTTTCAACCCCTTTCCAGTACATTTTCTATTTTGCACCACCAAGGGATACCATTGTGGTCTGCTTAGTTCTCATTTCAGGACTGAAACCTTATTTCCTGTGCCCAAGTCCCATAAAAGAAGGCTTATTTTGTTTGAGCTAGTAATTATATCATATGGTGTTTGTGCGGGCTATGAGGGAAATACTCTCACCCGTCAGTCAGGAGGCTGTGTGTTCAAGTTCCACCTGAGACACTTGAGGAAAAATATCTAGACTGAGGTGTTCAAGCATCTTCCATGGGATTACACACTCACAAAGTGCTGGAGGAACTCAGTAGTGGTGGGTTTCGGCCTGAAACTTCGACAGTTCATTCCCCTCCAAAGACTCTGCCTGACCTGCTGAGTTCCTCTTGCATTTTGTGTTTTCTGCATTCGCCAGATCTGCCGTACCTTCCCCCCATCATTAGTCCATGTGCACTCGCGTGAAGGAATATCTCCTGAGAGGGTGCTTTTAATTGCCTTTGAAGTAGAACGCTGGGCTGAGATCCATCAAGAACCAATCATGTTGTTATTGGTATGGAGTCACTTGTAGCCCAGACTGGGTACAAACCATACGACCATAAGACATATGAGAAAAATTAGGCCATTCAGCCCATTGAGTCTGCTCCAGTCTTGGCTGATTTATTATCCCTCTCAAATCCCATTCTCCTGCCTTCTCCCTGTAACCTTTGATACCCTTACTATTCAAGAACCTACCAACCTCCACTTTAAATATACCCTGTGACTTGGCTTGGCCCCCACAGCCATTTGTGGCAAATGAATCACAAACAAGATAAAATCTGCAGATGCTGGAAATCCAAGTAACACACACAAAATGCTGGAGGAACTCAGCAGGTCAGGCAGCATCTTTGGAAAAAAGTGCAGTCGACTTTTGGGCCGAAACTCCTCGGCAGGACTGGAGAAAAAAAGCTGAGGAGTATTTAAAAGGTGGGGGAGGGGAGAGAGACTGTAGTGAAACCTGGAGGGAGAGGGATGAAGTAAAGAGCTGGGAAGTTGATTGGTGAAAGAGGGAAAAGGGGATGGGAAATGGAGAAGGGGCTGTTGGATTGGGGGGCATTACCAGAAGTTTCAGAAATCGATGTTCATGCCATCAGGTTGGAGGCTACCCAAACGGAATATAAGGTGTTGTTCCTCCAACCTAAGTGTGGCCTTGTCACCGACAGTAGAGGAGGCCAGGGATGGACATATCAGAATGGGAATGGGAAGTGGAATTAAAATGAGTGGCCACTGGGAGATCCCACTTGTTCTGGCGGGCAGAGCGTAGATGCTCGGCAAAGCGGTCTCCCAATCTATGTCGGGTCTCACTGGTGTACAGGAGGCCACACCAGGAGCCCTGAACAAAGCATATGACCCCAACAGACTCACAGGTGAAGTGCCGCCTCACCTGGAAGGACTGTTTAGGGCCCTGAATGGCCGTGAGGGAGGAGGTGTAGGGGCAGGTGTTGCACCAGAGAGACAGTCTGTAATGGTCAATAAACTGGCTGTTTGGAATCAAATGATCTTGCCTGATATCTCTGGGCTGGGGCTGGGTGTGTCTGCACCAATGCCACCTCACCCCCACCAATCCCTGGCACTCCTTATCTGTCACCAGTCCCACACCCTTCCCACAGTGCTTCACTGTCGCCATTCCCAACATCCTTTGCTCCCACCAGATTTACAAACTTGCTCTCCACTCCACATTGACGATTACAGTACTGTGCAAAGTCTGAGGGACACGAACTGTGTGTGTGTGTGTGTGTGTGTGTGTGTGTGTGTGCGTGCGCCTAAGACTTTAGCACAGTACTGTACCTCTCCAGTAACATGCAGCCTGCAATATTTGTAGCTTTGGGTAAGATTGCCTCACTTAGGCTGCGGCCATACTACATGCACGATAGGTGATGAGGCTCAGTCACGTCAGGTGACGAGGTTAAGGCACATTCGGTGATGAGGTTAAGGCACGTTCGGTGATGAGGTTAAGGCATGTTAGGAGATGAGGTTAAGGCACATTCGGTGATGAGGTTAAGGCATGTTAGGAGATGAGGTTAAGGCACGTTAGTAGATGAGGTTAAGGCACATTAGGTGATGAGGTTAAGGCATGTTAGGAGATGAGGTTAAGGCACATTAGGTGATGAGGTTAAGGCATGTTAGGAGATGAGGTTAAGGCACATTAGGTGATGAGGTTAAGGCATGTTAGGAGATGAGGTTAAGGCACGTTAGGAGATGAGGTTAAGGCACATTAGGTGATGAGGTTAAGGCACTCTCTAGGAAAGTTTCAGAGATAGCATGGAGGGGCCAAAAGAGTGAACAGTCGTTTGTTTCTTTTAGAGATGCAACACGGTAGCAGAGCCTTCCAGCCTAGCAAGTCCACTTGGCCCAATAACTCCCATGTAACCAGTTAACCTACTGACCTGGACATCTTTGGAATGTGAGAGGAAGCCTGGAGGTAACCAATGTGATTATGGCGAGACCTACAGAACCCTTGCACACAGCAGCAGAAACTGAAACTGGGTCGATCCCGTAATTTCCCCCGGGATCAATAAAGTATGACTATGTCTATGACTATGACTATGACTAATAGCTACAGTAACGTGTCCCCCCGCCCCCCCCCCGAAGCCTCAATCTGTGTAACAGCTCCCTCTGCGGTGACACAGAGAATCCAGCCGTCACACTACCTTGCCCAATAACTGGAACATTCATAGCATCAGCATGAAGATAGGTCTTTCAGATTCAGAGACCATTAAGCAGCCACTCACACTCGACCCACGTTAATCCCCCCACTTTCCACTCGACTGCACCCAGTCCTTCCATTCTGCATACACACTGGGAGCAATGAACAGTGGACAATTAACCTACTGACCCGCATCACTTTGGGGACATGGGTGGAAACCAGAGGAAACTCATGTAGTCACACAGACAGCGTGCAAACTCCACACCGACAGCACAGAAGGTCAGCATTGAACCCAGGTCAGGGGAGCCTTGAGGCAGTGGGTCTACTGGCTCTGAAGAAAATCATAATTCTGACAGGCTCTTAATGTAACTGTGACAAGATTGACATGAATGTCGCCAGAACTCAAAGGGAGAGGTTGGGCAAGCTAGGACTTAATTCCTTGTGGTGTAGTGAGAGGTTCCTTAAGGATAAACTCTTCCCCAGCTTCCAGCGGGTACAGGTATCAATTATAACCAACGTTTTGATGACAAACTCTGCCATCTTCATCAGGGATGATGCCTGGTCATGTCTAGTCCGGTGGTATTTATACCCTCGTAGTCCGTCCTCCTGGTTGGATCGTCTTCATCCGATCAGGTTTCCGCTCTCCCACTTTTTTAACAATCCAATTCCAGTTCTTACTTAGAGCGAGACCTTTGTCTTTGTTAAAATTCTTTTCCTCTAGTTTCATTTCAATGGCTTCCTTTACCAGACAAAGCACTGCACAGTAGTTTTGTGCTGTCAAATTCAATCCTCTGATCATTGTGAATGCAGTGTTCTGCTACCGCCAATTTCTCTGAGTAACCCAAATGGATACACCTGTGCTCCTCGATGTGGGTTTCCACCAGGCGTCATGTCTCGCCGATATACACAGCTCCGCATTCACATGGAATCCTGTAAGCTCCGGCTGACCTGAGTCTCAGGTCATCTTTTATCCACAAAAGCTGTCATCTGAGCTTCCTCAAACACGAGGAATTCTGCAGATGCTGGAAATTCAAGCAACACACATCAAAGTTGCTGGTGAACGCAGCAGGCCAGGCAGCATCTCTAGGAAGAGGTACAGTCGACACTTCGGGCCGAGACCCTTCGTCAAGACGCAGGGTCCTGATGAAGGGTCTCGGCCTGAAACGTCGACTGTACCTCTTCCTAGAGATTTGAGCTTCCTTACGGGTTTGTAGATAGTATTAATCCAGTATTTCTTCAGGATCCTGGCGATCCTTCCAGATACCATGGAAATATAGGGAAGAAAGGCGATAGTGACAGGTTCCTCCTTGTTGTTAGGTTTCCCGGTTTCTCCATCAGCCCCTTTAAGGATCCGATTGATTTCCTTTACCTTGCAGCCATTCTGTAGGAAAGTCAGTAGCTGTACCTGGCTGGAAGCCCGAGAAGAGTTTACTCGTCACAAACGCCAGGAAAGCACTAGATACTTTTTCCTTAAGGTTGTTATAGCCGGGAGTGGTAATGGGGACAAGCTCTCGCTACCTATTAAATGTTCCCAGTGGCATGCTCCTCAAATAGCCTCTGATAACCAAGTCCAGCTCCTAGCCTTCACATGTGGCTTAGCTACTAAACCCAGCTCAACCATTTCCACTGACAGGAGAAGGGGCAACGCAGGGTTACTGCCACCTTAAAAACAGTTGCTTCGGGCAGATGGGGCTCATCAGCCGTGGTTGGCAGCTCATCCAGGAGAAAGAAAACTCCGACCTCAAACTCCCACTGCATCATGCGAAAGGCTTCGGGAGTAAATACTGAGGGAAGAATCTGGAGCTGGAGTACCTAAGGAGGTCTCACATTGAGTTCATCGCTGACTAGCAGCTCCTGTGGTGCCACAGGTGCCAAACTGTATTGGCCTCTGTAGGTCCTTTGGGTTCATCAGATGCATGGAGAGGGGGGAGCTACACGGGCAACAGCTCGCTCTCCATATCGTACTACGCAGGCTTGTGTATCTAGATAGTTAGGACGCAACATTGATGGTCAACTCTGACCGACAGAGGCCTCAATCACCCACAGGAGACAAGGAGGAGACAGCCTAGAGATGTATAACATCACAAGAGGTATGGGTAGGGTGAGTGGACTCCATCCTTTTACCCCAGAGAAGAGGAATCAAAAAACAAGAAGGTAAGGGTTGGAGCTGGGAGGGGTAAGATTTTAAAAGGATCTGGAAGAAATATTCTTCACACAGAGGGTGTGCATATTCGGAATGAAATGCGATAGAGAAACGTGAAGCAATTAAGGCAGGTAGAATAACAACATTTGAAGACAATTTGGACAGGTACATGGACAGGAATGGTTTAGAGCAGGGGATCCCAACCTGGGGTGCATGGATTTCTCAGTTTATTTAATTATTAATTTACCACTTGGCGCGTGGCCAAGTGGTTAAGACGTTCGTCTAGTGATTTGAAGGTTACTAGTTCGAGCTTTGGCTGAGGCAGCTTGTTTGTCCTTGAGCAAGGCACTTAACCACATATTGCTCTGCGACGACACCGGTGTCAAGCTGTATGGGTCCTAATGCCCTTCCCTTGGACAACATCAGTGGCGTGGAGAGGGGGAGACTTGCAGCATGGGCGACTGCCGGTCTTCCATACAACCTTGCCCAGGCTTGCGCCCTGGAAACCTTCCAAGGCACAAATCCATGGTCTCATGAGACTAACGGATGCCTAAAATTGAATTTACTGAGATGCAACGCAGAATAAGCCCTTCCAGTTTGTCGAGCCATGCTACCCAGCAACCCCCCAATTTAATCCTAGTCCAATCATGGGACAATTTACAATGATCAATCAACCTACCAACTGGTAAGTCTCTGGACTGTAAGAGGAAACTGGAGCACCTGAAGGAAATCCACGCAGTCACAGGTGAACATCAAAATTCCTTACAGACAGTAATGGGGATTTCCATGGCATGAAAAAGGCTGAGGTCCCCAGTTTAGAAGATCATGGGCCAAATGTGGGCAAATGGGACAACCTTTTCATGAACAGGAAAGATTCTGCAGATGCTGGAAATCTTGAGCGACATATGCAAATTACTAGAGGACCTCAGCAGATCAGGCAGCACTATGGAGGGAAATAAACAGCCAATGTTTCAGGCCGAGAGCCTTCATGGGAACATCCTGATGGAGGGTCTCAGCCTATAACGTTGACAGTTTATCTCTCTCCATAGCTGCTTCCTGACCTGCTGAGTTGCTCTAGCATTTTGTGTGTGTAACTAACTTAAATGGCCATCTTGGTCGGTGTGGACCAGTTAGGCCAACTGGCCTGTTTTTATGCTGTGTTAATCTACTCCTTTGAAGTTTTGGTCCTCTGTGTAGGATGGGATGTATTCAGCCCTCCCATTGTTTCATTTTTCCATGTGCACTTGTGGGAAGGAACGCCTAGATTCCTTCTCTTTGTCGTCTTCCAGGATCTTTGCCGGTCAGGCAGCATCAATGGAAAGGAATAAAGAATCAATGTTTCGGCCCGGGTTCTGAAGAAGGGTTTGGGCCCAAAGCATCCACTCTTTGTTCCTTTCCATAAGCACTGCCTGAACTGCTGAATGTCTCCAGTATTTTCACACACAGAATGCTGGAGGAACTCAGCAGGCCAGGCAGCATCTACAGAAAGGAACAAACAGTTGACATTTCAGGCCGAGACCCTTCTGCAAGACAAAGTGAGTTGCTCTGGGTTTGCAGAATCTCTTGTCTTTCAGGATCTTTGCTTTGCTCCCAAATTATAACCATAACCAGTTGGCCGTGGGGGTTCCAGAGAAGAGGTAAAGGGATTCAGACACGAGGATATCCTGTTTCAGGTGGGATAGGGACTGTCAGTGGGACGCGAGCTGCAAGTGGTTCCAAAACCAGCAGTTACCCAGACCATGATACAATGGTGCACATTTAGACCCTCCAGAACCTTGGCTACAAATTCGATTGCGGGATCAGAAGGAAACTCCCAATTTGACCGGCTAAATATTCCAAGTTTGAATTTCAAGGAAAACATAGAATTCCCGAGGTGTGATGCAGAGAACCACCAGACCTTTCGACCTGTCACCCTTGCCTGGGTTACAGTAACAACAAGCTCCAAAGTGCAGAGAGTGAGAGTCTACCGGTTTGCAGGGTTAACCCTTTCCCAACAGGGTTTCACACTTCTTTTAATATACTTATCCCCTCCCAAAACCCCACCAAATTAGAAGTTCAGCTCCTGAGGGTACTGTAAGTGCAAACAGTTTGGTGTTATTCAACAGCTGAAGGTTATTTCGAGGGGAACTTACAGGGGTGCAAAGGAAGAGTGTCAGACAGAGCACTGTCTGAAGCGGCCCGATCAAATTTAGGGCACCCCATAGCACTGAAAATGAACTTTAAATACATTGACTTCTTTTTTTCAAAAATCCCCTTGAAGAGGCGGTAATTACAGACATACTAATCGTTGCATTAAGATCACAGTCTCATCTTTAATGGGACAGAGCGTGACGCTATAATTGCATGTTAGGATAACAGCGAGTTTTTTTTTGGTGATTTCTCATAATTTCTCGCCTTAAGACATTCAGAAGTCTCCAAGAGTTTATTGTTTCTCCAGTCACCGTGATGATGCTAGCGCGAGGATCGGTTTACAGGCAACCTGCCCATGCCGGTGAACACCTCTCGGAACATCAAGGAGGTCCCGCGTCCTTTCAATCGCAGAGACACGGTCTTTGTCAGTCACGCAAGTGAACGCTGCCAAACGACGGGAACAAGGGAGCTATTCTTGTCAACAGCCCCAAAGGTTTTAGGATTGCAACATTAACTGTGCGCTAAGTTCTTGCTGCTCAGATCCGCGTTTATTTAGTCGTTGCCGTCACCCGTATGCTTCCCTGCGAAACAACCAATTCTTTAAAGAAAATCAAAGTGCTTAGTGTCGGATTCTGATTCTGTACCTGATCAATTCCTGCAACTTGGTTGAATTTTTTTAATGCAATCAAGTAAGCACTAAATTAAATTGCGGAACGGTGGGAGGCATAGGTGGGGTAGATAATCAGACTGGGGGGGCACTGTGGTTTCGCGTTTAGCATAACGCTTTTACCAGTGCCAGCAACCCGGATTCTGTCTGTAAGGAGAATGAGAATCATGTGTAAAATCACTGACATATGTCCTGAAATTCGTTGTTTTGTGGCAGCAGTGTACTGCGTAAGACACTATAAACTGCAACACATGTAATAAGTAGCTCATTAAAAGAGCAACACATCGAGGCCGTGTTCACGGGTTAACTGCCCGTTTAGAAATCTGATGGCGGAGGGGAAGAAATGAGAGTGTATGTCTTCAGGTTCCTGTACCCCATCTTTGATGGTACGTTCTCTCCGTGACTGCGGCGGTTTCCTCCACGTGCTCCAGTTTCCTCCCACTTTTTAAACATGTATCACTTAGTATGGGTGTAGCTGCGTGGCGCAGACTCGTTGGGCCAGAAGGACTTGTGAATATACTCTATCTCTAAATAATTCATAACAATAATTTTCCTGGGTGGAAATGTCAAATACTGGAGGGTGTTGGTCTTAGGTGAGGGGGAAGGTTTAAAACTGTTATGAGGGGTAGGTTTGTTACACAGAGACCGATGGGTACCTGGACTGTGCTATCAGGGGCAAGTGGAGGAATCAGATATGATAACAAGGTTAAAATTATTTAGACAGCCATATTTACAGGCAGGAATGGAAAGATATGGATCATGTGCTGGCAGATGTGAGGGTTAAATTGACACCATACAAAGTGCTGGAAGAGCTCAATGTGTCAGGCAGCATCTGTGGAGGGAAATGGACAGTCAACGTTGGGCAGGAAATCCAAATGAATGGTCAAGAGCCAAAATGTCGACTGTCCGTTTCTCTTCATAGATGCGCTGAGTTCCTCCGATATTTTGTTTGTTGATCCAGGCGCCAGCATCTGCAGTTGTTTTTTTGTCTCTAAATTGGCATTATGGTTGGCACAGACATTGTAGGCTCAAGAGCTTCTTGTACTGGTCTATATTCTATGTTCCTGGGACTTTCAGTCCCTCTCAGTAATCCCATTTCACTTCTCTGAGAGGTAATAAACACGAGAGAACAGCAACGTGGAAGCATTAGAGAGGGTGCAGATAGATTTACCAGGAGGCTTTCTGGATTAGAGAGCGTGTGTTATGAGGAAAGGTTAAGCGAGCTAGGATTTTTCTCTTTAGAGCAGTGGTTCCCAACCCAGGGTCCATGGACCCCCCCCCCCCCAGTTAATGGTAGTTGTCTATGGCGTAAAACCCATTTCAGAGCAAAGGAAGATGAGAGATGATTTGATAAACATATACAGGCTGATGAAAGACACGGATAGAGTGGACAGCCAGAGACATTTTCCCAGGTTGTAAGACACTAAAGGGAGATATAATTTTACAGTGATTTGAGGAAACTATAGAGGGGATTGATGCGTTTTTTACCCAGCGAGTGGTAAGTGTATGGAAAGCATTGCCAAGAGTGGTGGAAGACAAGGAAACCTTAGGGACAGTTAAGAGATTTTTAGATAGCCACATGGATGAAAGAAAACTACAGGGCCATGTGGGAGAGAAGGGTCAGACTGAGCTTGGAAAACATACAAACTCCTTACAGGCAGCGGCGGGAATTGAACCCCGACTGGTGAACGCTGGCGGTATAAAGCAACATGCACAACATGCTGGAGGAACTCAGCAGGTAGGGCAGCATCCGTGGAAACGAATAGTTAACGTTTCGGGCCGAGACCCTTCGTCAGGTGGTATAAAGCGATGCAATAACTACTATGCCTTCATGCACCAGAAAAAAGGAGCAGGAGTAGGCCGGTCGGCCCCTCAACCCTCCCTATCATTCAGTGAGCCTTGTCTTAATCACAATAGTCAACAACTCTGTGACCGTTTTGATCACTCTGCACCAAAACAGACTTCTGGTGTTGCATTTTTTCTTGTAAAGATTATGTATAATTTATTTTTAATTTGTTTTCCTTGTGAATGTTGAATAAAGTATATGATGCTATGTGCCTGTGATGCTGCTGCAAGTACTGTACCTCTCTCTTGCATCTGTTTTTACATATTGTTGTGCAGATGACAATAAACCTGACCTTGACTTCAACCACTGCCCTCCAGGTTTTGACACTGTTGTAACATGAACCAAGACCCTGGAGACACTCAGAAGCTAGTGACACAGAAGTGTTTCATTCAACAAAAGTGAGCAGCCAGCATCATATTGATGAAGATTTTGGAAGAAGATACCTGTTTGACCCAATATTACATGACATTTTATATGCTAAAGATCAAAGGACAATTCCATAGTTACACTGTATCTACATTGCTTCCTTTGAATTACATATAATTTTAATACTTCCTTCTTCACACCCGCACTCCAGACACCAAAAATGAATGTTAATCAGCATTGTTCAGTTTTCAATTAACTAGAGTCCACAGCTCCTGTAAATTACTGTCCAGGGCTGCATTTTAAATTTAATCTACAATGCACATTCCGGTCTAAAAATTGGTTGCTGAAATTAGTTGCTGAACTTAATATTTTGCTTTATAACCTAATTGCAGAATATGCTCTAACAGACATCTCTCTTATAATGAGAAGTTTCTTATGATCCTCCATCACAATAAATCCAATAAAGGCTTTTCGACCTGAAATGTTAACTCATTTTCTCATCCCACAGATGCAGCCTGACCAGCTGAGTGTATTCCTGAGTCCAGAGTCCTGATGAATGGTCTCAGTCCAAATATCAGGTGTTTATTCCTCTCCATAGGTGCTGCCAGACTTGTTGAGTTCCTCCAGCATTGTGTGTGTTTGTTGCTCAGTATTACATTTTGTAACTCCAAAACATAAAACTAATTGGAATGAAAACAGAGAGCCAAGAAATGCAAACCTTAGATTGTCTTTTACTTTAAGCGAGACACACGCATTTTATGTAGTGGCATGATAACGTTTGCCATTTTCGTACTTTTACCTATAACCCGCAATGTAGGCACCAAAGATGTTTAATCAAACAATATATTTACAATATTACTCAAGTATTACTGAAATATTAAATACACAACACTCAAGATTTCCAGTATCTGCAAGGTCTCTTGTGTTTATGAGTTTGTTCTAGTGTTTTCAGTTATAATTATCTCCCATATAATTTTGTTTACCTCTATTTTTCTGCTCTCATAACAAACCACCAAAAGTACAGCTGTGACCAGCTGGAAAAATACATCCATGGGGTCATTTTGACAGCTGGACATTAATTAATGTTCCACAAGTTTAAAAGGAAAATGAAAATGATTTAAAGCCATATTTCTGTGTTGGTAACTGTTCTTGCAACAAAGTTGTCTGCTTTACTAACTGAGCTGAAAAGATGTGATGTGAGCCAAGTGAGAGCCAACAGATATAAAAGGTTTGGTATTGAGTGAGACTGCTAGTGAGCGTATACCACATGTTGCAGAAGGGACATAGACCATATCATCTGCTTAGTCCAGTTTGGTTACATTTAGCAGAGATACCAGACTCGTAAAGTTTTAATGCACTGTACATGAGGTTAGTTTTATATCACTATAGCCTGGTCATTATAGGAAATGTGTGGAACCTTTAGAGAGGCTGCAGAGGAGCTTTACCAGGATGCTGCCCGGATCAGAGAGGATACGGTAAGCAAGCTGGGCTTTTCTCTTCGGAGTGAAGGAGGATAAGAGGCGACTTAATGGAGGTGTGCAAGAAGATGAGAAACATAGATCGCGTGGATAACTGGAGACATTTTCCTAGGGCGGAAATACAAGGGGGCATACTTTGAAAGTGATTGGAGGAAAGCATTAGGGGGATATCAGAGGTATTTTTTTTCTTACGCAGAGAGTGGCAGGTGTGTGGAACACCCTACCAGGGGTGGTGGCAGAGGTAGATACATTTGGGATATTTAAGAAAATCTTACATAGTCACAAAGCTGATAGAATGTTAGAGGGCTATGCAGGAGGGAAGGGTTAGATTGATCTTCAGATGGATTATAACTTTGGCACAACATTGTGGACCAAAGGGCCGGCACTGTGCTGTAATGTTCTATGTTCTACGTCTGTGAAACAGGTCCAGTGAAAACCTGGAGTAGAGTCAAGGCTGAATTCTTTCATCTTCTTGGGATGAGTTCCCAGTCACCAGCTCAGTGCAAAAAGAAAAGCAAGAAACTGGATCCAACAGCATCTTGTTTTTTTTCCAAAGCACAAGTCACATTAAAAGCATAATTAAACTGTATGAAAAAAGGAACAAAAATTAGGACATTCAGCCCATCGAATCTGCTCCACTATTCAATCATGACTGATTCTATTTCAACCCCATGGTCCTGCCTTCTCTCGTTAACCCTTAAACCTTTATCAGTCACAAACTTATCAATCCCTGCCTTAAAAACACACAATGACTTGACCACCACAGACCTCCGTGGCAATAAATACACAGATTCAATACTAAAATTCTGCAATTTCTTCATCTGAAGAAATTTGTCCCTCTAAAGCAAATGTTCCCAACCTGGACCCGTTGGTTAATGGTATTGGTCCGTAGCATAAAGAAGGTTGGGAAAGCCTGTTCTAAAGAGACGTCTGTTTATTCTGTGGACCATAGAGTCTCCTACTAGTAGAGAATATTCTACTCTCCATGTCCATTCAGTCTAGTCCTTTCAGTATTTGGTAGGTTTCAATGAGATCCCACCCTCATTGGATTGGTCCCTGAGCACATCCCTGAGCCAAAAAGGCAGAAAACAATATTGGTCAGATTGGAGACTTGTTGAGACCAGATGGGATAAGGAAGTCAGATTTCCTTCCCTCAGGAAAGTACACTGAGCCCAGATGGGTTTTCAATGACGATCTAGTGGTTTCATGAATGTTGTTACTGAAGTTTGCTTTTTACTAAATAAGATCCAGATTTTTATAAATATTTGAATTGAAATTCTCTAGCTGGGATTGTATCACATCCCTCGTTCAGTAGTCCAGGAGCTGTAGTCACTGATCCAATAACTTAACCACCCCTTGAGGTGATAAGTGAGTCAGCCTGGGTTTATGGGAGAGTGCTCACTAGAGTCACTTAAGTAACTGACATGCCTATCAAAAATAGAACGTAGAACAATACAGCACAGTACTGGCCCTTCAACCCATGATGTTGTGCCGGCCTTTTAACTTACACTAATATCAATCTAACCCTTCCTTCCTACATGTAACACCCTGGGAAAGGTTTCACTGCTAACGTAATGGTCTTTCTGTAGAAGCAGTGTTTGGGTTACGGTTACAGATGACGGGTGCTTTGGAACGTGAGCCATCCAATGAAGGGAAAGTGATTTTTGTGTTGTATGCCTGACACCGGTGCGTGAGCTGGGTTTGGCGGGGGATGAAGGGAGGAGACACTGGAGAGAAGAGGTTGTAGGACTCGACCCGGAGCGAGGCCATGATCCAACGAAGGCTGGGGAGATCGAAGGAGGACTGGCGAAGGGGAAACCGTGAGTTCCAACTTGTGCACATCAGACTGTTTCATTAAGATGGGCCCTTGTCTTTACTAACCCTTTAGTCAAATTAAGAATTATGAAGCTAAATCGTTTAATTGTATGCAGTGTACCGTCTGTTATTTGGTAGTGCTGATTTGGAACAGGGTAACAAATCACACAGCATCCACACAAACAGAGGGTTTCGGGGTGGGCTCGCATCTCAATCTCACACGTTTGGAGGGACCAGAGATTGTCTTCCCTAGACGTACGCAGCCAACAGAAGCGGAGTGTTTCATACATTACCCTCCATTTGTTCTATCACCCATGTGCCTATCTACGTTATATGTCAATGACGGCTTTGTGGCCAAGTTTGCAAATGATACAAGGATAAGTGGAGGGGCAGGTAGTTTTGAGGAAGTAGAAAGGCGACAGAATGACTTAGACAAATTAGGAGAGTCGGCAAAAAAAAAAGCAGATGGAATACAGTGCCAGGAAGTATATGGTCATGCACTTTGGTAGAAGAAATAAAAGGATAGACTATTTTCTAAATGGAGAAAAGTTCAAAATTCTGAGGTGCAAAGGGACTTTGGAGTCCTCGTGTAGGATTCTCTAAAGATTAATTTGCAGATTGAGTCAGTGGTCATTTTAAGAGGACGAGAATATAAAAGCAAGGATGTAATGCTCAGGCTTTACTTGGAGTATTGTGAGCAACTTTGGACCCTTGTATAAGAAGGGGTGTGCTGACACCAGAGAGGGTTTAAAGGATGATCACAAAAATGATTGCGGGATTGAAAGGGTTGTCATATGAAGAGCATTTGTTGCCTCCAGGTCTCTACTCACTGGAATTCAGAAGAATGAGGGGGTGACCTAATTGAAACCTATCAAATGTTGAAAGGCCTTGATAGAGTGGATGTGGAGAGGATGTTTCCTATGGTAGGAGAGTCTAAGACCAGAGGACACAGCCTCAGGATAGAGGGACGTCCTTTTAGAATGGAAATGAGGAAGAATTGCTTTAGCTGGAGGGAGGTGAATCTGTGGGCTTTGTTGTCACAATTGGATCTGGAGATCAAGTCATTGGGTATATTTAAGGCAGAGATTGATAGATTCTTGATTAGTCAGAACATGAAGGAATATGAGGAGAAGGCAGGAGATTAAAGAGGGATCTTCATAGCAGTCATAGAGTCCATTCTCACGTACGGATGCGAGACGTGGACACTCACCAAGACGATGTGGAAGTCTCTAGGTGGTTGCTATACACGAATGCTCCAGGTGGTTCTTGATGTGAGTTGGCAACAGCACATGACGAACGTTGAGCTCTATAACAACCAACCGATGCTCTCCACTAAAATCGAGGTGAGAAAACTGCAACTAGCGGGGCACTGTCAACGCCACCCCGAGCCACCTGCCAGTCTAGTCATCATATGGGAGCCCAAGCACGGGAGGATGAGCCCTGCGTGCCCTCCCAAGACTATAGTCAACACGCTCCTAGAAGACAGCGGTGCGGCTAATGTAGATGAACTGAACACACTGATGAGGGAGAGGGAGAAGTTGAGAGTCCGTCATCGTGCCCGATGCCGGCCCCCTAGGCCTGAGTCGACGTAATAGTAGTCCTACATAACCCTCCATTTGTTGTAGCATCCATGTGCCTGTCTAAAGAGTTTCTTAAATCTCCCTAATGTATCTGGCTGAACCATCATCTCTGGCAGGGTGTTCCAAACACCCACCCACTCTTTGAGTAAAGAACTTACCTCCGGCATCCCGATATACTTTTCTCCAATCACCTTAAAATTGTGCCTCCTTTGTGTTAACCATTTCCACCCTGGGGGAAAATCTCTAAAAATGCCTCTTATCATCTTGTACACCTCTATCAATTCATCTCCACTCCTCCCGCACTCCAAAGAGAAAAGCCCTAGCTCACTCAGTCCATCCTCACGAAATATGTATTCTCATTTCTGATGTCGGAAACAGCATTTTCCATTTTATTTCAGATTTCCTGCATCTGCAGCTTATTTTAATTTTCTGCTGATGGATCCAGCATTTTCTATTTTATTTCAGATTTCCAGCATCTGCAGCTTATTTTCATTTTCATTGGAAAGCCTCCCAGCCCTTTGGAAGGAGCTGGGAGACTTTCCAAGTGTTCTTTCTCCATTTTGATTGCCAAAATCAGCAGGAAATAAGATTTTGCAGGTACAACACACACAGAGCCGAAAGCCTTTTAATAATTTATCAATAGATATTGCCATTATATTTAGCTAAGAAGCTCAAGGGTGCATTTTATATTGATTCAGTAATTGTTAGGAAAATCTTGATGAATTTTTAAGACAATGAAAAGCTGTTGGTTTCTTTCAGGATCAGATTACAGGCAGAATAAAAGTCAATTCAGAGTGATATTTGAAATGACCTCAAGGGGAAGGGCAAACAATGGGATGCATTATGAGCAGAGTGAAGGTGAGACACTCCTGGATATCTGAGAGCGTACCAAGCAGTCATAGAGTTTTCAGCTTGAAGCTGTGCCATGAGCCTCCCCTTCCTAATCACTGTCTTTGTAGCCAACAGGTCTGTGGAAGGAAGGTGAATTAACACAACGTGAGAGAGCAGCAGAAAGATACAATTTACCCAAATCTCAGTTTCATTAGTTCATTGCTCTTCAAGTTTGTTTTCGCTGGGGGTTGGTGGGGATAAGATCCCATTATCTATTAAATGCCCTTGCCTTAAATAGCCTCTGACAGCTCTAGGCCTCTGTGTGTAGCCTAGCTATCAAGCCCTGCTGAACTGCTTCTATGAACAGGAGAAGGGGCAATGGCGGGTTACTGGCGCTTCAATCACTTCAGGCCGATGAGGCTCACCAGCCATGTTTGGCAGCTCACCTAGGAGGGGGAAATCTCTGATCTCAAACCCCCACTGTTTTGAGGCTATACCCACTCATCGGGAAGGCTTCGGGAGTAAACCCCGAGGGAAACAAAATCTGTGCTACGAGAGTTCAGTGCTGACTGGCAACTCCTGCAGTGCCACTGGTGCCAAACTGTGTCGGTCTCTACCATTCCTTTGGATCCATCAGTTGTTGTGTTGGGAGGGGGTGGGGAGGGTAGTCTGAATGTTGTGTCTCTATTGTTACATGCTATGATGCTTGTGCAAGTACATTTTCCATTGGACCTGGTGCATCTCACAGTAAAATTGACTTTGATTTACAGAGAAAATTAGTGGAGTGGTGGAATTGCCTGGACTCAATGATTGGCATTTTTAAACAAAATAATGTGGGCAGTAATTTTGACCTTAATATCCACTTTCTGGTCTAGGGATAATTTTGTTTTTAATCCTCAGTCAGATTTGGTGGTTGTAGATTCCAGACCTGACTTTATACTTTATTCTTTGACAGAGTGTATCCTCCTATTCCATCTCCCTGAACCCCGCTGAACTGCTGAACAATTGTATTTGTTGGCTCTGTTGGACCGGTTAATGTACGAGGAACGTTTGATGGCTCTGGGCTCCTACTTGCTAGAGTGTAGAAGGACGAGGGAGATCTCATCGTAACCTGTCGAATATTGAAAGGCCTGGGTGTGGAGAAGATGTTTCCTATAGTGAGGAAGACTAAGACCAGGGGATACAGTCTCAGAATACAAGGACGTCCCTTTAGAACAGAGATGAGGAGGAATTTCTTCAGCCGGGGGTGGTGAATCTGTCACAGATTGCCACAGATAGCTGAGGATGCTAAGTCATTGGGTATATTTAAAACGGAGGTTGATAGGTTCTTGATTAATAGGGTCATCAAAGGTTCTGGAGTGAGGTAGGAGAATAGGGTTGAGAGGGATAATAAATCGGCCATGATTGAATGGTGATGAAGACTCAATGGGCCAAATGGTCCATCCTGCTTCTATATCATGTGGTTGTATAGTTAATCTTGGCAGAATTGCCTTTAACATTTGAGGGAGATCTGTCTGCAAATTTGAGATTACTGTAAATCTAATTTTTTGTTTTACTAGATTATGTTGACATCTCAGCAAGTGTGCTACAAGTGTCAGAGCTGATTCTCATTCATCCTGGTCTACTGGCCACTGATCATAAAACATCTAATGACAAAGGGACTCTTTCTGCTGTTAAATAGGCTCTGTGCACAATTCTTTATTCTAGGAGGCTATTTGCCAATTTATTTTATTAAATATTAGTTTTAGCATTTAATGAATTTACAGAGTGGCTGTGAGCTGCCCACAAATTGGGGCCGTGTATTGCTAACACCATCTTAGATTACCAATCTTCGAAACCTCATGATTATCACTTTTATAGATGGCAGCTGAACAGAGGCGATGACATTAGATATGATAGCATGTAGTCTTGTTATCAGACCAGCAGTCCAGAAACTTGATCAATTCCCTTTGCAGCAGCTGGCACATTTCAATTTCATTAATTAAATATCTCCTGGACTTGAATGCTGCTATTTGTAATGTGACCATGAGCTGTTAGTCGTTAATAACCCAGATAATGTGCTAAGGCCTTTCAGGAAAGGGTATCTGCCACCTTGGATAATTTTGTCCCAGAAGCAATTCCAGACACACAGATGCAGGGTCCCAGATGTGAAATGTTGACAGTTTTCCTTTCCACTGATGATGCCTCCCCTGAAGTCTTTCCAGTATTTGTTGGTTTTATTTCAGATTTCCAGCATCTGCAGTTTTATAAAAAATTTCCTGATTTAGTAACATAATGCAGTTAACTCTAATCTCTGACTGCCTTTTCCGAAAACTCCCTCCTGGAAAGTGCCATATGTCTGTTAAAACAAAAACTTCACGCTATTTTAGTAGTTCCTTGTCCCAGGCAGTTAATCTGATCAACCATTTTCATTAGACCCCCTCCCCTGTTCCCTTTATCTAGAGTATTACACCATTCACTGCACTGTAGACACATGAAACCACTTTTTATAATGCTGGTTACATTCCTCAAAGCGAACCTACAAAAAGCAATGGATATGGCCCAGTCCCCCGAGTGTAAAGCCCTCCCAACCATTGAGCATATCTACATGAAACGCTGTTGCAGGAAATCAGTATCTATCATTAAAGGTCCCCACCACCCAGGCCATGTTCTCTTTCCACTGCTGCCATCAGGTAGAAGGTACAAGAGCCTCAGGATTTGCACCACCAAGTTCAGGAACAATTACTACCCCTCAATCTTCAGGGTCTTGAATAAAAGAGGATAACAACACTCAACTTCACTTGCCCCATCATTGATATGTTCCTACAACCACTGATCTCACTTTCAAGGACTCTTTATCTCGGAGAGATAAGGTTGTTGGTATACAAGTAGATGCAGTGTGTAGTGAGGCTGTGAGGAAAGTTAGGCAGATAATAGGGACAAATTGCAGTGAGCGTAATGGAGCCAAAATCAAAATGTGTGATTAATACAGGACTGAAGGTGTTATATTTGAATGAACAGAGCATATGGAGTAAGATATGATGTGCTGGGCATATCTGAGTCATGACTGAAAGAAGATCATAGTTGGGAGCTCAACGTCCAATTGTATTGAAAGGATAGGCAGGTTGGCAGAGGGGGCGGGGTGGCACTATTGGTAAAAGTTGGAATCAAATCTTTGGAAAGAGATGGCATAGGATAGGAAGATGCAGAATCTTTCTGGGTAGAGTTCAGAAACTGCAAGGATAAAGAGAACTCTGATGGGAGTTACATAAAGGCTTCTGAACAGTAGCCAGGATGTGGGCTAAAAATTACTACAGGAGAAAAAAATGCATGTAAAAAGGGCAATGTTATGATCATAATGGGGGACTTCCTTTGGGGCTGGATCCCAAGAGCTGGGATTTTTTTAGAATGCCTACAAAACGCCAAAAGTAATAAAGTAATAAAGTAAAGATGGCTTTTTAGAGCAGCTTGTGATTGAGCCCACTACGAGAACAGCAATTTGGGATTGGGTGTTATGTAATAACCCAGATTTGATTAGGTAAAGGAATCTTTCGGAAGCAGTGATCATAATATGATAGAATTTACCCTGCAGTTTGAGAAGGAGAAGATAAAATTTAATGTATCAATATTAAAGTGAAATACCATTTTTAAAGCGGAGGGGAGGAGAAGATGGCGGCACGACGCAGCACGCGCGGCCGCTACGAAATGATATCGTATTTGTGAAGTAGGTACCGTGCACAATCCTGATTTGATGGAGGCAGCCGTGAGAAGCTCGGAGGAACATCTGGAGAAACTTCTGAAATGCCCGCTTCGCTGCCGCTGCTACTGTGCGATCGAGAATCTCTGGAGGGGAAGGCCCCAAATCCTCGGCTTTGCCTATTGCCTGTTGCCGGGGCCGGGGTCGAAGCGCTCAGCAGAGATGGTGCTTGGTGCTTGGTGTCGGAGGGCTGGTCGGAGGCTCGAAGTTTTCGGACGGACTCAAGAGTCGGCTGTGGTCGGGTGCTTCCAGGATGCTGCATCGGCAAGTTTGCGGCGCTGGAGGTTCATGGCAGGGAGAGTTTCTCCCTTCTACCGTCTGCGTGAGATGATGGGACTTTCGAGAGACTTTGAGACTTTTTTTTACCGTGCCCATGGTCTGTTCTTTATCAAATTACGGTACTGCTTTGCACTGTTGTAACTATATGTTATAATTATGTGGTTTTTGTCAGGTTTTCAGTCTTGGTTTGTCTTGTGTTTCTGTGATATCCCTATGGAGGAACATTGTATCATTTCTTAATGCATGCATTACTAAATGACAATAAACGAGGACTGTGTGTCCTCATAATCTAATAATCTAATAAATAAAGGGAATTACAGAGGCATGTGAGAGGAGCCAGCCAGAGTTAATTGGAAGTGTACACTAATAGGGATGATGGAAAAATAGCGATGGTGTTTATGGGGAAACTCAGAAGACACAGGAAAGATACAATACATCCCAAAGCTGAAGAAGTATTCTGAAGAGAGGGTGAAGCAACTGTAGTGGACAAGGGCTTCAAAGACAGCATAAAAGCCAAAGGGAGGGTGTATAATATAGCAAAAATGAGTGTGAAGGTAGAGAATTGGGAAGCTTTTAAAAACCAACTGAAGGCAACTAAAAAAGCCATAAAGAGAGAAAGGATGAAATATAAAGGTAAGCTCGCCAATAATATAAATGAAGATACAAGAAGTATTTTTCAGATATGTAAAGAGTTACAGAGAGATGAGAGTGGATATTGGACTGCTGGAAAATGATGATGGAAAGGTATTAATGGGGACAAGGAAATGCCAGATGAACTTAATAAGTACTTTGCGTCAGTCTTCATTGTGGAAGACATTAACAGAATGCCAGAAATGAGAGAGTATCAGGGGACAGAAGTGAGTGTCATTACTATTACTAAGGGAAAGTGCTTTGGAAACTGAAAAGCCTGCAAGATAGATAAGTCACCTGGACCAGATGGACTACACCCCAGGGTTCTGAAAGAGTAGTTGAAGAGATTGTGGAGTATTAGTAATGATCTTTAAGGAATCACTAGATTCTGGAATGGTTTCTGAGAACTGGAAAATTTCACATGTCATTCCACTCTTTAAGAGAAGGAGGCAGAAGAAAGGATGTTATAGGCTAGTTAGCCTGACTTCAGTAGTTGGGAAGATGTTGGAGTCTATTATTAAGGATAAGGTTTTAGGGTACTTGGAAGCACATGATAAAATAGGCCAAAGTCAGCATGGTTTCCTTAGGGGAAACCTTGCCTGACAAATCTGTTGGAATTCTTTGAGGAAATAGTAGGCAGGATAGACAAAGGAGAGTCGGTGGATGTGGTTTATTTGGATTTTTAAAAGGCCTTTAACAAGGTGCTGCACATGAGGCTGCTTAACAAGATAAGAGCCCATGGTATTACAGAAAAGGCATTAGCATGGACAGAAGATTGGCTGACTGGAAGGAGACAAAGAGTGGGAATAAAGGGGGCCTTTTCTGGTTGGCTGCCGGTGACTAGCAGTGTTCTGCAGGTGTTGGTGTTGGGAACACTTCTTTTTCAGTTATATGTCAATGTATTGTATGACTGAGTTGATGGCTTTGTGGCCAAATTTGTGGATGATGTGATGATAGGTAAAGAGGCAGATAGTGTTGAAGAAACAAGGTGTCTGCAGAAGGATATAGACAGATTGGGAAAAGGGGCAATGAAGTGCCAGATGGAATATAATTTAGGGAAGTGTATGGTCATGCACTTTAGCAAAAGGAATAAAGAAGTAGACAACTTTCTAAATGGGGAGAGAATTCAAAAAATAGAAGTGCAAAGAGACTTGGGAGTCCTCGTGTAAGATTCCCTAAAGCTTAATTTGTATTTTGAATCAATGGTGTGGAAGGCAAATGCAGCGTTAGCAGTCATTTTGAGAGGACTAGAATACAAAAACAAGGATGTAATGCTGAAGCTTTATAAGGCATTGGTCAGACCGCACACTGGGTATTATGAGCTGTTTTGGGCCCTTTATCTGAGGAAAAATGTGCAGGCATTGGAGAGTCCAGAGGAGATTCATGAGAATGATCTCAGGAATGAAGGGGTTAACATATGAGGGATGTTTGATAGCTCTGGGCTTGTACTTTCCAGAGTTTAGAGAATAATGGGGGGGGGGGGGCGGGTCTCATTGCAACCTATCGAATATTGAAAGGTCTGGGTAAAGTGGGTGCGGAGAGGATGTTTCCTATAGCGGGGAAGTCTAGGACCAGAAGGCACAGCCTCAGAATTGAGGAATGTCCATTTGGAACAGGGATGTGGAAAAATTTCTTTAGCTAAAGAATGGTGAATCAATGGAATCCATTGCCGCAGACGGCTTTGCAGGCCAAGTCATTTAAGGCAGCAGTTGAGGGATTCATGATTATTCTGGGAGTTACAGGTTACGGGGAGAAGGCGGAAGAATGGTGTTGACAGCCGTGATGGAATGAATGATGGAGAGGACTCGATGGGCTGAATGATCTATTTCTGCTCCAATGTCTCATGGTCAACGGACATGTTTAAAATTGTGGCCAAGTTGAGTTTATTGTCATGTGGTCAGGTAAGGCAACATGCAGGTACAATGAAAAGCTTGCAGCAGCACCTCAGGCACGTAGGCATGGCCAACACACAGAAGATGAGCTATAGGTAACTTATACAAGATAATGAAGAAATGGCATGCAAAACAAGACAAAAGCAGAGCTGTTGATTATTTTTGTTTTGTTTTATTTACAGATACTGCACAGTAACAAGCTCTTATGGCCCAACAAGCCCATGCCACCAATGTGAGCAATTAACTCACCATCCCATACGTCTTTGGGATGTGGGAGGAAGCCATGGCACACAGAGGAAACCCACGCAGTCACGGAGAGAACTTACAAGCGCCTTACAGACAGAGGCAGGAATTGAACCCAGGTCACTGGCACTCTAATAGCCTTGTCCGGGCCACTACTCCATGATGCTGCCCACTTTTAAGGCAGATTTAGATTGATTTTTGATAAGTAAAGAGGAACAGGGTTACCAGGGGTAAATTGGAATGACGAATCAAGATCACAGTCAAATGACCTTATTAAATAGTAGTGCAGGACCGAAGGGCTGAATGGCCTGTTCCTGCTCCAAATTCATTTGTATTATGTTGCCTTTACAGCTCCAGGATCAACCTGTAGCGATGTAATCATCTTCTTTATCAAGAGCAGCTTTTGATTGACTGGATTCAAAGTACTTCCTCGTGGCTTGGCCCCAAAGTGCAAAACGATCCTGCGCCTGGCAGCCTGACAGGGCGTCTGATGTGGAAAATGGTTTTCAAAAGATGCACCTCCAGAATTGTTCAAACATTGTGAATCGGCTTTGGTGCAAAGCTAGGATCAGAAATTGGCCAATCACTCAAAACCTGTTCTGTCTTTCAGTTAGATCATTGAATTATCTGCATATTAACCCCAATGAAACAGTTTGGTTCCACACATATCAATAACCACAATACTTATTTATTTTGAGATACAGTGCGCCCTGACCAACAGACTATGCCACCCAGCAGCCTACCTATTTAACCCTAGTTTAATCACAGGACAATTTACAATGACCAATTAATCTACTAACCAGTACATCTATGGACTGTGGCAGAAAACTGAATCACCCAGATAAAACCCAAATGCGCACAGGGAGAACATACAAACTGCTTACACGTGTTGCCGGAATTGAACTCTGAATTTCGATGCCACAACCTCTAAGCACTACGCTATCGTGGCACACTACAGGGATCCCAGAATAATCCATCAAATTTTACCACACTGCAACAATACCAGTATTGAATAGTCCAGAGAACTCAGTTTTTTGTCTATGGTAATGTCTCAATGAGGGGGTGGGCATTGGGCAGGGGCGGGGGTATGCGTTGGAAGGATCTGAAAGTCATTTCTCTGGTGGATCTGAACTTCTTTAGTTAATACTATTTTTTTGTAGAGAGCAGGTCAGAACGTCATTGGCAGGCTCTGCGTTAGGGTTCCACTATGTGAGCAGGAGGCACGAGTGACAGTGACTCCATTATTATGTGAATCAGCGAGACTGGAGATCAAGGCCTGATGTTCGCATTCCTCTCATCCACAAATTCAGAGTTCAAGACATGAGTCTGGAATTCAAGGCCTAGTGTTGCGGGTCCCATGATTGATAAATCTGGAGTTTGAGGCCTAGTATTGAGGGTCCCATCATAAATGAATATGGAGTTTGGGGCCTAATGTTCAGGGTCCTGTCATTGACGAATCTGGAGTTCAAGTCCTAGTGTTTGGGGTCCTGTCATTGATAAGTCTGGAGTTTAAGTCCTAGTGTTTGGGGTCCCACCATCATCAAATCTGGAATTCAAGGCCTAGTGTTCAGGGTCAAGTCATTGATAAGTCTGGAGTTTGAAGCCTAATGTTCCGGGTCCCATCATCGATGAATATGGAGTTTGGGGCCTAATGTTCAGGCTCCTGTCATTGACGAATCTGGAGTTTGAGTCCTAGTGTTTGGGGTCCTGTCATTGACGAATCTGGAATTTAAGTCCTAGTATTTGGGGTTCCACCATCGACAAATCTGGAATTCAAGGCCCAGTGTTCAGGGTCAAGTCATTGATAAGTCTGGAGTTCGAGGCCTAGTGTTCAGAATCCTCATTCATCATCATCGGCGAGTCCTGGAGTCAATACGAAAGATCGAAACCCGAAGTTTGATCGGAAGTCCGGAAGTCGAGCCCAATGGCCAGAACCATTGCGAGTCTACTGGGGAAATCGAAAGCTTAATGTCTGCAAATCCGTGAGTCTGCTAGAAGCATCCTGTCCTGGGGTTTGAGGATGCGGTGGGAGGGAGGAACGGAGCTTGTTTTGCTGTTGGAATGGGGCTCGATTTGCTGTTGCAGTTTTGATGCTCGTTGTGTTCCCTGTTGTTCTGCCGAGCACGGTGGGCATTCCATGTTGCTGCCAGAATGTGTGTGACACTTGCAGGCTGCCCCCCACAGTACATCCCCAGGTGTGTTGATTGTTAATGTAAATGACATATTTCTCTGTATGTTTCAAAGTACATATGATACATAAATCTGAACCTGAATCTAAATCTGAGTACTTTGAGTAGAACACAATTCAGTAATTTTGGCCTCTTATTGAAAAAGCTTTTATTTCACTCTCTTTCTAACCTGTAGTCTCTCAAAAGCCATCATTTCCTCTCACATCCCAAAGATAGGTGGATTTGTAAAATAGTGAGCAAATTGAACTTGAACAACAGCTGGCCTGGAAGCCACACCATTGAGCGTACCTACAGAAATTGATAGGCCCTTGATTGGTGAAAGGGTGAAGACAAAAGAAGGCAGATGTTGACAAAAGGCCACGACTGAATGGCAGAGCAAACTTGATGGGCCAAATGGCCTAATTCTGCTGCTATGTCTGATAGTCTATGGTCTATATCTAATGGTGTAAATCAGAAGAGAAAGAACTTACTGTCAACAAACACAAAATGCCGAAGGAGTTCAGCAGGCCGGGTAGTATCTATCATGGTCTTTTGGGGTCATCCACCGCACCCAGTGCTTCTGGTGTGGCCTCCTGTGTATCAGTGAGATCTGAAGTAGATTGGGAGCCCGCTTCACCGAGCACCAACGCTCCGTCTGCCAGAAAAAGCAGGATTTCCCAGTGGCCACCCATTTTAAATCCACTTCCCAATCCCATTCCAACATGTCAGTCCTGGTCTCCTCTACTGCCACAATGAGGTCACATTCAGCTAGAGGAGAAACACCTTATGTTCCATCTGGGCAGCCTCCAACCTGATGGCATGAACTTTGATTTCTCAAACAATTAATGCCCCCCCCCAACCTCCTTCACCATTCCACATTCCCATTTCCTCTCTCACTTTAGCTCCTTACCTGCCCATCACCTCCCTCTGGTGCTCCTCCCCCTTCCCTTTCTTCCATGGCCTTCTGTCCTCTCCTATCAGATTCCTCCTTCTTCAGCCCTTTATCTCTTTCACCAATTGACTTTCCAGCTCTTTACTTCACCCCTCCCCTTCTCCCAATTTCACCTATCACCTGCCACCTTGTACTTCTTCCACCCTTCCCTCCACCTTCTGACTCTGGCTTCTCATCTTTTTTCTCCAGTCCTGAGAAAGAGTCTCGGCCCGGAACATTGACTGTTTTCTCTTTTCCATTGACGCTGCCGGGCCTGCTGAGTTCCTCCAGCATTTTGTGTGTGTTGCTTGGATCTCCAGCACTTACAGATTTTCTCTTGTTTGAGATAGGAACTTGCTGTGGCGTCTTGATAGTACTCAGCAACTTTGACAAGTAGGTCCACCACAGGAAATTTGAGACGGAAATATTGTTTGCATTTCTGGTCACCCCCTTAATAGGAATGACGTAGAGGCTTTGGAGAGGGTGCAGAAGAGGTTTACCAGGACGTTGCCTGGATTAGGGGGCATGTGCTATAAGGAGAGCTTGGACACACTTGGCTTGTTTTCTTTGGAGTAGCAGATGCTGAGGGAGACCTGATAGAAGTTTATAAAACTATGAGAACAAAAGATAGCGTGGACATCCAGGGCCAAAATGTCCTAAAGGGCAGGTATTTAAGGTGAGAGGGAGAAAGTTCAAATGGGATGCACGGGAGCAAGTTTTTTACACGGAGAGCGGTGGATGCCTGGAATATGCTGCGAAGGGCGATGACAGAGGCAGATACATTTGAGGCATTTAGGGGCGCTCGGATAGGTACATAAATGGACAGAGAATGGAGGGATATGGACACTGTACTGGCAGAAGGGATTAGGAATCATTAGCTTTATTGGTTAGGTACAACATTGTGGGCTGAAAGGCCTGTTCTTGTACTATACTATTCTGTGTTCTACGTTCTAAATGATTACTGGTTAAGAATAACAATGGAGAACTGGTTCCTGTAATCAGCGATGTAAAAATGACTCGGGAATTTGTTATCTTGGTAAACCTGAACACAGGATAAACTTTGGCCAGAACACAGAGGGTACCCTGTCTGCTTTTCTGTGCAACGCCACTGTGGGATCTCCCAGGAGTTGGCACCTGCAGACAATGCAGCGTGTTGTCAATAGCATGCTAGCACTTCATGGAGTCATAATGTCACACAGCACAGAATCCGTCTGATAGCCCATCGTGTCAGGAGCAGCCAACAAGCACCAAACTGTACGAATTTCAGCGTAGATCCTTATTTCACGCAAATCTCTCAGCACCCTATTCTTGAACAAAATTCTGTCAATGCTACAAGTTTGGTGCAAAGTTACAAGCTGCTGAATTTTCCTTTCAGAAACGGAGCTTGCTCAGAATAATTTTCAAGTAAGAAACTACTTTATCATTTCCTGTCATAATCATCTTACATGCAGACACTCCTGTACCTAGTGTCACTTCATGTACATACAGTCAGCCTATGCATATAAACTAATCTTATGCATTTATATTTAGTGTGTTTTTTATTCTTCTAGGTTGCATCACAAGCTGGTATGGAAGTTGTCCGGTCCAAGACTGGAAGAAGCTGCAGAAGATCGTGAACACGGCGCAGGACATCACACAAACCAATCTTCCGTCCGTGGACTCACTTTACACCGCACGCTGTCGGAGCAGTGCTATCAGGATAATCAAGGACACGACCCACTCAGCCAACACACTTTTCGTCCCTCTTCCCTCCGGGAGAAGGCTCAGAAGCTTGAAGACTCGTACGGCCAGATTTGGGAACAGCTTCTTTCCAACTGTGATAAGACTGCTGAACGGATCCTGACCCCGATCTGGGCCGTACCATCCAAATATCCGGACCTGCCTCTCAGTTTTTTTGCACTACCTTACTTCCCATTTTTCTATTTTCTATTTATGATTTATAACTTAATTTTTAATATTTACTAATTTTAACTATTTATAATACCTTTAATATTTAATATTTGTAATCCAGGGAGTGTGAAGCGCAGAATCAAATATCGCTGTGATGACTGTACATTCTAGTACCAATTGTTTGGCGACAATAAAGTATAAAGTAAAGTATTATCTTCTTTGCAGTTATTCTGCTTATTTTATGCTGCATCGAATCCAGAGTAACAACCATTTCATTCTTCCTTACACTTGAGTACCGAAGAATGACAATAATATTCAATCTTGAAATTTGAATTTTAAAATATCAAACAATTTACCAAACTCTCCTGCGTACAGTAAAAAGGACAACAATCTATAAATGAAAACTGTGTCCAATAGTCAATGATCTTTACAAACAAATCAATTTTAACCTTTTCAGGGATCTTCTGATTTCATATTGTGGTCAGATTATAAAGCCCCATCTCATACCATTAGAAGTAGTGTGTGGCAGATTAATCTACTTTTAGTTGAGGTTTTCTTGACAAACACCGAAGAAAGGAAAGGTCTCTCTTTTGTTCAGCTACGCAGAGCTAAAGTTTTACTACTAAATTCCTGAGGACAATTAATATTTGACCTGGACCTTACTGTGACCTACCGTGCTCTGTAGGTCAGCAAGGTCAGGTTATCATTTGGAGGCATGGTAAATAATTCAAAGGCTGGCTCAATGATTGGCGCGGCGGACTGCTGAGATCCTGTAAATCATCGTCTCGGTGCATGGGTCCCCGGGTGCGGAGGTTTATCACCTGCTGTCCCTCTGCCGTCTTGTTTATTTGGCTTGCTGCTCGGTGGCACCCAGGACTGCATTAGTGAGTGACGTGTTTGACTTTGTGCTTCCCACTAACGCTGGGTTTTTGAAAAGCATCATATGGTTCAGTGATGCAATCTGTATTGCTCCGTACGTCGTAGCTGAAAGGCATGTGACTCCAAATATTGGACCAGAGTTAGAGTCACTGTTGACAAGTCTCACTCGGATGGAAATAGGTCTTGTGGCCCAACACTTCCACCTGAACCAAGGATCTTCCTGGGCTTTGTCTGCCTTTGGCCCATATCCCCCAGTCCTTTACCGTTATAGGGAAAGGTTGTGCTTCGCGACAATTTGCTCCGCTGTGTGGTGAACTGAGGCTGAGGGCCTGCTCCGGGCTTCGTGCCTGTGGAATCACTTTAGTTCTGAATGCTGTTTGCTTGCCTTTATCGTTTGCACAATTTGTGTTTCTTCCTCTCTCTGCGCATCGGGTGTTTGTTAGTCTTTTCTTTAATAGATTCTTTTGGGTTTCTTCATTTGTGGCTGCCTGTAAGCAGACAAATCTCAAGGTTGTATAATTCCTACATTCTTTGATGGTAAGTACTTTGAACTTTGAGGTTAGGTCTTTATTCTCTGGCGTGTAGGAGAATGAGGGGATATTTGATAGAAGTATACAAAATTATGAGGGGTATGGATAGGGTTGAGTGGCAGGGTGGAAATCCATCTCTACCAAGGAGGGTAAGGTGCTCCCTCCCTCCACTAGCCCGCAGGTCACCCTTAGGTAAGGTGCAAAAGGGTCATGTAAAGCCATGGGAGCAGGTGATGGATGGCCGTACGAGCAGCCGGTGCAGATCACAAGTCCTGGTTATGCGACCACTGACGCCAGGCAGACAATGTCTGCAGAGTATTGGTAATGGCTGGGGTCACCTTTCTGGTAAAGAAACAGCCCAGAGGATGACAATGGCAAAACACTTCTGTAGAAAAAATTGCAATGAGCAGTCATAGTCAATGAGACCGTGATCACCTACATCACATGACATGGCACGTAATGATGTTGATAGACAGGGTAAATACAGGCAGGTTTTTTCCACTGAGGTTGGGTGAGATTTGAACTAGAGGTTATAGTTTAAGGGTAAAAAGTGAGAAGTTTAAGGGGAATCTGAGGGGGAACTTCTTCACTCAGGAGATGGTGAGAGCAGAAATAGTGGATGTGGGTTCAGTGTCACCAGGTAAGAGAAATTTTGATGGGTACAGTCCGTAGGTAGATAGGTGGGGGGGGGTGTTGGTGGGTCAGGTTCAGGGGCAGTTTGATGGTCTAGCAGAATAATAGCTCAGCACAGACTAGATGGGCTAAAGGGCCTGTTTCTCTACTATAATGTTCTATGGCTCTGTGGCGCCATCTGTGAACCTGTCCTAACGTTTTTTGAACATTGTAATTGTACCTCCGCCATCACATCTTCTGACAGCTCGTTTCATATTTCCACTGTCCCCTGTGTAAAAAAAAACCCCACCCCTCAGGTCCCCTTTAAATCTTTCCCTTTTCATCATAAAACTATGCCCTCTAGTTTTCTTTATCCCCTCCCCTGGGAAAAAGGGGCAGCAGGGTACGACTGTGGTTACTGTAATGTTATTACAGTGCCAGAGACCTGGGTTTATTTCCTGCCGCAGTCTGTAAGGACTTTGTACGTTCTCCCTGTGATCACGTGGGTTTCTCTTGGGTGCTCCAGTTTCCTCCTACATCCCAAAGACATACAGGTTAGGGTTAGTAAGCTATCGGCATGCTACGTTGGCTCCGGAACTGTGGTGACACTCGTCACAATCAGCACAATCCTCACTGATTTGATGTGACACAAATGACGCATTTCACTGTATGTTCCGATGTACCTGTCACAACTAAGATTAATCTTTGTAAAGATCTTAAAGCTGTTCAGATTGAGTGAGTGGTCGATGGCCAGAGGGCATTGATTTAATGTGGTTGGCGTAAGATTCAGCAGGAGTAGGAGGAAAATAGCTTCACGCAACAAGGGTTAGGCTTGGAATGCGTTGCCTGAGGGGGCTCAGTGGTGATTCAAAAACAACCTTCCCAAAGGAAATTGGATAAACATATGAAGAATAGATGCTGGAATATGGGGGAGGACCAGGAGAGAGAACTGACAGCACCAAGCAGCAGTGGAAAAAGAAAATGAAATAATGTTTCAGGAAGAAAACTTTTCATCTTTGACCTGAAATGCTAAGTTTAATTCTCTCTCCACAGAAGCTGCCTCACCTGCTGAGAAAGGTGTCTGCATGTGAACGGTCTTTCTCTCCCTCTCGCTCAATATTCCTGGAGGATAGTGTCAGAGTCGTGTAACTTGGTCAAGGTTTCATCGACATGGTGTGTCGTTTGGACTCTGTAGTTCACATTATGAGGTGTTTCTGCTTTCTGGGTGCTCTTTTTTCTGTTGTTATTTTTGTGCAATTTTGCTACGGGCAGACTAGCCCCACAGCCTGCAGATAACGAAGACACAGCACTGGGCTGGACTGAATACATCTGGACTCCTAGATAACTTCGTGGTTGGTGTTTTACATTCTGAATTTTTTTTTTTGCTCTTTTTTCACTGTGCGATTTGTTCTTTTTTTGCACGTTGGGGCTTTGATGTTTTTCTTTGAATGGGTTTCATGGTTTTCTTTGTTTTGTAATTGCCTGTGGGAGGACAAATGTCAGGGTTGAATACTGCATACACACTTTTATAATAAATATTCTTTGAATTTTTGAATGTTTCCAGAGTTTTCAGTTTTTATTTCAGATTTCCAGCATGTGCATTTTTTGATGCCCTTTTATCAAGGGAACTAGTTGGGTATCTTCAGGCAGCCAAGACATGTTCTCTTCTCATTGCTGCTGTTATGTTTTGTAACTTCAAATCATTAAACTAATTAGAAGAAAAACAAGGAGCCGAGAGACTAACTTCATTTTTTTACTTTAAGTGAGTAAGTGAGGCACACAAGTTTGGCGTGGTAGTGTTAGGACGTATGTAATTCACTTATTTTTACATATAACCCATAATGAATTATATAAACAACAAAGAATGCTTAATCAAGTAATATATTTACAAGATTACACTAATAGTGTACTACTGAAATACTATATATCCTCCCATCACATTTCATTGGTTCTCTCAAACTATGTTGTGTTTAAACTTGGAAAAATTAGAAGTGTTGTTTATGATCTATTAAATTCGAAAGGACTTGGAGGCCATTCATTCAACATTTTCATATGGTGTAATTTGATCGTTTCCAAACTGATTCTATTTCTTTGGAATAGAGTGGACGACACTAATGGTTCCTTTTTTTATGATGTTACATAACAGCCCATGTCTTTTTTTTTAGTTTAGTTGATTAACACTGTTTAGGTTAGTTTTTTGGGGGCATATTTTTTTTTCTTGTTCATGATTTTCTTTTAGATTTTTTGTTTTGTTTTATATTGTTCTTCTGTATCCTGTATGATTGGGAGATTGAACACTCATGTGTCAACCGGGCTTATATTTAACTATGTTAATTACAACAATGTATTCCCAATAACTTTGTATCAATATTATGGTATGTTTATTATCATGAAACTAATAAAAAGATTGAAAAAGAAATATTATATACACAACAGCTACCATCAGGGAGGAGGTACAGGAGCCCAAAGACCCACATTCAGCGTTTTAGGAACTACTTCTTCTCTGTATTCGGATTTCTGAACAGACAATGCACCCATGAAATCTACCTCATGATTTTTGCTCCCTTTTTGTACGACTGAATTAATTTTTTACATATATTTCTTACTACAGTTTGCAGTATATTTTATGTATTGCACTGAACTGCTGCCGCAAAACAACAGATTTCCTGACATATGTTAGTGATAATAAAACTAATTCTGGTGCTGATTTGTCAGACTAAGTGGAGGCTTCTGTTGCTGTTTTCTTCAGCAAGTGTATGAGACTGATCAAAATGTCACCCCAACCCATTCCCACTCCCTCCTATTTTAACCCACACCTCATGGATCCAAAGGAGAGAGACAAATTGGATCCAAAGTGATCTCGATGGCATCAAGTTGACTATCAGAGGGTTGAGAGCACAGAGAACAATCCCATGGTTTACCAGGTCCACACCAACCATCATTTACACTAATCTCACTCTGATTACCTTCTCCCCACATTCCTGGCATCTCCTCCGGGATTCTCTCAGCTGGTAATGTTCAATGGATGCTTTTGTGACAGGAAACCTGTTACCAGCATAGTTCCACGAGGACTAGAACTCAATCTCTTGCATATACAGTAATTTAAATCAGGAAGCTTGATTGCAAAAGAACGTCAGCTGATGATGCAAAAATTGGCCACTTGGTTGATCAGGAAAGGAAACTTTGGGAACACAGAACATTGAACTTTTCATCACAGTACAGGCCCTTCAGTCCACAAGTGTCAACCTTTTAAACTACTCTAAGTTCTACCTAACCCTTTCCTCCTATATAGCCTTCCACACGCCTATCTAAGAGTTTCTTAAATATCACTAGTGTATCTGCCTCCACCACCACCCCTGGCAGGCTACCACACACCCACCACTCTCTGTGTGAAAAAAACTACCTCTGCCATCCCTCCTATACTTTCCTCCAATCTTTTTTAAATTATGCTGCCTCATATTATTCTTTCCTGGAGACAAATTGTTGGTGATCCACTCAAACAATGCCTCTTATCATCTTGTGCATCTCTATCAAGTCACCTCTCATCCTCCTTCATTCCAAGGAGCCCTCTCTCACTCAACCTATCCCAGGGAAGATGCAGCTGATCTTTAGGCAGGAAAGCTTCAAATGGATCTTACCCTGGAGAAGTGTGAGCTAATGAATTTCTGATAAGTGTGAAATGTTGCATCTTGGAAAGTTAAATTAATGTAAAACTTCAACAGTGAATGACAGGACTCCAAAGAGTGACGTACATAGAACAGAGTACAGGTATACACTTGCCTGAAGGTGGTAGCACAAGTAGGCAGGGTGGTGAAGAGGGCTTTGGCGCAGCACCCTTCATCACTCAGGACACTGTGTGTAAATATGGCAAGGTTATGGCGAAGGCACAGCAGCGGCTATATTTCATTAGGAGTTTAAGGAGATTTGGTATATCACCAAAGGCGCTTGCAAATTTCTACAAGTGTATCGGGGAGAGCTACATCACTGTCTGGTATGGGGGTGCCACTGCACAGGATCGAAATAAGCAGTAGGGAGTTGTAAACTCAATCAGCCCCATCATGGGCACTGGCCTCCTCAGCATCCAGGGCATCTTCAAGGGGCAATGCCTCGGAAAGCTGGCATCCATCATTAAGGCCCCCCAATGCCCCCAGGGCATGCCCTCTTCTCATTGCTACCACCAGGGAGGAGGCATAGAAGCCTGAAGGGCCCCACTCAGTGATTCTTCCCCTTTGCCATCAGATTTCTGTATGGACATTGAACTCATGAACTCCACCCCACTACTTTTAAAAATCTTTTTGCAGCACTTAGTTAATCTAACTTTTTTAATATATATATATATATATATATATATATATATATATATATACATTTCTTACTTTAATTTACAGTTTTTATTACTACGTATTGCAATGTTCTGCTGCCGCATAACAACAAGTTTTATGACATATGCCAGAAATATTAAACCTGATTCTGATTCTGGTTTTGATTATATAGAACGCTGGTTGAGTCTGCATTTGGAGCATTACATTCCAATTCGGTCGGCCTGCTATTGGAAAGATGTTAGAACATAGGACATAGAATAGTACAGCACTGTACAGGCCCCTCGACCCACATTGTTGTGCCGACCCTCAAACCCTGCCTCCCATATAACCCCCCACCTTAAATTCCTCCATATACCTGTCCAGTAGTCTCTTAAACTTCACTAGTGTATCTGCCTCCACCACTGACTCAGGCAGTGCATTCCACGCACCAACCACTCTCTGAGTAAAAAACCTTCCTCTAATATCCCCCTTGAACTTCCCACCCCTTACCTTAAGAGTGCAAAAGAGACTAAAAAGGATATTCCCAGGATTTGAGGAACTAAGTTATAGGGAGAGGTTTCACAAGCTAGAACAGTATTTCTTGGAGATTTAGAGGTGATGTTATAGAGGTGTATAATAATTTGTGGCTGTCTGCAAAGCGACAGATCTCAAGGTTGTATTCTGCATACATACGTTGATAATAAATGTACTTTGAGCTTTCAACTTTAAATAAACGAGGGGCATAGACGGAGTTAATGCACATAGACTTTACACGTGCTGTATGTGCTTTGTGCTGTGTATGACTGTTGGTACTGTGTTTTGCACCTTGGCCCTGGATGGAACAGTAGTGCAGTAGCTAGCACAATGCTGTACAGTACGTACCAGCGACCTGGGTTCAATTCCTGCGCTGTCTGTCAGGAGTTTGTACATTCTCCCTGTGACCAGCTGCTCCAGTTTCCTCCCACAGTCCAAAGACATATCAGTCGTGTGTCCATTCAGAAACCTGATGGCAGAGGGGAAGAAGCTGTTTCTAAATCACTGAGTGTGTGCCTTCAGGCTTCTGTACCTCCTTCCCAATGGCAGACATATCAGACAGGCCAGAAGGGCCTATTCTGTGCTGTATGTCAATAAATAAATCAATAACGCTGCCTCGTTTAACTGTATTCACGTGTATTCATGTATAGTTAATGACTATTAAACTTGAACTTAAACTTTTCCCCAAGGTTAGCTAATTAAGAACTGCAGGACATAGGTTTAAGATGAACCGGGAAAGATTTAATACAAACTTAGGGAGTAACTTTTGTACACAAGGAGCGTTATGTACAGTACGTGGAATGTTGCACTCCAGAGATTCCGCAGATGCGGGAAATCCAGAGCAACACACACAGGATATTGGAGGAACTCATACATCATCTATGGAGGGGGATAAACAATCGATGTTTCAGGCCAAGACCGTTCATCAGGACTGCAAAGGAAGGGGGAAGAAACCAGAATAAGAAGGTGGGAGGGAGACGGGAGGGGAAGGAGTACAAGCTAGCAGATAATAGGTAAAACCAGGTGAGGGGGGAAGGTGGGTGGGTGGGTGGGTAGTGGGGAGGCAAGATGAAGTGAGGAGGCTGGAACCTGATAAGTGGAAGATGGAAGGAGGTGATATGTGAAATAAGCTGCCAGAGGACGGGGTTGAGCAAGGTAAATTAACAATTTTTAAAAGACAGTTGGACAGGTATGTGGATAGGAAAGGTTGAGAAGGTGACAGGCCAAACATTGGCAAATGGGACCAGCATGGACCAGATGGGCCAAAGGGCCTGTATGACGGTGGTATGACTCTATAATTTGAAGAGGTGGAACATCACTTTGTATGGTAAGTGGGAAAACAATGTAAGTTTTGAATGAACGGAGAGCTTTGGATGTTTGTGGCAGAGAAGAAGCGACATGAGCAGGGGTTGGCATGTGTGCAGACACACCCAGCCCTGAGACCCCAGGCAAGGTCATTTGATTCCAACCAATTGGTTTATTGATCATTACAGTGTCTCTCTGGTGCTTCCCACTCCCTCCCCTCTCTCTTCCCCTTTTCCCAACCATGATTCCCCTCTCCCTGCCCCCTTCCCAATCTCAGTCCTCAGTATAGACCCAGATCAGAATCAGGTTTATCATGACTTACATGTCCGGAGATTTCTATTTTTTGCGGCAGTAGTACGGTGCAATACATAAAATTACTGTGCAAAATTCTTAGCCACCCTAGCTATATGTATGTCATTCTAGCTACAGCAGCAGAAGACTACAAGCATACACTTAGTGGCCACTTTATCAAATACAGGGGGTCTGGAATAAAGTAGCCACAGAACGCATATGACGATTTATGTGTCATTTTCCTGTTTATTCCAAACATAATGCTGATGCCTCTTTGACTCTCTGTTGCCATTGTGTGATCCAGAAAACAGCTCGCGTGCGTTATTGCACTTTACCAGAGCTGGAGCACTGGCTAATATTTCTCAATTCAGTCAGCACCCAGCATGGGAATACCGCATTAATACAAGCAAATCGATTGTTAACCAGCTCGCATCTACAGTGTGACAGCAACTGTTCATATGCAATCCAGACCCTTCTGTATGAAGCACATCTGTTGCTGTGTCATGTTAATGTCATTTGAAATGACTTTAAATCTCTTGAATGCATTGAAAGATCTGGCTTAGCATTAGATTCCTGAAGTCCTTCAAAGTTGAAGGCTTTGGGTGGAAAAAAAAATAAAGATTTCAAATAAAATCAAATCTGGAAGGTATTAGTAGGTTTGCCCTTTTGCTTATTTGTACATGTGTTTACCTTCCAGATCTCACTGGACACAGACTAACCAAACAATGAAGAGGGAGATATTGTGCTTGTCTTTGGAAGACAGCACATGGTTCAGATTCCCGTTTAATCCCAGCTTGTTTTCCCCCCAGACTCTACAGTATGTGATCCTCTCAGACAGTGAACTCTGCACAGAATCACGCCGTGAGATCCTTCTGCAAAGACGATGGTTCAGCTGATGTTTGCATTCCCCGACAACCTGCGTCGGATTAGAACAAGTGGTTGGAGTGCAAGGTAGCTGGGAAGCTTTCAAAAGTCTACAGCAGGAAGCTGGAATGTTTTTGTAAAGTCAATATCAAAGAGTGTTTTGGGAGTCGACGGACTCTAATCATCTGTCAGTGCGAAAATTCATTAGTTATATACTTTGACTGTAGCATTGTATTTCATCAAAAGTATTGTTTTATTAAAATATTACTATACTTGTTGCAAACACTAGAAGGTGATGCCCCAACATTACTTTCCTTTCGCTTCAAATCCTCTATTGCATGGTGCTCTGAGTAAAATCTCAGCATCTTCAGTTACTGTAAAAACTTGCAGATAAGCCTATTCACTGGGTAATTTTCCAAAGAAGCTGAAAGTGAGGGTAATGACTTATTTTCAAGTTCACCTTACATGCTGTCTGGATCTTCTAATTTACCTTGATAAAATTCAATGTTTATTTTTTAAATCTCATTGGGGTATTTTCTCTCACTAAAATGTCTTGGGCCCCACGCCGCTGGGTTCGGGGGCAGTCGCTGCCCTACAGCTGTTGGACTCCTGGACCGGCTTCACTCGCCTCAGGCCTAAGCTGTCTCTGCAGCTGTGGACTCACTTTCAGAGACCCCGCAGCTCATGCTCTGTGTATTATTTATTAACTTTTTTAACTATTTGCATGATATGTCCTGTTTTACACATTGTCTCGGAGCAGTCGAGCACCGGACCCTACAAAGGACTGTGAGAACAGATGACAGGGTCATGGGGTTCTCCCTACCATCCATCAGAGATACTTATCAGGAACGCTGCATACCCAGGGTCCTTCGTATCTGATGCACTATCAATAACTCCAAAAGACTGGAAGTAGAGTAAATACTGAAAGGCTGTTATTAGCAGTAAAATGTGACCTCCAGCATGCTGAGTATCTGCCCTGGACTGAGAGGAGGAGCAATGGCCCAATCGCCTTTATTCAGGGATCTGTGGGAGGAGCCACAGGGGCAGTCAGCAGAGGGGGGTGTCCAGACAGGTAACCCAGTTACAACATATATATGGTTGTGGTTGTTCGTCCATCGTTGACGTCGATGAGGACCTCGACACCATTATGATGGTGTCGAGACTAGCGCGTGATTTGGATTTAAGTGAGGGAGAGTTGCACAGCGTCAGCCTCACTCTCTCTTCCCAATTCCCATCTGGATCCAGTGGCAAGACAGAGTCTAGACACCTGGAGATGGGACTAGGCGCAGTGGATGACCAGGACGTCTTTTGTGTCTTGTTCTACTCTACATGTTCCACGACGCTTGCAGAGACTGCCTTCTTGACCATTGGACCTTCCATTGGTCTCGTCCGCTCAATCCGCCAGAGTCCGTCTTCACATGCTGGGATAGACAACTCCCTATCACACTGAGGGTTTGAGACCCGTCGGCTACCCTCACCTGGTTTAGCCGGCTTGTCGAAGCTGTTGCCCAGGGTGTGGCCGCTGTCGCATGCAAACAGCTACGGGGAGCCACAAGTGAGAGCTGAGTGCCAGGTGGGGACCAAAGGTGGACTAACCGCCCTGAAAAGGGCGCGATATGTTCCCCCACCAGAGGAGCTACCCCTCCCTGACACCCCATACAGTATATATGGCTTACCACAGTATTACTAAGGATCCCACCCATCTATCCAGCATCCTCTTTGACTTTCTACCATCAGGCAGGAGACTACGGTGCATAAAAACAAGAATGGTCAGGATGAGAAACAGTTTCGTTTCCCAGGTCATTAGGCTTCTGGGCTTCCTGCCGCATCCTATTCGAAGAGTGACTGGTTAATCTGTTCCATACCTCACAATATTTAATATTAATGCACTTCAGTTTGTTATTTATGTGTGATTCATCTGTAGATTTTACCCTTACCTTCATAAGTTATCATGTGTCACTGTGCTTTGCTCCATGGTTCGGAGAAACATTGCCTCATTTCGATATACATTATATGGTCATATAAATTATATACATTGTGTAGTTAAATGACAATAAACTTGACTTGGGCTTGGATTGGATTTGGTCAGTCTTTGTTGTGTGTGGTTTTCAATGGACTCTATAGTGTTTCTTTGTTTTGTGGGTGACCGTAAGAAGATGAATCTCAAGGCTGTATAAGTTATGGGCGATCATGGTCTTTCCATGACTGTGATTGTTCTTGGCAAATTTTTTCTACAGAAGTGGTTTGCCATTGCCTTCCTCTGGGCAGTGTCTTTACAAGACGGGTGACCCCAGCCATTATCAATACTCTTCAGAGATTGTCTGCCTGGCGTCAGTGGTCGCATAACTAGGACTTGTGATATGCACCAGCTGCTCATACAACCATCCACCACCTGCTCCCATGGCTTCCCGTGACCCTGACTGGGGAGCTAAGTCTTGCCCAAGGATGACCTGCAGGCTAGCGGAGGGAAGGAGCACCTTACACCTCCTTTGTTAGGGACATATCTCCACTCTGCCACCCCATGGTACACATATTTGATTATAAGTTTGAACTTTGTACTTTAATGTTATTATAAATAATTGTAACATTTAATACAGTGCAATATTAATAGAATTAACAGGGTTTCAAATTTTCATTTTTGTTTACTTTTTTTGTTATTGACCTAAGGTTAACAAGACCGAAACTAAGTATTTTTTTAAACTATAAAATTAATTTTTTCTTAAAATTGATGTCAACAAAGCAACTTATAAAATGGTGCAGCTTATTTGCTGAATTTTACAATAATTTGAAGTCAGCTTTATCTTTGTAATGGACTTGCTTCAAAATAGGATTTTACACCAGTGGACTGGGGTTTGTGTATAATCCACAGACTGCTTCAGAGGCATAAACCCAAATAAACTAGTCCAATGGAAAAGTTTAAGACTGTTAAAGAGCCTCATTGCATTTCTCAATCAACACAGGAAAACATTATCTTTAGGAGTAACGATATAGGTAATAAATGATGCATCTGTTGCCAAGTTTCTCTTATTTTGGTGTAGGGTTTCACGGATACTTAAGCTCATGGCTTCTGTGCTGCTGTGTGGAGTGAGCCAGTAGTCTGTGAGCAAGTGTCCTGGTCCGACATCTTTCATCAGTAATCCGAAGGGAAAATTCCTGGTCCCTTCCAACCAGCCGCATTAGCCTAAGATGCCAAATATGAGTTTCAAGAGGGTTTAGAGGCAAGTTGATCCGACAGGTTTGAGAGTCATGAATGGCCAAGGACGCAGCATGTGCATTTGAGCTAATCCTGCAACAGGATGAATGTTCCTGGATCCCGCAGCTTCACAACTGAGATGAAATGAACTTGCAGTGTAAGCAGGCATCTCTGATTGACATTTCCTCTTAGCGTCAACAGACACTACAATTCCCCAGGCAAAGCCACTATTCTCGGATCTGCTCTTAAACACTTTAGCATTTAATTTCTACTTGCATTACTTCAATTTGCTTTACAATGTTTGCACCATTTTGCCACTTTGCACTTGTTGTAGTTATTGTCCAATCTATTATTACCATGAACACTTAGAGGCACTTTATTAGTTACCTCCTGAACCTGATACTGTGGCCACTGAGTGTATGTTCGTGGTCTTCTGCTGCTGTAGCCCATCCATTTCAAGGTTTGACGTGTTGTGCATTCAGAGATGCTGTGCTGCACACCACTGTTATAATACGTGGTAATTTGAGTTACTGTCGCCTTCCTGTCAGCTTGAACCAGTCTGGCCATCCTCTCTGACCTCTCTCATTAACAAGGCATTTTTTCCCACAGAACTGCTACTCACCGAATGTCTTTTGTTTTTCACACCATCCTCTGTAAACTCTAGAGACTGTTGTGTGTGAAAATCCCAGGAGATCAACAGTCTCCGAGATACTCAAACCACCCCATCTGGCTCCAATAATCATCCCATGGTCGAAGTCACTTAGGTCACATTTCTTTCCCCATTCTGATGCTTGGTTTAAACAGCAACTGAACCTCTTGACTATGCCTGCGTGCCTCGAGTTGCTGTCACATGATTGGCTGATTAGATATTTGCATTAACAAGCAGGTGTACCTAATAAAGTGGCCACTGAGTGTATACTGTTTAGATTAGATTAGATTATGAGGACACACAGTCCTCTTTTATTGTCATTTAGCAATGCATGCATTAAGAAATGATACAATGTTCCTCCAGAATGATATCACAGAAACACAAGACAAACCAAGACTAAAAAAACTGACAAAAACTATATATAGTTACAACAGTGCAAAGCAATACTGTAATTTGATAAAGAACAGACCATGGGCACGGTAAAAAAAAGTCTCAAAGTCTCTTGAAAGTCCCATCATCTCACTCAGATGGTAGAAGGGAAAAACTCTCCCTGCCATGCTTCCAGCGCCGCAAACTTGCCGATGCTGCACCCCGGAAGCACCCGACCACAGTCCGACTCTGAGTCATCCGAAAACTTCGAGCCTCCGACCAGCCCTTCGACACTGAGCATCGAGCACCATCTCTGCCGAATGCTTCGATCCCAGCCCCGGCTAACAGGCAATAGGCAAAGCTGAGGATTTGGGACCTTCCCCTCTGGAGATTCTGGATCACACAGTAGCAGCAGCAGCGAAGTGGGCATTTCAGAAGTCTCTCCAGACGTTCCTCTGTGCTTCTCACGGCTGTCTCCATCAAATCAGGATTGTGCACGGCCCCTATTTAACAAATACGATATCAATTCGGAGCGGCCGCGCGCGCTGCGTCGCGCCACCATCTTCTCCGCCCCTCTGTGACCTTCATGCGAGCAAGGAATTTCATGGTATCCAGGTGTACAATATGTGACAATAAAGTAATCTAAATCTGAATAACTAAAATAATTAAAATCCCAATCTAAATCTGATTCTCTGGGCATATGGTAATGAGCCTGTGAAATTCATTGCCACAGACGGCTGCAGAGGTAAAGTCATTGGATATATTTTAAGTAGAGGTTGGTTGGTTCTTAATTAGTAAGGCAGACAGGGAGAAGGAAAGAGAATGGGGTTGAGAGGGATAATAAATCAGCCATGATGGAATTGCAGAGCAGACTCAATGGGCGGAATGGCATAATTCTGCTCCTATGGTCTTAACCAAGTCCTAAGGTCAATGGCGGACTCAATCAGCGCAGCGATTCAAGACAGCAAAAATCAGCACGCTCCCAAACAGTCCATCACCTTTATAAGAGCGGGGGAGAAGGCTCAACATCGGCCTAGCTCCTCGGGAGGGCCTCTTGCCACTGCACGAGACTGGCAGCTCCAAGTTGACCTCAGGAGGTAGCTCAAGTTCCCAGAGAACATCGCAGCCACTCTGTTCCGCCCGGACATGGTGTTAATATCGGAGTCTACAAAGCAAGTGGTCCTGCTGGAACTTTCTGTCCCCTGGGAAGACCGGATTGAAGAGGCCAATGAGCGCAAGAGGGCTAAATGCGCAGATCTTGTTGCAGAATGCTGGAGCCATGGCTGGAGAGCTCGCTGTCAGCCAATCGAAGTTGGGTGTCGGGGCTTTGCTGGTCATTCATTATAGCGGGCTCTAAACCTCCTTGGAGTTAAAGGACTGCAGTGCAGAAGAGCCACCAAGAACATTCTGGAGGCTGCCGAAAAAGCCTTGGGGTGGCTGTGGATCCGGAAGGGGGATCCGTGGATTAGTTCGCCTCTTGGACACAAGTCCGGGGCTGATCACCCCCGGCTGGGTCGACCGGGCGAGGGTGTCTGATGACTAAAGACCCGAAACACGCTGTGACCCCGGGTTCATCACTGAAGATGTGTCCCAGTAGCACCAGAAGGTGTACTGTACAATTAACATGCGATATTGTAGCAATCAGAGGTGCAGCGGTAACACAGATCAGTTACTGCAATGGGACATCAGCTCAGATGCTCTTTAAACTATATTTTGGTGATCCGATTTTCAAGTAGACAAGCCCGATTTAGTTAGGAGGAAAAGAAAAAATCTGCACCCTCGTTTAATTTTGATGGTCTGAACTTCAAGACATCATGTTGAGCTGATAAATGAACTGGGCTGCCTTTGACACCTCAGTGACCTTAAAGTGCACATTTCTCTGTTCACAGAGGATTTTAACAGAAGCCGAAACTATTGGTGACAGCTGTGGTGCAGTGGGTTGTACCTCAGGGTCTACAGGTTGCGGACCCAACACTCGTTTGGGTCACACTAATGGATAAAATCGGGGCAAATCAGATGGACAGTGCAGTTGCCTGGGATGGGAAGGCCTGTTACTGTACTATATCTCCAAATAAATAACAGAAAAATATACACCCAGATCCTCCAGAACTTCATTCACCTGCAGTCTCTCTCCGTTTCAAAGTTCAAAGTAATTTTAATATCAAAGTACATACATGTCACCATACACAACCCTGAGATTCATTTTCTCGTGGGCATACTCAGTAAATCCAAGAACCATAATAGAATCAATGAAGGACCATACCCAACAGGGCAGACAATCAGTGCGCAAAGGACAACAAGTTGTCCAAATACGAAAGAAAAAAACAATAACAATAAATAAATAAGCAATAAATATCGAGAACATGAGATGAAGAGTCCTTGAAGGTGAGTCCATACGTTGTGGGAACAGTTCAGTGTTGGGGCAAGTGAAGTTGAGTGAAGTTATCCCACTGGTTCAGAGCCTGATGGTTGAGGGGTAATAACTGTCCCTGAACCTGGTGATGTGGGTCCTGAGGCTCCGGTATCTCCTTCCTGGTGGCAGCAGAGAGAAGAGGACATGTCCTGGGTGGTGGTGGTCCTTGATGGTGGACGCTGCTTTCCTGTGACAGCGCTCCATGTAGTTGTGCTTAATGGAGGGGAGGGCTTTACCCGTGATGTACTGAGCTTTAGTAGGATTTTCTATTCAAGGACATTAGTGTTTCCATAGCAGGCCATAATAATCAGCCTTTTGATTTCTCTGACCTCACACATCCCCTCATTAAACTTCTTCGGCCAGTCTTATTATGCCCAATCACTAAATCTATCACTATCCCTTTACTGAATCAGCAGATCCTTATCCCAATATGCCCTTCCACCTACTCTCCCATTAATAAGCCTTACATAATAAACCTTTCTGTGAATGGCCTGGAGGAACAAATACATAAAGTTTCTTCCTCCAGGCCATTCATGAAAACAGTGAACCAATAACCAAGCTTTGTACGTCACTAGTGGCCTCCTTCCCATTTATTCCAACGGTCTACTTTCTATGAGGCAGCCAATTTTCAATCCATTCTGATACATTTCCTCCGATACCGTATGGAAATACAATATGGAAACCACTGTGCCACTTTCAACTAAACCTCACTCTTCTAATATCAGCTCCATTATGGGCACTAGCCACCCCACCTTCAAAGACACCTTCAAAATGTGATGCTTCAAAAGGCAACTTCCATCATTAAAGACTCACACCATCCAGGCCATCCCCTCTTCTATACAAGACCGACACTCAACATTTTAGGAACAGCTTCTTCTCTTCCGCCATCAGGTCTCTGAATGGTCCATGAACACTATCTCACTATTTTTGTTCTCTTTTTCCACTACTTGTACACAAATTAACCTACTAACCAGTATGCCTTTATACTGTAGGAGGAAACCAGAGCACCCGGAGGAAATCTACACGATATGGGAAGAACATACAAACTCCTCAGTGACAGCACTGGAACCAAGCTAAACAATATATGCGGCGAGGATGCCTAAGACTTTTGCACAGTACCGTATTTGTCAACGTGGAGCTGAGAACAAATTTGTAAATCTGGTGGGAGCAAAGGATGTAGGGAATGGTGAGGGTGGAGCGTCACAGGAGGGGTGTGGGATAGTGACTGGGGAGGAGTTTCAGGCGTGGGGTTGATGCAGGTGCAGACACACCCAGTCCTGAGACACCAGGCAAGGTCACTTGATTCCAAACAACTGGTTTATTGATCATTAAAAAATGTCCCTCTGGTGCTTCCCGCTCCCTCCCCTCACCCTTCCCCTTTTCCCAACCATGATTCCCCTCTCGCTGCCCCCTCCCCACTTTCAGTCCACAATAGAGACCCATATCAGAATCAGGTTTATCATCGCTCACATATGTCATGAAATTTGCTGTTTTGTGGCAGCAGTACAGTGCAATACATAAAATTATTATAGTACTGTGCAAAATATAGATATAATATCTATATTATATTTATATTTGTATTTATAGGCCTATGCAAAAGGAAGAGTGACATGTGGCAACATAACCAAAAGGTATATTTCTAGATTCACCATCCAGAACTACAACCAGGTTTATTATCAACTGATGGTCTGTATGTCATTAAATTTGTTGTTTAGCAGCAGCAGAGTACACACATCAAAACGACTACAAATTTTTCAGTGGCGACTTTATTAAATACCTCCTGTACCTTATAAAGTGACCATTGAGTGCAAGTCCGCGGTCTTCTGCTGCTGTAGTCCGTCCACTTCAAGGTTTGATATGTTGTGTACTCGGAGATGCTGTTCTGCACACCACTGTAGTAATGCCTGGCTATTTGAGTTCCTGTCACCTTCCTATCAGCTCGAGCCAGTCTGGCTATTCTCCTCTGACCTCTCTCACTAACAAGGCGTTTTTGTCCACGGAACTGTCGCTCTTCGGATTTTTTTTTTCTATTTTGTCCCATTCTCTGTAAACTCCGGAGACTGTTGTGCGTGAGAATCCCAGGAGATCAGCAGTTTTTGAGATACAAGCCACACCATCTGTCACCATCAACTACTCCACGGTCAAAGTCACTTAGATCACATCTCTTCCCCCATTCTGATGCTTGGTCTGAACAACAACTGAACCTCTTGACCGTGTCTGCATGCTTTTATGCATTGAGTTGCTGCCACATGATTGGCTGATTAGATATTTGCATTAACAAGCAGGTGTGCAGGTGTACCTAATAAAGAGGCCACACAGTGCGCATTCAATACAGAGACTGTCCACTCCCTTCTCAGGGGCAATTATAGATGGGCTATAAATGCTGGCCTTGCTCGTGGTACACCTGAGTACTTATATAATGTGGAAGTAAATCAGAAGAAATGCATCCAGAATAAAATTATATATAAAATAAGCTGACAAGGCAGGGCAGGCATGAATGTTTACACTGATATACTGCGGCAGAGGGGTGATTCATGGTTAATAGCTGTTAATATTGCATGCAGTGAGCTGAAATCTCATAAAAACAAGCAGCAGCAAGATTAGTTCCCTGGTATTCAGCAGACCAGAGCTGGAAGTGCTTCTCTCCAGAGAAGCGTTCTCACCATGACGACAGTGATCAGACACAGTTTTTGCTCCATTAATTTTTAATGGTAATGACTCCTACTGATCCTCTCCAGCAAGCTCCAGATTTTACAGCACATCACGGCCGTATATTCCCAATGAGGTTAATGGGTACTCAATTTAGTCGTAGTTTTTTTTTCTCTAAATCCTTTGCACCGTACAGCTTGAAGGATTGTCTTGTGACATTTAGACCTTGAATTGGGCCCGTCTGAAGGAGGTAATTTGGTGTCATGTAATGCGATTGTTGTAAATGATTGTTTCACTGATCTCTCCCAGCTGGATTAAGGACAGCAAAGAGATGATTTTGTGCAATATTTGATGGACTGGGAAAGCACCATCCTGCATCATGTCAAATGCTCGCAGAGAATATTTCCAAATAAAAGTATATTTCCCCTATTGTATGTTGTTTTATATAAAAGGAAAGAAAGATTTGTTTTGACTGTTTCCAAATCAGCCCCATGATCCACAGAAGCAGCAGCAACATCACCTCCAATGAGTAGGTTACACAGAACAATACAGCCCACAAACAGGCCCTTTGGCCCATAACGTCTGTGCTGAACATGATGCTAAATGAAACTTAATCTCTTCTGCCTGTACATGACCTGTATTGTGAAAGATCCCACCCACCCTGCTCGTGGACTCTTTGCCCCACTCCCTTCAGGGAAGAGGCTACGTAACATCCATGCCAGGACCACCAGACTCAAAAACGGTTAATTTCCCACCCGCTGTACATCTTCTAAATGATGACTCCCACCTTTCTCTTACGGGAACAATGCGCAAAGTCTGATTGCAGCTAAGAAGATTGTAGTCCAGCGTTGGAAACCTCCTCATGATATTTCAAATACTCACTGGCTTCGGAGCTTTTTGGACATTTCTTACCTGGAACTTTCATCAGCAAGAGTAAATGATGCACGACCAGACACAATCATAATGTGGACAAATTTGATATCTAACTTAAAAGATCTTCTGTTAAAATAGGAATGCTCTTTCTGTGTATGCACTACTATTCAGTTGGTTGGTGGAGGGGGAGAGGGATGGGGGGAGAGAGGGGTGGAGAGGGGGTGGGGATGAGGATGGGGGGGATGGTGATGAGGGTTGGGGGGGTGGCTGGGTTAAGCAGTCATAATGTAATTGGCAACAGGTTGTATTGAATGTAATTTGTTGGTGTTGCAATAAAAAATTAGTGTTAAAAAAAGTTACTTCCCCGAACCATTAGGCTGATCAACACCTCCACCCGCTAGCCCACCCCTCCACCACTACAGGTGGGACCTGCAGAGAAGTAAAAGTTTGCACATGAAATGGGGGGGGGGGGTGCGAATATCCTTTAGGGAAGGATTGATTTTGCTGCACAGGAGTGGGGTGAGGGGGAAGTTAAACTAGTTACGGGGGTGGGAACCAGAACGCCAGAACAGATAGTGGAGTGAGGGCTTCTACAAATATATTAAGAGCTAAAGTATAGCAATGGACATAATTGGTCATCTGGAAGATCAGTGTAGTAATCTATACGTGGATCCAAAAAAAATGAGGGAGATCATAAATGGATTTTTTACATCTGTATTTACTTTGGAGATGGACATAGAGTCTATCAAAGTGAAGCAAAGCTGCAGTGAGGTCATGGACAGATTACAGAGGAGACAGCATTTGCAGCCTTGAGGCAAATTAGCGTAGATAAATCCCCGGGGCCTGACAAGGTGTTCCCTTGGACCCTGTGGGGGCTAGTGCAGAAATTGCAGGGGCCCTAGCAGAGATACTTAAATGTCCTTAGCTATGGGTGAGGTCCTAGACGAATGGAGGATTGTGGATCCATTTAAGAAAGGCTCCAAGAATAAGCCAGGAAATGTTAGACCAGCGAGCCTGACATCAGTAGTGGGAAAGTTATTGGAAGATATTCTAAGGGACTGGATATTTGGACAAACAGGGAATGATTAGGAATAGTCAATATGACTTTGTGTTTGGTAGGTCATGTCTCACTAATCTTCCAGAATTTTTTGAGGAAGTTACCGGGAAAGCTGATGAAGACAGGGCAGTGATTGTTGTTTACATGGACTTTAGCAAGGCCTTTGACAAGGTTCCACATGGGAGGTTGGTCAAGAAGGTTTGGTCGCTCGGTGTTCAAGATGACATAGTAAATTGGACATTGATTTAGTGGGAGAAGTCAGATTGTTGCCTCTCTGACTGGAGGCCTGTGACTAATGGTATTCCACAGGGATCGGTGCTGTGTCCTTTGTTGTTTGTCATCTACATCAACGACCTGGATGACAATGTGATAAAATGGATCAGCATATTTGCTGATGACACCAAAATTGGGGATGTAGCGGACAGTATGGAAGACTATCAAAGCTTACAGCAGGATCTGGACCAGATGGAAACTTGGAGTAAAAATGTTTAATCTATTCAATATATGTACACTGTAATTGATTGATTGATTGATTGATTGCTTTACTATTATTTTTTTTCCTTCTTCTTTATTATGTATTGCATTGAATTGCTGTTGCTAAGTTAAGAAATATTACGACGCATGCCGGTGTAAATAAACCTGATTCTGATTCTGAAATGACAGATGGAATTTAATTCAGAAAGGTGTGAGGTGTTGCACTTTGAGAGGACAAACTAGGGCAGGACTTAAAACAGTGAGTGGTAGGGCACTGATGAGTGTAGTGGAACAGAGGGATCTTGGAATACAGATCCATAATTCCTTGAAAGTGGCATCACAGGTAAATAAGGTCAAAAAGACAGCTTTTGTCACATCGGCCTTCATGAATCAAAGTATTGGGATGTTAGGGTGTTATGTTGAGGTTGTGTAAGATGTTGGTGAGGCCTAATTTGAAATATGGTGAGCGGTTTCAGTCACCTACCTACGGAAAAGATGTAAACAAGGTTGAAAGAGTACAGAGAAAATTCACAAGGATGTTGCAGGGACTTGACCTGAGTTATAGTGAAAGGTTGAGTAGGTTAGGACTTTATTCCTCGGGGCACTGAAGATTGATAGAGGTATGCAAGATTATGAGGGGTGTAGATAGGGTAAGTGCAAGCAGACTTTTTCCACTGAGGTTGGGTGACACTAGAACTAGAAGTCACAGGTTAAAGGTGAAAGGTGAAAAGTTTAAGGGGAGCACGAGGGGAACTTCTTCACTCTGAGGGTGGTAAACATGCGGACTGAGCAGCCAGAGGAAGTGATGGATGTGGGGTCGATTTCAATATCTAAGAGACATTTAGATAGGTATGCGGATGGGAGGAGTATGGAGAGCCACGGTCCGGGTGCAGGTCAATGGGAGTAGGCAGCTTAATGGTTTGGCATGGACTAAATGGGCCAAAGGGCCTGTTTCTCTGCTTTGATTTTCTATGACTCTATGATCAACTTTATTCGCCACGTACATTTGCATGCTTTAGGAACTTGCTGTGGTGCGTTGGCACAGCATGCAAACAAAAACAACTTTCAACAATTATAGAGAATAAAGGATTATTTTAAAATAAAGTTAGAGGTTAAAGTACAGTGACGGAATAAAATGTGCATAAATACATAAATATCAGCATCTTGCTGGTTTAAAGTGGTTTAGCAGTTGATTAAAGTGTTTACAGTGCAGTGACAGGGGCAATAGATAAAGTGAGGTGGGGAGGGGTAACTGGAATGGTTGATCAGAATAACTGTCTGGGGGAAGAAACTCTTAAGATGGGACAAAGTTTTTGTTTTAATGGCCCTAAAGTGCTTTCTGGAAGGGAGCTTTTGGGGCACCACAGTGGTATAGCGGTTAGCACGAGACGATTACTTCTCGGGTTGTCCGAATTCTGAAATCAATTCCAGCATCGTCCGTAAGAAAGTTTATACAATCTTCCTCTAGGTCCAAAGTCGTAATGGTTAGTAGGTTAATTAGTCTTTGTAAATTGTCCGGTGATTAAATAGGTGGGGTGCCGGGTGGGGCAGTCCATTGGGCCAGAAGGGCTTGTTCCACGTTGTATCTCCAACTAAATAAAAGTAAATATTATATTAAATCTTTGATAATCCAAATCAGAATCAGGTTTATTATCACTGGCATACAGGTACGTTGCGAACCATGGAAGAGAGGGAAGGAGGAGGGACACTAGAGGGAGGTGATGGGCAGGTGAGGAGACAGAAGGGAAAGAGGATGGGGAATGGGAAAAGACAGAAGGGGAGCGAGGAGAAATTATAATACAAAGTAGTCAGAAAAGAGAGAGAGAGACTAGGGAAGTGGGGGGTTATGGTGGTCTTAAAGTCACCCCTGAGAGAAAACTGTCAGGCTTTTTTAATTTAAGGCAGGTTATAAGGTGTATCAGTGACGCTATGTATCCTGGGCAATGCTCTTCTTTTCAGTATTAACTATTAACTGCATTAACTACTTATAAATCAACAGTACATGCTGCTTGTAACAGTGCAAATGGCTGAAGTTTCACTCTTTACAAAACACCACATTTTGACTTCCACCGGCGTTGCCGTCCGGCTGCGTCTGACACCCGTATGCACACCGACAGCTTCTGTTTCAGTTTAAAAAGAATAGGGGGAATTGTTTTATTTCTTAAACTAGGGCCATTCATTGATGAAATGACGATAATGCAGCTGATATAAAATGCTCCCGAGAGAGCCAGAGAACACAACATCTGTCAAAATGGGAAGTAACAGCCTCACTGCCAGAGACAGTCGAAAGACCAGCGAGGGCTGCTGGTTAACTTCAGGTCCCCATTCTGCACAGCATACAAATCTTCTGATGTGGCAACAGTTGGTAAAACATTATAAGGAGACAGATATATTCCTTTAATCCCCCACCAGGAGTTATACCCCTTCACACAGAGAGGTGGGGTGAGGGGTGATAATTGTTCGCTGTGTCCCCTGTCGCTCTCTCCCCCTGAATGCCACACACTTCCTTTAACCCAATTGATCCAAAACCCTTTAAACATTTACAATGAGCACTGCCACAAGAAAGCATTTATCAACGCTGCTACCATTGGGCAGGATGGTGGGATTCTTGATGACGGTTGCTGCGTTCTTGAGCCATCGCTCCTTGTAGATGTGCTCTTATCTGTGCAGACAAAGAGACGATCAACATTTTGGACAAGACCCTGTATCAGAAACACCACTTGTTTCTCTTTCCAGATGAAAGCTCCCAACACAAAACATCGACTATCCGTTTCACTCCACCGATGCTGCCAGACCTGCCGAGTTCCTCCTGCATTTCAGTTTTTTTCACTCCTTCGTGAGTTCTTGTATTTAAATTACCAGATATCCACCGTAACACACAGGGTGAGTGAGCGAAAGGCGAACGAGACACAGACCAATGACAGGTCACCAGTTTAAGAGTCGTGTTGGGATGACAACTCATTGGCCGCTTTCGGTTTACTGCAGCCACTCCTGGGGGAAATTGCCAAGATATTGATCGCAGCAGGTCAGGCAGCATCTATAGGGAGGAATGAAGAGCCAATGTTTTAGGCTGAGACCCTGCATCAGTACATCATCAGGTTCTCAGACTGAAACGTCTGTTCTTTATTCCCTTCCACAGATGCTGCCTGACCTGCTGAGTTCCTCCAGCATTTTGTTTGTGTTGCTCTGGATTTCCAGCATCTGCAGAGTCTCTTGTGTTTAATGGAGGTGTTGATCGCCTTTGCCCAATTGAGGCTTTTGCTAATCCTTTCCTCATAGATATTTTAAGCTCTGCTGTACTTTACACTGACACAGCTCAACTTCTTCATCACAAGTAAACAAAAATCACTCACAAAATATCATTTCTTTTAAAGCCAGCAACACTTCCCTGCCCTTGCCCAGGATAAACTGAAGGAACACTTTTATAGAGTTCTTTCTATTTGCTATATTTCTATTTGTTGTAACTTTCAATTATCTCTTGTAGTAATTCAAGTGGATGTAAAAGGTCACAGGCTGAGCATTTTTCAATGAAAAGACTGTGTTGACCTTATATATCCAGCAATATTCCTCCCCAAGGACAGAAGTGTCTTCCATAAACCATTCAAAGCTTTACTTCCTATTTCCCAACTCCCACAAAGTCCATGATTTCCCACAACCTACACAGCTTGCTGCTTGAGTAATGCATCCATGCCGAAGTCCGAAGTAAACTTATTATCAAAGTACATCTAGATCACCACATACTACCTTGAGGTTCATTTTCTTTTGAGCATTCACAGTAGTTACAAAGAAACACTATAGAATCAGTGAAAAACTGCACACACGCACAGACTAACAAACATCCAAGGTGCATAAAAGGACAAATTGTGCAATTACAAAATAAATAAATATTGAGAACATCAATGTAGAGTCATTGGAAGTGTCCACAGGTTGTGGAATCGCTCAGAGTTGAGGTGAGTGAAGTTATCCACACCAGTTCAAGAGCCTGATGGTTGAAGGGTAATAACTGTTCCTGAACCTGGTGGTTTAAGTTTAGGTATTTGATCCTCCACAGTATTCCGCGTGGGAATTTAAACTGGAGGTGGCAGTGGTTTTTTTTTACGAGGTCGAGTTGCGAGCACGACATCAACCCGGAACGGCTGGAGAGCACGCTCGGGAGCGGTCCGTCACTGGATCGAACTCGGGAACCTCCGATCTCGAGCCCGGCGCTGATCTCACTGCGCCACCAGCCGACCTGGTGTGGGACCCCCTACCTCCTTCCTGACGTTAGCAGCGGGAGACAACATGGGGGTCCTTGAAGATGGATGCTGCGTTCTTGTGGCAGCGCTCCTTGTAGATGTGCGGAGTGGTGGGGAGGGCTTTCCCCGTGATGGACTGGGCTGTGTTCACCACTTTTTGTAGGCTTTTCTGTTCATGGGCATTGGTGTTTCCAGACCAGGCCATGATACAAACAGTTAGGATACCCTCCACTGTGTATCTATAATTTGTCAAAGTTTTAGATGTCAAAAACAGTTACTTCCCCCCCAAGCCATCAAGCTGATCAACACCTCCACCCGTTAACTATGGTGGATACCACAGTAGCATAGCAGTTTGCCCAATGCTATTACAGGTCGGGGCAATCCAGAGTTCAGAGTTCAATTCCTGTGCTATTCTGTAAGGCGTTTCTCTACATCCTCTCACTGTCCAAAGATGTACCGGGGAGGATCATCGGTCATTGTTAATTGTCCCTTGACAATTGTGGGGTTGCTGGGGCTACGTGGCTCGAAGGGCCGGAGGAGCCTGCTCCGTGTTATATTGCAAACTAAATAAATAAATACCGACCCACCACCCCTACATCCACATCAGACACTCCTCACCACAGCCCCTCAGCACCATTCACTGCCACTTTACACTTACACTCCACACCTCACACCTACACTGACACTGTCACAGTCCGACTGTGTTTCCATGTGCCCTGCTGCTCCCTCGAAGAGTTCCTCTTGCCGAGAGTCACTTTGTCACTTTGTCACCTGCGTACAATCCCCAGTATAAGTGGCTGAGCATCAAGGGTATTACTGACGATGCAAGGAGAAACTTCGGGAACTGTACCAGTGACGTCTCCCTCCCTGACGATCTAAACACCTGGATGCACGTTTCGAGGCATGCAGCAAAACACCGGCCACTAAACTACCCCCTCCCAGGTGAGCAGCAGATGAAAGAAGGACTCTGCTGAGAATCAACCCCCGTTAGGTGGCCAAGCCAGACGACATCCCAGGCTGAGAGCTCAGGGAGCGTGCACACCAGCTCGCTGGCATCTTCAACACTTCATTCATCCCCATGCTGTCCCCATATGCTTCAAGTCAGCCACCATCAACCCTGTACCAAAGAAGTCTACACCTTCAGAACTAAACGACTACCACCCAGTTGCCCTGACACCAATCATCATGAAGTGCTTTGAACTGCTGGTAATGGTGCATGTCAAAACTCCACTCCTGCCACGCTGGACACTTCCCGACAGAAATGTAGCATCTGTCACGCGCCTGGCACCGACACACCTAGAGAACAAGGACATTTATTTCAGAATACTCTTTCTGAGTTTCTGCAAATGACTGCACCATCAAACGTCCAAGTAAGCACATTGTCAAGTTCTCCAATGACATAACAGCGGTGGGGCTCTTCACTAACAACAATGAGATGGTCTACAGAGTGGAGATGGAAGAGTTCCAGGCCTTGTGCCAGGTAAATAACCTCTTCCTCAATGTCAACAAGACAAAAGAGATGGTTATCGATTTCAGAACTCACACCGCTTACACCCCTGCTTACATCGGCAGTACAGCAGTGGAAACTGTGAGCAGTTTCGAACTCCTGGGGGGGCACATCACACACAACCCCTCCTGGTCCCAGAACACACCCTACACAGTCAGGAAAGCTCATCAACGCCTCTACTTTCCGAGGAGGCTGAAGATCTATACTCACGTCATCCTACAGATGCACAGTAGGGAGCATCTTAACAAGGGGCACCACTGCAAGATGCAGAAACCGCGCTGTGGCAGACAGGAAGGCTCTACGACGGGTAGTCAAAACTGCCCAATGCGTCACTGGCACCAACCTACCCCCCATCAAGGACATGTATACAGAAAGGTGTTGAAAAAGGGCCAGTAACATCATGAAGGATCCCATCCACCCTCCCCATTGACTGTTTGTTCCACTCCCGTCAGGGAGGAGGCTATGTCCCTTCCACGTTGGGACCACCAGACTCAAAAACAATTTCCCCAAGCAGTAAGGCTGATCAACACCTCCACTCACTAACCCACCCCTCCACACCCCCAACCACCACTACTTTATCATTTCCTGTCAGAGTCACCTTATGTACAGATACTCCTGTACCTAACGTCACTTTATGGACGTACAATCAATCTACGTATATAAACTATATTAGGTATTTATATTCATTGTTTTTTTTTATTATTGCATTCTTTATTTTATTGTGCCTTTTGTGCTGCATCGGATTCAGAGTAACAATTATTTCATTCTCCTTTACACTGGTGTACTTGAAATGATATTAAACAATTTTGAACCTTGAGTACTCTTAATACAATCAGTCTGTGTATATATAGTCACACTCAAACAGTTACCTGTACACTGTGTTCTATAGGATTGCTTTTATGTTTATATTTACTGTGTTCTTTAAGCTTATTGTGTTTTTTATGCTGCATCAGACCCGGGAGTAATCATTTTGTTCTCCTTTACACTCATGTACTGAAAAATGACAGGAAACAATCTTGACTCTTGAGTCTTGAATTTCCGAATTCTCATTTCTCATGTCTCCTAGACTGTACTTCATAGAGTTCAGAAGGAAGGGGAAGGATCTCACTGAAAGGCCTGGACAGAGTGGATGTGGAGAGGATGTTTGATTAGCAAGAGAGTCGAGAATCCGAGGGCAAAGCCACAGAATAATATTTGTATGTTTAAAAGATACTTGGACAGGCACATGGATAGGAAAGAAGGCTTTTGGGCAGGATTTCCAGCCCAGGGTCCATGGATCCCTTCCTTAATGGTATTGGTCCATGGCATAAAGAAGGTTTGGAACCCCTGATTTGGAGTGATACGGGCCAAACATGCGCAAATGAAATGAGTTTAGATAGGAAACTTAATCAGCATGGACCAGTTGGGCCGAATGGACTATTTTCATGTTGTATAACTGTAATTCTATACTGTAAAGATATACATAGCACGCAGCGGGGGTGGGGGGTGGTTAGGGGGTGAATGTAGCAGAGCCATTACCTCAATACTCCTGGGTTCAATCCTGATCTCCTGTGCTCTCTGTGTGGAGTTCGCATGTTTTCCCTGCATTGGTTTCCTCCTGTTATTCTATTTCCCCCAACATCCCAAAGACATACTAGTTGGTAGGTTAATCGTCTATAATGTTAAGCAGGTGTTAATGGTGTGGGTCCATGACATAAAAACGATTGGGAGCCACTGATGCAGAGGGAGAATATCGGGTGGGGGGATAATGAAACAGGATTAATTAGCATGGACATGGTGGGCTGTATTGCCTGTTTTTATGCTGAAGTACACAACAACACTACAATATTTTTATTGCTTGCAGATTACCTCACTGCTGTTTGCCGTGCCAATAAATGGTCACTGCTCTATGGACCTCAGGACATACCTATGAGATGTCAAGATAGAATTGATGTAAAGAGAATATTTCCAATAGTAGGGGAGTTTAGGACCAGACGACACAGCCTCAGAATAAAGGGACATCCCTTTAGAACAGAGATGAGGAGGAATTTCTTTAGTCAGAGGGTGATGAATCTGTGGAATTTATTACCACAGAAGGAAACCGAGACCCTGGTGAGTTTCAGGGGAACTGGGGCCCTGGTGAGCTTCAGGGGAACTGGGACACTGGTGAGTTTCAGGGGAACTGGGACACTGGTGGGTTTCAGGGGAACTGGGACACTGGTGGGTTTCAGGGAACTGAGGCCCTGGTGAGTTTCAGGGGAACCGAGACCCTGGTGAGTTTCAGGGGAACTGGGGCCCTGGTGAGTTTCAGGGGAACTGAGGCCCTGGTGAGTTTCAGGGGAACTGAGATTCTGGTGAATTTCAGGGGAACTGGGACCCTGCTGAGGTTCAGGGGAACTGGGACACTGGTGAGATTAGGGTGAACTGTGGTTCTGGTGAGCTTCTGGGGAACTGGGACCCTGGTGAGTTTCAGGGTAACTGGGGTCCTGGTGAGCTTCTGGGGAACTGGGGTCCTGGTGAGTTTCAGGGGAACTGGGGCCCTGGTGAGTTTCAGGGTAACTGGGATCCTGGTGAGTTTCTGGGGAACTGGGGCCCTGAGGCCCTGGTGAGTTTCAGGGTAACTGGGGTCCTGGTGAGTTTCAGGGGAACTGGGGCCCTGGTGAGCTTCTGGGGAACTGGGGCCCTGGGGCCCTGGTGAGTTTCAGGGGAACTGGGGCCCCGGTGAGTTTCAGGGGAACTGGGGCCCCAGTGAGTTTCAGGGGAACTGGGGCCCCAGTGAGTTTAAATGGTGTTCTGGAACCGGAACTTGGGTGAGTTTTCTGGGAGTGTGGAAACTGGGGCCTGGTGAGCTTCAGAGAGAAAGGGAACCAGGGCTGAGAGAGGAACAGGATCACCAGTTATGCTAAGCCACTGGGATTTCCAAATAGTCATTAGTCTATCAGAACTCCTCTTTAACTGAATCCAATATTAATAGTTCAGTATCTGAAGTACTATGTTTTTGATCAGTAATCTGGCCTACACAGTTAAAGAGTTCATACCTGTGCACTACCAGTGCATTTACAAAATTTGGCTGCCACAAGGTGGTGCTTTTGAAACTGTAGCTTGTGTTGATTGAACTATGAAACAGTGAAAGATGCTGATGAAACAACCTAAATTGTAATCCAACAGTCAGTTCTTATAGTTATCGAATCAGAAAGTCAGACAGTTTGGAAACAGGCTGTTCAGCCCCCGAGTCTGTACTGAACATCAAGCAACGATTTACGTTAACCTTGCACATGACTTTTTATCCTCCCCTCTTTCTCGTCAACCTCCCCAGATTCTACCACGCAGCCGCACACTGGGGGTAATTTACAGCGGCCACTTAGCCACCTAATCAACACATCTTGGGGATAAGGAAGGAAACCGCGGTATCAAGTAAACAGAATTGAAAGTTTAAAGTTTAAAGTGATTTTTGTAATCCAAGTACATGTATGTCACCACATACAACCTTAAGATTCATTTTCCTGTGGGCGTACTCAGCAAATCTATAGAATAGTTACTATAACAGGATAAATGAAAGATCAACCAGCATGCAAATGCAAATATAAATAAATAACAATAAATAACATTATTACTTAGATACTTACTATTCTCCAAACAATCTATAGTTTGCCTTTGATAAAAACTTCTATAGATGCACAGTGGAGAGTATCCTGATTGGTTATGGCCTAGTTTGAAAACACCAATGCCCAAGAATGGAAAAGGCCACAAAAAGTACTGGCTACAGCCCAGTCCATCATGGTCACTTTTCCCTCTAAGACGCGTGATGCGCAGCCGCACAGTGACTGAAATTCTCCCCCACACATAGCCTTTTATAATAATGTTAATATTATTTTGAAATCTATGTGTATATATCTGTGAAATACCCTGTAATTAATTATGTGTTAACGAATATAATTCATAAATTTTCAAAATAGTAAACATACTACAATCTTTACTCTGAAACATTTTAGAGTTTCAATGTATTTACCTTGGCAATGTTTAAGTTACAACACCGTTACAAATTGTAACAATATACACAGAATGGAAGTCAGTAGCTCACTGTAAATAAACCACTGGCTTGCTGAACTCCAATGCATGTTACAAAAAAAATTTAAGTGCTGCACAGTTTTCAGGCCGTGCAAAAATTTCCTGCTCAGAGCAACAGTTGGTCCACACAGCTGTAAAAAATATTAGAGGAAACATTGATCACAGACCTCCCCACCAGTGAGCACATCTAAAAGGGTCGCTACCACAAGAAAGCAGCATCCATCATCAAGAACCCCCACCATCCGGGCCATGCTCTCTTCTCACTGCTGTCATCAGAAGGGAAGTACAGGCGTCATTAGGTCCCACAACACCAGGTTCAGGAACAGTTATTACACCTCAACCATCCGGTTTCTTCCCACAGTTCAAAGACATACCAATTGGTAGGTTAATTGGTCATTGTAAATTGTCCTGTAACTAGACCAGGGTTAAGTTGGAGGATTACTGTGCAGTGCAGCTCAAAGGGCTGGAAGGGCCTGTTCCACACTGTATCTCAATAAATAGTAAATAAATAGATAAATGTGAAGTGATCCGTGATCAATGACTGAGGTCGGCAGGGCTGGTGACCTCCTCAGGTCAGTACATCACCGGGGACTGGAGGTTAAAGGCCCAGAGGCGACCTACCCTGGAGCTGGAGGCCTGTCAGTGTGTGTGAGTGGGTGGACAGGCAGGTGGGAGGAAGAAAAGTGGGTTGCTTTGCTGTTGTTTAGTTGCTGTTGTGTAGTTGTTGTTACTTGTTATTTGTGTTGTCCTGCTGAACATGGCGGGCACGTTATGTTGGCACCGGGATGTGTGCCAACACTTGCGGGCTGCCCCCAGTACAGCTGTAGGTTGTGTTGGTTATTAACACAAATGACACATTTCACTGGTTGTTAATTCATACGTTTCGATGTATCTGCGGTACACAAATGAATCTGAATCTGAAGTATGCGGCCTGCACCTAGAATGCACTGATGAGGAAGGAGCTTCGCTCCCTATTTGAAGTTGGAAGACACTTAACAGACTTGAAATGTCTCTGATAATGTAAAACATTTTAAATAATTAATTATTGGATAGCTATTTAGAATAAACAAAAATGAGAACACAGAGAAATTACTTAAAATATTAAAATAAAAATTATGCTTTTTCCTTCTGTTATCTGAGCTAGGAATTCCAATAACTATAAATGGTATTAGTAGTTAGTTTAGCATTGTTACATTTGAGGTGTGTGGGGTGTCCAGGAAGAGGTAGCGCCTCTGTTGAAGGGGCTTGCTGTGTCCATTCCGGGGCAGATCACTCACCTTTGGTTCCTACTGGACACTCACCTCTCACCTGCGGCTCCAGGTAGCTGTTTACATGTGACAGTGGGCACACCCTGGTACATCACTTCAACAGGCAGTCTAAACCAGGTGAGTGTAGCCAGTGGAACTCGTACCCCGGTGAAATAGGGACATGCGTATCCTAGCATGGGAAGTCAGTTGCAGATAAGATCTATAGTGAGATCCAATGGTCAAGAAGGTGGTTCTGCAATGCTTTGGGGAGAGTGAAGGGCAATGACAAGGCACAGAGGAAGGAAGTCATGGTCAAACACTACAAATGAGGAAGAGCCCAGTTTATGACAACTACTTGTACCACTGGACCTGGACTTCCAGGTCAAGGGAGTGGAACTGTTCTGGATCAAGAGCTCTTTCTCTTTAAAAAATCTCCTGCACGGGTCTCCTGTCATTGTTGGATACAGCGGACAAGCGCCATTGTCACATGTACAAGATACAGTGAAAAGCTTTTGTTTGCGTACCATCCAGGCCGATGATTCTATACATAGCTGCAGTGTGATAAGGGTGTAAAAGAAAGTCAGAATGGAGAACACAGAGTCAGAATTGAAGAGAAGGCGCAGTGCAGGTGGATGTACAACGTGCAGGGGTCACCACGAGGTAGATTGGAAATCAAGAGTTCATCCTTTAGCGTATGAGAGCTCTGTGCAAAAATCCGCTATCAGTGGGATAGAAAACATCCCTGAGTCTGGTAGTTCATGCCCTTAAGCTTTTGTCTCCTGCCTGACAGGAGAAGGGAGAAGAGTGACCAACATGATTATACACAAAATACTGGAGGAACTTAACTGGAGGCCTCCTCCACATTGGTGAGATCTGACATAAAGTGGGGGACTGCTATGTCGAGCAACTCCACAAAAAGCAGAATTTCCCAGAGACCAGCCACTTTAATTCCTATTCCCATTCCCTTTCTGACATGTCTGACGTCACCTCCTCTTTCCCTCCCCTTTCTCTCATCTTCATTTCCCCGCTCTGACCCTCTTACCTCTTCTCCTCACCTGCCTATCACCTCCTCCTTCCCTTTCTCCCATGGTGCAATCAGATTCCTTCTTCTCCAGCACTTTGCCTTTTCCTCCTATCACCTCCCAGCTTCTTACTTCATCCCACCCACCTGACCACCTATCATCTCCTAGCTTGTCCTCCTTTTCCTGCCTCACCGACCGTCTTCTTATTCTGGCATCTTCTCCTTTCCTTTCCAGTCACGATGAAGGGTCGCAACCCCGAAACGTTGACTTTTATTCATTTCCTTAGGTGCTGCCTGACCTGCTGAATTCCTCCAGCATTTTGTGTGTGTGCTCTGATTTCCAGCATCTGCAGAATTTCTTGTGTTTTTGATTATATTGTCTGCTTCCATGAGGCAGCATGAAGTAATGATGGAGTCAGTGGAGAGGAAGTAGGTTTTCATGATAGACTGGGCTGCATTCTTTACTTAAGAGTATACATTCATTTCTGTCCGCCTCATTATAGGAAGGATGTGAACACTTTAGAGAGGGTGCAGAGGAGATCTACCGGGATGCTGCCTGGGTTAGAGAGCATGTCTTATGAGGAAAGTTTGAGTGAGCTTGGACTTTTCTCTTTGGAGCAAAGGAACTTGAGAGATGACCTGATAGAGGTGTATAAGATTATAAAAGACATGGATCAAGTGGATAAGCCAGTGCCTTGTTCCCAGGGCAGAAATGGCCAGTTCCAGAGGACATCCTATTAAGTGGAGGAACGATTAGGGAATATGTCAGAGGTTGTTTTTTTAACACAGAAAGTGGTAGGTGCCTCAATGTACTGCCAGGAGTGGTGGTAGAAGAGGAAAAAATTAGGTACATGATGAAACAAAACTGAAAAGGGAAGTATTAGATTTACCTGAGTAGATTAAAAGATCAGCACAATATTGTGCACAGCAATTTCTTCCAAATTTAGGCAGAGTAGTTGCCGTTCCAAGCTGCAATGCATCAGGATAAGATGCTTTCTATGGTGCATCTGTAAAAATTGGTAAGAGTCATGGGGGACACACAACAATTCTTTAGCCTTTGATGGAACCTTGACCAATGGCATTGGAGGATGAAAGAGATGGATTCACTTCTGGAGCCACTCCAGAGGTTTTGGAATTCACTGTGGAGTTGATCCATGGGATGGAGAGAGAGAAGTTCTGGCAAATTCTGGAATGATCGATGGTGCACTGAAGTCAGGGAGCAACCAGACAACATCAGTTTGTCTCAGAGCCAATGGCCGCAAATGGTTTCACTCCCCAGAGATCCAGCCCAAGCAGTTCCAGCATTTTCGTCTTTCATGATACATTCTCTATGACAGATTTTAATTCTTTATCCAGTACGGAATGCAAAGGGAGTTCCCTTATCCCAGCTGGTTGTCAGCCCTGTATCCCTGTTTCACTATTGCTTTGGTTCTTGCATCGAATTTGACCTGTGGCAGTGCACTGATGCTTCTCTACCAGTTGCTGAGACCTTGTGAAGTTTCTCTGAGCGGCCAGTCACAGTCTGATCTTCAGCCGTTGATGTCACTACACCCACTTAGTGCACTTAGCACAGCCTCAAGGTCTCAACATAATTTTCCAGAGGATTGCACAGCAAAAAACATTGATATTGGTATTGGTTTATTGTTATAAAACCAATTATTATTATTTTTATTGTATTTTTTTTTCAGCTCAAGCTGATAAAACTTGAGGCGTGGGCCTAGCCAAGCGCACTCATTTCTCAATTACCATGAACTATTCTTATTGTTTATTTTATCTCAGTTCAAGCTGGAAAACCTGAGGTACAGGCATAGTCAAGCACACTCATTTGTCAATTGCTTGGAACTTTCAGACTATTCTAGTGGTGTTGAGTATTGTGGCCTTCTAGAGATCTACATAAATTTGCTGTGTAGCCCTAATTGTTTAATGCTGTTGTGTGGTGCCTTTGGGATGGTGCTAGTGGTAGATATTACTATTGGGACAATGTATACTCTGTTCGTGTTCCAAGGCCTTTCAATTTTCTCTTTAAATTCAGCATATTTCTGGTGTTTTTCACTTACTGATTTCTGTAAGCTATGTGTGTTTGGAATGGCTATATCTTATTAAGTAAGTTGCTCTTGCTTTTTTGTCCTGTATAATTATATCCAGGTGGTTATTACAGGTTGCCCTATCTGTAATAACTGATCAGTCATAACATAATTTGTGGTATTCTAACACTAAAACTGAATCAGGCTTGTACCTCTGTGTGAGAGGAGAACACACATCATAGTACAATATTCTCTGTTTTATTATTTCGTACATTATTACTGCATCTTATTGCAAGTTATTGCACATTGGTAAATTATTATTGTGTATATTATTATACTGTACTTTATTATTACCTAAGTCTGCTAAATGTGTTTTTAAATGCTGCTGCTGTAACAAAAGAATTTCCTACTCAGGATCAATAAAGTATTTATTATCAGAATCATGTTTAATATTATTATTCAATAGGATCAATCAATAGGTACATTTAATGTCAGAGAAATGTATACGTTATACATCCTGAAATTCTTCTTCTTCGCAAACATCCACGAAAACAGAGGAATGCCCCCAAAGAATGAATGACAGTTAAACGTTAGAACCCCAAAGTCCCTCCCCCCTCCCACGCATAAGCAGCAGCAAAGCAACGACCCCCCCCTCCCCCACCAGCAAAAAAAGCATTGGTGCCCTCCACCAAGCACTCAAGCGTGCAGCAAGGCATCAATAAAGACACAGACTTGCAGTACCCCAAACACTACTTGTTCACCCGGTAATTCGACATACAACAGGCTCTCTCTCTCCCTGATAAGGGAAAAAGAGATGTCCCCATTTCACAGCGAGAGGGGAGACATAACAGAACAACTCACCGCTTTATGGTGTTATTATTATTATTATTATTTATAGTAAGGCATTTTGAGTTTTTCTTTTATGAATTTTTAAAGCAAGATTCTGATGAATGATGTTTATTATTATTACTGAGGGCAACAGGATAAGTGTACCAGTTAGCTCAACACTATTACATCTCAGGGTGTTGGAGTTCAGAGTTCAATTCCGACATCATCAGAAAGGAGTCTGTGCACCCTCCCAGTGGAATGCCGAGATTTTCTCCCCATGATCCGATTTCCTTCCACAGTCCGAGGACATACTGGTTAGTAGGTCATTGTAAAGTGTCTATAATTAGGCTAGGGTTAAATTGGGGGTCACTGGGTGGCGTGACACAAAGGGTTGTAAGGGCCTATTCCACGTTGCATCTTAATAAATAAATTATCACGTGTATGCAGATACAGTGAAAAGCTTATCGTGCAGACAAATCAAATCATTATACAGTGTATTGAGGTAGAACAAAGTTAAACAATAACAATGCAGATTTCTGTCATGTGCTGAGCTATCCATTCCTCCACCTCCCTGCACTATAAACACATTCTCACTTATCCTGGTGTGATGTAATGTCTTTTGACTGCTGTTCTATTTCTCTTCTTGTGAATGTTAAATAATCCACCAAATATCTCCAATATTTCTGATTTTGCTCCTTAAAACATTGGCTAAACCATCTTTCACCATTTCCTGACCCATCCAAGTTATTCAAATTAATCTTGATTGTGTGTGAAGGAACTCTTGGGGCTGTGAAACGCTGACAAATGTAAAGCTGCTCATATTATTTCTTTGTCCACTTTAAAACTATTTAAGACCAGAAGATCATATGACAAAAGAACAGAGTATGCTCTGCCATCATCATACTGGCTGATTTAGACACTAGACAATAGGTGCAGGAGTAGGCCATTCAGCCCTTCGAGCCAGCACCACCATTCACTGTGATCATGGCTGATCATTCACAATCAGTACCCTTTTCCTGCCTCCTCCCCATATCCCTTCAATTTGTTATCCCTTTCAAGCCCATTCTCCCATTCTCTGTTTTTAGAATACCCAATGGCCACTAGGTGGTCTTCCTAACTACAGTGGATTCCAGTTTATTGGGACACATTGGGAACAGTACATTTTGACTCAGTTAATCGGCTGCCCCAATTAGCTGAGTTTTCATGGAAATAATGAGAAAGATATAAAGAAAGTCAAACTACCATTTAACTTTGTAACAAATTATGTAGTTAAATGAAATACAGAACAAATTAGAACATACCAATACTACTACAGTACTACAAAACGGTATATTAGTTCCTAATAGACATTGACGGAGGAATTTATCCAGCGTACACTGCCATGTCCTTTTGATAGATTAAATGAATAAAATCAGTGCAGATAATGGATTATCTTTGTACAATGCTTTTGATTATTGCATCCTCCAAATCTCCATTTTCATTGCAAATTTCAAGATAATTGTCAATACCTCCAAATGCTTCATAGTTCTTAATTGTTGTGAAAATGTTTCATTGTAACTCCCAGCTGTTCCTGGCCTCTCCAAGCCGGAATGCTTGAAACCGCAGAGAGCAAAACAGTTCTGAGTTGTCTTACTGCTTATTTCTTGTCATCTATCAGTGACAAAAATAATTGTTTTTTGAACATAAACACACGCAAACAAGAGTCTTATTCTGTTCAGTGCCTCTTGGAACCCTTTACTCACCCAATATAACTTGGATATGCAATGGCAAGCATTTAAAGGTTGCATGGATGAACTACAACAATTGTTCATCCCAGTTTGTCAAAAGAATAAATCAAGGAAGGTAGTGCACCCGTGGCTGACAAGAGAAATTAGGGATAGTATCAATTCCAAAGAAGAAGCATACAAATTAGCCAGAGAAAGTGGATCACCTGAGGACTGGGAGAAATTCAGAGTTCAGCAGAGGAGGACAAAAGGCTTAATTAGGAAGGGGAAAAAAGATTATGAGAGAAAACTGGCAGGAAACATAAAAAAGGACTGTAAAAGCTTTTATAGATATGTGAAAAGGAAAAGACTGGTAAAGACAAATGTAGGTCCCCTGCAGACAGAAACAGGTGAATTGATTATGGGGAGCAAGGACATGGCAGACCAATTGAATAATTACTTTGGTTCTGTCTTCACTAAGGAGGACATAAATAATCTTCCAGAAATAGTAGGGGACAGAGGGTCCAGTGAGATGGAGGAACTGAGCGAAATACATGTTAGTAGGGAAGTGGTGTTAGGTAAATTGAAGGGATTGAAGGCAGATAAATCCCCAGGGCCAGATGGTCTGCATCCTAGAGTGCTTAAGGAAGTAGCCCAAGAAATAGTGGATGCATTAGTGATAATTTTTCAAAACTCGTTAGATTCTGGACTAGTTCCTGAGGATTGGAAGGTGGCTAATGTAACCCCACTTTTTAAAAAAGGAGGGAGAGAGAAACCGGGGAATCATAGACCGGTTAGCCTAACGTCGGTGGTGGGGGAATCTGCTGGAGTCAGTTATCAAGGATGTGATAACAGCACATTTGGAAAGCGGTGAAATGATTGGACAAAGTCAGCATGGATTTGTGAAAGGAAAATCATGTCTGACGAATCTCATAGAATTTTTTGAGGATGTAACTAGTAGAGTGGATAGGGGAGAACCAGTGGATGTGGTATATTTGGATTTTCAGAAGGCTTTTGACAAGGTCCCACACAGGAGATTAGTGTGCAAACTTAAAGCACACGGTATTGTGGGTAAGGTATTGGTGTGGGTGGAGAGTTGGTTAGCAGACAGGAAGCAAAGAGTGGGAATAAATGGGACCTTTTCAGAATGGCAGGCGGTGACTAGTGGGGTACCGCAAGGCTCAGTGCTGGGACCTCAGTTGTTTACAATATATATTAATGACTTGGATGAGGGAATTAAATGCAGCATCTCCAAGTTTGCGGATGACACGAAGCTGGGTGGCAGTGTTAGCTGTGAGGAGGATGCTAAGAGGATGCAGGGTGACTTGGATAGGTTGGGTGAGTGGGCAAATTCATGGCAGATGCAATTTAATGTGGATAAATGTGAAGTTATCCACTTTGGTGGCAAAAATAGGAAAACAGATTATTATCTGAATGGTGGCCGATTAGGAAAAGGGGAGGTGCAACGAGACCTGGGTGTCATTATACACCAGTCATTGAAAGTGGGCATGCAGGTACAGCAGGCGGTGAAAAAGGCGAATGGTATGCTGGCATTTATAGCAAGAGGATTCGAGTACAGGAGCAGGGAGGTACTACTGCAGTTGTACAAGGCCTTGGTGAGACCACACCTGGAGTATTGTGTGCAGTTTTGGTCCCCTAATCTGAGGAAAGACATCCTTGCCATAGAGGGAGTACAAAGAAGGTTCACCAGATTGATTCCTGGGATTGCAGGACTTTCATATGAAGAAAGACTGGATGAACTGGGCTTGTACTCGTTGGAATTTAGAAGATTGAGGGGGGATCTGATTGAAACGTATAAAATCCTAAAGGGATTGGACAGGCTAGATGCAGGAAGATTGTTCCCAATGTTGGGGAAGTCCAGAACGAGGGGCCACAGTTTGAGGATAGAGGGGAAGCCTTTTAGGACCGAGATTAGGAAAAACTTCTTCACACAGAGAGTGGTGAATCTGTGGAATTCTCTGCCACAGGAAACAGTTGAGGCCAGTTCATTGGCTATATTTAAGAGGGAGTTAGATATGGCCCTTGTGGCTACGGGGATCAGGGGGTATGGAGGGAAGGCTGGGGCGGGGTTCTGAGTTGGATGATCAGCCATGATCATAATAAATGGCGGTGCAGGCTCGAAGGGCCGAATGGCCTACTCCTGCACCTATTTTCTATGTATGTTTCTATGTATAACTTGTCAAATGTATTCCTGTTACTTCATGTCTTGGGTCTATCCCTAACGCTATTTCAAAACTGTTGGCTGTAAGCATGGTGTAGCATCTTGCAATCACGCAAATGCAAGCAACTGACATTAGTTGAGATTGTTCAGCAGCAATCTCCTGTCCCAATTAAGTGGTATAGTGACCCAAATAAACAAAGGGAATTATATCTACTGTATTTTCTCAATTGGTTTATGTTCTTTAAGAGTTGCCCCAAATAAGTGGCAGTCCCAATTAACCAATGGCCCAATTTATATTAACCCACTCTAATTGCATTAAATAGGTTCAATATCTGGTTAAAAGTATTCCAAAAAGTGAAAAGTGAACATAGCCATTTAACCTTCTGTCTTTTCTTATTTTCGTCCAAAGCAAATGAGATTCCTATTCTGTTCAGTGCCTCTTAGTCATCCAATACAACCTGTCAAATGTATTCCTGTTACTTCATGTTTTGGGTCTATCCTTGAAGCCTGTCAGGAAAAGTTCAGCCATCACCAACACATGCTTTAAACCTCCTCCCAGATGGCAAGATCTAAACTCAGGTTTCAATCAGTTTTTAAGAATTGGAATGAATCCAAAAACTTTAACTGCTATAGTTTCAACTCAATGAGAACTCTGGACTGCTTACGTACTCCCTTTAGATTCCTATCTCCTCCATGTTCTTGTATGAGTGGAGACTCCTCTCACCTTGTCTTTGAAGGCTAAAGTTCAAAGTTCAAAGTAAATTTATTATCAAAATACAAATATGTCATCAAATACAACTCTGAGATTCATTTTCTTGTGGGCATACTCAATGTCCATAATACCATCAATGAAAGACCACTATGTCTTCGATATTCAACTAGTGTGCAAAAGACAACAAACTATGCAAATACAAAAATAAAGAAATAATAGTAATAAATAAATAAACAATAATTATCAAGAACATGAGATGAAGAGTCCTTGAAAGTGAGGCAATTGGTTGTGGGAAAATTGATGAGGAAAGTGAAGTTGAGTGAAGTTATCCCCTTTGGTTCAAGAACCTGATGGTTGAGAGCTAATAATCGTTCCTGAATCTGGTAGTGTGAATCCTAAGGCTACTGTACCTTCTTCCCGATGGCAGCAGTGAGAAGAAAGCATGACCTGGGTAGCAGTCTAGATTAGTAATGTGAAGACTGAATAAATCTAAGCACCTCTGGATAATCTCGGATGGTGCCCGCCTTTCTGTGTTTAAGATCTAAATCTCATCAGAGCTCATGGGGGAAGATCACGCTGAATAGACTTGGAGTCTTTCTAGTCTGGGGTCAATATCACAAATGACCTGACTTGGTCCAACCAAGCAGAGTCCACTGCCAAGAAGGCCCACCAGCGCCTTTACTCCCTGAGAAAGCTAAAGAAATTTGGCCTGTCCCCTAAAACCCTCACTAATTTTTATAGATGCATGGTAGAAAGCATTCTTCTAGGGTGCAGCACAACCTGGTATGGAAGTTGTCCTGTCCAAGACCGGAAGAAGCTGCAGAAGATCGTGAACATGGCCCAGCACATCACACAAACCAATCTTCCGTCCTTGGACTCACTTTACACCACACACTGTCGGAGCAGTGCGGCCAGGATAATCAAGGACACCACCCAACCAGCCAACACACTTTTTGTTCCTCTTCCCTCCGGGAGAAGGCTCAGGAGCTTGAAGACTCGTACAGCCAGATTTGGGAACAGCTTTTTTCCAACTGTGATAAGACTGCTGAACGGATCCTGACCTGGATCTGGGTCGTACCCTCCAAATATCCGGACCTGCCTCTCGGTTTTTTTTGCACCACCTTACTTTCCCTCTTCTATTTTCTATTCATGATTTATAATTTAAATTTTTAATAATTACTATCGATTTGTACTCCAGGGAGCGCAAAACGCAGGATCAAATATCGCTGTGGTGATTGTACGCTCTAGTATCAAATTGTTTGGTGACATTAAAGTATAAAGTATAAAAATATAAAGTATAAAGTCTTTCTAGCTTTGAAGAATGATAGGGAACGTCTCTGAAGTGACTGAATTCCTGAAAGATTTGATGAGGTGGGAACTGTCAGGGCCGTTTAGTTCCCTAGATTTAGAGATTGGTATTACTAGTAAAATGCAAAAAAAAAGAATCGTCATCTTAGGAAAAGGAACCCAACAGGAACCTGGCTGTGATTCTTCAAAATGCTTCATCTGAGAGCAATGGATACTCAATCAAGACAGAATCATAGAGTCATTCAGCATGGATACAGGTCCTTTGGCCCAGCTGTTCCATTACAATCAAGATTCGCAGCCGAGTTAGTCCCATTTGCTTGTTTTGTCCCATATCTCTCTAAACTAGGGGTTCCCAACCTTTTTTAATGCCATGGAACAATGTTATTAAACAAAGGGCCTATAGACCCCAGGCTGGGAACCCCTGCTCTAAACCTTTCCTATCTACAGTATATACCTGTCCAAACCCTTTATTAATGTTCTTATTGCACCTACCTCATCCCCACCTTCTGGCATCTTGTTCTAAGGTTCCGACTAAATCTCTTTCCTCTCACTTTAAACCTTATTTAATTCACCAACCATGGAAAAAGACTGAGTACATTCACCCTATCTAGACCCCAAAAGATTTCATACACCTCTGTAAGATCACATGTTCTACACTCAGTCGCCACTCTAGTAGGTACTTCCAGTACATGTGTGTTGGTGGTCTTCTGTTTCTGTAGCCCATCCACCTCAAGGTTCGGCATGTTATATGTTCAGAGAAGCATTTTCTGCGCACCACTGTTGAAACACATTTTATTTGAGTTACTGTCCTCTTTCTGTCACCTTGAACCAATCTGGGCATTCTATTCTGAACTCTCTCAATTATGAGGTGTTTTTGTGTACAGAACTGCCGCTCACTGAATATTTTTGCTTGTTTTTGCCCCATTCTCTGTAAACTCTAGAGACTGCTGTGCCTGACAATCCCAGGAGATCAGCAGTTTCCGAGATACTCAAACCACCCTGTCTGGCACCAGCAATCATTCCGCGATCAAAGTCACTCAGGCTACATTTCTTCCCCATTCTGATGTTTGATCTGAACCTCTGGACCATGTCTGCATGCTTTTATGCTTTGAGTTGCTGCCACATGATTGGCTAATTAGATATAGTTGAATTAACAAGTAGGTGTACAGGCGTAGCTAATAAAGTGACCACTGAGTGTATGTTCTAAGGTTCCTTGGTTACATAGAACATGGAACATTGAACAGTATACCACAGAAGTAAGTCTGTGTCAACCATGATGGCAAATGATACTAATCCCATCTGCATGCCCATAATCCCTATCCCCCCCATTTCCTTCACACACCTGTCTCTGGGTTAAAAAATCACCATGTACACTTCCTTTAAACATTCTCCCTTTCACCTTAAAGCTATGCTCTCTAACATTTGACATTTTCACACTGGGACAGAGATCATGACTACCTACTTTACCAACTCTTATTAAATACACCTGTTCATCTGCTCATTAATCAGTCCATTATGTGACAGCAACTCAATGCATAAAAGCATGCAGACCTGGTCAAGAGGTTCAATTGTTGTTCAGACCAAATATTAGAATGGATTAGAAATGTGATCTAAGTGATTTTGACCGTGAAATGGTTGTTGGTGCCAGACAGGGGTGACTGGGGTCAGGGGTCTTGAGTATCTCGGAAGCCACTGATCTCCTGGGATTTTCACACAAAACAGAATCAGGTCCAGGTTTAGAACATTGGCATATGCCATGAAATTAGTTGTTTAATGGCAGCAGTGCATTGCAATACATAATAATAAGATAATCTATAAATTACAATACAAAATTTTAACTAAATGTAATGCTAAAGGAGATGAAGAATTAGTGTTCTTGGATTCATTGTCCATTCAGAAATCTGTTGGTGGAGAGGAAGAAGCTGTTCCTGAAATGTTTAGTGTGTGTCTTCAAGCTCCTGTACCTGCTCCTTGATGGTGGCAATGAGAAGAGGGCATGTCCTGGGTGGTGGGATCCTTAATGATGGAGGCCACGTTTTTGAGGCGTCGATTTTTGAAGGTGTCCTCGGTGCTGGGGAGGCTAGTGCCCGTGATGGAGGTGGCTGAGTTTTTACAACTTTCTGCAGCTTTTTCCGATCCTATGCAGTGGCCCCTCCATTACCAGACAGTGATGTAACCAGTTAGAATGATCTCCACAATACAGCTGTGGAAACTTGAGAGTGTCTTCGATGACAAGCTAAGTCTCCTCAACCTCCTAATGAAATATAGCTGCTGTTTTGTCTTCTTTGTAATTGCATCAATGTGTTGGACCCAGGATAGATCTTCAGAGATGTTGACACCTAGAAATTTGATAGCGCTCACCCTGTTCACTGCTGATTCCTCAATGAGGTCTGGTGTGAGTTCCTTTGACTTCCTTTTTTTTAAAGTCCACCATCAATTCCTTGGTCTTTCTGATGGTGAGGGAAAGGTTATTGTTGTTTCACCACTCAACCAGCTGATCTACCTTGCTCCTGCACACTTCCTCATTACTATCTGAAACTCTGCCATCCATAGTTGTGTTGTTGGCATATTTATAACTGGCATTGAGCTGTGCCAGGCCACACAGTCCTGGGTGTACAGAGAGTCTAGCAGAAAGCTAAGTAGGCATTCTTGAGGTAAGCCATTCTTGATTCTAGCCATGACCAAACTCCCAATGCACTTTATCATGGTGGATGTAAATGCTACTGGGCAATAGTCGCTGAGGCAGCTCCCCCCTGCTCTTCTTGGGCATTGGTATGATTGTCTCCATTTTGAAGCAGGTGGGAACCCCCAAATGCAGAAGTGAATAATTGAAGGTCTCCTTGAACTCTCCCACCAGTTGGTTAGCACAGGTTTTCAGTGCCCCATCAGGTACCCCGTCAGAGCCTGATGTCTTGCAAAGGTTCACACTCTTAAAAGAGGTTCTGACATCGGCCTCTGAGACAGCGATCACAGGGTCACCAGAAACTGCAGGGATTTGCACAAGTGTGGTTTTATTTTCTCTTTCAAAGCATGCTTAAAAAGCACTGAACTCATCTGAGAGTGAAGCATCAAACCTATTCATGATGTTAAGTTTTGCTTTGTTGGAATTAATGGCCTACGAACCCTGGCAGAGTTGACAAGCATCCAATTTTGTCTCAAACCTCGAATGGAATTGTTTTATCACTCTTAAAACAGCCTTCCATAGGTTGTACCTGAACTTCTTGTATAGTTCTGGATCACCTGCCTTGAATACCACAGACCTAGACTATGAATCTCCTGGTTCCTCCATGACTTTGGTTTGGATATGTCCAGTATGATCTCAAAGGAATGCATTCATTCACACGGGTCTTGTTGAAGTTGATGACAACAGCAGCGTATTTATTCAGATTTGAATATGAATCCCTGAATATTGTCCAGTTCACCAACCCAAAGCAGTCTTGTAAGCACTTCTCCATCGCCTTTGATCATACCTTCTTGGTCTTCACCACTAGCACTGCAGTCTTTAGTCTCTGTGGGACAGCGCAGAAAGTATTCTTGATGGTGGTATAACAGTGGTTAAGTGTGTTGGCTCCTCTGGTTCCAGAGATGATATATTGGTAGTAGTTGTTTAGAGACCTCTTCAAGCTGGCCTGGTTGAAATTGCCTGCAATGATAGAGAAGGCATCTGGGTGCACTGTTTTATGCTTGCTAATTACGATGCTCAACTCCTCCAGAGCCTGCCTGACTTAGCCTGAGGTGGAATGCACACCGCTACCAGGATGATGATGTTCGAAAACTCCCTGGGAAGATAAAATGGACAACATTTGAGAGTGAGATGTTCCAGAGTGAGCAAGACGGAGACAGAACCACCACATCTGCGCACCACAATGAGTTAATCATAAAGCATGCTCGGCCTCCTCTACCTTTAAAATACTAAGCTGTCCTGTCTTTGTGAAGCCATCGGCCTGCAGCACAGCATCAAGATGGCAGGGGACAGCCATGTTTCCATGAAGCAAAGTATATAGCAGTCCCTCATATCCCTCTGATACAGCAGTCTTACTCTGAGGTCTCCAGAGTTTACAGAGAATGGTGCAAAAAATAAAAAACATCCAGTATGTTGCAGTTACATGGATGAAAACATCATGTTAATGAGAGAGGTCAGAGGAGAATGGCCAGACTAGTTCAAGCTGACAGGAAGGTGACAGTAACTCAGATAACCACACGCTACAACAGATATGTGTAGAAGAGGTTTTCTGAGTGCACAACACATTGAAACTTGAAGTGGCTGGGCAACAGAAGACTACATTAGGTTCTGAGGTGTACCTAATAAAGTGTATGCCTCCCATAATTTTGGTTGTGTTGTTAGAAAATGTTTTGGTGGGGAAATTTTGTGAATCGAAATGGCTGGGCAAAATGCTACATAGGCATTCTGATACAGTGTATTTGCCTGTTGGATTATTTCTCTTTTAAATTTAGTTTTATTTAGAGATACAGTGTGGATCAGGCCCGACTGGCTCCTTCGGGCCATGCCAGCCAGCAACCCTGCTTGACAAACCCAATTTAACCCTAACCCAATCACGGGACAAGTTACATCGTCTAATTAACCCACGCAGTACATCTTCGGACTGCGTGAGGAAATCCACGCGCTCCACAGGGAGGACAGACAGAGACTCCTTACAGAAGGCGCTGGGATTGAACTGCAAACTCTGACACCCTGAGCTGTAAGAACGTCACACTAACCACTACGCTACCATGGTGCCAGCCTTCTTGTGGCAGCACTCCATGTAAATATATTCACTGGCAGGAGAGGGCTTTGCCTGTGATGCACTGGGTTGTATCCACCAGTTTCTGTTGACTTCTTCATTCTGGGTGTTGGTGTTTCCGTATCAAGCTGTGACGCAACCAGTAAGGATGCTCTCCACTGTGGATCTATAGAAGTTTTTCAAAGGTTTGGCTGACATGCCAACCTGAAATGGGGCAAGGACATGTTTAAATTACTACATACAGCTCTGATGGCCCTGCTATAGAAAAGAGGTTATTAAAATGAAAGAGTGCAGAATAACTTTATGAGAATATTACTGGGACTGGAGGGCTAGGGTTATAAGGAAGGTTTGGATAGGCTGGGACCAACCCTCTCAACCCCATTCTGCTGCCTTCTCTCTGTAACCTTTGACACCCTGACTAACCAAGAACCTGTCAACCCCTGCTTTAAATATACCCAGTTACTTGCCCTCCCACAGCCGTCTGTAGCCTCTGGTCCTGTGCTCTCCACATCCACTCCATCGAGTCCTTTCAATATTCAAGAAGTTTCAATGAGATCCCCCTTCATTCTTTTAAATTCCAGCGAGTACAGGCCCAGAGCCATCAAACACTCTACATTTGGTGCGATAAGGTGAATAGCCTGGTCTTTTCACATTATCTGTGCGAGGGAGTCCAAGAATAGAGAGAAGATGTGAAGGGGAAGATTTAAAAGGAACCTGACGGGCAACATTTTCACACAGAGGGTGGTGTGTATATGGAACGAACCCCCAGAGAAAGTGGCAGGAGCAGGTATAATTACAAAATTAAGATGACATTTGGATAGATACATGGAAAGGAAATGTTTAAGGAATCTGGGCCAAAAGTGGCAAATGGACCATGTCAGGTTAGCAAATTGGTTAGAATGGATGAGTTGCGCCGAAGGGCCTGTTTTCCATACTCTATGACTCTATAACCTGAAAATCTTTGTCTTTATCATTCCAGTCATTACGCAACCTTGGATGCAGTCAAACGTTTGTAAAGTAACCATTGCCTCACCAACTTACAGTACCATGTAAGAGTGTTGGGCACATATATATGTAACTACGGTGACTAAGACTGTGGAAATTTCATGTATTGCACCGTACTGCGGCTGAAAAACAAAAACAAATTTCATGACATATGTGAGTGATGATAAACGTGATTCTGATACGGGTCTCTGTTGTGGACTGAGGGTGGGAAGGTGGCAGGGAGAGGGGAATCATGGTTGGAAAAATGGGAAGGGAGTGGGAAGCACCAGAGAGACATTCTGTAATGATCAATACATCAATAAATTGGAATCAAATGACCTTGCCTGGTGTCTCAGGGCTGGGTGTGTCTACACCTGCACCAACCCCTGCCCCTGGCATTCCTTCTCCCAATTCCCAAAATCCTTTGCTCCTGCCAGATTTACAAACTTGCTTTCCATTCCATATTGACAAATAGAATACTGTGCAAAAGTCTTAGGCACCCTAGCGATATCTGTATATACTGTATTACAAGAGAATATTGTTACCAAGGACACAGTTCTAAAAACTTATCCTACAGGTATGTGACGAAATGGGAGCCAAATGATTTATTGATTCTCCTACCAGGCCAGTGTCCCACATGTCTCATTGCATTCCTGCTGTTGATTTTCTCTTAGCTTGGTTCAAGGTTCTGTCAGGGCCTGATTTCTGCTTTGGGAGACATCTGCTGTCAGGGCAATGGGTGTGTAATGTATGTGCTATTAGATATTATTTCTCTTTCTATGAAGTGAGAGCTGACAGAAATGTCAAAGAACATATCACCAGTGAAAAATACGTATTTATTGTAAGGGCACTCACCACATAAATAAATGGTTGTTAATTATCAATTGGATCTTCTTTACATCTGCACATCTTCACTTTTGCAATCCGCAGTAGAAATGGGGTAACCCTACACAAAGCAGACCAGGTGAACGACGTAGGAACAGGCGTTGTGTCATTGCAAGCCCAGTAAGGAGATTAGCAGTATTTTTCCTGTACAAGTATTAAGAGATTACAGATACACTCATTTCTATCAATCAAGGAAGATTCAGAGCCCCTTGGAAAGGCCAAATTTGTCAGCCAGATTCTTTTAGGATTTGTGACCATTCTTACCAGCCAGTTGATATTTTGATGACCTTTAGCCAGAGAGTGGTGAATCTGTGGAATTCTTTGCCATGGGCTGCTGTGGAGGCCAGGTCTTTATGTATATTTAAGGCAGAGGTTGACAGATTCTTGATTGGTCAGAGAACGAAGGGATACAGAAACATAGAAACATAGAAAATAGGTGCAGGAGTAGGCCATTCAGCCCTTCGAGCTTGCACTGCCATTCAGTATGATCATGGCTGATCATCCAACTCAGAACCCTGTACCTGCCTTCTCTCCATACCCCCGATTCCTTTAGCCACAAAGACCATATCTAACTCCCTCTTAAATATAGCCAATGAACTGGCCTCAACTGTTTCCTGTGGCAGACAACTCCACAGATTCACCACTCCCTGTGTGAAGAAGTTTTTCCTCATCTCGGTCCTAAAAGGTTTCCCCTTTATCCTCAAACTGTGACTCCTCGTTCTGGACTTCCCCAACATCGGGAACAACCTTCCTACATCTAGCCTGTCCAATCCCTTTAGGATTTTATACGTTTCAATAAGATCCCCCCTCAATCTTCTAAATTCCAGAGAGAATAAGCCTAGTCCATCCAGTCTTTCATCATATGAAAGTCCTGCCATCTCAGGAATATGGGGAGAAGGCAGAAGTTTGGGGCTAAGAGGAAAATTGGATCAGCCATGATGAAATGGTGGAGCAGACTCGATGGGCCAAATGCCCTAATTCCGCTCCTATATCTTGCAGTCTTATGGTCCTTGACTACAAATGCCCTAAAGACAGTTACAATCTCGTCCAACTTTGCCCCTTCCAACTCAGTCCTTCTTCCCATCCACAATATTCACTGTTCCACCATGGTGCCTCATTTGCACTGGTATTCCATAGGACATGCACAGAACAGCAAGGGAAAAGCCCTTGGCCTGCAATGTTTCGTCAAAATAATTAAGCTAATAATACCCAATTCATACCCATCCATTCTCTGCACACTCATGCGGGTCCATCATTTAGGACCCTCACCACTGATCATGGACTGGTGATGCATCTCTGCTAAAGGAGGTGTTAGACGCTCCTCCCCTCTGCTAGCCAGCAGGTCACCCTTGGGCAGGGCGTAACACCTTCTTAGCCCCCACCGCCTCCGATCAGGGTCACGTGAAATCATGGGAGCAGGTGGTGGATGGTCGTATGAGCAGTTGGTGTATATCTCAAGTCCTGGTTATGCGACCACTGACGCCAGGCGGACAATCTCCGAAAAGTATTGATAATGGCTGGGTTCACCCGTCTTGTAAAGACACTGCCCAGAAGGCAGCAATGGCAAACCGCTTGTGTAGAAAACATTGTCAAGAACGATCACGGTCACGGAAAAACCATGATCGCTCACGTCATATGATAGGGCACCTGATCATGATGATGTTGACTGTCCAACACATGCCCTCTTCTCATTGCTACCGTCAAGAATGAGATACAGGAGCCTGAAGTCACACACTCAAAGTTTTAGGAACAGCTTCTTCCCCTGCTCCATCAGATTTCTGAACAGTCTATGAACCCAGGATCATACCCCTCTGCTTTGCTTTTTCTGCACTACCTATTTATCTTTAATATATATTTCTTATTGTAAAGCAACTTTTTATGTATTGTCCTATACTGCTGCTGCAAAACAACAAATTTCATTGCACATGTCAGAATCAGAATCAGAATCGGATTTAATATCACTGGCAAACATCTTGAAATTTGCTGTTCTGTGGCAGCAGCACATTGCTACACATAATAGTTACTCTGAGTTACAATAACAAATATAAAAAATAAATGGTGTAAAAGAGAGCGCAATACTGAGAAAATCTAATGATAGAGGGGAAGAAGCTGTTCCTGAGACATTGAATGTGTATCTGTAAATTGCAGTAAGAAGTATATGTATATTTAAAAAGTTAAATTAAATAAGTAGGGCAAAAAACAGGAAAAAAATATATGAGGTGGTGTTCATGGGTTCAATGTCCATTCAGAAATCTGATGGCAGAGGGGTAGAAGCTGATCCTCATGTCAGTGAAAATAAACCTGACTCTGTTTCTGTCTAAGAGCTATTTAAGTATCTCTATTGTATCTGCCTCCACTACCACCCCTGGCAATGCAGTATGGGCACCCGGACATCTCCTTGACCAGAGTGTCTCCTTTGAACTTCCCTCCTCTCACCTTAAATGCTTGCCCTCTGGTATTGCTCATCTCAACACTGGGGAAAAAGATCCCGGCTGTCTACACTCTTTATGTCTTTCATCATTTTATACATTTCAATCAGATCTCCCTTCAGCCACCAAAGAAAACAACCCAAGTTTGCCCAACCTCTTTCTACAGCACATACCCGCTAATCCAGGCAATATCCTGGTAAACCTCTGCGGCAACCCCTCCAGATCCTTAGCATCCTTCCTGTAAAGCAGTGCCCAGAACTAAATCCCATACTCATTCCCTTTCCCGAACCTCTCTGTCTCTCTACTCTCCTCCTTTAAATTGCTTTATAAAACTAACCTCACAAGGCATCACAAACAAGAGAAGGTCTGCAGATGCTAGAAATCCGAGCAACACACACAAAATGCTGGGGAAGCTCAGCAGGCCAGGCAGCATCCATGGAAAAAAGTAAAGTCGATATTTTGGGCCGAAAACTTTTGGCAGGACCTCACAAGGCATATTGTTCCAAAATTATCCTCTATGGCCTAACAATGAGCATTGTTCATATTTGCATGAAATACCTTGGTATATTTGACGATATTATACTAAGACACGAGATTATTGTCATTTGAAAGTTTCTCACCATTTGAAGAAAAAGGAACAGGCAATAAACGACTTTTTTTGTAGAAAGTGTGCTATTTACACTCAGAGGCCTCTTTATTAGGTCTTCCTGTATCTAATAAAATGCCCACTAAACGTATGTTCGTCGTCTTCTGCCTCTGTAGCCCATCCACTTCAAAGTTCGGCGCGTTGTGCGTTCAGAGATGCCCTGGCTGGTTGATTAGATATTTGCATTATCAAGCAGTGTACAGGTGTACCTAATAAAGTGGCAACTGAGTGTATATTCAATTATGTTAACGATGCTGTACCAAAACAAGAGATTATTGTCAGTTGTAAATTCCAGCTCACCTTTTGAAGGAAAAGGAACCAGCAATGAGCAACAATTAATTTTTTAATATTTCTATTTAAAATAAGCAATGTAACTTTTTATATGAAAATAAACGTTATTCATAATTTTAAAAATTATTTGCAAGAATAAACCATGCAGCATCTTTTCATTCTTTACATTCATAGTCACTAATGCGCGCGACCGCTCTGAATTGATATCGTATTTGTGAAGTAGGATGCTGTGCACAATCCTGATTTGATGGAGACAGACGTGAGAAGCACGGAGGAACATCTGGAGAAACTTCTGAAATGCCTGCTTCGCTGCCGCTGCTACTGTGCGATCGAGAATCTCCGGAGAGGAAGGCCCCAAATCCTCAGCTTTGCCTGTTGCCTGTTGCCGGGGCCGGGGTCGAAGCGCTCGGCAGAGATGATGCTCAGTGCTCGGTGTCGGAGAGCTGGTCGGAGGCTCGAAGTTTTCGGATGGACTCGGAGTCGGACTCTGGTCGGGTGCTTCCAGGATGCTGCATTGGCAAGTTTGCAGCGCTGGAAGCTCATGGCAGGAAGAGTTTTCTTCCTTCAACCGTCTGCGTGAGATGATGGGACTTTCGAGAGACTTTGAGACTTTTTTTTACCATGCCCATGGTCTGTTCTTCTATCAAATTACGGTATTGCTTGCACTTTTGTAACTATATGTTATAATTATGTGGTTTTGGTCCATTTTTTTAGTCTTGGTTTGTCTTGTGTTTCTGTGATATCATTCTGGAGGAACAAATTGTATCATTTCTTAATGCATGCATTACTGAATGACAATAAAAGAGGACTGCGTGTCCTCATAATCTAATCTAATCTAATCTAATGTTAGCACGTTCTATTATATCCTGCTCACCAGTAATACTGCTACCACTTGTGTGGCCTGCTTTGGTGGTACACTACTATGACAACCAAGAGGCTTCCTCACACATCCTCACACCCTCTCCAGTGGCATAGGAACCCTACACTGTGGTCCTTCCCCACCGAGCCCTTGCAATGGCTGCACCAAGCATCAGGCCGACCCTCAGCAGGTACTCCTGCAGCATTCCTCCACCGACAGCTCAATGTCCTGGCGGACCAATAAGTTTCAGGCAGGCCAACTTTCACCGAGTCGATGATCTTCCAGCAGCACTTGATGTACGCCTGTGTGTGTGTGTGTCCAGGAACAGCCCACAGGTCAGAGAATCCCTGGTCAGACATCTGCTCGGGATGAGCCTAGATAGGGCCTCCTGCATTTTTCTCCACACTCGTAGTCCGCAAAGTGGTGAGCAGCCATCTCCTCCCCATTACAGTCATCCGGCAGGCAGCACGGGGTGAAGGTGATAATCTGGGCATGCAAGTGGTGTCCAGCTGGGAGGGTCCCTCTCACCACCAGCCGGGCAGGGTCTTGGTGCCTGCTGGTGAGGTCTAGCGATGAGGCATTCTTCCCACTGGCCTGGACAGCACACTCAGGAAACAACCCCACTACGTCCATCGAGTCACTCTCCCTGTCACTTCCCTTGGAAGTGCATTCCAGACACCTACGCTATGTGTTTGAACAATATACTTCATAAATCTCCTTTAAATTTTCCCCCTTTCACCTTAAACCTATCCCGCCTGGTACTTAACAATTCCACCCTGGCAAAAAGACTCAGACTACCTACCCTCATTCGCCTCTCACAATTTTACGTACATAAATCAGGTTGTCTCTCTGTGTGGTAAGTGAATAAAATAAGACAAACAGGTCAAGTATTACCTTTGCACCCCAGGGCTAGTCACCCCTTTCCACATCTGCTTGTTTTGGTCATCATTCGTAGCCTCCTCCCAAAAGTACTGAAAACTGGGAATGGCCACAGCTCTTATTTAAGGCCAGAATTGTGGAATTATTTAACATAGAAAGGCCATTTGACTCAGTTGGCCCATCTGGAACAAAAAGATCGACTTATTTACTCCCGTTTCCCACCTCTTGGTCCATGTCTATGAAGACCACAATTCTGGCCTGATTGTGTTCAATGCTTCCCTTCCACAATGCAGCACTGGAAAACTCAACAGATTGCTGGGAGCACAGTTTCATAGTCACTCAGCCGCATACATGTATTTCCACCTAGATGATAGAGTCCACTGTCAAACGGCTGCTGGGGTGAAGCCTGACACAGGCCCTTGCATCTTTCCCCACACCTCTTTGCAATCCCACAGTCGGCAAAGCCAAAGCAAACGACATTCCTCTGGGCCAAGGTGCACAACACAGCAGGTGTCACTCACACACTAACACGAAGTAATATTACCACAAAGTAAATTAACAAATAGTAAAATATATTCCAGAACATTGACATTTTAGCATAAGGTGCATTTACAATACAAGTTAAAGCGTAAACAGTACAATGCCACTGGTGCTTCATACCTGATGGAACTTGGGTGACGTCAGAGAGTCTCGCGGCCTTTTACTTACTGCAACAATACTCCTGCATGTTGACAGGGGGGTCAAAGAGAATGTGAAATGAATGGGAGGGTTCCTTAAAATTATTAAGGGCTGACGGAAAACTGGGGAAAGTACACCAGCGGTAACAAAAGGTGTATATTTCACTAGCAAAAGAAGATCAAAAGGCCAGCTCATTAATGGAAGAGTAGGTGTGTTATTCACTAGAAACAGAAATGGGAACATGACCATGCAAATAACACCATCCTGTGGATTTGAAAGAGGCTCAGCAACTCCCTTGAATACAGTACAGCTTTAAAGCATACTGCAAGTCTTCGATTACTTTCTACATAAGCAAATGATATGAAAACCTTGTGGCAAATCCTTTAGAATTGCAGCAAAGGGAGAAATTGGAATAACTGGACTTATGCTCAGTTCTCCCATACCTAATGGAGTGGTCACTGAGTGTATGTTCGTGGTCTTCTGCTGCTGTAGCCCATCCACTTCAAGGTTCAACGCGTTGTGCATTCAGAGATGTTCTTCTGCACACCACTGTTATTTGAGTTACTGTCACCTTCCTGTCAGCTTGAACCAGTCTGGCCATTCTCCTCTGACCTCCCTCATTAACAAGGCATTTTTGTCCACGGAACTGACACTCATTGAATGTTTTTCGTTTCTTGCACCATTCTCTGTAACTCTAGAGACCATTGTGCATGAAAATCCCAGGAGATCAGCAGTTTCTGAGATACTTAAACCACCCCATCTAGCACCAACAAATCATTCCACAGTTAAAGTAACTTAGATCACATTCCTTCCCCATTCTGATGTTTGGTCCGAACAGCAGCTGAACCTCTTGACCATGTCTACATGCTTTTATACACTGAGTTGCTGCATATGATTGGCTGATTAGATATTTACATTAATGAGCAAGTGTACAGGTGTACCTAATAAAATAGCCACTGAGTATACATTTAGACCTAGAATTTAGACCTCATTGAAATACAAGGGGACTAACCATTCTGGATGCAGGAGAAAAATTTCAGAACCAGGAACCACAACCTAAGGGTATGGGGAAAACTATCTAGGTCTGAGAAGAGGAGAGGTGGTGGGACCCCCTACCACATCGGAGACCAAGTGAGTTTAACATTATGTAAATGGCAGGATACTTGGTAGTGTGGAGGAGCAGAGGGATCTGGGGGTACACGTCCTAGATCCCTGAAAGTTGTCTCACAGGTAGATAGGGTGGTTAAGAAAGCTTATGGGGCATTAGCTTTCATAAGTCGAGGGACAGAGTTTAAGAGTTGCGGGGTAATGATGCAGCTCTATAAAACTCTGATTAGGCCACATTTGGAGTACTGTGTCCAGTTCTGGTCGTCTCACTATAGGAAGGATGTGGAAACATTGGAAAGGGTACAGAGGAGATTTACCAGGGTGCTGCCTGGTTTAGAGAGTATGCATTATGATCTGAGATTAAGCGAGCTAGGGCTTTACTCTTTAGAGAGAAGGAGGATGAGAGGAGACATGATAGAGGCATACAAGATAATAAGAGGAATAGATAGAGTGGACAGCCAGTGCCTCTTCCCCAGGGCACCACTGCTCAGTACAACAGGACATGGCTTTAAGGTAAGGGGTGAGAAGTTCAAGGGCGATAATAGAGGAAGGTTTTTTACTCAGAGAGTGGTTGGTAAATGGAATGTGCTGCCTGAGTCAGTGGTGGAGGCAGATACACAAGTGAAATTTAAGAGACTGCTAGATATGTATATGGAAGAATTTAAGGTGGGGGGGAGGGTTATGTGGGAGGTAGGGTTTGAGGGTCGGCACAGCAATATGGGCCGAAGGGCCACTATTCTATGTCCTATTACAGTGTCAGCAACACATGTTCAATTTCCGCTGCTGCCTGTAAGGACTTTACATGATCTCTCCCAGGATGGCGTAGGTTTCATTAGAATGCTCTGGGTTTCTCCTACGTTCCTAAAACGTATAATTTCGGGTTAGTAAGCTGTGAGCATGTTATGTTGGCACCAGAAGCATGGCGACACTCGCAGGCCGCCTGCAGCACAATCCTCGCTGATATGATTTGACGGCAGTGTTGCGTTTCACTGTACGTTTCAGTGTATATTTGACAAATAAAGCTAATCTTCTTCATCTCTTGAAGTCAGTAAGTACTGTCAGAACCATGCACCTGTTCTCTGCATTGTATTCGGTGTTGAAGGGTTTATTATGTTTAATATGGTGACTAGCCTCATGTGTGGGGGCACGGCAAAAGCGAAGGGAGTAAGTTAAGTATTCATGCTTGGGTCATTGTAGCTTGTAGTAGCTGGGGACCAGCAGAGGTCATATCTTTTGCTGATCGCTGAATCTTATTCAATTACGCTTAGCTTACACTTGGGTAAGCTTAAGTTTCATTGCTTCAAGATTCTGTGTTTGCTAATTACTAATAAAGGATTAAATAAAGAATGTGGAGCAATTATTACCGGAGCTGGGGGTGCATCATGCAGGTATAACAAATCCGTAGGGTTGCTGGCAGCAGTAATTGTTTTGGTTTGGTTTAGCCGCTGCATGTACCTTCAAGAAGGGGTTCGGTACAGTCCTAATAGCGAAGGAGAGAGAAGGTTAACAGCTGAAGGAAGGAACCAAGACCTGCCGTCTCCTGTGTCCCCCAAAGGAATATGGATGTTCAGAGGTGATGAAGCAACGCTGCAGGCCTCTTGAGCTCCTAATATCGATGGTTCAACTTTATTTTTTTAAACAGACAGGAGAGAAAGATTATAGTTTTATTTGTCACATCGACATCAAAGCAATACAATGAAATGCGTCATTTTGGATCAAATCAAATCAGAGACAATTTGTCACCTGCAATTGTCACCACACTTCCAGCGCTAACGTACCATGCCCACAACTGTACATTGGGTGGCGGGGTGAGGAAACATCTCTACCAAAGGAGGTGTAAGACGCTCCTTCCCTCCAGTAGCCTGCAGGTCACCCTTGGGCAAGATGTAGCACCTGCTTAGATCTCCCAGTCGGGGTCACGTGAAGCCATGGGAGCAGGGGTGGGTAGTCGTTTGAGCAACTGGTGCATATCACAAGTCCTGGTTATGCGACCACTGGCAGCAGGCAGACAATCTCTCAAGAGTATTGATAATGACTGGGGTCACCCACCTTGTAAAGACGCTGCCCAGAAGAAGACAATGGCAAACTACTTCTGTAGAAAAACTTGCCAAGAATAATCATGGTCGAAGACCATGATCGCCTACATCATATGGCACAGCACATAATGATAATGATAACATCAAAATACATAGCAAAATGTTCTGTTTTTGCTCACAACCAACACAACAGGGAGTGTGCTTGGGGCAGCACGCAAGTGTTGCCACACATTCTGGCACCAACATAGAAAGCCTACAATGCTCGGCAGAACAACACAAAACACAACCTTAACAACGTTAACAAAATCAGTTCCTCCCTCCCGCACATCCACAAGTCTATAGAGTCCTCCAACCTCAGCACAGGCCATCTTTGGCCTCCAGTCTCCAGTTCTCAAACTTGCAGACATAGGGCTTTCAACTTCCCCAACAGACATGGACTCTGGCCAACGGATCCTGACTTCCAGATTTCCGATTGACCCTTCGGTCTAAATCCTCTGTAGTGCAGGATATGGGGCTGAAGCAGGCTAATGAGATTAATGTGAATATGTATCACAGTCAGCATGGACAAGGTGGGCCAGGAGATTCTGTCTCCCTGCTTTGGTGCTGGTTGTCCATCAAATCCGACGATAACAGGACACCCGTGCGGCGAAGTTTTTAAAATGGAAAAATTATCGCGCTGAGACAGTCCCGCTCTCTCAGCTTCAGAAGTCCAGGTCCAGCGGTGCATGTAGTCATCACAATTTTCTTGGTTGCAGTGGATGGCCATGACTTCGTCTGTACCACATCGTGCTCTTTGCTCTCCATGGCGCGTGGCAGAACCGCCTTCCTGGCCATTGGATCCCACCGTAGATCTCATCCGCCCAGTCCGCCAGAGCTGGGTTTGCATGCTAGGACAAGCATGTCCCTGTCTCACCAGGACTATGAGCCCCACCGGATACCCTCACCTGGTTTAGCCGGCCTGTCGAAGCAGTGTAGCGGGGTGTGGCCGCTGTCACAAGCAAACAGCTAACTGGAGCCACAGGTGAGAGCTGAGTGTCCGGTGGGGACCAAAGGTGAGTGAGCTGCCCTGGAACGGACACGACAAGCCCCTTCACGAGAGGTGCTACCCCTCCTTGGATACCTCTGTGCTATACCCATCCGTGATTCTACATTTCTACACACACTCACATACATATACTCACATGTGTGTGTATATATTATATGTTTAACTGATATTTCTCTTGTGAATGTTGTGTATCTGATGCCCCTGCAGGTTATGTTTTCCATTACACCTGTACTTAGGCAGGTGGAAATGACTTTGACCTTGAAACATGGTATTGGTATTAGTATTGGTGTTGGTATATTATTGTCACATGTACTGAGATAGAGTGAAAAGCTTGTCTTTCATACTGTTCATGCACTCATAACAATGCAGAATAGAGCGTAAAAGTTACAGAGAAAGTGAAGAGAAGGTAAATAATAATGTGTATAATTATATGGAATTTACAGCAGACATTTCAGAGAAATTGGCTCAAATCTCATAAGATCGCATTCACTTTATTGCTTCTCACCCTATCATTAACAGCCTTGAGCACACATCATCATTATGTGCCTTGATCTATGACGTGGGGGATCATGGAGTTTTATCTGTCTATAATCTGAACTTATTCTTTTCTCTATCCTGGACCATAATTGTTCTCAGCAAAGTTTTCTACAGAAGTGGTTTGCCATTGCCTTCTCCTGGTCAGTGTCCTTACAGGACAGGTGACCACCCCCCCCCCCCCACCCAGCCATTATCAATACTCTTCAGAGATTGTCTGCCTGGCATCAGTGGTCGCATAACCAGGACTTGTGATCTGCACCAGCTGGTCATATAACCATTCACCACCTGCTCCCATGGCTTCACGTGACCCTGATCGGGGGGTGGGGGGGCTAAGCAGATGCTACACCTTGCCCAAGGGTGACCTGCAGGCAAGCAGTGGGAACAAGTGCCTTGCACATCCTTTAGAAGAGACCTATCTCCACTCTGCTACCTGTAAACACACATTCCTTCCTTTTCTTTGTGAGAACTGCTTGTCCTTGCCGATAACACCCATGCACTATCTAATTACAGGACGTGTCACTCGGGGACTTGTGCGATATATTTTTAGTGTGACTGTATGTTTACTCCTATCTTATGTGTGCTATATGTGCTGTGCTGTGTATGACTGTTGGTAATGTGTTCTTCACCTTGCCACTGGAGGAACAGTTTCATTTGGCTATGTTGATGCGTACTCGTGTACGGTTGGATAATAATTATATCTGAACTTGAACTTTTCTTGTTCTTCTGTCAACTTTCCCTGGAGCAGGACTTGAACCCATAACCTTCTGGCTCCACGCAGAATAGCGGTGCTGAAAGTCTGGGCTGGTACTGAAAGAAAGCTGCACTGCAAGATGAATGACAGTCCAAATAAACATAGAAACAGGATCCTCCTTGCCTGTCTGGTGGATATAAAACCGCTTTAAGGGAGAGCAAGGCAGCTATCGGTGTGTTCTGGCCAATATTAGAATATAGAACATTGGCAAGAACAAGCCATTCTCAAGAAGAAAAGGAGAACAGCATAGTGCAGTACAGGACCTTCGGCCCATGAAGTTTTGACAATCTTTTAACCTACTCTAAGATGAATCTAACTCTTCCCTTCCACATAGCCCTCCATTTTCTATCACACATGTGCCTATCTAAGAGTTTCTTAAAAGCCTCTAATGTATCTGCCTCCACCACCACCACCCCGGCAGTGTGTTCCGTTCACCTACCACTCTCTGTGTAAAAACCTTACTTTTGACATCCCTTCTATCCCTTCCTCCAATCACCTTAAAATTATTTCCTCTGCCCTCAGCCATTTCCAGCCTTGGAAAAAACCTCTGGCTACAGGAGAGCCCAATTTTAAATGTATGGATGGAAATTACAATGGACATTTACAAAATGGAGACGATAACAGCATCTGTTAATCATAAGTTGGAACAATTTTATTCATACTGGGAAAAATGGTTTAACTACATAAAACCTCATAGGCCTGATTTTATTCTCACAAGTCAATGAATATGTTGTAAAAAAACAGATCACTCCCTACTCTGTACATAGTTCTTTTCTTCCGATTGTTCTTTCTCTCCTCTCCTTTCTATAAGTGCTTACCTCAGATAAATATGATGTGGAGATTTGTGACAAATATGATTATATGATATATATGTACAGTATCTGAAATACATCTTATGGAAATGTTTGTTTGATGATGAAATTTAATAAAAATAAATTACAAAAAAAAGGAAAATATCTCTGACTGACCACTCTATCGATGCCTCTTATCATCTTGTACACCTTTTTCAAGTCACCTTTCATCCTCCTTCACTCCAAAGAGAAAAGCCCTAGCTCACTCAATCTATCTTCATGAAACATGCTGTCTAATCCAGGCAGCATCCTGGTAAATCTCCTCTGGACACTCTCTAAAGCTTCCACATTTTTTCTATAATAAGGTGACCAGACCTGAACACATTCAACATAATTCGACATAAATGAAAAGCAGACAATCTGGTGATAAGCACATCACTGTTTGTGGAAGCTTGCTGTATATGTTTTGCCTGCTGTTCTTCCTACATTACAACACTCCAGTGAAATGCTGTATTTCCCATAAACCACAGGAAGGGATGTGAATGGTCATATACGATGGCAGGTCTTCCTTTACCACACAAGTTTACACAAGAGTTTTCTTCTGAGCAGTTGATCTCCTGTGGAGGTGCCACTACACCACTAAAATAGACTTAGATTAGATTTAGGTTCCTTTAATATCAGAGAATATATAAAGTATACAACCTGAAATTTGTACTCTTCACGGACATCCACACAAGAGACCCCATAGAATGAGTGATAGAATGTAACACAAAAGTAACAACAGGGGCCCCGAGAACCGATTCCACAAGTCAACAAGATTGTGGTGGAGCAAAGCACACAAAATGCTAGAGGAACTCAGCAGGTCAAGTAACAACTATAGAGAGGAATAAACAGTGGACATCTCAGACTGAGACATCCAGCACTTTGCGTGAGTTGCTCTGGACTTCCAGCACCTGCAGAATCTCTTGGTTTAAGGTTGTGGTGGATCTGAAAGGACTGGTCGTAAGTTCCAAAAGGGAACCATCCTGTGTGGGAAAAAATTCCTTCTATACTCCATCATAAATAGGTGACCACTAGCTCTGAGTTTCCAGACTCTACCATTTCAAGCCCCACTGGAATCTCAAGCAGCAAACCCCTTCAACATGGGTTCCTCCATCTCAAACCCATTAGTTTTCATTAGCATGATACTGATAAGACCGTAAGGCTTTCAAAGTAAATTTATTATCAAAGTATGTAGCAGTATACAACCCTGAGGTTTGTCTTGCTACAGGCAGCCAGGAAATAAACACAATGGAATCCAGTCAAAGAAAACACCAAACATGCAATGTGCAAAAAAGGAACAAATCATGCAAACAGCAAAAGAACGCGTGAACAACGCACAGAGTATTAAATATCAAACTGCAGAGTTCTTGAAACGGTCTAGGACTGTTCAGTTTAGATCAATTCAGTGCCGTATCAGTCATTGACTGCAGGCTGCAGAACCAACCTGCCCCAATCAAAATCATGCAATATAGTAATAAAAAAGGAGTAACCAGAAACCATAAACACACATAACATGAATTATAGAGCCCTCTAAAAATGAGTCCAGTTCACAAGCCACACCAATTAAACCTTGCCTAGGTCCCAAGGCTCCTGCACCTTCAGCAAGCAGGACGGAGAGGGAGACAGCACTGAACACCCACTCGCCCTCATAGATTTCAATCTTGCTCAAAGCTTTAATTGGCAAGTTGGTCGAGAATTGGAGCTGATTATAGGTTCATGCTCTGCCATTAGGCCACGCATTATATTCCCAACCTCACACTCACACACACCAAGTTCCCTCAGAGACAGCAAAGGCACCAAAATCACTCAGTTGGCCCAAAAATACATTATCAAAATGTAAATGACAGGCTCTTAAAAATACAGTTATATATATATGCCTAAGACTTCTGCACAGTATTGTATGTCCTATTGTCTTATAATCTTATGATTTGGTCACAGTGACAGCGAAGGAATGGCGACATGTTGCTAATCAGAATGGTGAGTGGCTTGGATGGCAACCTCCAGGTGGTGGAATTCCTAAACTATTGCCTCCTTTGATCTTCTAGTTGGTATCTAAGATGGATTGTAAATACTGACCGTGAGGGTGATGCCCATATCCCAATGCCATAGTAGCGTAGCCGTTAACTTTTAGAATGGAGATGTGGAGGTATTTCTTTCCCAGAGAGTGACAAATCTGTGGAATTCTTTGCCACAGGAAGCTCTGGAGGCCAAGTCTTTATGCATATTTAAGTCAGAGGCAGATTGATTCTTGATTGGTCGGGGCATAATGGGATGTGGGGAGAAGGCAGGAGATTAGGGCTGAGACGGAAATAGATCAGCCATGATGAAATAGCAGAGCAGCCTCGATGGGCCAAATGGCCTAATTCTGCTCCTATATCTTATGGTCTGATGGTCTTAACGCAACACTATCAAGGCTCAGAGAGCTGAAGTTGGAGTTCAGTTCTGGCACCGTCTGTTGGAGTTTGTATGTCTCCCCATAAACCGCGTGTGCTTAGACCAGGAGCTCCGATTTCCTCACAGTTCAATGACATACCGGTCATTTATAAATTGTGCTGTGATTAGGTTAGTGTTAAATGGACAGGTTGCAGGGTGGTGTAGCTCATGGGGCTGGAAGGTTCTGTTCCTCATTGTTTCTTCAAATAAATAAACGAGCTAAAGCAATCTTAATTTCTTAATACTAGTTGGGGAACAGGTATTGACCAAGGCACAATATGATGAGGAATTATGTTTAAATTTGGTTTCCAAAATTATAGTTATGATAGGTGAAAGGAAAGGATTTCTTTTAAACCACCTCATTAATTCTTTCACACCATCCATTGCTCCTGCCCCTCCACATTACTTCTCATTGATATATTTTTAGCAGTGACTCTGCGTGATCAGATATTTTGTTCCATAATATCCCTCTTTGTGCATTATCCACACTGATAGATATACAGCCCTAAAATTTATGTTCTGTAAAAGAGACCACAAATAATCAGAACACAAAGGGTTAAACAGTCCATATGGCTGGATTCTGAACATTAAAAGTTTAAAATGAAATGCTTCAAATTTATAGTTTGCTCTGACCCAGATTGCTAAACCAATTCCTCTTGAGAACCCTCTCCATGCTGCAGACAAAAAAAAAGGCTTTAAAATTTAAAGAGGTGATGAAGAAACTTCGCAGGGGGAGAAAAAAATGTTCCCTGGAAATTTTAATAAGTTTTCTTCTCTGAGGAAACTCATGTCTCATTTCTGCAGTGAGAGTTTAGTGAATTAAAAAAGATTTCCCTCGGATGTTCCTGTCCGAGTAAAAGGCAAGGATAACAGGTTAAGGGAACCTTAGCTTTTGAGAGATATTGAGGCCATGTTGAGAAAAAGAAGGAGGTGCGTAGCAGGTACAGGCAGGAAGGAACACATGAGGTACTTAAGAAATGCAAGAGAACACAAGGACAAAGTTAAGTGGCTAAAAGAAGACACGAGGTTGCTCTTGCAGACATGGTGAAGGAGATTACAGATATATTAAGCAAAAAAGGGTAGCAAGGGATAAAATTGGTTTGTTGGAAGATCAGAGTGGCCATTTATGCATGGAGCCAAAAGAGATGGAGGATATCTGGAATGGATCTGTATTTACCTGGGGGATGGACACAGAGTCTATAGAACTGAGGCAAAGCAGCATCGAGGTCCTGGACCCATGTAGATTACAAAGGAGGAGGTGTTGGCTGACTTGAGACAAATTAGCGTGGATAAATCCCCAAGGGCCTTCCAAGGTGTTCCCTCGGACCCTGTGGGAGGCATGTGCTATAATTGCAGGGGCCCTAGCAGAGATATTTAAAATATCCTCAGCCGTGAGTGCGGTGCCGGAAAATTGGAGGATAGTTAATGTTGGCAACACATACAAAATGCTGGAGGAACTCAGAAGGCCAGGCAACCTCTGGTGGAAAAGAGTAAACAGTCGATGTTTCGGGCCGAGACACTTCTGCAGGACTGGAGGAAAAAAATGAGTTCAAAGGTGGGGGGAAGGGAAGGAGGAACACAAGGTAATAGGTCAACAAGGAGGGGGAGGGGTGAAGTAAAAAGCTGGGAAGTTGACTGGTGAAAGAGATACAGGGCCGGAGAAGGGGGAATCTGATAGGAGAGGACAGAAGGCCATGGAAGAAAGAGGGGGGAGGAGGTAGAGGGGGGTGATGGGTGGGCAAGGAGATAAGCTGAGAGAGGGAAAAGGGGATGGGGACTCGTGAAGCGGGGGGGGGGGGGGTTGGTTGGAGGCATTACCGGAAGTTAGAGAAATCAATGTTCACGCCATCAGATTGGAGGCTACCCAGACGGAATATAAGGTGTTGTTCCTCCAACCTGAGTGTGGCCTCACTGCGGCAGTAGAGCAGGCCATGGATAGATGTATTGAAATGAGAATGGGAAGTGGAAGTAAAATGAGTGGTACTGGGAGATCCTGCTTTTTCTGGTGGACAGAGCATAGGTGCTCGGCAAAGCGGTCTCCCAATATATGTTGGGTCTCACCGATATACAGGAGGCCACACTGGGAGCACCGGACATGGTATATGACCTCCTTCTGGTGCTCCTCCCCCCTTTTATTTCTTCCATGGCCTTCTGTCCTCTCAAATGAGATTCCCCTTTCTCCGGCCCTGTATCTCTTTCACCAATCAACCTCCCAGCTCTTTACTTCACCATTCCCCCTCTCCCATATTCACCTATTACCTTGTGTTTCTCCCTCCCCTCCCCCCACCTTTTAACCCTACTCCTCATCTTTTCCTCTCCCATCCTGCTGAAAGGTCTCAGCCCAAAATGCACCTTTTTCCATATATGCTGCCTGGCTGCTGAGAAGAAGAAGAAACCCTTTAACTCCGAGTGGAGTCATCAGGACGCCGTCATGACGGCATTTCTTTTAGCAGGCTTTCTTATTTTTACGAGGCCGAGTTGCTAGCTCGACGCTCAACCCATCACGGATGGAAAGCGTGCCAGGGAGCCGGCTGGATTCGAACCCGGGAGCCTTTGCTCCGAAGACTGGCACTGATGTCACTACGCTGGCTAGCCTGCTGAGTTCCTCCAGCAATTTGTGAGTGTTGCTTGGATTTCCAGTTACTTGGATTTTCTGTCATTGCGATAACTAAAGTTGTTCCATTCTCTAAGAAAGGACCTAAGAATAAAATAGGAAATTATAGGCTGGTGAGCCTGACATCAGTAGTGAGAAAGTTATTGGAAGGTATTCTAAGGGGCCAGATATATAAGCATTGGAATAGACAGGGACTGGTTAGGGATGGTCAGCATAGCTTTGTGCGTGATAGGTTATGTCTAACGAATCTTATGGAGTTTTTTGAGGAAGTTACTAGGAAAGCTGATGAAGGCAAGGCACTGATGTTGTCTGCATGGAATTTAGCAAGGCTTCGCATGGGAGGTTGGTCAAGAAAGTTTGGTCACTTGGCATTCAAGATGAGGTTGTAACTTGGATTAGACATTGTCTTCTCAGGAGAAGTCAGAGTGTGGTATAGATGGTTGTTCCTCTGACTGGAGGCCTGTGACAAGTGATGTGCGCAAGGATTGATGCTAAGTCCATTGTTGTCTGTCATCTACATACAGTATATTAACAATCTGGATAATAATGTGGTAAATTGGATCAGCAAATTTGCAGATGAACCCAAGATTGGGGATGTAGTGGACAGTGAAGAAGTGTATCAAAGCTTGCAGTGGGATCTGGATCAGCTGGAAAAATGGGCTGAAAAATGACAGATGGAATTTAATGCAGCCTAGTGCGAGGTGTTGTACTTTGGGAGGACAAAGCTAGGGTAAGACCTATACAGTGAATGGTGGGGCACTGAGGAATGCAGTAGAACAAAGGAATCTGGGAATACATGTCCATAATTCATTGAAAGTGGCACCACAGGTTGATAGGGTCACAAAGAAAGTTTTTGGCACATTGGCCTTCATAAATTAAAGTATTCAGTACAGGAGTTGGGATGTTATGCTGAAGTTGTATAAGGCATTGGTGAGGCCCACTTTAGAGTATTGTGTACAGTCCTGGTCAGCTACCTGCAGGAAGGATGTAAATAGGATTGAACAAGTACAGAGAAAATGGACAAGCATGTTGCAAGGACTTGAGGACCTGAGTTATAGGGAAAGGTTGAACGGGTTAGAACTTTATTCCCTAGAATGTAGGAGAATGAGGGGAGATTTGTCAGAGGGATACAAAATTATGAGCTGTATAGTTAGGGTAATTACAAGCAGGCTTTTTCCAATAAGGTTGGGTGAGGCTAGAACAAAAGATCATGTGTTAAAGGTGAAAGGTGAAATGTTTAAGAGGAACATGAGGGGGAGCTGCTTCACTCAGATACTGGTGAGAGTGGGGAACAAACTGGCAGTGGAGGTGGTAGATGTGAGTTTGCTTTCAATGTTTAAGAGAAATTTGAGTAGGTATGTTGATGGTATGTCTTTGGAAGGCTGGTCGATGGAACTAGGCAGATTAAAAGCTCAGCATGGGTATGTTTCTGTGCTGTAGTGTTCTGAGACTTGTTTTTTTTTGACAGACTAAGGAGAGACACAGAACATAACAAAATTCCATTAGGGGACGTAATGAATGAAGGTTCAATGAAATCACTGATACTCTCTTTAGCAATACTTTTGAGCAGCACAGCAAAGAGACTTTAATACCCTGGTTTTATTTCTACATGTTCTCTCACAATCAGTAAGATGCTGTTAACATGATGCTCAGAATAATGAGTGAGATGACCTCAACAATCTATAACCTCATTTTACTGTTAATAAGGGGAGCCATTAACTGCTTCACATTGCTAAATCAAATAATGGTTACACCAATGATAATCACCAATCTAATATGGATATGGCATGAATATTGATTTCTCCTTCTGGTAAACAATTCGCCCCCACCTCTTCCTCTATTCCCCACTCTGACCTTTTACTTCTTCTCACCTGCCTATCACTTCTCCCTGGGACCTTTCCTCCTTCCCTTTCTCCTATAGTCCGCTCTCCTCCCTTATCAGATCTCTTCCTCTCCTTTACATTTCCCACCCACCTGGCTTCAACTATCACCTTCTCACTATCCTCCTTCCCTTCCCTCCCCCACCTTTTTATTCTGGCATCTTTCCCCCTTCCTTCTCAGTCCTGTAGAAGGGTTTCAGCCTGAAATGTCAACTGTCTATTCATTTCCATAGATGTCGCGTTCCTCCAGCATTCTGTATGTGTTGCTTTGAATTGCATTATAAAGATTCTGGTCACCTCCCCCTTCCTTTCCAGTCCTGACGAAGGGTCTCGGTCTAAAACATTGACTTGTTTGTTCCTCTCCATAGATGCTGCCTGACCTGCCGAGTTCCTCCAGCATTTTGTGTGTGTTACTCTGCATATCCAAAACCTGCAGAATCTCTTGTGTTTATAAAGATTTCAATTTTTGTAAGTTACAATTTGAAGCTTGAAGCCATTGTCCATTGAACGATTACAATATTTTAGAAGGTTTTCTAGGATACTGCCTGGATTAGAGGGCATGCACCAAAAAAAGAGATTAGGCAAACATGGGTTGTTTTCTCTGGAGTGATGGAGACCTGATAGAAGACAGTAAGAATATTAGAGGCGCAAACAATGTCTCATCCATTTAAGGTGGGAGAGGGTAAATTCAAGGGAGATGTGCGGGACAAATATTTTGCACAGAGAGTGGAGGGTACCTGGAAAGTGCTGCCAGGGGTAGGGGCAAATTCAATAGAGGTATCTAAGAGCCTCTTGGATAGACACCATGGATCTGCAGAGAATGGAGGGATATAGACCTTGTATAGGCAAAAGGGATTAGTTTAGCATTTAATTACTAGATTAAATGGATTGGACGGATATATTAAATTGAACGGATCCTGACCCGGATCTGGGCCGTACCCTCCAAATAGCCAGACCTGCATCTCGGTTTTTTTTTTGCACTACCTTACTTTCCATTTTTCTATTTTCTATTTATGATTTATAATTTAAATTTTTTAATATTTACTATCGATTTGTAATCCAGGGAGTGGGAAGCGCAGAATCAAATATCACTGTGATAATTGCATGTTCTAGTATCAATTGTTTGGCGACAATAAAGTATAAAGTATATTTAGTTCAGCACAGCATCGTGGACCAAAGGGACTGTTCTGTGCTGTACTGTTCTATGTGGTACTTAAATTATTGAGGAAGCCTCCTGGGCCACAGCCCTTCATGGTTCTTTAGAGAATTCAGCTGTCGACGGAATCTTCCTTCTTCATTTTGTGGAGAATTCCTAATTCCAATCTTATTTAAACTTTAATGTAAATGATTGTTCGTATTTGATTGCAATGATAACCTAAACCATTTTTGCATTCTTACAGCTGTAATGGTGCTTTGCTGTAAAATTCTTTAAGTCAACTGTAGGTTCCAAGTGCCCGGTTGACACGGGCTGCTAAACCCTTTGAATTTTTATTGTTCATCCCCTTGGGCTATTTTGATCTAAATTTGCATTACTCAGATCATTTAGGCTGACATTTTGGAGCAACATGGTGATTTAATCCTGCTCAGGAGGACGTTAAGCATCCCAAACACTTGCCAAAGAAAAAGAGCTGGGGTGACCCACAGTGCTATGGCTCCTCCATCCCCCTCTCACCTGAAGCCACCCAAAATATATCTGCTTTCATCTGGTTGGCTGCTCCTGTGACTTTCCTTCATAATCATTGGCTGTTCCGCTTACCTAGCAACAGCAAGGAGGTTATTAATTGGCTGCAAAGTGTTTCGGGACATCCCAGAATGATAAGGTGCTGGAAACAAACATGTTCTTTTCCCCTTACGTAGGCTGTATGTCCCACAGCAATAATTCACTTGTCCTAAGTATTCTTCCTGCTGTAGCTGGCTGTGAAGAAGGATCGAATGTCAGAGCACCGAAGTCAGGCTCACATGCAGCACCACACATCATTTTTGGTTCTTCAGTACAGCGATTCAATAGGCCCCAGTGCCGGCAAGGGAGAACTCAGGTCCCCCTTTCAGATTCAGGAAGGGGCACCACGGCAACGCAGTGGTTAGAGCGACGCTGTTACAGCTCAGGGAGTTCCGGAGTTTGGAGCTCAGCTCCGGCATCCCCTGTAAGGAGTCTGCACATTCTCCCCATAAACTGCGTGGGTTTTCCCCAGGCGCTCTGCTTTCCTCCCACAGTCCAGAGGTGCACAGGTTAGCAGGTTAATTGGTCACTGTAAATTGCCTTGTGATTCGGTAGCGTTAAGTAGCTGGATTGCTGGGTGGCTCGGTTGGTTGGGCTGGAGGGGCCTCTTGCATGCTACATCTCCCAATAAAATCAAATAAGCAACAGTTGAAACCCTACAACCATCAGGTTCCCGAACTAGTGCGAATGACCTCACTCACCTCAACACTGAACTGATCCCACACACTACTGACTCACTATCAAGGTCTCTACAACCCATGTTCTCAGTACTGCTTATTTACTTAATCTTTATTATTATTTGTTTCTTTTTTGTATTTGCACAGATTGTCTGCTTTTGCATATTATTGATTGCCATTCTTTGTTTGTGTGTAGTTTTTCATCGATTCGACTGCAATTATTTGTTCTCCTGTGAATGCTTGCAATAAGATGAACCTTGGGGTAATATTGATAATACATTTACTTTGAACTTTGAGACTAAACATAGTGTTCCATTCTGTAGTGACCTGTGAACGATTGGGTCTTGTTGCATATTTGGGCAATGTAGATGTAGATCTACCAAATAAACACAGGGACACAAATAGTCCTTCCAGGTAGGGCACCTCTTCACCTATGAGTCTGTTGGGGGTCATCTATTGTATCTGGTGCTCCTGGTGTGGCCTCCTCCACATCGCTGTAGCTCGACGCAAATCTGGGGACCACTTCATTGAGCACCTTCGCTCCATCCACCACAAAAGGCAGGATCTCCCAGTGGCAACCCATTTCAATTTGACTTCCAATTCCCATTCGGCCCGTGGCCTCTTCTACTGCCAAGATGCAACCAAATGTATATTCATATTCCATCTGGATGGCCTCCAACCTGAAGGCAAGAACATCAATTTCCTTAACTTCTGGTAATTTCTTGCTCCCCACCATCCCATTTTCTCTTTCTTCATTTCTCCATTCTGGTTCCCCTCTCACCCCTTCCCTTCTACTTACCTGCCCATCAGCTCTGTCTGGTGCCCTTCCATGGTCCACTTTCCTCTCCTATCAGATTCCTTCTTCTTCAACCCTTGGCCTCTTCCACCAATCCCCTCCTAGATTCTTACTTCATCCTCCCCCCCTCACCTGGTGTAACCAATCACCTTCCAGCTTGTACTCCTCTTCCACCCCCGCCCCCCAACCTTCTTATTCTGGCTTTTGCCCCCCTTTTTCTAATCCTGATGAAGGATCTCAGCCCAACGTTTCATCTCTTTATTTCTCTCCATAGATGCTGCCTGATCTGCCAAGTCCCTCTAGAATTTTGTGTGTGTGTGTGCTACTCTTGTCCTCATTGAAGGCAGTTGACTTCTAACTATCAGCTGATACAACAATGTATCAAAAGTCACACCACACGGAGCTCTTATAAATAAATTAACCCTTATACACTCAGTAGCCATTTTATCTGGTACATCCTATAGTCACTGACTGTATGTCTGTGGTCTTCTGCTGCTGTAGCCCATCCAATTCAAAGTTCAACGTGTTCTGCATTCAGAGATGCTCTCCTACACACCACTGTTGTAACATGGTTATCTGAGTTACTGTCACCTTCCTGTCGGCTTGAACCAGCCTGGTCACTCTCCTCTGACCTCTCTCATTAACAAGGCATTTTTGCCTACAGTCTGCCACTCACTGGATTTTTTTTTAACTTTTTGCACCAAACTATAAACTCTAGAGTCTATTGTGTGTGAAAATCCCGGGAGGTCAGCAGTTTTTAAGATACTCAAACTACCCCATCTGAAACTAACAACCATTCCACAGTCAAAATTACTTGGATCACATTTCTTCCCTCTTCTGATGTTTGGTCTGAACAACAACTGAACCTCTTGACCATGTCTGCATGCATTGAGTTCTGTCACACGATTGGCTGATTAGATATTTGCATTAACAAGAATATGTACCTAATAAAGTGGCCTCTGAGTGTGTGCCATTGTGGCATCTCACCAGTTAGGATTAGAAGATCACAAAACCCACAAATTCTGTCTTTTTGCTTCCTTATGCCCCAGAACTACAGTATCTGCAACTAGTATTGAATTAATATTTCAGCCACCAGACGTGACAGGTTTCAAAATCTCCCTCTTACAAAGGTATCGTCAAAGATGTACACAGGTCTGAATCCCAGCAGGGAATAAATAGAATGGTCTAGCAGGGGATGTCATGAAAAACATGCAGAAGACTTGCGCCACGATATGTACATAAAATCAATTATGTATATAAGCTATCTTAAGTATTTATATTGATTGTACATTTTTTTGTTATTCTTTATCTTATTGGTTTTTTTTGTGTTACCTCAGATCTGGAGCAACAATTATTTTGTTCTCCTTTACACTTGTGTAGTGGAAAGACATTAAACAATCTTGAATGGAAAACACTACAAAAAGTAGTGTCTCTCTCTCTCTCTCTCTCCCTCCCTCCCTCTCTCTGGCTATCCATCCCATAGGATGATGATGGTTCCTTTCAGTCAGTTGGTGGGGTGGTACCCCACTCCTCAGAAAGGAACAGCGTGTGTGTGAGTGGATTTTAGGTGAGTAAGGGGTTGTACAGGTCCAGACCCACCCTCTCGACATCCCCTCCCGGATCCAGTGGCATGGTGGGGTCCAAGACGGCTGGGGGAAGTTCTGTTGCAGTGAATGGCCAGACCAAGCTTCGATGCAAGGGATGCCCTTTCCGCGCTTCACGGCACGTGCTTGCTAGATGGCTGTTGACCCTACGAGAGGGTTCATCCGCCCTTTGACAGGTCTTGTTTCTCGTCCTGCAGGGAGCCTAGCCACCCTCCTCACCAGGCAAGCCTGGTGGGGGAGCCGGTTTAGTCGCCAACCACCCGACCATGCGACAGGTAGTACTGGGTTGCATGGTACCAGTAGCACTCAGACGAGTGACCTGAACTGCTCAGGTCACAAAAAGTAGTAGATGCAGCTCAGACCATCAAAAGTAAAGCCTTCCCCACCATTGAGCACATCTACATGACTCTTGCAAGAAACTAGCATCCATCATTAGGGACCCCCATCACCCAGGCCGTGCTCTTTTCTCGCTGCTGCCATCAGAAGAAGGTGCAATAGCCTCAGGTCTCACACCATCAGGTTCAAGAATAGTTACTACCCCTCGACCATCAGGCTCTTGAATGAAAGGGGATAACTTCACTCAACTTCACTTGCCCCATCATTGAAATGTTCCCTCAACCAATGGACTCACTTTCATGGGCTCTTCATCTCATGTTCTCAATACTTTTTGCTTATTTATTATTATTACCTCTAATTTTTGTATTTGCAGATTGTTGTCTTCTGCACTCTAGTTAAATGTCCTAGTTGGACAGACTTTCATTGATTCTGTTATGATTATTATTCTATAGATTTATTGAGTATGCCTGAAAGAAAATGAATCTCATATTGTATATGGTGACATACATTATATGTACTTTGATAATAAAATTTGCTTTGAACTTTACTTTGAGCTTTGAATCTTGAATCTTGAATGCTGGAAATCTGGAGTAACTACATGGGTCAGGCAGCACCTGTGGAGGGAAGTGGACAGTCGACATTTCAAAGTGAACCATCGAAGAAGAATCATGATTTGAAATATCAATTATCCACTTCAATGTCAGAGTCAAGTTTGTCGTCAGATGCAGAAGTGCATGCATGCACAGGTGTAATGAAAATCTTGCTTGCAGCAGCATCACCGGTGCGTAGCATCAGAAAATTTGCATTCACAAAAAAAGTGGAAATTTTACATGCTTTTACAAGAAAGAAGAAAAAGAAACAAAGTCCATTGTGGTACAAAGTTGTTAAAGAGTTGCTGTACTGAGTTAGTGATTAGGATTGTGAAGGTTGGTTCAAAAACCCAGTGGCTGGAGCTGCAGTGAAGCTGCCTGACATGATAAGCTCCTCCAGTTAATACGAGAGATTCTGCAGATGCTGAAAATCCAGAGCAACACACACAAAACACTGGAGGAACTCAGCAGGTCAGGCAGCATCTACGGTGAGGAATAAACAGTCAACGTTTCGAGCTGACACCCTTCCATTGATGCTGCCACCTGCTGAATTCCTCCAGCATTCTATGTTTGAAGCTCTCCAGTGTTTTGTGTGTCTTTCCTGAAACAACCTGCCCTGTTCTTTCCTCCTCAGTTGGTGTCTCCAGGCTTTGAACCGACAACATGAAGTGGCCAATGGTGTAAATCTTTTTCTCCAAATAACGGCAACAGCAATTTCATCCTGAAGTACCAGGTCTTCCCAGAAACTGTCCCGAACCAGATAATCCCGACTGATAATCCTTTCCTCAAGATCAAACTCCAGATCATAAATGAATGATTTGAAGTTGTCGAGTAACTTTAACTCTGCTGTCAGAATAAGCAGCTTGAAGGAATTTATTTCATGTCTCAGGAAAGCAGTGAACAAAGGGCAGCTTGTGTGAAAACATGAGGGGGCTTCAAAAGATAAAGTCCTGCTAATAACCGACTAGGACCAACTCAGCAAGGCCTGATAAGCCGGAAGATCACAGTCAGTGCGGAATGCAAATATAATCTCCTCCTCACTGACAATCAAATCCAGTGCACCTCAAGGATGTTTGCATAGCCACAGCTCTACTCTCTCTACACCCCCATGATTGTGTGCCAGCATCGTCTATAAATTCACCAGTAATACGACTGTTATCAGTAGAGTCTCAGATGGTGACGAGGACCTGTACTGGAGTAAGATAGATCAGCTGGTTGAGTGGTTTTGCAACAATAACTTTTCACAATGACAGTAAGACCAAGAAATTGACTGATGGACTTCAGGAAGGGCAGGTTGAGGGAACGCACACCAACCGTTATCGAGGGGTCAACAGGGGATAGGGTGAGCAGCTTCAAGTTCCTGGGTGTCAACGTCTCTGAAGATTCAAACCAACAGACTTCAGATAGTCAGGATGCACAACCACTCTTCCTTCTCCAGCACCCTCAATACGGGTGCCGCCCAGGGCTGTGTGCCGAACCCATTTCTGTACACTCTGCTCACACATGAATGCACGGCCAAACACCCGGTAATCACATTGCCAAATTCACTGATGACACAACAGTGGTGGGGCTCATCACCAACAACTATTAGAGTACGCTCCCAACCACGCCAGCATCTGGGATTTAGACACGCTAACTCTCCGGAGTATGGAGAGTCCTGGTAATTGGCAATCTTGCTTTTGGCACCAAGATTGAGTACTTAAAGAGCACCTGAGCTGATATTCAGTGCTCAATCATAAGCTCTACTAGTGAAATTGTCTACTGTTTATTTTGTGCTCAGTTCTCAATCCGGTTTGACACCATGTCTCAATCCTTGCCTCAGATACTCCAGCATTTGGGTCCAAGCCATCCTCGTCAAGGACTCTGGTCACAGTATGATTGAGTCAGTATGGGCCTAGCGGGGTATCAGATTCTTTCGTCCACTGCGGCCAACCACAGCAGGAGGATTTCCAGACAGAGCAAGGATATTGACGACCTCCAGGTAGCCATTTCTCAACTTTTGCAAGAAGGAAGTCAGAGTTGCTCGGGAGAGCCAGTTGGTCACTCTGTGGAACCAGTACATCTTCCAAGCTCGGGGAGATTTGACGGTGACCCGGGTTCTTGCCACGGCTTCTTCATCCAATGCTCATTAGTGTTTGAACTCCAGCCATCCCGGTTCCCTTCGGAGCATGGAACAGTGGCCTTCATTTTCTCTCTTCTGATTGGAAAAGCCCTGGCCTGGGCCATCATGAATTGGGAATGCAGGCCAGAGACTTGCTCGGATTCAGAGGAGTTCATGGTCACCATGAGGAAGGTGCTCCATCACCCCACGGGAGCCAGCCAAGCCTCGGACGGCCTGGTGAAGATTTGACAGGGTGGACGGTCAGTGGACGACTATGTGATCAAATTTCGGACCTTGGCCCGACAGAGTGACTGGAATGAGGAGGCCTTGGCCACTCTATATCATCACAGACTCCAAGATGAACTGAAGGATGCCTTTGCCCTGGGAGAGCCAGCAGAGAGCTGATCTACTCCTCCACTCACTAACCCACCCCTCCACACCCCCAACCACCACTACTTTATCATTTCCTCTCAGAGTCACCGTAAGTACAGACACTCCCGTGCCTAGTCTCACTTTATGGACATACAATCAATCTATGTATATAAGCTATCTTATGTGTTTATATTTATTGTGTTTTTATTATTGTTGTGTTTCTTATCTAATCGTGTTTTTTTGTGCTGCATCAAGCCTGGAGTAACAATTATTTCATTCTCCTTTACACTTGTGTACTGGAAAAGACATTAAACAATCCTGAATCTTGAACAAATGAATCAAACAAGAGACCTTCCTACCCTGTTACTTGTAAAAATTCTTCCGTCTCCGCTGCACCTGCTTTCAAGATGAGGCATGTCATTCCAGAACTAAGGAGATATTCTCCTTCTTCAAAGAAAGCGGCTTCCCTTCCTCCACCATCAACACTGCCCTCGACAGCATTTCTTCCATTTTGCACATGTCTGCCCTCACCCCATTCTCCCACCACACCACCAAGGATAGGGTTCCTCCTGTCCTCACCTACCACCCCACTAGCCTCCATATCCAGCACATAACTCCCTGTAACTTCTGCCATCTCCTATGGATCCCACCACCAATCACATCTTTCCCTCCCCCAACTTTCTGCTTTCCACAGGGATTGCTCCCTACATGACTCCCTTGTCCATTTGTCCCTCCCCACTGATCTCCCTCTTGGCACTTATCCTTGCAAGCAGAACAAGTGCTACACCCACCGCTACATCTCCTCCCTCACTACCATTCAGGGCCGCAATCCGTCTTTCCAGGTGAGGCGACACTTTACCTTTGAGTCTGTTGGGGTCATCTACTGTACCTGGTGCGGCCTCCTGAATATCGATGAGACCTGATGTAGATTGGGAGACTGCTTCGCTGAGTACCTATGGTCTGTCCGCCAGGAAATGTGGGATCTCCCAGTGGCCACTCATTTTGGTTCTACTTCCCAATTCCATTCCGAAATATCAGTCCATGGCTGCTCTGCTGGTGCGATGAGGTCACATTCAGGTTGGAGGAACAACATCTTATATTCCGTCTGGGTAGCCTCCAACCTGATGGCATGAACGTTGATTTCTCAAACTTCCAGTAATGTGCCCCCCCCCCACCTTCACCATTCCCCATTCCCATTTTCCTCTCTCACCTTATCTGCTTACCTGCCCATCACCTCCCTCTGGTGCACCTCCCCCTTCCCTTTCTTCCCTGGTCCTCTGTCCTCTCTTATCAGATTCCCCCTTCTCTGGTCCTTTATCTCTTTCACCAATCGACTTCCCAGCTCCTTACTTCACCCTTTCCCCTCTCCTGGCTTCAACTATCACCTGCCACCTTGTACCTCTTCCTCTTCTCCCTCCACCTTCTTCCTGTGACTTTGCATCCTTTTTCTCCAGTCCTGATGAAGGGCCCCTTTCTCTTTTCCGTAGGTGCTGCCTGACTGCTGAGTTCCTCCAGCATTTTTGTGTGTGTTGCTTGAATCTTGAATATCTTTCCTGGACCAAACATATTTTGATGCCATAATAAAGAAGACAAGCCAGCACCAATATTTCATTAGGAGAATTGGTATGTCACCAAAGACACTCAGAAATTTCTACAGAAACATTCTAACTGGTAGCATCACCGCCTGGTGTGGAGAGGCCATGGCAAAGGATCAGAAAAATCTGCAGACAGATGTAAACTTAGCCAGGTCCATCACAGGGACTAGCCACGCGACATCAAAGACATCTTCAAAAGGTGAAGCTGCAAAAATACAGCAATCATCATTAAAGCCCCCCCCCCCACCACACAGGGCATGCCCTCTTCTCTTTGCCACCATCAGAGAGGAGGGGCAGGAGCCTGAGAACATACACTCAATATTTCAGAAACAATGCCACCAAAGACTCTTACAAATTCGCAGGCGAAGAGAATTCTAACTGGTTGTGTCACTGCCTGGAACGGAGGTTCCAATGCATAGGGCCACAAGAGGCTGTAAAGGGTTGTAGAGTCAGCCAAATTCATCACTGGCACAACCCTCCCCACCAGGGAGGACATCTTCAAGACATGGTGTCTCAGGAAGGTGGCGTCCATCACTAAGGACCTTCACCATCCAGGACATGCCCTCCTCTCAAGACTACCATCGGAGAGGAGCACAGGAGCCCGAAGACCCGTATCCAATGACTCTGGAACAGCCTTTTCCTCTCTGCTATCAGATTTCTGAACAGTCCTTGAACCCATGAACATGTCCTCTTTTGCACTATTTATTGGTATTGGCGTTGGTTTATTATTGTCACGTGTACCAAGATACAGCAAAAAGCTTGTCTTGCATACTGTTAATACAGATCAAATCGTTACACAGTGCATTGAGGAAAAGCAAGGTAAAACAATAAGAATGCGGAATAAAATGCAACAACCACAGAGAAAGTGCAGTGCGGATCGACAATAAAGTGCAAGATCATAACGAGGCAGATTCTGAGGTCAAGAATCCATCTTATCGCGCAAGGGGTCCATTCAAGAATGAAGACGTACACTCAGTGATTCAGAAACAATTTCTTCCCCTCCACCCTCAGATTGCTGGGTAGTCAATGAACCCTCTTCTCTTTCTCTTACCTCTTACCTCTTCTCACCAGCCTATCACCTCCCCCTGGTAGCCCTCCTCCTTCCTTTTCTCCTATGGTCCACTCTCCTTACTTAGCATATTCCTTCATCTCCAGCCCACCCACTTGGCTTCACCTATCACCTTCGAGCTATCCTTCTTCCCCTCCCTCCAACTTTCTATTCTACCACCTTCCCCCTTCCTTTCCAGTCCTGAGGAAGAATCCCAGCCTGAAATGTCCACAGTTTGTTCATTTCCACAGATGCTGCCTGACCTGCTGAGTTCCTCCAGCATTTTGTGCGTGTTGCTTTATTATTCCAATTTGTTTTGCTCTTTTTCTTTACTTTTGTAACTTATAGTCATCTTATGGCCTTGCATTACTCTACTGCCACAAAACAACAGCTTTTGTCATGTAAATCGGTGATAATAAATCTGAGTCTGATTCTGGACTTGTAAGGTGCTGCCTCTTCCAGGGGTGGCTTGACATGTTGCAAGCCCATACCTGGCACCAACTCATTATCCCAGGACAAGCAGGCGGCTAGATAAACAGCCACACCTGGAAATTCTAACCTTTATAACTCGCTGAAAGTGCTGAAGGAGGTCAGGCAGCATCAATGGAGAGGAATAAAGAGTCAACATTTAGCCCTGAGACACTGAGGGGGTGTGTGTGTGTGTTACTTGGGAAAATGCAGCATCTGCAGAATCTCTTGCGTTTATAACTCCAACCTTTGATGTCCCTGAGACTTTCAGCCAAGTGTGCACATCTGGAAAGTTTAGCAGCAGCTCCGACCATGTGTTTGTGCAGTCGTGACACTGGGTTAGGAATGGAGCCCTTGGGGAAAAGTAGAGGGCGAGGGAGGAATTGATACCAGTGGTGAAGGTTAAGAGAACTCTTCCACGTGTTGCATCTGAGAGACCACACTGAAGTACTAATATTCCCCAATAAATTTAAAGAACATAGAACAGTACAGCATAGGACCAGGACATGCAGGCCACAGTGTTGTGTCAAAGCAGCTTAAAAAGCAACTTAAAAACACCCAAACACTAAACCTTCCTACCTATACAATGCCCAAATCCCTCCATCTTCCTCACATCAAGCATCTCTTAAAAGCCTCGAATGTATTTGCCCTTACCACCACACCAGGCAGCACATTCCAGGCATCCAGTAAAAAATTTACCCCTTACACCCCCTTGAACTTACACCCCCCACACACACACATTTTGTTTTGAAAGATTTAAATGACAAAAGATCACCACCCATTAGATTATAAAAAGGTTGATTTTGGTGATATATAAACTTTAATTAGCCAGCCGCATTGCAGCAATTGAAATATATAGATTGTGATGCTCCAAGTTAACAAGCTGTGGTGCACCTGCCAATGGATTTGTTCTGTAGTCGACCTTCTGAGTTTGGACGTTATAGCCTGGGGTGGAATCGTGTGTATATCTGAGACTGAAAATTCCAGAAAATCCATTTGAAACAAACCAGATAGGGTTGCCAGCAAATGCACAGAGTCACGTTTGAGTCACATACTGGAGGCATTCATAAGAGATCATCAGCTCCTTATTTCTATAGGGACAATTCTAGTCATAATTTCACGTTACCACGTTACAGGATCTAATCAGAGAAATTGTATCTGTTCTCACAATTTAGCCCCAGTTGAAAGATCTTTAAAGATTTTTTTTATTTGCAAGCTGTCAGAGACTGTCAAATGGGAACAGCGAAGAATATTTTTCCATTGACTAAAATACGTAGATCCAGAATGATTCATTTTTTCACTTTCTGTATTTGGACATAATGTTTGCATAATTGGCTGAGAGGTCCCAGGTAATATTTTTAAAGAACGAAATTTTAGCCCCTCCAATTTTTTTCCTTTTTCTGTATCTGTAATGACACCCTACCATCCATTTTTGTCCCCACCCCTCTTGGTTCTACCCACCTACCACTGGCACACTTTTCACCCACTGGATCCCCTCCCTCAGCTGGTTCCATCATGTCCCCCTTAATGGTTCCCATTATCAAGTTTCTAGCTTACCCAGTTCCAGCAGTATCAGTCTTTGTGTCTCCACTAATCAACCTCACTGTTTGCCTTCATCCTCCCTTCCATCTCTTTACTTTCCTTGTCTGCCTCCACCTGCCCTCATCCCTCCCTCATCCCTCCCGCTCCCTGGTCTGCTCATCAACCCTCACCCCTCTTTGGTCCAACTATCACCCACCAGCCCCATTTCACCACTCCCCCACTCCTCTTTATACTGACTACAGAACATAGAACATAGAACAGTCCAGCACAGGAACAGGCCTTTCAGCCCAAAATGTTGTGCTGAACCAATTAGATTAGTATTCAAATAGCCAATTATACTAATCCCCTCTACCTACACAATATCCATATCCCTCCAACGTCCTCACATTCATGTATCTGTCTAAATATCTCTTAAAAGTCTCTAATGTAGCTGCCTCTACTGCCACTCCAGGCAGGGCATTCCAGGCACCCACTACTCTCTGTGTAAAAACACTGGCCCCTCACACCTCCTTTGAAATTATCCCTTCTCATCTTACATGTATGCCCTCTGGTATTAGACAATTCAACCCTGGGAAAAAGATACTGTCAGACTACTCTGTCTATGCCTCTCATAACCTTATAAACCTCTATCAGATCTCCTCTGAGCCTCTTCCTCTCCAGAGAAAATGACCTAAGTTTGTCCAGTCTCTCATTATAGCACATGCCCTCTAATCCAGGCAGCATCCTGGTAAACCTCTTCTGCACCCTCTCCAAAGCCTTGGCATTCTTCTTATAATGGGGCGACCAGGACTGTAGGCAATACTCCAGGTGCGGCCTAACTAGAGTTTTATAAAGTTGCAATATAACTTTTTGACTTTTGAACACAATACCTCGACTAACAAAGAGAACTATGCCATATGCCTTCTTAATCGCCCTATCAACCTATGAAACCACTTTCGGAGAGCAATAAACACGGACCCCAAGATCCTTTTGCTCATAAACACTGTTAAGGGTCTTCCCCTTGACAGTGTACTGCCTCTTCATTTGACCTACCAAGGTGCAACACTTCACATTTGACTGGGTTAAAGTCCACCTGCCATTCCTCCACCCATATCTACAACTGTCCTACATCCTACTGTATTCTTTGCCTGTCTGCTACGCTATCCACAACACCAACAATCTTTATATCATCTACAGACTTACTAACCCACCCACCTACATTTTCATCCAGGTCATTTTATTAGAACATCAAACATAGATTACATCACAAGCACCACCTACCTCTCTCACTCCCCAGGCAGGATCTCCATCCAAAACGTCAGTAACTCATTTCCCTCCCCACAAATCTCCAATCCGCTGAGTTCCTTCCGCCATCTGTTGCTGCAGGTTCCAGTATCTGCAGTGATGTGTGTCCCCCTAGACATCAGTGGCCCTCAGAACATCAGCCTAGGGTGAGGATTCCCCCACAACTCCATTCTCAAGACACCATTAGACATCCTTCTCACCTTCCAGAGTTTGCTCATGTTGAGGCAGATTTCAGAGGCAGAGCAGAGGTGCCGCCAACACGCCACGTGCTCGGTAAATGCCACCAACACGCCGCGTGCTTGGCATATGCCGCTGATGCTGACTTATTAAATTAAAAAAAGATTAGCTCCATTTATCACATGGACCTTGAAACACTGAAACATTAGATTAGATTAGATTATGAGGACACGCAGTCCCCTTTTATTGTCATTTAGTAATACATGCATTAACAAATGATACAATGTTTTTCCAGAATGATATCACGGAAACACATGACAAACCAACTTAAAAACTAACAAAAACCACATAATTACTGTATAACATATAGTTACAACAGTGCAAAGAAATACCGTAATTTGATAAGAACAGACCATGGCATAGTAAAAGTCTCAAAAGTCTCTCGAAAGTCCCATCATCTCACGCAGACGGTAAACCTCCAGCGCCGCCAACTTGCCGGTGCAGCATCCTGGAAGCATCCGACCACGGTCCGACTCCGAGTCGGTCCGAAAACTCCGAGCATCCGACCACCTCCCGACACCGAGCACCGAGCACCGAGCACCATCTCTGCCGAGTGTTCCAGCCCCGGCAACAGGCAATAGGCAAAGCTGACGATTTGGGGCCTTCGTCTCCGGAGATTCTCAATCGCACAGTAGCAGCGGCAGCGAAGCAGGCATTTCAGAAGTTACTCCAGGTGTTCCTCCGTGCTTCTTCACGGTTGTCTCCATCAAATCCGGACTGTGCACAGCCCCTTAGTTACATATAATCGATATCATTTGGAACGACCGCGCACACTGCTTCGCACTGCCATCTTCTCCTCCCTCATACTGGGAAGTGCATTGAGTACATCAAATCAAATCAGCAAAGATGGGCTGGGGGCAGCCCCCAAGAGTCACCCCACTTCCACCACCAACATAGCACGCCCACAATTCAGTAACCATTACCCGTACATTGTTGAACTGTGGGAGGAAACCAGAACACCCGGAGGAAACCCACCTGCTCACAGAGAGAATATACAATTTCCTTTCGGGCAGCTTTCCAGCATTAATGATCATTCCACAGTCAAAGTCACTTAAATCGCATTGCAGCATCCTGATGTTTGGCTTGAACAACAACTGAACCTCTTGACCCATGCCTGCATGCTTTTATGAACTGAGATGCTGCCACGTGACTGGCTGATTAGATATTTCATTAATGAGCAGGTGTACAGGTGTACCTAATAAAGTGGCCACTCAATGTAGATCTGTGAATAATATGCACAAAATATGGGGGCAGGTCAGGCACCAATTACGGAGAGGAATAAACAAAGTTTCCAGCCAAGACTCTTTATCAGGAACCAAACGCAGTTACCTGACCTGCTGTGTTCATCCAGCATTTTTAGCTTGTTTACTCTGGATTTTTCAGCATCTGCGAATCTCTTGTGTTTAAAATAGGTCTATGTTTTTTTTCCCCTGAGTTCAATGAAGCAGTGCAGCTTTTTAAAATTCCTGTCACTCCGCAATCCACTTGGCCAATTACTCCCGGTGTCATTCTCTGCCATCGGAAAAATGCTACAAATAACATCAATTTGCGTAGCAAAGGGCAGCTCGAAGTGACCAGGGAAACAAACAGCCTGTGGCTGAGAGCAGCCGCGAGCGGTGATGACAGAGGACGCAGCAGCAGGGAGCGGCTATGTCACATCAAAGGGTAAGGTCAGAATGTTGGAGTCACTGACCTCCGACAACGGACTGGCTAGATATTCAACATTCAGCATCACACTGCCTTGTTACCGGCACTGTGATGCACACAGTGCAGGACCTGAACCTCCGAGAGATGAGTGAGGAAGCACGGCTCAGTATTGCAAGGCGTGCTTGCAGCTGATGATGTGGATGCATTTAAAGAGAGTGCTTGAGGGAGAAAGGGACAGAGTATTACGCTGTGAGGCCGAAGTCCAGACCTCAGCTACTCCAGAGGCAGAGGGCAAGTTTGGGCCAGAAAATGGAGGATAGCGGCTCAGTGCCTGCAAGTCCGGAAGCCCGGGCCAGACACTGGAGCATTGGAGGCCTGATGTCTTCAGGTTTGAGGGTCTGGGGCCAAGGACTGGAGGTCTGCAGGTGCCTTGCCCTGGGTTTGGAGCCCGGTGTGTGTGATGGGGTGGGAGGGCGGGAGAGGGGTTTGTTTTACAGTTGATGTCTTGTCTTGTTCTGTTTTGTTGTTGTTGATTCTTGCGTTATTCTGTTGTGTGTTGAGCTGTGTTTTTTCGTTATTTATTAATTTATTGAGGTACAGCATGGATCAGGCCCTTCCAATCCATGAGACCATAAGACATAGGAGCAGAATTAGGCCATTCAGCCCATCGAGTCTTCTCCACCATTCAATCATGGTTGATCCCAGATCCCACTCAACCCCATACACCTGCTTTCTCGCCATATCCTTTGATGCCCTGACTGATCAGGAAACGATCAACTTCCGCCTTAAATATACCCACGGACTTGGCCTCCACTGCAGTCTGTGGCAGGGCATTCCACAGATTCTCTGGTTAAAAAAAATATCTTCCTTATCTCTGTTCTAAAAGGTCACCCCTCATTTTTGAGGCTGGGGCCTATAGTTCTGGATACCCCCACCATAGGAAACACCCTCCCCACATCCACCCTGTCAACATTGGGTAGGTTTCAATGAGATCCCCCGCATTCTTCTAAATTCCAGTGAGTACAGTGGTCCTTCAAGCTTTGCCGTCCAGGAACCCCAATTTAACCCTAATCATGGGACAATTCACAATGACCGATTAACCAACTAACCAGTATGTCTTTTGGAATCTGGAAGGAAACCGGAGCACCCAGAGGAAGTCCACGCAGACCACAGGGACAACGTGCAAGCTCCTTACAGGCAGCACTGCGTATTGAACCCGGGTCACTGATACTGATAGCATTGTGCTAACCACTATGCTTCCGTGCCTCCCTGTGTTCTGCTGTGTTGAGCACGGTGGCTGTGCCATATTGCTGCTGGAATGTGTGTTGACAGTTGCCGGCTACCCGCCCCCCAGTTTGGTTGTTGACGTGAACGACACAGTTCACTGGATGCTTTGATGCACATGTGATAACTAAGTCTGAATCTGAATCTGAGATTTAGGTGGCAAAAAGCAAGAGGAGGAGCTCAAGTCCTGAGCACACACGCAAACTAATACGGAATTTGTATGTTCTTCCCCTGACCACCTGAGTTTCCTCCAGGTGCTCTGGTTTCCTCCCACATTCCAAAGATGGTCGGTTAAGGTCAGTGAATTGTGGCCATGCGATGTTGGTGCCAGGATTGTGGGCTGCCCCCAGCACAGTGCTTACGGACAACGTCAACTTTTCCTGCCCTGCCTCTTCCATGTTCTTATACCTCTTCAGAAGCTCGCCAAGCGACATCTTCAAGGAACGGTGCCTTGGAAAAGATCCCCACCACCCAGGACATGCCCTCTTCTCACTGTTACCAACGGGACGGAGGTACAGAAGCCTGAAGGCACTTTCTCAGTGATTCAGGAACATCTTCTTCCCCTCCGCCACCCAATTTCTAAATGGACATTGAATCCATGAACACTACCTCACTACTTTTTGAAATTTTTGTTATTTTGCACTATTTAATTTAACTTAACTATTTAAGAGCATAGCCACATATACTTAATGTAACTCAATTTTTTCTCTACATTTTATTATGTATTTCATTGTACTGCAGCCATAAAGTTAACACATTTCACAACATATGCCAGTGATATTAAACCTGATTGTGCTTCCTTCTCGTCCCTGATTAAGATGTGAGTTAACATTTGATAAACCATCTTTTGGGGGAGTGCTCCATTATCATCGAGGCTGACCCCCCTCACCCCCACAAGCAGAACCACGCTACGCTATTTGCAGGAGACACGGACCAACATGCTACAAATTTCATTCAATCCCCGCAGTAAATTCTTAATAATTTTAATAGAAAAGGCTTTGAATATAAAAATTGGAATTCCTGTTAGTCCTAAATGGTTGAATAGTTAGCAGTGTGTTGGCTCAGATTCCAAATTATCATGTTTCAGAGTTTTCAGTAACTCTCTGCCACTTCAACCTCTTTGTGGAGACACTTGTTCTGGGAGAACCTGCCAAAATAATTCTTTCAGAAATAAAAAAAAACAGACAAATGCAACCATTTGAAGTATTTTGGATATTTATTTCAAGCTGCCAAGCCTGAATGTTGTTAAGAGTAAGTGTAAAGTGACACAGACCTGCATTGTTTGGGAGATTAATCCAAGCATGTTTTTTCCCAATCTGCATTCCTGAGAATGTCAACACCACAGCTCCATTGCTTCTGCCTGTTCAGGATGAGGTGAACTCCATATGGGCTTTCATTTTGATCAGCTCACCTGCTCCTTTACTTACAAGCAGGGAAGTTTTTAATTTGGGGCAAAGGGTGTGGGGGTGGTTTAATAATGAAGTGTTTGTTATTCTGGGAACTGGAAAGAATGAAGGGAAATCTGGGGCTCCAAACAGACGGAATTATAAACTGAGGCTTTATAAGGCAATGGTCAGACTGTACTTGGACTACCATGAGCAGTTTTGGGCCCTTTATCTAAGAAAGGATGTGCCGGCACTGGAGCGGGCCCAGAGGAGATTCACAAGAATGATCCCGGGAATGAAAGAGTTAACATAAGAGGAGCAATTGATGACGCTAGACATGTACTCACTGGAGGTTTGAAGAATGAGGGGATCTCATTGAAAACTATAGAATATTGAAAGGCCTAGATTCAGTGGATGTGGAGATGATATTTTCTAAAGTAGGGAAGTCGAAGACCAGAGGGCACAGCCTCAGAATGCAAGGATGTCCCTTTAGAACATTGATGAGGAGAAACTCCTTTAGCCAGAGGGTGATAAATCTTTGGAATTCATTACCACAGACGGCTGTGGAGGCTAAGTCTTTGGGTATGTTTAAAGCGGAGGTTGATATGTTCTTGATTAGTAAGGGTGTCAAAGGTTATGATGAGAAGAATGGAGCTGAGAGGGATAATAAATCAGCCATGATGGAATGGCAGAGCAGACTCAATGGGCCGAATGGCCTAATACTACTCCAAAGTTCTATAATCTTATCGTCTTCACAGTTTTCCTGAGTAATTCCTCTAGGCAGGGTCAGTGGAATAATAAATTACTGTTCTTGTCCTTGAAAACAAATTCTTCATGGTGGCTCAGGACCCAGAGGTGACTGTGGATATGCACAAGGCAGTTGCAACCATGTTGTCAAATGCCTTTCCTATTCTTTCTGAAGGTCTTTATTTAAAAGCGTTTATTTAAAGACAAAAATTTTTAAAAAGCTCATTTAAATTCATAATTACATCTCAGAAACAGAAGAGATTCTGCAGATGCTGGAAATCGTGTAGGATTCATAGCTATGTAGAGATACAGGGGGTGCATTTCCATAGGCCCCTCAAAGTTGCTGCACAGATTGATAGGTTGTTAAGAAGGTCTATGGTGTCATTGATCAGGGGATTGAGTTTAAGAGCCACAAGGTAACGTTGCGGCTCAGTTATATAAATATAGGCATCTGTTAGTCTCATGAGACCATGGATTTGCACCTTGTACGGTTTCCAGGGCACAGGCCTAGGCAAGGTTGTATGGAAGACTGGCAGTTGCCCATGCTTCAAGTCTCCCCTCTCCACGTCACCAATGTTGTCCAAGGGAAGGGCACTAGGACCCATACAGCTTGGCACCAGTGTCATCACAGAGCAATGTGTGGTTAAGTGCCTTGCTCAAGTTCACAACACGTTGCCTCGGCCAAGGCTCGAACTCACGACCTTCAGATCACTAGACAAACGCCTTAACCACTTGGCCACGTGCCAACACAGCTCAGTTAAACTCTGGTTAGACCACACTTGAAATATTGTGTTCAGTTCTGGTCACCTCTTTATAGGAAGGATGTGGAAGCTTTAGAGAGGGTGCAGAGGAGATTTACCAGGATGTTGCCTGGATTAGAGAGCGTGTCTTATGAGGATATGTTGAGTGAGCTAGGGCTTTTCTCTTCAAAGTAAAAGAGGATAAGAGGTGACTTAATAGAGGAGTGTAAGGTGAAAAGAGGCTTTGATGGAGAGGACAATCAGAGACAACCAGGGCAGCAATGGCTAATATAAGAGGGCATATTTTTAAGGTTATTGGAGGAAGGTATAGGGAAATTTCAGAGGTAGATTTTTTAAACAGAGGGCAGTAGGTGCGTGGAACATCCCAGCAAGGGTGGTGGTAGAGGCAGATACATTAGGGGCATTTACGAGACTCTTGGACAGGCACATAGATGAAAGTAAAATGGAGGGCAATGTGGGAAGGAAAGGTTAGATTGGTTCCGGAGTGGTTTAAAAGGTCAGCACAACACTTGTGGGCCGAAGGGCCTGCACAGTGCTGTACTGTTCAATGTTCTACGTACTGTACTTAGTTATTTCTATAGAGTCATAGAGTTACAGAAAAGTGCAGCACAGAAATAGGCCATTTGGCCCATCTAGTCAGTACTGAACTATTTAATCGGCCTACTCCCATCAATCTGCATGGGTTTCCAGAGCTCTCCATATCCCTACCATCCATGTACCTGTCCAAACTTTTCTTAAACGTTGAAATCGAACTCACGAACACCACTTGTTCTGATGGTTTGTTCCACACTCTCACAACCCTCTGAGTGAAGAAGTTTCCCTTCATGTCCCCCTTAATCTTTTCACCTTTCACCCTTAACTCAAGACATCTACCTATAATTCTACCCAACCTCAGTGGAAAAAGCCTGCTTGCCCCTCATAATTTTGTCTACCTCTATCAAATCTCCTTTCAGTCTTCTATGTTCCAAGGAATAAAGTCCTAACCCATTTAATCATTCCTGATAACTGAGGTCCTCCAGACCCAACAATATCCTTGTGAATTTTCTCTGTACTCTTTCAACTTATTTACATCTTTCCTGTAGGCAGGTGATGATACTATTCAGTTATCATACTTGTACAATCTGCCCTGTTGGACAGATTCCACAAACTTACCATGAACAACACATCACATAGACCATGAAGCCTAAGTCCCAGTCATCATAATCATCATCATCATTATGTGCTGCGTTGTATGACATGGGCAGATCATGGTCTATCCCTGACCTTGATTGTTCTGGACATCTTTTTCTACAGAAGTGGTTTGCCATTGCCTTCTTCTGGGCAATGTCAGTAACTGGCCCATTAAGCCATTTGACGTCCTATCACAAATATCCCCTTTGTTCTACACGTCCCTTCCCCCATCTTCTCTCCTACCGAAAGCTGTCTCCTGTCATTCTCTTCCCCAGTTCTGCGGATGGAGCACAGTCCCAAAACATTAACTGTTTCTCTTTCCATGAAAGCTGCCTGACCTGCTGAGTTTCTCCAGCACTTTCTGCTTTTATTTCAGATTTCCAGCATCTACCGGTTTATTTTTGATTTTCAGCTAGGGCAAAGTGTGTCCAGTTTCCGGGTGGGAGTGCGATTTCCTTTCTTTTCGCTCGAATCTGGGATACCCGGACTGAGATATCAGTCCGTGCATATTACTGATGACACCCATGGGAAGATGAGTTTCCCTCCTCTATTCCATTGAACGCTTCGGCAAAGAAGATTTAGATTCAAAGATTCAAAGTATGATGCAGAATACACCCCAATGGTTCATCCTCACACCGAAAGCCACGAAACAAAGAAAGCTATGGAACCCACTCAAAGAAAAACACCAACCTCCCCTCAACAAAACACAAAAAAAAACAAATCATACAAACAGGAAAAAAAGTGGGCTAACAACACAGAGTATAAAACACAAAATTGAAAGAATCCAAGCATTTTCAATTCAGCTCAAATCTAGCACGGTGTCATTGTCATCTGCAGGCCGCCCTGGTCAAAATCACACAAATAGCCACAAGAAAAGGTGCAACCAGGAACCAGCAAGACATCACAACGTGAAATACAGCAGCCAATCCACAAGCTGTGTTGGTTAACTTCTGCCCGAGTCCCAGGACTCCAGCACAGTCCTCTGGCAGCATCGAGCAAGAGGGAGAGAGAGGCTGTACGAACACAGGAACCTCCGTTAAAAAAAATAATAATTTAAAAATTATTTAAAGAATAATAAAAATTGAAATGGCAAAAAAGAGACTGAGTAACAATCTGATCAAATGTCGCCTTGTTCCAGTTCCTTCTACTAAATTCATTTGTTCCTGTGAAACCACGATGAACGTAAACCGGAGATATCTCGTGTTAAGATGGCTTTCCAGACACTTAGCAATCACTGAAAGAAATGATATAAAATATCACTCTTAACATAGGGCTTTTTTTGTCAGTCAATTCTGCCTGACTGATGCATTTAACTGTCTGCGACTCAAGCCGGTTTGCAGCAAATCTGCTGATGAAATGTTGACAAAACACCCAATTTTCTGTAATTTCACCGTGTGCTTCTGTCAGCGGTCCCAGCGAGCCAGGCCTCATTCATTACAGATAACACCACAGGGTGACCCCTGACATCCATCTCTACGACAACTTCGGAGGATCCCGAAAGCGTAACAGTTGGTGTCTTTCAGATCGAGAGATTCAAGCCCTCGACTCTTTGGGTTATAATCACTCTGAAGGCAGGCTTTGTTCCCACATGATTAAGAAGCTCTTGTGTAAGGACTCAAAATGTACTTAATAGCTCAGGAGCAGCCTAATCATCAGCTGTCATTACTTGTCCAATATTAGAAGAGTTGACAGACTTATCAATAACACTGCCGCAGGTGAGGCTCTCAAACTAACAGTAGTTGTTTTATTTTGATCTCTGCATCGCTGAGCATAGGATTCATTTAAAATAAGCGACATCATTGGGTCTTTTTTTTTTAATCTCTTTGTTTTGCTTCACCTGGTCCAAAAATGTCCCAACCCTGCACTTTTATTTTTCAATCACTGAATCTTCAGCCACTAAACAGGTGCAGATTGGACGATCTTAATGTGATGTGTCTGCACCTTCTGATCAAGAGGTCAAAGAAAAAATCTTGGATTCGAAAGCTTACATTCAAATGTGTCTGAGTAATATGTCTTTCTTTCCCCACCCCTGCCCCCACTGTGACATTCAAGCTCCAATACATTCATAAATCCAGACTTATGGTAACTATAGCCAATAAATTACCTTTCCCAAAATTACTTGACAGCGATTACTGGGCTCAGGGTCTTTAAGTGAGGACTGAGTATAGTTTCAGGAGGCATATTACTGCATTCCAGACAGGCACACTGCTCAGAAAAATACCTAAATGTGATGAACGGGCATTTTCTGTTTACCTGCGCTGCGCACTACATGTGTTTTGAATTATATTTTATTAACGTTTTCATGGTAATATTTTTGGGGCTGTGTGTGATATATGTTTTGTGGGTGCACGTTGGTCCGGAGGAACGTTGCTTCATTTGGTTGCATATATTCAATTCAAGTTTAGTTGTCATTCAGCCAAGCGAGACTGCGTCACTGTGGGGTCAAGACACAAAACACAGCACCAACGGTCACACACAGCACAAAGCACACACAAGATAGCAAGCACAAATGCTATCACAATTACGCAATAAAAAGTCCCAAAACTCGCACCATCAATCCACAGTTGACCACAATAAAGCCTGTCTCCCACCAAGTGAACACTAGGGGGCAGCACTGACTCCAGCCCAGGTGCCACATTACAATGCCCTGACACCCACCATAGAACAACACAGCTTGAGGCCCAGTCCTTGCATATACAAGCATATAGAATATTAGCAAAATACAACCACACAAAATATATTTTTTTTAGATTATGAAGACACGCAGTCCTCTTTCATTGTCATTTAGTAATGCATGCATTAAGAAATGATACAATATTTCCTCCAGTGTGATATCACAAAACACAGGACAGACCAAGACTGAAAAAAACTAACAAAACCACATAATTATAACATATAGTTACAACAGTGCAACAATAGCATAACTTGATGAAGAAGTCCATGAGCACAGTAAAAGTTCAAAGTCTCTCAAGTGTCCCACATCTCACGCAGACGGGAGAAGGAAGAAAAACTCTCCCTGCCATACCCGACCACGGTCCGACTCTGAGTCATCCGAAAACTTCGAGCTCTGATCAGCTCTCCGACACCGAGTACTGAGCGCCATCACTATCCGAACAATTTGACCTCCTTCTCAGTTGCCAACAGCAGGCAAAGCCGGGGATTTTGAGGCCTACCCTCCGAAAGATTCCCGACCACGCAGTAACGACAGCAGCAAACGAGCGTTTCAGAAATTTTTCCATATGTTCCTCTGTGCTTTCACGTCCATTTTCACCAAATCAGAATTGTCCACGGCCCCTATTTAACAGATACGACATCATTTTTCACCGGAGGGCTGCGCACGCTGGGCACACTGCTTCCCTTCTCCTCCCGCCTATTCCCTATATGTACAGTCAGATGACAATAAACTTGAACTTAAACTTGATAAACAGCTACAAACACTCTGGAGCTAGTTTTCAAGAGTTGACTATTGCCAGAGGCTCTTTGCAATTTGCATATTATCCCCCTTGTGCACCATGGATTCTACCTCCCATAACTCTTAAAACTGGCTGCAAAGTCGCACACTTCTGGTCCAATGGCATTCCCATGCAGGAAGTTCCTCCTGAGTCATGTTAGATGTTTCATATCTTTTGCCTGTGTTCTGTTTCTGATCCCTTGATTAAAGATTAGATTTGTCACACGTACATCAAAACATTGAAACATACAGTGAAATGCATCGTTCGTGTTATCAACCAATACGTCTCAAGGATGTGCTGTGGTCAGTCCACATTAATGTCTTCTAATCACTCCTCCTTATAGTGCCACGTCATTAGCTCCTCAGATCCTAAACCCTGGAGTGTTCCCTTCTACCTTACCTTCCAGTCTAATGTCAGAATCAGATTTACTATCACTGGCTTCTATGACATGCAATTTGTCACTTGCGGCAGCAATGCAGTGCAAAGGCATCACGTCACTCTAGATTAGAAAAATAAATGAACAGCGCAATGAAATGAAAAGTTCAAAGTGCATTTATTATCAAGGTATGTATACTTAATACAACCTTGAGATTTGTCTACTTACAGGCAACCACAAAACAAAGCAACCCAATAGAACCCATTAAAACAAAACACCGTCCAATGTGCAGAGAGAAAAAAAAAACTGTGCAAACAATAAAAGTAAGCAAATGGCATTCAGAAATTCATGAAAGAGAGTCCACAGAAACCTGTTCGTTGCAGGCCATGAACTCAGTTCCGTGCAGAGGTGAGTAAACCTCACGGAGAAGAACAGTGAGGTAGTGCTCTTTAATAGATGTGCGTGGTTTTTCTGTCTCCTTTAACTCCTCCTCTATGATAGTAATGAGAAGAAGGCATGTCCTGGACGGTGAGGGTCCTTAATGATGGCTGCCACCTCTTGAAGATGCCCTTGATGGCGGTGGGGGGGGGGGGGGGGTTGTGTCCGCGATGGAGCTGGCTGTACCTACAACCTAAGCAGCTTCTTGCAATCCTGCACACTGTGGACCCCACACCAGGCTATGGTACAACCAACCAGAATGCTCTCCACCATCTTTTCACAGAAATTCGCAAGAGTCTTTGTTGGCATGCTGAATTTCATCAAACTCGTGATGAAGTAAAGCTGCCTTCATCATGATCGCATCAATGCGTCGGGCTCAGGGTAGGTCCTCTGCGATGTTGATGCCCAATAACCTGAAGCTGCTCACCCTTTCCACCACCGACCCATTGATGAAGATTGATCCATGCTTTCATAAGTTACCCTTCCCAAAGTCCACAATCAATTCTTCCGTCTTACCTTTTTGCCCCATGGAGTATGGGGGCGAGCAGGTGGAATGATGAGGAGGGAGAGAACTCTAGTGCAGGTCAATATAGAATCAGGGGCCTGTGACTTGGTGAGAAGGATGCCAGGCTGGGACAGGGATGACTGGTGAAGTTGGGTGGATGGAAGGAACATAGAACATAGAATAGTACAGCACATTACAGGCCCCTTGGTCCACAATGTTATGCCGACCCTCAAACCCTGCCTCCCATATAACCCCCCACCTTAAGTTCCTCCATATACCTGTCTAGTAGTCTCTTAAACTTCACGAGTGTATCTGCCTCCACCACAGACTCAGGCAGTGCATTCCATGCACCAACCACTCTCTGAGTAAAAAACCTTCCTCTAATATTCCCCTTGAACTTCCCACCCCTAACCTTAAAACCATGTCCTCTTGTATTGAGCAGTGGTGCCCTGGGGAAGAGGCGCTGGCTATCCACTCTATCTATTCCTCTTATTATCTTGTACACCTCTATCATGTCTCCCCTCAGCCTCCTTTTCTCCAAAGAGTAAAGCCCTAGCTCCCTTAGTCCATGATCACAATCCATACTCTCTAAACCAGGCAGCATCCTGGTAAGTTTCCTTTGTACCCTTTCCAATGCTTCCACATCCTTCCTATAGTGAGGTGACCAGAACTGGACACAGTACTCCAAGTGCGGCCTAACCAGAGTTTTATAGACCTGCATCATTACCTCGCGACTCTTAAACTCTATCCCTCAACTTACGAAAGCTAACACCCCATAAGCTTTCTTAAGTACCCTATCTACCTGTGAGGCAACTTTCAGGGATCTGTGGACATGTACCCCCAGATCCCTCTGCTCCTCCACACTACCAAGTATCCTGCACTACCAAGTACCAAGGAACATGAATCAAAAGCGTGGAAGTCCAGAAGAGATGTGGCATGTAAATAAAGGGGTGCTTCCTAAGGTGAATAGATAAGCATGTAGGGGAGAAGAGAAAAATTAGCTGAGTTGCCCTAGCCTATTCAGGGTACAATTTACATTGACCAATCAACCTACCAACTGGTATGTCTTTGGAATGCGGATGGAAACTGGAGCACCCAGAGGAAACCCACGTGGTCTTGGGGAGAATGTATAAACTCCCTACAAGCAGCAGCAGTAATTGAACCTGGGTCACCTGTACTGTAAAGCCTTGTGCTGACCACCGATGCTGCCATGCCGCAAGAGGTCAAGCAAATCAGAGCGGGAGATGGCCACCAGGCTCCTTAAGCCTACCTGATGTTCAATACGATCACAGTCAATCAGCGCTTGTCTCAGCTGCCCTTCTGTGCCCGTTCCCCATAACCCTCAATTCCCCAGTCATCCAAACATTTATCTCTCTCCACTTTAAATATATCTAACAATCTGGCCTCCTCCACCCCTGGGGGCAGAAAATTCCAGACATTCATGACCCTCAGAGAGAAGAAAGTCTCTACTCATCTTTGATGACTAACCCCTTTATTATAGTTATGTCTCCCTGTTCAGGATTTTCCCAGTCGTGGAAACATCTCAATACCTAACCTGTCAAGACATATGATCTAATAGGATCATATACACATACATAAGATCTAATACATAGGCACACGAACCCATGAACACTACCTCACTATTTTTTGCTCTCCTTTTACACTACTTGCATAATTGTTTTTAGATATATTTGTTATTGTAATTTATAGCTTTTAAAATTATTATGTATTGCATTAGACTGCTGCCACAAAACAACAAATTTCACGACACATGCCAGTGATATTAAACCTGATTCTGCTTCTGAATAAAATCACCCCTCATTCCTCTAAACTCCAGGGAATACTGCCCACCTTCTCAAGCCAGGTTTTCCCATCAGTGGCCAACCATTTTAATTCCTCTCCCCATTCCCATTCTGACACATCCATCCATGGCCTCCTCTTCTGCCATGATGAGGCCACTCTCAGGTTGGAGGAGCAACACTTCATATCCCATCTGGGTAGCCTCCAACCTGATGGCATGAACATCAAGTTCTCCAACTTCCAGTAATTTTTCTCCCCTTCGCCCCTTCCCTCTTCTTTCATTCCCCACTCTGCCCCCCTCATACATCTTCTCCTCACCTGCCTATCACCTCCTCCTGCTTCCCCTCCTCCTTCCCGTGGTCCACTCTCCTCTTCTATCAGATTCCTTTTTCTCCGCTCCTCTGTGTTTTCCACTTATCCCCTCCCATCTTCTTACTTCACCCCCCCCCCACCCACCTGGCTTCACCTATCACCTTCTAGCTTGTCCTCCTCCCCCTCCCCCCACCTTCATATTCTGACATCTTCACCCTTCCTTTCCAATCCTGACAAAGGGTCTTGGCATGAAACGTCAACCGTCTATTCCTCTCCATAGATGCTGCCTGACTTGCTGAGTAGCTCCACTATTTGCTCTCAAGCCAGGAATTGGTCTAATGAATCTCCTTTGGGGTTCACTGCCCAGCATACTAATAATGTGGCCCTCCCAATGGTACCAAATGAATGTAATTAAACTGGACGTTCGAAGGAAAAGACTTGGAATTGGAGCATTATTGTCTCATCTACTGAGATATGGTGTCTTGCCCACTGTTCATACAAACCCGATCATTACACAGTGCATTGAGGTAGAACAGGGTCAAACAATCACAATACAGAATAAAGTGTAACAGCTACAGAGAAAGTGCAGTGCAGGTAAACAGTAAAGTGAAATTTGTTACGGTCCCGATTGTTGATTCCTCATATTCTCCTAACTCCCTTTTCCCCGTGTTCTCCCGGGCTCCTTGATTGCAGCACCTGATTCTCATCTAAACCTGCAGCATAAATACCCCGGCTTTGCATCCACTCATCACCAGATCGTTGTTTCAGCCAGTGTGGTAACTCTCATTCCCAGCCGCTTACGATTGTGTATTCTAAGTTTTGTTTCAGTACTGAAGTTTGCCGATCAGCTCCAGCCACACTCACGGGCCTCGTCTGCATCCCAACTCTATCTCTGTGCCAGTGTCCTGCGTTTGGGTTCAGCCATTCTTTGCAACAAAATGAGGTAGACTGTGAGGTCAAGGACTCACCTTATCATACAAGAGGGCCGTTCAAGAGTCTGATAACAGCGGAATAAAACCCAGACTTGACAACTCAGAAAGAACTTCTTCCCCTCTGCCCTCATATTCCTGAACAGTCCATGAACCCATGATCACTACTTTGAAACAGTTTTATTTTGAACTATCTCTTTATTTTTGTAACGTGTTATAATTTTAAGTGTTTGCACATTACTGCTGCCACAAAACAGCAAATTTCATGTCATAAAAGTACATTTATTTATTTATGATTTGTTGAGCTATAGCACAGAACAGGCCCTTCCATTCCTTTGAAACGCACCACCCAGCAACCCCCAATTTAACCCTAGCCTAATCAAGGGGCAATTTACAATGACCAACTAACCTACTAACTGGTAGCTCTTTGGACTGTGGGAGGAAACCAGAGCACCTGGAAGAAACCCATGCGGTCATGGGGAGAATGTACAAACTCTTTACAGGCAGTGGCAAGAGTTGAACCCAGGTCGCTGGTACTGTAAAGCGTTGTGCTAACCACTACGCTACCATGCCGCTCCAGCGAGGCTCTTCTGCGCACCATTATTGTAAAGTAACTATCGTTTCCAAATAAACAGCAATATCTAGTTTTAATATCCAGTGTTTGAATAACAAAAGCTAGTCCATTTATGAGAGTACTTTTACTGAACAATTTGTGATTGATATTTTACAGCAAACACATAACACCAAATGATATCTCACTGTTCAAGATATCCATTGCTACTGAGTTCAGAATAAGCAGGGTTAGCTACTACCTTCTACACGAGCTGGGACAATTAGTCCTCAGCTCAGCAACTTAGCTTTTCATATTTGAAGGAGAAATCAGTTACACTCACCAATTGTAGAAACATTTTATCAATCGTTCTTATTAATCATATACTATAAAAACTGGTCTAAGCATTTTCTTAAATTAGCTTTCTTGTTGAAGTCAAATAGAAGAGCATCAAACTAACAACATGCATTTGGTTATCAAATCAGTATTGAAACAAAAGAAATGAACAGGTTTTTGGCTCTGTCACATTAAAATGAAGTCACTGGGATATCTGATCCAGAGCTTAACTTGAAGTCTGTAAAGATCAAGAACTCCAATTTTCACCCAGTCAATTTTGATTGATTTGAATTTGTCACTGAACTTATGCATTTAACTTCGATAGGATTTATCATTATATTCAGAATAGGTCAGAATATGGTTCAACCCAGGTTGAGCGTGTTTCATCTTTGCAACCCAGATCTCTTAGATAAATCCATAGTTACATTTGCTATATTACAACAAAGTCTACTGTTAAGTCTACCTTCCATTTTTCTGCCATTCACCTACATGCAATGGGTTTTTGTTTTTAGCACTGTTCTCTGTAAATTCTAGAAACTGTTGTGCATAAAAATCCCAGGAGATCAGCAGTTTCTGAGATACTCAAACCACCCCATCTAGCACCAACAATCATTCTGCAGTCAAAGTAATTTAGATCACAATTCTGATGTTTGGTCTGAACAACAACTGAACTTCTTGACCATGTCTGCATGGTTTTATGTATTGAGTTGTTGCCATATGATTGGCTGATTCGATGTCTGCTTTAACAAGCAGGTGTATCTAATAAAGTGGCCACTAAGGATATATGTCAACATATACTACCTTGAAATGTATTTTCTTTCAGGCATTCCCAGTAGAACAGAGAAATACAATAGAATCAATGAAAAACTGCTCACAAAGACGGACAAACAACCAATGTGCAAAAGAAGACAATCTGGGCAAATAACTCTTCCTCTTCTTCAAGATAGTACATCACCAATCATTACATCCACTTTAACAAGAGTAACACTTTAAGTATGCAAGACTGCATCATTACCTGCTATGGAAACAGCAATGCCCAAGAATGGAAGGACTCCAAAAGATAGTGGATACAGCCCAGTCCTTCACAGGCAAAGCCCTGCCCACCATTGACCACATCTGCAAGAAGAGCTGCCACGAGAAAGCAGTGTCCAGACTCAGTATCATCCAAGCCGTGCTCTCTTCTCGCTGCTCACATCAGGAATGAGTACAGGAGCCTCAGGTCCCACACCAGCAGGTTCAGGAACAGTTATTACCCTACAACCATCAGGCTCCTGAACCAGAGGGGATAACTTCACTCTCCTCAATGCTGAACTGATTCTACAACCTACAGACTCACTTTCAAGGACTTAATAACTCATGTTTTCAGTATTTATATATCTACTTTTTAATCATCTAGCTATTTATTTATCTGCTTATTTAATTAGTTACCTATATAATCATTTGCTTGCTTATTTATTTTTTTTTGTATTTGCACAGTTTTTCTTCTCTTGCGCATGGTTGTTTGTGTGTAGTTTTTCATTAATTCTGTTGTACTTCTTTCTTCTACTGTGAATGCCCGCAAGAAAATGACTCTCAGTCTTGTATATAGTGACACACATATATGTACTTTGATAATAAATTTACTTTGAACTTTCTTTAAGAAGCACGCACATGGGTGCCACTCAATACTCCATCTTTAAACTAAAAGGGAATAGTTATTAGATCTGAGATAAGTGCTGTTTACAACCTCATCTTTGTCTCCGGCAAAATATGTACCAACTGTTTGCGGCTCCGACTTTGTATCCCAGTGAACTGTGACAGCCTGTCTCAATCCATCAGTGTGTAACTGCGGACCTGTGTGTCGTCAGCCTCCTTCTCAGAGGGCGAAACCCGATAACCTTAAGGCAGACACACTGTGCGCACACACCTGCGGAAGGTCAGTACTCGGTTCACGCTGGTGATGATGAGGACATTGCACTGACATGTCCTGCAACACACCTGCAATACGAAGACGTTATCAAAAGGACGCATTCAGTAGAGAAAGCTTCAATGATACTATATTATCTCCAAAGTCTTTAATAAAAGTATTAACCATAAAAAAATGGAGCATCTTGCTGTAAAAATAGGACAAGCAAAGAGGGAATTTGAATGAGATATTCTGGCCAGTGAGTACATTATTGTCAGCTGCAAATTACTTAAGAGCTGTGAACTGATGCTTTCCCCATTTTCTGCTGTTGCTCTTACTGCATTATTTGTTTACCACAGATTTTCTCCAGGTCGACCCTAATCAAATGAAATTAAATTATATTTATTGTGCTATCCTACACCTTATCAAATTCTACAAGTGCTAGCTCAGAATTCTTGATCAGAGCAGAGGCAATAAAATTCCAGCAGATTTCAACACAAAGCAATTCAATAAATTGCAATGTATATTTTATAAGTGCAATAAAACCAGTCCTTTGGATGGACCATAAATGTTCGCGTGCAGTGGTTATATTCCGCTGTTAGTTGGTGAGCGACATATAAACCGCTCCAGATTTTTGGGGAACGGGATAGCACACTCATGGAATATTATTACACTTCGGCTCAAGGGATTTGGCACAATATATTTTTAATTAAAATTAAACAAAAGATTCTTTTGTTGTGAAAAACTTGGTAGAGTAGCATTCAATGAAGATTCCCATTTTGAATCAGATTTCAATTTTGTGTTGCATCATAATATTTTCTTCTGTTAAGTAGTAAAACGGTGAAGTATGTTGCTTTAAAATACCGAATTCAGCTTGTGGTTAAAAAAAAATCATCATTAGATATATTAGAGATCGCTAAATAAATAAATAAAAATTAAAAGTATCAAATATTAAAGATGTGTCTTCCCATGATTACATCAGGAGAATTCAAATGGTTCAATTTAATATTGGAGAATGTATACAGCAAGCATCCTGGAATTCTTACTCTTCACAGACATAGACAAAACAAAAAACAATAATGAATGACAGAAGCATCAAAACCCCAGTGACCCCTCCCCCATCCCACGCACAAGCAGCAACAGAACCATCGGCCCTCCCCCTCCCCCTCCCTTCACTTGCACCAGGCAGAAGCACTGACCCCCCCTCCCCCTCCTCCCCACCATGCAAGCAATAGAAAAAGACCCCAAAGAGACCTTGATCGAGAATAAATCAAGATCAAGTGCAGAGTCCATCCCTACACTGAACACCATTAACAAACTAGTGTTCCTTCTTTACTATTAAAACCCAGCCGAATACGATTCACACAGGACAACAGCTCTTTGCTTCAGGGAGGATGAATATGAGTCAGAATGTTTAGAGCAATTCACAAAGAGCTGAAGGAATTCAGCAGGTCAGGCAGCAGCTATGGAGGGAAATGGACAGTCAACATTTTGGGTCGAGACCCTTCCTCTCAAAGAAAGAGGGGAGAGAGCCGGTATAAAAAGCTTGGGGGAGGGGTGGGGGGAAAGAGTGGAACAAGAGCTGGCAGGTGACGAGTGGATCCAGATGAATGGGAAGGGCAAAGGCAGATGAGGGAGGAGGCAATGTTCCCCCTAAAGTGTGCGCCTGTCTGCATTCACACATCCTTTGCTACTAGCGCACAAAGGAATTTAAACTGCACACAAAAGATTATTGCCTGCAGATTTTGGAACGGGTTTACTTATACTATTTTTATTGAATCCCAAAGAAGCAAAAAGCACAAAGCACAAAAGAATTGCTGGTTCGTTTAAAACGGAATGGCTTAATGAAACAGTAGAAACTGATACACTGAAAGCTCATGAGGTCAGGAATGTGCAGCCACGAGAAATATTTATGTGCAATACAGAAACTGGTGTTACCTGTATGTATTGTCACAATGCAAAAGTTGCTGGAGAACTTGCAAGTGGGAAGAAGTGGAGAGATATTTGGAAACTTACTTTTTAGGGCGTCATTTAGCAAATAAATCACATAGGGACTGTGTGCAAAAGCTGCGGTGAGAAAATCCTTCATTACCTGCTACAGGCCTGCTACATATGTCTTGTGAGAGTGCAGATGGACGAGAGTGAAAACAATCAAACCTAGAGGAGATTAAAGTTCTTAATGACAGTGTTTTGCTTGCTGTTAAAATTAATGCCTCTAAATATAAAACCCGGTGCACACATGTTGTTGTCACTGGGCAAAAAAATTGCACAGCACAAGATTTTTGTGCACACTGGTCATTAGCAGTTCAAAGGAACATTGGAGGTGAGGAATGTCAGATTGCAAGCAGGCTGCTTTTCTCCTGAGGCTGGGTGAGACTAAACCTAGGAGTTAAGGGTTAAGGGTGAAAAGTGATGTGGAACTTCTTCACTCAGAGGGTGGTGAGAGTGTGGAATGAGCAGCTGGCAGAAATGGTGGATGCCAGCTCAATTTAATCAAAGTTTGGATAAGTGCATAGGGTATGGGCTGGGTGCAGGTCGATGGAACAAGGGAGAATAACAGTCTGGCACCATCTAGAGAGGTCAAATGGTCTGTTTCGGTGTTGTGGTGCTCTCTGTCTCTAATAGTACATTATTACACCATTCTCACTCTCCTTCCTCCCACATTACCTATCAACATCCCCCTTTCAGCTGGGTCCACCTATCACCTGCCAGCTCTTGCTCCACCCCTCCCCTCATCTTTTTACACCTGCTGTCTCCCCTCTTTCTTTGCAGTCCAACGGAGGATCTCAGCCCAAAATGTCTACTGTCTGTTTCACTACGAAGATGCAGCCTGACCTCCAACTTTTTGTGTGTTGCTCCAGACTTCCAGCAGCTGTGGTCTGTTGTCCCTTGAGACTTCCCAGAGTAGATTTTTCCTGAATCTGAACAGAACCAAGTTCTTTAAAATAAGGTTTATTGATAACTATAGGGCCGTGTTGTTGTTTGCACTGTGAAAAATAAAATCGTATTCAAGGAAAGCCAAGGAATTATTGTGAACACGAGAACATTTTGCAGGTGCTGGAAATCCAAAGCAACACAAAAAATGCTGGAGGAACTCAGTAGGTCAGGCAGCATCTATGGAAATTAGTAAACAGTCAATGGTTTGGGTCCTGAAGAAGGGTTTTAGACTGAAACGTGAAATATTTCTCATTTCCATAGATCAGACATTCCCAACCTGCGGTGCACAGACCCCTTGGTTAATGATAGGAATCCATACCATAGCTGATGCCTGACCTGTTGAGTTCCTCAAGGAATTATCATGCTTCACGAAATCTACAATTTTTGTTTCGAATCCTTGCATTGCCAATGGCAGATTTGGAATGCCCTCTGAAATTTTGACAAATTTCTATAGATGCACAGTGGAGAGTATCCTGATAAGCTGCATCACGGGCTGGTATGGAAACACCAATGCCCAAGAATGGGAAAGGCTACATAAAGTCTTCCCGGGAGGGGGGAGAAGATGGTGTGATAACAGCGCGCGCGGCCACTTCGGTGATGAATATCTGTTATCTGTCAAGTAGGGGACCGTGCACAACTCTGATTTGATGGAGACAGATGTGAGAGCACAGCGGAACATCTGGAAAACTTCTGAAAAGCCTGCTTCGCTGCCGCTGCTACTGTGTGGTAACCGGAATCTCCAGAGCTGAAGGCCCCGAAATCCTCGGCTTTGTGTGTTTCAGCAGCCGAGGAGAGATCGAAGGTGCTTGGCAGAGGATGGTGCTTGGGAGGCTGGTTGGAAGATCGGAGTTTTTGGATGGATGGACTCAGTGTCAGCTGTGGTCGGCTGCTTCCAAGGCATCGGCAAGTTGACGGTGCCTGGAGGTTTATGGCAGGGAGTTTCTCCCTTTTGCTGCCTGCTATCGGGGACTTGGGAGTCAATCAACTCGGGACTTTGAGACTTTTTTTTTACTGTGCCCATGGTCTGTTCTTCATCAAATTATAGTATTGCTTTGCACTGCTGTAACTATATGTTATAATTATGTGGTTCTGTCATTGTTAGTCTTTGTTCTGTCTTGTTTTCTGTGATATCACTCCGGAGAAACATTGTATCCTTTCTTAATGCATGTATGCACTTCTAAATGACAATAAAAGAGGACTGAGTGTTCTCATAATCTTATCTAAGTCATGGATACAGTCCAGTTCAACGCAGGCAAAGCCCTCACCTCCACTGAGCACATCTACACAGAGCGCTGCCACAAGAAAGCAGCATCCATCATCAAAGATCCCCACCATCCAGGTCATGCTCTCTTCTCACTGCTACCATTGGGCAGGAGGCTCAGGACTAACATGAGAAATTCTGCAGATGCTGAAAATCCAGAGACACAAACACAAAATGCTGGAAGAACTCAGCAGGTCTGGCAGCATCTACAGAGGTGGATAAACAGCCGATGTTTTGGGATGAGGCCCTTCATCAGGACTGGAAAGGAACGGGGGAGGTGCCAGAATAAAAAGGTGTGGGAGGGTGGGGGGAAGAGGATATTTAGAAGGTGATAGGTGAAGCTAGGTGGGTAGGAAAGGTAAAGGGCTAGAGAGAAAGGAACCTGTAGAAGGTACAGGAGCCTCAGGTCCCACACCTCCAGGTTCAGGGACAATTATTACCCGACAACCATCAGGCTCCTGAACCAAGGTGGATAATTTCACTCACCTCAACACTGAACTGACTCCAGGACCTACGGACACATTTTCAAGGACTCTGCAGCTAATGTGTTGTTTATTTTCTTAATATTCACACGGATTGTCACTTTTGCATATGGTTGTTTGTCGGTCTTTATGTGTAGTTTTTCATTGATTCCATTGCATCTGTCTTACTGTGAATACCTGCAAGAAAATGAATCTCAGGGTAGAATATAGTGATATACAGCACATGTACTTAGATAATAAGTTTACTTTGAACCTGAAAACATACCCTGACTCTACCAAGATTTTCACTAGCCAGTCCTAGAGAAATAGGGCACCTGTGAAGCTTGAAGGCGGGTCCTCTTGAATGGGTTATTGGGAACACAGCTCAAATTGTGTTTCCTTCAGTGATTTAATTTACCAGGTTCATCTCCATGATCTCCACTTCCATTCCTCCCATCCGCACCCCACTTCTGCCCACTTTGCACCCTCAAGCGCACTACACTTGCCCAAGCACTCCTATGCATTAGATGCCTCACCCCTCCTCCGAGCACGGCCAGTCGAGCCACCAATCCCCAGCTAACGGTTCCCTTACACAACTGCGAACCAGATTCATTCATTTTTCAGATTCAGTTTCACTTATTGATCACGTGTGCATCAAAACAGAGTGAAGTGTGTTGTTTGCGTTAATAACTAACACAACTTAAGAATGTGCTGGGGGCAGCCCACAAGTGATGCCACATAACAGCAAGGAAACAACTACAGAAGCAGTACACAGATACACACACACACACACACACACACACACACACGCACACTCTCTCTCTCCTCCAAACCTCCTTCCCTCGTGCGCTGGCAGACCCAGGACTTCAACCATCAGCCCTCAGCTTCTGGACTTCCAATCAACCTTCAAACCATCCGTTAGAGCGCCTTAACTCATTGAGAACACCCATGACTACCAGACCCCATCAACCAGCTCACACCTCAGTCCCTCTACTCACCAATGCAATCCATAACCTTTCCCAGGACCCCGGGCATCTCTTACGTTCGACAAGCCCACTCCTCCCCCCTCCACTCTCCAATTCTGCACCCCGACCCACATGTGCCAAAGGCCTGCCCCAATTTCTTAGGACCACACAAAGACAAGACTTTGAATTTCTGCTATTGAACCATTTAGGAACTGTCCCTTTAGAACTGAGTCTGAATTGTCAACTGTTTCTTTCTCTCCACAGATGCTGCCTGACCTGCTGAGTTCCACCAGCATTTTGTGTGTGATGCTCTGTGAATGCATGTGGTACTGTGACTCATTATAATTAGTTATCATACCAGTGTAGATACTGTTGAACTGGTGAAGAGTGCCAATCTCCAGATCTTCCTATTGGTGAATAACCAGGTGCAGAGATACTGAAATGAACGTTCCTTCTTCTTAAGAAGTCCCTCTGGTTTGAGAATGACATGCCTCCACCTCAGTTAAAGAGCTATAGAATTATACAGCATAGAAACAGGCCCTTCAGCCCATCATGCCATGAATATCTTTCCTAGCTCCATTTGCCTGCAAGGGAGTGTAATGGTTAGCACAATGCTTTACAGTACTGGTGACCAGGGTTCAATTCCTGCCGTCTCTGTAAGGAGTTTGTACGTTCTCCCTGTGTCCGCATGGGTTTCCTTCGGGTGCTCTGGTTTCCTCCCACAGTCAAAAGGCGTACCGTTGGGTAGGTTAATTGTCATTGTAAATTGTTCCGTGATACCGTGAATCAGGGGATTGCAGGACAGCGCAGCTTGAAGGGTTGGAAGAGCCTGTTTCGCACTGTATCTCAATAAAAAAAGTTTAAAATTCCAACTCTCTCCATATCTGCTCATTCAGATACCTGTCCAGGGTCTCCTTACTCTTACTGTCCGGGTATCAAATTAGTGACTTTGGTGCCAAGTTTTGGAGCTAAACACCCATGGAGCCCTCAACTTTCACCCCAAGGTATTTCTTGGATAAAGTTCATTGTTATAATTCTAATACAGATCACAGTATCCTAAGATAGAAGTCTGAATCTCAGCATAGCAACTGGGGATTTTAGCTTCAAGTAACTAAATAAACCTGCATTTAGTGGTGAAAATCTGAAAAAACAATGCTGGAAATGTGATATACAGTGGATTCCGATTAATCGGGACCAGTACATTTGACCCACATTGCCAAAGTTTCATGGAAATAGCTAAAAAGGAATAGAAAAGGCAAACTACTGTTTAATTGAGTAAGAATGTATGCATTTAAATGAAATACAGAACAAATTAGAATGCCATCAATCCTACTGCAATACTATAAAACTGCATTAGGACCTAATAGTTATCAACGGAGAAATATATTGAGTGTACATGAATGCTGCTGCATTCTTTCAATTGACTGTAAATGAACAAATTCACCGCAGGCATCAAAGTGTAGATGATGGACTATCTTCATACAATGCTATCAACAATTTCATCCTCCAAATCTTCATTTTCATTGTAACATTCAAGGTGATTGTCAATACCTTCAAATTCTTCATAGTTCCTAACTTGTTGAAGTAGTGAAATAGATGCATTTTCACTCCTAGTCATTTCTGGCATCTCCAAGCCTGACTGCTTGAAACCACAGTGAGCAAAACAGTTCTGAATTGTCTTACTGCTTATATCTCACCAACTATCAGTGACAAAATTACTGTTGTTTGAACACAAACACATGCAACTGACACTATTTAAAAACTGTTTGCTGTAAGCACAGTGTAGTGTGCCTCACAAGTTCATGTGTCTGAGGCTAGTCAGTAACTGTTCAGCATCAGTCTCCTGCCCCAATTACGCGGCACAGTGTCCCAAATAAACAAAAGGAATCCTGGTTGCGTTCTCGATTAGATGTTGTATTTTTAGAGTGTCCCAAATAAGCAGCTGCCACAATTAACTGATGGCCCAGTTATCTGGAATCCATACTTTTGCACTCAACAGGTCATTTGACTGTGATCTCACATCCCTCATTCAGATCTACCCTGGTAACATTACACCTCCTTATTTAAGAGGAGTCTGTCTAACTTTGCCTTAAAAAGGGGACGGCACGGATATTATAGCAGTTAGCAAAACGCTATCACAGCGCCAGTGACCCAGGTCCAATTCCTGTCTCTGTCGTAGTCATAGAGCCCAATAGCACAGAAGCGTGGTCCTTCGGCCCATTTAGTCTGTGCCAAACTATTATTCTGCCCCGTCCCATTGACTTATACCTGGACCATTGCCCTCCATAATCCGCGCCCCCCCCCCACCCCATCCATGTACGTATCCAAACGTCTCTTAAATTTGAAATCAAACCTCCATCCACTTTCTTCCTTCCTTCTTTCTGCTTCTGGACAACTGCTGTCACCCTGGATCACCCTGCTGAATTTATTTAGGTAACAACCCTTTCTCACACATTAAGCTGGCACCACTGTTGGATTCTTTCCTATCAATTGTTTTTCTTTTTTTATTGTATAGTCTGAGCATGTCCACGGCCTCACCATTAACAACTCGTTGCACAGACGTGTGGGTGAAAGGGTCTTTTTCTGTGGTGTCAGGGCGTCAAGGGATATGGTGAGAAGGCAGCTGAATGGGATTGAGTGGGATCCGGGATCACACATGATAGAATGGCGGAGCAGACTCGATGGGCTGAATGGCCTAATTCTGCTCCTATGTCTTATGGTCTCATGGAAACTATCAACTCCTGCTTTAATACCCATGGATCTTGGCCTCCCGCATAGTCTGTGGCAGAGCATTCCACAGATGCACTACTCTCTGGTTAAAAAATTCCTCCTTACCTCTGTTCTAGAAGGTTGCCCCTCAATTTTGAAGTTGTGCCCTTTAGTTCTGGATACCCCACCTAGGAAATATCCTCTCCACATCCACTTTATCTAGTCCTTTCAATATTTGGTAGGATTCAATTAGATCCCCCCATATACTTCTAAATTCCCGTGAGTACAGGCCCAAAGCTGCCAAACGCTCCTCATATGTTAACCTCTTCGTTCCCGGAATCATCCTCGTGAACCTCCTCTAGACTCTCTCCAATGATAACACATCCTCTCTGAGATATGGGGCCTAAAACTGTTGACAATACTTCAAGTGCAGCCTGGCTAGTGTCTTATAAAGCCTCAGCATTATCTCTTTGCTTTTATATTCTATTCCCCTTGAACTAAATGCCAACATTGCATTTACCTTCTTTATCACAGACTCAACCTGTAAATTAACCTTTTGGGAGTCTTGCATGAGGACTCCTAAGTCCTTCTGCAGCTCTAATGTTTGAATTTTCTCCCCATTTAGGTAACAGTCCGCACTGTTGTTCCTTTTACCAAAATACATTATCGTACATTTCCCGGCACTGTATTCCATCTGCCACATTTTTTGCCGATTCTTCCAATTTGTCTAATTCCTGCTGCAAATGCATTGCTTCCTCAGCACTACCTACCCCTCCACCTATCTTTGTATGATCCACAAAGCTATCAATTCCATTATTTAAATCATTGGCAAACAATGTGAAAAGTAGCAGTCCCAGTACTGACCCCTGAGGAAGACCACTAGTCACTGGCAACCAACCAGAAAAGGCCCCCTTTATTCTCACTCGCTGCCTCTTGTCAGCCATTCCTCTATCCATGCCATTATCTTTCCTGTAACACCATGGGATTTTATCCTGTTAAGCAGCCTCGGGTGTGGCCTTCTGAAAATCCAAGTAAGAGGAGGTGAAGATGGCGGCGCGACGCAGCGTGCAGCGGCCACTCCGGTGATGAATATCTGTTATCTGTCAAGTAGGGTGCTATGCACAATCCTGATTTGATGGAGATGGACGTGAGAGCACGGAGGAAGATCTGGTGAAACTTCTGAAATGCCTGCTTCACTGCCGCTACTACTGTGTGGTCCAGAATCTCCGGAGGGGAAGGCCCCAAATCCTTGGCTTTGCCTACTGCCTTATGCCAGGACCGGGGTTGAAGCGCTCGGCAGAGATGGTGCTCGGTGCTCAGTGTCAGAGGGCTGGTCGGAGGCTCGAAGTTTTCAGACGGACTCAGAGTCAGACTGTGGTCGGATGCTTCCAAGAATGCTGCATCGGCAAGTTTGCAGCGCTGGAGGCTCATGGCAGGGAGAGTTTCGTCCCTTCAACCATCTGTGTGAGATGTTGGGGCTATCGGGACTTTAATACTTTTTTTTTACTGTGCCCATGTGGTCTGCTCTTTATCAAACTATAGTATTGCTTTGCACTGTTGTAACTATATGTTATAATTATGTGGTTTTTGTCAGTTTTAGTCTTGGTCTGTCCTGTGTTTCTGTGATATCATACCGGAGGAACATTGTATCATTTCTTAATGTATGCCTTTCTAAATGACAATAAAAGAGGACTGAGTGTCCTCATAACCTAATCTAATCTAAATGACATCCACTGCCTCTCCTTTGTCCACTTTGCTTGTCACTTCCTCAATGAACTCTAACAGATTTGTCAGGCAAAGTTTCCCTTTACAGAAACCATTTTCTTTCCCATTTCTGATGAAGGATCCCAGGTTTAAAGCATAACCCTCGTTATTTCTCTTCATAGATGCTGAATGACATACCCAGAATTCTCTGCCTTTTTATTTCTGCACAAGTTGATGTTGATTCTACTCAGCAACGCACACAAAACACTGGAGGAACTCAGCAGGTCAGGCAGCATCAATAGAAATAAATAAACAATTAATGTTTCAGGCCGAAACCCTTCTTCAGGACTGAGAAGGAAGAGGGAAGATGCCAGAATAAAAGGTGGTGGGGGTGGGGGGAAGAGGAAGGAGGCTGGCTGGAAGGTGACAGGTCAATCTAGGTGGTTTGGAAAGGTGAAAGACTGGAGAAGAAAGAGTCTGCTAGGAGAGGAGAGTGGACCATAGGAGAGAGGGGAGGAGGGGGGGAAACCCGGGGGAGTAATAGGCAGGTGAGAGGAAGTGAAAGATCAGAGTGGGGAATACAGGAAGGTGTGGGGGGAATTTGTTTATCAGAAGGAGAAATCGATATTCATGCCATCAGGTTGGAGGGTACCCAGACAGAATACAAAGTGTTGCTCCTTCACCCTGAGGATGGCCTAAACTTGAGATATTGATTATACTGTAATAATACAAATTAATTATTATATTGCATTGCTACGGTATAATAATACAGAATATACGTATAGTATAATGTATTTTAATTTTTGAAATTTTATTGAGTACATTGTTTGCAGCCTGTAACTTAAGAGAATATTGTAAGCTCTGTCCGATACTAGTATCTCTCACTTTATTTGTTTTATTTCGTCTAACAATAGAGAGTGCAATCGGCCCTTCCGGCCTTCGAGCCACACCACCCCAGAACCTCCAGCAACCCCGACTAACCGTAACCTAATCACGGGGCAATTTACAATGACCAATTATTCTACCCAGTACGTATTTGGACTGTGGGTGGAAACCAGAGCACATGGGGAAAATCCATGCATTCGACAGGGAGGGCATACAGAAACTCCTTACAGCAGGAAGATTATCACTTCAAGGACTAGTTTACTTCACTGTTTAGACTTGTTGGCAGGGTCTAGTTGTCAATAATCACTATTTGAACAGAGTGTTCACCCCTCCCTCAACAAGGAGGACATGACTCCAGCTGAAGTAATTTAAACACGGTTTATTTGATTTTTAATGATAGACATTTAATTTAGATGAATAAATTCCAGATATAGACTTAAACTTCACAGAGGATTTCAAACTTATAAAAGATTTTGAAATTAATAAAGATTTCTAAACTACAAAGGATTTCCAAACACAAGCACTAATTATTAAAAACTAAAAGGACATACCAAAGAGGTGCAGACGAACGAGTCATCCATCATAGAAACCAAGGCTGAAGAATGAGTTCTTGGTTTTCTTTCTGTCGTTCCTGACAATCCTGACTGCTGTCTAACATTTACATTGTTTTGTTACTAGTTGACATCACCTGCTTGAGATGTTTCCAGTACATTCGTCAGGCCAGGTGAGTGTTATGTTTAATTAGGCCAACGTGGACCTCATCTTCTCTCTTGGTTAAATCACGGGTCAACAAGAATCTCTTTGTTCTCTTGTTTATGACAAGAGGCTGAGCATGGGGAATATTGGTTATAAGTTTAACTTTGTCAAAAACAGCTCTTTGACCCTTGGAAGGGTCATGGCGCTGTGCTGGCAAGCTGAGGTTAGCAATAAGCGCCTTAGGCCCTAGAAAGGCCTTAGCCCTTCTGTGACAGAAGCAGAGTGATGGTGACAATCATGCCCTCTACTCACTGTTACTGTCAGGCATGATATGTAGAAGCCTGAAGACCCGGACCACGAGGTTCAGGGACAGCTTCTTCCCTTCAACCATTCCATTCTTGAACCGACCTGCAGAACCCCAATCACTACCTCAGCAATGGGACACAGCAGACCGTCTCTTGCGCTGCTATAGGCTTGTCTTTGATCACGTTTGCATAGTGTTGTTTTTTTCTCTTTCTCCATTGTTATGTACAACTTATATTCTTCTCTGTTGTCTGTATCTACGTGCCAGTGATGCTGCATGCAAGCTCTTCACAACCCCACCCACTATGGTCGTTTCCCTTTCAACACCCCCCTCCTCCATCAAGCAGAAGATACAAAGCACGGGAGGGGGGAAGTGGGAAGGGTACATCCGAAAGCAGCTACGACCAGGCTCAAGGCCAGCTGTTATAAGACTACTTAGGGTTAGTTGTGGGCGTGCTGCATTGGGGCCCGAAAGCATGATGACACTTGCAGGCTGTCCCTAGCACAATCCTCAGGCTGTGTTGGTTGTTGATGCAAACAACACGTTTTACTGTATGTTTCAATATCTTGGTGTACATCTGACAAATAAAGTCAACCTTTAATCTTCTTTAGTACATTAAGATAGGTTCTTGACCTCACAACCTATGTCATTATGATCTTGCACTGCACCGTTACACTCTTCTCAATTAAGTTATTGTTTTATCTCGTACTCCCTCAATGGGGTAAGTAATTCATCCTGTATGAACAGCATGTAAGACGTTTTTCACTGTACCTCGGTACATGTGACAATAATAAACCAATTCCAAGTCACTGAAGCATAGGAGACTGAGGGGTGATCTTACTGAGGTGTATAAAATCATGAGGGGCAGAGACAGAGTGAAAACGCACAGTCTTCCCACAAGAATGGGGAAATCGAGAACCAGAAGGTATAGGTGAGATATTTAAAAAGAAACTGAGGGACAACCTTTTCACCTAAAGGGTGATCCATATATGGAATGAACCTTCAGTAGTCACGTTAATCTTCTTTTGTTCTTCTCTGAATCTAATCCTCTCACTGTTGCCTGGAAGCCTGCTCAAGATATATTTTCTCTGAGCTTTACCACCACTTAACCGTTTTCTATGTTTTTATTCTATTTCAGAACCAGAATCAGGTTTAATATCATTGCATATGTCGAGAAATATGTCAAGAAATTCGTTGTTTTGCAGCAGCAGTACATTGCAAATCATAATAATAAAAAGAATTATAAACTACAATAAAAAATACTGTGAGAGTGTGTGTGAGTGTGTGTGTATGAGTGTGTGTGAGTGTGTGTATGAGTGTGTGTGTATGAGTGTGTATGAGTGTGTGTGTATGAGTGTGTGTGTATGAGTGTGTATGAGTGTGTATGAGTGTGTGTATGAGTGTGTATGAGTGTGTGTGTATGAGTGTGTGTATGAGTGTGTGTGTGAGTGTGTGTGTGTGAGTGTGTATGAGTGTGTATGAGTGTGTGTGTATGAGCGTGTGTATGAGTGTGTGTGTGTGAGTGTGTATATGTGCGTGTGTGTTGTGCATATATACATAGAGTACCGTGCAAATGTCCTCAGCACAGTTACATATAGCTAGGATGCCTAAGACTTTTGCAGAGTACTGTAGTAATTTTATGTATTGGACTGCACTGCGGCCACAAAAAAAACAAACTTCATGACATGTGTCAGTGATTATAAACCTGATTCTGATATGGGTCTCTATTGGGGACTGAGAGTGGGAAGGGAGCAGGGAGAAGGGAAACATGGTTGGGAAAAAGGGAGAGAGAGAGGGGAGGGAGTGGGAAGCACCAGAGAGACATTCTGTCGTGATCAATAAACCAATTATTTGGAATCAAATGACCTTGCCTGGTGTCTCAGGACTGGGTGAGTTTGCACCCATACCAACCCCCCCCGACCCTGGCACTCCTTCTCTGCCACCTGTCCCACACCCCTCCCACAGCACTCCACCCTCACCATTCCCAACATTCTTTGCACCTGCCAGATTTACAAACTCGTTCTCTGCTCCATGTTGACAAATACAGCACTGCGCAAAAGTCTTAGGCACTGTAATTAAATATATATGCCTAAGACTTTTGCACAGATCTGTATATATGTGTGTGAGTATATATATAAAGATCATACACATTGGTTTATTGTCCATTCTGAAATCTGAACGGAGGGAAAGAAGCTGTTCCTAAAACACTGAGTGTGTGTCTTCTCACTCTTGTATCTCCTCCTTGGTGGTAGTGATGAGAAGTGGTGATGGGGGCCCTTAATGATAGATGCGTTGTTTTTGAGGCATCACCTTTTGACTCCATCCTCAATGCTGGAGAGTCTAGTGCCCATGATGGAGTTTGCAACTTTCTGCAGCTTTTTCCAACCCTGTGCGGTGCCCCCTCCATACCAGATGGTGATGCAACCAGTTAGAATGCTCTCCATTTCCACACTAGCTATACTTCCCATATGACAATAAAATGCACTTGTCTTTAACAACATATCTGCTTCACTTAGGTTCCTTAAGGTGGTCGCGGCCAGGTTTAGGGGGAGTGGGGTGATAATGGGTTCAAGCTCCCACTACCTATTAAATACTCCCAATGCCGTGCGTCTCAAATAGCCTCTGACAACCAAGTCCAACACCTGACCTTCAAATGTGGGTTAGCCACTAAACCGAGCGAAACCATTTTTACCAACAGGAGAAGGGGCAAGGGCAGGTAACTGGTGCCTTAACACCAGTTGCTTCAGGCAAATTGGGCTCGTCAGCAGAGGTTGGCAGCTCATCTAGGAAAAGGAAAACTCTGATCTCAAACCTCCACTGCCTTACGGCCAATCTCACAAATGGGGAAGTTTTTAGGAGTAAACCCCCCAAAAAAAACCCAAGACCATCATACATTGAGTTCAACACTGACTGGCAACTCCTGGAATGCCTTTGCTGCCAAACTGTATTGGTCTCTGCCGTTCCTATGGATTCATCGGTTGCTTAGAGAGGGGGAGCCTGCCGCATGGCAGCAGATTGCTCTCCATATCACTGTCTTGTATATCACGTAGACAGCCAGGACGCAACAACCATAGATGACCTCAGTCAACTCCTTGAGTGGCTGGCTTGCCCTGCTTACAGCCCAAGGGAGGGCCTCAAGCTTCACCACATCCTTAGGGTCATGTGACCTGAGGCACGCCAATATGTGACTCACAACCAACAGCAACTCTTCATGTAGTTGTCCGAGCTGGGCCAGCAAATCAGTCAGGGATCAACTGAGGATGCACAATAAACGCTGTCACTATGACTCCCACCCTCAGCAAATGAAAATTCAAAAACATCGAAAGAGAACTGACATTTACTTACTGCCTGTTTTGCCTTCTGGCGTTTTGAGCAGCGATGAAGATCTTCCATCTTCCAAATGGTTCAGGGCTTCTTTCCGCATGACAGTAGCTTCCTCTCAGTTTTCACTGCGGTCAGTCATGCAAGTCCCGGGTGGAGTCTCAGGAATACCGGCACACTCAGATGTAAAACGATTCTTCATTGCTGTTTCTGTAACAATTTTCTTTTACCAGTCAGGATTCTTAATACTGAGCTGAACTCCTGAACTTGGAGCTCTGGAGTACCACCTTTAGTCTGGCCTCTGCCCTTCGACCTGTCTGGCATGGGTGACCCTACAAAGAGCCAAAGCATAAAGCCCTGACTCCAGCCAGCAAAGCTCTCCGGGTCATTGAGGCACACGAGCCTCCAAACCACGACAAGGCTGTGGTCCTCTTGGAGGAAACGATCAGCTGTGTTTCAATTTAATTCACTGTATGGGCGGATATCAGAAGTACGCTCGTTACGCAGAGAGTGCTGGGTTCACGGAACCCCATGCCAGGGGTAGTGGTAGAGGCAGATACGTGAGGCGTCACGGTCGTGATGCTATTACACTCGGAGTGTCGGAGTTCAATTCCGATGTCGCTTGTTAGGAGTTTGTACGTTCTCCCTGTGGAATGCGCGCGTTTCCTTCGGGTGCTCCGGTTCCCTCCCACGTTCCAAAGACATATCGGCTAATAGGATCATTGGTCATTGTAAATTGTCCTGTGATTGGTTAAATAGGTAGGTTGCCGGGCAGTGCAGATCGTTGGGCTGGAAGGCCCTGTCTCTGTAAATAATAAATATATAAAATAAAAAGCATTAGACGCATTTTTAAAAATTCTTAGTTCAGCACATAGATGATAGACAAGTGGAGGGCTATGAGGGAGGGAAGGGATCGATTGATCTTAGAGTAGTTTAAAAGGTCAGCACAACATCGTGGGCCAAAGGACCTGTATTGTGCTGTAATATTCTGTGTTCTATGTGATTTGCATTATTCATGAACGTTAGTGAAGATATATTCTTTTAGCCTTCAAAATTACTGTGTCTGAAGTTCAAGTGATGGTAGTTATTTGAAAAACAGTTTGTCCACTAAAATAAAAGGCATTTTGAGATTTTCTCTTTATCCACATTTGGAAAGCTTTTGATGCTGCCTCCTACTCACGTCGTTCTACAGCTGCGCAGTGGAGAGTATCCTAACAAGCTGCACCACTGCTTGGCACGGAAACTGCACTGCGGCAGACTGGAAGGCTCGACAGCGGGTAGTCAAAAACTGCCCAATGCATCACTGGCACCACTCCACCCGCCATCAAGGACATATATCCAGCAAGGGGCCAGAAAAGGTCCAATAATATCATGAAGGATCCCACCACCCTGCTCGTGGCCTGTTTGTCCCACTCCCATCAGGGAGGAGGTTACGCAGCATCCATTCCAGGACCATCAGACTCAAAAAACAGTTACTTTCCTCAAGCAGTAAGCCTGATCAACACCTCCACCCCCTAACCCACTCCTCCACACCCCCAAACACCACTACTTTACCAATTCCTGTCAGTCACCTTATGTACAGACACTCCTGTGCCTAGCGTCACCTTATAGACACACAATCAATCTATGTATATAAGCTATCTTATGTATTTATATTTATTGTGTTTTAATCATTATTATCACTATTGTTATTATCATTATAGTGTTCTTCAGCTTTTGTGTGTGTGTGTTTTTGGACTGTATCAGATCCAGAGTAACGATGATTTTGTCCTCTTTTGAACCTAGCTATAAGAAATGACATTAAACAATCTTGAATCTTCTTTCCCATGCCGTAAGCACCAAGCTCTCTGGGCCACTGCCTTCTCCATAACTACTGAACCGTCACCACTGCAATGGTCTTTTTACTTCCATCCCCACCAACTCCATACCCTCCTTCGCCTCTCCCACTCTCTGAGCTGAGATCTTTAGCCTGACCTCTCACTAATGAAACCACAGCAGGTGTTCGCGACTTTCAGGGATTCCTGGAACTCAACCTCGTGACCTTGTGCAATGCCTGTCAGGTACCGGGCACCAGCCTTTATTAAAGCTGAATATAATTCTGGTTCCTTCATTAAATATTTAGGTGGGGTGCATTTTGCTGTTCATAAACACCGCATGTTCAGTTTAGATACAAGACACTAAGGTGAACAAATTGCAGAATACCCATTGTGTGTTACATCGGGGAACTAAAGCCTTTTCAAAAATGCATCAGATAAATCAGAAGTCATATGCAGCAATGTAAAACAATTTCCCTCTGTCATTTAATGACATTAGTATACACTCAGTGGCCACTTTATTAGGTACCTCCTGTACCTAATAAAGTGGCCACTGAATGTATGTTTGTGGTCTTCTGCTGCTGTAGCCCATCCACTTCAGGGTTCAATGTGTTGTGCATTCAGAGATGCTCTTCTGCACACCACTGTTGTGACACGTAAGTTACAGTCACCTTCCTATCAGCTTGAACCAGTCGGGCCATTCTCCTCTGACTTCTCTCATTACCACAGTGTTTACTCCCACAGAAATGTCGCTCCCTGGACTTTTTGGTTTCGCACATCTTTCTCTACAAAGTCTAGGGACTGTTGTGCGTGAAAATCCCAGCAGACCAGCAGTTTCTGAGATACTTAAACCACCCCGTCTGGTACCAACAATCATTCCATGGTCAAATTCACTTAAATCACATTTCTTCCCCATTCTGATGTTTGGTCTGATCAACAACTGAACCTCTTCACCATGTCTGCATGCTTTAATGCACTGAGTTGCTGCCACATGATTGGCTGATTAGATATTTGCATTAACAAGGTGTACCGGTGTACCTAATAAAGTGGCCACTGAGTTTAAGTGATGAGTCAGCCAATTTTGTTTCAGTGAGGGTTTGGACAGTAGAACATTAATCTGTAAAGACTGAGCCTTCTGTTCGATTCCTAACGGCTAAGGAAACAGGGTTAGATGTTGCGATTTGCTTTGAGAGTCTCGGCTGTCTCTGAAATAACACTCATCTTGATCTCACGTAAGGCATGGTGTCAGGTACAAATGGTGTCAAACGATATTGCTGGAGAGAAACTGTGAAATTATTGGTCATGCGTCTGTACAAATGCAATTTCACTTTAATTGGGTTACAAATTTCACAATTTATACAGAGCATTCCTTGATAAACTCCTTATATAAAACAGGTTATGGCCCTGGTGATTTTAGTTCAAAGCAACTTCCTGAGAAGATGCAGTAATGTTTTATTTCATAAATGATCCTAAAGAAAAGGCACCATCATTTTTGAATAGAACTCTTTTCCTAATGGTAATTCTCAATTTTTTTTCTTGAACTAGGAGCCGTATTTTAATGACATTTACTTACTGCCTGTGACACTGCTGATGCTTAGGGCCTCGATCTCTGTTTGTCCTTGGCCATCTTCTCTATTGTGCCCAGGCGTGGTTCAGGGTCCTCATTTCTGCCTCTACAGTGCGGTGCCAAGTTGTCTTTCGTCTCCTGTGCTTTCTCCCACCCTCCTGGGGTCCAATGAGGTTTTCTCTTGATGAAGGAGTTGGCCTCCCTTCTCATCACATGCCCAATCCATCTCCAGTATTTCCTCATGATGATTGCGGCCATGTCCTCCTGGTGACATGAAGGAGTAGGACATGGTTAGAGATCTCTCTTGGCCAGAAATTATGGAGGATCTTCCAGAAGCTCGTGGTGTGGATTGACGACAGCTTGGCAAGGTGGCTCTCTGTCAAGCACCTGCATTCTGACCTGTACGAGAGTGCGGACGGAACACAGCTCTGGTACAGCTTCACCTTGGTGTGGATTTTAGAAACATAGACAATAGGTGCAGGAGTAGGCCATTCGGCCCTTCAAGCCTGCACTGCCATTCAGTATGATCATGGCTGATCATCCAGCTCAGAACCCTGTACTTGCCTTCCCTCCATACTCCCTGATCTCTTTAGCCACAAGGGCCTTATCTAACTCCCTCTTAGATATAGCCAATGAACTGGCCTCAACTGTTTCCTGTGGCAGAGAATTCCACAGATTCACCACTCTCTGTGTGAAGAAGTTTTTCCTCATTTCGGTCCTAAAAGGCTTCCCCTTTATCCTCAAACTGTGACCCCTCGTTCTGGACTTCCCCAACATCGGGAACAATCTTCCTGCATCTAGCCCGTCCAATCCCTTTAGGATTTTATACGTTTCAATAAGATCCCCCCTCAATCTTCTAAATTCCGAGTATAAGCCTAGTCGATCCAGTCTTTCATCATATGAAAGTCCTGCCATCCCATTTTCATGGTAACTGCCGATAAAAAGCTGGAGGGTGAAAGAATTACAGGTGAAAACAAATGTTGAAAGTGGAAAGTTGTCCTTGTTCCATGTTTAATTAATTACAGAATAAGAATCAGGTTTATTGTCAATGATGTGACATTTGTTGTTTTGCAGCAGTAGTAGACTGCAATGCATTAAAAATAACTATAGGTTACAACAATAGAAACAAACTAGTAAATAACTAGTAAACAACAGTGAGGTTCATAGTCCATTGAGAAACCTAATATCAGAGGGGATCAAACTGTTCATAAAATGTTGAGTGTGTATCTTCAGGCTCGAATACTTGCTCCCTGATGGTTGCAATGAGACGAGCACATGTCCTGGATGGTGAGGGAACTTGTTGGTGAATACGGCCTTCTGGACGCATTGCCTATTGAAAATGTCCTCAGTGCTGGGGAGGCTAGTGTCCATGATGGAGCTGGCTGAGTTGACAACCTTCTGCAGCCTTTTCTGATCCTGTGCAGAGCAGCCTCCATACCAGACAGTGATAAAACCACTCAGTATCCTCTCCATGGTACACCTGCAGATATTCGCTAGGGTCTTTGGTGACATACTAAGCTCCTCAAACCTCTAATGAAATAAAACCATTGGTGAGCCTTCTTTATTCTATGTTGGATCCAGAATACATCATCAGAGATCTTGACACCCAGGAACTTGAAACCGCAGCCTTTCCACAGTTGACCCCTCAATGAGGACTAGTATGTGTTCTCCCAACTTCCCCTTCCTGAAGTTCACAATCAGTTCCTTGGTTGAGTACAAGATCGTTATTGCTATCCATCTCCAACATTGTTGCCATTCAATCAGCAGATCCATCTCATTCCTGTACACCCTCTTGTTGCCATCAAGAGCAACTGTTACCTCGTCAAACTATGATCAAGGTCATTTCCTCTTACTTATTTAGCTGTGATTAGGGTAACACCTGGTTCTTGGTCACTTATCAGTTGGGATTTGTACACTAGGAGTTATGGAAGTAAAATTGTCCACAAGTAGAGTAGATGGAATCATCCCGTCAGGACACTAAAGCAGGGACCCAATTGCAGACCTAGTACTGTGCGCACTGATATTTCTTGAGTAGCAAATCCAGAGAGGCAACAAAGTCAGTGTCAGATTTCAGGCAGAGATCAAAAGTTCCAGAGAAATCCAAAAACCAGAATCTGGAAACAGGCAGAGTCGATATTAAGACATCAGCGTTCAGGTACAAATGGCTGGAAAGGCTCAGGAAAATTCACTGGCACAATCTGGCAACAAACAGGTGAAAACACAGGACTGAAGTACACTGAGCGATAAACAGAGAGGCAGATGATAGGTGGAGCACAGTGAGACAGAAGTGGCAGCAAAACAGGTAATCATGAGAAACAGGTGAGTGAGAGGCAGAGTACTCAGTAATACAGGGGCCGGAGTAGAGCAGGGGCAGGGACAGGAGCACATGGGGCATGAAAACAAACAAGAGCACATGGCAATACAAAACAACAGACTGACAGCTAGGGGGAAACACAAAAAGGCAGAGTTCAACTGGAGGTAATGACACATCCTCAGATACAAAGTTCAAAGTTCAAGGATAGAAAAGAAGGAAAGGATTACATCTGAGATACAAGAGCTTCTGCAGATGCTGTAAATCTTGAGTAATGAAGACAAAATGCTGGAGGAACTCAAGCACATCTATGGAGGGAAATAGACAGTCGACATTTCAGTGCACCCACCTAGCACCATTACCATCTCTTTCAGGGTTGTCCAAAACTCAGATGCCACTACCCACAAGCACACTGCGGACAAGTTACAGTGGCCGATTAAACCACCAACCCTTCAGGAGTGGGAAGCAGTATGAGCACCCAAAGGAAACTCACTTAGTCACAGGGAGAAGGTGCAAACACCACACAGAGACAAGGACACTGGAACTGTGAGGCAGTGGCCCTATCAATGACACTGTGGTGTTGTCCTTAAACTATTTCAACAATTCTAGCATTTTAACTCAAACACCACCTGAACGCTCCTCCATCTTGAAGGGAAACAACAAGACCCAGGTTCCTATCCAAATCACATGCAGAAAAGATGTTGTTGTTACTTCATTGTAGCTGGGTTGAAATTAGATTGGATTAGCGCTATTGTCACTTGTCCATCAAAATAGCGGAACAGAGTGAAATGCGTCATTTGTGTCAAACCAAGTCGGCATGGATTGTTCTGGGGGCAGCCCGCAAGTGTCGCCACGCTTCCGGCGTCAATGTGGCATGCCCACAGCTTACTAACCCCAGCTGTCCGTTTTTGGAATAGGGGAGGAAACTGGAGCACCCGGAGGAAACCTGCATAGTCATAGGGAGAAACTACTTACAGGCAATGGCGGGAATTGAACCCCTATCAGCAATCAGTGGTGCTGTAAACAGATGCGTTATCTGCTATGCTAGCATGCTGCTCCTTATTCCCTATGTCTGGAACTCCCTAAAGCGGGGGAAGTTCAGGGTCAAATCTGGTCATCATGAACTCTGAAAATGTAAACCAGATATATAAAATTATAACTATATTCACTTCATTATCAATAGACATCCGTTAGTCTCGTGAGACCATGGATTTGTGCCTTGGAAGGTTTCCAGGGTGCAGGCCTGGGCAGGCCTATGGAAGAGAGAGTTCAATTGGAGGTACTGACTGCAAGTCTCCCCTCTCCACGCCACCGATGTTGTCCAAGGGAAATGCATTAGGACCCATACAGCTTGGCACCGGTGTCGTCGCAGAGCAATGTGTGGTTAAGTGCCTTGCTCAAGGACACAACATGCTGCCTCAGCCAAGGCTCAAACTAACAACCTTCAGATCACTAGACGAACACCTTAACCACTTGGCCACGCACCAACACACTTCATTATCAAAGTCTGTATAAACTGTACAACTTTGAGATTCGACTGCTTACAGGCAGCCACAAAGCAAGTAACCTGAAAGAACCCAATTTTAAAAAGAGACCAACACCCAATGGACAGAGAGAAAAAAAAATAAAACACAAATCGGGCAAACAATAAAAGCAAGCAACAGCATCCAGAACCAAAGACACAAAGCCGGGAGCAGTCTGAGCAGGCCCACAGCCTGAGTCCCAGTACAACCCACAGTGGGGCAAATCGCTACGAAGGACGCTAACACGGAGCCTGCAATAGGCAGAGTAGTGTCACAGCCTCAGAACAGCGGGGAGTGGATCAAACATCATGGAGGAGCAAGCAGAATCGGCCAAAACCTCACCTTCAGTCCCGATACAGTCTTACAACTGTTTCATATATTCCCAACAACTATTATTGAAAACTACTAAATATATACGACAATAACTTATATTTACGAGACAGAATAACAGTTTGGCATGGACTAAGTGGGCCAAAGGACCTGTTTCTGTGCTGTGGTACACAATGAGTCTATTTTTTGCCTTGCAATCATCGGCACTACCTTTTCACTGTAGGATGAGTTGCAGCAGACAACTCAGTATTGTTAAACGTGACTGGTGGGAGATGAAGCAGCATAGGTTGGTGGATATTGCACCCCGCTAACTAACATCGCCAATAAACTTGCTCCGCTCATCTCAACCTTTCCCTAAGTGGCCCCATTAGCTCAGTCACAAGGAATTTTGACTCAAGTGAACAGGACAACTGGTAACAAAGGGAACCTTCAGAGAAGATTACAACTAAAACAGAAAAGCCTTTGATTAGAAAAATTGTTTGAAATTTTATCATTACCTTGATCATCTCCCTGAGATCAAGGAGCCCATTTCTAATCACTTTGCCCCCCGCCTTCTTAAATGAAATTACAGCCTAGGACAAAAATTGTTTAACATCATGACCTGCCAGTAACATGTGCAATGACAAAGCTCTTCTAACTTTTCTTCATTACCTACCTGCTTTGAAATTATCTCAGGCATAGACCGTGGTTCCAAGAGCTGTGCTCGGGGTTGCAGTGCACCGTCACTTTGGTTTTCAATATCTTTATAGTCATTTGCACACTGCTTTGAAGATCAACAGAGCAAGACTGGGGAAAAGAATGAAATATTAGAAGGCTATATAATTGTGCTTATGGCCCTCCCTGGGGTCCAAACCCTCTGGATCCATGTCCCACCAGAGAGGCTTGAGCTCTAAGCTCCAGGTGAACATTAAGCAGATCAGAAGACCATAAGGCACAGGAGCAGAATTGGGCTATTTGGCCCATTGTGTCTGCTCTACCATTTCATCATGGCCGATCCAATTTTCCCTCTCAGTTCCAATTTCCTGCCTTTTCCCCATCTCCATTCATGCCCTGACTAATCAAGAATGTATCAACTTCTGCTTTAAATATACTCAATGACTTGGCCTCCACAGCTGCCTGTGGCAACAAATTCCTCAGACTCACCACTCTGGCTGAAGAAATGTCTCCTCATATCTGTTCTAATTCAATATCCCTCTATTCTGAGGCTGCGTCCTCTGGTCCTAGACTCTCCCACCATAGGAAACATCCTCTCCATATCCACTCTATCGAGGCCTTTCAACATTTGATAAGTTTCAATTAGGCCACCCTCATTCCTCTGGATTCCAGTGAGTAGAGGCATTGACCGGTTCTTGATTAGTAAGGCTGTCAAAGATTATGGGGGGAAGGCAGGAGGAAAGAGTTGAGAGGGATAATAAATCAGCCATGATGTGCTGAATAGCCTAATTCAGCTTCTAGTCTTAGGACAGCGGGTAGACTTGCCATTTTTAAAATGTGACAGCAAACCAAACCGTTTAATCTTCATGAAGGGTCTTGGCCCAAATCGTTCACTGTTTATTCCTCTCCCCACATGCTGCCTGAGCTGCTGAGTTCCTCCAGCAGTTCCCATGTGCCCTCCCTCCCACACCCCCTGCACTCCCAGAGGACAGTCAATATCTTCCCAAACTGCACAGTGACTCAGATACAATCCTGACCTTCACAGAACACAGTAGCGTGGTGTAATGCATTACAGCACAGGCTATAAGATGGAGGTTCAATTCCCACCACTGTCTCTTATGAGTTTGTACATTCTCCCCATGACCAGGTGCTCTGGTTACCTCCCACATTCCAAAGACATAGGGGCTAGAGTTAGTAAGTTGTGGGTATACTACGTTGGCCACCATAACTGTGGTCACCTTGCGGGCTCACCAGCACAATCCTCACTGATTTGATTTGATACAGGATGAGGTGGATGAAGGTTTGATTTCAACATTTAGGAGAAGTTTGGATAAGTACATGGATGGGAGGGGTATGGAGGGTATAGATCCAGTCGCAGGTCAATGGGACTAGAACAATAGTTCAGCACAGACTAGATAGGCTGAAGGGCCTCCTTCCGTGCTGCTGTGCTCTATGACTCTCTATGACTCTATGATTGGTGCATGGATAGTCTGACATAGTGGGCCAAAAGGACAGCTTCTATGCTTTATCTTTCTCTCAGTTTCAGATTAGGGCTGGCAAGTTGTTTAGTGGTGAGATTCCATCCCATTAATGACATTACCAAATGGAAATGTTTATCACTGTCACATAATTGTGTTTGGGAGCATGCAGTGGACAAAATGATGCCCATGATTCCAATGAATACTCTTCAATGGCTTTGGGTTGTTACATACCTCATGGGTATCTTATGACTGTCTTATGACCATGATATAATTGAGTATCTTGCGAGCATGATGTAATTGTCTTGTGATGGTGGGGTGATGTAATCTTCCTGCCAGTGTGAGGTCACATGATGTAATTTTCCCGCCGGTGTGAGGTCACGCAATGGCACGTTCCAATAGGTAAATAAGGGGAAACCCCTGTTGTCACGCAGTTAGTTCGTCAGTTAGTTCGTTAGTTAGCTTTGCTGCGTATTCGTCTCATGACGCAGTTTTGTTTTAAAGTGGAGTTTTTACTTTCTATTGTAAGGTACAAAAGCGTTGTACCAGCAGTTTCACCAGTCGCTGCCAGTTCTTGTTTGTTGCACCTTTGTTTTATCTTTACAGCCTAGTATTGGAAAGTGAAAACTTTACCAAAGTACAGGAACCCAAAGGATTGAGTAAAGTTGGTGTCATTCGGCGGTTTTATAAAGGTTCGACCTTATTGAATCTTCATTCAGGAATAGTGGCCTGCATCTGAGATAACCCCTGCAAGATGAGGAAGATTTGTGCAGTTTTCACCCTCCAGGAAAAAGGTCAGTTCCTTTAAGCCGTTTTATTTCCTTCAACCTAAACCCTTTGGACAAAGCATCTCTCGGCTGTGATCAGCAGTAACGTCACATCTTCAAAGAAATCAGTTTTCAGGGAAGTCTCTCCTTACTGACTGTATAAATCACTTGGACTTTCAAATTTACCACTTTAAGACTGTGTTCGAATTTACTACATTAAGAAGTATTCCAGAGTTTGGCTGTTTGTTAAATTGCTGTATAGCAGTTAACTTCCGGTTAAGTTAGTCGTTTGTTTACTTTTCACTATTGTTGAGCAGAGTTTAATAAATATTTATGTTTGTTTATAAAACCTGACTCGATTCTATATTCATTGTTGCTGACCACGTTACAGGGTACACTGCAAAAGATCAAGAAGGCACTCTGAAAGTGCAATTCTTTTCTCAATTATAACCTTTTCTTTCATCATAGTCCTTGTAAGTTTTATCAGCAAAAGCTATCAGCTTTGATATAGCATTAGTAAAGGCCCTTAAGACTTTCATAGAGTTATACGGCACCAAAACGGGCCCTTTGACCCAACTACCTCATGTTGAGTAACTAAGCTCTCATTTGCCCACTTTGGGTCCAAATCCCTCTAAACCAGGGGTTCCTAACCTGGGATCCATGAACCCCACGGTTAATGGTAAGGATTATTGGCATAAAAAACGTTGGGAACCCCTGCTTTTAACCTTTCCTATTTACGGTCCTGTCCAAGTACCTTTTAAATATTGATAATGGAACTGCCTCAGCCACTTTCTCTGCCACCTCATTCCATATGCAGACCGCACTCTCAGTGTAAAAATATTCCTTTTTTATCCCTCCTCTCTCACCTTAGACCCATACCCTCTAGTCCTTGATTCCTCAGCTCTGGGAAACAGAGAGTATGTATTCACCATACGCGCAGTGGCACTTTGTCAGGTGCACCTGTACCCCTGCTCACTAATGCAAATATCTAATCAGCCAATCATATGGCAGCAGCTCAATGCATAAAAGCATGCAGACACGGTCAAGAGGCTCAGTTGGTCAGACCAAACAGTAGAATGGGGAAGAAGTATGATCTAAGTGACTTTGATTGTTGGTGCCAGATGGGGTGTTTTGGGGATCTCAGAAACTGCTGATCTCTTGGGATTTTCACGCACAACAGTCTCTAGAGTTTACAGAGACTGGTGCAAGAAACAAAAAGCATCCAGTGAGCAGCAGTTCTGTGAGTGAAAACACCTTGTTAATGAGAGAGGTCAGAGGAGAATGGCCGGACTGGTCCAAGCTGACAGGAAGGCGACAGGAACTCAAACATCCTCCAGAGAAAGAGCATCTCTGAACGCACAACACATTGAAACTTGAAGTGGGTGGGCTATAGAAGCTGAAGACCATGAACATACAGTCAGTGGCCACTTTATTAGGTACAGGGGTGTGAAATAAAGTGTCCTCTCAGTGTACCTCGGCACCTCATGATTTTATATGTCTCCGTAAGAACATCCCTTTGTGTCCCTCACTCAGATGAGTAAAATGACAATCTGCTCATCCTCTCTCCATAACTCAGGCCTTCAGCCCCGGTAACATCCTTGTAAACTTACTCTACACTCTTTCCAGCTTAAGGCATACCTCCTACGATAGTGAGGGCAAAACTGAACTGAGTACAAAGCTGCTCTCATCCAGACAATAGACCCTGTCCATCCTTGCACACAAAACATGCAGTCCGGGTGAAAGGTTTGGCCCTGAAACATTGTCTGTCCATTTTTCTGCATAGATGACCATAAGAATTAGGCCATTCAGCCCACTGGGTCTGCTGCACATGACCTGTTATGCTCCTCCAGCAGCTCCAGACACCAGATTCTGCAGTCTCTTATGTGTCCTTGTCTGTATTTTCACCTTCTAACTTGAAGCATCTCTGAATATGGAAAGTCACTCGACTGCTGGGTGCTGGGCGATGGAAGCCAGCGCATCACCCCGAGTGATGAGAAATCGTGATTGTCAGCCTTCACTCATCACTTCTAATCTGCTATAACATTTCTGACAACATTTTCAAAGCACGCCAGAAAAGTGAATTTTAATAATCATTTCGATCCACAATCTTGTTGCTATAAAGAATCTCTGCAGGATCTGCAGAAGGCTGCGTGGAATCAATATTGTCCCCCTAATGGAATCCGTGTTGGAAGCAACGCTGTTGCCTTTCACTGGTGAATGGTGGGACGAATGCTCACACCGGAATTTCACCAACTCCATTTACCGGTGTGGAACAGAGAAACAGTGACTCATCACACCGAAACACTGGGTACAAAATGACAGGGAACAACATTCCTTTACCCACTGCCCACACACACACACACACACACACACACGCACATTCATACACACACACACACACACACACACTCATACACACATACACGCATACATACACACACACACACACACACTCTCATACACACACACACTCATACACACATACACCCACACACACACACACACGCACACACACATACTCATACACATACACACTCATACACACACACAAACACACACACACACACTCATACACACAGACACACACTCACACCCACACACAGACACATACATGTATACACAGACATATATACACACACACACTAATAGATGTACACACAACACATGATGGTGACAAGTGTGGTGACTCTTTGTGAGCTGTTCGCAGAAGATCGGATTGTTAGGCTTATTATAATAATTCTGATTTTTTTTAAATCTCAATTCTAAGACTGTAAGAGTACTCTCCAGGTTCTCTTAAATCTGTTTACAGGGGTGGGCACTTTATCCAGCTTTTAGTACTCCAGCAAAGTAGTTTTACACGGGGTATGCTGTCTGGAAGCCATGCAAACAAAAGCTTTTCACTGTATTCCGGTATGTGACAATTATAACAAGCTAAAGCAAACCACATGCGGATGTACTGTATAGAGTTCGCACACAGATCCACATGCGTGCTTACATGTGTACTCCACATGTACATACACTTAGTGGCCACTTTATTATGTACAGCTGATCATCAATGCGGGTATCTAATCAGCCAATCCTGTGTTAACATCTCAACACATAAAAGCATGCAGACATGGCCATGAGGTTCAGTTGTTATTTATTATTAACCAGGTGGTTCCAGCCCTTTGAACCACACCACCCCTGACTTAACCCTAGCCTAATCACAGGTCAATTTACAATGATCAATTAACCTAGCAACCAGTATGTCTTTGGACTGTGGGAGGAAACCAGAGCACCCGGAGGAAACCCACACCATCACAGAAAAACAAATAAGCTCCTTACAGGCAGTGACAGGAATTGAACCCGGGTCATCTGTAGTGTAAAGCGTTGTGCTAACCACTACACTACTGTGCCACCCCAAACATAAGCAGTGGGGAAGAAGTGTGATCCAAGTGACTTTGACAGTGCAATAAACGTTGGTGCCAGGTGGAGTGGTTTGAGTATCTCAGAAACCGCTGATCTGGCGGGATTTTCGTGCACAATAGTCTCTAGAGCTTGGTGATTGGTGCGAAAAACAAAAAAGCAAAAAAAAAATCCAGTGAGTTGCAGTTCCGTGAGTGAAAAAGTCTTGTTAATGAGAGAGGTCGGAGGTGACAGTCACTCAAATAACCAGGCGTTACAACAGTGATGGGCAGAAGAGCATCTCTGAGCACACATGTTGAATCTTGAAGTGGATGGGCTGCAGCAGCAGAAAACCACAAAAATACACACAGTGTCACTTTTTTGGGTAGAGGAGGTAACTGAGACCAAGAAACTTGTTTAATTTTCACCTCTCTTCACCCAAAGGTATTGGAGCTAATATTAGCAACTAATTAATGGCCTAGCTGACAGTACAGATCAAGCACTTATAGAGTCATAAAACAACAGAGCACAGCAACAGGCCCCTCAGTCTATTTACTCCCCTTCATTAACGTTACGGTTGCTCTCTGCAAGATATCTGTTTTGACTTACACATACTGGTAACTTTATTATGTACATCCTATGCCTAATAAAGTGGCCTCTGAGTGTATGTTCATGATCTTCTGCTGCTGTAGCCCATTCACTTCAAGGTTTGACGTGTCTGTTTGGAGAGGCTCTTCCGCACACCACTGTTGTAACGTGTGGTTAATTGAGTTACTGTCACCTTCCTGTCAGCTTGAAACATTCTGGCCATTCTCCTCTGACCTCTTTCGTTTACAAGACATTTTCACTCACAGAAATGCCAATCACTGGATTTTTGTTTTTGTTTTTGTTTTCTACACCATTCTCTGTAAACTCTAGAGACTGATATGCGTGAAAATCCCAGGAGATCAGCAGTTTCTGAGATACTCAAACTACCACATCTGAAACCAACAATCATTCCACGGTCAAAGTCACTTTGATCATATTTCTTCCCCATTCTGATGTTTGGTCTGAACAACAACTGAACCTCTTGACCATGTCTGCATGCTTTTATGCATTGAGTTGCTGCCACATTATTGGCTGAATAGATATTTGCATTAACAAGCCAGTGCACAGGTGTACCTAATAAAGCGGCCACTAAGCGTATTTCTGAGAGAAGTTTATTCTTGTACCGACATTATCCTCACAGGCAAAAGGTTCACAATCACTTCTCTGCTTTCAGGTCTCCAGACCAGAACTAATTGCTGAATCATAATACCTCATCACACAAGTGGAAAGCGAGTGGTTTAAAGTAATCGAGAGACATCCTGAATGGAGAAAGGAGGGTAATCATATTCTGCCTGCATAGCTTCCAACCTGATGACATGAACATTAATTACTCCAACTTCCTGTAATTTCTCTCCCCCCCCCCCCCTTTTACTATTCCCCGTTCGGGTTACCCTCTCAACCTTCTCTTTTCACCTGCCCATCACTTACCTTTGGTTCCCTTCCTTCTTCCCATTCTCCCATGGTCCACTCTCCTCCCCTAGCAGATTCCTTCTTCTTCTACAGCCCTTTACCTCTTCCGCCTATCACCTCCCAGCTTCGTACTTCATTTCCCCCCTCACTCACTTTCCACCTCACCTGGTGTCACCTATCACCTTTTCTCCTCACCTGGTGTCACCTATCACTTTCCACCTCACCTGGTGTCACCTATCACCTTTCCACCTCAGCTGGTGTCACCTACCACCTTTCCACCTCAGCTGGTGTCACCTATCACCTTTCCACCTCACCTGATGTCACCTTTCACCTTTTCTCCTCCCCTCACCTTCTTGTTCTGGCTTCTTCCCCTTTCCTTTCCAGTCCTGACGAAGGGGCTTGGCCCAGAACATCTTCTCCATGGATGCTCCCTGACCTGCTAAGTTCTTCCAGCACCTGCAGAAGCTGCTGTGTTCAGAAAGGAAATTTAAGTCTGATTGCAGCATGCCCTGAGGAACAACATCATATTGTATTCTGAGTTTCTGGGTGCTATGTTGGTGGTATAGTGACTCAGACCTGGTGTAATGATCCAGTGAATTACTTCAAGTCCCAGCAGCGCTGCTGAATACTTTAAATTGCTCATTACATAAATTGGAAAATACATCAGCTATTTTGACCTGGTAAGTACAAGATTGCCTTAAAAATACTGCCCAGGTCTTTCAGCAAAGTAAGTGTTCCACTTTTTCTTCTGAATTGTAGTTCCCAATCTGCAAATCACACTGTGGATTCTGGATATGAAGTTTTGCCTTTAACTTTAAGGATGGCAAAGTCAAAGTCAAGTTTATTGTCATGTGCACAAGTACATATTTGTACAGGTGCAATTAAAATAAACCTTCTTACGGCAGCATCACAGGCACACTCAGTTTCAAGTTTATTGTCATCTGACTGTACGTGTATACAACCAAACGAAACAGCGTTTCTCCGGGCAACTGTGCAACCACAAAACATTTATCACACACAGCACATAAAACAAAATGTCACCATAAATAACAAATGCAGGTAGTGTGCAGCACAGGTAAACAGCAAACAGTAGGCAGCTTGAGGTCCAAGTGACAAGACTTCGGTGGGGGCCAGTTATCCATCGGGAGGGAGGTACAGGAGCCTGAAGGCACACACTCAGCAATTCAGGAACAGCTTCTTCCCCTCTGCCATCCAATTCCTGAATGGATATTGAACCCATGAACACTACTCACTACTTTTTTTTGTTTCTATTTTTGCAATACTTGTTTAATTTAACTATTTAATATTTATATGCTTATTGTAATTCGTGTCTTTTTCTATTATTATGTATTGTATTGTACTGCTGCCATAAAGACAACAAATTTTGCAACATATGCTGGTGATATTAAACTCGATTCTGATTCTGAGCCTGAGGGAAGGCACAGAACATCATATGAACAACATTCACAAGAAAAGCATAATTTAAACATAACTTACACATAATTTTTACAGAGAAGAACATAACTAGAACAAAAAATGTCCATTTTAGTGCAAAGTAATCAAAATGGACAGTGATTAGGTTTGAGCAGGTTGATTCAAGAACTGAATGTTTGAAGGGAAGAGAGTAGCCGTTCTTGAACCTGGTGGTGTGGGGCTTCAGATTTGTGTATCTCCTGTCCTGTGGTAGCTGCACAGCCTGGATGGTGGAAATCTTTGATGATGGATGTTGCCTTTATGAGGCAGCACCTTCTGTAGGTACTACCTATTGTGAGAAGGCATCAAGTCAGAGACAACCAAATGAATTATACCCCAAGGGACCTTCTATACTTGGACAATACGCTCCTTCATCAGTAAAGCTAAAGCAAATAATTCAAATAGTAGAACTATTTCGGAAGATATAAACATGAACTTTGGACTAGATAAGTGCAGAACATTAAACATGAAGAGAGGTGCAATTGAGCTGGTAGAATATAAAACACAGCAGCAGGATACAATGCAACCGATGGATAAATATGAAATAAGTACCTGGGATGTCAACAAGCAAAGAAAATAGATCAGAGTGTCATAAGGGGATAAATCTTCAACAGAATTTACTCCAATGCTTAGGAAAATCACCAAACAGAGCTCTATATTAAAAAAATAACAAAGGCTATAAAACCTTTCACTATGCCCATATAAGCATCTTCTTTTGGCATAAAACCTATCTGGAAAATTTGCAAGGAAAAATAAGAACTGAAAAGAAAAATTTTAGAAAGCACTTTGTACACTTGAACACATATAGATTAACACTGCCTAGGAAAGAAGGAAGAAGAGGAATAACAGACATAAAAGATTACACAACAGTCAGATAAACCCTCTAAGGATATATTTTCATCAATGAAAACAGGATTCAGCACTCCACATGAGCATGTGCAATTCTGATAAGAAAGAAATATTCACCACTGAATGTAAATGAAAGCACAACCCAGAAAAATGAAGACGTTATCACTACAGAAGAGGAAGGTAGCCAGTGGAAGCCCAAGACCCTCCATGGAAGACATTGTCTGAACAGACTAGATCTTGATGAGGAAGTATCATTGCTTGGCTGAGAGTTGAAGACTTCTTCCCAGACACAAACGACAAATGCAGAAAATGCCAAGAGAAAGCAGAAACAATCCAACACATTACAGGAATCTGCAACAGTTTAACTCAATCTGATTAATTACACAAGCACAATCAAGTGGCAAACATCATTCACCAAAAATCTTACCTTTAGAAACTCATTAAAAAAATCATACCTTACTATAAATAAAAGCCTGATCCAGTTTTAGAGTCAGAATACCACAAATTATATTATGACCGATAGCACATTCCATAATAACCATCCGGAGATAATACTGCAGGATAAACTAGCATGAACAACTTATTTAATAGAGATAGCCATTCCAAACACACATAGCATACAGAAATCAATAAGTGGAAATCACCAGAAATATACTGAATTAAAAGAGAAAATTGAAAGACTAGAACATAAACAGGGTATACATTGTCCCAACAGTAATATCTACAACTGGTATCATCCTGAAGTCACCACACAACAGCATTAAACAATTAGGCTTACAGAACAATATTTATGTAAATCTCCAGAAAGCCACAATACTAAACATCACTAGAATAGTCTGAAAGTTCCTTGCAATTGAGAAATGAGTGTGCTTGGGTGTGCCTACACCTCAGGTTGAGCTGAGAAAAAAATAAAAATACAATAATAAATAAATCAATCAATAATACTAAGAACGTAAGTTGTGTTGACGTTGAAAGTGAGTCTGTAGGTTGTGGAATCAGTTCAGAGTTGAGGTGAGTTAAGTTATCCACACTGGTTCAGGAGCTTGATGGTTGTAGGGTAATAACTGTTCCCAAACCTGGTGGTGTTGGACCTGAGGCTTCTGAACCTACTTCCCAAAGGCAAATTCAATTCAAGTTGCTGACACATTCTCATACCAGCACCCTTCTTTTATTTATTTATTGAGCTACAGTGCAGAGTAGGCTGCTCCTTCGAGCTGCGCTGCCCGGCAACTCCCGCTTTAACCCCAGCCTGATCACAAGACAATTTACAATGAGAGGAAACACACAGAGTCACGGGAAGAACGTACAAACTCCTTACAGGAGTAGGAGGGATTTGAACCCAGGCCGCCTGTACTGTAAAGCATTGTGCTAACCACGACACTGCCATGCTGCCCAGACACACCTTCTCAGACACAAATGATTACAACATTTTCTACTAATTGTTCTGTACCCAATAATTAGCATTCATTAGCAAGGTGATTAATTGAACAATTAAGGATGCCACAGAGATCATTCTAATCTCCTCCCAAAACTCCAGGGGGTGATCAGTAAAGTCTCAAGCAACAGGCACTAATGAATTTCCTTGTTCAGCACTTGAGCCTGAAACTCCAGGTGGCTGGAACTTGCAGGAATCAGGTCTGAGAGATTTCTGTACCACATGAGCTTTCTCTGACAATGTAATTACCTGGATGCCAATAGTTTGTCTGTCAGGTCCATCTGTTACAACAGAGTTGTGTGTATCCAGCTTCCTTTGACATTTTATTCCATAACTATTAACGTATGTTAACATTGATATGAATATGGAACACAATAGCTGGAATATTTATCTATATAATTACAATGAGCATAGCTGCATATCTTTGAAACATATAAGTTAGTTTGTTGACATCTGTTTTTATAAAGAAGAAACTCCTCAAAAACACAGGAGATTCTGCAGATGTTGGAAACCCAGAATAACACACACAAAATGCTGGAGGAACTCAGCAGGACAGCCAGCATTTATAAAGAGAAATAAAGAGTTCCTCCAACATTTTGTATCTGTTATTCTGGATTTCCAGCATTTGCAGAATTTCTTGTGTTTTTGACTTATGCCTGGTTGTTAATCCCCCAAATCAGATCGATAGCCTGGACCCACTGCTACTCAGAATGAGAGTCAGAAGCAGGATTATTATCACTGACTACATGGTGTGAAAATTGTTGTTTTACAGTCGTCGTGGCTATCCCTCGAGGTCGAGGATGATGGTCTTTGTTCTGTTGATCTACTTATGGGCTCTCAAGTGGCTTATAAGTCCAATCTTGGCTTTGAAAGTTCTTCCGCATTCAGGACTAGTAGTTCCAGATGGCAGATCGGGCTTTGGTTGTTGCTGCCTCTCCTTCCATTTTCTTCTCTTTTCTTCTAATTCTGCACATCTGTTGGCTTCGAAAGTTGCTGTTCCTTCCCAGATGATGGCTTGCCAGAGTTTCCTGTCCTTGGCATTGGTTTCCCAATTGTTGATGTTGATGTTACATTTCTTCATGTTGGCTTTTAAGACGTCTTTGAATCTCTTCTGTTGTCCGCCTCTTTTACATTTACCTTCTTTAAGCTGGGAGTAGAAGATCCGTTTCGACAGATGTTCATCTTTCACCCGAACAACATGACCGCTCCATCTTAGTTGGTTCTTGATGACATAGGCTTCAATGCTTGTTGTTTTTTCTTCATTTAGCACACTGACGTTGGTTCTTCCATCTTCCCAGCTGATATTTAAGATCTTCTCCGTGGATTGTCACCCTGTCGCGGTGGAGAGGCTTGTGTGGTCCTGAGATCCCGAGAGCGATGCCGTATGTTTTACAGTAGTGGTACAGTGGAAACACATAAAATTACTATAAATTACAAAATTAATAAATAGACCAAAAAACAACAAGGTTCAAGGCTCATTCAGAAAGCTGGTGGGGCTGATACAGGGATTACCATTGAACTCCCATTAGGATCTAAGCTCAGCTCATTTCAAAGTTCAAATTAAATATATTATCCGAGTACGTGAAGTCACCATATACAACCTTTGAGATTCACGTTTGCATGTTTTCACAGTAGAACAAAGAAATACAGTAGAATCAATGAAAACCTACACAAAAAGACCGGCAAACAACCAATGTGCTAAAGACTAACTGTGCAAATACAGAAAGCAATTAATCAATCAAAAAATAAATAATCCCTTCTCATCTCTGGTCTAAAGGAACATCCTTCTATTGTGAGGCTGTGTCCTCTGGACCTAGAATCTCCCACTATTGGAAATAGCATCTCCACATCCACTCTATCTAGGCCTTTCAATGTTCAACATGTTTCCAGGAGATCCCCTGCCCCAACTCCAGTCAATACAGGCCCAGAGCTTTCAAACACTCCTTATACGTTAACCCTTTCATTCCCAGGATCATTCTTGTGAAATTCCGTCGGGCTCTCTCCATTGCCAGCACGTCCTTTCTTAGATAAGTGACCCAAAACTGCTCAGAATACTCCAACTGCGGTCTGACCAATGCCTTGCAAAGCCTCAGCATTACATCTAAAGGTGAGGATGTCCCAGCAAGGACTGACCTCCTGTTTCTTCATACATATCACCGCCCCACCTTGCTGGATAAGTGTGCAGCTCACGCTCGCAGCCTCAGAATAAAGAGACAACCCTTTAAAAATGAAATGGAGAAGAATTCCTTCAGGAAGACACTGTAATCGTTTGCCACAGAAAGCTGTGGAGACCATGTCTCTGGGTTTACTTGAGGCAGAGATTGATGGGTTCTTAGTTGGTATGGAGGTTAAGGATTACAAGGAGAAGGTAGGAGAATGAAGTTGAAAAAAAAACACAATTGAATGGCAGAGGGGATTCAATGGGCCAAATGGCCAGTTCTGCTCCTATATCAAAGTTCAAATTAAATTTATTATCAAAGTATATATATGTCATCATATAGAATCCTGAGACTCATTTTCTTGTGGGCATTTACAGTAAAAAACAATTAAAAAAAGCAATAACTATTGAGAACTTGAGGCGAAGAGTCCTTGAAAGTGAGTCCACAGGTTATGGGAACAGTTTAGTGTTGGGGGCGAGTGAAGTTAGCCCCTCTGGTTCCAGAGCTTGATGGTTGAGGTGTAATGTTCCTGAACATGGTGGTCCGAGTTCTGAGGCTCCTGTACCTTCTTCCTGATGGCAGCCGCTAGCAGAGAGCACGACCTGGATAGATGGTACTTTCCTATGGCAGTGCTCTATGCAGATGTGTTCAGCGATGGGGAGGGTCTTGCCTTGAATGGGCTGGGCTGTATCCATTACTTTTTGCAGGTTTTTCTGTTCAAGGGCATTGGTGTTTATGGTCTTATGGTCTGATAAGATACATGTCGCCTTCCGGGACAAAGGAACCCACACTACCATTAACGCATCGTCTACAATACGCTCAGCAAGGACCCACTGATACACCTGCCACCCCTGCAGCAGCTAAAACCATCAAAGGACAAGGGCAAAACTCAAACCACTCTGGCAGTTACATGCCGATGTGAGTCTGCCAATGGAACTCCGCAAACTTCATTCAAAGATCTTCTTTATCACTGGGCCCAAATCCTGGAATAATTCTGTGTGAGAACCTCCCACCAGTAGACAGCCCAGCACCTTCTACTCAAGGTTAATTGGAGTGTGGTAAAATAGAGATTAGCTTTGTCATATGGTGTACATTAAAACATTGAAACCTACAGTGAAATGTGTTGTTTGCATTGAGACTGTGCTGAGGGTCGCTAATGCTTCTGGCACTAACGTGCATACCCACATCGCAGTAACTCTAATCGGTACGTCTTTGGACTGTGGGATGGAACCGGAGCACTCGGAGGAAACCCACACAGTCCAAGCCCCTGACTGACAACGGCGGGATTTGAACCTCCGACCCTACAGTTGGTACTGTAAAGCGTTAAGCTACCATGTTTCCCCAAGAATAAATATTGTCTGTTCCGGCAGGTCAGGCAGCATCTATGGAAAGGAATAAAAGGTAGATGCTTTGGCCCGAGACCATTCATCTGTTCCAAATCCCATCCCATGGAAAGATTGAAAATTGACTAAAAATGTTAAATTGCCCATTTAATTTAGTACAGTGAAGAAGAATTGCACCTCACCAAGAGTAATAAGTCAACCAGCTGACAATTAGCTTAAAAAGGTTCTTCCTTTACCTATAAAAAAAACTGAGTGGAGGGAGACTCCCTCTGGTGTTTGATTGAATTGTACAATGGCTTTAAAACTTCAAGACTTAGCTTTTACTGCCATCTGCTGTTTGCATATAGCAAGTACTGTCGGTATCTATTGAGACAATTACACGGTAGACATTTCAGACAGAGATCCTTCAACAGGACTCCTGATCCTGGTGAAAGGTCTCAGCCTGAAATGTTGATTGTTTATTGTTCTCTATAGATGCTGCCTGACCTGTTGAGTTCCTCCAACTTTTTTTTTGCATGCTGCTTTGGATTTCCAGCACTTGAAGAATCTCTTCTGTTTATGAGTACAGCCTTGTCTCTGACTTACGGACAACCCCCATAATATTATTAAATTCAAATTTCCGATGTATGTACATACACTCATTCCTATGAACAGAAGAACTAGTTTCCTCTCTCTCCACTTAGAGTAATTGTTCTTTTAAGTCTTATGTGCTTTTGATGCAACCATTATGGTAGAATAGCACTCAGTGTTATGTTATTGTAATGCCACTGAGCCAGGTTCAATTGCACCACAGACCGTAAGGAGTCTGTATGTTCTCCCTCTCCGTGATGGTATGGGTTTCCTCCAGGTGCCCTGGTTTCCTCCCATATTCCAAAGAAGATAGTACATTTTGGGCATGCTATGTTGGCACTGGGAGCATGCAACACTTGTGGGCTGCCCCCAGCACCACCTCGGACTGTGTTTGTCATTGATGCATATGACCATTTCACCGAGCATTTTGATATTTTGATGTACTGCAGGTTAAGAAGTGTTAACCGGGAACACCTTTTCTCTGGAAAGTCCACATCAGACATGTGGAGGGTGTTTAAAGATCAATTGCAGAGTACAGGAAAGGTATGTTCCTGTTAGAAGGAAGGATGGGGATGGAAAGATAGGAGAACCTTGGATGTCCAGAGAGGTGATGAATTTAGTCAAGATGAAAAAGGAAAAGTATGTAAAGTTTTGGAGGTCAGGATCAAACAGAGCACATGAGGATTATAAAGAAGCCAGAAAAGGACTAAAGAAGGGAAATAGGAAAGCCAGGTGGGACCATGAAAAGTCCTTGGCAAGTAGGATTAAGGTGAATCCGAAGGGATTCTATACAGACATCAAGAGCAAATGGCTAACTAGAGAGAGGGTGGGACCACTCAAGGATAAAGGATTTGCTTGGATGCAGAGAATGTCAGTGAGAAACTTAATGAATAATTTGCTTCAGTATTTATCAAGGAAAAGGATATGGAGGACATGGAGATTGGTGCTGAGTGTATAACACATTAGGGAGTTTAGAGGTCAAGAATGAGGAAGTGTTGGGTCTCCTAAGGAGTATTAAGGTGAATCAGTTCCCAGGACCTGATGGGATTTACCCCAGGTTATTGAAGGAGGCAAGAGTTGAGACTCCTGGACCCTCGACCGGTATCTTTGTGTCCTCTCCAGTGACAAGCAAGGTTCTGGGGAACCGGTGAGTGGCTAATTTTGCACCTCTATTTAAGAAAGGAAAAGGAGGAAATCCTGGGATCTATAGACTGGTGAGTCTCACGTCAGTTGTAGGGAAATTGCTGGAAAAACTTCTTAGGGATAGGATATATGAGCATTTGGAAACCCATGACCTAATAACGGAGAGTCAGCCTGGCTTTGTGCGGGGCAGGTCGTGCCTTACAGGTTGATTGAGTTTTTTGACAATGTGATGAGAGAGATCGATGAGGGTAGGGCAGTGGATGTTGTCTACATGGATTTTAGTAAGGCATTTGACAAAGTCCCTCATGGAAGGCTAATCCAGCAGATTAAGATGCATGGGATCTGCGGCAAGTTGGCCGTTTGGATTTAGAATTGGCTTGCACGGAGAAGACAGTGGGTCGTGGTTGAAGGGTCAGCCTCAAAGCTAGAGGTTTGTAATTAATGGAGTTCCACAGGGACCTATGCTGGGACCTCTACTGTTTGTGATATATATAAGTAACATGGATGAAAATGTAGATGAGTGGGTTAGTAAATTTGCAGATGATACCAAGATTGGAGGAGTTGTGGATCATGTAGAAGACTGGAAAAGATACAGCACGATATAGACCATTTGCAGACGTAAGCTAAGAAATAGCAGGTGGAGCTTAACCCACATAAATGTGAGGTACTGCACCTTGATAGAGCAAATGCAAAGAGTACACCTTTAAGGGCAAGATCCTTAACAGTGTTGCTGAGCAGAGAGACCTTGGGATCCAAGTTCATAGCTCCTTGAAAGAGGCTACACAGGTCGATAAGAACACTTATGGAATGCCTGTTTTTATTAGTCAAGGCATTGAGTTCAAAAGTCAGGAGGCTATGTTGCAACTTTATAAAACTCTGATTAGAAGTATTGCATACAGTTCTGGTCACCCCACCATAGAAAGGTTGTTGAGGCTTTGGAGAGGGTGCAGAAGAGGTTCACCGGGGTGCTGCCTGGGTTGGAGGGCATGTACTATCAGAAAAGGCTGGATAAACTATTGTTGTTTTCTCTGGAGCGTTGGAGGCTGAAGGGAGATCTGATAGGGGTCTACAAGATTATGAGAGGCATAGATAGTCCTGACGAAGGGTCTCGGCCTGAAATGTCGACTGTACCTCTTCCTAGAGATGCTGCCTGGCCTGCTGCGTTCACCAGCAACTTTGATGCGTGTTACTTGAATTTCCAGCATCTGCAGAATTCCTGTTGTTAGAGGCATAGATAGAGTGGACAGAAAGTATTTTTTCCCCAGGGTTGAAATGTCTAATACCAGGGGGCATGCATTGAAGGTGAGAGGGGGGTAGGTTCAAGGGGGATGTGAGGGTTAAGTTTTTTAGTCAGAGAGTAGGGAGGCCTTAAATTCGCTGCCTGGTATGGTGGTAGAGGCAAATACATTAGAGGCTTTTAAAAGAAATTTAGATAGGCCCATGGACATAAGGAAGATAGAGGGATATGGATAGAGGGATAGGAGGTATTAGTGTTTGGGTATTTTTGATTTGCTTTTTAGCTGGTTCAGCACAATACTGTGAACCGAATGGCCAGTTCCTGTGCTGTACTCTCTACGTTCTATGTGACAAATGAAGCTAATCCTTTTATTTGTCTTCCCGCACTGCATTCCGTTATTTATTTCCCTTTCGTGCCACCTCGATGTACTTACATGTGGAATGATCAGCCTGGAAGTTTTTCACTGTACCTCAGTACAAGTGACATCAGTAAACCCATCCACTATTGTAGCCTTTGCAAAGTAATAACAGAAGAGGGAGGCAGGAAAACAAAGGGAATTCCAGACCCAAAGCTGTAGGTACAACTGGCAGAGGTGGAGTGACTAAAGTCAGGGATGTGTGAAAGACTGAACATTGTGTGTGAGTATCTCAGAGGTTCATAGTCAAAGTCAAGGTTGAACATGTGGATATACGCACAAGTACAGGTATGCACAGGTGCAATGAAAAACTTCCTTACAGCAGCACCACAGGCACGTAGTGTCAGATACCCCAGGGGTCTCCAACCTTTTTTGCACCGCGGACCGGTTTAATATTGACAATATTCTTGCAGACCAGCCAACCCGGGGGTGGGCGGTGGTGTTCAAGTAGGGTTAAACTCACCTCAACATGCCTTTTCCAGTTTCTTTTACAACTTTCTCACTCCCGGAGAAGGGACAAAAGTAGCAGTCAAATCCTGACAAAGGGTCCCAGTCCGAAACGTCCACTGTACCTCTTCCTATAGATGCTGCCTGGCCTGCTGCGTTCACCAGCATTTTTTGTTTGTGTTGACAAGACACTTGCGTTTACCCCGAGAAAGACACCATGACCATGAAGCCTTGCGCAGGCATCTGTGTTAGCGTTATTTTAGGTTTTATGTGTTATTTGGTAGGTTATTTTTTGAGCCTGGGAATACCGAAAAATTTTTCCCATATAAATTAATGGTAACGAAAGGTTTCATAGGAACGCTCTACCTTAGCGGGAGAAATACGGGACAAGGGCAGTCCCATATGGGACAAACCAATTTAGCCCAATATACAGGATGTCCCAGCTAATACGGGACAGTTGGCAAACCTATGTTCAAGTTCAGCAGTGCATGATAGTGAATGAGGAAAGGTGCGTCTGACTCATTTTTTCTTCGCAGCCCGGTAGCATGTGCTTTGCGGCCCGGTGGTTGGGGACCGCTGAGATACACAACATTCACAAGAAAAGCATAAATTATACTCAATACACAATTTTTACAAGAAAGAATATAAACTCAGTGGCTACTTTATGAGGTACTTTCACTGAACAAAAATAACCAAAGTCCATTGGTGTGCAATGTGCTTAAAGTGTTGAGAGTGTTGCTATACTGAGGTAGTGAAACCCCACTGGTTTCCTCAGCTGCGTAAGTCTGGGGAATACACACTCCGGTCCCTCCAAACCCCTGAGACTGAGACGGCTCTCCCAGCCCAAACCCCGGTTTGTGTGGATGCTGTGTAATTTGCTCCCCTGTTACAACTCAGTGCCAAGAAATAACAAGCAGCACACGGCATACCATTAAAGGAATTATAGTTATGAATCTTAACTTAACTGAAGGGTTAGTTAAGAAAAGAAAGAAAAAAAAGCCAAAAGGGCCCATTATAATTAAACAGTCAAATGCGCAAAAGTTGAAGCTCAACTCTTCCCAAAGTCATACACATTCACCGGTCCTCAGGCGATCTTGGCACCTTTCTCCCTGTGGCTATAAGACTCTACAGCTCTTCCCCCTTCAGTATATAAGTACATGGTTTCATTGTACATCTGTATTTTCCACTATTACATTTTAATACACATTTTGTATTCTTTTTCACACCTCAGTGCTTACGTTTTATATTTTAAAGTATATATTTCTGACTGAGCAACCTTGCAACAATAATTTCCTTCAGGATAAATGAAATTTTATCTGATCTTATCTTATTCCCTGTAAACTTCAGCACTCTCAATAACTTCTACAGATGTACTGTTGAAAGTATCCTGACTTCCTAGTGCAGCAATTAGAATGCACAGGACTTTAAGAAGCTGCAGAGAGCAGTGGACCCAGCCCAGTACATCACAGGCACATCCCTCTCCACCATCAGTCGTATCTACAGGAGGTGCTGCCTCAATAAGGCAACATCCATCATCTGAGGTCCCCACTATCTAGACCGTGCCATCTTCTCACAGCTTCCATTCCGCAGTAGGTACCGAGTCCAGGCAGAAGGGTGGATAGTTCCACAGCCAGTTGGAGGAGGAAGGGTGGGATACAAGTATTGCTACAGAGGTGAAAGATAGCAGCCATGTTGATAGAGGAGACATATGGTTAGAAGTTCAGAGATGTTTCTAACGTGATACCACACATTCCAACAGACTGGTCTAGTTTGTAACTGTGAAGTCTCTTCGAGGAATGGCATTTTTCCTCCAAACTTCAATGGAAATTCTATCAGAGGCACTTCCCCTGTATCACAGTCCAGTTGCATAGTCTTGACCCAAAGCATAAACTGTCTGTTTCCCTTTTCCCTCCACAAAATGGTCCAGCTTCACAATCATCACCAAGGGATGGAATAAAGTTGCAGCCAAAAGACAAATTGCTGGAGGAACTCTGTGAGTCAGGCAGCATCTGTGGAGTGAAATGTACGGTCAATGCTTTGGCTGGAGACCCTTCACCTGGTCTGCATCAGACAAGGTGAGCAACGTGAGAGAGTCTCACAGAGCACCACCCAAGAGAATAGGAAACCTTCAACGTGTGCATACCATGAGAGGCGGCAGAATGGAACATGAAGACAAGAGAGACTGCTCATTCATTATGTGCCATGTCATATGACATGGCCGATCATGATCTTTCCATGACCATGACTGTTCTTGACAAATTTTTCCACAGAAGTGGTTTGCCATTGCCTTCTTCAGGACAGTGTCATTACAAGATGGGTGAAGCCAGCCCATTATCAAAAATCTTCAGGGATTGTCTGCCTGGCATTAGTGGTCGCATAACCAGGACTTATGATATGCACTAGCTGCTCATATGACCATCCACCACCTGCTCCCATGACTTCATGTGACCCTGATCAGGGTGGTGGGCGGGGGTGGGAGTTGAAGCAGGTGATACACCTTGCCCAAGAGTGACCTGCAGGACAGAGGAGGGAAGGAGCACCTTATGTCTCCTTTGGTAGAGATCTATCTCCGCTCCCAGAAAAAAGAGACTGCAGATGCTGGAATCTGGAGCAATAAACAATCGGCTGGAGGAACTCCACAGCATCTATAACCTGCCCGACCAACCAACTCCCTCCAGCACTTTGTTTCATTATGCAACAGGTTTTGTCACTGGCAATCTCTTGTGTCTCTGATAACAGCACTGGTTAGGATGCAGAGTCTGAGGTGGGTGATTACATCTTCCAATGTTAAACTCTGCTGGATGTCAAACAAAGGAGAGAAGAAGCTAAGGACAGGAAATTTGGAGAATATTATTCAGGCAGGAGATGTCTAAGGGGAACACTATTCAGGCAGAAATGTTTCTTATGTCTAAGAGGGAGCCAAAGATAGGAAGTGTGGAGAACATTTGTCAGGCAGGTATGGGAGGAGAAGACATTGTAAGTGATTGTCAGGTGATAACTGAACAGATCGAACTAGTGTGGTCCCATCCGTCTGGATGAGGAGGGAGGGAGGATGGAGAAGATTGATGGGGACAACGGCATTGATGCTTGCAGTCATGATGAAAGAAACAATGGAAGTTATTTCATCAGGGTCACGGACTGCAGGAGGTCATTGATGACCTCAATCAGGTCCATTTCAGTACTCTGCAAGGGCATAGAACAGTGGTCCCCAACCACCCAGCCGCGGACCAATACTGGGCCGCAAAGTATGTGCTACCGGGCCGCGAGGAAACGATATGAGTCAACTGCACCTTTCCTCATTCCCTGTCACGCCCACTGTGGTACTTGAACGCAGAAGAGGACATCAGTCGGTCATTAATCTACAACTACTTGGTGAGTGAAAAACAAACGTCGCTTGAGAGTTTCTTTGGAAGAGATAGTAGGGGACATAAAAGGCCTAACGATGATGATAATGCAGAGACAGCTTTCTTCAACAGAAAATACGACGAGTCGTACATAAAATATGGCTTTATTGCGACGGTGACTCGCACGCTCCAAGCCCCCTGTGTGTGATATGTGGAGACCAGCTGTCTAATGAGGCAATGAAGCCCTCAAAACTGCTTCAGCACCTTGAGTCCAAGCACCCTGCACTTAAAGACAAAGAGGCTGATTTATACTTGTGCATACCAGCTTACGCCATAGCCTACACAAGTGGGCTACGCTGTTGTGAGCATTTATACTTGTGTGTTGGTGGGTCTGTGTCGCTCTGCAATTCGCGCACGTCACGCATGCACACACACCTGCCTGTGCAAGGCTTCATGGTCATGGTAGGCTTTCTCAGGGTAAACAAGTTTAAAGCGAGCGTCTTTTTTCGTAAAAGCGAAATGTGTCCTCCATAATTTCGGAGGTCTGTAAAGCTTTATGGAAAGCATTGCATCCAGAGTTCCTTCCCTGCCCTTCAGTCACCCAATGGGAAGCTATTGCAGTGTAGGAGGAAATGCGATGCTACCAAGTGGACCAATCACAGTTGTTGCAGTCTGCGTTGCCGTGACACATAGTTACATTTTGGGAGAGGTGCGCATCAGGGTACGGCGTAGAGATCCGTGTAGGCACTGCGTAGCGTTCGCGGCTACGCCGTACTTGCAGCATCAATTGGATGGAGAAGTATAAATCAGCCTTAAGAAATCTTTCACTGTTGGTGAAGAATTGATTCTGCCTGCTGCCAAGGACATGTGCTGTGAACTGTTGGGAGAAGCTGCAGCTAACAAGATGGCACAGGTTTCTCTTTCAGCTACCGCAGTTTCAAGGAGAATCGGTGACATAGCGGAGGACATCAAAGCACAGCTGTTGGAACAGCTTAACGAGTCTGGTTTCACTACCCGAGTCAAAGAGGTTGCTCCTGAATGCCAGTGTCACACACAGGGAAATGCTGGCTAGCCGAAAAATGTCACCTGATCTTAACAGCATATTGAGTGATGTTGTTGAAGTTATCGATCACATCAAAGCAAAAGCCCTTAACTCACGTCTGTTTGAGCAGCTTTGCAAGGAACTGGATGCAGAGCACAAACGTCTTCTCTTACACACTGAAGTCGGGTGGCTATCAAGGGGGAGAGCCCTGGCCAGGGTTTTTGAGATAAGAGAGCAGCTACAGAGATTTCTTTCAGGAAAAAAGTCACCACTGGCAGCACACTTCAGTGACGAGGAGTGGATAGCAAAACTCGCTTATCTGTGTGACATCTTCAACCTGCTCAGTGAACTCAATTTGTCACTCCAGGGGAGAATAAGAACTGTCTTCAAGTTGGCAGATAAAGTGTCTGCTTTCAAAGCCAAACTGGAACTGTGGGGACGGCGAGTGGACAGGGGCATATTTGGCATGTTCCCAACATTAGCTGGGAATTTGGGAGTGACTGAGGCTCACAGCTGGTGCGTGAACACCTATCTTCGCTGTCGACAGAATTCGTGTGATACTTCCCAACCGCAAATGACCCAAGACGTGCAAAGGAATGGGTCACATTTGTGAATGTCCCCGGTGAATCATCCATGTCAGGGCAGGAAGATCAACTCCTCAAGCTTGCAAACGACGGTGGGCTGAAAAGTATCTTTGACATAACGTCTCTGCCAGCATTCTGGATCAAAGCCAAGGCTGAACATCCTGAGATAGCCACAAAAGCACTGAAAACGTTGCTGCCATTTTCAACATCATACCTCTGCGAAGCGGAGTTTTCTGCAATGAATGCAACGAAAACTAAATTGCAGAATAGACTGGACATAAGGAACCCCCTTATGACTTATAATTGACTTATCACTGTTTTCATGCGGGAAAAATATGTGCTGTGTGTTTAATATTAAATTCGTTGGATAATCCCTTTCAGAAACAAAATTGAGTGTATTAGCCACTGATAAGTGACTTATAGTTGACTTATCACCTATATTCTGGTCGTGATTAACACCAACCCGCACCCCCCCCCCAGCCGGTCCGCAAGAATATTGTCAATATTAAACCGGTCCGCGGCGCAAAAAGGTTGGGGACCCCGGCATAGAACATCGAACAGACAGCACAGCACAGGACCTTCAACCCACGATGTTGGCCATAGCCCTCCATACCACTCCCATCCATGTACTTATCCAAACATCTCTGAAATAAGACCACAAGACATAGGAGCAGAACTAGGCCATTTGGCCCATCAAGTCTGCTTCACCATTCAATCATGGCCGATCCTTTTCTTTCCCTCCTCAGCCCCACTCTTTGGTCTTCTCCCTGTAATCTTTGGTGCCATGTCCAATCAAGAACCTATCAATCTCTACTTTAACTGCACCCAATGACCTGGCCTCCACAGCTGCCTGTGGTAACAAATTCAACAAACTCACCACCCTCTGGCTAAAGGAAGTTCTCTACATTTCTGTTTTAAATGGATGCCCCTCTATCCTGAGGCTGTGCCCTCTTGTCCTAGACTCCCCCACCATGGGAAACATCCTTTCCACATCTAGTCTGTCCAGGCTTTTGAACATTCGAAAGGTTTCAGTGAGATAGCTCCTCGTCCCTCTGAATTTCAGTGAGTACAGACCTAGAGCCATCAAACATTCCTCATATGATAACCCTTTCATTCCCAAAATCATCCTTGTGAATCTCCTCTGAACCCCCTCCACTGCCAGCATATCTTTTCTTAGATGAGGAGCCCAACACTGTTCACAATACTCAAGGTGAGGTCTCACCAGTTCCTTATAAAGCCTCAGCATCACATCCCAGCAATTATACTCTCGACCTCTTGAAATGAATGCTAACATGGTATTTGCCTTCCTCACCAACGACTGAACCTGCAAGTTAACCTTTAGGGTGTTCTGCACAAGAACCCCCAAGTCCCTTCGCATCTCAGATTTTTGGACTTTCTCCCCACTTAGAAAATAGTCTGCACACTTATTTCTACTGCCAAGGTGCATGACCATGTATTTTCCAACACTGTATTTCATTTGCCACTTTCTTGCCCAGTCTCCTAATCTGTCTAAGTCCGTCTACAACCTTCCTGTTTCCTCAACATTACCTGTTCCTCAACCAATCTTCGTATCATCTGCAAACTTTGCAACAAGGACATCCATTTCATCATATAAATCATTGATATACAGCATAAAAAGAAGTGGACTCAACACCAACTCCAGCGGAACATGACCAGTCACTGCCAGAACCAGAAAAGGATCCTTTTGTTCCCACTCACTGCCTCCTACTAATCAGCCAATAGTCTAACCATGCTAGTAATTCTCCTGTAATACCATGCGCTCTTAACTTGGTAAACAGCCTCATGTGTGGCACTTTGTCAAAGGCCTTCTGAAAATCCAAATATACAATATCTACCATATCCCCTTTATGTATCCTACTTGTAATCTCCTCAAAGAATTCCAACAGGTTTGTCAGGCAAGATTTTCCCTTAAGGAAACCATGCTGACTTTGCACTATCGTGTCCCGTGACACCAAATACTCCATAACCTCATAAATTGACTCCAACACCTTCCCAACCACTGAAGTCAGGCTAACAGGTCTACAATTTCCTTTCTGCTGCCTCCCTCCTTTCTTACAGAGTGGAATGATATTTGCAATTTTCCAGTCCTCTGGAACCATGCCAGAGTCGAATGATTCTTGAAAGATCATTACTAATGTCACCACATTCTCTAACGCTACCTCTTTCAGAACCCTAGGGTGCAGTTCATTTGGTCCAGGAGACTTATGCACCTTTAGATCTTACAGCTTTTTGAGCACCTTCTGCATTGTAATAGTAATTGCATTCAGCTCTCTTCCCTCACACCCCTCAGCACCTGGCACACTGCTAATATTGCAGACAAATCCATATCTATCACATGCAGCTCGTCCACACTCATATCACCCTCTGATTAAAGAAGTTCTCCCTGAGGATCCCCTTAAATATTTCATCTTTCGCCTTCAACTTATAACTTCCAGTTCTAATTTCACCCAATCTGATGAGAAAAAGTCTGCTTGCATTTACCCTATCTATACACCTCATAATTTTGTATACCTCTATCAAATCTCCCCTCATCCTTCTACGCTCCAGGGAATAAAGTCTTAGCTGATTCAACCTTTCCCTATAACTCAGGTCCTCAGTCCTAGCCAGAGTTATTTCCCCTCAGCCAGGTTTCTGTCAATGCATTCATCTATAATGAGCTCGTGGATGCCAGCCAGAGCTGAGATTGGCTTAATATAAGCGTAACCAACAACAGGTGAGATTTGGAAAGTTGTCAGGGCATTTTCTATATTTACGTCATTAGCAATTCGCTCTGAGGGGGAACATAATATCCAGGTTGTAAATTTGCATCAACATTTGAATTCATTATCCTTTGACTGCAAGATTTGAATGATGCATTGTCTACCGTCATTGAAATATGATTTACAGCCTCGCAAGTGATGACTCGTGGTGAACTATGAGCAGATTCACAGGGTATAAAGGAAAAGCATGTTTCACAGCTGGTTATTGCAATTCATTCTGTCAGTCATTGAGGCTTTTTTTAAAGAAACTATTTATTTCTACATTCCGGATCCAAGTAAGGAGCTGTTAAACTAACCATCTGGTCTGAAGGTGATGTGTTTGCATGCAGAACCTAGAAGGCATCCACAAATGCACTCAGAACGTGATTCATTCAAGGGTTTTGATTTACTTTGATTTTGAAACCATGCTTATTCATGTATGAGGAACATTTGATGGCCCTGGGCCTGCACTTGGCGGAGTTTAGAAGCATAAAGGCAGATCTCATTGAAACTTTTTGAATATTGGCAGGTCTAGAGAGATTGGACGTAGAGGGAACATTACCAATAGTGGGGGAGTCTAGGCCCCGAGGACCCAGCCTCAGAATGGAAGGATGTCCCTTTATCCCAAGATGGCGCCAAGTGGCTACCTCCTTGGGCTCATCTGTGGAAACAGCTTAAATTCCTCTCTTTGATGTCCCTTTTTTACCTTTTCGAGATGGATGGGGTTCCGTCAAGGTACTGATCTGCAATGGCACTCAAACTGCGGTTTCTTAACGGCAGATGAGTTTCTACTCCTGGAGCTCATCGGCCGACCATTTTCTCCAGACACGTCTTGGAAGATGGTGCCTCCAGGGAGCGTGCCTGTGGACGGCAGATTCCAAGCCGGTGCCACTGACTGATGTGTCAAAAGAGAAGGAACATCAGGATTTTACAGCGGCGGATGCTGCAGAGGTCTCTGTAGTTGAGTGACCCCTCTCTCTCTCTCTCTTTCTCTCAATGGTGGGGAGAGTTTGCTGCCAATTCTCAAGTTGGAGAGTCTCAGAACAAAAAGTGATGCCGCTGACTGTAATATCATAACAGCGGCTGTTATCTCCCTTTTCGCAGTGATATGGGTGACATCTCTCTGTTCCTTGTTAGTGAGGGAGAGAAAGCCTGTGGCATGTTGGGTAAATAGTTTTTGTTCACTGCTGATCATGGTCTCTCTTTGGGTGCTTTGCTGTTGCTTGGCGGGTGGTGGGTGCTGATGCTTTTTTTTTGCTGAGACGGGTGGGGGGAAGGGGGAGGTTGATGCGTCGATGTTTGCTGCTGCTTGTGCAAGGGAGGCAGAGAGAGGGCTTTGGGGGTCTAACACTTTTCTGTCGCTCATTCTCTTGGGGATCTGTTTATCAGGGATTTCTGCAAAGACTAAGTATTTTGGTTGTATACTGCTTACATTCTCTGGTAATAAACTGAACCAACTGAACCACTTAGAATGGAAATGAGGAGGAATTTGTTTAGCCAAAGGGTGGTGAACCTGTGGAATTCATTGCTACAGAGTATATTTACTAGCAAGAATGTCAAAGGTTGCAGGGAGAATGTGGATGAGGGGGATAATAAATCTGCCATGATGAGAAGGCAGAGAAGACTTGATGGGCCAAATGGCCTAATTCTGCTCCTCTAGCTTATGGTCTTATTTCCTCCTTCAAAGGGCTGAGCAGAATCTATGGGGAGGTAGGAAATTGTTAACATCCTGCATTGAGATGCTGCATCAAAAATTGTTTGGTTGTGATAATGGAATATAAAGTTGCACAGTTTAGGTCATATGATGGAACAGCTCAAACATTGCGATCAAAGTTTTGTTCTTCCACGAGCAGCTAAAGAAACTGGAACGATGTTATTTAGCACTCAGAAGAATGGCAGGTGATCTAACTGGAACATAGAAGATTCTAAAGGACATGACAGAAAAGAAGTAGAGAACTGGGCAATGTAGACAAGTTTGAGGTGATGCATTCTGGGATGGCCAAGGAAATTGTACAGTAAATGTCATTGGTGTTCTCAGGGTTCTTTGGGTATGGAGGGATCTTGGAGAGGTAGAGAGATGGAAGAGGCATTCTGTGTTCCCTAAGGAAAGTATACAGCAAATGGCATCAGTGTACGCAAGAATCTTGGAGAACAAGTCCATCGTTCGCTGAAAGTGACGACACAAGTGAATAGGGTGGTAAAGGCATTGAGTATAAAAGTTGGGAAGTCATGTTGCAGTTCTATAAAACTTTTCACACAAAACACTGGAGGAACTCAGCAGCTCAGGCAGCATCTATGGAGGAAAATGAGCAGGCAATATTTTGTGCTGAGGCCCTTCATCAGGACTGGAAAGGAAGAGGGAAGAAGCCAAAATAAGAAGGTAGGGGAAAAGAAAGGAGTTGAAACTGGCTGGTGATTCCAGCACCTGCAGAATCTCATTCATATAAAACTTCTGTTAGGCAAAAGTATTACAGGTATGTGCATTTCAGGTAGCCACATTACAGGAAGAAAATGGAGGCTTTGGAGAGGGTGCAGAAGAGTTTTACCAGGATGACGCCAGGATGACTATCAGGAGGGGTGGGACAAATTTTGATGATTTTCTCCGGAGAATCTGAGGGGAGACCTGATAGAAGTATCTAAAATGATGAGAGGGATGGATAGAGCAGAGAGTCAGAGTCTTTTTCCCAGAGCGGAAATGTTAGGTACTAGAGGGCTTAGCTTTAAAGTGAGGGGGCAAAGTTTAAAGGAGATTTGTGAAGTAAGCAGGAGGTACCTCGTATGTTCTGCCAAGACAGATGGTAGAAGCAGTTACAGTGAGGATAATCATAGGGGTCTCCCTACCATCCATTGGGGACATTTATCAGGAGAACTGTGTACACAGGGCCCCTAGTATTATCAAGGATCCCACCAATCCTTGATAATACTAGGAAACTCATGGAGAAGAGGAGTAATAAAATGGACGAGTTGACAGCGCTAGCCAGGAGTCAGAGAACATTTCAGGAGAGCAGTGTTATGTGTTCTACTGAAACGTGGCTGCACATGGACATACCCGACCAAAACTTTTCCATGGGGGGCTTCCAGACCATTCTGGCTGACCGGAAGTGCACTGAGAGCGGTAAGCGTAAAGGAGTTGGGGGCTTGCTGTTCTGGTTAACAACAGATGGTGCAATCTTGGTCATATTACGATCGAGGAACGTGTTTGTAGCCCGGATATTGAACTTTTTGCTGTTGGACTCCGGCCACATTCCACCAAGATACACCACTGGGCATCATGGGAGGTTGTTCCTGCCTGCGGCCATCGAACTTTGCAGCTCCTCCCGTGGAGGGTCAGTCACCCTGAGCCAATAGGCTGGTCCTGGACTTATTTCCATCTGGCATAGTTTGCATTTTGTTGTTTGATTGTTTGTGGTTTTTGTATTGCTATATTTATGCTCTATTCTTGTTTGGTGCAGCTGTAACGAAACTCAATTTCCCTCGGGATCAATAAAGTATGTCTATGTCTATGTCTAATCCATCCAGCATCTTCTTTGACGTTCTACCATCAGGCAGGAGACTCTGATGCATAGACAAGAATGGTCAGGATGGGAAACAGCTTCTTTTTTCAGGCCATTAGCCTTCTGAACTCCCTGCCACGTCACATTCAAAGTGTCACTGGATAATTTGTTCAATATTTAATTTATGCACTTAAATTTGTTTATCTATGCATAATTAATTTGTAGATTTAATTCTTACTTTCCTAAGTTATTGTGTGTTACATGTGTGTTATGTGTACTACTGTGCTTTTTCATTTGACAGTATACACTCATATAGTTAAATAAGAACAAACTTGACTTGAGTGGCAGTATTGAAGAGACATTTAAACAGATACAAGAACACACAGGGATCATAGGGATGCAGACCATGAAGAAGCAGTTAGGATTAGTTTAGTTTAGTATTATGGTTGGTGTAGACATGGTGGGTAAAAGAGCTAATTCCTGTGATGTGCTGTTCTATTTTCTAGTAGTAGTAGTGGATTCACTTGAGTCGAGTATGATGTTCTCCTGAGGGTTTGTCTATTGGTGGATCCTCTGGTGGCTGTAGTGGCCGATCTGGGATCCACTGACTCTGGTGCAGTGTGGGCAAGTGGAAATGGTGGATGTGGTCAGTGGTTGGGTCTTTTGGATCTTCAGTCTCTCCTTTCACAGCTGCCGCTTGTTCTCTGCGGCACAGTGAAAGTCATTTTCATGGAGCATAGCTCCCTCCTGACCAGATTTCCTCCAGGTGTATCTATTGAGTGCAATGTCTTCCCAGTTTTTAGACATCATGTTGAATTTCTTCAGGCTGATTGTGATGTTATCTTTGAAGTGTTTCCTTTGCCCACCCGGGGCTCACTGACCTTCCTTCAAGTGGAAATAAAGGATCTGTTCAGGGGGATGTGAGTTAGGCATTCGACTGACATGACCTATCCATCGGAGTTGGTGTTGTTTTGTCACGGTGGAGGTGCTGTCCATGTTGGCCTCCTCCAGTACGCTGGTGTTAGTGTGTCTGTTCTTCCAGCCGATCCTCAAAATCTTTTTTTAAGGTGAGAGGAGGAAAGATTAAATGAGATTTGTGAGGTAGTCAGGAGGTACCTGGAATATTCTGCCAAGATAGGTGGTAGAAATAGTTGGTAGTTTCGTTCCAGGGCTTTCAGATGCCTACAGTAGGTGGTCCATAGTCTAGCATCATACAGCAATGTAAGAAATTTGACTGCTCTATAAGTTTATACTGCAACCTACAGGTCTATGTTTCACACACACACATGGGAATTTTGAGTATGCTACCACTGATGCTGAAGTTGAATGTGTCCCTGTAAGCTCCATACTAGCCAAGCTGAGCAAGATTACAGAGTTCTCTTAAGATGCTATTTTCAGTCTGCTGGGGATCTGGATCTGTTTACTGGCTTTCACCTGTTAGAGTAAAATAAATTTTCAGTTGGAAGTAATGAGCATCATCTGTTAAAAAAAAAAACAGAAAATACTGAGAATTATTATTAGAACAGTCAACATCTACAGGTACAGAGTTAACGTTTCAGAAAGATTCTTCCGTATCTCCTGTGAAAAGCTGTGTGCAAGGGCAAGGCCGGTGACACAAAAATATCATTCACACTACCTTTGAATTCAAAGTCAAGGTACCAAACAGTACCTTGAGATTCATTTTCTTGCAGTCATTTGCTGGAAAATAAAGAAATACAATAGAATTTACCCCAAAAAAACTATACATGAACAAAGACTAACAAAAAACCAAAGTGGAAAAGAAGACGAATTGTAGAAATATAAATTAATAGACAATGCTGAGAACATGAGTTGTAGAGTCTTTCAAAGTCCTTGCAGAATCTGTAGGTTGTGGAATCAGTCCAGAGCTATGGTGGGTGAAGTTATCATTATGTTGTCTAGAATAAAACAGGAACCCTACAATAGCACATCTTCTATTAAATAACTAACCAACTGTGTGTGCATACACACACACACTCACATGCACATGGCACACTCACAGATATGCATGCACACTAGCACATACATGCATGTGCAGTATTCAAGAGGACTAGAATATAGCAACAAGGATGTAATGCTGAGGCTTTATAAAGCACTGGTAAGGCCTCACATGGAGTATCATGAGCAGTTTTTGGCCCCTTATCTAAGAAAGGATGTGCTGACATTGGACAGGATTTAAAGAAGGTTTATGAAAATGATTCCAGGATTGAAAGGCTTGTCATATGAAGAGCGTTTCATGGCTTGTACTCCCTGAAATTCAGAAGAATGAGAGGTGACCTCATTGAAACCTTATGAACGTTAAAAGCCCTCAATAGAGTGGATGTGGAGAAGATGTCTTCTATGGTTGGAGAGTCTAAAACCAGAGGACACTGCCTCAGAATTGAGGGGCATCCATTTAGAACGGAGATGAGGAGAAATTTCCTTAACCAGAGAGTGGTGAATTTTTGGAATTCTTTGCCACGGGCAGCCATGGAGGCCAAGTCATTGGATATATTTAAGGCAGAGATTGATAGGTTCTTGATTGGTCAGGGCGTGAAGGGATACAGGGAGAGAAGGCAGGAGATTGGGGCTGAGAGGGAAAATGGGTCAGTCATGATGAAATGGTGGAGCAGACTCGATGGGCCAAATGGCCTAATTCTGCTCCTATATCTTATGATCTCACACACGCGCACACACACACACAAGTAGATAAACCAGTGGATTCTTGGGTTAAACTATGACAAATTCCATTAACTAAATTGTTTATTGGTGAAAGATAGCCCAACCAGCTTTACACTAGAGCATTACCTTATGTATTTCTGGGATTATTTGATGAGGTAAATATTCTATGTTCAATACTTAATTATTCTGTATTAACTGAGGAAAAATCATTTATGCATTTAATGCCTTTTCTAACGTCACAACCAAATAAGTAAGATCCTTGATAAATTGTGTACAGTTCTTGGAGGCATCAGTCAAGATACTAACAGACATAACCCTTGGGGAATCTGAAACCAGGAGATCATATAATCAAAGTAAGAGGACACTGATCTTGGATGGAGATGAGAGAGAATTCTCTCCCCTGAAGAGGCCTGTAAATTATTGGCATTCTCCACCCAGAAGACTGTGGACAGGAATGGAAAGTTCAACCATTGCTATGTTAAACAGAGAAGCAGCTTTGTGGGAGCAGATGGCTTGCTCCTGATTCCAATTCTTATGTTCTGAAGCAACTTGAGCAACTCAACATTCATGAAGGAATCCCAGTGGCATTAGCAGATGTCCTGTGTTAAACATTTTCCAGTGAGTGAGCTCGTTGGCTCTGAGGAGAAAGGGGGAAGTAATGCAGGGGAACTTAGTTGTGTTACTTTGAACAGGTGGTCCCTGTGTTATGGCCATCCAGGTTACAGAAATTTGCCCACACCCAAAGATCCAAGATACAGAATAAAATTCCCTCTTGTGGGTCTTATGAGGCCATAAAATGATAAGATATAGGAGTGGAATTAGGCTATTTAGCCCATCGAGTCTGTTCCACCATTCCATCATGGCTGATTCTTTATCCCTCTCAACCCCATTCTTCTGCTTTCTCCCCATAACCTTTGATGCCCTGACTAATCTATGAACCTCCTCTATAAACATACCCAGTGATATGGCCTCATTTATGTTTGGAGAAATTAAAATGAATAAACCCAAATTGCGAAAGTAACAACATTTTGCCTATTTTTTTAAACTCGCAGTTCTTGATGTATGTGCAGTGATATGATGGATTTTTTTTTTAGCATGATAAGCTCAGTTTACTGTTTAAAGGATCTTTTTCCAGGAATTTTGTGCATCATTTACCCTCAAGATGTCTGAAACAGGATGAGCAAGTTTTAGGGCAAGTTATAAACCTAAACGCCCACTGTTATTTTTTTTTTTTGCAAATTATATCATTAAACTATCTTACCTTTATATTGATATTGAGAAGCAACAGTCATGGTATCAGGATAACAACCCAGCCATCAATATCAGTAAGGCCAAGACGCTGATTGCTGGCCTAACGAAGTGGGAAAATGAACAAACCCCACCCTCATCAATGGAACTTCTCTGGAGCTGGTTTAGAGCTTCAAGTTCCTTGGCACCCATGTGACCAACAAGCCCTCCTGGACCCTCTGCACTGATATGCTGATCAGGAAAGCACTTCTGAGAAGATTCAAGGTGTCCACAGGAATCCTCTCGAATTCTACAGAGGCACTATCAACAGGTTGCATCTCAGCCTGTTTGGGTAACCAGTCTGCTCTAGACCAATGGAATCCACAGAGAATGGTAAACATTGCCTGGTCAATCACTGGCGCCTCACTTCCTTCATCCAGCCTATCTTCATGGTGCATTGCATCAGGAAGCCTCACAGTGTTGTCAGTGACGTCATCCTGGCCACTCCATTTCTCTCTTCTGCCTTCTGGGAGAGGCTGTGTGGTAGGGAAATTCTAGGCAGTTTCTAGAGTAGGTTACATGGTTGTCACAACATTGTGGGCCAAAGGACCTGTAATGTGCTGTAGGTTTCTATGTTCTAAGACACAGAACCTTGAAACCCAGATGACCAGACTCAAGGATAGCTTCTTCCCCACCACTATCTGACTTCTGTACCAATCACCACTTCCTAGTGGTGCTGCCATATTCTCGAACCCTTAATTCAACCCCTTCCATTATTGTCACTTCAGCACTCCTGTGTACCAGACTTCGCTGTGCACTCCAATCTTTGCACCATTCTGTTGTTTTACACTCCTCACTCTATTCATTCTTGCCATATATAGTCGTTCTTGCCATATATATTCATTCTTGCCACATAGGGTCGGCACAACATTGTGGGCTGAAAGGCCTGTACTGTGCTGTACTATTTTATGTTCTATGTTCTATCTATACAACCTACACGATGAGCTTCATGCAAGCAAGGAATTTCATGAAGCTCATTGTGTAGGCTGTATATATGGCAATAATGAATGTGTATGACAATCTAAGCCTGTATCTATACCTGATCTTCCACTGAAAGCTGAAAGATGATGAGCATTTGTTGTCATGTTGTGCGCTGGCAATATCAGAACCCAAGTGCAGAGGAAAGACAGATTCCAATGTAAAGTCGGCAACCAGAGTTTCTTCGTAATAATTCCTAAAGAACATTGGTAACTCAATCGAATGACACCACAAGAGGTAACAAACTCAAAACTAGGACACCATAATTAGCATTAATCAGGCATCTGCTTAAGTAATACAAGTAACATGAAATCCACGAGCCTATCATGATAAACTTCATAAGTTTAAACATAAGGCACCAGGAGACCACACTACAAAGAGCGAGTTGCTCATGAAAAACACAAGGAACTCTAAATGATTAATAACTCTTGTAAACAACAATTAACCAATTCAGATGCTTTAAAAACCTCAAAGCCCAATGCCCCCCAGCTCCCTACATAGGCCCGAAGAGCTCATTACTTATGTCTCCAAACACAGCTGCTGACCAGTTAAGATATTGCCTTGTCAGTTACCAAAGCAAATCTCTTAAGTGGCCCCACACCATGAACTCATGACAGTTAAGAGAAAAGCATCCCATTGGAACTCACTTTTGCTTACAATATGACATTCAAATGGGTATAGGGTTTTTCTGTGATACAGAAGGTTTACAAGGAAAGCAACTTCTCCATAATAATCACTCCTCAAGCCTCTCCACAGTTCATATTTTGTAGGTGAAACACTGGTTTATTAGGCCTATTGGTAACAGAGGAATACATTTTATGCAAGACTTTTTTGGGAGTATTTATTAGTGTGAAGATGACCCAGCATTGCTCAAGGCGCAGCACGGTCCAGGAATAACAAGCCATCATTCAGTTCTATTAATCATCCTGAGGGAAGTTCCAGTTCTTTGTCATCATTAAAGATAAAGGAAGATTGGTTTTATTTATCACATGTACATTGAAGTATACAGTGAAATACATTGTTAGTGTCAAAACAAATCAGCGATTATTGAGCTGGGGGCAGTCCACAAGTTTCACCATGCTTCCGGTGTCAATATAGCATGCCCTCAGCTCACTAAATCTAACCCTAACCATACATCTTTGGAATGTGGGAGGACACCCGAACATTTGAAGGAAATCAATGAGATCACAGGTTGAACGTAAAAGCTCATCACAGGCAGCACTGGGAATTGAACTTCGATTGCTGATCGCTGACACGACAGAGTGACGCATTGACTACTATGCTACATCACCATCCCACATTCCTGATCGTCATTATGTACCATGTCATATGACATCATCATTATGTGCCGTGTCACATGACGTGGGCGATCAAGATCAATGACCATGATCGTTCTTGGCAAATTTGTCTACAGAAGTGATTTGCCATTGCCTTCTTCTGGACAGTGTCTCTACAAGACGGGTGACCCTAGCCATTATCAATTTTCTTCAGAGACTGTCTGTCTGCAATCAGTGGTTGCATAACCAGGACTTGTGATACGCACCAGCAGCTCATACAACCACCGACCACCTGCTCCCTTGGCTTCCCATGACTCTGATCAGGGGCTAAGCAGCTGCTACACCTTGCCCAAAGGTGACCTACAGGCTAGTGGAGGGAAGGCGAACCTTACATCTCCTTTGGTAGAGATGTATCTCTATACTGCCACCCAGCCGTCCAACATTAGGGAAACAGTTTATCAGAAGTCATGGCTCTTTTATCTTCTTTTTCCAATACCTGGTGAGAGCAGCATCAGAAGAAGCTTTGAACAGGATTCTCAATTGCAATTTTACGGTGTATAAAGGTAGAATGCTTTGGGTATATTTTTTGTTAATTTTTGGGATGTAGGTTTTAGTGACTATCTCTTTTTGCCCGTGTGAAAGTGGAGGTGAACAGCCTTCTTCGATTGTCAACAGTCTGTGCAGTGAAAGTGTTTGGTTGTAGTGGTTTGAAAACAATTTAAAGGCATTTGGAGGGTAGCAAGAAAAATAGGCCTGGATGTACATAGACATCATCTCAGGAAAGGATCCTAGATTCCCCTTGCCAAAGGCTGACAATCCTTATGAGTTTTTACAAAAGTCTTGTAGTTTCCAACATGAGCAGGGACTTGAGAGTGTAGATTTCAATTGCCTTCTCACTCAGGGAGGTAAAATGCTCCGGAAATTCTCCAGAATAGAAAGAAAAAGATAGCTGCAAGATTAGAGACATCCCACCTCTCCCGGAAGTTCCGGGAGTCTCCTGTATATTAATAGTGGCTCCCTGATGCCCGCAAATTATATACAATATCACGGAAATCAATTTTTTTGAGAGCGAGCAAGCAAGAGAAAGCAACAGAGAGCGCGAGATCGACCACGAGAGAGAGAGCGCGCCAGAGAGAGAGCAAGCAAGCAAGAGCACGTGAGCGAGAGAGTGAGAGAGAAAGCAAGCGAGAGCGTGCGCGAGCGGCCACGAGAGAGAGAGTGAGAGCACGCCATGGCAGAGTGTTCCAAAAAAAGAAAATATAAAACGTACATCACCCCAGACTACACTAAAGTGTACCCCTGCCTAATAGGGGTCAAATAATGACAGTGTTGCTCGCTGCACTGTTTGCAACAGTGACTTTTCTATTGCCCATGGTGGGTTAAGACTGTAAAAGACGTGTTGAGGTGAGTTTAACAGGTGTCATTCGTTCATTAGCATAGCTAACATTATTTAAACTAGCTGGCCAGCTGCTAAGGAGCTACTCTATTGCAGACATCCCGCCTCTCCTGGAAGTTCCGGGAGTCTCCTGCAAATTGATGGTGCTACCTCCCTGAAATGAGTTTTTGCAGGGTGGGATGTCTGAGATTATATACCACAAATAGTAATTTTCAGCACGAAGAAACTCAGAAATGTGAACTGTGCATTTTGTTTACTTGGATACCTGAAATCAATGTTTAAAGGTAGCATGGAGATGAAAATAAGCAACTCAGGGGTATAACTTATCCAACAGTTCCAAATTCTGCTGAAAAGTTATTGATTGAACATGGTATTAGCTAAAGAGATTCTGCAGCAGCTGGAAATGCAGAGAGTTCCTCCAGCATTTTGTGTTAGGTGTGTTTCTCTCACCTTGCACTCACTTCCTGATCTATTGAACACTTTTTGTCCTTACTGAAGTCACTCTCAGTACTGTACAAGAGTCTTAGGCACATGTATATAGCTAGAGTGCCTAAGACTTTTACACAGTACTGTAGTAATTTTATGTATTGCACTGTACTGCTGCCACAAAAAAACAAAGATGTCAGTGATGATAAACTTGATTCTGACATGGGTCTCTGTTGTGGACTGAGAGTGGGAAGGGGGCAGGGAGAGAGGATTCATGGTTGGGAAAAGGGGAAGGGAGTGGAAAACACCAGAGAGACATTCTGTAATGATCAATAAACCAATTGTTTGGAATCAAATGACCTTGCCTGGTGCTTCTGGGCAGTGAGCATCCGCACCTGCACAATCCCCGCCCTGGCCCTCCTCTCTGCCGCCTGTCCCTCACCCTCCCGCGGTGCCCCACCTTCACAACTCTCAACATCATTTGCTCTTGTCATAGTTACAAACTCGTTCTCTGCTCCACAGTGACAAATACAGTACTGTGCAAAAGTCTCAGACACCCGAGCTAAATATATGTGCCTAAGACTTATGCACAGTACTGTATGCTATTACCACTTGCTCCAATTTAATAATTTCAACAATCTGCTTTTTGTTTGGGTGTTGGCAAATAGAGATACAGGCAGAAAGGTGGGGAGAAGAACTGATGTATTTTAATAACTAGTTTGTGGGACACTTTCATTGTAAAAATCAATAAATATAGGAAGGAAATAAGCAATAGAAAACTTTATAAGAACAATTTTCCTTACTATTTGTCATTATAACCTGCTGACAGGCTAATATTTCACAATGTCTAGATGGAGAAATATATAAATTTTACTTCAAAAGTTGTACCAAACTGCTTTTTTGATATGAATGTTTTCTTTTGAAAGGCAATGCTTGCTTTTATTTTGATACTGGTTTCTTAGCAGTGCTGTTTTTTGACCTGAATAGACTTACTGTTATTAATGTTGTGTATGGTAGATTTATCTACCGGTACAAAGCTGATATGCCCTCTTTAACAAGGGAGAGACTGCAAGAAGGTATTAATAGTACTGCACTTTGATTTATTCATTCTAAGTTGTTGGAAAACTTGCTTGCCAGCATTTCCAGCACCATTACCAAGTAATTTTAGGGCAGAGACCTTCCCCTTTATGACACCTACAGTGAAAAGCTCACATTTTGTTTCAAAGCAAACATAAAGAGAAAGTTTTCAGGTTGTGAGCTCAGAGTTTGGGAAATGAGAAGGATTTAAAATAGATTATTCACGCAGTTCAGATATAGTGTTTCCTGAATTCCTGATGATAGCCCACCCTTATGACCAGATGTAATATTTTCTACTTCACAAGGAGTTTCAAATTATTATTGTTACAGATATTCAGTGGAAACCTGGTGTGAAAGAGCTCTTTTCTCATATTAAAATAATCTGATTGCTATCGGGTGTCTGTAGGCCAGTCTATATGATTGTCTTTCTAGGCATGCAGGTAGTAAATGGAATTATTGTTCGATACAGTCATAAAACCACGCTGTGGATGATCCAGCCTGACTGTAAAGGGAGGAGGGTTGGACATGGGGCTAGCAACCCTATCCCATAAAAAAATCCAGTGCTGCAGAAACTCCAACAGGAACGTCAAAGACCTCATCCTTGGGAGAGGAAGGATCTTCGAAGATGGGCTACAGCTGGGGACAATTTGAATGACTGGCCCAAGAGAGAGGGCTCTAGAGAGCTACTTTCGGTGGACTGAGCCCCACCAGGGGTGATGGACTTAAAAAGAAGAAGAAAATGACCTTGAATGAAGAGTGAAAGGTTACTACGGAAACTATATTATCACAGGTGGGTGGTGGGTTGGAGATACATCTTTACCAAAGGAGGTGTAAGTTACTCCTTCCCTCCACTAGCCTGCAGGTCACCCTTGGGCACGGTGTAGCACCTGCTTAGTCCCTCGATCAGGCTTATGTGAATCCATGCGAGCAGGTGGTGGATGGTCGGATGAGCAGCTAGCGCATATCACAAGTCCTGGTTATGTGACCACTGACACCAGGCAGACAATCTCTGGAGAGGACTGATAATGGCTGGGGCCACCCATCTTGTAAAGACACTGCCCAGAAGAAGGCAATGGCAAACTACTTCTGTAAAAAAGAATGTGGCAAGAACAATCATGATGAATTTTCATGATTACCCACATCATATAACCTGGCACATAACGATGATGATGATGATGATATATCATTGCAATATATTTTCATTAAAAAGGGGATAAGTTGTGGCTTTATTTTAGACAAGGCCTTCAAACCAAATTATTGAAGACTAAATAGTGCAGAATCCTTGCAGTTTTGTGTCTTTAAAATGTGCACAGACTTACTGTTCATAGTCAGGTTTGCAGTAAAGTTTTCTGTCTCAAAAATAACCGCTCCTGGTGAGTGGTTGTTGATATACTGTGCATTGCAAGCAATGTTCATACCAGGAAGCATCGTTCATTCGCATCAGAAAACAGTCTTATATAGATCGTTGACAGCCGTCACAAACTTCCTTTGCTTGCATTCAGAACAGATGGGGTGATGGGCTTACGAGGATGACAGTCATTAGTACCCATCGAACCACTGAGTCCAAGCTGACCAGAAGTACCTATTTACACTAATCCTACGTTAATCCTATTTTATTCTTCCCACATTCCCACCAAGTCCCCACAGAGTCTACTAATCACCTATTATTTACAGTAGCCATTTTAACAACTCATCCACAACATCTTTTGGATGTGGGAGGAAACCGGAGCAGGTAAGCCACTCAGCCCCTCAGTCCTGTCCAACGTGATCATAGCTGATCTGCTCCAGGCCTCATCTCCTCATCAACGTATGTTCCTCTTAAGTCCTCAATTCACCGATCCTTGAAAAATATATCCACTTCCTCTTCAGATACCACTAATGACTGAGCCTCCAAAACCTTCCAAGGCAGCATATTCCAGAGCAACACACTCAAAATGCTGGAGGGACTCAACTTGTCAGGAAGCATCTACAGAGAGGGAGAAACACATGACGTTTCGGGCCAAGACCCTTCATCAGGACTGGAAAGGAAGGGGGAAGAAGCCAGAATAAGAAGGTGGGAGAAGCGGAAGGACTACAAGCTGGCAGGTGTCAGGTGAGACCAGGTGAAGGGGGAAGGTGGGTAGGTGAGGGAAGGGAATAAAGTAAGAAGCTGGGAGGTGATAGGTGGAAGAGGTAAAGGGCTAATGAAAAAGGAATCTCATAGTAGAGGACAGTGGACCATGAAAGGAAGGGAAGGAGGAGGGACACCAGAGGGAAGTGATGGGCAGGTAAAGAGAAGAGAATTGGTGAGAGGGAAGCCAAACTGGGGGAGAAATTACCAGAAGTTGGAGAAATCGATGTTCATGCCATCTGGTTGGAAGGTACCCAGATGGAATAAGAGGTGTTTCTCCTCCAAAATGAGTATGACATCATCATGGCAGTAGAGTAGGCTATGGACAGACATATCAGAATAGGAAAGGGAAGTTGAATTGAAAGGGGTAGCCACCAGGAGATCCTGCCTTTTGCAGCAGTCAGAACAAAGGTACTCAACAAAGCTGCCCCCTCCCCTGGTGTACAGGAGGCTGCACCGGGGGCATCAGATATAGTCGATGACAAACCCAGGTGGTCACAAAGACAACAGGGAGGCTGGGACTGAGCTAGGTTGCTGGAGGTGAAAGGAACAGCTCTACTACACAACTGTGCTTCCTCTTAAACTTAACAATCTGACATTACTACACCTCCACAGATTCTGTGATAACCTTCCGTCCTAAAAGATCTATCTTTCTTTACTTGAAATGTCAGGTGGTCAGATGGATTTATCTTTGCTTTGTCAAGTTCAACGTATTGTCATTCAACCATTCGCATGCAGCAGTCACTGATCAAAGAGAGGTATGAAAATTGTATCTGATTTTCAAGTCAGTTTATTGACATTCAACCATATATATGTATACCACCAAACAAAACAATGTTTCTCCGGACCATGGTGTTCATATACCTTAACACATAAAGTAATAAGGCGTCCGTTAGTCTTGTGAGACCATGGATCTGCGCCTGGAAAGTCTTCACTCTCCAGGGCGCAGGCCTGGGCAAGGTTGTATGGAAGACCAGCAGTTGCCCATGCTGCAAGTCTCCCCTCTCCACGACGCCAATGTTGTCCAAGGGAAGGGCATTAGGACCCATACAGCTTGGCACCAGTGTCATTGCAAAGCAATGTGTGATTAAGTGCCTTGCTCAAGGACACAACACAAATAAATTAATAAGTTACATTTACAACACAAGTTAAAAATACTGTTTGACAATGAATTTGTCACTACAACCTACTCAATATTTATTACTTATTACTATTTATTATTTATGGTGCAACTGTAACGAAAACCAATTTCCCCCGGGATCAATAAAGTATGACTATGACTATGACTATGACTAATACTTTTATTTCCTCATCTTTTAATGCAATTTGCAATCATTTCCATGAGAGCTGTTTTGATTTGATTCATTTATATACCAGGAGATAATCGACTGGGAAGAATCTTGAGCAACACACACAAAATGCTGGACGAACTCAGGAGATCAGGTAGCAGCAATGGAGAGGAATGAACAGAAAACTTTTCTGTCCATGACGTTTCATTGGACTGGAAAGGAAGGGAGAAGAAGCCAGAACAACAAGGTGAGGGGAGTGGAAGGAGTACAAGCTGGCAGGTGATAGGTGAAGCCAGATGCGGGGGAATGTGGGTGGAGGAGGGTTGAAATAAGATCCCTCCTCCACCCACATTCCCCCGCATCTGGCTTCACCTATCACCTGCCAGCTTGTACTCCTTCCACTCCCCTCACCTTGTTGTTCTAGCTTCTTCTCCCTTCTCCCTGGGAGGCGATAAATAGAAGAGACAAAACAGATCTGAAAAAGGAATCTGATAGGAGAGGACAGTGGACCATGGAAGAAAGGGAAGGAGGAGGGCTACTGGAGGGATATGATGTGCAGTTGAGGAGACAGGGTGAGAAGGGAGCTAGAATGGGGAATGAATCAAAAAAAGTGTGAGAGAGGAGAGATTACTAAAAACTGGAGAAATCAGTGTTCATACAAACACATTGGAGGCTATCCAAATGGAGTATGAGATGGTTCTTCTCCAACCTGAGTGTGATCTCATCATGGCAGTAGAGGAGGCCATGGGCCATCATGTCAAAATGGGAATGGGAAGTTCAATTTGAACCTTTTGTGGTGAATGGAGCAAAGATGTTTGATGAAGCAGAGACAGTCTTCTTTGCAATGGTCCAGAAAGTGATTAACCATCATTTATTAGGTGATGCAATTGGAAACCCTGCTTACCTTGTCTATCTGGATGGTACACAGCTTGGGTTTGGGGGGATCTGTCAAAGAAGCTCTGACAAAGTGTATCTCCTCTCACTTCTAACAAGTTTGCGAAGATTCAGCAGGTCACCTAAAACTCTGACAAACCTCTATCGATGCATGGTGGAGAGCATACTGACTAGTTACATCATGGCTTTGCATGAAAACACCAATGACCTAGAACGGAAATGACTACCAAAAGTAGTGGATGCAGCTTAGACCATCGCAGATAAAACACTCTCTGCCACTGAGCACATTCCAAAGAGCGATGCCACAAGAAAGCAGCATCCATCATCAAGGACCCCCAACATCCAGGCCATGTTCTCTTCTCACTGCTGCCATCAGGAAGGAGATACAGGAGCCTTAGGTCCCACGTCACCAGGTTCAGGAACAATTATTACTGTTCAACCATCAAGCTCTTGGAAAAATTCATTCACCCCAACAATGAATAGATTTCACAATATTATTTATTTATTATACTACTTCGTTTTTTTTCTGTTTTGTATTTGTACAATTTGTTGTCTTTTGCACATTGGATGTTTGTCCATCATTGTGTGCAGTTTTTCATTGATTCTCTTGTGTTTGCTGTGAATGCCCACAAGAAAATGAATCTCATGTTAGTATATGGTGACATATACAGTATGTACCTTGATAATAAATTCACTTTGCACTTTGAACTCTGAACTCTAAACCAACAAAACAGTATGTCCTTTAGGCAACACTTCACCTGTGAGTCTGTTGGGGTCATCCACTGTATCTGGTGATCCCAGTATGGCCTCCCGTATATCGGTGAGACCCAACGTAGATCGGGAGACTGCTTTGCTGAGCACCTACGCTCCATCCGCCAGAAAAAGCAGGATGTCCCAGTGGCTGCCCATTTCAATTCTACTTCCCATTCCCATTCCAACATATCAAGACTATGGCCTCCTTTACTGCCACGTCAGGTAGGAGGAGCAACACCTTATATTCCATCTGGCATGAACATTAATTTCTCGAACTTCTGGTAATTGCACCCCTCCCCCCTTCACCATTCCCATTCCTCTCTCTCATCTCATCTCATCTCTTTACCTACCCATCACCACCCTCTGGTGTTCCTCCCCCTTCCCTATCTTCCATGGTCTTCTACCCTTTCCTGTTAGATCCTCCCTTCTCCAGCCCTTTATTTCTTTCACCTATCAGCTTCCCAGCTCTTTACTTCACCGCTCCCTCTCTCTCAGTTTCACCTATTCTCTACCACCTTGTACTTCTTCCACCCTCCTCCCACCTTCTTGCTCTAACTTCTCATCATTTTTTCCAGTCTTGATAAAAGGTCTCAGCCCAAAGCGTCGACTGTTTACTCTTTTCCACTGATGCACCCTGACCTGCTGAGTCCCTCCAGCATTTTATGTGTGTTGCTTTGCATTTCCAGCACCTGCAGATTCTTTCATCTTTGTCCTTTAGTTCTTGTCTCCTCAACCCTGGGGAAAAAACTGTGTGCATTCACCTAATTTATATCCTTCATGATTTTATCAACATTTTCATAACACTATTGGCATAACTTTTGTTACATGCTCAAGGAGATGTGTTTTTTTTGTGAGAATGATATTATGGTCTTTTGGAGGTCACCTGATGTAATTTTCCCGCCGATGTGTGGTCATGTGATGACATGTGACCCATGACTATATAAGGGTCGACCCAGGTGACACAGGGGGTTTTTAGATTGTAGATTTCCAGGTAGAATGTGCTGTATCTCTGTTTCTGTTGCGTGTTTGTTCTTATGACGCCGTTTCATTTTTAAAACAGAGTGTGCGTTCTGTTGCAAGATACCATTATTATTTGGACTAGAAATTTTTGCTAGATGTGTTGATTTACCCAATTCCAACATTAGAAGGGAGAGTGAAGAATTTATCGAAGTTACAGGATCGAAGGATTGAGAGGAGTTGGCATCGTTTGGCAGTTTAATAAAGGATCGACCTTATTCGTTGGAGTAGTAGCTACCTGCATCGAGATAACTCTTGCCAAAAAGAGCAAGGAGTTTATGCAAAAAGGTGCTCTCTCTCTCTCTAAAGGAATTTAAGGTCAGTTGATTTAAACAGTTTATTTTCAGCATCGTGAATCCTGTGGACAGAACCAGCAGGAAAGTTGCCTCTGTGAAGAAATCCTTCTCCAGAGAAGTCTCTCCCAATTGAAAGTGTAAATCTGTTGGACTTTCGAAGTTATCGCTTTAAGAACTATATCTGATTGTGTCGCTTTAAGAACTGTTTTCGCATTTAATGCTTTAAGAACCAGAGCCAAGTGGCGAGTTGGTGAACGGCTGCATATCTGTTAACTTCTGGTTAAAGTTTTTGTTTTTTTTTACCTTATCCTTTATCCGTGTTTAATAAATGTTTGGTTATTTTTATATAACCTGTCTCGATTGATATTCATTGTTGCTGGTTACGTAACACTTTGTTGTTTATGTGAGCTTGCTATGCACAAATTAATGTTTTCTACAAGAGATATTACACTTCAGAAAGTGCTTCATTGGCTGCCAAAATACATTCAGTGTATTACAGAAAGTACCTAATAAAGTGGCCATTGAGTGTAAGTTTCTCGTCTGTAGCCCATCCACTTCTAGGTTCAACATGTGCATTCAGAGATGCTCTTCTGCACACCACTGTTGTAACACATGGTCTCGCATTAACAAGGCATTTTCTGCCATAGAATTGTTGCTGATTGGATGCATTTTTGTTTATCCCACCATTCTCTGTAAACTCTAGAGACTGTTGTGCATGAAAACCCCAAGAGATCAGCAGTTTCTGAGATATTCCAACCACCCTGCCTGGCACCAACAATCATTCCATGGTTAAAGTCATTTCAATCACATTTCTTCCAGATTCTTATGGTTGGTCAGAGAATCAACTGAACCTCTTGACCATGCCTACATGCTTTTATGCACTGAGTTGCTGCTGCATGATTGGCTACATTAACAAGGTGTACAGGTGTACCTAATAAAGTGGCCACTGAGTGAAAGTGGAACAGCCAGAAGCTGTGAAAGATGCCACTTTCCACAATGATCATCATTATCTTCTTGATTGTATCGGCAAGTTTACGGCGCTGGAGGTTCATGGCAGGGAGAGTTTCTCTTCCTTCTACCGTCTGCATGAGATGATGGGACTTTCGAGAGATTTTGAGACTTTTTTTTACCATGCCCATGGTCTGTTCTTTATCAAATTATGGTATTGCTTTGCACTGTTGTAACTATATGTTATAATTATGTGGTTCTTGTCAGTTTTTCAGTCTTGGTTTATCTTGTGTTTCTGTGATATCATACCGGAGAAACATTGTATCATTTCTTAATGCATGCATTACTAAATGATAATAAAAGAGGACTGCGTGTCCTCATAATCTAATCTAAATTGGTATTATTATTATCATACATACCAAGACACCAAGAAAAAAATACAGTTTTTCAAGGCATCCACAGAGACAATTACAAAATCTAAGTACCTTGAAGTAGTCCAAGAATTGAAATTTTGATTTTGATTCAGAATCAGGTTTATGATCATTAGAGTCATAGGGTTTAGAAAAGTACAGCACAGACTAGGCCCTTCGGCCTATCTGGTCCATGCCAAACCACTTAAACTGCCTGCCCCCATTGACCTGCAATGGGACTATAGCCCTCCTTACCCCTACCATCCATGTACCTATCCAAACTTCGTTTAAACATTGAAATCAAGTTCAGATACACCACTTGAGCTGGAAGCTCATTCCACACTCTCACAACCTCTTTCAGCTTTCATCCTTAGCCTGTGAATTCTGGTTGTAGTCTCATGCAACTTTATTAGAAAAAGCTTGCTTGCATTTTCCCTATCTATATCCTTCATAATTTTGTACACCTCTATCAAATCTCCTCTCAATCTTCTACAATCTAAGGAATAAAGGCCTAATCTATTCAATCTTTTGTTATAAGTCAGGTCCTCCAGAGCCGGCAACATCCTTGTAAATTTTCCCTGTACTCTTTCAACCTTATTTACATCTTTCCTATAAGTAGGTGACCAAAACTACACACAATACTCCAGATTAGACCACACCAACTTCTTATACAACTTCAACATAACATCCCATCTCCAGTATTCGATACTTTGATTTATGACCCTATCATTATGACTCTATCTACCTATGACATCACGTCCAATGAATTACAGACCTGTACTCCCAGATCCCTTTGTTCTACAGCACTCCTCTGTGTCCTACCGTTCACTGTGTAAGACATACCGAAGTGCAACATCTCACACTAGTCTGCATTAAATTCCATTTGCCATGTTTTAGCCAATTTTTCCAGCTGATCCAGATCCTGCTGCAAGCCATGATAGTCTTCCCCACTGTCCACTCCACTGTCAATCTTGGCGTCATCTGCAAATTTGCTGATTCAGTTATCCAGATTATCATCCAGATCATTGATATAGATGACAAACAACAATGAACCCATCACTGATCCCTATGACACTCCACTAGTCAAGGCCTCCAGTAAGAGAGGTAACCATCTACTACCACTCTCTGGCTTCTCTCACAAAGCCAATGTCTAATCTACTACCACACCTTGAATGCCGAGCAACTAAACCTTCTTGACCAAACTCCCATGTGGAACTTTGTCAAATGCCTTGCTAAAGTCCATGTAAACAACATCAACTGCCTTGCCTTCATCAGCTTTCTTGAAAAGCTCTATAGGATTCGTTAGACACAACCTACCATGCACAAAGCCATGCTATCGTTAATCAGTCTGTGTCTGTCCAAATACTCATGTAACCAGTCTCTCAGAATACCTTTGAATAACTTTCTCACTACTGATGTCAGATTCGCCAGCCTCTAATTTTCTGGTTTATTTTAGAGCCTTTCTTAAACAGTGGAACAAAATTAGCTATCCTCCAATCCTCCGGTATCTCACCTGTCGCTAAGGATGATTTAAGTATTTCTGCTAGGGCCATGGCAATTCCTGCACTTGCCTCTCACAAGGTCTGAAGGAACACCTTGTCAGGCCCTGGGAATATATCCACCCCAACTTGCCTCAAGATAGAAACATCTCCTCCTCTGGAATCCGCATAGGGTCCATGACTCACTTTGCCTCACTTCTATAGACACTGTGTTCGTCTCCTGAGTAAATACAGATGCAAAAAAATAATTTAATATCTCTCCCATCTGGTTTGGCTCCTCACATGGATTACCATTCTGATCTTCCAAAGGACCAATTTTGTCCCTTGCAATCCTTTTCCTTTTTAGCATATCTGTAGAATCCCATAGGATTCCACTTCACCTTGTCTGCTACAGCACCTTTATGCCTTCTTTTAGCCCTCCTGATTTCTTTCTCAAGTGTTCCCGTGAATTTCTTACAATCCATCAGCATCTCATTTGTTCTGACCTGCTTATACCTCCTATGCACCTCCTTTTTTTTTCTTAACCACAGCCTCAGTATCTCTTGAAAACTAAGGTTGTTATCTCTTGAAAACTAAACCTGTTATCTTTCTATTTTATTCTGACAGGTACATACAAGCTTTGTACTTTCAAAGTTTCACTTTTGAAGGCCTCCCACTTACCAAGTACACCTTTGCCAGGAAGCAGGCCGTCCAAATCCACAACTGCCAGGTCCTTTCGGACACCATCAGCATTGGCCTTTCTCCAGCATAGAATCTCAACCCACAGACCAGACCTATCTTTTTCCATATTTACTTTGAAACAATAACATTATAGATAAATACTTCATTGCTCCCAAAGGAAATTACAGTGTGACAGTAGCATTACAAGTGCACAGATATACAAATATTAGAAGAGAAGTAAGAAAGAATAAAAAACAAGTTCCCTCAAACAGTCTAACAGGAGGGGGGGGTCAAGACTTCCCTGGCTATAGGTTTACTCATTATAGAGCTGAATGGCCATGGGAAAGAATTAACTCATACAGAGCAGTTGTCTTAGTCTATTACTAAAATTGCTCCTCTGTTCAGCCAAGGTGGCATGCAGAGGGTGAGAAACATTGTCCAAAATTGCCAGGATTTTCTGCAGGGTCCTTTGTTCTACCACAGCCTCCCGTGTGTCCAGTTTGACTCCTATAACAGAGCCAGCATTTCTAATCAGTTTATTGAGCCTGTTGGCATCACCCATGTTGATGCCATTGCCCCAGAACACCACCGCACAGACGATTGTACTGGTGACAACAGACTACTAGAACATGCATAATCCAAAGAACCTCAGTTTCCTCAGGAAGTAGAGGCGACTCTGGCCTTTGTTGTACACAGCCTCGGTGCTTGTGCTCCACTCAGGTCTGTCATCCAGGTGCACCCCCAGGTACCTGTAGGTCCTCACCACATCCACGTCCTCACCATCAATAGTAACTGGGAGCAATGCAGGCTTAGTATTCCTAAAGTCTATCACCATCTCCCTCTGCAGCTCAACTTGCACCGTTTGACGAAGTCCTCCCCCAGGGCCATGTATTCATCCTCCCATCCTCTCTTTATACACCCAACCATTGCTAAGTCATCAGAGAATTTCTGCAGAGGACGATTCAGTGTTGTATCCAAAGCCCAAGGTACACAGGAGTAAACAGGAAGAGAGCCAATACAGTCCCCTGTGCTGCATGTAGCCACATCTGACACACAGCTCTGAAGCTGCACAAATTGTGGCCTGCCAGTCAGGTAGCCCATTATGATCACTAGATGCAAAGTGTTCCCCTACACAAATTTCTGCCACCTGTACTGCCTCATTCCCTAATAACAGATCAAGTATCGCACACTCTCTTGTTGGTACCTCTACATACTGATTAAGGAAACTTTACTGAAAACATTTGACAAACTCTATCCCATCTAGTCTTTTTACAGTATGAGAGTCCCAGTTAATATGTGGAAAGTTAAAATCACCCTGCCCTCAACTCATCTGCCTTTCCAATGATACTTCTTGCATTGAAATATACACAGCTCAGGACACTAGTCACACCATACTCAACTTTTTGATTCCTGACTTTGTCTGAGGTCTTAACAAGATCCGTCTCCACAACCTCTCCACTCTCTGTTCTGGCACTCTGGTTCCACTCCCCTACAACTCCAGTTTAATCTACCTCCCCACACCGTGCAGCACTAGCAAAACTTCCCACTCGGATATTAATCTCCTTCTAGTTCAGGTAAAAACCATCCCTTCTGAACAAGTCCCACCTTCCCTGGGAGAGACCCTAATGATCCAAAAATCTAATGCCCTCCCTCCTACAGCAACTCCTTAACCACGTATTAAACTGTATAATCTTCCTAATTCTGGCCTCACTAGTACGGGACATGGGTAACAACCCTAAGATCACAACCCTGGAGATCCTGCTCTTTAAAGGCATCCATTAGTCTTGCGAGACCATGGATCTGCGCCTGGAAAGTCTTCACTCTCCAGGGCGCAGGCCTGGGCAAGGTTGTATGGAAGACCAGCAGTTGCCCATGCTGCAAGTCTCCCCTCTCTACAACACTGATGTTGTCCAAGGGAAGGGCATTAGGACCCATACAGCTTGGCACCAGTGATTAAGTGTCTTGCTCAAAGACACAACACGCTGCCTCGGCTGGGGCTCAAACTCACGACCTTGAGATCATTAGTTGAATGCCTTAACCATATGGCCACGTGGCCTCTCTGCTCCTAAGCACCAAACTCCCTGAACTCTCCCTACCCATGTCATTGGTAGCTACATGGACCACGACCTCAAGCTGTTCGCGCTCCCCCTTAAGAATGCTGAGGACTCGATCCAAGATGTCCCAGACCCTGGCACCCAGGAGGCAATATATCATCCAGGAATCTCATTCTCATCCACTGAACCTCCTTTCTATTCCCCTAATGAACGAATCTCCTACTGGCACTGCTCGCCCCTTCTCCTCCCTTCCCTTCTGAGTCACAGAGCCAGACACAATGCCAGAGATCTACCACTGTGACTTTCCTCTGCTAGGTCAATCCCCCCCCCCCCCGCAACAGTATCCAAAATGGTATACCTGTTGTTGAGGGGGATGGCCACGGGGGTACCCTCCACTGTTTGTTTACCCTCTTTCCCCTTTCTCAATGTCACCCAGTTTCCTGTGTCCTGCACCTTGGGCGTAACTACCTCGCTAAATGTCCTGTCTATCATCCCTCAGCCTCCTGAATGATCCGGAGATCAGCCAGCTCCAGCTCCAATTTATCAACGCGGAGTATTAGAAGCTGCAGCTGTATTCAACTATCCTGCCTGACATCACTACTGATCTAACAGAGCAAATATAAAGAAGGAAAATCAATAAATAAACTGTGTGTGTGTGTGTGTGTTGGGGGGGGGGTGAATCTACCTTCAGCTTTTCATTTTCTTTGACTAAAGCCCCAAACTCCACAGTCTAATTCTGTCCACTCCAACAATGGCCCCTCCGCTTGCCGCTGCCTTATTTTAATTTGTTCTTGCAAATCAATCCTGAATGCTGATAGGCCAATGTTCAAAACACCAAACTGCCATGAGTTGCTGTCTTTTCTCCTTAATTTGTGAACCTGAGTGAATTACGTCTCCCCACGCTTCCGATCTCTGATTGGCTGCTGCTCGATACACCAAACTGCAGTGAGTCAATGCCTTTTCTACTCAATCGGTGTACCTGAGTGAGCTACATCTTCTCACGCTTCTGATCTCCAATAGGCCACTGCTCATTGACTTGTATGCATTTATTTTTTTATTATTTCGAGATACAGCATGGTAACAGGCGCTTCCAGCCCAACAAACCCATGCCACCCAATTACACACATTGACCTACTGTCCCATAAGTCTTTGGGCTGTGGGAGGAATCCGGAGCACCCAGAGGAAACCCATGCGGTCACAGGGAGAATGTACAAACTCCTGACAGCAGCAGGAATCGAACCCAGATCACTGGCGCTATAATATTTATGCTAACCGCAATGCTACTGTGTCGACTTCTTCCTGACGTGAAATTTGTTGTTTTGTGGCAGCAAGTACAGTGCAAAGACATCAAAATTACTGCAAATAAATAATGCAAGAAAATGAAAAACCTTTATGGGTTCATGGAAATCTGATCATGGAGGAGAAGATGGCACCGGTGAACAGCGCTACCACAGGCGACATCTTCCAGATGGTCCATGAAACTGTTTTTTTCACTTCTTTTACATCTTTTTCTTTCCTATGTGGCATCGGTACTGTTGGAGCCTGTGATTTACAATTTCATTAGGTGTTTTTGGGCCGATTGAGTGATCTAGTGCTTTGCTGTCTGTGAGAAGGTTCCAGGAGGCTTGTGGCCAAGAAGCTTAGAGATGGAGCACGAGCCCATGATCAACTCCATTTCTCGCTGATTAAAGCATCGAGGAAGATTGAAAGCATAGAGGCAAGAGTGGAAGGCAAGCGAGTGTTCAGCACCTTTTACCAGCTTTTCGCTCACTGCTGCCGGGGGAAGGTGTCTCTTTCCCTTTTGCACACTGCTCCCGAGGGAAGGTTCCTGTGTTCGAATGGTCTCTCTCCCTCGATGCTGGCAGAGGATGGTGTCTGCAGCTGTGGACTGGACTGGAGCTCTTGGTCACTACTTTTTCTGTTGCTATTTTGGGTAACTTTGAATCAGGGCAGCCTGGAGATAGTAAACACTAAGCTGAACTGAATACGGACTCTTTTGATCATGTGTTTCATATTCTGTGTTTTCACTTGTTCTTTCTTGTTGCTGTTTGCACAATTTGGTTTTTGTGTGTGGGGGGGAATTGATATTCTTTTTGCCAGTTACGCATTTTCTTTTCTTGCACGTTGGGGGAGGTTGATGTTTTTCTCTGATAGGTCCCGTGGTTTTCTGTTTCGTGGCTGTCTTTGTAGAAGACGAATATCAGGGTTGAATACTGCATTGTACTTTGAATCCTTTGAAGGAGCTGTTCCTGAGTTATTGAGTGTGTGTCTTCAGCAATAACAGAATGCAGAGTGCAGTTTCAAAGGGTCTGGGTGGAAAGGAATTGACAGCATGGGCCAGTTGAATTGCAGGTACATTTTCCGTGCTGTAAGACTCTGTGACTGTATTATAGCGCGACAATTACAGAAAAAGTGCAGTGCAGTTAGATAATAAGAGTTGAACATAAAAGCAAGATTAACATTGACTGCAAAGTTGTAAAAGGTGCTACAAAAGCAAAGGCTGTTACATTATTACGGACGACGCATTCCAACGGAGTTGAGAGAGCGCGGACAGCGCCTGCGCGCTGCTCCGGCCTGTTTGTTTACACGGCAGGCGTGCCTCTGCGGTCACGTGAGCTGTCGGTGACGTCAGCGCGGTTGTCGGGGAGCTGCCGATGCGGCCTCTCAGGTGAAAGGGAATCTCACAGGTACGTGGTGATGGTGGCGGCAGCGCCCGGTGACCTTCACTGACACTTGCGGACTCAAGCCGAGACGAGGTCGCGCTGGGCCGGGCATCCTTTCAACCCAGCTGCCGTTTTTGTCCGTTCCCATCCTCGGTCGCTCGACGTGAGGTTTCGAAGGCCTCACCGAGAGAGGACTTGTTGACGTCTCAGGCGGGGTGGGCTGGTGTGATGATGTCATTGGTGGTCCTGGGAATTGACAGTAATTCTGCCCTATCATCTACGGCTTCTCCCCCAATCATGGGCAGGGCTTTATGTTTGGCAGGCGGCTGGCTAATCATCTTAAGGTTAGGATAGACAAATGGGCGGGGTCTCGTAGCGCAGGCTTGAGGAGGGCTGCAAGGGTGGATGCAAAAAAAAGTAGCTATCTTGCTTTGCCCTGTTGGTAAATAAAACGTTTTATTTAATAAAGCACCATTCAAAAAGTGCTAAATTTTCATATTAGTCCAAGTTTATTAAATAAGAAATAAATAATAAATTACCCTTATTATTTCTATTTGACTCCTGACAACTTGTTTATCTACAGATCAAAACCTAAGCCCACAAATGCATTTCCACGCGCAAATTTGCTAACCTAAGATATTTATTGAATTTGATAGGCTTAATTTTTTTTTATCAGTTTGTGCCTCATGTTTTAAATCTTATGTAGGTTCTTCAGTTAGAACATGAAGCAGTCCAACCCTCTGCTTTACAGCCAGTTTTGGGGAACATTTGGTCTCAAACTAATGTGTGATAGGAATATCATTTGCTGCCTTTAGGTGCCAGGCAATAATCATCTCCATCAATAATCTAACCACATCAACTTGATGTTCGGTGGTATTACTGTCATCAAAGTCAGCAAAGCCTTAAGGTTTCTTTAACATATTTGCAATGAGTAGAATAATAAAGGGGTCTGCAACAGGAGTTAGCTGACTTTCTACTAGCAATAAAACATTTCAGATTTGGCAGTATTCCCCAACTTGTCTTGGTGAATGCAGTACAAATTGCACTGAAAAAACTTGAAATGTTGCGAAACAAGACAGCTGGTTCCTTTTCCTTAATCTGTTTCTCTCCCCACTGATACTTTCTTAACCTGCTGAGTGCTTCCTGTATTTTTCACTGTCAATTCAGATTTCCAGCATCTGCAGTTTTTGCTTCTAAAGTAACTATGTTTAATTGGGACAGGAACTCAATTGAATTGCCTTTATTTCTTACATCCTTCGCATACATGAGGAGTAAACATCTTTACGTTACGTGTCCGTTTAAATGAGCAATGTGCAATTTGTAGAAATTTGTAATAAATAGTATGTACAACAGGAGCATAAAAGTACAATTCTGTCAGCGTGAATTAATCAGTCTGATAGCCTGGTGGAAGAAGCTGTCCCGGAGCCTGTTGGTCCTGGCTTTTATGTTGCAGTACTGTTTCCCGGATGGTAGCAGCTGGAACAGTTTGTGATTGGGGAGACTCGGGTGCCCAATGATCCTTCGGACCCTTTTTACTCACCTGTCTCTGTAAGTGTCCTGAATAGTGGGAAGTTCACATCTACAAGTGTGCTGGGCTGTCCGCACCACCCTCTGCAGAGTCCTACAGTTCCCATACCAGGCAGTGATGCAGCCAAGTCAGGATGTACCCCTGTAGAAAGTCCTTAGGATTTGGGGACTCATGCCAAACTTCATTGATTGGATGAGTTCTTCTAGCAGTTTGCTTTTAGCAGCACATTGCAATACTTGCAGTCCCTTGTCTCTAAGTTTGATGGGGTCTATACTGAACATTCACTACTATCTTACAATGTACTAATCCATTTCTTCATGGAATAGAAAATCAGAATGTAATGTTAGAATGTGAAAATTGATCAAATAAAATGTAAAGATATGCTTATTTATGATTTTGATAACTTTAATCTGATTGGAACTTCTTTAAGAGGGGCAAAGTCAAAGTTCATAATGCACAAGTTGAAGACCAAAAGCGCAAGAGATTCTGCAGATGCTGGAAATCCAGAGCAGCACACACAAATGCTGGAGGAACTCCGCAGATCAGGCAGCATCTATGAAAAGGAATAAGAGTCAATGTTTCTAGCTGAGGCCCTTCGGCAGGACGAGCCCCAATGAAGGGTCACGACCCAAAATGTTTGACTGTTCATTCCTTACCATAGATGCTGCCTGATCTGTTGTGTTCCTCCAGCATCTTGGCGTGTTAAAGACCAAAACTTTTGTTGTGAAGTACTAAGTTTGAAACTTGTGAATAGAATTGGAAGTAGTGCACTAATATAAGACCCTTACAGGAATATTAGAACACAGTACTGTACAAGTAGTACTCTGAAATGATTCTTGTAACAAATACAACGGGTAGAAAACACATAAGAATAAAAGACAACATTGGACAGTTTGTTTGAAACTTGAGTGAAAGGAAGAAGAAACGTAAGGGCTCTGTGCCATTGAGCATTAATTGGGAGTTTGAATAGACTCAATGGGCCTAATGGCCTTCATTGTGGGAACAATCCCACGATTCCATAAAGGTTTTAGCATTAGTTTTCTTGTAGGACTACCAGAGTTTCCTGGGCTTTATGGGACAGCAGCATAGTGATTAGGGGAGTATTTTAATCACAAAGAATTCAACATTAATTACATTTCTTAAAGATCATTGGTGGGCCATTGTATTAAAAATAAGTTTGAATCTCACATAAAAAAACAACATGTTTAGAATAATTCAGACAGCCTCTTCCATCACAGACATTGAAAATTGTTTTAGAGCTAATATTACCAGAGCTAGCCAAATGGCATGTCAGTAAGATATGATAATAATTCAGTGTTTCTGGTCAATGCATAAATTTTACTTAACCAAGTGTTTTCCTGCTGTGTAGAATGTCTATAAGAAACAAGAAAATATGTATTTTTGAAAAAGATAATGCAATTTTGAAATGGAAAAAATAGTTCTTGTGACATAAGCAGGAGGATAAAAGTACGATCCATACTAAAAGATTAATGAATGCACAAGCAATATTTTAATTATGATTCACTATATTGGTGGTTGATATGTTATCATGCAACATTAAAATAATTTATTTAATTAGAGATACCGTGCAGATAGACCCTTCCGGCCCTCAGAACTGTGCCGCTCAGGAATCCATTGATGTAGCCCTAACCTAATCTCAGGACAATTTACAATAACCAATTAAAGTACTAACTGGTACGTCTTTGGAATGTGGGAGGAAACTGGAGCATCCCACATGTACGGAAGGAGACCCATGTGCACATCGGAAGGTCATACAAACTTTCTTACGGAAGATGCCGGAATTGATTCCAAAGTCCGATGCCCTGAGCTGTAATAAATAAATACACATTAAAGTAACAAAAGCTTAACTGCTTTGAATTGAAGAGCAAAAACTGCAGCTGTTGAGAATAGAAACAAGAAATGCTCAGCATTTTGAAGAAACAGAGCCAATGATACAGATGGATGACTGTCTATCAGAATTAGTTCTGATGAAAGCTTATCAATTTGAAATATTAACTGTTTGCTCCTCCATAGATGCTACCTGACCTGCTTTTGATGTTTATTTCTTCAGTGGAACTCCCATGTTACTTGATTTTTAAGTTTGAAGAAATAAAATCTAACCATGTTTAATTAAAAGTTTAAAGTAAATTTTATTATTAAAGTCACCATATACAACCTTGAGATTCATTTTCCTGTGGGCATATTCAGTAAATCTATAGAATAGTAACTATAACAAGATACTAATGATAAGTACAAAAGAAACTCTTGCTTTGGAAATCTTGAAGTAGAGTTTTAGTTTCTATCGTTTTTAACTCTGAATTTGAGACATAGTGTAAGCGTAGTCACAGTAACAAGATAGGGTGAGAGATATTAGATAGTGCTCAGGAAAGCGGGGCTTTTAGTTTGCTTCAGCATATGTCATTAAATTTGTTTTGTGGCAGCGGTACAGTGCAATACGTAAAAATACTATAAATTTCAGTAAGTATATATAAAAAAAGAAAATTTAATCAATAAGTAGTGCAAAAACAGAGGAGGAGGAACTGAGATGGTTTTCATGGGCTCAGTGCCCATTCAGAAATCTCATGGCAGAGGGGAAGAAGCTGTTCCTGAAACACTGAGTGTGTGTCTTCAGGCTCCTGTACATTCTCCTAGATGGTAGCAATGAGAAGAGGGCATGTCCTGGGTGATGGGGGTCCTTAATGACGGATGCCACCTTTTTGAGGCATCGCCTTTAGAATGATTTATATGTTTCTTTTTTATCATTTCCATCAAAACAAAATGCTTTCGCTGAGACACATATGTCTCAGAATTCAAAGAAAAGATTTGAATTGCTCCAGGATTTTTATTTTATTTCATTCACAGGATAGATGGTATTTGTTTCCCATTCTTATTAGTCCAATAGAAGGTTATGATGAGCTCCCTCCGTCTAGATCTATTACATTATGTGTGGTTGATCTATGGGACGGAGCTGATAAGCAGGAAGTTCCTGAAGTTGTATCCAGCAATACAGAAGCAATGGCATATTGTATAAAGTGTGTGACTGTATGAGCTGGCAATGACAATGGTAATAGTCTTGTATTTCTGCTGTCCTTGTTCAGCGAGCTGTCAAAAATAACAGGTTTGGGAGATATTTTTAAGGAAGCCTTGCTGAGTTCTGACATCGCATGTTAAAAATGTCAAACACAGCAGCCATGATGGACAGAACATGGATGGAAGAAGTTTTTAAGCGAGAAATTGAGGTGCCCTGGAGAATATCAAACTCCTTATGTTGAAGGTAAATGAATCCCACTCAGCACTTGGCAATGCTTTGTGGAATGGCTTTGGGGTAGGAGAAGGTGAGTCACTCAGATAGCTAATCTTTCAATAGCTCCTCACAATCACGACATATTACATGCTCTTAGGACAGCTTGGTAGCATAGTAATTAGCGTAACAGTTTACAGCACCAGCAATTGGGGTTCAATTCCCATCACTGTCTGCAAGAACATAGAACATAGAATAGTACAGCACAGTACGAGCCCTTCAGCCCACATTGTTGTGCCAACCCTCAAACCCTGACTCCCATATAACCCCCCACCTTAAATTCCTCCATATACCTGTCTAGTAGTCTCTTAAATTTCACTAGTGTATCTGTCTCCACCACTGACTCAGGCAGTGCATTCCACGCCCCAACCACTCTCTGAGTAAAAAACCTTCCTCTAATATCCCCCTTGAACTTCCCACCCCTAACCTTAAAGCCATGTCCCCTTGTATTGAGCAGTGGTGCCCTGGGGAAGATGCGTTGGCTATCCACTCTATCTATTCCTCTTAATATCTTGTATACCTCTATCATGTCTCCTCTCATCCTCCTTCTCTCCAAAGAGTAAAGCCCTAGCTCCTTTAATCTCTGATCATAATCCACACTCTCTAAACCAGGCAGCATCCTCATAAATCTACTCTGTACCCTTTCCAATGCTTCCACATCCTTCCTATAGTGAGGTGACCAGAACTGGACACAGTACTCTAAGTGTGGCCTAACCAGAGTTTTATAGACCTGCATCATTACCTCGCGACTCTTAAACTCTATCCCTCGACTTATGAAAGCTAACACCCCATAAGCTTTCTTAACTACCCTATCTACCTGTGAGGCAACTTACAGGGATCTGTGGACATGTACTCCCGGATCTCCCTGCTTCTCCACACTACCAAGTATCCTGCCATTTACTTTGTACTCTGCCTTGGAGTTTGTCCTTCCAAAGTGTACCACCTCACACTTCTCCAGGTTGAACTCCATCTGCCACTTCTCAGCCCACTTCTGCATCCTATCAATGTGTCTCTGCAATCTTTGACAATCTTCTACACTGTCTACAACACCACCAACCTTTGTGTCATCTGCAAACTTGCCAACCCACCCTTCTACCCCCACATCCAGGTCGTTAATAAAAACCATGAAAAGTAGAGGACCCAGAACCGATCCTTGTGGGATACCACTAGTCACAACCCTCCAATCCGAATATATTCCCTCCACCATGACCCTCTGCCTTCTGCAGGCAAGCCAATCCTGAATCCACCTGGCCAAACTTCCCTGGATCCCATGCCTTCTGACTTTCTGAATAAGCCTACAGTGTGGAACCTTGTCAAATGCCTTACTAAAATCCATATAGATTACATCCACTGCACTACCCTCATCTATATGCCTGGTCACCTCCTCAAAGAACTGTATCAGGCTTGTTAGACACGATCTGCCCTTCACAAAGCCATGCTGACTGTCCCTGATCAGACCATGATTCTCTAAATGCCCATAGATCCTATCTCTAAGAATCTTTTCCAACAGTCTTCCCACCACAGACATAAGGCTCACTGATCTATAATTACCCTGACTATTCCTACTACTTTTTTTGAACAAGGGAACAATATTCGCCGCCCTCCAATCCTCCAGTACCATTCCCGTAGACAACGAGGACATAAAGATCCTAGCCAGAGGCTCAGCAATCTCTTCCCTCACCTCGTGGAGCAGCCTGGGGAATATTCCGTCAGGCCCCGGGGACTTATTTGTCCTAATGTATTTTAACAAATCCAACACCTCCTCTCCCTTAATATCAACATGCTCCAGAACATCAACCTCGCTCATATTGTCCTCACCATCATCAAGTTCCCTCTCATTGGTGAATACCGAAGAGAAGTATTCATTGAGGACCTCGCTCACTTCCACAGCCTCCAGGCACATCTTCCCACCTTTATCTCTAATCGGTCCTACCTTCACCCCTGTCATCCTTTTGTTCTTCACATAATTGAAGAATGCCGTGGGGTTTTCCTTTACCCTACTCGCCAAGGCCTTCTCATGCCCCCTTCTTGCTCTTCTCAGCCCCTTCTTAAACTCCTTTCTTGCTACCCTATATTCCTCAATAGACTCATCTGATCCTTGCTTCCTAAACCTCATGTATGCTGCCTTCTTCCACCTGACTAGATTTTCCACCTCACTTGTCACCCATGGTTCCTTCACCCTACCATTCTTTATCTTCCTCACCGGGACAAATTTATCCCTAACATCCTGCAAGAGATCTCTGAATATCGACAAAGAAGTTTGTACGTTCTCCCTGTGACTGTGTGGATTTCCTCCTGGTGCTCCAGTTTCCTCCTACATCTCAAAGACATAAAGGTTAGTTGGTTAATTGGGTGCTGGGTGGGTGGTGCGGGCTCGTAGTGCCCAAAGGGCCTGTTACTGTGCAATATCTCTAAATAAATAGATGATTTGAGTTAAGTGTCTGGTTCGTGGTGATGTTGGGTCCTCAGAAGAAGGCCAAGATAGGCTATCCACAAAACCCCTTAGATGAAAATGTTTGCAAATTCTTAAAAATTTTGCTTTAATAGAGTAGTTTTCTAAGCTATTTCATAGAGTCAGTAATCAGTATCAGATTTAATATCACTGGTATATGTTGTGAAATTTTTTGTCTTTGTGACAGCAGTAGAATGCAATACATAATAATAGAAAAAATGTGAATTGCAGTAAGTATAATAATATTTAAATTAGTAGTGCAAAAATAGAAATACAGAAGTAGAAAGGTAGTGTTCAATATCCGTTCAGAAATCGGATGGCAGAGGAGAAGAAATTGTTCATGATTCATTGTGTGTGTGCCTTCAGGCTTCTGTACCTCCTTCCTAATAGTAGCTATGAGAACAAGGCATGACCTAGGCGATGGGGGTCCTTAATGATGGATGCCACCTTTTTGAGGCATCGCTCCTTGAAGATGTCCTGGATATTATGGGGGATAGTGCCCATGGTGGAGCTGACTGAGTTTACAAATTTCTGCAGCTTATTTTGATCCTGTGCCCCCTCCCCATACCACGTAGTGATGCAGCCATTAAAATACTCAACAACATTGCTATATGTCTGAAGTCACATAGGAGTCAGACCAGGTAAAAGTAGAAAGTTGTTTTCTAAAACGGATTTGCAAATCATGAAAGTTCATGTATTAATGCATCAATTTATTAATAACCACAACTAATTATGAAATTACCTTGCTGCCATAGTGAGATTTGAATACAAATTTAAATAATATAACCATTTCCAATGCCCAAATTTAACCTGTGATTTGAAAAGCATTACGTTTGCTTTGCTGTGAACAAACATTGTATCTTAGTATTTAAAACTAAGAGAAATTTTTAAGAATGCTACTTTGAGTCTCAACAGTACACAAATTTAGCATTTTCTCAGATCACATTTAACATATCCATTGTCTTGTATTTTTAAACAGTATTTGATTTCATCTACGATGGAACTAGCAACCAATTTTTTCCGAGTGGAGTTCCCAAATTTCACGAGTACTTTACTGCAGAGGTTAAACCAGCAGCGTCAAGATGGACAGCTATGTGACATCACTATTCAAGTTCAGGGTCATTTATTCAGGGCCCATAGGGCTGTATTAGCTGCCAGTTCACCTTATTTTTGTGATCAGGTACTACTGAAGAATAGCAATCGGATTCTTCTGCCAGACGTGATGAACCCAAAGGCATTTGAAAATGTTTTGTTATCTTGCTACACGGGGAAGCTTGTATTGCCAGCCACTGACATTGTCAGCTACTTAACAGTAGCGAGCTTCCTTCAAATGTGGCACGTGGTGGATAAGTGTACAGAACTTTTAAAGATGTGCCCAACTGTTCCATACCAGAAGGCAAATCATTTGATTGACCATCAGTCACCCAGTAGCAGTAATTTTAATGGCTTAGGGGAACATTCAGAACTCAATGCTCTGGGACAACATGAACTCAATAAGGGTACAACTGAAGATTCAAAGGCTGATGAAAATGGTGAAGAGAGCCCCAAAGAGGGTAACGTATCACCGCCCCAATCCGTAGATCACGACAACCTTCCCAGCAATTCCTCGGGAGAGCAGGATCACTTAAGTGCAGAAATGAATAGCCAGGATGGCGAGGAAGGAGCAAGTGACAGTGCAGAGTATGCTTTTGCCAGACCGCTGTATAGTCAACCTAGCATAATGCCTCACAAACGGTGGGTGTATGTAAAACAGGAAAAGTTTGAGCAGGATTATGGTGATGGAGTCTCCCTTCCTGCTGTTGAAGATCACCAAGTCTCCGAGTCGGAGAACCTTACTCAGGCAGAACCAGTAATACAATCTTCCAGCATTGATGACAGCTTTAATATCGTCACTGCCAAAAACCAAGAGATGTTTGAGGAAGGACCTGAGAATCGTTCTTACGATGAGCAGGTTGATTACTATGGGTCATCACTGGATGAGTTTTCAGCTGACAGGGGAGATACGAGCATCAGTGCACACCGTCAGGATCCATTGATGGCAGCAGAAATGCAGGTGAATCGACTGCCTGGTTATGGGGTTGAAGGTGAACTAGGGCCACCAGTTAATGAAAAGACCTCTCACTCTGGCTTCACTGCTGTTGTTTACAAACTTTACCCATGTCAGTGTGGCAAAAACTTCACTCACAAGAGTCAGCGAGATCGACACATGAGCATGCATCTTGGCCTCCGGCCATATGGCTGTGGTGTTTGTGGTAAGAAATTTAAAATGAAGCACCATCTTGTTGGCCATATGAAGATCCATACTGGCATTAAACCGTATGAGTGCCACATCTGTGGTAAGAAATTCATGTGGCGAGATAGTTTTCATCGGCATGTGACATCGTGCACAAAACTGTATCAGGTCCCTGATGTCCGCTGACAGGACTTATGGGCCAAGAGGCCCATTTAAATTATATACGGTACTTGATGTAGTTAAGATGTTTTAAGTGCTTTTGACTCATTCAGTGGTGGGCTCAATCACAGTAGAAAACCAGAGGTTTCATTGCTGACAGCCAGGGGATTGTGAGAAATCTGTAGGTGCCACAATGACATTTATTTAACCAAAACCATTCTCCTATAGTTTTTACACTTTAAATCTTGCACAATTACATGACTGCTAGACAACTGAATTGACGAGCCTTGTGTACATTTAATGTGGAAAGAAGTGAAAGCAAATCTAGGAATAAATGTAGAACTGTATTTTGCTAATGTGTTATTAGCTCCATTTGCACATGTATATTTTATGTCGAGTCTATACTGAGAGCGTTGTGTGTAGAAATGCTGTCAGCTCGCAAATGAACATCTCTCCTCTGAGTCTGAAGCTTTTTGGGCTCGAGTCCCCCACAAGCGACTGGGGGAATAGGCCGCCACTTACATGCATCACTGAGGAAATACATTGGAGTGCCATCTTTCCAATGAGAGATTAAACCGCGGCTGCAAATGCCCTTAGGTACATGTTAAAAATCCCATGGCATTGTTTCAAAGGAAGAATAGGGGAGGTAGCCTAAAGTCCTGGATAATTTTTATTCTCAATCAACATCACTTGCAGAAAATAAACATTATTTAATCTTGCTGTGCATAAACTAGCAGCTGTTTATCCTACATTACAACAGTGTTTATACTTTAGAAAAAGTTCTATTTTAGCTGTAAAGCACTTCCGAATGTCCTGAGATTAAATGGACTATATTAATCCAAGTCTCATTCTTTCCCTTTTCTGCCTTTCACAAAGGCAGTTTTATGTAATGGAGAGGATTGTGATAGGAATTTATATATTACATGCACAAAACCAGAAGTTGGAGCAGTTTACAATCATCTTAAATTCCAAGGCTGCAGGTGCCATGTTAATGGAAATTCCTATTAAAGTGTTGTATTCTGGAGCCTGATCCTCAGAATTATATTTGGACTTTGAGGATTAGTACTGAGCTCGGTGTTCGAATGGTGCCCAACGTTGTTTGTGAACAATGGACTGCCGATCATTTTGCAAAAGGCTTACAGATTGAAATACTCTTTAAGATGTTTGAAGTCTTTCAACCAAACCTTTCATTTGGCATGTTGGCTGATGAATAACTTAAGAAATCTTTCTGTAACTTTGAATATTTGGTATGTTGTAGCTTTGCAATGCATTCTAAAAAAAATTGTCTGCATTGATAGTGGCTTTAAATAACTAGGTGTGAGACAGGCTGAAAATAACAACTATAGTAGACTGATGCTCGTTTCCCAAAATGGTATTACTTGCATACTCTGTGTATGTGTATATTTGAAGTATTGTGTCCTAGACACTAAATGTTGAGCATGCATGACAGCTGAGGAGTAAATTACCAGTCAGATTTACTGACGGAACTCAGCACATCAGGCAGCATCTATGAAAAGGAACAAACAGTCAACATTTTGGGCTGAGACTCTTATCAGGACCTGATGAAAGCTCCAGCATTTTATGTTTGTTCCTCTGGGTGTTCATCAGCATCTGCAGAATCTCTTGTGTTCAAGATTTACTGACAAAAGTTTCTATTTGGTAAGGTATTATTCACAGCAGATGGACATCTATGAAACCACAATGAAATTATAGAAGAATATAAGGTGGAAAGAGAGAACAGGAAATTAATAATTAATAAGCTCCAAAGATGAAAATGCAGCATTTGATAGAACAACTTATTGGCTTCTTTAACAAAGGTGGATGATTTGAAAATTATGTACTGTTAATTGCTTTCTTGAAAATGTTCAGTCATTTTCCGCTGAAAGCAAATGACACTTTAATTTCTGTTTTGCATTTGTTACTTTTAGAAATAGAACTAAAAGAGCCTGAGAATTAAAATTTTTAAGCTACAATTCTTTTTAAAAGTACCTATAAGCAGTTGATGTTTTACAGAACTAATGATATTTTAATGTAAACATAGTTCAACTCCAAAGTTATTCGATAATTACAACTTTTAGGACCTGAAGACTACTATAAAGCACTCAAATCGAAAAAACTTGTTTGCAAATCCTATCTGTAAAAACATGTTACTTGTGCAATGGATTTGAATCTTTCAGTGTGAAGTCGCTGAGATCAGCTTACCTAAAACTGACACCCCTGTCTGTAGGAATTTGAAATTATTTGATTATGTGATAGCATTACTTGGCAGATCAGAAGTACTTAAAAATACTGTCGAAGATGTACCAGCCAGCCTCGTGTATTGATAAGATATGGAGAGGGAAGTACAGGGGTGTGGTTAGCATGGAAAACGAGGCCATTTAAATGCTCATTAAAGGTCTCTAATGCATCATTAGCTCTCTGACCTTGAGTAAATGGTGTTTTCGTATAGAGGAAAGCAGCTTCCAATTGAACACTGCCTATGCCAAATTAAAGAGCTGATTTTGATTTTTAAAGTATAATCCTTGGTAAATTTACTTTAACATCCTAAGCATTTTAATATAATTAAAAGGTACATAGACTGTTGTGGAATACAGTAGGTGCTCATCATATTCAGCATTGATTCTCCATATCCGTTGAGCCAATAGGATAATTCCTCTGAAAGGCTTTTTGAATTCCAATGCCTGTATAGTAAATTTAAAATCTGGGCTTTTGGTGGACAGACATGCAATAGAAAGTACTATCTGGTGCTACAGGGAAATAGCAAAAGAATGGGACTGACTGGAGTGCTCTAGAAAGAGACATCACAGCCTCAGTACAGTACCTGGCCTCAGGTGCTCTTATGAATATGCCTCAAATGAATGTCTACTCTGTAGTGCTCAGTTTAAAGGCTTCAACCTTTTCAGTACCCTGATTTCTGTTACTGTAATTAAATGTATTAGCACCAGGTAAGGGATTACTGAACAACTTAAAACTGTCAACCTTATTTCCAATACCATCAGCATTATTGAAAATGAGAGCACATTATTAAATTTGAAGTGTGCTCTTCCTTTTTGGTGGGAGCTAGAGGAAGGGAGTGGTGATAAGTTTATGCCTTGAAAATGGAAGAGGAACTGGAATGTTGTTTGATCATTGCCCGTCTTTTCCTGACTAACTCTAGAATAAAGCAGTGTATACCATAGTTAGCTGCAGTCCTGCCACCTTTACTTACTTAATAACCATCACTGCTGTGGTCCATTGTAAGAATCAAACAGACCTGTGTGATGCAAGAAAAAAACCAGAGGAAAAAAATCCCAAAAAATCATTGCACTATTTTAAGACAAACAACCAGAAAGCAAATTACAGAGCAAAGCTTTGCTGTTGTAAAATACAGTTAATTTATATAGCTTAATTCATCTGTGAATAGTAAATTATTCTCACAGTGTTTGAAAAGATATGCAGTCCTTAAAATTATGTGGAGTTAAACGATGTTTAAAATAGTTTGGCTGAATCCCTTCACCTATATTAAGCATTTTCAGTTGACCAATGAAAATCTATTTTACTAAATATTTGTTCACTATCAATTTCCAGGAGACTTTCTTTACTTGGATTTGGTGGAATATATGGAGATGACATTCTGTGCATTTTATATTTTACTTGGGAGTCCAGTGTATTTCCAAGTTAGAATAAGCTCTCTCCAGAGCCCTAACAGATTTAGAGTCATTCTAGTTACAGAGCACAGAAAGAGAACCTTCATCACTCCATGTCTATGTTGGTTAAGAAGTACCCATTTATGCTGTTCCCACTTATCAGCACTTCAATCCATATCCTTCTCTGTCTGGTGGCTCAAGGGGCAACTGGGCCATAAGATTAAAATGGCTACATCATCTGTAGTGACGCAGATAACCTCATTGAACCAATGAAACTTCATTGTTTCTGTTTGCATGTATTATGTGCAACTGGACTGTCTGTTTTGAAATTAACACCTTGCCCTTTGTTAAGGTACACAGCAAGTGCCTGTACCAAGCTAATTTTATCAGACATAAGGGAAAGGCCCCATCTGATTTATACCTTCCACTAGACTTTGAAGGTTTTGGATTGGAGTGAGTTCCCCCTATGTTTTCCCCTGTTTATGAAATGTTTCCATTTCTGTCACTGGTCACAGAATATTACAGTTATTAAACATTACATTTATGCCAAATAAATAATAATAGAGCAATATTTGGGTATAAAATGAACTAGTAGTGGAAGAAGCTGTTTTGGAAGTTCCATAAGTGTCATGTAAGTGTAATTCAAATTAAACTTTAAAACCAGTCATTTAAATCCATACCTGGTCCCATTATCCATTATCTATTTTCATCTTTATTTGAAATAATTAATACAATGTTTTAGAAGCAGTAAGTGTGCACTGATTACTTTGTAATTCAATTACAACATTTATCAGATTTTCAAATCCAATAGATAATATATCATAGAATAATATAAATTCATATTAGACTTTATATATGTATATATGTTATTTAAATCAATGCATTGTCTTTAGGGTCAAAGCTAACTGGACACTGACAGATGAATTTATTTATACTGGAAAGATGTGTACGATAAGCTTTGAGTAATTTACAGTGGTCATTGCAATAATTAACATACTCATCTTGATTAGATATCTATGTAATATTTCTGTGAGAGAAACGTGACCACTCTGTGATCAGTGTAACTCAATACAGAGTGTTTCCAACAGATATGATGTTTAAGGCTACTTTATGCAATGGTGCATTTAAAATTATACTGCTACCAAATATCAGATATAAAAGGTTAAAGTGCTAAGTTTTGCAAAATGGCTTTTGCTGCAGGATTTTCCTTAGGCCAAATTCACAGACTTTCTCTCTTGCACAGAAACTAGTTTATTAGGTTTCCCCTTGTGTTAAAATATCAATATTTCCGTGTCATCACAGTAAGTTTAAATGTTGTTCATCTCAGATATCCACAGACAGTACCATGTGCTGTACATTGGTTTTGTATAGGGATGTCTGATTAAGAAGTAAGCTCAGAACATGCTGTGTTATCCGTTTGTTGCCTGAGTGCTATATCATGTGTGAAGCTGCATCACAAACAGTAAAAAATGAATATAAGATGGCAAATTAGGCATTTGGTTCACTTTTGCACCTGTTTAATCTAGTGAATTATTCAGCTGTTACAAAATATAAATGCATATAGACTCAGTTTAAATGGATTAATAATACTCTGACATTTGAGGTCAAGTAGAAGGGTTGTTGTATATTTTATCAGTAGGAACAATCAAGTGAGAAGCTTATTTTTTGCTTTCTGTGATGTCAAATTAGTAATGTATTTTTTCTCCCTTGTTCATTTTCTGAAGCCTGTAAATCAATAATAATGCTACTGAGATTTATAAGTATATAAAAAGGTCAAGGTAGTACTTTAACCCTCTTCCAGCTTTAAACTAAATGAGGTACAGAACATTTTCAGCTAATAAACTTTAGGAAACAAAACTTCCAGGCATGTGTAACAGTTTCCAGTTATATAATTTTAAGCTAATTGTGAAAATGTATATAAGATGTATTTAGGAAGTTTTGACACAGGGATGTCTTATCATTTGATTTTTTTTTGTAGCAAGTGGAACAGAGATTGCGTTTTTCTCAAATGTTGCAGTTCTCTACTTCCAGTGTGTATCAGAAAACTTTTAAAGAGACATATCAAATTGATACTATGTTCTTATTTCAAAAATCGAGTGGGTCCACCTGATTTTCGATGTTACTTTAACCTACGTGGTTTAGGTCGTTAATTTTAAATAATTATCATCTTTCTGAACAATTGTTGTCAAAGTTGTTTACTAACTGTTAAAACAAGTGTTTCATGTTTTGTCCAATGTTATTTAAAAAGTGCTTTCAAACTGAATTTACACTGAAACTAACCAGTTATGTCAGAATTTGTGATATTTTTTTTTGTTGTTTAAACTATGTTTCCCATTCTATTGAACATACAGTGTCTGGCTTGCTACTTGCAGTTGCCAATGCTGTGAAGATTAATTTCTTCTTATAGAAGAAAATTGTGACTGTATGAGTACCATATCGTAAAATAAATGTCAGCTGGCTCAAATCATTCGTTTGCTTCTGTGGTCTGTTTTGCCCAAATCATTATGTCTTGTCATAGAGTCTTACAGCATGGCAGCAACCCAACTTATCTACTTGTCAAAAGTAAAGTTATAGAGATTAGTACTAACATAGTAGTAATGATGCAGTCACTCGAGTTGAGTATGAAGTTCTCCGAAGTGGTTGTCCATTGGTGGGTCCTCAGGTGGCTGTAATGCAAATATTGTTAAGAGTGCTAACATTGATAGAAAGCACAAATACTAAGTAATGCTTATTGAAATGAAATGCCTGAATTTAATCAGAGTCAGGTTTATTATTTTTTAATTTTATTTAGCAATGCAGCGTGGAGTAGGCCCTTCTGGCCCTTCAAGCCATGCCACCCCAGCAATCCCTGACAACCCCAATTTAACCTTACTTAATCACAGGACAATGTACAACGGCCAGTTAGCTTACCTGGTACATCTTTGGACTGTGGAAGGAAACCGGTGCACCTGGGAAACACACACACATTCTACAGGGAAGATGTACAGAGACTCCTTACAGACGGTGCCAGAATTGAACTGTGAACTCTGACACTTTGAGCTACTGAGGTGCCCTGGCACGTCATATATCACTGACATATGATGTGAAATATGTTTATTGTGGCAACAGTACAGTGCAATACATAAATACTCTATATTTGCAATATATTTTTTAAATTAAATGCCAGAGTGCAGAGGGCCCAGAATGAATGCCGCTCAACGGCAACCACCAATCAGGGCATTCATGGATGACCTCACAGTCACTACAGAATCAATTCCAGGCTGCCGGTGGATTCTGCAGGGGCTGGAAAAGCTGGTGGAGTGGGCCCGGATGCGTTTCAAACCAGCCAAATCAAGATCGATGGTGCTGAGGAAAGGGAAGGTGGAGAACAAGTTCTGGTTCAGCATCACAAGCACAACCATTCCAACCCATTACAGAAAAGCCAGTCAAGAGCTTAGGCAAGGTTTTTGACAGCTCTTTAAGGGACACAACATCCATTCAGGCGACCTGCACCGAGTTGGATGGCTGGCTGAAATCTGTGGACAAGTCTGGCCTACCTGGGAAGTTTAAAGCCTGGGTGTATCAGCATAGCATTCTTCCCAGAATACTGTGGCCCCTCCTCGTCTATGCAGTTCCGATCTCGGCAGGCGAAACCTCAGGAGATGGCTGGGGCTGCCAAAGAGCCTGAGCAGCATTGCACTCTATGTAATTGAGTGCAAACAAACAAACTGCAACTGCCCTTCAAATCCTTGGAGGAAGAATTCAAGGTAACAAGAGCCAGAGAAGTGCTACAGTATAGGGACTCAAGTGACCTGAAGGTGGCTAGAGCAGGGATCCAAGTAAGGACTGGCAGGAAGTGGAGGGCAGAGGAAGCTGTTCAGGAAGAGGCGAGGCTGCATCACAGGAGGCTGGTGGGAGTGGTCACACAAAGCCGAACTGGGCTAGGATCCTTTCCAACTCCCCAAATGGACACCAGAGGGAAGGAAAGGCGTCGTCTATTTCAGGAGGAGGTGAAAGCAGTAGTGGAGGGGACAAGAGCCTGCAAGGCGGTGGGAGTAAAACAACAGGGAGCTTGGACAAGATGGGAGAATGCGGTTGAGAGGAAAGTGACCTGGGTTGATCTTTGGAAAGCTGAACCACACCGCATCCAATTTCTCATCCAGGCAGTGTACGATGTGCTTCCAAGCCCATCAAACCTGCACAGATGGGGCAAGGCAGAGTCATCTGCGTGCCCACTGTGCTCCAAGCGAGGAGCCCTGGAGCACATCCTCAGTGACTGCACAAGGGCACTTGGTGAGGGACGGTACCGATGGAGGCATGATCAGGTCCTGAAAACCATCGCTGAAGCCATCAGCGCAGGAGTTGAGTGGGTGAAGCAGTCCCGACCCTCCAAGCAGACCATTGCCTTTGTCAGAGCTGGGGAGCAGCCAATACCTGCCAAAAGAACATCTGCAGGCATCCTGACCTCTGCAAGGGACTGGCAGCAGTTGGTGGACCTCGAACGGCAGCTGAAGTTCCCCAACCATATCGGAGCCACCACCCTGCGACCAGACATTGTCCTTGTGTCTGAATCTACTAAGCAACTGGTGCTGCTGGAACTGACAGTCCCAGGGGAAGATCGCTTGGAAGAGGCCTTTGAAAGGAAGCTCTCCAAGTACACAGGACTGGTCAGCAACTGTCAGCAGGCTGGATGGAGAGCGAGGTGTCTCCCAGTGGAGGTTGGTTGTAGGGGATTTGCAGCCTATTCCTTAGCTAGAGCCTTCAGCAATTTGGGCATCGAGGGAGAGAGGAAGAGGAGAGCCATCCGCTGTACCACCGATGTGGCAGAGAGGGCCTCAAGATGGCTGTGGCTCAAAAGAGAGAAGCCATGGAGTCATAAGTAGCTATCCATCTGGACACAAGCTGGGGTCTGATAAGCCCCGGCTGGGTCACCTGGAGGAGGGTGTATGATGTTGAAAGACCTGAAACGCCCGATGATTCCAGGAACATCAGTGAAGATGTGTCCAGAGGCATCAGTGGATGTACGTACATAGTAGTGCCAAAAAGAGAACGAAAGTAGTGAGGTAGTATTCAGGGGTTGGTTCATTGTCCATTCAGAAACTTGATGGTGGAGGGGAGTAAGCTGTTTCTAAAATGTTGAGTGTGTACCTTCAGGCTCCTGTACCTCCGTGATGGTAGTATTAAGAAGGGGGTCATGCCTGTATGGTGGGGGTCCTTTATGGTGGACGCCTCCTTTTTGAGGCATCGCTGTTTTGAAGATGTACTCAATGGTAAGAAGACTAGTGATGATGTGATTAGCTGAGTCTGCAACCCTCTACACTTTTTACTGATCCTGTGCATTGGTGTATACTTACTGTACAAAATGGGTGCATCAAACTGTATTTAATTTGATTTAGAGATACAGAACAGGCCCTACTGACCCAACGAGCTGCACTGCCCAGCAACCCACCTATTGACCTTAGCCAAATCCAGGACAATTTACAATGACCAATTAACCTACTGAACAGTACATCTTTGGACTGTGGGAGCAAACCGTAGCACCCGGAGTAAACCCACATGGTCATGGGGAGAACATACAAAATTTCTTACAGAGGAGGCCGGAATTGAACTGTGAACTCCACCAACCCAAGCTGTACTAGTGTTGTGCCAACCACTGTGCTGTTATGGCACCCTAATGAGGCATCCTAAAAGTTATTTCCAAACTGTTTCACTGTTTTCATTAATATCTTTATGTGAAGTGACACATTGCCCTCTGTTATGCTGTAAACTTCATTTGTGTATCTATGATGTGTGATGTGCAATAAAGTAAATCATGAGATTACCGTTAACCAAGTACTGTATAATAATATATAACCATTTCTGTTCAACAGGGACCTTCAGCCACAAGGAAAATGCAGAAAGTAAATTATTGCAATTAATTCAAGATTGTTTAATGTTATTTCCAGTACCCAAATATAAAGGAAAATTAAATAATTATTCCTCTGAGTTTGATGCAGCATAAAAAAGAACACAATAATAAAAAAAACACTAAATATAAATACATAGTTTATATACATCGATTGATTGTATGTCCATAAAATGACAGTAGGCACAGGTGTGTCTGTACGTAAGGTGACTGACAGGAAATGATAATGTGGTGGGGTGGGTTAGTGGCTGGAGGTGTTGATCAGTCTTACTGCTTAGGGGAGGTAATGCAAAGTTTATAGATACAAATAAATAGCCTGCATTCCGAGTCAATTTATCTCAGTTAACATGACATTGATTTGATTCCTTTCATCACTCAGCAGACTTCTCGTATGTGAAATGTAAGTAAATCGTACATGATGCAAATTAGGCTTTCAGTAAATTATTTTGCAATGTTTTCTGATATATATTGCAAGGAAACTTATGGGGGACTCTTGAGTCTTTATGCAAGATCCTGCCCGGATATGACTAGGTGTTGAGCCATGCTTGCACCAGACAGTCTGAAGTTATGGTTTAGTACTAGCGCTACTTAAAAAATTAATTTCTGGAGTAGGGCACAGCCAAGAAGGCCACCTTATTTTGGCCATCTCCCCCCCCCCCCCACTAGTACCTGGAATGTTGACAATTCCTTCACCCACCCCACAGATACTGCTCAACCCACTGAGTTCCTCCATTGTTACTAATAGGTCTAGCTTTTACCATCCATCCCAGGTTACACATGAAGGTGATGATGAGCGTCTTGAACCGTTTTATTGCATTTCACAAAAGGTATTGCCACAAAAGCAACATGCACAAAATGCTGGAGGAACTCTGTGGAAAAGAATAAACAGTCAACGTCTTGGGCCAAGATGCTTCTTCAGGACTGAGAAGAAAGGGGGAAGATGCTAGAATAAAAAGGTGGGGAGAAGGGAAAGAGGCAAGCTGGAAGGTGGTAGACGAAGCCAGATGAGTGGGAAAGGCCAAAGGCTGGAGAGGAAAGAATCTGATAGGAGAAAGGGAAGGAGGAGGGGTCCCGGGTGAAAAGTAAAAGGTCAGAGTGAGGGATAGAGGAAGGGGGTCACTGCCACAAAACCTTTGGGTAATGGAATATGAAGATTTTTGATTTCAGCTGTAAAAGAACAGAGATTAATCTGCAAGTCTACGCAATGTATTCTTGGGAAATTTCAAGTTCAAGTTCATTGTCATCTGACAGTACATATATACAAATGAAACAACATTCCTCCAGAACACAGTGCACTCACAAAACATTATCACACACAGCACATAAAACAAAATATTACAACAAATAAGTTAATAAATTATCATTCAAAATACATGTAGTGTACAGCACAGGGAAACAGTAAACAGCTTGCTGCCCTAGTGACAGCACCTTGGTGGTGGCAGGGTATTCATTAGTCTCAGAGACTGAGGGAAGAAGCTGTTACCAAGTCTGGCAATCCTCGTCCTGATGCTCCTGCACCTCCTTCCTGATGGTAGTGGGTCAAAGTGATTGTAGGTTGGGTGGTAGGGGTCCTCAACAATGTTTTGGGCCCTTCATATACAACGCTCCCGGTAAATGTCACAAATGGGGGGAGGTGATCCCCCCTCAGTGATCCTCTTGGCAGTTTTCTCTATCCTCTGTAGGGCCATATGGTCCGATGCCTTGCAACTTCCGTACCACACAATGATGCAGATAGAACACTCAAAATTTTGAGATGATGACATTCCCAGGTACCTGATGCCCTTGACGTTCTAAGGGTGGAATTTGCAGGTGAGGTGATATTGCCAAAATGCATCATGTTTATGGAACATGGCAAACACAACGGGCCAAGGGTGAATCTTGATAGCAAGTTAATCAAGGTAGCTTAATCAATCCATGCCTACTTTAAGGGTAGAGAGAGTCCATAAACCTTGTCAAGTTGCAAGTATATAGTGAACTTTCCATCAAACCATATGTAAATGCAGGAAGTCCTACTTGAATAGATACCTAACTCTATGCTACTATGCCACCTTCTGGTAAATAGTGAGCAGAAACCAGGCTCAGTCCTCTTCTCATGAATTAGTCACTACTGTTCATGCATAAATGGTTAGCACCTTATTCCCTGCAGGGTAGATTTGAATGAATGGAGATTTGATAAAGGTATACAAAATTATGAGTGGTGTAGATAGGGTAAATACATGCAGGCTTTTTCCACTGAGGTTGGGTAAGACTGGAACTAGATTTCATAGGTTTAGTGTGAAATATTTAAAGGGAACCTGAGGAGGAACTTTTTCACTCAGTGCTGAGAGTGTGGAATGTGCTGCCAGCGGAAGTATTAAATGCAGGCTCGATTACAACATTTAAGAGTTGTTTGGACAGGTACATGGATGGGAATGGATATGGAGGGCTATGATCCAGGTTTGGGTCATTGGGACTAGGCAGGAAAACAAGTCAGCAAAGAGTAGATGGCCTGTAGGGTCCAGTTCTGTGTTGTAGTGCTCTATAATTCTATGAGGTAGAACTGGATCAGTGGATAGGGACTTAGGGTAAAAGCAGGTTTATGGAATTAGTTTGAAGATCAACCATGACCTCTTCAGTGCCGGAATAAGTTTGAGGGATTAAATGTCAGGTTGTGTTGCATTAGGTGTAATCTTGCTGAAAATCATGGTGGTAATTGACAGGCTGGTGTCAGTTAAGTTTCATTCAGAGTGACAAGTGACTCAGTGTAATGAGACGGTGATGGAGGCAGCCCTCATGAGGTACAGGATGAAGTGGCATCAAGCTGCTATAACTTGGCAGGATTCAGAGCAAGAGCACAGACACCCAAAGGTACAGTAGTGTAGCAGTTAGCGCAAAGCTTTACAGTGATCGGGGTTCAATTCCTGCTGCTGTTTGTAATTTCTCCCCGTCACCACGTGGGTTTCCTCTGGGTACTCCAGTTTCCTCCCACGTTCCGAAAGATGTATGAGTTAGTTAGGATTAGGAAGTTGTAGGCATGCTATGTTGGCACTGAAAATACGGCGCCACTTATAGGCCCCCAGCTTATCCTTGGACTATGTTGGTATTTAAAGTAAATGATGCATTTCACTGTATGTTTCAATGTTTTGATGTACATGTGACAAAGTTAATCTCTTTAATCATTAAAAAATACCAGTAGTGATGGCAGAGACTGGGCTTGGATGGGTCTGACTGAAAGGATATGAAGACATTAAAATGGTACCTGATATTTTCAAATCTACCTAATTACCCTGCTGTACCATGGCGAGCACTGTAATTGGTAGCAGTCAGAATGCTGTAGTGTTAGAATGACGCCATCTAGTATGGAGACATCAGTGCACAGGATTGGAAAAAACTGCAGAGGGATGTAAACTCAGCCAGCTCCAACATAGCCACAAGCCTCCCCAACATTGAGGACACCTTCAGAAAACAATAACTCAAGAAGGAAACATCCATCGTTGAAGACCCCCACCATCCAGGACATGTTATTTTTCTCATTGTTACCATCAGATACAGGAGCTTGAAGACACATATAATGTTTTCAGAACAGCTTCTTCCCCTCTGCCATTAAATTTCTGAATAGACAACATTACCTAATCATACAACAATAAAGAGCATATTTTAAAATCCTCTTGGAAATTTGTCTATCCACAAATGAAGTCTGCACTGTAATCTATTTTAAATATATTCCACATCTGTTTTTCCCTACTTTTCAAGTTTATTGCCGTTCACTGTACAGATATATACAGTTAAATGAAATAATGTTCCTCTGGAACCAAGGTGTAAAATACAGTACATATAATCACATTAAAATAATGTAAACAGATAAAAAATTACTCTGAAGATATATGTTAACATAAAGCATATATATGACATAAAAACACAAAAGAATAATGCCACTGACACTTCCATAAATAATGTGTACTGGGTGGTGACAGGGTTTCTACTGTAGATGAATACACATAAATTAATCAAGGCTTGTGACCAGTGATAATTAGAATACGCAAGCATAATTCAGTTTAGCTTTATTAATCTTTTTCCATTTTAAAATACTTAGGTTTATATTGACTATAGCAACAACCTACCTTCTTGTCACATTGCCATTACACTTTCCTGCCTACAATGGCAGTGTAACACCATAGAGGAAGATGTAATTAACTGAGAAAAAAGTAAAAACTGATTTCTTTCTCAATGAATCCATCTCACCCCATTACCCTCCTTGCTAGGGACTGCAGCCTCCATTACAACACTGGAATGCATTTTAATTAGTTTTGTCAATAGAGGCAAATGTTCTTCTGGCCACGCCTTCTTTCCACTCAGCTAACTTTTGAGTATTACTTAATAAGTGCAAACTTCTATAGATGCACAGTGGAAAATGTCCTAAATGGTTGTATTGTGGCTTGGTATGGAAACATCAATAACGAGGAATGGAAAAGTCTACAGAAAGTGATGAATATAGCCCAGTCCATAATTGGAAAAGCCCTCCCCAACATTGAGCATACTTTCAAGGAGCTCTGCCACAAGAAAGTAGCACCCATCATTATTGACCCCCCACCATCGTGGCCATGCTCTTTTTTTGCTACTGCCGTCAGGCAGGAGGTACAGGAGCCTTGGATCCCACACCACCAGATTCAGGAACAGTTATTACCCTACAACCATCAGGCTGCTGAACCAGGGTGGATAACTTCAAACATCACTACTCTGAACTAATTCTATGACAACCAGACTCACTTTCAAGGGCTCTCTACAACTCATGTTCTCACTATTATTTATACAGGTTGTCTTCTTTAGCTATTGGTGTTTGCAGTATTTCTCTGTTTCGATATTTTTTTTTCATTAATTCAGTTGTCTTTTTCTCCCTATGAATATCTGCAAAATGATGAATCTCATGGTAAAATATGGTAACATGTATAGGAAGTACCTAATAAAGTGGTCACTGTGTATATCTTTGTGACCTTCTGCTGCTGTAATCTGTTGCTGGTAGTGTAGTGACATCCATCCAAGACTTCAGGGTGAAAGGTTCTGAGTTCAAATCTGGCTGGCTCCTTGCACGGTTTCCATCCGTGCTGGTTGAGTGCCCAGCTAGCAACAAGGCCTTGTAAAACAGACAAAGCACTAGAGAAACATCACGGTTGCTGTCCAATGCACCGAACGAGGCATGGGGAGGAACCACTGCCCTAGCCCATCCACTTCAAGGCTTGGTGATGCTCTTCTGCACACCACTGTTATAAAGTGTGGCTGCTTTCAGTTATTGTCACCTTCCTTTCAGCTTGAACTAGTCTAGCCATTTTCCTCTGGTGGTTCTCCTAAACAAGGTGTTTTTGCCCACAGAACTGCCACTCACTGGATGTTTTTTATTTGATTTTTGCACCATTCTCTGTAAACTCTCGAGACCAGTGCATGAAAATCTCATTTCAGCAGTGTCTGAGATAATCAAACCACCCCATCTGGCACCATCAATCATTCCACAGTCAACATCACTTAAAACACATTTCTTCCCATTCTCATATTTGATCTAAACAACAAATGAACCTCTTGACCATGTCTGCATGCTTTTATGAATTGAATTGCTGCCACATGATTAGCTGATTAGGTATTTTCATTATCGTACAGGTGCACCTAATAAGTGGCCACTGAATGTATGTGCTTTGATAATTATTTTATTTTGAACTTTGAACAAGTATCTGAACATACATTCTCTGCATCCAGATGTGGTTGTTTTTTTTTTACAGAAATCACTTGCCTTCACCATGCATATGCCTGTAGGATCCACAACACTCAGGAGTCCCAGTCCCTGTCTTGCGACCCAAATAGATCAAGTGATTTCCCAACAGGACTGCACCACTGGACTGCTGCTTGGACCCAACTGTGGAGTGTGGAGCATGAGCTTGATGGACTCTCCCAGCATTCCTGAATGTTGGAATTAGTTTATTACTGGCACATGTATCAAGATACAGTTGAAAAGTTTGTCTTTCATAATGTTCATACGGATTAGATCATTACGCAATGCGTTGAGTTTGAATACTAATGCAGAATAATGTGTAAAAGCTGCTGAAAAAGTGCAGTGCAGATAAACAATAAAATGCAAAGTCATAATGAGGTATAGCGAAGCCGAAAGTCTATCTTATCAAACAAGAGTTCCGTTCAAGACTGATACAGTGGGATAGAAGCTGTCCTTGAGCCAGGTGATACATGCTTTCAGGCTTTTGTATCTTCTGCCTGATGAGAGAGGGGAGAATAGAGATTGTCTTTGATGATGCTGGCTGCTTTACTGAGGCAGCAAGAAGTTTAGACAGAGTCCATGGAGGGGATGCTGGTTCCTGTGGTGTGCTAAGCTGTATCCACAACACTCTGCAGTTTCTTGTAGTCACGTGCTGAGGAGTTGACATTCCAAGCCGTTATGCGTTCATATAGAATGCTTTCTATGGTGCATTGATAAAATGAGTCAATGGGGACATGGTGAATTTCTTTAGCCTCCTATAAGTAGAGGCATTGATGAGCTTGCATGGCTTTAACATCAGTGTGGTTTGACCAGGACAGGCACCTGGGAGCCTGAAGCTCTCAACCCCTCTCAACCTCAGCACTGTTGATGTGGACAGGACCATGCACACTGTCCCACTTTCTGAAGTCAATGACCAGTAAAAATCTACACTCCACCAACAGCTGGTTAAGCTTTTTGCATTAAGCACCAACCATTATCATTTGGAGAACTGAAAGGCAAACAGGTAACAATAAGATAAGTTGAACATTTCAATCCTTTATGATTGTTTTCTGTTTTTAATTACTTGAAGTTTTATTTAATATAGATTTTGAAGATTTTATGATCCTATCATTGGAGGATATTCGGACCATGCACATTCAGAGGCATATAAATTTGACAAAGGATGAAGCTCAGATAGATCTTGACAGTATAGAGCTTGGGGCACCATGGTAGTGTAGCAGTTAGCAGGACACTATTACAGCTTGGGATGTCAGAGCTCAGAGTTCAACTATGACATCGTCTGAAAGGAGCTTGTACATTCTCCCCATAACTGTGCGGGTTTCTTCCGGGTGCTCCAATTTCCTCTTACAGTCCAAAGGCGTGCCAGTTAATGGGTTAATTGGTCTTTGTAAATTGTCCTGTGATTAGGCTAGAGTTAAATCAGTGAGTTGCTGTTCTGCACTGTATCTCTAAATAAAATAAAATTTCGGTCTTTCACACATTCCTGACTTTAGTCAGCCCACTCTGGCAGTTCAGCCGAGAGCTTTAAGTCTGGAATTCCCTTTGTCTTCCTGCCTCTCTCTTCTTCTATTACTTTTCAAAGGCTAAAATAGTGGATTGGTTTATTAGAGTAGTTTCACGGGCTAGGTTTGTGCTGGGTTACCATTCCAATGAACATGCAATATAATTCCTGCTTCCCATGATTGTCAGAATATTAGCTACTTCTCACGGAAGGGAATTATGAATAGATATTGTAAAATAAATGTCCGTCGGCTCCAAACATTCCTCCTTCATTATCAAAGTCAATCGGATTTATGTCTTGTCATAGGTTAAAAAAAGCAATTTTTATAAGTTAGCACTAATATTGATTGAAAAGGCAAATGTTAAAATATGAGAATGAGAGTTGGTTTGAATATTGTTATGTTTTATAACTCCAAAACGTTAAATTAATTGGAAAGAAAACTCAGAGGGTCCAGATTGCGAGTCTAACTTCGTTTTTACTTTAAGCAAGGTGCACGTATATCATGTGGTGGGGAGATGACATATGCAATTTATATACTTCATATATACAACCATAATGAAGTATTTAAGCAACAAGGAGTGCTTAATCAAATAATATATTTACAATATTTCTTAAATATTACAGAAATGTTAAACACACAACAAATATCACTGACATATGTCTTGAAATGTGTTCTTTTGTGGCAGCGGTACCGTGCAATGCAATAATAAAAAGCTGCAAGTTAAACTTATAAAAATATTAAAAATTAATTAAGTAGTGCAAAAAGAGCAAAGAATGAAAAAAAAACTATTGAAGTAATATACATGGTTTCATTATCTATTCAGAAATCTTATGGAGGAGGGGAAGAAGCTGTTCCCAAAAACGTTGAGTGTGTGTCTTCAGGCTCCTGAGTAACACTCATTTCAAATAAAATACCTGAAACGTCTGCACACTTTCTGTCCATTTTACTAGACAATATCTGAAGATGAGAGATATATTTATTTGTTACATGCACATGAAAATGTATATTGAAATGTGCCATTTCCATCAAATCAAATCAGCACAGAGTGTGCCCACAAATTAATAACCTTAATAACAACTTAATAATTTTAGCCGGTATGTCGTTGGGATGTGGGAGGAAACCAGAGCACCCAGAGGAAGCTCATGTGGTCAGTGAAAACAGTACAAACTTGTTACGGACAGCAGTGGGAATCGAACTCTGATCTTACAGCGTTGTGCTAACCACTACGCTACTGCGCTGCCCTGAGCAGCAAACTGAGATGTCTGTTTGGGATCACGTCACATTTGGAGGATTGTATGCAGTGTTGTTCACCACACTGTAGGAGAGACGTGGAGGCTTTGGAGAGGATGCAGAAGAGGTTCACCAGGATGCTACCTGGATTGGAGAGCATTAGATTTTAGGGGACGTTGGACAAGCTTGGATTGTTTTCTCTGGAGCATCAGAGATGGAGGATTGATCTCCTAGTAGTGCGTAAAATTATGACAGGCATAGATAGCATAATGGATGGCGGGGAAGAGATACATCTCTGCCAAAGGAGGTGTAAGACACTTCTTCCCTCCGCTAGCCTGCAGGCCACCCTTGGGAAAGGTGTAGCACCTGCTTAGCCCCCCGATCATGGTTACATGAAGCAGTGGATGGCCATTTGAGCAGCCGGTGCATATCACAAGTCCTGATTATGTGACCACTGACACCAGGCAGACAATCCCTGAAGAGTATTGATAATGAAGAGGGTCACCTGTCTTGTAAAGACACTTTGCAGCCCAGAAGAAGGTGATGGCAAACCACTTCTGTAGAAATATTGGCCAAGAACAAGCATGATTGCCCATGCGATATGTCATGGCATGTAACGATGATGATGAGACAGGGTAGAAAGTTATTTATCCTAGGATGGAAATGTCCAGAGGACATCGGTTGAAGGTGAGGGGTAAAAGAGACAAGTTTTTATTACAGAGAACTTGCTGCCTGGAGCATACTGCCAGGGGAGGTGATTGAAGCAAGGCGATGGAGATGGTGATCAGTATCAAGGTGACAGATAGCAGTAAGAGGCATTTAGACGGACAGATGATCAGGTAGGCAGTGGAGGGATAGAAGTCACGTGTGGGCAGATGGGATTATTTGGATTGGTATCATGATCGGATCAGACAAGATGTGCCCAAGATCCAGTTCCTGTGCTGTACTGTTCAATGTATCACTTATTATTTTTATATAAAATACGTTGCCCACTGATATGCTATGTGTTTCAGTCCAATCTCCAGGACGTGTTGTGTGCACCAAAATAAATTTTGCCGAAGTGTAACGACACATAATCACTTCTGTTCTCGGGAAATGATGCAAGATGAAGCCGTGTGTTGCAATCCCTTCAGCCAAAATCTAAATGCATAACATGAAATACTGCAAGTATGAAAAAGCTGCATGTGTTCCAAGTCAGTTCCTTTGACTGATATGACAAGGTCTTGACTCCTTTCATCATGCAACAGACTTCTTGTTTGTACATTTTCTTTTGTGCAAGATCCTGCCTGAACATGACTTTGTGTTGGCCCATGCTTGCCGCAGACAGTCTGAAGGTATGGATTGCTACTGATACTGTTTAAAAATTTATTCTTCGAATCGATCAGTGCTAACAAGGCCAGAATTTATTATTCCTCACTGTGAGCAACAGAAGGTGGTAGTGAAAGTTTTTATGACCTGCGGTAAAAGTACTCCTGCAAGACAGTGGGGTAAAGGATTGCAAGCATTTCTGTTAACAACAGAGGTGGATTGGAGATAAATATGCAAGTGAGTAGAATGTATGCCTGGAAGGAAATTTCAAGGTAATGGCTTTCCCAGGCACCTGTTGCCCTTCAAGGTGGTGTCGAGCTGCCATCTCCATTGAGGTCGTGGGTCAGACTTAGTTGCTTTTTTTAAGTTTGTAGGGATGGTTCAGGGACAGAGAGGGGAGTTAGAGGTCAGATTTGGGTTTAGGAACAGCGATGTGGGGAGTTAAGGTCAGATTAGGGTTTAGGAACAGGGATGTGAGAAGTTAGAGGTCAGATTTGGGTTTAGGAACAGGGATGTGGGGAGTTAGAGGTCAGATTTGGGTTTAGGAACAGGGATGTGGGGAGTTAGAGGTCAGATTTGGGTTTAGGAACAGGGATGTGGGGAGTTAGAGGTCAGATTTGGGTTTAGGATCAGGGATGTGGGGAGTTAGAGGTCAGATTTGGGTTTAGGAACAGGGATGTGAGAAGTTAGATTTGGGTTTAGGAACAGGGATGTGGGGAGTTAGAGATCAGATTTGGCTTTAGTGACAGAGATGTGGAGGAGTTAGAGATCAGATTAAGGTTTAGGAACAGGCACATGACGAGATAGGCCAAAGCCAGCATGGTCTCCTGAAAGGAAAATCCAGCCTGACAAACCTACTGCAATTCTTTGAGGAAATTACAAGCAGGGTAGATAAAGGAGATGCAGTAGACTTGGCGTACTTGGATTTTCAGAAGGCCTTTGATAAGGTGCCGCACATGAGGCTGTTTAGCAAGATATGAGCCCATGGAATTACAGGGAAGTTACTAGCATGGGTGGAGCATTGGCTGGTCGGCAGAAAACAGAGAGTGGGAATAAAGGGATCCTATTCTGGCTGGCTGCTGGTTACCAGTGGAGTTCCACAGGGGTCGGTGTTGGGAAAGCTGTTTTTTATGATGTATATCAATGATTTGGACTATGTGATTATTGGACTTGTGGCTAAATTTGCCAATGATATAAAGATAGGTGGAGGAGCGGGTAGTGTTGAGAAAACAGAGAGCCTGCGGAGAGACTTAGATTGTTTAGGGGAATGGGCAAAGAAGTGGCAAATGAAATACAATTTTGGAAGGTGTAAAGGGACTTGGGAGTCCTTGTGCAGGATACCCTAAAGGTTAACCTCCAGATTGAGTCAGTGGTGCAAAAGGTGAATGCAATGCTGGCATTCATTTCTAGAGGTATAGAATGTAAGAGCAGGGATATGATGTTGAGGCTCTATAAGGCACTCGTGAGACCATACTTGAAGTGTGCAGTTTTGGGCTCCTTATTTTAGAAAGGATATACTGACAATGGGGAGGGTTCAGAGAAGATTCACGAGAATAATTCCAGGAATGAAAGGGTTATTATATGAGGAAAGTCTGGCAGCTCTTGGGCTATATTCCCTGGAGTTCAGGAGAATGAGGGGGGATCTCATAGAAACATTCTGAATGTTAAAAGACTTGAACAGATTAGATATGGCAAAGTTATTTCCCATGGTAGGGGAGCCTAGGACAAGAGGGCACAAATTCAGGATTGAAGGATGTCCATTTAGAATAGAGATGTGGAGAAATTACTTTAGTCAGAGGGTGGTAAATCTGTGGAATTCATTGCCACAAGCGGCTGTGGAGGCCAAGTGATTGGGTGTATTGAAGGCAGAGATAGATAGGTTCTTGATTAGCCAGAGCATCAAAGGGTATGGGGAGAAGGCAGGGGAGTGGGGCTGACTGGAAGAATTTGATCAGTCCATGATTGTATGGCAGAGCAGACTCAATGGTCCAAATGGCCTGCTTCTGCTCCTATATCTTATGGTCTTATGATGTGAGGAGTTAGAGGTCAGATTAGGGAGGGAGATAGGGAGAAAGTAAAGTCTGATGTAGCAGCATTTCAGTGGAGTAAGGGGAATTACAGTGGTATGAGAAAGGTGTTGGCCAAAGTAAATTGGAAAGAGCTGCTGGCAGGGATGACAGCAGAGCAGCAATGACTTGAGTTTATTGGGAAAATGAGGAAGGTGCAGAACATATGTATTCCAAAAATGAAGAAATACTCAAATGCTAAAATAGTACAACTATGGCTGACAAGGGAAGTCAAAGCTATTGTGAAAGCAAGAGAAAGGGCATACAACAAAGCAAAAATTAGTGGAAAGATAGAGAATTGGGAAGTTTATAAAAACCTACAGAGAACAACTAAAAAAAATCATTCAAAGGGAAAAGATGAAATATGAAAGCAAGCTAGCAAATTATATCAAAGTGGATAGTAAAGGTTTTTTCAAGTACGTTCAAAATAAAAAAGAAATGGGAGTGGATATAGGACTACTAGAAAATGAGGCAGGAGAAATAATAACAGGGGACAAGGAGATGGGCTGATGAACTAAATGAGTATTTTGCATCAGTCTTCACTGTGGAAGATACTAGCAGTATGCCTGATGTTGTAGTATGTGAAGGAAGAGAGGTGAATGCAGTTACTATTACAAGGGAGAAGGTGCTCAAAAAGCTGAAAGATTTAAAGGCACGTAAGCCACCTGGACCAGATGAACTGCACCCTAGAGTTCTGAAAGAGGTAGCATTAGAGATTGTAGTGGTATTAGAAATGATCTTTCAAAAATCATTGGACTCTGCCATGGTCTCAGAGGACTGGAAAATTGCACTCCACTCTTTAAGAAAGGAGGAAGGCAGCAGAAAGGAAATTAGATCAGTTAGACTGACCTCAGTGGTTGGGAAGATGTTAGAGTCAATTGTTAAGGATGAAGTGATGGAGTACTTGGTGACACAGGACAAGATAGTACCAAGTCAGCATAGTTTCCTTCAGGGAAAATTCTACCTGACGAGCCTGTTGGAATTCTTTGAGGAGATTACAAGTGGGATAAATAAAGGGAATGCAGTGGATGTTGTACATTTAGGTTTTCAGAAGGCCTTTGACAAGGTGCCACACATGAGACTGCTTACCGACTTAAGAGCCCATGGTATTACAGGAGAGTTACTAACATGGTTAGAGCATTCAACAGGAATTCTGCAGGTGCTGGAAATTCAAGCAACACACATCAAAGTTGCTGGTGAATGCAGCAGGCCAGGCAGCATCTCTAGGAAGAGGTGCAGTCGACGTTTCAGGCCGAGACCCTTCGCCTGCTGCGTTCACCAGCAACTTTGATGGTTAGAGCATTGGCTGATTGGTAGGAGGCAGCAAGTGGGAATAAAAGGATCCTCTTCTGGTTGGCTGCCAGTGACTAGTGGTGTTCCGCAGGGGTCGGTGTTGGGACCACTTCTTTTTATGATGCATATCAATGATTTAGATGATGGAACAGATGGCTTTGTTGCCAAGTTTGCAGATGATATGAAGATTGGTGGGGGGCAAGTAGTGTTGAGGAAACAGGTGGGATGCAGAAGGACTTAGACAGATCAGGAGAATGGGCAGTAAAGTAGCAAAGGAAATACAATGTTGTAAAATGCATGGTCATGCACGTTGGTAGTAGAAATAAATTTGCGGACTATTTTCTAAACAGGAGAAAATCCGAAAATCTGAGATGCAAAGGGACTTGGGAGTCCTTGTGCAGAGCACCGTAAAGGTTAACTTGCAGGTTGAGTCAGTGGTGAGGAAGGCAAATGCCATGTTAGCATTCACCTCAGAGGTCTAGAATACAAGAGCAGGGATATGATGCTGAGGCTTTATAAGGCACTAGTGAGGCCTCACCTTAGTATTGAGAACAGTTTTGGGCCTCTCATCTTAGAAAAGATGTGCTGGCATTGGAGAGGGTCCAGAGGAGGTTCACTAGGATGATTCCAGGAATGAAAAGGTTATCATACAAGGAACATTTGATGGCTCTATGTCTGTACTCACTGGAATTCAGAAGGATGACGGGGTTGGGTGGATATCATTGAAACCTTTCAAATGTTAAAAGGCATAGACACAGTAGATGTGGACAGGATGTTTCCCATGGTGGGAGAATCCAGGACAAGAGGGCACAGCCTCAGGATAGGGGGCGCCCTTTCAAAACAGAAATGCAGAGAAATTTCTTTTGCCAAAGGGTGGTGAATTTGTGGAAATTGTTGCCACATGCAGCTGTGGAGGCCAGGTTGTTGGGTGTATTTAAGGCAGAGATTGATAGGTTCTTGATTGGACATGGCATCAAAGATTATGGGGAGAAGGTCAGGAACTAAGATTGATCAGGAGAGAAATAAAGGATCAGCCGTGATTGAATGGCGGAGCAGACTTGATGGGCCAGATTGCCTAATTCTGCTCCTATGTCTTATGGTCTTATGGTTGTATGGATGTGGAGGATTTAGAGGTCAGATTAGGGTTTAGGGACAGGGATGTGAGGAATTAGAGGTCAGATTTGGGTTTAGGAACAGGGATGTGAGGAGTTAGAGGTCAGATTTGGGTTTAGGGATGTGAGGAGATAGAGGTCAGATTTTGGGTTTAGGAACAGGGATGTGGGGGAGTTCGAGGTCAGATACCCTCTCTGCGTTTGAAGACTAACAACATAGACTAGTGGCAAACGACATCTGGAATCCAGGCCTCCACTCTGTGTTCGAAATCCAGTGATGTGAACATAAGGGCAGATGACATCCAGAGTCTGGGGCACTGCTCTGCACTCAAAGGCCAGCAGCATCGATGGGTGACGAAGTACATCCATAGATATCAGGTAGTCCCAGGTCGGTGGATCAGAGGATCATATGTCCATGGGAAAAGGAGGAACGTAGAGGTATAAGGGCCGGTCAGATGGCAAGCCTGGAATTCAGGGTCCCATTATCAGCAGGACTTGAGGTCAATACTGAAGATAAGCCCGAAAGTGAACAGAAGTCAGGAAATTGAAGCTTGGAGACTAAAGATTGGAGGTCTTATCTGGAGTCGGGGGACTGTCTATGTGTATGTGTGTGAGGGTAAGTGGGATGAAGGACAGGGACTTGCTTTGCTGGTGTTACTTTGTTGCATTTTTGTGTTAAGTGTTGTTCTGCCAAGCATTGTGGGCATGCTATGCTGGTGCTGAAATGTGTGAGGACACTTGATAAGGTTCCCCATGCAAGGCTCCTTCAGAAAGTAAGGGGGCATGGAATCCAAGGAGACCTTGCTTTGTGGATCCAGAATTAGCTTGCCTACAGAAGGCAAAGGGTGGTTGTAGATGGTTCGTATTCTGCGTGGAGGTCGGTGACCAGTGGTGTTCCACAGGGATCTGTTCTGGGACCCCTCCTCTTTGTGATTGTTATAAATGACCTGGATGAGGAAGTGAAGGGATGGGTTAGTAAGTTTGTCTGATGACACAAAGATTGGGGGTGTTGTGAATAGTTTGAAGGGTTGTCAGCGGTTACAGCGGGATATTGATAGGATGCAGAACTGGGCTGAGAAGTGGCAGATGGACTTTGACCCAGATAAGTGTGAAGTAGTTCATTTTGGTAGGTCCAATTTGAAGACAGAATATAATATAAATGCTAAGACTCTAGGCAGTGTGGAGGATCTAACAGATCTTGGGGTCCATGTCAATAAGACACTCAAAGCTACTGCACAGGTTGACAGTGTTGTTAAGAAGGCATATGATGTGTTGGCATTCATCAACTATGGGATTGAGTTCAAGAGCCATAAGGTAATGTTACAGCTATATAAGACCTTGGTCAGACTCCAGTCGGAGTACTGTGTCCAGTTCTGGTCACCTCACTACAGGAAGGATGTGGATACTATAGAGAGAGTGCAGAGGAGATTTACGAGGATGTTGCCTGTATTGGAGGGCATACCTTATGAGAATAGGTTGAGTGTACTTGGCCTTTTCACTTTGAAGCCTAATGGCCTGGGGGAAGAAACCTCCTGACCATTCTTGTTTTTATGCATTGTAGTCTCCTGCTTGATGGTAGAGAGTCAAAGAGGGTGCTGGATGGATGGGTGGGATCCTTAATAATCCTAAGAGACCTGTGTATGCAGTGCTCCTGATAAATGTCCCTGATGGGTGGTAGAGAGACCTTCCAATGTGAGCAGTTTTGGGCCCCCTATCTAAGAAAGGGTGTTCTGGAAATGGAGAGGGTTCAAAGGAGGTTCACGAAAACAATTTTGGGATTGAAAGGCTTATCATATGAAGAGCCCCAGCCGAGGCAACGTGTTGTGTCCTTGAGCAAGGTACTTAACCACACATTGCTCTGCGACGACACTGGTGCCAAGCTGTATGGGTCCTAATGCCCTTCCCTTGGACAACACTGGTGTTGTGGAGAGGGGAGACTTGCAGCATGGGCAACTGCTGGTCCTCCATACAACCTTGCCCAGGCCTGCAACCTGGAGATTGAAGATTTTCCATGTGCAGATCCATGGTCTCGCAAGACTAACGGATGCCTTTAATGAAGAGCATTTGATGGCTCTGGGCCTGTACCCACTCTAATTCAGAAGAATGAGGGCGATCTCATTGAAACCTATTGAATGTTCAAAGGCCTCAATAGCGTGAAGGTGGGGAGGATGTTTCCTATGGTGAGAAAGTCTAAGACCAGAGGTCACAGCCTCAGAATAGAGGGGTGTCCATTTAGAATGGAGTTGAGGAGGAATTTCTTCAGACAGAATGGTGAATCTGTGGAATTCGTTGCCACTGACAGCTGTGGAGGCTAAGCCACTGGATATATTTAAGGCAGAGGTTGATAGGTTCTTGATTAGGCAGGGCATGAAGGGATATGGGGAGAAGAGAGGAGACTGGGGCTGAGAGGGAAAATGGACCGGTTGGAAGGGCCTGTTCGTGCTGTATCTCAATGAATAAAGATTGGCTGCTGACTTGCAAACTGGGATATTTGGAATAATGTGAACACAAGCAGTGGGTGCAGATCCAACCCGACTGAACCAGGTGCAAAGGTTTGACCTTTGTATTATATACATAAGGAACAGTACCATAAACCACAATGATACCCTTTTTCGTGCAAATTAATTATTATATTCTACCAAGGATCACATTCCCTCAGCCTGAGCTATGCAGTTTAAAGAATGTCAATAAACCAAGCTATTTTCCAGCTGTTATGCATGTTTATTCTCGACAGATACGCAAAATTACAACTAGCTTGCTCACATTATTTTTACATCTCTTAAGTCTTTTCATAACCAGTAGGTAGATCAAAGGGATATTATGTGGCTTCCATTAATTTTTGGAGTTTTCCTTTTGAAGAAAGTACTGTGCCATAAATCTTGTAATTTCATTGCTTTGGTGAGGGAAGTTCAGTCTCCGATCATTCCAATCTGAAGAAACCTGCAGGAGAGAGTGAGATTTTAACCTATCAAGCCATTTCTGAACCATCTGCATTTCAAAGTATTGCTCAAAGTTCAAAGTGTGGAGGGGCCACTGCACGGGATCAGAAAAAGCTGTAGAAAGTTGTAAACTCAGCCAGCTCCATCACGGGCACCAGCCTCCCCAGCATCAAAGACACCTTCAAAGAACAATGTCTCAAGAAAGTGGCATCCATTAGTAAAGACCCCTATCGCCCAGGACTTGCCCTTTTCTCATTGCTACCATCATGGAGGAGGTGCAGGAGCCTGAAGACACACACACAATGATTCAGGAACAGCTTCTTCCCCTCTGTCAGCAGATTTCTGTATGGACATTGAACCCATGAGCACTACCTCACTCTGTTCTTGCTCCCTTTTTGCACTACTAATCTTTAATTTTTTTATATGTACATCTTGTAAATTATATTTTTCTTTTATTATTATATATTGCAATATACTTCTGCTGCAAATCAATAAATTTCAGAACATATGCAGGTAATATTAATCCTGATTGTGATTCTGACTCCAGTTCCTTTTCAATATTAACATATTTTCACAATTAGGCTCGATGGTGTAATGCTATTACATCTCCAGCGACCCGGGTTCTCTTCCCGCTGCTGTCTGTAAAGACTATGTACATTCTCCCCATGGCCCCATGGATTTACTCCAGGTACTCCGGGGGCTTTGTCCCATTTTCCAAAGCCGTACAGGTCAGTAGGTTAATTGGTCACTTGGGTGTAATTGGGCGGTGCGGGCTCCTGGGCTGGCGGGGCCTGTTAGCATGCTGTATCTCCAAATAGAATTAAGCATTGTATTGATTTCTTTATTATCACAAGCGAAGTGCAGCTCACTGACTTCATAAAATAGTTATCAAGACCATAAGAACATAAGATATAGGAGCAGAATTAGGTCATTGGGCTCAACGAGTCTGCTCCACCATTTCATCACGGCTGATCCAATTTTCCTCTCAGCCCCAATCTCCTACCTTTACCTCCTATCCCTTCATGCACTGGCCAGTCGAGAATCTATCAACCCCTGCCTTAAATATACATAAAGACTTGGCCTCCACAGCTGCCCGCGCCTCATTAATGAGGCCTACCATTCAGCAGTACACTCTAGATCTCAGCCTCATGGCATAGTCTACTGGCAAAATCCCTCTCACTTTCGAAAGTGATCACACATGGTATATTCATATGATAGTACAGCACTTACATTGTTATTATTATCAGGATATAGTGTGGAACAGGCCCTACCAGCCCTTCGAGCTGTGGCGCCCAGCAACCTTCGATTTATCCTTCGTCTAATCATGGGACAATTTACAATGACCAACTGGTACATCTTTGGACTGTGGGAGTAAAGCCAGACTGTCACGGGGCAAACGTACAAACTCATTACAGGCTGGGGTGGGAATTGAACCCGTGTTGCTGGTACTGTAAAGTTGTGTTAACCACTACGCTACTGTGCCGCCCCGTAGAATAAGCCATGAAATTGAGTCACAGAGTCAAATAGCACAGAAGCCGACCCTTCAGCTCAAATTAACCATGCCAAACACAATTTCCATCGAAGCCGGTCATTCTTGCCCGAATTTGGCCCATATCCCTCCAATTCTTTCCTGTCTGTGTACTTGTGTCTTTTAAAAGTTATCCACATAGCTTTTAAATGTAGTTAATGTACCTGCCTCAACCACTTCCTCTGGCAGCTTGTTTCATGTATACACCAGTCTCTCGGTGAAGAAGTTGCCCCTCAGGAACCGTTGAGTTCTTCCAGTAGGTTGTTTGTTGATTGAGATTAATGTAGGATCATAAGTAAATGGGTGGTTGATGGTCAGCCCAAGCTTAGAGGGCCTTTTTCCATACTATATTTCTTTATGACTAGATCTGTCTTCTCTCACCTTAAACCCATCTAGTCATTGGTTACCTTTCCCTGGGAAAAAGACAGTGTGCATTCACCCTATGTTCCTCATGACATTATGGACCTCTGCATCTCTCACATTCCAACAAATAAGGTCCTAGCCTGCCAACCTCTCCCTATAACTTGGGCCCTCGAGTCCTGGCAACACTCTTGTAAATCTTCCTTTTCACTGTTTTCAGTTTAGTGACGTCTTTCCCACAACAAGGTAACCAAAACTGAAATCTGAATCAGCCACACCAATGTCAAAGTTCAAAGTTTAAAGTAAATGAATTATCCAATATGTACACATCACCATATGCTACTCTGAGATTCATTTCCTCACAGGCTTTCGCAGTAGACAAAGAAATACAATAGAATCAATGAACAACTACACAAAAAAAGACTGACAACCAAGGCACAGAAGAAGGCAAGCTGCGCAAGTACAAAAAAAACTAATAAGTCCAGTGGATTCCAGTTAATTGGGACACATCAGGACCAGTACATTTTGGCCCAATTAAGCGGCTGCCCTAATGAGCTGAAGTTTCATGGAAATAGTTAAAATGGTAGAAAAAGAGGCATTGATGTACTAGGAGGTTTATAGTCTGCTGAGGGCTATATCTGTGGCATTCAAGTCTGGCAGCCAGAACTATACAAGAAAACCAGGTGTGACTTACAAAGGGCTTCCTCAAGAGCAAAGGAACTATTCCGAACAAGGTTGGAGGCAGAATCAGATGCACATCAACTCGGGCATGTCATAAGGTGGTGACTGGGAACAGACCCAAGTGCAAGACCCAGACACTGAAGTACTAGGGACAGGACTAGGATATGGGGTGAGGGCTAGGACATGGGCACGAAAAACCGGGAACCCAGAACAGGACTGGACAAGAGAGCTAGGAGCCCCGGCTTGGACTCCGAGCCAGAGACTGGACAAGGACCCAGAACCTGGATCTTGCCTCTGGCTCGGACCCCAGAACTAGGCAAGGACGTGACTTGGCTGGCAGGCAGGGCAAGGCTGGAGACCAGAGACTTGAGGCAAGGCTTGAGACCAGAGGCTTGAGGCTTGGGGTCTTGAAGCTTTGTCATGGTGCGGATCGGGGTCCCTTTAAATTTAGCTTCTTTATGTTACGATCCGAACCGTTGATTCCCTGTTTTCCCATGTCCCTCAACTTTGGTGATTAGAGGCAATTAACACTCGGCTGAACCGGTAGTTTATAGTCTCCGGCTTTCAGCCGTTCGGTGCGGGAGCGTCTGCAAAGTCACGGCGTGCTAATGTCTTCTGGCCAGACCAAGCCTTGTCTCCGCCTGAAGTGAGTGCTGGTAATTCGCCTTTCCTCACCGGAGCAACCCTGTCCAGTTACCTCGCCGAAGCGAGCCTGCAAAGTTTCCTCATCAAGGTGGGTCCGTCAGTTAACCCGCCGGAGAGAATCAAGAGCCGCTGTCTACTGTTCCCAGGCAGAGTCGAGAGCTCGGCACTACCCGGAGGTTCCAAGCACCACGTCCTGGCTCCGGCGGCATCCAAGTACCACGTCCACGTCCTGGCCCTGGTGGCGTTCAAGTACCATGTCAAGTCCTGGCCCTGGCGGCTTTCCAGTTCTGAGTCTAGTCCTGGCCCTGGCGGTCTGTGATTCCTGTCCTACCCGCTTGTCTGAATCCCTTCTCTGCCCCTCTTGCCTCTAGCCCTCGTCTGCAGCCCCCACCTGCACTTCGGTCTAGTTCCATCACCGGAGCTAGATAGGTACTGTCTGGTGTTCATTCGTGTCGGTCTTGTCTTGTTCTGTCCTCGCCTCCGTGGGGTAAGTCAGGCCATCTTGCCATTGCCCCGCAGAGGGTCATGAGTCCCGGCCCTATGTCCTGTACCCAAGGAGGGGTCCCGGCTCTCTGTTCTGTGTGCGAGTCCCAACCCTATGTCCTGTACCCAAGGAGGAGACCAGACTCTTTGTTCTCTGTATGTGTCCATGGTTCCATATACCTGCTCTCCCAATACCGAGGCTCTGTGTTCCCATGTTCCTCCTCTCCCTAGCCCATGTCATGTCCATGCCTGGTTCTGGGGTCCAAGCCCGAGGCAAGACCCAGGTACCGGGTCCTTGCCCAGTCTCGGGCTTGGAGTCCATACCCTAGCCTCTTCATGTCTCCTCTAGTTCTGGGACCCGATTCTGAGTCCTAGCCCAGACCCTTGGTCCCTGCCTAGTCGTAGTTCTCAGTCCTTGTCCAGTTCACTACTCCTGCTCCTGCCTAGCTCTCCTGATATCAAACAATAAACTAATTTTAATTAACCTCACAAGATGCATCTTGCATTTGGGTCCACCCTTGCTCCCAATGCCCCGCCATTGTGAGAAGCTTGGCTTGGGGCGAGGCTCGAGGCTTGGGGCCTTGAAGCTCCTCCTGGGCAGGGCGCAGTACTCCTCCCGATGGAGGCGAGGGACAGGAAGGGACAGAACCAACCGCAGGGTAACAGCAATCTGGTCTGACTTACCCAACGGAGGCAGGGGACAGGAAGGGACAGAACCCACCGCAGGGTAATGGCAACCTGGCCTGGCTTACCCGACGGAGGCAAGGGACAGGAAGGGACAGAACCAACCGCAGGGTAACGGCAATCTGGTCTGACTTACCCGACGGAGGCAAGGGACAGGAAGGGACAGAACCCACTGCAGGGTAACGGCAATCTGGCCTGGCTTACCCGACAGAGGCAAGGGACAGGAAGGGGGCTAGGTTCAGGGTGGCTCCAAGACAAGACTTCAGGCGAGACGAGGCGAGAGTTACCAGCAAGACAAGGCAAGGCTTCAGGCAATGCAAGGCAAGACAAGAACTTCAGGTGAGGCGAGAGTTACCAGCAAGACAAGGCAAGACTTCAGGCGAGGAAACAGAAGGCAGGGGAAGGGATACAAGGAGTAAGGACAAGAACAATCCAGCAGCCATGCCCTGGTCTCTGGAGGTATTTATGCAGCCTGCCCCAACGAGAATCAGCTGCCTCAATTAGTGCTCAACAGGAACAGAAACAGGGTAGACAGGAAAACCTGGAGCAAGGGTCGATGGACCGGACCATGAACCGGAATGCAGACTTCACGGACCGGTCCATGACAGGGCAGGGTTTGCAGGCTTATACTTCCTACAAAATGAAATGTAACATCATGAATGGCAGTGATGTTTCACTCTCAGATGAGCTGAATGCCTTTTATGCACGCTTTGAAAGGGAGAATAAAATTACAGCTATGCAGATCCCCACAGCATCCAGTGACTCTATGATTTCTGTCTTGGAGGCAGATGTCAGACTGTCTTTGAAGAGGGTGAACCTTCACAAGGTGACAGGCCCTAATGGAGCATCAGGTAGGGCTCTGAAAACCTGTGCCAACCAATTGGTTCAAAGACATTTTCAATCTCTCGTTGCTACAGTCGGAAGTTCCCACCTGCTTCGAAAGGGCAACAGTCATACCAGTGCCCAAGAAGAGCTGGGTGAGCATCCTTAATGACTACCGTCCAATAGCACTCACATCTATGGTGATGAAGTGTCTTAAGAGGTTAGTTATGGCTAGAATTAATCCTCTCAGCAAAGACCCACGGCAATTTGCCTATTGCCACAATAGGTATATGGCAATCTCATTGGCTCTTCATGTGTCATGTGGCCTTGAATCACCTGGAGAATACTAATACCTATAATCAGGAAGCTATTTATTGACTACAGCTCTGTGTTTAGCACAATCTGATCAAGAAGTTCCAGAACCTGGGTCTCCCTCTGTACCTCCCTCTGCAACTAGATCCTCTACTTCCTAACCAGAAAACCACAATCTGTGTGGGTTGGAAATTTCAGCTCCACCTCATTGACAATCAACACTGGCGTACCTCAGGGGTGTGTGCTTAGCCCACTGCTCTACTCTCTCTATACCCATGTCTGTGTGGCTAGGCACAGCTCAAATGCCATCTATAAATTTGCTGATGACACAACTATTTTTGGCAGAATTTCAGATGGTGATGAGAGGGCGTACAGGAGCGAGATAAATCAGACAGCTGAGTGATGTTGCAGCAACCACCTTGCATTCAACAGCAGTGAGACCAAAGAAATGGTTGTGGACTTCAGAATGGGTAAGACAAGGGAACACACACCAATCCTCATTGAGGGATCAGAAGTAGAAAGAGTGAGAAATTTCAAGTTCCTAGGTGTCAATAACTCTGGACCCAGCATATCGATGCAGCTACAAAGAAGGCATGGTAGCTATATTTTATTAGGAGTTTGAGGAAGTTTGGTATGTCACCGAAAACACTTGAAAATTTCTTCAGATGTACCATGGAGAGTATTCTGACTGGCTGCATCTCCATCTGGTACGGGGTGGTTGCGGGGGAACTACTGCATAGGAACGAAATAAGCTGCAGCGTTGTAAACTCAGTCAGCTCCTTCATGGGCACAAGTCTCTGATAGTATCAGGATATCTTCAAGGAGCAAGCACACAACACATTGAACTTTGAAGTGGATGGGCTACAGCAGCAGAAGATCATGAACATACACTCAGTGGCCACTTTATTAGGTATAGGAAGGGTCTAATTAAGTGGCCACTGGGTGTATATTTCATGTGAATTATTTTAATGCCAACTCATTTTAATGGAGGGAATTCCAACCTTTTTTATGCCCTGGACCCTTATCGTTAACCGAGGGGTCCAGGACCCCAGATTGGGAACCCCTGGTTTAGAGGTTTTCTACTTCTGAAAATGTTCCACTGTAAATGTCAAGCTCTTGCTGGGTGACTTTGTAACCTCAACCCACTTTCAACACCAGATTTATGTGCCTGGTATTTTCCATAGTGTTTCTTTTCAGGGAGCTTAATGTCCTTACCAGTGGAGTCGTTATCCAGCCAATCTCCTGAGCTTCTGTCTGGGGCATGGTGTACTTCATCCTTGGTTCCAGAAAGTTGCGCCGTAATATTCTGGACAACTCCTCTAAATGATGATATGGAAACCACATGCAAAAATTATAAGTAGAACAAGACCTTTTGCGTACCAGGAGAGCATATTATGAGAATAAAATGAATATAGATACATACGATCCTCCTCCCCTTCCATATCCACATCGCGGACATTAGGTTTTCCTGTAATACAATGGACTGTTGGGAAAATAAATACAAGGCACATATTTAAACAGAATATCATTTAAAAAAACATCTTATGTTACTTAAAGCTAAATGTGATGATATATTACTTATGCAACTTTCATATTTTCAACTATGATAAAAATTGGGATGTTCTCTTTATCCCTTACTCAACATCACTACTAATTTATTTGGTTTAGCACAACATTGTGGGCTGAAGGGCCTGTTCCTGTGACGTACAGTTCTATGTTCTACAATTCTGTGCAATGAAGTGTAACAGTTACAGAGAAAGCACAGTGCAGGTAAACAATAAAGTGTAAAATCATAATGACATTATTTCTTAAGTCAAGCGTCTGTCTTGTCAAAGTCAAAGTAAATTTATTATCAAAGTATACATATGTCACCATATATTACCCTGAGATTCATTTTCTTGCAGGCATTTACAGGAAAGTAAGGAAATAGAATAGAATTTATGGAAACTGTATATAAATAAGACTGGCAAACAACCAATGTACAAAAGAAAGCATATTGTGCAGTAACAAATATGCACAGTACTGTGCAAAGGCTTAGGCACAAACAGGGTGCCTTAGAGTTGTGCTGCTACTCTATTTGTCAACGTAGAGCAGAGAGCGAGTTTGTAAATCTGGCGGGAGCAAATGATGTTAGGAATGGCGAGGGTGGAGCACCCTGGGAGGGGTGTGGGACAGGCAGCGGAGAAGGACTGCCAGGGGTGGGGAAGTGGGTGCAGACACACCCAGCCCTGAGACACCAGACAAGATCATTTGATCCCAAACAACCGGTTTATTGATCATTACAGAATGTCTCTCAGATGCTTCCCGCTGCCTCCCCTCTCCCTTCCCCTTTTCCCAACCATGATTCCCCTCTCCCTGCCCCCTTCCCACTCTCAGTCCACAGTAGAGACCCATATCAGAATCAGGTTTATCATCACTCACATATGTCATGAACTTTGTTTTTTTTCGCAGCAGCAGTACAGTGCAATACGTAAAATTCCTACAGTACCATGTAAAAGTCTTAGGCATGCTAGCTATATATACTGTATGTGCCAAAGACTTTTGCACAGTTCTGTCTGTTGTATTACTGAAACCATAGCCTCATCACTGCTTGCTGGAACTTGCTCCGATCAATTTGCCTGCTGTGCTCTCTGTCAGATTCGGAATCAGATTTAATATCACTGACATACATTATGAAATCTGTTGTTTTGTGGCAACAGTACAGTGCAATACAGAAAAAGTACTATAAGTTTCAAAAATATATATTGTCTATAATAAAATTAAATAAGTACTGCAAAAAGGAAGCAAAAGTAGTGAGGTAGTGTTCATGGGTTGGTTCATTGTCTGTTCAGAAATCTTTTTTTAATATAATTTTTATTGAGTTTTCAAAGTGAATATATGAAAAGATAATGTCTACCCCCCCTCCCCTTAACCCTTCCCCCCGATATATACTCCTACCTGAAAAAAAAAGAACTGCCTGGATATTGGAAGGTTTCCACGTGCTCCATGGGATTCAAAATAAATTTAGTATATTTATTTATTACTTTCCCCAAGGGACCAACATCTTTATCATCAGACCAACTAGATATGCCATCCTGTCTTTTGTAAATAAGGGCGCCAAATATTCAAAAATGTTTCATATTTATCTCTTAAATTATAAGAATTTTTTTTCGAGTGGAATAGAACTAGCCATTTCATTGTTGCAACGATTCATACTTAAATACGAATCGGATTTCCAAGTAACTGCAATAGCCTTCTTAGCTACTGCCAATGCAATTTTTATGAATTCTTTCTGATATTTATTCAATTTAAGTTTTGGTTTTATCCCTTCAGTATCACCTAATAGAAATAATACAGGGTTATGTGGAAGTTGAGTTCCAGTAATTTGTTCCAATAAGACTCTTAAATTTATCCAAAAAGGTTGAATTTTAGAACAAGACCAAGTAGAATGTAAGAAAGTACCAATTTCTTGATTACACCGAAAGCATTGATCAGAGTCTGTTCAGAAATTTCATTGGGGAGGGGAAAAAGTTGTTCCTAAAATGTTGATAGTGTGTGTTCAGACTCCTGTACCTCCTCTCTGATGACACTAATAAGAAGACAGCATGTCCTGGGGGGGACTAGGAGTCATTAATGATGGATGCTGCCATTCTGAAGATGTCTTTAATGTTGGGAAGGCTGGTGATGGAGCTGACTGAGTTTGCAACTCTCTGCAACATTACTCGTTGTTAAAGTAGTGACTATACCTCAGTATGTGCAGGTTACCATCACCTAAACTTTGGACATGGCAAACATACAACTGAGTTCCCACAAACTGAAGAGTCCAGTGTATAGACCCGCATTTGTTCCTACAAATGGTACTTTATGTTGGTGGTTCTCCATAGACACTGCCTGACCTCCTGAGTTCCTCGAGTGTTTCGTGCATGCTGCTCCAGATTCCAGTACCCGTGGTCTCTTATGTCTCCAGAATGAGAATGTTTGATTGGAACAGACCCTGAGCCTCCCTCCCACCCCAACACCTGTCATCTTGAGGGTGCCTTGTCCTTGCTTGTTTGTAAGAGAACGGTGAATCTATGGGATTCATTGCCACAGATGGCTGTGGGGGCCAAATCATTGGGTATATTTAAAGAGGAGGTTGATAAGTTTGTGATTAGTAAGGGTATCAAAGGTTACTGGGAGAAAATAGGAGAATGAGGTTGAGAGAGAAGATGAATCAGCCACGATGGAGCAGACTAGATGGGCTGAATGACCTAATTTGCTCCTATGTCTTATGGTCTTACAAGTTTTGTACAAATTTACCATTACCACACTTCTCAAAAGCAAAAAAATAAAGTTACATGGGCTAGTAGTATAATTAAGAAAATGAAAACTATCACAATACCCTCAGTGTGTCGTAAGGAGGTGGCTGGGAATATACCCAAGGGCAAGACACTGACACTGAAGTACTAGGGACAGGACTAGGATACAGGGTGAAGGCTAGGACATGGACAAGAAAACCGGGAACCCGGACAGGACTGGACAAGAGAGCTAGGAGCTTGGGCTTGGACTCCAAGCCAGAGACTGGACAAGGACCCAGAACCTGGGTCTTGCCTCTGGCTCAGACCCCAGAACTAGGCAAGGACGTGACTGGGCTGGCAGGCAGGACGAGGCTGGAGTCTTCAGACTTGGGGCCAGGCTTGGCTAGAGACTTGAGGCGAGGCAGGAGACCAGAGACTTGAGGCTTGGGGCGAGGCTCGAGGCTCGAGGCTCGAGGCTTGGGGTCTCCTGGGCAGGGCGCGGAACACCACCCAACAGAGGCAAGGGACAGGACCAACCACAAGGTAAATGCAATATGGCCTGGCTTACCCGACGGAGGCAAGGGACAGGAAAGGACAGAACCAACCGCAGGGTAGATGCAATACGGCCTGGCTTACCCGACGGAGGCAAGGGACAGGAAGGGACAGAACCAACCACAGGGTAACGGCAAGATGGCCTGACTTACCCAGCGGAGGCAAGGGACAGGAAGGGAGCTAGGTACAGGGTGGCTCCAAGACAAGACTTCAGGCGAGACGAGGCGAGACTTACCAGCAAGACAAAGCAAGGCTTCAGGCATGCAAGGTGAGACAAGAACTTCAGGCGAGGCGAGAGTTACTGGCAAGACAAGGCAAGGCTTCAGGCAATGCAAGGTGAGACAAGAACTTCAGGCGAGGCGAGAGTTACCAGCAAGACAAGACAAGGCTTCAGGCAATGCAAGGTGAGACAAGAACTTTGGGCGAGGCAAGAGTTACTGGCAAGACAAGGCTAGGCTCCAGGCGAGGAAACAGAAGGCAGGGGAAGGGATACAAGGAGTAAGGACAAGAACAATCCAGCAGCCACAGCCTGGTCTCTGGAGGTATTTATGCAGCCTGCCCCAACGAGAATCAGCTGCCTCAATTAGTGCTCAACAGGAACAGAAACAGGGTAGACAGGAAAACCTGGAGCAAGGGTCGATGGACTGGACCATGAACCAGAATGCGGACTTCACGGACCGGACCATGACACAGTGGCCTCTTTATTAGATACAGGAGTGGAACCCAGAGCAGTCACCTGCTTCTGTAGCCCACTCATTTCGAGGTTTGATGTGTTGTACATTCAGATGTGCTCTTCTGCACATCACTGTTGTAATGTGTGGTTATTTGAGTTACTTTTGCCTTCTTCTCAGCTTGAACCAGTCTGGCCATTCTCCTCTGATGTCTCTCATTAACAAGGCATTTTCGCCCACAAAGCTGCCACTCATTGAATGTTTTTGTATTTGTTGTACAATTCTCTGTAAACTCTAGAGACTGTTGTGCGTGAAAATCCCAAGAACAGGGGTAAGGTAAGCAGAGAGAGTTGTCATCGCTGTGCTTCAATCAAGACCTGACAAGGCCGACACAAAAAGAAGGGAGTTAAATATAATTACCAGAAATCCCAATTGGCTGGAATGTGTGCATTTTTCACATGCGTGACTTGTTGTCCGCTTTCAGTTGTTCACCTGCGAAAGCAACCAAAATCCACAGCGACGTCCACCATGGCGACACTCATACTAAAGAGCAGTCACGATATGCACTGGCAATGTTGGAACCCAAGTGTGGAGGAAAGACAGACACCCATGTAGAGACGGTGACCAGAATTTATTCATTAGAGCATTGGTGGCTCAGCTGAGTAACACTGTGAAACGTAACATTCTCAAAACTAGAATTAATCCTGGGAAGGGAGAAGGAAGAAGCACAAGGTGGTAGTTGATTGGTGAAAGAGAGGTAACCTCCAACCTGATGGCATGAACATCGATTTCTTGAACTTTCAGTAATTGGTGCCCCGTCCTTCACCGTTCCCCATTCAAATTTCCCTCTCTCACCTTATCTCCTTACTTGCGCATCACTTTCCTCTAGAGCTCCTCCACTTCCCTTTCTTCCATGGTTTCCTACCCTCTCCTATCAGATTCCGCCTCCTCCAGCCCTTTATCTCTTTCACCAATCGACTTCCCAGCTCTTTACTTCCCACCCGCCCCCTCTCCCAGTTTCACCTTCTCGGATTTCTCCTCTTCCTTTTCAGTCACGACGAAGGGTCTCGGCCTCAAACATCGACTGTTTACTCTTTTCCATAGATGCTGCCTGACCTGCTGAGTTCCTCCAGCAATTCGTGTGCATAGGTTTGGATTTCCAGCATCTGCAGATTTTGTCGTCTTTGTGACATCTGCAAGGTCGAGTGATTTTGTGTACATACATACATATCTATTTCTCTCTATTATTGCTCTCTTTTTGCACTATTTATTGATTTTTTATATAGATAGATAGATAGATAGATATACTTTATTAATCCCGAGGGAAATTTGGTTTCATTACAGCCACACCAACCAAGAATAGAGCATAAATATAGCGATACAAGAAACCCCAACAATCAAACAACAAAATGCAAACTATGCCAGATGGAAAATAAGTCCAGGACCAGTCTATTGGCTCAGGGTGTCTGACCCTTCACGGGAGGAGCTGCACGTTCGATGGCCAAAGGCAGGAACGACCACCCGTGCCACCAAGTGTTGCATCACGGTGGAATGTGGCCGAAGTCCAACAGTAAAAAGTTCAATATCCAGACTGCAAACACGTTCCTCGATTGTAATATGCCCCGGATTGCACCATCCGTTGTTAGCCAGAACAGTAAGCACCAAACTCCTTTACGCTTACCGCTCTCAGTGCACTTCCGGTCAGTCGGAACAGTATTACCCACCAAACTCCTCTTCTCCAAAATTCTTATTGTAATTTGTATTATTGCATTGTACTGCTGCCACAAAACAACAAATTTCACGACATGTTAGTTTATTTATTTATTGAGATAGAGTGTGGGATAGGCCCTTCTGGGCCTTCGAGCCACACCGTCCAGCCATCCCCTGATTTAATCCTCATCTTAACCACAGGACAATTTACAATGACCAAATAACCTCTGAACCAGTAGGTCTTTGGGAGGAAACCTGAGGGGACCCACACAGTCACATGGAAAACATACAAACTCTTTCCAGGCGGTGGCAGGAATTGAACCCGGGTCACCTGTACTGTAAAGCGTTGTGCTAACCACTATGCTACCGTGCCACCTTTATGTCAGTGATAATCTGATTCTGGTATATTGGGGATGAATTTGATTTACAGACATTGTAAACACTGAACCTGTTGGTAAGTCAGGAATGACTTGTAATTTGTTAGTTGTAAAGTACGTTTCATCATCATTGTTATGTGCCATGTTGTAAGACATAGGCAATCATAGTCTTTCCATTGTTCTTGGCAAATTTTTCTACAGAAGTGGTTTGCCATTGCCTTCTTCTGGGCAGTGTCTTTACAAGACGGGTGACCCCAGCCATTATCACTACTCCTCAGAGATTGTCTATTTGGTGTCAGTGGTCGCATAACCAGGTCATACGACCATCCACCACCTGCTCACATGACTTCACGTGACCCTGATCGGTTGGGGAGGGGGGCGGCTAAGCAGGTGCTACACCTTGCCCAAGGGTGAGCTACAGGCTAGTGGAGGGAAGGAGCGCCTTACACCTCCTTCGGTAGAGACGTATCTCCACCCCACCACCCATATAAGGTACCTTTGGATATCCTAAAAAAAACATGTTGCTACATAAATACAGACGTTCTTCATTGGGAACTTTTATATTTTATTAATAATAAAAACATTTTCGCTCCCGATTTCAGCAATATGTTGTCTGGGATTTTTTTTTTTCCATTGGAGTTTATAGCATCAATGTGACCCAACACATTGACCTAAGAATTAAGTCAAATTATTATCAAAGAATATGTACGGTACCCTCCAAGGAGGCCACAACCATGTCGTTGGGTTTGGAGGCTTGCGTGCTTCAATGACCTCGAGAGCGATGTTGGCTGGAGTCAGGGTTTTATGCTTTGGCTGTTGATAGGGTCACCCATGCCAAACAGGTCAAAGGTAGAGGCCAGACTAAGAGTGGTCCACTTGTCCTCCAGGTTCGGGGGTTCAGCTCAGGGCTAACAACCCTGACTAGTAAACCAAAACTGTTAGGGAAAAAGCAATGAAGAATCCTTCTGAGTGTGATGGTATCCCTGAGTCTCTTCCGAGACTTACATGAATAGTAGTAGTGAAAACCGAGCTACTGACACGATGAAGGAAGCCCTGACTACCGCCAGAAATGGAGGACCTTCAGTGCTGCCCCAAACGCCAGTGGCGTAACTGGCAGCATCCAGGGTTTATAGCATACTGCCTTGAGATTCGTCTTCTTGCATGCAGCCACAAAATCAAAGAAACTCAGTAGAACCCGTACAAAGAAAAACGCCATACAAAAGGACCATCGAACACCTAAAGTACGAAAAAAAGAACAGATTGTGCCAACAAAACGTAAACGATTAACTTTAACCGCAGGGTATACATCCGCAGGCAATTCAGTTCAGGGCTGAAGCACCCTATCAGGAGTAAACAAGAACACAAGGAACATTAACCGCGGAGTCCCAAAAGTGTATCCACAACTCCGGAGCGGGATTCAGCGCTGAGGCGGCTGAAGCCCGCCCAGAAGCCGATAGCTGCAGAACAACGGCACCTGAACCCGACCGAGTGCCTCAACACTCCTAAATGCCCTGATGTAGAGATGTGTACTGTTTTCGTAATTATATGTGCCCTGCGCTCTGTATGACTGCTGGTACAGCACTATGTTTCACACCTTGTCCCAGAATAACACTGTTTCATTTGGCTGTTACATGTATGGTTGAATGACAATTAAACTTGAACTTCAAGTGAACTCCCACTTTGAAATCTTTCATCATGTTCTAGGCAGTAGAGCCATTGTATCCACTCATGATGTCTTCCATTAATGCAGGTTTTGACCATCCCGGAAAGAGGATGCAATAATTACTCATAAGATTATTCAAATCCAGGTAATAATTTAAATCGGGGTTGTCAGGCGGTGCGGCTCGAAGGGCTGGTAGGGCCCTATTCCGCCCTGTTCCCTAAATAAAATATTAATTAGCCAATTAAAACGTGCGTAAATAGCCCGATTTAAATATGTTAAGGGTATCCACTCTTCCGTCCTCCGTCCGCCCATTATCCGTCCGCACCTGGATCCACCTATCACCTCGCCAGCTCCTGCAACTTTCAAACCAGTTGAAGGGACTCGACCCGAAATAACGGCTGTCGCCTTCGCTCCACAGACACTTCCTTACCCGCTGATATTCTCTAATGGTTTATTTATTTTCCTAGTCTAATATTGCTAAAGTCTATCTGCGTGCACTTTTTAAAAAGCCATTTTGAGGTTACTTTCCCGAAGCCTGGCGCATTTTGCGGGCTGCCCGGCACAATCCTCGCTGATTTGTTTTGACGTGAACGATGCATGTTTGAGTGAACATCTGACAAATAAACTAATCTTTTTTTTTAAATAAAAATCCAGTTCAGATATATAAATGGTGAAAGCCTGACAGCCGACGCGGTTTACTCGTGACTTACACTTCGTGCGGAAGTTGATGTTGAAGTTTGAGTAGAGTTTCTGGCTGCGTAGTTCTTTCCTGATGGTTTCCCGGTCGATGGCCAGTTGCTGCACAGCATCTTTTGGTGCTTTCTCCACCGGCCGTGCCATCCTATGAGGTCGCTTTGCCCTCTCGGTTACAGAAACTCCCGGCTGCCTGAGATTGCTACAGCGAATTGTTACACTGGTCACCAGGCAACCACCGGTGGAACCCAAACACAACCTCCCTCCCCCACACTCTCCGGCAGACTCCTGAAAGCCTCGTTAGATTCTAATCCCAGCCTGTTACTGAATTGCCTTTCTCTGTCTAAATTATGACCCATGGGAAAATAATATTAATCGTATCAATTTAATCCGCAATTTGCCTATCCTACAACAGGTCTACGGTAATCTCGTTGGTTCTTCCCGGCCTTGGATCACCTGAACAATACAAATAGCGACGTCAGGATGGCATTCATTTACTACACCTCAGCGTTTAACACAATCATTCCTACAGTTCTGATATAAAAAACTCCAGAACCTGAGCCTCTGTACCTCCCCCTGCAACTGGATCTTCGACTTCATAACCGGAAGACCACCGTCCGTGAGGATTGGAAATAACATCTCAGAATCGGATTTATTATCGCCGGCACGTGACGTGAAATTTGTTAGTTTAGCAGCAGCAGTTCAATGCAATACATAATCTAGCAGAGAGAAAAAATAATAAATAAACAGGTGAATCTATTACGTAGAATAGATTTTTTTTAAAGTGCAAAAACAGAAATACTGTATATTAAAAAAAGTGAGGTAGTGTCCAAAGATTCAATGTCCATTTAGGAATAGGAAGGCAGCGGGGAAGAAGCTGTTCCTGAATCGCTGAGTGTGTGCCTTCAGGCTTCTGTATCTCCTACCTGATGGTAACATTGAGAAAAAGGGCATGCCCTGGGTGCTGGAGGTCCTTAATAATGGATGCTGCCTTTCTGAGACACCGCTTCCTAAAGATGTCCTGGGTACTTTGTAGGCTAGTGCCCAAGATTGAACTGACTAGATTAACAAACCTTCTGCAGCTTCTTTCGGTCCTGTGCAGTAGCCCCTCCATACCAGACAGTGATGCAGCCTGTCAGAATGCTCTCCACTGTACAACTATAGAAGTTTTTGAGTGTATTTTTTGACATGCCAAGTATAGCTGCTGTCTTGCCTTCTTTATAACTCCATCAATATGTTGGGACCAGGTTAGATCCTCAGAGATCTTGACACCCAGGAACTTGAAGCTGCTCACTCTCTCCACTTCTGATCCCTCTATCAGGATCGGTATGTGTTCCTTCGTCTTACCCTTCGTGAAGTCGACAATCAGCTCTTTCGTCTTACTGACGTTGAGTGCCAGGTTGTCGCTGCAGCACCACTCCACGAGTCGGCAAATCTCACTCCTGTACACCCTCTCGTCCCCACCTGAGATTCTATCAACAATGGTTGTATCGTCAGCAAATTCTCGATGGTATTTGAGCTATGCCTAGCCACACAGTCATATTATATAGAGAGTAGAGCAGTGGGCTAAGCACACACCCCTGAGGTGCGCCACTGTTGATCGTCAGCGAGGAGGATATGTTATCACCAATCCGCACAGACTGCGGTGCACCTCGCTCACAACAACCACTGGCGCACCTCAAGGGTATGTGCTTAGCCCACTGCTCTACTCTCTCTACACCTATGACAGTGTGGCTAGGCATTGCTCAAGTGATACCACCAATGTTGGCAGAATTTCAGGTGGTGACGAGGTGGCGTACAGGAGCGAGATGTACCAGCTAGTTGAGTGGTGTGGGACTTGCACTCAACGTCAGTAAGACAAAAGAACTGATTGTGGACTTCTGAATGTTTAAGACGAGGAAACATGAACCGATCCTCCTTGAGGGACAGAAGTAGAAAGAGTGAGCAATTTTTAGTTCCTAGGTGTCAATATCTCTGAGGACCTCACCTGGACCCAACGTATCGATGTAGTTACAAAGAAGGCACGACAATGGCTAATATTTCATGAGGAGTTTGAGGAGATATGGTATGTCACCTAAAACTGTATACAGATATACCATGGAGAGCATTCTGACTGGCTGCATCACCGTCTGGTATGGGAGGTGGGGGAAGGGCTCGAAACAAGCTGCAGACAGTTTTAAACTTAGTCAGCTCCGTTATGGGCACTGGTCTCTGTAGTATCCACAACATCTTCAAGAAGCGATGCCTCAAAAAGGCAGCGTCCAGTATTAAGGACCCCCACCACCAAGGACATGCCGTCTGCTCATTGCTACCACCAGGAAGGAGGTGCAGGAGCCTGAAAGCACACACTCAAGGCTGCAGGAACAGCTTCTCCCCCTCTGCCATCAGATTTCTGAATGGACATTTTACCTTTGAACACTACCTCACTGCTTTAATTATTTCTATTGTTGCACTACTTATTTAATTCAAATATTTAATGTTTATACTTTATGTAATTCACGTTTTTTTTCTGTTCTATTATTATGTATTGCATCGTACTGCAGCCGCATAGACAACAGATGTCACATGTGCCGATGATATTAAACCTGCTTCTGATTCTTAGTCTGTGGGCTGTATAATTTGTTCCAGCCCAGTTTGTGGTCTACTCTAGATGACATGTTAGCTTTTAACTTTTCCACATTAACGGGTATGTAAGTAACATAGTCGACCTTATCCAAAGTGTCCTCAGTTAAAGGGATTTAATTATTATTCAGCGACATTGGCATTGCAGAGAACGTATTGTATTTTTCCATCCGTATAAACACGAACTATTTTTTCAGTTTAAGTTGATTGCTATTTATTTATTAATTCGTGTCCCGACCATTCTTTGTGCCCCGTTACCCACTCTCCCGTCGGCCGCTACATAACCTGTTCTGGTCCTGAAACAGCGGTGGAGAATATCTTTAAAAAGGCAATGGGTTTAAAGCAAAACAGAGTCGTCGAGTCCTACAGAATTCCAAGTATCATTTTGAACTAGTTAAATAAATTTAAACTTGTTCGAGCAGTAATAGCCGGGCTCCATTTGACTTTGGGATGTGGGTATTTATAGAACTCGTTCAAAGAGAGCGTACGGGGGATCGGATTGCTGTTCTGACTGGGCTGGGTTATAATTATACGTGGAATCGCCGTATCAACACATCATGCAATATATTAATATCTTTGACGTTAAGGAGTAGTCATAGAACCATAGAGTTATGCAGCACGGTAACAGGCCCTTCGGCCCTTCGGGCCCATGCTAACCGTGTTGCCTTCCTGAGCTAGTTTGCCTGCGTTTGACCCCATCCCTCGAAACCTTTCCCATCCATGACCCTGTCCAAATGTCTTCTAAATGTTTAATTGTAGCGGCCTCTATAACTACCCCCGCCGTACACAGCAGTTACACAGCACGCCGTACACAGCAGTTAACGTTAGTGTCTGCGATCCGGGTTCAATTCCCGCCGCTGCCTGTACCTTCTCCCCGTGACCGCGTGGGTTTCCTCCGGGTGCTCTGGTTTCCTCGCACATTCTGAAGATGCCCGGGTTAGTAGCACAATTAGTCACATGGGTGTAATTCAGCATCACGGGGTCGTTGGGCAGGAAGAGCCTGTTACCGTGCTGTGAGCAGAATTATCTGCAGCTTAATGTGAAAAAGACTAAGGAGCTGGTGGTAGACCTGAGGAGAGCTAAGGTACCGGTGACCCCTGTTTCCATCCAGGGGGTCAGTGTGGACATGGTAGAGGATTACAAATACCTGGGAATACGAATTGACAATAAACTGGACTGGTCAAAGAACACTGAGGCTGTCTCCAAGAAGGGTCGGAGCCGTCTCTATTTCCTGAGGAGACTGAGGTCCTTTAACATCTGCCGGACGATGCTGAGGATGTTCTACGAGTCTGTGGTGGCCAGTGCGATCATGTTTGCTGTTGTGTGCTGGGGCAGCAGGCTGAGGGTAGCAGACACCAACAGAATCAACAAACTCAACAGTAAGGCCAGTGATGTTGTGGGGATGGAACTGGACCCTCTGACGGTGGTGTCTGAAAAGAAGATGCTGTCCAAGCTGCATGCCATCTTGGACAATGTCTCCCATCCACTACATAATGTACTGGTTGGGCACAGGAGTACATTCAGCCAGAGACTCATTCCACTGAGATGCAACACAGAGCATCATAGGAAGTCATTCCTGCCTGTGGCCATCAAACTTTACAACTCCTCCCTTGGAGGGTCACACACCCTGAGCCAATAGGCTGGTCCTGGACATTTCCTGGCATAATTTACATATTACTATTTAATTATTTATGGTTTTATTACTATTTAATTATTTATGGTGCAACTGTAACGAAAACCAGTTTCCCCAGGATCAATAAAATATGACTATGACTATCTCTTAAATTTAAAAAAAATGAGTTAAATTACCCAACACCCTGTGAAGAGAAGTTGCCTTTCAGATATCTTTTAAATCTTTCCCCCTTCACCATAAATATGTCCTGTAGGTTTGGACTCCACTGCCCTGGGGGAGAAAAGCTGTGATCATTCATCTTATCGATACCCTCACGGTTTCATATATCTCCATAAGGTCGCTCCAGTTCTCTGTCTTCTGATGCTGCACCCACACCTCCTCATTCAACAGATCTTCATTGCTACCTTCAATGTAATTCTCTTGTCAGGCACATATTCCTCTTGAGCAACACACACAAAATGCCGGAGGAACTCAGCAGGCCAGGCAGCATCGACGGAAAAGAGTAAACAGTCAACATTTTGAGCCGAGACCCTTCATCAGGACTGGAAGGGAAGAGGAGAAGTCAGATTGAGAAGGTGAGGAGAGGGGAGGAAGAAGTACAAGGTGACAGGTGAAACCAGGAGAGGGGGAGGGGTTGATGGAAAGAGTTGGAAAGTTGATTGGTGAAAGAGATACAGAGCTGGAGAAGGGGAGACCTGACAGGAGAGGACAGAAGACCATGGAAGAAATGGAAGGGGAGGAGCACCAGAGGGAGGTGATGGGCAGGTAAGGAGATAAGGTGAGAGAGGGAAACAGGAATGGGGAATGGTGAAGGTGCAGGGGGTGGGTAGTTACTGGAAGTTTGAGAAATTGATGTTCATGCCATCAGGTAGGAGTATACCCAGATGAATATAAGGTGTTGCTTCTCCAACCTGAATGTGACCTCTTTGCAGTAGTAGACTGACATGTCAGAATGGCAAAGGAAAGTAGAATTGAAATGTAGCCACCAGGAGATCCCACTTTTTGTGGCAGACAGAGCGAGTGATGCAGTCTCCCTATCTATGTCGGGTATCACCGATATAAAACCACAAGACCATTCGGCCCATCAAGTCTGCTTTGCCATTCAGTGATGGGCTGATCCACTTCTTCCAGTCATCCCCAATCCCCTGCCTTCTCCTCATACCCTTTGATACCCTGGCTAATCAAGAACCTATCTGTCTCTGCCTTAAATGCACCCAATGACTTGGCCTCCACAGCCACTCGTGGCAACAAATTCCACAGACTTACCACCCTCTAACTAAAGTAATTTCTCCACATCTCTGTTCTAAATGGGCGTCCTTCAATCCTGAAGTTGTGTTCTCTTGTCCTAGGCTCCCCTACCATGGGAAATAACTTTGCCACATCTAATCTGTTCAGCCCTTTTAACATTCTGAATGTTTCTATGAGATCCCCCTAATTCCCCTGAACTCCAGAGAATACAGCCCAAGAGCTGCCAGACATTCCTCATATGGTAACCCTTTCATTCCTGGAATCCTCCTAGATATACAGGAGGCCACACCAGGAGCACTGGATACAGTAGATGACCCCAAAAGACTTGCAGGTGAAGTGTCTTATCACAGGGAAGGACTGCTTGGTGCCCTGAATTGGTAGTGAAAGGGGAGTTTAGGGGCAGGTGTGGTACTTGTTCTTCTTGCAAGGATAAGTATGCACCATATTCCTTTACCCTCATAGCATCCCAACGGGACCATTCCCATCCCAAACCCTATGCATTCTTTCATCTCCACAAGACCATAAGACATAGGAGCAGAATTAGGCCATTCAGCCCATCAAGACTGCTTTGGCATTCAATTATAGCTGATTTATTATCCCCTTCTACCCCATTCTCCTGCCTTCTCCCCATAATATTTGATACCATTACTAATGAAGAACTTATCAACCTCCACTTTAAATATACCCTATATATGACTTGACCTACACAGATTCACCACCCTTTTGCTAAAGAAATTCCTTGTCATCTCTGTTCCAAGACTGTGCTCTCTGGTCCTAGACTCCCCACTTTTGGAAACATCCTCTCCATATTCACTCTATCTGGGTCTTTCAACATTTAACAGGATTCAATGAGATTCCCCCCCAACCCCCACTTCTTCTAAACTCCAGTGATTAGAGGCCTAGAGACATCAAATGCTCCTCATATGTTAACGCTTTCATTCCGCGATAATTTTTGTGAACTTCCCCTAGAAGCTCTCCGCTAATTGTTTCCCTTCTCATGGAATTTCCCCTTAAAACTGCTGGAGATGTGACACCTGCCCTTTTGTCTCCCTTCCCACCATCCAGTGACCCAAACACTCTTTCCCATTGAAGCAGAGATTTACCTGAAATTATTCTGATCTCCAAATTACCATTCAGGAGTCATGGGGGATTGTTTTAATGATGCATTATAATGTTGGGATGAGAGTGCTTTAAGCAGATGCTACAAACAAGGATGAACTCAGTGGGTTAAGGAGTATCTGTTGGAGCTGGGGCTGTGTAGGAATTGTCATCATTTAAAGTACATTTATTATCAAAGTATGTATACAGTATACAACCTTGAGATTCATCTCCTTACGGGCAGCCACAAAACAAGAAACCTAAAAGAACCCATTAAATAAAGACCATCGAGCACCCAATGTGCAGAGAGAAAAAAAATCCATAAAACCATAAGACCATAAGACAAAGGAGCAGAAGTAGGCCATTCGGCCCATCGAGTCTGCTCCGCCATTTTATCATGAGCTGATCCATTTTATCCTATTTACTCCCACTGCCCCGCCTTCTCACCATAACCTTTGATGCCCTGGCTACTCAGATACCTATCAATCGCTGCCTTAAAGACACCCAATGACTTGGCCTCCACTGCTGCCCATGGCAACAAATTCCATAGATTCACCACCCTCTGACTAAAAAAATTTTTTCTCATTTCTGTTCTGAAAGGGCGCCCTTCAATCCTGAAGTCATGCCCTCTCGTACTAGACTCCCCCATCATGGGAAACAACTTTGCCACATCCACTCTGTCCGTGCCTTTTAACATTCAAAATGTTTCTATGAGGTCTCCCCTCATTCTTCTAAACTCCAAGGAATACAGTCCAAGAGCAGACAAACATTCCTCATATGTTAACCCTCTCATTCCCGGAATCATTCTAGTGAATCTTCTCTGTACCCTCCCCAACGTCAGCACATCCTTTCTTAAATAAGGAGACCAAAACTGCCCACAGTACTCCAAGTGAGGTCTCACCAGTGCCTTATAGAACCTCAACATCACATCCCTGCTCCTATACTCTATTCCTCTAGAAATGAATGCCAACATTGCATTCGCCTTCTTCACTACTGACTCAACCTGGAGGTTAACTTTAAGGGAATCCTGTACGAGGACTCCCAAGTCCCGTTGCATCTCAGAACTTTGAATTCTTTCCCAATTTAAATAATAGTCTGCCCGTTTATTTTTTCTGCCAAAGTGCATAACCATACACTTTCCAACATTGTACTTCATTTGTCACTTCTCTGCCCATTCTTCCAATCTATCCAAGTCTCTCCGTTTCCTCAGCACTACCGGCCCCTCCACCTATCTTCGTATCGTCAGCAAACTTAGCCACAAAGCCATCTATTCCATAATCCAAATTGTTGATGTACAATGTAAAAAGAAGCAGCCCCAACACTGATCCCTGTGGAACACCACTGGTGACCGGCAGCCAACCAGAATAGGATCCCTTTATTCCCACTCCCTGTTTCTTGCCAATCAGCCAACGCTCTATCCGCGTATGTAACTTTCCTGTAATTCCATGGGCTCTTATCTTGTTAAGCAGCCTCATGTGTGGCACCTTGTCAAAGGCCTTCTGAAAATCCAAATATACAACATCCACTGCATCTCCCTTGTCTAGCCTACTGGTAATTTCCTCAAAAAATTGTAATAGGTTTGTCAGGCAGGATTTTCCTTTAAGGAATCCATGCTGAGTTCTGCCTATCTTGTCATATGCCTCCAGGTACTCTGTAACCTCATCCTTGACAATCGACTCCAACAACTTCCCAACCACCGACGTCAAGCTAACAGGTCTATAATTTCCTTTTTGCTTCCTCTATCGTGCAAAAGATAAATGTAAGAAAACAGAATTCAGAACTGAAGTTTCACAAAACTTACGACGCCAGGCATCACTGCAGATGGAGCAGGTTACAGCCTCAGTTCAGTGCCGAGCTGAGAGATTGTGGAGTAGTGAGCAGAAGCAGGAAAAACTAGCCTGTCCCTCACCTCCGGACCTTTTCATTCTGGCTGGCGCTTAAGTCACCCAAACATTCGATTGTTCCTTGCTTTTGGACAGCTCTGGGGCTTGGATCCCACCACCAAAATTCAGCCCGTACCCGACCTTTCCAATTCATCCCGGCACTTCAATCGATCAGGCATTAGGTCTTACCTCGCTCCCACCTCCTCTTGCCTCCACCATGCCTCACCTTCGCCTCCTCCCACCTAGTCTCGCCTCTGCACGCCTCTCCATTGTTAGCAGTGATCATTATTATCAAGGTGTGTTGTAGTTCTTTAAGTTTTGTATTTTGCTGCCGATAAGTAGTCGCTGGCCATCACCAGTGCCATCTTAAACCAGAATCACTGATGTAGGGTTTCTACCCAAAATGTCTACGGTTCCCTGCCCACCCCACCCCCCACAGTTTACCGCGTTATTGGTAAAATCTCAGTTGGTGATGAAGCGGTACTCTCTGTTTACTCTTTGCCTTGCAAATGGGTGTAATACCCAGAATGTTCACGCCAACAACAAAGGTGGAAGGGGAAGTCTAGAGAACTCACACCAGTCGTCATCGAGGGGTCAGCAGTGGAAAGGGTGAGCAGATTCAAGCTCCTGAGCATCAATGTCTCTGAAGATCTATTCTCTGCCCATCACAATGATACAATCATGAACAAGGCACACCAGTGGGTCTACTTCATTCGGAGTTTGAGAACATTTAGTATGTCATCAAAAGTTTCTATAGCTGTGAGATGGAGAGCATCCAGCCTGGTATTGATTCTCCAGCGCACAGGATTGAAAGAGACTGTAGAGCAGAGGTTCCCAACCTGGGGTCTGTGGACCCCTTGGGTAATGGTAGGAGTCCAAGGCATAAAAAAGCCGTAGCGGGTTGTAAACTCCATCTTGGGTACTAACCTTCCCACCAACAAGGAAATCTTGAAGAAGCAGTGTCTCAAGAAGCTGGCACCCATCATTAAGGACCCCCACCAACCCGGACATGGCCTCCATCTGGGAGGAAGTACAGGAGCCTGAATCACTGAGTAGTTCATAAACAGCTTCTTCCCCTCCACCATCAGATTTCTGAGCGTTCCATGAATTCATAAAAATTACTGCATTATTCCTTTTTTGCACTATTTATCTACTTACTTTTGTAATTTATAGTCATTATACATCTTTGCACTGTACTACTGCTGCAAAAGAACACATTTCACCTCATATAACTCAGTGATAATAAATTTGATTCTGACTTTGGTAACGCCATACAGCATTGTAATGCATCAGACTGCAGGCAGAGAGGAACAATCAGATTAGTCCCTTAAACTGAAACTGGTGAGATATATAAAAAAAAATCCACTCACCTCTATAATTGCAATTTGATAATCTTGTCTCTAACAATCACAACATCTTCCTTTTAATTGTTGTTTTATTTTTGAGCCTTCTGTGATCTTTATATACAAACAGCATAACATTCAAAATTCAGACATTTATAACATAAATCACTGCAGATTTAACAGTTGTTTCCCTTGTATTGACTGATGACTATCATAGTATGAAAAGGTAAACTGTAATTTGAACCATTCAGATTTCCTCTTCCCTATCTTGCCCCATTGTGACAAACTGCCAAGCTTACCCTCCCGAAACAGGCAAGGATGCCATGGTAGTGTAGCGGTTAGCACAACACTTTACGGTACAGGCGACATGGGTTCAATTCCTGCTGCTGCCTGTAAGGAGTTTGTACATTCTCCACGTGACCACGTGGGTTTCCTCTGGGTGTTCCAGTTTCCTCCTCCAGTCTGACGGACTGTTTAAATGATCATTGTAAATTGGCCCGTGATGAGGTGAGGGTTAATTCAGGTGCAGCTTGAACGACCGGACAGGCCTACTCCACAATGTATCTCGATAATAAATGAATAAATGTTGGTTCCATTTGCAATTGTCAGTCGGATTTCATCGCTCGACATTTACCACTCTGCTCTTTGCGAATCTTTACAGTTGTAGCTGTCAGCCTTTTTCTCAGATGGTTGCACTTCAGAATTACAGTCAAGCCAAGCTACAGGATCAAAGCACACAGTCAAAGCACACAGCTGACATTCTGGTAGAAAGTTGATGGAGAGTTGCTTCCGTGATGTAACATCAAATCAGGCTGTTATCCGTTTGATTATAATGGGTACTGAAGGTCTCATAACTGTATCTGAAGGGCAGTTCGCCTATCACCTACAAGAGAAAATCTGTAGATGCTGGAAATCCAAGCAACACACACAAAATGCTGGATGAACTCAGCAGGCCAGGTAGCATCTATGAGTATAGTCAACGTTTTGGGCCAAGACCCTTCTATCACCTTCTTGCTATTCTCCTTCCCCTCCCCCAACTTTGTTTATTCTGGCATTTCCTCCCTTCTTTTCCAGTCCTGAAGAAGGGTCTCGGCCCGAAACGTTGCCTGAACTGCTGAGTTCTTCCAGCATTTTGTGTGTGTTGCAATGATTCCCCTGCCACCATTGAGATCTATCACTAGGATTGTGAGCAGTTTACTGTTTACCTGTGCTGCATTTTGAATTATATTTTATTAACTTACTTATGGTAATATTTTGTTTTATGTGCTGTGTGTGATATATGTTTTGTGGTTGCACTGTGGTCTGCAGGAGTGTTGTTTCAGTTGGTTGAATACGTGTACAGTCAGATGACAACAAACTTGAACTTGCTCTTGAACTGTTTATTCTAAAGGGAAACCTGTGTGCATTTTAAAGCATTTTGAGATTTCTTCACAGATGTTGCCCTTCACAAATTTACAAGGATGTTGCGAGGACTTGAGGTCCTGAGTTATAGAGAAAGATTGAATAGGTTAGAACTTTATACCCTGGAGAGCAGGAGAATGAGTGGGGATTTGATAGAGATACACAGAATTATGAGGATACAGATAGGGTAAGTGCAAGCTGGCTTTTTCCATTGAGGTTAGGTGAGATGAGAACTAGATGTCAGGGGTTAAGGGTGAAAGATGAAATGTTTAAGGGGAACATGAGGGGGAACTTCACCCAGAAGGTGGGTACAAGTGTGGAACAAGCTACAGTGGAATTGAATTGGTGGATGTGGGTTCAACTGCAACATTTAAGAGAAATTTGGACAGATAGATAGGAGGGCAGTGGTTAAGGTGCAGGTTGTTGGAACTAGGCAGATTCAGCATGGACTAGATGGGCTGAAGGGCCTATTACTGTGCTGTTTTGCTCTATGATTCTATAAAGATGGTGTATAAAGCAAGCACTTCTTTCCCCTTTTGCAGGTCTGACCACACTGGTGTGTTGTATGGACATATCAATGAGTCCTATTCCCAAGTACCTGATCTAATTTACCACTGGTTATCAGGATGTACACCTAATCTGAGTTCTATTCACCTCCCGTTTTCACATGCTTAATAGACCTCCGATCTTCTCCTGAGAGCGAAGTCAGGCAGCCCTGTAAAGTGAACCATGCATTCTTGCTACCACAGCCATCCTGAAGCAGAATATTTCAAGTATGACTCTGATTGACAGGTTACATTGATGAAGATGCACATTTAACCACTTCACAGTTCAGATTTGGAAGGTACTCTCAGAGGCCACTTTAGAACATAGAATAGTACAGTACAGTACAGGCCCTTCGGCCCACAATGTTGTGCCGACTCTCAAACCCTGCCTGCCATATAAGCCCCCACATTAGATTCCTCCATATACCTGTCTAGTAGTCTCTTAAACTTCACTAGTGTATCTGCCTTCACCACTGACTCAGGCAGTGCATTCCATGCACCAACCACTCTCTGAGTAAAAAACCTTCCTCTAATATACCCCGTTGAACTTCCCACCCCTTACCTTAAAGCCATGTCCTCTTGTATTAAGCAGTGGTGCCCTGGGGAAGAGGCGCTGGCTATCCACTCTATCTATTCCTCTTATTATCTTGTACACCTCTATCATGTCTCCTCTCATCCTCCTTTTCTCCAAAGAGTAAAGCCCTAGCTCCTTTAATCTCTGATCATAATGCATACTTTCTAAACCAGGCAGCATTCTGGTAAATCTCCTCTTTACCCTTTCCAATGCTTCCACATCCTTCCTATAGAGAGGTGACCAGAACTGGACACAATACTCCAAGTGTGGCCTAACCAGAGTTTTATAGAGCTGCATCATTACATTGCGACTCTTAAACTCTATCCCTCCACTTATGAAAGCTAACACCCCATAAGCTTTCTTAACTACCCTATCCACCTGTGAGGCAACTTTCAGGGATCTGTGGACATGTACCCCGAGATCCCTCTGCTCCTCCACACTACCAAGTATCCTGCCATTTACTTTGTACTCTGCCTTGGAGTTTGTCCTTCCAAAGTGTACCACCTCACACTTCTCCGGGTTGAACTCCATCTGCCACTTCTCAGCCCACTTCTGCATCCTATCAATGTCTCTCTGCAATCTTAGACAATCCTCTACACTATCTACAACACCACCAACCTTTGTGTCGTCTGCAAACTTGCCAACCCACCCTTCTAACCCCACATCCAGGTCGTTAATAAAAATCACAAAAAGTAGAGGTCCCAGAACAGATCCTTGTGGGACACCACTAGTCACAATCCTCCAATCTGAATGTACTCCCTCCACCACCACCCTCTGCCTTCTGCAGGCAAGCCAATTCTGAATCCACCTGGCCAAACTTCCCTGGATCCCACGCCTTCTAACTTTCTGAATAAGCCTACCGTGTGGAACCTTGTCAAATGCCTTACTAAAATCCATATAGATCACATCCACTGCACCACCCTCATCTATATGCCTGGTCACCTCCTCAAAGAACTCTATCAGGCTTGTTAGACACAATCTGCACTTCACTTTATTAGATACAGGAGCACAGCAGCCCATCCACTTTGAGGTTGAACATGTAGTGCATTCAGAGATGCTCTTCAGCACACCACTGTTGTAACGTGTGGTTATTTCAGTTGCTGTTGCCTTCCTGTCAGCTTGAAGCAGTCTGGCCATTCTGCTCAACCTCTCTCATGAACAATGCATTTTTGCCAACAGAACTGCTGCTCACTAGATTTTTTTTTGCTTTTTTTGCACCATTCTCTGTAAACTCTAGAGACTGTTGTGTGTGAAAATCCCAGGAGATTAGTGGTTTCTAAGATCCTCAATTCACTCTATCTGGCACCAACAATCATTCCACAGTCAAAGTCACTTAGATCACATTTCTTCCCCATTCTGATGTTTGGTCTGAACAACAACTGAACCTCTTGGCCGTGTCTGCGTGCTTTTATGCATTGAGTTGCTGCCGCGTGATTGACTGACTAGATATTTGCATTAATAAGCAGGTGTACAGGTGTACCTAATAAAGTGGCCACTGAATATATATATGAAAGCAAGTTAGAAGACTGTTTATAACTGCCCAGAAAGTTAGGGAGTATCTTCCTCTGGAGAATTTCTACATTGAAGATCATATATTCTAATTAAATTTTACAGCTAATATATTTTAATGTAAGAAAGGAAAAAATGAAGCAGTATTTTAATTTGCAATGTACCAACCAAACTGTTGTTTGTCCTTATTTAGATATTGATGCTTCACCATACTAATTAGCAGAGAAACTCTATCTCTGCTAACTTAATCTACATAGACTCTGTACTCATTCGTCTCTTAATAGCTTCTCATTAAATGCAACCTGGCACTGGCCTCAAACTGATAATCTTCTACTCCCCAAGTGAAGCTGATGCCATTCTTTCCTGGGCCCAACATGTTGATGCAGTTATGAAAAGGCACCAGGGGGGCACAGATTCAGAATACAGAATGAGGCCAATGCCACCTTCAAAGGCATCTTCAAAAGGTGGTGCCTCAGAAAGATGGCATCCATCATTAAGGACCGTCATTGTTCATGAAATGTCCTGTTCTCAATACTATCATCAAGGAGGAGCTGCAGGAGCTTGAAGACACACACTCAACATTTTAGGGACAGCTTCTTCCCCTCTGCCAAGTTCTCTAAACCAACAATGAACCAACCCATGAACACTATTCTTTATATATATAGTATATAGTATATTTAGGACCAGAGAGCACAGTCTTGGGCCTCAGAATAGAGGGGTGTCAATTTAGAACAGAGAGGAGCGGGAATTTCTTTAACCAGAGTGTAGCAATCTGTGGAATTCATTGCTATAGATGGCCGTGGAGGCCAGTCATTGGGCAAACTCAACATGGAGGTTGAAAGGTTCTTGATTAGTTAGGGTGTTAAAGGTTACAGGGAGAAAGCTGGAGGATGGGGTTGAGAGGGGTAATAAATTAATTATGATTGAATGGTGAAACAGACTCGATGGGCTGAATGGCCTAATTCTGCTTCTATGTCTAATGGCCTTATGGTATATATATGTATGTACCTCTGTGTGTGTGTGTGTGTGTGTGTGTGTGTGTGTGTGTGTGTGTGTGTGTGTGTGTGTGTATGATTCTGCTTCTTTCCTGCTCAATATTTTGCGGGCAATCTTCCTTTCTGGTCAGTATTAGCTGATGCTTTTCAGAAATGCTGTGACTCAGAATGTGTTGACTCATAAACACCAGACCCCTGAACACACCTGTATCAACAATGTCTAGATATTGATGTTTCCATCTGCTCTCTCGGATGGGTATAAAAGTCTGCATGGCACTGTTTTGTGGAAGAGCTGGGGAGGGAGTAATTCTTGGTTTGGTTTATGCTTGTCAGGTATATTGAGAGACAGTGAAAAGATTTTGTTTCAAAATCAGAATCAGGTTTAATATCGCCGGCGTATGTTGTGAATTTTTTTGTCTTTGCAGCAGCAGTACAATGCAATACATACTAATAGAAAAAACTGTGAATTACAGTATATTTACAGCATATTAAATCGTTAAATTAAATAAATAGTACAAAAAAGTAGTGAGCTAGCATTCATGGGTTCAGTGTCCATTCAGAAATCTGATGGCAGAGGGGAAGAAGCTGTTCCTGAATCGTTGAGTGTGTGCCTTCAGGCTCCTGTACCTCCTTCCTGATGGTAACAATGAGAGCAAGGCAAGACCCGGGTGATGGGGTCCTTAATTTTGGATGACGCCTTTTTGAGGCATCGCCCCTTGAAGATGTCCTGGATGCTATGGAAGCCATCCAGCCACCATTCCATACACACCCAAGGGTGTGCCAGGGGCAGCCCGCAAGCGACATTCTGTCGCCAACATGTCCACAATGTTCCATAGAACAACGCAGAACACAACAGGTAACAAAACTAGCTCCCGTTCCTCCCCTCCCACCTCTAACTCCAAGGTAGTCCGTATTCTTCGGCCTTCAGCCTCCAGCTTCGCACTTAGACGTGGACACGCGGACATTTGGACCTTCGTCTTCCCCAGCGGACTGGCAGACTCAGGATCCGACCAAAGGGCATCGACTTCCAAACGTCGTATTCGACCTTCGCGATGCAATTCTTGGCACTGACCGGCAGATCACTGAGCACCCGGCCTCGAACTCCGGACTTGCCGAAGACAGGACCCTAAATACTGAATAATACCTATTCCTCAGTCAACATTACTAATCGGTTATATGGGCATGATCATATCACGATCAGTACAATGCACATATCATCAGATAGGTAGCATTCACAAGAGAAAAAAAAGTAAGCATAAATTGTACGCAATTTTTAAAAGAAAGAACACAATTAGAATAGAAAAGAAAGTAAAGAACTAACTGTTTTTAATTCAAGAAATAATTTAACGAGTGGCAGGCCATTCAGCCTTCTGAAATCGTGGCTATCTCTTGCAACAGATCCGATACCCTCCGCTAATCTTTCATCCCTTCATGCCCTTAATATTTAATCAATCACTAACTTCGGCTCCTTTCGGAACCGGCGAATGAACTTCGGCTCTTTCCGGATCAGGCAGATGAACTTCGGGCTCCCTCCGGACGGCGCTCCCAGCCTTCGGCTCTTTCCGGAAGCGCCTCCTGAAGTTCGTCTCTTTCCGAACCGAGCTCCCAGTCTTCGGCTCTTTCCGGAAGCAAGTCCTGAATTTCGGCTCCTTCCGAACTCGGCTCCCGGCCTACGACTTCCGTTCGGCTCGGGCTGCGACCTGACTCGGGCACCTTCGGCGGGCCGTGCGCCGCCGGAAGCGGAGGGGGGAGGGCGGGGGGGACGGCGGGAGGGGGAATGAGGGGCTCGGCCAGCTCCAGTTCTAGTTCCGGGTTGGCGCGGTCGGTCGGTGGGAGAGGCGGTCTCCGAGGCCCCGGGGGTAGCGACAGGGGGGGTGGGGGGGAAGGAAACGGAAAAGACACCGGAGAGAGCGAGCGAGAGAGGGAGAGAAGGCGAGGGGAGAGCACCATGTGAGAGACAACCCCACGGAGCACTGCGAGGCGGCGTAAGTATGAGGTGGAGGGGGTGTGTATGTGTGAGGGGTCCCGGCTGGGCCTGGGACAAGGGGGCGGGGGAGGCCTCGGCCCACCACGTCGTGGGAGGCGGAGAGTGTGGCTGCCTCTGCCCGCTCCTCCGGGGAGCCTCCTCCTCTTTCCTCCCCGTGGGGAGGGAGGGGTAAGAGATCATCCCCAGGTCCCAGTGGCAACCGAACATATTTAATTTAACTTTATTTTTTTTAATTCTCCTTTTCCCCCCACCCCATTCCCAGTTGCCAAGTCACTTAAATCAAATCAAACGTGACAGTGTTACCGCGCCAAATGCAACTTGGAGCCACTTTGTGTATGTGTGAGGAATACTGTCGTTATAACTTGCAGATTGCATAGTTTTTATGTTATATAGCAAAACAAGATGTATCTACTTTCTTCCACGCGGAGTTTTTATTGTACAACGACGTTTATCTACTTTCTTTGATGCTTAGTTTTTGTTACACAGCCAATCGTTTATCGTCTTTCTTCCACTTCCATGCATAGTGTTTATATTATAAGCAAGACATTTATCTACTTTCTTGCACGCGTAGTTTTGTTGTACAGCAAAACAGCATTTTTCTCTACTTTCTTCCACGTGTCCCATAAAATTATTAAAAGCGTTATTATATATGCACAGGTATCAAGTATGCAATTTATGTATTCATAGATGCGCGCACAGAAGTTCATTTTAAAATTTCTGCCTGCACTGTATTTCCTCCTTTTTTTTAATTTACCATGAAAATTATTTGAATTGCCTTCGACGTAACAATTGACGAGAGTCAAGTAACGAAACGGATTGTCCGTGACGCGCTCGTCTTTTATGAGGAAGCGTTGATGGTTGGACTTTTATTTTAGGTAAAAATACAAGGAGTCGCGTGATTCACAAGAAATATTAACTGCATGAATTATTTTTTCCGGGCCTCTACATATGTTCTTCCGAAAATTCTGAATCTACATGGTAAAAAAAAAAGTAAAATCTGCTCGGTTAATAGCACACTTGGTTGTAAACTGTTTATCAAAGGACTGTAAGTTACAAAAGCTTTCTGTACTGAATGAATTGGGACATTTTGATTGTGTGTAGAGTAATTTGTGTTATATATAAAGTGTCGTAATGGCCTGCGGTGAAAGCCGGGTTTTATAGTCTTTTAAAGATTTTTCCTGGACTCCAGTTACCCGAGATATGACCAGTTAAATAAAGTTCCTCCACTCTAGGCGGAATAATTCATTTTCTCCATTATTTTGTGGTAGAAAAATATTCAGGTTTTTGTATGTGCGAGGATAAGCCTGCACTTTTTTTGTCGGGTGTATGCCCGCCTAATCTCTCCTCCTCCCTCCCCCAATGAAAAGTACGAGTCAAATTCCAACGCAAGGTGCAATTTTCGAGTTGAAACTGTGTTACAATATTTGAATCGACACCCTTCCCACACTGCTTTTTTGCGGCCTGAAGAATTTAGTGTGGAGATTACATTGTTCCATTATGGAAGCTCAGATATGCAAATACGAAAATTGTCTCAAAGCAAAATGGAGTTTTTATTGTTTGTATCTGAAGGTCCTTTAAGCATCTTCAACTTAATAAATCCGCAGACTTGGTTGTTTATTTGGGCTGATGCCAACTTCAAAAAGATGCTTGTGATTTGTGACCTCATTGACATGTTCTTATATGCTGTAGGGTTTTGGTATTCTGATTTATTTTAAACAATAACAAGCAATTAGTCATTGGAATACAGAAACAGACTTCAAGTTTAAATGTTGTGAATGTCTCTGCCTCCATTAGCCCCTCAGGCAGTGTGTTCTAGATTCCTGTCACGTTTGGTGAAATGTTCTTCAACAGATACCCTCTAATTTCCTCCTGTCCTAACTTTAAACCTTTAGTTCTAGACACTTTTGCTCTGAGGAAAAGACTTAATCTTCTATTCCCTGCCTCTTGTAGTTCTGTACCTCTGTCATTTCTTCACCCTCTTCTGACTTCTCCAATGCAAGGAAAACAAACCTAGCCTATCCAATCTCTTCTCAGAATGGAACTGATCTATTTTGGTGGATTTCCTCTTTATTTATTGAGGTACAATGAGGAGTAGCCCCTTCCTTCCCTTTGAGCCACACTGTCCAGCAGTCGCCTGATTTAACCCTAGCCTAATCACTGGACAATTTACAATGGCCGGTTAACCTACCAACTGGTACGTGTTTGGACTGTGGGTGGAAACCCACACGGTCACAGGAAGAGTATACAGACAGTGGTGGGAATTGAACCTGGGTCACCGGTACTGTGAAGTGTTGTGTTAACCACTACATTATAGTGCCCTGTTCTCTCAACTCTCCTTCCTTCTGGTGACCAGAACTGCATTCAGTATGCCTGCTGTGAATGTTGATGTAGTGGTATGATAAACTCTTTTAGGTATGTGCCCGTATACCTTTAACCACACTGCAGCACTGTACACGCTCTTTGGCCCACAATGTTGTGCCAACATTTTAACTTACTCTTAACATCAATCTAACCCTTCCTTCTTGCATACCCTCATATTTTTCCCATCAGTCATAAGACATAGGAGCAGAATTAGGCCATTCAGCCCATTGAGTCTGCTCTGCCATTCCATCATGGCTGATCCCGGATCCCTCTCAACTCCGTACCACCTGCCTTCTCGCCATATCCTTTGATGCCCTGACCAATCAGGAAACGATTAACTTCTGCCTTAATTATACTCATGGAATTGGCCTTCACCGCAGTTTGTGGCAGAGCATTCCACGGATTCACTACTCTGACTTGTGTCTGTTCTAAAAGGTCGCCCCTCAATTTTGAGGCTGTGCCCTCTAGTTCTGGATACCCCCACCATAGGAAACACCCTGTCTAGTCCTTTCAACATTCAGTAGGTTTCAATGAGATCCCCACGCATTCTCCTAAATGCTAGTGAGTACAGGCCCAAAGCTGCCAAGCACTTCTCATATGTTAACTCCTTCATTCCCAGAATCATCCTTGTGAACCTCCTCTGGACTCTCTCCAATGACAACACATCCTTTCTGAGATGGGGAGCCCAAAACTGTTGGCAGTACTCAGTGTGCCTTGACTAGCATCTTATAAAGGCTCAGCATAATCTTCTTGCTTTTGTATTCTTTTCCCCTTGAAATAAATGCCAACTTTGCATTTGCCTTCTTTACCACAGACTCAACCTGTAAGCTAACTTCTGGGAGTCTTGCCTGAGGACTCCTAAGTCCTTCTGCACTTATCTAAGAGTTTCTTAAATGTATCTGCCTTTACCGCCACCCCAGGAAGGGCGTTCCATGCACCCACCACGCTCTGTATAGGAAAACTTACCTCTGTCATCCTCCCCATACTTTCCTCCGATACTCACCTTAAAATGATGCATTATTATTTATTTAGCGATCCTGGGATGTGTACTTCAAACATCTTCTGTTCCTTCATGCTTTCTGTATCCTCACCATCTGTGAATGTAGTAATCATACTGCCTACATCCAGATCGTTACCACAAATGAGTCCCAGCACTGACCTGTGCAATACTGCCAAGCTCTCTTTCCCCCCCCCCCCCCCCCCCCCCCGTCAACACTCTGCTTATTGCTGATACTACGTATGCCAACTTGCTCTGGAGTACGTTGCTCTAAATTTCTTTTTTAAAAAAACACAGTAGCAGCAGATGCTGAAAATCTGAAATAAAAAACAGTAAATCAATAAACTGGTGGTAGCGGAAGCTACATTTGGGGCTTTTAAGAGATGTTTATATTGACAATACGGAGAACATTCTAACTGGCTGCATCACCACCTGGTATGGGGGTGGGCTAAACAGGGAAAGACACTGAACAAAGTTGAAACAAGCTGCAGAAAGTGTAAACTCACTCAGCTCCATCATGGGCACTAGCCGCCCCAGCTTCCAGGACATCTTCAGAGAGCAATGCTGCAGATAGGTGGCATCCATCATTCAGGGCCCCCATCACCCAGGACATGCCCTCTTCTCATTGCTATCATCAGGAAGGAGGTACAGAAGCCTGAAGGCACACACTCATCGATTCAGAAACAGCTTCCTCCCCTCTGCCATCAGATTTTATAGTCATAGTCATACTTTATTGATCCTGAGGGAAATTGGTTTTCGTTACAGTTGCATCATAAATAATTAAATAGTAATAAAACCATAAATAATTAAATAGTAATATGTAAATTATGCCAGGAAATAAGTCCAGGACCAGCCTATTGGCTCAGGGTGTCTGACCCTCCAAGGGAGGAGTTGTAAAGTTTGATGGCCACAGGCAGGAATGACTTCCTATGACGCTCTGTGCTGCATCTCAGCGGACTGAATCTCTGGCTGAATGTACTCCTGTGCCCCCCAGTCCATGATGGCATGCAACTTGGACAGCATCCTCTTTTCAGACACCACAGTCAGAGGGTCCAGTTCCATCCCCACAACATCACTGGCCTTACGAATGAGTTTGTTGATCCTGTTGGTGTCTGCTACCCTCAGCCTGCTGCCCCAGCACACAACAGCAAACATGATCGCACTGGCCACCACAGACTCGTAGAACATCCTCAGCATCGTCCGGCAGATGTTAAAGGGCCTCAGTCTCCTCATTCATTTTGAATGGATATTGATTCTATAAACACTATAGCACTACTTTTATAAATCCCTTTTTGCACTACTTAATTTCACTTTTTAAATATATATGCTTACTGTAATTTGCAGTTTTATTATGTATTGCTATGTACTGCTACAGCATAACAACAAATTTTACAATGTATGCCAGTGATATCAGACCTAATTCTGAATTTGAGGAAAATGGAATGATGTAGACATTGTGTAGGCATAAGGGATTAGTTTGGTTAACCATTTGATATTAATTTATTTGGTCTAGCATAATGTGGGCTGAAGGGCCTGTTCCTGTGCTGTACTGTTCTGTGTTCTAAGTCCTGAGTACTCTCAGATCTATGGAAAGAGAGCTAGATTGGATGAAATGTCTTTGACATGAAAGGGTAACCCTGTTTCACCTTCCACAGTTGCTGGCTACCCTGCTGAGTGATAACAACATGTTTTGTTTTCACCTCTTGGACTCTAAACTTTTGGATCAGCTCCCGTGTAGGATCTTGCCGAAGGCCTTATTGGAAACCTTGTTGACTACATAAACCACTACAATTCGGTCAGGCTATCCCACGATTATTTTTGCTGGTGCTTTCTTCTGCTTTGTGATAGCTGCTTTAAACCACTTTCTACTTGCTCTCCTATTTCAGAATGTTGCATCTTAGATGTACTTCATTTTTCCCTGCGTCAAGAGTTTAGATCTGTCATGTTGGTTTGATTCTGTTCAATACCAGTTAGGAAGTGAGAGGAAAAGGTCAAGTGGTATGTCAAGTGTTTTTGAAGTCAAACTCAGCAGCAGCAGCTTGCATCTTTCCATCTTACCTGACAAAAGGCTGTGGCTTCTATATTTGCAAACATGATCTTTTGGATATGTCCATGATCACACACAATAAATATGGGTAGCTGATGTTTGTTCAAGCCACAACTGTGGCTAACTTTAGATGTAAAAGCTATTTAAGCCCTGGGAGTATTTTATTGCAAAAGATTTAAAGTAGGAATTACAGTCCGCCAAAAATTATTGCCTTTATTTTAAAAACACCTGCCTTTTGCATGTCAGTTTAATTCCATCCTTCACTCTTATGCTTTTGAAAGTTCCAATATGTTGTTGTTGAGTTATATTTCAAAATTTCTATTACTTTAGATCCGAAGGAAACAAAAGCAATTAGCATTATTGGGGTGTTTTTGTTCTGTTGCATTGTCCTTCATTCTTGATTTCCCCTCTTGAGTGTCTCTCATAATTGCATGTGATGAGTTACTGTGTTGACATCAGTGCTCCTCCATAGTGGGAATAAGCTTTAGTCCTCAGATGCTCACTGCTCTTGGTGTTTTATGACAGTGTGGTTTTAAACGCTCAGTTGTCTGTCCAAACTTCAGACAGCTTGGCACATAAAAATTACATAGAAAAAATGTTAAAGTTAGCGGTTACAGATGTACATTTGCATCAATCTTCTGCTTAGATGTGTAATCTGGCATGGTATTCTATTTGTGTTTAGTGTAAGGAAATCATAACTTTATAGCATCTTTAGTACAGCATACTGAACCCGAAGTAGCATTAGTGTGATCACTTGAGTTGAGAATGATGTTCTCCTAAAGTAGGGGTTCCCAACCTGGCTCCATGGACCCCTTGCTTAATGGTATTGGTCCATGGCAAAAAAATGGTGGGGAACTTCTGTCCTAAAGGGTTGTCATCCAGGATGTTGGGTTGGATTCCCTTATTGGAGAACACCTATATGTGACTTTGTTTAACGTGCAGAAGCTAATACACATGCAGCCACCACACAGTCATTGACAGATTGGGGTTAGGGTCCAGTGGCATAGATACCTGGGGACCTTCTCTGCTGCAGCCTTCCTCTGCCTTCACTGACATTTTAATGTGTCACCGTCATCCACCAGTTACATCACTGAGGTCTTGGTTGGATCATTCTTTGTCTGGAGCCTCCCCCTTGTCCTGACTGCCATGGGTGACCCTAGTAGGAGCTAACCGCCAGAGGCATCACTGTCAGGATTTCGGGTGTTCACACCTTTCCACCACAACAAGGTGACAATCTACAGAGAAGGAATGCAAAGTCCCCCACAGGAACATTACCAAAATGACAACAGGGTAACATCAGAGCAGATGACTGAAAGCTGGGTCTAAGAGCTAGGTTTTGAGGAACGAAGTGATGAAGGAAGGGGATTCCAAAGCTTACAGCCTGGGTAATGAGCTCATGGTCACCATCTTCAAATGAATGTACTTCATGCCAATGGAAGGTAAATTAACAATGTCTAATTAACCTACTAACCAGTACAACATTGGACTATGGGAGGAAACCCATGCATTCATGGGGAGAATGTACAAACTCCTTGCAGAGGACACTGGAATTGAACTCAGAACTCTGCTGTAGTCGTAATAGAGTAGTGCTTACTGCTGTGTTATGTGTACATGTTGTAATTTCCCTGAACTTTTACCCTCCTTTCTGGCAACTGTGTTCAGACTTTTCCAGTCACACTTCCAAAGTTCAAAGTAAATCTATTATCAAAGTACATATGTCACCATATACTACCCTGAGATTCATTTTCTTTCGGGCATTCACAGTAGAACAAAGAACTAAAATAGAATCATTGAAAAGCTACACATAAACAAAGACCTACAAAGAACTGTTGTGCCATCTGCATGTCCAAGGTTTCTAGTGATGAACCTAGTGGTTCCACTGATGAACCAAAAGGCTGCAAATGCCATCTTTTGTGACTCTGAAAGTGGTGACCTCCTCTCTCACCATTCCATGTTTATGCACAGAATATCCTGCAGATGCTGGGGTCAAAGCAACACTCACAACACGCTGGAGAAACTCAGCAGGTCAGGCAGCATCCGTGGAAATGATCAGTCAACATTTCGGGCCGGAACCTTATGCAGCTTTCACTGTGGCTGCCAATGCCAGTCCTTCCTACCTCCTGCCACCACCTCTAGAATTTCTCAAGGATTTAATATTGTTCCGTTCAACATTTATTCAAGCTACACTTGTACACTGACAGTCTGCTGCCTCTCCCATGTATGCTGGGTGAACTGCAGTCTCTTCCGGTTAAAATGGAATAATATCCTGGGGTGATCCAGGTGGCCAGCAATTTTAGGTTACTTGAGTCATAGACACCAGTTACTTCAATTTTACTGGTATCTGTCTCTGCTTCAACCTACCTGCTGCCAAATTCATTGTCCTAATTCTAAACTTTACTGTCCTAATGCTTTGCTGACCACACCCAACTAGAGCTTGCCAAAAGCTTAACTGCCCCTGTCCTAACTCTCAGCAAGTACTACTCCTATAAATTTGCCAATGGCAGAATTTCAGATGGTAATAAGGAAGCATACAGGAGCAAAATAGATCATCTGGTCGAGTGGTGTCACAGCAACAGCCTTGCACGTAGTATCAGTAAGAGCTAGGAATTGATTGTGGACTTCAGGAAGGGGAGGTAGAGGAACACACAGCAGTCCTTATTGAGGAATCAGAAGGAGAAAGGGTGAGCAGCTTTAAGTTTCTGGGTGTCAGCATGCTGGAGGATCTAATCTGGGCCTAACATATTGTTGCAGTTACAAAGAAGGCATGATATTGGCTATATTTCATTAAGAGTTTGAGGAGAATTGGTATGTCACCCAAGACACTCAAATTTCTCTAGCTGTGCAATGGAGAACATTCATCACTGTCTGGTATGGTCAGGCCACTGCACAGGATCAAAAAAAGCTGCAGAAAGTTATAACCTCAGTCAGCTTCACATTGGGCACGAGCCCCTCCAGCATTAAGGACGCCTTCAAAAGGCGATGCCTCAAAAATGCGGCATTCTTCATTAAGAAACCTCCCACCCATCACTCGGAACGTGGGCTCTCGTTGCTACCATCAAGGAGAAGGTACAGGAACCTGAAGACACACTCAACTTTTCAAGAAGAGCTTCTTCCCCTCTGCCGTCTGATTTCTGAATGGTCAATGAACCCATCAGCACTTCCTCAGTATTTTTTTGCTGTCCTTTTGCACTACTTACTCTAGTTCTCTTTTTTTAATATATACTACTTATTGTAATTTATGGTTTCATTATGTATTGCAATGTACTGCTGCTGCAAAACAACAATTTTTGTGACATTTACCTGTGATATTAAACCTGTTCCTGATTCAGTCGCACTTGTTAACTTGTATTGTTGAGTTTCCACTAGCATTTTAATTTTAATTACAACCTTCCTTTAACCTGTGAATTTTTTGTTTAAAGATTAGCTTTATTTGACACGTAGATAGAAACCTAGTGAAATGCATCCTTTTGAGTCATCAACCAACACTGGGCTGTGCTAGATCAGCCCACAAGTGTCACCTCTGTTCATCGGCAATGTAGCATGTCCACAACTCACTCACCCTATAACCGTACATCTTTGGAATGTGGGAGGAAATTGGAGGACCCAGAGTACACCCATGCGGTCACAGGGAGAATGTACAAGCTTTTTACAGACCTCAGTGGGAATTAAACTCTGATCAAAGATCGCTGGTGCTGTAAAGCAATTGCGCTACCATGTCACCTTCCTTCTAATGCAGGCTTATCTCTTAATAGCATGCAGTGAACTTTCTGAAACCTCTCAACTTCTCTTGTTAATATTTATGTTTGAATAAATATACCCTGTGAAGCTGGAACATTGCCCCACCTTTAAAGCACCGTATAAATGGAAGCTGTTCTGTGATAAACCGTATGAGCTTTTTTATGTTGTCCATTACTGACATAATTTTGATACTGTGACCTACATATTCTGCTTGCTTTGGCAGATTAGAAGTTCCAACTTGTCTAATTCCCATGACAAGTATAGTTCAACGAGTTTGTTTTTTGTTTAAATACTGATAGTGCATTAGTACATAAACATACAATGTATGCTTTGCTTATTTTTCATGCTTTGGTAATTTATTATTCATTTAATTTTAAAATACTTCTCATTACTACCATCAAGAAGCATGTATAGAACCCTGAAAAGAGACAGTCAATGGTTTAGAAATAGCTTTTTCCCCTCTGCCATCAGATTTCTGAATGGTCCATGAATACTATTTTGCTCTTTTTCCACAAATTTATTTTTTTATAGTTCTTTACTCCCTCACTCCTGCCAACAGCAGCTCTGCAGAGTCCTCTGTCTTGGGCCAATAGAAGGTTGATCGGTCCTTCGGCTTCCACTATCCTCACAAGACTTCATACATCTTGCAGGCAAAGACCCTCCCTCTCCCAGGGATGAGGCATTTGGAGCTTCTGTTGGTGTTTCTGTAGTGCTGGGTTTTTATGGGGTCTGATTGCTAGCCCCATGCCCAACCCTCCTTTCACAACCGACCATGGCAGAGTTTTTATATTTGTTATTGCAAATTAATATTTTATGTAGTGCTGCCGCAAGACAACAAATTTCATGGTGTACGTCAGTGATAAGGGTGGCATGGTAGTGTAGTGGTTAGTACAACGCTTTATCGTACCAGCGACCAGGGTTCAATTCCCGTCATTGTTTGTACGTTCTCCTTGTGGCCGTGTGTGTTTCCTCCCACACTCCAAAGGTGTGCCATTTGGTAGGTTAATTGGTCACTGCAAATAGGATTAAATCAGGGGTTGCTGGGTGGTATGGCTGGAATGGCCTACCCCTCTCTGTATTTCAATAAATAACTAAACAATCAAGCTGAAAAAAATTGCATTTAGCTTTAAAGAGCATTGGCATTAATATAAAATCTCATGAAATTGCTTGATATCACATCTCAAGCTTGGGGTTCCTTATGTGGTAAATTGGAGTTCTTGCATCTCAAGATAAAAATATCACATAGATTCCTTCTGAATTAACCTCATTTTTGTACTTTTGGAAGTGAGCTTGAACTGTTGCAAATTAAGTTGTGTCAGGCAGCAATGTGATGAGGTTAATTGTAACAGTGATGAAGTGTGAGTGTATTGCAGTCAACTTCTCTGTCAGCCGTGTGATGCAGTGTTGTGAAAATTAGGTTTAGTGGCAATTCTTATTTTGTAGTTGTAGTTAAAGCAGCCATCCCGATAAAGAGCCTTTCATATTTCACATCTTTAGATTGTTCCAAAGCAATTTACTGCTAGTGAAGCATTTTTGCAATGCATCACTGGCACCAGCCTACCCGCCATCAAGGACATATACAGTATGCAGAAAGGTGCCAACAACATCATTAAGGATCCCACCCACCCTGCTGATGGACTGTTTGTCCCACTCCCATCAGGGAAGAGGCTACGTAGCATCCACGCCAGGACCACCAGACTCAAAGTACAGTGGTTAGCACAACACTTTACAGTACCAGTGGATTCACTTCCCACCTGTAAGGAGTTTCTACATTCTCCCTGTGGCTGCGTGGGATTCCTGTGAGTGTGCCAGTTTCCTCCCACGTTCCAAAAACTTATCTGTTGGGAGGTCAATCAGTCATTATAAATTGTCCCCTGATTGAGCTAGGATTAAATTGGGGGATTGCTGGGCAGCGTGGCTCAAAGGGCCGGAAGGGCCTGTTCTGTGTTGTACTTTATCTCAGAAACAGTGAACTTCCTCCCCCAAGCAGTAAGGCCAACCAACGACTCCACCCCTGCTCTATTATTTCCTGTCAATACATCCTAGTGTCACTTTATAGACATCATCTATGTATATATGCTTATGTATTTATATTTGTTATTTATTATTATTGTGTTCTTTATCTTTTGTGTGCCTTTTTTTGGTGCTGCATCAGATCCAGAGTGCAAATTATTTCGTTCTCCTGTACACTTGTGTACAGGAAGTGCAAGGTAGCCAGTTTGTGTACTCTTAAACCCTCAAAAATAAGAATAAGTTAGTATACTAGAGCATGGACAGCCGATCCCATTGCAGAAGCTGGGGGAATTTAAATTTATTTGAATGAATTTAGAATGAAAAGAGCAGTGCAGTTATGAAACTATCAAGTTACCGTAACAAAGTCTGGGGAAGGAAATCGATCCTTGTCTGGCCAATGTGATTCCAGACCCACAGCAATGTGGCTGACTCTCAACAGACCTCAAATATGCTAACAGGCCACTTAGTTAAAGAACAGTTGGGATAGGCATAAATAATAGACTTGGCTGTGACGCTGACATTGTATTGATTTTCACCTTTCACCCAGTATTCACTATGTACACTCGGTGGCCACTTCATTAGGTGCACTTGATTGGTAATGCAAATATCCAGTTAGTCAATCAATGTATAAAAGCATGCAGACATGGTCAAGAGGTTCAGCTGTTATTGAGACCAAACATCAAAATGGGGAAGAAATGTGATCTAAGTGACTTTGACCATGGAAAGGTTTGAGTAATCAGACACTGCTGATCTCCTGGGATTTTCCAACACAGCAGTCTCTAGAGTTTACAGAGAATGGTGGGAAAAACAGAAAACATCCAGTGAGTGGCAGTTCTTTGAAAACGCCTTGTTAATAAGAATAGTCAGACTGATTCAAGCTGACAGTTAGGCAACAGTAACTTCGGCAACTGTGCATTATAGCAGTGGCATGTAGAAGAGCGTCTCTGAAAGCACATGTTGAACCTGAAAGTGGATTGGCTACAGCAGCAGAAGATCACACTGGTTTTCATTTTTGTACTTAATAAAGTGGCCATGAGTGTACAGTGGATTCCAGTTAACTGGGACACATCGAGACCAGTACATTTTGGCCCAATTAAGCAGCTGCCCCAATTACCCAAAGTTTCATGGAAATGGTGAAAAACACATAAAAGAGAAACTGTTTAACTGGATAACAATTTGTGTTTAAATGAAATACAGAAGAAATTAAAACACTTTGTCAATACCTCTGCAGTACTATGAAATTGTGTATTAGTTGCTAATAATTATTGAGAGGAAATCATCCAGTGTACACTGCATGTTCTTTTGATTGACTAAATGAACAAAATCAGCGCAGACACCAAGTGTAGATGATAGACTTCCTTCATACAATGCTTTTGACTATTGCATCCTCCAGATCTTCGATTTTTATTGTAACATTCAAGATGATTGCCGATACCTTCAAAATCTTCGTTATTCCTGATTTGTTGAAGTAGTGAAATTGTTTCATTTTCACTCGTACCTGTTTCTGGTATCTCCAAGTGAGCAAAACAGTTCTGTATTGTCTTGCTGTTTGTTTATTGCTAATAGTGACAAAAATTATTGCTTTTTAAACGTAAACACACACAACTGATACTGTTTTAAAACTGTTCACTCTAAGTTGAATGTAGTGTCTTAATGGCCATACAAGTGCACGTGACTGACGCTAGTTAGAAATTGTTTGGCAAAAGTCTTCTGCCCCATTTAAGTGCTTAGTGCCCAAGTAAAGGAAGGGAATCCTGGCTATTTTCTCAATTGGTTTTTGTTCTTTAAGATCTGTCCCAAATAAGCGACTGCTCCGATTAACTGATGGCCCTGTTAACTGGAATCCACTTTATTAGAAATTTCAAGGTTCAAGATTGTTTGTCATTTCCTGTACACAAGCCTGAAGAATGAAATATTTGTTACGCTGGATCTGATACAGCACAAAAAATATAGAAAACACAAATTTAAGTACTTAAATTTATTAATTGTACATCAACAAAGTGATGCTGGGCACAAGGTGCCTGATAGGTATTGATAAAGTAGTGGTAGTTGGGGGGGGGGGGCCGGTGGGTTGGTGGAGAAAACAGTAAGGCAGTGAATTGTCTTGCTATCAAGGACTCTGTGCCTCATGCTCTCTATTGCTTATTTATTATTTTTTCTTTTTGTATTTACACAATTTGTTGTGTTCTACACTTTGCGTAAGTTTGGCAGTCTTTCATTGATTTTGTTATGGTTACTACTTTATACGTTCTTTGAGTATGTCTATGTTAAAAAGAATCTCATGGTTCTATATGGTGATATATATGTACTTTGATAATTTGCTTTGAAATAACTAATTTTGAGGCTAGTGATCCTGGTGTGGATGCTACATAGCCTCCTCTCTGATAGAAGTGGGACAAATAGTCCATGACCAGGGTGGGGGGGTTCTTCATGATGTTGCTGGTGCCGGTGACTCTTAGGCAGTATTGACTACCTGTTACAGAGCCTCCCTGCCTGCCGCAGTGCCGTTTCTGTACCATGTGGTGATGCAGCTTGTTAGCATGTTCAGTACTATGCATCTGTAGAATGATGTGCGTATAGATGTGTATAGTCCAGTCCTGTTTAACCTCCTTAGAGAGTAGAAGCATTGGTGAGCTTTCCTGATTCTGTAGAATGTTTTCTGAGACCTTGAGAGGTTGTGCGAGATGTGCACTCCCAGGAGTTTGAAACTGCTCGCAGTTTTTACTGCTGTGCTGTTGATGTAAAGAAGGGATGTAAGTGGTACGAGTTCCCTTGAACTCAATAATCATATTTGTCTTGTTGACATTGAGGAAGAGATTGTTTGCCTGGCACAGGGCCGCGACTCTTCCAACTCCACTCTATAGGCGATCTCATCATTGTTGGTGATGAGCCCCATCTCTGTCATCGGTGAACTTGACATTGTGAATAGTCGCATGTTTGGCCATGCATTCATGTGTGAACAGAGTGCACAGCAGTCGGCTCAGCACACAGCTCTGAGGGACTTCTGTGGTGAAGATGATGGGGAGGGAGTAGTGGTTGTGCATCCTGACTATCTGAGGTCTGTTGGCTAGGGAGTCCAATACCTAGTTGCACATTGATGTATCTAGACTGAGGAGTAGAAATTTGTTAACCAAGGTCTGTGGGACAAAAGTGTTGAATGCCAAACTGAAATCCAGAAATGGCATTCTGACAGAAGTGTCCTTGTTTTCTAGGTGTGTCAGAGCCAGGTGCATGACAGATGGTCGAGTGGTTCTGTTGTTAAGCATATTGGCGAGTGTCCAGTGTGGCAGCCATAGAGTTTTTGATAAGTGCCATTACCAACTGTTTGGGGCACTTCATGATTGGCATCAGTGGCACCAGGTGTGTTGGTCAGGGCATGACATGCAGCATAAAACAGCATTAAACAATAAAAATAAACTTCAAGGGTAAAGTATGGCTGGGAAAAAATATGCATAAATAGCAGCAGGTGTTTAAAACTTAAACAGCATTATAAAAAGTGGTTTAAAGTGTTTGTAGTGCAGTGACGGGGTTAATAGAGAGGGGGTGGAGGGGCTAACTAGGATGGTTGATTAGATTAACTGCCTGAGGGAAGAAACTTTAAAATGGCATGAAGATTTAGTTTTAATGGTGCTGTAGTGCTTTTCATAAGAGGGCTTTTGAAAAAGGTAGTTTGCAGGTTGGGTAGTATCTGCATTTTCATTTTGTTAATGAAAGTAAAAGTTTTTGTCGAGGGATATTGGAGAGGGTTCAAAGGAGGTTCATGAAAATGATTCTGGGATTGAAAGGCTGGAATTCAGAACAATGAGGAGTAGCCTCATTGAAGCCTATCAGACATTGAAAGACCTTGATGGAGAGGATGTTTCCTCTGGTGGGGGAGTCTTAAGACCAGAGGGGACAGCCTTAGAATAGAGGGGCGTCCTTTTTGAACTGAGATGTTGAATTCCTTTAACCAGAGAGTGGTGAATCTGTGGAATTTGTTGCCACAGGCTGCTGTGGAGGGCAAGTTATTGGGTGTTTTTAAGACAGAGGTTGATAGATTCTTAAGTAGTCAGGGCATGAAGGGATACGGGGAGAAGGCAGGAGATTGGGGCTGAGAGGGAAACGGATCAGCCATGATGAAATGAGGGAGCAGACTTGATGGGCCAAATAGACTAGCTCTGCTCCGAGATCTTAGGATCTTGTAATTTGAATAGTACCTTGATTTATTTCTACCTGAATTGGCTAGTGAAAGTAATGGATAACTTCGAAATGTCAGTGCATCATTTTCTCAACGTTGATTATGTCCAGAGTGGAACTTGAACAGACTTTTTGACATTGGTTGACAGTACAACAGCAAGTTAAGACAGTTGATAACAAAAGATTTACTTATTCTTCAATTATCAACGACATCTATTGGTAATTACTCAATTTTATTGCAAAAAAAAGCCCTGGAGGAATGTTGTTTTGTTTAGCTGGATACATGTGTACGATTGAATGACAATAAACTTGAGCTTGTATTTTTGCATTACTGCTGCAGCCTATTTGCAGTAGCTAGGTGTCAGAATCTGTTTTAGTTGATGTGGGAGGGGTCTGGAAAATAAACTTAATGTTCAAGTTAAGAATAGAATTTGGGCAGATTTGCTTCCATTGTGTGTGGTTATTTTAAATAAAAGAATGGATAAAAATGCTTACAGTAAGACCAAGGTCAAAATATCTGGTATGTGTGACCTTGTTGAAGGTTTCTTGCATTCATAGCAAAAGTTATTTTTACACTTGCTCTTGCATTAAGGAATACATTATTCCTAAAATTGAGTGGAGAGCATTTTCTGCCTCTATTCTGTGCCAATGCCTTTGTGATATTTCATGTATAGTCTGATATATTGGCAAGAAGCAGTTAAGCACCTAACTGCAAATAGCTAAAGTTGAAGCCTCATCACTTTGGACTAATGTGGACTGTTTCCATCTTTGAAGGGGCAAAAGGAAATTATAGCCTGGGTCTTCTGAGTGATGAGCTGTGCAAACCCACCTGTCACCAGGCTTCAACCTGCTCCTGCAGTTAGGTCCTATGCAGCATCTTTCAATTGGGATAGACAGGAAGCTAGAGGAACTCAGCAGGTCAGGCAGCATCTATGGACGGGAATAAAAAGTCAACGTTTTGAGATGAGCCCTTAATGATGGTCTTGGCCTGAAATGTTGGATATTTCTTTCTCTCTATAGATGTTATAGGACCTACTGAGTTCCTCCAGCATTATGTGTGTGTTGCTTCGGATTTACAGCATCTGCAGAATCTCTTGTTTTCCAATAAGATTGAGTCTTTATAATCAAAAATAATGCACTTTTGGCTTTGGTCTTTGCCTTGCTCATTGAGCTTACCTAGCTAGGAGATTTTCTAACATTTAAAAATATTCAATGCTCAGAACTTTTTAAAAAATGTTTTATCTTGTAACTTTACAAAAAAATTCCAAGTACAGCTCAGGGCATCAGAGTTTGGAGTTCAATTCCAGTGTCAAGTTTTTTGTTCCTTCCCATGTGCATGTGTGTTTCCTCTGGATACTCCAGTTTCCTCCCACATTCCGAAGATGTATCAGGTTAATTGATCATTGTAAATTGTCCTGTGATTAGGCTAGTTTAATTGGTGAGTTGCTGGGTAGCTCAGTTCAAAGGGCCGGAAAGGACTGTTCAACATTATATCTCTAAATAAAACTAAAATAAATAAAATAAGACAAAGGTTTGTACTTCATTGAAGCTAGTGGACCCACTGGATCTGTGCCAGAATAAAGCATTGGTTCTGTTGACAGTTTCCCCAGATTAAGTGCTGAGAAATCTGAAGAGGTTTGTGGCTGCACTGTGCTTTATTGTTAACTATATGTGCTGTATCATAACTATATGCTGCTGTGTGTGACTATATGTGCATCTTGGCCCAAGAGGAACGATGTTTTGTTTAGCTGTAAATGTGTGTATGGTTGAATGAAAGTACACTTGAACTTGCTGTACTGCTGGACTCCACAGAGACCTTTGGAGTACAGTTATCCTCTCATCCTGCTTTCATTCTCCAGTCCCAAACATCAGAGTTGCATAAATAGAAGCCCACAGCTTCAAGCGGAACTGTTGACTTTTAATCAGAAAATGTGGGCCAGTGATAAGAGTGCCGTTTCCGGGTTGACTGACAAAAATGTTTTTAAAGATTTTTTTTATGGGAAGGTGTGGTGGTTTTGTGCTTTTAGTGTGGCAGATTTTTGTAAGAAGGCAGCATTTTAGTTTGTTCATGTGTTCAAAGCAATAAAATACTTTCCGTTGTAGTTTGGTCTACAGGGAGTAGAGACGTTTCCCTGTTGAACTTTCACTAGACCTCCAGGGTAGCATTGTTCACCAGGGAGATAAAAAAAACTTCTGCACTTTATTTTAACGTACAAAATTCTTTAGTGCTCATCCTCTGTATGATTCTTCACAGAAATTTTGTGAAAATTAAATGGAAAAATATGTTCAGAATTAGAATCAGGTTTATTAACACTGACATATGTAATAAAATTTGTTTTGTGGCAGCAGTACAGTGCAAGACATAAAATATAAGTATAAATTACAATAAGAAATTTCATTTGTTCGTTATCTGCCATATCGTATGACTGGGCGATCATGGTCTTTCCATGACCATGGTTGTTCTTGGCAAATTTTTCTACAGAAGTGGTTTGTCATTGCCGCCTTCTGGGCAGTGTATAGCCATTATCAGTACTCTTCAGAGATTTCAAGCAACACACATAAAAGTTGCTTGTGAGCGCAGCAGGCCAGGCAGCATCTCTAGGAAGAGGTACAGTCGACGTTTGGGGACGAGACCCTTTGTTTCCTAGAGATGCTGCCCAGCCTGCTGCGTTCACCAGCAACTTTTATGTGTGTTGCTTGAAATTCCAGCATCTGCAGATTTCCTCGTGTTTGCTCTTCAGAGAATGTCTGCCTGGTATCAGTCTCAAGGACTTGTGATATGCACAGCTTCTCATATGACCATCCACCACCTGCTCCATGGGGGAGGGTTGGGTGGGGGTCTAAGCAGGTGCTACACCTTGCCCAAGGGTGACCTGCAGGCTAGCGGAGGGAAGGAGCGTCTTGCACTACCTTTGATTAGAGACACATCTTCCCCCCGCCCCCACCACCCAATATGAAATATGTACATCAGAAAGTAATACAAAAAGTGAGGTTGAGTTCATGGTCAGTTCAAAGATCTGATGGTAGAGGAGTAGAAGCTGTTCGTAAAGCATCTCTTCAGACCCTGTACCACCTCCAGTGACAGTAGCAATGAGAAGAGGGCATGTTTCCTCATTGCATGAGGGTCCTTAATGATCGATGTTTATTCTATTCCTAACACATTGGCCATTTAGGTAGTGGCGACATTGATGACTTTTAGTAGGAAATTCATACTGCACAAAATAACTGACTAGCAATACAGCATGCGAAATTCTTGCGTAGATTTTCTCTGTGGCAGTGGAGAATGAGTAAGTGGTGTCCAAATGTTCCAAAACATTAGGAAAAAGGAAACCAGAGAGAGAGAGAATCCTGCTGATTACCCACTAGTAACTGTTCCAGGGTTGTGGTAGGGTCAGTTGGAAAGCCATGTATTCTGTAAATGCTTTATTTTGGCAATGGGCCAGTGAACCTTGCATTCCAAAGAATCTTTAGGTAGCAGTGACTTGTAGCTGAGCTGATTCATCCAGGCCAGAAGCTACAGCATTGGAAAGGATATACTCTGCTATCACTGCATAACTGAGCTATGGGAGATTCCGATCGTAATTCTCCACACAGTTATCTAATGCCAGTGCACATGAATTGGGGACTACAGCAGTGTTTGGCAGTCCAGCGTCAGGAAGGATTTAAAAATGGAGTTTTTTGGTGCTGTTCAGCTTTTAAACCTTTCTATATCAGGAGAGAATTTGATCCAGTCTCTTTGCGTAGTGCTTGGTGGTATTTAAAATGAGAATTTGACAGAAATAATGCTCCTAATTTCCCCATAATAAAGGAATCAATAAGTTTGGTGGAGTGGGGGAGTTATTATGAGGAGGTGGGGACAAATTTGCTAGTTGTATTGTTTCAATACAGGACATGGATGAATTGCTAGAAGGTTCACGGGAATGATCTTGGAAATGAAAGGGTTAACATATGAGGGGCATTTGATGGCTGTGGGTCTGTACTCACTGGGGTTTAGAATGAAGGAGATCTCATTGAAACTTGTCAAATAATGAAAGTCATAGAGTGGACTTGGAGAGGATGTTTCCTATAGTGGGTGAGTCTAGGACTAGAGGGCACAGCTTCAATACAAGAATGGCCCTTTGGAACAGATGAGGAATTTCTTTAGCCAGAAGCTGGTGAATCTGTGGAATGCATTGCCACTGACAGTTGTGCTGGCCAAGTCATTGAGTATACTTAAAGTGGAGGTTGATAGGTTCTTGATTGGTAAGGGCATTCAAGGTTACAGGGAGAAGGCAGGAAAATGGGTTGAGCGGGAAAATAAATTAGCCGTGATGGAATGGTGGAGCAAGTTGATGGGCCAGATGGCCTAATTCTGCTCCTATGTCTTGGGTGTAAAATAAAAATAGTATGTCTTATGGTTACACATCCTACAAAATAGTGGGCAAATATATTTTTGTACTTTTTTGAAATATGAAACAGGGTTTGATTTACTTGTGTATTTTGTCGGCCAGGTAATATATTGTGAAAATAGTACGCTGGAGCGGTGATGGGTCAGAGCAGTGCACACTCACATGACTGTAAAGATTACATTCATCTCATGCTACATTGCAGACATTACACGTGCTGGTGCATAATTTCTATTCCAGGTTTACAGGTCATAAAGCATAACGTTCAGTTGTAGCAGCTATTTGTGCTTGGGATTTAAGTGCAAGAGAGGGTTAGCTTCTAGTTTTAAAGGGCACAGATAAAGGATACTCTCTTTATGATTGATACATTGCATTTACTTGCAGCCATTATGTAAAAATGACTACAATAGTGGCTTTGTACATTAAAGTGGAAAGTACCCCTTGGTTGCATGGAATGTAGAGCATGAATCGTAATATTCAGCCCGTTCTAATCTGCAGTTTTAAGGCTTACAGTCAAGATAGATGAATATTAAATTTAGTTTAATATTCAAACAAACCCAGATCTACCACTTTATTATAAGTAGTGCAAATTTCATGCTGAGCTGTTGCAGGGAGTAGTTAGAATCATAATCATTAGGCTATAAGTCACCAATAGAACTTATTAATATTCTTGTCTTCAAAATAAACCAGGTCTGGTTGCAAAAATCAGAGTGCACAATTACAGCATCATTAAACCTCTGTTGCATAGACAGCTGTTTGGCCCATCTTGTTAGGGCTAGCTCTTTGAAAGAACTATCCACTTTAGTCACATGTCCTAGATTTTTCTCATTGATCTTGCAAAAGTACATATTCTTTTAGGTAGAGAATTTTAAAACTTTACACACTCAGTGGCCACTTTATTAGGAACAGGAGTGGAACCTGGTGTGGTCTCTGCTACTGTGGCCTATCCACTTCAAGGTTTGACATGTGCATTTGGGGATGTTTTTCTGCACACCGTTGTTGTAGTGCATGGTTACCTGATTAACCTTCCTGTCAGCTTCAAATCAATCAGGCTATTCTCCTCTGAGAAAACGTTTAAGACATTTTCGTCCACAAATCTGCTGCTCATTTGGTGTTTTTTTGTTTTATGCACCATTCTTTGTAAACTCTAGACTTTTGTGCTCGAATATCCCAAGAGATCAGCAGTTTCTGAAATACTCAAACCACCCCTGATACCAACAATCATTCCACAGTCAAAGTCACTTAGATCACATTACTTCCCTATTTTACTGTTTGGTCTGCATGCTTTTGTGCATTGAGTTGCTGCCACATGCTTGGCTGATTAGATATTTGTTTTAATACACAGACGTACCTAATAAGTGGCCACTGAGTGTTTATGGGATGTAGCTTATATGCTTTATTCTGCATTTTTTTCTCATTCTACCTCAAAAGCACTGTAATGAATTGATCTGTTATGAATAGTATGCAAGACAAGCTTTTCACTGTACCTTGGTACTCGTGACAATAATATACCAATATCAAAATCTTTCCCCTATTATTTTCAAGTCTGCAGTCTTGCATGTCATTGGATTTCCTTTCTGTTAAGTTTGATCTCAAAGTATTGAAACATCCTGGGAAGCTTTGAGATTACCTATTTAATAGTTTCGTAACAGCATATACCTTAAGTGGAAAAGCAGTTCTGATCAGTGCTATGGGTCAGGCTATTTCAGAGCCTTGTGCTATGTGACGGAATTATTACTGAAGCGGCGCACAAAATGCTGGAGGAACACAGTGGGTCAGGCATCAGATAACCATCTTCAGTCCTTCTGGAGTCTTCAGCATTGTTACTGATTTTTATTTTCCCCATGCTCTGACGGTCGTCGTTATTATGTGCATGTTGTATGACGTGGGCAATCATGGTTTTCCCACTATCCATGACCATGATTGTTCTTAGCAGATTTTTCTGCAAAAGTGGTTTGCCATTGTCTTATTTTGGGCACTGTCTCTACAGGACAGGGTGATCCCAGCCATTATCAATACTCTTCAGAGATTGCCTGCTTGGCGTCAGTGATCGCATAACCAGGACTTTTGATGTGCACCAGCTGCTCATACGATCATTCTTCACGTTACCCTGATTAGGGGTGGGAGCTATGCAGAGGGAAGGAGCACTTTACTCTTCCTTTGGTAGAGACGCATCTCCACCTCTGACAGTGTTCAGTGCAAAGCATCACTGCCAGCCATGCCTTAACAAGCTTAAGGGAATGAGAATGATCCGCTTCTCGAGATAAACTACAGATATTCAAGTAATGAAAGAGGCAGGACCCAATTAAATAATGACACCTTATCCCACTGGCTTGCATGGCTGGAATGCTAAATGTTTGAAGATTTTTGACCATCCTTCTAACATCCTTTGAAATGAAGTTGAGCCGGATAACTGGAGGGTTGTCAGTGTAACACCTCTGTGCAAAACAAGGGATAAAGTCTATAATTATAGATCTGTTAGGTTTAACAAATACTTCATAAGCATTGAGGGGCCAAAATGTGAAACCAAATTAATAGCTTAGAAACACGAGCTAATGAAGGACAGCTGTCACAGATTTGTAAATAGAAGTTTCATTCTTTATGTTTAATAGAGAGCTCTTTGCTGAAGTAACAAATTGCAGCCACAAATGAAGCAAACATCTCAAAAATCATTTGACCTGCTTGCTGGCAGAAAGAACTGGCTTTTAAGGAAATTCTGGTGAAAGGAATTAAAGTGAAGGGAGAGGTTAGTTAATGAATGCAGCAGCATGAGCAGTGATGTCTGTCTTGTTGATCCAAGGTTAGGGTTACTTTAAATGGCTCCATTTTAATAATGAAGTATTTTTTGAAATGGGATGCTATCATTCTCAGACAGCCAAAAGCTGCTGGTATTTCAGAGGGCAAAGTAAATGACTTGGGCTCGGCAAAACGACTAGGAACTTGGGAGCAACACACAAAATACTGGAGGAACTCAGCAGGTCAAGCAGCAGCTATGGAAATGAATAGATAGTTGACGTTTCGGGCCATAACCCTTTTTTAGGACTGAGAAGGGAAGAGGTAGATGCCAGAACTTGCGAACCAAATTAAATTCAATGCAGGGAAATGAGATGTAAAGTTTGGTAGAAGGATAAACTTACTAAATCTTAAATGAGAGGGGATCATGTGCCAAAATCTTTAAAAAGCATCAGAGCAAGATGAAGCTTTTTTTTAAAATAGAGAGCGCCCTTTTATCAACAGTGAACAGAATGCAAGATCTGAGAGCAACGCTGCATATAATTTGTAGTTAAAGTTCCAGTTTTAGTTCACCTACTTTATAAGGATGTCAAGCCCATAGAGATGGTACTTCAGTCTTTTATGCAAGGGGAAACTAGGACTAGTTAGAAAAACTGAAGATTGAAGTGATATAAAATTTTGATTTTAAAATGGGGTGGTGAGGTGGATTTCCACTCAGAATAGGCAACATTTTTGTCTTTCTGATTTGATCAACTGAAGTAGTCAGGAAAAATTCTTTGCATGCTTTTAGGGAATGAGAAGCACTAGAGGAAGATGAATTTGCAATAGGTTTTTAAAAAGGTAGTCTGCTGTGTACAAACATCTATTGATGCTTCTGGACACATCTTCAGTGATGTTCCTGGAATCATTGGGTGTTTCGGGTCTTTCAACATCATACACCCTCCTCCAGGTGACCCAGCCAAGGCTGATCAGACCCCAGCTTGTGTCCAGATGGCCAGCTACTTATGACTCCATGGCTCCCCTCTTTTGAGCCGCAGCCATCTTGAGGCCCTCTCTGCCACATCGGTGGTACTGTGGATGGCTCTCCTCTTCCTCTCTCCCTCGATGCCCAAAATGCTGAAGGCTCTAACTAAAGGATGGGCTACGAATCCCCTACAACCAACCTCCACTGGGAGACACCTCGCTCTCCATCCAGCCTGCTGACAGTTGCTGGTCAGTCCTGCGTACTTGGAGAGCTTCCTTTCAAAGGCCTCCTGATGTTGTGGATCCTCAATGTTCTTTGGTTCTTCGAGTAAGATGTTTTGGAGCCTTCCTTCTCCTCTTCTCCGAACTGTTCAGCTGCAATACTGACAATAATTGTTGTCATGGCTTGCAGCTTCCTATCAACCCCTCCCTTCGCCGTTGCCTCCAGACTTTGGTTAACATCTTCATCAAACTGCTTGCACAGTGAAGTCATGTTAGCTGCAGGCCATTTGATCCGCATCCTGTTAGACTTCATGTTAGAGGGATTAGTTTGCAACACTTGGAGGTTCCAGGCACTATAGGGATGTATTTTAAAAGAAAATTAAGGAAGTCTGGGGAAGGACAGGAATTAGATTAAATGCAAAAATGTTCAGAGTAATGTGAGCAGCCTCTACTGAATGGTTTCACCTTGTGCTGTGAAATTTTAATCTGGGGGAACAACACAGCCCTGCCTTTAAAGAGGGGTTAGATTTATTTGGACAACATCAAAGTTGCTGGTGAGAAGGGTCTCGGCCTGAAGCGTCGACTGTACCTCTTCCTAGAGATGCTGCCTGGCCTGCTGCGTTCACCAGCAACTTCGATGTGTGTTGCTTAAATTTCCAGCATCTGCAGAATTCCTGTTGTTTTAGATTTATTTGGAGTTTATTGCTTAAAAAAAAAGCCTCATGCTGAATGCCATGATAAAACCCAGAAGTGACACCATTTCAACAGTTTTCATTTGAACATTAGTTTTATTTTTAAGAAGTTAAATATATTTCAGTATATGAGCCTAAATAATTTTAGTATGATGTTGCATCTATTTTCTGGAAAGTATGTACATATTCCAAAAGGCAAAAGATGTTTTAGGAGCAGTTTCTTTCCCTCTGCTGTCAAATTTCTGAATGGTCAGTGATCCCGTGAATACTACCTCACTACTTTTGCTTCTTTGCTCCTCTTGCTCAAGTTTTGTCAGCTTTCAATAATTAAGAATAATTAAGCCATTTTAAAGAGTTTTGCTTCAGTGATTTGTTTTGTGCATTTAGTTCCTCAAATGATAAAACAAGAAAATAAAACATAAATGATAAATGCAGTAACCTCTGATCCAGCAGTGTAGTAACTTTGTTGCCCTTATGTATCTAATTAGTTTCATTTCAACACAGTTCTAACATTTCCTGTACCTACAGTTGGGTGGGTGTGCACTAGCATTTTGTTATATAGTGTGGTCTTAGTAGTCAGTCTGATTTTGCCCAGGATTGCTGAGATTTGTAAACCATAGTATACAAACTTGTGTGCCAAAAGTATACAGCTATCTACAAAATTGCCTTGAGTGTTTTAATTACTAAAAATGCTATTACAGATCGGGGCATTCTGGAGTTCAGAGTCCAATTCCAGCACCGTCTCTATGGGGCTTATACATTCTCCCGTGAACTGCGTGTTTTTCTCGGAGTTCTCTGTTTTCCTCCCACAGTCCAAAGATGTGCGGATTAGTAGGTTAATTATTCATTGTAAATTGTCCTGTGGTTAGGTTGGGTTAGATGGGTTATATAGGTTAATAGAGGGGCTGCTGGGTAGTGCAGCTCGTTGGGCCGGAAGAGCCTGTTCTGCACTGTATTTCATAATAAAAATGAAATAAAATTTAAAAAGCTCTAATCTACTCAATCTTTCCCTGTAACTCGGGTTGAGTCCTGGCAAGGTTTTCACCAGTGGCCACTGGTTAACAAATGGCAAGACCAGCCTTGGTTAATTTTAATTTCCATCAACCTAATCCAAGTGAGCTGAGACTAATTATAGGACACTCCTCCAATGTCCCAGCAAATATCAACTAACCCTGTACAGCTGGGAATTGAGTGAGAGCTTCCTGATCTCAGATACAGATTTGTTTATCACATGTACATCAAAGCGCTCAGTGAAATGCGTTGTGTTAACACCAGCACAACCTAAGGATGTGCTGGGGAGCCCACAAGTGCCGCCACGCGTTCCAGCTGCAACATAGCCTGCTCACAATGCTTGACAGGGCAATGCAGCATGCAGCAAAACAAGCTCCATTCCTCCCACTCTCACAGTCCTAAGGACCCTGACTTTCTCAGTGGACAAGACTCAAAGGCTTAAGTCTTCGGCTCAGCTTCTGGACTTCTGATTGAACTTTGGTTTTGATGTTCAGTATCGACCCCAGGACTAGCCAGTGATGGAATCTCAAACTCCGGGCTTGCCGATGATGGAATCCCAAACTCCAGGCCTTGAACTCTGGGCTCACCAACTTGTGTACCTAGGGGGTTACTGGCTTTCATGCCCCTTTCCCCCCCCCCCCCAGCTCGAATGGGCTGACTGACCTTGGGTGGGGGCAAGGGGTGCCTAGCTGAATTGGTAGGGTCGTCAGCCCTCGTCCTCACTGGTCCTTGTCCACAGCATTTGCCAGCCTAGTCTCCATGGATAAGGTTCATCATGTCTGTGGCTAAGTAGGGTATTGAGCGAGGGGGTTCTAAGATCTAAGAACAGCTTCTTCTTTTTGTACTATTTATTTATTGGTGTCTTATAGTAATTTTTGTCTTGCACTGCTGCTGCAAAACAGATTCCATAACGTATGTCATTATTAATAAACCTGATTCTGGCACCTGCTGTGTGCTGTGTAGTGAATATGGATTTTGGTTTTGCTTACTTTCCTCTTTATCAAGTTGTAATCGCAAGGACCCTAGGAGAATGGGTCAGGGAAAGTGAATTGCTTACTCGGGAGGCCTGGTCAAGTTACAAAATAACTTGTGTCCAATTATTAACTGTTTGCCATTTTAAAATGAAAGTTAGATGGACATGTTTTTAAAGAAATAGTTTTAGGTTGGTTTAAACTATTCAGGAGGGAATCAATTGTACTGATATGTTTTCTTTCCCAATAAAATATGACAAAGTTTTATACTCTTAAGATCAAAATCCATTTTAAATTCTGAACAAGAGATTCTGCAGATGCTGAAAACCTTGAGAGAAACACAAAATGCTGGAGGGGAATAAACAGTCGACTTTTCGGGCCAAGTCTCTTCATCGGGACTCATGACTGCCCTGTCATAAAGGGTTTCAGCCCAAACTGTCAACTATTCATTCTGCCCCATAGATGCTGTTGACTTGCTGAGTTCCTTCAGCAGTCCATGTTAAGTTTTACACTTGGGAATGTTCCCCTGAAAGAATACCTTTGAAAGTGCTATGCTGCCATGATTCTCTGTTTTGGATTGATTGATCCAGCACCAACCCAGCCAGCTGTGTGCAATTTGTTCCTCTTAAGATGACCAAAGGTATTTTGCACCTTGGGAAGAGTCATGGTTTTACTAAGTACAAGTGTACCATCGTAGCCAGGGCCCTTTCGCCTGGCCAGTGTTATTCTTAAAACCATTTTGATCAGCTTGACCTTTAGGCATTTGCCATGCTTTCTGTAGTTGTGTTTTTAAAAAAAAATGTATGCCAGAACTTAATACTATTGTAGGGACAAACTTGGACTCAAAGGTCTGTACAATGCGTAAAAGCAGTCAGTTGGAAACCTTTTCTCGCGAGCTCGGTGCTTTTGCCCTGGGAATAGATATGGCCAAAGCTGAAATTATTGCACTTAATTTAGAAGAGCTCCTTGCTAGGCAGTTTTAAATTGATTTGAGATTACTTGGTGCTATTTCACTGGGGCCCTGGCTGATTAAGTGCAGAATGTTTATATGATATCTATCTCTATTCTGTAAACAGACACCTTACATGATGTAACCTGTATCCTTCCTTTGTAATTCTTTTGCACCTTTCTAATAACTAAGAGCTGGAAAGCGCAAAATATTTTCTTGTTATTGATCAATGTACAGGCTCAAAATAGTGCTGCCTTAGCAGTCAAGATGTCCCTAAGGCACTGGCACCTTGTGTTAGATTTTAGGCATGCGGAATATGCTTCATGGTGTGACGCTAATAGCAAACACGCCGTAGAGTTCATTTTGTGTCGGGCTTTATGAAGCCATATGAATGCTTCGATGAAGGAATCATTCTGCTTCAGACATGGTGTTGTACAGAGTGCAAGGACTTAATAGCCACAAGCTGTGCAAATGGATGGCTGTCTTTGCCAACACTTCAGCCACTTTGAATAGAAAAAATACTAATGTTCCCTGTTTATATTTCTTCTAACTGAAATTTGTTTCAGCATGTTTTAGGAGCACAAGAAAGCAGCATCAATTGCAGAGTTGTAACATAATGAGGTAGCACAAAAAGAATATTCCTGAATCTAAAGCAGCTATAATTTGCATATTACTCCATGGCTAAGAAGTGTCAGTGACTCGTAGACCATGCCAGACTTTCATTGTGGTTCATGGCACAGAAATGAATTTGCAGCTTTGCAAATATTCCCTCTTCTCCAATCAAGATTGTTCATATTGTGGGGAATGTGCAAAACAAAATTGACTTTTTATATCTAAAGTGGACTTTGCATTATATGTTGCATGGTTCCAAAGTGAACCTGTTTTTCTGGTAAGTGTAAATGGGCAGATCCCACCATTTGACAGCACACAGAGCTTCAGAATTCTACATTCCACCCCCCCACCCCCAAAATCCCTGATATCAATTGCTGCCTCATGCATTCTTTTGGGGATCTGTAACTTCCAGCAGCTACTTGAAAGGTCATAGCCTGAAATGTGGACTGTTTATTCATTTCCATAGATGCTGCTTGTCCTGCTGAGTTCCTCCATTATTTTGTGTGTGTTGCTCTGAATTTCCAGCATCTGCAGAATCTCGTGTTTAAAAATAGAGTATATTTTGTATAAAGTAAAAGGGTAAGATAACCCCACTCTTTACTTGGGAATGTGGTGAGATAGGTCGTTCAGGAATTTAGTATTCTGTTCATTCATTCTCGGTCAGTACTGCCTGTTACACCGCTGGTGTGTGGGGAGCAATGAACATTCTCCATCTCTGGCCGTGCTCAGGACTTCCTTCTTCATGTCAGTGGTTCGGTTTTCACTACTGTCAGCCATTCAAGTTCCGGGTTACTGTCGCACACAAATGTAGAAGGATTCTTCATTGCTGTTTCTGTCAATACAGCAGAGTAATTTAGCTTACACATATAGGAGCAGCATTAGGCCATTTGGCCCATTGCGTCTGCTCTAATATCGGATCACAACTGATCTGTTGTCCTTCTCAACCCCGTTCTCCTGCCTTCTTCCCCAACCATAACCTTTGATGCCCTTACCAATTCAGAACCTATTGTATTAACCTTTGCTTTAAATGGGAGAAAATGGTCTAAATCAAGCTAACCAAAGCAGGCAGTTCCAGAGGGAGCAGCCTCTGTTCAACCATTTTTAGATAAATATCCCAGAATTATGTGGAGTTGCTTGAAATCCCATTTGTATTGAGTGATGGACTCCATTGGCTTACATGTGGAGCCAGCCAGACCTGGTGTAGGAGTGCTGGCCTACAGATTTGATTGGGGATCCCTGGTCCTTTTGTTAGCTGGGCACAGGTAAGTTCACTAATTTTTGTTTATAGGTTTGAGTTATCATGTTCCACCACCTCCCTGTCAGAGGTTTTCCAAGGGAGAGGTATCAGCAGTACTTGTCCAAGGCCTCTTTGACATTGAGACTTCTTTCTGTCTTTCCGGACTCTTCCCAGGCACAGGGTTTAATTTGCATGATCCTCTACAGAGACTGCAAGTAGCAAACCAGGATCACCAGTCAAATTTGGATTCAGCCAGAAAATAAGTTGCAGTTCATAAACATGAGATTCTGCAGATGCTGGAAATCTTGAGTTGAAAGTAAATTTATTATTAAATTACATGTATGTCACCTCAAGATTCATTTTCTTGCAGACATTTACAGGAAAATAAAGAATTGCAGTAGAATTTATGAAAAACTACATACCAAAGACAAACAGTGTGCTGGACAGATTTTTAAAATAATTTTTAAAACTAAATAAGTAACACTGAGTTGTAGAGTTCTTGAAAGTGAGTTTATAGGTTCAGTGTTGAGGTGAGTGAAATTATCCACACTGGTTCAGGAGCCTGATGGTTGTAGGGTAATAACTGTTCTGAACCTGGTGGTGTGGGACCTAAGGGTCTTGTACATCCTGCCCGATTGTAGTAGTGAGAAGAGAGCATGATCTCCTTGGTGGGAGTTCTTGATGATGAATGCTGCTTTCTTGTGGCAGCACTCCTTGTAAAAGTGGCTGGGCTTTGCCTGTGATGAACTGGGCTGTACCCACCACTTTCTCCAGCCTTTTCCATTCCTGAGAAACATATAAAGTGCTGGAGGAACTCAGCAAGTCAGGTAGCATCTTTGGAGGGGAATAAACAGCTTAATTGATTTTTTTAAATTGTCTGTCTCAGTAAAGGCTGCAGTAGCACACACCTTGGAGTGGATTATCCTCTACCCTACCTGCATATAGGCATTGTCAAAATTATTTACATACAGCCTCGCTATAAATCTGTTTTCAAATTTTGGGTTATTAAGTAAAGACTCTAGCATTAGAAATGAACCCCCTAACCCTATTGCATTGCAAGTTTTGCAACTCATAGCTCAAAGTTCAAAGTAAGTTTATTATCAAAGTACATGTATATCATCTTGTACAACCTTATCATTTTCTTGTGGACATACTGTACATAGTAAATCCAAGCAACATAATAGTATCAATGAAAGACCATACCCAACAAGACGGACAAACAAGCAATGTGCAAATAAAAAATATCGAGAACAGGAGATGGAGACCTTGAAAGTGAGTCCGTAGGTTGTGGGAATAGTTCAGTGATGGTATATATTATCAGGTGTATTTTGGGAGCTTTATGCAACTGAGGAATTTCATTGCACCCTGGTTTGTGTAAACCTGGTGTACAATTAACTAATCACAAGAGGTAATTTGGATTATTTTCTTGAGAGAGAATTGTTAGAACTTCTCTCCAGGTTGTTCTTCAGGATTGTTGTACTTTTAATTTTTTTCCCTCTTTTTTTTTCCCCTTTTCCCCCCACTTAGATTCACTTCTTAATCAAATTTGATGTTAGACCCTGATATCCCGAGAGAAAGGGAGAGAGGTGGGGGTGGGGGAAGAGGGAGGGATCGAAATCGAGCTGTTGGGGTAAACAGTAGTTTTTTTGGGATGGATGTAGACCATGATCTCCCTTTGGGGCTTTGCTGTTGCTTGGGTGGTGGGAGTGCTGATTCTTTCTGCTAGGATAAGAGGGGGTAGGATTGATGCTGCTTGTGTGTGGGAGGGGAGGGGCTTTGGGGTTCTTGCGTTTTTCTGTCATTCATTCTCTGGAGTTCTGTTTCAAGGATGTCTGTAGAGTAAGAATTTCAGGTTGTATATAGTGTACATTCTCTGATATTAAATGGAACCATTGATGTACTAATAAGTTGTCATTTTTGAAATGGATCTTAGAAGTTTCAAGTATCACATCTTTGCATGTAATTTCATTTTTATTATTAATAGATAGAAATTGCCATGTATAAAACTGTCTCTTTACAAAGTAAATGACGGTAAAATCCTTATCTGTAGAGATTGATCCCATTGACTTGTTTCAATTTGTGATCCTTGCAGGTTCTTAATTTTGACCACAGAAGAAATGGATAACAGTGGATATATTCAGTTTGACGTGCCTGAGTACAGCAACTGTGTTCTGAGCCAACTTAATGAGCTACGCTTGCAAGGAAAGTTATGTGACATTATAGTTCACATCCAGGGTCAGCCGTTCAGAGCCCACAAGGCTGTCCTAGCTGCCAGCTCCCCTTATTTCCGAGATCATTCAGCACTGAGCACCATGAGTGGTTTATCAATATCAGTTATTAAAAATCCAGATGTATTCGAACAATTGCTTTCATTTTGTTACACTGGGAGACTCTCGTTGCACTTGAAAGACGTTGTTAGTTTTCTTACTGCTGCAAGCTTTCTGCAGATGCAGTGCATAATTGACAAATGCACTCAGATCTTGGAGAGTATTCACTCGAAATTCAGTATTGTGAGTATTGACTCTGTGGTGGTCAATACTGAAGATAATCAGGGAAATCGCAACGGGGTTAGAGATAGCAATAGCCGCTTCTTAAATCCGGTTGAAATCTCACCGCCGTATTATGGGCAAGTACGGCCGACAACAATTCCTAGCGAACCACGGATGGAAACTGTGCACAACCGAGCTTTTCAGAATCGGGCAATGGAGGAAAGGCACTCTGACCCTGGTAGCAGTGGCAGCATCTCAGAGCACGAAATCCAGATCGAGGGTGATCACGAGCAAGCAGAGCTGATCGTGCGGGAGACCAACCCGATCAGTGCCCAGATCACGGAGGTCAAAGTCAAAATGGAGAAGTCCGACCGGCCAAGTTGCTCTGACAGCTCGTCGGTGGGTGACGACGGTTACCACACGGAAATGGTAGACGGCGATCATGTCGACAGAATGGTGGCCGTGAACGTCAGCTCGTACGGGCCGGTGTTGCAGCAGGCTTTCTCATTATCTCAGCCCGCGTCCCAGTCAGCTGGTTTGTCAACCACCTATGGTTGTCTCACCAATTCGAGCCCCTCTAGATCTATGCTTAGTAATTTTAGGGGTCGAGGACGACTGAAACGAAACATACAGATCCAGAATGAAGGACAGAATGTGATTAGTCAGTCTTCTGACGGCGACGGTGGGCCAAACAGGCAAAGCTTTGAGAGTACTCCTCATGACCATGATGGAAGGGAGCACTGGTTCCCATACAATCAAAGGCTTATCTGCATCTATTGTGGAAAATCCTTCAATCAGAAAGGGAGTCTTGACCGACACATGCGGCTTCACATGGGAATCACCCCTTTCGTCTGCCGCTTTTGTGGGAAAAAATACACTCGCAAAGACCAACTCGAGTATCACATCCGTGGGCACACGGATGACAAGCCCTACCGCTGTGAGATCTGTGGTAAATGCTTCCCTTTCCAAGGCACTCTGAATCAGCATTTGAGGAAAAATCACCCGGGCGCATCCGAAATCAGAAGTCGGATTGAGTCGCCAGACCGAACTGATGCCCACACAGAACAGAAAGAAGGTGACGCACCTTCTCCCTCAGAGGATTCCCACATGGAGACTGCGGTGCAGGAAGTTCTACCATTATCTCATATTTCTGAATGAGTTGCTTGGGCATAACAAGGCCAAAAGCGCACAGAGCTAGAAATAATGCTAAAATATTAGTATTTTGGGGTTTATTTTGTAGAAGAGCTTTCACCATTTATATACTGGTTCTGAAATTATTTTCCCCCAATCCACTTAGATTTTTTTCTTGTATGGATTTTTCCCTGAAAATGATTTTGAATATTTAAAATCTATTTTACTGTCAGGTAAGAGGTACATTGTATAATATAAAAATAAATTGCCATGTTCAAGAGAAGAAGGGTCAGGATAATTAGTTATGGTAACAGGAAGGAATGCTTGTGAGTTGACACACATCACCGTTATCACCGAAAGTCACTGTGACAAGTCTAAATATCTATTTGCACTTCACACAGCAGTGGAAAATTCTATTATATTCTACCTTGTTTGGTTGGCTTCAATAATGGGGGGTTAAATGTTTTATTTTGCCTGCCCTTTAGAGGTGTAGGAAAGGGTTTGAATTGAGCTGTTGATTGCTGGAGCAGCTGACACCTATCAAAGATTAGGTTTTAAATTTCAGCTATGCTTTGGGTAATGAATTTAGCCTGTTTAATCATCAGCTTAATAAAGATGTTAATTAATGTGAGCCTGGTAGTGCCAGCCTCAATTTCCTTACACGTTGAGCACCCTCTGCTGGTCAGTTTGCGTAGAGCGTTCTCTCAAAAATACCTCGGAGTAATTCCTAAACATGAGAAATTCTGCAGATGCTGGAAATCCAAAGCCTTTGGGTCAGATTTATACCTGTGGGTAATGGTTTTATTCCAGTATGCAAAATTTTAATATCCTATTGTCTTTATTTAGATTGCATTTTTAATATGCATTTCTTTTCCTCTGCTGTGTGGAATAGTTTCAGTGCTTAAAGCATACTAGAGTCATGGAACACTACAGTATAGAAGCAGACCCATCTGCCCAACTAGTCCGTGCCGAACTATTAATCTACTTAGTCCTATTGACATGCACCCAGACTATAGTCCTCCATACCCCTCCCATTCATTAATCTGTTCAAATTTCTCGTAGATGTTGAAATTGAGCCTGCATTCACAGAAAGAACAGAAAACTTAACTACTCTTCTGTTTGGAAATGATCATTTTGCTCATTAACACAGTCAAGCTATATACAATTTATCAGACTAATTAACTATTAATTTTTTTAAAACATTGAACTACTGATTATCTATTAGAATTATGCTTGCTCATGTCCAATACTTTAAAGATGCAAATGTACTCCTAACAGCCATAATTTATCTTTGGGTAAATGGTCATATTCTCATTTGCATGGCGCGCTTGGCGAAGTCACAGGACTGGTTTCTCTCTTTTGGATCCTGTTGAAAAGTAGGCATGATGATTTACTAATCATGATGAAGTTATCGTGTTAGCAACTTTGCTCTTGATGGCTGGGCTGGGAAAGAATGCTTCCTTAATGTTCAAAGTTAGGAACAAGAATTTATAATGAAATTCAACTTAGTGAATTTAATGTTTACCTTGCAGAGTGGCATTTTGTTTCATTTGGCCATGTCAGTAGGCACCGTTCCAGTCATTTCCACTAATTTCAATGCCACATTTGTGGGGGAGAATCAAATCAGTATTTATAATACCAGATGGGAAATAAATACCATGTACTTGTTAACCATGAGTTTGTTTATACACAATTATAAATCATATACTTTAAGATGTATTAGTGCTGTATTGTAGAAAGAAAAAGTTTAAAGAAATTCAAGCAACTTTTATTTATTTAAAACTGACTTTTAACCAAAGCCTATATGCCCCTTTTACCCTCCATGGTTTCTCTTTCAAAGACAAAGGCTAACCTTGCTGTAGTGTGGCTACTGAGCAGCGTACCGTAATAGCTGAAGCTCAAATGATCATACTCTGTTCTGTGTTAGCAGTGGCCTCAGTCTAGCACTTATAAATGTCTTCAGAAATTGTCTATTGTGCAAAGATTAATTTTGAAAAGGCTTTGACCTTGGGTCACCGAAGGGCTTCTCTTACAGTGCAGTGGATTGAAATTCTTCGAATATAAGCAGATGTATGATACCTGCCATTTACTGGAATCGCTAGGGTAGCTTCTGTGATAAAATACCAGGTGCCACAGAACTCATTCGTGAAGTTTGAGAACAAAACCAATCAGCCTTCAAAATGACTTAGTACTTACCTTCCACTTTATTATCATTGCAGATCATAAATTAATAGCATTAAAAATTGAACCTCCTCCCTCTGCAAAACCCTTTTATCCTCTTCCACCAAATAACCTTTTTGGATGTATTTACTGTACTACATATGCTAACCTAATGAACTGTAACCTGAGATTATTTGATTAAGGATATTTGATTACATATATTTCTAATGGCATCAATGCAATGTATACCTGAAAGTCTCTGCTGTATATTCTTAAAGGAGAAAATAACTGCTTAGTTGTTTAATTTACTAATTTCAGCAGAGTCTTACAGAGGTGTCCTTTTTGTAAGAAAACTGCTTAATACTTCCAACATAAAAGATTTTCTGCCAACTTTAATGTTCATTGTGAGACTTCATAGGGAAGACCTTGGTGTATATACACACAGTGGCCACTTTATTAGTTACAGGAGTGGAACCTGGGGTGGTCTTCTGTTGTTGTGGCTCATCCGCTTCAAGGTTCGACATGTTGTGCTTTTAGAGGCGCTCTCCTGCACACCACTGTTGTAATGCGTGGTTATTTGAGTTATTGTTGCCTTCCTGTCAGCTTAAACCAGTCTAACCATTCTCCTCTGACATCTTTGATTAACAGGGTGTTTTTGCCCACAGAACTGCTCACTGGATATTTTTGTTTATTGCACCATTGTCTGTAAACTCTAGAGACTGTTGTGTGTGAAAATCCCAGGAGATCAGTTTCTGAGATACTCAAACCACCCCATCTGGCACCAACAAACATTCCACAGTCAAAGTCACTTGGATCACATTTCTTCCCCATTCTGTTGTTTGGTCTGAACAACAACTGAACCTCTTGACCATGTCTGCATGCTTTTATGCATTGAGTTGCTGCCACTTGATTGGCTGATTAGATATTTGCATTAATGAGCAGGTGTAACTAATAAACGGGCCACTTGAGTTGGTTAGTGTTGGAAAGACTTCCCAATCCTGCTTTCATTCAAAATTTCTAGGGTTTATGGTTGGAGCATCTTCCATAAGAAGCATTTGCCAGTACCTGCTTGGCATTTTTTTTTTTTTATTCATCCAGAAGCAAACCCAATAAGTCAATGAATTCAGGATGTATATGGAGCATGTTAAGTGCCTGTTGCATGCAGGCCGAAAGTTTGAACTGAACAGAGAAACTTTTGACAGCCTTGATATACAAAAACTGTAGTTGGTGTGCAATAATCTTTTGTTCCATTACACAAGTCAGGAGAATAGTTATCCAAAATCCTCTCCACTCTCAACAACCATCATCTAAATGCTGTGATATTTTAGCAGTTTTATAGCTAGCAGTACTACTAAACTTGTAAAGACTAGCTGTTGCCTGATTAAAGTCCAGCTGGTCTATTTGGTATTCAGGTGGCAGTCATACTGTGGTCATTGCGATTGCGGTCAATACACACTTAATGCACAGATTTTTTTTTGAGCTGTTTGAGTTTGAAGACACAAACTCAAAAGGGTCATAAGCAGGCAAGGCCAAACACAACTCTTTTTAGGGTTTTAACCCTTAAATGGTGCTGTTGGATCAGGTTAAAATTATTTATTGAACCAGCATTAACAGTTTTATATATGATATTTGGATGAATACTATTTCAAATTGTTTATAAATTCTTTATATGAACCCTGTAATATAATCGGTCTGGAATTTTTAGTCAACTCCAAAGTATTGAATGAAGTTGAAGTTTTCTGGAATGCATGTAACCTTTAATGAAACCTATAGAATTTTAATCATTGTTCTAAAATCCAGTTACTCCATGATACATCTCATATAGCAGAATGAATTAACAACTGTTCAGATAGATCAAGAGCTAAACCGATTTTGTTTCTTCGGAAAAATGATTTCCAATGAATAATCTAATCATGCTGTAATTGTGAGTTTCCAAACCACAAGTGACTGATAAATTCTATCCAATAAGATTTTCTATCCAGCTTAGTATTTTGTAAATGGCTGAAATTTAATAAGCCTAGCTTGATCTGTCATTAGAACTTCTCAGTCTCTGAGCTACAATGCCAAATCCCTCTTGCACTTTGACTTTCCCGGTCAGAAATGCTCGCCGGACTCAGCAGACACTGTACACGGCAGCATAGCAGTTGCAATATTGGACCTGAAATCCGTGACTGGATTCATGGCCCAGAAACACTTATTCAAATCCCTCTTCAGCCGATGGGGAATTTGAATCAGGTTAACTTGGAATTGAAAGCTGATATCAGTAAGGGTGGCCCTGAATGTACAGAAACAGTCGTGACAACATATAGTACCTAGTTCGCTAATAAACACAAGAGATTCTGCAGATATAAATCCAGAGAAGGACACAAAATGCTGGAAGAACTCAGCAGGTCAGGCAGCATTTGTGGAAATGAATGAACAGTACGACATTTCTTGCCGAGTCCCTTCAGTCATTCATTTCCATAGATGCTGCATGACTTACTGAGTTCCTCCAGCATTTTGCATGTTACCCTAGTTCCCTAATGTCCTTTAAAGGAACGAAATCTGGTGTCATTGCCTTCTGGCTCATGTGGCAACAAAAATATAGTTGAATCTTAATTGCCAGGTGCAGAGGTTTAACAAGCCACTCAAATCAAGGGCAACTTGGGCAATACAGAAATCCTGTGAATGAATAGAAAGAGCAGATTGAGGCGGACACTTTTAATTCCCTCTGATATCTGTACTTACTCTCACTCAAAAGAAACATAAAACAGTATTTTAAATGTCCACTGTTAGCAAGTTCTGGGCAGTAATGATTTCTGTGACAATGGAAAAAAAAAGTGGATGAATATTTCATACATGCCTGCATCGCTTACGTAAACCAGGTTCAAAGACACAAGTGGATGGAATAGAATAACACACAAAGATAGATTGGTTAGCAGGTGCGGCTGCTGCTACTCATTTAAGTTGTGTGTGTGTGTGCGTGCGTGTATATCTAATAGAAAAGCTTTTAACAGAGTCCGACTTGGACATCACACACCTTACACTGTTCTTTAAACACCCATACTGACTTGATTTTAGTGCAATACTCAGTCACAATAGACACATACAGTTTTAAATAAGCTATTTTCAAACCACACAGTGCATTTAAAAAAAAACTTTTTGTTATTTACTATGTATAATCTGTTTTATGCTATTACATCATAAACCAACCAAAAATGTATTCCATGGTTTTATCAATATGTCTCAAAGGCTTTGTTTTAATTTTCCTTTCCATTCGACAATGCGGAAGCTATGGCAGAGCTTTTTTGAGAACATATAAAACGAATATAAGGGAAATAATTTAACACCATCAGAGCAGGGTTTCGAATTGGCCCACACACGCAGCTATTTATTGTCTGGGGCTCCTTAAGGAGCTGCAAAATGGCTGCTAGATGGCCACTTGGGAGGATTGTTAACATGCAGTTCATTTATTGAAACTCTGGAGATTTAGCAGGCCATTACCCATGAGGGCGTAAAGTAAATGAAGCTACTGAGGCTGATGCTCTGAAAGTTGATAACTAGCCATTACGGATGTATTTTCTAGCATGAATGCAATCAATATTTATTCAAAAGTATATGTTTTTTCTCTTATCCTATTAGCTGTGTCTGACTGTGATCAATTAATATTTCAATGCTGCTTAATTGTTTTTGATGTTAATCCTTTATTTCTGTACTTCCATTTTGTTGCTTGTAAACAGCTTTTGTATTGTTTGAAGAGTAATAAATAGGAAGTTACTGGTTTTGTTGTAAATAAATCTTTTGCTGTCATACAACTGCCAGCTGCTTGGTCTCAATTGTAGATGGTCATGTGACAGATTGAATGTTGTATATCCCTGCTCAATTTTTGTTCCAGAAATTCGCCATTACTTTCCCAAAGGATTTCAACTGCAGTGAAACTATCTGCCTGTTACTGCCACCTGTGGTTTAAAGTTCAGATTAATTTATTTCTCACGTGTACATTGAAATGTGTTGCTTGCATTAGCAACCAACATGAGCTAAAACATGGGCTTGGGGTAGCCACGTATTCTGGTGCCAATGTAGCATGCCCGTAATTCTTGGAAAAATGCAACAGTGAAACAAAGCCTTTTCCTTTCTCCCGCCCACAGTCCTCCAACCCCATGACAGACTTCCAGTGGACTCTATTAACATTTAACAGGCTATATTTATTCTGCATTTATCAAAGATGTGGATAACACATGATGCCAGAGGCTGCCATTTGGCCCATCAGGCCTTTGTGGGCAGCAGTAGTGTAATGTTATTACTGTACCAGCAACATAGGTTCAATTCTCACCACTACCTGTAAGAAGTTTGTACGGTCTCTCCGTGACCGCGTGGGTTTCCTCCCATCTACCAAAGACGCGCGTTAATTGGTCACGTGTAATTGGGTGGTGCGGGCTCATTGGGTCAGAATGCAGCTGACTTTTATGTAATTCCTAAAGATGTACTGGTAGGTTAGTTGGTAACTGTAAACTGCACCCAGTAGATAGGTAGCAGGAGAAACATCGCAGACTTGATGGGGATGAATCAATTACAGTGAAATAAGTGAGGAAGGATGGGAGAGAAGCGGGCCAGTGGGTAGACTGCCAGGCTACTCAATGGACTGAGCTAACACGTTCACTTAGAGTGGCAGAGAGGATAGGGAAGGGAGAAATGGTTAGGACAAAGGAGATATCTCAGATGGGGAATTCAGAATGTTCACAGAGCAATGTTAATATGGCAGCAAGAGAGCTAGAACAGCTGCTATACAGCTTCACTGACTAACACTCAACCCTGAGTTCAATGATTTGAGTAGATCTGAATCTGTCTTCTCCAAAGTTTAGAGCAATGAACTGAATATGGATGCCATCTTTGTGGAATATGCCTGCATAGCTTTCTGCTAGGTGCTGCGGTTAATATCTACATCCTAAAGATGAGTCAGCAGGTAAATTGGCAACTGGACATAGAGCAGTGCAGGCCCTTTGGCCCACGATGTGCTGACCTAACTTACTCCAAGATCAATCTAATCTTTCTCTCCCACGTAGCCCTTCTTTTTTCTTCCATCTGTGCTACTTAACTGCCCAATGCTTGACCCTGACTAGGCTCAAGTGGCAGATTGAGGGGTTAGTGAGGACAGATCAGAACTGTTGTTGAACCTAAGGAGATTGCTGGCAACACCCAGCAGATCAATCAGAGTCCATAATAAAAGAAAGATTGCATTGATAATACATTGGGATTACCTTGCAGCAAAACTTCAACAGCCTAAGATTGTTGAAAAGGCCAAATGAGCTGCTGCTGCTCAGGTTTACATTGGGCCTTGAAAGGTGGAGCTGGAATTACTGGTCTTTTTCAGTAACGTCCTTTGATGTTTGTCCTCAGTTATTTATCTATGTGAATGACTTATACCTCACACCTACACCACCCTCTAAAATAGATGGTAGGTTATACTATCTGATACGTCTATCCACGGCCTCCTCTACTGTAAAGGCGAAGCCACACACAGGTTGGAGGAACAACACCTTATATTCCGTCTGGGTAGCCTCCAACCTGATGGCATGAGGATTGACTTCTCAAGCTTCCACTAATGCCCCACCTCCCCCTTGTACCCCAACTGATACTTATTTATATACACATATTCTTTTTCTCTCTCTGCTTTTTCTCCCTCTGTCCCTCTCACTATATCCCTTGCCCATCCTCTGGGCTTCCCCCCTCCCCCTTTTCCTTCTCCCTGGGCCCCCTGCCCCATGATCTTCTCATATCCCTTTTGCCAATCAACTGTCCAGCTCTTGGCTCCATCCCTCCCCCTCCTGTCTTCTTCTATCATTTTGGATCTCCCCCTCCCCCTCCCACTTTCAAATCTCTTACTAGCTCTTCCTTCAGTTAGTCCTGACAAAGGGTCTCGGCCCGAAACCTCGACTGTACCTCTTCCTGGAGATGCTGCCTGGCCTGCTGGGTTCACCAGCAACTTTTATGTGTGTTGCTTGAAATTCCAGCGTCTGCAGATTTCCTCGTGTTTGCATGGTAGGTTATACTACAAGGATGCAAGTGGGTGATATACAGACTGGTGAATGCATGGAACACACTGCCAGAGGTGACATAGAGACAGGAATATTAGGGACATTTATGAAACTTAGGCAAAGAGATGTCACAATAGCAGAGAGAAGGGTAAGATTGATCTGGGGATAGGTTAAAAGGACAGCACAACATTGTGAGGCAAAGGGCTATGTTCTATGAACAGTGTGTAATTTACCTACTGACACATCTTTAGGACATAGATGTTAGCTGCAGTAACAGGGAGCGTGGGCATACTCCACAAAGGTAGCATTCCTAGTAAGTTTTTGTTATCTAAAGATACAGCATGGTGACAGGCCCAATGAGCCCATGCCACCCAATTACACCCTTACACCAATTAATCGACTAACCCAAACATCTTTGGAATGTGGGAAGTTTGTACAAAGCAGTACACAAAGTGCTGCTGGAACTCAGCAGGTCAGGTGGCATCTACAGAAATGAATAGATAGTTGATGTTTTGGGTCAAGAACGTTCTTCAGGACTGAGAATGAAGGGGGAAGAAGGTTTATACAAGTTGTGTTCCACTCTCCACCCCCCCTCCCTCAGATCTGATTGATACAGGGTGTCCCCAAATTTCCTTCGCTCCATAGGTGCTGTTCAAGCTGCTGAATTTAGGCAGGAGAGGCAAAATAAATCAGCCGTGATCAAATGGCAGAGCAACCTTGACTTGCTGAATGGCCTATTTGTGCTCCTATGTCTTGTAGAGGAAATCCAAGCAGTCACAGGGAGAACGTACAAACTCCTTACAGACAATGGTAGGAATTGAACCCAGGTCACTGGTGCTGTGATAGTGTTACACTAACCACTGTGCTACTGTGTTGCCCCCACTTTCGCACTTGTTCTGATGAAGAGTGGTTTATCTGAATCATTAACTCTTTTTCTCCTTCCACTCTATAAGTTTTTCTTCCCCCAGAAATTTTGTATTTTGCCTCCCCGTGGAGTGCCTCACTTCCCTCAGGTGCGTTCTCAAGTAGAAATGGGGTGAACTTAAAGCATATTTTAATTAAAATCAGCTCAATTGTGTTAGTTGATTGCACACTTGCTTATGAAACAGCTTTTGATCTATTAACGGTAACGTATGGTTGCAGTTGTCCATCACGTCCGATGACAAGGGGAATCCTGTGCGAGGCAGTTTTTGAAGTGGAAAACCCATTGCACTGGGGCAGTTCCACTCGACCTCAGAAGTCTCGGCACAGCGGTACAAGTAGACATCACAAACTGGAGTTCATTGCAGCGGATGACCCTGATGCCTTCTGTGCCTCGTCATGCCCTTCGCTCTCTGTGGAGTGTTGCAGTACCACCTTCCAGGCACTTGGGTCTCATCCACCCAATCCACTGGAGCTGGCTTTGCATGATAAGGCAAGCAAAAATATGGGGTCTGCCGGCTACCCTCGCCTCTCTCCCTGAGTACTAGGGCATGGCTGCTGCCACATGCGCACAGCTACTTGGAGCCTCAAGTGAGAACTGAGTGTTTGGGGACCAAAGGTGAGTGAGGTGCCCCAGAATGGAACTGACAAGCACCTTATCCAGAGGTGCTACCTTTCCCTGGGCACCCCATAACAAATACGATTCATAAGAATATAATTTGATGACAAATTTAATTAGTTCGGCGCAGCCTTGTGAGCTGAAGGGCCTGTTCCTACACTGCACTGTTGGTGTGTTCTATAAGAAATAGAGGCAGGTGTTCTCTACCCAGCCTTTAAGCCTGCCTCACTATTCTACCTGATTGTGGTTTATACTTCACTGCCATTTTCCTGCACATTCTCTTAATTAAAGGTCAGAAATACTGACATGAGGAAATCTGCGGATGCTGAAAATTCAAGCAACACACACACAAAATAAAATGCTGGTGAACACAGCAGGCCAGGCAGCATCTATAGGAAGAGGTACAGTTGACGTTTCAGGCCGAGACCCTTCGTCAGGACTAACTGAAAGAAGAGATAGTAAGAGATTCGGAAGTGGGAGGGGGAGATCCAAAATGATAGGAGAAGACAGGAGGGGGAGGGATGGAGCCAAGAGCTGGAGAGGTGATTGGCAAAAGGGAGACCAGACTGGAGAAGGGAGAGGATCATAGGACGTGAAGCCTGGGGAGAGAGAGGAGGGAAGCCTGGAGGGTGGAGAGCAGGCAAGGAGTTATAGCTGGGGTGATACACTGTGTCTGGTGCTCCCGATGTGGCCTATATATTGGCGAGACCCGACGCAGACTGGGAGACCGCTTTGCTGAACACCTACGCTCTGTCCGCCAGAGAAAGCAGGATCTCCCAGTGGCCACACATTTTAATTCTACATCCCATTCCCATTCTGACATGTCTATCCACAGCCTCCTCTACTGTAAAGATGAAGCCACACTCAGGTTGGAGGAACAACACCTTATATTCCGTCTGGGTAGCCTCCAACCTGATGGCATGAACATTGACTTCTCTAACTTCTGTTAATGCCCTTCCTCCCCTTCACACCCCATCCCTTTATTTATTTATTTATTTATTTAATATTCTCATTCTCTCTCTCTCTCTCTCTCTCTCTCTCTCTCTCCCTCTCTTCTCCGCCTCTTCTCCCTCTCTTCTCCCTCTGTCCCTTTCACTATAACTCCTTGCCTGCCCTCTGGGCTCCCCTCCCCCCATTCTCTCTCCCCAGGCTTCATGTCCCATGATCGTCTCTCTTCACCAGTCTGGTATCCTTTTTGCCAATCAACTTTCCAGCTCTTAGATCCATCCCTCCCCCTCCTGTCTTCTCCTATCATATCAGATCTCCCCCTCCCCCTCCTACTTCCAAATCTCTTACTAGCTCTTCTTTCAGTTAGTCCTGACAAGGGGTCCCGACCTGAAACGTTGACTGTACCTCTTCCTAGAGATGCTGCCTGGCCTGCTGCATTCACCAGCTTTTTTTTGTGAAAGTTCAGAAATACATTGCCTTCAAAACTAAAATCAGTGCCTAAACCTCCAAGCTCACTGGGGCAGTGAATCTGAAAAGCTCTACCTCTGAGTGAAAATGTTTCTCCTCACCTCAGTCAGCTCCCATTATGAAACTGTGCCCCTTGGTCCTAGGCAACACACAAAATGTTGGAGGGACTCAGCAGGTCAGGCACAATCTATAACATGGATAGATAGTCAGCCCGAGTTAACAGATAATTTGGGACAAGACGTTTCTTCAGGATTGGGAAGGGAGAGGGAAGATGCCGGAATAAAAAGGTGGGGGGCGGGGGGAGAGACTAGCTAGAAGGTGATAGGTGAAGCCAGGTAGGTGGGAAAGAAGGGGCTGGAAAAGTAGGAATCTGATGGGAAAAGGGGAAGGAGGAGGGTCCCAAAATCAGGAGAATCTTGCTGCTTGCATCCTGTTGATGTATATTTCAACAAGCACTTCTTTCAACTCTAGAGAATACAATACAAAATCTGCTCAGTCCCTCCTTCATCTTCCATCCCTTGACTTCAGCCTTGAGAATTTTTACTGCACTCCTATGGTAAGCACAGTGGATTCAGGTTAATTGAGACACATCAGGACCAGTACATTTTGGGCCAATTAAGCAGCTGTCCCATTTAGCCGGTTTCATAGGAATGGTTAAGAAGGTATAAAACTGTATTAGCTCCTAATAGTTATTGACAGAGGAATTCATTCAGTGTACACAATGAACAAAATCAGTCCAGACACCCAGTGTGGATAATGGACAGCCATTGATGATTTCATCCTCCAAATCTTAATTTTCATTGCAACATTCAGGATAATTTATATATACACCTTCAAATTCTTCATTATTCCTGACGTACGAAGTAGTGAAATTGTTTGATTTTGGCCCACACCTGTTCCTGGCATCTCCAATCCTGAATGATTGAAAGCACAGATAGAAAAAACAGTTTTGCTTATTTCTCTCCAACGACCAGTGCCAAAAATCACTGTTTTCTGAACACAAATGTGCAACTGACATTATTTAAAATCTATTCACTCAATGACTGGTGTAGCGTTTAATGGCCTCACAGGCAACCATGACTGACACTAGTTAGAACCAGTTCAGCTAGTCTCCTGTCCAATTAAGTGGCATAGTGTCCCAAATAGATTAGTATTTGTTCTTTAAGAGTTGTCCCTTATAAGTGGCTGCCCTAATTACCGATGTCCTAATTATCCACTGCATCATGACTTGTTAGGAAAATATTTCTTCATGTCACCACTGATTCACTGGATAAGAAGTTTGACTTTAGCAAACATGAATCATTTCCTATATCATGAGAGCCACCTCTCTCTATAGGCATACGTCGTCAATGAAGTTCACCAATTCCTTCAATGTGCCAGCACACCCTTTGGTTGAGTCAGGAAAAAGATATTGAAAAGTCAGGTTCTCAGACCTGGCACAAACTTGTGTTCTACCCAGTCACAGTTGTCCCTGCCTCCCCCTCCCCACCAAGCTTCCAAGAATTGGGCTAAAAACGTCACCAGCACTATCTCCAAGTTCACTGGAAGAAGAAATTGACAGCACAGTAACGCAGTGGTTAGGGTAACACCTTTGCAGTGCCAGCGACCTGGGTTCAATTCCCTCCACTGTCAGTAGGGAGTCTGCACGTTCTCCCCGTGACCGGGTGCTCCGGTTTCCTTCCTCATTCCAAAGATGCAAGTCACATGGGTGTAATGGGGTGGCAAGGGCTCGTTGAGCTTGAAGGGCATGTTACAATGTTATATCTCTCAATAAAGTAAAATTAAATTAAAGAAGCAACTAAAGTCAGTGTCATTTCCCAAGTCAACATTGTGGTCCTGGTCACCCTTGGTTCAATTCCACTGTGCAGTCCCATACCAAACTCACAAAATAGACACTCCATCCTGAACTCAGTCATAGGACAAGATTCCCAGATGTGCAGAGAGAAAGGCTAAAGGGTGTGCTTACTGTGGCTTTGAAGAAATCCAGGGGACGCGGAAGCCCTGTATTAATGGCAGATGGAGTGGACCACCTAACACCTCTTGGCCCTTTGGTGGAAGAGTCCACATTGGGATCATCAGTCTCCTCAGGACCCAGAGTGAACTTTGAGGTCATCTGCTGTGTCTGATGCTCCCAGTGCAACCTCGTTGACATCAGTGAGACCCAATGCAGACCGGGGGAACATTTTGTTCAGCATCTTTGTTCTGTCTGCCTCAAAAGGCAGATTTCTTGGTGGCCACCCATTTTAATTCGACTTCCCCATTCCAACATGTTGGCTCATTGCCAGGATGAGGTCACATCAGGCTGGAGGAGCAACAGCTCATGTTCCACCAAGGCAGCCGGGGTTAGCGGGGCAGGGGGATGTCATCCATCCTGTAAAGACATTTCTGTAGAAAAACTTGCCAAGAACCGTCACGGTCACCATGATCGCCTAGTCATACAACACGACACATATCAGTGACGATTTGTCTGCCTCTCTCTTTTTCTACGTTTGTGCTGCTGCACTATTATTTAATCAGGCTGTTACATTCTTATTTAATAAGGGGAGAGGGGAAGGGGAGGGCTGATACTTTTGATGGTGCTTGTGCATGGGGGTGGGCTTTTGGGTTTGAGCGTTTTTCTGTCATTCATTCTCTGTTTTTTTTCTGTTTCATGGATGTTTGTGTAGAGTAAGAAATTCAGGATGTATATAGTATACATTCTCTGATATGAAATGGAACCGTTGAAAACCATTATTGAATATAATACTCTGGCAAACTGAGTTTGAAGAGGCTCTACATCAATTCACTAAATTTAAATTATCCTACCACTGGGTAGTCAAGGCAAGTTTATTGTCATTTAACTATTACATGTATGTAACATATATAACCATATGATATATACAGAAACAAGCCAACATTTTTCTGAACCTGGGTGGAAAGCACAATACAACACGTAATACACATAACACATGATAACTTATGAAGATAAGGATAAAATCTACGGATGAATCACACACAAATAAAAAATAAAAGTGCATTAATATTAAATATTGAGGGGTACAGAACAGATTAACCAGTGACACTTCGAATATGATGTGGCCGGGAGTTCAGGAACCTTAGATCCCACGCCACCAGGTTCAGGACCAGTTACGGAAAGTCATGATAGCCCAGGTCATACGACACAGCACACAACAAACGAACGAACGACCTCACAGAAGCTGCTCGATACGCTGAACTCTTCCAGCAGATTGTTGTGCCAGATTTCCACACCTGCAGCCTCTCATGTCACTGAGTATACCGGGTTTCAGAGAAACCGTGTACTGTGAAGTTTGTTTCGGGAAGAATCTTCATCCACTATTGAGCTCAGATTGATCTTCCTTCTTACCTTTTTAGGAGTGTTGGACATTTTGTAACCGGTGGGGCTCGGAGACCTGGTCAAAGTTAAAAGTGTTAACTTTAAGTAAGAGAAAAGGGCTGATAATATATGCGATCGACAAGTGTGATTAATGGATAAGATGGTTAGACAGCGTTTAGCACTTTAATAGACAACACATAAAGGTATTGTTATGTTTCAAGTTTAAGTTTATTGTCATAGGCATCTTATAAATGCCATGAAAATTAGTTATTTTGCAGCAGCACTGTACATTGCAGTTCATCAGAGAGAGTGGGAAGGTTCTGGCCGTAATAAAAACACAGAGGGCGGCAAAATGGTGTAGCTGTTAGCTTATCACCTTTACAGTGCCGACTGTAAGTTCAGGGTTTAATTCCCGCCTTTGTCTGCAAGGAATTTGTACGTTCTTCCCGAGGCTGCGTGAGTTTCCTCTGGGTGCTCTGGTTCCCTCCCACACTCCAAAGACGTACGGGTTAGGGTTAGTGACAGTAAGATACTGTACTATCGTGCTTCCCCAGCACGTCCTCGGATTGTGTTGGTCGCTGATGCAAATGATGGTTTTCATTGTGTGTTTCAATGTTTCAAAGAACATGTGACAAATAAAGGTAATCGTTTAAAAAATCTTTAAAACTTTGGCTTTTTGGATCCAATTTATAGACAATCCATTGTTGTTCCATTGACGCTGGCTGCACAATTAATTATCTTATTTCTAAAAAACAATACACACAGTTAATGGAAAGACTTCAAAGTAGTTATTAAAAACTGTATTTTAAAGAGATAAACACAGGTGATTCCAAAGATGCTGAAAATTTTGAGCAATATGAGCAAAATACTGGAGGAACTCAGCAAGTCAGGCAGCATCTATGGAGGGAAATCGTAAACAGACAAAATTTTGGGCTGGGACCCTTCAGCAGGTCTGGGATTTGAAAGGATATGACATCATGTAACAAACTTCGTTAAATGTTGCATGGAGGATAATTGGTAGAAAAACTGAAATTAGCGTCAATTTGCTGATTTATGGAGATTATATTAATCCAACAACAGACACACGGATTCAATGACAGCGTGGCATTTCTGTGTCTTTAAGAGCACATGTACATCTCAAAACTTTGTGACAATTCAGAATCAGGGTTAGTATCACTGGCATATGTGGTGAAATGTGTTGTTATGGGGGTGCAGTACATTGCAATACATAATCATAGAAAAAACTGTGAATTACAGTAAGAATATATCTGTATATTAAGTAGTTAAATTAAATAAGTTATAAAACGCCCACAGAGGCAACAGACTCAAAGAACATTATGCTACAACTAATTGCTATTGTTATTTATGATATGTTGTTACATAGCTGATTATAATATATGCACAATTAGTAATGCTGCTAAATGCCTGGGATATTAATGATATTTTAAATTATAATTCTATATAAATCCCATTCAAAAATACATTCACAATAAGTGTTTAATAATAATTCTGAAATCCTTTCATTACTTTCACTTTTTAGGAACAAGGTACTGTATCTGGACTTCTGGTTAGATGGTGGCATGTTCGGAAGCAGTTACATCCCTGGGGCCAACCAAAGATGTTATTGTCTCTTTTATGATTGCAAGACAATGCCAGAGAGTAATAACTTCAAGTACTACAGGTCAACTCCATCAGCCAGCTGTTTGTTGGCGGAGCTGGACTTAGTGCGGACCGTGTTACTGCCTGCTACGTAAGGCATCAGAGTCAGTGCACAAAGGCAGTGTGCAGCCTAACAGCGAGCGATTGTCTTGGACATCTCTCTTGCGATCGTAGGGTCCTGTTGGACATCGGTAATGTAAAATGCAGCACATCTGTCTCCCTTGTTGATTGGTGAGGCAGATGGTGGGGAGAGCTGCGTGGCCTCAGTCGTAGCAAGGACCAGAGCCCGAGCCGCGGGCTTGCCTGTTGCAGCAGTCCAGGAAAGGAGACGCCGAGGGTGGCGTAGCACCGCGTCAATGCTGTGTTGAAGGCTGGCTCTTCCCTTCGGTGCTGCCCACCAGTGCTCGCTCATTGGAAGTCAAGTTGGATTGCATATTTTTGTTCATCTGCGGACTGCTGTGTACCGCTCTTTCTTGCCAGAAACACCCATGAACTATCAATTTTTTTTTAGATTATGAGGACACGCAGTCCTCTTTTATTGTCATTTAGTATTGCATGCATTAAGAAATGATACAATATTTCCTCCGGTGTGATATCACAGAACACAGGACAGACCAAGACTGAAAAAAACTGACAAAACCACATAATTATAACATATAGTTACAACAGTGCAACAATACCATAACTTGATGAAGAAGTCCATGAGCACAGTAAAAGTTCAAGGTCTCTCAAATGTCCCACATCTCACGCAGACAAGAGAAGGAAGAAAATCTCTCCCTGCCATACCCGACCACGGTCCGACTCTGAGTCATCCGAAAACTTTGAGCTCTGATCAGCTCTCCGACACCAAGTACTGAGCGCCATCTCTATCTGAATGATTCGACCTCCTTCTCGGTCGTCAACAGCAGGCAAAGCTGGGGATTTTGAGGCCTACCCTCCGAAAGATTCCCGGCCAAGCAGAAACGACAGCAGCGAACAAGTGTTTCAGAAATTTCTCCAGATGTTCCTCTGTGCTTTCACGTCCATTCTCCATCAAATCAGAATTGTCCACGGTCCCTATTTAACAGATACAGGGCATGTCACTCAGGGACATTGGCTGTGTACTATTTTGTAACTGTACATTTACCGCTATCTTATTTAGGCTATATGTGTGCAGTATATGATTGTTGGTACTGTGTTTTGCACCTTGGCCCCCAAAGGAACGCCATTTTCCTTAGCTGTATTCATTGGTATTCATGTATGTTTCAATGGTAATTAAACTTGAACTTGTCCATTAACTGAACACAGAAGCCCACACTGGAGTAAATTTTTTCTAATTTCTATGATTAACCAACCAGAACGAAACACCTCATGCCCATTATATCTAATTCAAGGGGTGATCTAAAATAATCACATTTCTAGGGCTGGATACAAGAGACAGCAGGCGCAGAACCTCCTGAGTTCCTAACAGTGCTTTGTGCAGAGAACGAATGATATTTTCCTCAGTGCTGCCCTCTATTCTTGCTGTGTAGTACTGCAGCTGGTATTTACATGCGCTGTAGAATCAGAATCAGGCATGTGACATGAAATTTGTTAACTTAGCAACAGCAGTTCAATACAATACATAATATAGAAGAGAAAAAAAATAAAATAAAAATAATAATAAACAAACAAGCAAATCACTTAGTTACATGTATTGAATAGATTTTTAAAAAGTGCAAAAACAGAAATACTGTATATTAAAAAAGTGAGGTAGTGTCCAAGGATTCAATGTACATTTAGGAATTGGATGGCAGAGGGGAAGAAGCTGTTCCTGAATCACTGAGTGGGTGCCTTCAGGCTTCTGTACCTCCTACCTGATGGTAACAGTGAGAAAAAGGGCATGCCCTGGGTGCTGGAGGTCCTTAATAATGGACGCTGCCTTTCTGAGACACCGCTCCCTGAAGATGTCCTGGGTACTTTGTAGGCTAGTACTCAAGATGGAGCTGACTAGATTTACAACCTTCTGCAGCTTCTTTCGGTCCTGTGTAGTAGCCCCTCCATACCAGACAGTGATGCAACCTGTCAGAATGCTCTCAACGGTACAACTATAGAAGTTTTTGAGTGTATTTGTCGACATGCCAAATCTTGTCAAACTCCTAATGAAGTATAGCCTCTGTCTTGCCTTCTTTATAACTCCATCAATATGTTGGGACCAGGTTAAATCCTCAGAGATCTTGACACCCAGGAACTTGAACCTGCTCACTCTCTCCACTTCTGATCTCTCTGTGAGGATTGGTGTGTGTTCCTTTGTCTTACCCTTCCTGAAGTCCACAATCAGCTCTTTCGTCTTACTGACGTTGAGTGCCAGGTTGTTGCTGCGGCACCATTCCACTAGTTGGCATATCTTGCTCCTGTACACCCTCTCGTCACCACCTGAGATTCTACCAACAGTGGTTGTATCATCAGCAAATTTATAGATGGTATTTGAGCTATGCCTAGGCACACAGTCATGTGTATAGAGAGAGTAGAGCAGTGGGCTAAGCACACACCCCTGAGGTGCACCAATGTTGATCATCAGCGAGGAGGATATGTTATCATCAATCCGCACAGATTGTGGTCTTCCGGTTAGGAAGTTGAGGATTCAATTGCAGAGGGTTTCATGGTATCGGGTTTTGCTTTGTAGGAAGAAATGTGTTGCAGACCCTGCCAGAGTTGCCATGCATCAGATGTCGCCTCCAACCTCATTTGAAATTGTCTCTTCATCCTTGAAATAGCCCTCCGCAAATCATACCTGGTTTTCTGGTACAGGCCTGAGTCACCAGACATGAATGCCACAGATCTAGCCTTCAGCAGACAACGTACCTCCTGGTTCATCCACGGCTTTTGGTTTGGGAATGTACGGTAAGTCTTTGTGGGCACACACTCATCCACACAGGTTTTAATGAAGTCAGTAACAACTGCAGCATACTCATCCAGGTTCAAAGATGAATCCCTGAATACAGTCCAGTCCACCGATTCAAAGCAGTCCTGTTGGCACTCCTGTGCTTCCCTTGTCCAAGGGAGTAGAAGTACAGCTAGGTGATCAGACTTCCCGAAGTGAAGGTGTGGAATAGCACGATAGGCATTCTTGATAGTGGTGTGGTAATGGTCCAACATGTTGCTTCCTCTGATATTGCAAGTAATCTGTTGATGGTAGTTAGTGATTTTTTTTCAGACTGGCTTGGATAAAATCCTCCAAACCAATGGTGAAGGCATTAATGTGCGCTGTTTCGTGCATGTTGATCCCATTGCTCAGATCATCTAAAGCCTGCTGGACATTGGCCTGAGGTGGAATGTAAACTGCTACCAAAACGACCCCAGAGAACTCCCGTGGTAGGTAAAAAGGACGGCACTTAACTACGAGATAGTCCAGGTCTGGTGAGCAGGAATGAGACAGCACTGATATATTTGTGCATCAAGAAGAGTTGATCATGATGCATACTCCTCCACCTCTGTTTTTGAGAGACTCTATAGATCTATCCTGACGGTGTATAGTAAACCCGTCGATTTGAATTGCTCCATCTGGTATGGAAGGGGTTAACCAGGATTGCGTGAAACAAAGGACACACGAGGTCCTAATGTCCCTCTTATTCAGCACCCTAGCTCTAAGATCATCAATTTTATTCACCAGAGACTGCATGTTCGCCAGCAAGATGGTTCAGTAAAGGGAGTTTAAAACCCCATTTCCTTAAACACACTTGTAACCCCGCTCTACACATGTGCTTCCTCCGAGGTATCCTGCGTGGGCGCTTCTGACCACAATCGGTGTCGTTTCCGTCGGTTTTAAGCAGCGATTGTTCGTTTAAGTGCATTAAGACATCTTTGTTGAATGTACTAACCTTGGAAGCAGTTGTGCTTTTTAGCTGGATCAGGCTGAAATGGGAGTATTTAATCGTATCCATTGAGAGTACTGCTGCTACTCGAGTCGTGCTGAGGCGCCGCAGAAGTGACCTGAAATGACTAACATAACTAAAATCTATAAAATATTTAAGTTCTGTAAATTGAGACAAGGAATAAAGAATAATAAACATGAGAAGGTCTGCAGATGCCAGAAATCCAAAGCAACACACACGAAATGCTGGAGGAACTCAGCAGGTCAGGCAGCATCTATGGAATGAATAGATATTCGACATTTGAGGCCGAGACCCTTCTTCAGGACGGAGAGGAAAGGGGGAAGATGGTAGAATAAAAAGGTTGGGGAGGTAGGGGGAAGGGGGCTAGCTGGAAGGTGATAGGTGAAGCCAGGTGGGTGGGAAAGGTAAAGGGCTGGTGGTGAAAGAGGAATCTGATAGGAGAGGAGAGTGCACCATAGGAGAAAGGGAAGGAGGAGGGGATCCAGGGGGAAGTGATAAGCAGGTGAGAAGAGGTAAAAGGTCAGAGTGAGGAATAAAAGAGGAGGGGAGGAGTGGGGGGAGGGATTTTTTTTTAACCGGAAGGAGAAATTGATATTCATGCCATCGGGTTGGAGGCTACCCAAACAGAATATAAGGTATTGTTGCTCCACCCTGAGGGTGACTTTATCCTGGCAAATGAGGACATGGACCGACATGTCAGAACGAGAGTAGAAATTGGATTAAAATGTTTGGCCACTGGGAATTTCCACTTGTGGCAGATGGAGCAGAGGTGCTTAAATAGAGAATAGAGGGCAGAATAATATATGAGGGAGTCCTGAGGGTCTCTATGTGAGATCAAATAAAGTAAGCCATCACTAACACTTGGAAACTGAGAGTATTCTTTGACAAGCACGGGTAATCTTTGGAGATACAAGGCACTGCAGATGCTTGAACCTGGACCAAAATATGGGAGTCTAGAGCAACTCAACGGGTCAAGCAGCATCTGCGGAGGAAATAGTAGATTTTATCTTGACTTAAATTCATCATCATGTGCCATAGGAAATCATGGCCTTATATCTGTCTTCAATACCTCCTTCACTCTGTTTTTCTGATTCTCTTCTCTGTCCATGCCCATGATGGTTCTTGGCAATTTTCTCTACAGAAGTGGTTTGTCATTGCCTTCTTCTAGAGCAGTGTCTTTGCAAGATTGGTAACCCCAGCCATTATCAATACTCTTCAGAGACTGTCTGCCTGGTGTCAGTGGTCACATAACCAGGACTTGTGATGTGCACCAGCTGCTCATACGACCATCCACCACCTGCTCCATGGCTTCACATGACCTTGATCGGGGGGCTAAGTAGGTGCTACACCTTGCCCAAGGGTGACCCGCAGGATAGTGGAGGAAAAGAGAGCCTTCCACCTCCTTTGTTCAAGGTGTATCTCCAACCTGCCTCCCAGGTAGAGGGGAGATAGCCTGGAATAAGAGGTGAGGGGAAGTGGTGGAGCAAGAACTGGTAGGTGATAGGTGCATCCAGATGTAGAGGGGTGAATGGCAGATGAAGGAGGGAAGGGTTGAAATAGCAATAGAGGCTGGGAGGTGATAGGTGGATGGAGGTGAGGATGGGGGATTGGCAAATGGATGAGGGAAGGGTAGAAACGGTGACAGAGGCTGGTAGGTGGAGGCAACAAAAGATTGCAGATGATGGAATCTCCTTGGAAAGGAAGGTGATGGAACGAAGCAAAGGAGGTGGGGTGGGTAAATAGGAATAGTGACGGGAAGGGACCATGGGAAAGAGTGTGTGGGTGATAGGCAGATGGAGTGGGTGGAACATTGCAAGAGGCTGCAGAAGGTTTTAGAGCAGCTCCATCACAGATGCAGCCACCCCCACCATCGGGGACATCTTGAAGAGGCTCTGTGTCAAGGTGGCAGCATCCATCATTAAGGCCCATTGAGATCCATGCTACTCAATAATGGAATTTACATTACTCCCAAATCCCAGCCTGCCACCAACGGCCTTGTAGGTTATCGGCATGGACTAGAAGGGCTGAGATGGCCTGTTTCCGTGCTGTAATTGTTATATGGTTATATGGTCATTGCTCTTCGATTGCTCACTGACACAGTTTCTTGATGTGGTATTGGTTTCTGACTTGCTCACTCTTTCAGCCATGATGTCTAGAACATGCTATTCTGTGGGTGAGAAAATGTCCGCATTTCAACTTGAGCCCTTCTACCAACCTGTCTGAGACATGCCCTCTTTTCATTACTACTATCTGGGAGGAGGGACAGGAACCTGAAGACCCACAATTAACAATTCAGAAAAAGGAGACCTTTCACCCCCACCAATTCTCTGCTGAACATCAACCACTCATTTCCAGTGATCCTACACTTTATTCTCCCCACATACTCATCATTTTCCTCACTCATACACAGCGGCCAAGTGACCTACCAACCCTTGGGGTGTGGGAGGAAACTGGAGTATCTGGGAGAAGCCCACACGGCCACAGAGGGAACATGCAAACTCCACACAGACAGCAAGGTTGAACCCAGGTCACTGGCGGCATGACATAGCGGCTCCTTGAGCTCAAGCCACTGGGCTTTATTCATTTAGCATCTATCATTCCACAGAATGCTGGAGGGTGCCAACCTTTCAATTCAATTGTTCAGACAGTCACCATCCTCTATGAAATACGACAATAGTCGACATTCTTTTTTCTCCAAACTCATTTGTCTGCTGCTCTCTTTTTCTACATTTGTTCTGCTACACTCTTACTCAATAAGGCTTATTGAATATAATACTCTGGCAAATTGAGAAAGCTTTTAGTGATGTTCCACTGTACGGTAAATCACCAATTTAGTACATTTAAATCATTCTACCATCAGGAAGGAGGTACAGGAGCCTTGGGTATCACACTATCAGGATCAGGAACAGTTATTGCCCTTCAAACATCAGGCTCCTGAACCAGTGAGGATAACTTCACTCACCTCAACTCTGAACAATTCTACAACCTATGGACTCACTTTCAAGGACTTTACAACTCATGTTCTCAGTATTATTTATCTATTTATTTATTTGTTTGTCTGTTTGATTATGTATTTATTTCATACAATTTGTGTTTTGCATGTTGATTATTTGTCAGCCTTTATTTATGTATAGTTTTTCATAAATTCTGTTTCTTTATTTTCCTGTAAGATGCCTGCAAGACAATGAATCTCAGGGAAGTATCTGATGACATATACGTACTTTGATAATAAATTTATTTTGACCTTGACTTGACAATATCTGATTAATTGTTGTCTCTCTGCAGTAGAATTCATCAGACCTCTATTAACCAACAAGACACTGTACTGGTTAGACTAGATAATTTTGTTCTAACTGTTGGTTATCAGGGTTCTGTATGGATTAGAGAGCAGCGCTCATGGGTTTAGGTTGAGTGAGCTAAGGTTTTTCTCTTTGGAACAAAAGAGGATGGGAAGTGATTTGATGGAGGTGTACAAGATGAGAGGAGGCATTGATCGAATGGTCAGCCAGAGATCTTCTTTACTCCCCAGGGCAGAAATGGCTAATATAAGGAGACATAATTTTAAGGTAATTGGAAGAAAGTATAGGGGGGTGATGTCAGGATAAGTTTTTAACACCGAGAGTGGAATGCACTGTCAGGAGTGGTGAGAGGCAGATATTGTGCATTGGGTATTTTTAAGGGATTCTTAGATGGGCAGATGAATGAAAGAAAAATTGAGCACTATGTGGGAGGGGAAAGATTGGATTGATCTTAGGGTAGTTAAAAAATAGGCACAACGTCCTGGGCCAAGGTGGCTGTAGTGTGCTGTAATGTTCTATCATTGAGAGGTAGTTCCAATATTTTTTGCATTTTGTTGCTGTGTAAGATAAGGAGTCAATCCATTCTTTGAAAGGTCTCTCCAGTTCTCACGAGAAATTAGAGAGAATCGGAGAAATCCATCATATAGAATGAGGCCATTCAGCCCATTGAGATCCATGCTACTCAATAATGGAATTTACATTACTCCCAAATCCCAGCCTGCCACCAACGGCCTTGTAGGTTATCGGCATGGACTAGAAGGGCTGAGATGGCCTGTTTCCGTGCTGTAATTGTTATATGGTTATATGGTCATTGCTCTTCGATTGCTCACTGACACAGTTTCTTGATGTGGTATTGGTTTCTGACTTGCTCACTCTTTCAGCCATGATGTCTAGAACATGCTATTCTGTGGGTGAGAAAATGTCCGCATTTCAACTTGAGCCCTTCTACCAACCTTGCTGCATTTGTGTCTTCTTGTTATTGTCCCCCCTTAGCCAAGAGAAAAGGTTTTTTCCATGCCATCATGTCTAGGTCTTCTGTAAATGTTATAAACATCAATTACCATTCAGTGGCCACTCTATTAGGCACACATGTACACTTGCTCATTAATAGAAATCTTTAATCAGCCAATCATGAGGCAGCAACTCAATGCAGAAAAGCATGCAGACACAGTCAAGAGGTTCGGTTGTTGTTCAGATCAAATATCAGAGGACACATTCTCAGAATAGAGGGATGTCCAGGATGTCCATTTAGAACAGAGATGAGAAGGCATTTCTTTAGCCAGAGGGTAATAAATTTGTGGAATTCATTGCCACAGTCGTCCTTGGAGGCCAAGTCATTGGGTATATTGAAAGAGGAGGCTGATAGGTTCTTGATTAATAAGGGTGTCAAAGGTTAAAGGGAGAAGGCGGGAGAAAGTGGGTGAGAAGGATAATAAATCAGCCATGATGGAATGGTGGGGCAGACTTGATGGGCTGAATGGCATAATTCTGCTCCTACATCTTATGGTCTTATTGTTTATGCTTATTGTACTTATTGAAAACTCGTACGGCCAGATTTGGGAACAGCTTTTTTCCAACTATGATAAGACTGCTGAATGGATCCTGACCCAGATCTGGGCCATACCATCCAAATATCTGGACCTGCATCTTGTTTTTTTTGCACTACCTTGCTTTCCATTTTTCTATTTATGATTTATAATTTAAATTTTTAATATTTACTATCGATTTGTAATCCAGGGAGTGGAAAGGAGAATCAAATATCGCTATGATGATTGTACGTTCTAGTATCAATTGTTTGGCGACAATAAAGTATAAAGTATAAAAATTGTCTGTGGTTTACTCTTGAAATCTCCTCACTGTTGTAATGTCGGAGCCACAGCTGTTGAATTTTAGAGGTGTGCAACTCCACCATCCTCCGGTCTGAAAGACGTTATTTACCACGACCCAGTATTTTCAGTCTTCAAATCATTGTTATTTAATTCAAGTGGATTGTAAATTGCCCCAGAGATGTGAGGCAGCAGCTCCTCTAGCTGGAATTGGAATTGGAATTGGATTTATTCTTGTCACATACCTAGATACAGTGATAGTCAAAAGAAATGGATTTTCCTTTTATTTTCTGTGTTTTTTGAACTTTTTGACATTTAATAACTTTCCAAAATATGTATTAACTTGCCCAATAGCAACAACAAACATCAACACATTTATATTTTATTCTTGATTGACTATCCTCATAATAAAGTATAGAAATAAAATCTTAAAAATCTATAAAACATATGATTTTACAGCCAAGTATCCTTGTTTTACTTTAGACAATATTTTTTAGTTATACTAAACTGGTTTTCAGGGCACCAGAACATAGCAATTTTGGACAATTGCCCAGTCATGGCCAGAAAAAGCCATTCAGCCCATCACTGAGCCATACAATACTGAAACAGGCCCTTTGGGCCTTGCTAAACATGGCACCCATCAAGCTAACCCCTTCTACCTACATGTGGTCCATTTGAGGTCACATTTGGAGTATCGCATACGGGTCTGTTACAAGAAAGAGCATCATTAACCTGGAAAGAGAGCAGAGAATATTTATGAGACCGCTGCTAAGGCTCGAGGACTTGAGTTATGGGGTTTAGAAGTCTGAAGTATGCGTGAAATTGTGGGGGTGATGTAACAGGGTGAATGCACAGAGTACTTTTCCTCAGGGAAGGGGAACTTGAGGGCATAAGTTTAAGGTGAGACTTCAAAGGGCAACTTCTTCATGCAGAGAGTAGTCCATATTTAGAATGAGCTGCCAGAGTAAGTAGTTGAGGCAGGTACAGTGACAGCATTTGGAGGACATTTTGACAGGTACATGGAGTGGACAGATAAGAGGGATGTGGGCCAAACATGGGCAAATAAGACGAGAATAGATGGCCATCTTGGCTAGCATGGACCAGATGGGCCAAAGGGCCTCTTTCGGTGCTGTATGAATACATGACTATTATTTAAAAAATTATTATGGTGTTGGTGTAGTCTCGGTAGATCACAAACTTCACCTCTGAATCAGAAGGTCATGAGTTCAAATCTGACGCCAGATACTTGGGCACAGACCAAACCGGTTCTCCAGTGCACTGCTGTGGCAAAGTCGTTTTGTCAGATACACTGGTTTTCAGATGAAATACTAAATCCGATTCTATCTACTCCCAGAGTTCTCCTTTTTATGCCATGGACCAATATCATGAAGCAAGGGGTCTGTGGACCTCAGATGGGGAACTCCTGATCTACTCTCGCAGATGGTTAAAAAATATTCCAAGCAGATGGAGTTTAATACAGACAAGTGTGAGGTATTGCACATTGGAAGGACAAACCAAGGTAGAACATACAGGGTTAATGATAAGGCACTGAGGAGTGCAGTGGAACAGAGGGATCTGGGAATACAGACACAAAATTCCCTAAAAGTGGCGTCACAGGTAGATAGGGTCGTAAAGAGAGCTTTTGGTACATTGGCCTTTATTAATCAAGGTATTGAGTATAAGAGCTGGAATGTTATGATGAGGTTGTATAAGGCATTGGTAAGGCCGAATCTGGAGTATTGTGTTCAGTTTTGGTCACCAAATTACAGGAAGGATATAAATAAGGTTGAAAGAGTGCAGAGAAGGTTTACAAGGATGTTGCCGGGACTTGAGAAACTCAGTTACAGAGAAAGGTTGAATAGGTTAGGACTTTATTCCCTGGAGCGCAGAAGAATAAGGGGAGATTTGATAGAGGTATATAAAATTATGATGGGTATAGATAGAGTGAATGCAAGCAGGCTTTTTCAACTGAGGCAAGGGGAGAAAAAAACTAGAGGACATGGGTTAAGGGTGAGGGGGGAAAAGTTTAAAGGGAACATTGGGGGGGCTTCTTCACACAGAGAGTGGTGTGAGTATGGAATGAGCTGCGAGACGAGGTGGTAAATGTGGGTTCTTTTTTTAACATTTAAGAATAAATTGGACAGATACATGGATGGGAGGTGTATGGAGGGATATGGTCCGTGTGCAGGTCAGTGGGACTAGGCAGAAAATGGTTCGGCACAGCCAAGAAGGGCCAAAAGGCCTGTTTCTGTGCTGTAGTTTCTATGGTTTCTATGGTTTCTAGATATTTCAATAAACATCCTTGGATTCTTGTAATTCTGATCAATATTTAACCCCCAATCAACCTCACTAAAACTGATAATCTGGCCATGGAGTTATACGGCATGGAAGCTGGTCCTTTGGCCCACAACATATCTGCTGGCCTTATCACCAACCTGCACTAGCCCCATTTGCCCGCAAAATACCATAAGACATCGGATCAAAGTTAGGCCTGTCAGCCCATCAAGTCTGCTCCGCCTTTCCATCGTGACTGATTCAACCCCACTCTCTTGCCTTCTCCCCAGAATCTTTGATGCCCTTACTAATCAAGAACCTATCAAACCTCTGCTTGAAATATACCCAATGACTTGACCCCCACAGGCCTCTGTGACAATGAAATCCACAGTTTCACCATCCTCTAGCCAAAGAAATTCCCCCCATCTCTGTTCCTGTATCCTGCAGCTGCTCTCTCTGCACTCTACTTTGCTATTATTTTACCCCACTGCACCATGTAATGATTTGATCTGCATGAGCAGTACACAAGACGAGCTTTTCACTCTATCTTGGTAAATGTGACAACAGTAAACAAATACCAACCAATACCAATCCCTATTCTTCTCGCTTTGCCATTATCATGGTGCTCTTTGTGGGAGCCTGCTGTGCACAAATTGGAAAGTACCTTGCCCCGATTACTACACTTCAAAACTAACTCAGTTGTCTGGAGGCACAGGAGCCAGTGACCCATAGGTATGTGTCGGCGAGACCACAGTTGGAGGCCGTAGTGTTCGCGGCTTGTCATCAGAGTGTCTGGAGCTCAGGGTCCTCATTCATTATCATTGGCGAGCCCCTTGGGTTGATACCAAACATCAAAACCTGAAGGTCGATTGGAAAACCAGAGGTTAAGGCCCAATGGCAGTAGCCCTGGTTCTGTGACTCTGTGAGGCGGCTGGGAAGTCGGAGGCCCCGATGACTGTACGGCGACCGGAAGCTGGAGGCCCATCAGCCTGGCCTGAGGCTGGACGACAGTGTTTGTGTGTGTGTGTGTGTGTGTGAGAGAGTGTGAGTGAGTGAGTGAGTGGGTTTGTGGGATGGAGGTGAGGGCCTTTTTGTTGTTGCTTCTGTGGCTCTGCCAAGCATGATGGGAATGCTATGTTGGCGCTGGCATGTGTGGCGATACTTGCGGGCTGCCCCCAGCACATCTTTAGGTTGTGCCGGTTGTTTAGACAAAGGACACATTTCATTGTCTGTTTTGATGTGCACGTGATAAACAAGTGACTCGGAATCTGAATCTAAAGTGCTTTGCGATGCTCCCAAAGGAGATCTTATACATTGAACTACAAGTCCCAGTATGCAATTGAGATAGTGCGCTTGCGCTATTTTCGCTTATCTTTTTAAAATTGGGTGGAATCCTTGTATTGATTGGGGAACGGCGCCCCCAATGAGGAATCGGAATGAAGGCAGCTTTGCCTGATGACTGGTCAGAGTAGCTGTCAATCGCAATGTACCTGCACTTCCTGTTGTCAATAGCTGGGGAGCAGTTCCATCTGGTGTCAAGTGTTTTCCAGATTTTCAATCAGCCTTCTTGAGAATTGTGTCAGAGGGTTCAGGCAATTGGCAACGACAGCAGACAACAGAGATTGGGAGGGATTGTTGCAGACCCCCCTATCTCTGCAAGGGAATTCGTTTAGTAATTATTCAACCGCGAATATTGTTTATTGTTGATTCAGCGGGACATAAAAGGTGCCGGAGACGGAATATTCGGTGTAACGAGAGAATGCTGTGTCAGTAGAAGCGGTGGTGAGTACATGTGCTGTGGGTCTGGCGTGAGGGGTGGGACCTGATATCATTGTGCAATGTGCATTCAGTGGTGGAATGTATTGATTTTGTGTGAAATACGACGTTTTAAAAGTCTCACGTTAATACCCAACACAGCGCTGTTATCAGTGAAATATTCTTCCATTCAAGGTTGGTTTTCTTAACAGGGGCGGTTGCACCGTAAATGCAGTTGTGTTTGCTGAGGGGGGAATTAAATCCAAGAAACATTGTATTGTCGTAGACGCTTGCCGGTGGCGCAAATGTTTCCATTTTACCGATTTTTGTTTTGGTTGTTGTTGGTGGTGCTGACTGCGTTACAGTGCTTTCTTTGTGCGTACATCAAACCAGGAACTATGTTATTGAAATGAGCGTCCCACCTTGTTCGGAGGGAGCTGTGCATTTTATGATAAACCCAATCTCAAAGGGCATCTGTACCCTTCTTTAAAAAATGAAGAGAATTGCTTCGTTAACCAAGATTATTGTTAAAGAGAAATTATTTAAAAGAAAGAAACAGATTTGGAGTGTTATAGTACATTGATAATACAGCGATCTTTTTTCTTCTTGTTAAATTATTCGTCTGGCGGTTGTGTAGAAGGACTGAAACTCCCCCTGGATAACACCACACGGTGGTATCTGTGTAAACTGAGCGGCCGACCCCACTTGCACCGCCCAGTATATGGGAGTAACCGGGTATAAAACCATTCCAATAGAATTAATCACCTTTCGGCAGCGTTGCCACGCATTGTCAGATCAGTGCCCTCTTTCTGAATGGGGGATTTCATAAAGTGCTCCGTAACAATAAGTTCAACGTGCCCTTTAACCCTTGCCGCTCTGGTATTGGAATGGTCGCATTTTCTGTTTTGAAGTGACTGTGATACTGTAGCTGGCATTCCGCAGTTGCCAGATGAAAAAGGGCCCCCTTTTCGGTGTGGTTTATGATGGGAGCGGGTTTGCTATTGTTAGTTTGCACATTGCTCCAACGCGGGAGCTGGTTTCGCCTGTCACATAGTGCCGGATTATGTCAATAATACCTGGTTTGTTCGCAAGCACGGTTGCCGGAGGGAGGAAATCTATGACAATGTTAACACAGGAGAGGCCTATTGTTTGCTCATTGCAGGCTTGTACCTGTTAAATTGCACTGAAAGCGGGCGCCGTTAGAATAGCAGTTGGATTGTTATGTGGAGATTAATAAAGCAAATATTAATTTTGTCTTTTAACATTAATTGAAACTTTGTGTTAAAATCTGACGTGCATGTGAAAAATGGTAATTCATGTCGCAGAAGGAGGCGATTCGGCCCGTCGGCTAGCTGCCTGCGGATGATAGCGTAGGGGTAAGTGCAAGACTTTACAGTGGCAGGGTTACAGGTTCAATTGCTGCCGCTCTGTCTGTAGGGAAATTGTACGTTCTCCCCGTGACCGCGTGGACCCCCCCTCAGGGTTTCCTCTCCCGTTTCCAAACCAACAGGTTGGGGTTAGTTAGTTGTGGGCACGCTACGTTTGCGTGGAGACACTTGCGGGCTGCCACCGCGGGTCGTCGGACTGTGCTGGTCATTGACGCAAACGACGCATTTCGCTGTGTGTTTCAATGTGCACGTGACAGATAAAACAATCTTCCTCTTTCCCCTGTACCCTCTCTTTTGTGTGCCCGCGAACACCCACCCTCCAGTCGTCTGCCACTTATCCCACCCTAGCGGTAACTTACAGACAAACCCGCGCCGTTACAGGGTGAACTGCAAATCCTGAAGCGAAGTTCCCGAGGTCAGCATTGAACCCGCGTCCCTGGAGTGGGGCAGTAGTACTACCGGCTGCAGCATCGTCTCCTTCTCTCTCTATCGCTCTTTAAAATATTTGCATCACGGGTCGTACGTTTCCTTCATCTGGCTTCTTCCAGACCGCATGATGGAACTCGGCCCCAAACGTCGTCTGTTTATTCCTCTCCGCAGATGCTGCCCGTCCTGCCGAGTTCCTCCAGCATTTTGTGTGTGCTGCGATGCATGTTTTAGTGACGGTTTGATGGAGAGTTCCGGAATATAAAGTGATTTAATTAAATGTAACTTGAAATTTGACCTTTACATGTCTCTGATAAAATGATTTCTCTTCATAAAATACATAGAATATTATCTAAGTTGACGAACACATAAAATATTTTAGAAGGGCAGACGATATTTTGAATGGAAAATTGAAAGACCTCGATAGAATGGATGTGGAGAGGAGGCTTCTGATCGTGGGGAGTCTCGGACCTCATTGGGGGGGGGATTTCTTTAACCAGAGGGTGGTGAATCTGTGAATTCATTGCCACAGCCGGCTGTGGCCAAGTCTGAGTATATTTAAAACGCACGTTGATAAGTTCTTGATTAGTAAGGACATCAAAGGGGCAGAAGGCAGGAGAATGTGGCTGAGATGTAAAATAAATCAGCCATGTTGGAATAGTGGAGAAGACTCGATGGGCCAAATGGCCTAATTGTGCTCCTCTATCTTAGGATCTTGTGTAAGAATTCTAAACAAGAAACTGGTTTATTTAAGCCAATGTTTACATTGCTGCGTGTGTGAAGCGAAGTTACGTAGATGCTGGAAATTTGAAACGGAGCGCGCTGCAGTAGATCAAAGGTCATCAATCTGAAACCTTAACCACGTTTCACTATAAACGCTGTCAGGTCTGTGAGCAGTAGCAGCTTTTGTTTCACTTTCTAAAATATATCACATAGACAAGCACAGATATGTTCAACACACTGGAGGAACTGGGCAGGCGAGGCAGCATCTATGGGGGGGGGGCGGGTAAAAAGCACAGTGGACGTTTCGGGCAGGACCTGCCTAAGGGTCTTGGCCCCGAAACGTCGGCTGTGCTTTTTGTTCCATGGATGCTGCCTGTCCTGCTGAGTTCCTCCAGCAGTTTGTGTGTGTGTGTGTGTTGCTTGGATTTCCAGCATCTGCAGATTTTCTCTTGTTTCTGATTTGAAGGGCAGATATGTACTGTATTGGAAATGTGAGCGTATCCAGTAGTGTTTGATATCAGCCTTGTATTTTGTAGAGGGAAACACAAAGTTCAAAATTCAAAGTAAATTTATTGTCACCATATACTACCCTGAGATTCGTTTTCTTGCGGGCATTCACAGTAGATACAAAAAAACACAATGGAATCAATGACGAACTACGCACATACAAGGATGATCAAACAACCAATGTGCTAAAGAAGCCAGACAGTACAATTACAATAAATAATATTGAGAACACAAGCTGTCAATTGGTTGGATTGGGTGTGTCTGTAGAAAGAAAGAATGAGACAAGCTTTTGTAATTTCCAAGCAGTGTCCTGTTTAATTGTGTTTGATGTCTTGGAGCCTAATTTGTCAACAGGAACCTACAAATGGTTTTGGAGGTTTCGCCTAGCAGGGGAGTAGCTACATCATCTACACAGACTGGTCGAGTTGTCCTCTTCTCCAGGTTGTCCTCTCTCAGGGGAGGGGGTGTGAGGGACACACATGGAGTAAGTGAAGGGAGATGCCTACTTTGCTAGCCAGATCAGCCAAATCAACCCTGGTCATCAAAGGCTGACAGGTGTTGAAGCCAGATAGCCCTCTCGCCCACGAATCAGCCAAGTTTATACAACATAGAATGATACAGCACAGTACAGGCCCTTTGGCCCACAATGTTGTGCCGACCCTTAAACCCTGCCTCCCATATAACCCCCCCCCACCTTAAATTCCTCCATATACCTGTCTCGTAGTCTCTTAAACTTCACCAGTGTATCTGCCTCCACCACTGACTCAGGCAGTGCATTCCACACACCAACCATGTTTTCTCATGTTGACATTTAAAAGTCCAAAGTAAATTCATTATCGAACCTATTTGTCACTATATACAATTCTGAGATTCATTTCCTTGCAGGCATTTGCAGTGGAAAAAAGAAGTACAATAGAATTAATGAAAAACTATGCATAAACAAAGACTGACAAATTGTGCAAATATTAAATAAATAATACTGAGAACATGAGCTGTAGAGTACTTGAATGCGAGTCTATAGGTTGTGGAATCAGTTCAGTGTTGAGGTGAGTCAAGTTATCTCCTCTGGTTCAGGAGCCTGATGGTTGAAGAGTAAATTACTGTTCCTGAACCTGGTGGAGTGAGTCCTGAGGTTCCTGTACCACCTTCCTGATGGCAGCAGTGAGAAGAGAGCATGATGTGGGTGGCGAGGTTTCCTGATGATGGATGCTGCTTTCCTGTGACAACTCTCTTGTAGATGTGCTCAATAGTTGAGGGGACCCGTAATGGACTGGGCTGTGTCCACTACTTTCTGTAGGATTTACTGTTCAAGGGCATTAGTGTTTCCATACCAGGCTATGATGCAGGCAGTCAATATACTCTCCACCACACACCTAAAGAAGTTTGTCAAAGTTTTAGATGTCTTGCTGAACCTTTGCAAACTTCTGAGGAAGTAGAGATGCTACCATGCTTTCTTCATAATGGCACTTGCGTGCTGACAATCTTGGATCTGCTAAAGGAAGGGTTCGAAGTACGGGGCTATTGTCCTCGAGTTTTGCTCAGCGAGAGTCCTAGAGCGCAACAGCACTGAAACAGGTCCTTCAGCCCATCCAGTGGATGGGAGCTATTGTTTTGCCTGCACCCATCAACCTGCTCCTGGACCACAGCCCTCCATACCCTTCCCATCAATGTACTTATCCAAATTTCTCTTAAGTGCTGAACTCGAACCTGCATCCAGCACTTCCACTGGCAGCTCGTTCCACACTCTCACCACCTTCTGAGTGAAGGAAATCCCTGCATGTTCCCTTTAAATATTTCACCTTAGCCTAGGACTTCTAGTTCTAGGTTCACCCAACCTCAGTGGAAAAAGCATGCCTGCATTAACCTTATCTATACCACTCATAAATTTGCATACCTTGATTATATCTCCTCTGATTCTATGCTCCAGGACCAAAAAACAAAATGATTCCAACCTGTGCATCAGACCTAGGCAGGCTGCTTAGAAGAATGGAATCTCTCTTTCCTCATACTGTCGGAGGACTTCTCACAAAGAGTGTGAGTGTGCAAGGTTGCTGCTGGCCAGACTAGGCACAGAGAAACAAAGAAAGAAACTAGCTTTACCAATGTCTGCTCAGTTTTGAAGTTCTGCTCAGAACTTGTACAGGTTCTTGACAAGGATGTTGGTGGGACCAGCTTTATCGGCAGATTTCCAATACCTGCAGTTCTTTGTGTGTCTCTCTTAATGTGAATGGGTGTTTGGTTAGTGCATTCATGATGGGCTGAAAGGCCACCTTCTGTGCAGCGTAGTTTTCTCAGCCATTATCTTACTGAATGAGGGGACCAAAAGCTTATTCCTGAATTTATTTGTGTTCCATCTTTATGCATAGTTCTTCATCTTAAAGGTTAGACCACGCTTGGAATGTTGTGTTCAGTTCTGGTCATCTCATTATAGAATGTTCTGGAAGCTTTAGAGAGGGTGCAGAGGAGATGCAGCCTGGAGTAGAGAGCGTGTCTCATGAGCATAGGTTGCATGAGCTAGAGGTTTTCTCTTTGTGGAGTGAAAAATTGTCTTGCTGGAGATGTACCAGATGATAAGCATAGATATAGTAGAGGCTTTTTCCAAGGGTTGAAATGATTAACACACCGGGGGGGGGGGGATTAATTTTAAGGTGACTGCAGGAAAGTATGGAGCAGATGTCAGAGGTAGTCTTTTTTTTTTAACACAGTGATGGGCATGTGGAGCATGCTGGTGGTAGAGGATGGCTATGCAGGAGGGAAGGGTTAGATTGCTCTTGAAATGAGTTAAAAGGTCAACACAACATTATGGGCTGAAGGGCCTGTACTGTTCTGTGTTTTATGTAGGGATTAAGATCTTGTGTAAGCAGATGGGTTTACCTCTGATTGGCATCATGGCTGGCAGACTGGTCTAAAGGATGTTGTGCTGTACTAAATTGTGAACAGGGAATATGCTTTTTTTAAAATAAACTATACTCTGAATGTTATCTTCATCATGCAACATTACCTATCCAAATAACACAGGGAACTAGCTGTTGAATTATTTGCTCATCGTAGGAATGCAGATGTAGTACTCACAATGCCTGCGAATGTTCTCTGTGCTGTGCTTGAGGTTCACGCACCTGCCTTGCATTCACTTGAGCATACAAGGTGTACACAAATGACTTCGAATCTAAGCAGTTATTAAGCCTTAAAATATCTAATTAGGTGTAAATAAGCAACACTGGGGAGCGAATGGAACTTATGATGACAAGCTTGCTGAATCAGAGGGCTTCCACTTCATGAGTGTCTGCTCAGAATCTTGTATCAGAAAATTGCCCAGGATCGATGTGATAGAAAAGTATTACACATGCTGGAAATACTCAACAGATCATTGGTATGTCTCATGCTTCAGGCTGGGGCTTTTCATCAGAACTCCTCCTGAAGGTAAAATGATTTTCTCTCTCCACAGATGCTATCTGACTTGCTGAGTATTTTAAGACATTTTTATTCCTTATCCCCCTGTTTCTTGGGGTCCACAACCATTGACTCAAAGTTGCTGTGCAAATTGATGGGGTGGTTATGAAGGCATATGGTGCATTGGCCTTTATTAATCGAGCAGTTGATTTCAAGAGCTGCAAGGTAATCTTGCAGCTCCATAAAACTCTGGTTCAAATTTCAAAAAAAGTTCAAAGTAAATTTGTTGTCAAAGTACATATATGTCACCATATGTTATTTTAAGATTAATTTAGGCAATATAATACTAAGAATGGGTGGCAGGGTTGGGCTACATCTCGACCAATGGAGGTGTAGGGAGCTCCTTCCCTCCACTAACCTGAAGGTCACCCTTGGGAAAGGTGTAACACCTGTTTAACTCCCTCCCCCCTGGTCAGGTCACATGAAGCCATGGGAGCAGGTGGTGGATGGTCGTATGAGTAGCTGGTGCATATCTCCAGTCCTGGTTATGCGACCACTGATGACAAGCAGACAATCTCTGAAGTGTATTGATAATGGCTGGAATCACCCATCTTGTAAAGACACTTTACAGCCCAGAAGAAGGTAATGGCAAACCACTGGTGTGGAAAAGTTTGCCAAGGACAATCATGGTCAAAGAGCATAATTGCCCATGTCGTGTGACAGAGCACATGATTATTTGAATTCAAAGAATTGCAATAGGGTTTACGGAAGAACTATACTTAAAGACTGACAAATAGCCAATGTGTAAAAGCAAACAAGTTGTTCCAATAATAAATTTTTAAAAATGTATATAAATAGTACTGAGAACATGAGTTGTAGAGTCCTTGAAAGTGAGTCCATAGCTTCTGGAATCAGCTCAGTGTTGGGGTGAGTGAAGTTATCCGCACAGGCTGAGTAAGAGTGGTAGAAATTGGTTTGGTTATGATACGTGGTGCAGTGGGCAGAGCTGCCGCCCCACCACACCAGTGACCCAGGTTCGATCCTGACCTGTGGCACAATAAGAACCAGATTTATTATCATGGACTTGAATGATGCAAAATTGCTTGTTCTGTGCCAGCAGTACAGTGTAAAGATGTAAACTTACTATAAATTACGACAATGAATATTGCAAAAGAAAAGGCATTTGCACATTGTCACCATTATCTCTTGCTCCCATGTCCCAGAGAGGAGAGAGGGAAGATTTGATAGAGGCTTACAAAATTATGAGGGGTATAGACAGGGTAAATGCAAACAGGCTTGTTCCACCAAGGCTGGGTGGGACTACAACCAGAGGTCATGGTTGAAGGGTGAAAGGTGAAAAGTTTGAGGGGGGACATGAGCGGAAACTTCTCCACTCAGAGGGTGGTAGGGTGGTGAGAGTGTGGAATGAGCTGCCAGCACAAGTGGTGCATACGAGCTCAATTTCAATGTTTAAGCAAAGTTTGGATATGTGCATGAATGGGAGGGATATGGTCCCAGTGCAGGTTGGTGGGAGTAGGCAATTTAAATGGTTTTGGCATGGACAAGATGGGCTGAAGGGCCCATTTCTGTGCTGACTAATCTATAGATTAATCAGCCATTGTGAATGGCCCCTAGAATGCACGTATGTGATAAAGAAAGAGCTGGAAGTGTTGGTGGAAAGAATATATTGGGTTAGGGTAGGATTAGTTTAATTTGGTGCAGACCTATTGCACTGAGACCCTATTGCTTTGCCCTTTAACTTTATGACCAGGGCAAGCTCAATAGGTTGAATGGCCTAATTCTGCTCCTGTGTTTTATGGACTATGACTTTAAACTATCCACTCAGTGGTCACTTTGTTAGCCAGTCGTGGTGGCAATTCAATGCATAAAAGCATGCAGACATGGTCAAGAGGTTCAGTTTTTGTTCAGACCAAAAATCAGAATGGGGAAAGAAATGTGTTCTGAGTGACTTTGTCAGTGGAGTGCTTGTTGGTGCCAGACGGGGTGGTTTGAGTATATCAGATACTGTTGATCTCCTGGGATTTTCACACACAACAGTTTCTAGAGTTTACAGAGAGTGGTATGAAAATCAAAAATAAAACATCTAGTGAGTGGCAGCTCTGTAGGCAAAAATGCCTTGTTAATGAGAGAGGTCAGAGGAGAATGGCCAGACTGGTTCAAGCTGACAGGAAGGCGACAGTAACTCAGATAGCCAGATGTTGCAACTGTGGTGAACACAAGAGAAACTCTGAACACGCAGCACATCAAACCTTGAAGTGACACACCTAAAAGTTGCTGGTGAACGCAGCAGGCCAGGCAGCATCTCTAGGAAGAGGTACAGTTGATGTTTCGGGCCAAGACCCTTCATCAGAACCTTGTAGTGGATGGGCTACAGTGACAGGAGACCACACTGGGTTTCACTCCTGAAACTAATAAAGTGGCCACTTATGTATTGTATTTAAACTTTCAGAACCCATTTGAATTTGGCACACAAGGGCTAAGACTGGTGAAACTGGGGATAGTAATAATATAGATTGAAGGATGTCTTATAGAAAAAAACACTGTGGCTGGAATAAGTGAATCATTGACAGGTTGGCAGGTTGTAAATAACGGGAGCCTGTAAGAATCAATACGAGAGCCTTAGCAATTTACAATCATTGCTGATGACATGCGTGGCAGGGCAGTGGGTTTAAGATACAAACTGTGTGAAATGATGAGCAGTGGGGAGAACACGAAAGGAACTTAAACACAGGAGATTCTGCAGATGCTGGAAATCCAGAGTAATGCACAGAAAATGCTGGAGGAACTCTGCTGGTCAAGCAGCACCTGTGGAGGGAAATATACAGTCACCACGTAAAACCCGGAGATTCATTTTCTTACAGGCATACTCAATAAATCTATAGAATTATAGACCACACCAACTTGTGCAATCAACCCATGTGCGAAAGATATCAGACAGTGTCAATACAAAGAGAATTAATAATGATTTAAATAAATATAAAGAACATGAGATGAAGAGTCCTTGAAAGTGAGTCCATAAGTTGTGGGAACATTTCAGTGATGGGCTGAGTGAAGTTATCTTTCTGGGCTAAAGAGCTTGATGGTTGAGGGGTAATAACCATTCCTGAACCTGGTGGTGTGAGTCCTGAGGCTCCTGTATCTCCATCCGGATGGCAGCAGTGAGAAGAGAGCATGTTGTGGATAGTGGGGATCCCTGCTGATGGATGCTGCTTTCCATTAACAACATTTCGTGTAGATGTGCCCTGTGGTGGGGAGGGCTTTACCCAGGATGGACTGGGCTGTACCCACTACATTTTGTACGAATTTCTGTTCAAAGGCATTGTTTCCATTCCAGGCTGTGATGCAACCAGTCAGCACACCCTCCACTACGCATCCTTAGACGTTTATCAGCGTTTTAGATGTCATACCAAATCTCCGCAAGCCCCTAAAGGAAGGAGAAGCACTGCCATGCTTTCTTGGTAATTGCACTTGCGTGCTGAGTTCAGGGCAGGTCTTCCAAAATAATAACACCGAGGAATTTAAAGCTGCTTTTCTCTCCACCTCTGATCTCCCTCCAGCGTTTTGTGTGTGATGCACGCATTATGTCATTTATTTTTTTTCATGCCATCCCAAGTACTTTACAGCCAATGAGCAATATTAGTCAGTGACGTAATGTGGTGACAGATTTGTGCACAGTGAGATCCCACAGATGGTACTACGAAGGCCAGGCCTTCTGTCTTAAAGTTGTTGATTAGAGAATTACCATTAGCCAAGTTACCTGGTTTGCTTGTCTTCATAGTGCCACTGATAACTGCTCCTTTGGATTCATTTATCACGTAGACATGGAAACATACAGTGAAATGTATCATTTGCGTTAACAGCCAATACAACCTAACGATATGCTGGAAGCAGCCCGCAAGTGTCACCACACATTCTGACGCCAACATAGTATGCCCTCAATGTTGGCAGAACATGACAAAGGAACAAAAGAACACCAACAAAACAATTTCCAACCTTCCCTCACACCCAACCACCCATGCGCGCAGACAGTCCTTCAACCCTAGGACAGGCCTGCAGGCCTTCAGTCTTCAGACTTTGGCCAGTGGGCTTCAATTTCTGGACTTCGGATCAGCCTTTGGGCTTCGATCTTCAACATCGATCCCAGGACTCGCCAGTGATGGGATCCCAAGGTTTGGGCTCGCCAATTCACTGGCCCTCGTGTCTCCTGCTCAGATGGACATCCGATCCCAGGACCCACCGACCTGGGTCATCCCGACATCCACTTACGCCCTTCGCCACCCATCTCTGTCATTGGCCTTCAAGTGCAGAGCGAAAGCCTAGATTCTAGCCTGACCTCTAACTCCCCCAAATTCCTGTCTCTGACCCCTAACTCCCCTATCTGTCCCCAAAACCATCCCTATGAAGTTTTTTAAAAAAAAAGCAAGTAAATCTCAGCCATGACCTTAATGGAGACCGCTGCTCAGCGCCATCTTAACCAGCAGATGCAAGAGGCGACAGGGTCTTTCACGTCTTGCCTGGAAGCTAGCCACACTCCCTCGACCTCAGCATTTTGTGCTCAAGTCTCTTGAGTAGGACTTGAACTCCTGACCTTCTGACAGGAGGCAAGAGTGTTGGCCACTGAGCCGTGGCTGACACTAGAACGCCTCTTGAATTGCTTGTGATCGAACAATTGTACACGTCGCAAAATGACGGGCGATCGCTCTGTCAGTTTACTGCGGGGAAGTATTGTGTGACCGTGTCACAAGCTCAGCTTGGGGCCTGTTGAGTATTATGAACTGTGTTAGTTCTTTGGTTCAGTAATGCAACAAATTGATTTGCTGTGGTTTTCATCTCCTTTTACAAAGATGGTGATTTCGCGCTGGGTGCATTTACACAGACTGCCGCCCCTCTTTGGTAGGGTTGGTGAGTGACAGCAACCTCCTTGAGCAGCTGTCAAGCCCAAGTGCTCATGGGTAAGATACCTACACCAGAGCTTCCCACAGATGTCATAAGCTTGCATTTGGAGCAGTAATCTTATTTGTCTTTTTAAAATTAAATCTTGTTTGATATTGAAGTAGAAGAATACTCAAACATTATCCTGATTTCCCTGTAGCATTGAATTAAATTAAGTCACTAGTGTGTTGCCAGGAGTGGTGAACTTCAGTGATGGCATTGGCTGGGCCTGTTTTCCTTGGAGTAATGGTTGACTGGTGACCTGATAGAAGCGTGTAGGATTATGGGAGGTTTAGAGAGTTGGTAGTCACTTTTTTTGTTTCTTTATGATGAGGAATTTTTAAAAAATAAAGAGGGCATTGGTTTAAGGTGAAATTTTTAATATGGAGAGCAACAGGTCCTTCTGCCCCAATGAGCCCATACCACCTAATTACACCCATCTGACCAATTAGCTTACTAACTGCATGTCATTGGAATGTGAGAGGAAACCGGAGCATCTGATGGGAACCCACACGGTCACGGGGAAAATGTACGTACAAGCTCCTTACGGACAGCAGCAGGAATTGAACCTGTTGTCGCCGGTGCTGTTGCAGCAGTACGCTTGCTGCCGTGCTGCTGATCTGAGCCAAAATTAGGCAATTGTGATCTAGTTTAGATGGAAGTCTTGTTTGGGCGAGACCAGGAGGGCAGAAGGGCCTGTTCCTATGCTGAATGACTCCCGTGTTGATGGGCAAAGCGATTGGGATGGAGGTGGTGCTGAAGGGCCAATTTCTGTATTGTACAAGGCCAACTCTTAAGCCATTTGTCATCGTAACTTTAGCTCTTCCTCAATGTGGATTGGGAAGGTTTTGCATCCTTCCTTCCACTTCCTCACCATGTCCAAATGCTACCCTGGGAACTAGAAGTTTTCAGCTTGTTCTTGGAGGGCAGGTCTTTAGTACCACAATGGGGATGTTATCAGAATCGGGATTATTATCACTGACATATTGTATGTTGTGAAAACGGTTCGATTGTGACAGCTGTACAGTGCAATAAGACACGTACATTCAACAAAGAAGTGACAACTGCAAAAGGAGAGCAAATATAGTTATGTTTTGTAACTCTAAAACTTTAAACTATTTCAAAGGAAAATGAGAGAGATAGGAGTCTTGGTTTGTTCTTTAAGTGAGGTGCGCAGGTATAATGTGGTAGCACCATGACGTATGCAATTCACTTAATTTTACATATAAGCCATAATGAATTATTTAAATGAACAAGAATTCTTAAACAATATATTTACAATATTGCTCAAATACTTCTGAAATATTAAGTGCACAATGATAGTGAGTTAGTGTTCATGGGCTGTTCAGAAATCTGATGGAGGGGAAGAAGCTGTTCCTGAAACATTGTGTGTGTGTCTTCAGGCTCCTGTAGCTCCTCCATGATGGTAGCAATGAGAACCGGGCATATCCTGGGTGGTGGGTTCCTTAATGATGGATGCTGCCTCTTTAAGCATGACCTTTTTAAGATCCCCTCATTCCTAGGGAGGCTAGTGCCCACGATGGAGCTGTCTGAGTGTACAGCCTTCTGCAGCTTTTTCCAATCCTTTGCATCGGTCCATTCATACCAGATGGTGATGCAATCATAAGATAAAGGAGCCAGATTAGGCCATTCGGCCCATCGAGTCTGCTCCACCATTTCCTCATGGCTTATCTAATTTTCCCCTCAGCTCCAATCTCCTTCCTTCTCCCCGTATCCCTTCATGCCCTGACCAATCAAGAATCTCTCAGGCTCTGCCTCAAGTATACATAAAGTCTTGGCCTCCACACCTGCCTGCGGCAAAGAATGTTGTCCATGGAACATCTGTAGACACTTGCTGGAGGAGAGTTTTTGGTGACATACCATTTCGGGTGGCACAACAGTGTAGTGGTTAGCACAACGCCCAACAGTACCAGTGACCGGGGCTCAATTCCTGCTGCTGCCCGTCAGGAGTTTGTACGTTCTTCCCGTGACTGCGTGGGTTTCCTCTGGGTGCTCCGGTTTCCTCCCCACACTCCAAATAAGTTCCAGTTAGTAGGTTGTAAATTGGCCCATGATTAGGCTGGGATTAAATTGGGGATTGCTGAGTGGCACAGCCTGAAGGGCTGGGAGGACCCGTTCCATGCTGTATCTAAATAACAAAAAAATGAAATACTAAATCTCCTCAAAGTCCTGCAGCTGGTCCCATAGTTACATCCAGTGCACCATCCCTGAGTGTTGTGCAAACTGAAATGAATTGTCCAGAGAGAAGCTTCTGGTGGTGGGGGAAGCCTCAGGAGGAGGCCGGCCTTCTTGGCTGCTCTGGCTGATGGTGGTTGGAAGTATGGTAATCTGGTCATCAACATTCATGCTTGGCTCGACTGTTGCGTATGGAGATGTTCCTGGAGTCACAGCCTCCCCGGAGAAATGAGGCATACACCTGAGGGCCATGGGGAACTGGGACCGAACAGGAAATGAGACCTGAAATAGATCAAACACGAACATATTAGAATTAGGGTTGCCAACTGTCCCGTATTAGCCGGGACATCCTGTATATTGGGCTAAATTGGTTTGTCCCATATGGGACCGCCCTTGTCCCGTATTTCCCCCGCTAAAGTAGAGCGTTCCTATGAAACCGTTCGTAAGCCGAAATGGCGTAAAGCAAAGAAGCAATTACCATTAATTTATACGGGAAAAATTTTTGAGCGTTCCCAGACCCAAAAAATAACCTACCAGATCATACCAAATAACACATAAAACCTAAAATAACACTAACATATAGTAAACGCAGGAATGATATGATAAATACACAGCCTATACGAAGTAGAAATAATGTATTAACAGAATCGGGAAGATTAAGCCAAAACCGAAAAATTTGTAGGAAAAATATCGGCACGTGCGCACGTTATGTATGTGCAAGTCACGCATGCGCACACAGGTGCCCGCGCAAGGCTTCATGGTCATGGTAGTCTTTCTCGAGGTAAACACAAGTATCCCATATTTGACTGCTACTTTTGTCCCTTATTTTGGAGTGGGAAAGTTGGCAACCCTAATTAGAATAGAGTAGAACTTTATTGTCATTGCTTAAGACAACGGGATTGCAGTGCTACTCTAGTCCATGCAAAACAGATATTTACAGCGCATGTGGTATGGCTTAATTTTAAAAAAAAATTCCCACAAGTGACTTCAATAGTCCACAACACTCAAAGGCCATTGGCAAGCCGGGGTGTAGCATTATTCAACAGCCCTCAAAGAAGCTCTTTTTCAGTCTTACTGTCTTTGCTAAGATTGTCTGTTCAATCTCCTGCCATCAGGTAGGAGATACAGAAACGTGTCCAGGATGGGATGGGGCTTTAATGATATTATGAGCACCATAGAGATTGAGAATTGTAGATTGTCTCCAGGTCTGGTAGTTGAGTCGCAATGATGTGCTGAGCCGTCCTAATCGCCCGCTGGAGTGTTTTGTGATCTGTCTTGCTGCAGCTAGAGTCCCACATTGTCATTCCATATGTCAACATAAAAGAACATAAATATTGAATGGTAGGGCAGGCTCGACGGGCCTGTTTTCATATGTTCTTCTTAAGGCCTGTCTTGGAGTTAGAGGCTGTCCCTGTGAGAGGAAGGATCAGAACTTGTTTTGCTGTTGTTTATTTGCTTGCTGTGTTCTGTGTTTTTCTACTGTGCATCATGGACGTGCTGCTTTGGCACCAGAATGTGTGGGACACTTGCGGGCTACCCCAGGCACATCGTTAAGTTGTGTTGGTTGTTAGCACAAACTGCACCATTTCACTAAGATTTATTTATTTATTGACAAACAGCGTGGAATAGATCCTTCAATCCCCCGATTTAACCCTCGCCTAATCATAGGACAATTTACAAAGATGAATTAACTTACCAACTGATATATCTTTGGACTGTGGGAGGAAACAGGAGCATCTGGAGGAAACCTACGCAGTCGCAGGGAGAGTGTACAAACTCCTTGCAGTCAGTGGTGGGAATTGGAACCCGGTCGCTGGGCTACCCATTACACTACCGTGCCACATGTAGTAAATAATTGATGTACATATGGGTAATAAATCTGAATCTAATTTGCTTGTTCGTCCCAAGCTGCAGTGTTTTAGTGTCCATTTCTGATTGCAGTGGCATTAGAAAAGAAATTGATATTTTAAAGTGGAATATGGACAATCTTAAGTAAATTTGTTATTGATTCCATCTGCAAGTTCTTGACTGGGGACGACTAATGTATTGGTGACATGGAACAAGATGCTTTATTGATATTTCATCTGGTGTCTCACAGTTTTCACGAGGCAGAACAATGTATTCTTGAATTATTTATGAATTATAGTTCTGGTATAATATACTCTGGCCACTTTCTGTACCTAATAAAGTGTTCATTGAGTGTACGTTCGTGGTCTTCTACTGCTGTAGCCCATCTGCTTCAAAGTTCGAGATGCTGTGCTTTCAGAGATCCTCTTCTGCACACCACTGTTGTAACGTGTGGTTATTTGAGTTACTGTCGCCTTCCTGTCACTCGAACCAGTCTGGCCATTCTCCTCTGACCTCTCTCATTAACAAGGTGTTTTCGCCCACAGAACTGCTACTCATATTTTTTTGTTTTTCGCACCATTCTCAGTAAACTCTAGAGCTGCGGTTGTGTGTGAAAATCCCAGGAGATCAACAGTTTGTAAGATACTGGGACCACCCTGTCTGGCAACAATGATCATTCCAGGGTTAAAGTAATTTAGATCACATTGCTTCCCCATTCTGATGTTTGGTCTGAACAACAACTGAACCTCTTAGACCATAAGACACAGGAGCCGAATTGGGCCATTAAGCCCATCGAGTCTGCTCTGCCATTCCATCACGGCTAATCCCAGATCCCTCTCAACCCCATACACCTGTCTTCTTGCCATATCCTTTGATGCCCTGACCGATCAGGAAACTATCAACTTCTACCTTAAGTATACCCACGGATTTGGCCTCCACCGCAGTCTGTGGCAGAGCATTCCACAGTTTCACTACTCTCTGGTTAAAACTTCCCAATCATCCAACTCCCTACTCACTTTTGTTACCTTATATTCCCTTTCCTTGGCTTTCATGCAGTCCTTAACTTCCTTTGTCAGCCATGTTTGCCTACCCCTGCTATTTGAAAACTACTTCTTTTGTGGGACATATCTATCCTGTGCTTTGTGAACTATTCCCAGAAACTTCAGCCATTATCCCGCTAGTGGCCTCCTCCAATCTACCTGGGCAAGCTCCTCTCTCATGCCTCTAATTCCCTTTATTCCGTTGCGATACTGATACATGTGACTTGTGCTTCTCCCTCTCAAATTGCAGTATGAATTTGACCACATCCGCAGTCTTTTATGCCCTGAGTTGCTGCCACATGATTGGCTGATTAGGTACTGTATGCATGTGATGCAAATGCCTAATAAAATGACCACTGAGTATATTATAATTTGTTTTAATCAATCACAGATGCTTTCAGAAGTGTTTGAGTTCAGTCAGGGAGATTAGTAAGCTTAAATAACTTCATTTAAGTATTTCTTTTCCTCCCCAAATCCTTTACTGGGATACTACTGAACAACTGTAAACTAAACATATCTTAATGACTGCTTAGAATAAGATCCGATTAGTGTATGTATGTGTGTGTATATATGTATTGCAATGATTTCATACATGCCTTGGCCCACTAAGAGCCTGAAGAAGACGTGGGAGAAAAACCCTGCGGATGCTGGAAATCTGAATGGAAATAAAATACCAGTAATACTCAGAAGGTTGGGCAGCAACATTGCAAATACTTTGCTTTGAAAACACTTCATCAAAACTTGGTGGGGAGGGGGGAAGAAAAGGAGTTTGTTTTCTGTTGCTGGGAGGGATGGATAGGGCAAATGGAATGCTGCTGATTGGGTGAGGCCTGTGCTACTATGGTGATGAGCTGCAGGTAAAGTCATTGGTGGCTGGGTTAACCACAGGAGGAGAAGAATTTGCTAGAACTTTACTGAATTTGTGAAGGGACTGTGGACTTTGTATTTTGTGTCATTTTATTAACCGGTGGCTTCCCACCAGTGAGATATTCCTGAAGATCGAGGAAGGAAATGTGACCACTGGCCTGTGCACGGCAAGCTTCCATCAAAGAAAGTAATTTGCAGTAGAAGCATCTTGTATTTTGTTGAGAGAAATTGTTCTAGAGAAGTGTCGAACTTACTTTAAGCTCCTGGCCATTGGTTATTTAGTCAAGGAAAATTGATGTCTCCTTAACCTCCCATGTGTACACCAACTAAACCTTGCTGGTTTTCTAATTTTATCTAGCGTCCTGAGGCAAAATGGTGGACTGTTTCCTAGAGCCTAGTGGTGTCCATTAAACATAGGGTTGTGAGTGCATGCTGTGGGTTTGCTCTCAAATGGCCTGGTTAGGGGTTTTGTGGCCTTCTGGCAGCTTTTCTTCATCCTTGATTTTTGTGATTGTTGTGGTAGGATTTGAATTGATGACTGCCAGGCTTATGGCTGGACATGACTACCACAATGCTACAGTTCTCTCAGTATATGTGGCATTTAATGGCTCTCTAAGCCACACCAAACATGCCCTTGCAATGAGAGGCGGTGAATTGGTAAAATTGCCCAGGGGCCTGAACTACCAACGGAGGCACCTCAGTTCAAATCCCAACATGCTAGCGGTGGAATCTGCATTTGGGGAAAGAAGCGGTAATTATATCAGAAAGAACCTCATAACAATAACTGTTAATGCCTTTATGAGAAGGTTTGATTACAGGAGGAGGAAAATCTTATGGCAGATGTGTAGAGTTTAGTTGATGGCACACCAGGTAATGAAATGGCCAGCTAAACTAATCTCTTCTGCCTACACAATGTCCATATCCTTCCATTTTCCTCAAATCTATGTGCCTATCTAAATGTCTCTTAAAAGTTTCTGATGTGTCGGTCTCTACTACCACACCAGGCAGCCACTACTCCGCGTTTTTTAAAAAAACTTGCCCCTCACACTTCCTTTGAAAGTACCCCCTCTCACCTTAAATGAATGGCCTCAGGTGTTAGATAATTCAACCCTGGGGGTGGGGGGGAGGAAATGCTGTCTGTCTGCTCTCATATCTATGCCTCTCATAATCTTAGAAACCTCTACCAGATGGTAGTTAATTGGTCATTGTAAACTGTCCTGTGATTAGACTCGGGGATTGCTGGAATGCACAGCTCTGAGGTGTGGAAGGACTTATTCTGAGCTGTATCTCAATAAAATTGTCTCCCAGTCTCCCAAGACTGTCTTGTCTCCCCTTCTCTTCACCATTTACACCTCAGACTTCAACTACTGCACAGAGTCTTGTCATCTTCAGAAGTTTTCGGATGACTCCGCCATAGTTGGATACATCAGCAAGGGAGATGAGGCTGAGTACAGGACTACGGTAGGAAACTTTGTCACATGGTGTGAGCAGAATTATCTGCAGCTTAATGTGAAAAAGACTAAGGAGCCGGTGGTAGACCTGAGGAGAGCTAAGGTACTGGTGACCCCTGTTTCCATCCAGGGGGTTAGTGTGGACATGGTGGAGGATTACAAATACCTGGGGATACGAATTGACAATAAACTGGACTGGTCAAAGAACACTGAGGCTGTCTACAAGAAGGGTCAGAGCCGTCTCTATTTCCTGAGGAGACTGAGGTCCTTTAACATCTGCCGGACGATGCTGAGGATGTTTTATGAGTCTGTGGTGGCCGGTGCGATTATGTTTGCTGTTGTGTGCTGGGGCAGCAGGCTGAGGGTAGCAGACACCAACAGAGTCAACAAACTCATTCGTAAGGCCAGTGATGTTGTGGGGATGGAACTGGACTCTCTCACGGTGGTGTCTGAAAAGAGGATGCTGTCCAAGTTGCATGCCATCTTGGACAATGTCTCCCATCCACTACATAATGTACTGGTTGGGCACAGGAGTACATTCAGCCAGAGACTCATTCCACCGAGATGCAATACAGAGCGTCATAGGAAGTCATTCCTGCCTGTGGCCATCAAACTTTACAACTCCTCCCTTGGAGGGTCAGACACCCTGAGCTAATAGGCTGGTCCTGGACTTATTTCTTGGCATAATTTACATATTACTATTTAACTATTTATGGTTTTGTTACTATTTATTATTTATGGTGCAACTGTAACAAAAAACAATTTCCCCCGGGATCAATAAAGTATGACTATGACTAAATAAAATCTCACCTCAGCCTCCGCTGTAACGCTAAGAATCATTGCCTAAAGTTGTCACTTTTAAACAGAACATTTTCAGGTGAAATTTTAATGGAACTAGTAAATTTATAGAAAGGAATTACAAAACTAATGTTTTCTCTATCAGTCAGACTTTTAACAAATAATAATCTGTCATACTGTTGTTCTTCTCCATGCCTTGTGGCACATGAGGCGACCGCTTTGTCTTTTGTTTCGTATTTTTTGTCATTTTTTTTTTACGGGGCAGAGTTGCTAGCTCAACCCAGCACCTATGGAAAGCGTGCAAGGAGTCAGCTGTATTCGAACCCAGAACCACTCACCTTGAAGTCTGGTGCAGATGCCATTTCTACCACCAGCTGGTTAATCTGTCATATTGCTCTTCCAAAAATAGATTTCACTGTAAAGTTAAAGGAAGTCTTTTTTTTTTATCCCCAGTGTTACATTTTTTTCTTCTTCATCGATGTGTTGGCTTAACAGTGAGAAGAAACACTTACATGTTTTGCCAGGAATGTATAGTTCTGATCATACTGATTTAACACAATATTTTTGCCTTTACATGAATGAGAGTGGCTGTTAATTACCACACAGCTACTGAATCACCAGGAAAAGTCTCATCTGTAATTGGCTTTGTGCCCAGTCGCGTTCAACAAGACATCTCAAAACGAATGCCAAAACTTTACTGAATTCATGGGTAAGACAAACAACTTTGGCCGCAACACGTCCTTGGGATTTTTTCAAGCAGGTAGAGATTGCCGAATGGAGGATAAATTCTGACCAATCGGATGGGCTATTTTGGAGAGGGGGGGCAGGTCACAAGACCCTTTGAACCCCACTCCAACACTCAAGGTCAGGGCTGAATGACTCAGCACTACCTCAATTCCCTTAATGTCCAGAAACCCATCCATCTTGAGTGAACGCAATGCCTGATCTTTCCATGACAGAATTTCAAAATTCATAACTTGCTGAGTGAAGAAATTTTCTTGATAGAGGTGTGTAACATAAGAAACAGAGTGGACAAAAACAGCCAGCACCATTTTCCAGAATAGAAAGGCCAATAGGAGGGGTATAATTTTAAAGTGATTGGACAAAAGAATAGGTGGCGGTGGGGGAGAAAGGGAATGTGAGAGGTCACAGAGAGGTAGGTGCATGGAATGTGCTGCCAGGAGGTGGTAAAGGTAGATCCATAGTATCCAAGACATCTTCAAGGAGAGGTGCCTGAGGAGATGGCATCCATTATTAAGGATCCCCACCACCCAGAACATGCCCTCTTCTCACTGTTACTGTCAAGAAGGAGGTACAGAAGCTTGAAAGCACACACTCAGTAATTCAGGAATAGCTTCTTCCCCTCTACCATCTGATTTCTAAATTGACCTTGAACCCATGAACAATACCTCACTACTCGGGCTTCCAGTTGGGTACAGGTATTGATTATAACCGACGTTTCGACGACAAGCTCTGCCATCTTCAGGGATGAGACCTGGGCATGTCTAGTCCAGTGGTATTTTTGCCCCTGCAGTCCGTCTCTCCTGATAGGTTAGTCTTCATCCAATCAGATTTCCACTCTCCCACCTTGTCTACAATAGAATTCCAATCCTTACTTCAAGTGAGAGCTTCATCTCTGTTAAAATTCTTTTCCTCTAGTTTTATTTAAATGGCTTCCTTTACCAGGTGATCCCAAAATCCATTGGCAAGGCACAGTAGTTTTGTGCTATTGAAGTCAATCCTATGGCCATTGTGCATGCAATGTTCAGCTACCGCCAATTTCTTTGGGTAACCCAAATGGATACATCCTCTGTGCTCCTTGATGCATGTTTCCACCTTATCCGTTTGGGTTACCTGGAGAAACCGGGGTTCCTAACCTCAGGATAGTACATGATGAAGTTTCAACTGAATCAAATTAACGAGAGGCTGCATTACAATTAGCTGCAGACTTTGACATAAAGGCGGTGTGCCTGACAGCGAGTTTAATGTGTATCTCTCTGGGTGGAAGGCTTCCCACAGTGGGTTGTTTTGGGGTGCAGGGATTTCTTCAAATAAATTTGCAGAAGTGGATGTGGAGGGGTTGGGAGAGAGAGTGCTGCTGTCTAATCCACACTGCAAATGTGAGGGATTTGATATGGTTCATACCCAATGGATGGATCCCTGTAATGGGGACAGAGCCTTGGTTTAATGTACAGTAAGCATAGCACTCCCTTGGTATGAGAGTATCAGAGTGAAACCAGAACCACTGTTCTCTGTCTCAGTTCACAGCTCACTGATTAACACGGAACGCATGACATCCTTCCTGTCCTACCGGTTAGCTCTGAGTTAATTCTGTCAAATATTTTTGGAGATTTTTAAAAAAAATCTAGGTATCATCTCAGTTTGTTCAGTGAGCCAAGTGATGCTTCATTGCACTGTGACACGGTACGGTAGTGGTTATTGCAACACTATATAGTGGCAGTGACCGAATCCGATTCATGCCACTGACTGTAAGGGATTTGTACGTTCTTCCCGTGGCCACGTAGGTTTCCTGCAGGTGCTCCGGTTTCCTCCCACGTTCCAAATGACACAATTGGGGTGAGTGAGTTTGTGGCCATGTTATGTTGGTGCCGGAAGTGTGGTGACATTTGTGGGCTGCCCCCAGCACATCCTTGGACTGTATTGGTTGTTGATGTAAAACGACATATTTCACTATGTTTTGATGTACGTGTGACTAATAATCATAAAATAATTGAGAACTGGAATTATTTTGACAAATGATGCAGACTACTGGAAAATACACCTAGTAAGTTGCTACCATGTACAACTCTCAATTTGAAACATGATTGAAACATATAAGATTATTAAGGGATTGGACACGCTGGAGACAGGAAGCATGTTCCCACTGATGGGGGAGTCCAGAACCAGAGGCCACAGTTTAAGAATAAGGGGTAGGCCATTTAGAACGGAGTTGAGGAAAAACTTTTTCACCCAGAGAGTGGTGGATATATGGAATGCTCTGCCCCAGAAGGCAGTGGAGGCCAAGTCTCTTGATGCTTTCAAAAAAGAGATGGATAGAGCTCTTAAAGATAGTGGAGTCAAGGGATATGGGGATAAGGCAGGAACTGGATACTGATTGTGGATGATCAGCCATGATCACAGTGAATGGCGGTGCTGGCTCAAAGGGCTGAATGGCCTACTCCTGCACCTATTGTCTATTGTCAATATAATATAAACTAACCTCAAAATCTATTTGGCAGATATTATCTGGATGTTTATTTAGTTATTTATTGCGATAAAGTGTGAAACAGGCCCTTCCAGCCCTTCGAGTTGCAATGCCCAGCAATCCCCTGATTTAACCCTAGCCTAATCAAGGGACAATTTACAATGTTACAATGTTGACGACAAGATGGCAGCGCGACGCAGCGCGCGCAGCTCTCCGGTGAAATGATATCGTTTCTGTTAAATAGGGGCCGTGGACAATTCTGATTTGATGAAGACAGACGTGAGAAGCAGGGGAACATCTGGAGAAATTTCTGAAAATTCTGAAATGCCTGGTTCGCCGCTGTTGTTACTGTGCGATTGAGAATCTCTGGAGGGTAGGCCCCAAAATCCCTGGCTCTGCTGGTGACTGAGGTTGAGGTCGAAGCGTTCGGATAGAGATGGCGCTCAGTACTCAGTGTCGGAGGGCTGATCAGAGCTTGAAGTTTTCGGATGACTCAGAGTCGGACTGTGGTTGGGCATGGCAGGGAGAGTTTTCTTCCTTCCCCCGTCTGCGTGTGATGTGGGACTTTCGAGAAACTTTGAGCTTTTTTTATTGTGCCATGGACTGTTCTTCATCAAGTTATGGTATTGTTGCATTGTGTAACTATACGTTATAATTATGTGGTTTTGTTAGTTTTTCGGTCTTGGTCTGTCCTGTGTTTTTGTGATATCGCACCGGAGGAATATTGTATCATTTCTTAATGCATGCATTACTAAATGACAATAAAAGAGGATTACGTGTCCTCATAATCTTAAAAAAAATGACCAACTGGTATGTCTTCAGACTGTGGGAAGAAACCAGAGCACCTGGAGGAAACCCATGCGGTCACAGGGAGAAAATACAAACTCCTCACTGACAGTGGCAGGAATTGAACCCGGGTCGCTGGCACTGTGAAGCGTTGTGCCAACCACTACTCTACCATGCCACCCTCAGTAATGAGCTTTTCACACCATCAGAAGGTGGCTTGGAAGTCTGTCTAACCAAAAGGCATGGAAAGTCTTCTCTGGTTTAATGTTATGATTCCAGGTTACAGAGATCCACTTCACAACACGAGGCCAAGTGACACACGTCAATGCCAGCCCCCTCTGCTATTGTGTTATTCCATCTTGCACTGGCCCACCAGCTTCCCTTTTGTCACCTGCATTCCAGTCGGTGTGATATCATATTAGATGTATTTGTCACATGTACGTGGAAACGTGCACTGAAATGCGTTGTGTCAATGACCAACACACTCTGAGGATATGCGGAGGGCAGACCACAAGTGTTGCCAAGATACCAGCGCCAACATAGCATGCCCGCAACACTCTTAACATTAACTCGTATGTCTTTGGAATGTGTGAAGGAAACAACATGGTCACAAGAAGAACATACAAAGAGGAGCAGCAATTAAAACCTGATTTTTTTTTTTATATATATGTCAAAAAGAAATTCGTCCAGCTGGTTCTGTAACCACTACACCACTGTATTACCCATGCTTCACGGAATAAAGTTGGGCATTACAGTGGAGTAAAGGGAATTATGAAAGAGAAATTAGCCATAATTGATTGGAAAAGAACACTGGCAGGGAAGATGGCTGAGCAGCAATGGCAGGAATTTCTGGAAGTAATTTGGAAGGCACAAGATATATACATCCTAAAGAGGAAGAAGTGTTCTAAAGGAAAGGTGACACAACAGCAGCTAACAAGAGGGTTCAAAGCCAATATAAAAGTCAAAGAGGGGCCATATAATAGAGCAAACATTAGTAGGAAGTTAGAGAATTGGGAAGGTTTTAAAACCAACAGAAGGCAGCTAAAAAGTCATTAAGAAGGGAAAGATGGAATTATGAAAAGTAAGCTAGCCAATAATATTAAAGAGGATACCAAAAGTTTCTTCAGATATATAAAGTGTAAAAGAGAGGCAAGAGTGTATATTGGACCACTGGAGAGGGAGTAATCGGGGACAATGAAATAGCAAAGGAACTGAATAAGTATCTTGCACCAGTCTTCATTGTGGAAGACACTAGCAGTATGGTGGAAGTTCCAGGTGTCGGGAGGTGTGAAGTTACCATAACTAGAGAGAAGGTTCTTGGGAAATTGTAAGGTCTGAAGGTGGACAAATCACCTGGACCAGTTGGTATACACCTCAGAGTTCTGAAAGGGGTGGCTGAAGAGATCGTGGAAGCCTTAGATTCTGGAATGGTTCTGGAAGACTGGAAAATTGCAAATGTCATTCGACTCTTCAAGAAGGGAGAGAGGCAGAAGGAAGGAAACTTTAGGCCAGTTAGTCTGACCTCAGTGGTTGGGAAGATGTTGGAGTCGATTGTTAAAGGATGAGGTCTCTGGGTACTTGGAGGCACATGATAAAATAGACTATAGTCAGCATGGTTTCCTCAAGGGAAAATCTTGCCTGACAAATCTATTGGAATTCTTTGAAGAAATAACCAGTATGATAGACAATCAGTTGATGCTGTGTACTTGGATTTTCAGAAGGCCTTTGACAAAATGCCACACATGAGGCTGCTTAACAAGCCATGAGTCCATGGTATTACAGGAAAGATTCTAGCATTGATAAAGCAGTGGCTGATTGGTAGGAGGCAAAGAGTGTGGATAAAGGGAATCTTTTCTGGCTGGCTGCTGGTGATTAGTGATGTTCCACAGGGGTGTCTGTTGGAACCAATTGTTTTTACATTATATGTCAATGATTTGGATAACAGAATTAATGGCTTTGTTGCAAAGTTTGCAGGTGATATGGAAGTGGAGGGGCAGGTAGTTTTGAGGAAGTAGAGAGGCTACAGAAGGACTTAGATTAGGAGAATGGGCAGATGGAATACAGTATTGGGAAGTGTATGGTCGTGCATTTTGGTAGAAGAAATGAAAAGGTTGACTACCTTCTAAATGGAGAAAAAATACAAAAAACTGAGGTGCAATAGGACTTGGGAGTACTTGTGCAGGATTCCCTAAAGGTTAATTTGCAGGTTGAGTTGGTGGTGAGGAAGGCAAATGTAATGTTGGCATTCATTTCAAGAGGACTAGAATATGAAAGCAAGGATGTAAAGTTGAGACTTTATAAGGGACTAGTGAGGCTTTACTTGGAGTATTGTGAGTAGTTTTGGGCCCCTCATCTTCAAAAGGATGTGCTGAAACTGGAGAGGGTTGAAAGAAGTTTCACAAAAATGATTCCAGGATTGAATAGTTTGTTATATGAAAGCATTTGATGGCTCTGGGCCTGTATTGACTGGAATTCAGAAGAATGAGGTCTGACCTCATTGAACCCTATCGAGTGGTGACAGGCCTTGATAGAGTGGAATGTTCCCTATGGTAGGAGAGTCTGAGACCAGATGACACAGCTTCAGAATAGAGGCCATCCTTTCAGAATGGAGATGAGGAGGACTTTTTTAGTTAGAGAGTGGTGGATCTGTGGAATTCTTTGCCACAGGCAGCCATGGAGGTCAAGTCTTTATGTATATTTAAGGTAGAGGTTGATTGGTCAGGCTAGGAAGGGCTACGGGGAGAAGGCAGGAGATTGGGGCTGAAAGGAAAAATGGATCAGCCATGATGAAATGGTGGAGCAAACTCTGGGCCAAATGGCCTAATTCTGCTCCCATATCTTATGGTCTTATTCCCTGGAACACAGGAGAATGAGAGTGAATTGACAGAGCTGTACAAAACTATGAGAGGCATGCCAAGAGTAATTACAAGCAGGCTTTTTTCACGGGTTGGGTGGGACGACAGCTAGAGGTCATAGGTTAATGGTGAAAGGTGAAATGCTTAAGGTAGGGATTCCCACTCTTTTCATGCCATGCAGCCTTGCCATCATCTGAGGGGTCTGTGGACCGCAGTTTGGAAACCTCTGGTTTAAGGGGAACAGGAAGGGAAGCTTCTTCACTCCTAGGGTGGTGAGAGTGTGGACTCAGCTGAATGAGGGTTTGATTTCAGCATTTACGAGAAGTTTGGTTAAATATATGGATGAGAGGGGTATGGAGGGCTGTGGTCCAAGTGCAGGCGATGGGACTAGGCAGAATAACAGTTCAGCATGGATTAGATGGGTCAAAGGGCCTGTTCAGCACTGTAGCACTCTACGACTCGGGCCAAAATCAAAGGACGTGTATATGGGACAGGCTGGTTTGGGGAATTGGGCAGAAATGAGAGAGTGGGGAGAATCTGGAAGCCACTCTGTCAGCTGAATCACGTTGTTAAACAGAGTGCTGTGAAGAAATTGGAGGAGGCTTCAGGGGAGTGTGGATTGGTTGGGAGTGAATGGCTGGCCTCTCTGCTGTGGTTTTAGTGTTCCTGGTATTCCAGACAACATTGGGAGGTTTTAGGCCTATCAGTCAGAGGACAAGTTAAACCTGCTTTCACCGTCTTCAATGCTGGCGGAACAAGGTGAAACAACAATAATCACTGTGATCTGTAGTGTTGGAGAAAAATGTTTGGCTATCGATCATTGTAATTCCTTCTACAGAAAGTGCTTAAAGTCACGTACAAAGCAGCAGCAGCAGGATCTACTAAATACTGGAGATTGTTGTTCTTTGAATGGACCCAGCGCTAACAGGGTTAATGGTTGGTTGTCGTTAAGGTCTATTTGCTATTTTTAGCCAGAGCTTTCTGTAAAGGTCCAATACTATACATAATGTACACTTCAGCTTTGACAACATTGCTGTTGGTGAGATGATTGCTATGGGAACCAGCAAACTGCTCCCAACACTTCACAAATTGAGTCCCGTCATAGGAAGCATGTGTGAAGTTGCTAAATTCAATTGGTTATGAAATAAAATATTCATTTTCAGAATAGAGATGCAGGCCTTTAGATTTTTCTGCATTGAATTTTGGATATAAGAATGTTAAATTGTTCATTTTCTTTGATTTACCATGCTAAATCTCTAAATGAAATAAAATTCCAAATTGTGATAAATGCAGATCAAACTTGTGTTGAATACATTTTAGTGTGAGGTTTTTTGAATATTTTAACTAATGTGTAAGCTTATTCCATCTGATGCAGGGCGGAGCTTTTTGACAATTTTCAGATGAATAGTTTGTTGACAGTATTAATAAGAATATTTATCATACTTTTGAAAATCAGTGTACTAGTAAAACACACTGGGTGTTTATGGAGGACCACCTTTCAGTCTGAATCAAGCTGAGGAACATGTTCATAAGATAAATATAAAGATATTGGCGAGTGTAGAAGAGCTTTACTAAAGTGATCCCAACGATGAGGAGATCTGAGTAGAGAGTCTGAAGAAACTGGGGTTGTCCTCATTGGAGTAGAGCAGTTTGCTAGTAGGGGTGGGGGAAGGCATTTAAAATGTGAAGAGTATAAAATCTGTGTGCAAGGTTGGAAAGGTCGTAATGGACGTAGAATGAAGGCAACTGGCAAAAGTGATCCTGGGGAATAGTTAATCATGCTGTGGGTGGTTGTGATCTGGAATGCAATAGCAGAGAGGGTTCAATGGCTGTATCCTAAGCCACTGGATAAATATCCAAAAGGAAAATCAAGGAGTGAAATGAGAAAAGAAAGATTGTCCTTACACAGTGCGAGTGTGGACTGCCATCTGTTCTCCAATCTTTTGTTAGGGGTGGCGTGGTAGTGAATCAGTTGATGCAACACTTTACAACACTAGCAGTCACTAATCGGGGTTCAATTCCCTCTGCTGTCTGTAAGGAGATTGTACATTCTCCTTGTGACCACCTGTATTTCCCCCGGGTTTCCTCCTGCATTCCAAAGACCCATGGGTTAGTAGGTTAATTAGTCACATTGGGGTAATTAGGCAGTGTGGGCCCATTGGGCTGGAAGGGCCTTTACCGTGCTGTATCTCTAAATAGATTTTAAATATTGTGACTGTGTCTACTTCTACCGCCCAGATCTATGGAACTGTGAAGAGTGACTCTGGAGATGGGAAGAATAGATGAAGCATAATCATTGATCTGTAAATATTTTAGTTGAAGAACTTGAAGTATGGCAGTGTTCCGGAGGGGACTGATCAGGAGGTCACAAGGAATAAGGGATTTCATTTGCTTCGGGAGACTGGAGATAGTAGGACCTGCATCACTCACCCAATGTTTGCGGGGTTTTGATGGAGCACCACTTCCTCTAGTGAGTGGGCTGGTGATCACACGTCATCGATGAGTCAGGATCGACTTGTATATAAACAAAAATCTGAAGGGAAGTTGAGGCAGTTTTCCTTGATATTGATAAGGCAAAACCTGAGTACTGGAAGAAGGCTGCAATGCACCCGTGGAAGTGTGCTGGGCATGCACTTGAAGAGGAATGACCTTCCTGGGAAGAGGCTGGTTTGCAGATGTAGGTTGATTGGATATTTCCAAATACAAGGCTGGCCATTCAGACCCTTTGACTTGTGCCTCTGTTTAGAGACTTCATGGACGATCTGTGGCCTGGCTTCATCAACCTTTCACTTCCACATTGCTTAACACCTTTTGGCCAATGAATGCCCATTGCCCTTCCATTTAAAGTTAACAGTTGACTGACATTGTGGTTCACAGAAAGGGCTCTAAATTTCTCTCATCCATGCACGCAGACGTGCTTCCTAACCTAAATTCTGAAATGTAATTCTTGTGCTGTACCTTGTGGTCCTAGTGGATATAGGAGGGGTCAGTGAAAGTTGATCAGAGAGCCCTGGAATTGTATCAGACTCTTGGGTATGTATAGAAGGTAACAAAAGCCAAAAGTAACACAGGAATAAACAGTCAACATTTCGGGCCTAGAACCTTCATCAGACCTGATGAATGGTCTTGGCCCTAAATATTGACTTTTTTATTCCTTTCAATAGATGCTGCTTGATTGCTGAGTTCCTCCAGCGTTTCACCTGTCTGTGTGTGTGTTTGTTACTCTGGATTTCTGCCGAATCTCTTGCCTTTGATCCGAAAGTAAGGAAGAAGTGGTAAATATTTACAAATCACTGGATAGGCCTTGGTTTATCTGCTTTATTGGTTTCCCTATTCACTCACATCCTTGCTTAACTGTCTAAATTCCAGGTGATACAAGCCCAGTTTGTGTAATCTCTCCTTGTCCTTTAATCCTGTGGGTCCAGTTTATCATTCTGGTGAGCCTGTAGTTGCATGGTCTACGTGTTGGCTTTGCCTTGCTGTAGTGTAACTTTCCTTCCTTTGTGCTCCACACATTTCAGATGTAAAACACAAAGTTTTTTTAAAAAAGTGTTTTTGTATCATAATCGTCTCAATATTTTGACCAGTGTGCTGGCGAGTGGGGGTGGGGTGGGGTGGGCATTGGTTGGAATCACTCTATCCTTTGAAGCAAGATTCAATAATTCTATTTCTTGAATCGCCATGCATAAAAATCAGGAATTTGCGGATTGCATTCTTTTGTCTTATCTGCATTTACTGAATTCTTCTTGTTGTTACTTGACAGTCTAAAGCAGGGATTCTTGCCCTGGGGTCCACAGACAGGTGATCCTTGGATAGATTCCAGGGGTTCTGTGAACTTCGATAGGAAAAACTATTTTCACCAGCCTCTTACCGAAATTTAGCATTTCCTTCAATTATGTGTTTTTTTTAAAGTATTTTGATAACTATTTCAGTATACCGTAATTGGTTTCTTTTGTAATCCAATGTGTTTCATTTTATGATATTTAAATCTTGTGGATGTGGAGAAGATGTTTCCTGTAGTCAGGGAGTCTAGGAACAGACTACAGCCTCAGAATAGAAGGAAGTCCCTTTAGGACAGATGAGCAGGAAGTTCTTTAGCCAGAAGGTGGTGAATCTGTGGCGTTCAAGGGCATCATATGTTACGGGGAGAAGGCAGGAGAATGGGGTTGAAAGGGAAAGTAAATCAGCTGTGATAGAATGGCAGAGCAGACTGGCTAGGCTGAATGGCCTATATCTGCCCTGATTTATTATGGTCTTAAACACATTATTCTGAGCAGGGGTTCCGTAGGCTTCACTGAACTGCCAAAGTGGTCCACGGCGTTAAAAAAAAGTGAAGAACCCCTGCTCTAAAGAAATCAAACAACTGATAAGTGCAAATTCTATTAAGTGTGTGCTCTAAAAGGTTCTAAAAACTTCCGTATAATGCCCTTGATTTTGGTTCGATATTTTCATTGCCAGTTGTGTAAAAGGCTTTTCTGTAAAGGACTCGTTTAACAATCACACTTCCCTGCCTTGGATTTTTTTTAACCTGTTTAAGATGATTTGCATTGTAGCCTGTTTCAGTGCCATTAATAAAGATGTTGCCTATCTCTTGCTTTAAGAGGAGCTTGCTCCTGCTTTCCAGTTGAAGATTGCAGAGACCCCCACTAATTATCCCAGGTAGACTTTGTGCCTTGTAAATGCGTGGTGACACTTGTGGGCTGCCCAGCTTGATCCTCGCTGATTTGATTTGGCACAATCGATGCATTTCATTATATTTCAATGTACACGTGACAGATAAAGCTAATCTTAGATCTTGAGTGGTAGAATGAGACAGGATGGTAGGTTATGTTGAAAACCACAACTCATTTTCACGCCCCGTGCCATTCACAAGGCACAAAGCTGAAGCTGTTCAATTCATACTGAATTTGGAAAGCCTTTCAACCCACACACAAGCTCTGAATGTGCATCCCAGTATCCTATCCACCACTGTAGAATGGGCAAGGACAGGGTCTGGACAGCTTAATGTAGCAAATGTGAAGTACAAACAGTGCTGGCAGTTTTCAGTGGGTCAGCTGACATCTGTGGTAAAAGAAGTAGATCTAAATGTGTCTATAAATCAAATTCAAATGGAATTTGTCTCTGACAAGCAATCTATATGGTCCAGTTCGTAGACACAAGGGATTCTGCAGATGCTGGAAACCTTGAGCAACACACACAAAATGTTGGAAGAACTCAGCAGGTCAGGCAGCATTTCAGGCTGTGATAATGGGACATAAAATTACACAGTTCAGGTTATATGGTGGAACACTAGAAACATCATGATCAAACTTTTTTAATCTTCGAGCAGCTAAAGAAACTGGATCTATGTTCTTTGGCACTAAGAAGAATGACGGGTGATCTAACTGGAACATAGATTCTAAAAGGGCATGGCAGAGGAGATGTTGAGAAATGGCAGATGTAAACAAGTTTGAGGTGATGCCTGAGGAAAGTATACAGTAAATGGTCTTGGGGTACGCAGAGGTCTTGGGGTACGGAAGGAGCTTGGAGCTGTAGACAAGTCTGAGGTGATACATTCTGTGCATCATGACAGGAAAGGCAGGGGACAAAGCCAGACTAAAAAAGGCAGGGGGAGGGGAGAACATTTTAGCTGGTAGGTGAGAGGAGTAATGTAGGTGGGTGGGGCTGGGGGCATGAAGAGGAATGAGGTAACAAGGTGGGCAAGGATAGGTGGAAGAGGCAAAGGGCTGAAGAAGGAACAGTAGACCATAGAATAAAGAGAAGGAGGTGGACAACCAGAGGGAGGAGGTGGCCAGGTTCTCAGGTGGTAGAGTGAAGAGGAGATGTTTGCCCTCATTCCAGTGGCCCTTTCACATGTGGGAGTGGGGGGGGGAGGGAATGGAGAAAAGGAAAACAGAGGGGACTAATTACCAGAAGACAAAGAAATCAATGGTAATGCTGTCAAGTTGTAGATACCAAGATGGTAAATGAAGTGTTGCTCCTCTAACCTGTGTGTGTCCTCATCGTGGCAGTGGAGGAAGCTGTGGGCAACATCTGCTGAAACTCTTGTGTCTACTTTGCGGATGAGTGATCAACTCCTTGTTTTGCCCGTTCTGGCTCCTAGTGGAATGCTTGAGTGCCGGCATTTACAGATGCTGTAGCTTGCAGTTAAGTAGTCGACTGGGGCTGTTTTTTTTTTCTCAGAACAGCGAATCTTGGTTTAATTAAGAAGTCGAAAGTCTAATGCATTGCTACAACCACACGTTATACTGCCTGGAAACTGCAGTTGGTTGAGGCTTACCTAGAAGAGGCGAGGTTGGTTTTGTATGGAGGAAGTACATTGTAGTGGTGCAGTGTATAACTGTACCGTTTACATTGTCATGATGGAAACAACTACCACTTTGCTGTTGTCTCACCTCTGCCTTGCACTTGCAATCTTGCAGCCCAAACCTCACTGCAGTATCGGCCTGTGCTAAACATCGGCAAAATACTTTGCTACCCTGTTTGCTGTTTAGTTTCTGTTGATCTGTTTAACTTGTGTTCTGTTTAATTTTCTACTTTACGATTAAGCTAACTAAGGAGTAAATGGCATACTACTTAATTAGTGATCAGTTAATCATGTTAAACTAAGATAAACTGTAAAGTTATTTAGCAGTCCTGAAGAAGGGTTTTGGTCCAGTTCATCGACTGTTTTGGGCCATGTGTTTGCGAAGGCACGAACGCAGTGATTCAGGAACAGCTTCTTCCCCTCTGCTGTCTGATTTCTGAATGGACATTGAACTCATGAACACTACCTCCAAACTTTTTAAAACAATTTTTTGCACAACTTAGTTAATTTAACTATTTAATATATACTTACTGTAATTCATGTTTTTTTTCTCTATTATGTATTACATTGTACTGCTGCCACAAAGAGAACAAATTTCACGACGTATGCTGCTGATATTAAACCTGATTCCCACAGATGCTGCCTGACTTGCTGAGTTCCTCTAGCATTTTGTGTGTTTAGCTGGAAATAATCATTTGCATTTGCTACCTATTACCCTCTGCCATGTAGTTTGTTGTGTTTCGTTTGTAAAGGAATAAGTGGGTGGTCAGCGATCACAGTTACAGCACCAGTGACTGGGTTCAATTCTGCTGATGTCCAGAGGAAGTTTGTATTGTATGCTCTCCCTAAGACCGTGTGGGTTTCTGGGTACTTTGGTTTCCTCCCACATTCCAAAGACATTTAAAAATAGGGTTACTGTCTCAAAATGCTGGAGGAACTCAGCAGGCCAGGCAGCATCTGTGGAAAAGAGTATAGTCGATGTTTCCGGTTGAAACCCTTCGGCAGGACTGGAGAAAAGAAGCTAAGGAGTAGATTTAAAAGGTGGGAGGGGGTGGTTGGAAGAGGGAAACACCAGGTGATAGGTGAAACTTGGAGGGGGAGGGATGAAGTAACGAGCTGTGAAGTTGATTGGTGAAAGAGACAGAAGACCATGGAAGAAAATGAAGGGGGAGGAGTACCAGAGGGAAGCGATGGGCAGGCAAGATGAGGTGAGAGAGGGAAAAGGGAAAGGGAAATGGTGAAGGGGGGGTGGGGGGTTTTATTGGAAGTTTGAGAAATTGATGTTCATGCCATCAGGTTGGAGGGTATCCAAATGGAATATAAGGTGTGGCCTCATCACGACAGTGGAGGAGGCTGTGTGTGGACATGTGGGAAGTGGAAATAAAATGGGTCACCGCTGGGAGATCCCACTTTTTCTGGCAGATGGAGCGCAGCCGCTCAACAAAGCAGTCTCCCTATCTATATCAGGTCTCACCGATATACAGGAGGCCACACCGAGGGCCCTGAATAGTAGTGAGGGAGGAGGTGTCGCACTTGTTCCACTTGCAAGGATAAGTGCCAGGAGGGAGATCAGTGGGGAGGGACGATTGGACAAGGGAGTCGCATAGGGGCTAGGGTTAGTAAGTTGTGGGCATGCTATGTTGGCGCCAGAAGCTTGGTGACTCTTACGGGCTGCCGTAACGTGGGCAGTTTGGAGTCAAAGGCAGGAGAGCTGTGTTGGCCTGAACATTGTGGGTTCATTGCGGGAGACTTCCGGGAGAGGTGGGATGTCTGCAACAGAGTAGCTCCTTAGCAGCTGGCCAGCTAGTTTAAATAACGTTAGCTATGCTAATAAACGAACATGTCAACATGTCTTTTACAGTCTTAACCCACCATGGGCAATAGAAAAGTCACTGTTGCAAACAGTGCAGCGAGCAACACTGTCATTATTTTGACCCCTATTGGGCAGGGGTACACTTCAGTGTCGTCTGGGGTGACGTACGTTTTATATTTCCTTTTTTTTTTTGGAACACTGTACTACTCTGAGTTTTTTTTGGAACTCTCTCTCTCTCTCTCTCTCGCGGTCGCTCTCTCTCTCTCTCTCTCTCTCTCTCCCCCCCCCCCCCCCCCCCACTCTCCGGTCACACACACACACACACACACACACACACACTCTCTCTCTCTCTGTCGCTCTCTCTGTCGCTCTCTCTGTCGCTCTCTCTGTCGCTCTCTCTGTCGCTCTCTCTGTCGCGCTCTCTCTCTGTCGCGCTCTCTCTCTGTCGCGCTCTCTCTCTGTCGCGCTCTCTCTCTCTCTCTCTCTCTGTCGCGCGCTCTCTCTCTCTCTCTCTGTCGCGCGCTCTCTCTCTCTCTCTCTGTCGCGCGCTCTCTCTCTCTCTCTCTCTGTCGCTCTCACTTGCGCTTGCTATCTTGCTCTTGCGTTCGCTCTCTCGCTCTTTCTCGCACGTTCTCTCACGCTCGCTGTCAAAAAAAATCAATTTCTGGGACATTGTATATAATTTGCGGGCATCAGGGAGCCACTGTTAATATGCGGGAGACTCCCGGAAATTCTGGGAGAGGTGGGATGTCTGTATATGTCTCCATATTCTACCTGGAGACCAGGCAGAGGGTTGGGCCCAGAGGCAAAGGTCCTCTTGCTGCCCTGCAATGTTTACTCTGCTGTGAAGCTGAGGCTGTGGGTCTGGTCTGACTGCTGTGAGCTCGGTGTCTGGGACTCCAGTCCATGATGTGCTGAGCTGAGGCTGTGGGCCTGCCCCAGCTGCTCTGGTCTTCAGGCCTGAGGACTCACTTTCATTTTAAATGCTATGTGCTTACTTTGCACGAGTTGTTTTTTTCTCTCTGCACATGAGTGGTTGTTTGTTTTTACAGTAATGGGTTCTATTGGGTTTCTTTGTTTTGTGGCTGCAGAACAAAAGAGAAATCAAAAAAAGAGATGAATCTCAATGCATACTGTACATTGATAAATGTACTTTGAACTTTGCTTTTCTTGCAGGCATGTACAGGAAAGAATAAGAAATACAGTAGAACTTAAGAAAAGCCATACATAAAGCTTGACAGACAAAGGAAGGCAAATCATGCAAATAATAAACAAAAAATACTGAGCTCATGAGTTGTAGCATCCTTGAAAATGAGTTCATAGCTTGTGGGATCAGTTCAGTGTTGCGGTATTTGATGTTATCCAGTCTGGTTCAGGAGCTCGATTGTTGTAGGGTAAGGATTGTTCCTGAACCTGGGGCTCCTGTACCTCCTGCCCAATGGTAGCAGTGAGGTGAGACCATGGTCTGGATGGTGGGGGTCCTTGATGATAGATACTGCTTTCTTGTGGGCAGTGCTCCTTGTAAATGTGCTCAATAGTGGGGAGGACTTTGCCAGTGATGGACTGGGCAGTGTCCACCAACATTTCTAGATTTTCCTGTTCCGGGGCATTGGTGCTTCAGCACCAGGCTGTGATGCATCCAGTCAGCATACTCTCCACTGTGCATCTACAGAAATGAGTCAGTTTTAGATGATATGCTAACCGGGCCTGGTGAATCTCTTTTGGATGGCTTCCAGTGCCAGTATAATCTATCTTAAATGAGGGAACCAAAACTGTGCATGTTATTCCAGGTGTGGTCTCATTATACCCGCACAATGAGAACGGTACTTCCTATCATACATAGTCATACTGTATGAAAACAGACCCCTCGGCCCAACTCGTGCGTGCTGACTGAAATGCCCATCTAAGCAAGTCCTGTTGGGCCCATATCCCTCTAAATCTTTCCTACTAATATAGCTGTCCACATGCCTTTTGCACTGTTGTAGTATCTACTGCAACTACTTCCTCTGGCAGCTTATTCTACACAGAGATCATCACTGGGTGAAAGGGTTGCCCCAATTACTGTACATTCTCACCCCTCTGCCCCTTGTGATCAAATAGATTTATGATTTATCAATAATTGATAGCCAGAATGTAACCAGTTTTTTAATATGTATTATTTCTTGTTTTGTACAATTTTAATTTATTCAATATACATATACTATAATTGATTTATTTATTTTCTATATGTATTGCATTGAACTGCTAAGTTAACAAATTTCACGACACATGCAGTTGATAATAAAATTGATTCTGAGTTTTTGTATCAGGGTAACTGCACAAGAGGTTTGAGCAGGAACTTCATGGAAAACAAATATCTTCCTATCATTTCTCTGTCTGGTTGTTGCCTTCCCAGCATGTCATATTGTTGGTTGCTTATTATAAATCTCACTTAACTAGGATTATCTTCTATTAAGAGTGAGGCTGTCATCTTTTAAACCTTTAGCCAATTGCATTAAATAGCCTTTTCCACATTTTTCACTCCTCCCAGTTTGAACAGATGGGTTATTATCTTCACTTGCTTTTCACACATGGCCCTTGTGTGAAAAGAAACCGTTGGTATTTATCTCGAGCTAGGCAAAATGTGTCACATTGACTATCTGTGTTCACAAGCTCTTGTGTCTTGGCAATGTAGTGTGAACTGCTTCTGCATTGCTGACTTTTTTTCTCTCTCTTGCTGTCTTAATTTGGTGTTGACCCAGCTCCACAGAGCTCCTCGGAATGGACTTCTGCACTTTCGGGAAGGAGGTAGAGGAGCCTGGGATCCCTTACCACCAGGTTCAGGAGCAGTTATTACCCTACAACCATCAGGCTCCCGAACCAGAGTGGATAACTTCACTTGCCTTGCCTCTGAGCAGACTCCACAACCTATGGATTTGCTTTCAAGGGCTCTACAACTCGTGTTCTCATTATTATTTTTTTTTCATTTGCACAATTTGTCTTGTCTTATTTATTTGCATTTTGGAGATACAGCATGGATTCAGACCCTTCTGGCATAATGAGCCTGTGTCACCCAGTTACACTCGTGTGACCAAATAACCTTCTACCTCTAACAATGCACAAAATGCTGGAGGAACTCAGTAGGTCAGGCAGCATCAATGGAAATGAATAAACAGACCTACTGATCCTTATGCCTTTCGGAATGTGTGGGAGGAAACCGGAGCACCCTGAGGAGAAACGTGGTTATGGGGAGAACATACAACTCCTTACAGACAGTGGTGGAATTGAGCCAGGTTTGCTGATTCTGTAATAGCCTTAACTAACTGCTGTGCTACTGTTTCACTCCTGCCAAACACTAGTTGTTTGTTGGTACACAAACATGAGGAAATCTGCAGATGCTGGAATTTCGAGCAACACACACAAAAGTTGCTGGTGAACGCAGCAGGCCAGGCAGCATCTCTAGGAAGAGGTACAGTTGACGTTTCGGGCCGCAACCCTTCATCAAGACTTGTTTGGTCTTTGTTTTGTTTAGTTTCTCATAAATTCTGTGGTATTTCTTTATTTTCCTGTAAATGCCTGCTAGAAAGTGAATCTCAAGGTAGTACGGTAACAAAACCTACTTTGATAACCACTTTGGGTTTGGCCTCTTTAATTGGGTTTGCTGCCAGAATTTCATTAGAATTCCCTGAACTAAGGGAATTGGGGACATGGGCATCGTGCAGGGCATTTGCACTGATGTCTGATTTTGACCATGTTCTGTGCGGATTCCTGCTTCCATCTCTTGCATCAATTTGAAGAATCCCTTTGGAGATTGGCTACTCCAGGCAGATGGAAACATCAACGTGAGAATCCTATGAGTAATGTTAACCAGGATGTTGAGGTCTTTACTTTCTTGCACCCCTCATGGTTTTTTTTCCAACCATCAAACCATTCATATTATCAGCAGATCTAGAATGTGCAGGGCAGGAATGGAGTGAGTTGGAGCATAATTCTGAGGTCCAGTGACCCTATCATGTAGTCTTTACCCTGGGATTTGTGTTGAACTGTAGTCTTGACTTGGTACTTGTCTAATAGGGTTTGGATATATTTTTTCAGAAACATCACGAGGAGACAACAACAGTGTTCGTAAAAACCTGTGCGACTTTTTCTTTAAGTCCTTTGCTGCATAGTCTTTCACATTCCTTTTAAGATGTCTTATTGCACTTCAGACGTAATTACTGGTGTGCTATTGTATTGTTTTATTAGTGTTTGTTGTCTTTTGCACACTGGTTGTCCGCCCTGTTTGGTGTAGGTTTCATTGATTTCTTGAGTATGCCCACAAGAAAATGAATCTCAAGATTGTATATAGTAACATGTATGGACTTTGATAATAAATTTACTTTGAACTTTTGTCTATATGGTAATATTCAAATATTATCAAAAGTCTTTTTGCTGAAGAGTGCCAAGTATTGGTCAAGACAGAAAGGGGTAGTTCCCTCTCAGAATAATGTTGTGAAATTGTTGTCTACCTTGTTCAGTGTCTCGTCTGAAAGGTGGTAGGCTTATTGGAGGAGGAGACGATCAGATGTGATTTTTATGGGGATAATGGATTAATGAATTGACTAGCGCTCTGGGAATAAATCCCGGTCCTTCAGAGTAAAGCCTTTCTATCTTTCTGGTAACCTGAGTCAATAAAAGATATCTCCTTTGACAAAGTAGCAACCTTTCAGTAATGCTCCTTGGACCTCTTGGATCCTGATGCTTTTGTGATCCAAATGTTCTTTGGAAGTTAATGAGGCAAAAAACCAGTTACTTACAGTCATTTTATTAAATGACAGAAGAGCAAAGACGATGATGAGAGAAGTGTGGTGGGAGACACAAGAGCAGAGGTAGCGAGCCCAAGGAAAAAAGAGCGAGCAAAGGTGGTCTGGTCTTCTTGCACCAGTTCACTGATTCCATTGCAATTCCAACAGATAAACAGTTGATTAACTAGCTAGATTCAAGCAACGTGAGACCCATCAGTCAAAACAAGAGGTTTCTGGAGAACTAGGGGTGACTGTAACCAGTGGAAAACCTCACTGAACAATCACATGTATACGAGTTATTATGTATAAACACAAACAAACACCATCATTGTAATACCATGTTATATGACGTGGGTGATCATTGTCTTTCTGTGGCTGTGATTATTCTTGGCAATTTTTTTCCCACAGCAGTGGTTTGCCTTTGCCGCCTTCTGGGCAGTGTCTTTACAAGACGGATGACCCCAGCCATTATCAATAATCTTCGGAGATTGTCTGCCTGGTGTCAGAGGTCGCATAACCAGGACTTGTGATATGCACCAGCTGCTGATACGACCATCCACCACCTGCTCCCATGGCTTCCCGTGACCTGATCGGAGGGTTTGCAGGTGCTACACATTGCCCAAGGGTGACCTGCAGGCTAGCAGAGGGAAGGGAGAGCCTTACATCGCCTTTGGTAGAGACAAACAAGCATAGGGATGTCAAACTACAAGAAAAATAACAATTCTACAGCCCTTCCAACAGACCTTGTACTAAAGTTTCTGAAATGGGATTTGAACTTTCCACCATCTGACTGACTTGGACAAGAGAATTGCCAGCAGCCCAACAGCTGATGTTACATTCAGAGCTTCGTCTCCAGAGTCGTTTCTTTTCCTGTTTATTGTTTTTTTTATTATGTTGCCAAGGAAGCAATTCTTCAGTAATGTTGCTTGGAGAGATCAGTGAAAAATAAGATGAACCTTTTTTTTGTGTGGCTTTGTATTACTGATTCTTCGTTAATTTGTGGTTTTGGGTGAAGGCCCAGAATCTTCATCTTTCTAAGTGACTAGATTTATTATCAATGTGGATGTCGACCTAAATGTCTGTTATCACATTTGAGTATCAATGCAGTCAGATAAAAATACTGTAGTTCATTTGTGTGTGGTGAAGGTATAACTATTTAAAGATCAAAGGGTTGGTCATTTGAGGAAGTAAATGGGAAACGTGTCATATAAGTCATAACAGGACATTGTGTTTTAATTTAAAGACTGCTGTCATAGGTAGACTAAGTGGCGGAGAGAATATTTGGCTCACTGGTCTTCAGTCAGGGCACTAGGTTCAAGGGTTGGGACATAATGTACACAGCATAGGGTAGGATGCATCTGGACTATTGTGTACAGTTTTGGTTCCCCTGTTAGAGAAGCTGTGCCATTTAATTGAAGAGAGTCCAAAGAGGATTATAAACACAAGAGTTTTGGTAGGTGTTGGAAATCGAGAGTAACTAACTGGTGTGCACACACACTCATACGCAAGGAATAACTACCTTTTACTTTAAAGTGGTGTAACCTGGTCTTTTAGGGGAACAGATCACTTTCTTTTTAATGAATTAATTTGATTGGAATGAAAAGTTTCATTGGTGTCCAGGTGGTTCTTTTTTACCTGTTCTGACGGCTCAATGATGATGTTTAAAAAAAAATGTTATGGTGACCCTGGATAACCCATCCCTATTAACCCTGTTTTCCTCGGATATGACAATAAATGGGTAGAAAACTTTGCTAAGAACAATCATGGTCATGGAAAGACCATTATCACCTAGGTAATGCGATATGCCGCACAACGGACAAACGATGAGGGGGTGGAACTGCAGGTAAGGAGCCTACCACGACCTAAAATAATTTGCTTCTACTCTTTTTGGCGTGAATTTTCCTAATTTTGTTGGGAAATCACATAATTTAGAAGGCTTCCAGTGGGGATATGAGCTATTGCTTAATAAGCAATGGTGAATCTGCCATTTCCCAACAGACCTGGTTTACTTCCTGAGCCATAGTTCCCCGAGGTAACACAGCCAGTCAGCAAATCCACAGGTGGGTTGCTGCGACTACTGTTCCTGACGTAAGAGCTTACATTTGTTTCTCTGGGTTATACTTTTGTTTTTTCTTTGCCTTGCAAATGAAGTGTAATATCCAGAATCTTCTGTGCCAAGAGCAAAATGGAAGGGGAAGTCAGGAGGACACACAGCAGTCCTCACTGAGGTGTCAGCAGTGGAAAGGGTGAGCAGCTTCAAGGTCCAGGGATCAACATCGCAGAGGATCTATTCTGGTCCCAACAGTTTGATGCAATTATGAAGCTGCACTTCATTAGGGGTTTGAGGAGATTTGTACAAAAAATTTAAGCAAATTTGTACAGGTATGTGGCGGAGAATGTTCTGACTCGTTACATCACTGCCTGGCACGGAGACTCGAATGCACAAGGTCGAGAGAAGTCGCAGGGTGTTGTGGACTCACCCAGCACTATAGTGTGCAGAATCTGCCCCACAGTCGAGGATGTCCCCAAAAGATGGTGCCTCAAGTAGGTGGCATCCATCATAAAGACCCTTCACCACCTGGGACATCTCCTCTTCTCATTACTACCAACAAGGAGGTACAGGAGCCTGAACAACACACAAAATGCTGGAGGAACTCAGCAGGTCGGGAAGCATTGATGGAAAAGAATAAACAGTCATTGTTTCAGGTCCTGAAGAAGGGTCTTGGCCTGAAATGTCAAATGTTTATTCTTTTCCATAGATGCTGCCTGACCTGCTGAGTTCCTCCAGCATTTTGTGTGTGTTGTTTTGGATTTCCAGCATCTGTAGACTTCCTTGTGTTTGAGACAGGAGCCTGAAGATGCTCACCCAATGTTTTAGGAACAGCTTCTTCCTCTCTGCCATCAGACTTCTGAACAGACCATGGACACGGCCCTGATATTCTTCTCTTTCATAATATTTATTTATTTTATAACTAATAGTAATTTTTATGTACGTATTGCACTGGACTGCTGTCACAAGTATCACAATGTATGTCAGTGATAATAAACCTGATACTCCGGTCAAATTATGTTTCTCTTGTAACACCTCATGGACTGCAGCAGTTCAAGAAGGCAACTCATCAACACCTTCTCAGGGGCAACTAGAGATAGGCAATAAATGCGAGCTTAGCTGGCAATGCCCACATCCCGTAAATAAATAAAAAACCTGGGAAAAGTTTCACTGCTAATGTAATGGTCTTCCTGTAGAAGCACTGTTTGGGTTATGGTTAGAGATAACAGGTGCTTTGGAATGTGAGCCATCCAATCAGGGAAGCAGGGTTTTGTGTTGTGTGCCTGACACCAGTGTGAGCTGGGGTTCTTTGTTCAGTGGGAAATGAAGAGAGAAGACCTGAAGAGAACCATTTGTAAGATTCAACCCAGTGAAGTAGACCGTGATTTGCTGGAGCAAGGTGCCAAGATCTACTGAGGATTGATGAATATGCCTTTTGGAAGAGTTGAGCTCCAATTTGTGCATGTTTGGCTGTTTAATTATAATGAACTCTATTTGCTTTTTTTTTCTTTCTTTACTAATTGTTTAGTTAAGTTAACATTCATAATTCCTTTAATCATATACAGTGTGCTGTCTGTTATTTCTTGGCACTGAGTTGTAACAGGGTAGCAAATTACACAGCATCCACACAAACCGGGGTTTGTGGTGGGAGAGCCATCCCAATCTCATGGATTTGGTGGGACCAGAGTGTGTTTTCGCTAGATTTGCGCAGCCCGAGAAAACCGGGAGGTTTCACTCTTATTGTGTGACGCCCCCATTGACAGTAGTCACCTTGATGCTGTACTGATGTTTCTTTTATTTTTTCAAGCAGTTTTACAGCCATTCCCAAGAGTCATAAGACACAGGAGCAGAATTAGGCCATTTGGCCCATTGAGCCTGCTCCACCATTTCATCATGGTTGATCAATTTTCTCTCTCTGCCCCAATCTCTCACCTTCTCCCCATATCTCTCCGTGCCCTGACCAATCAAGCGTCTATCAATCTCTGCCTAAAATATACCCAATGACTTGGCCTCCATAGCTGCCTATGTTAATGAATTCCACCGATTCACCTCTCTTTGGCTAAAGAAATTCCTCTTCATCTCCGTTCTAAAAGGATGCCACTCTAATCCGAGGCAGTGTCCTCTGGGGAGAGTAAGAGTGACCCTTCAGCCCACTGAGACCATGTTGACTAATTTTTATCCAAATCCTATTTTTTTGTTACATCCCACAAGATTCTACCACACTTTTGAGGTAATTTATAGTGGCCAATAAATCTAATTCAAATTTCTTGGTAAAATTAGGGTAGATTAAATTTTGGCCTCAAGTGGGCACTTCTCTCTGAAATATTTTGAATGTGTTGGAGCAATACTGCTTTTCATCTGTGTGCATTGGCAGTGTAATATTTTGAAGAATTTGGCCCTTGTTCAACTGTGCAGATAAATTAAATTCGGTGAGTGAATGTGATGTTTCTTTTATTTTTGAGTCCCCTGAGGCAGCAAGGTTGCTTTCTTTGATTCTGTAATTGCAATTATCAAATCTGAGATGTACAGTACTTGTATTTTCAATATTTGGCACCCCAGATTCAAATGTAATAAAGACAACATTTGGTTCCTAATTTTCACGCAACATTGATTCTACTTCAAGCACTCTACATAATACAAAGAATAAAAGTTGTATTTATTTATTTTTGTATTTGCACCGCTCGTCATCTTTTGCACATTGCTTGCTTGTTCAGTTTTGTTCAGGTACAGAATCCTGAAGGCACACACTCAACGATTTAAGAACAGGTCCTTTCTAATAAGACCATAGACCTAGGGACAGATTTAGGCCATTTAGCCCATCAAGTCTGCTCTTCCGTTTCATCATGGCTGATCCAATTTTCCTCTCAGCCCCAATCTCCCTCCTTCTCCCCATATCCTTTCATGCTGACTAATCAAGAATCTATTAACCTCTGCCTTAAATGTACATAAAGACTTTTCCTCCACAGCTGCCTGTGCAAAGAATTCCACAGATTCACCACCCTCTGTCAAAAGAAATTCCTGCTCATCTCCATTCAAAATGATGCTCCTCTATTCTGAGGCTGTATTCTCTGGTCTTAGACTCTCCCACCATAGGAAACATCCTCTCCATGTCCACTCTATTAAGGCCTTTCACCATTCGATAGGTTTCTATGAGGTCACACTTCATTCTTCTGAATGCTAGTGAATACAGGCCCAGAGCCATCAGATGTTCCCCATATGCCAAGTCATTCAATCCTGGAATGATTTTCGTGAACCTCCAGTTTCAGTGCATCCTTTATAAGATAAGTGACCCAAAACTGCTCACAATACTCCAAGTAAAGCCTCACTAGTGCTTTATAAAGTTTCAACTTTCTATCCTGTCTTTCATATTCTAGTCCTCTTGAAATGAATGCTAACATAGCATTTGCCTTCCTCACTATAGACTCAACCTGCAAATTAACCTTTAGAGAATCTTGCACAAGAACTCCCAAATCCCTTTGCGCCTCAGTTATTTTTTGTATTTTCCCTCCATTTATAAAATAGTCAACCCTTTTATTTCTTGTATCAACGTGCAGGACTGTACACTTCTCAACTCTGTATTCCAACTGCCATTTCTTTGCCCATTCTTCTAATCTGTTTGTTTTCTGTAGCCTCTGTACTTCCTCAAAACTACCTGCCCCTCCACCTATCTTCATGTCGTTTGCAAACTTTGTAACAAAGCCATCAATTCCATCATCCAAATCATTGACATATAACATAAAAAGAATCGATCCCAACACAGAGCCCTGTAGAACACCACTAGTCACCGGCAGCCAAACAGAAAAGGCTCCTTTTATTCTCACTCTTTGCCTCCTGCCAAACAGCCACTGCTTTACCCATGCTAGAATCTTTCCTGTAATATCACGTTAGGCAGCCTCATGTGGGGCCTTATCAGAGGCCTTCCGAAAACCCAAGTACATAACATTAACCGATTCTCTTTTGTCTATCCTGCTTATTACCACCTCAAGGAATTCCAACAGATTTGCCAGGCAAGATTTTCCCTTGAGCAAACCATGCTGATTACAGCCTATTTTATCATGTGCCTCCAAGTACCCTGAGACCTCTGCCATCTGATTTCTGAATGGACATTGAACCCATGAACACTACCTCATACTTATTTCTATTTTTGCATTACTTATTTAATTATTATTAAATATATATACTTGTAATTCTGTTTTTTTTCTATTACTATGTATTGCATTGTACTGCTGCCACAAAGAGAACAAATTTTACCACATGTGCTGGTGATATTAAACCTGATTCTTTTTGTGTGTAGTTTTTCGCTGATTCTATTGTATTGATCTGTTCTACTGAGAATACCCGTAAGAAAATGAATCTCAGGGTAGCATAAGGTGACTCCTCCATACTTTGAAAATAAACTTCGTTGGCGAGGTGGAGCTGCATCTCTACCAAAGGAGGTGTAAGGTGCTCCTCCCTTCTGCTAGCCTGTAGTTCTCCCTTGGGCAAGGTATAGCTCCTGCTTAGACCCCGACTAGGGTCACGTGAAGCCATAGGAACAGGTGCTGAATTGTTGCATGAACAGCTGGTGCATATCACAAATTCCAATGCCAGGCAGACAATCTCTGAAGAGTATTGATAACGGCTGGGGTCACCTTCTCATAAAGACACTGCCCAGAAGAAGGCAATGGCAAACCACTTCTGTAGAAAAATTTGGCAAGAACAGTCATGGTCGTGGAAAGACTATGATCACCCACATCATATGACATAGTACATAACAAATGAATGAAAATAAATTTACTTTGAACTTTGTAGGAATTTGAAGCTTTTATTTTTGTGAAGGTTAAACATGGAACTAGTATTACCAGGTTGGTCTGTATTATTTGACTGAATTGCGTGATTGAACACAGAATGGTACCGGCTGGCCCTTTAGCCCACAATATTGTGCTGACCTTTCAATCTACTTTAAGATCAATACTGCCCTTCCCTCCCACATAGCCCTCTATTTTTCTATCATCGATGTGCCTGTATAAAACGCTGTTAAGTGTCCCTTATGTATCTACCTCTACCACCATCCCTGGCAGCAGTAGAAATGGTCAGTGTGAGAGTGCCTGGGTAGATCAGGAAGAACTGGAAAGGGCGAGAGATGGAGAATGTTACCTGAAATTGGAGAATTCAATATGCTGGGATTTTGTTTTTGTTGCCATTGGAATATGGCCCAGTTGCAGGAATGCCTCAGGCTGGTCTTTTTCTACCTGTCCACTTGCCCGCGACGCCACCTTCTTGCCATACCACTGGCAGGTGGAATCTCCAGGATCCCAAGGGTTTGGGTTTGCTCTGTGACTGTGTGACTCCAGGGATTCAGTTGTGGTGTGTGGAAGAGAGGTGAGTGTGAGGGGGAGTGAAAGAGAGATTGGAGAACATTGTTTCCCAAAATTGCAGCCCACAAGGCAGAGATATTTTGGGCAAGCAACTCAATGCAGGACTTTGACTTGTACACATTTTTAACTTGTTCAGTTCCTGCTTTGTCAGATGTCGGATATGGCAACGTTTCAGAGTGACCCGTTTTGAAGTTGGAAGGGACTGCAATGAAACAAGAAGCGACGCGCTCCAGAAGTGACGGCTGGGTCTTCCCTGTCAATCACTTGTGAAGAGAGAGAAGTGACATCAGAGCCCTCAGGCTGGTCATGTGACTTTCCAGCCTGGTGATGAGTTGCATAGAGGTACAGCTCCAATGGGGATGTACAGTGTCCATGAGGAGAAAGGCAATGGGGAGGAGGAGGGTCACTGCTGGGTAATCCTGCTTATACAGTAGCTGAATTGGAAATTAATAGATGCCTTGCTCTATCAAATTTGTGGCGAATATCCTTTCAATCTCTTGTCAAGTTTTAGTGAGCATGAGTATTTTCTTGGGCAAGGCATTGGAGATTATGGCGGTCAAGTGTCTTAGGATGCAGATCTAAAACTTGTCATGATTGGACTGAACAGTGGACAGGTTTGAGCAGTTCAATGGCCAATTCCTGTTGTGTTGCTGTGGCGACAGGAAATGAACTGTGATTCTCAGCGTCCAATTTGAAAATGAAGTAGAACTATTTCTGATCATTCTGTTGTATTATAATGGCTGATTTCAAAAAGGCACCATCACTAAATGGCCTCTCCCTTCTCTGTGGCTTCAGATGGATTGTGGAAACCAGAGAAAATAGAACAATTAAAGGAAATTCCTTTTATTAAAACATCTCTTCTTAAAACTTCAATAATGATCTTAACAAAACTTTTTGTGTAGCTGTCAGGGTGTAAATGATCAGGATGATGGGGTGGTAAATTGGATTAGGAAGTATGCAGATGACACTAAGATAGGTGGCATTGTGGATAATGAAGTAGGTTTTCAAAGCTTGCAGAGAGATTTAGGCCAGTTAGAAGAGTGGGCTGAAAGATGGCAGATGGAGTTTAATGCTGAAAAATCTGAGGTGCTACATTTTGGTAGGACTAATCAAAATAGGACATACATGGTAAATGGTAGGGCATTGAAGAATGCTGTAGAACAGAGGGATCTAGGAATAATGGTGCATAGTTCCCTGAAGGTGGACTGTCGTGTGGATAGGGTGGTGAAGAAAGCTTTTGGTATGCTGGCCTTTATAAATCAGAGCATTGAGTATAGGAGTTGGGATGTAATGTTGAAATTGTATAAGGCATTGGTAAGGCCAAATTTGGAGTATTGTGTACAGTTCTGGTCACCGAATTATAGGAAAGATGTCAATAAAATTGAGAAAGTACAGAGGTGGTTTACTAAAATGTTGCCTGGGTTTCATCTCCTAAGTTACAGAGAAAGGTTGAACAAGTTAGGTCTTTATTCTTCGGAGCATAGAAGGTTGAGGGGGGACTTGATAGAGGTGTTTAAAATTATGAGGGGGATTGATAGAGTTGACGTGGATAGGCTTTTTCCATTAAGATTGGGGGAGATTCAAACAAAAGGACATGAGTTGAGAGTTAAAGGGCAAAAGTTTGGGGGTAACATGAGGGGGAACTTCTTTATTCAGAGAGTGGTAGCTGTGTGGAATGAGCTTCCAGCAGAAGTGGTTGAGGCAGGTTCGATGTTGTTGTTTGAAGTTAAATTGGATAGATATATGGACAGGAAAGGAATGGAGGGTTATGGGCTGAGTGCAGGTGGGTGGAACTAGGTGAGAGTAAGAGTTCAGCATGGACTAGAAGGGCCGAGATGGCCTGTTTCCGTGCTGTAATTGTTATATGGTTAAAAAAAGATGCATCAGGTAGCCAACTGCAAAAATAAGCTTGCAATAATAAAATCTGGTAAAAAACCCTATTCTGGGGCCTGTGTGAGATTAGGATTAAATTTAATCACTTATGGTTGAAGGTGGACATGTTTCTTTGTAGTACTGAATGTCCAGTGACTGAACCTCCTGAGCACTTTGTGGCACAGGATAATGTGGTTAAGAACAAAGGGCAAAGGTTAGTTGTCATCTTATCTGTTCATTGATTGCTGGCCCTTTTGGAGTCCTCTGAGGGATTACCTCATCTTGTCCACATATCTCGTATTGCACTGAAATGACATGTGTTTGGGCTCTTCCTCACAACTCCGTTAATCTTTCACCAGCTTATTCTGGGTGAAAGTGGCTGACAATGCATTTATAGAGTCATAGAGCATTACAGCATGGATACAGGCCCTTCAGCCCAACTGTTCTGCCTAGTCCCAACAACCTCACATGGACCATACTCTTCCCATTCATGTACCTAGCCAAATATCTCTTTAATGTTAAAATCAAACCCATATTCACCACTTCTGCAGCTTGTTCCACACTCTCACCACTCTGAGTGAAGAAGTTCCCCCTCAGATTCCCCTTAAACACTTCACCTTTCACATTAACTTGTGACCTCTAGTTGTAGTCCCTTCTAACCACGGTGGAAAAAGCATTTACTCTATCTATACCTTCATAATTTTGTAAACTGTACCTCTATCAAATCTACCTTCTAAAAGTCCTAACCTATTCATTTTATTTATTGTTATTTTTAATTAATTTTTTATTTAGGGAGATATAGTGCAGTAACAAGCCTTTCCAGTCCAATGATCCTGCACAGCCTAATTACGTCCATGGGACCAATTGACCTACTAACCTGTACATATTTGGAACATGGGAGGAAACCGGAGCACCTGGAAGGAAAACACTGGGAGAACTTAACAAAGTTGTTACAGACAGTATGGGGAATTGTCCCTGGGCTGCTGGCACTGTAATATACTATTGTCAATGTATGTATACAGCATACAACTCTGATTTCTGTCCTCCCGCAGACAGCCACGAAACAAGGTAATCAAACACCCAATATGCAAAAAAGAACAGACTGTACAAATAACAAAAAGAAAGCAAACAACACATAGAATATTAAACACCAAACCAGTAGTATTCACTTTAACTCAGTTCAGGGCCGTGCCGCTAGCCAACGCAGGGCACAATGCCATTCTTTGCTGAAGAGCCCCAGTCTACATCGATCACCTTGATCAAAATCGATCAAAAATAACAAAAAAAATGACCGGAATCCAGGAATGCATGCAACATAAATCTCAAAGTCCCCAAAAATGAGTCTACAGCCTCGCTGATCAATCATGGCAACGTGGATCCCATGACTTCTGCACTTTCCTCCGACAGCAGCCAGTAAGAGGGAGAGGAAGACTGGTTAAACGCTGGCAGATGGCGCTGAACACCTGCCTGGCCTCCGCTCCCTTCTTCGTCAATGTCACCTTGCGTTACAGCGTCATAGTGTCACGCTAACTGCTACACTATCATGCCACTCTGAACTCAGTCCTCTAAACTCGGGTCCTCAATTCCCAGCAACATTCTTGTAAATTTCTAACACTCCCCAAACTAAGGAGTAAATCACAATGGTGGTTGCAGAGTAACACACAGGTCAATGATGAACTAAACCATTTTGTTGAGACCAGATAAACTCAATGACTTGAAGTTAAATTTCCCAGCTGCTCTGATGGGAATTGAAATCTTTGCCAGATCGCTGTTCCAGAGCTTTGGCTGCTGCAGACTGAACATGCTGTTGTGGGAGAGACGTTGTTGAGCTGGAGCGGGTGCAGGAGAGGTTTAGGAGGATGCTGCCAGAACTAGAGATCCTGCTTTCCAGGAAGACGTTGGCCAGGCCAGGCTAGGTCTGTCTTCCTTGGAACAGAGGAGTGGCCTTGCAGAAGTTTATAAAATCATGAGGGGTGTGAATACAGTAGTGCAAAAACAGATGTAATAAAAGTGAGGTAGTGTTCGTGGGTTCAATGTCCATCCAGAAATCGGATGGCAGAGGGGAAGAAGCTGTTCCTGAATTGTTGAGTGTGTGCCTTCATGCTCCTGTACCTCCTTCCTACAGCAGCAATGAGAAGAGGGCATGTGCTGGGTGAGGGGGTGTCCTTGACGAGAGATGCTGACTTTTTGAGGTGCAGCACATTGCAGATTTCTGGATACTATGGAGGCTGGTATCCATGATGGAGATGACTAATTTTACAATGATCACAGTCTTTTGCTCAGGGTTGGAGAGTCCAAAACTAGAGGGCACTGATGCAAGGCAAGAAGGGAGAGATCTGGGAGACCAGAGAGGTAACCTCTTTACACAGACGGTTGTGAATACCTGGAATGAGCCAGAGGAAGTGATCGAGGCAGGTCCAATTGCAACATTTAAGAGCATTTGGATGTGCATAAATTAGAGGGGCTTGGGGGGTATTTTGACCAACGTGGACAACTGAAGCTAGCAGGGAGGATGATGAGATAGATGTGGATCAGTTGGGCCGAAATGCCTGCTTCTGTGTTCTAAACACCACACCCTGTGTCTGTTGTAGCTGAGGTAATAGTACCAAACACATTCACTGGAAGCAGTCTTGTTTACACAAGTGTTCCAACAATGAAAGGATACCAGGAATGGTCCATGGAGCAGCGGAAGCTCAGGAGGTGGAACAAAGCAAGATTTTCTGTGTGATGTTAGTTAAAACTGCACCACTGGAAGGTTGATTTAACTGGTCTCTCTCTTGGATTTTTCTCCGAGCATTTGCTCTCCCCGGAAAGGACCAAAAAGCATGGTGTAATCTTTGAAAATAAACTATCCCCAACAAGGGCTATGAAGCAACCAGTAAACAAACTCAGGTTGCAGGAGTCCAGTCCTAAATAATTTTTAAAAAATCTGCAGATGCTGAAAATCCAAGCAACATGCACAAAATGCTGGAGGAACTCACCAGGACTGGACAGCATCTATGGAAAAGAGTACAGTCGATGTTTTGGGCTGAGACCCTTCATCAGGACTGGAGGAAAAAGGAAGAATCAGTTAGAAGGTGGAGGGAGGGGAGGAAGAAACACAAGGTAATAGGTGAAACTGGGAGGGGGCGGGGGTGAAGTAAAGAGATGGGAAGTTGATTGGTACAGAGTTGGAGAAGGGGAAATCTGATGGGAGAGGATAGAAGGCCATGGAAGAAAGAAAAGGGGGGGAGGAGCACCAGAGGGAGGTGATGGGCAGGTAAGGAGATAAGGTGAGAGGGAAACGGGAATGGCGAAGAAGAGGGGTTGGGGGCAAATAGTGGAAGTTCACAAAATCGATGTTCACACCATCAAGTTGGAGGCTACCCAGATGGAATATAAGGTGTTGGTCCTCAACCTGAGTCTGGCCTCATTGCTACATTAGAGGAGGCCATCGATTGACATATCGGAATGGGAAGTGGAATTAGAATGGGTGACCACTGGGAGATCCTGTGTTTTTTGGTGGGGGGAGCATAGGTGCTCAACGAAGTGGTCTCCCAATAAGTTGGTTCAGTATTTTCACATGTACCGGGGTGCCATAAGAAACTTGTCTTGCATACTGTCCATACTTATCAATTCATTAAGAGTGCTGTACAGAGAGAGTGCATTGTAGGTAGACAGGAAGATGAAGAATTCAAAATGGGAGGAATGGAACATTTAGTAAAGATTAAAGACCTTCAGCCCTTCATATTCCACCTGTGTAGCTAGTTCCCAATCTGATGGTATGAATGTTGATTTCTGGTAATGTACCTTCATACCTCCACTCTTTTTCCATTCGTAATTCTGGTACCCCCTTCTCACCCGCCTATCACCACCCCTGGTGCTCCTCCTCCTTCCCTTTCTCCTCTGGTCCACTCTCCTCTGCTATCAGATACATTCTTCTTCAGCCCTTTACCTCTTCCACCCAGCTTCTCACTTCAACAGCCCCTCCCTCAACCACACGCCTCCCCTCCCCCTCAGCTGGTCTCTCCTGTCATCCAAAATGCTGGGGGAACTCAGCAGGTCAGGCAGCATCTGTGGAGATGAATAAACAGTGTCAGCCTGAAATGTTGTCTCTTTATTCATTTCCATAGATGCTGCCTGACCTGCAGAGTTCCCCCAGCATCTTGTGTGTGTTTGTCTGGATTTCCGGCAGCTGCGAAATCTCTTGTGCTCACCCATCGCCTACCAGCTTGTAGAAATCTGGAGAAAGTCTGCAGATGCTGGCAATCCCAAGCAACCCACACAAAATGCTGGAGGAATTCAGCAGGTCAGGTGGCATCCTTGTTCTTGTCCTCCTTCCCCTTCTTCCCCTCCTCTCCACCTTGCCCCTTCCTTTCCAGTCCTGATGAAGGACCTCTGCCCAAAACATCAGCCCTTTATTCCTCCCCATAGATGCTGCCCAACCCGCTGAGTTAGACGAGGAATGAGAAAAGCCACGGTGTGATTTGGGAAACAAGATGTTTTTAAGGACTTGCACGTTGCTTACCCTGGAGGCTACTTGAAATCAGTGTTGAAGGAAATTACTGCTGTGGAATTTTATTGTGTGTGAAGTTAATCATTTATGTTTATTAATGTCTACTGGTACCACTTCAGTTGCTTTTGAAATAAACTCGGAGCAATTGTCTTCTGTTTACAACAGAGAATTATCTTCTGTGATCACCCCTCTGTGTTTTGCCTGTGCCCTGGCCCAGTGTCCAGCAATACTATGCATGATGTCTGCCATAAAAATAAGGAGGAAATATTAAGAAGAACGACCACAGAGCATGCACCATCTTTAGGCTTTTCACAGGGGACCTTTGCAGCAGGCACAGACTTACAAGAACCAATAGAAATCTGCAGTGCAATAAGTGAGATTTTTGGGATATCCAGTTCCTGCTCCGTCCTCACTGCTGACACCGGGCAGGAGGTACTGGAGCCTTGGGTCCCACAACACCGGGTTCAGGAAAAAGTTATTACCCTCCAACCATCAAGTTCCTGAGCCAGTGTGAATAACTTCACTCACCTCAATGCTGAACTGATTCCAGAACCTATGGACTCACTTTCAAGAATTCTACCACTTGGATTCTCAGTATTATTTATTTATATAATTATTTAATTTGCTTGACCTGTTTTCTTTTGCACATTGGTTGTTTGTCAGTCTTTGTGTGTAGTTTTTCATTGAGTTCTTCTGTAAATGCTTGCAAGCAAATGAATCTTGGTTGTATTTTGTGACATATACATAACTTGGATAATAAGTTTACTTTGAGATTCAGGTTTATTTATTACATGTGTATAGAAACATCCTGTGAAATGTGTAAATGAGGCATAAACCAGCCATGAATGAGAGCAACTTTGCCTTTAGGACAATGGAGCAGACTGGGCCATTTACCTCATCAAATCTGCTCCACCATTTGATCATGGCTGAGCCATTTCACTTTCAATTCCATCCTGCTGCCTTCTCCCCATAATCTTTCATGCCCTGACTAATCAAGAACCCATCAATCATCACCTTAAATACACTCAATGACTTGGCTCCACAGCTGTCTGAGGCTAAACAAATTCTTCCTCATCTCAGGTCTAAATGGATATCTCTCTATTCTGAACTTGTATGCTCTGGTCCTAGATTCCCCCACTTCTTCTCCATATCCACTCTATCTATGCTTTCAACATTTGATAGAATTCAATGAGATCCTCTCCCCTCTATTCTAAATTTCACTGAGTACAGGTCCAGAGCCATCAAATGCTCCTCATACGATAAGCCTGGAATCATTTTCGTGAACCTCCTTTGAACCCTCTTTAATGCCAGCACATCCTTTCTTAGATGAGGGGCCCAAAACTGCTCACAAAACTCCAGTGCCTTGTATAGCCTTAACATTACTTCCTTAATTTTATATTCTAGTCCTCTCCAAATGAATGCTAACATTGCATTTGCCTTCCTCACTGCTGGCTCAACCTGCAAGTTAACCTTTAGGGAATCCTGCATGAGGACTTCCAAGTCCCTTTGCATCTCATATTTTTGAATTTCCTTCCTGTTTAGAAAATAGTCTACACTTTTAGTCCTCCTACCAAAGTGCATGATCATACACTTCTTGACACTATATTCCACCTGCTACTTCACCCATTTTCCTAATCTAAGTCCTTCTAGAGCCTCCCTGCTTTTTCAACACTACCTGTCCTCCACCTTTCCTCGTATCATCCACAAACTTAGCCACAAAGCCATAAATTCTGTCATCCAAATCATTGATATGCAATGCAGAAAGAAATGGTCCAAACGCAGACCCCTGTGGAACACCACTAGTCATTGGCAGTCAACCAAAATAGTCATAGTCATACTTTATTGATCCCGAGGGAAATTGGTTTTCGTTACAGTTGCACCATAACTAATTAAGTAGTAATAAAACCATAAATAATTAAATGGTAATATGTAAATTATGCCAGGAAATAAGTCCAGGGCCAGCCTATTGGCACAGGGTGCCTGACCCTCCAAGGGAGGAGTTGTAAAGTTTGATGGCCACAGGCAGGAATAACTTCCTATGACGCTCTGTGTTGCATCTCGGTGGAATTAGTCTCTGGCTGAATGTACTCCTGTGCCCAACCAGTACATTATGTAGTGGATGGGAGACATTGTCCAAGATGGCATGCAACTTAGACAGCATCCTCTTTTCAGACACCACTGTGAGAGAGTCTAGTTCCATCCCCACAACATCACTGGCCTTATGAATGAGTTTGTTGATTCTGTTGGTGTCTGCTACCCTCAGCCCCCTTTATTCCCACTCTTTGCCTCTGGCTAATCAGCCAACGCTCTATCCATGCTAGTATCTTTCCTGTACTACACTGGGCTCTTGTCAAGCAGCCTAATGTGCAGCACCTTGTCAAAGGCCTTCTGGAAATCCAAGAACACAACATCCACTGATTTTCCTTTGTCTATCCTGCTTGTTATTTCCTCAAAGAATCCCAACAGATTTGTCAGGCAACATTTTCCCTTAAGGAAACCATGCTTACTTTGGCCTGTTTTATCATGTGCCTCTGAGTATCCTGAAACCTTATCCTTGACAATCGACTCCATCATCTTGCCAGTCACTGAGGTCAGACTAACTGGCCTATAATTTCCCTTCTTCTGCCTCCCTCCTCTCCTGAAGAGTGGAGCGACATTTACCATTTTCTAGTTCTCTGGAGTCATGCCAGAATCAATTGATTCTTAAAGGAATCATTAGTAATGCCACCTCTTTCAGAGCCCTGGGGTGCAGACCATATGGCACAAATGAATTATTTACTTTCAGACCTTTCAGTTTCTGAAGCACCTTCTCCCTAAGAATGGCAACTTCACACACTTTTGCCCCCGACACTCTTGAACCTCTGGCATACTGCCAGTGTCTTCTGCAGTGAAGACTGATGCAAAATTTTTATTCAGTTCATCCACTATTTCCTTGTTCCACATTACTATCTTTCCAGCAGTCTATTGTCTACTCTCGCTTCTCGTATACTCTTTATATATCTGAAAAAGGAACTTTTGGTATTCTCTTTGATATTTCTGGCCAGATGACTTTCATACATCATCTTTTCCCTCCTTGTGGTTCTTTTTGAGTTGCTACTTTTTGTTTTTTAGGATTTTCCAATCCTCTAATGCCCCACTAACTTTTGCTCTATTACATGCCCTCTCTTTTGCTTTTATATTGGCTTTGTCTTCCTTTGTCAGCCATGGCTGCCTTTAGAGTACTACTACTACTTCGGGGTGTACCTATCCTGCGCCTTCCGAATTACTCCCAGAAACTCTATCCATTGCTGCTCTGTCGTCATTTCTGCTAGTGTCTCCTTCCAAAGAACTTTGGCCAGCTCCTCTCACATGCCTCTATAATTCCCTTTACTCCACTGTAATTCTGATACATCTGACTTTTGCTTCTCCCTCTCAAATTGCAGGGTGAGTTCTGTCATATTATGATCATGGTCTCCTAAGGGTTCCTTTACTGTATGATCCCTAAATCAAATCTGATTCATTACACAACATCTAATCCATCTCTTAGGCATTCTACTAATTCTCTCCCTTAGGATTCAAAATCAACACCAACCTGATTTTTCCAATCTGCCTGTATATTGAAATCCCCCGTGACTATCATAACATTGCCCTTTTGACATGCATTTTCTATCTCCCATTGTAATTTGTGGCCTACATCCTGGCTACTGTTCGGAGGCCTGTATAAAACTCCTGTAACGGTCTTTTTAGCCTTGAACTCTACTCACAATGATTCTAGATCTTCTGATCCTATGTCACCCCTTTCTATGGATTTCACTTCATTTTTTACCAATAGTCACGTCGCCCACTCTGCCTACCTGGTCGTCCTTTTGATACAATGTGAGTCCTCGCCTGTTAAGCTCTCAACTATAATCTTCTTTCAGCCACGACTCAGTGATTCCCACAATGTTGTACCTGCCAATTTCTAACTACGATACAAAATAATCTACCTTATTCTGTGTAGTGCATGAATTCAAATATAAAACCTTCAATCCTGTATTTATCACCCTTTTTGGTTTTGGCCCCCTGTTACGCTACAACTCATCGCACTGACTGCAACTTTGCCCTATCATCTCCCTGTCCTTCCTGACAGTCTCACTACACATTGCATCTGCTTGTAAACCAATTGCCCCATCCTCAGCCCTATCATTCCACTTCACATCTATCTGCCAGATTAGCTCAAACCCTTCCCAATGGTTCTAGCAAACCTGCCCGCAAGGCTATTGATCCCCTCAGGTTCAGGTATAACCCGTCCTTTTTGTGCAGGTCATACCTTCCCTAGAAGAGATGCCAATGATCCAGAAATCTGAAACACTGCCCCTTGCACCAGTCCTTCAGCCACGCATTCATCTGCCAGATCATCCTATTCTTGCCCTCATTGGCACATGACACAGGTAGCAATCTCGAGATTACTAACCTGGAGGTCCTGCTTTTCAGCTTTCTACCTAGCACCCTAAATTCCGTCTTCAGGACCTCCTCCCTTTTTCTGCCCATGTCATTGGTACCAATATGTACCAAGACTTCTGGCTGCTCACCCTCCCACTTTATAATGTTGTGGACCTTATCTGAGATGTGGATGACCCAAGCACCTGGGAGACAACATATCATCTGGGTGTCTCTGTTGTGTGCACAGTATCTCGTGTCTACTCCTCTATGAAATCCCCTATCACTACTGCAGTTCACTTCTCCCCTTTTCCCTTCTGAGCTTTAGTGCTAGAGACCCAATCGCTACAGCTCCCTCCTGGTAGATTGTCCTCTCCCAATGGTATCCAAGATGATGTACTTATTATTGAGGGGAATGACTGTACAGGTACTCTGTACTGGCTGCCCATTTCCTTTCCCTCTGCTGGCTGTCACTTGGGAACCAGCCTCCTGCAACTTAAGGGTGACTGCTCCCTGTAGCTCCTGTCTATCACCCCCTCGGTTTCCCCGTGTGAGCCAAAGATCATCGAGCTGCAGCTCTGGTTCCTAAACACATTCTCTAAGAAACTGCATCTCGATGCACCTGGCACAGATGTGGTTATCCAGCAGGCTGGGGGTCTCCTAGGATTCCTGCATCTCACACACAGAACACAACACAGCCACCGGAGCCATTCTCACTGCACTATGTAGTAACAGACAGAGACTGAAGGAGAAACTTACCCAGATGCCTACCTCGTCCTGGCCTGTTTTCGCCAAAGCCTCCCCACTCTAACCCTGGTCCATTCCAACAATGGCCGCACTACTTTCCCCTGTCTTATTTTTTTTATTTGCCTTTGCTAATGAATTGCGATTTGATTGGGCTGCTGCAAAACAGCTTGAAAGTCCACAAATGCTCCTTTTTAAATCTCACTCATGGGCCTGTGAGTCGCCTCCTCTCTTGCTTCTGTTTTGATTGATCAGCTGGAATTTAGATCCCGTTGCAATGGAACTGAATTAGATATTGGTATCATTTCTTGATTGCTATCTTCCCCTGTGTTTTTCTTGACTTCCCTTTTAAGCTTGCATTTGTGTAGGTGGCGTTGTTGGTAACGTATTTCTGCGTATGACTCATTGCGAGCAGCGTGTGGTGTTCTAATCTTGCGTGCACCACCAGAATGTCTGTCATCGGTGTGTAAGTTTCTCCCAGAAATACTGTAAGGACAGTTGAAAGTCATTTTGAAGCCACAGTAGCATACTGATGAATATGTAAATCAGAGCCCTTGGGCGATCGTGCAGTGAGTTCAAATCCCACAGAGGGAGCGGGGAAATTGAGTTTGGTAAATGAGGTAATCCAGAAGTAAAAAAAAATATATTGGTAATGATGACTACAAAACTACTGAATCTGTATTGGATTTAAAAACCTGAAAACTTCTGGAAAATTCTCTGTGGATTGTAAAAATGGGAAAGAATTGGGTTCAGTTTTCTCTGTCCTTTTCCCTGCTGCTGCCACCTCACCTTTTGAGAATTTTCTCTTTTTTATTTCAGATTTCTAGCACTCTATGGACATTGAATACTGCAGCATAGTAAAGGCCCTTTGGCCTTCGATGTTGTGCCAACCTTCTAACATAGTCTAAGATGAATCCAACTCGTCCACGTAGCTCTTTATTTTTCTATCACCTGGAAGTCTGTCTGGTCGAGATGTGATTCCAGACCCACTGTGATATACCTGGGGATGGACAACTTATGTAAGTGTCTCTCAGAAATGAATATTCATTTATTAAAATATTAATGAATATTTTATGAATGAGTTTTCAAGGACGAAGCCATATTCATTAGCAGGACACTGACATGGTTGTACAGTGATTCTCGGTGAGATGGCAACTGAACTCGAAATCCAGTGTTGGAGGTGAGTTGGTTAAGGAGTGAATCTGCTGCATACCCCAAAGGGCTGTTCTCCCCAGCTGACTCCTTGAACTGTGCACTTTAGCTTAAAATAATGTAGCCTTCACAGGTTCTTCAGGCCCCTCCTGAAGATCGTATGTGCTGGGAGGATGAAAGTCAAAAGGACAGGAAATTTTAGTGGCTAAAATGAAGGTTCCTACTTTGACTTTGGAAACTGATTCCACCTACAGTGTTATTTTACAAGATTTGTGTTTCTGGTTTGAGAGTTGCCAAAAACTTTCAAGTCTTAATTTTTAAAAGCTTTTGTGGTCCAGATGATTATTCTTTGCAGATGGTCTCAGAAAATGAGGTAATATTTTAAGCAGAGTGTGTGGAAAACATGACTGGAGTTGAATTCTTGCCTTGTAGATGACTGCTGACATTGGAAAATTTCAGGAGTATTAACCAGTCTCTGATGTAAGTCATTTAAATATTGATACACTCGTATTTATCTTGGGCATTAACATCGATATTTGCCAGGACATCAGAGATTTAATGTTTCACATTATTTCTGGTCTCCCTAGAAGGTGCCAAGCTGGGGGCTTGATCCAACCAGTTACAGTGTTCAGACATTGGGCTAGCCTTATGGAAGCTACCAATGCTTGCTCAGTGTCCCAATATTAAGCTGTTCTATTACCATGGAATGGGGATATGTATCGAGACGTTATGCAAGAAACTAACAAGAAACCTGCTTGTAGATCAATATTGCAAATCAGAATCTGTGCTATTATCACTGATATACACTCAGGCCTGTAACCTTTGAATCCTTACTAATCAAGAACATATCTCCCTCCGCATGGCCTCCGCAACCATCTGCGTCAATTAATTCTGCAGATTCACCATCCTCTGGCTAAACAAATCTCTGTTCTAAATGGACATGGCTTTATTCTTAGACTGTGTATTCAGAGATGTTCTTCTGCACACTACTGTTGTAACATGTGGCTATTTGAGTTACTGTTGCCTTCCTGTCAGGTTGAAATAGTCTGGCCATTCTCCTCTGACCTCTCAGTAACTCTTGTCCTAGACTCCCCCACTATAGGAAACATCCTTCACATGGTGAAGAGCTGCTCATTCCATTCCTGTACATCTGGACAATGTAATTGTGAAGTGTCTCTCTGAACATGAATTGTTGCATCCACACAAACCAGATTCACCAACCAGGCTGAACAAGGCTGGTCCAATTCACTCTGTGTACAGGCAGCTTTCAACAGGCTGAGGGTACCAGTGTGTCCATTGTATGTTGGTGAGGCAGGTCATTCACCATTGCGACCCACATCTGGTGCTTCTTAAAACCACACTCTCATCTCCCTGACACTTTTTCCCTGAGGCTGGGTTTGGGTATAATACTAGGACACCTCAGCGCTAATTGACCCATTTAACTAGTTTTGCTTGTGTTTAATAGATGGACACTTTATTAGGTAGACTTGTAACACCTCGATAATGCAAATATATAATCAGCCAATCATGTGGCAGCAACTTGGTGCATAAAAGCACGCAGACATGGTCAAGAGGTTCAGTTGTGGTTCGGTCCAAACATCAGAATGGGAAAGAAATGTGATCTAAGTGACTTGGATTGTGGAATATTTGTTGGTGTCAGACGAGTTGGTTTGAGTATCTCAGAAACTGCTGATCTGGAATTTTCACGTGCAATAGTCTCTAGTTTTCAGAGAATCGTTCGAGAAACTAAGCAGCAGTTTGTGGACAAAAATACCTTGTTAAAGAGAGTGGTCAGAGGAGAATGGCCACACTGGTTCAAGCTGACAGGAAGGCAACAGTAACTCAAATAACCAGCTTCAGATCAAATTTTATTTGCCGCAGGCAAGAAGTCACTGAGCTTCACCAGCGACGTCTTAAACGTATGCTAACTACACTGTCGGCTACTTGTTGATCAGTCAGAAATCTGACAGTGGAGGGGAAGAACCTGTTCCTGAAACATTGAGTGTAAGTCTTCAGGCTCTTGTACCACATCCCTGACAGTAGTAATGGGAAAGAGAGCAAGTCCATGATAGTGAGGCTCTTTAATGCTGGTAGTCCTCGATGGCTGGGATGCTACTGCTCACGGTGAAGCTGGCTGAAACAACAACCTCTTTCGATCCTGCACATTGGAGCCTCGTATTTAGACAAAATACTGAAATGTGTTTTAACTGCACTGGTACAGACCAGGCTGTTGCAGATGGAAAATTCTGCTTGACAGTTAATTCAAGACCAGGTTTTGGTGACACTGCAAAGTTAAATATGGGATTACTTCTCATTGGCTGCTCAGGAGGTTTTGACTAGTGATGGAGCTAGTGATATCAGGCTGTTGGCAGACTTGGGAGGACATGTCCTGCCTGAGTGAGTGAAACTGCCAAGTGACCAATTCAATGGCAAAGTCGGCAGCATGATAGCGTAGTGGTTAGCGTAACGCTTTACAGTACTGACTGCCAGATTGGGGTTTGATTTCCAGTGCTGTCTGTAAGGAGTTTGTACACGTGACTGTGTGGGTTTCCTCCGGGTGCTCTGGTTTCCTCCCACAGTCCAAAGATGTATGGGTTAGGGTTAGTGAATTGTGAGCATGTTATGTTGCCACCAGAAGTGTAGCTCAGCACAATCCTCGCTGATGTGATTTGATGCAAACGATGCATTTCACTGTATGCTTTAATGTGCATGTGACAATCTTTAAAGTTTATTTATACAGTGTAGCATCTTCCAATGTCCCTTGAGGGACATCCGAATGAGATGCTGTGGCTATTGTAGTGTCAGAAATGTAGCAGTCATGTGAGTGATGGTAGAATGAGGAGAAAAGTCCTGGCTGGCTCCATCTGTGAGGGCCATGTTCCCTCAGCCTCGGAGTGCATTTTTACATAAAATTAGAATGAGCTGTCAGAGGAAATGGCTGAGGCTGGTACAATAATGGCATTTAAAAGAAATTTGGACAAGTACATAGATAGAAACATTTAGAGAAGGGGTTCCCAACCTTTCTTATACCATGGACCCCTACCGTTAACTGAAGGGGCCGTGGGCCCTAGGTTGGGAGCCCTTGGTTTAGAGGGACGGGGAAGGCACCTTGGTTGGCATGAATGTGTTGGGCCGAAGAGCCTGTTTCTGTGCTGTGTGAATCTACTATTCTAAATTCCACCGTGGGAGCTAGAAATAACAATTGGCTCAACAAGGCATTCATTAAAACAAAAACAAATCAGTAAAGGGAATGTTTTAAAAACAGCTTTAAACAGCAAGTTCTGCTTTGAGTCCACAGAGCTAATTTTCCACTGGGACATTTCTGTCAGTAGCCCCAACTACAAGGAAACTATAAACACACTTGTGACACGTCACCAGAACATCTAGCAGTCTCAGCTTCTGTGCAAGATCAGAATTGTTGCTCGTACCTTTACTTTATCATTTGCAGTCTGGGATAGTTTTCTAATATTTTTAGATGTCACGAACAAGGTAGCATTTATTGCCTGTTATTAATTGCCTCTATGACTCCGTGTTGGTGTCTGAGCAATCAAACTAACTGTACCATTCATTAGGACCATGACTGATCTGATACCTTGGTTTCCGACAATATCCCTCATGCCACAATAAGTTTCTATTTGACTGAGCGCAATGGCTGAGCATGCACAGCCCTCTTGGTTAGAAGATTCATCACCCTCCTGTGTGAAACACCCTACCACTGATACTGAACTCCACCATGGATGGATCCAAGCCTGGCTGTGAAAGGAGAAGAGCTAGTAGCCCCATCCTGTAAAAACCCAGAGCTACAGAAATGTCAATAGAAGCTCCAAACGCCTCATCCCTGGGAGAGGAAGGACATTTGGAGATGGGTTACGCCTGGGGACAACTTAAAAGACTGGCCCAGGACAGAGGTCTCTGGTGAGTTGCTGTTGGCCACCCCAGTAGGAGTGGTGGACTTCAGAAGAAGATGAAGACCACTGATATTGAATTATACCACTGACCCTAGATTTCTCGAGCTTGGGACCCATTCTCCCTGCAGTTAACTTGCAAAGCCCTTTAAATTTCTGAATGGACCATGAACACTACCTCACTTTTTGCTCTACTTATTTTTATATATACAGAAGGTTACAGTTAATTGGGACACATTGGGACCAGTACATTTTGGCCCAATTATATGGCTAACACAATTATTTGAAGTTTCATGGAAATAGTTGAAAGGTATATATAAAAAAAAAAGGTAAAATACCATTTGACTGGGTAACAATTTATGTATTTAAATGGAATTCAGAACAAATTAGAAAACTACCAATACTAATACAGTACTATAAAACTATTAGTTCGTAATAGTTATCAACAGAGGAATTCAGCATATGCTGCTGTGTTCTTTTGATTGACTGTAAATTAACAAAATCAGCGCCGACACTGAGTGCATTTTCATATTTACATTCAAGATGATTGTCAATACCTTCAAGTTCATTGTAGTTCCTAACTTATTGAGGTAGTGAACTCATTTCATTTTTTCACCCCAGCTGTTTCTGGCATCTCTGAACTTAAATGCTTGAAATCACAGCAAACGAAACAGTTCTTACTGTTTATTCCTCACCAATGATCACTGCTTTTTGAACAAAAAATCATGCAGCTGCTGCAAGTAAAGAACTGCTCACTCTAAGCATGGTGTAGTGTCTAACGGCCACACAAGTACACATGACTGAAGCTTGTTAGAGACTGTTTGGCGACAGTCTCCTGCCCCAACTGAGTAATATTGTGTCCCAAGTAAACAAAGGGATTCCTGGCTGCACACAAAATGCTGGAGGAACTCAGCAGGCCAGGCAGCAATAGTAGAAAAGAATAGATGCTGCCTGGCCTGCTGAGTTCCTCCAGCATTCTGTGTGTGGTACTTGGATTTCCAGCATCTGCAGATTTTCTCTTGTTTGTGAAAGGGAATCCTGGCTATCTTCTCGAATAGTGTTTGTTCTTTCAGAGTTGTCCCAAATGCCTAATTAACCAGAATCCACTGTAGTATTTGTTGTTATAAGTTAATAGTAGACTTAATTGTAACTCCATAGATGCTTCCTGACTTTGTTGAGTCCTTCCAGTGTTTTGTGTGTGTTGCTCACTGCAAGTGGAGATTGATTTTTCTGGATGTTACAGGATTCGAGGAATGTGGGGGCAATTCAGCGGTGTGGGTCTGAGCTGGAAGACTATGACGATGTCAGTGACCCAAGCAGCGGGCTTGAGGGCCCAGTGGCCGAATCGTGCCCCTGAACTGTATCTGCCTTTGACTGGTTGTGCTCAATGGATGTGTTTTGCTTGTCATCTGGAAACTGTTTGTGTCAGCAAGTCGTGTCTGTGACAAGGAACGTTGTGTTTATCCTGCTTTGATCTTTTGTGGCTTTATTTTGAGAACTTGCATTTTTTGAGGCAAAAAAAAGTCCAAAGGATCTGTTTGTGTTTGTCCTTTCAATTTATTTGTTGACGCTGTAATTTAAATGGTTTTCTTGTATAAACCTTGTGTTTACTATGTCGATACAAATATAGGTCAATGTCTCATTTTCCTCCGCCACCTCCCCTGCCAAACCACCTATCTTAATCCATTGAAGGTGTGCTCTGTCTTAATGTGTCTGGTACTCCTGAAGTGGCCTCCACTACATTAGTGAGGCCCGTTGTAAATTGGGGGACCGCTTTGAGCACCTGGCTCCATTCCCGGTGGCCAAACATTTTAATTCCGATTCCCATTCCCATTCCACCATGTTGGTCAACGGCCTCCTTTTGTGCCAAGATGAGGCCCCCCTCAGAATGGAGGAGCAACACCTTGTATTCCGTCTGGGTAGCCTCGAACTTGATGGCATGAATACTGATTTCTTCTTTCAAGTTTAAAAAAAAAAAATCCCCCCCCCTCCCCTCTTCTTCTATTCCCCACTCTGGCTCCTTTTCACTCCTCACTTGCCTATCACCTCCCCCGGTACCTCCCCCCCTCCTTTCTCCTATACTCCTATCAGATTCCTTCCTTCTCCAGCCTTTCCCACCCTCCTGGTTTCACCCATCACCCTCCAGCTATCCTCCTTCCTTTCCCCGCCCCACCTTTTTATTTTGGCATCTTCCCTCTTCCCCTCCAGTCCTGATGAAGAGTCTCAGCCCGAAACGTCGACTGCTCATTCATTTCCGTTGACTCAGCTTGACCTGCTGAGTTCCTCCAGTATTTTGTGTGTGTTGCTCTATTTCAGGAACCACAAGTCCCTAAATATGTTGGTCTCTCTCTCTCTCTCTCATCCCTTTTACTGCTGTTGTTGGGCAGGAGGAACAGAAGCCCAAAGTTTCACACAGTCAGGTTCAAAAACGTCTACATTCCTATAGCCAGCAGACCTTTTGAACCAGCTTGCATAACCTAATCCTACCTCAGCAACTGAGCCACTCCCTTCACTACCATGGACATGTCTCTGATTGCGTCTGTTTCCTTTAACTAAGGTCTTGGTTTTGATCAGATTTTTAACTGTATGGTGTATTTTTTTTAATATACACAGTGGCCACTCTTATTAGGTACAACTGCTCGTTAATGCAAATATGTGGCAGCAACTCAGTGCACAAAAGCATGCAGACACGGTCAAGAGGTTCAGTTGTGGCTTAGACCAAACATCAGAATGGGAAAGAAATGATTTTGACCGTGGAATGATTGTTGGTGCCAGATGGGGTGGTTTGAGTATCTCAGAAACTGCTCTCCTGGGATTTTCAAGCACAACAATCTCTAGAATTTACAGAGAATGGTGTGAAAAACAATAAAAAAAAAATCCAGAGAGTGACAGTTCTGTGGACAAAAATACTTTGTTAATGAGGGAGGTCAGAGGAAAATAACCAGACTGGTTCAAGCTGACAGGAAGGTGACAGTAACTCACATATCTGCATGTTACAACAGTGGTGTGCTGAAGAGCATCTCTGAACCGTGAAGTGGATGTGTGGCAGCAACAGCAGAAGACCATATGGGTTCTACTCCTGCCCTTAATACAATGGCCACCGAGTGTGTATGATCTGTACCTATGTGCCTGTGATACTGTTGCAAGTGTTCTTATTGTATTGTACCTCATCGTGCTTGTGCACATTGTCAGCAAACTTGATCTGGCTCTCTTCCCAAGCTCTTTTCCTCATGCTGTTGACTTCCCTAGGAATCAATACTAGTAAGTTACTCTTCCATGCAAAAGACTTGTCTTAATTACAATTCCCTTCAGAATAAAAGTGGGTGAAGGATTTATAAGAGCAACCCTCGACATGAAAATCTTTTCTCTTTTGCCCATTGTGCCGCTGGCATTTAGGTCCTCCATCTCTGGTGGTGTTCGTGGTTTCCTTCGTCGTGCCAGTAGCTTCCTCTTGGTTTTCGCTTCTGCCAGTCATGCGAGTCCCGGGTGGAGACTCAGGAATACCATCACACTCAGATGTAGAAGGATTCTTCATTGCTGTATCTGTAACAATTCTGTTTGACCAGCCAGGGTTGTTAGCCGTGAGCTGAAACCCCGACCCGGAGGACCGGTAGATCACTCTTAGTCCGTCCTCTACCCTTGGACCTGTTTGGCATGGGTGACCCTACCAAGGGCCAAAGCATAAAGCCCTGACTCCAGCCAGCAGAGCTCTCCAGGTCATTGAAGCATCAAAACCATGACAAGATTGTGGTCCACTTGGAGACATGACACCTGACCTCTACAAATGAGGGTACACTTCCATGTTACTGTGACTTTATTTTACTCTAGATCTTCAGAAAACAGATGCCCAGAATCTGGTAAACTGTTGACCATAAATAAGATGCCTGTTATTGTAAACACAAGAAGCTCTTCAGATTCTGGAAATCCAAGCAGCACACACACAATGCTGGAGGAGTCAACAGGTCAGGCAGCATCTATGGAAAAGAATAAACAGTCAATGTTTTGGGCTGAGACCCTTCTGAGGACTGAGAAAGAAGGGGGCAGATGCCAGAATAAAAAGGTGGGGGGAGGGTAAAGGGGCTAGCTGGAAGGCGAAATGTGAAGCCAGGTGGGTGGGAAAGGTCAAGGGCTGGAGAAGAAAGAATCTGATAGGAGAGGAGGGTGGACCATAGGAGAAATGGAAGGGGGGGGGCCAGGGGGAAGTAATTGGCAGGAGAGAAGGTCGGGGTGGGGGGGGGGGGGACTGAAATTTGTATACCGGAAGGAGAAATTGATAGTCAGCATGTTATCTGGTTGGAGGCTACCCAGATGGAATATAAGGTGTTGCTCCTCCACCCTGAGGGTGGCCTCATCTTGGCATAAGAGGAGGCCATGGTCCAACACATTGGAACAGGAATGGGAATCAGAGTTAAAACTTTTGACCACCATGAAGTTCTGGTTCTGGCAGATGGTGCAAAGGTGCTCGATGAAGTGGTCCTCAATTGATGACTGGTCTCGCCATTGTAGAGGAGGCCACTGCTCAAGAAATGCGAATTCCTGTATTACGGGAAATCGGGTGAATTGTGCTGGTGACATGTAGTTATTCATACAAGAGGTGTACATAAATGGGCTACTTTAGAATCTACTGGGCTGCTATAAATTATGCCAGTCCTCTCTGGCTGAAGCATCCCTACATTTTCAGGGACACAGTACTTCCGAACACCTGAGACTTGGGTGCTACTTTGCCAATCTGAGCATTGCGTGGATTTTGCAGGAGTTTGGAGTTGACTTCATTTCATATCTTCACTGAAGTTCATCATCTTGACATTGGACAAAGGTTGCCAACTACTGACGAGCAGTGGGGCTTCTTCCCAAATCACTGGCTTGTAGTTGACGAAGCACAGTGCCGAGCCAGTTTGACTGAGAGCAAAGTGCAGGGCAGGGGAAGATTCAGTATAGGCTCTGCAGCTTTTTGCCTTGGGCAGCTAACTCACTAAGGCATGTACATAACAACACTAATATAGAGTTATAAGATAGAGAAAGTGGAACTGAAACTTAATGGCAAGAGACGGGACTTTCTATTGGCCCTATTATATCGGAGTTTGTTTTTAAATATAGCTTGTTTATCAGAATACAGCTGAAGAGTGGTAGTTTGGTACTTACCGTGTGGGGTGTAATTAGCTGTGAATATTAAATACCAGCTTTTGAGTCGATCTAACCGATAACAAGTCGCTCTCATGCACAAATTGTGTGCCTTACGAGCAGTTTCAGGCCCTTATCTGAGAAAAAATATGCTGACATTGGGGGTTCATGAAAATGATTCTGGGAGTGAAGCACTTGTTATATGAGGAGAGTTTAATGACTCTGGGCCTGTACTCACTGGAATTTAGAAGACTGGGAGAGGGGGGATCTCATTGAAATCTATCGAATGTTGAAAGGCCTAGACAGAGTGGATGTGGAGAGAGTGCTTCCTATAGTTGGGGAGTTGAGGATCAGAGGGAACAACCTCAGAATAGAGGGATGTCCATTTAAACAGATGAGGAATTTCTTTAGCTAGAGTGTGGTGAATCTGTGGAATCTGTTGCCACGGGTGGCTGTGGAGGCCAAGTCATTGTGTGTATTTAAGGCAGAGGTTCATAGATTCTTGATAAGTCGGGCTGTGTTGTGTTGTTCTGCTGAACATTGTAGGCATACGATGTTGGCACTAGAATGAGTGGTGATGCTGATGGACTGCACCCAGCACATCCTTAGGCTATGGTGATTGTGAATATAAACAATGCAGTTTACTGTATGTTTCGATGTACAATGTGATAAATAAGTCTGATTTATTATGTGCCATTCTGCTTTGTAGTCTAGTTAACGATGAGTTTAATAAAGTTGTTCCACCCATTTAAAACTTCATAGAAAATAGAAAAGGAAATAGAAGAGGCATGTCAAAAGGGCAATTTTACAGTAGTCATGGGAGATTTCAACATGCATGTCGATTGGGGAAAATCAGATTAGTAAGGGATCTCAAGGAGTGAGTTTTATGAATGTGTATAAGATGCCGTTTTAGAGCAGTTTGTCATTGAGCCGACTAGGAGATCAGCTATACTGGATTGGGTGTTGCGTGATGAACTGGAGGTGATTAGGGAGATTAAGGTAAAAGAACCCTTAGGAGACAGTGATCACAATACGATTGAGTTCAATGTGAACTATGATATCATCATCATCATCAGGTGCCATGCCCAATTTGAGCTTTGACTGCCATGGCCCACACACTCCTGTTTCAGGTCAAGTGGATCAATTCATTGGTATTCATTTCCAGTTCTCTGGCTGCTGTCTCCATCATCATTTGTCTTTGTCTTCCTCTTGCTTTCTTCCCTTCAATCTTTCCCATAATTACTGTGTATTCTAACTCCTCTTTCCCAATCATATGTCCAATGAAGTTACGATGCCTTTTCATGATCTCATACATTATTTCTCTTTTTGTGTTTGCCCTGTTCATGACATCCTCGTTAGATATTCGTTTTGTCCATGATATTCTTTGCATCCTCCTCAAAAACCACATCTCTGCCGCTACAATTCGTTTCCTCATGTTACTAGATATTGTCCAACATTCTGAGCCATATGACATAACTGGATAAACGTAACATTTCAGTACTCTGAGGAGGGTTGTCATGCCTAGTTTAGTATTGGTCAGTATACTCTTCGTTCTCGTAACGGTGTCTTTTGCCATCCCTATTCTTCTTTTGATGTCCAAGTCGCACCTGCTATCTGATGTTACCCAGCTTCCAAAGTAGCAAAAGTTCTTTACTTGTTTTATGTCTTCCCCATTTATTCTCAGCCTGCAGATAGGATTCTCCTTTTTGGATATTACCATACATTCTGTCTTTTTGCAATTGATAGATAGACCCATTTTTGCACTTTCTTCAACAATTATATCAATTAAGTTTTATAGTTCTTCCTCTGTACTTGCAATTAACACAATGTCATGTGCATATCTTAAATTATTGATGTTTTCACCACCAACTTTGATTCCCAAGATGTCTGATGTTTTGTAATATTGCTTCACTGTACACATTAAATAAATCAGGGGTGAAAACACACCCTTGTCTAACGCCTCTCTTGATTTTCGTAAACTGACTCACTTCTCCATCTATTCTTACAGCGGCAGTTTGTTCCCAGTACAGATTTCTGATTAGGCGGATGTCTTTCGAATCTAGATCTAGAGTTTTCTGTAATATTTCAAATAACTTATTGAGCTTCACTTTATCAAATGCTTTTGTGTAGTCGATAAAACAAACAAACAGATCTTTTTGCACTTGAGTAGCTCGTTCTGATAGTATCCTTAACTTCAATATTGCGTTTCTTGTACCTTTGTCATTCACAAAACCACATTGTTCTTTACCTATTTCAGCTTGTATCTTACTTTTAGATTTTGGCATCAAAATTCTTAGAAGTATCCTGGTGATATGACTCATTAAACTTATAGTCCTATGTAATTCACATTCTATTGCTCCAGGTTTCTTAGGAAGAGTGATAAATACTGATTTTTTTCATCTCTTCTGGTATTATTCCAGTCTCATAAATGTCATTGATTAAAACAGTAAGTTTTTCAATTCCATAATCTTCAAGGGCAATAATTTGTTCTATTACTAATCCATCAGGACCTGCTGCCTTTCCTTTCTTCATCTTATTTATTGCATTACGAACTTCAGGTTTTAAAATATTTGGACCTTCAATGTTTTTCTTAAATTCTGGTTTTTTGCCTCAATCGTCTTCAAACAATTCCTGAATATACTCAGTCCATCTGTTCATAATCTCATCTTTTTCCATGATGATGGTTCCGTCCTTTGCTTTCAAACATCCACCTGAAGAACAGAGGAGCTTTTTACCAGTGATATTCTTGATTTGTTGGTGTAACCTTTTTGGATCAGTAATAGGGATTATTTCTATTTGCTCACAATATGATCTGGAGAAAGTAAAGTCTGACATAGCAATATTTTATTGGAGAAAAGGAAATTTCGGTGGTACGAGAGAGAAGTTGGCCAAAGTAAATTGGAAGAGATGCTGGCAGGGATGTCAGCAGAGCAACAATGGCGTGAGTTTCTCAGAAAAATGAGGGAGGTGCAGGATAGCGGTATTGTATTGCAAAAACAAAGAAATTCTCAAATGGCAAAATAGTACAACTGTGGCTGACAAGGGAAGTCAAAGCTAATGTAAAAGCAAAAGAGACGGCATACAACAAAGCAAAAATTAGTGGGAAGACAGGATTGGGAAGCTTTTAGAAACCTACAGAGAGCAACTAAAAGAGTCATTAGGAGAGAAAAGATGAAATGTGAAAGCAAGCTTGCAAACAATATCAAAGTGGATAGTAAAAGCTTTTTCAAGAATGTGAAAAATAAGCGATGAGAGTGGATATAGAACTGCTAGAAAATGAGGCCGGATAAATAATAGCTGACCAAGGAGATGGCAGATGAACTAAATGAGTATTTTCCGTTAGTCTTCACTGTGAAAGACACTAGCAGTGTGCCAGGTATTGAAGGATGTGAGGGAAAAGAAGTGAGTTTCACCCAGAGAGTTGTGGATCTGTGGAATGCTCTGCCTCAGAAGGCAGTGGAGGCCAATTCTCTGGATGTTTTCAAGAAAGAGTTAGATAGAGCTCTTAATGCTCTTAAAGTCAAGGGATATGGGGAGAAGGCAGGAACGGGGTACTGATTGTGAATGATCAGCCATGATCACAGTGAATGGCGATGCTGGCTCGAAAGGCTGAATGGCCTACTCCTGCACCTATTGTCTATTGAGTGCAGTTACTATTAAAAGGGAGAAGGTGCTCAAAAAGCTGAAAGACCTAAGAGTACATAAGTCACCTAGGCCAAATGAACTGCACCCCAGGGTTCTGAAAGAGGTCGTTGTGGAAGCATTAGAAATGATCCCTCAAAAATCCCTGGACTCTGGCATGGTGACAGAGGTCTGGAAAATTGCAAATCCACTCCATTCTTTAAGAAAGGAGGAAGGCAGCAGAAAGGAAACTATAGACCAGTTAGCCTGACCTCAGTGGTTGAGAAGATGTTGGAGTCAATTGCTGAGGATGAGGTTATGGAGTACTTGGTGACACAGGACAAGATGGGACAAAGTCAGCATGGTTTCCTTAAGGGAAAAACTTAAAACAGGTATTGAATTTCTACGAATGATTGTTCTAATTCTGGTGCTAGTTGCAGTTGACTCATTTAAATTTTCTTGCTAAAGTAGTAATTGAATTTGGAGTAAGATAATGGTATTGTGCACTGATCAAAGATTCAAAAAATGGATAAATTATATGACCTTGAGATTCACCTGCTTACAGGCAACCACAAAAAAAAATCTGAAAGATCCCAAATTAAAGAAAAAACACCAGCACCTAATACCTAATGTGCAGAGAAGGGGGAACACACACACACACACACACACACACACACACACACACACACACACACACACACACACACACACACACACACACACACACACACACACACACACACACACACATCATGCAAACAATAAAAACAAGTAACTGCATTTGGGCAAAATTGAGTCCAGAGACACGGAACTTGGATCAGCCCGAGAAGACCCATAGCTGCAGCCTCAGTCCATCACAGAGTGGGGCAGGACATCGTTAAGTTCGCGGACACGACGCCCGGAACAGGCACGGCCTCTGCCTCCGAGCAGCTGAGAGCTGAGTAAACGTCGCTGAGCAGCGAGCAGAACTGGCGGACCTCGCCCCCCCGGGTCCCGACACCCTGCCTTGTCAGCCCATCTGGCCCGGCGTTTAAGTTGCCCAAACACTGGGTCATCCCCAGCACTAGGACCCAGGCACCGCCACATCGATACATTCTGGGACCGGACCCTGCCACCATGATGTTGTGATAGTCGGAGATACAAGTTTAGTCCGTGCAGTGAGGTATTAACTGAGTTTATCTGGCATCAGCCTGAAGCAGACGGCTGAAGAAAGATTTGCATGCATCATGTGCTTCTTGTGATGGCGAGATGCCTGAGAGCACCTGACAGCCCTGTCAAAGATGTTGGACACATGGCGATCAAACTGCGTGCAGCAAGTTTCCGCCAATATGTGGATTATTTATTTTAGTGCCCTGAGGTGTAGATTGAGGGATTAATGTTGTGTAGAATGTGGCAGGCTGATTCTGGTTTGGCTATCAACTCTGAGGAGGAGACCTCGCCTGGTTAGAATCTAAAGTTTTATATTTGCAAATGTCAGCAATTGAGTGCAGGCCATGGTATTCTCTCCACATGTGTATCACTGTCTGGTGGGAGTGGAACTATGGCACAGAGTCGAAAAAAGCTGCAGAGAGTTGTAAGATCAGTCACCTTCATCATGGGTACTAGCTTCTGTAGTATCCAAGACTACTTCGAAGAGCAATGCCTCAAAAAGTTGGCGTCCATCATTAAGGACCCCCATCACCCAGGACATCTCCTCTTCTCATTGATACCATCAGGAATGAGGTACAGAAGCCTGAAGACACACACTCAAGGATTCAGGAACAGCTTCTTACCCTCTGCCATCTGAATTCTGAATGGACATTGAACCCACGAACACTACCTCACTAAATTTTTATTTTTGCTTTACTTACTCAATTTAACTATTTAATATGCATTTAAATACTCGCTGTAATTCCATTGTTTTCTATATTTATCATGTATTGCACTGTGCTGCTGCTGCAAAGTTAACAAATTTCACGACATATGCTGGTGATATTAAACCTGGTTCTGATGTGTGCAGCAGCTTTTGATTTACGCAGTTGTGGGTGCACTTCCTGGGGGTGGGGGTGGAGGCAGGTGGGTAGCATTTAAAAAGCTGTATATAGGCACACAGATATGCAGAGAATTATGAACCTCATGCAGGCAGGAGGTACAAGTGTATAAAGAGATTATTTGGTTTGACTCAGCATTGTGGGCTGAAGGGCCTGGACCTGTTCAGTACTATCCCATCCTCAGTGGCCACTTTATTAGGTACACCTGCACACCTCAGTAATGCAAATATCTAATCAGCTAATCATGTGCCAGCAACTCAACATATAAAAGCATGCAGACATGGTCAAGAGGTTCAGTTGTTGCTCAGACCAAACATCAGAATGGAGAAGTAATATGATCTTAGTGACTTTGACTTTGGCATGATTGTTGGTGCCAGTTGTGGTGGATTGAGTATCTCAGAAACTGCTGGTCTCCTGGGATTTTCATCCATAACAGTTTCGAGAATTTACAGAGAATGGTGTGAGACTCAAAAAAAAAAAAAATACATCCAGTGAGCTTTAGTACTGTGGGCAAAAACACCTTTTTAATTTGAGAGGTCAGAGGCGAATGGCCAGATTGGTTTGAGCTGACAGGAAAGTGACAGTAACTCAGATAACCATGTGGTGCCCAGAAGACCATCTCTGGATGCATAATTTCTGCAATTCTACTCAAATGTCTACCAATGTACCGTGGAGAGCATCCCAACAGGCTGGATCACTGACTTGTATGGTCATATGGGGGGGGGGGTGCTACTTAACAGGATTGCAAGAAGGTATGGAAAATTGCAAAATTAGTCAGCTCCATCATTAGGTACTGATGTCCACAGTATCCAAGACACCTTCAAGGAGCAGTGCATCAGAAAGGTGGTGTCCATAATTAAGGACCCTCATCACCCAGGACTCATTGCTATCATCAGGAAGGGGGTACAGGAGCCTGCAGTCACACGCTTAACGATTCAGGAACAGCTTCTACCCCTCTGCCATCTGATTTCTAAATGATCATTGAACCCATGAACACTACCTCACTTTTATTATTTCTGTTTTCACACCAAGTTTTAATTTAACTATTTAATATAAATATATACCTAATACAGTGTGTTTATTATTATTTTCCTATATTATCATGTATTGCATTGTACTGCTGCTGCCAAGTTAACAAATTTCACGACATATGCCGATGATAATAAACCTGACGCTGATTCAGATTCTGATAACATGTTGAACCTTGAAGTGGGTGGGCTACAGCAGCAGAAGACCACAAAGAGGAGGCACCTAATAAAGTTGCCACTGAGTGTGTATATTCTACCACACATTGCGGCCATAGGACTGGTGCCTGGGAATATGGAACAAGAGCAGGAATTGCTGGAAGTCTCAGGCAAAATCTGCAGAGATGGAAGAGTAAAGATGACATCTCCTGAGTGGAGAGTCAGGGCCATTTGATTAATCTGTGGTGGAGTCTGAAATGCTCAATGTTATCATAAAATCATTTTAGAGAGATAGTAGATTGATTCCGTATTGCTTCTCTGTAAGAACCTTACAGACTCTGTCTGATTCTCCACTATCTCATCTCTGCTGTGATTTTTCTTACCGAACTATCTATTCAATTTCCCTTTGCAAACGGTGGTTGGGTCAGCTGTCAAAGCCTTCCACGGCAACAAGGTCCAGCTCATGGCCTCTTGCTTGCTCTTATTTTATTTAGAAATGAAGCACGGTAACATGCCTTTCCGGCCCAACGAGACTGTGCCATCCATGTGACCAATTAAGCTATTAGTCCGTACGTCTTTGGAAGGTGTGAGGAAACCGGTGCACCTGCAGGAAACCTACTCGGTCCTGAGGAGAACATACAAACTCCTTACAGTCAGCGTTGGGAATTGAACCTGGGTCACTGGTGCTGTGATAGCATTACACTAACCGCTATCCCTTTATAACCGCTACGCCACCGTGCCCCCTCATAACCGCTACACCACCCTGTCCCCCATACCGCTATGCCACCGTGCCCCTTTATAACTGCTATGTTACTGTACCATGCGTCCAGTACCATGTTTACTTTGTGAACCTCTCCCTTCCCCCTCTCCCCTCTCCCCTCTCCCCTCTCCCCTCTCCCCTCTCCCCTCTCCCCTCTCCCCTCTCCCCTCTCCCCTCTCCCCTCTCCCCTCTCCCCTCTCCCCTCTCCCCTCTCCCCTCTCCCCTCTCCCCTCTCCCCTCTCCCCTCTCCCCTCTCCCCTCTCCCCTCTCCCCTCTCCCCTCTCCCCTCTCCCCTCTCCCCTCTCCCCTCTCCCCTCTCCCCTCTCCCCTCTCCCCCCTCCCCATCGCTTGTGAGTGCGTTGTTTAAAAATCGATCACATTTTGCTTCAAAGGCAAAGAGGATGTCTTTCCAACGGAAGTTGGAAGCAAGTGCTGAAGGATCTTGGGCACACTTGACAAGTTGTGTAGATCTGTAAGAGAAGGGAAAACATCGCTGTTTAAGGCAAAGCTCTGTCAGAGTCTGAAGTTTCTGCCAATAAGCAGCTTATGAGAGAATAGAGATGTGGGGGAGAGGAAAATTGCATTCTTTTTAAAATGGCTCAGTGGAGAATTTATAACTGAGATGTAGCTGTGCATGCTGGTTATGTTTTTGTGTGGAAGTATGCTTAGGCTGGTAACAGTTTATTTTTTGTTAAAATGATTGATTTGGGGATATGCTGCCCAATGGAGGAGCTAAATCAAAAGGGAATAAAAGTTAATGTACAATCAGTTAAAGGACAAACTGATATTGCTTGGTATAAACAGGAGAAATTCTGCGGATGCTGGAAATCCAGAGCAACGGCCACAAAATGCTGGAGGAACTCAGCAGGTCAGGCAGCATCTATGGAAATGAATAAGCGGTTGAAGTTTCGGGCCGAGACCCTTCTTCGGGATTGGGAAGGAAGGGGAAGACGCTAGAGTAAAAAGGAGGTAGGAGGGGAAGGAGGCTGGCTGGAAGTTGATGGGTGAAGCCAGGTGGGTGGGAAATGTAAAGGGCTGGAGAGAAGAAGGAATCTGATTGGAGAGGTGAGTGCATCTGCAGACTTTCTCATGTTTATAACTGAATCCATTCTGCTTTCACAATGTGCATGTTCTTCAAGTTTCTGCATATTCATGTGAGTATCTAAGAGCCTCTTGAACACCTCTGTTGTATCTGCTCCCACCACCATCCCAGGCAGCACCCACCATTCTGCTTTAAAAGAAACAACCTTCCCCACACATCACTTTAAGATTACTCACTCTCACCTTAAATTCATGCCCTCTTGATTAGACATTTCAACCCTGGAGGAAAATATGCTCTCTGCCTACTCTTATCTATGCCTCTCATAATCTTATAAACCTCTATCAGATTTCCCCTCAGCCTCCAGAGTTCCAGAGAAAACGGACCAGGTTTGTCCAGCATCTCCTTATAATACATGGCCTCTAATCCCGGCAGCATCCTGATCAATCTCTTCTGCACCCTAGTTTAAGTCTGTAAGAGATAGGAATCTCTTTTGGCCCATGGAGTCTGCTCCACTATTTTATCATGGCTGATCCACTTTCCCTCTCAGCCCCAATCTCCTGCCTTAGACCATAGAATATAGGAGCAGAATTAGGCCACTTGGCCTATCAAGTCTGCTCTGCCATTTCATCATGGCTGATCTAATTTTCTTCTTAGTCCCAACCTACTGCCTTTTCGTCGTATCCCTTCATGCCCAGACCAATCAAGAATCTATCAACCTCTGCCTTAAATATACCCTGTGACTTGGCCTGCACAGCTGCCTGTGGCAATAAAATCTGCCAATTCACCACTCTCTGGCTAAAGAAGTTCCTCTTCATCTCTGTTCCAAAAGGACATTCCTTCAATCCTGAGGTTGTCCTCTGGTTTTAGATTCGCCCACCATAGTAAACATTAGTTTTGTTATACGTACCAAGGTGCAGTCAAAAACTTTGTTTTGCATGCCATCCACACAGATCACATCATCATATCATTGCATTGAGATAGTACAAGGGAAAACAATATCAAAATGCAGGATAAAGCACTACAGTTATGCACTTCAGGCAGACAATAAGGTGCAATGAGTGCCGTAACGAGGTTGAGTGATCATGAACCCACTTTATCTGGGTGTCTATTCATGAACTTTTAACCAGGGCCCATCTTTTAAGTAATACACACAAAATACTGGAGGAACTCAGCAGGTCGGGCAGCATTTATGGAGAGGAATAAATAGTCTACGCTTCAGGCCAAGAGATTCTTCATCTCTCTGTAGACGCTGCCTGACCTGCTGCGTTCCCCCAGCATTTTAGTGTGTTAGAATCAGCATCAGATTTAATATCACTGACATGAGTCGTGAAATTTGTTGTTTTGCGGCAGCAGTACATTGTAGTGCATAATATTAAAAACTATAAATTCCAATACATATAAAAAAATTAAATTAAATAATTAGTGTAAAAGGAGAGAGAAAATGTACTGAGTTAGTGTACTTGGGTTCATAGTCTATTCAGAAATCTGATGGCATAGGGGGAGAAGCTGTTCCTGAATCATTGAGTGTGGGTCTTTCAGTTTCCTGTACCGCCTCCCTGATGGGGTCAACGTGAAGAGGGCATGTGATGGGTGCGCTTGTCCTTGATGATAGATGCCATCTTTCTGAGGTATTGCTATTTGAAGGTGTCCTTGATGCTAGGGAGGCTAGTGCCCACGAAGGAGCTGGCAGAGTTCACGGCTTTCTGCAGCCTTTTCCAATCACGTGAAGTGACCCTCTGTACCACTCAGGGATGCAACCAGTTAGACTGCTCTCCATGGTATATCTGTAGAAATTTGTGTGTTTTTGGTGACATACCAATTCTCCTCAAACTCTTAATGAAATATAGCTGCTGTCATGCCTTCTTTATAACTACATCAATATGTTGGGCCCAGGATAGATCCTCAGCGATATTGGCGCCGAGGAACCTGAAGATGCTTACCCTTTCCACTTCTCATCCCTCAGTGAGTTCTGGTGTGTGTTCCCTTGGATTCCCTTTCTGCAAGTCCACAATCAATTCCTTGGTCTTACCAACATTGAGCTCAAAGTTGTTGCTGCGACACTACTCAGCCAGTTGGGTTTCCAGCATCTGCAGAATCTATTGTGTTTATGCTGACTTGAAAGTGCTTTGGGATGGGAATGAGTGAAATATATTTTTTGGTTTTGCCTGTTTGAGAAAGTTGGGTTTTGGCCAAATTCTTGCTGCTTCATGAAATCCTTTAAGTTAAATTGGGCAAGCAAACGATCTGTGCGTGCCAAGTTCACTCTCAGAGTTTGGCTTTTCTTTTGGTCATTGTATCCAATAAAGACTTTCAAGCAACTTGTAATTGATTCAGTTCATTGCAGATTAACTTGGTAACAGCCATTGGAAATGATATGATGTGGCTCTAGAGGAATGAGATGGAGCCGCAATTTCTGTCCTGTTTGGCCCTTTGCGCAGCCATATCGTTGAGATTTGTCTGCATACCCTGGTCAGCACAGCCTCAAGTACATATCGCTGCAAGGAGCTGGGGTGGGTTACCCCCTCTTCCAACAGTCAAATTCATCCTCGGAGACTTCTGGCTTGAAAAATGTGAGGACTGACCAACATCAGGACTAAGTTGGGGTAATATTCTTCCCTGTGTAGTGATGGGTGTGAGAAATTTACTGTTTTATTTGGTTTCTGTGTTGTGCTGTGTCTGGTTTGTTTTTAGATTGCTCCCTGTGATCATCGGCCTAATTTCCAGGGGACTGAGGGAACATCTCAATTTCTTGTTCAATTGCATTAGTTGGTGGGTTGTCCCATTGCAGAACTGAGATTATTCAACTAACCAACTGGGACTAGGGTGTGTACTGTAACCAGTAGGCATGTTAGTGACTAGAGGTGGAGGTTTGGGGTTCAAGCCCATTGCTCTCTGAAATTGCCGATGCTGGTTGGTAAGGTTGTGGAGAAGGCGTATGCCATATTTGTTTTTATGGATCAGGTTATTTTCCAAATTAGAACTTTAAAAGTTGCAAATTTACAAAATGCTGTTTAGACCACTTATCATAGTATGTGCATTTCTGATCACCAAACTTAAGGATATGGTTTGCAATTTTTAAATTTTTGTTTATCATGAATCTTTGTACTCTCAATCTACTGAAAAATGTTAAAATTCCATGAGAATGCAGTTAAGTAACTTCAGAACAGAGCATAATATTTTGCATAAAATGGTCTATTCATATTCCAAAATAGAAACTGCTTTTTGATCCTGCAACATGCTATTATTACTAATGTTTGTGAAATTTAGCAATGTTTTTTGTGCAATACATTCATAACAGACACACTGGCCTTTTAGCCATTAGTAAATCAAATGGTCTATTCTCTACTCCCCATAATGCCACTGGCATCTAGTGCAGCTATAAAGGTCCTTCGTCTTTGGCAGTGTTTAGGGCTTCCTTTATCGTGTCAATAGCTCTGTTTTTGCTACTCTGAGTCACGCAAGTCCAGGAGAAGACTCGGGGATACCATCACAGTCAGATGTAGAAGGATTCTTCATTGCTGTTTCTGGAACAATTTTGTTTTACCAGTCAGGGTTGCTAGCTCTGAACTGAACCCCTGTATATTGAGGACTGATGGACCACTCTTAGTCTGGCTTGTACCCTTTGACCTGTTTGGCATGGGTGACCCTACCAAGAGCCAAAGCACTGGGCCTGGACTCCAGCCAACATGGCTCTTTGGGTCATTGAGGCATGCAAGGCTCCAAACCACGACAAGGTTGTGGTCCTCTTGGAAGAAATAGTAGTAGTAGTAGTAGTAGTCATAGTCATACTTTATTGATCCCGGGGGAAATTGGTTTTCGTTACAGTTGCACCATAAATAATAAATAGTAATAGAAATAGTAATAGTAATAGAAATAATAAATAGTAATAGAAAATGGTAATAAATAGTTAAATAGTAATATGTAAGTTATGCCAGTAAATTATGAAAGAAGTCCAGGACCAGCCTATCGGCTCAGGGTGTCTGACCCTCCAAGGGAGGAGTTGTAAAGTTTGATGGCCACAGGCAGGAATGACTTCCTATGACGCTCTGTGCCACATCTCGGAGGAATGAGTCTCTGGCTGAATGTACTCCTGTGCCCACCCAGTACGTTATGTAGTGGATGGGAGACATTGTCCAAGATGGCATGCAATTTAGACAGCATCCTCTTTTCAGATACCACCGTCAGAGAGTCCAGTTCCATCCCCACAACATCACTGGCCTTACGAATGAGTTTGTTGATTCTGTTGGTGTCTGCTACCCTCAGCCTGCTGCCCCAGCACACAACAGCAGACATGATAGACCAAAATGGTCTCTTCCTTGTTTTTTTAAAAATGAACTGAGCTGTATTTTTTAAATAGTTGGCTCCCTTTGCTTTTGTTTAGCTTACACCCTTTTTAAACGACAGCCCAAAATTTAAATTAACGAGGAGATGAATTATCAGGATTATTCCACTGATGCAAGAGATTCAGCAGATGCTGGAAGTCCAGAGCAATGCGTACAAAATGCTGTAGGAACTCACCACGTCAGGCAGCATCTGTGGAAAGGAATAAACAGTAAATGTTTCAGACTGAGACTCTTCATCAGGACTAGAGTGGGAGGGGAAAGAAGCCAGAATAAGAAGGTGGGGGGGATGAGTACAAGCGAGAAGATGATAGGCGAAGCCAGGTGGGTGGGGAGGGGAATAAAGTGAAAATCTGGGAGATGCTAGATAGAAAAGGTAAGGGGCTGAAAAAAAAAATCTGAGAGGAGAGTGGACCATGGGAGAAAGGGAAGGAGGAGGGCCACCAGGTGGAGGTGATAGCTAGATGAGAAGTGAAGAGGTAAAAGAGCTGCCAGATGGGGATTGATGGAAGGGAGAGGTATAGAATATGAGGTGTTGCTCCTCCAACCTGAGAGTGGCTTCATCGTGAGAGTAAAGGTGGCCATGGACCGACATGTTGGAGTGAGAATAACAATCGGAATTGGTGGTTGGCCAGCGGGAAATCCTGCTTGTTGAGAATGGAGCGCAGGTGTTTAGCGAAGTGGTCCTCCAGTCTACGTTGGGACTCACTAATGTAGTGGAGGCCTTACTGGGAACACAGGATACAGTTGTCAACCCCGACAGGCTTGCAGGTGAAGTGTTGCCCTCGCTTGGAAAGATTTCCTGAATGGAGGTGAGGGAGGAGGTGAATGGGCAGGTGGGGCTTTTCCTCAGCTTGCAAGGATTTCAAACTGGGAAGATTCAAAGGAAATGTAATAATCATCTTGGGCCCAGATAGCCTGGTGGAAAAAGCTGCTCTCATAAGTGGAAATGGGGAAAAAAAAATAAAGGACACATTTTTAAGGTAAACACGAGATTCTGCAGATGCTGAAAATCCAGAGTAACACATATAAGATGCTGGAGGAACCCAACAGGTCAGGTGGTACCTATGGAGAGGAGGCAAGCAGTTGTCTGCTTGGGCTGAAACCTTTCATCCTGGTTTTTCTTCCTCTTTGTAGATGCTGTTGGACCTGTTGAGTTTCTCCAACACCTTTAAGGTGATTGGCAAAATAATTGAAGAGAAAGTTTTTGTAAACTGGTTGGCATCAGGAACATGTTACCTTGTTAGCTAATGGAGGCAGCTACCCCCATCACGGAAGTGTGGCCTGCTACCAGGAACCTGTGAGTACTCACAATCACAATTCAAGGAAATAGTGGCTAACGTTTTCCTCTGCAGTAAGCTGGCAGGACCTCAAAGGGCAGAATGGTCTTCCTATACAGTCATTTGCTAAGTCAGTCGGCAGAGAAATAAATCCTTCAATTTTAAATCTTGCTTCTGAAGTATTAATGGGTTTATGTTGCAATTAATGGGATGGGTGGATTGCATAGAACTCCTTAACAGAGTGAGTGCAAAGAGTATGACTCACTTTTAAAATCAGATTACAAAAGGTAAACCAAGAAGGGGAAGCTGTTTAGATAAGGATGTCAGCCTGCCTATCTCTGCAGCAGATGCTGCCTTTTGCTCCACTGCACTTTATAATTTATTTATCCTTTGCATTAATTGTCAATTAAATGTAATGTTGTAGAAGTGCCTGCAACTGAGCACAAGCAATCTTTGAGGCATCCATGCCCTTTGTGATGTAAATCACTACGACTGATTTATTTACAGTTGCATTGGTGACTTTCCACTGAGGCTGGGTGAGACTACAGTTACATGTCAGAACCAGGTTTAGTATCACCAGCATGTGTCATGAAGTTGGTTAACTTTGCGGCAGCAGTACAATGCAGTACATAATAATAGAGATAAAAAACTGTGAATTACAGCAAGTATATTAGATAGTTAAATTAAGTAAGTGGAGCAAAAAGAGAAACATAAGTAGAGAGATAGTGTTCATGGGTTCAACGCCCATTCAGAAATCTAATGGCTGAGGGGCAGAAGCTGTTCCTGAATTGCTGAGCGTGTGCCTTCAGGTTTCTGTACTTCCTTCCTGATGGCAACAATGAGAAGGGTGGTGGGGGTCCTTAATGATGGGCGCCGCCTTTTTGAGGTATCGCTTCATAAAGGTGTCCTAGATACTGTGGGGGCTAGTACCCATGATGGAGCTGACTAAGTTTACAATTCTCTGCAGCTTACTTTGATCCTATGCAGTAGACCACCCCCAATACCAGACAGTGATGTAGCCTGTCAGAATACTCTCCACAGTACATCTGTAGAAATGGGGAAAGGTGAATATGTAAGGGGAACATGAGAGGGAACTTTTTCACTCAAGGTGGTGAGAGTGCAGAGCAGGATGTGGGTTTGATTTCAACTTTTAAGAGAAATTTAGATAGGTACATGGATAGGAGAGGTATGGAGGTCTATGGTCCAGGTGCAGATCGATGAGACTATACAGGTTAAGTGTTTAGCATGGACTAGATGGGCCAAAAGGCCTGTGTTTTTTGCTGTAGTGTTCGATGACCCTTCTACGTCCAAAGCTACCTGTGCAACAATGGGGTCTGCAAAAGCATTGGGTTACGTATAAACAAGAGATTCTGCAGATACTGGAAACCCAGAGTAACACACACCAAGTACTGGAGGAACTCAGTCAGTTAGGTATAGAGAGGAACAAACTGTTTTCCGTTCAGACTGAGACCCCTCGTCAGGACTGGAAAGGAAGGAGGGAGGATTTGGAGCAGGGAGGGAAGGATTACAAGCTGGCAGTTTATAGGTGAGAATGTGGCCAAAGAGTCAGGGAGCAGCAGAGATCATAGGGGGTGGGGGAAGCAGTGAGAAAGGGTCTCATTGAACTCCTGTTGATTTAAACTTCAGGGTAGACATACCTTGTAGTATGTGTATAAATGCTTTTTCATTTCAGGAGTGCCTATAATTTGTCACTTTCAGTTATTTCTAACATGTGGATTAAAAACTATTCACAAGTTTCCACTGGGGAGTTTTGGTACCTTAGTTCCTGGAAAACTAACTTTAATTTATCGCCTGTATAAAAGATTTGATTTCCAATCATGGAAAATGCTGCAATGCGCTTGAAACTAGGCAGTTTGATTGAAGCAAGACTCATTTAAATCTGAATATTTTGAAGTTCCTTGTTTGTTATCTCCAACCGCAAACTGGATGGAGCGTGAGCTGATGCTTGACTCCATTTCGCTGATTAAAGCTTCTATTGTTGGCTGATTAAAGTGATGAGGGAGATCGAAAGATTGAGGTAAGTGTGGAAGTTTGGGAGATCATTTGGGTGTTCCCATGCTCTGCAGTCTCCGAGAGGATTCTGGGAGACTGAGGCAACTGGCGCAAAACCTCTTAGCGGGTGGGCTGTGGAACAGGTGCGAAGCTGATGTTTGACTCCATTTCGCTGATTAAAGCTTTCAAAGTGTGCCAAATAAATGAGGGAGACTGAAGCATTGAGGCGAGTGTGAAGGGTGAGCACTGGCTGTCTTTCTTTTGATCGGTTGCTCTGTACCAGAGAGACCCTGCTGCTCGGCCCGGAGAGTTGTTGCCCAGGTTTTCTGCGTTTTGGATGTGGACTTGGATTATAGACTTCTTTCAGTCTTATAGTTTTTTGATATTCTGTGTTTTCTCGTCTGATCTTTCTCTTTTTTTTGTGTGGGGAGATGGATTTGGGGGTCAATGTGCTTGTTCTGTTTTAGTTTTTTTTTGTGCAGGAGGAGAGACTTGTGGGTCGATGTGGCTGTTCCATTTTTGTTTGTTTTTATTGTTGGAGTGGTATTTGGGGCTGATAATCGTGCTGTCATTTTTTTTTTCTTGGTTTCATGGCTACCCAGAGAAGAAGAATTTCAGAGTTGTATAAGACCATAAGACATAAGAGCAGAAATAGGCCTTTAGGCCCATTGAGTCTGCTCTGCCATTCAATCATAGGCTGATCCAATTCTTCTGGTCATCCTCACTCCCCTGCTTTCACCCCATACCCTTTGATGCCTTGGCTAATCAAGAACCTATCTATCTCTGTCTTCAATACACCCAATGACTTAGTCTCCAGAGCCATAGATTTACCACCCTCTGACTAAAGTAATTTCTCTGCATCTTGGTTTTAAAGGACGTCCTTCAATCTTGAAGTCGTGCCTTCTTGTCCTAGAATCCCCTACCATGGGAAATAACCTTGCCATATCTAATCTGTTCATGCCTTGTAACATTCGGAATGTTTCTATGATAATAAATGAACCTTTGGGTATTTGACTAGATTCACTCAATTACAAGCATTCAGCACAAGAACATAAGAAATAGAAGCAGGAGCAGGCCATTCGGCCCATCGAGCCTGCCCCGCCATTCGATAAGATCATGGCTGATCTATCCGTAAACTCAGCTCCATCTACCTGCCTTTCCCCCATAATCCTTAATTCCCTTACTGTGTAAAAATCTATCTAACTGTATCTTAAATATATTTAGTGAAGAAGCCTCAACTGCTTCCCTGGGCAGAGAATTCCACAGATTCACCACTCTCTGGGGGAAAAACAGTTTCTCCGTATTTCTGTCCTAAATCTCCTCCCCTGATTCTTGAGGCAATGTCCCCTAGTTCTAGTCTCACCTACCAATGAAAACAACTTTCCTACTGCTATCCCATCAATCCCTTTCAAAGTTTTGTATGTTTCTATAAGATCCCCTCTTATTCTTTTGAATTCCAGACAGTATAGTCCCAGGCGAGCATTAATTCCAAAGCTGAGTATTTTTTGCAAATTAAGTTGTTAAGCAGAAAGATCCAGTGCTTTCATGGGAAAGGCAAATGAATGAATAATTAGAAGAATACATAACCTTGTAAAAGGGGGCAGAGGGGGTATCTGGAAGAAGATGGCACCAGCAAACAAAGGCGACATCCTTCAGACGGCTCACAAAACTACTACTTTCACCGATTGCTTCATGTTTTTCTTTCAACTGTGGTTCTGCTACTGTTGGAGCCTGGGGCCTACGTTGTGGTGGTGCGTTATCAGGCCTTTTGAGCGATCTGTCTCCGAGGGAGTTTGGTTTCGAGCAAAGTGTTTGACCAAGAGGCTTAAGAAGCCGGGAAGTGCCAGCCTGTGACCTACTCCATTTCTCACTGATCCTGCTGATTAAAGAGTCGAGGAAGAATGAAATCATCGATAAAACGAGCAGAAAGTGGGCAGGTCTTCTGTGCCGTCTGCCTGTGTGTGAGCAGTTTCCCTCTCCCTCTCCCTCTTGCTCACTGCTCTCAGAGAAGGTGCCCCATCCATGACCTGGTGCTCCGGTTTCCTCCCACATTCCAAAGATGTACAGAGAAAGGTTTGTAAGCTCTGGGCATGCTATGTTGGTGTTGGAAGCATGGCAACAATTATGAGCTGCCTCCAATGACTCATTGGACTCATTCAACTGGTCGTTGAAACAAATAACAAATTTCACCCTGTTTCGATATTTCAATGAACATGTGACGAGTTTTAAAACTTATTTATTTATTCACTTATGGGATGTGGGCATTGCCAGCTAAGCCAGCATTTATTGCCCATCCATTGTTGCCCTTGAGAAGGTGGTGATGAGCTGCCTTCTTGAACCGCTGCAGTCCCTGAGGTGTAGGTACACCCACTGTGCTGTTAGGGAGGGGATTCCATGATTTTTGACCCAGCAACAATGAAGGAATGGCGATATGTTTCCATGTCAGGATGATGAATGACTTGGAGGCGGATTTCCAAGTGGTGGTGTTCCCAGGTATCTACCATTCTCATTCTTCTAAATGGTAGTGTTCGTGGGTCTGGAAGGTGCTGTCTTAGGAACTTTGGTGTGTTGTTGCAGTGCATCTTGTAGATAGTACAGACTGTTCGTCGATGGTGGAGGGATTGGAAGCAATACCAATCAAGTTGGCTGCCTTGTACTGGATGGTGTCAAACTTCTTGAGTGTTGATGGAGCTGTACTCATCCAGGCGAATGGCGAGTAGTCCATTACACTCCTGACCTGAGCCTTGTAGATGGTGGACAGGCTTTGGGGAGTCTGGAGGTGAGTTACATGCTGCAGGATTCCTAACCTTTGACCTGCTCTGGTAGCCACAATGTTTATATGGCTAGACCAGTTCAGTTTCCTGTCAATGGTAACTCCCAGGATGTTGATAGTAGGGGATTCAGTGATGGTAAAGCTAACCTTTTTAAAAAAAGTTTACCTCGTCTATCTCTGACTCTTTTGTTGGATCTCTCTGTCTTCATCCTGGAGATAAACTCGCCACCCTTGACTACTGCTCCTCCCACCCTGTTTCCTAAAAAGGTTGTAACCATTTATCTCAGTTTCTGTCTCAGAGACACTAAGGCCGTTAGCTCCAGGACTTCTGAATGTCTTCCTCCTTCAGGAAGCATGGCTTCCCCTCTGCCGCAGATGATAGAGCCCTTGCATACATTTCCTCTGTAGCTTGCATGCCTGTTCTCACCCACTGCCTCCCCTAGACAGAGCAGACTTAGTGTTCACCCACTGGCCTCCGTATCCCACACATCATCCATTACCATTTCTGCCAGTGCCAATAGGGTTCCACCCCCCAGTCCCATCTGGCCTTCATTCCCTGGACCACTCCTCATTCCCTGTCCCCTGTTCCTTCCCTTTCCAACCTTTAGGAGGTGTAACATTTGTCCCTGCTCCTCTCTCTCTCCATGGGACCTAAACTGCCCTTCCGAGTGAGGCAGAGATTAACATGCACTTCCTCCCAACCTGGTCTCCACACACTGCTTGCAATATGACCACATCTTAATTGGTGAGACTAAATGTAGACCTGGCAACCATCTTGCTGATCCCTTTTAGCCTCTTCCCCTTCTCTCTTTTTGCATTCCTCATTCTCACTCCCCTCTTAACCCTCTTCCTCTTCACCTGCCCATCACTTCCTTCTGTTGCCTTTCCTCCCCGTCTTCCTTCAGCTCTTTACCTCCTCCATCTGCCAGCTCCCAGTTAATTACTTAACCCTCCCCTCCCCTCCCCTCCCCTGTCCAACTATCTTTCCCTTCACCTATCACTTGCTAGCTTGTACTCCTAACCTCTCCTTGCCTTGTTCTGGTTTCTTCCCCTTCTTTTCTTGTCCCAATAAAGGATCTTGGCTCAGTGTTTGTTGCAGTTATTGTTGACTGATGGGTCTGTTCTTGTGCAAAAGACAACAAATTGTGGAAAGATTAAAAAAAAGCAACAGTAATACTGAAATAAATAATAAGTAATAGTGAGGATGTGAGCCGAAGAGTCCTTGAAATTGAGTCCATAGATTGTGCCAACAGTTCAGTGTTGGGATGAGTGAAGTTGTTCACTCTGGTTCAAGAACTTCGTGGTTGAGGGTGAATAAGTCACTTTGGCCAAATTTGGAAAACTTTGCTTCCTTCAGTTGGATGGGTTGCACACTGGAGGCAGTACTTGATCAACAAACGATTGGCTGGTCGAGCAGCATCTGTGAGTGGGGGGTTAGGAGTTGTCAACGTTTCGGTTCGAAGTCCTGCATCAGGACTAAGAGTGGAGAGGTGAGATGGCCAGCATAGAGGGGAAAGGGAGTGATGAGACGGGAGTATGAGGTGATTGGTGGACTTGAGGAGAAGGATAACTATTTAAAAGATTAGTTTTATTTGTCACGCACCTCAAGCATAGGGTGAAATACATCATTTGTGTAGATGACCAACACAGTCCAAAGATTGTGCTGGGGGCAGCCCACAAGTCTCATTGTGATCCATCACCAATATAGCATGCCTGCAACTTAGTAACCTTAACCTGTACGTCTTTGGAATGTTGGAGGAAACCAAAGCACCCGGAGGAAACCAATGTGGTCAAGGGGAGAACGTACAGACTTCTTATAGACAGTGGCGGGATTCGAATCCCAATTGGTGATCACTGGCACTGTAAAGTGATTGTGCTCACCACAGTGCTACCATGCCACCAGGAGCAGTGATAGATTGTGTGTTGGGGCGGGGGGAAGGTAGATTTGGGAGACCAGTGGCAGATGGATAATAGATGGAGATAAAGGGATAGGAAAAATGTCGGGGGGTGGGGGGAGTAAGTGATGAAGAGTGGAGACACCTTCTGAAGGGAGATGAGATAGGAGTGTTGGAATCTGAAGTCAAGATTTAGGATTCGAAATTGTTTGATGTCATTTCCAGTACACAATTGTAAAGGAGAACAAAATAATTGTTATTCTGGATCCGATGCAGCACAAAAAAAACACACGATAAGATAGAGAACACGATAATAATAAAAACAAACAATAAATATAAATACATAATGTAGATTATATAGATTGATTTTATGTCTATAAAGTGATGCTAGGCACAGGAGTGTCTGTACATAAGGTGACTCTGACAGGAAATGATAAAGCATTGGTGGTTGCGGGTGTGGAGGGGTGGGTTAGTGGGTGGAGGTGTTGATCAGCCTTACTGCTTGGTGAAAGTAACTTGTTTTAGAGTCTTGTGGTCCTGGTTGGATGCTACGTAGCCGCCTCCCTGATGGGAGTCCGCGATCAGGGTGGGTGGGAGGGAGTCATAGCAGGAAACATTAGAGGAGAGGTGAACTAAGATAAAGATTTGCTTTATTTGTCACATGTACATTGAAACATGCAGTGAAATGTGTCATTTGCATTAATGACTAACACAGTCTGAGTGTGCTGGGGGCAGCTCACAAGTGTTGCTATGCTCCTGGTGCCAACGTAGCATGCCCACAACTTACTGACCCTGACCCTGACCCGTACGTCTTTGGAAGGTGGGAGGAAACTGGAGCACCAAGTGGAAGTGCGTGGTCACAGGGAGAATGCACAACTCCTTACGGACAGCAGCAGAATTGAACCTGGCTTGCTGGCACTCCAAAGCGTTGTGCAAACTGCTGTGCTGCTGTACTGCTCGGATTGCAGAAGAGCAGCTTTATGCTGACCACTTATTTCATTCTCACTCTGAAACATCGGCTGTCTTTTTCCCTCCACAGATGCTGTCTGACCTTGTTGAGTTCCTCCAGCGTTTCTTTGGCATCCTGTAATTCTTTGAAATTCTTCCTTTGTGCAATTGTTCAGTTTCCTCTAAAGTGCTTCCTCTTTGCTTCAACCTCAATGATGCTAATAGTTCCAAAAATGGGCTTTGAAGTTTGTGCGTCAAGTATTAACATCCGTTTCAGATGTAGAAAATGATAAAGCTTGCATTGTGTTTCCAAATCGACTTCTGTTCCCTACCTCCTCATCCCTGCACTGCGTGCCCATGAGAGAACCCTCTCCTTGCGGAATTTGATGATGTTAAATACAGCAAACTTGTGATCCACAGCTAAGTTCAACGTGGATCCAATGTCAGAATGCAGCTGGGAATGCAGGAATCTTGAATTTGGAGTGGTTTTCACAGTGGACCTCTGGGATTCTGAGGGGACTCACCAGCATAGATGCTGATGGCATGTAGTTTCAGAATAAGGGGCTGCTTAATGAAGATAAGAAAAACAGGATCATAGTTTTTTTTTATTGCTCAGACCTATGGAGACAGAAGTCATCAATGGATTCAAGGTTGCGATAGATTTTGCACCATCGAGTTATTGAGAATTTTGGGGAACAGTCAGGAAAGTGGAATAAGCTGAGGACAAAATTGGATCAGTCATGTTCTTGCATTAACGCTGGCTTTATGTTGTGGGGCCGTTATATTCTACGTCTCTTCTGACGTCACTTTAAAACAGAGATGAGCAAGAATTTCTTCAGCTAGAGAGTTGAGAATCTCTGGAATTTGTTGCCACAGAATGGTGGAGGGCAAATTACTGGGTATACTTAAGGCAGAGATTGATAGATTCCTGATCAGTAAAGTAGGTAAGGGTCATGAGGTGAATGTAGGGGAATGGGGTTGAAATCTGGCTTGGCTTAAAATCAATTCCTGGCACATAGGCAGGTCCACTTTTAGTGTTCCTCCATGGTCTCCCTGAGATTCTTGAACCATTGAAATCCTTACTGAGGATGTATAAACTCCTTACAGAGAGCAGCAGAAATGAACCCGTGTTGCTGGCACTGTAATAATTTTGCACCAACCATTATGATACCATGCTGCCCAATATATCTCCATGACTCTGATTGTGGTGCTGCGGCTTTGTCAACCACCTTCTGTAATCTTTTCTGTTCCTGGGCGCTGGTGTTTCCATACCAGGCTGTGCTGCAACCAGAATAGGATACTCTCCACTGTGCATCTATAAAGTTTGTCAAAGTTTTTGGTGAGATGCCAAATCTGCACAAACTTCTAAGAAAGTTGAGGCATTGCCATGTGTTGGCAATTGCATGCTGGTCTCAGGATAGATCCGCTGATGTATTAACACCAAAGAATCTAAAACTACTAACCCCCTCCGCCTCCGATCCCCTATGAGGTCTGTCTCGTGGAACTCGGGCTTCTTCCTCCTGCAGTCAATAAACAGCTCTTTGGTTTTGGTGGTGTTGAGTGAGGGGTTGTTGCCAGAGCATCATTCAACCAGATTTTCAATCTCCCTCCGATATGCCAATTCATCACCACCTTTGATTCTACTAACAGCAGTGCTATCATCAGCGAACTTAAATGCACCTTTGGAGCTTTATTTACCATGGAACCATAGCTTATATAACAAAAAGGAAATGATTTTATGGAATAAAATTTGATCCTCACAGCCTCTTTGTAGGACCCAAGTTGTGATTTTTTTTAAAGAAAAAATATATATCACTATTTGAGCTTTTCCTTATGATGAGTTTTTGATCTATGCATTTGGAAAGAGTAATTGGCTTTCCATGCATTCCCTACTGTGGCCTGCTTTCCTCCCAGGTTTCAGAAAGTTGCCATGGAAACAAGTGAGATCTGCTTTGCTGGTTCTCAGCAATTATTTCCAAATAGATAGACCGAGCAGAGAAAACTGAGAAGGGGGGAGAAAAAAACCTGATGAAGTTGGGCCTTGGGGGATAAGCACAGCTGTCGGGAACTGGATTCATTTGGTGCATCAGCAGCAGTTTGGAACAAAGCAACTTCCATGAATTTAGTGTGGCCTGGGTTCTCGAACTGGGTCCAAGCAGCTGCAGACCAAAGTAATTCCTCCAAAACCTAGCGGGATTGGAAGGAACCCAGGAATTTTCCCGTGATCACCTTCCACAATTGCTTCTCATAATCCTGCTCCTCTTCCTTCCCCTACCCTCCACAAACTCCTTCACTTCCCCACTTTCTTTGCTCCAACTTCTTGTTGAAGTTTGCTTTTGGGTAAGTGTGCCAAGCGAGCCCTTTGCCTGGGGCTCGGCACAAAGGAGCAGCTGCTTGCTGGCATAAGCGTGTTGCAATCTATTTGTTCTCTGAGCTAATTAAACCTTTGCTGTGGGCCAAACTGTATGGGGGGGGTGGGATGAGGGTGGTGGGTGTTACAGCAACGAGGGAAGCACTTGGCAAGAAATTGCACCTCCGGCATGAAGTTCCTCTTGGGTTGTTGTGGCTTGCTTTTAGTTTGCTATGGAATACCTGGCACGTGAAGCCATTGATGCAGTGCAGTTTTAGCCTCTATTGAAACTCTGCATTGCAGAGACAATTCTGTATGCTGTGCAGATTATTTATTTGCATTGAAAAATGCCAATTCAAGTTTAGTCACTTTTAGTACCTCATTTTATCACACAGAAGAGTGTGTGTCTTCATTGTCCTGTACCTCTTTCCTGATGGTAGTAATGAGAGACGGTATATCCTGGATGTCAATATCCCTGAGGATCTAGCCTGGGCCCAACGCACTGATGGAATTGCAAACCAGCTATATTTCATCAGGAATTTGACGAGATTTGGTATGTCACCATAGACTCTCAGAAATTTCTCCAGATATAATGCGGAGAGCATTCTAACTGGTTGCATCACCATCTGGGTATAGGGGGGAAGTTGACTGCACAGGATTGTAAAAAGCTTCAGAAGGTTGCAAACTGAGCCAACTCCATCAGAATCAGGTTTAATATCACCAACGTACGTCGTGAAAATTGTTAACTTTACGGCAGCAGTACATGATAAATACAGAGGAAGGGAATGGAATTACAGTAAATATTTATATATGTCTATTAAATAGCCAGGTTAAAATAAGCAGTGCAAAAAATAACAAATAAAAAAAGTAGTGAGGTCGTGTTCACGGGTTCAAAGTCCATTTAGAAATTGGATGGCAGAGGGGAAGAAGCTGTTCCTGAATCGTTGAGAGTGTGTGTGTTCAGGTTTCTGTACCTCCTTCTGGATGGTAGCAATGAGAAGAGGGTAAGTCCTGGGTGATAGGGGTCCTTAAAGTTGGATGCCGCCTTTCTGAGGCACTGCTCCTTAAAGATGTCTTGGATACTATGGAGACTTGTACCCATTTTGGTGCTGACTAAGTTTACAAGTTTCTGCCACTTACTTCGATCTTGTGCAGTAGCCACTCCCCGCCCCCCCAATACCAGACGGTGATGCAGCTAGTCAGAAAGCTCTCCACGGTATATTTGTAGAAGTTTTTGAGTCTTTTAGTTGACAAACCAAATCTCCTTAAACTCCTAATGAAACTTAGCCACTGTCTTATCTCATTTATAGCTGCATCACTATGTTGCATCCAGATTAAGTCCTTGGAGACATTGATGCCCAGGATCTTCAAATTGCTTACTCTCTCCACTTCTGACACCTCTATGAGGATTGGTTTATATTCCCTCGTCTTATCCATTCTGAAGTCCTGGGCACTAGCCTCCCTAGCATCCAGGACATCTTCAAAAGGTTATGCTCAAAAAGGCAGCATCCATCATTAAGGACCCCCATCACCCAAGACATGCCCTCTTCTCATTGTTACCATGGAGGTACAGAAGCTTGAAGGCACATACTCAATGATTCAGAATCAGCTTTTTCCTCCTCTGCCATCTGATTTCTGAATGGACATTGACAATGTAATTTATAGCTTTTTTATTATTATGTATTACAATATACTGCTGCTGCAAAACAACAAATTTCACATCATATGCCAAGGATGTTGATTCTGATTCTGGGTGGAGCGGTTCCTTAATGATGGATGTCGCCTTTTGGTGGTGTCACCTTTTGAAGATTTGAAGGTTTTGAAGTGGTGGTGGTGATGCTGATGCTTAAAGTTGGGGTGGTGCAGGAGGGAGTAACTGGTTTACCACTAACTACAGCAGATTGTCGCTTCGGTAGCATTTATCAAAGTGAGAAGGGAATAACAGCTGGACTCGGGGAAAATGATATTGATTGTCTTTTTTTTTGTTCTGTTGAGAAATGCAGAGCTGTACTGGTGCAGGGCTTTTTTTGTCCTCTTGAGAAATGCAGGGCTGTACTGGTGGTGGATAGTATATTGACTGGCTCAATCACAGCCTGGTGTGGAAACACCAATGACCTTGAACGGAAAGACCTACAAAATGTAGTGGATACTGCCCAGTCCATCATGTGTCAGGTCCTCCCCACCATTGAGCACATCTACGTGGAGCGTTGTTGCAGGAAAACTACATCCATCATCCAGGTCCCACACCACCCAGGTCATGCTCCCTTCTTGCTGTTGCCATCCGGAAGAAGGTACAGGAGCTTCAAGACTCGCACCACCAGGTTCAGAAGCAGTGATTACCCCTCAACCATCAGCTCTTGAACCAGTGGGGCAACTTCACTCAAATTCACACGCCCCATCACTGAACTGTACCCGCAACTTATGAACTCACTTTCAAGGACTCTTCATCTCATGTTCTTGATATTTATCTATTGCCTGCTTGCTTATTTATCTATCCATCTATCTATCTTTTTCTTTTTTCTTGTCTTTGTGCAGTTTGTTGTCTTTTGCCTTTTGCACATTGGTTGTCCCATCTTGTTAGTGTGGTCTTAAATTGATTTTTACTGTGGGTATTGGAGTTATTGTGTATGCTCGCAAGCAAATGAATCCTGAGGTTGTCTAAGGTGACATATAGGTACTTTGATAATAAATTTACTTTGAAGTTTGACCAGAAATATTAACAATTCCTTTCCTTCTCACAGGTGCTGCTCTACCAGCTAACTTCCACCAGGAAAAAGTTTGTTATAGTCGTGGTGTTATAGCAGAGAGAGGCCTATTGGCCCATCTAGCATGTGCCAAACTATTATTCTGCCTAATGCCATCAGCCTACATCTGACTATAGCCCTCCATATCTCTGCTATCCGTGTACCTATCCTAATTTCTCTTAAATGTTGAAATTATCCACCACATCCTCTGGCAGCTCATTCCACACTATCACTGCTCCCTGAGTGAAGTTCCCCCTCATGTTCCCATTAAATATTTCACTTGTCTTTCTTAACCCATGACCTCTAGTTTTAGTCTTTCCCAACCTCAGTGAAAGAAGCCTATCTATATCCCTCATAATTATGAATATACCTTGGTCAAATCTCCCCTCATTGTCCTATGCTCCAGGGAATAAGGTCCAAATCCTTCCCTATATAATTCAGTTTCTTGAGTCCCGGCAATGTCCTTGTAAATTCTCTCTGCATTCTTTTAAGTTTATTGATAGCTTTCCTGTAAGTAAGTTGCTCCGGTTCCCAGCATCTGCGGTCTGTATTGGGTGTTCTGCTGGATATCCTGCAACAAGCAAGGAAATGGGAGAGAGAGGCAGGGTGGGAAGTAATGGGTTAATGATCCAAATAGAGCTTGAACTGGCTGTTGGCCACCTGTCTTGAAACACCGCAGTTGTTTGATCAAATTCGGATTTCTGAGCTGAGTTGCAGAGTGGGCACTAGAGGTGCCGATTTCCTCTGGGCTCGCCTTTGTGCCCTCTCTCTGCAGCACACTCGAACTCGGACCTGCGCCAGGAAAGGCCGTTGAACCCATTCTCCTGAGCTGGCCATTAACCCTGTCAAGGCAAGGCACAAGCCTTTTTACTCAATTATTAGTATCTGAAAATAACTTTCTGAATTGTATAATTAAAGTTTTTTTCTGTCTACTATATACTTGCTACCTCGGTAAAGCAGCCAGCATAATCAAAGACCCACCACCCTGGACATTTTCTCTTCTGCCCTCTCCCATACAAAACCCTGAAAGCACGTACCATCAGACTCCAGGACAACTTTTATCCTACTTGTATATAGACCATTAAATTGTTCCCTATTATAAATTGGATTCCTGACCTGATAATCCACCTCTTTGTGATCTAACTGATTGCCTGCACTGCACTTTCTCTAGCGGTTATATTTTGTTCTGCATTGTTATGTTTTTACTTTGTTCTACCTCAGTGCGCTGTGTGAAGATTTGACCTGAATAAACGCTATGCAAGACAGTCTTTTCACTGTATCTCAGTACATGTGCAATAAACCAATTCCAATTTTTATAAAATTTCCAATAAAGGCTTTTGGGGAAATTTTTAAAAATCTCAAATAGATATAAATAGTTTTAAGCAGTCTTGATGGAGAATCTCAGCCCAAATCTTCAACCTCTGCTTTGCCCTGATGAAGGGTGTCAGCCTGAAATATGGACTGTTTTTTCCCTTCTCCCTTCCCTCTTCTTCATTTCCCCACTCTGGCCTCTTACCTCTTCTCCTCATCTGCCTATCACCTCACCCTGCTGCCCCTCCTCCTTCCCTATCTCCTATGGTCCACTCTCCTCTCTGATAAGATTCCTTCCTCTCCAGACCTTTACCTTTCCCACCCACCTTGCTTCACCTATCACCTAGTTATCCTCCTTCCCCCTCCCCCACCTTTTTATTCTAGTGTCTTCCCCCTTCCCCTTCAGTCCTGATGAAGGGTCTGGGGCCCAAAATGTTGACTGTTTATTCCTCTCCATAGATGCTGCCTGACCTGCTGAGTTTCTCCAGCATTTTCTGTGTTGCTCTGGATTTCCAGTATCTGCTGAATTTCTTGTGTTTATGATTTCCCTCCACAGATGCCGACTGACCCTCTGAGATCCCTCAGCACCTTGTTTGAAGCTCCAGATTCCAGCATCTGCCGTTTCCCTGCAGTTTCATTAAAGCATCACTTGCCCGGCAGAAAAACGGCTCACAAACAAGAGAAAATCTGCAGGTGCTGGAAATCCAAGGAACGCGCACAAGATGCTGGAGGAACTCAGCAAGCCAGGCAGCATCCGTGGAAAAAGAGTATAGTCGATGTTTTGAGCCTGGCCTGCTGAGTTGCTCCAGCATGTTGTGTGTGTGTTGCCTAGAAAAATGACTCAAAGGCCTCTGGCAAATGGGCGAGTGTGATAAGTCATCGGAGTGTTCTGGGGTTGGGTCTTGGGTTACCTTGCCCAGCACCTGCTCCAGAATCAGATTTATTGCCACTAACCTGTATGATGTGAAAGCTGTTGTTTTGCAGCAGCAGTACAGTGCAAAGATACAAAATGATTAAAAATTACCAAAATAAATAACAAAGGTATAACAAGGTGGTGCTCATGGACGTTTCAGAAATCTGATGGTGCAGGGGTAGGACCTGTTCCTAGGATGTTGAGTGTTGGTTTTCAGGTTGCTATACTTCTTTCCTGATGGTTGTAATGAAAAGAACGTATGCCCTGGAAGATGACGGTCCTTAGTGATGGATACCACCTCCTTAAAGGTGCCCTTGATGGTTAGGTTGCAGAAGGCAAAAGTAAATTGGGATGGGAGAGGTCCACAGACTTTGGGTTGGAACCAATATGATCCCTCATGGTGCTTTTTCCTCAGAAATCAAGATGAAACAAGGTGTTATTCAGAAAGATGTGGGTGGAGGGAAAAATGGTGGGGGGGGAGGCAGGAGGCTATTATAAATATCAAACTGGTCGTTGGGCCAATAAATTGGCAAACTGTTTCTTCTAGAGCTAGGGACTCCCTAGTTAGAAAGGCATTGAAGGTGGTGACCGCTGACACGGGGAACAATATGGAGCAACATCTCTCCTCCCGGAAAGTGTTGTGCTGCTTATTGAGGGATGGTGCAGAGCACACCAGCATTGTAGCATGCAGGATACTCAACTGAACTTTATTAACAACCCTGCTTGAGCAGTAGGTGAACTCCTCCCATGTGGGTGTGGCTAACTGAGTGACACAGGAATAACCCAATTAACTATCACTACAGAAAGGAAGGGATTCTGGCTTCTGCCCACTTCTCTTCTAATCCTGATAAAGGGTCTCGGTCTGAAGCATTGACCTGTTTATTCATTTCCATAGATGCTACCTGACCTGCTGAGTTCCTCCAGCATTTTGTGTGTGTATATGTTTCCTCCTAATTCTGCCCCTTAGCACTACTTCCAGTCCAATAGCAGCCCTCTTGATATAAAATTAAGGTATGGCATACTTCTCTTTGTTAGTTGAGAAATTGAATTCAAAAGACATGAAATTGTGTTGCACTTTTATTAAACGCTGAGGTCCTATCTAGAGCACTGCTTTCAGTTCCTGTCACTCCCTTATAGGAAAGATGTGGAGGTTTTGGAGACGGTCGGAATATGTTTACCAGGACCCTGCCTGGATTAGAGGGAATCTGCTACAAGGAGAGGCTGGGCAAACTTGGGTTGTTTTCTGTTGAGTATCAGAGACTGAGGGGGAACTGATGAAAGTTCATTTTAATATGAGATTACGAAAGGCATAGGTGGATTAGCATCTTGATTCCAACAATCGAAATGCTTTATAATGGAGGGCATGCATTTAAGTTGAGAGGGGGGATCGTTCAAGGACAAGCTGGGCACATTTTTTTTATAGTGATAGGTGCCTCGAATGAACATTCGGGGTGGTAGTGGAGGCAACTACAATAGAGATGTCTAAGAAACTCTTAGGTACATGAATGTGGGGAGCATGGAGGGGTGTGTACCTGGTGTAGGCGGAAGGAGTTGCTTCAGTTGAGATCTTAATTGCTAGTTCAATCAGTTTGGCAAAGCACTGTGGGCTGAAGGGCCTTCTCTGTACTGTTCTGTATGCTAAAATGAGCAATTCCATGAGGTGCACAGTGATTTGTCAGATTTGTGGGGAGGCGGACGGGGAAGAGAAGAGTTAATTTTTGCTAATTCTGCAGGTGCTGCAGCTACCACTAACTCAACTTCAGTTCCTTTCATTTTGGTTTTCTGTCCACCCAATCACTCGAAACACCCATACAGATTACCACGTCCTCAAGTCATTGAGAGTCGTTGGACACCGAAGCTGTTAACTCGGCATTAGATTCTGGTTGATGAGCCTGCTTTAAAGAGCATCTTTTTCTTAATCAGCGTTATTCCCTCCCTCTCTGTTTTACCTCATTGTTAGTCAGCATAAAGCTTGTTTGGCTTGTTTGACTATAAATATATCTCAGTGGAATTAACCTGTTAGGCGGAGTTGACTATCGGGCACCATGCGCAGACGATGCCTTTTGGTGCCAGAGGGAGTTCTGGTTTGTTGAGTTGCATTTAAAATATATTAGCACAAGGGTTCCATGGACACCTCAGTTAATGGTAGGGAACCATGCATTAAAAAGTTTCGAAACCCCTGTATTAGCTTGTCCCCAAAGGGAAATGAAAATCAGGGGGAAAATACAGATGCTAGAAAGTCCAATATAAGCAGAAAATGCTGGAAACCATCAGAAAGTCAGACAGCATCTGTGGGGAGAGAAACGGACAATGTTTCATGTTGAGAGCCTTTGTTTGATCTGAAACGTTGGCTCTGTTTCTCTTCCCACAGATGCAGTGTGACCTGCGTTGTGTTTCCTACATTCTCTGTTACTGTTTTACTTCAAAGGGAAATGTCTACTGGAGACGGAGCACTGAATTCATGCCCATTCCTTGTACGTACATTGTCCTACAATGGTTCTTCATCATAATGCCAATCGAGGATAAAAACGTGGGCTTTGGGAAGAGAGAATTGGTGGAATGGTACAATGCTGGGCACTTATAACTAACATTGTGGTAATTTTATGTATTGCACTGTACTACTGTGGCAAAAAAAAACAAGTTTCATGACAATGATAAACCTGATTGTGATATGGATCTTTATTGTGTACTGAGAGTGGGAAGGGGGCAGGAAGAGGGGAATTGTGGTTGGGAAAAGGGGAAGAGAGAGGGGAGGGAGCAGAAAGCACCAGCGAGACATTCTGTAATGATCAATAAACCAATTGTTTGTAATCAAAAGAACTTGGTGTCTTAGGGTTGGGTGTGTCAGCTCCCGTGCCACCCCACGCCCCGGCACTTCTCTGCCACCTAGCTCAAGCCTCTTCTGCAGCCCTCCCCTCTCGCCATTCCCAGCTTCTTTTGTTCCAGCCAGATTTATAAACTCACCTTTCGCTCCCCATTGACAAATACAGTGCTATGCAAAAGTCTGTATCAACAAACAGCTGACGTTTCAGGCTGAGTCTTGATGAAGGGTCTCGGCACAAAGCGTCAATTGTTTATTCCTCTCCGTAGATGCTGCATGACCTACTGAGTTCTTCCAGCATTTTTTGTGCATTGCTCTGGATTTCCAGCATCAGCAAAATATCTTGTGTTAATAATAGCATCTGTTTAGGGCTCCTAATCATATGCTGTATGTGCATTCTAACCTTTGGTAAATTATGTACCAGGACACCCAGATCGCTGTGTGTCTCTGAGCTCTGCAGTTTGATTGAAATTTCATTCTCTTTTATCAGCCTTGCTCACTTGTATAACATTCAAGTAACATTTAGCTTAGATACCATTTGAAAGATTATCGAACTGGTCATTAAAACTGCTTTATTGAATGTGGTGCTGTAACATGATGAATGATGGTACATAGAGTGGAACTGCTGAATGGACAGGGATGGAGTTAGGGGATTAATATCGTGCTGTTTCTATCGTATTGACTGCGCAGGAGTTTGATGAATGGCTTGCTTGGGGAATAGTGCAGCAAAGGCATTAGGAAAGAACAGCAGTTTGCCATCTTGTATTATAGGCTTTATATTGCCTTTAACATTTCATAGAGTTGTAGATTACTACAACACAGAAACAGGCGTTTTAGCCCATCTAGTTGGTGTGAGCTAATATTCTGCCTATTCCCATCAAACTGCAGTGGGACAATATCCCTCCAAACCCCTCAAAACTTCTCTTAAATATTACAGTTGAACCCCCATCAACCACTTCTGCTTGCATCTTGCTCAACATTTGTTCTACTCTCTGAGTGAAGGAGATCCCCATCAGATTTCACCTTTCACCTCAAGCCTATAACCACTAGTACTGGTCTCCACCAACCTGAGGGGGAAAAGCCTGCGACTATTCGTTCGTTATGTGCCATGTTGTTTGACTTGGGCAATCATCGTCTTCATAACCATGATTGATCTTGGCAAATTTTCCTATAGAAATGGCCTTCCAGAATCAGAATCAGGTTTATTATCACCGGCATGTGATGTGAAATTTGTTAACTTAGCAGCAGCAGTTCAATGCAATACATAATCTAGCAGAAAGAGAAAAAAAAATAAAAACATAATAATAAATAAACAAGTAAATCAATTACATATATTGAATACATTATTAAAAAATGTGCAAAAACAGAAAATACTGTATATTTTTTAAAAAATTGAGGTAGTATCCAAAGCTTCAAAGTCTATTTAGGAATCAGATGGCAGAGGGGAAGAAGCTGTTCCTGAATCGCTGAGTGTGTGCCTTCAGGCTTCTGTGTCTCCTACCTGATGGTGACAGTGAGAAAAGGACATGCTCTGGGTACTGGAGGTCCTTAGTAATGGATGCTGCCTTTCTGAGACACTGCTCCCTCAAGATATCCTGGGTACTTTGTAGGCTAGTGCCCAAGATGGAGCTGACTAGATTTACAACCTTCTGCAGCTTCATTTGGTCCTGTGCAGTAGCCCCTCCATACCAGACAGTGATGCAGACTGTCAGAATGCTCTCCACGGTACAACTACAGAAGTTTTTGCGTGTATTTGTTGACATGCCAAATCGCTTCAAGCTCCTAATAAAGTATAGCTGCTGTCTTGCCTTCTTTATGACTACATCAATATGTTGGGACCAGGTTAGATCCTCAGAAATCTTCACACCCAGGAACTTGAAGCAGCTCACTCTCTTCACTTCTGATCCCTCTATGAGGATTGGCATGTGTTCCTTCATCTTACCCTTCCTGAAGTTCACAGTCAGCTCTTTCATCTTACTGACGTTGAGTGCCAGGTTGTTGCTGCGGCACCATTCCACTAGTTGGCATATCTCACTCCCGTACACCCTCTCGTCATCACCTGAGGCACCATTGCTGCCTTTGGACAATATTTTTACAAGACGGGTGATCCCAGCCATTATTAATACTTTGCAGAGATTGCCTGGCGTCAGTGGTCGCATAACCAGGACTTGTGATATGCACCAGCTGCTCCCGTGGCTTCACATGACCCTGATCGGGGGTGGGGGGGCTAATCAGGTGCTACACCTGACATAAAGGAGACCTGCAGGCTAGTGGAGGGAAGGAGCACTGTACACCTCCTTTGGTAGAGACATATCTTCACACTGCCACCCTCTGCATCAATTTATCCTGTGGATTCCCCCTCAAAATTTTGTAAACCTCCATCAAATCTCCCCTCATTCTCCTGTGTTGCATGTGTTAGATGTTACCGTTAGTGATGAGTATCTGAATTTGGGGTCATTGTCACTGCTGTCATCAAATTCCCCAAGGCACCCAAATAGAATTGGTTTTTAATTACAGTGTGAGGAAAGCAAATTAATATAATAAAAGCTAAATACATTGCAGAGCTTTGCATGCAAGGGCATCTTCACGGTTGTGTTCATCTTCCACATTTTCCATTTTGTTCCTCTGCAGGGGATTGGCAAAGTTGGTGGTGTTGACACTGAATAATAATAATAAACATATAAGTGCTTATTGATCTGAGCAATTGAGACACTTGTTTAATGTTGAATAATTCCAGGTGGGAACAGGCCAAAAATACGGCGCAATTCTCTGCTATCAATTTGCACTTAAATCAAAGACTGAACAGGCATGGGAAATGTAACCTGAAACACTTTGCTCACCTTGTCTCTTTATTTTAACTGTTAATTTGGGTGAGTAGAGGCCAGACAGCTCAGCAGTTTGAGGTAGGGAGCTTAAACGTTTAAGTTATGAAATGAAAGCTGGTCTCGGTATTAGTGATGTTAAGGTGTATAGCGCATATTAAGTTCAACAGTAGCCATTCTTCAGATTTGAATGTCGATTGCAGAAGGAATTTAAAATGCAGCTCAGAACAATGGGTTTTCTGGAGCTACAGGTTGGGTCAGTTGTAAACAAAGAAATACTCCACTTAGACCTCGGATACCTGTATAGGCATGAATGCGGCCCAGAGTCAGTGGGATTAGAATTCATTCTGTGCGTCTGGAGTGTGCGTGTAAAGAGGGAGGTGTTTGGAAACTATATGTAATTCAAAGGAAGCATTGTAGATGTATTGTGGCTGAGAAGTCGTCCTGCTATTACCTTTGATTTTTTAGCTTATAAAAATGTCATGTTTCATTGGGTCGAGTAGGCTTCTTCCAAGAGTGTCTCAATGTGATGCCTGTTGCTCATTTTTGCTGAATAAGACACTTCTATACCCATTAGCTTCAGTGTCTCTCTGGTGACCTTATTCACAGTTACAACAGTGACTATGAAGCTAAGAAGGAAATCAAGGATCAACTTCATTCGCCTTAAACATTTACATGTACTAATAATTTGCTGTAGTGTGTTGGTCAGGACTCAACATACCACAAAAAAATCATTCAACAGTTATAAAGAATTATATAAAAATGAAGTTAGAGGTTAAAATATGGACATGGAATAAAGTGAACATAAATACCAGCTTGTATTTACAATGTAAACAAAATCACAAAAAGTGGTTTGAAGTGTTTACAGCATAGTACTGGGGGAGGGGGTGATAGATAAAGGGGGTGGGGGGAATAACTAGATCTGATTAACTGCCTAGAGGAAGAAATTTTTTAAATGGGGTGAAGTTTTTGTTTTCATAGCCTTACAGTATTTTCTATTCTTGGCCACTTTTTTGTCCTGGACACATACAAGTCCTGCAGTGCTGGTGAACTCCAGCCAATGACCTTTTCTGCTGACTGGACAGTTCACTGTAGTTTTTGTGCATTGTGAGAGGGCGCTGTACCAAATCTGACAGTAATGACTGATGTGAGGATGCTCTCTAAGACTGGAGTGTAGAATTGCACCAGTATTTTCTGGTGAAGTTTTACCAACTGTCGCAAGAAGTCTCAGAATTGTTTTTTGGATTTGCCTTTTGATGACTCCAGCTCCACAGAGGTGTTGGCTCTGCTCTGACGTATTACCAAGAGAAATCGATAGAGGAGCAATCACAAATAGACAATAGTTATCAGACTTGCTGGTGGTCTTGTGAATGATTTGTTTTTATATATTTCTTGAGTTGCAGTAATTCACCAGTACAATAAAGGCAGCTGATCACACAGAAATTTTGGTTGTTGAAATTGCAAACAATGATCTTGGTTACAGAAACAAAGACATGCGGATCCAGTGAAGGATGGAAAAATCTGTCATTCTGGCAGGGCCTGAACATATAAATTACACCGCACACAGCAATTTTACATGACTGGCGTGTTAGTTCGCTGTTTCCAGAACGTACTCAGATGTTCCTTTTGTTTAAAAATAAAATAGTCTCATCATTTTGCAAGCTTCTTCAAGCCAGCAGCGCTTCACAACCACCTCATCAGTTATTCCCCATCTCCATGAAAATTCTTATAACATCAGTGGAGTTACCCTGGAGGAAAAATTATCTTCGGTCACTGTACATAGTGACTTTGTAAATGCATTGAAGCAAACAATGAATACCACCCATCGTGACTATCTTCTGGTTGCTAATGGATACCGGTGACAGAAGGCGTCAAAGCATGGCCTGGCTTTTGCATCTAACAACCAGCTCAAACGGAACTGCAGGACTTGACTGATCTCCTGACATCCTTGACAGTGGGACTGAGCCTGATGCTAGCTACATTGCTCTTTTATGTCTTTTTCTGAAGCTGCTAGCTGTGAATCAACTATCCCTGGATCCCAAGTGACTCTGTGAATTAAGCGCGAACAAAAATGGCGTGGTTGTTGGAGTCGTAAACAAGATCCTTCCCTTCAGCCCAGCTAGTCTATGCTGACAAAGGTGCTCATCTAAGCTAGTCCCATTTACCCACAGTTAACCCTTATCTCCCTATCCAAGCATCTAATTGTCTTTGAAATGTCAATCTACAGTACTGTGCAAAAGTCTTAGGCACACACACACACACACACACACACACACACACACACACACACACACACACACACACACACACACACATAATATAGAGCTTGGGTGCCTAAGACTTTTGCACAGTACTGTATTTGTCAATGTGGAGCAGAGAGTGAGTTTATAAATCTGGCGGGAGCAAAGGATTTTGGGGATAGTGAGGGTAGAGTGCTGTGGAAGGGATGTGAGACAGGTGGCGGAGAAGGAGTGCCAGGGTGCGGGAAGGGGGTTGGCACAGGTGCAGACACACCCAGTCCTGAGACACCAGGCAAAGGTATTTGATTCCAAATGATTTGTTGATCATTACAGAATGCCTTTCTGGTGCTTCTCACTCCCGCCCCTCTCTCTTTCCCCTTTTCCAGCCATGATTCCCCTCTCCCTGCCCCCTTCCCACTCTCAGTCCCCAATAGAGACCCATATCAGAATCAGGTTGATTATCACACACATATATCATGAAATTTGTTTTTATTTTTGTGGCAGTAGTACAGTGCAAAAGTCCTAGACACCCTGGATATTTATGTTCCTAAGACTTTTGCACAGTACTGTACCTGCCTTGACCACCACTTCTAATAGCTCGTTCTATATACCCACTACGAGGGAAAAGCTTTGCCCCTCAAATTCTTATCAAATCCCTCTTTCTGTGCCTTGAGTTACAAGCCTAAAAAAACCCAGAAGATGCAGGAAAGTGCTTGTCACCTTCACTTGTGGAGAGAAACACTTAACAGCTTGGGTCAGTCACTGGATAAGTTCAAGTTTATTTTGCACAGGGTATAAATACTATGAAAAATCAACTTTCTGGAGACACTAGAGACTGCGGATGCTGGAATCCAGAACAATCTTCTGAAGGAACTCCCTCATTGGGTTGAGAGATGTCTGTGGGGGGAGGAGGGCAGAAAGATTGTTGATGTTTCAGCTCAAAATGCTGCTCAGGATCTGTAGCTTTCATCTGCTAATCATCTGGGGCATGGGTTCCTAACTTTTTTTAATGCCGTGGATGTCAGGTTGGGAAGCCCTAGTTTGGGGTATTTTTTTGTCCATTTATGCACTTTGTAGGTGCAAGAACAAATTGTGGGGATGTGGCCAAGTGGTTAAGGCATTGGACTAGCGACCTGAAGGTCGTGAGTTCGAGTCCTAGCCGAGGCAACGTGTTGTGTCCTTGAGCAAGGCACTTAATCACACATTGCTCTGTGACAACACTGGTGCCAAGCTGTATGGGTCCTAATGCCCTTCCCTTGGACAACATTGGTGTCGTGGAGAGGGGAGACTTGCAGCATGGGTAACTGCTGGTCTTTCATACAACCTTGCCCAGGCCTGCGACCTGGAGAGTGAAGACTTTCCAGGCGCAGATCCATGGTCTCGCGAGACTAACGGATGCCTTAACTTAAGGTGCAAGAACCTGTCAGAGATTTTTGGAGGTGAATAAAACCAACCAACCAAATCCTACATCCCGATTTGTCTCTAAGCTGTAGGTTCTGGTGCTTTCAATCTCTATCATTACTCTAAGTGCACAGCAAATACACCAACCCTTTTGAGTTAAAGACGCATCCATTTCTTGAGTAAAAAGTTCTTGAGTTCTAGTATAATCCTCCTGCCACATATCTTGTCTGGAGTTACATCTCTTAGTAGTTTCTTTTTTTAAAAATTTTATTTTTATTTGGATAAGGTATTCACAAGTAATACACAAACTTTTTCTACATGTATTTATGTGAGTAAATCTATATTAGTTTGTACATTCACAAGTGCACATTGAGACAACATAGAAAATAATTAGGTACTCAAATAGATGTTTATGTGCTATTGTAATTCCACTCTATTAAACTAAGTAATGATAATAGTTGTTATAAAAATATTAATAATAGTGGTTGAATACTAATTTCCATGTATCTCTTCTGGTTCATTTCTTTCTGGTCCAAAATTTCCCCAGATCTTTACTTGAGTTAATTCTACATTTTCCAAAAAATAGAACAGTAAACATTCGAGCCAAGGGTGCTTACGTTAACACTATAACTATGTTGGTGAGAAAAACAGTATAAACCATTAGGAGAGTCATCTAAAGTCTGCTCGCTCTGGGGTTATAAATTCAATCCATTTATTCCAAATTTGATAAACTTTTTCCTTTGGAATTCTCAGAGAGTTGGTCATCTTTTCCATTTTAAATGTTTCCAAAATGATTTCATGCCAATCTTCTCATGTAGGTGATGTTGGATTTAACCACTTTCTGGTGATTGATTTCTTTCTTGCCGCTAAAAGGGCCTACAGCAGCTTTATATCTTTCTTCTGTTCCAAAAACAATACATGCCCCAAGTAGAGAGTCTCAAAGTTCAGAGGCCCAAGTAGAGAGTCTCAGTTCAGAGGACATTTCTTAGTAGTTTCTTGAGAAGAAACCATCTTTCATCTGAAAGGAAGCAAAAACTAGTTTTCCATAAAATTATTTATATGATTTGTAGTTCAAAATGCCAGTTCTTCAAGAAAATTTGCATTTGGAGTCCAACAATACTTTAGGAATGAACTAGTCAATAGTTCCACAGCCCATCTTCATGTTTTATAAATGGTGTTATATAGAAGCATACAGTGGTTTTCAACTTGGCACGATTAGTAGAGCTGCTATCTCTCAGAGCTATGGACCCAAGTTTGATTTTGAGATTGGGTTCTGTGAATGTGTAGTTTGGGTATTCTCACCCAGTTTCCCTCTGGGTGCTCTGGTTTCCCCCTTCATCCCAAAGGCATGTGCGTCAGTACATTAACTGTCTACAGTTGGCTGCCCCAAGTGTGTAGGGGAGAGGTAGAATCTTGAAGAAGTTGGTGAGAATGGGGATTAAGAACTGGATGAATGTAAGATATAGAGTAAGTGGCTGGATGATGGTCTGCATTGACTCGGTACTTTGAAGGGACTGTTTCTACATCTCTAAGATTCTATGACTTGGAAATTGAATAACAATCTTAATCCGAAATTGGCTCCATTCTCAAGAGTGCTGCCATTTCTTCCATATTTTCAAGGTCTTTAATAATATTTGGCACATCTGCATCGACATACATTATTGCCAAACATCTGGGTGCTAGCTCATCCTCCTCTATCACAATTCTGCAGGTATCCTTCAGATTGTATGTTCTCCTCTTGGCTGTGTGACAACTCGCATAGTGGTAAATTTTTGCCAGTTGCAAGAAATGGCTCAACTTCATTTTGCTGCTTTCCTCTTCTGTCAGAGAGATCTGCAGGAACTGTGCAATATACTCTATAATCTGTTGGTGTGCCCTGAGCTCGCGGTGAGTGTATCGAGGTTGTGTTTTGTCAAGTACACCATCTTCTGTGCTGGTTGTTCCATCCCATTGTTGAGGATCTGTTGCTGTTTGTTGATCCTCTGGGTTTCCTTCTCCCATTTCTTTGTCCTCTTTTCCAGGTGTATCTCCTTCATTATTCCGTGACCTTAATCTGGGACTGCTCCCATGGCTTTTCTCTGAGTTTGGGCCATCCGTGTCCTGGAGCTTGCTTTTTCTTGTTTCTGTCCTGGCCACCAGTGAGTTCCATTCTCCCTGTTTTCCGCCATCACCGTTGGCGTTGGACTTGGGAACAGCAATAATGAGTTGCCACTGGTGGTCTCTCTGACTCAGCCAGATTTGATTTGTGGCCAAATCAAATGTGTCATTATCGTAATAGTCGTCTTTCACAATGACCTCGTCAACCAGCGTGGCTCCCAACTGTTGGAGTTTGATTTCGGATTCTTCATCCAACCAGTAGCTCTGCTCGACTCTAACTCTATGCATGGCCTCGGTGGTCCTGTTTACTGCAAGGAGGTAGAAATGGTTAGCCAAAGGAAAGTTTCACGCTCTAATTTTCTAATAAAAAATAGATTTGATATGGCATATTGGTTGCAAGCTTGATCTTGGCCATCAAGCATAAGGCCAGAAGAAGAAGAAAGGATCCCACTCACCTTGCTTATGGACTGTTTGTCCCACTCCCATCTGGAAAGGGGCTATGCAGCATCCTCTCCAGGACCACTAAAATCAAAAGCACTTACTTCCCCAAGCCATCAGGCTGATCAATGCCTCCGCCATTAACCCACAGCATCACTATATCAACACCTGCCACTCCTCAGGCACCTCAACGCACTTTACAGTTACTTAGACATTGTGTTTTATAGGATTGCTTTTATTGCTTGTTTATGCTTTTGTATTTCTATATGATGCAGTAACAATAATTTTGTTCCCTGTGTACTTAATAAACAATCTTGAATCTTCTGTTCACGTTGTTGCTTTTGAACGAGATCAGCGGTGCTGGAAGTAGGTGTTTCTGATTTGTCCCCAGTGGTTTCTGATCTCGTGCAGCGACAGAGGAAGTGTTGCAATTATGCGTGTGCTTGTAACCACCCTGCTTGGTTTGAGGTTGGAATCTGTCTGGGTGGTTGGCGGGAAGGAAGTGGGTGCGGGAACGTGGAGATCTTGGTGCTCGAGGTAGCTTCAGAAGGTGGAAGTGTGTCACAGCAATTACATCACTTTGGAAGGCAGGGGGAAAAGAATGACACATTCGACACTGACAGTGTTTCAGAACTTGTTTACTATGAAGATGACTCTCTTCTTTTTGGTGTGTAGTAGGGTTTTCTTCTGGCATTCATGACTCTAAATAGAAATTGGTGCAGAATAAAATTGGGAAATCATCCAGCCAGGTTGATGCAAAATCCTGTTCAAAGTAACTTTACTATCAAAGTGCCTGTATACTACCTTCATTTTCTTGCAGGAGAGAAGAAACACAGGTATGTTAGACTTTATGGAAAACTAGGCCATGGAACAGTAGATCCGTGCTTCCCAGTGAGGCAAAATCCCTTGCTAGGATCTCGTTTCCCAGTGACTAAAACGATATTGGTGTGCAATTATACCTCTTAGCTCTGGCATGTTTTTTAGACACACAAGAAAGCTGATTTGTTCTTGCCGCATCTGACACAGGATCCAGAGAGTTTTACACTTTGGAGTTAATGAAAACCAGAGCTTTAGATCAGTCACAATCGTTCGTGCAGTAGTTGGCGTCTGTCTGTTCAGTGAAGATTTTAATTGAAGATGCAATTAAAATCTTCACAGAACAATGGTTTTTGTGGTTCCATGATGAATTGTAATACAAATGGATATAACAATCTTTTTACACTCTTTTGCTCCAGTCCTACTTGTACCTAAGCAACAGCTTAATTGAAATGAAAATTGCTTTTGCCTATGACGTACTATTTCAGTATCCATGGTAATCGTGGCAATGGTCACAATATATTCGATTGAAAGCAGTGAATTAGCTGACAGCTCAATTGGAGGACACCTTCACTGAAGTACTGTGCCCTCTGTCTACTCTACCTAAAGAAATGATACCGCACTGTAACATTTATATTACCTGGATAAGCTGCAAGTGTTCTGGATAGGCTTGTCTTGACCATCTAACAGTGTAGGTAATGGCCTTTGACAAGTCCGGCTGGTGCTCATGCAGACTTACCTGTTCAAGTTCAGTCTCGTGTCAATGGGACACTTCCTTCTGGTTTATGCCCTTACATTACAGGCTTGAGGTTTGTCACCAATCAGCCCTCTCCTTCCTCAAATGTCCAACTGTCACTTTCTTTGACTTGACGAATAATGAGTCTTGTTTCCTAGATTCTCGTTACAAGTACTGCTGCCTAGCAACTCTGCTGAGTAAGGTAATCCAGTATGTTTATAGATACCCACGGTCGACAGAGAATAGTTTGATTTATTAGTGGTGGCATTGTTCAGCTTCCATTGTTTGTTGTTTGCTTGTAATCGTGTCAGAATCAGCTTTAATATCACTGGCGTACAGAATGTTGTGAAATTTGTTGTTTTGTGGCAGCAGGACAGTGCATTGCATGATGATAAAAGCAGTGCAGTAAGAGAGCGAAAAATAGTGATGTGGTGTACATGGGTTCATTGTCCATTTAGAATTCTGGTGGCAGAGGGGAAGAAGCTGTTCCTAAAACATTGACTGTGTATCTTCCGGCTCTTGTACCATCTCCCTGATGGCAGCAACGTGAAGCAGGCATGTCCTTGTAGCAGACATCCCATCCTGCAAAAACTCATTTCAGGGAGGTAGCACCATCAATTTGTGGGAGACTCCCGGGAGAGGTGGGATGTCGCAATAGAGTAGCTCCTTAGCAGCTAGCCAGCTAGTTTAAATAACGTTAGCTATGCTAATGAACAAATGACACCTGTTAAGCTCACCTCAACACATCTTTTATAGCCTTAACCCACCATGGGCAATAGAAAAGTCATTGTTGCGAACAGTGCAGCGAGCAACACTGTCATTATTTTGACCCCTATTAGGCAGGGGTACACTTCAGTGTCGTCTGGGGTGACGTACGTTTTATATTTTCTTTTTTTGGAACACTCTGCCATGGCGCGCGCGCTCTCGCTCTGTCTCTCTCGTGGTCGCTTTTGCGCTCTCTCTTGCTTTTCTCTCACTGGCTGTCAAAAAATTGATTTCCGTGATATTGTATATAATTTGTGGGCATCAGGGAGCCACTATTAATATGTGGGAGACTCCTGGAAGTTCTGGGAGAGGTGGGATGTCTGTTGTAGATGGGGCTGCTTAATGACAGATTAGATTATGAAGACTCGCAGTCCTCTTTTATTGTCATTTAGTAGTGCATGCATTAAGAAATGATACAATATTTCCTCTGGTGTGATATCACAAAACACTGGACTCAGCTCTCCGACACCGAGTACTGAGCGCCATCTCTGTCCGAACGATACAACCTCAATCTCGGTCACCAACAGCAGGCAAAGCCAGGGATTTTGAGGCCTACCCTCCGAAAGATTCCCGACCACACAGTAACGACAGCAGCGAACGAGCGTTTCAGAAATTTCTCCAGATGTTCCTCTGTGCTTTCACGTCCCTCTCCATCAAATCAGAATTGTCCATGGCCCCTATTTAACGGATATGATATCATTTTCACCGGAGGGCTGCACACACACGGTGTGCTGCTCTCTCTCCTCCCGCCAGATGCCTCCTTTTTGAGTCACCGCCTTTTGAAGGTGTCCTCGGCGCTGGGGAGGCTGTTGCCTGTGATGGAGCTGGCTGAGCTTGCCACTTTCAGCAGCTTTTTCCGATCCTGTGTGGTGGCCCCTCCATATCACAGTGTCGCTGTTATTTTTGCCTTGTCTGATATCTTGCCTTTTTACCACCCTCCATATTCCTGCAAGTGAATGATGAGAGGGGCTTGACTATTTATGAAAAGAGATATGGGAGCATCTCCAGTTCTGGCTGGGGTAGTTTGCAGAGCGAGTCATTGAAGGAAGAGAAGAGAACAGCTGGGAAGCTGTTAAATTGAATCTCCAAAGGATGAAAACTGCTATTAATGAAAGAGCATAAGACATAAGAGCAGAGCTAATGCAAAGATCCTGCAGATCCAGAGCAACACAAACAAAATGCTGGAGGAACTCAACAAGTCAGACAGTGTCAATGGCGAGGAATATATTGTTGACATTTCAGTCTGAGATCCTTCATCAGCTCATAAGACCATAAGACATGGGAGAAGTATTAGGCCACTTGACCCATCATATGTGTTGTGCCATTCCATCATGACTGATTTATTATCCCTCTCAACCCCATTCTCCTGCCTTCTCCCTGTAACCTTTGGCACCCTCACTAATCAAGAACTTCTGCTTTAAATATACCTAATGACTTGGCCTCCACAGTTGTGAATTCCACAGATTCACCGTCGTCTAGCTGAAGATATATCTCCTCTGTTAGAACATAGAACATACAATACAGCGTACAGTACAGACCTTTGATCTTCGGGCAGAGTCGGAAAGATTAGAGTTATTGCAGACTTGCTTATGTAAACTTGCCCCAGCATCATCTTTGTTTGTGGCCTCTCTCCACAGATATATTTCTAAGACTGATAGAAGTTTGTTTTTTGGATAAATATTAACCTCCCATACCCTTTAACAGAGCCCAGCCGGACTTTGTTCCATCTCTTTGAAAGTGCGTGTCCATTGCATTTGCCTTGATGCTGGAATCTGCCGTGGGGCTTCTCTCTGCAGTCAACCGCCTGTCCTAAGACTCGATCTCTACAACCACTGGAGGTGAATGAGTGAGGCACAAGTCCAGGAGTTCTCAAACCATCCCCTTTTAATTAATTATTGTTATTTAAAAAAATTATTTCGTGCTTCAGCACGATAACAAGCCAGCAGGTGGCGTAGTGGCATCAGTGCCGGACTTTGGAGTGAAGGCTCCTGAGTTCGAATCCAGACAACTCCCTTGCATGCTTTCCATCCGTGCTGGGTTGAGTGTTGAGCTAGCAACTCGGCCTCATAAAAATAAGAAACCCTGCTAAAAAAAAATGCCGTCATGATGGTGTCCTGATGACTCCACTCGGATTTGAGGGCTTTCTTCTTCTTCTTCTTCTTCTTCTTCTCTTCATGGTAACAGGCCCTTTCAGCTCATGACCTCAGCTAGCCCTAACACATACATCTTTGGACTGTGGGAGGAAACCAGAGCACCTGGAGGAAACCTACGCTGTCATTGGGAAAATGTACAAACTCCTGACAGATTGTGGCAGGAAATGAACCCAGTTTGCTGGCACTGTAAAGCATTGTTCTAGCCACTATGCTACTGTGCTTTCCCACTTATCCAATGGTGACCTTTGAGAGTAACCGCTTTAGAAGTTACCTCTATGTTAAGTACTTAGTATACTGGTTTGATTTTAATGGTAAAGTAATTAAAATTTCCGTATGGATGGGATATTTGGCCGCTCACCAGGGTGGTCAGATGTTTTTTTTCTGTGATTGTGGTTAAATCTCAGGCACCTGAGATATTTCCCCATGTTTTGTATTGTAGGGAATTCTTGGAGATAATAATCTGGAAAAGTGATCATGGCTCTTGGTAAAACCTACTGCAACTGGTATTCCCAGGTAGTTCCCCCAGCATTTTTGCCGGTACCCATTCTCAGCTGGGTAGACTGGAGCATTGTGTGGTTAAGTGTCTTGCTCAAGGACACACACACTGCCCCGTCCGAGGCTTGAACCCGTGACCTTCAGATCGCTAGTCCAACGCCTTAACCACTTGGCCACATGCCACACATGTGATAGAGGGAGAGGAATAAAACATAAGATTTCTTTATTTGTGTTGTGTATTCTCAGGACGGTGGCTATCATGGTTGCCATTTTTGCCCTCCTGACAAGGACAATTAATCTACATTTCGCATTGTTACCTTGAACAGAATTTACTACATTTTGTATTAGAATTTGGCTTGAGGCAGAACCGAAATGTGTTCTGGAGCAATTTTTTAAAGCCTTAATAATCACAGGAGTGGCGGGGGTGTAAATGTGTCTTCACAAAAGGAAGTGGAAGGTGCTCCTTTCCTCCACTAGTGCGCATGTCTCTGTTGGGCAAAGTGTAGCGCCTGCTTAGCTCCCCACCCTGATCAGGGTCACGTGAAGCCAAGAGGGCTGGTGGTGGATGGTCGTATGAGCAGCTGGTGAATGTCACAAGTCCTGGTTATGCGACCACTGACGCCAGGCAAACAATCTCTGAAGAGTATTGATAAAGGCTAGGGTCACCCATCTTGTAAAGACACTGCCCAGAAGAAGGCAATGTCAAGCCACTTGTGTAGAAGAATTTGCCAAGAACCATCATGGTCATCGCCTCATCATACGACATGGCATAGCACAAGTGAATGAATGATCACAAGATTGCAAGGGTCTTGGAAAAAGTGTGTCATCCAATTGAGTTGTTAGTGTGTTAATTCCATTGATAGTTGAATTCATATCCTGAGAGAAAAAAATAATCTTCTTGTCCTGAGCGGGTGGAAAATGTACTTCTGTATATTAAGAGTGCAAGTAAATCACGAGCACAGGAGTGACTGAGCACTAGGAGACTGATAGGAAATGATTGGGGTTGTCAAGAGGTCAGCTGGTGGGTGGGGGTGTTGTTTAGCCTCACTGCTTGGGGGAAGTAAATGTGTTTAGGTCTGATGGTCCTGGCATGAATGCTATGTAGCCTCCTCCCTGATGGGAGTGGGGCAAACAGTCCAGGAGAGGGGCGGGTGGGATCCTTCGTGACGTTACTGGCCCTTTTCTGGCACTTTTCTGTATGCATGACCTTGGTGGCGGGTAACCCATTCAATTCAAGTATAATTGTCATTCAGTCATACATGAATACAGGCAAATGAGGCAGCGTTACTATGGGTTCAAGGAGCAAAATGCAGTACCACTAGTTACACGCGGTATTGCAGAAAGCAAGCAGAAATGGCATCACTATCATGGAATAAGAGTCCCAAAGCTTGCGCCAGCGAATACTGGGGGTGGGGGGGGGAACGAGGGGGGGTTGTGGACAGCAGTGACTCCTGACTGTGTGCTGCACACCACCCCAAACACTACTCCTCTGTCCCCAATGTGACACTGCAGCTTGAGGCCCAGCCCTGGTGTATACAAGCACATATAAAATACTAGTAAAACCACAACAATACAAATGTATATGTACACAGTCCAGACCCCTCAATCCATTTGAAAGCACAACTGTTCCATGCCGCCCCTGGTGGAGAGCACCACATGCTGTCCCCCACAAACCCTGATTTTTGCTCATTCCAATTTTATATAATTAGCAGCTGTTATATAAAATGGTCAGTGACTGATGGCTGAGTTCTCTCTTACAGTAACTCTAGTGCCAGCTCCCCTCCCACCCCCCACCAGCTGTGCACTTTGAGTGTTGAAAGTACGTGCAGACTTGGTGAGACAGCCTTGCAAAATTAAAGAGAATGAGATCTTTGAGCGGCTGTTGTGATGTCACTGTTACAGAATAATGCTCTCGTGTGATTCACAGAGAAACTTCTGACTATTCTAAAGCCAAATTGGAAGCAAACCGAGCGAATTTGCTTGCAAGACCGAAGCATGGGCTGGTGGACGCACTCCAGAGGGATATGTAACGCTTGTCTCTACTTTGTTTCAGAGCTGTAAGAAGTTTTCTGCACTTGATTAACACCAAGCTGTTTCCCAGTCCTTGCCAACACAGCAGTTGCCCAAACCATACACGTGTAAGAGCAAAACAGAAATATGGGTAAGTGCAAATATACCATTCATTTAACTTTGTCTATATATACTGTTAAGTGTACAGATAACTTCCTTGTCTTGTTATTTCTCTTCAGTTCCTGACGTTTAAAACAAATCACTTTCATACAGTGTCAGTGGCACACTGACGAAGTTTGCCAAAATTGAGGCAGTCTCTGTTAACATAAAAGCTTCCATGGCAGTATTTTAAAGGATCGCCATCGTAGTGTAGTGATTAGCACAACACTATTACAAATGTCACTCCACTCTTTAAGAAGAAAAGAAACAATAGGCCAGTTAGTCTGACCTCAGTGTTGATGTGAAGATGTTGGAGTCAATTGTTAAGGATGTGCTTTTGGGGTACTTAGAGGCATATGATAAAATAGGCCATAGTCAACATGGTTTCCTCAAGGGAAAATCTTGCCTGACAAATCTTTTAGAATTCTTTGAAGAAATAACAAGCAGGATAGACAAAGGAAAAACAGTTGATAATATGTACTTGGATTTTCAGAAGGCCTTTGAACAGGTGCCACACATGAGGCTGCTTAACAAGCTACGAGTCTATGGTATTACAGGAAAGATTCTAGCATGGATAAAGCAGTGGCTGATTGGCAGGAGGCAAAGAGTGGGAATAAAGGGAACCTTCTCTGGTTGGCTGCCAGTGACTAGTGGTATTCCACAGGGGTCTGTTGGGAACCAATTCTTTTTACGTTATAATGATTGATGATGGAATTGATGGCTTTGTTGCAAATTTGCAGATGATACCAAGATAGGTGGAGGGGAAGGTAGTTTTTGAGGAAATAGAGAGGCTACAGAAGGAGTTAGACAGATTAGGAGAGTGGGCAAAGAAATGCCAGATGGAACTCAGAATTTGGAAGTGTACGGTCATGTACATTGGTAGAAGAAATGAAAGGGTTGACTATTTTCTGAGTGGAGAGAAAATACAAAAATCTGAGGCACAAAGGGATTTGGGAGTTCTTGTGTAAGATTCTCAAAAGTAAATTTGCAGGTTGAGTCTGCAGTGAGGAGGGCAAATGCTATCACAAACAAGAGAAAATCTGCAGATACTGGAAATCCGAGCAACACACACAAAATGCTGGAGGAACTCAGCAGGCCAGGCAGTGTCTGTGGAAAAGAGTACAGTTGACATTTCGAGGCGAAACCCTTTGGCAGGACTGGAGATAAGAAGCTGAGTAGGTTTAAAAGATGGGGGAGGGGAGAGAGAAACACAAGGTGATAGGTGAAATCTGGAGGGGGAGGGATGAGGTAAAGAACTGGGATGTTGATTGGTGAAAGAGACAGAAGCCCATTGAAGGAAGAAAAGGGGGGAGCAGCACCAGAGAGAGGTGATGGGCAGGCAAGGAGATGAGCTGAGAGAGCGAAAAGGGGCTGGGAAATGGTGAAGCAGGGTGTTGGGGCACGTTACCAGAAGTTTGAGAAATCGATGTTCATGCCATCAGGTTGGAGGCAAATGCAATGTTAGCATTCATTTCAAGAGGACTAGAATATAACAGCAGGGATGTAGTTTTGAGACTTTATGAAGCGCTGGTGAGGCCTCACTTGGAGTATTGTGAGCAGGTTTTGGCTCCTTAGCTTAGAAAGGATGTGCTGAAACTGGAGAGGGTTCAGAGGAGGTTCACGGAAATGATTCCAGGATTAAATGGCTTGTCATATGAAGACTGTTTGATGGCCCTGGGCCTGTATTCACTGGAATTCAGAAGGATGAGGGGTGACTTAATTGAAATCTAATGAATGGTGAAAGGCTTTGATAGAGTCGATGTGGAGAGGATGTCTCTTGTGGTGGGAGAGTCTAAAACTGGAGACACAGCCTCAGATTAGAGGGGTGTCCCTTTATAATGGAGATGAGGAATTTCTTTAGTCAGAGAGTACTGAATCTGTGGAATTCATTGCCATTGTATATTGAAGGCAGAGGTTGATAGATTCTTGATTCATCAGGACATGAAGGAATACGGGGAGAAGACAAGAGATTGGGGCTGAGAGGAAAAATGGACCAGCCATGATGAAATAGCAGAGCAGACTTGATGGGCTGAATGGCCTAATTCTGCTCCTATTTTTATGGTCTTGTTACAGCTTGGGGTGTTTCAGAGATCGTTCAATTCCAGCTTCGTCTGTAAAGAGTTTGCATGATCTGCCCTTGAGCTTGTGTGTTTCCTCTGGGTGTTCTGGTTTCCTCCCCCATTCCAAGGACACACCATTTAGTAGGTTAGTTGGTCATTATAAATTGTACTGTGGTTAGGCTAGTGTTAGATAGGTGTGTTGCTGGATGCTGCGGCTCGTTGGGCTGGAAGGGCCTGTTCTGCACTGTATCTCTAAATAAGTGAATAAAGAACTTTCCTGGATTGATATTCCAACTTTTTTGGTATTCCAGAAGTTAGGCTAGTGTGAAATAGGTGGGTTGCTGGACAGTGTGGCTTGTTGGGCCTGTCAGGTCTGTTCCGCACTGCATCTCTAAATAATTGAATGAAGAACTTTCCTGGAGTGATAATCCATCTTCTTTGTATTCCAGTGCTGCATCAGCAGCCTTTCTCCCTGCCCCCAACCAAATTCTCTCTCCAAATTTTCATCCACTATGATGAAGTGCTTTGAGAGGCCGGCGATGAAACCCTGCCTGAGAAGTGACTTGAACCCACTCCAATGTGCTTACCATCATAACAGGTCAATGGCAGTTACCGTTTCATTGGCTCTTCATTCAGCCCTGGAACAGTGAAGATGCACGTATCAGATGCTCTTCATTGATCACAGCTTGGCATCCCCTCAAAACTAATCAATAAGCTTCAAGACCTAGGCCTTAATACCTCCTTGTTCAACTGGATCCTCAATTTCCTCACTTGCAGACTCCAATCAGTTTGGACTGGCAACAGCCTCTCCTCCACAATCTCTATACGCATGGGTTCACCACAATGCTGTGTGCTTAGCTCCCTTTACTCTTTACACTTATGACCACGCGAATAAGCACAACTCCAATGTTATATTTAAGTTTGCTGATAACGCCTTTGTCGTTGGCCAAATCAAAGGTGGCGATGAATCAGCATATAGGAGGGAGATTGAAAATCTATCTGAGTGGTGCCGTAACAGCAACCTCTCACTCAATGTCAGCAAGACCATTGTGCTGATTTTTGACTCCAGGCGGAGGAAACCAGAAGTCCATGACCCAGTCCTCATTGGTGATCAGAGGTGGAGTGAGTCAGCAACTTTAAGTTCCTAGGTATTATCATTTCAGAGGATCTGTCCTGGGTCCAGCAGGTAAGTGCCATTAGGAAGAAAGCACGGCATTGTCTCTACTTTATTAGATGTTTGCAAAGATTAGACATGTCATCTAAAACTTTGACAAACTTCTATAAACGTGTGGTGGAGAGTATATTACTAGTTATATCACAGCTTGCTATGGAAACACCAACGTCCTTGAACAGAAAATCCTACAAAAAAATAGTAAATTTGGCCCAATCTATCATGGGTAAAGCTTTCCCATTATTAAGCACATTTACACAAAACACTGTGAAATCAACATCCATTATCAAGAGCTCCCACCATCCAGGCCATGCTTTTTGCTGTTTTCATCAGGAAGAAGGTGCAGGAGCCTTAGGACCCACACCAGTAGGTTCAGGAACAGTTATTAACTTCAGCCCTCAACCATCAGGCTCTTGAACCAAATGGGATAACTTCACTCAACTTCAATCGCCCCATCACAGAACTCCATACCAGACAGTGAATGCTCTCTCCACAGTATGTTGTAAAAAAAAAATAAAATTGAGCGAGTCTTTAGTGGCGTCTCCTCCAATCTCCTCAAACTCCTTATGAAAATAGCTGCTGATGTGCCTTTTTTGTAATTGTTGGGTCCACGGTAGATATGCAGAGATGTTGACATTTCATTCCTGGAATTTTTCCCGATAATGCTTACCAGGAACAGGTGGGCCAAAAAACCCTGTTGGGGGTTATATATAGACTTCCAAATAGTAGCAAAGTTGTGGTCTACAAATTACAATGGGATCTAGAAAATTCATGTCAAAAGGGCAATGTTACGATAATCATAGGGGATTTCAATATGCAAGTAGGTTTGGGAAATTAGGTTGGTGCTGTATCTGGGGGTTGGGTTGGGGGGGAAGAGTTTTGTAGAATGCCTACAAGATGACTTTTTAGAGCAGATCGTTCTTGAGCCCACTAGGGATTCAGCTATTCTGGGTTGGGTGATGTGCAAAGAACTGGAATTGATTAGAAGGCTTAAGGTAATGGAACCCTAAGGAGCCAGTGAACATAATATAATAGAATTCAGCCTGCAATTTGAGAAAGAGAGGTAAGGTCAGATGTATCAGTATTACAGTGGAGTAGAGTGAGGTGCAGAGGCACAAGAGAAGAACTGGCCAAAATTGATTGATTAGCTGCAGATCAGCAGTGGCTGGAGTTTCTGGGAGCAGTTTGGAAGTTGCAGGATAAGTACATCCCAAAGAAGAAGTAGTATTCTAAAGGCAGGTCTATAGCTGAGTGGCTCACTGTGGCAGGTGGGTAGGCCTCTCTGCCTCGTGTGGTGTCCGTCTCTTTTGATGAATGTTACTGATATCGTAGGATGGTATTGTGGTTCTGTGTTTATGGACTGTGGACTTTTTCAGACTTACGGTTTTTATATTCGTTTTTTTTAATCACCCATTCCTTTTCTGTTTCATTGTGCGAGGAGAAGGTGTTGGGGGTGATGTTCTGTTAGTTTTTTGTGCAGAGGAGGTGTTGTTTTTTGGGGGGGGGGTCAATGTTCCTTTTCTATTTGTGCAGAGGAAGGGGGTTTTGGAAGATTGATAATTGGAATACCATTCCTTTTAGTATTGGGGGGGTTAAGTTTGATGCTTCTATCTGAACAACTTTCATGTTCTTTCTTTGCTGTAGTTCTTTCTTGTTCTTTATCTGGAGAAGACAAATTTCAGAGTTGACTATGGATACATGCTTTAATAATAAATGAACCTTTGAACCTTTGAAAAGGTGTACTGATATTAGAGAGGGTTCAAAGGAAGTTCACAAAAACGATTTCCAGACTGAAAGGCTTATTATATGAGGAGTGTTTGATGGCTCTGGTCTCATACTCTCAGGAATTCAGAAGAATGAGGGGGTTCTCATTGAAACCTATCAAATATTGAGGGGCCTTGATAGAATGGATGTGGAGAGGATGTTTCCTATGGTGAGGATTCTAAGACCAGAAAGACATAATCTCCCAGTGTTTGGATGACCATTTAAAATGGAAGTGAGGAGGAATTTCCTTAGCCAGACAGTGGTGAATCCTTGGAATTTGTTGCCACAGGTGGCCGTGGAGGCCAAGTCATTGGGTATATTTAAGGCAGAGTTTGATATATTCTTGATTAGTCAGGGCATGAAGGGATATGAGGAGAAGGCAGGAGATTGGGGCTGAGAAGGAAATGGATCAGCCATAATGAAATAGTGGAACAGACACGATGGGCCGAATGGCCTAATTCTGCTCCTATTTCTTAAAGTCTTATGGACATCTTCAAATAGTAATGCCTCAAAAAGGAGACATCCATTATTATGAATGCCCTTTTCTCAGGACATGCTGTCTTGTCGTTATTACCATCAGGGAGGAGGTAGAGGAGCCTGAAGATACATTCTAATCATTTGAATTCCTTCCACCTGTATTCCATTTGCCCATATTTTCTCCTTGGTGAAAGATTTAGTTGACATCAGACATAGTTAACTGTTTTGTGGAGTCTATTTTAAGATCTGTGATATTCAACATTATCCTGCCTTCTGGATGTTTTCAATATTTCAATGGTATTTTGAAGTTGCTTGCCTAGCTTTCAATTGGGTAGACAAGGAAGTAAGTTTGCTTTCAGTTTGTGCCTTTGGGGGATGATGAAAGGTTCCTTTTCAAGAAGCATTTAGTGATTTTTTTCCTTTTTCCATCACCTTGCGACTCCTGCAGTGCATTTCAGCCTCTAGAGCAGGTGTTTCCAACCTAGAGTCCGTGGACCCCTTGCTTAATGGTGTTGGTCCATGGCATAAAAAATGTTTGAATCCCTGCACTAGGACAACTGCTGATGTTTTTTTTTAAACCTGTGATACAGGAAGCATTGCAGCCAGTTCATGCATAGCAGTCCCTACCGATTACAAAGTTACACTGACCTGGAGACATTCCGAACTACTGTACATGTCAGAAAATGCCCGAAATGCTCAGCAGGTCACGTGGTATCCATGGAGGGAAATAACAAGCTCTAATGAGGGGTTGCTAACTACCAGGTTCAGGAATAGTTATTATCCTTCAACCATAAGGTTCCTGAACCAACGTGGATAACTTCACTTTCAACAACACTGAACTGATCTCTGAACACAACCTATGGATTCACTTTCAAGGACCCTGCAACTCATGTCTCAGTAGTATTTACTTACTTATTGTCTTTACACAGATTGTTTTCTTTGCATATTAGTTGCTTGCCAGTTTTTCTTTCTTTCTATTGCATTTAAGACCATAAGATATAGGAGCAAAATTAGGCCATTTGGCCCATGAAGTCTGTTCCACTAATTCACCATGGCTGATCCATTTCCCTCTCAGCCCCAATCTCCTGCCTTCTCTCTGTATCCCTTCATGCCCTCCATAATCAAGAGTCTGTCAACCTCTGCCTTAAGTATACCTAATTTCATTGTTCTACTCTGAATGCCTCCAAGAAAACAAATCTCATGGAGATATATGATGACATATAGGTACTTTGATAATAAATTTACCTTGAATTTCTGTTTCTCTTTCTATGTATACTCACTGACCTGCCAAGGATTTCTATCATTGTTTTGAGTCTTTTTTAATTTTAGATTTACATTGTCTTAAGTTTTATTTTTGGTTTTCCATTTGTTATTTAGCTGTTGGTAGTTCTGATTGGTTGAACAAACTACATTTAGCTTTGGTTTTTGGTTTGTTGTAGATACAGTGGAAAGTTTGTCTTGCATTCTGTTCTTGCAGGTCAGATCATTGAGGAAGAAGTGTAATCTAAGCAAGTGTGAGGTGTTGCTCTTTGGAAAGTCAAATGTAAGGGGAAAGCATACAGTTAATGGCAGGACTCTTATTAGTTTGTATGTACAGAGGGATTTTGGGATCCATTGAGGTAGAGTGCTATAGCACAAAAATGGCTTTTTGGCCCACCTAGTTTATGCCGAGCTGTTATTCTGCCAAGTCCCATCGACCCAGACTGGATCATGTCCTTCCATTCCTTTTCCTATCCATGAAACTATCCAATTTTTCTCTTAAAGATTGTAATCGAACCGGCAACCACCACTTCTACTGGAAGCTTGTTCCTCACTCCCGCCACCCTCTGATGGAAGAAGATCCCCCCTCAGGTTCCAGTTAAATATTTCACTTTTCACCCTTACCCCATGATCTCTAGTTCTAGTCTCACCCAACCTCTGTGGAGAAAGCCTGCTTGCATTTACCCTACCCATACCCCTCATCTAGGGGTGCGTTTATCCTGCCTATGCCATCATCTAGGAGTGATATTTTTGTTGCATTTATTAGAGATACAGTGTGCTAACAGGACCTTCTAACCCAATGGGTCCACGCCACCCAGTTTCACCCATGTGACCAATTAACCTACAAACCCGTAAATCTTTGGAACGTGGGAAAAACTGGAGCACCCGTATAAAACTCACACAATCACAGGGAGAACATGCAAACTCCTTATAGATGGTGGGGGCGGGGGGTTGAACCCGGGTTTCTGGTGCTGTCATAGCGATATGCCAACCATGACGCTTTGCCTCGACTTGTAACAGGTGATGTTCCAGCTCTTATACTCAGTGCTCCTGCCAGTGAAGTTTTACTCCAGAAAACTTGTGCTATTTTCCTTCTCTTTTGTATTCACCATTAATCTCTCACAAAGGAATAGGTCCTGAGGCATGGGATCATGCCCAACTGCTGTGTGGACTTTGGGAAGTGGTTGCTGATATCTGATAACCAGATCCCAATCCACCATCCTCTCGTGCACACTGTCATGATTAATGGAGACCAGAGGTGGGACTTCGGTCTTTTTCCACTCCCGAACACTGAAGGGTGGCCAGATGTGCTCTGTCATGAAGGCCAAATGGATTCTAGAGCGGATAATACCAGCTGACACTCCTAATCCACTCTCTGCAAGGTATTTATCAGGAGTGTGACAAAATGATCATTTCCTTGTCTGCGTGCACCTCCAATAATTATTGCTCATAATATCCAGGACACATGAGCATCTTATCCCAACACCTTCAGTATTAATTCCCATCACAAAATCATCATCACCATTATGTACCGTGTTGTATGACATGGGTGGTCATGGTCTCATCACCGTAATTCTTCTTGGCAAATTTTTCTGCAGCAGAGGTTTGCCATTGCTGTCTTCTGGACAGCCTTCACAAGATGGGTGACTCCAGCCATTATCAATACTCTTCAGAGATTGTCTGCCTGGCATCAGTGGTCGCAGAAGTCCTGGATAGGTACCAGCTGCTCATACGGCCATCCACCACCTGCTCTCAAGGCTTCATGTGACCCTGATCAGGGGGCTAAGCAGGTGCTACATCTTGCCCAAGGATGACCTGCAGGCTAGTGGAGGGAAGGAGCACCTTACACCTCCTTTGGTAGAGATGTATCTCCACCCCGCCACCTGATCTACAAACCGTAGTTCGTAAAGCACCCAGGCTCTGCTGGCGGTACTTTGCAAGTGCGTAATGCAGCTTTCCCTTCAGGTTGCACACCATCCTCACTTGGAAATGCATCACTTGGTCTTTCATCTTTCGGTCCATATCCTGGAATGCTCTCCCCGTCAGCACTGGGAGAATATTCACTGTGGAAATGGGTGTAAAAGGCAGCTTTACAAGAATGGATGGGAATGAACGATATATATAGGCCTTGCCATCTTGTGAAAACAGTTTAAAAGTGTGTGTGTGTCTGAGAGAGGGATTAGGACAGGATATATTATACAACCAGCTACAGAAACTTCTAACTGTTTAACCTTGTCTTCAGTTTTTTTTATAGCATGTAACAATACATTTTCTTTTTGTTTCAACAAACGGTAAATGTGCCAGAGTACAAAAGATTTCCTGTGGAATCCATCTTCCCTCCCTTCCAGACACAAAGTGACCCAAGTGGGTCTCTATGATTTGCCATTTTAACCCTCTGTGGCAGCCCCATCATCTCTGGAGTTTACAGTGGTTTCTGTCTAGCCAGCTCTTACAGATAGGGTGGTTCCTTCTCTGGGCAGATGGCAAAGGGTGGGCACTTCACCTTGACAACTTCACGGTGATTCCATAGGATGCATTCTTGATCTGTTTGCACCACCTGGTATATCATGGTGTTAAGTTTCAATAATGCTGGTCTACTGTGCAGTGTTTCCTGTGGATCTCAGACTGATGACATATGTTTGTCCAGCTGAGTGTGATTTTTAAATCCTAGCTCCCTCTACCTTCAGTACATTTCGTCACCATTCACTCTTTCCTGCCCAAATGTGGTTCAAGTGGTTCCGTTTATTATCAGAGAATGTATGGAGTATACAACCTGAAATGCTTCACTTTACAGAAATCCATGAAAAAACAGAACCCCAAAAGAATGAATGGCAGAAAAATGTTAGAACCCCGAAGCCCCCTCTCCCCTCCCCTGTGCTAGCAGTAGCAAGCATCAATTCATCAACCTCCCCCACCCCCCCCACCCATTTCATCAAAAAGTGTCAGCACCCACCACCCACCAAGCAACAGCAGAGCACCCAAAGAGAGGCCACGATCTGCAGTCAACAAACTATTTACCCAACAGGTCGACATGTCACAGGTTTTCTCTCTCTCTCTCTCTCTCTCTTTCACTAACAAGGGACATAGAGATATCACCCATTTCACTGGTGTGTGTGTGTGTGTGTCTGTGTATATATATATATATATAGAGAGAGAGAGAGAGAGTGGCTGCTCGACTACAGAGACCCACTTCCATACATCTGCTGCAGCGAAATCCTGATGTTCCATCTCCCGCGATGCCTCAGTTTGCAACACCGCAGGGCCACGTCCCGGAGGCGCCATCTTCCTAATGTCACCAAGATGTTTTTTAAAAAAAGCTTTTGTTTGTCACATGTACATCGAAACACGGCAAAATGCGCTGATTCATCAAATCAAATCAGTGAGGATTGTATTGGGCAGCCTGCAAGTGTTGCCATGCTTCTGGCGCAAACATAGCATGCCTACAACTCACTAAACCCCTAAATGTATGTCTGTGGAGTGCAGTAGGAAACTGGAGCGCCCAGAGGAAACCCAGGCGGTCACTGGGGAGTGCAAACTCCTTACAGACAGCTGCAGGGTTTTAACTCTGATCTTACACCTGGCACTGTAAAGCATTGTGCTAACCACTGCGCCACCATGTCACCCAGGGCTTTAGCTTGGCCGAGTCTTAATTTGGATAACAGAAACACATTTTAAGGAATAGATTCTGAGCACAATAGGGCAGTTACAGAGAGGTCCTGGCCACTCAAGACAAGAGATTTCACTCAAAAGTGTGGTTTGCCTTTGAAGTTCTCCATCCAACTGATCTGTGGGATCTCATTGTGTGCATTGAAGAGGCAGGTTGATGGACTTACAGATATCAAAAGAATACAGTACATTCAAAGTTTTGGAGTAAATTTATTATCAAGGTACATACATGTCATCATATACAACCCTGAGATGCACAGGCAGTCACAGTAAATACAAAAAACAAGCAAAAACAAGCCATGCAAAATAATAATAATATGCAGTAAGTATGAGGAACCTGAGCAGAAGAGTCCTTGAAAGTGAGCCCAGAAGTTGTGGGAATATTTTAGAGAAGGGATGAGTGGTTAGCCACACCCCCCCACCTCCCCTTGTTCAGGAGCCTGATGGTAGAGGAGCGATAACTGTTCCTGAACCTGGTGGTGTGAGTCCTGAGGCTGTTGAAACACCTACCTGATGGCAGCAGCGAGAAGAGAGCATGGCCTGGATGGTGGGGGTCTCTGATGATGGATGCTGCTTTCCTACAACAGCGCTCCATGTAGATGTGGAAGGGCTTTACCTGTGGTTGATGCAACAATGAGAAGTTTAAACAAAAGATCAACCATGATCTTACTGAATGGTAGAACAGCCGTGATGGGTTGAATGGCCTATATTGCTAGTGCTAGTTGTGGGGTCAGACAGTGGTAATTTAGAGCAATACACAACATGTTGGAGGAACTGAACAGTTTAGGCAGCATCTATGGAGGGTGTGGAAGCAAACTGAAAGATCCCATGGAGTTGGTGTTTGAAAGGGTTCAATTCCTGCTGCTGTCTGTAAGAAGTTTATACGTACTCCCCGTGACCACCTGGGTTTCCTCCCACACTCCAATGACATACTGATTAATTGATCATTGTAAATTGACATGTGATTAGGCTCAGATTAAATCGGGGAATTGCTGGGCGGCGTAGCTTGAAGGGCCAGAAGGCCCTATTCTGCACTGTATCTCAATAAATAAATGATGGGTAATTTATTACAATCTGGTGCTCACCAGGAGACCAGCCAAAGCTGATCTGCCCGAGCAAGTGTCTAGTACAGCTTTTACATTCTCAGTTGATGAGATTATCAGTAAAACTGCATTTTGATAACAATGAACATTGACTTGTCTAACTTCCGCTATTGCCCCACCTCCCCCTCGTACCCCATGCGTTATTTATTTATATACACACATTCTTTCTCTCTCTCTCCTTTTTCTCCCTTTGTCCCTCTCACTATACCCCTTGCCCATTCTCTTGGCTCCCCCCTCCCCCCTTTTCTTTCTCCCTGGGCCTCCTGTCCCATGATCTTCTCATATCCCTTTTGCCAATCACCTGTCCAGCTCTTGGCTCCATCCCTCCCCCTCCTGTCTTCTCCTATCATTTCAGATCTCCCCCTCCCACTTTCAAATCTCTTACTAGCTCTCCCTTCAGTTAGTCCTGATGAAGGGTCTCGGCCTGAAACATCGACTGTACCTCTTCCTAGAGATGCTGCCTGGCCTGCTGCGTTCACCAGCAACTTTGATGTATGTTGCTTGAATTTCCAGCATCTGCAGAATTCCTCGTGTTTGCGTTTTGATAATGGTGGCTGTAGAAAGAATTAATTACGTAGCAGACTAGGTCCTGTTTACAGAATGAAATGATTATCCACAGATCTAACAGTAAATCCAATTTTCTGTCACAACAATGGTTGCATGCTATAACATAATGAGTGAAGTTCCTAAAACTCAGGTGTTGTCATTGCTGCGTTCCATTCTACTTAGTCTGTGGTTCCCTGTTATCACATTAGCACAATCCACATCCCTACTTACTAGTTATCAACCCCCACTCTTCTTTCCCCGACGACAGAGAGGAATAAACAGTGGGTGTTTCAGGCAGAGACCCTTCATCAGGATGGAATGTGGGGGAAACAGGTGGGAAGAAGCCAGCATAAGAAGGTGGGGGGAGGGGATGGAGTGAGAGCTGGCAGGTGATGGGTGAGGCCAGGTGAGTAATTTAGGACTGACTGGAGAGAATTCCAACGATTCTCAGCCTTCAGCACTGAGACATTCCTGAGCAGTGACAGGGCTCAGTTCAGTGAGACTGATGACCCCAGAATGACCAGGTGTGAGGATCGGGTGAGACGTGGGCTCTGCTATGACCGAGCTTGAAAGGCTTCTGTTTCTGTTGATCAAAATTGTATTGCTGTAAGTGCCAGCAAGAAAATGAATCTCAGGGAAGTACATATGTAAATTTTACTTTGACTTTGAAACCCGCGTGGTCACATACAAACTCCTTGCAGACAACAACGGGAAATAACCCCCGATTTCTGGCACTGTAAAGCCGTATGTTGACTGCTATTCTGTCATATGTTAGATTTTGTTTGGAGGAAATCACTGAAGCTAGATGTTACTGGCATTAAATTTTTAAACTCTCCACTTTACAATTTTGTTTGTTGTTTTTATTTTGAGGAATTTTGTATAGGGCTGCATAATAGTCTTACACGAATGCCAGGCGAAAGTAAACCAGTCTGCAATGGTATGTGTTGCAGACGAATGCTTTTATTTTCTCAGGGGATGAATATGATTTTAAGGTTTGCAGATTCAAGTTATCGCAGCACCTCCTGTTAATGGAGTTGCTAAGTGCTATCAGTAATAAGCACTGCCAGTTTTGCATGGGCTTCTGTTCTGTATTGAGTTGAGACTGAAAGTGGGTACTAAGGAAACGAGGTCTCTCACCTCCGTGGTTTGTCCTCAAAGTTCAGAGTAAATTCATTATCAAAATTTATGTCACCACATACAGCCCTGAGATTTGTTTTCTTGTGGGCATCACAATAAATCCAAGAAACACAACAGTCAGTGGAAGACCACACCCAACAGGATGGACAGGCAGCCAGTGTGCAAAAGACAAAAAAGGTGCAAAAACAAAAGAATTGTAAATAGTAATAATGAATAAATAAGCAATAAATATTGAGAATATGAAAAGAAGAGTCCTTGAAAGTGAGTCCATAGGTTGTGGAAAAATTTCAGTGATGGGGCAAATTAAGTTACCTCTCTGGTTCAGGAGCCTGGATGATTGAGGGGTAATACTGTTCCTGAACCAGTTGGTCGTGGGTCCTGCAGCTCCTGTACCTCCTTCCTCTCACAACAGCGAGAAGAGAGCATGGTCTGGGTGGTAGGAGCCCTTGATGTTGGATGCTGCTTTCCTGTGACAGCACTCTATGGTAAATGTGCTCAATGGTGGGGAGGGCTTTACCCGTGACGACTTGGGCTCATGTGGCCGGTTACTCGAGTGTGATATGGAAGCAGGTTTAGAATGTGCTCTGGCTGCTTTAGAGCTCTTGGGATCTTTATGAACTTAGAAAGTTGTAAATGGCATCCCTTAGTGAGCTGAAGCTTCCTAGAGCTTTTTTAAAACTTAATGACCAGAAACAGAGTTCTCCACATGTGTTTTAACCATCATGCAGAAACACTCAGTAAGCTACGGGAATTTGAATCATGGCCAGACAAATCTAAAGAAGGTTCTTAATGAGTCTCTGTTCACTCTTCTCACCATTTTAAAAAAAAAATTATCCCCTGTGTATTTTCTATATTTAGTCATTCCGACGGAGCCTTGCTCTCACCTCAGTGAGTTCAAGGCCCACCTCAGAGACATGACCACGGCACCTTTATTTTTATATTATCTAGAGATACAGCACAGTAACAGGCTCTTTTGGTCCAACGAGCCCATGCCACCCAAACACACCCATTTAACCTACTAACCTGTCTTTGGAATGTGGGAGGAAACCATGGCACCCGGAGGAAATTGTGGGAAGAATGTACAAACTCTTTTTTACAGACAGTGGCGGGAATTGAACCCAGATCACTGGCACTCTAATTGCATTACACTAATTGCTGTGCAACTCTGCGGCCCTGAGTCCTTGAGGCCAAGACTCCTCTGTTGCATACAAATGAGACGCTTTGCCAAGAGTGGAAGATTCCATGGACCTAGTTTGAAGAAAAACTGGGGAGTTCTCTTTGGTGTAAAGCTCATCACAACAGCTCACCATCAACATCTTCAAAAGGTGGCTCAAGAAGGCAATATCCATCATTAAGGACCATCACATGCCCTCTTTTCATTCCTACCACTGGGGAGGAGGTACAGGAGTCTGAACACCCACACTCAATAATTTAAGGACAGCTTCTTTGCCTCTGCCATCAGATTTCTGAATAGTCCATAATACTCCCTTGCACTATTTATTTATTGTAACTTATAGTAATTTTTATGTCTGCCACCATACTGCTTCCACAACACAACACATTTCACGACATATGTCAGTCCTGATTCTGATTTCATTTCTCCTTGTAAGTTGCATTAGATTGGTTTGTGTGTGTTCCTGATGGCGTTTTGCTACTTAATACGAAGCTGAAACCTTACCGCGCGGGCCTATCAGATTGTGATTAAAGTTCGGTGAAGGAAGGTGGTACACCATACCCAATCTGGAGAGGGGTAGTGCAAATGGTTAAATTGTTACAATACCACAGCACTAAAACAGGCCCTTCAGCCCATCTAGTCCTCGTGAAGCGAATTCGTCTGTCTTGTCCCATCAACCTGCACCTGACCATCGCCCTCTGTACCCCTCCCATCCAAGTTTCTCTTAAATGTTGAAGAAAAAAAATTTCAGGATGTATATAGTATACATTTCTCTGACATTAAATGTACCTACTGACCCTATTGAAATCAAACCTGCACCCACCACTTGCGCCGGGTCCTCATTCCACACTCTCACCACCCTCTGCGTGAAGAAGTTCCCCCTCAGGCTCCTCTTAAACATTTCATTTTTCACCTTTAACCCATGACTTCCAGTTCTAGTCTCACCCAACCACAGTAGAAGAAACCTCCTTGCATTTACCCCATCTATACCCCTCATAATTTTGTATACCATGTAGTCGCGCACAAACGCGCTACTGAAGAAACACGTGGAGGCAGAGAGAGCTGAACTCAGAATGCCTTTACTGATTCAAAATCGCGCACTTAAATCTCCCCTCCCATGGGCCCCTGCGCCCCGCAGGGCGGACGTGACGTCAGACTGTCCCCGGAAGGTCTGCCCCGAGCGGGTGGTTCCAAACGCGCTACCGCGTGTCTGCCACAGCTCCCGATGGCGGTTCGAGTCCCGCATGTGCGGGCCGCCACAACCTCTATCAAATGTCTGCCCATTCTCCTACGCTCTAGGATTGACCATGTAACTTGGAAGCCTGGGCTAATACTGAAGCAAAATGATGACTGGATTGTTGCAAAACAACACATCAGCTTCATCAATGACTCTCAAAGGGGTAGGAACTACCTTCGTTACCAGGTCAGGCCTAGAAGTAACTCCCCTCTGATGGGGTTGACCAGTAAATGCCCTCTGCAAGCCATTCAACCCAAGGGGGACTTGGGATGGGCAATATTTGCTGACCTTGCCAGTGACTGCACCACCACTGCTTTATCATTTCCTATTAGTCACCTTATGTACAGACACTCCTGTGCCTAGCGCCACTTTATGGACCTACAATCAATCTATGTATATAAGCTATCTTATGTGTTTATACTTATTGTGTCTTTTATTACGATTTATTATAATTTTATCTTATTACAACCCATAAAAATTGCAGGAGGAACTCAGCAGGCCAGGTGGTATCTATGGGAAAGAGTGAACAGTCTCTGTTTTGGGCTTAGACCCTTTATCAGGACTCCTTAGAAGCTGATTGGCCTGCTTAGTTCATCCAGCATCTTGTCTGTTGTTTGGATTTCCAGTATCTGCAAATTTTCTCCTGTTAGTGTTTATCTTATTGTGGTGCATCAGATCCGGAGTAACAATTATTTTGTTCTCCTTTACACTTATGTGTGGGAAACGACATTAAACAATCTTGAATCTTGATGAATCCCCGGTGACCCAAGTGTAAAATTGGGCAATAATTACTGACCTTGCCAGTGATGTCCACATCTCAAAAAAGGAAAAAACAAATCAAATTGTGAGTCCACTTCCACAGCAGTAGGACAGCATTGGGTCTTGTGTTCAATCCTGGCCTCCAGTGCATGTTCTCCCCGTGATATCCTGGTTTCCTCGCGCTTCCCCCAATCATACAAATTGGTGGGTTAATTGTCCGTTGCAAGTTGCCCCTAATGTGGCTGGGACTAGTTAATGAATTAATGGCTGGAGTGCCGAGTCTGTGAATCTGCGAGTCCGCTGGTGGCTGAAGACGGCCCGTCCTGGGGTTAGAGGACTGTATGTGCGTGGATGAGTGGGAAGGAGGAACTGGGCTTGTTTTGCTGTTGTTTCATTGATTGCCATGCTCTTTTTTATGTTCTGTATTGTTCTGCCAAGCATGGTGGGCATGCTATGTTGGCACCAGAATGTGTGGCAACATTTGGGAGCTGCCCACAGCATATCCTTGTTGGCTGTAAAAGCAATTGACACATTTCACTATGTTTCGATGCACATGTGAAAGATCTGAATCTGAGTCAGGGAGAGAGTAAGCAACAGGGAAATAAGTGGGTAGGTGGGGAAGGTGGACTGGGGGATCCACATTGACCTGATGGGCTGAATTGTCCAGTTGTCCAGAAACTGAGAAATATAATTGTGTTTTAGCAGCAAGTCCTCCAGGGCAATTCAGGAGAGGAAATCAGTGCATTAATTTTTGATAAACATCTCAATCAGTTTCTCTTTACTGTGATTAATCTCTCCCAGAGCTTTCAACTTTTATTCCTGTTGGGCTGCTCCAGTCCAACAATATCACAGTTTGCCAACAAAAGTGAAAAAGTTGTTTGCCGCAGTAGCGTATGGTAAGCCGGATGCTTTTACAGCTCGAGTTCAATCTGGTGCCATTTGTACGGAGTTTGTACGGTATCATGCAAAAGTCTTAGGCATGTGTATGTACTAGGGTACCCAAGACTTTTCCACAGTACTGTATTTTCAACGTGGATTGGAGAGCAAGTTTGTAAATCTCGTGGGAGCAGGGGAATGTTAGGAATGGTGAGGGTGGAGGGTTTGGGGCAGGTGGCAAAGAAGGAGTGCCAGAGTGCATGCAGACACACCCGGCATGAGACAGTAGGCAAGGTCATTTGATTCCGAACAATTGGTTTATTGATCATTACAGAATGTCTCCCTGATGCTTCCCGCTCCCTCCCCTCTCCCTTCCCCTTTTCCCAACCATGATTCCCCTCTCCCTGCCCTCTTCCCACTCTCAGTCCACAATTAGAGACCCAGATCAGAATCAGATTTATCATCACTCACATATGTCATAAAATTTGTTGTTTTTTTGTGGCAGCAGTACAGCGGATATGTAAAATTACTACAGTACTGTGCAAAAGTCTCAGGCACCCTAGCTATATGTATGTGCCCAAGACCTTTGCACAGTACTATACATACTATATGTTCTCCCATGACCGTGGGTTTCCAAAGATGTACCAGTTAGTAGGTTAATTGGTCGTTGTAAATGATCCTGTGATTAGGCTGGGGTTAAATAGTCAGGTTGTGGGGTAGTGCAGTGCGTTAGAGCAGACGGGTCTGTTGTGTGCTGTATCTCTAAATAAATGAATAAAGAATTATTCTCCCGTGCTAAGTGTGAACACTTTCACTGCAAAATGACTGGCCTACAAACATAAAGAAGTCTTATTACAACAGCAAGGTATTGAAGTACTGTGTGCAGTTTTAGTGTCCTTGCATAAGGAGAGATGTATTTGTGTTGGAAATACTTTGGCAAGAGTTCACTCTGTTGATTCTGGAGATAAGTAGGTTAGCTCATTAAGGTTGGGTTTAAACTCGTTACACCATACAAGGATAAATGGTGATCTTATTGGGGTTCTGCATGTGATTGAGATGATGGCTGCTGTGAAGATGTTGCCCATCTTTGGAGAATCTAAAACCAGGGTACATAGTTTCATATTATAATGGATACACAGAGGAATTATTTCTCTTGAGATTGTGAGTCTTTGGAATTCTCTGCCCCTGAGAGCTGTGGAATATATTTGAGGCAGATGATTTTTTGGATTGTATGTTATAGGGAACAGGCAGAAGCGATGAGGCCAAGACCAGTGGGTGAGTTCAGGACCAGAGGGCATAGTACCAGAATAAAAGGGTGTTCCTTTAGAACAGAGATGAGGAGGAATTTCTTTAGACAGAAGGTAGTGAATTGTGGAATTCATTGCCATGGACAGCTGTGGAGGCCATGCCATGGGTATATTTAAAGCAGAGTTTAATAGGTTCTTCATTGGCAAGAGCATCAATGGAAAAGAGAGGAGAATGAGTTTGAGAGGGAAAATAAATTAACTAGAATCGAATGGCAGAGTATATTTGATGGGCTGAATGGCCTAATTCTGCTCCTTTGATCTTATGGATCTTGAAAATTGATCAATGTTCCTCTACTATTGTTGGGTCTAATCCCTGGAACTCCCCACTCAATAACCTTTCACCTCATGGACTAAAGCCTTGACTACCACTTTAACAGTAACTCAAAATGGGCAATGTATCCCACTCCTTCCAGTGACACTCTTACCCAAACTTGTTACATGTAGAACAAATTCTGCCCTTCAATGAATTGCTCCCTGAGATTCTGATTTAATGATAATCTCATATGGCACTTATCTTTTTTTTAATATTCAGATAAAAGGTCTCCATCTGAAACATTGATTGTCCATTTCGCTCCATTGATGTTGCCTGCTGAGCTGTTGAATTCTGCTGGAGATTGGGCAGCAGAGTCATATGAATGTATAAAGTAAATTCAGATTTATTTTGTAAATTTACTAAGCTGCCCACAAAAGCTCACGCTGACACTTGATGCTATAAGAAATATTGGGCTACTTAGCTCTTCAACTGCTCAATTATTCAATGACCTTCCTCATTTTCTGTCCTCATTTTACTGCACTGACTCACATTCCTAGATTTCCATGGTATCCACACATCATTTGATCTATCCCAAGTATATTGGCAGCCAAACTTCCATAGAGAATTCCAAAGATTCACATTTTCCACATTGAATAGCTGGTCCCTTAGAGTCATACAGTCACCAATACATAAACAGGACCTTTGGCCCAACTCGTCCATTCTGTCGTTATTTTGAGGTCTTGCATACTTATCCTAGAATTCCCCACTGTAGAGAAATGGCAATTCAATAGTTATCCTATTATTCCCCACAATGCTTTGAAGACAACTGGATACTGGCATGGAAGTTTTGGTTGAATGGAATCATTTAATTCTGATTTGCAAAAATATTTGAAAATATAAATTTGTGAGTAGCATCATGAAGTTTTACTGTGAAGAAATGGTCGCTCTAACTCAGATGATATAATAGTTTGAATAAACTACTTTGAACCAATACTCAAGACTGAATAACTTTTAACAAATCCAATAGAAAGTCATTGTATTTGAAGTTTCAAGTCAGCTGCTTTTCCCCAGAACAGGACAATTGAGAAGATGATCATGTTGCAAGGAGATGGAGAGGTGGAGGGAGGATGGAATATGTGCGATCGGGTGGGACCAAGCGACATGCATGTTGTTGGTGTGTCTGAGAGGGGGATGAATGAGGGTAATAGAAAGCAGAAAAATGTTGGAACTGCGAGTTGCAGAACAGAGTTGCAGGAAATCCACTTTCTTTAGAGGAGGGGCTCCCAACATGGGGCCCACAGACCTCCCATTGTATGGTATGGGTCCATGGCATAAAACAGGTTGGGAATCCTTGCTCTACACTACAGAAATGAAAACCAGGCTAGTGTTAGAAATGGATGAACTTCCAAGAGCCAGGATTGCTTTTATATTTATATTTATTGTGGTTTTTTTCATTCTTTACATTGTATTCTTTATGCTTATTCTGTACTTTTATGCTTCATCGGATCCAGAGTAACAAACACTGTTCTTTACACTCGCATGTGGGCACGTGGTTAACTGGTTAAGGCGTTCAACTAGCGATCTGAAGGTCATGAGTTCGAGCCCCAGCTGAGGCAGCGTGTTGTGTCCTTGAGCAAGGCACTTAATCACACATTGCTCTGTGACGACACTGGTGTCAAGCTGTATGGGTCCTAATGCCCTTCCCTTGGACAACATCGGTGTTGTGGAGAGGGGAGACTTGCAGCATGAGTAACTGCTGGTCTTCCATACAACCTTGCCCAGGCCTACACTCTGGAGAGTGAAGACTTTCCAGGCGCAGATCCATGGTCTTGCAAGACTAACGGATGCCTTTGTTATTGAAGAATGGCAATAAACGAATCTTGAATCTTGCACGGCTAAAAATGGGGGGAGGGAGGAGATGCATCTTGATGTGGACTCCCATTGTTAAGTGTTAATTACAGTGACAGATGTGGCCTTTAAGTGTTAATAACCACTTGTGTAAATGGTTTTGGATGTATTGAAATATTAGAGTGCAACGTAATGCCTTGCCTCTTGTTTAACACAATGACTTTGGTATGGATTACATTACTGTATATTGCACTTCCAATTTATTCTACAAAACTCTTCCTTCTACAATTCTTTTCACTGATTGCTTACTAAGACTAAAATTCTAAGTATAATCTGACCAGCGGTAACAAGCTAGCAATTATGACTTATTTTGGAGGTGACAGGAAGCTGAGTAATGGTATTTACAGGAGGAATGAGCTGGCTCTGAACAGCAGGCAGCTGTGTCTCACCAGCCTTGCCCAAAGAGTTTTACAGTTCTAAAGTCAAAGAGGTAAATGTAAGCAGGCTTTTCCCACTCAGTTTGGGTGAGACTAGAATGTTCCTTAAACATTTCACCTTTCACCCTTGGGTTAAGGATGAAAGGTGAAATGTTTAAGGAACATGAGGGGAAACTCCTTCATTTAAAAGGTGGTGAGAGTGTGGAACGAGCTGCTAGCGCATGTGGTGGATGCAGGTTTGATTCCAATATTTAAGAGAAATTTGGAAAGGTACAGGGATGGGAGAGGTATGGAGGGCTATGGTCCAGGTGTAGGTCGATGGAACCAGGCAGATCAGATGGGCCGAAGGACCTGCCTCTGTGCTGTAGTGTTCTATCACACTTGTGACTCTGAGTACTTACAGAGTTATAAAGTTGACAGTGCAGCAATTTGCACATAGCGGCCCTGCAGATAAAGGGCGCCATGGTAGGGTAGTGGTCAGCACAACACTTTACAATACAGGGGCCTGGGTTCAATTCTCACCACTCTCTGAAAGGAGTTTGTACATTCTCCCCGTGGCCGCTTGAGTTTCCTCTGGCTGCTCCGGTTTCCTCCCACAGCCAAAAGACAGGCCAGTTGATAGATTAATTGGTCATTGTAAATTGTCCTGTGATTAGGCTCAGAATAAATTAGAGAATACCGGGCGGTGTGGTTCAAAGGGCCGATTCTGCACTGTATCGTAATAAATCAATAAATAAAAATAACAGAGCAGTGACGAATTATTAGCTTGTGTAAAGTCTGTAGAGAGATAGATATTGCTTAGGACACTGGAGAATGAGTCTGTACTTTAGTTATTTTATTTTATTTAGAGATACAGTGTGGAACAGGCTCCTGCAGTCAAATGCTCGGCAGCCCACCTATTTAACCCTAGCCTAATCACAGGAGGAGAAAGAAAACTCTGATCTCAAACCTCTGCTGCCTGCTGGCTATACCCACTCATGGGGAAGGCTTCAGGAGTAAACACCAAGGAAATCTGGAGATAGAGTCTTTAAGGCAGTCCTATGTTGAGTTCAACGCTGACTGGCAACTGGTGCAACTGTATCGGTCTCTATCATTTCTTTGGATTCATCTGCGGGGAGGACGGTGACCAGTGGTGTTCTGAAGTGATCTGTTCTGGGACCCCTCCTTTTTGGGAGTTTTATAAATGACCTCGATGAGGAAGTAGAAGGGTGGGTAAGTAAGCTTACTGATGACATAAAAGTTGGGGGTGCTGTGGATGGTCTGGAGGGTTGTTCGAGGTTACAACGTGACATCGATAGGATGCAGAACTGGGCTGAGAAGTGGCAGATGGTGTTCAACTCAGATAAGTGTGAAGTGGTAGGTCAAATTTGAAGATAGAATATAATATTAATGGTTAAACTCTTGGCAGTATGGAGGATCAGCGAGATCTTGGGGTCCATGTCCATAGGACACTCAAAGCTGTTGCGCTGGTTGACAATGTTGTTAAGAATGCATATGGTATGTTGGCCTTCATCAACCGTGGGAATGAGTTCAAGAGCAGTGAGGTAATGTTACAATTATATAAGACCTTAGTTAGACCTCACTTGCAGTACTGTGTTCAGTTCTGGTCACCTCATTAGGATATGGAAACCAAAGACAGGGTGCAGAGGGGATTTACAAGGATGTTGCCTGGATTGGGGAGCGTGCCTTATGAGAATAGGTTGAGTGCACTTGGCCTTTTCTCCTTGGAGTGACAGAGGATGAGAGGTGACCTGATAGAGGTGTATAAGACGATGAGAGGTATTGATCATGTGGATAAAACATAGAAACATAGAAAATAGGTGCAGGAGTAGGCCTTTCGGCCCTTCGAGCCTGCACCGCCATTTATTATGGTCATGGCTGATCATCCAACTCAAAACCCCGCCCCAGCCTTCCCTCCATACCCCCTGATCCCCGTAGCCACAAGGGCCATATCAGAGTCAGAGGTTTTTCCCCAGGGCTGAAATGGCTAACATGAGGAGGATAGTTTTAAGGTGCTTGGAAGTAGGTACAAGGGGGATGTCAGAGCTAAATTTTTCACACAGAGTGGTGGATGTGTGGAATGCACTGCCAGCAAAGGTGGTAGAGGTGGATACAATAGGTTCTTTTAAGAGACTTTTTGATAGGTAGAAAAATAGGGGGCTATGCAGTAGGGTAACTCTAGCAGTTTCTAGAGTAGGTTACATGGTCGGCACAACCTTGTGGGCCGAAGGGCCTGTAATGTGCTGTAGATTTCTATATTCTATGTCCTGTGTTCTATCAGATGTGTGGAGAGGGAGAGCCAGTTGTATGGGCAACAACTTGCTCTCTATATCGTCTTGTCCCGGCTTGCGTGTTAGCTTGCATATTATGTTGAAAGTGGGGACAAAACACCCATGGTCGAGCCCAACCAATGAAGGCCTTGAATTGCAGACCGATTTACGAATGACCAATTAACCTACCAGTCGGTATGCCTTTGGCGTGTGAGAGGAAAACTGAGTACCGGAAGAAACCCTCGCGGTCACCAGGAGAATGTACAAACTCATTCCGAATGGCGCTGGAATTGAACTCCGGAATGCCCCAATCTGTAGTAGTGTCATGCTAAGAACTACGCTATCATGATGCCCCTTTAAAATACTGCCATGGGAGCTTTTATGTGAACAAATGCTGCCTCAATTTGGTGAAAGATGCTATCTTCAGTGCAGTGTGCCAGTGACATTGTATGGAAGTGACTTGTTTAAAATGTGAGGCACTAAAGTGGACTTGAGCCTTCGCTTTGTTTGATGTCCTTGAATAGGATTTTAGTAAATACATCATTTCGTCACGCTTTATCTACTGAGCAGCTTGCCAACATGACGGCCCCTGGGTGCAACTCCAGTTAGATCAGTGTTTAGTTTGGTGGCACAGTTCACCTTTGTAACTGATGTCAAATCTGCAACGACACATGTCAGAATGTGAAAAATCTAACTTGGCAGCGGAGGGGAGGGGAAGGGTCACTGCTTCTGCTGCTGCTTGTGCGATGGGAGAGGGAGGGGCTTTGGGGGTCTGCATTTTCTATCATCCATTCTGTGATGAGTCTTGTTTCGTTGATGTCCGTGAAGAGTAAGAATATCAGGTGGTATGCTGTATCCATTCTCTGATATTAACTTGAACCATTTGAAAAGGTCGTGTGATGTTGTTCAGGGGGTGTCTATATTTCAGGTTAACCCATCGATAGACACATACTATGATTGTTTTAGGAAATGTGTGTATTTTCTGTTTTATTCTGGTTAAATGATGCTGAGGGTTGACAATCAGGTCAAATCAAGTCAAGCTCATCGTCACTTAACTATATACATGTACACCGTCAAACGGAACAATGTTTCTTCTAACCAGGGTGTAAAGCACAGTAACACACATTTAACACACAACAACTTATGAAAATAAGGATAATATCTACAGATAAATTATGCATAAATAATCAAAGTAAAGTGTATAAATTAAAGATTGTAATGTAGAGAACAGAGTAACCAGTGACACTTCGAATGCAGTGCAGTAGGGAGTTCAGAAGCCTCATGGCCTGAGGGAAGAGGCTGTTTCTCATCCTGACCATTCTTGTCTTTATGCATTGGAGTCTCCTGCCTGGTACTAGAAAGTCAATGAGGATGTTGGATGGCCCATTCCCTGTTAAAGAACTTGCAAGTAAAATGGAATGAAAGAACAGTACAGGTCCTTGATGAATTGTACTTCACTAGTGAAAGATTTAACGCAAGGTCACCTCTGGGCACCTACCACACTGAGTTAAAAATTAAACTCGCCCTGTCTGTATCCTTTAAACTTGCCATCTCTCACCTTAAGAGCATGTCCTGTAGTAATTGACATCTCTACTTTGCAGGTGGTGGGTGGAGATGCACCTCTCCCTCCCCCTGCAGGTCACCCTTAGGCAAGGGTTAGCTGGTTTAGGCACCTGTTTAGCCCCCCCCCCCCCCACCAGATCAGGATCACGTGAAGCCAAGGGAGCAGGTGGTGGATGGTTGTATGAGCAGCTGGTGCAGATCACAAGCCCTGATTATGCAACCACTGATGCCAGGCAGGCAATCTCTGAACAGAATTGATAATGGCTGGGGGTCACCTTTCTTGCAAAGCCACTGCCCAGAGGAAGGCAATGGCAAGCACTGATGTAAGAAAGTTTGCCAAGAACAACCTTGGTCGTGAAGCCATTATCATCCACGTCATACGACAGGGCACAAAATGATGGTGATGTGACTTTGGGGAAAAGGTTCAGGCTGTTGAAGTTTTGGTTACCAGCAGAAGCTGGTTGACTGTCTGATTACCTAGAAGAATTTTTTAAAAGTATAGACCTTTACTGTGGGTTCTTGGGACTCAGTTCAGTGGAATCAGATGCCATAAATTCAGGGCGATGGTGTAGGGGTCAAGACCTTTCCTCCCAGTTCCCATTACTCATTAGGGAAGGAGAGCATCCTTTCAAGATGGAAGTGCACCCCTAACTTGAGGTGAACAAATTAGATTTAAAACTTCTTTTAAAGTTGCTTCCAGGAAGTCTGTTTCTCTGCACTCACGAGGGAAGTGATTAATCCCAAACGTTCACCAGTGAGCTGCTCTGTGAAGTTCATTGCCAGTTCTGGCTGTTGAGTGGGAGGTGTACAGAGACTGAAAACAGCCCTCTTGTTGACAGTACAAACAGAACTCCAAAGGATGTCACAGATACTCTTCTGAATTAGCGAACCAAGAATGAAATCACTCCTTGTGAACTTAATTTTAAAAATGACTTTGATTAGAAGTGCTGAATGTCAATATAATTCTGTGCACTCTTACCCAGTGTTACTTGCAATGAACCCATTCACAATTTTTGTTTGTTTAATTTATGGTAAATGGACTTGAATCTTCTGTTTTCTCCTTCATCAAAGCTTGAACAGTTTCAAACCACAAAATAATCTGCAGATGCTGGGGTCAAAGCAACACTCACATCACGCTGGAGGAACTCAGCAGGTCGGGCAGCAGTGTTTTCCCCTATTCCTTCTTCACCTTTCCTGCCTATCCCCTCCCTGCTTCCCCTCCCCCACCCCTTTATCTTTCCTCTTACTGGTTTTTCACCTGGAACCTACCAGCCTTCTCCTTCCCACCCTCCCCCCACCTTCTTTATAGGGCCTCTGCCCCTTCCCTCTTCAGTCCTGACGAAAGGTTCCAGCCCGAAACGTCGACTGATCTTTCCCACGGATGCTGCCCGACCTGCTGGGTTCCTCCAGCGTGTTGTGGGTGGTGCTTGTGCGGTTTCTCTTTTGTTAGCCGGAGATGTGCCAGACTGAGAGTGGCTGGTATTGTAAGTGGTGAGCTGAGTCAGAGATAAGAGGACGGAGGGAGGTTTTGCTCGGGGAGCAGTCGGGGTTTGCAAAATAGGAAGATTAAATGAGAAGATTTCAGAGCCCAGAATGGAGTGACAGCCAGCCAGCCGATCCTTCATTGCCACAAGCCTGTGTTCTGGTCCAAAAGGGGGACAACTCTAGTAGGTGTTGAAGTGTAGCGATATATTTATAGGAAGAGATAAAAGCCTTGTCACATCCGCTTTTTAAAAAAAAAACCATAGTTGTCGAATTAATTTCAAGGGATCTCGTTCTGCACTACTTATTTACTTTATAATGTCTATAGTAATTTAGAGTAAATTTAAAAAATATATTGCACTGTATTGCTGCCGCATAACAACAATATGTCAGTGATAATAAACGTGATTCTGAATTCTGGTATTATCAGATGGTTAAATACAGCAAACATCTGATGGAGGGGCATTGTCATGTAGCAAGGAAATGCACCCTTCAGCCCATATGGTCCACGCTGAACAAGAAGCTCATCTAAGCTATTCCCTTTTGGCCTATGTCTCTCTAAACCTGGGGCTATGGACCCTTGCTCTTTGCTTCATTTGAAAAAAAGATTGGAAAGTCCTTCTCCAAGCCTTTCCTATCCATGTATCCGTCTACACGAGGAATCCTGCAGATGCTGGAAATTCAAGCAACACACATCAAAGTTGCTGGTGAACGCAGCAGGCCAGGCAGCATCTCTAGGAAGAGGTACAGTCGATGTTTCAGGCCGAGATCCTTTGTCAGGACTAACTGAAGGAAGAGCTAGTAGGAGATTTGAAAGTGGGAGGGGGAGATCCAAAATGATAGGAGAAGACAGGAGGGGGAGGGATGGAGCCAAGAGCTAGACAGGTGATTGGCAAAAGGGATATGAGAGGATCATGGGACAGGAGGCCCAGGGAGAAGGAAAAGTGGGGGGGGGGGGAACCCAGAGGATGGGCAAGGGGTATAGTCAGAGGGACAGAGGGAGAAAAAGGAGAGAGAGAGAAAGAATATTTGTGTAGAAATAAATAACGGATGGGGTACGAATAAGCCACACTCAGGTTGGAGGAACAACACCTTAAATTCTGTCTGGGTAGCCTCCAACCTGATGGCATGAACATTGATTTCTCTAACTTCCGCTAATGCCCCACCTCCCCCCTCGTACCCCATCCGTTATTTATTTATACACACATGTTCTTTCTCTCTCTTTCCTTTTTCTCCCTCTGTCCCTCTGACTATACCCCTTGCCCATCGTCTGGGTTCCCCAACCCCCCCCCCTTTTCCTTCTCCCTGGGCCTCCTGTCCCATAATCCTCTCATATTCCTTTTGCCAATCACCTGTCCAGATCTTGGCTCCATCCCTCCCCCTCCTGTCTTCTCCTATCATTTCGGATCTCCACCTCCCCCTCCCACTTTCAAATCTCTTACTAGCTCTTCCTTCAGTTAGTCCTGACGAAGGGTCTCGGCCTGAAACGTCGAATGTACCTCTTCCTAGTGATGCTGCCTGGCCTGCTGCATTCACCAGCAACTTTGACATGTATCTGTCTATATGTCTTTTAAATGTACACCTGCCTGAACCACTTCCTCTGGCACTTCATTCTCACCACCCTCTGGTTACCCTCAGATTCATATTAAATCTCCCTCCTCACCTTCAACCGATGCTTTCTCATCCTTGATCCTCCAACTCTGAGGGGAAGCAAGACTGCAAATTCTATCTATGCCCCTCATGATTTTATACACCCCTCCGATTACCCCCTTGCTCTCCTACACTCTAATGTGGGGGAAAAGCTACCAACCTGCTCACTTCTCTCCATAACTCAGTCCCTCAAGTCCCAGTAATATCCTCATAAATCTCCCCTGCACCTTTTCCAGTTTAATATTGTCTTTCTGGAGCAGGGGAACTAAAACAGCACAATATTCCAAATGTGGCCTCACCAATGTCCTGTACAGTGGTAACATAACATCCATATACTCAATGCCCTGTCTGATGAAGTTCAGCGTGCCAAGAGCTGCCTTCTCTACTGCTTCCCTGTGATGTCCTCTTAGAGACAAGTTAAACATACAGTATGTATATATTACATGCTTCAGTGAGACCCATTATCAATAATTAGCATCCAACTTGGTTAAGAAAGTGCTAGGCAAAAACTGTTCCCAAAAAGTTATTTCAGTTCGATGATCCTTTCCCTCCACTTTATTGCAGACTGGAATATAAAAGGGTAGGAAGTGTGTAGTCTCGGTGAGTGGTGGAACTTAGAAGTAATAGAAGCAGAACTTTGACCAGTGAGAGAGGGAGGAGCAGGCCCTGATGCAAGATTTTGACCAGAAACATCAACAGTTCCTTTCTCCCTGCAGATGCTCTTCTCCGTGATGAGATCCTGCAGCAGGCTGCTCCAGGTTCCGGCAGCTGCAGAATGTTGTCTCCATTGTCATCTAAAACAGTTTAAAAACATTTCTTTTGATATTTCTAAGGTCTTGCTGAGTTAGTTGTTATTTCTAGCTCCTGTGTTCTGCTGCGAATTAGAGACATACAGCACAGAAAGAGGCCCTTCAGCCCATCTTGTCTACCTGAGCCAGCCCCACTTGCCTGCATTTAGCCCATATCCTGCTAAGCCAGGGGTTCCCAACCTTTTTTATGCCATGGCCCAATACCATTCAGCAAATGATCTGTGGACCCCAAGTTGGGAACCAATAGGAGCCTAAACCTTTCTTATCCAGGTACCTGTCCAATTATCTTTAAATATAGAAGTTGTGCCTAGGTCCACCAATTCCTCTGGCAGTTCATTCCACATATCTACCAAACTGTGTGAAAAGATTGCCCTTTGGGTTCTCTTTAAATTGTTCCCCTCTCGTCTTAAATCTATACCGTCTAGTTTTAGACTTTCTACCTTGTGGGAAAAAACGTGCAATCATTCGCCTTTTCTCCACCCTTCATCGTTTTATAAACATCTTATTTAGTTAGTCAGTTAGAGATACAGGGTAGAACAGGCCCTTCTGGCCCAATGAGCTGTGTCAATCAGCGACTCACCTATTTAACCCTAGCCTAATCACAGGACCATTTACAGAGACTAGTTAACCTACTAACCAGAGCGTCTTTGGACTGTGGGAGGAAACCGGAGCACCCGGAGGAAACCCACACAGTCACGGGAAGATAAGGTCACTTCTTGGCATCCTCTGCTCCAGGGAAAAATAGTCCCAGCATATCCAGTTTCTGTTTTATAACTCAAGACCTCCAGTCCTAGTAACATCCTTGTCTCCACTCCAGTATAATGACATCCTTCCTATGGCATGCTGACTGGAATTACAGTAACTTCAGGACTGTCAGATTGAACATGTGTTCATCACCTTTAATTACTGCTGGTTTTTAATCCTGATGAAAAGGGATAAGGTACAAACAATCAGAGAGCATAGATGACAAACTATTCTGATGAAGGGTCTCAGCCCAAACTATCAAATGCAGACATCCCACCCTGCAAAAACTTATTTCAGGGAGGTAGCACCATCAATTTGCGGAAGACTCCCGGAACTTCTGGGAGAGGTGGGATGTCTGCAATAGAGTAGCTCCTTAGCAGCTGGCCAGCTAGTTTAAATAACGTTAGCTATGCTAATGAACGAATGACATCTGTTAAACTCACCTCAACACGTCTTTTATAGTCTTAACCCACCATAGGCAATAGAAAAGTCACTGTTGCAAACAGTGCAGCGAGCAACACTGTCATTATTTTGACCCCTATTAGGCAGGGCTACACTTTAGTGTAGTCTGGGGTGACGTATGTTTTATATTTTTTTTTTGGAACACTCTCCCATGGCGCGCTCTCCCTCTCGCTCTCGTGCTCTCGCTTTCTTTCTCTCTCGCGCTCTCACTTGCTTTCTCTCTGGCTCTCCCGCTCTCTCTCGCTTTCTCTCTGGCTCTCCCGCTCTCTCTCGCTTTCTCTCTCGCTCTCTTGCTTGCTTTCTCGCGCTCTCGCTCTCTCTCTTGCTTTCTCTCGCGCGCTTGCTCTCAAAAAAATTAATTTCTGTGATATTGTATATAATTTGCGGGCATCAGGGAACCACAATTCATATGCGGGAGACTCCCAGAACTTCCGGGAGAGGTAAGATGTCTGCAATTGTTGATTTCCCTCCACAGATGCTGCCTGGTCTGCTGAGTTCCTCCAGCATTTTGTGTGTGTTCTTTTGGATTTCTAAAATCTGCAAAATCTCTTCAGAAAGTTCAAAGTACATTTATTATCAAAGTATGTTTGCTATATACAACCTTGAGACTCGTCTCCTTATAGGCAGCCACTAAACAAAGAAATCCAGTAGAATCCATTTATATAAAAAAAAGCAAACTGTCAAACACCCAATGTGCAGAAAAAGCAACAAATCGTGCAAACAATAAAAGTAAGCAAATAACATTCGGAACTGAAGTTCACAAAAGTGAATCCACAGCCACGAAGCCAGTCGTACCCAGTCTAGGAGACCGTTAATTGTAGGCCACAGCCTGAGTTCAGTGCAGAGACAAGTAAACCTTATGGAACACCGAGCTGAACCAGCCCATCCCTAGACTCACTCCCCAACCCCCCGACCTTTTCAATCTGGCCAGCGCTTAAATCAGCCAAGCTTTGGCTCTTGTGTTCTAGATACAAACAGTGATCAGCTAAATAGAAATGTGTTAACGCCGTACTGTATTCCAACTGTGAAGAATCACTGCCATATATTGGTACCATTTCTCAGAGGCCGTTCTATCTTGCTGAGCAGGTTATTGTTTTTACTAAAGCTGCTTTGACCAAACTTGGCCAAGGCTGTCTGCCTGGTTTGAACTAGTATTAAATGTCCTTCTGTTAAATTCACTCATGAAGCTGACTTTTGGTTTTGATTTGAACTGTAGTGAAGTCCAACGTAATGAGAAACTAACAACAAAGCAGAGGTGAAGCTACAGTGAGAATCAGACATGATTTAATTAAATGGTGGAGGCCCACGCAGCCTAATCCTGAATCTATATCTTGTGTTCTAATGTAACTCTCAACAAACCGCTTCTTCTTTCTCTAAATAGTCTGTGACTGTTTTTAGAGGTCCAGACCTACATTGACCTCTGATCTGATGAATCTGCTTTGATTGTTCAGAATCCCACTCAACTTTCCCAAGCCCTTGTTGGATACCGGTTAAAATTTTGCTGGATATTTCCTTTGCTGTGCGTGCAAAAGGACAGCTAGTTAAAACAAGTGTTCTTCCCTGAAACTCTTCCCCCCCCCCCCCCCCAAACTTCATGATCTATGCATCACTTCCTCACTTCCCTCTGGTTCCCTACCTCCTTTCCTTTATACTGTGATCCATTGTCCTCTCCTGTCAGATTCCTCCTTCCTCATCCCTTTATCTATCCAGCTAGGGTCATCATCTACCCTCCCCTACCACCTGCCTTTCCCCTCACCTGGTCTCACCTATCACCTACCCGTTTGTGCACCTCCCCCACTGTCCACCACCATATTCTGGCTTTCAGTACGCTGGATGAACTCAGCAGGTCGGGCAGCATCAGTCAGAAACGATGAGTCGACCTGCTGAGTTCATCCAGCGTACTGAAAGTGTTGCTTTGATCTTTTACAGCATCTGCAGATTATTTTGTGTTTACCATATTCTGGCTTTTGCCCTCTTTCTTTCTGGTCCTGATGAAGGGTCTCGGCCCGAAAGCTGATTGTTGATTTCCCTCCATGAATGCTGCTGTGACTCAACAGCATTTTGTTTTTGTTGCTCTAGATTTCCAGCAACGGCAGACTCTCTTGTGGTGTTTAAAGACTGTTCATGAAGCTACCAAAATTGGTACTAATATATGTAAGGCAGTGTTGAGAAGGTGCAAGGAGATATGTGCCACGTAGAAGTTTTTAAACATAGAACAGTATAGCCCAGTACAGCTCCTTTGGCACACAATGTCGTGCCAACCCTTTAACCTACTCCAAGATCAATCAAAATCGATCTAAACCCTTCTCTCCCACATAGCCCTCAGAATCTGAATCAGGTTTAATAACTGGCATATGTCATGGAATTTATTGTTATGTGGCAGCAGTGCATTGCAATACACAATAAAGACATAAGTTAAATAACTGGAGTAAAAAAAGATTACTGAGGTAGTATTCAAGGGTTCAATGTCCATTCAGAAATCTGATGGCAGAGGGGAAGAAGCTGTTCCAGTATTGTTGAGTGTGTGCCTTTAGGCTCCTGTATTTTCTCCCTGATGGTAGCAATGAGAAGAGCACGTGTTCTGGGTGATTGGGGTTCTTAATGATGGCTGCCACCTTTTTAAGGCATTACTATTTGAAGGATATTACAGAGATTAGTGCCCATGATAGAGCTGACTGAGTTTACAACTTTCTGCAGCTTATTTCGGTCATGTGTAGTAGCCCTCTATTTTACTTTCATCCATGTGCCTACCTGTAAGTCTCTTAAATGTCCCTAATGTATCTGTCTCTATCTTCATATTTAAACCTAAATAATGTTGAATTAATAAGTATCACAATTACAACTAATAAATAGTAATAAAAATGTAGTTCAGCAGTTGAACTATTTTTTAGTTTGTGAAGCTGGATTGTTTATCTGCTCAAATGTACTGTATGTTGAATGATCTTTGGGTTTCCCATCAGCAGTGATTCTTTCCCAGTGTTGCAGGGATACTGGCACAAGTTATTAGCTCTCAGTGATGCACCATTGTGTTTCTGGAGGGCTGCCCACTTCCTCTGCTTTCTCTCTTGGTACCCTTTTTATCGTGTCTCTGAAACCTGGAGGCCTCCTCCTCTGGTGTTGTCTCCAAATGTCAGACCAAAGCCTTTACGTTTTGTTCCTCTCCAAAGGATTGCCTGGCAAGCTAATACCTACTAACCTGCTGCTTGCAGAAGAGCCAATAATAGAGACAGTTGGTGTTGAAAGTCCTTGTGTGCTGGCATTTGTGGGAGCTACTATTTCTGGAATTAATGGTCCACTTCAACCAAGTACAGTGTGTGTATGTGTGTGTGTGTGTCTGTGTTGGTCATCTTTTCTTGGGATTGTTGCACTTGTGAAATTGCAGAAGCAATGTATTAAGTTTAACAGGAAGGAATAATTTCCCAATAGTATAGAAGAATTTCAAAAACTTCACTCAGAGCTGGTGAATCATTGGAATTTCTTGTCCAAGGAGGCTGTAGAAACTTGAAATATTGATAGGCCTAGGTAGAGCAGATGTGGAGAGGATGCTTCTTGCAGTGGTTGAGTCTAGGACCAGAGGCGGCAGCCTCAGAACAGAAGGACATTCCTTTAGTAAAAAAGATGAGGAGGAATTTTTTCAGCTAAAGGGTGGTGAGTCTGTGGAACTCATTGCCACAGACAACTGTGGTGGCCAAGTCATTGGGTATATTTGAAGCAGAGGTCGATAGGTTCTTAATTAGTAAGGGCATCAAAGGTTATGGAGAGAAGGCAGGGAATGGGATCGAGAAAGATAATAAATCAGCCATGATGGAATGATGGAGCAGACTTGATGGGCCAAATGGCCTAATTCTGTTCCTAGGTTTTATGGAGGCTGAACCAGGAATTGAACTGGACCAGTCATTGAACTGAGATTGACATTGGGATATTAGAGGAACTGAGGGATACTTAAATAGGTCTGAAATATAGAGTTAAGGTGGTAGAAACACCATGATTTTGTTGAATGATGGAGCAGAATTTTAGCGACTGAATAGCTGAGCGGGGGTTTCATTTGCCCCATCATTGAACTGTTCCACAACCTATGGACTCACTGACTTTCAAGGACTCTTCATCTGATTTTCTTGATACTTATTGATTATTTATTATTATTATTATTATTATTATTTCTATCTCTTTTGTATTTACACAATTTTGTCTTTTGCACACTGGTTGCTTGTCTGCCCTGTTGGGTGCGGTCTTTTATTGATTCTATTATGGGTCTTAGGGTGGTGGGATAGAGTTACGTCTCTACAAAAAGAGGTGTAGGATGCTCCTTCACTCCACTGGTCAGCAGGTCACCCTCAGGCGAGGTGTAGCATCTACTTAGCCCCGCGTTCAGGGTCACGTAAGGCCATGGGAGCAGATGGTGGACGGTCGTATGAGCCGCTAGTGCATATCACAAGTCCTGGTAATGCGACCACTGACGCCAGGCACACAATCTCTGAAGAGTATTGATAATGGCTGGAGGCACCTGTCTTGTAAAGACACTGCCCAAAAGAAGGCAATGGCAAACCACTTCTGTAGAAAATTTGCCAAGAGGAATGATGGTCATAGAATGACCATGATAGCCTATGTCATATGACAGACACACAACGAACTTGATGATTATGGTTCTTGGATTTACTTCATATGCCTCAAGAAAATGAATCTTGAGGTTGTGTATGGTGACATGTATGTACTTGGCTGTTCCTTTGTTTTTTGTGTTCTTGTGCTTTCATCACATATAATGGGTCGCTGAGAATAATGAGCATCTGGAAATCATTGAATAGATGGTAGGATGTGGTGAATAGGACAGCAACATAAGACTGGCAAGTATTTCCAACTTTACATCAAGTTTAACAGTCAAGTTTAACTTTTGTTAAGAAATCACTCAAATTAAATAAAGGCAACTGACATGTATATCTTTCATCATTTTGACATTTAATTTTTCAATGTTCAAAGTAAGTTCATTATCAAAGTACAAAGATGTCACCATATACCACGCTGAGATTCATTTTCTTGCAGGCATTCACAGAATTGGTTTATTGTTGTTTCATGTAAAAAGGAAAGGTGTGTCACATCTGGAGTTTCTCCGGTTAGTGGATGATTTCCCTCCACGCCTCTCTGACTTGGTGGGGAACTACGTACAAGGCAAGTTACAGAGCCATTGTCTTCTGCCGGGTGAGTTTCCAAAGAGATCATCAGCTCGTAACCCAGCACGGATGGAAAGCGTGCAGGAGAGCTGGCTGGATTCGAACTCAGGACCTGTCATCCCGATGTTTCATGTACCGAAATAAAATGGAAAAGCTTATTTTTGCAAACTATTTGAACAAATCAATTCAAAACCCAGGCATACTGAGGTAGTACAAGAGAAGAGCAATAACAGAATACAGAATATAGTGTTACATTTACAGAGCAAATGCAGTGTAGGTCATAAAAGTTGCAAGAGCCATAACAAGGTAGATTGTGAGGTACATATGTTGTTGGCTTGCAAGTTTGGCACCGGAATCATGTCAACACTTGTGGGGCTGTCCACAGCACATCCTCAGACTATGTTGGTCATTGATGCAAAATGACACATTTCGCTGCATGTTTCGATGTACAAGTGACAGATATAGCCAACCTTACTGAGAGTTCTTCTTTAACGTGGTCAATTCGAGAATCTTACGTCCCTGGTGACTAGCCAAATTCATTAAAACAATGCCATGGGACGATTCACAAAGACGTGAATGAGGATACAGAGCCTCAGCCTCTAATAAATCATCCCACAGTTTCACTTTCAAAAACCCTGGTGTGGAACTGCAATCCACGATCTTCCAAAAGACTGTCAAATGTTCAAGGTGATACTGTCATATGTACAAGGTAATCAGAGGCATAGATTGAGTGCACAGACAGAGACGTTTTTCCCTGGGCAGAAACCCAAGGGGCATAATTTTAAGGTAATTGGAGGAAAGTGTAAGGGGGTGTCAGAGAAGTTTTTTTTTAACAGAGTGGTGGGTTCATGGAATGTCCTGCCAGAGGTGGTGTTGGAGGCAGATACACTAGGGGAATTTAAGAAACCACTGTTGAACCCAACTCACTGGTACTGTAAAACATTGCACTAACCAGTACACTTCTGTGCTATGATTGAAAACTGGATGGCTATGTTGGAGGGAAAGAATTAGATTGATCTTAGTGCAGACTGAAAAGTTGATACAACCTCATGAGCCAAATGGCCTCTATTGCATTGTCATGTTGTATGTTTTGTGCTTAAAAGAGGAAGATTGTCCTTTTTCATTGTTGATCCATTTGGATTGATAATCCATGGGGTATGGGGTTGAGTGGGATGAGGGATCATCCATGTTGGAATGGCAGAAGACTCAATGGGCTGAATGGCCTAATTCTGCTCCTATGCGTTATGGTCTTGTGGTCTTATAATAATTTACCACTACTTCAGCAAGTAGGAAAAGAATGCACGAGTTATTGTGGCTATCACATGCCAACTACCACATGGTTGAGACAGAGCAAGATCTTAGCCCAATGGAAAGGTACTGGGTCTAGTCTTGACGGTACTGGTGCCCTGCTTTCAACAGAAGCCAAATCTCTGGTGTTCAGAAACACACAGAAGCTGCTCAACTTGATGTAAGCAAGTAAAAAAGAGAATATTATGGAAACTCTATTTTAATTTCCTTCTACTGATTCCAATTCTTCACTCAATATATATAAGGGTACTGAATTATGAGGGTACTGATTGTAGATGATCAGCCATGATCACAGTGAATGGTGGTGCTGGCTCGAAGGGCTGAATGGCCTACTCCTGCACCTATTGTCTATTGAAAAGTTGATACAACCTCGTGAGCCAAATGGCCTCTATTGCATTGTCATGTTCTATGCTTTGTGCTTAAAAGAGGAAGATTGTTCTTTTTCATTGTTGATCCACTTGGATTGATAATCCATGGGGTATGGGGTTGAGTGGGATGAGGGACAAGAATAGACTCCAAAGCATCGTCAGGGCTGCGGAAAGGATTATTGGTGTGAAGCTGCCCTCGATCCAGGACTTATATGCATCTAGAGTCAGGAAGCGAGCAAGCAGTATCATTGTAGCCCCATCACACCTTGGACATCACCTGTTCCAACTCCTTCCTTCTGGTAGGTGCTTTAGATCACTGTATGCCAGGACAAATAGGTACAAGAACAGTTTCTTTCCGTATGCCATCAGTCTTATGAACACTTGAATTTTACTCTATTATAAACCAAGTCCACCTGTACATACACAGGTATACCTCATTGTATATAGTTCACAATTATTTGCACTATTGTTTTGTTTGCTTTTTGATTCTGTACAGCGAGAGCTCAGGGAAACCAGCATCAAATTCCCTGTATGTGTCCACATATTTGGCAATAATAAAGGATCCTGGTTCTGATTCTGATTACCTAGACATCACTACCTTGCTGTTTGTGGATGCTGGCTGTGCACAAATTGTCTGCCACATTCTCTACACCACAACATTAAATACACTTTAAGAACACTTATAGTGACTTTGGAGTTCAGAATTCAATTCCTGCATCCTCTGTAAGAAAGCTTGTATGTTCTTCTCATGAAGTGTCTGGGTTTCCACCGGGTGCTCTGGTTTTCTCCCACAGTCCAAAAATGTAACAATTAGTAGGTTAATTGGTCCTTGTAAATTGTCCTGTGGTTAGTCTTATTAAGTTTTGTAACTCCAAAACAGAAAACTAATTTAAAGGAAAAGATGGAGAGTACGAAATGAGAGTCTGCTTAGTGTTTACTTTGAGCATGCATGTGTCACGTGGTGTGATGACGCATGCCATTTATATATGTAATTTTACACATAACCCACAATGCATTATGTAAACAATGTAATGCTTAATCAAACAATATATTTACAATATTACTGAAATATTAAATACACAATCGGGCTGGTGTTAAATAGGGGTGTTGCTGGGCTGTGTGATCTGGCGAGCCGGAAGAGGTTGTGCCGCGCTATCTCTCTAAATAAGTAGATAACTTGGTGTCTCTAGAGAGGGTTGGCGACATGAAGAATGGTGTACTCTATATAAAGTCCGACTTTCCATTAAAATCTAATCTGGATCTTTGCCAGTGGGTGTGAAGGTATGGTGATGAATAAGCAGTCTGTTTTATCTTTTTGGATAACTCTGTGCCTGGTGGGGTGAGTGATCATTTTGGCATTCTGGGACAACGCCACTGGTATCGTGACCTCGCTCAGTATCTCATTTCTCTATTGTGGGTCATCCTATTGGGCAATTGATAATACTCATGGTATAGTCATGCTTTAAAGTCTTAAATTATTTTTATTTTTTTGTTATATTGAGATACAGCATGGAATAGGCCCTTCCGGCTCTTCAAGCTGCGTTGCCCAGCAAACCCAGTCTAATCTGAGCCTAATCGAAGGACAGTTTACAATGACCTGTTTTGTCTTTGCACTGTGAGTGGAGCCCGGAGGAAACGCATGCAGTCATGGGAAGAGCATGTGAGAGGTGACTTGATAGAGGTGTACAGGATGATAGGAGGCATAGATGGAATGGATAGCCTGAGACAATTCTCCAGGGTGGAAATGGCTGATACGAGGAAGGATAAGTTTAAGATTATTGGAGAAAGCTATAGGGGAGGATGTCAGAGGTAAGTTTTTTTACATAGAGAATGGTGGGTATGTGGAACAAACTGCCAGGGGTGGTGGTAGAGGCAGATACATTAGGGACATTTAAGAAGCTCTTAAAAATGCACACTTACGATAGAAAAATGGAGGGCTATGTAGGAGGGAAGGATTAGATTGATGTTGGAGTAGATTAAAAGGGTTGTGCTGTAATGTTTTATGTTCTAGACAGTTAGTGTTTCCAGAATTTTCTGTTTAGTTTTTTTTCTTGCAGTAATTGGGGTTTTACTTCTCAAGTGCTCTGTTCTTTGTAAGTGTCTTTTCTGTGATTTCAACAAGATAGGGATGTTTCTTTTATACTTAATATAAAAGTTGGCTCAGAGGTTGGATTAACTTGGTTACGCTGCCTGTGTTTCATCTGCTGCCTTTAATTTCTCTGTTGGGTTAAAGAGCATCAATCACATTTGATATTTTGTCATACAGTACTGCAATCCTTCCATTTGAAGCTAGTGCTGAAGAACATCAAACAGCATGCCAGGAAAGCGCTTTCATGTTGAGGAACTACTTAAAAAGAAAACGCAGGAGATCTTGAATTTCAATCATTAATTCAGCCTTATGACATTACTACCCAATAGCCATTATCCTCCACAGAATTTATTCTGGCAAGACTGTTCCGTGGAGCTTGGCCCCTGTGCTAATGGCATTGTGCTGATTGCTATCTCAGTATGGGTGCTCTTCTGTATCTGTGATGTAGAATGAGTTTCCTTAAAATGTCCAGTGCTGATAATTTTTTAACAGAACTCAAAGCCCGTTTGTCAAGATGGATGGCTCATAATGTCTACAGAGAAGGGATGTAATTAAATGTTTACCAGGGCTACATTTTCATACTGGTGTAATGCCCTGGGTAAGATTTCCACTGCTATGTTGTGAGGTAGTTTATATTAGCCGTTTTCTGTAAAAGCAGTGTGCCGTGCTGGGAAGCGTGGAAGCCTATGGCTAAGATAAAGACCAATGTTGCCCATCTTGGGAATGTGAGTCAGCCAGTTAGGATTGTAGGATGTGAGAGAAGGTTCTAGAGAGTGGTGGGGAAGAGTTTTCTGAAGGACAGCAGTCTGGGTTGGGGTCTTTTGGTGGGAGCTACAGAGCAGCGCAGAAGGGAAGATGCTGCAAAATGTCATTGGAAGAAGAGTCCCCATTGTGAGAAATGCTTTGTGCAGACGAATGGCTCGAGAGAGAGAGACAGACAGACAGACAGAGACAGAGACATGGACATCGAGGGGAGTTCAAAATGTGATGGGCATTTTCACTATGGGTCCAGCCCGTGAGTAAAGATACTCCAGCATGAGCTCCGATGGTTATGTGCACAGTAGACTGGTTTAACTGTAATGGGTCATTTTTTCTTTTCTTTTTCCTATTTGATAAATCTGAAATTGGTAAATGTACTTTCTTTATAATTTTATGCGGTGTATGATCCGTTATTTATTGCTGACCGATAATTATGTTTGGGCAGTATTTACACAGCATTCGTTTAAATCGAGGGTTTGTTAATCGGAACATCACAATATTCCTGTTAGGTTGAACCCCAGATCATACCGATACTAGATGTATATTGTTCATGAAACATGGCCGAGTTAGCGAACGAGCCAAGTTTGCATACGAGCCCGGTGAGAGGATTACACTGGTTATACACAGCTATCCACGTATGAGGAGCGTTTGATGTATCTAGGCCTTTACTCACTGGAGTTTAGAAAGATGAGGGGGTTCTCATTGAAACCTGTCAAATATTGAAAGACCTGGATAGAGTGGATGTGGAGAGGATGGTTCCTATAGTGGGAGAGTCTAGGACCAGAGGGCACAGCCTCAGAGTAGAAGGACATCTCTTTAGAAGAGAGATGAGTAATTTCTTCAGCCAGAGGGTGGTCGGTCTGTGGAATAATTGATACGGACAGCTATGGAAGCCAAGGCATTGGTTCTATTTGAAGCAGAGGTTGACAGGGCATAAAAGATTACAGGGAGAAGGCAGGAGGATGGAGTTGAGAGGGTTAACAAATCAGCTGGGATGGACTGACAGAGCAGGCTTGATGGGTTAAGTGGCCTAATTCTGCTCCAACGTCTTATGGTCTTGTCACTAAAATATTGTCCCAACAGTTCCCTAAACCAGGGGTTCCCAGTCTGGGGTCCAGGGGTCCATGGGTCCCTGGGTTAATGGTAGCAGTTCATGACATGGCATAAAAAAGGGTTAGGAAACCCAGTCAAATAACTGATACTAAATCTACATTAATCATCACATTCACACGATTAGCTTAATAAGTTAAATATTTTCTACATTTTGAAAGAAATTGGTATCTGGATTATATTGTCACATGTACTGAGACATGATGAAAAACTTTTGTCATACAGACAGATCATTCCATACCCAAGTAGATCGAGGCAGTACAAAAGGGAAAAAGAAGCATAACATGGTGTTAGAGTTACACAGAAAGAGTAGTGTAGACAGGTGGGGTTGGGATAGCATCATGGGCTGAAGGGTCTGTACTGTGCTGTACTGTTATATGTAGGGTGCAGGGTCCATGATGAGGTAGATTGAGAGATCGAGAGATCTTTATTGTTTGATGGGTCCATTCAAGGGCCTGAGGGCAATGAGATAGCAGCTGTCCCTGAGCCTGGAGGTACATGTTCTTTAGCTTTTGTACCTTTTGCCCAAGGTGAAGGAGGAATGCCTGGGGTGGGACATGATTAAAAGTTAAACCTTTATAGTTCAAGAGCTGTATGTTAATTGTTTGGCATAATAATAGTAATGCTTGATGCCTGGATCATGTGCTCAACTGTCCAAAAATAGGGATACGAAATCCTTGTTAATTAGTATTTTAATCAACATTTTGTGGTTGTTATTGAGTCTTCTGAATTGGATTTCGGATAAATTAACAGTTTGTACCATTTTATAAATGGAATCTTTATGTGCTGAGCGTTCCTAGTATCCACCCAGCATCTCCCTCTGCATCTCAAACAGGCCCTTGTATCAAAGTGAATTTTATAGTACCGAGGCATCATCAAGGGATATTTCCAGTGTTGATCAAAGAAGCCATACAGAGAGAAAGAAGCCTGTGGAAAGAAGGGAATAGAACAACAATGAGACAGTAGCTGCACATCGTTAAAAAAAAAAGGAAACTGCAATTCTGCATATTTTTCTCCTGCACTCTTTCTGTAGAGGTAGCGCTGATTGACTGAATTTAAAATTTCAAATCAAGCCAACAATTTTCTGAGCTCAGTGGGATAACTCATTATTGCCCTCTGGTTGTTGTCTTTGCTCATAACTTCTGACTGAAGTGCTATAGAAATGCTAAAGCAGATAAGGCTTTGGCATTTTCATTTTCCAGCCCATATCCTCACTATTGATATCAAATACGTCACTTACCAAATTTTGTCACATATTTACTATTGATTTCTCCTTCCAATGAACATATTTCCCCCCCACCCCCCTTCCCCACTCTGACCTTTAACTTCTTATCTGCCTATCGCTTCTCCGCGGTTCCCTCCTTCTTCCCTTTCTCCTACGATCTGCTGTCCTCTCCTATTCGATTCATATTCTCCAGCCCTCTATCTTTCCTACCCACCTGGTTTCACCTATCACCTTCCAGCTAGCTTCCTTCCCCTCCCACCACATTTTCACTCGGGCATCTTCCCCCATCTCCCCCCCCCCACCTTCTCAGTTCTGGTGAAGGGTCTCATTACACCCATGAGAGTAATTAACCTACTAACTTGTATGGGAGGAAACCAGAGCGCTTGGAGGAACCCACGTGATCATGGGGAGAATGTACAAGCTCCTTATAGACAGCGAAGGGAATTGAACCCGGATTGTTGGCTCTGCAATAGCATTATACTAATTGTTATGCTACTCTGTTGCCCCCATATGAAGCAAGCTCTGAAAGGATTTTCTTTAAGGACTGATAATTGTCAAGGAACATTTGTGGCACAAGTGCCAAGCAATGACCATCTCCAGCAATACAGTCTACATCTGATGCCCTTTCTAATCAAGAACACGTTAATCTCTGCTTTAAATATACCCAATGAATTGGCCTCCACAGCAGCCTGGGCAAAGAATTTCACACATTCTGCACCCTCAGGCTAAAGAAATACCTCATCTCTGTTCTAAAGGGACGTCCTTCTATTCTGAGGATTTTCCCTCTGGTCATAGACTCTCCCACTATAGGAAACATCCTCTCCATGTCCACTCTATCTCAACTTTCAATGTTTGATAGATTTCAATGAGATAAGACCATATGATCATAAGACATAGGAGCAGAATTAGGCTATTTGACCTATCAAGTCTGCTCCACCATTTCATCATGGCTGATCCAATTTTCCTTTCATCCCCAATCTTCTTCCTTTCCCTTGTATACCTTCATGCCTTGACCAGTCAAAAATCTATTGACCTCAGCCTTAAATATACATAAAGTCTTGGCCCTCACAGCTTCCTGTGGCAAAGAATTCTACAGATTCGCCACTCTGTGGCTCAAGAACTTCTGCCTCATCTCCATTCTAAAAGGACATCCCTCTATCCTGAGGCTGTGTCCTCTGGTCTTAGACTCTCCCACCATAGGAAACATCCTCTCCACACCCACTCTATCAACGCCTTTCACCTTTCGATAAGTTTCAATTCGATCACTCCTCATTCTTCTGCATTCTAGTGAATACAGGCCCAGAGCCAACAAATGCTTTTCATATAACATGTCATTCAATCCTGGAATCATTTTCTTGAACCTCCTTTGAACCCTCTCCAGTTTCAGCACATCCTTTCTTAGATAAGGGGCCCAAAACTGCTCACAATACTCCTAGTGAGGCATAAGCAGTGCTTTATAAAGTCTCAACATTATATCCTTGTTTTTATGTTCTAGTCCTCTTGAAATGAATGCTAACATTGTATTTGCCTTTCTCACCAGACTCAACCTGCAAATTAACCTTTAGAGAATCCTGCCCAAAAACTCTGAAGTCCCTTTGTGCTGCATTTTTTTGTATTTTCTGTCCACTTAGAAAGTAGTCAACCCTTTCATTTCTTCTATCGAAGTGCAGGCCATACACTTCCTGATACGGTATTTCATCTGCCACTTCTTTGCCCTTTCTCCTAATCTGTCTAAATCAATCTGAAACCTCTCTTCTTCCTCAAAACTATGTGCCCCTCTGCTATCTTCATGTCACCTGCCTACTTGGGCACAAAGCCATTAATTCCATCATCCAAATTATTGATGCATAATGTAAAAAGAATTGGTCCCAACACAACCCCTGTGGAACACCACTAGTCACCGACAGCCAAACAGGAAAGGCTCCCTTTAATACCACTCTGCCTCCTGTCAATCAGCCACTGCTTTACCCATGCTAGAATCTTTCCTATAATACCATGGGCTCGTAGCCTGTTAAGCAGCCTCATATATGGCACCTTGTCAAAGGCCTTAAAATACAAGTACAGAACATCAAGCAAATCTCCTTTGTCTATCCTGCTTGTTATTTCTTCAAAGAATTTCAACAGATTTGTCAGGCAAGATTTTCTTTTGAAGAAACCATGTTGATTACAGTCTATTTTATCATATGTCTCCAAGTACCCTGAAAGACACCATCCTTAATAGTTGACTCCAACGTCTTCCTCACCAGTCTAACTGACCTATAGTTTCCTTTCTTCTGCCTCTCTCCCTTCTTGGAGTAACATTTGCAATTTTCTAGTCTTCTAGAACCATTCTCCTCCCCCCTTCATTCTTCTAAACTTAAGTGAGTACAGACCCAGAGCCATCAAATGCCCCTGACATTTGAATCCTTTCATTCCTGGGATCTTTCTCATGTCTGACTGTTAAGAAAGCAATGGCTAATATGTGGAAAAATAATGCTTGGCTTACAAGTTGCAATTATATATATTCCTTCCAAGATTAAAAAAATATTAGAAACAATAATTCAGCCACAAAGAGACGTTAAAGAGCAAGAAACAAATTGCCAGAAAAAGCTCTGTGGGTCCTGCATCATCTGTAGAGGGTAAAGGACAGTCATTGTTTTGGGTTGAGATCTTCATCTGGACTTCCCAACTCCAACTATATCCTCTTCAAACTTACAGTTGTCTGCTCCGTCTGCACCAATCTCAACAACATCATCACACCTGCGGGCTTGGGTGAATAAGAACATAAAAACATAAGAAATAGGAGCAGGAGTAGGCCATCCGGCCCATCGAGCCTGCCCCGCCATTCAATAAGATCATGGCTGATCTGTCGGTAAACTCAGCTCTATCTAACTGCCTTTCCCCCATAACCCTTAATTCCCCTAATATGTAAAAATCTATCTAACTGTATCTTAAATATATTTAGTGAAGAAGCCTCAACTGCTTCCCGGGGCAGAGAATTCCACAGATTCACCACTCTCTGGAAAAACAGTTTCTTCTCATCTCTGTCCTAAGTCTACTCCCCTGAATCTTGAGGCAATGTCCCCTAGTTCTAGTCTCACCTACCAATGGAAACAACTTTCCTACTTCTATCTTGTCTATCCCTTTCAAAATTTTGTATGTTTCTATAAGATCCCTCTTATTCTTCTGAACTCCAGAGAGTATAGTCCCAGGCGACTCAATCTATCCTCATAGGTTAACCCCTTCATCTCTGGAATCAACCTGGTGAACCTGCTTTGCACTGCCTCCAAAGCCAGTATATCTTTTCTCAAGTATGGAGACCAGAACTGCACAGTACTCTGGGTGCGGCCTCACCAGTACCCTGTATAGTTGCAGCATGATCTCCCTGCTCTTGAATTCAATCCCTCTAGCAGTGAAGGCTAACATTCCGTTTGAAACATAGAAACATAGAAAACCTACAGCACAATACAGGCCCTTTAGCCCACAAAGTTGTGCCGAGCATGTCCCTACCTTAGAAATTACTAGGCTTACCCATAGCCCTCTATTTTTCTAAGCTCCATGTACCTATCCAAAAGACTCTTAAAAGACCCTATCGTATCCGCCTCCAACACCATTGCCGGCAGCCCATTCCACGCACTCACCACTCTCTGCGTAAAAACAACAACAACAACAACTTACCCCTGACATCTCCTCTATACCTACTCCCAAGCACCTTAAACCTGTGCCCTCTTGTGGCAGCCATTTCAGTCCTGGGAAAAAGCCTCTGACTATCCCACACGATCAATGCCTCTCGTTACCTTATACACCTCTATTAGGCCACCTCTCATCCTCTGTCGTTCCAAGGAGAAAAGGCCGAGTTCACTCAACCTGTTTTCATAAGGCATGCTCCCCAATCCAAGCAGCATCCTTGTAAATCTCCTCTGCACCCTTTCTATGGTGTCCACATCCTTCCTGTAATGAGGCGACCAGAACTGAGCACAATACTCCAAGTGGGGTCTGACCAGGGTCCTATATAGCTGCAACATTACCTCTCGACTCCTAAATTCAATTCCACGATTGATGAAGCCCAATACACAGTATGCCTTCTTAACCACGGAGTCAACCTGTGCTGCTGCTTTGAGCGTCCTATGGACTCGGACCCCAAGATCTCTCTGATGCTCCACACTGCCAAGAGTCTTACCATTAATACTATATTCTGCCATCACATTTGCCTTCTTAATAACCTGTTGTACCTGCAAGCCAACCTTTTGCAATTCATGCACAAGCACTCCCAAGTCCCTCTGCACAACAGCATGCTGCAATCTTTCACCGTTTAAATAATAATCTGCACTTCTATTATTCTCGCATTTACCAATGTTGTATTCCCTTTGCCAGACCTTGGCCTACTCACTTAACCTATCTATATCCCTCTGCAGACTCTCCACCTCCTCTGTACAATTTGCTTTTCCACTCAGTTTAGTGTCATCAGCAAATTTTGCTACGCTACTCTCAGTCCTCTTCCAAATCATCAATGTAAATGGTAAATAGCTGTGGGCCCAGCACTGACCCCTGTGGCACCTCACTCACCATAGACTGCCAACCGGAGAAACACCCATTTATACCGACTCTCTGCCTTCTATTTGTTAACCTATACACTATCCATGCCAATACACTTCCTCTGACTCCATGCATCCATATATTATTTATAAGGCTCTTGTGAACACCTTCTGGAAATCCAAGTATACGACATCCACCTGTTCCCCTCTATCCACTGCACTCATTATGTCCTCAAAGAACTCCAGTAAGTTTGTCAAACAGGACCTGCCCTTTCTGAATCCATGCTGCATCTGTCTAATGGAACCACTTCTTTCTAAATGTTTTGCTATTTCTTCCTTGATGACAGCTTCAAGCATTTTCCCGACTACAGATGTTAAGCTAATGCTGTTGTGATACATCAGATTGACTTCATACCTTCTCGACACCTCCTTAAATGTACCCCTTGACCAGTGATGATGATACCACTGTCTCCCATACCATCACAGATCTTGTCACTTCAAAGATTCTCCACTCCACAATCTCCAAGCTTATAATTTCCCCAGTTCAGTACTAACACATAGAAATGCTGGAGGAACTCAGCAGGCCAGCAGCATCTATGGAGGGGAATAAACAGTCGAAACTTCAGGCCAAGGCCCTTCATCAGAACTGGAAAAGAAGGTGGAATAAGCCAAAATAAGAAAATGGGAGGAGGGGAAGGAGTACAAGCTGGCAGGTGATAGGTGAAACCAGGAAAGGGGGAAGGGGAGGGATGAAGTAAGAAGCTGGGAGGTGATAGGTGGAAGGAGTAAGGGGTGAAGAAGAAGAAATCTAGTAGGAGAGGAGAGTGGACCATGGGAGAAGGGGGCAGAGGAGGGGCACCAGAGGAAGGTGATGGGCAGGCGATGACAAGAGCAGAGGAGAAAAATTATCGGAAGTTAGAGAAATCAATCTCCATGGCGTCAGATTGGAGGCTACCAGATGGAAGGAGGTCCAGCTGGGAGATGTAGGATTAATGTAAAGTGGATGGTTGGCACAAACCCAATGGGCCAAAGGTCCTGTTTCGTGCTCAATTTCTCCATGCATCCAACTAAATAGCATGTTAAGAAAAGTAAAACAGATTGTGAGATGGTAGATGAGGATTTGTGAGTATTGATGAGCTAACAGTGCTCACTGACTTTGAAGAGAGCCACCCACACCGGTCCAGAACATCTGCTCTTCTGTTACTTGCTGACATCCTATTTCAGTTCGATGGGATTCTTGGCATCCAGCAGCCCAAATATCACCAAATTGCCTGAACATTTGTAAAACAACAGTCTCACACTGCGTAGTGGAAAATGAGAGAGCACAATTTTCCATCACAATAAGTGCCAGATGAAGATCAGAGCACACACAAATGATTAAGGTAAAATATGAAATGATTATTTCCCAGAGTGAATTAACATGGATTTATATAACTTGATTTGTTTGAGGGCTGATAGTGTCAGTGAGTTTGCTTCATGATAATTATGGCTCAGCAAACTATTGAACATCTCAGGTCTCAAAGTTCAAAATAAATTTATTATCAAAGTACATATATGTCACCATATGCTACCCTGAGATTCATTTTCTTGCAGGCATTTACAGTAGAGAGAAAGGCAATAGAATCAATGAAAAGCTATTCACAAAGACTAACAAATAACCTGTATGCAAAAGAAGACAAACTCTGCACATACAAAAAAAAACAGATAATAATAAATAACGTTAAGAACATTACTTGCAAAGTCTTTAAAAATGAGTCCGTAGGTTGTGGAATCAGTTTAGTGTTGAGGTGAGTGAAGTTGTCCATGATGGTTGGAGGGTAATAACTTCCTGAACCCGGTGGTGTGGGACCTGACTAATCAGGAAGCTATCAACTTCCGCTTTAAATATACCCAACGGCTTGGCCTCCACAGCCATCTGTTACAACAAATTCCACAGATTCACCACCCTCTGACTGAAGAAATTCCTCCTCACCTCTGTTATAAAGAGATGTCCTTGCATTCCCTCTGGTCCTTGACCCTCTCCACATCATACCACCATCTTTTTCTTAATTCTCTTATAATTTAAAATCTGAAAGAAGTACACTTTATTATAAAGAGAGTTTATTTGAGCTTCTAAATTTAATCTGATGTTTTCTGGTCTTTATTTGGAACTCTATAATGGTAAGTAAAGCAAATGAAATAACCCAGTGACTAAAGCCACCAATTTAATTTATGATGCCGATAATGGCGGAAGATACTGTACATTGTTGTTTTCTTACATAGTGGCTGCTAGGGAAATAGTAGAGCCAGCCTTCATGAAGATATGAAGTGGGGGTTGTTAAGTGGTAAGGGCAAGCACTGGTTAGACCAAGTTCAAAGTTAATTTCTAATGTGATCTGGGTTAGGCCTGGCGTACATACAGAAGGCCAATTGTGCATCCTCAGTTTTATAACCTTGTAAGGTTCTATCCTCTAGACAGCCAATTAAAGCTCCAATGGTTACTGCCAAACCATAATCACTGATTTGGAAATTAAAGATTATTATATGGATTAACTATGCCATGTATTTCAAGGCTGCTTTCAGCCAAGTTGTCTTATATACTAATGCCGTGGTTAGCTGACCAAGAACTGAGCTAAACTCAAACCAAGTGTTAGGGTTTGGACTTCCCTGAGGGGTCTATTTTACTGCAATTCCACTGTAATTCAAAACCTGATTTAAACAGAACATGGTGACAGATTAAATATCAGCCCAAAGTCAGACAGGGCACTGACTTTCGTGAGTTGAGGGCAACAGATGTTTAATGGGGTGTTGGGGGAAAGGACTTGCATTTCAATTCATAAGATTGTAAGATACAGGAGCAGAATTAAACTATTTGGCCCATCAGGTCTGCTCTAATCACAGCAATCATGGCGCTGAGGATAGACATACACTCAGTGACCACTGTATTGAGCGCCTCTTCTTCTGTTGCTTTACCCCATCCACTTCAAAGTTCAATGTGTCATGTGTTCAGAGATGCTCTTCTGCACACCATTGTTACAACACGTAGTTTTTTGAGTTACTGTCACTTCCTGTCAGCTTGAACCAGTCTGGCCTACCTCATTAACAAGGCATTTTTGCCCACAGAACTGCTGCTCACCGGATTTTTTTTTTTTGTTGTTTTTCACACTGTTCTCTGTAAATTCAAGAGATTGTTATGCATGAAAATCTCAGGAGATCAGCAATTTCTGAGAGACTCAAATCACCCCATCTGGCACCAACAATCATTCAACAGTTAAAGTCATTTGGGTCACGTTTCATCCCCTTTCTGATGTTTGGTCTGAACAAAACTGAATCTCTTGACCATGCCTGCATGCTTTTATGTATTGAGTTGCTGCCTCATGATTGGCTGATTAGATTTTGACATTAATAAGCAGGTGTACAGGTGAACCTAATAATGATCAATGAGTGTAGACCAGGAGTAATCAACTTGGTGTTGTTTCTTTCTTCATTATTTCCCAGACTGTGAGTATCTCGCGTTTACCAATCCATGGCCATTGGCTGAAGTGAGTGCTGTAAACCTTCAATAATCCAGAATTTTAGACAGGTTTCCAGATTACAGTATGTTACTCCTGCTTCTATCCAGCACACTTATTCTGCAATTTCCATGGTAGTGTGACACGTTTCCAGTGAACCTGATGGATTTAAGGGGAACATCAAATATCCAGACACTCTGGACTCTGGTTGCAAACCTACAGGTATCCCTGCCCCCTGATGTTACAGACTCCAGCCCCAGCCCTAAGCACAGACCACATCCTGGCTCTGGCCACGTAACTGCATCTACTCTGGACCCCCAACTCACATTGCAGTGAGTCTGATGGTGGATTATTGGAGTTACCAGCGTCCAAGTGTATCCCAGGTGAGGATAGAATGGCCAGACAGACTTAGAATACTGATGAATCTCTTACACAAAATCTGGTAGCTCCATGGTCACCGTTACAGGCCCCTGCTTTTTCTATATACAGTATCTGATTTAATTATTTTAAACTTAAATTTTTAAGATTTTTTTGGGATTTCAACACCAATTTCTAGATTAATAGTCCTGAATAAATGTTACCAACAATTCTGCTGAATCTAGGCTATTTTGATACTGTCCCCTTCGACCCTGTCCACTTCCCTTCTGGCATCTTTTCAATCTTTTCTATTTGTGTAATACTAAATTGGAAACGTATAATCTTTGTCTACGTCTATTATTATAACATGTTTGAAAGGTGGTAGTTCCCTTTTCTGCCAGCACGCTTAAATTTGTACATGCTATTTATAACCAGTGAACAACTTAGGGTGTGAAGTGGCTACACTTGAGGTAAAGGCCAGTCAGGAATTGTAGGTTGGAAAATGCTGTGACCTACTGCTTATGTAAATTATAACCAGAAAATGGTATCAGTTGTATCAGTGACTGGAGAGGGGAAGTCCAACTGATTAATCTTTCATGATAAGCTCCCTCAATGGGAGTACTAGCATCAGTTCCTCTCTATTCCAAACCCACTTATTAAGTGAATGAAAGCCCTCACTAAAATAGCAAGGAACTTGAAACAAGTGTTTAAAAAGTCTTGTAATGACTTATACCCTATAATCAAAGATCTTTTTTAGAAAAGCATTATTGTTGAAGGAATGGTGTGGGCTACTTGTATGTAAATAATTCGCAGTTGAGTCACTTTATTAACACTGTTCGAGTACTTCTCCAAGGATTATCACCTTACTGTTGCGGAGAGGCTTGTAAGATCCCAAGAGCGCTGTCGTTTGGAGTTTAGCAGTCTGGTGCTTAGTTCCTTGTAGGTTCACTCATGGTGGTAAGGTCAAGGGGGAAGTGTCAGGCAAAGGGCGATCCAACCAAGACTTCAATGGTGGAACTGGCGGGCGGCGATCTCAGATAACAGCAGTGAAGGGTCCCCACTCGCCCCGACTCCAATCTGTCAGGGACTGTGTGGTGGCTGCCCGTGCATCAGCCTCCCCACGTTAAACAAAGTCACGCACAGGCGCTCTCTATGCAGGGAACCCACCCTGCGTATGAGCATCCTGGATTGGCCTCTGCAGCTTCCTGAGGACTTGTTAGTGGACAGCCCCTTGGGACAACATAGTGCTCAACTTGAGTGGTCACACTGCTCTGCGATGGACTCCGCAAGACAGCAGTAACGCTCAATTCAAACTTCTGAGTATCCGTCGTGAAAGGTTGAGAGTGTTGCTGGAGGCAGCTTAAAAAATATACATTTAAAATAATTAAACAAACCTGATACTTTTAAAATAAAATAACAGGGGTCTGTAATAGTGACTGTAAAGCCACAAGATCTGACTGTGCTCTAAACCTGTCGCCCCACTTGGGATACAATCAGACACTAGTAACCTCAAAAGTCACCCAGTGAAATGAAGTGCAACTCCAATAATCCACCATCTGATTCACTCGATAATCTGCAAGTGAGGTGGGGATCCTGAGCACAAGCAGTGTTCACTAAAATAGAAACAGATTTGAAACAAGTGTTTAAGCAATCTTGTAATAACTTGTATCCTGTAATCAGAGATGATGTTTCAGAAAGGTGTGCCTGGATTGGGGAGCATGCCTTATGAGAACAGGTTGAGTGAACTCAGCCTTTTCTCCTTGGAGCGACGGAGGATGAGAGGTGACCTGATAGAGGTGTACAAGATATTGAGAGGCATTGATCGTGTGGATAGTCAGAGGCTTTTTCCCAAGGCTGAAATGGCTAGGCACGAGAGGGCATAGTTTTAAGGTGCTTGGAAGTGGGTACAGAGGAGATGTCAGGGGTAAGTTTTTTACGCAGACCGTGGAATGGGCTGACGGCAGCGGCGGTGGAGGTGGAAACAATAGGGTCTTTTAAGAGACTCCTGGATGGATACATGGAGCATAGAAAAGTAGAGGGCTATGGGTAAGCCTAGGTAGTTCTAAGGTAAGGACATGTTTGGCACAGCTTTGTGGGCTGAAGGGCCTGTATTGTGCTGTAGGTTTTCTATGTTTCTAAAGCACCATTATTGAAAGAATGCTTGGGCTATGTATGGGTGGTGCGGTGGAGATACTTCTCTACCAAAGGTGTCCCTTCCCTCTGCTAGCCTGCAGGTCACCCTTGGGCAACATGTAGCACCTACTTAGCCCCCTCTCCCCCACCGATCAGGGACACATGAAGCCATGGGAGCAGGTGGTGGATGGTTGTATCACAAGCCCTGGTTATGTGACCACTGACATCAGACAATCTCTGAAGAGCATTGATAATGGTTGGGATCACCTGCCTTGCAAAGACACTGCCCAGAAGGAGGCAATGGCAAACTACTTGTGTGGAAAAATTTGCCAAGAACAATCATGGTCAAAGACAATGATCACCCTTGTCATACGACACGGCACATCACGAACAAACTTGTATGTAATAATTAAGAGTTGAGCCACTTTATTAAGCCTGGACCAATTCTTCATTAACCCTAGTTTACAGCAGCAATGCTCAGTTCGAAGCACAGAGTGGTCCATTATGGACAAGACAGTTATTAAGCCATGACATTGTAATCTGCAATAACTTGTCCAAATTCAAATGCAAGGGTACAATTAGTTAATGACTGAGACTATAAGCTTGGGGGGCACACTTTATTAAGTACACCTGTACACCTGCTTGTTAATGCAAGTATCTGATCACCATGTGGCAGCAACTCAATGCATAAAAGTATGCAGACATGGTCAAGAAGTTCAGTTGTTGTTCAGACCAAACATCAGAATGAGGAAGAAATGTGATCTAAGTGATTTTGACTTAGATCACTGTGGAATGATTGTTGGTGCCAGATGGGGTGGTTTGAGTATCTCAGAAACTGCAGATCTCCCAGGATTTTCACGCACAACAATTTCTAGAATTTACAGAGAATGGTGTGAAAAACATAAAACATCCATTGAGCGGCAGCTGGGTGGTTGGAAGTGCCTTGTTCATGAGTGGAGGTCAGAGGAGAATGGCCAGGCTGATTCAGGCTGACAGGAAGGTGACAGTAACACAAACAATCATGCATTACAACAGTGGTGTACAGAAGAGCATGATCAAACCATGACGTGGATAAGCCACAGCAGCAGAAGACCATGCCGGCTTCTACTCCTGTGCCTGATAAAGTGTTCTTTCTAGTGTATATTTTAAAAGTGGTCTCTTCTAATCCTCTCTTTGACCTCTGGGATTTTGTTAGCTATGATCAGACTCTTGCAAAATGAGGTGATTACCAGATTTGGTGGGCAAGAAAGTACAATTTACATAATTGCTTAGAAGATGGAACTCGGTTGTCCATTAGCCGAGAGGAATGTATATGGGATGTGTTATGTAAAAGTATACTCTGTTCATAATTTAGCCTGTCCTTGAATGTAACTAACACATTAAACAGCAGGCTAAGTGACGAACAGGGTACACATTTGTTAGTGCATTGATGTAAAGCCCAGCGATTATTGATCAGGGTTCAACTCTCACCGCTGTCTGAAAGGAGTCTGTATGTTCTCCCCATGACTGTGTTGGTTTCCTCCGAGTGTTCCGGTTTATGATGATTATGAAGATACGCAGTCCTCTTTTATTGTCATTTAGTAATGCATGCATTAAGAAATGATACATTATTTCCTCCGGTGTGATATCACAAAACGCAGGACAAACCAAGACTGAAAAAACTGACAAAACCACATAATTATAACATATAGTTACAAACAGTGTAACAATACCATAACTTGATAGAGAAGTCCATGAGCGCAGTAAAGTTCAAAGTCTCTCAAATGTCCCACATCTCACGCAGATGGGAGAAGGAAGGAAAAACTCTCCCTGCCATGCCGGCCACAATCCGTCTCTGAGTCATCCGAAAACTTCGAGCCTCCGATCAGCTCTCCGACACCGAGTACTGAGCACTATCTCTGTCCAAATGATTTGACCTCCCTCTCGGTCGCCAAGAGCAGGCAAGGGCGGGGATTTTGAGGCCTATCCGCCGAAAGATTCCCGACCACACAGTAACGACAGCAGCGAACGGGCATTTCAGAAATTTCTCCAGATGTTCCTCTGTGCTTTCACGTCCATTCTCCATCAAATCAGAATTGTCCACGGCCCCTATTTAACAGATACGATATCATTTTTCACTGGAGGGCTGTGCACACGCAGGCGCGCCACCATCTTCTCCTCCCACCTTTCCTCCCACACTCCAGAAAACTGTTCCTGAACCTGATGGTGTAGGACCTTAGGCTTCTGTACCTCCTTCCTGCTGGAAATAGTGAGAAGAAAGCATGGCTTGTATGGTGGGTGTCCTTGATGATGGATGCTGCTTTGTTGTATATGTGTTCCTCGTAGATGCGCTCAATGGTGGAGAAGTTTTTTCTTGAGATAGACTGGGCTGTATCCATCACTTTCTTGTGGGCTTTTCTGTTTCTTGGCATTGGTGTTTCCATATCAGGCTGGATCTGTGTCATAAGTAGCTGTCCCCACCCCAGATAGTTTTCTTTTCATTTACTATTAAATATGATAAAAGGTTTTTCTGGCTCCATCACCATTTCTGGCTGTGAGTTCCAGATCTCCACAACTCTATGTGGGAAACGGATCCTCAGCTCACCAGGTGAATGACTATTGATGCCTTCTGGCAAGAAATGTACATCAGCTGAAATAATTACACAACAAATAGTTCCCGAGTCTGTATGACATTTGTGCTCCACCCACTCAGCTATCTTCAAAAGCCGAGGCCTCAAGAAGGCAGCATCCATCACTAAGGACTCCCACCACCCAGGACATGCCCTCTTCTCATGGCTACCATCAGCGAGGAGGTGCAGGAGCCTGAAGAGAGACACTCAACATTTTTTGGAACAGTTTCTTCCCTTCTGCCATTAGATTTTTGAATAGACTATTAACATATGAACACCAGCTCAATAATTTTGGTCTCTTTTTGCATTACTTTTTCAACTTTTATACATATTTCTTTATGTATTTATAGCATATTTTATGCATTGCACTATACAGCTGCCACAAAACAAGCAATTTCCCTGTGAAGGAGTTGCAGGAGCCTCAGGACTTACACCACCAGGAACAGTTACTATCCCTCAACCATCAGGCTCTTGAACCAAAGGGAATAACTTCCCTCAACTTGACTTGTCCCATCATTGAAATGTTCCCATAACCAATGAACTCACTTTCAAGGACTCTTCATCTCATGTTCTTGATATTTATTGCTTATTTATTTATTAGTATTATTTCTTTGTTTGTATTTTTACAGTTTGTTGTCTTCTGCATGCTGTTTGACTGCCCTTGTTGGGCAGTCTTTCATTGATTCTGTTATGGTTATTATTTTATAAATTTACTGAGTATGCTCACAAGGAAATGAATCTCAGGGTTGTATATGGTGATATATATGTACTTTGATAATAAATTTACTTTGAACTTTGATAACAAACCAGATTTTGTTCCTGTTGCCATTGCAACGACCAGAGTCTATATCTCATTCAGTTCCACACAATACAATTTTCCCAATACCAATTGTTTTTATTACTTAACATTATGGTTTTATGAGTAAAATTTGGTTGCAACTTGTAATTTCCAGTTGAGGGGATTCAGAGTAATTGTGGGGTTATACTTGCCAATGACAAAGCTACATTCCGCAAAGCCATCCTGGAGAAGAATAAAATGTAATTGAAAATTCCAAACCAGACTGTTCTTGCATTCTTTTTTTAAAGAGCAATCTGATATGTTTAAATTTCTTCTGCCTGAACTTAATGCTCCTAGATTATGCAGTCTGTGTTATAAATAGCTGATTTTTTTTTCCAAATGATGCTAGTTGTGCTGGCAGTTGGCAGTCTACTGCTTCTGAGCCAGAATGATAAAACTTGAAGCTCTTCTCCCGAGGTCTCAGTTTCACCACCCACCAATACTAATCTGTCATGAAAAGCATTACTAAATGGTTGGAAGGTGGGGTAAAATTGTATTAGACTCATAGAGTGGTAGAGCATGGAAAGAGGCCCTTCAGCCCAACCCATTCATGCTGACCATGGTGCCCTTTAAGCTAGTCCCATTTTCCTGCATTTGGCCCATGTTGTGCATCAAACTGAGAAGAAAAAATGAACATGAAAAGTTGTCCATGTTTAAGACCTCATATTCCGTCAGTGTAGCCTCCAACCTGATGGCATGAACTTTGATTTTTCAAAGGATTCAATGTACCTTTATTATCAAAGTATGTATGCATTGTACAACCCTGAGATTTGTCTTCCCCACAGCCACAAAACAAAGAAACACCATTCAAAGAAATAAATATACCAACCCCAAATCTCCACGCAAGAAACACATCACGCAAACTGCAATAAGAACATCAAGACCCCATCCCCCCACCTTTTCGATAACCTCCCCCTCCCCTCTATTTCTTTTTCCATTCTGCACTCTAGCTGCCCTGTTACCCCTTCTCTTCTCCTCTGCCCTTCACCTCCCTCTGGTGTCCCTCCTACTTCCCTTTCACCTGTGGTCCACTCTCCTCCTTCAGTCCTTTACCTCTTCCACCTATCACCTTTCAGCTGCTTACTTCATCCCCCTGTCCCCACCCACACACATTCCCCCTGCCCTGATTTCATCTGTTACCTGTTGTTCTTCTCCTCCACCCTTAAGGCTGATTTGTACTTGTGCGCCAACTCGATGCCATAACCTACGCGTGTTGTGAGCATTTATACTTGTGCATTGGTGTGTCTGCGTTGCTGTGCAATTCGAGCACGTCACGCATGCGCACACACCTGCCCATGCAAGGCTTCATGGTCATGGTAGTCTTTCTTGGGGTAAACAAATTTAAAGCGAGCGTCTTTTTTCATAAAAGCGAAATGTGTCCTCCATAATTTCAGAGGTCTGTAAAGCTTTATGGAAAGCATTGCATCCAGAGTTCCTTCCCTGCCCTTCAGTCACCCAATGGGAAGCTATTGCGGCGTAGGAGGAAATGTGATGCTACCAAGCAGAACAATCACAGTTGCTGCGGTCTGCGTTGCTGCGACGCGTAGTTACATTTTGGGAGAGGTGCGCGTCAGGCTACGGCGTAGGGATCTGTAGATTAAGATGTAGCTGTCCTGTGCTGGCACCAGTGGGATCAGTAGTTGGTCTGCCACCTGTCTTCAGGAGAGAGAGAGAGATAAGGAAAACAATGGAGCAGCATTTGGAGATGTTAATGAAGGGACGGGAGAGTTTAACGGAAGGAGAGCTGTCAAGTGTGGCTCCCCCTTTGAACCCTGAACTGTTTGAAGTGATGGACAGGCGATACCCCAGCAGGGGGATAAAAAGGGACAGGTTCGCTAAGACACACACACGACACCCGAGGTAACAAGACCCTGGAAGCGGTGCATCTCTCACAAGTCGGTGGGAAGTACCGGGCCATAGAACGCACAGGGTGGAAAGGCACGATCGGCGGGAACCTGGTGTGTGTCCACCCTTGCCTGGGTGCCAGGTTCACTGCAGGGAAACGTTCGTATCTGGAAACGGAGGAGTCACGGTCGGTGACCTCAGATGACATCACAAAGGACTCGCCCGAAAGCTGACTGCGAAGGTCTGTGTGGAAGCCTTGAATATTCATTCGTTTTGCTCTCTCTCTCCTTCCCCCCACTGTCCATCGCCACGGCAGCGATTACTGCGAACTGAACTGAACTTTGCGTCACTTTGAAACTGGTCATTTACCCCTAGTCAACGATAGAGCTTGATTGATCCTGTTATCTTAATTCTGTGTACGTGTATGTTTATCATTGCTGAACTGTTGCATTCATTATCCTTTTGATTAGAGTACTGTGTTGCTTGTTTCTTTAATAAAACTTTCTTAGTTCTAGTAATCCAGATTCCAACTGAGTGATCCATTTCTGCTGGTTTGGCAACCCAGTTACAGGGTACATAACACTGCGGTCTGCGTTGCTGCGACGCGTAGTTACATTCTGGGAGAGGTGCGCGTCAGGCTACAGCGTAGGGATCTGTGTAGGCCCTGCGTAGGGTTCGTGGCGACGCCGTACCTATGGTGTCGATTTGATGTAGAAGTATAAATTAGCCTTTACTCTGGCTTCATCTGGTCCTGATGAAGGGTCCCGGCCTGAAACATTGACTGTTTATTTCCCTCCATAGATTCTGCCTGACCAGCTGAGTTCCTCTAGTATTTTGTATGTGTCTGTTGCTCTGAATTTCCAACATTTGCTGAATCCCTTGTGTTTATGAAAAGTTGTGACACATCAGTTTTGAAAAAACTTTTTTGAAGTCCTAATTTTTTGAATGTTAGAACACAAGGGTTGTGTAAATGTTTCCTGTTCCCATATTTTGGAAAGGGTACAGAACTGAGGTCACGCCCAGCCACAGGATGTTGCCCACAATATCCAGGACCATATTTTCCCTTCAATCAACATCACTCAGAATCCATTCAATCCAGTCTGCTTAGGATTGGCTGCTACTTCAATGACATTCAAATAAAGCATTTTAGGCTGTTGTGAGGTAAATTGATAAATTAGTGTATTATTGTCACAGGTACAGAGGTACAATGAAAAACTTAATTTTGCATGCTACCTATATAGACCATTTTATCTCATCAGTGCACTGAGGAAAGCAGGATAAATTGCTGCAGCTACAGAGAGGCTGCAGGTTGTTAGGATCCTTGTGGGGCCAAGGATCCATTTCATCATGCCGAGGGCAGTTCACCCAGGACGTGCCTTCTTCTCACTACTTCCATCAGCGAGGAGGTACAGGAGCCTACAAACACAGAACAGACAACAGGAAATCTGTGGATGCTGGAAATCCAGGCAACACACACAAAATGCTGCAGGTCAGGCAGCATCTATGGAAAAGAGTAAACAGTTGGGTTTTTGGGTGAGGACTCTTCATCAGGACCTGCTTGCTTGCAAGAGTAGCTTCTTCAAACCTTTCAGTAAGATGGCAGTGCACTTGGGTGAAGTGGCCTCTCTGGGTCCAAGCAAAGGCATAATTGTTCATCCTTTATGTCTTTTTTTATGATTGCAAAACCCTGCTGATTTTAAGAATATCAAATACGGCAGGTCTACCTCGCTAGTGAGTTCTTGATAGCGATGGAGTTGGACTTGTTGCACACCAGTTTGCAGCCTGCGTCAGCCACCCAGGTGGTGTGCAATCTAACAAATAATGGAGCTGATTGGCTTGGACATTTTTCTTGTGATCGCAAGACCCTGCTGGATATAATACTGCGAGCCCAGTTCACTGGTTCATTGGTGAGATTGACTGCGGGAGAGTTGTGTTGCTTCAGTCGTTGAATGGACAATGCCCTTGTGCCTCGGCGTCGCGTGTCAACTTGCCCTCTGCCTTCATATTCCTGAGCATTCCCTACCTAATTTTGAAAGGCCGAGATAGTTTGGATGTGGAGAGGATGTTTCCCATAATGGGAGAGTACAGGACTGGAGGGCACAGACGCAGAATAGAAGAATATCACTTTAGAATGGAGATGAGGAGGAATTTCTTTAGCCAGAGGGTGGTGAATCTGTGGAGGCCAAGTCAATGGGTATATTTAAAGCAGAGGTTTATAGGTTTTTAAATATTAAGAACTTTAAAAGTTATGGCGAGAAGGCGGGAGAGTGGGAATCAGAGGGGTAAAACATCAGCAATGATCAAGCTGACTCAATGGGCTGAATGGCCTCATTTTGTTTTTATATCTTATGAGCACTTCCTCAATATTTTTGCTGTCTTGCACTACACACACACACACACACACACACACACACACACACACACACACACACACACACACACACACAGAGTAATTTGTAATATATTTTATGTGTTGCACTATACTGCTACTGCAAATCAACAAATTTAATGACGTACAGGTATGTCAGTGATAATAAGTCTGATTCTCTTTGGAAAAGCAGGATAGAAGCTGTCCTTAAACCTAGTGGTATGTGCTTTCAGGCTTTTGTATCTTCTGCCTGAAGGGAGGGAATGTCTGGGGCGGGTTGGGCCCTGATTATCTTGGCTGCCTTACTAGTGGAGCAAGTTACAGCTAGGGTTGTTAAATAGTTGGCGTCACAACACAGAAACTGGCCCACTGAGGCCATGTCAACCATCAACCACCCATTGATAAATCCTACTTTAATCCCTTTTTTATGTTCTCCCTATTTTCCCGTGAACTCCCTGCAGTTTTTCCATTTTGACTGCACATACTACAGGCAACCTACAATTGTCAATTGATTTATCAACCTACAAAACCCTTGCTATTTATATTTTATGTCTGAAAGCTAGCCTTCCTTACTTTTAGTCACTCACAGATCTCCAGCCGGAGTTAACTTTGTTCACTTTATGACCGCTATGGATCTGAAATCTCCACTTCATGTCAGGCATGCAGTAGGAGTTTCTACCTACATCGAGGTAGGAGTTTGCTCTTTGGGAGCTCCATGCTTCCAGCTGCTATACTGCTTTCTGGCAGTAAGTGTCAAGCCGTGACATACTGTGAAAAATACATGAGTTTGTTAAAAAAATACAGATCTTATAAAAAGTATTATTAAAATGCAGCAGTTTCCAACACAGGAGTTTCTAACCTTTTTTAGGCCTTGGAGCCCCTAGCATTAACCAAGGGGTTTATGGACACCTGGTTGGGAAACCCTGCTCTATGGTATCTGTTTATAAAGTTGGAGCAGGAATAGGACATTCTGTCCCATCAGGTCTCCTCCTCCTTTCATGAAGACCATGGCTGATCTTCTACCTGAACATCATCTTCCACTAGTATCTCCATAGACCTTATTTCCTTTAACACCCAGTAAATTATCGATCTCTATTTTGAATGAGCATAATCTATATGCTCCCATGGCCTTCTGCGATAGAGAATTCTAGGTCAGGGGTTCTCAACCTTTTTTATGCCCTGGGCTCTTATCATTAGCTGAGGGGTCCAATAACCCCAGTTCTGGGTTCATTATCCTTGAATGAAGAAATGTTCTCTCATCACTATCCTAAATGCTCTGCTGCCTCCTCCCATTAATCTGTGCCCCCCACACCAAAAGTCTCCTAATAATTTAGCCCATCAAACTCTGTAAGATATATATTTTTTTCAAGTTTTGAACAGAAGTTACTTGGTGGAGGATGATGTTTCACTGAATGGTATCAACACTGGTCAAAACCAAGTGTAGAATGTGGCTTGAGGGTTATACAAGTGGGTCAGAGTGACTAGGTCAAAATCGTATCTGGTGCGTTTTCCTTGCACTGTTTACGAATGATGAAATGCAGAGTAATGTTAAGATCTCACTTGTTTTGGATTTGTTACTAGGATTTTATTGATGGTATCTGGGTGACTATGGACAGACTTTTTTTCCCTGGATAAAGCTACTAGCACTTAATCTTTTCAAGTTTTATTTGAAATCAGTAACCCCATGATTTAATCTTAATTAATCATTAAGTTCAACCCTCCCTTCCACTCCTGATGTTTTTTTTTGCTCAATTCTTCCCAGCGCTCCATGGCGTTGTACCTGTATCTGAATTTATCTTTCCATCTTAAGTACTTTTGGCTTTCGAAAGGGCTCCCTCCCATCTTCTGTCTATCCATGTGTCTGTTGGTTTCTCTCTCCTCCTACTCCTCGCTTTAAATTCTGTCTTTTTTTTTGATTTAAAATTCCCTTGTACAGTACTGTGCAAAAATCTTAGGCACTCGTATATAGCTAAGGTGCCTATGACTTTTGCACAGTACTGTATTTGTCAACATGGAGCAGAGACCGAGTTCGTACGTCAGGCAGGAGCAAAGGACGTTGGGAATGGTGAGGCTTGTGGGACAGGTGCCAGAGAGAGAGTGGCAGGGGTGGGGAGCAGTGGGTCTTAGGCATGTATATGTCCCTAAGACCTTTGTACAGTACTGTAGCTCCTTGTGTGGTAAGACACAAGTTTTTGTTATTTTGAGAGATCTTAAGTTTACTTGCTACAGTTATATTGCCACATAAATTTGTTGTGTGGCGGTGAAGCATCATTGTCCATGTTTTTTAAATTTATATTTATATTCTGTTTTTTTGGTTCCTTTTCTTAGTTTGCTTCTATCTATCATTCAAGTCACCACAGTCTTTCAGCACCAGTCCCACTTTTACCCTCTGCCTGGCATTACCTTCCTGTTATCTTAGTTCACCAATTGCCTCAGACTCCTCTCTTGCTCCCGTTCTCCTCTCTACGCTGGCCATCTGGCCTCTCCACTCTCAGTCCTGATGCGGGTGTTTGATCTTAAATGTCAGCAATTCTTTTCCTCCCAGAGATGCTGCTTGACCCACTGAGATCCTCCAGCAGTTTGATTGTCCTTGTTCTCCAATTGTATCCCACAGTTAATTCCACCACCCACCACGACTAATATGGCACATGAAGCAGTACTAAGTGTTTGGGTGTGGGGTAGAATTACATGAGAGTCATAGAATAATACAGCATGGAAACAGGCCCTTCAGCCCATCTTGTCCATGCTGACCATAGTGTCTATTGGGCTAGTCCCATTTTCCTGCATTTGGCCTGTGTCCCTCCTGTCCAGCAAAACTAGAAGTCTGAAGTTCAAAAGTTCAAAGTACATTTATGTTTAAGCTATACAACTTTGAGATTCGTCTTCTTATCGGCAGCCACAAAGTAAGAAACCTAAAAGAACCCTTTTGTAAAAAAGGGCATCATACACCTACTGCACAGAGAGGGGCAAAAAAACACATATCGTGCAAACAGTAAAAGCAGGAAAACAATAATATGAAGAAGTTGTGACAAATCTCAATGTTTTGAAACCTTTTTGCAGACCTAGGGTTTTGAATGTTAGAACACAAAGTTCACGCAATTGTTTCCTGTTCTGATATTTTGGAAGGAGTACTATAGAATCCTTGTTGGTAGAGTTAAGAAACTGCAAGGGTAAAAGGACCCTGGTGGGAATTATATACAGGCCTCCAAATTGTAGCTAGGATATGGGCTACAAATTACAATTTGTGTAGTAGATACTCCATACTACACATCTACAAATTCCCAAGAAAGGGAGTTTGTAGAAGTTAAAAGTAAATTTATTATCAAAGTATGTATATGTCACTATATACAACCCTGAGATTCATTTTCTTGTGGTCATACTTAGTAAATCCGTAACATCCCTAGGTGTTAAACTAGTGTGCAGAAGACAAAAAAGTGAGTAAATACATAAAGAGGAAATATTGATAAAGAAATAAACAATAAATAACGAGAACATGAGATGAAGAGTTCTTGAAAGTGAGTCCGTAGGTTGTGGGAACAGCTCAAATATGGGGCAAGGAAAGTTGAGTGAAGTTATCACCTCTGGTTTAAGAGCCTGATGGTTGAGAGGTAATAACTGTTCCTGGACCTGGTGTGTGAGTCCTGAGGCTCCTGTACCTTCTTCCTGATGGCAGCAGTGAGAAGAGAGCATGTCCTGGGTGATGGGGGTCCCAAATGATGGCTGCTGCTTTTCTGCAAAAAACACACCATGTAGATGTCATCAGTGGTGGAGAGGGCTTTACCCATGATGGACTGGACTGGGCCATATCCACTACCTTTTCTAGGATTTTCCATTTAAGGGTATTAGTGTTTCCATACCAGGATGTGACGCAGCCAGTCAATATACAGTACTCTCCATTACATATCTATAGAAGTTTGTCAAAGTTTCAGATATCATGCCAAATCTTCACAGACTCCTAAGAAAGTGGAGATGCTGCTGTGCTTTCTTCATACTTACATTTATGTGTTGGACCCAGAACAGGTCCTCTGAGTAGTGTTACGCTCATCGCTAAGGTACCATGCTGCACCTGTCTAAGAAAATGAGATGTGTGCACCAACACCAGGTAGACCAGGTAGATGCTAACTTGTCAAAGACAAGCAAGGTGCCAAAAATCAGAGTTATAAGCAAGATACAACACGGTTGAACTCAGTGAAGTTGATACACAAGGTGGTGATCAACAGACGCACATATGTTGGACCACCAGATGTACAGATTCAAGCTCTCTCTCCTCTACCAGGTCACATTAACCCAAGAATCCTGTTGGATTTGGCTACATGATGTACTGCAAGCTCTATACAAGCAAGGAGGCACAAAGCAGACTCACTGTGGAACCATATGTAGCCCCCTCCCCGGCCACCCTCAGGGTCGCTCGGCTCGCTGTCGTCTAGGGAAACAGCCTCGGCCCCGCCAAACTGGATAATTCGTTTGTGTGGATGCTGTGTGAGGTACCCCACCCTGCCCAAATAACAGACAATACACCAGATGCAATTAAATGATTTACAGTTTATAGATATTACTGGAACTATATAATTAATAGAGAGTAAAATATAAAAGGAAAATAAAAGGTGCCACACTTATCAAAGTTCAATCTCTTCGTGCACAAAAACCGTTGGAGCTCAAGGTCCTTCTTCACCCTGTGACCCCTCGGACCACCTCGACCGGCCGCCTGGGACCAACAACGGTGGTCGACCAGATGCTCCACACGAGTCCGTCTCCGTCTCCTCGCTGAACGTCCCGCTTGGGGTCCGACCCCGTTAGCGGACATCACAGCACATCGTCCATCCTCTGTCTCGCTCTCCCGCCTTCTGGCCCAAAACCCCGCGCATACAGTATCTTCGAATACACCAAAACCATAACAACTATCCCAATTGGTTAATAACGTATTTCTTATCACCCTCTAAACCACAAGCTGCCAGCGCAAACTTTCTCAGCGTTTAACACAACAAAGCCGCATTCCCCAGATTAACGTAACAAAGACGCCATTTTAATTAGCCTCCGCAGTAACATAAAAATCAAAACCCCCTTACACTCTCCCCCCACCAAATAAAGTCATGTCCTCATGACTTCTAAATAACTTGCCACCCAGTCCTACAGACACACAACACACACATACACAGATACACACAGTGACAGTGCTCCCCAAACAGTGGACCTTACTCCCGTCCCACGGGCGCTAAATAGGCCAACCTATCTGGGAGCTTCTTAACCCTCTGAGACCTCCGTACCCCCTCACCTAAACCCAAAAGGCTCAGACACTACTAGGGATACCTCGGGCCTGCTTGCCAACTCCTCTCTCACTCAGACCACCACTACAGCTCGGAGCCCCCTGTCCCGTGTCCGGGGCCCCGCCTCTCCTCCTTCCTGATCCTGCCGTAACTCAGACTGCCCACAGCTAACCCTCCCCACTACACCTGACTCAGTGGGAGAAGGGCCAAAGGTCTCTTCCTCAATCACGGGGAAGTTAGCGAAAGGCAGCATGTACCACATGTGCAGCACATCATCCTTCGAATCCGTATCCTTCCTCATTCCCTCGATCGGTAGCTGCTGTTTGAGTTTCTCCAAACTGAAACATTTAGCTGGGGCTACCCCTTCAGCCTCCTGCAGTCAAGACGTCAGCTTCTTCAGGGACTCCTTCAACTCTCGTCACAGCCTCAGCAGTTCTGACTCAGGGTTCCTGGCCATCTCAATCTGGGGCGCAGTTACCCCACCAGCTTCTTCCTCCCTGACCTGAAAAGCAGCAGTTAAAGGATGTTCAGCCTCTGGTTGTTTCTTCCTGAGGATGTTTTCCAGGTCAACTTTCAGTTTTTCCACTTCATTTAAACTCGCGATAGTCATCTTCAGGTTCCTTTCAAGCGTCCTCCTCCCTTTTCCGAGATCTGTCCTCCATTTCTTTACCTCCTCGGGAGTGTAGTCAAACTCCCTTCCCTGGGCTCTCGGTTTTCTGTTGATCTTAGGCAGAACACTTCCTTGATCTTCCCCAACTTGCAAGTCTTCCAATCTGTTCTGAATCGACGTCTTGAGTTTCTGCTGATCCCTTCGAAAGTGGGTCATTGTTTCTTCTCGCTGGATTAATTCATCAGTACATGACCGCAGTGCGGTGCAAATCCCCTCTCTTCCCTGTGTCTCATTCAGCTTGACGACCTGGGTTTCCATCCCCCGGTCCACCACCGTCTGTCCCAACACCAGGAAGTTCAACTGGTATGTCGGGTCATTTTCCTCACATTGCACCAAACTCCTCCGGCCAAAAACTCCTCCACATTTGACACTTCGCTTCGGTCGTCCGGGCTCAGCCACTCGCCTCACCTCATAGTCCCCACCAGGCGAATCCAAGCTCTAGGCGGTCATCCACATACGTCAAAACTCCACACACCCTCACTTCCCCCATGGTCTTCCTCATGCCCCTCGGGAAGGATGCAGGGGCTCCGGATATGCCCTTGGGCATCTTTTTGGATCGGAAGAATCCTAGGGAACTAGTAAAGGCCATCTTCGGCTCAACAGCCGCACTCCTCAGGATCTGGCAACATCCACCCCTCAGATGCAGCACATTAAACCACATCGCATAATCCACACACACGCTGCCTTCATCTCCCACACCGCCAGGGTCCAGTTGCCACAACCTCTCTCTCACTGAGGTGTCTTCAGCAGTCAACTCTTCTCCCTCGTGGTAGTTTGGAGCATCTACTAAGAGGGTCTCACCCTCAGCTACGTTCCCCAAGCCGTACCACTGCTGGGTCTCGTTTAAATTCGGTACTGGCTTAAGGCTGCTACACACGTCCTCAGAAGCAACTCGACACGCTGGGTGCCCAGACAATGCCTCCATGAACTCCAGGGTCATTAACCAATCATCGTCTTCTGGATAACTACTGCCACTAGTACCCAAAGTCTCCGGTGCCCTTGCGGTTGTTAAGGATAAATGCTTCAGACACCGGTTGTAAAACGAACTGTCCAACAACTTGATCTGTGCCCCGGGGTCAAGGATAGCTTTAACACCGCTTCCCTCTATCCATAGCGACACACTGGGGCGTGGCCCCTCTAAGCCTTCAGGAATAGGGTCTTTTCCTTTCGGAAGTTCATTGGTACATTGCTGGGAATGTGCTTCCCCAGAGACCCCAAGCCGTTCCCCCACTGGCCCTCCACTAAGTTTCCCGACACCTCTCTGATCAGCTGAACAACTGATCCCCCGAAATGATCCCCCGGCACTGCAATTTAGCCGCCCTCCTAGCCAGAGAAGACACACTGAAAACTTCCCCCCTCTTTCAAATAACTGACAGCTGTCACTACGGTGTAAGTGAACCTGACAGCTCTAACACTGTCACCAGCCTGCCTACTCAAACTTTCAACCAATCCCTGTCGCTCTCCCTCAACCGAGCCTGCCACTCATCTAACAACTGAGAGATCCGCTCCGCCCATGTCTCGCACGCCTCCGCCCCTCCTTGGGTGGACACTATCCCAAGTGCCAGGCAGAGTCTGCCAGAGCTAGAACATTTATTCGCAGACCCTACCTACAAATCAGACCACTCTTCCCTCTCTCTCCCAACCGCTTGGGCAGCTCCGAGTGCCACCTCCAACTCGTCAATGCCAGCCTGAACTCAAACAAAGACCTCACCCACCACGCATACAGCAATCACCAGCAAATAACCCACAGAGACACACATTACAGATTTAAACAGGGTACCCACACAGCATACCAGCAGACTCAATCCCAGACGAGCCCCCACAATGTAGCCCCACCCCCGGCCACCCTCAGGGTCGCTCGGCTCGCTGTCGTCTAGGGAAACAGCCTCGGCCCCGCCAAACTGGATAATTCGTTCGTGTGGATGCTGTGTGAGGTACCCCACCCCGCCCAAATAACAGACAATACACCAGATGCAATTAAATGATTTACAGTTTATAGATATTACTGGAACTATATAATTAAAAGAGAATAAAATATAAAAGGAAAATAAAAGGCGCCACACTTATCAAAGTTCACTCTCTTCGTGCACAAAAACCGTTGGAGCTCAAGGACCTTCTTCTTCACCCTGCGACCCCCTCGGACCACCTCGACCGGCCGCCTGGGACCAACAATGGTGGTCGACCAGACTCTCCACACGAGTCTGTCTCTGTCTCCTCGCCGAACGTCCCGCTTGGGGTCCGACCCCGTTAGCGGACATCACAGCACATCGTCCATCTTCTGTCTCGCTCTTCCGCCTTCTGCCCCAAAACCCCGCGCATACAGTATCTTCAAATACACCAAAACCATAACAACTATCCCAATTGGTTAATAACGTATTTCTTATCACCCTCTAAACCACAACAAGCTGCCAGCGCAAACTTTCTCAGCGTTTAAGACAACAAAGCCGCATTCCCCATATTAACATAACAAAGACGCCATTTTAATTAGCCTCCGCAGTAACATAAAAATCGAAACCCCCTTACACATATCAGACCATAAGACATCTGAACAGAATTAGGCCATTTGGTCCATCAAGGTTGTGCGTCGTTCCATCATGGCCGATTTATTATCCCTCGCAATCCCATTTTACCCCTAACCTTGAACGCCTTGACCAATTAAAAATCTTATCAACCTCTGCCTTAAATGTACCCAATGACTTGGCCTCCACAGTCACCTGTGGCAATGAATTCCATAGATTTACCACTCTCTGGCTAAAGAAATTCCTGCTTATCCCTGTCTAAATAGATGTCCCTCTATTCTGAAACTGTCTTCTAATCTTAGACTCCCCCAGCAAAGGAAACATCTTCTCCACATCCACTCTATCGAGATCATCCCCCTCATTTTTCTGTATTCAAGTGAGTAGAGACCCAGAGCCATCAAATGCTCCTCGTATAATAAGCCTCTCAATCATTTTCGTGAATCTCCTTTGAACCCTCTCCAATGTCAGTGCATCTTTTCTTAGATAAAGGGCCCAAAACTGCTCACAATACTCCAGCTGAGGCCTCACCAGTGCTATACCCTTGCTTTAATATTCTATTTCTCTCGAAATGCATGCTAACGTTGCACTCAACCTGCAAATAAACTTTTCAGGAATCCTGCACAAGGACTCCCTAGCGTTTGAAGCGAATTATATTGGTAAATGTTGAAATCTAGGAAAGAAAGCTCTTCAGATGAAAAGGTGAAGGTTTCATTTGCTGAAGAGTTCCTGCAGAGGGCATCTTTGTTCTAGACATTGGCACATAACAGAGATAGTTTACTGCAAGTTCAACTGCGAATACAGCAGTAAGCAGGATTAATGCTTTGTCTGCTGTCTGCAGCAAAGTGGGGGTGGGGTGGTGATTTTGCCGCATGTGTTAAAATTGTAAATGTGTTCTCCATAAAATATATTGGCACAGGGTTAGCAATAGTGTTCCATGAAAATTGTTCCCAGAGTTAAGAATTGCCCATCTGCATTTGATTTAAAAATCTTCAGTTCTGTAGATGTATCTGAGAAGGTGATTTTGTTGCCCTTCAAGAATGGTCACCCCCACCCCTCAGTGGTAAAACTCTCGGGGGGGGGGAATAAAACCGTTCTGTTCACCATATAAATGGAAAGATTGGCTGTGTTGTGATATTGTCATGTTAAACTAATATCTGTTCACAAACAAGAGAAAATCTGCAGATGCTGGAAATCCGAGCTACACACACAAAATGCTGGAGGAACTCAGCAGGACAGGCAGCATCTATGGGAAAAAAGTACAGTCAACGTTTTGGACCGAAACCCTTTGGTTTCGATGACCTGTAATCTGTCAGTGTTACTCCAGGGACTGTGGTCAGGGTTGGGAGGTTTTGACTCCAGAATTGGCTAAAAGAAGTAGTTTTTATATAGGGCAAGTTTTTAAGGAAATAAAATGCAATATTGTGGGGAGAAGGCATGTTTCAAAGACAAGGCTGATTAGTGTTGCTAAGAGTTCAAAGTAAATTTATTATCAAGGTACATATACATCACCATATACAATCCTGGGATTCATTTTTTAGTGGACATTCACAGTAGAACAGTGAAATACAAAAGAATCAATGAAAAACTCCACACTATGATAGAGAAACAACCAATGTGCAAAAGAAGACAAACTCTGCAAATACAAAAAAGAACAATTAATAAAGCAACTAACTAATCACTCACTAACTAATTCATTGATTAATTAAGAACGTGAATTGCAGGGTTCTTGAAAGTGCATCCATATGTTGTGGTGGTGTTGAGGTTCAGTGTTGAGGTGGATGAAGTTAATCCACACTGGTTCAAGAGTCTGATGGTTGTTGGGTAATAACTGTTCTGAACCTGGAGGTGTGGGACCCAAGGTTCCTGTACCACCTTCCCCTTGCTAGCAGCAAGAAGAGAGCATGACCTGGAATGATAAAAGAAACTTTTTGCAAAGTTTGTGCAACAATAATAAATATTGTTGGGTCAAATTCCTCTTAGTCAAGAACCCAGAGGCATGCTTTCAACAAACCAATGACGAAGATGAGAATTTTTAAAATAAGTGAGTCATACTCAGACTTGTGGTTTTCAGTGATTTCTTTGGCAGATTTATTTTCTGCTATCAATAACCGCCCACGAAACTGACTGACCTGCCTGGTTGATACTACAATACCCTGCCTATTGAAATGACACGTGAATTCTGTTCCAGTGGTATTGGTTTTCCTATGGCCTCCCTGGCACTTTAAAATGTTTTCTGTTTGTTTAGTATTGAATTCAATCAGTGACTGACTGACATATGTCAATGAACCTGCTTTGTTTCTCTCTATTTTGCAAACATTTAAATAAATATAAATCAAATGGAGAGCTAACCTCATGCAGTGTTTTATTAAAGCCATTATCTGTTGAAATAATTGCACACATGTCACACAATGTTTTTTTCCTACCATGAAGCACTTCGGAAAAATCCCTAAACCTTAAAACCTTTCAGAAGTATATTAGAAGCAAGAGGGTGGCCGAGGATGGAATTGGTTTCTTGGGGATCAGAGAGGTAACATCAGTGGATGTAAGTGACATTATAAATGGATTCCTCACATTGGTATTCATGGGCGATAAGTACACGGACGCTGGAACACATCCATATCAGGAAGGAGGAACTGCTAGAAATGTTGGAGTACATTGGGGTGGACAAATCCCCAGGGTCTGGTGGAGGAGATTGCTGAGGCTCTAGAGGTTTATTGGCCATGTATGAGGTACCAGAAGACTGAAGGATAGTCAACATCTCCCCCTTCAAAAAGGGCAGCAGGAAAAAAGCTGGAAACTGCAGACCACATAACAATAGGACATGGGAGCAGAACTAAGCCATTTGGCTCATTGCGTCTGCTTCACCTTTCCATCACGGCTGATTTATTTTCCCTCTCAACCCCATTCTCCCGCAACCTTTGACACCCTCCCAAATCAAAAACTTATCAACCTCCACTTTAATTAACCCATTGACTTGGCCTCCAGAGCCATCTGTAGCCAATGATCTGTGCATTTGTCAGAGTCAATTCACAGTGATAAGATTTCCATTCACTTGCAAAGACTTTGACAGATATGGAGGAGGAGGTGGCATGTTTTGTGTCGGGGAGATCCTGTTTAGCAGATCTGAATTTAACTAAGAAAATTAATGAAGGTGGAGCTTATGTGCTTCACGTGGACTTTAGTAAAGGCTTCACAAGGTTCTGCATAGTAGATTGGATTCAGGGGACAGGGATTTGAGGCAAACTGGATCCAAAATTAGCTCGGTGATAGGAGGTACAGGGTAATGCTGGCTGGGTGGTTTTCTGACTGAAAATGTTTAATAAGTGGACTACTGCAGGGGTCAATGCTGGGATCATGGCTTTTTGTAATATGTATAAATAACGAGGGTGAGAAATTGAGAATCAGAAACGGGTTCATTATCACAGACACACTGTATGTGATGGAATTTGCTACTTGGCAGCAACACATAAAAAATTACAACAAGAAATATAAAACTTAAATAAGTAGTTCAGAAAGATGGTAAAACGTGAGGTAGTAGTGTCCATGGTTCATGGTTTGTTCAGAAACTGAAGCACCTTCAATAACTCCAAAAGACTGAAGTCGGGTAAATACTTGAAAGGCTTTTATTCGCTGTACAATATGACCTCCATGGTGAGTGTCTGCCCCCGGGCTGAGAGGGAGGGGCAAGGCGAAATCACCTTTATTCAGGGTCTGTGGGAGGAGCCACAGGGGCAGTCAGCAGAGGGGCGTGTCCAGACAGTTAACCCAGTTACAACATATATATGGTTTACCACAGAAACCTGTTGGTATGATGAGTTCGTTTACTGCCACAGCAATGAAAATTGTTTATGGATACCCTGGTTCATGGGTCAGCTGGAAATCCGAGCAGAACTTAATCCAGAGAAGTGTGAGGTAATACATTTTGGGAAGTCAAATTCTGATCAGACATATAGAGTAAATGGCAGGGACCCTGAGAGTGTAGATGTACAGAGACAGTTTTGGATGCAGATCCATAGCTCCCTGAAAGGGAACAGGATAGTGAGAATGCCATTGAGTGTAAGGAGTGCAGTTATACACAACATTGGTTAGGCCATACTTAGAGTATTGTGTTCAGTACAGGCAGCGTGGTAGTGTAGGGGTTAACATAACACTTCACAGTGTCAGCAATTGTGATTGGAGTTCAAATCCTGTTACAGGTAAATAGGGTCATAAAGAAAGCTTTTGGCTAATTGGCCTTCATAAATCAAGGTATTGAGTATAGGTGATGGGATGTTATGTTGAGGTTGTGGAAGACATTGGTGAGTCCTGTTTTGGAGTTTTGTGTGCAGTTTTGGTCATCTACCTACAGGAAAGATGTAAATAAGGTTGAAACAGTACAGAGACAATTTACAAGGATGTTACCAGGTCTGGAACTCCTGAATTATAAAGAAAGATTGAATAGGTTAGGACTTTATTCCTTGGAATGTAGAAGATTGAGATGTGATTTGATAGAGGTATACAAAATTATGAGGAGTATAGATAGAGTAAATGCAAGCAGACTTTTTCACTCAGGCTGGGTGGGATTATGACTAGAAGTCATGGGGTAAGGATGAAAGGTGAAAAGCTTAAGGCGAACATGAAGGGAAACCTCTTCATTCAGAGGGTCGTGAGAGTGTGGAATGAGCTGCCAGCACAACTGTACACGCGAGCTCAATTTCAACGTTTACGAGAAGTTTGGATAGGTACATGGATGGTAGGGGGTGTGGAGGTCTATGGTCCTGGTGCAGCTTGATGGGAGTGGGGAGTTTAAATGGTTTGGCATTGACTAGATGGGCCAAAGGGCCTGTTTCTGTCTGTACTTTTCTATGACTCTATAACTCTATGACTGCCTGTAAGAAGTTTATACGTACTCCCTGTGACTGCATGGGATTCCTCCGGGTGGCCTGGTTTCCTCCTGCATTCTACAGGCAGAGGGGTCAGGGTTAGTACATTGTGAGCATACTCTGCTGATACTGGAGGCTTGGCGTCATTTGCATGCTGCCCCTAGCACAATCCTCAGACTGTGTTGGTCATTGACTCAAGGAGCACATTTCACTCTATGTTCTGATGTGCATATGACAAATAAAACTAATCTTTATCTTTACAGTTTTGGTTGCCACACTACGGAACGTTGCCTGGAATGGGGGCGGGTCGGAGATCATAAGGAGAGATCAGATAGGCTAGGTTATTCTCACTGGAACATAGAAGGTTGAGGGACAACCTTTTCTTTTCAAATCTTTTTATTATTATCCAAAATTAACAAGAGCACATCGAAGTAAGCAACACTTACAGTGTCTCAAGAAAAAAAACATTATTTTAAAGATTGAAAAAGTTTAAAGGGACAACCTTAGATTATAAAATTTGAAGTTTAGATGGTCATTCTGGGGCAAAGGAACTCTGAATTAGAAGGCACGTTGAAAAGATCAGCTTTATTTATTGCATCAAATCAAATCAGCGAAGATTGTGCTGAGGGCAGCCTGTGCGTGTCGCCACGCATCTGGTGCCAACAAGCATGCCCACAACTCATTAACCCTAATCTGTATGCCTTTTGGAATGTCGGGGGAAACCCATGTGGTTACAGGGAGGTTGTAGCTCCTTACAGACAGCAGAGGGAATCAAATTCCAATCTCACATTTGTTGCTGTAAAGTGTTAGTGCTAACTGTTCAAGGTGAGAGGAGGAGGAGTTTAAAGGTGATCTGGGGAGGTATGTTTATCATACGGAGAGCGATGAATATCTGGAATGAGCTGCCGGAGGAAGTGGTGGAGGCAAATACTATGTTTAAAAGGTGTCTCGGCAGGTACTTGAATAGGGAAAGTGTAGAGGGGCTTAATACGGGCAGTTGGAATTAGCGTAGCAATGCATTCATGATCAGCATGGTCAAGCTGACAAGGTTTCTGCTCTATATTTCTATGATTCTATGAGTGTGTTCCCGTTCTTTCCATGATTGTGTTTGTTCATGGAAGATCAGTTTGTAAATGTATTTTTGTGGAACAATAATCTGTAATCTAGCCAATGGAATTCCAGAGACAATTTGAAAGCAGCCAAAGCCAGAAATGCTTTGAAATATAATGTACTGATGAAAAGCAGACAGATATGATGATGCAGTTGAAAGAGACTGAGGCTGTTTTGTAAGCTTGGTGGTAAATTAAATGCTGAATTGTAGAAACCTAAGAAGGCATTGTAAATGGTTGAAAAGTTAAAAGAACTGCAGATTCTGTGATGTAACATGAATAAAGTCACTGGAGAGAACACAAGAACATAAGAAATAGGAGCGGGAGTAGGCCAACCGGCCCATGAGGCCTGCCCTACCATTCAGTAACATCATGGCTGATCTGTCCGTAAACTCAGAGATACTGAAGCTAGTGGATACAGAAGTGTTTTATTATCTTTGATTACCTTTGATCAAAGGTAACAGCAGGACAATTATATAGTTGCGATGTATCTACAAAGCTTGCTCTGAACTACGTATGCTTTCACACCTCCTCCTTCGCACCCACACTCCAGACACCCAAAATAAATGTTAATCAGTATTGTCTGTTTTGATATCAGTTCCAGTCCTTGGCTCCAGGAAAACTATTGTTCAGGGCTGGATTTCAAATCCCATCTGCAATCCACAGTCAAATCTGAAGAATGGCTGTTGCTGAACTTGATATTTGTTCTATACCCTAACTCAGGAATACGCCGTAACACAGTAAAACCTACAACAAAATCAGAGCAACAGTGTCCAAGTGGTTAAGGTGTCGGTCTAGTGATCTGAAGGTTGCTAGTTCGAGCCTCAGCTGAGGCAGCGTATAGTGTCCTTGAGCAAGGCACTTAACCACACATTGCTCTGCGACGACACAGGTGCCAAGCTGTATCGGCTCTAGTGCCCTTCCCTGCCACATCAGTGTCGTGGAGAGGGGAGACTTGCAGCATGGGCGACTGCCGGTCTTCCATACCACATTGCCCAGGCCTGCACCCTGGACATCTTCCAAGGTGCAAATCCATGGTCTCATGAGACTGACGGATGCCTATACATACAAAATGCTGGTAGAACACAGCAGGCCAGGCAGCATCTATAGGAAGAGGTACAGTCAACGTTTCGGGCCGAGACCCTTCGACAGGACTCATCTGCAGATTTTCTCGTGCTCTTCCTATAGATGCCGCCTGGCCTGCTGTGTTCTACCAGCATTTGTGTATGTTGCTTGAATTTCCAGCATATGCAGATTTTCTCGTGTTTGCGTTTTTAAACAAAATCAGAACTTGCTGGAAGCACTCAGCAGGTCAGGCAGCATCTCTGGGAAGAGAAGCAGAGTCAGTGTTTCAGGTTGAACACCCTTTATCAGAATAGTTCTGACCTGCTGAATATTTCCAGCATTTTTTGCCTTTATTCTTAAAAGTGCTGTGGTTAGTGCTTTAGAATTCTATGTCCAGTGCAAATTTCTAAACCGAATGAAGATGGGCAAGTTCTGGAGGCGGGTTGAGTACAGCCACAAACTTCCACCACATTTTGAAGTGTTGCTAAGGTGTTGATCAAACCACCCTCACAGTTATAGGTCTAACCCCAATTCAATGTCTCCTGACATCCATCCTATCACGGATATTCCCTCCATATCTTCTCTGCAACAACTTGAAACTGATTTATCTCCCCCTTCTCATGAAAGCTGACCCACCTGAAATGTTAACAACTGTTTAGTTTCACTCTCTGCAGATGCTGTTTGTCTTGCAGAGTACTTCCACCATGTTCAGTTTGCAATCTACATTTTCAGTCACTCGAATGATGTGAAGAGCATGCTTCAGAATGTATAAATAGTCATAGTCATACTTTATTGATCCCAGGGGGAAATTGGTTTTCGTTACAGTTGCACCATAAATAATAAATAGTCATAGAACCATAAATAGTTAAATAGTAATATGTAAATTATGCCAGGAAATAAGTCCAGGACCAGCCTATTGGCTCAGGGTGTCTGACCCTCCAAGGGAGGAGTTGTAAAGTTTGATGGCCACAGGCAGGAATGACTTCCTATGACGCTCAGTGCTGCATCTTGGAGGAAAGAGTCTCTGGCTGAATGTACTCCTGTGCCCACCCAGTACATTATGTAGTGGATGGGAGACATTGTCCAAGATGGCATGCAACTTAGACAGCATCCTCTTTTCAGACACCACTGTGAGAGAGTCCATTTCCATCCCCACAACATCACTGGCCTTACGAATGAGTTTATTGATTCTTTTGGTGTCTGCTACCCTCAGCCTGCTGCCCCAGCACACAACAGCAAACATGATAACACTGGCCACCACAGACTTGTAGAACATCCTCGGCATCGTCCGGCAGATGTTAAAGGACCTCAGTCTCCTCAGGAAGTAGAGACGGCTCTGACCCTTCTTGTAGACAGCCTCAGTGTTCTTTGACCAGTGCAGTTTATTGTCAGTTCGTATCCCCAGGTATTTGTAATCCTCCACCATGTCCACACTGACCCCCTGGATGGAAACAGGGGTCACCGGTACCTTAGCTCTCCTCAGGTCTACCACCAGCTCCTTAGTCTTTTTCACATTAAGCTGCAGATAATTCTGCTCACAGCATGGCTGAAAAATCTGGGTTTTTCAGCCGTGGGACAAGCTGATTGAAATGCCTCCATCCAGCTTTATAAGGCCTTATGCAACTTGAACATAATCTTTCTTCTTTTGCACATTAACTGTTTGTCAGTCTTTATCTATGTGTAGTTTTTCATAAATGTTATTGTCCTGTAAATGCCCGCAAGAAAAAGTGAATCTCAAGCTCGTACAGTATATGGTGACATGTCCATATTTAAAAAAATAAAGTTACTTTGAAATTTTGATAATAAATTTATTCTGGAACTTTGAAACACTAACTAAACTATGAGAGGGGTCATGATACTGCACATCTGTATATTCCAGCAGGGGCTCCGTTGTCCAGTTTGTAGAAATACCATTGTCACAGCATGGTGGTGGGAGATCGTGACATTAATGTACAAAACAGGATTGTAGTAGTTAAACTTGCAATGTGGTTTCACCTTTAGTAACTTTGCACATTTACATTATCTTACAATTATCAATATGTGCAATTTATTTTTGCATTTGATCTAAAAGCGCGCAGCTGATTAAGTAGCACCAAAGGAATTTTCTGTTTTGGACACTGTGCAAGCAAATTCTTTTAAGATATTTGTATACTTTCCACTAAGGTTAGTGTTACATTTAAAAGGGAAACGTTAGGAGATAATTTTTAATGTTGCTGCCTGCTACTTCTCTTTTTTAAAGCTGGATTATGGTCCCTGTTTTAACTATTTCAGTAAAGATGTAGACGGAAATAGACAGTGAACCCTCATTGTTTAATAAAAAATAGCCCGATTTAGTGATAACCTGAAATACTGTCCAAGTGTTCTGCGACAAGTTTTTGAGTTCACTCATTAGGTTTGGATATTTATTGCCTGTCTTTTTACTGCCCTTGAAAAGGTGATGGTCATTTTGAACTGCTGCCATCTTTGTAATGAATGTACCTCTTGAGTTGGGGTATTCCAGAATTTGGATCTAACGTTGAGATGCTCTGGTCTCTGAGGGAATGAAGTTCCACGTTCCAGTTGTCCTAGTCCTCCTGATCGAGTTCAGGTTCGTGAGGTTCTGTCAAAGATGCCTCAGTGGCGAAGTGTGCCTTGCAGACGGTGCATATTGAATCCCAGCAGTTGAAAGGAGCAAGTATTTGTCCTGGAAGGATGGGTGTTAATGAAGTGGCTGCCCTGTCTTGGATGATGCATTGGAGCTACACTTGTCCTACTGGGGCCTTGCAGATGGTGGAAAGGCTTTGAGCTGTCAGGGCAAGAACCACTCACCACAGGATGCCCAGGCTAGGAGTTGTCATGGTATCTACGGAGGGAATGTGGCACCAGGGAAACTGTCCCCAGATAGCATTGCAAAGCCTTCACCACGTACTGACTGCTTTTTTTTTTTTTTGTTGTTGCATCCAGCGCAATCCTGACCCAGAGCTGAATCTCTGCTCCTTTCCATAGCCTGAAGTTGCCAAAAGCAGCAAACAGAATTGGCCATGCACAGAGAAAACTCTAGAATTGTCAAGCGGGTTATATTGGCACAGACACAATGGACGAAGTGGATCAGTCCTGTTTTTAATTTGTGTGTTTGTATAATGCAGATACAGGACATATACAGTAATTAATTTCTGTGTTGGAATGATCAGGTCTGAGAGGTTTTAGTTTTAAGACCATAAGACATGGGAGCAGAATTACGCCATTTGGCCCATCGAGTCTACTCCACCACTTCACGCTGCCTAATCCAATTTCCCTCTCAGCCTCAGTTTCCCACCTTCCCTCCATATTCCTTCATGTCCTGACCAATCAAGAATCTATCAATCTCTGCCTTAAGTATGCTTAAAGATTTGGCCTCCACAGCCGCCTGTAGCAATGAATTCCACAGATTCACCATTCACCAGAGAACATGGTCTCAGAATAGAGGGATGTCCTTTTAGGACAGAGATGAGATGGAAGAAGTTCCTCCTAATTTCTGTCCTAAAAGGTCGTCCCTCTATTCTGAGGCTGTGTTCTCTGGTCTTAGGTTCCTGCACCATAGGAAACATCCTCTCCACGTCAACTCTGTCGAGGTCCCTCACCGTTCACCCCTCATTCTTCTGAATTCCAGTGAGTACAGGCCAGGAGCTTTAACCCAGTGTTTCTTTTCTCTTCTACAGGGATTATCCAACTATTATGTGTAGTCACCGGCTAAGGGAAAACTAAGGACTGCTTGACAAGCAGGTGCAGAATGTACAAGAGGAATGGCCTCATGGCCAATCTGAGGGTCACGTCAGCTACACCAGAGGTAATGGTGATGTGCCAATGCAACTTCCTGTAATGCCACAATCTTATCTCCATACAGGTATCTCTTTCAGCCTGGGGAGAAAAGGTGTTTTCTTCACCTTGGACCTACCTACTTGATACTTGAAGTAACTAAGACTGACAGCTAGTTTTGTGTAAAATTTGATCTTCCCACGATGGGCATCTGTATGGTTAAGAGGAGTTATTATGCGATATTCAGCCGTGTGACATTAATACATACTTTGTGTTAACACTACGCACAACCAATATATTAATGTTTGCTCATTTTGACCATAATTCTAATATCTGAATGTTTGTTCATTGAATTATAATTGTCTCTCTGATTGGAGGCCTGTGACTGACAGTGTGCTGCAGGGGTCAGTGCTGGGTCCATTGTTGTTTGTCATCTATATTAATGATTTAGATCAGGGACTCCCACCCTGCGGTCCACAGATCCCTCGGTTAACAGTAGGGGTCCATGGCAATAAAAAAGGTTGGGAACCCCTGATTTAGGTGATAATATGGTCAACTGAATCAGTAAATTTGTAGTTGACACAAAGTTGGGAGGTGTAATGGACAGCAAAGAAAGCTACCAAAACTTGGAGCAGGATCTTGTCCGCTTGGGAAAACAGGCTGAAAAATGGCAGATGGAATTTAGTTCAGTCACCTGTGAGGTGTTGCACTTTGGGAAGACAAACCAGAATACAACTTCCACAGTAACTGGTCGGGTTCTGAGGTATACCGTAGAACAAAGAAACAAAGGGACCTGGGAACACAGGTCCATAATTTCTTGAAAGTGGCATCGCAGGTAGATAGGTTCATAAAGAGAGTTTAGGACGCATTGGCCTTCAAAAATCAAAGTTCAGAGTAAAGTTCAAAATGAATTTTATTGTCAGAGTATGTATACAGTATGTCACCACATACAACCCTGAGATTCATTATTCTGCGGGCATACTCAGCAAATCTATAGAATAGTAGCTATAGCAGGATTAATGAAAGATCAACCAGAAGACTCTGCAAATGCAGATGTAAATAAATAGCAATCAATAATGAGAATATGAATTAACAAGATGAAGAGTCCATAAAGTGAGATCAGTGGTGTGGGAACATATCAAAGGATGGGCAAGTGAGTGTAGCCATCCCCTTTTGTTCAAGAGCCTGATGGTTGAGGGGTAGTAACCATTCTTGAACCTGGTGGTGAATGTCCTGAGGTTCTTATACCTTCTACCTGATGGCAGTAGCGAAAAAAGAGCATGGCCTGGGTGGTGGGGATCGCTGATGATGGATATGCTTTCCTGTGACAGCGTTTCATGTAGGTGCACTCACTGGTTGTGAGGGCTTTGCCTGTGATGTACTGGGCTGAATCCACTGCCTTTTTGTAGGATTTTCCATTCAAGGGCATTGGTGTTTCCATATCAAGCTGTGATGCAGCCAGTCAATATACTCTCCACTACACATGGAATATCACTGCAGACTCCTAAGGAAGTAGAGGTGTTGCTGTGCTTTCTTTGCAATAGCATTTACATGTTGGGTTAGGACAGGTCCTGTGTAATAGTAACACTCAGGAATTTAAAGTTGCTAACCCTCTCTGCCTCTGATCCTCCGATGATTACTGACTCATGGACTCTGGTTTCCCTCTCCTGAAGTCTACCATCAGTTCCTTGGTCTTGTTGACATTGAGCAGACAATCCACCCTGCAAAGACTCATTTCAGGAGGTAGCACCATCAATTTGCGGGAGACTCCCGGAACTTCCGGGAGAGGTGGGATGTCTGAAATAGAGTAGCTCCTTAGCAGCTAGTTTAAATAACGTTAGCTATGCTGATGAACGAATGACACCTGTTAAACTCACCTCAACATGTCTTTTACAGCCTTAACCCACCATGGGCAATAGAAAAGTCACTGTTGCAAACAGTGCAGCGAGCAACACTGTCATTATTTTGACCCCTATTAGGCAGGGTACACTTTAGTGTAGTCTGGGGTGATGTACGTTTTATATTTTCCTTTTTTTTTTGGGACACTCTGCCATGGCGTGCTCTCGCTCTCTCCCTCTTGCGGTCGCTCGCGCGCTCTCTGGCTTGCTTTCTCTCTCTCTCTCTTGCTTTCGCTCGCTCGCTCTCAAAAAAATTGATTTCTGTGATATTGTATATAATTTGCGGGCATCAGGGAGCCACTATTCATATGCGGGAGACTCCCGGAACTTCCGGGAGAGGTGGGATATCTGCATTGAGTGAGAGGTTGTTGTTATGGCACCACTCACTGAGCACAGAGAACAGGAGTGGGATGTTATGTTGAAGTTGTGTAGGCCATTGGTGAGGCCTAGTTTGGAGTATTGTGTACAGTTCTGATCACCTACATCCAGTAAGAGTGCTGAGAAATTTTACAAGGATGTTGCTGGGTCTTGTGGACCCGAGTTACTGGGAAAGATTGAATACGTTAGGACTTTCGTCCATGAAGTGCAGGAGGATGAAGGGAGATCTTATAAAGGAATACAAAATTATGAGAACAAATATGGTAAATGCAAGCAGGCTTTTTTTCCTCAGGCCGGGTGAGTCTAGAACTAGAGGTCATAGGCTAAGGGTGAAATGTGAAATGTTTAAAGAGAAACTTCTTTTCTCAGAGGATGGTGTGAGTGTTGTGTGAGCTGCCAGCAGAGGTGGTAGAAGTGAGCTTAATTGTCATTTTTAAGAGATAGGTTCCTGCATTCCTCTCTCCTCTTGTGTCACATAGCAGTTCCTTTTGTTGTTCCCTTTAACGACCAGCACTTCCTTCCTATGACAGCTGGAGCTGGGTGTGCATCACTACCAGATTATAAGACCATTAGACATAGGAGCAGAATAAGGGCCATTCGGCCCAGTGAGTCTGTGCTGCCATTCAATCATGGCTGATTTTTAAAAAGCCCTCTCAACCCCATTCTCCTGCCTTCTTCCCATAATTTGTAGAGGTAGAGGGAAATAAAGAGAGGAGTAATGGGATTACAGGGGAGGAAGCACATATTCTGAATGAGAACAAGATGTACTGATGTGTGAGAGAGAAATACCCAGGGAAAATAAATAACTAGAGAAAACGAAAATCATAAAACTACAGGTGCTGGGGATCCGAAGTTAAAAACAGTAAATGACAGAAGAACTCTGAATATTCATTCTGTGCTAATGGGGTTGATGAGACTATACCCCTCTGAACTAGCCTGCACCCAAATGGCCCCTTTCCCCTGGTGTTAATGCTTGGGTTTGCTCTGGGTGCTCTGGTTTCTTCCCACAGTCCAAAGACCTACCAGTTGGTAGGTGAATTGGTCATTGTAAATTGTCCCGTGATTAGGCTAGAGTTAAACTGAGGGTTGCTGAAAGGGCTATTCCATGCTGTGTCTCAATAAATAAAAGATACAAGTGTAAGACAAGTCTTGATGTTGAAGACTGGAAATGTCTCTTGATGGTATTTTGCACATCTCTGTGACATTCCTGACTGGTATTTTAACAGCATCACTGATCAGTATATTGTAGAAGTAACACATGGGAACTATCTCATACCCAAGTGTGAAGCAGTCTGTCTCTGTTTACCATCAGTACTGATGTTGAAGTTCAAGGGCCGAAAACTCTATTAGCAGAGAATGCGTTAAGGAGGCAGTCGCTGGCAGAAATAGAAATCGTTTGGTTATCTTCCAAGTTTTGACTGGCTTATGGCATCAGTATCGAAGTGAACCATATCACCGTACAATTATGAACCTCTTCTACCACCACTGCAGGGCTTGTATGTGTGCAGGACAAAGAAGCGGGCAGGAAAAATTATTGCGGGCAATACCCACTCTGCAAACTGCCTTTTCTAAAAGCCCCCTTCCGGAAAGGACAAAACAAAAGCTTCACAACGTCTTAAAAGTTGCTTCCCCCAGGCAGTTAATCTGATCATCCATTCCAGTTAGGTCCCCCCACCCACTTCCGTCTATTGCCCTCATTGCTGCACTGTGGACACTTTAAAACCATTTTTGTAATGCTGTTTACATTGTAAATACAAGCTGACATTTATATATTTATGCATATTTTATTCATTATTTGTACTTTGACCTCTAACATTATTTTTATGTAATTCTTTAATTTTTATAATTGGTGAATGTTGTTGATTTTTGTTGCATGTTGCACCCTGACCCAACGCACCACAGCCAATTTCTCGCACATGTAAAATGTTTTTGGCGAATAAAGTTGATTCCTGATTTTCACCCCTGTCCCACTCTTGCCTCCTCTGCCACGCAGTTACTAATCCATTCATTAGCCAGCAGCAGTTCTGACTGTCAGCAGAGTGTGGGTGGGCTAGTCTGTCAGGGATGCAGAGCTGAGGTGGTGAAGTCAACTTGATGGCTCAGTGGGATTGAACATAGCTCACACTGCTCGATCCTCAGGCAGAAGAACTTTCTTTGTCCAAAGAATAGTTAGAAGTAAAAAATTCATTTCCATGGGGATCCTCCTTTCAGATGAAGGATCTCAGCCAGCAATGTCGACTGTTTATTCCTTTCCAAAGATGTTGCCTGACCTGCTGAGTTCCAGCAATTTGTGTGTGTGTGTGGTGCTCTGGATTTCCAGCATCTGCAGAATCTCTTGTGTGGATGATTTGCCATGGGGAGAGGTTGTAATGAATAGTATTGAGTAGACTAACACATGAGATGGAAATGAAAGGAGGGTCATACCCATAGATTTAGATTACAAAAACCAGGAGGAGGTTAGAGTGGAGCATAAATACCAGCCTGGATTGATTGGGTCAAATGAACTGTTTCTGTCTTGTACATTCAGTGCAATCCATCATCCCATGGAAATTCTTCTTTCTTTTGATGCTCTGCCAAAGATTCTTCTCAGGAAAGTTACAGAAACTTTAGAGAGGCTACCGAGGAGATTTACCAGGATGTTGTCTGGATTGGAGAGCATGTCTTATGAGATTAGGCTGAGGGAACGAGGACTTGTCTCTTTGGAGTGAAGGAGGATGAGAGCCAGCTTAAAAGTGTACGTGATGATAAGGGACATAGATAGAGTGGTTAGCGAGAGACGATTCACCAGAATGGGAATGGCTAATAACAGAGGGCATAATTTTAAGGTGATTGGAGAAAAGTATAGGGATATATCAGAGGTAAGTTTTTACAAAGAGAGTGGTGGGTGCAAGGAATATCCTGCTAGTGTTGGTAGAAGCAAATACATTAGGAGCATGTAAGGACCTCTTAGAAAGGTGCATAGATGGCAGAAAAAAATGGAGGGCTATGTAAGAGGGAAGAGTTAGATTGATCTTAGAGTAGGTTAAAAGATCGGCAAAACATCAGGGCTGAAGGGCCTGTACTGTTCTATGAGGTATGAATCATTGGTGCTGTTTCTCCTTACACTGACATGGTCTACCCTGCTGAGTGTTTGCAGCATCTTCTGCTTCTCAGTCAACACCTTGGTATATTAGGATTACAGCATGCCGTTGGTGCTGGAGAAGTGCTAGCTCGTTGATGTCACCAGTTGCATCTCTGAATTGGATGTGGTGAATCCACTGTCTATAGCAGCAGCGATGAGATATTATTTGTTTCCTCTTCTTCTGTGTCGACTGAGAGGAAAAAGATGAGGAAGCAAGAGCAGAGGGATGGAGTGAAGAACAGGAGAAGGTGATGAAGAGAGGTGACATTATGTGAAGAGGAGATGGTGATGAGGTGACATTACATGAAGAGATAGTGATGATGTGACTTTATGTGAAGAGGAGATGGTGATGAGGTGACGTTATGCGAAGAGATGGTGATGAGGTGATGTTATGCGAAGAGATAGTGATGAGGTGAGGTTACAATGTGAAGAGATGGTGGTGAAGTGACATGTGAAGAGGAGATGGTGATGAGGTGATGTTATGATGTGAAGAGGAGATGGTGATGAGGTGATGTTATGATGTGAAGAGGAGATGGTGATGAGGTGACATTGATGAGGAGCCGAGGGCAGCAAATTGTATGTGACTAACATGAGAAAATCTGCAGATGCTGGAAATCCAAAGTGTCGCACACAAAATACTGGAGGAACTCAGCAGGCCAGCAGCATCTGTGGAAAAGAGTAAACAGCCGAAGTTTTGGGCTAAGATCCTCCTCAGGATGTTGTATGTGAGATGAATGGTCAGGAAAAAAGAGAATAAAAATTAGGCTCTACTGATGCACGATCAAGTAATTCAAAGCTGTGGGTTTGGGTTCGCCAAAGTCAGTATTTTGAAGGGCAGCACAGAGGCCTAGCAGTTAGCCTTGTGTGCCTCCCTGTAGATCTTCAGGGAAGGGGAGCAATACCTTGTATTCTGTCTGGATAGCTCCCAACCTGATGGCATGAATATTGATTTCTCCTTCCGTTTAAAAAATAATTCCCTCGCCCTCCCTCTTCTTCTATTCTCACTCTGGCCTCCTACTCTTCTCACCTGCCTATCACCTACCCCTGGTGCCCCTTCCACTTCCCTTTCTCAGATTCCTTCCTCTCTAGCCCTTTACCTTTCCTACTCACCTGACTTCACCTGTCACCTTCTAGCTTTCCTCCTTCCCCTCCCCCTTCCTTTCCGGTCCTGAAGAAGGGTCTTGGCCCAAAAGGTCGACTGTTGGTTTACTTCCATAGATGCTGCCTGACCTGCTGAGTTCCTCCAGCACTTTGTGTGTGTTGCCTTCGGTTTCCAGCATCTGCAGAATCTCTCATGCTATTGTAATGCCTGTGACCTAGGCTCAATGCCACTGCTGATTGTAAGGAGTTTCTCCCGGGTACTGAATTCGTTTTCTCCTGCTGCTTTAGTTTCCTTCCACATCCCAAAGTTGTACGGGGTAGTAGACTTTTTGGTCACATGGGTGTAATTGGGCTCATTGGACAGAAGGGCCTGTTATTTCTGGATAAATAGACAAATAAATAGAACATAAAAAGAAAACATGCAGAGTATGTCAACAGAAAAAAGAAACAGAAATCTGGGAAGCTAATGAAAGTCGAGGATGGAATCAATGGAAGGAGAGAAGACTGGAGGATGGGGGAAGTGGCTTTTTGGTGTACTTTATGAGACCACGACTACAGATGTTCAATCACTTCTGTTAATAATTTCACTGGGGAGTGAGCAATGGGCTTATTGTCTGGGTCCGGGTCTGGAATTTGGCACTTCAGTTCAGAGTTCTCCACATGTTGTCTTCGTTACATGTTCTCCAGTGAATGAACTTGTTTGCTGTGGTAAGAAATGCCACCCCTGAGAGCACACATTTCACTGATCCGAGAACATAACCCGGCTTCATTTACTGCGGAGCATCTCCTAGTGTGCAGCGCGAGATTCCCAAGTTCCTACACTCACCATCGCTTTTGTGCCTCTTAACATACCCTACTTGCTGACGGCCTGTGATGTACAATGGCCTTGTGTAGCTGCAATGTTACACCCCTGGGGCAATAAACCAACCCTGCTCCATCTTTAAGTTGCTGGTGAACGCAGCAGGCCAGGCAGCATCTCTAGGAAGAGGTGCAGTTGACGTTTCAGGCCGAGACCCTTCGTCAGAGTCCTGACGAAGGGTCTCGGCCTGAAACATCGACTGTACCTCTTCCTAGAGATGCCACCTGGCCTGCTGCGTTCACCAGCAACTTTGATGTGTGTTGCTTGAATTTCCGGCATCTGCAGAATTCCTGTTGTCTGTTGCCTGCTCCATCTTTAGTTGTTTGCTTAGTTGAGCAAAAGATTTTCTGGGTTGCATTCAAAGTCAGGTCTTGTTCAAACTTGTTCTATTTTGCCTTCCTTCCTGCTCCCAGACCTCTTATTCTAATTGATAGTTTTATCACCATGTATTACAATATCCTGCTGCCGCAAAACACCAAATTTCACCACATTTGTCAGTGATATTAAATTGATTCTGATATTAAGCCTGATACCAATTCTGTCCTGAGGTCTCTCTGCTGTTGATTGCCCCAGATGCTGCAAGCACTTCCAGGGTCTTCACACAAAATTTTTATTGACTGATTGATAGTGCGGAATAGGACCTTCCTGCCTTTCAAGCCACTCGCCCAGAAATCCTCTGACTGAAGCCTAGCCTAATCGTGGGACAATTTGCAATGATCAATTAACCTACTAACCAGTATGTCTTTGGTCTGTGGAGGGAAACCTGAGCACCCGGAGGAAACCCACGCGGTCACAGGGAGCACGTACAAACTTCTTGCAGGTGGCATCAGGAATTGAACCTGGGTCACCTGCACTGTAAAGCATTGTGCTAACTACAGTGCTACTGTGCTCTGTATTTCCAACATCTACAGAATCTCTTGTATGTGCCATTGATTCAGCATTTTCATATGATGTAATTTGACCATTTCTAAACTTATTTTACTTCTCTGTAGTGTTGGTTGAGAGGAACAGAGTCGTCAACACTAAGGTTTCCTTTTCTTCCATTTTTACATTGTTAAAATTGTCCAGGTCTTTTTAGTTTAGTTGATTAATTCTGTTTAGATTAGTTTTTTTTGGGGGGGGGGTTATTTTTTTTTATTTTTTCATGATTTTTCTCTAGTTATTTTCTTTTTGTCCTGTATTATTCATTGGTATCCTACATGTTCTGGAGTTTTGTCAATTTATGCTATTTGGTTTTATAATTACTCATCTTAAGTATAACAATGTATTCCCAATAATTTTGTATTATTGCTATGTTATGTTTATATTTTATGAAACTAATAAAAAGATTGAAAAAGAAAGAAAGAATCTCTTGTATTCAAGGACTAGGTTGCATGTGTTTATTAGATTATGAGGACACTCAGTCCTCGTTTATTGTCATTTAGAAATGCATGCATTAAGAAATGATACAATGTTCCTCCGGTATGATATCACAGAAACACAGGACTGACCAAGACTAAAACTGACAAAACCCACGTAATTATAACATATAGTTACAACAGTGCAAAGCAATACCATAATTTGATAAAGAGCAGACCATGGGCACGGTAAAAAAAAGTCTCAAAATCCCAATAGCCCGAACATCTCACTCAGAGGGTAGAAGGGAGAAACTCTCCCTACCATGAGCCTCCAGCACCGCAAACTTGCCAATGCAGCACCCTGGAGGCACCCGACCACAGTCCCACTCTGAGTCCACCCAAAAACTTCGAGCCTCCAACCTGCCCTCCAGCACCGAGCACCGAGCACCATCTCTGCCGAGCACTTTGACCCTGCCCCAGCAATAGGCAAAGCCGAGGATTTGGGGCCTTCCCCTCTGGAGATTTCGGATCACACAGTAGCAGCGGCAGCAAAACAGGCATTTCAGAAGTTTCACCAGATGTTCCTCCGTGCTCTCCTGTCTGCCTCCATCAAATCAGAATTGTGCACGGCACACTACTTGACGATTAACAGATATTCATCACCGGAGTGGCTGCTGTGCGTTGTGTCGCGTTGCCATCAACTGGTGGTGGGGGGGGGGGGGATTTAAAGGGAATTTGGGGGGCAGCTTTTTCACCCTGCGTGTGGTCAGTACTTGAAATGAGGTGGCTGAGGCAGGTACGTTAGCAACATTTCAAAGTTACTTGGACAGGTGCATGAATAGTTAGGATTTAGTGGGATAGGTAAGTGTTAGCTTAGATGAAAATCTTAGTTGGAATAGGCCATGGAATGGTCTAGGATTAATCTGTGACTCTAAGTTGTGCAGGTTAGTAGGTTAGTTAAACACTGTAAACTGCCCCTTGTGTGCAGGTGAGTGAAAATTAATGGAGGAATGTGATTTGTCCATCAACCAGCAGCAATGCAATGGGCTGAATGGCTTCATTATCATAAGGAAATCTGGAAGTAAGGATGTTAGCTGGATTGGGAATTCCACCTGAGCTGAACTGAACTGAACATGGCTGGACTCTTTCGTTTTTGTGTTTTATATTTTTTTTATCGCTTGTTTTGCGATTTGTTCATTTTAGTGCGTGGGGGGGGAGGGGGTGTTTGATGTTGTCTTTGAATGGGTCCCATGGTTTTCTTTGTTTCATGGCAGTCTGTGAGAAGATGAGTTCCAGGGCTGTATACCACAAACATACTTTGTTAATAAATGTACTTTGAATCTTTGAACCTTTCACCATTACTGAGGGCATTGCTCCAGGTGTACGTACCCTCTGGCAAGGAAGGGTTAGCCAGTTGGTGAGGATGGACAAGTGTATGACAACTGCCTTCCTCTGTCCTGCCCACAGTATCTGACTTTGTGTTTTCATGTCAACATTGGCATTTTTTTCAAATTGGGGTGTGATGGAAAATGAGTCTTCATTATTATCTTTGCGTTGGCTGTGTTTCACACACATTGTTGGCAATACTGTTCATGAATAGCTGACGTTTTCAAGTTTATTTGTCTGTAAGAGACTGATGAAATGCAGAGAGTCTTCTGAGGTTGCTGCAGAGGATGGGTTTCCGGCCAAAGTCAGCAGACACACTGTCACAAACAAGTCCATTTAGAGCCCTTACATGCCAAATAGCACCATCACCACCAGGTATAAAGCAATGTATCACACACTCTCTGAAGATAATAGTTGCTTTTCGTTATATTTTTGGGAATTATTGAGTTTTTTGCTCTAATGTCTTGTTTTGTCCTGTCTTCTCTAATGTTTGTATGATTTGTATTCTGGGTGAACCTGCGTGTCTGTGATGCTGCTGCAAGCAGCCTCTTCATTACACCTCCCCCTCACTGTTGAGGTTAAGAGCTTCGAGTTCCTACATGTGAGCATCACCTATAGCCTGTCCTGGTGGAACCACGTTGATGTCATAGCCAAGAAACCTCATTAATGCCTCTACTTCCTCAGAAAGAAATTCAGCATATCCCTATCGATTTTTACCAATATTTATCGCTGCACCGAAGAAACGAGACGATAACAGTTTGGTTTAGCAACTGTTCTGCATGTTACCGCAAGAAACTGCAGAGAGTTGTGGACGAAGTTCAGCACATCATTCTCTATTCTCCCCTCTCCCACCTGCCCGATGATGCAAAAGCCCAAAAGCAAGTGCCACCAGGCTCAAGGGCAATTTCTGGAGACAATCCCACTGTATTCAAACTCAAGAAAAATCCCGCTGTTATCAACGTCTTGTATGATCAGATGGGCTCTTGACCTCACAACCTTACACTTGTTATGATCTTACACTTTATCGTTTACCTGCCGTGCACTTTTTCAGAAGCTTTTATGTTTTATTCTGCATTGTTATTGCTTTATCTTATTCTAGCTCAGTGCACTGTGTAATGATTTGATCTGTATGAATAGCATGAAAGAGAAACTTTTTACTGTATTTTCATCATCATCATCATCAGGTGCCATGCCCAGTTTGAGCTTTGACTGCCATGGCCCACACACTCCTGTTTTGGGTCAAGTGGATCAATTCATTGGTATTCGTTTCCAGTTCTCTGGCTGCTGTCTCCATCATCATTTGTCTTTGTCTTCCTCTTGCTTTCTTCCCTTCAATCTTTCCCATAATTACCGTGCATTCTCACTCCTCTTCCCTAATCACATGCCCAATGAAGTTACGTTACCTGTTTTACTGTATTTTTAGTAAATGTAAAAATATTAAACTAATATCTGTGCACCATACTTGTGCATGTGATGATACACTTGACTTGGAGACAAAAGAGATTGCAGATGCTGGAATCTGGAGCAACACATGAAGTGCTGGAAGAACTCAGCAGGTCAAGCAGCATCTATGGTGGGGAACATTCAGTTGAGGTTTCATGTTGAGTTCTTTCATTTGGTCCTGATGAAGGGTCTCAGCTCAAAACATTGACTGTCCACTCTCCTTCACAGATGCTGCCTGACATAGAGTCATAGAAATCTACAGTACAGAAACGGGCCCTTTGGCCCATCCAGTCCATACTAAACCATTTAAACTGCCTAGTCCCATTGACCTTCACCCAGACCATAACCCTTCATACCCCTCCCATCCATGTACCTATCCAAACTTCTCGTAAACATTGAAATTGAAATCGCATCCACCAGTTACACTGGCAGCTCGTTTCACACTCTTATCGCCCTCTGAGTGAAGAAGTTCCCCCTCATGTTCCCCTTAACACCTGATCTCTAGTTGCAGTCCCACACAACTTCATTGGAAAAAGCCTGCTTTGCATTTACCCTATCAATGCCCCTCATAATTTTGTATGTATCTATTAAATCCCACCACAATCTTCTATGTTCTAAGGAATAAAGTTAAAACCTATTCAACCTTCCCTTGTAACTGAGGTCCTCCAGTCCTGGCAACATCCTTGTAAATTTTCCCTGCACTCTTCCAATCTTATTGACATCCTTCATTTAGTTAGGTAGGTAGGTGACCGAAACTGTACATAATACTTCAGATTAGGCTTCACCGATGTCTTATGCAACTTCAACATAACATCCCATCAGTACTTTGATCCAGGAAGGACAATGGGCCAAAAATTTTCTTTACGACCCTGTCTACCAGTGACGCCACCTTCAATGAATTACGAGCTGGTATTATGGCCTTTCTGTGTTCCTCCAGCGCATTGCAATAACTTTGACTTCACGACTCCATGTAGGTGAACTTTATAAGAAAGATGAGTTGAAGTTGTATTTAAGTCTCCTTCCTTGTTTCCTACAGGCCAGCAGCAGCTCTGACTCTCTCGATGGGCAGTATTCAGACTATGCTATGAAAAGTTATGATGCGGTTGTATTTGACGTACTCAAGGTGACCCCTGAAGAGTTTGCAGTAAGTAAACATGATGAGTTATGTGGTGTGACATCCCAGTTCTGTACGGCCTGAGCCAGTATTTTAGAATTTTATCGTTCAGTAGCATGTATTTCTTGGTCCCCTAGCCAGATATGAAATCAGTTCAAAAGCTGTGATATTGAATAGAAATATGAGGATTGAAATAGTACCAGTAATAGATTATGAGAACACTCAGTCCTCTTTTTAATTGTCATTTAGAAATGCATAAATGCATTAAGAAATGATACAATGTTTCTCCGGAGTGATATCACAGAAAACAGGACAGACCAAAGACTAACACTGACAGAACCACATAATTATAACATATAGTTACAGCAGTGCAAAGCAATACCATAATTTGATGAAGAACAGACCATGGGCACAGTAAAAAAAAAGTCTCAAAGTCCCGAGTCGATCGACTCCCGAGTCCCCGATAGCAGGTGGCAAAAGGGAGAAACTCCCTGCCATAAACCTCCAGGCACCGTCAACTTGCTGATGCCTTGGAAGCAGCTGACCACAGCTGACACTGAGTCCATCCGTCCAAAAACTTCGAGCTTCCGATCAGCCTCTCAGAAACAGCCTCCCGAGCATCATCCTCTGCTGAGCGCCTTTGACCTCTCCCCGGCTGTTGAAACACGCAAAGCCGAGGATTTCAGGGCCTTCAGCTCCGGAGATTCTGGTTACCACACAGTAGCAGCGGCAGCCAAGCGGGCATTTCAGAAGTTTTCCAGATGTTCCTCTGTGCTCTCACGTCTGTCTCCATCAAATCAGGATTGTGCACGGTCCCCTGCTTGACAGATAACAGACATCATCACCAGAAAGTCTTCACTCTCCAGGGCACAGGCCTGGGCAAGGTTGTATGGAAGACCAGCAGTTGCCCATGTTGCAAGTCTCCCCTCTCCACGACACCAATGTTGTCGAAGGGAAGGGCATTAGGACCCATATAGCTTGGCACCAGTGTCGTCGCAGAGCAATGTGTGACTAAGTGCCTTGCTCAAGGATGCAACACGTTCCCTCGGCTGGGGCTCGAACTCACGACCTTCAGGTCGCTAGTCTAATGCTTTAACCAATTGGCCATGGCCCACACAGATTGGACCATAAGTACGAACAATAAGTAAAGCGAAAGACCGGGTAAGTGCTGGCTGAAGTGTGCAAGAGATCGCACACTTATGGTTGGTTATGATCTTGTGTTTACTGTCCTCAGTGCAGGTGGAAACTGAATGAATCATCCCATTCCAATCAAAATTAGACAGATATTTAGAGGAAAATAATTTGCAATTATGGGGGGGGGGGGCGCGGGAGTGCAATGCGGATGATGGGGAATGATTGTGATAGGGTTGGTCTACAAAGGGCTTGGTAGGCTGGGTGACCTGTCTTCTGTGCTGGAATGATTTTAGACTTAAGAGCTGATCTTTTTGTCCCCAAACACACATTCTTGAAGTAGGTTCTCAATGAAGCATCCAATTCCAACAGATGTGTGCCTTTCTGAAATGGCAAATTGTGTGGAACAGCTGGAGATTTTCCAATCTGTACCCCAGGCAGAAGGAGCCTGAACACTGCAAACAGTCAATGGAATAATTGGCTTGAAATAACATTTAATAAATGTAGTTGTTTCATTAAAGCTGTTTAGCGAATCTTCGCTCAATGAAACGTGGATTCTTTCCTACAATTCTGCAGTGATTGCAAATATTTGTAACTAGAACTGCTCTTAAATCTGTCTTAGACACACATTTGGTATCAGGCCTGAAAATCCTACAGAAGGTGGAATGTTTCTAGAATATTGTGCCTGGAGCAAAAAAAGAATATTGAAATTTTAACTAAATTGGTCATTTTCTTGTGTGTTACAGAGCCAGATTACTTTAATGGACGTCCCAGTATTTAAAGCAATCCAACCTGAGGTAAGATGAGAGTTTATGTAGGAGACTGATTTATGGAAGGTGGGAATCAGGGGTTGAAGTTGACATTTTAATTGTGAATTAAAAATTCTGTATTGATTGGAATAATTTCACTTTTGCATTGGTTTCATGAGTATTATTTATGGAGGTAAGTTCCAAGAGATGTATTTCAAAGAGATATTTAAAACTATATATCAAAATAAAGACCCAGTATAATCTTGGGATGGACTTCAATGGTTGCCGTTTGAAAAATTTCTTCTGCTCTATTATTATACGTTCTATGTATAATAATGTAAACTTGATGAGGTCAAACTGAGGTTGGAAGAGAAACATCTCATATTCTGTCTGGGTAGCCTCCAGTTTGATGGCATGAACATCGATTTCAATAACTTGCGGTAATTTCTCTGCCCTCCCTCCTCTCTTTTTCCATTCCACATTCCAGTTACCCTCTTACCCCTTTTGTTCTCCTCAGCTGCCCATCACCTCCCCCTGATAGCCCCCCCCCGTCCTTCCCCTTCTTCCATGGTCCACTCTCCTCTCCTATTATATAAACTTCTTCTTCAGCCCTTTACCTCTTCCACATATCATCTTCCAACTTTTTTAATACACTCCCACCTACCCACCTTCCCCCTCACCTGAGATCACATCATCTGCCAGCATGTACTCCTTCCCACGCCATTTTATTCTGGCTTCTGACTCCTTTGAGGGTGTCAGAGGGCAGAAGTGAGTGTAGTTGCTATTACTATGGAGAAAGTGCTTAGGAAGCTGAAAGATCTGAAGGTAGATAATTCACCTGGACCAGATAGACTACACCCCAGGATTCTGAAAGAGGTAGGTGAAGAGATTGTGGAGGCATTAATAATGATCTTTCAAGAATCATTAGATTCAGGAATGGTTCTGAAGTACTGGAAAATAGGCAATGTAACTCCACTCTTTTAGAAGGGAAGGAGGCAGGAGAAGGGACGGTGTAGGCCAGTTAGTCTGACTTCAGTGGTTGGAAAGATGTTGGAGTCCATTATTAAGGATGAAATTCAGGACACTTGCAGGTGTATGATAAAATGTGCCAAAGTCAGCATGGTTTCTTTCAGAGGAAAGTTGCCTGGCAAATCTGTTGCAATTCTTTGAGGAAATAATTGACAGGATAGACAAAGGAGTGTCAGTGGATGTTGTTTACTTGGATTTTCAGAAGGACTTTGACAACGTGCCACACATTAGGTTAGATTAGATTCAACTTTATTGTCGTTGTGCTGAGTACAGATACAAAGCCAATGCAATGCAGTTAGCATCTGACCAGAAATACAAAGAATAGCGTTATTTACAAAATAACTGCGAATAAAAAAAGTGCTACAGCACACAAATATAAAAGTACTGAGACAGCACAATACGGATGCAATACCGCCTAGCGCTGTGATGAGAGGTTCAGCAGTGTCACAGCCTCAGGGAAGAAGCTCTTCCTGTGCCTGCTGGTGCAGGAGCGGAGGCTCCTGTAGCGCCTACCGGATGGGAGGAGAGTGAAAAGTCCATGGTTAGGGTGAGATGCATCCCTGATAATGCTTTTTCCCTGCCCAGGCAGCATTTATGGTAGATGTTCTCAATGGTGGGCAATTGGGTGCTGATAATCAGCTGGACAGTTTTCACCACACGCTGGACTCATGGTGTTATAGGACAGATACTAGCATGGGAGAATGGACAAAGAAGTAGCAGATGGAATATACTGTAGGGAAGTGTATGGTCATGCATTTTGGTAGAAGGAATAAAGGCAGAGACAATTTTCTAAATGGAAAGAAAGTTCAAAAATCAGAGGTGAAAAGGGACTGTGCAGGATTCCCTAAAGGTTAATTTGCAGGTTGAGTCAGTGGTAAAGAAGGAAAATGCAATATTAGTATTTATTTCGAGGGTCCTAGGATATAAGAACAAGGATGTGATTCTGAGGCTTTGTAAGGCATTGGTCAGAATGCACTTGGAGTGTTGTGAGCGGTTTTGGGACCCTTATCTAAGAAAAGACGTGCTAGGATTGGAGAGAGTCCAGAATGGGTTCATGAGAATGATATTGGGAATGAAATTTGATGGATCTGCTCCTGTACTCACTGGAATTTAGAAGAATAAGGGGGGATGACATTGAAAACTGTTGAATACTGAAAGGCCTCGAGAGAGTGGATGTGGAAAGGATGTATCTTATAGTGGGTGAGTCTAGGACCAATAGACAATAGGGGCAGGAGTGGGCCCTTCGAGCCAGCACCGCCATTCACTGTGATCATGGCTGATCATCCACAATCAGTATCCATTTCCTGCCTTATCCCCATATCCCTTGACTCCGCTTTCTTTAAGAGCTCTATCTAACTCTTTCTTGAAAGCATCCAGAGAATTGGCCTCCACTGCCTTCTGAGGCAGAGCATTCCACAGATCCACAACACTCTGGGTGAAAAAGTTTTTCCTCAACTCCGTTCTAAATGGCCTACCCCTTATTCTTAAACTGTGGCCTCTGGTTCTGGACTCCTCCAACATTGGGAACATGTTTCCTGCTTCTAGCGTGTCCAATCCCTTAATAACCTTATATGTTTCAATCAGATCCCCTCTCATCCTTCTAAATTCCAGTGTATACAAGCTCAGTCGCCCCAATCTTTCAATATGTGACAGTCCCGCCATCCTGGGAACTAACCTTGTGAACCTATGCTGCACTCCCTCAATAGTAAGAATGTCCTTCCTTAAATTTGGAGACCAAAACTGCACACACTACTTCAGGTGTGGTCTCACCAGGGCCCTGTACAACTGCAGAAGGACCTCTTTGCTCCTATACTCAACTCCCCTTGTTATGAGGGCCAACATACCATTAGCTTTCTTCATGCTTGCTTACTTTCAGTGACTGATGAACAAGGACACCTAGATCTCGTTGTACTTCCCCTTTTCCTAACTTGACACCATTCAGATAGTAATCTGCCTTCCTCTTCTTGCCACCAAAGTGGATAACCTCTCATTTATCCACATTAAACTGCATCTGCCCACTCACCCAACCTGTCCAAATCACCCTGCATCCTCATAACATCCTCCTCACATTTCACACTGCCACCCAGCTTTGTGTCATCTTCAGATTTGCTAATGTTCCTTTTAATCCCTTCATCTAAGTCATTAATGTATATTGTAAACAGCTGCGGTCCCAGCACTGAGCCTTACGGTACCCCACTGGTCTCTGCCTGCCACTCTCAAAGGGACCCGTTAATCCTTACTCTCTGTTTCCTGTCTGCCAACCAATTTTCTATCCATGTCAGTACCCTACCCCGAATACTGTGTGCTCCAATTTTGCCCACTAATCTCATATGTGGGACCATATCAAAGGCTTTCTGGAAGTCCAGGTACACTACATCCACTGGCTCTCCCTTGTCTATTTTCATAGTTACATCCTCAAAAGATTCCAGAAGATTAGTCAAGCATGATCTCCCCTTCGTAAATCCATGCTGACTCAGACCGATCCTGTTACTGCTATCCAAATGTGCCGCTATTTCATCTTTTATAATTGACTCCAGCATCTTCCCCACCACTGATGTCAGGCTAACTGGTCTCTGTTTTCTCTCTCTTAAAAAGTGGGATAACATTAGCTACCCTCCAATCCATAGAGGGTGGATTGACCAGAGGGCACAGTCTCAGAATAGAGGGGCATCCATTTAGAGCAGAGATGTGGGGGAATTTCTTTAATAAGAGGGTGGTGACTCTGTGGAATTAATTGCCACAGGTAGTTATAGAGGCCAAGTTATTGGGTGTATTTACGATGAAGGTTCAGAATTAATTTTGATCTTCATAGCATCAAAGGATGTACTGTTTCATTTGATCAGTTACTTTTCAAATGCACCTTCTTGCCATTGCATTGACCCTTTGGGCAAAACCAACAATCTTGTCCATCCAGTGGAATTTGGTTCAACATGAAATGTTGGAAAAAAAATGGAATTTGCTAATTGTCCATCTGTGGAATTTGTTTCAAAATGTGAACATCTTTTCAATAAACAGAAATGATTGCAGAGTTGTGTCCCTGTCAGAGAAGCAAGATTAGTTTTGGATGGTAGTGAGCACATCAAGGCTGAAACTCTATTCTAACATTTTTACAATCCGCTCTACAATACCTGTGCTCTTCCAATCGTATTTATTCGCTGTACGCAGTCTTTCCACCATTAGGAGCCGCATCATCAACTGAAGAGGTCCAAAGCCCAAGAGTTGATACTCTCAACTGCAGTGCCTCTTTGATACCCTAAACTACTATGGCGGTGTGGTGGAAAGCACGCTAACACCATCAGGGTTTGATTCCTATCACTGTCTATAAGGAGTTTGTATGTTCTCCCCATGACTGCGTGTGCTTCTTCTGGATGCTCAGGTTTCCTGTCATGCTCCAAAGATGCATGGTTTCAGGTTACTGAGTTGTGGGCATGCTGTGTTGGCACCAGAAGTGTAGTGATACTCGCAGGCTGCCCAGCGCAATTCTCGCTGATTTGATTTGGCACAGACCATGCATTTCACTGTGTGTTTCAATGTACACGTGACAAATAAAGCTAACCTCTTTTCTTTCCTTTTTAGATGTTTTAAAGCTAGCTCTTTTGTCCAAGCTTCCGATCTCCCGTCCTAATAAGTCCTTATGCTGAGCAGCATCTGTCTTTATTCAGCAATGATCCTACAAAGCACTTCGGGGCATTTGCACATTAAAGGAGTTGTCTTACTGTATGCTTCTGACGATAATGCCGAGGGACATGACCGAATTTCTCACCCTCTTCACTAATCCTTAAACTTCCATGTCACTGTGTTCAACTCTGTCTCTAAATTCCGTGGAATGAGTTTCTGAGGCAGTGTGAAAAATTACGATGTGTCTTTTCAGAATTATTAGCTCCATCGACTGTGGGTCAGTTTTAAGGCAAGTAGAAAGCATTCCTGAAATGCTTTCCCTATTGAAAGGCCCAGATAGACTGGACGTGGGGAGGATGTTTTGTATAATGGGGGAGTTTAGGACAAGAGGACTCAATCTCAGAATATAAGAACGCCCCTTTAGAACAGAGATGAGAAGGAATTTCTTTAACCAAAGGTTGGTGAAACTGGAATTCATTGCCACAAACAGTTGTGGAGGCCGTCATTGGATATATTTAAAACAGACGTAGATAGGTTTTTGATTAGTGAGGGCCTCAGAGGTTATGGGGAGAAGGCAGAAGAATGAAGAAAGCCACAACAATCCTAATTTTAAATCCAGATGCATAAAATAGAGTAGCAAAGAATTGTGTTAAATATTTAAATGTGTAGAAAAATTAGTCCCCAGAGTAGTGAACCTCATGATAAGGTAGACTAAAAGGATTAGCATTGATCAATGTTGATGTTTATATTGGATTTTCTTCCCTCAAACTACTCTCTAAATTTCCAAGATACTTAATTAAACTTGATCTTTGACAATCTGTCTCCTTGTAGCCCAGTACAAGACACTCTTCATCAGACCTCCCGCGAGACACTTTGGGACATTTCCCTCTATTGGTTGCTGCTGAATGTTTTCAGAATTGCCCCTAAGTTAGTGATGCCAGTTGGTGAATTATCACTTACTTGATAGGGATATCTTCACCAGAATTGAGCTGTTTAACAAGATGGGCCATTGTAATTTTCTTGAGCACATTCATTGAAGAAAAATAAATTTTTGTCATTTATTACTTTATTTTATCTAGAGATACAGCATGGTTACTGGCCCTTCTGGCCCAATGAGCTCGCATCACCTGATTAATCTACTAACCTGTATGGCTTTGGAATGTGGGAGGAAACCAGAGCCCCTGGAGGAAACCCACACGGTCACCGGAAAAACATAAACTCCTTATAGGCAGTGACAGGAACTGAACCTGGGTCACCGCGTTGTAATAGTGTTACACTAACCACTGCATGATCATAGTTCAAATAGTTCAAGTTTAATTGTCATTCAACTGTACATGAATACCCACGAATACAGCCAAGCAAAACAGTGTTACTCCAGGACCAGGGTGCAAAACACAGGGCCAACAGTCACACACAGCACAAAGCACATACAGCACTTACACAAATACAGTCACACAAAAAAAATCTATAGTCCAAGACCCTGAGTCCATGAAAGTTGCAGAAATCGGCAGTCGAATTCCACCAAGATGCAACACAGAGCGTCATAGGAAGTCATTTCTGCCTGTGGCCATCAAACTTTACAACTCCTCCCTTGGAGGGTCAGACACCGTGAGCCAATGGGCTGGTCCTGGACTTATTTCCTGGCATAATTTACATATTACTATTTAACTATTTATGGTTTTGTTACTATTTAATTATTTATGGTGCAACTGTAACGAAAACCAATTTCCCCCAGGATCAATAAAGTATGACTATGACTATGACTATGAATACAATATGGCTTGTCTTCTGCTGAGTGAGCACTAGGGGGCAGCACCAATTCCACACAAAAGCTGCCTCTGGTGGAGCACACTGACTCTGATGTCTGTCTTTCCTGGGAGGCTGTAAATGGGCGACAGTGACCTGAGGCTTAGTCCTTGCTATGACCAAGGCCACACTGTCTGCCCCTGCCCTCCACCAATAAACCAGTGAGTCGGACTTGTGGCATTCCAAGTTAACGATAGGGTCTTGCTGTCACAAGAAAAGTGACTAAGGCAGTCACTCTGTGTTAGACTGCACACTTCCTTTTGTGTATTGATGCCTTCGTCACCTCTCTGATGTAGGCAGCAGCACAATTCAGTTTCTCTGCTCAAACGAGTGACCCGCTGATGGGGTAGTGGAATTGTGAGGAAAGCATGGCAGTGCCTTTACTTCTCAGGAGTCTGTAGAGATTCAGCATGACATCTAATACTGCGACAAATTTCTGTAGATGTGTAGTGGAGAGTATATTGACAGGTTGAGTCACGGCCTGGTATGGAAGCACCAATGCCTTTGAATGGAAAATCCTGAAAAGTTAGTGGATTTGGATTAGATTATGAGAACACTCAGTCCTCTTTTATTGTCATTTAGAAATGCATACATGCATTAAGAAATGATACAATGTTTCTCCGGAGTGATATCACAGAAAACAAGACAGACCAAAGACTAACACTGACAGAACCACATAATTATAACATATAGTTACAGCAGTGCAAAGCAATACCATAATTTGATAAAGAACAGACTATAGTCACAGTAAAAAAATGTCTCAAAGTCCCGAGTTGATCGACTCCGGAGTCCCCGATAGCAGGCGGCAAAAGGGAGAAACTCCCTGCCATAAACCTCCAGGCATCGTCAACTTGGCGATACCTTGGAAGCAGCCAACCACAGCCGACACTGAGTCCATCCGTCCGAAAACTCCGAGCTTCCGAGCAGCCTCTCCGATACAGCCTCCCGAGCGCTATCCTCTGCCAAGCGCCTTCGACCTCTCCCCAGCCACTGAGACACGCAAAGCCGAGGATTTCAGGGCCTTCAGCTCCGGAGATTCTGGTTACCACACAGTAGCAGCGGTAGCAAAGCAGACATTTCAGAAGTTTTCCAGATGTTCCGCTGTGCTCTCACGTCTGTCTCCATCAAATCAGAATTGTGCATGGTCCCCTACTTGACAAATAACAGATATTCATCACCGAAGTGGCCGATTTGGGCCAGTACGTAATGTGTAAAGCCCTCCCAACCACTGAGCACACCTACATGAAACACTGTCATAGGGAAGCAGCATCCATCATCAGAGGTCCCCACCACCCAGGTCACGCTCTCTTCTCGCTGCTGCCATCAGGTAGAAGGTACAAGAGCCCCAGGACCTACACCACCAGCTTCAAAAACAGTTACTACCCCACAAAGATCAGGCTCTTGAATAAAAGGTGATAACTACACTCACTTGCCCATCCATTGCGATATTCCCACAACCAATGATCTCACTTTAAGGACACCTTATCTCATTATCTCATGTTTTTGTTATTTATTGCTATTTATTTAAATTTGCATTTGCACAGTTTGTCGTCTTCTGCACTCTGGTTGATCTGTCATTGATCCTGTTATAGTTACTATTCTATAGATTTGCTGAGTATGCCCACAGGGAAATGAATCTCAGGGTTGTATGTGGTGACATATCTGTACTTTGATTATAAAATTCACTTTGAACTTTGACCTGCAGTACTTCAAGTTCTTAATATCCAGCTGGGTCTTGTGATCATAAAAAATACATTTAAAAAGGACAATCACACCTGTGGTTAACCCCGTAGAAGCCACTATGATCGAACAGGCCATCATCTTACATATCTCACACATTTACCATATTTTTGTGAAATGATACTTGCTATCAGTATCCAGATCCTGAAAAGTGATTGAATAAGTGAAGATGGATATTAATCTCTTTTCAGAACGGTATTAAGTAGCTCCTGCTCATTTGTGAAATAGAAATCTGAATGACTCTGAGATAGACAAGGCATGGAGGAATGTGGCTGTCGTGCAGGCAAATGTTCAAAGGACTCAAAGCACATTTATTAGCAAAGTATGTATGCAGTATACAACCCTGAGGTTTGTCTTCCCCACAGACAGCTACGAAGCAACGAAACACTATGGAACCCGTTCAAAGAAACCCCTGCATGTGCGGAAAGGAACAAATTGCACAAACAATAACAAAAAATAGCAAGCGAAAACACAGAATATAAAACACAAAATCAAAGGGCATATTTCAGTTCGGCTCAGTGCTCGTTATTCAAAAAGTTGCCCAATATTAGCAAGGAAGAAAGGAGCAACCAGAAACTAGAACACATTATAAACGCGCATTGGAGCCCAATCCACAAACTGCGTCAATTAAACCTTGCTCCGGCACCATCCTCTGACAGCATTAACATAACAATGTTATCGTGTTGGTGAGCAGAAAAGGAGCAAAATGGATCTGACGGGCAGAAGGGCCTGTTTCAGTGCTGTACGTCTCTGACTCTATCTAATTTAAAATCGTTGCAGGGAGAAAAAGTAAAATTAAGTAAATTCTTGCAGTATTGCAGATTTCAGATTACAGTCTCTGATGAATTGAAATGGTCAATTGCAATCAGTAAGTAGTGAGCAATTACACCAGTTGTAACGTTGATCGTAGTTCGAGTAACACAGGTGGCTCTCTTCCATGTGTCAGGAAGTGAAGGATTCAAACCTTCAACAGTTTAACATTTAACTACTTGGTTACCTGGTTTAAATGAAGTAACCACTGAAATAATTTTGCATTGACTTCCTATCTATAGCACATGAATGCAATTGTCCGGTGTCAGAATTGGAATCAGGTTTAATATCACTGGCATTTGTCATGAGATCTGTTGTTCTGCAGCAGAAGTACATTGCAATACATAGTAAAAATCCTGTCAATTGGAATAAGAAATGTATGCTATGCATGTATGTGAAATTAAATAAGTAATGCAAAAAGAAAAAAATATAATGAGGTAGTGTATATTCTGCCAGCCACGCACCAGATTTTACGATCTTTCTTAGTTGTTCCATATTTCATTGTAATTGATTTGATTTTAACAATGCTTTCTTATTTGGCGGTTAACAATGCTGAAAAAAATTCAAGTAGTAATTGCTCTGCAAGTTTACTTACAGGAAATTCTTGTGATTTCAAAGAATCATTTTGTCTTTGAAACAAAAATTGATGTTTAAAGCATTGAGCAATAAGAGATGGGCCAAGGATTCTGCAACTCATGTTCTCAGTATTATATATTCACTTACCATTATTTATATTTGCACAGACTGTCTTCTTCTGCCCACTGTTTGCTTCTCAGCCTTTGTGTCTAGTGTTTCATTCATTCAATTGTGTTTCATTGTATCTCCAGTGAATGCCTGCCAGAAAATGAAAATGGTGACATATACGTACTTTGATAATAAATCTTTGAAGTTTGAACTTCAAAGAAACAAAATAAAAACTCTTTGCTTGTGAGGTTTACATTTCAGGCTACCAGCCATATCCCTTTCTGTACAAAATGGGTATTGATTGTAGTATGATGGATGCCGGGAATTGAGTTCTGACAGAGTTTATAGAGTGGTAGCTTTTGACCAAATCCGGTGGTGGTACGGCTGCATTTGTCACAGTAGTGTAGCCCTTAGCACATTCCTGAATTCGGAGTTCAATTCGGGTGCCATTGTGCATGGAATCTCTGTTCATTCTCCCTGTGGAATGTGTGGGTTTACCCTGGGTGCTCTGGTTTCCTCCCGCAGGCCAAAGATGTACTGGGCAGGTTACTTGGACATTGTAAATTCTCCCATGATTAGGTTCGGGTTAATTGGGGTTGTGGGGGGTTGCTGGGGCAGCGTGGCTCGAAGGGCAGGAAGGGTTTATCTACTCTGTGCTGTATCACTAAAATAAAGATGATTAATCAGAGCCTGCAAGTTAATTTCAGTTGGCTGCGTTTCATTAGCACAGCGTGAAGTTCCAGGTTACCACGGATCATTAAACTAATTGAAACAGTTTTACAGACCGTGATGCAATTACTGATATTTTTTCACTAACCAGGCCGATAGTTTTGATATTTCCGAAAGTTTACTATGTTTCTGGTTGCACAGATTATCTGTAATTAGTTTCAATGATTTCTTTGGTGATTTTACCTGATTTCCTACCCTAAGCATTCTTTTTTGGCAATAGGTGGGAAGCCAGTTGGCGTCCGCTGAGGATTTTCTGTGAAGACAAAGCCCAGCTGTGTTCATTCAGTTACATTTGATAGTACGAAGAGTAAGAGTAGGCCCCTTGACTCCTTTCCACGTTCAGTAACAACCTGATCATCTTGTACCTCAGTGCTGACCTGAGCTATATATAGCTAGGGTGCCTAAGACTTTTGCACTGTACTGTATTTGTCAACATGTAGCAGAGACTGAGTTTATAAATCTGGCGGGGGGGGGGGGGAAGGATGTTGGGAATGATGAGGGTGGATCACCATGGGAGTGGCGTAGGATAGGTGGCAGAGAAGGAATGCCATGAGCAGGGGGTGGCAGGGGTCCAGACACACCCAGCCTTGAGACACCAGACAAAGGCATCTGATTCCAAACAATTGGTTTTATTGATCACTACAGAGTGTCTCTCTGGTGCTTCCTGCTCCCTCCCCTCTCTCTTCCCCTTTTCCCCACCATGATTCCCCTCTCCCTGCCCCCTTCCCACTCTCAGTCCACAATAGACCCATATCAGGATAACGTTTATCATCACTCATATACGTCACAAAATTTGTATTTTTTTTCCGGCTGCAGTACAGTGCAACACATGAAATTACTATAGTACCGTGCAAACATTAGGCACCCTAGTTTTTTAAAATTTATATTTCTCTCTGTCTGTCTGTCTGTCTGTCTCTCTCTCTGTCTCTCTCTGTCTCTCTCTGTCTCTCCCTCTCTCTCTCTCTCTGTCTCTCTCAACCCCCCTCTCTCTCTCCTCTCCTCTCTCCTCTCTCTCCCCCCCTCCCCCCCTCTTCCCCCCTCTCTTCCCCCTCTCATTTTTTAATATATATATCTAACACTTTTGCACAGTACTGCACATACTTTCATAAGTAACTAAAGGTCAATTCCTCAGCTGCCGTGGTGGGACATGATCTCATTCAGATAATTTCTCCAAACTTTGGAATCCTAGTCCAGCAGTTTATTCCCTTTGTTGTACTATTGACCCACTAGAATCTTTTAAAAAAGGACTTCAACCAATACAGTGACTGCAGTGCCCCTGAGCTTGTGAAAGATACTAAGCAAATGCAAGTTTATTCCTCCTGTCTATTTTTTCCACTTATTGATGGTTGGGTGACCATAAGTGCTCTGCATGAACTGAAGTGTAATTGAAAGAGCAGCCAACATTAGTAATTCCAGTGTTTGCCAACTGCTGAAGTAATTTGTCACTTGAATAAAAAATATCTTCCCATTTTGGTATCTGAATAAGAAATAACTTTCCATTTTGGTGTCTGAATAAGAAATAACTTTCCATTTTTTTGTCTGTGGCCATTGTGATAATTTTCCATTTTCAATATTTGGACAGAGGGAGAAAACTTCCTGACAGCAACATTATTCTTCCTTCCAAAGTGTATAAGCTTACCATTTTCTCACATTATACTCCATCTGTCCATATCTTGTCCACTCACTTAACCTATCTACATCCCTTTGCGGGATCTCTGTGTCCTCTTCACTACTTGCTAACCCAACTATTTCTGCACCAAAGGGAGAGCTTCAGGAGTGTATGTTGCTCTGGTACATTGTGTAATGAAGCTCAAGGTGGAAGGTGCAGGAGTCTTGGGTCTCAGGCAAGGTTTGATCAATGCTCGTGGATCGGACTCGTTTTTAGAGATCCCTACAGTTCACGTTATATGTGTTTGTGGTCTCTAGTTCTCTTTTTCTCTTATTGCTATTTTGTGTGATTTCGATCGGGGCGGACTGGCTCTGTGACCTGTAGCCAATGAATGACACAGCGCTGAATTGAACTGAACTAAACTGAACAATCCCAGACTGTTTCAAGGACTCTGCGGTTTGATGTTTTATATTCTGTTATTCGTTCTCTTTTACCATTTGCGCAATTTGTTCTGTTTTTGTGTGTTGGGGGTTTGATGTTTCCTTTGAACAGGTTCCATGGTGTTTCTTTGGTGGCTGTCTGTGGGAAGACAAATCTCAGGGTTGTATACTGCATACATACTTCAATGATAAAAGTACTTTGAATCTTTGAATTTTGAACATACTGTAGTAAAATGCAAGTATATTAAACTTTGGTTAGGTTGCATTTGGAGTATTGAGCGCAGTTCTGCTTGCCGCATTACGGGAAGGATGTGAAGGCTGTGGAGAGGGTGTAGAATTGGTTCACCAGCATGCTGCCTGGGTTACAGGATTTGAGCAGACTCGCATTGTTTTCTCTGGAGCACCACTGGTTGTGGGGGAGACCTGACAGCAGTTTACAAATGAATGAATGGCACTGATAGGGGAGTTTGTCCTTTGAGTCATTAAGCACTACAGCACAGAAACAGGCCCTTCAGCCCACCTAGTCCATGCCAAACCATTATTCTGTCTACACCCATTTACCTGCATCTGCACCATAGCCCTCCAACCCCCTCCCAGTTAACTTATCCAGATAACTTTTAAATGCTGACATTGAACCTTCATCCACCACTTCCGCTGGAAGCTCATTCACACTCTCACCACCCTTTGAGTGATGAGGTTCCCCCACGTGTTTCCTTTAAACATTTTACCTTTCACCCTTAACCCATGACCTCTAGTCCTAGTCTCATTCAACCTCAGTGGAAAATGCCAGCTTGCATTTACCCTATCTATACCCCTCACAATTTTATATACCTCTCTCTCATCTCCCCTCAATCGTCTCCACTCCAGGAAATAAAGTCATAAATCTATTCAACCTTTCCTTATAACTGAGGTCTTCAAGTCCTGGCAACGTCCTTGTAAATTTTCTCTGCATTTTTTCAATCTTATTGATATCTTTCCTGTAGATAGGTGACCGATTGCTACCCTTTCCCCCGGGGTAGAAATCTTAAATACTAGGGAGCTCTTCTTTAAGGTGAAGTGGGGAAAGTTTAAAGGAGATTTGAAAGCATGACTTGAAAGGCCTGCTCCCAATCCAGTGTAGACATCACCCCTCCTGCAACAGGCGATAGCATGGCATGAGGCCTAGCCCCATACCACAACTGAGGCCTGCAGCCTCCCGGTCATCATTCCCAAAGCTTAGATTAGATGCAACTTCATTGCCACTGTGCCGAGTACTGATACAAAGCCAATGAAATACATTTAGCATCTGACCAGAAATGCAAAGAATAGTGTTATTTACAAAATAAATGCAAATAAAGAAAGTGCTACAACACACAAATATAAAAGTACTGAGACAGCACAACACGGATGCAATACTGCTTAGCGCTGTGATGAGAGGTTCAGCAGTGTCACAGCCTCTGGGAAGAAGCTCCTCCTGTGCCTGCTGGTGCGGGAGCGGAGGCTCCTGTAGCGCCTACCGGATGGGAGGAAAGTAAAAAGTCCATGGTTAGGGTGAGATGCATCCCTGATAATGCTTTTCGCCCTGCCCAGGCAGCGTTTATGGTAGATGTTCTCAATGGTGGGCAATTGGGTGCTGATAATCCGCTAGGCAGTTTTCACCACACGCTGGAGTGCTTTGCGGTCCGATACGGGACAATTGCCGTACCAAAGTTTAAAGGGGACTTTAAAGTTTAAAGGGGCAGGGTTTAAAGGAGATGCACGAGACAATCTTTTTTTAACGTAGTGGTGGGTGCTGGCAGAAGTGGAAACAGCTTGATAGTTGCACTTTTGAAAGGCACATGAACATACAAGGAATAGAGAAATTTGGATCATGTGCATGCCGATGGAATTAGCTTAAGTTGGCATCATGTCCTGCACAGCTATTGTGGGCTGAAGGGGCCTGTTGTTGTGCTCTAGTATTATATGTTTAATAGGGTGTCAACAGATGGGATTTGTATCCCAGTAGGTGATGTAAGATGATGTGGAGTGCGAATCAGTAAACGAGTGGCTACGCTCATTAATGCTGGATGCAACCCATCAGATGGGATTGTGTTCCTACTCTGTGTTCCAAGACCAGATGTAGCCTTTGGAACTGTGGTTCTCAGCCTTATTGAATGAAAGCCCCACATGCTTTCACTTGGAAACTTACATAAGCCAGTTCCCACCCCATTAAAACCGAATGATGTCATATCATATGTGAGACTGAATTTTTTTTTTACCTTGTTATGGATTCCCAGATGACATTTGAAAGACAGAGTAGATCTTTGTTATTAATTGTTCTTCTAGGACAGGGGTTCCCAACCTGGGGTCCACAGATCTCTCGGTTAATTGTAGGGGTCCATGGCATAAAAAAGGTAGGGAACCCCTGATCTAGGAGCAGGTGAAGCATTTTTCTGTCTGTACTGACTGATCTATGTCCAAATTCTATCTATTCTCACTGGTTGCATCTTCCTTGATGCCCTCAACTGGTTGAAGTTTCAGTTTTATGTGCTACTATTATGCACATAAGGTATAGGAACAAGATTAGGCCATTCAGTCCATCGAGTTTGCTCCTGGAATCAACCATTTGCTGTTTATTCTGAACGCCTTTCTTCTGCCTTCTTCCTGTAATCCAACCCTACCCTAAAAAGAGCCTATCAATTTCTGCCTTAAATACACCCAATGACACGATCCCCACAACTGTCTTTGGCAGGGGTCCCCAACATGGACCCCTCAGTTAATGGTGGGGGTCCATGGCATAAAAAAGGTGGGTAACCTCTGGTCTATGGCAACAAATCTCACCGAATCACTAGCTGAAAAAATTACACCTTATCTCGGTACTAAAAAGACATCGCTTTATCCTGATCAACACACATAAAAGTTGCTGGTGAACGCAGCAGGCCAGGCAGCATCTCTAGGAAGAGGTGCAGTCGACGTTTCAGGCCGAGACCCTTCGTTAGTCCTGACAAAGTTTAACTCTTTTATTCCCAGGATTGTTCTTGTGGACCTGACCTGCTCTGGGCCCTCTCCAGTGCCAGCTCATCTTCCCTAAAACGGCTCACAGTATTCCAAGTACAGTTCATTGTTCAAAAGTTCAAAGTATATGTATGTATATAAAATACCTATATCTATATATACACACACACACACACACACACGTGTGTGTGTGAGTGTATATATGTATCACCATACACAACCTTGAGATTCATTTTCTTGTGGGCATACTGAATAAATTTATAGAATAATAACCATAACAGAATCAACGAAAAATCGCCCAACTAGGATTCCCAAGTCCCTTTGCACCTTTGATTTCTAAATTCTCTCCCTGTTGGTTGAGTCCACAACCATTTTATTTTTCCATGTGTTCTGCTATTGCGGTTTATTGTTGCCCTTGGAGTGCATTCCTCTTTTGCATTAGATCATTTGCGTTCGTCTTGCCATGAAGAAGCTTTTCCAGACTTCTTCCTGAAGTGGCCATGGCCTGTTTTAAGTTATGTCCTTGACAATTCCTTCAAAATTTCAAATGCAATAATAATAAGATGAATTTTTACCTATTCTGCAAATTGCAAATGGGGACGTCAGTTTGGTTTACTTACACTGTCAAATTCATTCAATTATGTGGGGAATGCATGTTTGGAAATTAGGTCATTTTACATGCCCACAGGGTAGGTGTAAGTTGAAATCAGCTGTGGAGCGTGGATATTTTACACAAACTTCACCTGACTGAAAAATGACTTGAAAACTGCCTTTTGAAAAGCATGTTTGTGATCAAGTCTTGACCAATTGTTTGCATGCAGATCAAAGAGTGAAGCAAAATGGATTTCAGATTACTCTAACTTGAATTACATGGTCAGCATGTATTGGTTTGCAACACTTTCTGACCCCAGTTTCATAAAAGCAGTTGGAAGCTGGGATAGCCAGCTGAATTTTCCACCCTCTGTGGATCAGAGAGTTCAGGGCACAGAGCACATGAACATTCCAAAAAGGAAAGATCAATTTTGGACTTTGTGCTGAGAAATTAAGGTTAAATTGATGGGAAACTGTGCAATTTATTTTCATGTTCAGTAAAAAGCATCCGGGAATCACTCATGTGGGCTGAGAAATGCAAGCTAATTGTTCTTCCCTTTAGTGTGCTATGGTTCATAAACATTGCTGATGTATGACGTTTTTCCTCAGAAATATCTTAATTGTATGCAGAACGACATTGTAGTCATGGGAACCATGACATACTGGTGTAATGGATTAAAAGGTTGCCCCCATGATCCTGATTTGTACTTATTTGCAGTGAATTTTCTGAAATATACACACAGTAGCCACTTTATTAGGTACTGTTAGAGCGATTTTTTAAATATATATTGATTTAGGACATATTCATTTAGCAATTAACTTTGGCGACCAGTCTTTACATCTGAATATGGATTGTGGATTTAATTTGGAGAGCAGCCCTGAACAATGGGTTCCTAAAAGTTGTGAATCCCACACCAGACAATGCTGATTAAAGTTCATTTGGATGTCTGTGGTGTGGACGCGAATCAGGAGGTGTGAAGGTTGTATGTAGCTTAAAAGAAATAATTGTCCACACATTGCCCTTTGATCTTTGGCACATAAAATATTGAGCCCCCCCCCCCGCCCCACCCGTTGGGCCAGCAGGACCTTTTGACCGAAAGTGCCTCCGTATGATGCCTGCTGTACCTTGTTTTTTTGAATAAAGAAGCTGCTTTGTATCTAACAGCGCTGTTCTCCAGTGACTTCAATCATGCAACAACAGGTACCTCCTGATCCTAATAAAGTAACCACTGGCTGGTGAGTTCCTCCAGCATTTTGTATGTGTTAATCAGGACTGTCGACAACTTTTCTTCCACAGTTGCTGCTTGACCTACTGAGTTCTTCCAGGATTGCTTATTGCTCCAGATTCTTACATCAACAGTCTCCTGTTTCTCCACAGAGTCAAGATCTCCTTAGTTTCTGATAAAATCAGCTAACCAAACTAGTGCCATTAGGCACAGATTGGAACTTTGGAGGAAAATATAATACGAAAATCTCAAAAAGTAAGTGAGTATAGTTGGGATGTAACGTTGAGATTGTATAAGGCATTGGTAAGGCCAAATTTGGAGTATTGTGTACAGTTCTGGTCACCGAATTATAGGAAAGATGTCAATGAAATTGAGAGAGTACAGAGGAGATTTACTAAAATGTTGCCTGGGTTTCATCTCCTAAGTTACAGAGAAAGGTTAAACAAGTTGGGTCTTTATTCTTTGGAGCGTAGAAGGTTGAGGGGGGACTTGATAGAGGTGTTTAAAATTATGAGGGAGATTGATAGAGTTAACGTGGATAGGCTTTTTCCATTGAGAATGGGGGAGATTCAAACAAGAGGACATGAGTTGAGAGTTAAAGGGCAAAAGTTTAGGGGTAACATGAGGGGGAACTTCTTTACTCAGAGAGTGGTAGCTGTGTGGAATGAGCTTCCAGCAGAAGTGGTTGAGGCAGGTTCGATGTTGTTGTTTAAAGTTAAATTGGTCAGCTATATGGACAGGAAAGAAATGGAGGGTTATGATCTGAGTGCAGGTCGGTGGGACTAGGTGAGAGTAAGAGTTTGGCACGGACTAGAAGGGCCGAGATGGCCTGTTTCCATGCTGTAATTGTTATATGGTTATATGGTTTTATGTCGTGGTCTTCTGCTGCTGTAGCCTATCCGCTTCAATGTTCGACATGTTGTAGGTTCAGAGATGCTCTCCTGCACACCCATGTTGTAACTCTTGGTTATTTGAGTTGCTCTTGCCTTCCTCTCTGCTTGAACCAGTTAGGCCATTCGACTCTGACCTCTTTCACCCCAGAGATGCCGTTCACTGGATTTTTTTTTTGTTTTTCGCATCATTCTCTGTAAAGCCTAGAGGCAGTTGTGCATAAAAATCCCAGGAGATCAGCAACGTCTGAAATACTCAAACCACTCCACCTGGCACCAACAATCATTCCATGGTCAGAGTCATTTAGATCAGACTTCTTCCCTATTCTGATGCTTGATCTGAACAACAACTGAACCTCTTGACCATGTCTGTGTGCTTTTATGCATTGAGTTGCTGTCACATGATTGGCTGATTAGATATTTGCAGGTGTACAGTTGTACCTAATAAACTGGGCTCTGAGTCTAATTAAGAAGCTTCATTCTGATAAAGGGTCTCACACTGAAAATATTAACTTCCTCTCTTCCCAGTTAAGCTTCCTGACCAGATGGGTGTTTTCTGCTTTCTTTGTTTTTATTTCTAATTTCCAGAAGATTCTTGAGTATTATTTTTGTGTGAAGTTAAACAGCTGCCCATTGGGTATTAAATATTGACTATGAATATTTCATGATAGTTCAAGTTTAATTGTCATTGAACCAAACGTGAATACTCATGAATACACCCAAATGAAACAGCATTACTCTAGGGCCTAAGTGCAGTACACAGTGCCAACAGTCACACAGCACAAAGCACACATAAGATAGCAGCAAAATATAGTCACACGGAATATATAGGCCAGAACCCTGAGTCTTTGAATGCTGCAGTAGTCTGCAGCCCAACACAATGTGGCTTGTCTTCTGCCGAGCAACCGCTAAGGGGCAGCATGGACTTGAGCTTAGACGCTGCACGACACCGCCCCTGGCACTCCGGTTGAGCACATCGACTCGAATGCCTCTCTCCTGGGCGGCTGTAAACAGGCAACATCATGGCTTGAGGTCTAGTCCTCGCCGCAACTGAGGCCACTCTGCTCCCCCACCATCTGCGCCGGCCGTCTGCCAATAAATCCTGGACTTGCGGAGTCCAGGATTCCAGAATGAGGAGTCACAGTTTGAGGATAAAGGGGAAGCCTTTTAGAACCGAGATTAGGGAAAACTCCTTCACACAGAGAGTGGTGAATCTGTGGAATTCTCTGCCACAGGAAACAGTTGAGGCCAGTTCATTGGCTATATTTAAGAGGAAGTTAGATATGGCCCTTGTGGCTACGGGGATCAGGGGGTATGGAGGGAAGGCTGGTACAGGGTTCTGAGTTGGATGATCAGCCATGATCATAATAAATGGCGGTGCAGGCTTGAAGAGCTGTATGGCCTACTCCTGCACCTATTTTCTATGTTTCTATGTTTGTATGATTAACAGCGTCCAACAGGGTCTTGTGATCACAAGAAAAGCGACCGAAATGATTGCTCGCTGTCAGACTGCGTACTGCCCTCGCACACTGATTCCTCCGACGCCTCTCTGATGCAGGCAGCAGCACAGCCTGCACTGTACAGCTCCTTCCGTTTATCCACCAATGGGTAGACCTGTAGCGCTTTAAGTTCTAAATGCCCAGCAGGGTCTTGCGATCATTAAAATTTTGTTTAAAAAAGATAATAACTCCTTCGGTTGGCCCCGTAGAAGCCGCAGAGTTTGATCACACCACCATCTTACCAGAATGATAGATAGCCTTGTCTAGATTTTGTTTGATGATATCTGGCTCATTGTAGCCCCAAAACACGAAAGATTCTGCAGGTGCTGGAAATCAAGAGCATCACACACAAAATACTGGGGGAACAGCAGCAGTTACGGAGGGGAACAATCAGTCAATGTACGCTTCATCAGGATGGGAAAGGAAAGGGGGCAAAAGGTAGAATAAGAAGGTGGGGTGGGGGAACGGAGTAGAAGCTGGCAGGTGAAACTGAGAGAGAGGGAGGGCCAGATGATGTGAAAAGCTGGGGTGTGAGTGCAGGTGGAGGAAAGAAACATTATTTCCATCTTCTTCCAACTTCCGATATTTTATTCCTCCCTCTCTTATCTCCTTTCTTTTTCCATTCCCCGTTCTGGTTACCCTTTCACCTGCCTATTACCTTGCTTTGGTAGCCCCCCCCTTCTTCCCTTTCTCACATGGTCCACTGTCCTTTCCTATTAGATTCTTCCTTCTTCAGCTCTTTACCTCTTCCACCAATCATCTCCCAGCTTCGTACCTCATCCCCCTCATCCCTTCCACCCACTGAAGGGTTTTCGCCCCAAACATTGACTCTTTATTCCTCTCCATAGATGTTGGCTGGCCTGCTGAGCTCCTCCGATATTTTGCATGTTACTCTTCACATTCCAACCTGTTTACCTGCTTCAGACATCAGCAAAGCAGCATGCAGAGCCCAGTGTGGATTATAACACTGCTGTCTCTCGCACTGTGTGAAAGCTCTTCATTCAATTGGAGAAGTGTCAAAGTGCCAAAAATTTACGATGTTTATGGTTGCTCAGCTTATTGGCAATTCATTTTAATGATTTCATTGGTGATTTTAAATGCTTTCGTACCCTAAGTATTCTTTTTGGCATTAGATGGGAAGCCATTTGGCATCCGCTGAAGATTTTCAGTGTAAGAAAAAGCCCAGCTGTGTTCATTCTGATGCATTTGATGGAATGAAATGTAGGAGAAGACCCCTAGTGTCCTTTCCACGTTCAGTAACACCACGGTCATCTTGTATCTCAGTGCTAACTTCCACCAGAAATGCCATACCTGCCGCTTTCATTAATCACCCAAAAATCGATTGATTTCTGGTTTTAAATGCGGGACAGCTGAGCATGGTAAAAAAAAAAATCCAAAGATTGCCAGCCTTCTGTGCGAAGAAGCTTCCTTTCTGTACTGAACAGCCAACTCTTCACTTTATGACTGTTCCTTGTTCTAGACACCTCAGGCAAGGGAAACGTCATCCCTACTTCTATTCTAGTATGAATGCCTGCAAAAAGTGAATGTCAGGGAAGTATATGGTGACATGTACAGTACTGTGCAAATGTACTGTATAGTACAAAAACCCAAGGCCTTTGCATAATACTGTATGTACTTTGATAATAAATTTATTCTGAATTTTGAGTCATAGCTTCGCAATTTAAAAATTATTGGTTTAGCCCTACCCTATTTCTGTTTCCTCAATCCATGTTGTAAATGGTAGAACAGTGGGAGGGGTGACCAGGGGAAGAAGAGTATTTGACCTGCAGAAGGCTTTCTGGAAGATGCTACACAAGAGGTTATGAAACAAAATTAGCACACATTGTCAGGTGATGGTGAAGGTGGGTAGAGGGGCGTACCTTCAAAGTGCATTAAAAGTAGTCAAGTTTTGCATAATACTTCCTTTGAAATACGTGCTCGAGATTGTTGAGAGTTATTCTGCAGCGGTATCTTTTTCAATGATTTCCAAAGGTCAAAGTAGTATTTTGGAGATTTTGGCATATTTTGGCATGTTAGGAGAATAAGGGGAGTTTTGTTAGAGGTGCACCAAATTGAGATGTATAGATAGGGTAAATACATCATCCTTTTCCAGCGAAGTTGAGTGAGACTGGAACTAGAGGTCATGGGTTAAGGGTGAAAGGTGAAATGCTTAAGGGGAGCTTCTTCACTCAGAGGGTGGTGAGAGCGTGGAACAAGCTGCCTGCGGAAGTGGTGGATGCGGTTTGATTTCAACATTTAAGAGAAATTTAGATAGGCACATTAATGGGGGGGGGCGGGGTGTGGAGAGCTATGGTCCGGGTACAGATCAATAGTTCGAGCCAGAATAATAGTTCATTACAGACTAAATGGGCCAAAGGGCTGGTTTCTGCTCTGTAGTGCTCCATCACTCTGAGTTCTATGTTTACAAGGTTATATACTGATTCAGATGTCTGCACTGCTTAAAAATCAATACTAATTGTTTTTAATGCATTCTCACTCGACTGTGACTGTATTCTGTGTGAGCCACTATTAAGTCTGGAGTTGGAGTCTATTAAACCCGGAGATATTGCTCCGATAACGGAGCTGCCAGTTAGTCAGTGGCTGCTCGGTTGAGAGTCCTGCTGTACTTCTGGTTGGTGCTTCTCCCAGGTGTGTTATTCTGCCCTCGTATCAACGGAAGAATTGGGATTACTGGGACAGCGGTGTGAGCTGATTTTCTTGGAGGGACGAGATTCACACTATGCAGCAGCACAACTCTTGCATTCTAATTCCCATTTCTGACAGCTGTCTTGATCTTTCCCTGAAGCAAAGGCCAGCTAAATGTCCAAAGTCTGAGAAGTTTACTGACTACACCATCTCCTTTTCCATTCTCCATTCTTGTTACCCTCTCACCCCTTCTCATCACCTCCCTTAGGCGACCCTCCTTCCACTCTCCTCTCGTATTAGGTTCCTCTTTCTTATTTAGAGATACAGCACAGAACAGGCCCTTCTGGCCTAGTAACCCACCTATTTAACCCTAGCCTAACCACAGGACAATTTACAATGACCAATTAACCTCCTCGGCTATGTCTTTGGAATGCGGGAGGGAACCGGTGCTCACAGGACGGACATACAAACTTCATATAGACGTGGTCGGAATTGAACTCCAAACTCCGACAGCCCAGGCTGTATTAGTGTCGTGCCAACCACTACACTACTGTGGCTTCTTCAGCCTTTACTTCCTCCGTTATCCCCTCCCAGCTTCTTGCCTCATTCCTAGTCCACCACCCACCCCCCTTGCAAAGTGTTTCCTGATTGCGGGTCCTCCCCAATTTATGGGCACCCTATACATACTGTATGAACGAGACTAATGCGATGAATGGGAATGGACTTGCCGTCTGCTGCAACCATCTACTGGGTGGTAATAGGGCTTTTCCAAGAACCCCTGTGGAAAAGAAGGGAGTGTCCATGATTAAAGGACCCTCACCATCAGCAACATGCCTTCTCATTACAACCATCAAGAAGGATGTGCAGAAGCCTGACAACTGACACCCAATGAGTCAGGAACTGCTTGCTCCCTCACAGTAGACAATAGGTGCAGGAGTAGGCCATTCAGCCCTTCAAGCCAACACCAGCATTCACTGTGATCCTGGCTGATCATCCACAATCAGTACCCTTTTCCTGCCTTCTCCCAATATCCCTTCACTCTGCTATCTTTAAGAGCTCTATTTAACTCTTTTTTGAAAGAATCCAGAGAATTGGCCTCCACTGCCTTCTGAGGCAGAGCATTCCACAGAACCACAACCCTCTGTGTGAAAAAGTTTTTCAACTCCATTCTAAATTGTCTACCCCTTATTCTTAAACTGTGGCCTCTGGTTCTGGACTCCCCCAACATCGAGAACATGTTTCCTGCCTCTAGCGTGTCCAATCCCTTAGTAATCTTATATGTTTCAATCAGATTCCCTCTCATCCTTCTAAATTCCAGTGTATACAAGCTCAGTCCCTCCAATCTTTCAACATATGGCAGTCCCGCCATCCTGGGAATTAACCTCGTGAACGTACGCTGCACTCCCTCAATAGCTAGAATGTCCTTCCTCAAACCTGGAGACAAAAACTGTACACAATACTCCAGGTGTGGTCTCACCAGGGCCCTGTACAACTGCAGAAGGACCTCTTTGCTCCTATACTCAACTCCCCTTGTTATGAAGGCCAACATGCCATTAGCTTTCTTCACTGCCTGCTGTACCTACATGCTTACTTTCAGTGACTGATGAACGAAGACACCTAGATCTCGTTGTACTTCCCCTTTTCCTAACTTGACACCATTCAGATAGTAATCTGCCTTCCTGTTCTTGCCACCAGTGGATAACCTCACATTTATCCACATTAAACTGCATCTGCCCACTCACCCAACCTGTCCAAGTCACCCTGCATTCTCATAACATCCTCCTCACATTTCACACTGCCACCCAGCTTTGTGTTATCTGTCATCTTACATCATCTGATTTCTTCTAATTTCTCGATGACCAATGAACATTACCTCATTATTTCCTTTCTTTTGCACTATTTACTTTGGAATTTATAGCAATTTCATACTTGCCACAAATCACATTTCATGCCATATAAGACCGTGACAACAAATCTGTTTCTGACTCCTCTTCCCGACCCCCCAAGCTGCAACAATCGGGCTGGGTTGAACCGAGCAGAAGCCGACACTCTGAGTAGAGCTCGTGAGGCCAACGGGTGGCCACTCTTCCTGTGCCTGCTGACTTCCTCATCATCAAAGTTCAAAGAAAATTTATTATCAAAGCCACAGTTTATGACAGTATATAAATGTCAGAGCTGCCTGCCACCATTGAAAACAAAATAGAGAAAGCTCATTGGCTATGCACTGGGACGGATATGGTCAAAGCAGTCAAAGAAAATGTATTATCAAAGTATGCATAATGTCACTGTATACTACCCTGAGATTCATTTTCTTGCAGGCGCTTACAGAAAATAAAGAAATACAATAGAGTTTATGAAAACTAAAATTTATGGAAATCATACATTTTACGTGAGATGCCTGTTATGCCTCTGGTGTTTAGGGCAGCAATGATGGTCCTCCATCTCTAGGTGTGGTCAGGGTTTCCTTCATCGTGTCAGTAGCTTCCTCTCAGTTTTCACCACTGTCTGTCATGCAAGTCCTGGATGAAGACTCAGGAATACTGTCATACTGAGATGCAGAAGGATTCTTCGTTGCCGTTTTCATAGCAATTTTGTTGGACCAGTCAGGGTTGTTAGACCTGAGCTGAACCTCTGAACCAGGAGGACCAGTGGACCAGTCCTAGTCTGGCCTCTACCCTTTGACCTGTTTGGCATGGGTGACCCTACTAAGAGCCAAAGTACAAGGCCCTGACTCCAGCCAGCATGGCTCTCTGGGTCACCGAGGCACACAATCCTCCAAACCCAACAACAAATTTGTGGTCCTCTTGGAAGCTGTGTGAGATAATACAAACCTTATTTAGACTATGGATTCCAGCACATGTTGGTATTAGAGGGAATGAGTAACTGGATAAATTAGCATAACAGGCAGCTAGACAAGCAGAAGTGGACATTCAAATAAATGACAGTAAAGGAGAAATGAGAAACATTATTAAATGTGAAATTAAAAAATGTGGAGAAAACAATGGGTTGAAGAGAGGACAGGAAGACATCTTTACAATATCTGGAAAGAAATGGGATGGTCGAAGAATGCAGGAAAGAGCAGGAGGGAGGAGGCAATAATATCAAGATTGAGGTTTGGGCAGACAAGGTTAAATTGTACAATGCCTTTAATGAAGAAATACAATAATGGGAGATGTGATTATTGTAATCAACAAGAAGCGGCTGAGCATGTACTGGTGAGGTGTCCAAGATATACTCGAGAGAAGGGGTGGTTGATTTTAAAGTTATCACGGAATAAAATACAATCTAACATTCACAGTATTTTGCAGAAAGGGTCACAGGATTATTACTTTATTGCAGTTCCCTAAGAATACAGGTCTTTTTTTATATAGAATTTGATACAGATGTAAGTATGTAGGATTTAACTATCCTGACCCACACTCCAGTTCAGAAGGTGGCAGTAATGCACCTTAAAGTTGTTTGCCAACCACCATAAAACCTAAAGAAGGAGGAGGAAAAGAAGAAGATGGTACAAATAATAAAAAAAGTACATAAATAATACTGAGAACATGAGTTGTAGAATCCTTGAAAGTGAGCCTATAGATTGTGGACAAACAACAGCCCCTCCTACTTTCAAATCTCTTACTAACTCTTCCTTCAGTTAGTCCTGACGAAGGGTCTCGGCCCGAAACGTTGACCGTACCTCTTCCTAGAGATGCTGCCTGGCCTGCTGCGTTCACCAGCAACTTTGATGTGTGTTGCTATAGATTGTGGAGTCAACTCAGAGTAAAGGTGTTTGAAGTTATCCACGCTGGTTCAGGAGCCTAATGGTTGTAGAGTAATAATAACTGTTCCTGAATCTGATTCTCTCCCACGCACAAACTGCTGGAGGATCTCAGCAGGTCAGGCAGCTCTATGGAGAGCCGATATTTTTGGGCTGAGACCCTTCATTAGGATGCAAACTCTCCTTCCTGCGCTGCTGTTTATTTCCAACCTACAAACAATTCAGGTCATTGTGCCTGTATCTGGTCTGGAATTGAATTCGGAATTATTAGTGATACCGTGCCTCAAGTTTGCTTGGGTTGGATCTTTCACCATGTCAGAAAAAATTAGAATAGATGCATAAGCAAAATTAAATGAGTTTAACAGTGTGGAATCGGCCCTTCTGTCCTTTGAGCCACACTGCCCAGCAACCCTCAACAACTCCAATTTAACCCGAACCGAATTGCGGGACAACTTGCTCCTTATCAAGGACGCTTGGACGGACTGAACTCTGCTCTCTGCCACGAGCTGTAATAGCATCACGCTAATTGCTGCACTACGGTGGTTCCCTACGTACATTTAAAACAACCAAGACGCAAATGTAGCACACACAAAGTATTGGAAGAATTCAGCAGCTCGGGCAGCATCCATGGAAAGGAATAAACAGTTGATGTTTTGGGCTGAGACTTCCTTTCCATGGTTTCAAAGGAGGTGTGAGGGGCAAGTTTTTTACCCAGAGAGTGGTGGATACCTGGTTGCCTGGAATGCTCTGCCTGGGGTGGTGATAGAGGCCAATACATAACAAACTTTTTAAGAGACACACACATTGCCTGTAGAGGTAGGGACATGAATTGAGGAAAATAGAAGGGTATGGATATCGTGCGGCATTTTTTTTTCTTGCTGGCGGTTGAGTTTTATCTTTAGAAGCTTTTTGAATGCTGCATGGCTCTGAGGTTGAACACCTAATGGGTTTTTGCCCCTCACTTTTTTTTGCTTTAGTAGGGGTTTTATTTTGGTCACCAAAATTTTTTTTCAATCTTTAAAACAGTGTTTTTTATTTCACTTGAGACATTGTAAGTGTTGCCTACTTCGACGTACTCTTGTTAATTTTGGATAATAATAATAAAAAGATTTGAAAAGAAAGAAAGACATTGTGTGGGCAGGAATGAATAGTTTAGTTGACCATTTGATTACTAACTTAATTGGTTTGGCACAACATTGTGGGCCAAAGAGCCTTTTCCAATGCTATACTGTTCTGTGTTGTAGATGCTGCATGACCTGCTCAGTTCATCCAGTATTTTGTGCGTGTCCCTCTGGATTTCTAGCGTCTACAGAATCTCCTGTGTTCATGATGTGAACAGCATAATGTGTCATCTTAGGGTTGGTGATGATTCAGCTGGAGACCCTCTTGATGTGGTTTCACAATGCAAGTGTGTTTGCAGAAATCCAGGCTGACATGGCACTGCAGGAATGCTGCATTGTCATAGTGCCATACTTGTGTAACATTTAACTCTTGACTAACATAACTTTAATTAAAAAAATCTGTAAATGATGAGCTGGCTTGACAACCTAAGCTGCCTAATTTCCTATCTTATATCAATGACTTCACTTTAGAAGTCAAAGTTGAGTGGCAAAATGGCACCAGTGACTAATGGTGATGTCCTGCAGACAGCTTGGGAAATGACTTCTCCCTTTAAGTACACTTCTGTTACTAACCTGTGTGCAATTTACATTTTGATGATGTGGTCTTGGCCTGATTCGGGTGCCTTTGCAGTCTCCGAGGGGGTTCAGTGTGGTTGAGAATGGGGCATGTGGCATAATGGCAGAGCGCGAACCCACAATCGGCTCCATTTCGCGCCCATCTCGTCAATTATAGCCTCGAGCAAGATTGAAACCAACGCAGATGAGAGTAGAAGGCGAGTGGGTGTTCAATGCTGTCTGCCTGTGCTTGACCTTTCTCCCTCACCCTCTCACTCGCTGCTGCAGGAGTTTTGGGTCTTGGGTGAAGTTTGATTGGCGCAGTTTGTGGATGAGACTTGTTTTTAGAGGATTCTGCAGTTCATGTTATGATGTGCTTTCGGTTACTGCTTTTTTATTGCCATTTCACGCGATTTTGATTGGGGCAGACTGGCTTTGTGGCCTGTAGTCAACAGACGAAACAGCGCTAAATTGAACTGAACAGAACTAACCTGAACATTCCTAGACTGTTTCAAAGACTCAACAGTTTGATGTTTAGCATTCTGTGTGTTATTCACTCATTTTTTTGCCGTTTCCGTGATTTGTTCCTTTTTTTGCGCGTTGGGTGTTTGATGTTTTCATTGAATGGGTTTCATGGTGTTTCTTTGTTTTGCGGCTGTCCATGGGAAGATGAATCTTTGAGATGTATCCTCCATACATACTTAGATAACAAATGTACTTTAACTGTGATGGTATAATCGTGCACAAGTATGCAACATCACAGGCACAGAGCGTCATATAAGTAGCTTTCACAAGGAAGACTTAACTTATGCATAATATTTGCAAGAAGAAACAATTGGAACAATGTGAAGTGGTTGGAGTGTTACTAAACTTTAGTGATAATTAGTATTTTGCCATTTGGTTTAAGAAAAGAACCAAAGGAAGTGACTGTTCTTGAACCGGGTGGTATGGCTCCTCAGGCTTCTGTACCTCCTGCCCGATGATAGCTGCAGGAAGATGGTGGAGATCTTTGATAGATAAATCTCCTGTAGGTACTACTGCTGGTGGGATGGGTGAAGCACTGCACCGGGAGTCAGGGGAGTGGCCGGAGATCCTGAAAGGTGCTGAGTTATACCTGTTGTGTATCTCATACTTTATTAATATTTGAGTAATATTGTAAATATATTGTTTGATTAAGCACTCTTCTTCTTTTAATTAATTCGTTATGGCTTATATGTAAAAGTATGTGAACGGCATACGTGATCATGGCACCAAGTCATACTCTGGACTTCCAGCGTCTGCAGGATCTCTTGTGTCTATGATCCGGCTTAAGGTAAAAACAAAAGTAAGACTTGCATTCCCAGGTCCAAGTTTCCTTTCAATTAGTTTTATGTTTCGAAGTTACAAAATATAACAATTTCAATTACAAGAAATATCAAAATGTCATAAATTTTAAATTGAACTACTGGACGTAAACTAAAACACTGTCTGCTTGGTCTGGGCTTGCCAAGTGCATTGCCTTGCCTTGCCTTGCGCAGTGCCCTTTTGGGAATTTGCAGCTGTGGAAAATCTCCAGTAAAATGAGGTGGAATTTTGTTTCCTGGTGTGCGCACTAAGGTAGCAGATAAGACTGAAATGCAGTTCTGTTGAAGGAACTAAATTTCACAATTGGAGTTCAGTGTGCATCTCCTGCTGTACAAGTCCACTGAGCACCCTTCAATAGAGGGCAAATCTCTGCTCCAAAACTTTTAAATGAACTAATACTCTATGTCTGTGAACTAAAACCCAGGAAATGTAAAAGATGTAAAAAGAATCTTAAGAAAGAAATTAGAAAAGCTAAAAGAAGATATGAGGTTGCTTTGGCAAGTAAGGTGAAAATAAATCCCTAGGGTTTCTACCGTTATATTAATAGCAAAAAGGATAGTGAGGGATAAAATTGGTCCCTTAGAGAATCAGAGTGGACAGCTATGTGTGGAGCCAAAAGGGATGGGGGAGATTCTGAACAATTTTTTTTTCTGTATTCACTAAGGAGAAGGATATTGAATTGTGTAAGATAAGGGAAATGGGTAGGGAAGTTATGGAAACTATGATGATTAAAGAAGAGCAAGTACTGGAGCTTTTAAAGAATATAAAAGTGGATGTCTCCGGGTCCTGACAGGATATTCTCTAGGACCTTGAGAGAAGTTAGTGTGGAAATAGCAGGGGCTCTGACAGAAATATTTCAAATGTCATTAGAAACAGGGATGGTGCCAGAGGATTGGCATATTGCTCATGTTGTTCCATTGTTTAAAAAGGGTTCTAAGAGTAAACCTAGCAATTATCGGCCTGTGAGTTTGACGTCAGTGGTGGGTAAATTGATGGAAAGTATTCTTAGAGATGGTATATATAATTATCTGGATAGACAGGGTCTGATTAGGAATAGTCAACATGGATTTGTGCGTGAAAGGCCATGCTTGTCAAATCTTACTGAATTTTTTGAAGAGGTTACTAGGAAAGTTGACGAGGGTAAAGCGGTGGATGTTGTCTACATGGACTTCAGTAAGGCCTTTGACATGGTTTCACACGGAAGGTTAGTTAGGAAGGTTCAATCGTTAGGTATTAATATTGAAGTGGTAAAGTGGATTCAGCAGTTTCTGGATGGGAGACACCAAAGAATAGTGGTGGATAACTGTTTGTTAGATTGGAGGCTGGTGACTAGTGGTGTGCCTCAGGGATCTGTACTGGGTCCAATGTTGTTTGTCATATACATTAATGATCTGGATGACGGGGTGGTAAATTGGATGAGTAAGTATGCAGATGATACCAAGATAGGTGGAGTTGTGGATAATGAAATAGGTTTTCAAAGCATGCAGAGAGATTTAGGCCAGTTAGAAGAGTGGCCTGAAAGATGGCAGATGGAGTTTAATGCTGATAAATGTGAGGTACTACATTTTGGTAGGACTAATCAAAATAGGACATACATGGTAAATGGTAGGGCATTGAAGAATGAAGTAGAACAGAGGGATCTAGGAATAATGATGCATAGTTCCCTGAAGGTGGAATCTCATGTGGATAGGGTAGTGAAGAAAGCTTTTGGTATGCTGGCCTTTATTAATCAGAGCATTGAGTATAGGAGTTGGGATGTAATGTTGAAATTGTACAAGGCCTTGGTGAGGCCAAATTTGGAGTATTGTGTACAGTTTTGGTCACCGAATCATAGGAATGATGACAACAAAATAGAGAGAGTACAGAGAAGGTTTACTAGAATGTTACCTGGATTTCATCACCTAAGTTACAGAGAAAGGTTGAACAAGTTGGCTGCTATTTCTTTGGAGCGTAGAAGGCGGAACGGGGACTTGATAGAGGTTTTTAAAATTATGAGGGGGATAGAGTTGATGTGGATAGGCTTTTTCCATTGAGAGTGGGGGAGATTCAAACAAGAGGACATGAGTTGAGAGTTAAAGGGCAAAAGTTTAGGGGTAACATGAGGGGGAACTTCTTTACTCAGAAAGTGGTAGCTGTGTGGAACGAGCTTCCAGCAGAAGTGGTTGAGGCAGGTTTGATGTTGTCGTTTAAAGTTAAGTTGGACAGCTATATGGACTGGAAAGGAATAGAGGGTTATGGTCTGAGTGCAGGTCAGTGGGACTAGGTGAGAGTAGGAGTTCGGCACGGACTAGAAGGGCCGAGATGGCCTGTTTCCATGCTGTAATTGTTATATGGTTATAAACCTACATATAAAGAAAATCAGTCCTATTACTGACAAAGAACTGAAGCAGTATCCAGCTACCCCTCCTTTTTCCCTTTCTCCCATGGTCCACTGTCCTCTCCTATCAGATTCCTTCTTCAGTTCTTTATCTCTTCCACCTATCACCTCCCAGTTTCTTACTTCATCCCCCCTCACCCATTCACCCTCCTACCCCCTCACTTTCCAGCTTGTACTCTTCCCTCTCCCCCACCCACCTTATTCTGGCTTCTTCCTCCTTCCTTTCCAGCTAGGGTCCCAGACTGAAACCTCAACTGTCTATTCCTCTCCATCGGTGCTGCCTGACCTGCTGGGTTCCTTCAACATTTTGTGTGCGTCATTCTGGACTTCCAGCATCTACAGAATTGCTTCTGTTTGTGATTCTGCTGTGCTATCCCTGCAGTTACATTTTCTCTGAAAACCAGCCTTTGATTTGTTTTAATCTTCTCCTAAATCATTTAAAAACAAAGAAAGGCTTTTTTTTCTGTGACTAGATGAAAGCTGGCAGGTTTCTCTGGGACTTTTAGTCAGAGAGTCATACAGCTTGGAACCAGATTTGTTAACCTCCTGAGTCTATTAAGCACCCGTCTACACTCATTCTAAACTAAGCCCTTTTTATTCTCCCCCCACCCCCCCATCCCTGTGACTAATTTAACATACAAGTTACTTATCAATGAAAAGAAAAATACATTTCAATGCAAATTGGTCATAGTGTAACTACAATGAACTTGTTTGAGACGTGTGAGGAAACCAAACAAGTTGGTAGAAACTGAAGCAGCACACATCAAAGTTGCTGGTGAACGCAGCAGGCCAGGCAGCATCTCTAGGAAGAGGTACAGTCGACGTTTCAGGCCGAGACCCTTCGTCAGGACTAACTGAAAGAAGAGCTAGTAAGAGATTTGAAAGTGGGAGGGGGAGGGGGAGATCCAAAATGATACGAGAGGACAGGAGGGGGAGGGATGGAGCCAAGAGCTGGACAGTTGATTGGCAAAATGAATATGAGAGGATCATGGGGCAGGAGGCCCAGGGAGAAGGAAAAGGGGGAGGGGGGGAGAAAGGCCCAGAGGATGGGCAATGGGTATAGTCAGAGGGACAGAGGGAGAAAAAGGAGAGTGAGAGAAAGAATGTGTATAAAAATAAATAACGGATGGGGTACGAGGGGGAGGTGGGGCATTAACGGAAGTTAGAGAAGTCAATGTTCATGCCATCAGGTTGGAGGCTACCCAGACGGAATATAAGGTGTTGTTCCTCCAACCTGAGTGTGGCTTCATCTTTACAGTAGAGGAGGCCGTGGATAGACATGTCAGGTAGAAACTGATATGGTCATAGGAAAAAAACGTGTAAGCTCCAAACAACTTTGGATTTTTGTGATTTCTCGTCACTTGTCTACATGAGATTGTCTTCTCCGAGGATCGTCACCTTGTCGTGGTGGAGAGGCTTCTGAGTTCCCGAGCACCCGAGAGTGATGCCGTCTGGAGTTTAGCCCCTGGTAGGGTCACCCATGGCAGTAAGTTCAAGGGGAAGGTTCCAGTTAAAGAACGACCCAACTAACAGAATGTGATGGCACATCACGACGGCAGTGAAAGTTCCCCAGTCAGCTTGCATTCCCATTGGACCCTAACCTCAATCTATCAAGGACTGTGTGGTGACTGTCTGTGCAACAGCCTTTCCACGTTAAACAAAGTCATGCACCGTCATTGCTCCTGAACAAAAGGGGATAACTTCACTCATTCTAGTTCAGGTGTTCCCACAACCGATAGTCTCACTTAAAGGACTCTTTATCTTGTTATTTCGCACACTCGTTATTTGCTGCTATTTATTTATATTTGCATTTGCACAGTTTTGTTGTTCATTGATCCTGTTTACAGTTACTGTTCTATAGATTTGCTAAGTATGCCCACAGAAAAAGAATCTCTGGGTTGTATGTGGTGACATGTATGTACTCTGATAATAACTTTGAACTCTGAACTCTGAACTTCAAACTGTTTCTTCCACTAGGTAGTTAATATGATCAACCATTCTAGTTAGCCCCCCACCATTCCTCTCTATCTATTACCCCTGTCACTGCACTGTAAACACTTTAAACCACTGTTTCCATTGTAAGTAAATACTGGTATTTATGTATTTATGTACATTTTCTTATTTGTCTGTACTTTAACTCAAACTTTATTTTTTATATAATTCTTTATTCTTTATAATTATTGAATGTTGTTTTTCGTTGCATGCCACGGCCTGAGCAACACACCACAGCAAATTCCTAATATATGTATATGGCAAATAAACTTATTCCTTGATGAATAAACACTTCATGGGCTTCAAGCCACCAGACTAGACATGCCCAGGTACCATCCCTGAAGAAGATGGCTGAATTTGTCATTGAATCGTCGGTTATAATCGATACCTGTACCTGGCTTGAAGCCCGAGAAGAGTTTATTCATCATTTACTCCGGGAAAGCACCAGATCCTTTTTTAATCCTTCATCCTTATATTTGTAGCAAATGGGAACAAGTGGAGTGGAACTGTGGGTGTGGGGCGAGTTAGTAATAGGCACTTGATCACCATCAGCCTCACACCAGCATCCACTGATGAAATCGGAGGTTGATAGGTTCTTGATTAGTAATGGCATCAAAGGCAGGAGAATGGGATTGAGAGGGATAATAAATCAGCCATGATGGAATGGTGAAGCAGGCTTGACGGGCCAAATGACATAGTTCTATTCCCATGTTTTATGGTCTAATCTTTCTCTAATAGAGTGCAAATAAATTCTAAATTGTTATGTTTTATAACTTCAAAGCATTAAACTAATACAAAGGAACACCTGGGAGTCTGAAATGTGAGTGTAATTAAAGTTTATTGTAAGCGAAGTGCATGCGTATTATGTGGTAATATGCAATTCACATGTTTATAGATTTAACTCATAATAAGTTATTGAAACAGAGAGGAATGCTTAAGCAAACAATATATTATAAGATTATGTAAATATTACTTAAATACACAATATAAATGGCAAAAAGAAAGCCAATCCATTAGCTTGTCTTAGATGTGGTTTCAAGGAGATGAGAGGAAAAGACAAAAAGAGCAGAGCAGGCTAGGGTCATGTGAGTCAGAACTACTACATGATAAACATGAGATACTGGTAACTACAGTCAACAGAAAACGTCTCTCTAGTTTCCTTGCACTGGTTGCATTTACTTTATCATCGACAACTTGCCTTAATTCAAGACGCTGAAGTGCAAAGCTATTTTCCAGTAGAAATTCTGTCCCCCTCCCTTGCCCCCATTATCTGCTCAAACTCCACACTTGTTCTTCTGAAATGCAAACAGGATGTTGAGTAATTATTCTCATTATTTGATCTTCCAGGAACTGACCAGTTGCGGGTGGAACAAGAAAGACAAACACATCCTGGCACCTAACATCGTTGCATTTACCAGGAGGTTCAACCAGGTGAGAACACAGGATAGTTAAGTGCAGGAGTAGGTCACCCCTCCCCCCCCCCCCCCCCCCAAAGCCACCTCTGTCGATTTGCCCCAGGTCGCACCTCAGCTCACCGTAATTCCCTGATCTTTCAAAAATGTATTCCTATATCCTCTCTCAGTACCTCCAATGATAGAGAGCATAGAACTGTACAGTACAGGTCCTTCACCCCACAGTGTTATATTGACCTTTTAACCTAATCCAGAATTCAGGTGACCCTATCCTCCCACATACCCCTCCATTTTTCTTTCATTCACGTGCCTGTCTGAGAGTCTCTTAAATGACCCTAATGTATCTGGTTCTATCACCAAATCTGGAAGTGTGTTCCATGCACTTAACACTCTCTGTATGAAAAATCACCGATGTCTGACATCCCCTTGTACTTGCCTCCAATCACCTTAAAATTATGCCTTCTTGTATTTGCCATTTCTGTTCTAGGAAAAGACATTACCTTGTGGCTCTTGAACTCAGTCTCCTGACAATGAAGGCCAACACACCATACAACTTCTTAACCACTCTATCGAATTTTGCGGCAACGTTGAGAGATCTATGAACATTCACCCCAAGTTGCCTCTGTTGCTCCACATTGCCGAGAATCCTGTCATGAACTCTATAATCTGCCCTTCAAGTTCAACCTTTCGAAGTGTTTCACTTCACATTTTTCCAGGATGAACTCTCCCTGCCACCTTAGCCCACCTCTACATCCTGTTGTAATCTACGACTGCCTTTTGCACTGTCCACAGCACCACCAATATCTGTGTCTGTAGAATTCTAGAGATCCTTCATGAGCAGTGTGTGATGTTAGTGTGGAGTTGTCTGGGTTTTCATTTGCACGAATCCCATATATCCTGAATAAGTCATTTAAATGTTAATAATGGTGGTACAACTGAGGACTTAACTACTTATTCACAAAGACCCATTTCACTATCCATAGCTGCTGCCTGACTAGAGTTTCTCCAATGCTTTGAGTGTTACTGCTGGATTCCAGCATCTGCATCCTCTTCTATTGCCAATATATTCCCATGTCAGGATACTTTCAGCATGAAGGGACACCATGTGGATGCTGGGATATATGGCAAGCGAAATTGTTTTTAGAACATAGAACAGCACAGTACAATACTGAATTTATTTTAGTAGATAATTCATCCTGAGGGACATAGAATGAACCAGTTGTCCATGTGACCTCCTGAATATGTTCTGCAGGTATTTAACAGCATAATCTCCAATGCTTCCAAACTCTGCAGATCTCAGTCTTGGATTTAGGCCCTGGAAGGTCACCCACACACCTTGGAAATTCCAAACATTTCACCTTTCATTAGTCGACTCTCCATTCATCAAATACGAATACAGATTCTAGACTCCTTGCCCAGCAAGTTCAATCAATTTTTGTCAATCCCCTTGCAGAAGTTTGTATGTTTCAGTGGGACAAAACTTTCAGCCACTGACATGTGTGATTCAGCACTTGTCTTTTGGGGATTTCCTGCATGTTGACTGTTGTGACAATGCAAGTTGTCATGGCCCTGTGTGGTAGCAGAACCTTGTGCAATGCAAGAGATCAGAGCAAACACCATCTACAAAATGGTCAAGAACTAGCTGTCAAGAACTATGAGTATTCCTGAAATTCTGGAATGTTGAAATTAGTTATAAAAACTATACAAATAGGGTGAAAAAATGGCTTAAAATATTAGATCAAGCTTAATTCAATGTTGTTGAGTTTACTTTCACTTCATTCCCTCTCAGATTCAGGGTAATAAAGTGATCGTGAATTCATGTTCACAAAATGTGACTAAACTTTGGGTTTCTTGCAGGTCAGTTTCTGGGTTGTCCGAGAGATCCTTACTGCTCAGACGTTGAAAATAAGAGCTGAAATATTGAGCCATTTTATAAAACTTGCTAAGGTAAGCAATCACTCTTTGTTGGGTTGAGAATATTTTAGTTTCCATTGGACCATTATTTCAGGTCATGGTTGACCTTGTCATCTTTCTTTGCCTGTACCTGCTTCCACTGAGATATCTGGAACTAATGTGGGCAGTCCTTGTGACCTTGTCTTTGGCTTCATGTTAGACTTATTTAGAGGCCATTCCTGGGTAATGACACATGACTTACAGAATCTCCTAAACATGATCAAGCTTGCATAATATTAAATCCAATGTACATATGGTCATTCCTGTGAATTAGAGCAAGTTTCTTTGCTCTCTCTGCCTTTATTAATTGTTCTTTCTTATCAGCCTTGTGTGCATTTGATGTTATTCATTACAACACTGTGAAGGTATGGTTGCCAGGGTGATTTTTGTGCAATTATCAGAGTGATTTTTTTTGGTGTATTTTCTGACTTGTGGACAAATTGACTAATGGTCCACTGTAAAAATGGAGCAGCTTGTAAACTGAGTTTGACATCAAGCCAAAAGCAGAAATATGAGAACTGGCCAAAGCTTTAGTCAAGGAGGCTTATTACAAGGAGTCTCTTCATCAAAAGGAAGTGGGTTTTGGGTAGTGATACCCCAAAGAAGGTAAAAGCAGCTGAATATATTGCTGAGAGTAGAGTGATGAAAATTGGGGGCACATAACTGGCTGGAATTGAGGAAACTCCAGGATCCAGAAGCTTTGCAGGAGTGCTGGAGATTGCTGGGGTGAGGGAGAATGAAATTAAGGAAGTTTCTGAAAAACAGAATGGATGAAAATGTTAGAAGTGGAGTCTTGCAAGTGTGGGAGCCACCAAACATGGGTGTTGGATTCCCAAGTCTTGAAACAAGTTCAGAAATGGGTATCGGCGATTTGGTTATGCATAAGTACATATGTAATGGTCTCCATCTGTCTTGAAGGACAATGGAAATCTCCAAGGCACAAGCCTGGGCGGAAGGTATAGAGCTCTTGAGATGCCCAGCTATCAAGATCCCCCTCAAGACCTCACAGGTGTAGTCGAAAGGAAAGCGAAGCAATACATTTGGTAGTCCATGGAACCTTTGCTTAATGGTATTGGTTCATGGCATAAAAAAAGGCTGGGAACCCCTGTTCTGAGGGCACCAAAACTGACCAGTGACTGCAGCCTCTGTAATCAGATATGTTATGCTCATCCATTAAAATTACCCTTGGCAATCATGTGCTTTCTCTGCCCACATTAAATTCATGATTCTCACTCATCTTTAAAAATATTATGCCGCCAATTCACATTTATATAAAATAAGATTGGAAGGAAACCATATAAATTCATTCAAATTAAATGATAATATTTGGCAAAAGAGCCCCATCTTCTCTCAAAATCGAATCGAGGATCAAAAATTCTACTTCTAATTTTTTCCAAACTAAGACATAGCATTACTTGGGAAAACCATTGAATTAATGTAGGGACAGAGGTATCTTTCCATTTCAATAAAATAGCCCTTCTTGCCAACAATGTAACAAATGCAATGACATGTTGGTCTGAAGATGAAATACCCTGAATAAGATGCGGAACTATTCCAAACGGAACAGTCAATGTATTAGGTTGTAAATTAGTTTTCAGAACTTTAGAAATTGTAGAAAATAAAGATTTCCAAAAAGATTTTAATGAAGAACATGACCAGAACATATATGACGAAGTGGCTACTTCAGTTTTACACCTACTTCAGTTTTATATAAATGTGAATTGGTGGTTGATGATTTTTCTTCTCTATATATATATATATATATATAGATGATTGTAAGATGTATTGCTCTGGGAGTTGGTTCCTAATGTTTCCTAATGTTTTTCTTTTTTTTTTCTTTTTCTTTCTCTTGTAGTTAGTGGGGTTGTTTTCTTTTAGTTAGTTGGGGTTCTCTTTTTCCCTTCTTTATAAAAATTTTTTTTCTCATTATCATATATTATTCTTTTTTGATAAGTTTTCTTCAGTTTTATTAACTGTATATATATCAATTTGTTGAAGTCTTGTATCATTTTATGGCTGTAGAAGATATGTATCAATAAAAAGATTTTAAAAATGGAAAAATCTTATGCCAACGTGGCATGGTTAGACCACACTTGAAGCACTGTGGTCAGTTCTGGTTGCCTCATTATAGGAAGGATGTGGTAGTGTTAGGGTGCAGAGGAGATTTACCAGGATGCTGCCTTGATTGGAGAGCATGAGTGAGTGAGCTAGGGTTTTCCTCTTTGCAGTGAAGGAGGAGATGAGGTGACTTGATGGAGGTGTATAAGATGTTAGGAGGCATAGATAGAGTAGACAGCCAGAGCCCTTTTTCCAGGGTAGAAATGCCCTGGGGGGAAAAAGGGCAAAATTTTAAGGTGATTGGAGGAAAATATAGAGGTGATGTCAGCAATAGGTTTATAATACTGAGTGGTGGAATGCACATCTATGGTAGTAGTAGAGGCAGATACATTAGGGACATTTAAAAGACACCTAATTAGGCACATGGACTATATGGGAGGGAAGGGTTCGATTGATCTTGGAGTAGGCTTAAAGGTCAGCACAGGGCCTATACTGTGCTTTCTATATTCTAAAAACATTTCTGCTTATCATATATCCCAGCATTCACATGGTGCCCCTCCATGCAGAAAGTGTCCTGACGTGGGAATGTATTGGTGATGCAAGAAGCTGCAGATGCTGGAAGCTGGAGCAACACTCAGAGCATTAGAAGAACTTGGTTGGTCAGATAGCAGCGACAGACTGAAATGGGTGGTCACCGTTTTAGGTCGAGATCCAACCAGAGAGTCGACCTGAAGCATCGCTGTCCCTTTCCTTCCATAGAAGCTGCCTGACCAATTGAGTTCCTCCAGTGTCTTACCTCCGTTCCTTGTTTGTCTCAGTCACAAACTCCCAATAACTTACAAAGTGGCCGCTCGTCACCTTGTTGTCAGTGGTAACCAGGGACGGACAAAAAAAGCCGACGTTGCCAACGATGCTCACATCCTGAAAAATAAAGTAAATTTTGTGTAGACTAATTTTCTTTTGTGTTTTGTGAAATAAAAATCAATTTGAGTTATTTAATTTAATAAGTGAGAATGTTTTGATGTGCTGCTTAATTGACTTCGTTCTCCCTTTCAGAAATTACTGGAGCTAAACAACCTTCATTCTCTCATGGCTGTGGTCTCTGGTCTGCAGAGTGCGCCAATCTTCCGGCTTTCCAAAACATGGGCAGTAAGTTTGTATTTGCTTTGATTTATGGCATTAAATCCACATGAGACCACAAGGATTTTCACATTTCACTTACTTAACAGAAAGAAATACTGAGTTCATGATGTCAATGGTTTGGAACAGGGATTTTCCAACTTCTGTCATGCATTAACCATATTATACAAATAACAGAGGATTTCCCAAGACCCTCACAATAACCAAACACACGTTGTTGTTCTTGCTCCACATATACAAAACAATGGAGGAGAATGGTTAAATGTATGACTGTACAAAACTTCTCTTTATTGATGCCTCCTGACATGCTGGGTTCCTCCAGCATTTCGCACGTGTGGCTCTGGATTTCCAGTATCTCGTGCGTGTGTAGCTGTAGCTGTTTCTGTGTTGTTGGACTTTGATTCTGTTACGTATGCACAGGGTAAGAATGACAACGGAGTAGAATGATTAAGAGTCATCAGAATCAGGTTTAATATCACTGGCGTATGTCGTGAAACTTGTTTTCTTTGGCAGCTATACAGCGCAATCATAATAACAGAAGAAAACATTACAGTAAGTGTAACAACACGTTAGTAACACACTGGCCACCTTATAATGGGGGAGCGACAAACCAGACCCGCTGAGATGAAAACAAATGCACTCGAACACCGCACCCAAAAGAGAATGCAACCTGTATGCAGGAGGGCCATTCAATTTACCATGCGAGCGATCAGCCGTGAACACGCTTGGCATATTCTCGCAATCGATCTGATACCATACACACGTGACTATTGATCTGCACTGCACGTGCTCAATTTGTTTGCCAGGCTCCAGCGACACGAGCCTCAGGACTCGCACCACCATGTTCAAGAACCATTGCCGCCTCTGAACCATAAGGCTCTTGAACAAGAGGGGATAACTACACTACACCTATTTCATGCACGTTATTTATTGCTACTTATTTGTATCTGCATTTGCAAAGTTTGTTTACAGTTTACAGTTACTGTTCTATGGATTTGCTTAGTATGCCCACAGAAAAAGAATCTCAGGGTTGTATGTTGTGACGTGTGTGTACTCTGACAATAAATTTGACTTTGAACTTTGGGCAGGAGCTTAGTTGGCTTGTGAGTATGAATCAGAAACAAAATGTGAACTTTCATAGCACCACATACACAAATGCTGGAGGAATCTGCACGTCAGGTGGCACCTGTGGAGGTGAATACATTGTCAACATTTCAGGCTGAGACCCTTCATCAGAAAGTTTCCAAGGTTGGTTTGATATTGTAAAAACAAAATAACTGGGAAGTACAATCCTAGTAACCAGGAGTTTACATTCAGTCAATGTCTGGCACAGTAATATGCACTCAGTGGCCACTTTACTAGGTACACCTGTACACCTGCTCATTAATGCAAATATATAATCAGCCAATCATGTGACAGCATTTCATGTAGAGGCGCTCAATGGTTGGGAGGGCTTTACCCAAGATGGACTGGGCGGAATCCACTGCTTTTTGTAGGATTTCTGTTTTAGGGCGTTGGGATTTCCTTTCCAGGCTGATATGCAGCCAGTCAATATACTCTCCACTACACATCTATAGAAGTCTGTCAAAGCTTTAGATGTAATGCCCAATCTTTGCAAACTCCTAAGGAAGTAGAGGCGTAGGACAGGCCCTCTGAAATAATAACACTAGGGAATATCGTCACCATCTTTGATTCGGCCAACAAGAGTGGTGTTGTCAGCAAACTTAAATATGGCATTGGAGCTGTGCTTAGCCCCACAGTCGTAAGAGTAAAGTGAGTAGAGCAGGGGGCTAAGCACACAGGCTTGTGGAGCACCTGTGCTGATGGAGATTGTGAAGGAGACTGGGGTCTGCAAGTGGGGAAATCGAGGATCCAATTGCACAAGGAAGTACTGAGGCCAACGTCTTGAAGCTTATTAATTAGTTTTGAGGGGATGTTAGCATTGAATGCTGTGCTGTAGTTGATAAAGAGTATCATGATGCATACACCTTTACTACCCTAATGTTCCAGGGTTAAATGTAAACAAGGACTCCACCCCACAGTGCTCCAAAGACTGCTGACTCTCCAAGTGAGCAAATTCTTCCTCGTCTCAGTTTTAAGTGAACGTCCCCATTGTACTGAGATTATGCCCTCTCGTTCTGGAGAGGAACTTCCTCCCTACATTTAATTTGTTTTGTCTCTCATGCTTCTGAACTCCAGTCTGTTTGATCTTTTACTATATGAAATCCCTCTACACCCAGAATTTCTTCTGTTATTATCTTTAGTAGTCACAGGTACATTGAAACGTACAATGAAGTGCGTTGTTTGTGTCAATGATCAACACAATCCGAGGGTGTGCTGGGGGCAGCTGGTAAGTGCCTCCACATTTCTTCACCAACATAGCATGTCCACAATTTACTAGCCCTGACTTGTACGATTTCGGAATGTAGGAGACCGGAGCACACGTGTGAAATGCACATGATTACGGGAGAACAAGTGTAAACTCCTTACAGGCAGTGGTGGGAATTGAATGCTGGTCATTGAATGTTTTAAAGTGTTACACTAACCATTGCACTACTGTGAATCCCTTCTTCCGAGCGGCCTTCAATAATTTGATGCTGAGATACTGTACATCGTAGGATGCGCTAGGACACATCATCAGTGATGTAACCTGGGGTCACTGGGTGTTTCAGGTCTTTCAACATCAGACACTCTCGCTGGGGGAATAGGTTGATTGGGCCCCATCTTGTGTCGCAGCAGCACTGGTCCAAGGGTCACACCTCGCACAGGAGGAGAGGAGAAGATGGCGGTGCGCCACAGCACGCGTGGCTGCTCCAAAATGATATCGTATTTGTAAGTAGCTACCATGCACAATCCTGATTTGATGGAGACAGACATGAGAAGCACGGAGGAACATCTGGAGAAACTTCTGGAATGCCTGCTTCGCTGCCATTGCTACTGTGTGATCAAGAACCTCCAGAGGGGAAGGCACCAAATCCTCGGCTTTGCCTATTACCTGTTGCCGGGGCCGGGGTCGAAGCGCTCGGCAGAGATGGTGCTTGGTGCATCGGTGTCGGAGAGCTGGTCGGAGGCTTGAAGTTTTCGGACGGACTCAGTCGGACTGTGGTCGGGTGCTTCCAGGATGCTGCATCGGCAAGTTTGCGGCGCTGGAGGTTCATGACACGGAGATTTTTTTTTCTTCCTTCTACCATCTGCGTGAGATGATGAGACTTTCGAGAGACTTTGAGACTTTTTTTTAACAGTGCCCATGGTCTGTTCTTTATCAAATTACGGTATTGCTTTGTACTATTGTAACTATATGTTATAATTATGTGGGTTTTGTCAGTTTTTTAAGTCTTGGTTTGTCTTGTGTTTCTGTGATATCATACCGGAGAAACATTGTATCATTTCTTAATGCATGCATTACTAAATGACAATAAAAGAGGATTGCGTGTCCTCATAATCTAATCTAATCACCATCTGGGGGCTCACTCGGCAGCCCCTCTGACAGTCCTGATGGCTCTTTTCCTTGCAGTCCCGTTATGCCGAGGAGAGAGTGAGTTCTGCAGGATGAGCAGCCAGCAAAACCGCTACACCCCACCTGTATAGACTCGCATTGTGCCCTCCAACCCAGTATTTGGCACTGTCCAGCAGCTCCTGGTGTTTGGCTTGCATTCATTCAAATGCTTCCTCAATCTGATCTTCCCCAGTCACTGTCAGTTCTTCCTGCTTCGAGTTTCTGACAGAATAACCATGTCAGGCCTCAGTGATGATGATGAAATTAATATTTTCCTTAAATACGTGCATCCAAAACTACTCAGTCTTCTGTTAACACAGTCCAAATTACCAGCGTCAACTCCAGTTCTCTCTCTCTCTCTCTCTCTCTCGAGAGAGAGTCTGCCTCCTTCTTGCCATTACCCTCATGACGTACTAAATTCAGTGTTTTTAATATTTTTATTTGAAACTTGCAGCTTAATGCCAAGTTGTGAGCAGTCCATCCTGTGAGTCATACTGCTTGGAATTAGGCTGAAAATTCAGTTGCCATTGCTTCAGATTTATACACTGACCAGTGCAGGTGTATGTAGTTTTGAGCAGTCACAGGCGGAAATCCAACTGATTTTTGTGTCCCTTCACTTCCATATCTGGCTGGGGCCATTGTGCTTATTAAAGTAAATAATTGTTTCGGAGAGGCTGTCAGCCGCTAGCTGTTTGATTTCCTTTGTGTCTGCAAATGGGCAAGTACAAGTCTCCTTTGGTAGTGGCTCTGCACCTGATTACACTTGACCAAGAGTTCATGACTTCAGGGAAGGACATTGGCACTACATGTCCATCTACTTGGTTAGATGGTGTCAATCCTTGGTAGACTGAGTGGAGGGAGATTTCTCTCTGTGATCACTTCTACTTCAAAAGTTGACACTGGCTTTCCAGTTCATTGTTCTGATTCAATTCCCAAAAAAGTCTTTCTGATTCTTCTACAAGGCAGTCCATCTTCTCAACATTCTGGTTCTTTATTCTCCCCGTGGGTGGGTGGTTATTGCCCTTGAGAAAATTGTGGTGAGCCTCCTTGACTAACTGCAGTTGGAAAGCAAGTCCAGCATTTAGACAACACACATCAAAGTTGCTGGTGAACGCAGCAGGCCAGGCAGCATCTCTAGGAAGAGGTACAGTCGACGTTTCGGGCCCAGACCCTTCGTCAGGACTAACTGAAGGAAGAGCTAGTAAGAGATTTGAAAGTGGGAGGGGGAGGGGGAGATCGGAAATGATAGGAGAAGACAGGAGGAGGAGGGATGGAGCCCTGAACCATCGGAGGGGATAACTTCACATGTCCATCACTGAACTATTCCCACAAGTGAGGTAGTGTTTTTGGGTTCAATGTCTGTTTAGGAATCGGATGGCAGAGGGGAAGAAGCTGTTCCTGAATCACTGAGTGTGTGTTCAGGCTTCTGTACCTCCTACCTGATGGTAACAGTGAGAAAAAGGCATGCCCTGGGTGCTGGAGGTCCTTAGTAATGGATGCAGCCTTTCTGAGACACCACTCCCTGGAGATGTCCTGGGTATTTTGTAGGCTAGTGCCCAAGATGGAGCTGACTAGATTTACAACCTGCTGTTGCTTCTTTCAGTCCTGTGCAGTAGCCCCTCCATACCAGATCGTGATGCTGCCTGTCAGAATGCTCTCCACAGTACAATTATAGAAGTTTCTGAGTGTATATGTTGACATGCCAAATCTCTTCAAACTCCTAATGAAGTATAGCCACTGTCTTTCCTTCTTTATAACTACATCAATATGTTGGGACCAAGAGATCTTGACACCCAGGAACTTGAAACTGCTCACTCTCTCCACTCCTGATCCCGATAATGAGGATTGGTAAGTGCTCCTTCGTCTTGCCCTTTGTGAAGTCCACAATCAGCTCTTTTGTCTCACTGACGTTGAGTGCCAGGTTGTTGCTGTGGCACCACTCCACTAGTTGCCATATCTCACTCCTGTACACCCTCTCATCTCTCATTAACAAGGCGTTTTCACCCACAGAACTGTTGCTCACTGGATTTTTTTTTTGTTTTTCACAAATTTCTCTGTAAACTCTAGAGTCTATTATCTGTGAAAATACCAGGAGACCAGCAGTTTGTGTGATACTCACACCACCCCATCTGGCACCAACATTCATTTCATAGTCAAAGTCACTTAGATGACATTTCTTCCCCATTCTGTTGTTTGGTCTGAACAACTGAACCTCTTGACCATTTCCACATGCTTTTATGCATTGAGTTGCTGCCACATGATTGGCTGAGTAGATAATTGCATTAACAAGCAGGTGTATACCTAAAATGGCGACTGAGTGTATATTCTCTGTGAATGTGCAAGTTTAAAGGCCTGGGGGCACTGTAACCACTTGAGTTTCTCAGTGAGCATTAACTCTTGTCTCACCATCACTTACATATGCAAATATTTGCGGTGTGATGAATAAAAGTACTTTTAATTTCACCATATTACTGGCAATAATGAACTCTGAGAGCAATCAATGGATTATGATTAACCACAGTCAGCCTCTCTGCAAGAGGCCTTGGCAGTTCAGAGTTAGCATTCCAACCAGTAAACTATGTTTGAGTGTCTGTAGGGTGTTTCTCTGTTGAAGCATCTGCTTTGTGTTCCCAAGTAAAAGTTGGGAAGTTCAGAGGCCGACCTCTGCATTCAGTTCCCCAGCTGGTTTAGTCCCAGTGTCAGAAAACATCAACAGCTTGTGCTTTCTATCTCTCCCATAACTGAGCAAATGCATCCCATGGTGATTCACGCACTGTGGACAAACAAAAGTGTGTGTGTGTGTGTGTGCGTGTGTGTGAGAGAGAGAGAGAGAGAGAGATAAAAAATGCATCTTAAGGTGACCCTGCAAAGAGGAAGAGAGCAACTGGGGGGTTTAGCACCATTATTCTGGAGCGCAGACCACCTGGTAGAGCAATGCACAGGGAAAGACTTTGGTTGGATGATGAGCTGGTGAAGGATGAGGAATTTCTGCAGCCAGAGGCTGGTGAATCTAGTGGAATTCATTGCCACAGATGACTGTGGATGCCAAGTCATTGGATGTGCTTAAGGCAGAGCTTGACAGTTTCTAGATTGGTAAAAGGGGTAAAGGGTTGTGGAAGATGGAAGAAGAAGGGAGTTGGGGCAAAAATCAACCATGATTGAATGGCAGGACATATGTGATGGGCTGAATGGCCTAATTCTGCTCCTATATCTCATGGTCAGGGTTGAGACTCTACCAGCTGCGCCATTGTGCAGCTCCATCCTTCCCTCCCCCAACCTCTCTACAACTTAGAACTAACTGTGTTTTCTCAATATCATTGGTTCTGATGAGGAGATTTGGATCTGAAACACAAATCCTGTTTCTCTTTTCTTGGAATACACCCTGAGTTGCTGGGTATTTCCAACATTTTAACCCCTGTTTCCAGCATCTGCAGTTTTTCATCATTATTCTTTGTCAATGGAAAAAAAATGCTCGTTTGAGGGGAGCATGAAGACAAGGGGAAACATCAGGCCTGTGGTTCCCAAACGGAATAAAATGCACTGAAGTAATCCTAAAACAATAAAAGACAGTTGAAGAAATTCCAGCATAAAAACATAAAGCTATAGTTATTCAGTGGGCCAGGCAGCGTCCGTGGAGAGAGGGAGAGTTGGTGTTTCAAGACAGTGATCATTCTGATTGTTCGTCTTTCATATCCAATGATGACAGATTTGAAATCTGTGTGGGAGAGTTTTTTAAAAGTGGAAACAGCATTACACAGAGGCAGTTCCACTCTCTAGATCTCAGAAGTCTGGGTCCAGTGGTACAAGCAGTCATCACAACTGGGGTCTTCCTTGGTTGCAGTGGGTGACCATGCCTCCTCCTGCGCCTCGTCACACCCTTCACTCTGCACAAAGCGTTGCAGGACTGCGTCCTAGGCTACAGATCTCACTGCTGAACTCATCTGCCCAGTCCGCTGGAGATGGCTTTGCATGCTAGGATAGGCGTCCCTATCTCATGGGGGTCTGACATCTGCCGGCTACCCTCACCTGGTTTAGTTCTCCTGTCAAAGCAGTGTACTGAGGTGTGGCCGCTGTCACAAGCAAACAGCTGACTGGAGCCACAGGAGGGAACTGAGGGTCTGATGGGGCTCAAAGGTGAGCGAGCTGCTCCAGGACGGACACAACAAACTCCTTCGCCTCTTCATCAGAAGTGCAACCCATCCCTGGACACCCCATATGTTGGAAGAGTTATTGACATCAAATATGAATTCAATATAACATGGAAGTATAATACAGATTTATTTCTATGTTATATTGACTATCCTGCTGTACATACTATTTATTATAAATTACTATAAATTGCACATTGCGCATTTAGTCATAGTCATACTTTATAGATCCCGGGGGAAATTGGTTTTCGTTACAGTTGCACCATAAATAATTAAACAGAAATACAACCATAAATAATTAAATAGTAATATGTAAATTATGCCAGGAAATAAGTCCAGGACCAGCCTATTGGCTCAGGGTGTCTGACCCTCCAAGGGAGGAGTTGTAAAGTTTGATGGCCACAGGCAGGAATGACTTCCTATGACGCTCCGTGTTGCATCTCGGTGGAATGAGTCTCTGGCTGAATGTACTCCTGTGCCCAACCGGTACATTATGTAGTGGATGGGAGACATTGTCCAAGATGGCATGCAACTTGGACAGTATCTTCTTTTCAGACACCACCGTGAGAGAGTCCAGTTCCATCCCCACAACATCACTGGCCCTACGAATGAGTTTGTTGTAGACAGAGACGTAACATAAAGACTTTTACTCCTCATGGATATGAAGGATGTAACAAATAAAGTCAATTCAATTCAATTCAGTTTCTGTCTCCATGGTTGCTGCCTGACCCACTGAGAACTTACAGTGATTTTTATTTGCATTGAATTAATGTAGCTCATGGCGATATGGTGAGAGGGCAAAGTAATTTAAATTAATGAAAGCTGTGATAAAATTTTTATCATTTTTGGAGACTTAAAACCCAGTGGATGTGCTAAAGCTGAGAGGCAAGTGAACAATCAGGCATTTTTTTTAAAGGGTAGAAATAGCTAATACACGGGGACAGATATTAAGGTGATTCGAGGAAAGTATAGGGAGATGTCAGACACGAGGAATTCTGCAGACGCTGGAAATTCAAACAACACACATCAAAGTTGCTGGTGACCGCAGCAGGCCAGGCAGCTTCTCTAGAAAGAGATACAGTCGACGTTTCGGGCCGAGGCCGAGGTCCTGACGAAGGGTCTCGGCCCAAAACCTCGACTGTACCTCTTCCTAGAGATGCTGCCTGGCCTGCTGCGTTCACCGGCAACTTTGATGTGTGTTGGGAGATGTCAGAGGTAAGTTTCTTTTCACCGAGAATAGTGAGTTCCAGTGGCAGATGCAGACTCCTTGATGGACTGATGGATGAAAGAATGATCAAGGGCTATATAGTGGTGTAGGGTTAGATTGATCTTACAATTGCCTATAGGGACGGCACAGTATCATGGGACAAATGGCCTGAATTGTGATGTACTGTTCTACGTTCTATTATAAGGATTATTACTTTGCACAGCATAAAAATATATAGTGGGAGAGGGAGAACTTCTTCCTGAATTCCACCAACAATAGGTCTCAGTAGTGCTGTTGACTGGTTCCGTATGTTGTACTAAGTTTTGCCACTCCCTGCTGTTTCTATACAGCTGTTGGCAGTTGTGAAGTTTAGTTTTGTTGCTAAGTAATACTAACATGTTGTTTACCTTTTGTTTTAATTTGGCCTCTTAAACACCAATCTCATTTTTATTGAATGAGGAAATCCAGTAGACATGACTCAAAGGATGGCTGCCCACAATGTTAGCTTAAGTGCATTCCTTCTAAAGCATTACATAATTCCACACATTTGTTGCTATTTCTTGAGGGTCTGGAATACAAATTACCTTGATATTGTTTTGGTTTGTTGATTTTGAATGTGGCATGAATTACGCACAAAATGCAGAGATCGGTGTATTCATTGACGTTTGAAAAAGAACAAAGGACAGTTGGCAGATTGCACATTTGCCAATGAAACCAGTTGAACCATGACTCCAAGGGCCTGAGTGGAGTGTGCCCAAGACTTCGAGGTACCAGCTCCTCTGAGCCTTCAGTCACTGGTTAGCTGGACAGGTCTGGTTTGTATTTGTGCGTGAAGTAACTTCTTTTACAAACTGTTAAAACAATTAAAGCTTTTTTTATTTACACAACTTCCTCTGTTACCCACTAGAGTAAGAGAAGTTTTCTGCTGAACCGGTTTCTATTCAGTTGAGATTAAGGTAGGATTTGGGTATAGGATTTTGTGTTTGAGCTTTGAGTCTGTATTTGCTCTGTGGAAAGAGGCTAACCCTCAGTTCCAATCTACCACCCTTCCACAGCACACTTTAAGATGCTCATTACTTGATAATTTAAAAACTCCAGGGACTCCAGATGCAAGGTTTTATAAAGTGCTGGGGATTCATTATGCTCATTATGTCTTGTAGATGAACAAGTAAGGGATGTGAAGAATGCTTGCGCACTGGCTGAATCCATTGGGAAATGCTGATAGTATTTGCATCTGTCTCCAGAAAGTTAGTCAGTACACATTCTTCCACATAAATATCTACAGGAGACTGCACTCTTTAAAAAGAAATGTTGGTCAATTATCAAACAGATTTCTGTATTTTTTTTTCTGAAATGCTTATCATCCATAAAATACTTCAAAAATGTCCTGATCCATACTCAAATTCTGATAATAAAATGAGCAATCTCTCTTCACATGATATAATGGGTTGAGCTTTCTTTTTCTTTTCCACAGTATTCTGGCATTTATTAGTGGGAAATAAAATCTACAATCTAACTTTTGGTACTGTTTACCCACTCCCCCCTTCTTTCTTTCTTCCTTTCTCCATTCAAGTGCTCTTCTCATCCCTTCTCTTCCCCTCACCTGCCTATCACTTCCCTCTGGTGCCCTGCTCCTTTCTCCCATCTTCCACTCTTCTCTCCTATCGGGTTCCTTCTTCTTCAGTCCTTTGCCTCTTCCACCTGTCGCCTCTCAACTTGTTATTTCATCACCCTTCCCTCACTTAGTCATACCTATCACCTTCCAGTGTGTACTCCGTCACCTCCTCTTACCTTATTCTGGCTTCAGCTCCCTTCCTTTCCAGTCTGGAGGAAGAGTCTTAGCCCGAAATGTCAATTACTTATTCATCCCCATGGATGCTGCCTCACCTGCTGAGATCCTCCAGTGTTTTGTGTGTGTGTGTCTTGCTCTGGACTTCCAGCATCTTTTGTATCTACAAATAACTGCAAGATTTTGAATGCTTATACCAGATATTTTTGACCATAAGACAGAGGAACAGAATTAGGGTATTCAGCCCATTGCGTCTGCTTCACCATCCCGTCATGGTTGATCTCGGATCCCACTCAACTCCATACACCTGCCTTCTCGCCATATCCTTTGATGTCCTGACCGATCAGGAAACTATCATCTTCCGTCTTAAATATACCCAAGGATTTGGCCTCCACCGCAGTCTGAGGCAGAGCATTCCACAGATTCACTAATCTCCTTACCTCTGTTCTGGACCTTGGTCAGCAGCAATTCCCATAGGTGAACTCCATAGTCCTGTTGATCCGTTTTGAACTTACTGTCTGGCAGAGTTTGTGATGGAGAGCCTCTGCCGCAGTGTGGCCTGTGGTCTCTTCAAAGTGCACAGAATGTGTTAATAGCAAGGAAACAGATTGGATTACAAAAGAGTGGTGAATGAACAATAAAGGTGAATAGATGGTGAAGGCTTTCATGTCTGTTCTCCAAGTTCTTATCAATTTCTGTTGAAAATAACAAGGGCAATACGTCATTTCTTATTGAAACCTATGATTTAAACAAATATTTTATGCAAGCAAATTGCTGTGGCATTATTTGGATTAATTCCATTGGATGTCTTTAAAGAACATGCTACTGCATCTGTTAGTTGTAAGACTTATCTTGGTAGACTGACTTTTGTGCCTGGCAGGTTTCTGTGGGATATACCCCAAACTTAGTCATAGAACACTACAACACAGAAACAGGCCTTTCACATGTCTATTCCGTGCTGAAATAATATTTTGCTTAGTCCAATTGACCCACACCCAGGCCATATTCGTCCATACCGCTCCCATCCATGTACTTATTCAAACTTCTCTTAAACGTTGTAATTGAACAAGCATCTACCGTTTCCGCTGGCAGCTCGTTCCATGTCTCACTCATAGAAGTTCCCTCTCATTGTGTGTGTGTGTGTGTGTGTGTGTGTGCGCGCGCCTTTTTGAGGCATCCTGTATTTGAAGGTGTCCTCAGTACTGGGGAGGCTAATGCCCACAATGAACTGGCTGAGTTTATAACCCCCCGCAGCTTTTTCCAATCCAGTACATCGGCACTTCCACGGCAGAGAGTGATGCAACCAGTCAGCATGCTCCATGGCTTATCTGTAGAAATGGCATACCAAATCTCCTCAAACCGAATGAAATGTCCCCACTAGCATGTTTTCTTCATAACTGCATCAATATGTTGGCTCAGGATAGACCTTCAGAGTGAGAGGGAGTTACCAATCTTAATTATATCAACACAAAAAAAAACCCCACTCTGTTTTCTATGGGAGTTTGCTGTATACAAGTTCCCATAATTGCAAGAGATTCTGCAAATGCTGGAATTTCAGAGCAACACAAATGAACTCAGCAGGTCAGGCAGCATCTAAGGAACTGAACAACCAGTTAACATTTCGGGCCGAGACCCTTCATCAGGACTAGAAAGGAAGGGGGGGGGAGATGCCAGAATAAGAAGGTAGGGGGAGGGGATAACGGACAAGCTAGAAGGTGATAGTGAAGCCAGGTGGGGAGTGGGGGGGGCGTTGATAAGAAGCTGGGAGGTGATAGGTGGAAAAGGGATGGGGCTGAAGAAGAAGGAACCTGATAGGAGAGGGGAGAGTATGCTACCATGTTTTCAACAATTCAGAAGCACTTCATTGACTGCGGAGTGTGTTGGGACATGCTGGTAAAGCACAGTAAAGCCGGTTTTGTAAATGATTTGAACCATTTAAAATTTGTGCTGGTGCTCTAATATCTCTCCTCTCCCTGCGATCTGAATTGTATATTTGTCTGTTTTACACATATGGCTCTCCTCAAGGATTAGCTGGAAATGAGTCTGGGTGAGATCAGCCAAATAACAATCTGTCAACTGTGACCACAACTGTGCATGACCCTGGTTGTCACATTATGGGCTTACAGTGGCATGCAAAAGATTGGGCACACCTGGTCAAAATTTCTGTTACTGTGAATAGCTAAGCGAGTAAAAGATGACCTGATTTCCAGAAGGCATAAAGTTAAAGATGACACATTTCTTTAAAATTTTAAGCAAGGTTACTTTTTTATTTCCATCTTTTACAGTTTCAAAATAACAAAAAAGGAAAAGGGCCCGAAGCAAAAGTTTGGGCACCCTGCATGGTCAGTACTTAGTAACACCCCCTTTGGCAAGTATCACAGCTTGTAAACACTTTCTTTAGCCGGCTAAGAGTCTTTCAATTCTTGTTTGGGGGATTTTTGCTCATTCTTCCTCGCAAAAGGCTTCTAGTTCTGTGAGATCCTTTGGCCATCTTGCATGCACTGCTCTTTTGAGGTCTATCCACAGATTCTCGATGATGTTTAGGTCAGGGGACTGTGAGGGCCATGGCAAAACTTTCAGCTTGCACCTCTTGAGGTAGTCCATTGTGGATTTTGAGTTGTGTTTAGGTTCATTATACTGTTGTAGAAGCCATCCTCTTTTCACCTTCAGCTTTTTTACAGATGGTGTGATGTTTGCTTCCAGAATTTGCTGGTATTTAATTAAATTCATTCTTCCCTCTACCAGTGAAATGTTCCCCGTGACACTGGCTGCAACACAAGCCCAAAGCATGATCGATCCACCTCCGTGCTTAACAGTTGGAGAGGTGTTCTTTTCATGAAATTCTGCACCCTCTTTTCTCCAAACATACCTTTGCTCATTGCGGCCAGAAAGTTCTATTTTACCTTCATCAGTCCACAGGACTTGTTTCCAAAATGCATCAGGCTTGTTTAGATGTTCCTTTGCAAACTTCTGACGCTGAATTTTGTGGTGAGGACGCAGGAAAGGTTTTCTTCTGATGACTCTTCCATGAAGGTCATATTTGTGCAGGTGTCACTGCACAGTAGAACAGTGCACCACCACTCCAGAGTCTGCTAAATCTTCCTGAAGGTCTCTTGCAGTCAAATGGGGGTTTTGATTTGCCTTTCTAGCAATCCTACTAATGCACTATCAATTACTCCAAAAGACTGGAAGTAGAGTAAATACTGAAAGGCTTTTATTAACAGTAAAATAGATCCTCGTCCATGCTGTGTCTGTCCTGGACTGAGGGAGGAGCAGTGACACAATCGCCTTTATTCAGGAGTCTGTGGGAGGAGCCACAGGAGCAGTCAGCAGAGGGGCATGTTCAGGCATGTCCAGACAGGTAACCCAGTTACAACCTATATACATGGTTTACCACACCTACAAGCAGTTCTCTTGGAAAGTTTTCTTGGTCTTCCAGGCCTCAACTTGACCTCCACCATTCCTGTTAACTGCCATTTCTTAATTACATTATGAACTGAGGAAACGGCTACCTGAAAACGCTTTGCGATCTTCTTATAGCCTTATCCTGCTTTGTGGGCATCATTTATTTTAATTTTCAGAGTGCTAGGCAGCTGCTTAGAGGAGCCCATGGCTGCTGATTGTTGGAACAAGGTTTGAGGAGTCAGAGTATTTATAAAGCTTTGAAATTTGCATCACCTGGCCTTTCCTAATGATGACTGTGAACAAGCCATAGCCCTAACAAGCTAATTAAGGTCTGAGACCTTGGTAAAAGTTATCTTAGAGCTCAAATCTCTTGGGGTGCCCAAACTTTTGCATAGTGCTCCTTTCCTTTTTTTCACTCTAAAATTGTACACAACAAAAATAATACACTAGTCTTGCTTAAAATGTTGAAAAGAATGTTTCATCTTTAACTTTATGACTTTTGGAGATCAGTTCATCTTCTACTCACTTAACTGTTCACAGTAACAGAAATTTTGACCAAGGGTGCCCAAAATTTTGCATGCCACTGTATGTGACAGCAGCAAAGAGACGCTGATGGGAATTACTAAGGTGTTGCCAGGGTTGTTAAACATGAACTGTAGAATTGGAGGGAGCAGCATGTGGCAGAAGTTAATATTCTTCTGAAAACTTTGTGTTGCATCTGAAGTCAGCACGATCTTCTTAAGAGGAAATCTTATTTGGCAAGTCTTGTTGGAATTCTCTGAGGGCATCACAGACAGATAGACGAAGGAGAGTCAGTGGGTGTAACTTGGGTTTTCAGAAGGCCTTTGACAAGGTGCCGCACATGAGGCTGCTAGACAAGATTACAGGAAAGATTCCATCATGGATAGAGAATTGGCTTACTGGCAGGAGGCACAGAGTGGGAATAAAGGGAAATAAACTTTTCTAGTTGGCTGCCAGTGACTAGCGGTGTTCCACAATGGTCATTATTGGGTACACTACTTTTCATGTTGCATGTAAATGATCTGGATGATGTATTGATGGCTTTGTGACCAAGTTTGCAGATGATACTAAGATAGCTGGAGGGGCAGATAGTGCTGGAAGCAGGGAAAAGGGAGTCCTCATGCAAGATTCCCTAAATGTTACCTTGCAGATTGAGTCGGTGGTAAGAAACTCAAATGCAAGTTTAAGATGAGGAAAATATAAAAGCGAGGATGTAATGCTGAGGCTTTATAATGCATTGGTTAGACCACATCTGGAGTATTGTAAGGAGTTTTGGGCACCATATTTTACAAAGGATGCATTGGCATTGGAGAGGGTGCAGAAGAGGTTCATCCGCATGATCTTGCAGGAACTCAGCAAGTGAGGCAGCATCTATGGAAAGGAATAAACAGCCGATGTTTTAGACCGAGACCCTTTGTCAGAACTTTAAAGGAAGGGAGTAGAAGCCAGAAAAGGAAGGTGGTAGAGACAGGGATACAGAGATCTTCCTATGTTTGCTGGGCACAGTAACCGAGATGACACAAAATATCATCATTGTACCAAACTAAACCTAATACCCCGCCACCAACGAGGTCTCAGCACGAGGTCAGCAAGCTGTTTACTATGTACTCCACTGTTTACTGTTTACCTGTGCTGCATACATATTTTCTTAAGTTACTTATGGTGATATTTTAGTGTATGTGCTGTGTGTGATATATGTTTTGTGGGTGCACCATGATCTGGAGGAACATTGTTTTGTTTGGTTGTATACCTATACGGTCAGATGACAATAAACGAACTTAAGAGAACTGCAAGTCAGTGACTTTGCATAGTATTTGCATAATATTATGTTGTGAAATGGAACAGATGCATGATTAATTTCATTAATTTTATTATTCTGCATTGTAGTTCTCATTAACATAATTATTTTAATTTTATTTGAGTAAAGAAAAGTGACACACATTTTCAGTGACACATAAAATGCTGAAGGAACTCAGCAGGCCGGGGGGTATCTGTGGAGAGGAATAATCAGTCAATGTATCAAGTCAAGATCATTCTGAGATCTGCATACAGGCTCATTGGTGAAGTGGCTGTAAATCGGACCTCTGCCCCTGTCCTTTCCAACTGGCCAACTTTTTTCTCTCCCATTTCCATCTCTTCTATTTCCAGTCAGCAGGTTGTGGACTGCTGGCCTTTTGGAATCCTTATTGCTTCATTCAGACTCAGGAAGGCTTACTCATGTTTTCAGCAGTCATTCTCTCAGAGTTTCTGCCGTTTTGTTGGATCTAATCAGTGCCAAGGAAACAATCTGGGAGATAGCAGATGTTGGCAAGACCAAAACAGCCATCCACTGAGTGACGAAGCAGGCATAGCGGGCCAGATGGCCGACTCCTGCTCCTATTCCTTATGTTCTTAAATGTTCCATTAAAAAAATGTGTTTGACCCGAAACGTTGACTGTTCATTCCCCTTCATAGATGCTGCCTGACTTGCTGGGATCCCCCATCATTTTATGTGTGTTGCTCTAAATTTATGAAGGTGATTTTATACCTGGGACATAATAGTTTTGCAGACTAATCTCCAAGATTGAGTGCAAAAAGATGAAGGTGAGGTAGACAGCTGGCCTTGCAGGGTGACAGAGTATTGTAGTGGTTAGCACAATGTTTTACAGTCCCAGTGGCTGGTGTTCAGTTCCTGCTGCTGCCTGTAAGGTGTTTGTATGGTCACCATAAATTGTCATTGTGATTAGGCTAAGGTTAAATTGGGGGATTGCTGGGCGGCACAGCTCGAAGGGCCTGTTCCATGCTGTATCTTAATAAATAGATAAATAAAGTCGCAACCATACAGCACAGAGGCAGACCCTTCAATCCATCCCTTCCATGCTGACCAAGATTTCCATCTAGGCCAATCCCGCTTGTGCACAATTGCCCCATTTTTCTAAACCTTTCCTATCCATGTATATGTCCAAGTACCTTTTAAATGTAGTTACTGTACCTGCCTCATCCACTTCCTCTGGCATCTTATTCCACATACTGATCAACCTCTGGGTGAAAAGTTTGCTCCTTAGGTTCCTATTAAATCCCTCCCCTCTAAGCTTAAACATATGCCCTCTAGTTCTGGGTTCCACTTCCTTAAGAAAAAGACTGTGCACGTTGACCCTTTTTATGCTGCTCATGATTTTATACACCTCCATGAGATCTCTGCTTGTTCTTCTACACTCCAGTGGATAAAAAGGCTCAACCTCTCTCTGTAACTCAGAGCCTCAAGTCCTAACAGTCCTCATAAATCTCCTCTGCATTCTTTCTAGTTTAATAGATAGATAGATATACTTTATTAATCCCGAGGGAAATTTGGTTTCGTTACAGCCGCACCAACCAAGAATAGAGTGTAAACATAGCAATACAAACCCCCCCCAGCAATCAAACAATAAAATGCAAACTATGCCAGGTGGAAAATAAGTCCAGGACCAGTCTATTGGCTCAGGGTGTCTGACCCTCCATGGGAGGAGCTGCGCGTTCGATGGCCACAGGCAGGAACAACATCCCGTGCCACCAAGTGTTGTATCACGGTGGAATGTGGCCGAAGTCCAACAGTAAAAAGTTCAATATCCAGACTGCAAACACGTTCCTCAATCGTAATATGCCCTGAATTGCACCATCCGTTGTTAACCAGATCAGTAAGCACCCAACTCCTTTACGCTTACCGCTCTCAGTGCACTTCTGGTCAGCCGGAACGGTATTACCCGCTGAAATCCTCTTCTCCAAAAGTCTCTGCTGTCTCGACCCGGTCCTCTTTCCTCGGCTTTGTGATCCCCCTCTGCATCCTCTGTGTGTTTTCCTCCGGATTTCAGCAGGGGTGTCCGCCACTCTGTTCGCTAAACCGGCCGGTATTTGCTGGTCTGTGAAATACACAATGCAACCTTGCTTCTGTCCCGCGTGTCGGGATGTAACCATTTCCAGCGCTAAAGAAAACCCAAATAAAACTCTCTCTACCAGCATGTTAGAGAGGGTGCAGCTTCGACGTGTTACCGTGAGAAAAAAAATACAAAAAATAACGTAAATTAAAAAGTAAGAAGAAGAAAGTAAGAATAGATCGGAATGGCTGTACCAGGCTTCATGCACGACCGGTGCATGTGCACTTTGGCCTCTTTCCAATGACCAAAATAGAACACAATACTTGAAATGCGGCCTCACTGATGTTTCGTACAAGAGTTGTTTGTCTTCTCTTTTCTTCATACTTCATCGTAAAGCCATCCGTTAGTCTTGTGAGACCATGGATCTGCGCCTGGAAAGTCTTCACTCTGCAGGGCGCAGGCCTGGGCAAAGTTGTATGGAAGACCGGCAGTTGCCCATGCTGCAAATCTCCCCTTTCCACGGCACTGATGTTGTCCAAGGGAAGGGCATTAGGACCCATACAGCTTGGCACCAGTGTCATCGCAGAGCAATGTGTGATTATGTGCCTTGCTCAAGGACACAACATGTTGCCTCGGCTGGGGCTCAAACTCACAATCTTCTGGTCGCTAGTCCAATGCCTTAACCACTATACTTCATAGTTTCTGATTAATCCAGCAAGATTTGCCTTTCAGAGCTGTGTCGGGGTGGGGGGGCAGGAGACTGAGAACTCTGGGTTTGCATTTGGCTACATGCTTTGATCTGGAATTTGATGCTTTGAATTATTGCCCAATGTAAGGACATTAGCTCTTATCAGAATTAATTTTATTGTCACTGACATACATTGTGAAATTTGTTGTGTTGTGACAGTAGTACAATACAAAACATAAAGAATTACTGTAGGTTACAATAAGAAATGTAAAGATACAATGCATTCCAGTTAATTGGGACAGATCAGGATCAGTACATTTTGGCCTAATTAACTGAAGTTTCATGGAAATAGTTAAAAAGATATATAAAACAATCTGAGGAATGAATTATGTATTTAAATGAATTACAAGACAAATTAGAAAACTACCAATACTACTGCAGTACTATAAAACTGTGTATTAGTTCCTAATACTTATCAATGGATGAATTTATCCATGTTGTATTCTTTTGATTGTAATTGAACAAAATCACTACAGATATCCTTAGTGCAGATATTGAACTGCCTTCATAAAATGCTGTCGATGATTGTATCCTCCAAACCTTCATTTTCATTGTAACATTCAAGGTGATTGTTGATACCTTCAAATTCTTCGTAGTTTCTAACTTGCCAAAGTAGTGAAATTATTTAATTTTCACTCCCGCCGTTTCTGGCATCTCCAACCCTGAATACCTGAAACCGCAGTGAAGAAAGCGTTTCTGAATTGTTTCGCTGCTTATTTCTCGTCAACTATCAGTGACAAAAATCTCTACTTTTTGAGCACAAACACATGCAACTGATGCTATTTAAAAACTATTTGCTCGAAGCATGGTATTGTGTCTAACGGCCAGGCAAATGCACGCAACTGACGCTAGTTAGAAACTGGCAACAGTCTCCTGCCCCAACTAAGTGACATCTGTCTGTCTGTCTAGGTACCAAATCCGATGTGGACTTTGGTGACCATGGTTTTCCATATAGATCTATCCTTCGTTTTTTGGATGACTTCCATTTCCTCGATGTGTAGCCACCTGGCTATGCTTTTGATGTACATAAGCCGAGGTCTTCCTCTGGGTTTGCTCCCCTCGATCTTTCCAGAGAGTATGAGTTTTTCTAGTTCATCTTTCCGCATGATGTGTCCTAGGAATCTGAGTTGTCTTTCTCTTATTGCTGGTATGAGTGATCTAACTGCTTGGGCTCTTCTGAGAACTTCTTCATTTGATGTGTGTGTGGTCCATGATATTTTTAACATTCTCCTGTAGAACCATAATTCAGCTGCTTCTAGTCTCTTTTCATTGCTGGAGAAATGGTCCAGCATTCACTTCCATAAGTCAGGATAGAATAAATGTAGCACTGCAGTATTCTGTTTTTAGTGTATGTGCTCACCTTTCTGTCTACTAATATGGTCTTCATTTTTTGGAAAGCTTCTTTCGGCATTGCTATTCTGTATTTGATATCTGTGTCGCACCTGCCATTACTTGTTATTAGGCTGCCAAGATATTTGAATTTGTTGACTTGTTTGATGTTTGTATTTCCGATCTTGATCACATTGTGGGATGTTTGTCTTTCTGGAGATGACCATGCTTTCTGTCTTTTTGGTGTTGATTGAGAGGCCTCTGCGATTACTTTCTGCTGCCACGATAGTGAGTTGTTCTTAAAGTTTTGTTTCTGAGTCAGCTATTAGTACGATGTCATCAGCATATCTGCTGTTATTTATATTGTGGCCCCCAATTGTGAATCCTTTGATGTCTTTGATACTTCTCAAGATATTTTCACTATACGGGTTGAATAAGTCTGGCGAAAAGACACAACCTTGCCTGACTCCTCTCATGATATTCACATACTCACTCACTTCTCCTTCTATTCTGATGGATGCTGTCTGGTCCCAGTATAAGTTTCTTAAGAAACATATATCTTTCCCATCTATGATGTAGTGTCCCAAATAAAACTGGGGAATCCTGGCTACTTTCGTTATTCGTTTATGTTTTTCCAGAGTTGTCTCTAATAAGCAGCTGCCCCGATTAACTGTTGGCCTAATTAATCAGAAACCTGATAGGTGAGGGGGAGAAGCTGTTCCTGAAACATTGAGTGTGTGCCTTCAGGCTCCTGTAGCTCCTCCCTGATGGTATGAAGAGGAAATGTCCTAGTTGGTTCGCAATCTTCATGAGAAATGTCGCCTTCTAGAGGCACCACCTTTTGAAGATGTAGATTATTAGTTTACACTTTTGTGCCCAAGTTTCTTAAGCGGGAGTTTGCCATATCCATGAGGCTGGAGTAGTAGAAGCAGATTTATAGATCAGACTTCTGTGCTAGCTGTTCCCTGTTATCTGGCAGAGTACAGAACTATGTGATGTGCCTGGCTTTCATTATACACTATGTCCTTACTTGGATGCAGACTTTTGCATCATAGATCACAATGCAGATGGGATGTATGGTTTGTTTCCGTAACGATGCTCTATGTAAATGTCCGAGACACATGAGAAGATGTAATGAAGCCGAGAGCCTATGATTGATGAGTGTGATATTCTGCACATCCTCTGGTAGCAGGTGGATTATTGGGCGGTGCACCAAAAGAAACCTCTCACCACCAACTAATGAACTGCATGGAAACACATGCTACCAAAATTGCATGAGCAAAATACTGCCAAAACTCTATTGTTCTTTTGGAAGCAATAGCACTCTTTACCCCAGAGAAAAGATTTTTGGTAAAAGGACATAGAACATGGAACATTGGCCCATGATGTGCTGACCTTTTAACCTAGATCAATCTAACCTTTCTCTCCTACATAGCACTCACTTTTTCTATCGTTCATGTGCCTATCTAAGATATCACTTCCTAAATGTCCCTATTGTATCTGCCTCTACCAATACACCTGTCTGCAAGTTCCACGCAACCATCTCTCTTTTGTGTGAAGGGTCATGGCCTGCAACATCGACTCTTTAATTCTCTCCACAGATGCTGCCTGATCTGCTGTGTTCCTCCAGCATTTTTTGTGTGTTGCTTTGGATTTCCAGCACTGCAAAATTTCTTGTGTTTCAGATATAGAAATGTAGAAAACCTACAGCACAATACAGGCCCTTCGGCCCACAAAGCTGTGCTGAACATGTCCTTACCTTAGAACTACCTAGGCTTACCCATGGCTCTCTATTTCCCTAAGCTCCATGTATCCATCCAGGAGTCTCTTAAAAGACCCTAATGTTTTCACCTCCGCTGCCGCCGGCAGCCATGCACTCACCACTCTCTGTGTATAAAAAAAAACTTAGCCCTGACATCTCCTCCGTACCTACTTCCAAGCACCTTAAAACTATGCCCTCTCGTGCTAGCCATTTCAGTCCTGGGAAAAAGCCTCTGACCATCCGCACGATCAATGCCTGTCATCATCTTGTACACCTCTATCAGGTCACCTGTCATCCTCTGTCACTCCAAGGAGAAAAGGCCGAGTTCACTCAACCTATTCTCATAAGGCATGCTCCCCAATCCAGGCAACATCCTTGTAAATTTCTCTGCACCCTTCCTATGGTTTCCATGTCCTTCCTGTAGTGAGGCAACCAGAATTGAGCACAGTATTCCAAGTGGGGTCTGACCAGGGTCCTATATAGCTGCAACATTACCTCTTCGCTCTTAAACTCAATCCCAGGATTGATGGAGGCCTTCTTATGATGAAGACCACTGTATGCCGCCTTCACCACGGAGTCAACCTACGTAGCAGATTTGAGTGTCCTATGGGCTTGGATTCCCAAGATCTCTCTGATCCTCCACACTGCCAAGAGTCTTGCCATTAATGCTATATTCTGCCATCATATTTGACCTACCAAAATGAACCACCTCACACTTATCTGGGTTGAACTCCATCTGCCACTTCTCAGCCCAGTTTTGCATCCTATCGATGTCCCACTGTAACCTCTGACAGCCTTCCACACTATCCACAACACCCCCAACCTTTGTGTCCGCCCTATCCACCCTATACTTTCCTCCAAACACCTTAAAATGAGTTCCCAACCCAGGGTCCACGGAACGCTTGCTCAGTAGCATTGGTCCATGGCATAAAAAAGGTTAGGAACCCCTACTTTAAGATCGTGCTTTCTCATAGTAGCCATTGCTACCCTGGGGGGCAAAAAGACACTGGCTGTTCACTCTATCAATGCCTCTTAGAGTCCTAGAGAAAAACAGTGTGAAAACAGGCTTGTTTTGCTGTTGCTCTTTTGTGCTTGCTGCGTTCTGTGTTGTTCTGCTTAGCATGGTGGGCAGGGTACGTTGGCACCGGAATGTGTGGTGACACCTGCGGGCTGCCCCCAACGCATACCTAGGTGTATTGGTTGTTAATGGAAATGATGCATTTCACTGTATGTGTCGATTTACGCATGATAAAGAAATCTGAATCAACAGGGAGAACAGAATGTGGTTTTACCACAGGGCTTGATCATAAGTAGCATGTGGACTGACCTTTCTGCCCTCTAGACCTCTGGGATGCTTCTGTCATGAATGAACCTTGTATTTTGTTTTAATCACTCTACCAGTAACTCTTTTGACTTCAAGTAAGTTTTTTACTGAAGTTTGGAGGAGGGGTGGAGCTCTGGTTTAACACAGTCATTTTACACATGGGTTTTGCAAGAGTGGGTGAGTTCAGTTGAGAGTCTGTTGGGCCTTCTGCAAGTGGTCATGGAGGAGGAGGTTCCCTTTAGTCAATGGTCCAAGGGCTAGGGAGTCTCTGATCTAGAACTCTGGATGAAAGTTAAAAAGGCAGGGGAGATGTGAGGAAGAATTTTTTTTAAAAGGGAAAGATTAAGAACTCACTGCCACAGGGAAGACAGAAACAAAATCAGTCAGGACTTTGTAAAGGGAATTGGATAATAAAAAGAAAAGACTTTGTCGTTCTGATGTTAGTTTGGTTCTGTCATGTTTCATATGCACAGGATTAAAACAGTTATAATCACTAGAAAACTCTGTAGATGACAGCAGATTAAAAGGTTGCACAATACTTTGTAATATCTTGGGAACTGGTGTTAGAAACATAGATTATTACTCCATTGAAGGAGGCGCCCTCTAGTCTTTGCATGTTCCATGTGGAGTAATCCCTCCACTCCCATTTACTTACCCTTTCCCCAGATCCCTGCATATTATGCTCTCATAAGTGTCTCTCCAATTCCCTTTATGAAGCCTTGATTCATTGTATTTCTGTCTTCACTATGGGTAGTGAGTTCCAAATCCTTTGTGTTTTATTCCTCACATCTCTCTCCTGCTCTTGTGCCTTTGTACAGGGTTCTAGATTAGTGCTGTTGAGTCCCTGGAACATCTGCTGAGGAAAACAGTTTCCTTTATATGTCCTGTCCAATCCAGTCATAATTCCGTGCACCTCTGTCAAATATATTTACATTTCTTTGTCTCAAGGAGAACATCTCCCAGCACTTTGATTTTGCAGCTGAGTTACAAGTACAATTACAAATCTGGTTTTTAGTCTGGTAAGACCACTGCTTTATTGTTCCCTGGTGTGGTACAAAGGCAGATTCCTGGACGACTTGCGTTTTCGCATCTAATCGGTTCCCAGTGTCAAAAATCAGGAGGAATTAAATGCATGCTGGAAGGGTTCTGACCCTGGGGCTGAGAAACTCCAGTTGCCTTGCCAACCAGTTTGACAAACGATGCGGCAGCTGTCACCATTTCCTCTGCTGACTAAAACATTGCGCAGGCTGCCTCACGATAACTGGGCTTAATCTGTGCACTCTATCATCTCCACTTTTCAAAGTTTGGAGAGACAGCTCACATTATAGCAGAAAAGGTTGCACTAATGCAAGTTCTGGTTTTCAATCTGGTTTTAAATGAAGAGCAACTGGATTGTGCAGGAATTCAATCTTGGTGAAATCAACCAGATAAAAATTAGTCGGCTGAGACCACAATTGTGTACAACCCTAATTGCCACATTAATTTGATTTTGACATTCAGGAGAAATTTGGATAGGTCCATAGATGGTCGGGTTATGGAGGCTATGGTCTGGGTGCTGGTCGATAAGACTAGGCAAAATAATAATTTAGCATGGACTAGATGGGACGAAGGGCCTGTTGCTCTGCTGTAGTATTGTATGACTCTATGACTATTATAGGAAGATATGACAATAGTCAGGAAGACGCTGAGAGTAATTAGTAGGTTGGCACCAGGGTTTTGCACGAGCTCTACAGTTTGAGGGAGCAGCATCTATGAGAAGCTAATATTCCTCCGAAAACCTTGCGTTGCATCCAAAGACAGCATGGTTTCCTTAAGGGGAAATCTTGCTTGACAAACCTGTTGGAATTCTTTGAGGAAGTTCTTTCAAAGGAGACAAACTAGATTGTGCAAGTGCTCCCTTTCAGGAAGAGGATACATGCCACTAAGTTCCGCTTAGGGTGGGCGATCTGTACTGGGTCTTCACTGCTCTTATCATTGGTTAATTTTCCTCCTGGCCATTCAGGATACCAATGGTCCGCCCAAAGCCTTTCGGTTCTCTTGGTGAAAGTTGGTTTGCAATTCATCCCGGCTCTTAGTGCAAGTGGCAATGGTAGGGAGTCTCACTAGAGCAGGGGTTCCCAACCTTTTTTATGCCATGGATCCCTACCATTAACCAAAGGATCCATGGACTCCACGATGGGAACCCCTGCACTAGGGAATGATAACGAAAACATGTCTGAGGAACATTTGGTCATAAACACAAAATGGGTTCTGCAGATGTTGAAATCGTGAGAAATGTTGGAGGAGCTCAGTTCAGACAGCAACTATGCAGCAAAGGTTTTATATGTGTTGCTTCAGATTTCTGCCATCTGCAGTCACTGCTTATCAATCCATCAAAATCACTTGCTTATTATTTCCGATTTACTGCAAGCTGACCTGGCAGATACTGAGAAAAAACTGGTTAATAGAGATCAAAGATAACTCCAAGTAACACACCAGATGCTGGAGGAACTCAGCAGCTCAGGCGGCATCTGTAGAGAGGAATAAACTGTTGATGTTTCAGGCCAAGACCGTTCATCAGGATTACGTCGGTACTGATGATCGGGGCCTCATCCTGAAATGGCGACTGTTTATTCCTCTTCATAGATGCTGCCTGACCTGCTGAGTTCCTCCAGCACTTTGTGTGTGTTACACAGCGATTAACTGAACTGAGCTAAACTGAATACTGCCGGACTCCTGGTTTGATGTGTGATACTCTGTGAATTGCTTGTTCACTTTCTGTTATTTGCTCAATTTGTTCTTTTTTTGTGTAATGGGTGTTTGATGTTTTCCTGTGGTTCCATGGTGTTTTTTTGTTTCGTGGCTGCCTGCAGGACAATGAATCTCAGATCTGTATTCTGCACACATACTTTGAATGTACTTTGAATCTTCTGCATTTTCAGCATCTACAGAATCTCTTGTGTTTATCAAAGAAAACTCTGTTGATATTGCTTTCTCCTCAGCTGAAAATCTTGCTGCTACTTGTGCAACCCAGAGAAAGAGCTGTATTTCTATAGCACCTTTCACTTCCTTACGGACATCACTAGTGATGCTCCTGAGAGCAGTCGTTGCTCTAGCCACACCCCACAACAATCCGATGATGACCAGCATTATGTCGGACGTTACTGAGGAAGAAGCCTCAGCTCAAATGTAGGGATATTTTGTGCTCTAATGTGAGAATGGTTGGCTTGGAGTTCTATCTGAAAGAGGGAATCTCTGACCCCGCAGTACTCCCACAGCACCTCAGTGGAATAGCATCCTCTATTTTTTTGCCCCTGACTGAGACTAGAACCCAGAAGTTTTATAGAGAGACACAACGCAGAACAGGCCCTTCCAGCCCAATGAGCCACGTTGCCTAGCAACCCACTTGGCCGAACCACTGGACAATTTACAATGACCAATTAACCTGCTAAACAGTAGGTCTTTGGACTGTGGGAGGAAACCGGAGCACCCGGGGGAAACCCACATGGTCATGGGGAGAACGTGCAAACTCCTTACAGGCAGCACAGGAATTGAACTCTAAATTTCGGAAAGCTGTGAGCTGTAATGATGTCACACTAATCTCTGCACCCATATTTCTGATACGGTGACAGTGCCACTGAGCCATATCTTTAGCTACGCAGAATAAGGTAACTAAAAGGAACTCTTGTGTTAGGTTGGCCAAACATTTTAGAATCATAGAGCACCACAGCATAAAAACAGCCTTTTCAACCCATTTAGTTTTCTGTCCAGTCCCATCTATCTGCACCTGGATGATTGCCTTCCATACCCCTTTGTAGAGAGTACTTTTAAAAAAAAACCCACAGAGACTAAGCACGGGCGGGTTGGCAGGGGGAGGAGATGGTGACACTGCATGACATGCTATTCACAATGATGAAGTTATAAAGTGAAGAATACGTGCGACCTTTATTAAGCAACCAGCAAAACAAACAATCTTGAAATGATTAAAAACTAATTAAACCAAAACTAGCGATATAACAAAATAACCAGTCTTAGTGTATTTACATGCCAAGCATTCTTAAATGTATTTAAGAGTATTCAAGCATTCATCAAAAAGCTATCACCACCCCCCCGCCTAATCCCAAGCTCTACCCAAATTAAACATAATAAACATGCAACACAAAATACAATACCGAAAGAAAATAGATACATGGCTCCTGCACCCCTCTCCTCTATGTACCTATTCAAACTTAAATGTTTAGCTACAAAAATCTGAATTAATAGTTTAACATGATTTCATTTGCTTTCTCAGTCTTAGCCAAACTGAAGGGATGCACCCTGCTTTGGGTTACAACATTGTACAGGGGCGCCACTGTAGCGTAGCGGTTCACGTGACGCTATTACAGCTCGAGCCGCTGGAGTCTGGATTCAAATCCAGCATCGTCTGTAAGAAAGTTTGTACTTTCCTTCCTTTAAACATCTAAGGTTCCCCTGGGTGCTCCAGTTTCCTCCACAGTCCAAAGACATACTGGTTAGTAGGTTAATTGGTCATTGTAAATTATCTTGAGATTTCACTAGGACTAAGTAGGTGGGCTGCTGAGTGGTGTGTCTCACTGAGTCAGAAGAGCTGGCTCTAAATATATAAATGAATGAATGAAAATATAAATAATATACATGGTAGTTTGTTATAATTATTTGATGATACCAGATGTTTAAAATCTGTAAAAGAAAGGAAAGTGCTTTAAATGCCATAAGGGCACTATGCTGACAAGAAAGAGCAGATATGGTTACTTAAATGCATCCTGAAATGCCTCAGAGGGTCTCTTAAGAAGTATTAAATGCAAAAAGCATCACAGGCCACAGCCTGAACCCACTGACAGTGCCCTTGAGGGGAATTAATGATACTGATATCCTGAAACGCTGGATGAAAGATCTCTAACTGCTGTGTCAAGTAGCAGTAACCCTTGGCACAGGATGTGATGGCTATCGATCAGAGAAGGGACGATCTCTAGAGTTTACAGAAAATGGAGCGAAACAAAAAGCATCCAGTAGTGGCATTTCTGTGGGAGAAAACGCCTTGTTAATGAGAGAGGTCAGAGGAGAATGGCCAGACTAGTTCAAGCTGACAGGAAGGTGACAGTAACTCAAATAACCACATGTTACAGCAGTGATGTGCAGAAGAGCATCTCTGAACGCGCAACACGTCGAACCTTGTGAACGGGCTGCAGCAAGAAGATCGCGAACACACACTCAGTGGCCACTTTATTAGGTACAGGAGGTACCTAACAAAGTGGCCACTGAGTGCATGACAAATTGGGCTTTAAGATAATGCATACTTTATTGATACAATCTGTTGATAGAAACTAAAATATCACTTCTGAAAATGGCTCCGGGGTGAGTGATACTCTTTATTCTTAGATCAGCATTCTTGCCCCAGGGATCAAAGTGGAAAATCAGTCTTGTAACTGAATTCTAGCTGGGAACCTACTATGACACAGAGCTGTACCACCAGCAATTTCTTAAACTGGATTGAAAGGAATAGTTCTCACTGCTTCATGCTTGTTGTAAAAATGAATGCAGGATGCTCTAAAAGTTAATAAATATTAAGACGATGTAGTCAGACACATTAACAAGAACTCTATATTCCATTTGATAAAGAGCTGACAGCTTTAAGTGGAGAATGTGAATTAAAAAGAATTTGTATTTTATGGGACCTCTTATATTTTGAAAAAGGATCTCGAGCTTTCCCGGCATGTATGACGAATAAATTCTTCTCGGGCTTCCAGCTGGGTATAAGTGTCTGTTTTAGCCAATGTTTCAATAACAAACTCTGCCATCTTCATCAGGGATGATGCCTAGTCTGGTTTTATATATATATACACATATACACACACACATATACATATATATATATATGTGTATATATGTGTGTGTGTGTGTATGTGTATATATGTGTGTGTGTGTGTGTATGTGTATATATGTGTGTGTGTGTATGTGTATATATGTGTGTGTGTGTATGTGTATATGTGTGTGTGTGTGTGTGTGTGTGTGTGTGTATATATATACACACACACACCTGTCATCCAGCCCCCCTCCTGATTGGTTGGTCCTCATCCAATCAGGTTCTGAAGTGCCCAAAATGTTTTGCAGCTTTGAAACATTCTGGAATTAATTGATTGCACAGGATTGTCTGAAATAACAGATCATCTGTGAATAGCCAAGACATTAGGAAAAATCCCCAGCTCCTTCACGAATAATGGGACACTATGCAAAGCACTCACTGGAGAGTGTGGATTTGGTCTCGGTTTAGAAGGTTCCTCTGACAATGCAGCATTACCAAAGAATTGTATCATAGCAAATATCCTATCCTGACGCATCACAGCTTGGCATGGCAACTGTGCTACCTAAGATGGTAAAAAATTGCAGAGACTTACAACGTTCCCTCTGAATTCTTTTACAGCTGCACAGACCAACCATCGCTCTGAGCAGGAAATTTTTACACGGCCTGAGAACTGAGTGGCACTTTAAATGTTTTGTTCGTAATATACAAAATATGAATATTTAGAATGAAAATTGAAAGATCACATACTTTAGGTTTTACTTATTAATCAAAGGATATAATGAAATATAGTACAACAAAGAAAATCTTTCACATTTTGTAAACTTTTCCTTGCCTGTCTTTATTATAAATCCATTATGTATAAACACTGTCCAGACTAATTTTATATCCAGATGAAAGATGAAATCCTCATTAGATCATCAAATATTCCACTTCTAGTCTATTTATTGATTTACATTTGATTTAATTCATAACACTGAATCTACGTTTTCAGTCAGCACTAGGAGCTTGAAATGTTCCAATAATGTCAACAAGAATTGGCAGTTCTTTAAATTCTTCGTTCCTAAGCATGTAGTTCAACATATCAGTGAACGTCTCAATTGAGCCAGTCTTGACTTTCTCAGAAATGACTAATTTGAAATGCAGTCTTGCTGCAATATTTCTGGGGCAGCATTTTTGTTGTAGTTCATAATAGTAGCTGAATATATTTTTTTGTCACTCGTACAGCGTTCTCTATTCCAAATTCAAAATTGGTTGTGTTTGCAATAGCAACAGAGTCACAAGCTTACCATTCTCTTAACTTATCATCAGGAAGTCTATTATCCAAGTGATTACACACGCGTGCAATGAATCGAATAATAGGCACAGTATTGACGTCAGAACTTATAGATGCAAACAGATCTTTCACTTTGTCATTTCAGTAAATGGTATCGCCAAGATACTGTAACCATAACTTGTTAATTTTTGCTTTTGCGTACTGCAGTGCTTCAATTGCGTTCAAACAGCTTTTCTGAAGTAATATACAATGAAATGCCAAATCTAAAACATTGTTAAGGACAGTTAATGCTACTTGATATTGTAAATTGGTCAAAATCTTCATGCAATAGTTGCTGATTGGATCATTAGAAAATTTATGGATTACGTTTGTTAACATAATTAGAGGGTATTTTACAATTATCTTAACATCTATTTCAAAATTATATTAACATAATTCCAAAATATAGTAACATCACATAACAGAGAAAACAACACTAAAGGCTATGTGTGTGGAAGCATTTTAGTTACAGTGCAGCCACGCCCCTATGCAGCTTAGAGGGACCAGTGGTTGTGAATATAATGCAGTCGATCACACAAAACCACCTCCTGTCCATGAACTCAGACAACACTTCCTGCTGCCTTGGGAAAGTTGCGATCATTATCAAGGAAACTTTCCATCTCAAACCTTCTCTCTTCTCCTTCCTCCTGTTGGGCAGAAGGCACAAAAGCTTGAGACAATGTACCACCCGGCTGAAGAACAGCTTCTATCATGCCAGCATCAGATTCTTAAACAGACCTCCGGTATGCTAAAGATGAATTCTTGATTTCTGAGTCTACTTCATCGTGACCCTTGCACTTACCTGCAACTCACTTTCTCCGTAACTGTAACGCTGTGTTCTGTAGATACAAGAGATGGCGGATGCTGAAATCTGGAGTAACACGAAAGGTACTGGAAGGAACTCAGCAGCAGCTGTGGAGGGAAACAGACAGTTGACATAATGGGTGAAGACCCTTCATCTGGGAAGAAGGAGGAGAGAGACAGTCAGTATAAGAAGCTGGAGGGATCAAGAACTAGTACGTGGTACGCTGATCCAGATGAGGGCAGGAATGATGTCAGAATTCCTTTTGTACTGCCTCAGTGGAATTATGCATGGCCAGATCTATCAGGATGGCGTGCAGTCAAAAGCATCTCACTGTATCTTGTTGCCATGGCGGCATAGCAGTTAGAGTAATGCTTTACAGCGTCAGCAATCAGTGCTCAGTCTCTGCCATCGTTTGTAAGGAGTTTGTATGAGTTAGATTAGTAAGGCGTGGGCTGTGTTGGTCGTTGATGCAAATGATGTATTTCACTGTATGTTTCAATGTACGTGTGACACACAAAGGTAATTTTTAATAATAATCAGAATCAGGTTTAATATCACTGGCATACATCAGGAAGTGTGTTGTTTTGCGGCAGCAGTACATTGCAATACATTGTAATAAAACTATAAATTAGGATAAAAAGTAGATATATATTTTCATATATATATATCTCTGAAAAAATTGATTAAATAGTGCAAAAGGGGGGTAATATCAAAGAAGTGTTCATTATCCTCTCAGAAAACTGGTGGCAGAGGAGAAGAAGCTGTTATACAAACACTGACTGTGTGTCTTCAGGCTCCTGTACCTCCTCCCCGATGGCAGTAATGGGAAGAGAGAATGTCCTGGTGATGGGGGTCCTTAACAAGCCAATACAAATAGCTTTACAGTGCCAAGGATCAGTGACTGGGGTTCAGTTCCCACTGCTATCTGTAGGAGTTTGTACAGGTTCGGGTTAGCACGTTGTGATGATACTACATTGGTACCAGAAGCATGGCGACACTTGCAGGCTGCCCCCAGCACATCCTCAGACTGCGTTAGTCATTAATGCAAACAGTGCATTTCACTGTATGTTTCACAAATAAAACCAATCTTTAATGATAACAAACCCATTCCAATATCCCCTCTAAAAGGACCACAACCTTATCATAGAACTTGGAGGCTTGCACACCTCAATGACCCGGAGTCAGAGCCTTGTGTTTTGGCTTTTGGTGGGGTCACCCACGCCAACCAGGTCAGAGGGTAGAGGCCAGACTAAGAGTGGTCTTCTCCAGGTTCGGGGCTTCAGCTCAGGGCCAGCAGTGAGGACTGGTCAAACAAAATTGTTACAGAAACAACAATGAAGAATCTTTCTTTATTTGTGCGTGATGTATGGATGGACAGAGGTGGAGGACCTTCGTTGCTGCCTCAATGGCGTAACTGATTGACTAGGCTTATACTCGTTGGAATTTAGAAGATTGAGGGGGGATCTTACTGAAACGTATAAAATCCTAAAGGGATTGGACAGGCTAGATGCAGGAAGATTGTTCCTGATGTTGGGGAAGTCCAGAACGAGGGGTCACAGTTTGAGGATAAAGGGGAAGCCTCTTAGGACCGAGATTAGGAAAAACTCCTTCACACAGAGAGTGGTGAATCTGTGGAATTGTCTGCCACAGGAAACAGTTGAGGCCAGTTCATTGGCTATATTTAAGAGGGAGTTAGATATGGCCCTTGTGGCTAAAGGGATCAGAGGGTATGGAGGGATGGCTGGTACAGGGTTCTGAGTTGGATGATCAGCCATGATCATACTGAATGGCGGTGCAGGCTCGAAGGGCCAAATGGCCTACTCCTGCACCTATTTTCTATGTTTCTATGTTTCTATGTAACAGGCAGTAAGTAATTCCAAGCCAACAGTGTAGTAGATAGACTTTTAGGGCACCTATTCAAAGGTGAGAGTCCTTGGTAAATATAAGTGGATGTTTCTGATGGTCTCCCAGAAAGCCTCCCATTTTGCACTGTATTATTTAAAAATAATAGTTAAACCGAAGCTGAAAATTCTCCTTCAAAAGACCCCTTTTCCTTTGTACCGTGCTGTTTTCTAAACTATGAACATCAATAGCTGTAGCAGTAGGAAGCCATGGAAGATTGTTCAGCTATTGGCTCTCCGTGGTAACTGCTGAAACATTATGAATGAATCATGACAGCCATGCTTTGCAAAGTATGAACCAAATCATTGTTAACTGGCCAGAATGCACAGCAAGACCTAGATGTACTGTATATCTCTGCCCTTTCTGGATGACCCTCTGTAGACTTGTTGTGTGACCTCGGATTTAAGAGATGGATGCACGTTGTTCTTGTGCTATTGGAATTGTGTCGTCTTTCTTTACAATTGAAAACTGACCCAGCGTGTATCAATCATTTTAATTGCACACTTTTAGGAGATTCATTTCAGCTTCCAGTAACCCTGTTGGAACTGACAAAGCAAATAATCGTTTTGTAATTAAATAATTAAAATAGTTCAGGAAGAGCTGTTTTTAAAAAATGCAAGAGATTCTGCAGATTCTGGAAGTCCAGAGTAACACACACAAAATGTTGGAGGAACTCTATAGGTCAGGGAATAAAGAGTAGACATTTCAGGCCAAGACCCGTCATCAGGGCTGTTTATTCCCCTCCATAGATGCTGCTTGACCTGCTGAGTTTCCCCACTATTTTGTGAGTGCTGTTTTTGAACTGATTTAGTTTCACCAGCTGAATCAGTCTGTAGAGTATAGCATATATTTTTTGCAGAGAGGTCCTACCGCCACCAACATTCAGGGCTCCCTCCTACATGGCAAAGTGCTTACTTAAATGGCAATTTTGGTCAAATTGTGTAGGCTTCTATTCCAGTGCTTTGACCCAGGTTATTGGAGCTCACCCTCTTACATGTTGACTATTTCCTTCCTGTCCCCAGCAATCCCCTCATTTCTTTTTTATCATCTTGCCCCTTTTTGCTTTTACTTCCCTTTTCCTCTCTCTGTCCCCTCCTCTTCCCTCCTCTCCATCACTATACACCCTCCCCATCTCTATCTCCCTCCCTCTTCCTCCCCCTCCCCATCTCTATCTCCCTCCCCTCTTCCTCCCCCTCCCCATCTCTATCCTCCCTCCCTCCTCCTCCTTGCTCCCCACTCCACCCTCCACCCTTCCAATCAGCCCATCACCTTCACCTAAACCCCTCCCCATCACTTTCCCCATCCTCCCATACCATCCCCCTCCTCATTCCCCTCTCAATACTACTCCTACCCCTCTCCTTTCTCCCCCCTTCCTTCCTCTTCCCCCTCTCCCCTTCCTTTTTCATCCCTTCATTCCCCTGCCACCCCATCTCTCCTCCCCTCTCTACCCCCTCCTCCTGCCCCTCCTCCTGGAATGGAGATAACACCATTTCTGACAGATATAAAATACTGCTAACACACATTAAAGAAGTGTTTATGCTCAATGCTTTCTGAAAAGACTATGTGGCAAATTAGATTTATAAATAAAATGCTGTTTTCCTCTTCCAGCTGGTTTTGACCACATATCAGGGGCAATATTTTGATATTTATCCTTTAGTTTGGCTTGGTTTTGCCCCTGACAGGTTAAAAATCCCATCAGAGTTAGTATGTGTATTCAAAAATCTTTAAAAGTTAAAGACGAGGAGTTTGTTTTTTAAAAGAAAGTCTGCTGAGTAACACAGGGCTGTGGATGATTTTGTACACAGTCACAGCTAGCCAGAGCACTCAATACTTCAAACCACTGCTGCCAAAACATCACTTTGCTTTATCCCCTGTTGGTTTTAGTTTTGTTTTTGTAGCTGATCTCAGATCTCTTGGAATCAAGGTCAACATCCGTGCTGGCTAAAGAGTGAATTGTTTGAGATAATTCCACTCTCCGAGCTCTGTAACCTGTGACAGTCAAAGTCAGAATCAGAATCAGCTTTCATATCACTGGCATATGTCGTGGAATGTGTTGTTGTGTGGCAGTAGGACAATGCCATATATAATAATTAAAAACTGTGAATTAGTGAGGTAGTTTTCATTGGTTCAATCTCTATTCAGAAACCTGATGTTGCAGGGGAAAGAGTTGTTCCTAAGTCGTTGAGTGTGTGCCTTCAGGCTTCTGTACCTCCTTCCCGATGGTAGCAATGAGAACCGGGTACGCCCTGGATGATGGGTATCCTTGATGATAGATGTTGCCTTTTTGAGGCATCTCTTTTTGAAGATGTCCTGGATTCTGGGGAGGCTAGTGCCAACGATGGAGCTGACTGAGTTCATAACTTGAGTCCAGGTGCACTATCTGAATACCAGACACATTCCACCTTTACTCTTTTTTTTTGACATTTTTCAAGATCTCTACCATATTCTAAAAGAAGAAATGGGCTTTATTTGTCAGATGTACTTCAAAGCACAGGGTGAAATGTATAATTTGTATCAAAATCAAATCAGCTAAGATTGTGCTGGGCAGCCAGTAAGTGTGTTATCATATAATTAACGATACAGCATGGAACAAGACTTTCCGGCCCTTTGAGCCACGCTGCCAATACCCTATGATTTAACTCTGGCCTAATCACAGAACAATTTACAATGACCAATTAACCTACTGTAATAGCATTGTGCTAACCACTACACTATCGTGGTGCCCTACTTCTGGTGCCAGCATAGCATGCCCGCAACCTACTAGCCCTAACCTGTACTCCTTCAGAATGAGGGAGGAAACTCACACAGTCACGGGGAAGAACATTCAAACTCCTTACAGATAGCAGTGAGAATTGAACCTGATCTTGCCAACTGCAATGCTACCATGCCTCTCATTTGAAAGTACATTTTCCTCCTAACTTCTCCCTAATCCATTACTTGAGTGCTTTCAATATTCGTCTCTCGACTGCTTGGCAATATTTGACACCAAGTGTGGATGGTGGGATGGAGATACATCTCTACCAAATGAGGTGTAAGATGCTCTTTCCCTCCGCTAGCCTGAATGTCACCTTTGAGCAAGGTGTAGCATCTGCTTAGTGCCCCCACCCCTGATAATGGTCATGTGAAGCCATGGGGAGCAGGTGGTAGATGGTCATATGAGCAGCTGGTGCATATCACAAGTCCTGGTTATGCGACCACTGACGCCAGGCAGACAATCTCTGAAGAGTATTGATGGCTGGGGTCACTCATCTTGTATAGATACTGCCCAGAAGAAGACAATGGCAAACCACTTCTGTTGAAAATTTTGCCAAGTACAATCACGGTCAAAGACCATGATGACCTACGTTGTGCAACACGGCACATGATGATGATGTATATAAAAGTGCTCTAGTTTTGGTGCATTAAATTTAATTTAAAATCAATGCCATAACACGTTTGTGAATTAGGCATACGTCCCCAGATTGAGACCTTCTGTAAGCTACCTTAGGCAGGCCATGATATTGGCAAACCTGATAAAAGATTCCCAAAGCAGACCCTGTTCCAAACTCTGTCCCGGGAGAGATTCAACTGTTCTTTATGTGCCATGTATGATGCAGATGATCATGATCTTTCCATGACTATGATTGTTCTTGGCAAATTTTTCTACAGAAGTTTTTTGTCATCGCCTTCATCTTTGCGGTGTCTTTCCAAGACGGGTGACCCCAGCCATTATCAATACTCTTCAGAGATTGTCTGCCTGGCATCAGTGGTCGCATAACCAGGATTTGTGATATGCACCAGCTGCTCATATGGCCATCCACCACCTGCTTCCATGGCTTCACGTGATCTTCATCGATGGGAGGGTGGCTACCTTGCCCAAGTGTGACCTGCAGAGTAATGGAGGGAAGGAAGCCTTATACCTCCTTTTGTAGAGACGTATCTCCGCTCTGCCACCCACACTTTAATACATTGGTGTCAAATACTGCAAAGTAGTCGAGGGACAAATATTGAAAGCACTCAAGTCATGGATTAGAGAGAAGTTAGGAGAAAAATATACATTCAAATGAGAGTCGCAGTATCCTCATTGGGCGGGGGGGGGGAAGCGCTAAGCAGGTACTACACCGGGCTAGCAGAGGGAAAGAGCCTTGCACCTTCTTTGGTAGAGATGTATCGCCACCCATCACCCAGAGAAGATATTACCGGAAAAAAATAATTCGAGGATTCATTCAAAGCTTCCTTGAGGGAAAGAAAGAAACGTCACCACTGACTCTGGGAACTGTTGGTCTATGATAGTTCAAGGTGGAGCACTTGATGTACCACTGAGAACCTTGATGAGTTGGTTCTCTCTTACGTTTATGCTGGACTGTTACTGCTCAAGAAGCACAGGATTCAAGAGTACCAGTTCCACTTTGAATGCTTCTCCACTTTGGCCATGGCCTTTCAATCCACATCGGTCTGGGGGAATCCAGAAAGATCACATTGTGTCGCACATCACCCACCTGCTCCACCAGCCAGGGGTTCAATTCTAGCCGCTACCTGTAAGGAGCTTGTACGTTCTCCCCATGACCACATGGGTTTTCTGCGGGTCCTCCGATTTCCTCCCACTTTGCAAAGACGTACAGATCATGGCTGGTAAGCTATGAGCATGCTATGTTGGTACCCAAAGTATGGTGACACTTGTGGGACATGCAGATGTTTGGGCTGTGTTGGTCATTGACACAAATGGTGTATTTCACTGTATGGTCTGATGTACATGTAACAAATAAAGCTAATCTTTAATTTTGAATACACTCAAAGACTGAACACCCATCACCCAGTGTAGTGCAATATCCCTCTCTTTCCTGAACCCTGTGGGCCTCTGTGGCATGCTGTAGAGCGTTGGATTTCTCGATTTCTCATGCACCTGTATTTACTAGTTGTTATCTTAACTAGAGCTGTTAAATCCTTATGCTTTCTGTTCAATCTTGACAAGTTAATTGTGACTGGCACGGGTTTCCCACATTCCGTGATTATTTATAGTGGATGCTCAATTAGTCTTATCGTGGGGTCCTTGTGGAGTATGTGCTTCAAGAATGATTCGTCTTGTTGTGTTGCTTGGTCAAGCTACCAAAGTTCAGTTGGAGTTCCAATGAATAAACCCTTGTTTCTGTCTCAAAGTGGGAGTTTTTCATTCTTCTGCACTTGAGTTTAGTTGTCTGTCAGTGCACACCGTGACAATCTCAGTGTGAATAGGTTTCTCCTCATCTCAGTCCTATTTTTCAAATATGGCTAATCTTAACCTTGTGCTCCCTAGTTCCAGCTTCTCCCTGCTGGGAGAAATGGCACATCAGGCTCCACTCTGTCAGCTGCTCTTGGAATCTTGACAGATTCGATGGGATCACCTCTCTTTCTTTTAAACCCCACTTGTGATGGACAAAGTGTTGGAATTGGTTAAGGTAAAAAGGCTAGAATGGTGGGCTTCTTGTGAGATGAAGCTCAAGAGATTTTCTAGACCTTCTGAAGCCATTTAGTTGCCTTTCTGTTTTGGAATTATATGATATTGTGAACATAAATCACAGGGCCATAGAACACTGTAAGACCATAACTCATAGGAGCAGAATTGGGCCATTTGGCCCATCGAGTCTGCTCCGCCATTCTATCGTGGCTGATTTATTATCCCTGTAAACCCCATTCTCTCGCCTTCTCCTCATTATCTTTGACATGTTGATTAATCAAGAACTTAACAACTTCTGCCTTAAGTATACCCAATGACTTGGCCTTACAATAGCCGTCTGTGGCAGTGAATTACACAGATTCACCATCGTCTAGCTAAAGCATTTTTTCCTCATCTCTGTTCTAAATTGACATCCCTCAATCCTGAGGCTGTGTCCTCTGGTCCTAGACCCCCCCACTATAGGAAATAACCTCCCCACGTCCACCCTATCTTGGCCTTTCAATCTCTGATAAGGTTTAATGAGATTCCCCCTCATTCTTCTAAACTCCAGCAAGTACAGGACCAGAGCCATCAAACGCTTCTTGTAAGTTAACCCTTTCATTCCTGGGATCATTCTGGTGAACCTCCTCTGGACCCTTTCCAAATCCAGCACATCTTTTCTTCGATAAACTGCTCACAATGCTCCACATAGTTTGACCAATGCCTTTTAAAGCCTTTATATTACATCCTAGATTTTGTGTTCTAGTCCTTTTCAAATAAATGCTGAGATTGTATTTGCCTTCCTTACCACCGATTCAACCTTTAGGGAATTCTACATGAGGACTCCAAGTCCCTTTGCCCTTCTGATTTGTGGATTTTCTGCCCATTTAGTAAATAGTCCACACCTTTATTTCTTTTGCCGAAGTGCATGTCCATACTCTTCCCAACACCAGATTCCATCTGCCACTGCTTTACCCATTCCGCCAACATATCTAAGTTCTTCTGCAGTCGCCCTGCTTCCTCAACACCACCTGCCCCCCACCATCTATCTTCGTATTGTCCACAAACTTGGCCACAAAGCCTTCAATTCCTTAATTCAAATCATTGACATACGACGTGAAGAGAGCTGATCCCAATACTAACCCCTGCAGTACACACCAGTCACTGGCAACCAACCAAAATAGGCTCCCTTTTATTCCCACTGTTTTCCTCCTGCCAGCTAACCGGTATCTGCCCTGTAATACTCTTACCTTGTTGAGCACCTTCAGATGCAGGACCTTGTCAAAAGCCTTCTGAAAATCCAGATAGATTGATTCCCCTTTCTCTATCCAGTCTGATATTTCCTCAAAGAATTCCTAGAAATTTGTCAGACTAGATTCCCCCATTCGAATACTATGCTGACTTTGGCCTAATTTATCATGTGCCAAGTACCCTAAAACCTCATCCTTAGTAATCTTTCTAATCACTGAAGTCAAGCTAACTGACCAATATTTTCCTTTCTTCTGCCTCCTTCCCTCCCTTAAATTTTCCAGTCCACCAGAACCATTCCAGAATCTAGTGATTCTTGAAAGATCAGTTCTAATGCCTCCACAATCTCCCGATCTATCTCTTTCTGAACCCTGAGGTGTAGTCCGTCTACCCCAGGTGACTTCTTTACCTTCAGGTTTTCAGCTTCCCAGGCACCTTCTTAGTAATAGCACAGAGCAGACTCTTCGACCCACCTAGTCCATGCTTAAACTATTAGTCTGTCTTGTCCCATTGACCTGTACCTGGACCACAGCCCTCCCTACCCCTCCCATTCATATACCTATTTAAATTTCTCTTTAATGTTGAAGTCAAACCTGTATCCACCATTTCCACTGGCAGCTCGTTCCACACTCACACCACTGTCTTAATGAAGAAGTTCCACCTAAACATTTCACTGTGCACTCTTAACCCATGACCTGCAGCTTTAGTCTCACTCGACCTCAGTGGACAAAGCCTGTTTGCATTTTTCCTATTTATGCTCCTGATAATTTTGTATGTCTCTATCAAATCTTCCCTCATTCTCCTATACTCTGGAGAATAAAGTCCTAACCTATTTAACCTTTCTCTATAACTCAGCTCCTCAAGTCCTTGTGAAATTTCTCTGCACTCTTTCAATCTTGTTGATATCTTTCCTGTAGGTAGGTGAGCAGAACTGGACACAATACTTCAAATTAGGGTCACCAACATCTTGTACAATTTCAACATAACATCCCAACTCCTGAATACATTGATTTATGAAGGCCATTACAGCAAAAGCTCTCTTTACAACATAGTCTACACCATTTTCAAGGAATTATGCACCTGTATTCCTGGTAAAAATCAAAATTAGAATTCACCAGCACATGTCATGAAATTTGTTAACTTTGCAGCAGCAGTACAATGTAATACTTGATAATGCAGAAAAAAACTGTGAATTACAGTAGGTATATACATACACAATGCCTATGAAAAGTATTCACCCTTTTGGAGGTTTTCATATTTTATTGTTTTACAACATTGAATCACAGTGAACTTAATTTGGCTTTTTTGACACTGATCAACAGAAAAAGACTCTTTCATACCAAAGTGAAAACAGATCTCTACAAAGTGATCTAAATTAAGTACAAATATAAGACACAAAATAATTGATTGTATTAAGTATTCACCCTCTTCAATTCAGTATTTAGCAAATGAACCTTTGGCAGCAATTACAGCCTTGAGTCTGTGTGGATAGGTCTCTATCAGCTTTGCACATCTGGACACTGCAATTTTTCCCCATTCTTCTTTACAAAACTGCTCAAGCTCTGTCAGATTGCATGGAGATTGTGAGTGAACAGCTCTTTTCAAGTCCAGCCACAAATTCTCAATTGGATTGAGGTCTGGACTCTGACTTGGCCACTCCAGAACATTAACTTCATTATTTTTAACCCATTCCTGTGCAGCTTTGGCTTTGTGCTTGGGGTAATTGGCTTGCTGGAAAACAAATCTTCTCCCAAGTCGCAGTTCTCTTGTGGATTGCATTAGGGTTTGCCTGTATTTTTTCAGAAGCTTTCCAGGACCTGCTGCAGTGAAGCATCCCCACAGCATGATGCAGACACCACTATGCTTCCCGGTAGGAATGGTGTGTTTTTGATGATGTGTGGTGTTTGGCTTATGGCAAACATAACATTTAGTCTGATGGCCAAGAAGCTTAATTTTGGTTTCACCAAACCATATAACCTCTTCCAACTGACTTCGGAGTCTCCACATGCCTTCTGACAAACTCTAGCTGAGATTTCATGTGAGCTTTTTTTTTCAACAGTGGCTTTCTCTTTGCCACTCTCCCATAAAGCTGCGACTGGTGAAGCAGCCGGGAAACAGTAATTGTATCCACAGTCTCTCCCATCTCAGTTACTGAAGCTTGTAACTCCTCCAGAGTTGTCATAGGTCTCTTGGTGGCCTCCCTCACTCGTCCCCTTCTTGCACGGTCACTCAGTTTTTGAGGTCAGCCTGCTCTAGGGAGATTTACAGCTGTGCCATATTCTTTCCATTTCTTGATGATTGACTTAACTGTACTCCAAGGGATATTCAGTAACTTGTAAATTTTCTTGTATCCACCTCCTGCTGTGCTTTTCAATAACCTTTTTGCAGAGTTGCTTGGAGTGTTCTTTTGTTGTCGTCGTGTAGGTTTTGCCATGATACTGACTCACCAGCAGTTGGATCTTCCAGATACAGGTGTATTTTTACTACAGTCAATTGGAACACTTTGACTGCACACAAACAATCTCCATTTAACTAATTATGTGACTTCTAAAACCAATTAGCTGCACCAGTGATGATTTGGTGTGTCATATTAAAGGAAGTGAATACCTCTGCAATCAATTATTTTATGTTTTCTATTGGTAATTAATTAAGGTCACTTTGTAGAGATCTGTTTTCACTTTGACACAAAAGAGTCTTTTCTTGTTGATCAGTGTGAAAAAAAGCCAAATTAAATCCACCATGATTCAATGTTATAAAACATGAAAACTTCCTTTCTTTTTCAATCTTTTTTATTAATTTTCAAATTCATAAATGTAACAGTACTAGTACAAAGAGATTGGGATTACATTATTGGTAATTAGCATACGCGAGTATAAACTACAGATAACACAAGTATACTAAGCTTCCCGAACTCTTAATGTAATTAAACATGATAAAAAGAAAAATGAAAAAATGTAAAGAAAAAAAATCCCAAATTAGAAAAAAAAACAAAAACTAAACTAAACTAAACAAAACTAAACTAAACTGAACTAAACAAAACTAAACTAAACAAAGCTGGGCAATCATTACATCTGATGCAATCATTAATGTCATTAAGTCCGCTCCTCTGTCCATATATTTAAGGTTAATAAAAAGGATTCGGAAAAGGTCAAGTTACGTCATATGAAAGTGTTGAATAAATGGCCTCCAAGTCTCTTCAAATTTAACCGAAGGATCAAAAGTGACCCTTCTGATTTTTTCCTAAATTTAAACAAGATATAGTTCGGGAAAACCATTGAAATGTAGTAGGAGGGTTAATCTCTTTCCAATTCAATAAAATGGATCTTCTAGCCATTAATGTAACAAATGCAATCATCCAACGAGCTGGAGAAGATAAGTAACTATGTTCCATTATTGGTAAGCCAAAAATTGCGGTAATAGGATGAGGTTGTAAATCAATACTCAAAACTGTTGAAATAGTATCAAAAATGTCTTTCCAATATTTTTCCAACAGAGGGCAAGACCAAAACATATGAGTTAAAGAAGCCACCTCAGAATGACACCTATCACAGACAGGACTTATATGAGAGCGAAAACGAGCTCGTTTATCTTCAGACATATGGGCCATATGCACCACCTTAAATTGTATCAATGTATGTTTAGCACATATAGGGGAAAAGTTAACTAACCCATTTCTCTATAGGTAAGAAAAGTTGAAGTTCCCTTTCCCATTCATTCTTAATTTTATCAGATATACCTGGCTGTATTTTCATAATTCATAAATAGTTGCTATTAAACCCTTCTGATAAGGGTTTAAACCTAAAATTTTTTCCAAACATGAAAACTTCCAAGGGGGGGATAAATTACTTTTTGTATGGCAGAGGGGAAGAAGCTGTTCCTGAATCATTGAGTGTGTGCCTTCAGGCTTCTGTACCTCCTCCCTGATGGTAGCAATGAGAACAAGGCATGACCTGTGTGGTGGGGGCCCTTAATGATAGATGCCACCTTTTTGAGGCACCTCTCCTTGAAGATGTCTTGCATACTACAGAGGCTGATGGATCTGACTAATTTTGCAACTCTCTGCAGCTTACTTCAATCCCGTGCGGTAGCCTCCCAATACCAGACGCTGGTGCAGCCAGTTAGAATGCTCTCCATGGTACATTTGTGAATGTTTTTGAGTGTTTTTGATGAGAAACCAAATCTCCTCAAATTTTTAATGAAATACAGTTGCGGTCTTGCCTTTTTATAGCTGCATCAAGATGTTGGGAGCAGGTTAGGTCCTCAGAGGTAGGATCTTGAAGTTGCTCACACTCTCTACTTCTGATCCCTCTATGGGAACTGGTGTGTGTTCCCTCATCTTACCCTTTCTGAAGTCCCCAGTCAGCACTTTCGTCTTGCTGATGTTGAGTGCGAGGTTGTTGCTGCGACACCACCTAACTAACTGGTATATCTCACTTTTATACGCCCTCTTGTCACCATCTGAGATTCTGCCAGCAATGGTTGTATCATCAGCAACCTTACAGGATGTTATTTGAGCTGAGCCTAGCCACACAGTCATGGGTGTGATTAAGCACAACTCAAATAAGTGTATAGGTGTGATCTTTCCCATATTTCTCACAGCAAAAGTTGAGACGAACTTCACACTCCCACATGAAACAGCAACACCAGCCTCATTATGGGTTAAAAGAGTGGTGGAACAAATATGAATGCACATTTTCCATGTTAAGTGATTCATCTCTCCGGAGTGTTTTGGGGGTGGACTTTTAAGAAATAAAAAAAGTACATTGGATTATGATGTCATGTGGAAACAATTTTTCAGTCTGAGTTGTTACCATACACATGTTACAGCTCCTAAGATGAATGAATTACACAAAATGGAAAAAAAATCTTAATGTGCATTATTAAAACATAATGTCTACAATTGAGCCAAAAATTGCAAAGAGAGCAGTGGTATAACACACAACTTCAGCAGCCAATGTTCAGATGTGCCTTCCTAATATGTAACATAGCTGGTTGCTGTTTGACAGAAAGACTGATAGACTAAATTAGAGCTGTTAAATAGCATCTGCTTAATGTTGGGTGATCTTTTGTCTAAGAGACATCATCCCAAGAGGTTTTATTTTGGAAACCTTTTTCTGTGGGCTGCCTTTCTGAAGTCTACTAGCTGAGACATTTCTTCCATTCATTAAATCACTTTAACCCTTGTGCTGTCCATCAGCTGAGAGTGAAAGCTGACTGCTTGGACAATGCCATGGTAAGATGCTGAACAGTAGCCAGTCTTTGATTCAAGGAAATTGGGTTAAACATGCTCACGTAGACTTTTGAGCTGATCCAGAGCTATAAAATTTAAGGACTATAGTGACATTGTAATTAGCGGGAGCGCTCCAATGGTCCTGACCAAATTTGTCAATGCTATTAAAAGTACCATCCCACTCACCTATTGTCGTCCTCACCTGGTCTCACCTGTCACCTTCCAGCTTGTACTCCTTCCCTTCCCCCACCTTCTTATTCTGGCTTCTTCCACTTCCTTTCCAGTCCTGATGAAGGGTCTCAGCCTGAAACATCATCTTTTTATTCCTCTCCAAAGATGCTGCCTGAACTGCTGAGTTCCTCCAGAATTTTGTGTGTGTTAATATAACGTTCTTCCTCTGTTCTAATCCCATGATTCCCTCAACCTCAACCTCATTTCTACAACCTTCCCACTGTCTGGATTCGTTCATTTCTGAGCCTCCTGCAGAGCGCAGTGTTTTTTTTGTTGTGTTAGACATACCTGTTCCTTCAGCTGCTGGGCCTTGATGACTGGAGTTTGTTTTCCAGCTCTCCCAACCCCTTCTCGTTCTTTAAGATCCCTTCTTTAGCTTACCGTTATGCTTCCTCATAAGACCTTAAGTCATAGGAACAGAATTTGGCCATTTGGCCCGTCAAGTCTGACCTGCCATTCCATCATGGCTGATTTATCATCCCATAAAACTTTAAGACCAAAAGACATTTAGTATTGTGCAAAAGTCTTAGGCATATATACAGTATATAGCTTGGGTGCCTAAGACCTTTGCAAGCTGCTATATTTGTCAACGTAGAGCAGCGAGTGAGTTTGTAAATCTGATGGGATCAAAGGATGTTGGGATGGCAAGGGTGGAGCACCACGGGAGTGGTGTGGGACAGGTGGTAGAGATGGGAGTGCCAGGGGCGGGTTGGGGTGGTGTGGGTGCACACATACCCAGCCTTGAGACACCAGGCAAGGCGATTTGTTCCCAAACAATTTGTTTATTGATCATTAAAGTCTCTCTGGTGCTTCCCATTTCCTCCCCTCTCCCTTCCCCTTTTCCCAACCAAGATTCCCCTCTCCCTGCCCCATTCCCACTCTCAGTCCACAGTAGAGACCTACATCAGAATCAGGTTTATCATCACTCATATGTCATAAAACTTGTTTTTTTTGTGACAGCAGTACAGTGCAATACATAAAATTGCTACTGTGCTGTGCAGAAGTCTTAGGCACCCCAGCTATATATTTGTGCCTGAGATTTTTTCACAGTACTGTACGAGCAGAGTTTTGCCATTCGTCCTACTGGGTCTACTTCACCAACCTATCATGGCTGATTTCTAAAAATCCTTCTCAGCTCCATTCTCCTGCCTTCTCCCTAAAACCTTTGAAGCCCTTGCTGATCAAGAACCTGTCAACCTCCTCTTTAAATATAACCATTATCTCTCTTCTCCCGGCTTCTCCCTGTAACCTTTGATGCCCTTACAAATCAAGAGCTATTAACCACCACTTTAAGTGCACTCCATGACTTGGGCCTTCACATGGGAATTGGAAATCCTTAAGCATGCAGGACCTTGGCTGAATTTCTGTCACAAAGCACAATTATATCTGTATTCCTCAGTAATCTGTTTTTGCAAATCAGACATGCTTTCACAATGATATGGATCTGTGTTAGCCCTCAATCCCATTCCCCCTTAAGTGCAGTCTTGAATCTGCATCGATGGAAACCTGGAAAGATGCACTACTTACCGAGGAAGTGTGGCTATAGCTTAAATTTAGATCTGTCATTCATTCCATGAACCTGCACCTCCCAATTCCACCCATGTGACAAATTAACCTACTAACCTGTTGGTCTTTGGAATGTGGGAGGAAACCAGAACATCCGGAGGAAATCCATGTGGGCATAGGGAGAATGTACAATCTTCTTACAGACAGCAGCAGGAATAGAACACAAGTCGCTGGCACTGTAAGAACGTTATATAACTGCTACATACTGTGCCGCCCCATTTAGAGATACAGCATGGTAACAGGCTCTTCTGGCCAATGAGACCTTGCTACCCAATTATAACCGTCATCATCATCATTATACCCTGTGTCATGTGATGTGGCCTATCAAGTAGTTTGCCATTGTCTTCTTCTGGGCAGTGTCTTTACAAGACGGGTGACCCCAGCCATTATCAATACTCTTCCGAGATTGTCTGCCTGGTGTCAGTGGTCACATAACCAAGAATTGTGATATGCATCAACTGCTCATATAACCATCCATCTCCTGCTCCTATGGCTCCAGGTGATCCTGAATGTGGGTGAGGGGCTGAGCAGGTGCTATACCTTGTCCTAGGTTGACCTGTAGGCTAGCGCAGTGGTCCCCAATCATCAGGCCATGAGGAAACGATATGATTTGGTGATATGAAATGATATGAGTCAGCTGCACCTTTCCTCATTCCCTGTCATGCACTGTTGAACTTGAACACTCCCCCCCGCCCCCCCCAGTCGTCCGGTCCACACGAATATCGTCAATATTAAAGCGGTCCGCGGTGCGCAAAAGGTTGGGACCCCTGGGTTAGCGGAGGGAAGAAGTGGCTTACACCACCTTTGGTACAGATGTACCTCCACCCCACCACCCGCCAAATTATACCCATGTAATCAATTATCCTACTAAACCATACATCTTTTAGAATGTGAGAGGAAAATGGAAAACCCAGAGGACATGTTCATGGGGAAAGTGTACAAGGTCCTTACAGATGCAACAGCAATTGAACACAGGTTGCTGGTGCTGTAATAGTGTTGCACTAACTGCTACATTACCCTGCTGCCCAAGGCAAAATTAAAGTGAACATGCAAAAACAGCAGCAACCGCAGAATGCAGAAGAGTTGTAAATTATTGTGTGTTTATACTTTGAAATGGATGGATGGATGAATAGATGGGCAAATGGATGGATGGTGGATGGATGGACGGTTGGATGGACAGTGGATGGAAAGATGGATGGATGTGGACAGATGAGGATGGACAGGTAAATGGACTGACGGATAGATGAATTGACGGATGGACTGATGGGTGGATGGATGAACGGATGGATAAACAGATGGATTTACTGACGGATGAACTGATGAGTGGATAGATGGATGGATGGACGAGTGGACAAACAGATGGATTGACTGACGGATGAATGGACGGATGGACTGATGAGTGGATGGATGGACGGATGGATGGATAGATGAACAGACAAATGAATGGACAGAAGGATGGATGAATGGACAGATTTGAAAATGTCTGAATTCCACTTCCTTTGTCTTATTTTTGTGGCTTGAGCTTTTACAGTATCACACCCTCGTTGTGAGTGTGATCCCTGCGCACTGGAGTTATGTACTGACACACAACATAGCTCACTCTGTAGCAGGGAACCAGGAGTTGCATCAGTGCATCTTCTTCCTCAAAAAGCTTAATAAATTCAGATGCTCCATAGAGACTATTTTACCAACAGTACTATGCAAAAGTTTTAGGCACATGTAAAAAAAAATCTGTAAAGTTAAGATACTTCCAAAGATAATGAAATAAAAAGTTTCTAAATATCAAAAAAATTATTATAAAGGGCAGTAAACAGTAAATAATGAAATCAAATCAATATTTGGTGTGACCACCCTTTACCTTTAGAACTGCATCAGTTCTCTTAAGTACACTGTCGTGCAGCTTTAGCTGGTAGGTTGTTCCAAGCATCCTAGAGAGCCTGACAAAGTTCTTCTGCAGACTTTAGTTGTCTCCCTTGCTTCTGTCTCTCCAGGTAATCCCAGACAGCCTCAATGATGTTAAGATCAGGACTCTATCCAGACCATACCATCTGAAACCATATCAAAAAATCAGAGGTGTCTATAGGGTTGCCAGCTGTCCCGTATTTGCTGGGACATCCCGTATATTGAGCTAAGTTGGTTTGTCCCATACGGGACTGCCCTTGTCCCATATTTCCCCCGCTAAGGTAGAGTGTTCCTATGAAATTTTTCATGTCGAAATGGCGTGAAGCGAAGAAGCAATTACCATTAATTTATATGGGAAACATTTTTGAGCGTTCCCAGACCCAAAAAATAATCTACCCAATCATACCAAGTAACACATAAACCTAAAATAACACTAACATATAGTAAAAGCAGGAATGATATGATAAATACACAGCCTATATAAAGTAGAAATAATGTATGTACATTGTAGTTTCACTGAACAGAATCGCCAAAAATGATTTGTAGAGAAAAAAATTAGCACGTCATGCATGCACACACAGGTCCCTGTGCAAGGCTTCATGGTCATGGTAGTCTTTCTCGGGGTGTCCAGTATTTGACTGCTACTTTTGTCCTTTATTTGGGAGTGAGAAAGTTGGCAACCCTAGGTGCCTAAGACTTTTGCATAGTATTGTACGTGCATGGTAGCTGCTTTGCCAGAGAATGCAAGGAATTGCAGAGAGTTGAGGACACATTCAGTCCACCATGAAAACTGAAATTGGTTTATTATTGTCACATATATCAAAGTACATTGAAAAGCTTGTCTGGCACTGTACTCTGTGTTCCAATCACTCTGCTCCCTCACTCCAGCTCACCTTCAACTTCACTTGTACAACTATCCAGTGTCTGAATTCTTCCATTTCTGAGCCTCCTGCACAGTGCATAACAAAACAAAATAAAGTATAAACGATTCTGAAAAAGTAGTGCAGATAAATAACAAAGAGCAAGATCATAATCAGCCTTCTGCCACTTTGCCCATCCCCTCGCTTTCCTAAGGCAGCAGGAACTGTAAGTATCATGATGCATGTAATAATAATAAATCAATTAAACAAGTAAAAATGCTGCGAGTGACATTACTAATACACACTGAATGGCAGGGCACTGGGGAGTGCAGTAGAACAAAGGGGTCTGAGGACGCAAGTCCATAATTCTTTGAAAGTGGTCACAGGTCGATAGGGTCATAAAGAAAGCTTTTGGCACATTGGCCTTCATAAATCAAAGTAATAAGTACAGGAGTTGGGTGTTATGTGGAAGTTTTAAAAGATGTTGGTCAAGCCAAATTTGGAGTATTGTGTGCAGTTTTGGTCACTCACCTACAGGGAAGATGTAAATAAGGTTGAAAGAGTGCAGAGAAAAGTTGCCGGGACTGGAGGACCTGAGTTATAAGTAAAGATCGAACAGGTTATGACTTAATCCTTGGAATGTAGAAGATTGAGGGGAGATTTGATACAAAATTGTGAGGGGTATAGATAAGGTAAATGCAAGCAGGCTTTTTCCACTGTGGTTGGGTGGGACTACAACTAGAGGTCTTAGGTTAAGGGTGAAAGGTGAAAAATTTAAGGGGAACAAGAGGGGAAAGTTTTCCACTCAGAGGGCCGTGAGAGTGTGGAATGAGCTGCCGTGGCAAGTGGTGCATGTGAGCTCGATTTCAATGTTTAAGAGAAGTTTGGATAGGTACATGGATGGTAGGGGTATGGAGGGCTGTGGTTGAGGTGCAGGTCGATGGGAGTAGGCAGTTTAAATGGTTCGATGCAGACTAGATGAGAAGCTGAAAGGCCTGTTTCTGTGGGGTAATTTTATATGACTCTATTCCCTCTCAGTGTTTCTTTCCCTATGTTTTGTATGTTCTTCCGTGATTGTGTGGGTTTTCTCCAGGTGCTCTGATTTCCTCCTACATTCTAAAGGCGTGCGGGTTAATAGGAGTTAATTAGTTGTGGGTGTGCTGTGTTGGCGGCAGACACTTGTGAGCTGCCCCCAGTACACCCTCAGACTGTGTTGGCTGTTGACGAAAACAATGACTAAATGTACCTGTGACAAATAAAGCTAGTCTGAAAAAGAAAGATAACAATTCTTATCTCATGGAGATCTTCTTAAATCCACACCTGTGATTAAACAAAGGCATAATGAGTCTTTTGGAAGACATTCATCAACATATTTGGTCTGCCCATCCAATAAATCTCTTTTTCCCACAGTGTTCCTGTCTTCTGAGAGAAATTTATATACAATTTATAAAAGGCAATATCTCTCATGGGAAACACTGCTGTTTAATGGCAATGATAGAACTTTGGTTAATCCTGCTTGTTACTTTATCACGTTTGTTATTTTACATCAATTCTCTGGGTTAATCTCTGCTAGCAACGATGTTAGTCGGCACATTCTGAAGTCAATTAAAATGTTCAGTGTTGTGAAACAGTTTGATCATCGTCTGTAAACTTCTGGCTGCTTGCCTTGGCACCTGACCAGATTATCAATGCAGAAATTAAATTCAACAACTCAGAGTGAATTTGGCTGCACAGAAGTTATCCTTTATTTTTTTTATTTAGAGTTACACCCCAGTAATAGGCCCCTCTGGCCCAGCGAGCATGTACTGCATTGGCACGATAGCGTAGTGGTTAACACAACACTTTACAGTACCAGCGACCCGGGTTCAATTCCCACTACTGCCTGTCAGGAGTTTGTACGTTCTCCCTGATTTCCCCCTGGTGCTCCGGTTTCTCCCACAGTCCAAACTTGTACGGCTTGGTAGGTTAATTGGTCTTTGTAAATTGCCCTGTGATTAGGCAAGGATTAAATTCAAAGTTCAAAGTACATTTATTATCAAAGTTTATACAACTTTGTACAACTTTTGAGAGACTTGTCTCTTAATAGGCAGCCAGAAAACAAAAGACGCCAAAAAAACCCATATCAGACATCCCGCTCTGTAAAAACTCGCTTCAGGGAGGTATCACCACCATTTCAGGGAGGTAGCACCCCCACCCCCACCCCCGTCGACCTCCAAGGGTGTATGTAATACTTTGTTTAGTGATTTTGTCTAATCTGTAAATCAAGTTGGGTATATGCAGCAAATGTGACATTAAAATATGTACTTATATTATCATGTTTATTCTATTACAACTTTAAGCAAGTCTACAGGGAGTTTGGCCTCATCACGTAGGACATCAATAGAGTAGCTCCTTAGCAGCTAGCCAGCTGGTTTAAATAACATTAGCTATGCTGTAATGACACCTATTAAACTCACCTCAACATGTCTTTTACATTTTAACCCACCATGGGCAATAGAAAAGTCACTGTTGCAAACAGTACAGCGAGCAACACTGTCATTATTTTTGAGGTCGACTGTAAAGCCCACCCACAGAGAAAACTGATAGGTCTACTTAGCAGGGGTCCCCAACCTTTTTTGCACCGCAGACCTGTTTAATATTGACAATATTCTTGCAGACCGGGGGGGGGGAGGGGGGGGCGGTGTTAATCATGACTGGAATATAGGTGATAAGTCAATAGCATCATAACATTTTAAGTAACATTTGGATATGAAACACACAGTGCATGTTTTCCCCATGTGAACATATAAAATCATTGCAACACACCAATATCGCTGAATCAGTGCAAGCCCTGGGCTTGTTTTCCTGCAACAAGACGGTGCCATCGAGGGGTGATGGGAGACAGCGATACTCGAAGGGGGTTCCTTATGTCCAGTCTATTTTGCAATTTAGTTTTCGTTGCATTCATTGCAGAAAACTCCGCTTCGCAGCGATATGATGTTGGAAATGGAAGCAACATTTTCAGTGCTTTCATGGCTATCTCAAAATACTTAGCCTTGACTTTGATCCAGAATGCCGGCAGAGATGTTATGTCAAACAAACTTTTCAGCCCGCCGTCATTTACAAGCTCGAGGAGTTGATCTTCTTCCCGCGCTGACATGGATGACGCGCGCGTAATGATCTTGCATGTGTTCAGGTTCAACAGTGCGTGACAGGGAATGAGGAAAGGTGCAAATGACTCGTATCATTTCATATCACCAAATCATATTGTTTCCTCATGGCCCAGTGGTTGGGGACCACTCTTAGCACAAAGAGAGATCAATCAGGATGCTCGCTCTCCCTCTCCCTCTCTTTCTCAAAAAAATCTATTTCCAGGATATTGTATATAATTTCCGGGCATCAGGGAGCCACCATTGATATGCGGGAGACTCCCGGATCTTCTGAGAGCGGTGGGATGTCTGCCATATATATGTAAAAAAGGAAAACTGTCCAACACCCAATGTGCACAGAATAAAAACCATGTCATGCCCATAAAAAAGAACCCATAAGAATTAATAATATAACCTATAATGAAGAGCCAATGTGCAAAGAAAAAGAACATCATGCAAAGAGTAACTGCAAACAAATAGTGTTCCTGAACTGAAGTCCACAGAGAGAGTCCCATAGTTCAGCGTAGAGCCGAGTAACCATCATGGAGCAGTGATCTGAACCGGTCTATCCCTCACCTCAGGTCCTGACACCCTGACCTTTTCAATTTGGCCCAGTGCTTAAATCTCCATCTGAACATCAGGGTTCTGCGGCTTCAAGCAGCAAACTGAACCAGCCCATACCTCACCTCGGGCCTCAACACCCTGACCTTTTCAATCTGACCCGGCATTTAATTCTCCGCCTGAACGACGGGCTCTGCTGCTTGGATATGCCGGACTTCAGTTCCTCATTTCGGCCCGTAGATCCCCGTCTGGAGACTGTGTACAGTCACGTTGGCACACACTGGGGCTTGGACCCCATGGCTTCGATTCAGCCGGTGCCTGAACTTCATGCTTTTCCATGCTCTCAGCCTCCGGCCCGCCGTCTTGCTTCTGCCACATCGAATTGCCTCCAGGTCCAAAGGGAAGTTACAGGCTATTGCTTAGGATGATCGTTTGCCAGAAAAAAGTGTGGTTAACAAAGTATTTAGTTGCATCATTAGCCACCAGCCAGAAGCCACTGAGATTCACCAGCACCATCTTAAACTGGAAATTGGGGGATTGCTGGGTGGTGCAGCTTACGCTGTATGCCAATAAATAACTAAATAAATCATACCCATGTGACTGACGAATCCATATATCTTGGGAATGTGGGAGGAAATCGCAGCACCTGGGGGAGACCCTCTGTCATAGGGAGAATGTACAGACTCCTTACAGACAGCGGTGGGTCACTGGCGCTGCAGCAGCGTCACATTAACCATTGCCTGGATCTTCATGCAAACCAATAGAGAGTGCAGCTTGAAACAAGAGTGAAGATTATTTAATGTTATTGCCAGTGCACGAGTGTAAAGGCAAACAAAATGATTGTTATTTTGGATCAGATGCAGCACAAAAAAGCCACAATAACATAAAGAGCACAATGATAATAAAAAATACAATAAATACAAATACATAGTAGGGGAGATTCAAACAAGAGGACATGAGTTGAGAGTTGGGGGCAAAAGTTTAGGGGTAACACGAGGGGGAACTTCTTTACTCAGAGAGTGGTGGCTGTGTGGAGCGAGCTTCCAGTAGAAGTGGTAGAGGCTGGTTCAATATTGTCATTTAAAAAAAAATTGGATAGGTATATGGACAGGAAAGGAAAGGAGGGTTGTGGGTTGAGTGCAGGTCGGTGGGACTAGGTGAGTGTAAGAGTTCGGCACGGACTAGAAGGGCCGAGATGGCCTGTTTCCATGCTGTAATTGTTATATGGTTATAGGATAGCTTATATAGATAAATTGATTGTACATCAATAAAAAGACAGTAGACACAGGGGTACCTGTTGTAAGATGGTGCACTGATCTGTAACCTGCACCTCACTCTTGGTTTAATTGATTGTGTCTCTTGGTGATATGTATGCCATTCACTTTACCAACCTCTGCCCCTTCTGACCTTTATCCCTCGTTAATTTCTTCATCATCTCTCTACACATTTTATTCTTCACATCGCATTATTCCCGCTGCTGTCTGTAAGGAGTTTACAAGTTTTCCCTGAGACCGAGTTGGTGTTCCGCTTCCCTCCCACATTCCAAAGGCGTATGGATCGGTTGGTTAATGGGTCACCTGAGTGCAATTGGGCGGTCATGTTTCATTAGGCTGGAAGGGCATGTTACCGTGCTGCTATCTCTAAATACGTAAGGTGAGCATTCCTTACTTTGTATCCACAAAGACACTCAGTGGGTAGTGTTCTTTGTCCCACTTGAGGGCAAAAATCATGCGCAGCTATGAATCTGCTGGAGGAGGTCAGAATCTGAGGGAGGAAAGGCATTGTCAACATTTTGGTGCAAAGTCCCACGTCAGAATTGTTCCGCCCTACAGATCTGCTCAACCTGATGAGTTCCTCCAGCAGATGATTACTTCAGGTTTAAGTACCTTCATTTTCTTGTATCTTGAAAGATTTAGGCCGATGTTCCAATGAGATGAAATGTCAATCATAGGCCTTGACTGCACTCTGTGGTGCATATAAAAACAAAAACTTGCAGCTTATTTTTAAGAGAAAGAAAATTTCCCCTCATTATTAAAACATATGAGCTTATTCTTCCATTATTTTTGTTTATAGGACTTCACTGAATGCCCGTTAGCTGCTGTATTTTCGATTCAGATTTATCCCCCACCCTTCCATGCACTTACACTCCCCACCTCACACCTACACTGACCCAGTCACCGTCCGACTGTGTTTCCATGTGGCCTGCTGCTACCTGGAAGAGTTCCTCTTGCCAAGAGTCACTTTGTCACTTTATCATTTCCTGTCAGTCACCAGGTTCAGATACTCTTGCACCTCACCTCAATGTGTGTACAGACAATCAGTCTATGTATATAAGCTAATATTACGTATATACGGTCTCACTCAAACAATTCCTGTATATTGTGTTTTATAGGATTGCCTTTATATTTATATTATTATTTTTTTTTGTGCTGCATCGGATCCGGAGTAACAATCATTTTGTTCTCCTTTACACTCGTGTACTGAAGATTGAAAATAAACAATCTTGAATCTTGAATTTATCACAGATACATTGGAACATGCAGTGAAATGCGTTGTTTTTGCTGGCAACCAACTCAACCTAAGGATGTGCTGGGGGCAGCCTGCAAGTGTCGACACACTTCCTGGTGCCAACATAGCATGCCCACCTTGTTCAAAAGAACAACATGTATGACAACCTTGAATATGACTTTGTAATTGACTATTCAATTTTTCACGTGCCCGGTGTGCTATTAATATAAAGCTATTATTTTCAATTAACCATTTTATTCATGACCAGCATTTAGTTCATTTTCACAACTGACTGGCTCCTTTGGATTTCACATTTACCTCGAGTTCACTTATTGTCTCCTGATTATATCCTCCACAACTTCTCCTCTGGTATAGACTGCTGTAGCTGGTTCTTTTTTATCAAGCTGCTTTCCATCATACAACACTTCCGAGCATTTACTTAATTGCAAAAACTCACCGGTCTAAAGTTTCCCAAACTTCCTACACTTGTCAGTTTGTAAACACAAAATAATCTGCAGATGCTGGGCTCAAAGCAACACTCACAACACGCTGGAGGAACTCAGCAGGTCGGGCAGCATCCGTGGAAAAGATTGGTCGACGTTTCGGGCCAGAACCCTTTATGACGAAGGGTTCTGGCCCGAAGCGTCGACCGATCTTTTCCACGGATGCTGCCTGACCTGCTGAGTTCCTCCAGCGTGTTGTGAGTGTTGCCTTGTCAGTTTGTATTTTTGTGCTTTTTTGCTGCCCTGCTTGTCCATTGCAAGACTGCTTTCCAATCTTGAACCTCACATATTTATTCAGTGAAGTGTCCCTAATCTTGCCACCCAATTTCCTATTTGTGTTCCTATTTAAAATAATCAAAAATAATTCACAGCAGGGGTTCCCAACCTGGGGTCCGTGGACCCCTTAGTTAATGGTAAGGCTCACTGGCGTAAGAAAGGTTGGGAACCCCTGGTTTTCAGGATTGTTTCCAGATTATGTTGACTTTTTGCCACATGGCAGAAGTCTGACCAAGCATGTACGTTTTAAGAAGATTATAGAATTAGAACGATGTAAAGTCAGATTTACAGATGAATTTCAGAGCTTACGAACTTGGCATTTGAGGGCATGACCTTTGGGAATGCGCAAGACTTACTTTCAAGGACTCAACAACTCATGTTCTCAGTATTATTCATTTATTTATTATCATTTTTTTTGTATTTGCATAGATCGTCTTTTTCACATTGGTTGTTTGTCAGTCTTTGTGCATAGTTTTTCGTTGATTCTGTTGTGTGTCATTGAATGCCAGCAAGAAAATGAATCTCAGTATTGTATTTGGTGACATATATATACTTCAATATGTTGGCACGTGGCCAAGTGGTTAAGGTGTTTATCTAGTGATTCGAAGGTCGCTAGTTCGAGCCTTGGCTGAGGCTGAACCACACATTGTTCTGTGACGACACCTGTGCCAAGCTGTATGGGTCCTAATGCCCTTCCCTTGGACAACATCAGTGGTATGGAGAGGGGACACTTGCAGCACGGGCAACTACTGGTCTTCCAAGCCTTCCAAGGCGCAAATCCATGGTCTCATGAGACTAACGGATGCCTGAAAAATATATATATACTTTGATAATAAATTTACTGTGAACTTTGAACAGATATGTACCTTGATAATAAATTTACTTTGTACTTTGAACTTTGAGGCCAGAATTGTGAGAATAGATTTCTAGGGGATTTTTAAGATTAGTGATTTTCAGAGAGAGGGTTGAAATTGTGGAGAGAATTTGCAAACAAGAATGGGAATTTTAAATTTGAAAAATTTGCTTATGTGGGCCCTAACACTTCAGCATCTCATGGTATATGATGGCAGGGTTTTTGCTGGGCTCATCTTCACTCCACACTGAACAAGGAGGGCCAGCTAGAAATCTGAAAGTGCTAAAGGTACAGAGCAGAGTTTCAGCAACATCTATGTTTGTGATAGGCACTTATTTATTGTTCCTCTTCCTCTGTTGTACGGGATACCCCTGCCCCTCTGCGGCTGGGGTTGGGGGAGAGGGGAGCTCTTGCTGTCCCTCTGACTGCAGAATAGCCTGAATTGCCTACCATTCATGGCATCAATTTATAACTTCTCTCACTTGTCAGAAGTGTTAAATGCAGCCTGAACTTCCTAGATATATCAGCCCATCTTGCAATATCCTCTGCCTTTCTGTTTTGTCAGTAATCAGTTTAGGGAAAAAAACATCCTCTGAATCATCAGTGTTTAGGCCATCAAAAATGCACTATTAATAGTTTGAAATTATTGCAACAATGGAAGCTTCCGTTTGTCAAAGTCCTGCCAAATTTATCCTTCTTGTATTTGCTATTTTTGTCCAATAATACATTGTAGTAGGAAATAAATGTACGTATTTGAAATGTTGAGGCACAGATTGAGCGGACAGCCAGACTTTTTCCCAGGATGAAAATGGCCAAATCTGCCCTCTCACTGGATTGCAACTCTATACACAGGGTCAGATAGGATGTGTCCAAAAAATACTGACCTTTTACACATTTAAGATGATCTGCTGTTCTAATTTCATGAAAGAACTGTCGGGGATTTTCCAAATTAAATCAAAACCATGTTCTTCTCAGTCAACGAACAGTTTATTTCTGCTCTAATAATATCCAGTGTAGAATAATGGATTTGAGAACGGCGTGCTTCCTGATGTAACCAATTCTCGCAAGTGTGCGTGGATGAAACTGGCCCAAGACGTATGATTATGTTGCGCCTTTCAGAAAGAAATCGGAGGGAAGGAAAAGTGTGAGTAGAACATTTGTGCTCCACAATCCCACAATCTCCTTCTGAAGCTGTCTGCCAGAATAAATCTTGAGTCATGGTCCACACACAAAGATGAATAAGAGGAACCTTTCTGCCAGTGTCATGTGAAGGAAGAAGGGTTTGGCCAAGGAAATACAGCCGGGGGGGGGGGGGGTGTTAGAGTGTTTTTTGGGATTAGCACACATAGCAAATAACTTCAGCAACTGACTTCAGCCACCAATGTTCAGATCTGAATATAGACTGCAGATTAACTCTAAAATGCAGCTCTGAACAATGGGTTCCTAAGAACCATGAACCATGGTTAATTGGAAGACCAGATAATGCTGATTTAAATTCATTATTTGGGTGTCTGTAGTGTTGGTGCTGAGAGGGAGATGTGATGGTTGTGTGTAGTTCAAAGGAAGCATTGTGGCTGTATTGTAAATGTGGAATTGTCCTGAATTGAGCTTTGATCTGTAGCATATAAAGTATTGTGCAGTCGTGTTTCAAGCCAACCTCTTCCTTCCAAAAGGTCTCGATATGAAGCCTGCTGTGTCTCATTTTATCGAATAAAGAGACTACTTCAGACCTACCAGTACTTCTCTCCAGTGACACACATCAAAGTTGCTGGTGAACGCAGCAGGCCAGGCAGCATCTCTAGGAAGAGGTACAGTCGACGTTTCGGGCCGAGGCCCTTCGTCAGGACTAACTGAAGGAAGAGCTAGTAAGAGATTTGAAAGTGAGAGGGGGAGGGGGAGATCTGAAATGATAGGAGAAGACAGGAGGGGGAGGGATGGAGCCAAGAGCTGAACAGGTGATTGGCAAAGGAGATATGAGAGGATCATGGGACAGGAGGCCCAGGGAGAAAGACAAGGGTGGGGTGGGAAACCAGAGGATGAGCAAGGGGTATAGTCAGAGGGACAGAGGGAGAAAAAGGAGAGTGAGAGAAAGAATATGTGTATAAAAATAAATAACGGATGGGGTATGAGGGGGAGGTGAGGCATTAGCGGAAGTTAGAGAAGTCGATGTTCATGCCATCAGGTTGGAGGCTACCCAGACGGAATATAGTGACTTTGTTCACGTGTCAATATTTGGGTGGGGAGGGTTGGGTTCTGATTTGCGTTGTTTCATTCTTTCACTGGATGTGTTCATTCTGACTAGCCCACGTTTTTTGTCCGTTTTGGAAGGGATGTTGGGAAGTAGCTATAGTCGTCATGTTCAGATTTATTGTTGTTCAACCACACACATGTACTCAGCAAAACAAAACATCATTCCTCTAGGGCCAAGCTGCTAAACACAGTAAATACAGTCACACACAGCATATTTAGTTATGATCCAGCACATAGAGTCACAAAACATTCACAAATCCCTGAGTGGCATGGCCTACAGATTGACAGGTTGTCAAGAAGTGTGGGGTGTGTGCTGATGTAAGGCAGTATAATGTCACTGGCACTACTATAATAAAACAAGCAGTCGTATGAACGTGTGAAACAGCAGCAATAAAAGATGAAAGTGACTGGTGCAGGATGAGAGTGTGTCTGTGAGTTGGGGAGTGGAAGTGGGGGGAGGCAGGGCGTTCAGACAGAGTGTCTATGTGTGCTGGGAGGGATCAGGGTGTTCATGGGCCTGGAATTAAACACTGGCCAGAAGTGGGATTACTTCTTTCTTTCCACGAATGCCGATCCATTAATTTATGTTAATTCATTAACATTCCCAATTTTTAAAAATATTTAATTACTTGGATTTTCCTGCTATCCTGGAGGGATTTAAACTTCTGTATTTGGGCCAGTGTTCTTTAGCCAGGCTAGTAACTAGCTCACTGTGCTGCCACTAGAGACAGACGGAGGGGTAGCAGTGAGGAATGCTGTACTTGGTTGTGAAACATGGTGAATGGATGGAGAAAGTCCTGCATTAAGAAAGCTTCTTCCTTGCAGTCATTTGATTCTTGAACTGACCAGACAACCCCAATTGAAAAAAGGAAAACTGGAGGGCTGTGTGGGAGGGATGCATTTGATTGATCTTGGAGTAGGTTAAAAGGTTGGCAAAACGTTGTGGGCTGAAGGGCCTGTACTGTACTGTTCTGTGCTCTACTAGGCCACACCAGACATCCCACATCTCCCGGAAGTTCCGGGAGTCTCCCGCATATTAATAGTGGCTCCCTGATGCTCGCAAATTATGTACAATATCACGGAAATCAATTTTTTTGAGAGCGAGAGAAAGCAAGAGCGAGCGTGAGCGAGACCACAAGAGAGAGCACACGCAAGAGAGAGCGAGAGAAAGCAAGCGAGAGCGAAAGTGAGCGAGAGAGAAAGCAAGTGAGAGCGCTTGATAGCGCGCGAGCGACCATGAGAGAGAGAGAGTGAGCGAGAGCACACCATGGCAGAGTGTTCCAAAAAAAACATAAAATGTACGTCACCCCAGACTACACTAAAGTGTACCCCTGCCTAATAGGGGTCAAAATAATGACAGTGTTGCTCGCTGCACTGTTTGCAACAGTGACTTTTCTATTGCCCATGGTGGGTTAAGACTGTAAAAGACATGTTGAGGTGAGTTTAACAGGTGTCATTCGTTCATTAGCATAGCTAACATTATTTAAACTAGCTGGCCAGCTGCTAAGAAACTACTCTATTGCGGACATCCCACCTCTCCTGGAAGTCTCCTGCAAATTGATGGTGCTACCTCCCTGAAATGAGTTTTTGCAGGGTGGGATGTCTGCAACACTATGTCACTTTGCTCACTTTGCACTAAAATGGACCATTTTTTTCATTTGGATTGTGTTCTTCCTTTTAAAAATCAGGTTTAATTTAGATTTTTCTTGCTTACATGATGTTATGTGCCTGTGATACTGCTGCAAGTAAGTTTTTAAAGTTGTGCTTGTACACATACAGTACTCTGCTTAAGCCTTAGGCACACATGTATGTGGCCGGGGAGCCTAAGACTTTTGGACAGTACCTATTTGTCAATGTAGAGCGGAGAGCGAGTTTGTAAATCTGGCGGGAGCAAAGGATGTTGGGAATGGCGAGGGAAGAGCACCGCGGGAGGGGTGTGGGACAGGTGGCAGAGAAAAAGTCCCAGGGGTGGGGGTGGCACAGGTGCAAACACACACAGCCCTGAGACGCCAGGCAAGGTAATTTGGTTCTGAACAATTAGTTTATTGGTCATTTCAGAATTTATCTCTCCTCTCCCTTCCCCATTTCCTTCCCTCTTTCCTAATCATGATTCCCCTCCCCATTTCCCTTCCCACTCTCAGTCCACAATGAAGACCCATATCAGTATCAGGTTTATCAGATTGGACACTCTGGAGGCAGGAAGCATGTTCCCGCTGATGGATGAGTCCAGAACCAGAGGCCACAGTTTAAGAATAAGGGGTAGGCCATTTAGAACGGAGTTGAGGAAAAACTTTTCACCCAGATAGAGGTGGATATGTGGAATGCTCTGCCCCAGAAGGCAGTGGAGGCCAAGTCTCTGGATGCTTTCAAGAAAGAGATGGATAGAGCTCTTAAAGATAGCGAAAACAAAGGTTATGAGGATAAGGCGGAACTGGATACTGATTGTGGATGATCAGCCATGATCACAGTGAATGGCGGTGCTGGCTTGAAGGGCTGAATGGCCTACTCCTGCACCTATTGTCTATCACCAATTATATATGTCATGAAATTTGTTTTTTGTTTGTGACAGCAGTGCAGTGCAATACATAAAACTACTACAGTGCTATGCAAAAGTCTTAGGCGCTCTAGCTATGTACAGTATGTGTGCCTAAGACTTGCACAATACTGTAGCATTAAACCTAAGTTTAACTTTTCTGACTTTGAGAAAGGAAGTTTCTTATCCTGGAAAAGGACAGGAGTGTGCCAGCAGTTTTCTGGCTTGGAGTTCAGAAGCAATGCGGTCCTTTGCAACCAACCTGTTTACACATGTTGACCTATGGAGAGAAAACCAATATTGGCTTTTGGTTCACGTTAATTGAAGCCAATGTAAAGGCACTTCATGCCCTGTTTGATGTAATAACTGAAGAGTAAACACTGGCAGTGCTAGTCCGTAGTTTGGCAAAGGATTCAGCATCACAGGAATAGGCTTTTCAAAGACTGGACGTCCCAGATAGAATGCAGAACTCTGACGATACCATGACATGTCTGCGAAGCAAATTAGATTTTCAATTCATATTGCTGTCTTTTCTGGGAGATTTGAAGTCTGCAGGTTTTCTCTGTTTTGGGAAAAAACAGTTATTTATCATAAGGTACAGTGGAAAATGCTGATTTATGTTCATTGTGCACAAAATTCTCTGCTTCGTTTGAAGTGGTAGTCAACTTGATGAAATAGCCATCTTGACAGAAGCCTGTGGTTACTCCAACTCTTTCCAGAGAGCCATAGTGAGGTGACTACTCCCTGTAATCGAAATAATTTCAATGGATATCCTAATACTCTGCACTGGGACTGAGGGCCTGATTTATAACCTGGTTTTATGACTTTACTGCATTACTCAGAGACACAGACACAGACGCAGAAGGATATACATGCACACAGACACACACAGGCACAAGTAAAGACACGCATGAACATACAGACAAAATGATTTAAGATGGGATGTTGGTAAGACACAGCAATGCCTTACTGGCAACAAACAAGTCTAGTCCATTAATCACACTTTTTCTGGACAATCACTGCAATCAATACCCTGTAACTTCCCACTTTGAACTGTGCTTTTGAATAGTAGGCAGTGTCTGTTGGATCCTGATGTCTATGTGATCCAAAAGCTCTTTGGAAGTCAAGAAAGAGGCATAAAACGTTGCTTACAGTCATTTTATTAAGTGTTACGCAAATGAAGGATGAACAAAGAAAGACAAAGGAAAAAGCAGTTGTGATCATCTCATACTCAGACCAGAGATGACACAAATTCCAGTGATAACAATTAACCTATAAGATAGCCAAATTCAAGAGGTGTGACACCTGCTGTAGAAAACTAAGAAGCTTCTAGAAAAGTACAGAAGCAACAGTACCATAATTGCTGGAAAATTCACTGAATAATTAATTGTTCAGTGAAATTGCCAGCAATTACAGTACAGTTGCTTCTGTATTTTACAACACTTTACCAGTGTCAGTTTCCGCCAGTGTCTATAGGGAGTTTGTATGTTCTGCCCGTAACCGTGACAGTTTCCTATGGGTGCTCCAGTTTCCTCCCACGGTCCAAAGACGTAACTGCTGGCAAGTTGATTGGTCATTCTAAATTGTTCTGTGCTTAGGCTAGGATTAAACTGGGGCGATCGCTGGACAGTGTGGTTCGAAGGGCTGGAAGGGGTTATTCTACAATGTATCTCGATAAACAGTCAGATACATAAATCAATACGTGATTATATAAAAATACAAGCAAGCACAGAGATGTTAAACTATGAGAAAAATACAAGAAAATGCAAATTCTGCATTTACACTTCCCTTTACTCTAATGCTGGCATAACAATTCGTGATTCAAGATTGTTTTATAACATTTTCAGTGTACGCAGAACGAAATAATTGTTACTCCAGATCTGATGCAGCACAAAGGAAGCACAGTAAGATAAAGATAAAGAACACAATAATAATAAAAGACACAATAAATATAAGTACATAAGATAGCTTGTATACATCGACTGACTGAATGTCCATAAAGTGACACTAGGCAGAGGAGTGTCTGTACATAAAGTGACTCTGATAGGAATTGATAAAGTAGTGGAGGTTGGGGGTGTGGATCAGCCTTACTGCTAGGGAAAGTAACTGTTTTTGAGTCTGGCAGTCTTGGTGTGGACACTATGACCTTACATCCACTTGGGATGATGATAACTTTAGATGCTGCAGTGTCCTCATTGTGTCTCATTTCCAAGCATTTTCCAGGGTAAATCATTGAATGATTTTCCTGAGTAGTCTGCAATCAAAGTAAAAACTTACTTACTACCTGTTATGCCTGCTGGCATTTAGGGCAGCAATGAAGGTCCTCCGTTTCTGTCCGTCCTTAGCTACCTTGACAGTTTTCAGGACTTCCTTCATCATGCCAATAGCTTCCACTCAGTTTTCACTCCTGTCAGCCTTGCAAATTCTGGGTTGACACTTGGGAATACTGTCACAAACGGATGTAAAAGGATCCTTCAATGCTGTTTCTGTTCCAGTTTTGTTTCACCAGTCAGGGTTGTTAGCTCTGAGTTGAACCCCTGAACCTGGAGGACTGGTGGACCACTCTACCCTTTGACCTGCTGGCATGGGTGACCCTGTCAAGAGTCAAAGCATAAAGCCATGACTCCAGCAAGCATAGCTCTCCGGGCCTTTGAGACACGCAAACCATGACGAGCTTGTGATCTTCTTGGAGGATCAAAGTGATAAGTCGGTTTAGTTTCTGTGACAAGAGCAGCACCAACAGAGGATGAACCATGACAGCACCACACTTCCTCCATGAATTCTGGTTTCATAAAAGAGCCTGACATTTAAGCTTTTGTCCTGTTTTGCAGCTGGTCAGCCGGAAAGACAAAGCCACGTTTGAGAAGCTGGATTACTTAGTGACGAAAGAAGACAACTACAAGAGAATGCGGGAGTTCATCAGCAGCTTGAGGATGGTTCCCTGCGTCCCGTACTTGGGTGAGTCAGATGCCTGGCTGGTGCTAAGCAAACTATCTCCAGGTGTGGCAAAGGCTGAGAAAATACTGTGGTGGTTTTGAAGTGCTTCATTGGGAAAAGTGATGTTGGTGATTCACAGGACAGAATCTCAGCTGTAATGATTCCATTTTGTCTGCTGAAATAGTATCTCTCTCCACTTGATTTGATTTATAGATTCTTGTGGGAGATGGATAAAGAATTATTTCTCAGAAAAGGTGCTTGAAATCGTAACGAGGTTTAATCTTAGGACATCGATACCATATAGTGGTCCAGTATGATACATGTACAATTGCATTGTATGATTAATATGTATTTCTTGTTCTATAACTCGGGATGCAGTTCATTGCTTATGTATTCGCTGCTGAGCTTGGTTATTGGAGAGAAGGATGCAGGTGATTTTAGATGTTGGCTGGGTATGTTTTCACTCTTTCCTGCACTTGAAGGAATGCTTGACAGGAGCTTTAGATTTAAGATCTGTTGTTTGAGGAATCACTGTTCAGATTGCAAGCAGAGTTTGGTGTTAGCTCTTATAGCTGTTTTATAATTCTCCTGGCCCTCCAAGTTTAATTTTCATTTATTATTTTGTTGACTTGTTTATTGATGTGGGTCATTAACAATAGGCCCAGCCTCTCAGATTTCAGGCAGAAAATCATTTTTATGATGTAATAAATGCTGATCCCCAGTAAGGTTCTTCAGTGAGGATTCCATTGGCTCGTCACAACAGCTGTAAGCCAGATCATTTTAAAGACTTTGTTTTAGCCTCCTGAACCCTTTGAATCTTACAAGCTCAATTCATTTCAGATCAAGAGATTTTCCAGCCTGTACAAGACAATAAACATTTTGTTTGTATTTCACTATAAAGGTCAAGCAGGCAATAATATTGATTGGTCGTGCTGTATCAGAAAGCAGTTTTCACATTTATGATCGTTTTTATTCTGTAATGCACTGTTAGTGTTTTGATCTTTGTACTGAAAGAATCATTGAAACAGGAAGGAAAGTGTCAGGCATGTATTGAAAAGACTGCAGACTGTACCTTAGGATATCAAAGGAGGTAATCCAAGCCTGTATATTAGTTAAATATCTCAAGTCAAGTTTAATGTCATTTAACTATAAACATGTATACCGTCAAATGAGACAATGTTTCTTTGGACCAGAGTGTAAAAGACTGAAGTACACATAACACACAATAACTTTGGAAAGTAAGGATACAATCTACAAATGAATGAATTATGCACAGATAAACAAAGTAAAGTGCATAAATTAAGTATTGTAGGGTACAGTACAAATTATCTGGTGACAGGGAGTTCAGAAGCCAAACGGCCTGAAAGAAGAAGCTGTTTCCCATCCTGACCGCTCTTGTCTTTGTGCATCAGAGCCTCCTGCCTGATGGTAGAAAGTCAATGAGGATGCTGGATGGATTGGCGGGATCCTTAATAATATTAAGGGTCCTGTGTACACGGCGCTTCAGATAAATATCCCCAATGGATGGTAGGGAGACCCTTATGATCCTCTTGGCCACTCTCACAGTTCTTAGTAGTGACTTCTGGTCCCGTGCTGTGCTGTTCCCATGCCACGTGGAGATGCAGCTTGTCAGGATGCTCTTAAAGTTGCTCCTGTATAATGCAGTTAAGATGGCTCAGTCTCCTTAGGAAGTGGAGATGCTGTTATGCCTTCTTATTATGTACAGCCGGAATTGTGTGCATTTTGCCTTGTCCTCTCAGGTTTGCTGTTTCGTTAAACAATGAAAGGTGTTTGTTGCCACTGAGTCAGCATTGATCTCTAGAGATTGAAGATTGAAGCTCAAGTGTAGAGTCCACTGCTTATGGATCAGTGGAGGAATGTGGACAAAGTTCAGGAGTACAGCCACGTGCAGATGCACTCCGGAGCCAATTGGTCACCCTCTCTCCTCCCCAGGAGAGGCTGTTCACAGCCTCACCCGCTGCCCTCAGCAGAATTCTGCCCACTGATGAGAACAGAGGTACTTGCGAATTACTCCCACCATCCGCAAAATAACATACTGTCTGCCGTTGTGCTAAGTTCTGACTCGCAAATTTCTACAGATACACCCTGGAGAGCGTTCTAACTGGCGGCATCGGCGTCTCGTAAGGGGGAGGGTGGCTACTGCACAGGATCGAAGTAAGCAGCAGAGAGTTGTAAAATTAGTCGGCTCCATCATGGGTACTAGCCTCTGTAGTATCTAGGGCATCTTCAAGGAGCGATGCCTCAAAAAGATGGCATCCATCATTAAAGATCCCCATCACCCTGGTCATGCCTTGTTCTCATTGCTACCGTCAGGAGAGAGGTACAGAAGCCTGAAGACACACACTCAACGATTCAGGAACAGCTTCTTTCCCTCTGATTTCTGAATGGACGTTGAACCCATAAACACTACCTCACTACCTTATTTTATTGCGCTACAGTACTTACTTAATTTAACTATTTATTATATACTTTCATACGGTAATTCCCAGTTTTTTTCTCTCTAATATGTATTGCGTTGCACGGTTACTGCAAAAGTATCAACTTTCACAACATACGGCGGTGATATTAATCCTGGTTTTGATTCCATGTTGATACTGGCCATGGGAGAAGGAGATCTGCCATGTTTGACCTACCTGGCCTATATATGACTGCAGATCTCCCAAGGTGATTGACATGAACTAGCGAGTCACTCACTTCACTCATCCATTTATTAAGAAATCCATTAGAACAGAGCAATGAACTTCAGTGCACCAAGTAGTCCTGAATTTTGGCACTACTTCTTTAATTTAACTATTTTTTTCCTCATCCCTTATGGATGGTGGATCTGTGCATTTCTCCCTCAATCTTGGGTCCTCTACCAGAGGCCTGGGGATTTGAGGGTTTGGCACATTATCCTTGCTGTTTTTAGTCGTGCATTCTTCTTGACTGAGATCTCAGGTGTTCTTCCCAGGAGTTGTTGGAGCCACTGTCCCAGTCCAGGTGTTACAGCTCCAAGTGCTCCGATCACCAGCAGATTACTCTGGCTTTAACCTTCCACATCCTTTCTATCTGCTGTTTCAAGCCCTGGTATTTCTCCAGCCTGTAAGTATACCTTGCAAAGACAACACATTTCATGTCATGTGCCGGTGACATTAACCCCGATTCTGATTCCAATTCCATCAGTTACGAGGCAAGGTTGCTGAGACTAGGTTTTCCACATAGAAAGAGGCAAAGTATCATTTACAAGGTGATATCCTGAAAACATCACAGGTGACCTCCGTGCAACTTTATCACTCCTTTTCCTGCATTCTCTTCCAATCTAAATTGATTACAAAGTTGTGTTAGCAAAGAAATCCTACAGGTCTGCATATAGATACAATCAGTGCAAACAGATCTCTCTGCTCAAGGACATTTTGACATACAAATGCCTACAGTCTAATTTTAAGATGGGACTTTTGTGGAATCTGAGATTGTAGAAATACTATTTTAATGAATTATATGTGCTCAAAATAAATCAAGATTTCTCTGGGTTTATTTTGGCTGGGTGCTATATTGAGAGGTATTTCTGACATATGTAATCTTAGATGTAGGACTAATTCCTTTTATAAACTTACTTTCTCGTTTTTGAACCTTCAAGGTTAAATGAAGGTTAGCATATTTCAAGGTAGTTGGAGTATCAGTGGAGTTCCCACACTGAAGGCAGTGGGCACCATTTTCAAAAGGCCCTGCAGTCACAAGCCAAGGCTTCCCTGCCAACATGCTTAACAGTGGCTGCCTCTACCACCAACAGCAGCAGGTTAAAGCTGAGCTATTGAACTCTCAGTCTACCTGACCATGACCCTTGTACTTCATTTGTGTACCTGCTCTTTCTCTATAACTGCACCATTACACTCAGTGGCCACTTTGTTAGATACAACTGTACACCTGTTTGATGATACAAATACCTAATCAGCCAAACGTGCGGCAGCAACTCAATGCAGTCACGGTCAAGAGGTTCAGTTGCTGTTCAGACCAAACATCAAAATAGGAAGAAATGTGATCTAAGTGACTTTGACCATGGAATGATTGTTGGTGCCAGATGGGGTGGTTTGAGTATCTCAGAAACTGCTGATCTATTGGGCTTTTCACAAACAACAGTTCCTATTGTTTAAAGAGAATGATGCAAAAAATGAAAAAAAAACATCCAGTGAGTGGCAGTACAGAGGGTGAAAATGTCTTGCTAATGAGAGATGTCAGAGGAGAATGGCCAGACTGGTTCAAGCTGACAGGAGGACAACAGTAACTCAAATTACTATGCATTTCAATAATGCAGAAGAGCATCTCCGAATGCACAACATGTTGAATGTTGAAGTGGAAGGGCTACACCAGCAGACGACCACAGGAGGTACCTGATAAAGTGGCCACTGAGTGTATTCTGCATGAACACAAGATGTTCTGCAGATGCTGGAAATCCAGAATAACTCCCAAAAAACCCTGGAGGAACTCAGCAGGTCAGGCAGCATTGATGGAAAGGAATAAAGTGTCGATGTTTTGGGCCAAGACCTTTCAACAGGACACTTGAATGGATTGACCGTAAGATATAGGAGCAGAAGTAGGCCATTCAGCCCATCGAGACTGCTCCACCACTCAATTATAGGATTCAGTGTTGAGCTCTGATGAAATTTCAGATCTATTCCTTTGCATCGGTGCTGCCTGACCTGCTGTTCCTTCTGCATTTTGTGGGTAATACTACATATGTTTGATGTTCTGATTTTAATTTATACTTCATCAACACAGTTATATATGGCATGATATTTCTGCATGATGCCCAAAGCTTTTTACCATGTCTTGGTACATGTGACAATAATAAGTCAATACCAATCCTCCATTCTATTCGATTCTGTTTATTTATTTACTTAGAGATCCAGCTGAGAACAGGCCCTTCTGGTTCAATGAGTCGCACTGCCCAGCAAACTACCGATTTAACCCCAGCCTAATCACAGGACTATTTACAAAGACCAATTAACTTACTAACCAGTACGCCTTTGGACTGTGGGAGTAAACTGAAGCACCAGGATGAAATCCACATGGTTCACAGGGAGAACATGCAAACCCCTCACAGGTGGCACCAGAAATGAACTCTGAACTCCGGAATACCTTGAACTGTAATGGCATCATGCTAATCACTGTGCTACCGTGGTGCCCCTTAGTCTCCGATGCACAAGGACGGCATCGGGCGCTAATGCTCCATCACCAACTCACTCTGCTGTCCGTTGTTGGCCTCTTGCCCTTTTCTCCTGGAACTCAATCTAAGCTCCAGGAACATCACCTTCTCCTCTGACTTGGTCCATTATGGCTCTGCTCTCAGAACTCGACAGTGAATAAGGCAGCTTTATACAATCTGTCTCACATTTCCAGCAGTTAGCTTTTGGTCCTGTCTCCACAACCTATAAACTCACTGTTACGGACTCTACAACTCATGTTCTCATACGCTTTCTTCGCACTACTACCACCAGGCAGGAGGTACAGGAGCCTTAAAGCTCAAAGTTCATTATTTGAGTAGATGCATGCAACCCTGAGATTCCTTTTCCTGTGGGCATACTCATCAAATCTACAGAAAAGTAACTATAATAGGGTCAGTGAAAGATCAAATACAGCATAGAAGGCATCAAACTGTGTAAATGCAAATATAAATAAAAGCAATAAATAAGGAGAGTATGAGATTGTTGGTTGTGGGAATATCTCAATTGATGAGTGTAGTTAGCCACCTTTGCTCAAGAGTCTGATGGTTGAGGGTGGTAACTGTTCTTGAACCTGGTGGTGTGAGTCCTGAGGCTTAGGTCCCGCACCACCAGGTTCAGGAACAGTTATGACCCCTCAACCATCAGGCTACTAAATCAGTGTAGATAACTTCATTCATCTCAATGCTGAACTGATTCCATAACATAATGGACTGCTTTCAAGCCCCAGCACTTGACCTGACACATCGACTGTACTTTATTCCAAAGCTGCTGCCTGGCCTGCTGAGTTCCTCCAGCATTTTGCGTGTATTGCTCATATTTCCAACATCTGCCGATTTTCCCTTGTTTGTGATCTATTGTTGAATGTTTAATTTTGTAGTTGTGCAATTTGAGCAGACTTAATGCAGTACCTGATTAGTTGCAGTGTTACTGAATGTTTAGGATCGTAATCTTTGAAACTTAAGATGGCTTAGATGTTTGGTCGAGTATTTGGTGAATGTAATTTTTGTAATCAGTGTCTTCTGTCTCACTTACCAAACCCGTGAACCTCACTTGTAGTAACAGGGTGCAATCGATCTGTATCTGGAGCAACACACACAAAATGCTGCTGGAACCCAGCAGGTCAGGCAGCATCTTTTGAGAGAAATAAATAGTCGGCATTATGAACCATGACCGGCCGGTGGCGTAGTGGCATCAGCGCCGGACTACGGAGCGAAGGCTCCCGATTTTGAATCCAACCGATACCCTTGCATGCTTTTCATCCGTGCCGAGCTAGCAACTCGGCCTCGTAAAAATAAGAAAGCCTGCTTTAAAAAAAAATGCCGTCGAGACTCCACTCGGAGTTAAGGGCTTTCTCCTCCTCCTCCTCCTCTTCCTCCTCCTCCTCCTCTTCCTCTTCCTCTTCCTCCTCCTCCTCCTCCTCCTCCTCCTCCTCTTCCTCTTCCTCCTCCTCTTCCTCCTCCTCTTCCTCCTCCTCTTCCTCCTCCTCTTCCTCCTCCTCTTCCTCCTCCTCTTCCTCCTCCTCCTCCTCCTCCTCCTCCTCCTCCTCCTCCTCCTCCTCTTCCTCTTCCTCTTCCTCTTCCTCTTCCTCTTCCTCTTCCTCTTCCTCTTCCTCTTCCTCTTCCTCTTCCTCTTCCTCCTCTTCCTCCTCTTCCTCCTCCTCCTCTTCCTCCTCCTTCATTGGGACTGGAAGGGAAGGGGATAGAAGCCACAATAAGAAACTGGGGGGAAGGGAAGGAGTAAGGAGGGGAGGAGGGAGAAATTACTGGAAGTTTGAGAAATCGATGCTCATGTCATTTATTGGAGGCTACCCAGATGGATCTCCAGCCTGATTTTGGCCTCATCATTGTAATAGAAGAGGGCCATTGACAGACATGATGTGCTGGGCCTGTGATTCCCAGGGGTTGGTGGTGTGGTTGCACTTGTCCAAGGAGCCCATTCTTGAATCTTATTTTCTCCCGTCAACCTGATAATCAACTCCAGCTGCAGAACTCAGAGGAAAATATTTTAGGGTCAAGGATCAACTTTATACACCATATACATTTCCATGTATTGGGAATTTACTGTGGTGTGTTGGTCAGGGAGCAACACACAATAAAATTCAACAATTATAAGATCAAAGAATTATATAGAAAATAAGCAGAGGTTAAAGAACCAATACAGACTAAAATGTACATAAATCCATAAATACCATCATGAACTTTCAATTCCTAGGACATGCTCTCTTCTCATTGTTACTGTCGGGAAGGAGGTACAGAAGCCTGAAAGTACATACTCAGTGATTCAGGAACAGCTTCTTTCACTCTGCCATCAGATTTCTGAATGGACGTTGAAGCCATGAACACTACCTCACTACTTTTTTAAATTTATATTTTTTGCACTGCTTATTTAATTTGCCTATTATGTTATTATGTGTGTGTGTATATATATATACTGTAATTCAGTTTTTCTCTGTTATTATGTATTACATTGTACTGCTGCCAGAAAGTTAACAAATTTCACAACATATGCCAGTGATACTAATCTTGATCCTGATTCTGATGTAAACAGCATTATAAAAAATGTTTTAAAGTGCTTACAGCACATTGACTGATGTCATAGATAGAGGAGGTAGCAGTGGCTAACTGGAGCGATTGATCTGTTTAACTGCCAGGGGAAGAAACGTTTAAAATGGTGTGGCTTTTGTTTTAACAGCCAGCTCAACAATTTGTACAAGTAAGAGAGAGGAAGCAGTACACCAAGGTGCAAAGTGTTCTCAGAAATTAGACTGAAGCTCCATGCCACCAAATTGAAGCGATGGATTGTGGGAGTGGAACAATGAACTGGTGCATAAGGACATGGGTACAGGAGTCGGCCACCTGGCCTGTCGAATGTGCTCTACTGTGCAATGAGATTATGGCTAATCTAGCCAAGGACTCAGCTCCACCAGCATGCCTTTTCCGCATAACCCTTCATTCCCCTGCTTTCTGTTCTGGCTGCTACTAGATTCCTTTCTGATCCATGTGCTTGAACCCTTTGTGAAGGTTTTGACAGGAGGCCTACAAGCTGTGTATGATTAATTGAAACTGCACTTAGCCTGCAATTCTAGACAAACTGGCTAAGAACTTTGAACCACTCTTAAATGCCGAACCAAATCAGACTTGGATTTTCCGATTCCATCTACCATCTCGACAGAGGACTAGCACGCGTTCTTGGTATTAACAGTGGAGGCTTCATTCCTGCGCTACTTTGGCACATTTCTCAGTATGAAAGAGAAAACCTCTGCACTTGTGGGGACGATATATCCATGGCATCTGTCCTGGCAATTGTATTGAATAATACTTGTCTAATTTTACTCAAAACAGATGGACGGTCCTTCAACTCCCACTTTAGAAATAGAACTCCCACTTTAGAAATAGGGCCTAATTTTTTCAATGCAGACTACCCTCATACCTCCCACACTATGCCAACCTGGAAAGTAAATCACTCTTTATTTCTTTGTCTGTTCTGTTCCAGCAGTAAACTATCTATTAAAAAGTTCAATAAGTTAGAGTCTTGACTTCACAGCCTTATCTTCTTATGACTTTGAGGCTCAACTCCAAACTGATTTCACATCCTACGGACTCACTTTCAAGGACCCTGCAACTACTACTACTACTACTACTACGTCGACTCAGGCCTAGGGGGCCGGCGCCGGGCACGATGACGGACTCTCAACTTCTCCCTCTCCCTCATCAGTGTGTTCAGTTCACCTACATTAGCTGCGCCGCTGTCTTCTAGGAGCGTGTTGATCATAGTCTTGAGAGGGCGCCCAGGGTTTATCCTCTCATGCTTGGGCTCCCATATGATGACTAGGCTGGCAGGTAGCTCGGGGTGGTGTAGGCAGTGCCCTGTTAGTTGCAGTCTTCTTGCTTTGATTTTAGTGGTGAGCATCGGTAGGTTGTTATAGAGCTCAACGTTCGTCATGTGCTGTTGCCAACTCACGTCAAGAGCCATCCGGAGCAACCCATGTTTCCAATTTCTGAATGAACATTGAATCCGTGAACACTACTACCTCATTACCTTTTAGTATTTCTGTCATTTTGCGCTACTTAGTTTTAACTTAACTATTTAATAGACATATATATATCCTTACTGTTTTTCAATTCTTTCTCTATATTTATTTATCATGTATTGTACTGCTGTCATAAAGTTAACAAATTTTATGACATACGCCAGTGATACTAAACCTGATTCTGATGTTTTCAGTATTTTATTAATTTATTTATCTATCTGTTCAACTATTTATTTTTGCACAGTTTGCCGCCTTGTACATTGTTTGCTTGTCTGTCTTTTTGTGTAGCTTTTCATTGACTTTTATTGTATTTCTTTGTGGGTAACCCTTCAGTAGTTGCATAGACATCTGAAGAGCAGACTATCTGTTGGATGGAAGCGACCAACAACTCTGATAGAGGCAGATGCCAAGTTTTTAAGCTCACCAGTGGGAGGTGGTGCTTTAGCACTGCTGGCCCACCACCTCGAGGGAGTCTTGATCATAAGCGGGCCGAAACTCCTGAAGACAGGTGGCAGATCAACTGATGATCCCACTGGTGATAGCACAGGACAGTTAACATCTTAGTCCATGTGTATTTTGTAACTCTGTATGTACTGTGAATGCCTGCAAGAAAATGAATCTCATGGTGGTATATAGTGACATATACATACTTTGACAGTAAATTTACTTTGAACTTTGAAGCTTATTGTTTACCCGCACCGTACTTTCTCTGCAGCAATCAGATTTATTCCACATTGTTATTGTTTTACCTTGTTCTACCCGAATGCACTGTGAAATGATTTAATCTGTATGAACAATATGCATGACAAGTTATTCTCTGTATCTCAGTAACTGTGACAATAATAAACCAATACGAATTCCTAAATGGCAGTCAAGCAGAATTTAAATGTTCACTCGGCTTGTTTTAAAAATTTCATACTAATCATCAACCAATCCCACTGGGTAGTGGTGTGATGGTGTGAGGAAGGCTGGGAATATAAAAGTGTAAAGAGGAATGGGGAAAAGATGAAAAATGTTGCCAATTTAGTGAAGGAAAATATTAATGAATAAGTGTAAAGTCAATAGTTGTTTTTGTTACCAATTTCAAATTGGCTGTGCTCTATATATACGGAGGTGGTGAATGAATTTTGTTTGATTAATCAAAGGGACCCAGTTTTACAAATTTAAAAACCCCTATTGTATCAACGTGTACCACTACCCCAGCAGTGCATTCCAGACAACCACCACTCTCTGAGTAGAAAACCTGCCTTTGACATCCACCCTAAACCTTCCTCCACTCACCTTAAACACACATCCTCTGGCATTCTGCCCCGGCAAAAAGGTGCCCTACCTATGTCTCTCATAACCTCTGTCAAGTCATTCTAAAGAGAAAAGCCCTAGCTCACTCAGCCTATCCTCACATGATATGTTCTCTAATCCTGGCAGTAAAAATCTCATCTGCACCCTCTCTAAAGCTTCCATATCCTTCCTATAATGAGGCGACTGGAACAGAGAACAATATTCCAGGTGTGCTGTAACCAGAGTTTTATAGAGCCGTAACATTACCTCTTAAACTCATCCGCCCAACTAGTGAAGGGCAGCACGCCTTCTTAACTACAATCAACTTGTCTAGCATCTTTGAGGGATCTGTGAACTTGTGTCCCAAGATCCCTCTGTTCCTGCACAATGCAAAGAATCCAGCCATTGTACTCTGTCTTCAAGTTCGAGGATGGTGCTCAGAACAGTTAAAAACTTTGAATGTGCAGACTAATTCTGGAGGATAACTTGGGCTACCAACAATAAGACATCCATCATGTGGGACTAAAGACTTTTGGTGGTTGCTGTGGCCACCTGATACTCAAGTGACATCTTCGCACCCTTCCTGCCTGTGATTGAGGAAACAATGATTAAACTGTGGGCGGGAACATCCTGCCCGCAATGTTCCCAGGTGACACCTTGTAATTACATTTACTGCAGTGCAGTATATTGCACTGGTTATGAATCCTGAAGTTAAAACGTTGACAGCACACACGAAATGCTGGAGGAACTCAGAAGGCCAGGCAGCATCTATGGACAAAAGTACAGTTGATGTTTCGGGCCGAGACCCTTCTGCAGAACTGGAGAAAAAGAAGATGAGGAGTCGATTTAAAAGGTTTGGGGGAGGAGAGAGAGAAACAAGGTGATGATCAAAGCTGTTTTTTTGAATATCTTTGCCAGATGCAATTTGTTATAGAAACCAGAAAATGACTTATTTGCCTGTCTTTTAAAAAGTAATTGAAAGCACCTGAGCTGTCTGAACAGTGATAATCACTGGTGGCGTGGTTAGCATATGACTATTACAGCACCAGTGATTGGGGTTCAGTTCCTCCCACTGGCTGTAAGCTGTTTGTGTGTTCTGCATGTGACCACGTGGGTTTCCTCCAGGTGCCCTGGTTTCTTCCCACCTTCCAAAGATGTTTGGGTTAGTAGGTTAATTGGTCACAGGAGTGTAATTGGGTGGTGTGGGCTTGTTGGGCCGGAAGAACTTGTTACCGTGCTGTATCTGTAAATAAACAAACAACAAGCATAAACTGGAACAGTCAATCCCAACAGATGTGTACGATCATGTACGTTACTTAACTGTGTCCTTTTCAAAAGCTCTATCACTTTGTCCCACCATCTTCTCACCAGTAAACAGCATTCTTGTTCTCCTGTTCTTTCTGTCTTCATGTCCTCTTAAGCTTTTAGTAATTCCCTCCACGTTTTCCAGCTGAATTGTTTGTTTTTAGTAATGCGGGATGCAGGAAAGCTGCTCCAGGTTTATATTGTGGAAGGTTACTTACTTTGATCTGTGCTCCGAGCCGTTTTTTAAAAAAATGCAACCTAACATCCCATTAATCTTACTGCCAGGAGCCAGACAAAGCTTTGATGTCCCATGGGATCTATCTACTGTTGAGTTGCAGATGAATGAAAGCTGGTGTCTTAGGAGTAGTTATGTGTGCTTCCTGAAAGCTAGACATAAGTGTAGCGAAAGACAATCTGGCCTTCCCTTCATTGGCATCCCTTTGGGGTTTGGACTTGCTTGCATGTGTGTCAGGGATGCTGAGGCTGGCTGGAAAACTGGCTAGACTTTGTTTCATGCTTTGGTAATATAAACCGAGAGCGTAGGAACGTGAAGCCGGAGTTGGTCAGATTGTCCCTTGAGCTTGCTCCTCTATCCAATACGATCACACCTCAGCTCCAGTTTCCTGCCTAATCCCGTGACAATTATTTCTCCTTTAAGAAAAAGGACTCTGCCAAATCTAGTCCAGAATGTACTCACTGACTGAGCAGCTGTAGTTTGCTGAGGCGAAGAAAAACAATGTTTTCAACTGCAATGAAGAAACTTCTTCTTACCCGAGTCTTTATTGGCTGCCGGTTGCTCCTTGGGTCTGGGATCCCCAGCCTCCCAGCATCGACCTTGTCAGTTCTTCTTGGGATCATTTATGCCTCAGTAAATCACCTCTTGTTCTTCTACACTCTGGGAAGCATGGGATTGGCTGAAATGCCTCACACTCCTTTGTCCCATCGATAAGTCTGCCATATCTACTTGGCATCACTTTGGGGAAAGAGACCAAACGTCACCCAGCGCCCAGCAGTTACAAAGCCCTGTGCAATCTCAACATGCCTTTTCCCTCTTTTTCAAAATTGCTTTAGACTTTTTTTTTCTTATTCAAGTTTACCTTTTCAATTTGAAGAGGTTTTGAAGCTAGAGAAAGATTCCAGTAAGATTATGCTTCCATTTACCCCTCTGAAAATTATAATTTTTGATGTGAGTTTTCTGTTTAGTTATCTCAAGGTATATTACAATATTGCTCTTTCTACCTGTCAATAAGACGACAGTCCACTACCACACCCCTTCCTGTCATCCGTGCCACTTCATAACTTTGATTGACAACAATCTTATTAAACAGATTTAAAACAGCAGTTTGACTCAGCATCTGTAATTTAGCATATTTCTACATCCCTTGTGTAGAAGTGTTCGCTAATTTTGATCCTGGTTTCCCTTGTTGGAATTTTTATCTGTTCCCGCCTCGACCCAGTCTAGAGCTAGTGTGTCCATTTCCCTGGATATACTGAAGAATTTGATCAGATCACCTTTGAAATCTCGGGAATATAGCTCTATTAATGCAACCTCTCCTTGGAAGTAAAGTCTTAAGATCCAAGTATCAGTTTGGATAATCAGCACAGCCATATCCGTCTGAGTGTGTGGTGCCTCTAACATGGTCTCCAGGTACAGTATATCCTCATTAGCAGTTTGTTGAGTTATAGTAAAGCCTTCAGATCTGTGATACCCAATGGGTAAATATTAAAAATCACCCATCTGCTTTTGATTCTGTGGTTCCTAGATGTTACTAGAAGAGGTATTTTCCTGCATAATAACCAAAATGCTTCATAAGTTCTCTTGTGCATGAAATACTTTTATTGTAAGGAAAAAAAAGATTAGCTTTATTTTTCCCATGTACATCGAAACATACAGTGAAACATACAACCAACACAGACCGAGGTTTGTGCTGAGACATCACACAAACATCGTTACAACTCTGGCACCAGCATGGCACGTCCACAACCTACTAACCCTAATGCCTAAGTCTTTAGAATCTGGGAGGAGACTGGAGAACCTGGAACATGGAGAATGTATAAACTCCTTACAGACTGTGGCAGGAATCAAACCCCAATCAGTGGGCACTAGTACTACAAGCCCCAAACGGTGAATGCTAGTACTACAAACCACGATTGGTGAAAACCAGTACTACCCACCACAATTGATGAGCACTAGTACTACAAACCACAATCGATGAGCACTAGTACTACAAACCACAATCGATGAGCACTAGTACTACAAACCACGATCGGTGAACACCAGTACCACAAACCCCAATCAGTGAACACTAGTACTACACACCACGATCGATGAACACTAGTACTACAAACCATGATCGGTGATCACTAATGCTACAAACCACAATCAGTGAATGCTAGTACTACAAACCAAATTTGGTGGATGCTAGTACTACAAACCCCGATCGGTGAACGCTCGTGTTACACGCCACAATCAGTGAACACTAGTACTACAAATGCCAATCGGTGAACACTAGTACTACAAACCCCAATTGTTGATTGCTAGTACTACAAACCACGATCGGTGATCACTAATACTACAAACCACAATCAGTGAACACTAGTTCTACAAACCCCGATTCGTGAATGCTAGTACTACAAACCACGATCGATGATCGCTAGTATGATAAACCACCATCAGTGAACGCTAGTACTACAAACCACGATTGGTGAACACTGGTACTACAAACCCCAGGTGGTGAACGCTAGTACTGCAAACCAAATTCGGTGAATGCTAGTGCTACAAACTCCGATCAGTGAACCCTAGTACTACAAAACAAATTTGGTTAATGCTAGTACTACAAACCACGATCGGTGAACACTAGTTCTACAAACCCCGATTCGTGAATGCTAGTACTACAAACCACAATCGGTGAACACTAGTTCTATAAACCACGATCGGTGAACACTAGTTCTATAAACCACGATCGGTGAACACTAGTTCTATAAACCACGATCGGTGAACACTAGCAAGTCTCTTCCTTCAGTTAGTCCTGATGAAGGGTCTCGGCCTGAAACGTTGACTGCACCTCTTCCTAGAGATGCTGCATGGCCTGCTGCGTTCACCAGCAACTTTGATGTGTGCTACTACAAACCACGATTGGTGAACACTAGTACCTCGCACCATGATCAGTGAACACTAGTACTACAAATTGTGATCGGTGGACGCTAGTGCCTCACTACCAAGCTGCCAGTGTTTGTATGGCAAGAAGAGACATAAATTGCCAATTCTTCTTCTTTCAATATGAAATTAGTTATGAAGGTTGCAGTGAGGAGCAGCTGTCCATCCTGTCTGAGATCCTTACCAATATAGCACACACAAAATGCTAAACGAACTCAGCAGGTCAGGCAGCATCTATAGAGGGAAATGAAGAAACAGTCCTCTTTCTTGTGAAGGTCATCTTGACATTTTCAGTTGAAACTTAAAATTAGACCTTTGTGCAATCTGATATAGAAGGAATACTATTTTAATATAGTATTTCTGGGTTTAATTTGGCTGGCACTATATTGAGAAGTGTTTCTAATGTATGTAATATTAGATGTAAAGATAATTCCTTATATAAACTGTCATTCTCTAACACAAATCCTGAAGGTCAAATGAAGATTAACACTGGGCCCATGTATATGATAGGCAGGGGCATCAGTGAAACTCCAGTATGTAGAGTCTTCAAAATGCACTTGCCAAAGACTCTCTGAAAATTATAAACACGAGAGATTCTGCAGATGCTGGGAACCCAAAGCAACACACACAAAATGCTGGTGGAACTCAGCAGGCCAGGCGGCGTCTATGGAAATGAATAAATAGTCGATGTTTCAGGCCGAGACCCTTCATCAGGACTGGAAAGGAAAGGGGAAGACACCAGAATATCTCAGTGGGTGGGTGGGAAAGGTAAAGGGCTGGAGAGGAAGGAATCTGATAGGAGAGGAGAGTGGACCATAGAATAAAGGGAAAGAGGAGGAGCACATGATAGGCAGGTGAGAAGAGGTAAGAGCCCGGAGTGTGGAATAGATGAAGAGGGGAAACCTGCTTCCTCTTCCATTGAGCAGTAGGCTCATGAAAAGGCTGGAAATAAATAATCAGGAATTCCCCATCTTCACCTTGAGGGGAATTTGTGCTGCACATCACCAATTCTCTTCAAGGTGAAGATGGTGAGTTCCTGTTTGAATTGCCAAAGTAGGTGATGTAAAGTGAGATGTTGAACAGAGATGGTTAAGGACTGGTTACGTACAGTATATATCCAAGCCTGGTATGTAACTGTGAGAACCGTCTGGAGATTTTCATGGTTCATTTGGATGGAATCTCACCTGTGGCATTCAAATTCAAGTCATTCAACACATCTTGTTTAAGATCTAATCAAGTTCAGTTTTTCTGTCATTCAATTGGACACATGTATACCACCAAATGAAACGATGTTCTTCCGGACCAAAGTACGAAATACACTACATATAACTCTCATACACAACACAAAGTGATATTACCACAAATTAATTAGCAAATAAATAATCTTCTGGAATACTTCTCAGGATCTAATATCAATAGTGTGATCTTAAAACCATTTGGTTATTATGAAGATGATCAAAGATGTACCAGTGTTAGGTTAATTGGTTATTGTAAATTATCCTGTGTTTAGGCTGGAATTAAATTGGGTTGCTGGGTGGTGCAGCTCGAAGGGCTAGAAGTACCCATTCTGTGCTGTATCTCAATAAATAAATAAAAGATTCACTAAAGTCATTCAGGAAAAGAAGTCCTTACCCAGTCTGAAGTGACTACTGAGTTCAGGGGCAATTATGGATGAAGTGTAGATGCTGATGTTACTCGTGACATCCACATCTTATGACCATGGAGTAAAAAGATCCATAATTTTCTAGACTTTGCAACTAACCAGTAACTAGGCAGTGAGATCTCTATGTCGCACATTGAAAGGAGATCATAGAGTCATAGAGCTTAATGCCACAGAAATAGGCCTTTCAGCCCATCGCATCCCTGCTATCTTAACCATTAATCCCATTTCCTTACCATCATGTTTGTATCCTTCTATACCAGGGGTTCTTAACCTGAGGTCCACGGATCCCTCAGTTAGGGGGTCCATGGTATAATAAAGGTTGGGACCCCTGTACACCTTGGCTGTTTAAGTGCCCACCTAATTGTTTCTTAAAAATAGTGACTGTAGCAGGTTTCAGACATAAACCACTTTCAGTGTAAAATAAAACTTCAAATCCATAAGAAAAATACTCAGATCTAATGTAAACCTCTTTTGTTTCAGCTTAAACCAATGTCTTTGTGTTTTTGATTCAACTACCAGGGAAAAACTTTGACCTACCCATCTATACTGCTTTATACGCGGTAGCGTAGTGGTTAGCACAACGCTTTACAGTGCTAGTGACCTGGGTTCAATTCCTGCCGCTGCCTGTAAGCAGTTTGTACGTTCTCCCTGTGACCGTGTGGGTTTCCTCCGGGTGCTCTTATTTCCTTCCGGTACCAGTTGGTAGGTTAGAAGGGCATTGTAAATTCTCCCGTGATTAGATTAGGATTAAATCAGTGGGTTGCTGGGCAGCGTGGCTCAAAGGCCAAAAGGGCCTATTCCGTGTTGTATCTCAATAAATAAACAATTTAAATCAATCAATAAATAAATATACTCAGCCACCCTTGCTCTAGAGAAAACAAGCCCAGTATATCCAACCTCTCCCAATAACTAAAGTGCATCAATCCAGGCAACATCCTGGTGAATCTCCTCTGCACTCTCTCCAGTACAACCGCACCCTTCCTCGGTACAGCAGCCAGAAATACATGCAGTACTGCAACCCACACTAAACGTTGGAGGAACTCAGCAAGTCAGGCAGCATCGATGGAGAGGAGTGAAGAGTTGACGATTCAGGCTGAGACCCTTCATCAGGACTGGAAGGGAAAGGGGGAAGAAGCCAGAATAAGTAGATGGGAGGAGGGTAAGAACGACAAGCTGGCGGGTGAAAGGTGAGACAAGGTGAGTAGGAAGGTGGGTGGCTGGGGGAGGGGGCGATGAAGTAAAAACCGGTGAGGTGAAAGGTAGAAAAGGTAAAGGGGTAAGGAAGAAGGAATTGGATAGGAGAGGAGAGTGGATCATGGGAGAAAGAGAAGGAGGAAAGGTGATGGGCAGGTGAAGAGAAGGGATGAGAGGGGAGCCAGAATGGAGAATAGAAAAAGGGAGAAGAGGGAAGGGGCAGAAATTACTGTAAGATAGAGAAATTGATGGTTGATGCCATTGGGTTGGAGGTCACTGCAGCACAGTAGTGGTGTGTGAACTTTGATTTGGAACTAGTACGTGCATGAAGTGCTGAGGAAAACTCATTCTGTTCCCATTAAGAAGTGGTGAAGGAGAGATCCCAGCCATTTTCACATGCATAGGAGCTGCTTGGGATCACTTATAAGACTTTAAGTGATTGACAAGCACAGATAACTAAATATCTCAAAGTGCAAAGGTTGAGCTCTGATCCCCAACAACCAGATTGTCAGCTGTGGCACAGTTGGAAGAACACTTGCCTGTGATGCAGAATTCTGAGAGTTCAAACCGTGACTTAACTGTATATTCTAGACTGACATTACATGCAGTACTGATCGAGTGCCACACCAACACACCAACAAGTCCCATCTCCTATCTTGGACAGCCACAAAATCGGTTAAACTGGGAGACTGCTTCATCGAGCACCCCCGCACCATCCGTTGCAAGTGGGATTTCCCAGTGGTCAGACATTTTAATTCCAATTCCCATTCCTGTTCTGACGTGCCTATCCATGGCCTCCTCTTGTGCCAAGAAGAGGCCATCCTCAGGGTGCAGGAACAACACCTTATATTTTGTATGGGTAGCCTTCAATCTGATGACATGAATATTGATTTCTCTTACCGGAATATCTCATCAAGTGGCGGCAACTCAATGCATAAAAGCATGCAGACATGGTCAAGAGGTTTAGTTGTTGTTCAGACCAAACGTCAGAACAGGGAAGAAATCTGACCTAAGTGACTTTGACTGTGGATTGTTGGAGCCCAACGGGGTGTTTTGAGTATCTCAGAAGCTACTGATTCTCTGAGATTTTCACACACAACAGTTTCTAGAGTTTATAGAAAATGGTGCAAAAAAAACCAAAACAAAAACCTTTGAGTGGCAGTTCTGTGGGTGAAAATGCCTTGTTAATGAAAGAGGTCAGAGGAGAATGACTAGACTGGTTCCAGCTGACAGGACAGTGATAGTAAGTCAAACCATGCATTATAATAGTGCTGTGCATTTCTGAATGCACATGTCAAACCTTGAAGTGGATGGGCTACAGCAGCTGAAGACATATACTCGGTGGCCACGTTATTAGGTACAGGAAGTACCTAATAAAATGGCCACTGAGTGTATGTCACCACAATATACCCTGTGATTCATTTTCTTGCAGGCATTCACTACAGAGCAAAGAAGTACAACAGGATCAATGACGCAAATCTACACGCAAACAGTGATTCACAAACAATCAATATGCAAAAGATGACAATCTGTGCAAATACAAAATAAATAAATAAATACTAACAAGAACACGAGTTGTCCTTGAAACCGTATCTTATGGTTGTGGGATCATTTCAGTGTTGAAGTGAGTGAAGTTATCCAAACTGATTCAGGAACCTGATGGTTGAAGGGGTAATAACTGTTCCTGAACCTGGTGGTGTGGGACCTGAGGCTCCTGTACCTCCTTCCTGATGGCAGCAACAAAAGAGAGCACGGCCTGGATGGTGGGGGTAAACCATTCAGCCCACTTCGCCATTCCATCATGGCTGATCCTGGATCCTGCTCAACCCTATATACCTGCCACTTTAGTCTTTGATGATGGGAATGTGGTTTGCTGCGAGAGCGTTCCATGTAGATGTGCTCAATTGTATTGGAGGTTGTGTTTGTATTTCCATCTCTGGGCGCTGGATGAACAGGCAGACAACTTAGAGATGGTGGAGAGGTGTGGGGTTCATGTTTTTCTGGAGAAACTTGCCTTTGCCTCCTTTCTAATGGCTGCAGGCAAGTTGACATTCTCCACACCTGGCAGTTCAGCTGGAAAAATATTACGGAGAAATCAGAATGAGGCCATTATCTTCTGGACAGCATTTTGCATCTGTGGCCACATGTGAAAATATTGCACTGAGCTTCCATGCTTCAAATTGAGTAAGAAAACTTGGCTGTTGATGAGGAAACTTTGAAATTGTAATTTTCAGATTTCATCTGAAGTATATCCTCCAGCTTCATAGATTGTTATCACATGGTTGCTATAGTAAACATTCTCAGATTTTATGATGTAATTGGAGGATTTTGTGGAATACAAAGATGAACTCCTTCCAATAGAATGACAATCTTTCCATTTCACTTCTGACTGCCTTCCCAATCCCACTGCTGCTTCGTGAATAATTCTGGTACATGTTCCAGCCATGACCATCCTTGGTCCTATGGCCACATTACTGTGCTCTCTGGGGTTTAGAGCGTGCCCTCCCGTATCTGAAGTTTGTTCCACTCTGAGAGCCCTGGGCACCAGTTGGTAGTCACTACTTAGGCTAGTGTTCCAACGCAGTGATGAAGGTGAGTCTGAAGTGTAGCTATTCAAATGAGATCCTTAGAATAATCACCATAGAAATTTCTTATTATTATTACTGTTAGAAAGGAGCCACAGAAGGCTGAAGACACGCTGTCAATATTTTAGAAGCAGCTTCTTCCCCTCCACGAAAAGTTTTCTGAATGGACAATGAACTTACCCCACAACTTTTGCTCTCGTTTTGCATTACTTCTTTGAATTTTAATATTTCTTAGTATGTGTTACATAATGCAATGTACTACTGCTGCTGCACAACAAATTTCACAACATATGTCAGTGATAATAAACCTGATTCTGACTCTGGCACAGGAGGAGGAAATTTGGCTCGTTACATCCAACTCTGCTGAGAAAATGGAAAGCTAGAAAGTAGGAGCAAGTCTAGGTTTTTGATACTACACCAGCATTTAACACTATCATGACTAATCATCCAACTCACTATCCTGTTCTTGATTTCCACAGAGCCTGTAGTCTTTTAAAAATGACTAATCCATTTCCTTAAATAGATCTGATATCTTCTATTCCCCACCCTGGCCTTTTACCTCCTCACCTGTCTATCACTTCCCCCCAGGTCCCCTCCTCCTTCTCTTTCTCCTACGGTCAACTCTTCTCTCCTCTCAGTTCCTTCTTCTCCAGCCCTTTAACTTCCTCATCCTCCTGGCTTCACCTATCACCCTCCATCTAGTCTCCATCCCATCCCCTCACCTTTTTATTTTGAGGTCTTCCCTCCTTCTTCCTAATCCTGAAGAAAAGTCTCGGCCCGAAGCGACAACTGCTTATTCATTTCCATAGGTGCTGCCAAACCTGCTGAGTTCCTCCAGCACATTGTGTGTGTCACCTATTTAAGATGAAGTTTAGAAAGAATTTCTTCCTTCACAGGATGTTTCCCCTTTGGAACTTACCACTTCAGAGGCCGAGTCACTGAGTATATTCAAGGTGACAACAACTTCTTTTGGGAGTCAGGGTTTCTGGGGTGCTGGCAGGAAAGTGCAGACGCCAAATTTGGATCGGCCATAGTCTTGAATGCAAGAGATTCTGCAGATGTTGGAAATCCAGAGCAATGCACGCAAAATGCTGGCGGTCTCGGCCCAAAATGCTGATTGTTTGTTCATTTCCATTGATGCTGCCTGACCGGCTGAGTTACTTCAGCATTTTTTGTGTGCTGCTTTGGATTTCCAGTATCTGCAGACTTTCTCGTGTTTAATACTTCTCATGATTTGGCCTCCACTACCTACGTGACAAGCAGAGGTCACATTGTAGATAAATTAACCAGAATATTTTCTCCTGCATTGGTTGGCTGCTCTGTGATTTCACTTATCCTTGTAGGGAGTAGTCCGGCATAAACAAATCTGTTATATTTCTAGATGGCAAGAGACTGGAATGCTCCACGATGAGAGGTACTTGCAAGGGGCAAAAGGCCTGGACGTTTCAGCTTCACATTTATTTCTGGCATGTATACATTCAGTGGCCACTTTATTAGATACTGCCTGTACCTAATAACGATCATGATCTTCTGCTGCTGTAGCCCATCCACTTCAAGGTTTGATGTGTTGTGCGTTCAGAGATGCTCTTCTGCACACCACTGTTATAATACATAGTTGAGTTGCTGTCGCCTTCCTGTCAGTTTGAACCTTTCACCCATGACTTATCCGATATCTCATTAACAAGGCATTTTCACCCACAGAACTGATGCTCACTGGATGTTTTTTTTTGATTTTGCACCATTCTCAGTAAACTCTAGAAACTGTTGTGCATGAAAATCCCAGGAGATCAGCAGTTTCTGAGATACTGAATCCACTCCCATTCCAGGGTCAAAGTCATTTGGATCACATTTCTTCCCCATTCTGATGTTTGGTCTGAATAACAACCGAACCTCTTGACCATGTCTGCATGCTTTTAAGCATCGAGTTGCTGCCATGTGATTGGTTGATTAGATATTAGCATTAATGAGAAGATATATGGGTGTAAAGTGGCCACTAGGTGCATGTTAATATACAGTGAAATACAGCATTTGTGTTAACAACCAACACACCAAAGAGTGCGCTGGGTGCAACATACAACTGTCACCATACATTCTTGTGCCAACATAACATGCCCACAATGCCCAGCAAACCTACACAGGTTTTGGTTGCTCATAATTCAGAGTGGCAGCTCACGTGTCAAATGGTACCTGGGATGGTATTCGTAACCTGTAGCCTCCAGACTGATCTTGAGCTCTAAGGCCTACGGAAGATGGTTGGATTGATTTGTTCTCCGATCTTGGCAATTTACTTGAAGACGTTTCTTCACCATACAAGGAGGTGTCATCAGTTGCTCCCGTGTGAAGGCTTGCCTGCAGGCAAAGTTCTCCTGACAGCGAGCACACCTCATATGGTGACAAAATATTTGCAAGTAAAATTGCCAAGATCGAAGAGCAACTCAACTCAACCATCTCCCACCTGAGCTAATTCTCCAAATTATTTCCAAGCTTTGGAGGATCTAACTTTTCAGCAAGATACTCAGAGTAATGACCCTTTTTATATTGATAACGCAAATCAAAAATGCTAGCAATCTGACACTTAAACTATTTAGCTCCACTGCCAACAACTGGTGAAGATTCTCATCCCAAAATATCTACTGTTTATCCATTTCCATAGCTGTTGCAGCATCTGGACAATCTCTTGTGACTTTTGAACATTTTAAAGTTTTCTCACTCTCTGTAAGGATGGGTGTTTTACATGGACCTGATTTTCCACACTAAGAAACATAATTCATGGTTCAAAATACTGGGAACAGGTAGCTCTTGGCAAGCTCATTCCTGGAATTAAGTAATGACAAAAACATCTGATTCAGATGTTTCTGTCAGCTCTTTATATGATTTTTTTTAAGCCTTACTTTTTTCCTGACCCATTGTCAAGATCGGCTTGCTCCCATTTTCTCTTTTAGAGCTGCAAAACTGAGAGCTTATTGCACTCTGTAAAGAAAAATAAACTGTGAGTTAGCAATTGCAGCCTTCATGGGAATTTTAGGCGGTAATCATCTTCCCCTTTTAACACTCATACGGATCGTATAGTCACACAACATAAAAACAGGCCCTTTGCCAACTCATCCAGGCCGACCAAGGTTCCTACTTAAGATGATCCCATTAGGCCCATATCCTTCTATATCTTTCCTATCTATATACTTCTACAAATGTCCTTTAAATATCCTTATTCTACCTGTCTCAACTACTTTCCCTGACTACCCATTCCATATATTCTAGATTCCTGATTGGTCAGGGCATGAAGGGATACAGGGAGAAGGCAGGAGATTGGGGTTGAGAGAGAAATGAATCAGCCATGATGAAATGGTGGAGCAGACTCAATGGACAAAATGGCCTAATTCTGCTCCTATACCTTGTATGCCTCACTGTGTGTGTGAAGAGATTCTTCACACTGTATTGGATCTGGAGTAACAATCATTTCGTTCAACTTTACACTCGTGTACTGAAGGACAATAAACAATCTTGAAATTGCTCCTCAGACCCCCCACCATCTTTAAATCCTTCCCCTTTCACCTTCAACCCATGCCCTCAAGGTTTTTGGTTCTCTTTCTGTGGGGAAAAAGACTAAGTATTTGCCCTCCCTCTGCTTCTCATGATTTTAAACACCTCCATAAGCTCAATTACCTATGTAATTCACAAACCTTGGCGCTATCTAAATGTACCCAGCTCCTTCGTCTCTTCTACCGTTTCATTCCTAAGATGTTCCCCATATTCTAGATCTTTCTGGACTCTCCCCCTTTTCCCTGCATCTTCATGCACATCTCATCAGACTGAAATGTTTGCCCTGTTTCTGACTCTCTATGGAACCAGCCCAGAGTGAGTGGGCTTTTGCAATACTTTCTACTTAATTTCAGATACCTAACATTTGCGGTACTTTTGGAAAGAAGACTTCACTATTCCCCTAATCTGTTTTTATTTCATATGCCCCTCCTAAACCTGTATCATCATGGGCACCGGCCTCCCCGTCACTGAGGACATCTTGAAAAGGTGAGGCTCCAGAGGGTGGCATCCATCATGAAGGACCCTCACCATCGAAGACATGCCCTCTTCTCATTGCTACCATCGGGGAGGAGGTACAGGAGCCTGAAGATTACACACTCATCATTTTAGGAACAGCTTCTTCCCCTTCGCCATCAGATTTTTGAACAGACCATGAACACAATCTCACTGTTTGCTGTCTTTTTACACTACTTATTTATTTTTATTTATCTTTATTGTAGATTATAGTATATTTTTATGTATTGTGAAGTGTTGCTGCTGCAAAGTGGCAAATTTTACAACATAAAGTATGTCAGTGATAATAAGCCTATTTCTGATTCTAGCTTGTCTACTGGCAAATCAGCGAGCAGGACTCCTGAGGCATTCATGAACTTTGTTACTGAAAATAACCAGAAGCTAGGGCTTTACTCTTTGGAGAGAAGGAGGATGAGAGCAGACATGATAGAGGTGTACAAGATAATAAGAGGAATAGATAGAGTGGATAGCCAGCGCCTCTTCCCCAGGACACCACTGCTCAATATAAGAGGACATGGCTTTAAGGTAAGGGGTGGGAAGTTCAAGGGGGTTATTAGAGGAAGGTTTTTTACTCAGAGAGTGGTTGGTGCATGGAATGCACTGCCTGAGTCAGTGGTGGAGGCAGATACCCTAGTGAAATTTAAGAGACTACTGGACAGGTATATGGAGGAATTTAAGGTGGTGGGTTATATGAGAGGCAGGGTTTGAGGGTCGGCACAACATTGTGGGCTGAAGGGCCTGTACTGTGCTGTACTAGTCTATGTTCTATTAAAATAAACTAACAGTTCATTAGGGTCTGAAGTTCCTCCACAATCACCCTGCTCACTTCACACATTCCTTCCCCTGCGTTGCCGTTCGTTGTTCCCCAGCATCTGGTTGATGGGTTCTCTCCGAGTTCCTCGCCTCCTGTCCCCTGTGCTGTTCACCAGTGCGCAGAGCATGAGCAGCGCCAACTTGAGAGCAGCTTTGCTTCGGAGAGAATCATTTGCAGGACTCTGGGGATGGGGACTGACAGAAGTGGTCTGCAGGGATCTGGCATTAACTCAGTAAGTTCAGTAACCTCCCTCTGTGCCTTAACCATTTCACGATTCTACACTCCTTTCCCACCAAAGTTGCTGACGGCTCAGCTTCCCCTCCAGACCTCCGTTTGGATCAAATATCTTCTGACTGGGAACTTCATTACGCCACTTTCAAATGGCTGCAGCGCAGGATGCATTGAAGCAGTGTTGAGTTGCAGCTGCTCCCTCGTGTGCTGCTCTTGACTGCATTGGGCCTCTGTGGAGGTTTCCTTGTGTGGCCAGGATTGTGCATTCTTTGTGGTTTATGCAGTGTTATGCAGCCCTCGCAGCTGAATATGTACTCGTTTTAAGATTTACTTTCCGTCGGTCTCCAGTCTTCCATCTGACTTTTCCCTTGCTCAGTGGAGAATTCCAAATTAGACATTCCACCCTGGACTGATTTCTGAGATAGTTATAATTTGGATATTTAATCTAATAATAACTTATAACATAGAATATTAGAGCAAAGTACAGGCACTTTGACCCATGATGTTGTGCTGATCTTTTAACTTACTCTAAGATCAATCTAACCCTTCCCTCCCATATAGCTCTCCACTTTTCTATCATCCACATGCCCAAAATGTTTCCTAAATGCTCCTAATGTATCTGTCTCTATCGCCACCTGTGGTCTCCTTACTCACACCACACATTCCTTTCCCTGCGTTACCTTGCCACCCAACTTCAAAATACTTTATTCTTCAACCAGCTCCGGAAGATCCAGGACGGCACGGTAGCATCGTGGATAGCACAGCGCCTTACAGTTCCAGTGACCCAGGTTCAATTCCCGCAGCTGACTGCGAGGAGTTTGGACATTATCCCTGTGACTGCGTGGGTTTCCTCCGGGTGCTCTGGTTTCCTCCCACAGTTCAAAGGCGTGCCTGTTGGTAGGTTAATTGGTCATTGTAAATTGTCCTGTGATTAGGCTAGGATTAAATCAGGGATTACTGGATGACGTGGCTTGATGGGCTGTATGTCAATAAATAAATAAATCCCTGAATATGTCTTTCCGGAAATGTAACCTTGAGCAAGCTTGACGTTGATGGCACTTTACAGTGCTAGTGACCCGGCTTCTTTTCCCGCCACTGTCTTGAAAGAGATTGTACCTTCACCCCGTGACCACAGTGGTTTCCTCTGGGTGTTTCTGTTTCCACCCACATTCCAAAGGCATATGGGTCACTTTAGTAAGACGTGGGCATGCTATGTTGGCGCCAGAATTATGTCGACACTTTGTGGGTTTCTCAGGACAATCCTGGCTGATCTGATTTGATGCAAACGATGCATTTTGCTCTAAGTTTTGATGTACTTGCCAAATAAAGCTAATCTGTAATCTGATCATAGCAATAATGAAATGCCCTTCAACCTTCTAAGCTTGGCCTTTTAAGATATATTGCAGCTGATATTTCTGACTGAGGAAGCTTGAATCAACTAGCAGAACATTGAATCAATCCACATAATTTCCATTTTCTTCTTTCCAAAGGTATATTCCAGCTAATTGCCAACGCAAACTTTCCTTGACATATTCCTTTTATCAAGCTCCCACTGTGCTTTAAAAAAGATGGGGTTATATAGCATTGCAAAGAGATATGAGTTAGAGTTAGTAAGTTGTGGGCATGCTGTGTTGATGCCAGATGCATTGCGATGCTCACCGGCTGCCCCCAGCACATCATCTGACTGCGTTGGCCCGTTGGTGCAAAATGACACATTTCATTTGATGTTTTGATGCACACGTGATAAATAAAGCTAAACTTTAAGTCAAAGCAACACACTCAAGATTCTGGAGGGACTCAGCAGGTCAGGCAGCAGCAATGGAAAAGAGTAAACAGCTGACCTTTTGGCTAAGACCCTCCAGGACTGAAACATCGATTGTTTACTCTTTTCCACAGATGCTGCCTGACCTGCTGAGTTTCTCCAGTGTTTTGTGCCTGTTGCCTTAGATTTCAGCATCTAAAGACTTTCTCGTGTTTGTAGTCTTTAAGTCACTTGCTGTAACACCAGTAAGTATCAGTTTTTTCTTCATGGCATTCCTAAGTAGGCTATTGGGATCAGTGGGAGCCTATCGCCAAATAGAAGGAATTTACTTGTAAAATGCAAGTGGTTTGATTTCTGGTGTTGATCTGGACAGGTGAAAAGCCAACACGGTCGGAATGGAGAGGACTTGTGTTGAAGTTGAGTAACAAGTTCCGGGCCGTGACAGCTAAAGCTTACACTTGTCTCAGCCATTTTGCCCATTTTATTTTTCAACCATATCATCAACTATTTTTGTGTTTCTTTTGCCTTTAATACACAATGTGATTGTACGCGATCTGTTAGCTGTGTGATTTGTTCCAGCTGCTGGTGAACTGTATGCAGAGTGTGTTTAGTTTGCAGTGCATGTAACTGTGAAGTATGGTCAAACTTCAACTCCTTCTGAACACAAATGAGCTCATTCCATAGTCAGAAAGATAAGGAAGGCATCTGGCATGCTGGCCTGCGGCCTGTCTCGGCACAGGGTATATGAGCTGCGATGTAACATTGCAGTTGGAAGGAGATGATATACCATGTATGCATTAAGTGTAAGATGTTGTGGCCTCCATTTTGAGTATCTGAAGGGGCCACTCCTCAAAATCTGCCTGGACTTCGGCCCGCTCTACCCAGTTCGGATTGGGGTGGGGTGCTCAGGGGATCTCCTGGTTCGTCTGCTCTTGGGTCTCCCCTGCTGGCTGTTCACAGGTCCAGGCAACAGGCAGCTGAGAGCCCTACCAGAGCTGACTATCTGCCTCTCTTCTGGGGTTATGTACGTGTCCAGCCCTTGGAGAAGGAGTACCCTGTTCCTATGGGCCCAGTGGGAGAGTTCTGAGGACATTGGGCCCCTCAGTGGCTTGAGTGTTTTGTAGATAATGGTTATCATATTGTAGTAAGTTTTGTGTACCCCTCATTATTGCATGTTTTTGTCTAAAAAATGTCGATGACGCCACACAAGGACAATTGAGTACAGTTTTCGACATACTGTTAGAGGAAAGTCACCACTGAACTGGAAAGAGTACAAAGGAGATTTATGAGGATGCTGCCAGGACTCGAGGACCTAAGTTATCAGTTAAGTTTGGATAGGGTAAGAGTTTATTCCTTGGAGTGTAGGAGATTGAGTGATGACCTTATAGAGGAGTATTAGAATCATGAGGGTAAGAAATTTGGTAAATGTTCATAGTCTTTTTCCTCGGGAAAGGGAAACTAAAACACAAGTTTAAGGTGAGACATTAAAGATTTAAAAGAGACCTGAGTGGCAACTTCTTCATGCAGAGGGCAGTATGAGACTCCAGAGGAAGAGTCTGCATGGTCAGCATGGATGAATTGGGCTGAGGGGCCTGTTTCTGCACTGTATCGCTCTATGGCTCTATTCATTGTGCCTGTGAGGTCTATGGATTTTGCAGTTTGTGTAAGAAGTCTCACAGAAATTGCCTGTTGGCGATTGGGTGCATCTTAGTGTCTTGCACATTATGGCGGGTACTTTGACGCTCATTTCAGGCTCTAGACAAGTGTAACCCTGGTGACTGCTAGGAGAGCAGAGGATCCTGGAAACGATTGAAGTCAATGCCAGGGGCTCATTTGGCAGCAGTACAAAATGCCCTGTCAAACATCTCAGTGCACATTGTGATGCGGGTCAGTGGTCACGTAGCACTTCCCTGTGTGTCTTCAGTGTTTGTTTTTCCCCCTTGTTTGTTGAGGAGCTTGTGTTTTATGAATGCAGTATACTTCCCAGGGACTCTGGAGTGCAGTCATTGCTGTTTGGAATATCCTGGCAAAGCTAGCCCTGCTTTAACATTCCGACAGGAAAGTCAGCATCATTCACAATTATTTACCATGGAACAGCTCAGGAACTGGCCCTTTGGCCCATAGTGTCTGTGCCGAGACAATGCCAATCCAAACGAATCCCATCTGTCTGCATGTGGCTCCTGTTCCTCCATTCATAGAACTTAGAACAGTACAGTACAAAGAGCAAGCCCCTTGGCCCACAGTGTCTGTGTCAAATGTAATGTCAAATTAAACGACTCTCTTCTGCCTGTACATGATCCATATCGCGATGTTCCCTGTTCCTATATGATCTCACATTAAGGACTCTTTATCTCATTATCTCAGGTTCTCATTATTTATAGCTATTTATTTATATTTGCATTTGCCCAGTTTGTTGTCTTCTTCACTCAGGTAGAACCTTTTATAGTTACTATTCTATAGATTTGCTGAGTATGCCCACAAGAAAACGAATCTCTGTGATGTATATGGTGACGTGTACTGTATGTACATTGATAATAAGCTTACTTTGACTTTGATATACCTAAGCCCATCTAAATGTTTCTTAAACATAACTATCGTACCTGCTTCCACCACTACTCCGGCAGCCTATCCCAAGCACCTGACACTGTGTTTAAAAAAAACTTGCTACAAATATCCCCCTTGAATTTTCATCCTCTTTAGTGGGGGGCGTGGTAGTGTAGCGGTTAGCACAATTGTCTTACAGTGCCTCCGATATACAAGTACGGTTCAATTCCCACCACTGCCTGTAAGAAGTTTGTACTTTGTCCCTGTGACTACATGGGTTTCCTCTGGGTGCTCCGGTTTCCTCCCACATTCCAAAAGGTGTACGGGTAAGGGTTAGCGAGTTGTGGGCATGCTGTGTTGGTGCTAGAAGTGTGGTGACACTCATGGGGCATCCTCAGAATGCGTTGGTGGTTGACATACATTTTCGACGATTTTCACTGTATGCTTCAATGTACACGTGACAACTAAAGCTAATCTTTTAACGCTCTTGGACATTAAATGTACTTTTCTTGTATTTGACACTTTTATCCCATGGAACAAAGATTCTATCTACCCTATCTGTGCCTCTCCTAATTTTGAAAATTCCTGTGAGTTCTCCTCTCAGCCCCTGACAGTCCAAGGAAAACGAATACAAATCCTTGCCAGTTCATGTATTTGTCTAGCTACCTCTTAAACATTGTTTTCATCTCTGCTTCCAGCATTTCCCCTGGCAGCGTGTTCTAGGTTCCTGACTTGATTTGCAGCTCTATTAATTCTGTCAGCTTTTACCACTTTGGCTCTTAGTTTTCTGCTTATCCACGGGAAGGCAATCGTTTTGCTTCCTCAGAGCAGCTTCCTGAACCAGGCTGGTTAAGAGGGCAGTTGACCAGAAGCAACATCATCGTGGGTTTGGAGTCACAGGTCCAACTGAATAAGGATGGTAGGTTTCTTTTCCTTCAGGGATATTAGAAAACCAGACATGCTTTTAACTGCCACCATTACTGATATTAGTGTGTAAACACCAAACTTTACTTGCACAGTAGCGTAGTGATTAGTGTAACACTGTTACTGTGCCAGCAGCTTGATTACAACTCCTGCCACTGTACACGAAGAGTTTCCTTCTCCCTGAGACCACGTGGGTTTCCTTGGGATGCTCCAGTTTCCTCCCACCTTCTAGTTTCGTACAGGTTAGGGTTAGCATGGAAGCGTGCGAACTGTCCCAGCACATCCATAGCTTGAGTTGGTCATTGACACAAATGGTGCATTTCACTATGTGTTTTGAGGTTCCAATAATGAATAAAGTTAATCTTTTTCTTTTTAATCTTTAAAATTAAATTCCCAGGGTAGAATATGAAATCCTGCCTCGATGTACAGTGTGTAATCCAACTGTCTGGCTACTAGTCTTAAGTATTTAACTATTAATCTCGGGGAAGAGGTGTATTTGTTCTGCACTTCTTTCTATGTTCTATTCTTGTTTTACCTTGTTCTCCCTCAATGCACTGTATACAGATTCGATCTGTATGAACAGTATGCAAGGCAAGGGTTTCACTCTTTTTCGGTACACATGCCAATAATGAATCTATTCCAATTCTTTGGCAGCCCCCTCTTCTTCTGAGCTCCTGGGGAATGAAAATTTTATGGGCTGCTGGTGGGTGTCGCTATGGCGTTGTGAACTGGTTTGGAAAGGAGTCTATTCCCCACAAGTAGAAGGTGATACATCTTGGAAAGTTGAATAGAGGCAATAAAGTTAAAAGCCGGTGGGGGGGCGGGGTGGGTGGTGCTAAAGAATGTTAATGAGCAGACTGACATGGGGGTCTCTCTTCACTCAACTTCACTCACCCCATCACTGAACTGTTCCCACAACCTATGGACTCACGTTCAAGGACTCTTCATTTCATGTTCTTGATATTTATTTCTCATTTATTTATTATTATTATTATTTTTTCTTCTTCTTTTGTATTTGTACAGATGTTGTCTTTTGCACCCTGGCTGTTCGACCTGGTGGTGTGGTTTTTCATGAACTCTATTATGGTTCTTGGATTTATTGAGTATGCTTGCAAGAAAATGTATTTCAGGGTAGTATATGATGACATATATGTACTTTATACTTCGAACTTTGAACTGAAGTGTTTAGTTCTTTGAAAATGGAGTATAGGCAGATAGGAAGAGAAAGAAGGCATGTGACATGTTTGTCTTCATAGGTCAGGCTATAGTACTTAAAGATTTGGATGCTACATTGCAACTTTTACGAAGTACTGGTAGGTAGGAAGATGAATAAGGTAGGTAGGATGATTGCCTTCGTAGGACAGGACATGGAGTATAAAAATTGGATTATTATGTTGAAACTTCACTGTAGGAAGGATGTGGTTGTTTTGGAGAGAATACAGAAGAGGTTCACCACCATGGTAACACACATCAAAGTTGCTGGTGAACGCAGCAGGCCAGGCAGCATCTGTAGGAAGAGGTGCAGTCGACGTTTCAGGCCGAGACCCTTCGTCAGGACTAACTGGTTAGTCCTGACGAAGGGTCTCGGCCTGAAACGTCCAGTTAGTCCTGACGAAGGGTCTCAGCCTGAAACGTCGACAGCATCTCTTCCTACAGACGCTGCCTGGCCTGCTGCGTTCACCAGCAACTTTGATGTGTGTTGCTTGAATTTCCAGCATCTGCAGAATTCCTGTTGTTTGCGTTTAAGTTCACCACCATGGTGTCTGGATTGAAGGACTTCAGTTAAGGGGGAAGATTGTATAGGCTGGACTTGTTTTCCCTGAAGGAGGAAGAGGGATGAGCTGATACCGTACTGTGCAGAAGTCTCAGGATGTGGCTAGGACGCCTAAGATCTTTACACGGTACTGTAGTGATTTTATTTATTTATTCAAATACAGCGTGGAATAGCCCTTCCAACCCTTCGAGCCTATTCGCCCAGCAATCCCTGATTTAACCTGAGCTTAATCACAGCGCAGTTTACCAGTATGTCTTTGGACAGTGGGAGCAAACTGGAGCTCCTGGAGGAAACCCACAAGGTCACGGGGAGACCATACAGTACATACTCCTTACAGGGAGCAGCGGAAATTGAACTCAAGTTGCCTGTACTGTAAAATGTTTGCTAGAGTTCTAGCAGGTGACCAGCAACCTCCTCAAATACTTAACAAGGTATATATATTTTTTAATGCCTTGCACTATACTGCTGCCACAAAACAACAACCACTATGCTACCATGGCTGCCCCTATTTATTGCACTGTACTGCTGCCGCAAAAAAACACAAATTTTATGGCATATGTGAGCGATGATAAACCTGATTCTGATATGGGTCCTTATTGTGGACTGAAAGTGGGAAGGGGGCAGAGAAAGGGGAATCATGGTTGGGAAAAGGGGAAGGGAGAGGGGAGGGAACAGGGATCACCAGAGACACATTCTGTACTGATCAATGGACTAGTTGTTTGAAATCAAATGAGCTTGCCTGGTGTCTCAGGGCTGGATGTGTCTATACCCGTGCCAACCCCCCACCCCGGCACTCCTCTGGCACCTGCCCCACGCCCCTCCCGCGGCACTCCACCCGCACCATTCCCACTATCCTTTGCTCCCACCAGATTTATAAACTCTCTTTCCACTCCATGTTGACAAATACAGCACTGTGCCAAAGTTTTAGGCACCCTAGCTACAGTATCTAGACTTTTGCACAGTACTGTAGGTGTGTGTAAAACTATGAGAAGCCTAGGTAGAGTAGATAATCAAATCTTTATTGCATCATATGGGTATCAACAACAAGAGAACACAGGTGTCAAGCGAGATGGTAACATTTAAAAAAGAGATGTAGAGGGAAAACTTCTACACTTAGAGTGGTTGATATCTGGAACGTGCTGCTAGAAAAGGTTCAGAAGTTCACAATAAATTTATTATAAAAGTATGTAAATGTCACTATATACTACCCAGAGATTCTTTTTCTTGTGGGCATTCACAATAGAATGAAGAAATACAATGGAATCAATGAAAAACCACGAAAAGTGGTGAAATTAGACACAATTACTATGTTTAAGGGACATTTAAATAGACTCTTGACTTGTTAAGGCTGATAAGGATATGGACCTGATGTGTGCAAATAGGATTAGTGTGCTTACTGTCTGCCACACTGGCAACAGTGATGGTCCTACGTCTCTGTTGGTATTCAGGACTTCCTTCATCATGTCAGTAGCTTCCCCTCAGTTTTCACCACTGTTAGTTCTGCAAATCCCAAGTGAAGACTGAAGAATCAGGAATGCCATCGTACTCAGCTCTAGAAGGACTCTTCATTGCTGTTTCTGTGACAGTTTTGTTAAACCAGCCAGGGTTGTTAGCCCTGAGCTGAACCCCTGAACCTGGAGGACCAGTGGAACATGCTTAACCTGGCCTCTACTCTTTGACCTGTTTGGCAGCGTGACCCTATCAAGAGGCCAATCATCAAGCCCTGACTCCAACCAATATAGCTCTCTGGGTCATTGAGGCACACGAGCTTTCAAACCACAACAAGGTTGTGGTCCTCTTGGAGTTGGATTAGTGTGGGTGGATAAAAAGGTTAGCATGGATGTGACTAATAATTCTAGGAAGTTTTTGTAACATTAACTATACTACATAAATGTTGTCATAGAAATATTCACTAAACCTAAGAAAATGTGTGCAAAACAAAAACACTGGCCTGAGAGTCTTGCTTGTGTTTGGAAGCCTCGGGGCTCTGGAGGTGAGCGGATGGAGGGTTAGTGTCATGGCAGGAGACTGGTGTCATCAGGGAGCCGGAAAATCTTTTGCCGTGGGCCTGAAGACCTGAGGTCTTTGCGATCTTCGGACACGGTGCTCAAAAAAAGGGACGAAATGGACTTTTAACATTGTAAGCCAGCGGGTTGTAGTCATGCCTCCCGCTCACTGTGAAAATCGGGGACACCTCCCTCTCCCTTGTCAGGGAGAGAGAGAACCTATGGTTTGTCGAATGTTGGATGAAATGTGAAGCTTTGGGGTAACTTTAGTCTGTGACTTTGCTACTGCTTAGCACACGCTTGGGCTCGGTGATGATACCGATGCGCTTTTTTTTGGCTGGTGGGGGGAGGGGGGATTGTTGCTCACTGCTGCTTACGCGCGGGAGAGGGGATCTGGGGGGGACTTTGGGGTTCTCACGTTTAACTTTGTTCATTCTTTGGGGCACTTCTCTGTTTTCGTGGATGTTTGTGAAGAAAAAGCATTTCGGGATGTATATTGTATACATTTCTCTGACATTAAGTTGGACCTTTGAACACTACAAAGGCTGAAATACTGAAATAGAGACACCCAAACACCCAGCAGGTCAGGCCTTATCTGTGGGAAGAGAGATGGAGTCAACATTTCAGGTCCGAGAACCTTTGTCTGAGGTTCGCACAAAGGGGTTCCATTCCAGACATTGACGCTGTTTCTCTTTCACAGATACAGTGTAGTCTACTGAGTGTTACCAGCACTTTTTGTTTCTGTCAATACAATTTTGAATTCAAATACCTATAATTAAAATGTGGAGTAAAACAATACTACTCATAATGACAACCATGGATTGTTATAAAAACATTTTAGGTTGACTAATGTACTTCATGGAAATGTGCCATGCTTACTCACCTTGGCCCGAATGAAACTCCTGATCTAACAATGAGCTGAGGCTGAGGTTATTCCGGGCTTCCTGCCTGAGGACTCACTTTCCTTCTAAATACTATTTGCCTACCTTTTATTGTTTGCATGATTTGTTTTTTTATCTCTCTCTCTGTGCACATTGGGTGTTTGTCATTTTTAATAGGTTCTTTTGGGTATCTTGTTTTGTGGTTGACTGTAAGGAGATGAACCTCGAGGTTGTATAATGTGCACATACTTTGATAATAAATGTACTTTGAACTTTGTACAATCTGACTGGCTCTTAATTGTGCACTGAAGTCATAAAGCTGGCACTTCAAAGGAAGCCAGGGATGGATGACAAATGCCATCCTGACCAGTGATGCTCATGTCCAATGTAGGAATAAAACACAGACCGAGAGGTTGCCATTTGATGTTGACCTTGGTGCACCCATCCAGGGTTGGACAATAATACGATCTACTGAGGGTCACTGCAAATAATACTAGCAATGGTGGTTTAAGTCAGTTTATTGCAGCTGTTAATGGTTATACTGGAACTGTCAAAACACTGTTACAAATGACACCTGCTTTTCAAACTTGACAATGAAGGCTCAAAGTTGGATTCACGAACTGAATTTTACAACTGTTACAGTTACTAACACACAGAGGAGCTGTACACAACAGAACATACGAGACATGTTATTATGTACCGTAAGTATCTGTATAAATAATAATGGTGTGTGTTGCTTTAACCAGCTCTGTACCAACTGAAACACCTCTCTGGGTTTGTAACTTTTAATACCTATGTAAGATTCATCGACTTAAATGGACGTAAGTTGGAAAATTAGTATACAAACATTCACAAACAGACAAAAAAATTCCCCTTCTTCTCAGTGAGATTCTAAGCTGCAACATTAACAATATTTCTGAAAATGAAAGAAAAGTTTAGATAGTTTGAGGTGGAATATTCCTTTGTGGTGACTAATGTATTTGCCTGAAGTATGCTTGTCTCTTTATTTTGGAGCAGGCGTTCCCAACCTCGGGTCCACAGACCCCTCGATTAATGGTCGGGGTCCATGGCGTAAGAAAGGTTGGAAACCCCTGTTTTAAAGGGACGGCCTGCATACTTTAAAATAAAGGGGTTGATTTCAGTACGTTTGTAACACGGGGACATCTGGCTCATTATATATTTGTTTGCTGATATCCCACGTGGAATTTCAGGGTTCAAGTGCTTTTCTTACAATGGTGATCCTTTTCTCTATGTGAAGACTGTGACATCATTGTCCTGTGGTGTAATCTGAAATAGTTTGTTTAAAGAATGTTAACAGTACCCTGTAATGTTCCTGGGGCAAACCTTCCAGGCTTACCAATTGGGAATTATTTACATGTTAAAAAAAATGCATTTCCCAATATATGTAGAAAGATTGCTATATTGAGTTCTAAAGATCAGCATCTATGATTCATTTCTCAACTTAATAAAATAGTTTCTTCATTCATAATAACACTGGAGGTTTATGCCTGAGAGTGGCTGTTGGAAGCAAAGATCAGCTGGGGCTTGTTGTTGCTTCTTGTGTTCTGTGTTGTTCTGCTGAGTATTGTGGGTGCGCTAGATTAGTGTCAGAAGGTATGGCAAAACTTGTGGGCTATCCCAAGTACATCCTTAGGTGTGTTGGCTGTTAATGCAAACGATGCGTTTCACTGTATGTTTCGATATACACACGATAAATAAATCTGAATCTAAATCTCATTATTGAGCAAGTTTGGGGATAAATTGGCTTTGGCGGACTTGAGCATTTTTTATTTGTTAACAGTTATATCCATAACAAATTTAGAAGCACACTCTCATTTTACAGTCTAAGGAGACACGTTAACTGTGGAAATTCTCAGAGGTGATGCCTACAGGAATTAATGTACCCATAGAACCATCAGAGCTCCATTCCTGCGTCAAAATTTACATCATGATTCAGATCCTGAAATTCTACAAGATCAAGGGTTGGCAGTTTACTTTGACAGAAGGTGGCTTTCAGTCAATATGAGCTTTCGTTCCCATGAAATGGTTCTCCCATTGTAACAGGCGTCCTTCTGCACCTAATCAGTACTGGCACCTCACGTATTCCTCGCATACCAATCGCAAGTTTGCCAACTGCTGTCCCAAACAAGTATTTCATTCTGGTGTTAGCAAAAATAACCTCCCAAACACAAGTAATTTATTTTTAGTACCATTTTTTTAAAGACGATTTTTAAGCACATATCTGAATTCAGCATTTTTACCAGCAATTGCTGTTATGCAAGGAGAAAAAAAAGTTTGCTTACATGACATAACTTCTTATGTTGTAGGAAATAAATACATAGACAGTATTCTTTTTGTCTTGAGGAATAAGCACAGCTTGTTATATAAATTGTTGTAAGGCTGATTTCATATACAGGGCACTAGTCAGTTCTGCTTCCCAATGCTTGAGGACCGGACTCTAGTTTGTTTCAATGGAAAGTATTGGGGTTGGGTCGAATCATCATGATCACTGTCTTGAGGGAGTAGGCACCTCCCCTGAATTCTGCCCAGTACACACCGTCCTGGTACTTGCTGCGATAATGTCCTCCACGGTACCAGACGCCATTCAGATTTGAATGGGCACAGGCATTGTACCACCAGCCACCTTTCTGGTAGTGCGCACAGTTCCCTGCAAAGACAATGTGATGCATTACGCTGACATCCAAAGTAGGAACAGGACTTGGCTATGAAGTCTTCTCTACCATTCATTCATATCCTGAACTTAACTCCACTCTTTCCTACCTGCACTTCAGACCCTTCATTCACTCCAGCCAAATTGGCCTTAAAGGCAGAGGTATAGAAAAAGATCCCAGGAGTGAAAGGGTTAATGTGTGGGGAGTGTATGATGGCTCTGGGCCTGGACTTGATGGAGATTAGAAGAATGAAGGTGAATCTAATTAATACCCTATCGAATATTGAAAAGCCTCGATAGAGTGGAAATGGAGAGGATGTTTCCTATAGTGGGGGAGTCTAGGACCCGTGGGCACAGCCTCAGAATACAAGGATGTCCCTTTAGAACAGAGACAATGAGGAATTTCTTTAGTCAGAGGGTGGCAAATCTGTGCAATTCATTGCCACGGATGGCTGTGGAGGCCAAGTCATTGGGCATACTTAAACGGATGTTGATAGGCTCTTACTTAAGGGTGCCAAAGGTTATGGGGAGAAGGCAGGAGAGTGGGCCAGAGAGGGACAATAAATAAGCCATGAAAGAATGGCAGAGATACACAATGGGCCAAATGGCCTAAGTCTGAACCTAGGTCTTATGGTCCAGCAGTACAGCACAGGAACAGGCCCATGGGTCATTATGTTGTGCTGTGAACTAATTTACTGCCTAACCAAACAAATCCTTTCTGACTGCACAATGCCCATATCCTTTGACTCTCTCACATTCATGTGCTTTATATAAGAGCCCCTTAAAATCTTTTATTGTCTCTGCCTCCACCACCAATTCTGGCAGCACACTCTAGGCACCCACGTTTTGTGCTTTATAAAAACAAATACATATCCCTCGCATCGCCTTTGAAATTACCTGGTCTCACCTTAAATGCGTACTCTCTTATATTGGACTTCGTAACACTGGGGTAAAGGGTACCAGCTGTCTACTTTATCGATGTCTCTGGTAATCTTATAAATTTCCATCAGGTTTCCCCTCAGCCTTTATCTCTGCAGAGAATACAACACAGTTTGTCCAATCTCTCTTTATAGTAGGGGTTCCCAACTTTTTTTATGCCATGGACCAAGACCATTAGGCAAGGGGTCTATGGACCCCATGTTGGAAACCCCTGCCTTATAGCAAATACCTCTAATCCAGGCAGTATCCTGGTAAATCTGTCCTATACCCTCTTGAAATCCTTCCTGTAATGCGGTGACCAGAAGTCAATGCTATACTAGTATTTTACCGGAGTCATTGAATGGACTCACAGATATCTGGGTGCAGAATTTTGATGACACTCTAAAGAGAAAAAATAAACCCCTGCATGTCTTGAAGCAGATCATCTCTTAAACTGACATCTTGACCCCAGTTTCAGAACTGGGGTCAAAAGCAGAGATAGATAAACTCTCTGCTTACCTATCAGAAACATCTTTCACAGTATCCTCCCTGTCAGGTCCACTCATAGTCTTGTGCTTCAATGTGTAGGATATTTCCAGGAAGTAAACAATTATGTATGCCTTAAATATTTCTGTTCCGTTTTTAAAAAAAATACTCTCGAGCATCTCCGCTCCATCCGCCACAAGCAGGACTTCCCGGAGGCCGAACATTTTAATTCCTGTTCCCGTTCCTGTTCCAACATGTCAATCCATGGCCTCCTCTTGTGCCAAGATGAGGTCACCCCCAGAGTGGAGGAGCCAGGCCTTATGTTCCGTCTGGGTGCCCTCCAATCTGATGCTATGAATTTTTGGTGAACAAAACTCCCCCCCCCCCCCCATATTCCCCACTCTGACCTTTTACCTCTCCTCACCTGCCTATTACTCCCCCTCGGATCCCCTTCTCCCTCTCTTTCCCCAATAGTCCACTCTCCTCTCCAATCAGATTTCTTTCTCTCCAGCCTTTGACCTTTCCCACCCACCTGGCTTCACCTATCACCTTCCAGCTAGACTCCTTCCCCTCCCCCCCCACCCTTTTATTCTGACATCTTCCCCTTCATTCCCAGTCCTGAAGAAGGGTCTTGGCCTGAAACTTCGACTAGCTATTCACTTCCATAGATGCTGCCTGACCTGCTGAGTTCCTCCAGCATTTTGTGTATGTTAAGTTGTAACTTTTCAGGGTAGAAAACATATTGTTTCCCTGGAGTCATGCTTTCAATGAGAGACCTTACTAAATTGTATTAAGATTTAGGGTCATACTGTAGTGGAAGCCTTGTGCCAGTCGTATAAAAAAATAGGCAGCCAATGTAAGGAGGCTAACTGGAGGCATGAGAATACGAAGTCGTCTGATCTGTGGCAAACCGGGGTGCCACTGTAGCATAGTGTTTAGCACAACGCTTTCCAGTACCAGTGACCAGGGTTCAATTCCCGCTGCTGCCTCTGAGGAGTTTGTTCCATGTGAGTTTATCTGGGTGCTCCAGTTTCCTCCCACAGTCCAAAGGTGTACCAGTCAGTAGGTTCGCAAACAACAGGAATTCTGCAGATGCTGGAAATTCAAGCAACACACATCAAAATTGCTGGTGAACGCAGCAGGCCAGGCAGCATTTCTAGGAAGAAGTACAGTCGACGTTTCAGGCCGAGACCCTTCGTCAGGACTAACTGAAGGAAGAGCTAGTAAGAGATTACTAACTGTTACTAACTCTTCCTTCAGTTAGTCCTGACGAAGGGGCTCGGCCTGAAACGTCGTCTATACCTTTTCCTAGAGATGCTGCCTGGCCTGCTGCGTTCACCAGCAACTTTGATGTGTGTTGCCAGTCAGTAGGTTAATTGGACATTGTAAATTGTCCTGTGATTAAGTCAATAAACTTGAAAACAAGTTTCCAGAGTTTAAGGCTGCCTTTAGATTGCAGTTAATCTAACGGAGTAGCTTGCTGGACTTCCTGAAGGTGGAATCTCATGTGGATAGGGTGGTGAAGAAAGCTTTTGGTATGCTGGCCTTTATTAATCAGAGCATTGAGTATAGGAGTTGGGATGTAATTTTGAAATTGTATAAGGCATTGGTAAGGCCAAATTTGGAGTATTGTGTACAGTTCTGGTCACCGAATTGTAGGAAAGATGTCAATAAAATTGAGAGAGTGCAGAGGAGGTTTACTAAAATGTTGCAACACACATCAAAGTTGCTGGTGAACGCAGCAGGCCAGGCAGCATCTCCAGGAAGAGGTGCAGTCGATGTTTCAGGCCGAGACCCTTCGTCAGGACCTTCAGCCTGAAACGTCGACTGCACCTCTTCCTACAGATGCTGCCTGGCCTGCTGCGTTCACCAGCAACTTTGATGTGTGTTGCTTGAATTTCCAGCATCTGCAGAATTCCTGTTGTTTACTAAAATGTTGCCTGGGTTTCATCTCCTAAGTTACAGAGAAAGGTTGAACAAGTTAGGTCTTTATTTTTTGGAGCATAGAAGACTGAGGGGGGACTTGATAGAGGTGTTTAAAATTATGAGGGGGATTGATAGAGTTGACGTGGATAGGCTTTTTCCATTGAGAGTGGGGAAGATTCAAACAAGAGGACATGAATTGAGAGTTAAAGGACAAAAGTTTAGGGGTAACATGAGGGGGAACTTCTTTACTCAGAGAGTGGTAGCTGTGTGGAATGAGCTTCCAGCAGAAGTGGTTGAGGCAGGTATGATGTTGTCGTTTAGAGTTAAGTTGGATAGATATATGGACAGGAAAGGAATGGAGGGTTATGGGCTGAGTGCAGGTTGGTAGGACTAGGTGAGAGTAAGAGTTCGGCACGGACTAGAAGGGCCGAGATGGCCTGTTTCCCTGCTGTAATTGTTATATGGTTATGTGGTTATTTATGCTGGGACTAAATTGGGGATTGCTGGGCAGTGCAGCTCATAGGGCCAGAAGGGCCTGTTCCATACTGTATCCCAATAAGTAAATAAATAATGGATTTCAGAGTTGGCATGAATTTTGGACTGTGAAGGTAGCAAACTTTAATGATGGTGAGAAGGTGGAAGCAGTGTTGGTTCAAGGAGATCCAGTGGTCCAATTTCCATCCACCATTATAATGTCCTAGATGGTATCGAAAGTGAGAGGGATTAAGTGAAATTGTTGGCTTTTAGAACTTGAGTACCATGCATAAAGTGCTCTAGATATAAAATCCCTGCAGATGTCATAGCACTGCAAAGTTTGGGTTAAATCAAACCCAAGCTACTATGAGCAGCTTGGGCTCAGAATGTGAAAGATGCATTGGGCTTGGTGGGAATGTTGAACAGATTTACAAAAGTGATATCTGGATATCCAGGAGGTCGTTACCAGGAGCGATTCCACAAGATAGACTCTGGACCACCTACTCTGGAGGTGGAAGGGTGAATTGGCTGAGATTTTTCATATGATGGGTATCCCACTGGTTGGACTGTGGACAGAGTCTGCAGATTAGAGCCAGACCTCTCAGCGGTGAAAATTGGAAACACTTCTGTATATATAATGATGCCCAAAGTTTAGAACTTTCTCCTGCTAGTGACAGTTAGCACCAGATCAGTTTTAGAATGAGAATGAGGATTTTGTTATTCAAAGGTATATGAGGTTAGGTCGTAGAGTTGTAGAGAACTGCAGCACAGAAACAGGCCATTCGGCCCATCCAGGCCACGACAAACTGTTATTCTGCCTCGTCTCGTCAACCATAATTGCCCATACCCCTCCCGTCCATGTACATCTCTAAATTTCTCTTAAATGTTGAAATCACACTCGGATCCACATCTACTGCCAGATTGATCCACATTCGCACCACCCTCTAAGTAAAGAAGTTCCCCCTTAGATCTTTCACCTTTCACCTTTTAACTATGACCTATGGTCTTAGTTGAGTGGTGCTGGGCGTAATTTCTGTGCCAGTCTCCCAGACAGGGTCTCACCCTTCTGAACTAGGGGAGAGAACCAAGTTACCGCAGTGACTTCTGGCCACGGCTATGGCTGTGCCTTTACCTGTGTAGGCATCGCGGTCCCGGTCCAGTGTAGTGAACTGTTTTCCATTGTGCCAGGTGAAGGAATCTCCAGCGTTGCCATGGTAACGGCCCACCCGAAGCTTGTAGTTGTCAGACTCTGGCTCCAGCCTAAAGCTGGCGTATTCTGCAAATACCTTGCGGCCTTGCCAGTCCTCCATGGTGATAAGCAGCTTGTAATTTCCTTGGTTTGTTAGCCAGTAGATGTTTTCCAGACCCAGCCAGTACTCGCCATCGATGTTTCCAAACCCTTGCTGTGATAAAGCATTGGAAAGACATGAAACTCATATAACACAAGTTCAACTTGCTACTAGATGCTTATGAATAATTTTCCCTTGGGGAAGGCTGAAAACAAATAACAGAAGACAAACCTTATATACCCCATTGCAAGAATCAGCCACTTAATAAGATACCAGACCCAACTGCCTTAAAGTAATTTCAGTTACATTCCAATGAGCTTTCTTTGTTCTATTGAGACTACATCACACTATGTTTTACAACCCTGTATCACCTGTAGGATTCTGGCAGGGAGTTAACATTCTTATATGAGATTATATGAGGAAGAATTTGTTTAGCCAGAGAGTGGTGAACCTATGGAATTTGTTGCCACAGGTGGCTGTGGAGGTCAAGTCATTGTGTATATTTAAGGCAGAGGTTGATAGTTTCTTGATTGGTCGGGGCATGAAGAGATACGGGGAGAAGGCAGGAGACCAGGGCAGAGAGGGAAAATGGATCAGTCATGATGAAATGGTGGAGCAGACTCGATGGGCCAAATGGCCTAATTTTGTTCCTATATCTTATGGTCTTAGATACGCCTACTCTCTCTTATTTGAATAGAGTCAGGACAATTGCTCACTAACTCTTTCCTCTCTCTGCTCATTTATTGTACGACCTTTTTATATGTTATGAATACGTCACAAGAAAAATTAACGAAATCTTTGAGGATGAGTACATTTAGTTTAACAACATCTGTGTTGTGTTTGGTGTGGTAAATGCAAACAGGCTTTTCCTACTGGGGTTGAGTGAGACTAGGAAGTGGATGCCATAGGTTAACAGGGAGGGTAAAATACCTAAAGGGAATGCGAGGTGGAACCTCTTCACTCAGAGGTTGATGTGAGTGTGGAACGAGCTGCCAGTAGAATTGGCGGATGCAGGTTTGATTTCAAGGTTTAAGAGAAACTTGGAGAAGTACATGGATAGGAAGGGTATGGTCCAAGTGTGGATCGATGTTTCTAGGCAGAATAACAGTTCGACAAGGTCTAGAGGGGCCAGAAGGTTTGCTTCAGTGCTGTAGTGTCCTATAAGTCTATCGTAAAGCGATGTTGGATTTACAAAATTTGTTTTGAATAAGCAGAGTTGTGTAGAATATTGTTCAAAATTAACCATTTCCAGATTCTGGGGATCACCAACAAGGTCAGCATTTCTTGCCTAGTCCTCATGGCCCTTGAAGTTACTGCTGAATCCCTCTGAAACCACTGCAGTCCTCCTGGTGAATGACCTTACAATGCCAATAGGGAAAGTCTATAACACCATACCAGATAAGAGCTGACTTAGCCACTCGGCCCATTGAGTCTGCTATCCCATTCCATCGTGGCTGGAATATTAACCCTCTCAACCCCATTCTCCTGCCTTCTGTCCGTAACCTCTGACACCCTTACTAGTCAAGAACCTATCAAACTCCAGTGAATACAGACCCAAAGCCATCAAATGTTAACCCTTTCATTTCCAGAGTCATTCTTGTGAACCTCCTCTGGACCCTCTCCAACGCCAGCACATCCTTTCTTAGATAAGGGCCCAAACTGTTCACAATACTACAAGTGTGGTCTGACCAATGTGTCATAAAGCTTCAGCATTATATCTTCACTTTTATATTCTAGTGCTCTCAAAATGAATACTGACATTGTGTTTGCCTTCCTCATCACCAACTGAACCAGCAACTGGGACTCAACCAGTCTGTGCAATGTATTTCCGAGTCAGATTGGTATGGGAATTGGAGGGGAGCTTGGGACCAGCCCCACCTGGTCAAGAGAGAAGCTGGGGCAGGTAAAAAGACCAACTAGTGAGAACCTATTCACACGATTTGATCAGGTCTTTTCTGTGGATAATGGAGAAATTAAAACAGATTTATTCAGGAGGTGGTTGGTAAGCTTCAGCGCACAGAGAGTGGCCACAATGGCTCATGGTGGCACAATGGTTGCCATTGAGAAGGAAGTACAGGATCCTTAAGTCCCACACCAGGTTCAGGAACGGTTATTACCCTACAACCATCTGGCTCCTCAACCAGCAAGGATAACTTCACCCATCTCGACACTGAACTGATCTCTGAACACTACCTGTGAGCCCATTTTCAAGGACTCTGAAACTCGTGTTAGAAACATAGAAAATAGGTGCAGGAGTAGGCCATTCGGCCCTTCGAGCCTGCACTGCCATTTATTATGATCATGGCTGATCATCCAACTCAGAACCCTGCACCAGCCTTCCCTCCATACCCTCTGATCCCCCTAGCCACAAGGGCCATATCTAACTCCCTCTTAAATATAGCCAATGAACTGGCCTCAACTGCTTCCTGTGGCAGAGAATTCCACAGATTCACCACTCTCTGTGTGAAGAAGTTTTTCCTAATCTCGGTCCTAAAAGGCTTCCCCTCTATCCTCAAACTGTGACCCCTCGTTCTGGACTTCCCCAACATCGGGAATAATCTTCCTGCACCTAGCCTGTCCAATCCCTTTAGGATTTTATACGTTTCAATCAGATCCCCCCTCAATCTTCTAAATTCCAACGAGTACAAGCCTAGTTCATCCAGTCTTTCTTCATATGAAAGTCCTGCCATCCCAGGAATCAATCTGGTGAACCTTCTTTGTTCTCAGTATTAATTATATACTATTATTTTTCGTATTTGCACAGTTGTCTCCTTTTACACAATTCATTGTTTGGTACTTGGTGAGTAGTTTTTCATTGATTCTATTGTATTTCTCGGTTCTACTGTGAACACCCACTAGAAAATAAATTTTGGGGTTGTATATATTGACATTATGTACTCTAATAATAAATTTACTTTGAACTTTGATACCTCAAGTCAGTTGTGGTGTTTGCAGTGTGGCCCTTGGGCTGGGAATAGGGGAGATCCTTCAATAATTTGTGTGAGCAGTGCATTGATCTTGGTGGGACTGTTGACCAGATGGACCGCAATGATATCTGGATTCCAGAATGTAGTTACCAGGAGTGATTCCACAAATTGGATGTATGTGCTCTGGAAGTTAAAGGGTGAATTGTAGGCTTGTGAGCCAAGTGCCATGGCATTTTTCCACTGTGCATGAAGCAAAAAATTCATTCCTTTAATTTAAGTCCTTGCCGAATAGGAAACACAATGAATAATGGTGTGATAAGAACTTGTATCATTTGGACTGCGGTCAGAGAGAAATCTGCAGGCTTGACTCCATTCTAAGATTGTGCAGACCTCTCAAATGATCCTAAAGTGCGTTGGTTCATTGCTGATCTGACCTTTGGCTTCAAGCCTTATCTCCTGTTTGGTATTTGTAACCGTTATATAGAAACACAGAATACAGCAGGAAACCATCCCATCCCATTATTCCCAAACCAACTTTTATAGAGCTCCATGATAAATTCCTTTTTATGTCATAATACCAAAACCTCCCTGTCTCTCAGCCTTGGATACTTGGCCTTTCTACACCCTCTGTAGATTACAAATCCTTCTATTGAGCAACAGCACTTGCTACAGCAACGATTTTGTACGTTTCCACTGGTGCCCCGTAGAGTACGGCACCTTGACTGATGAAACCCCAACTGGTTAGTCTACCCATTGGATTAGGGTACTACTGTTTCTTTCTTTCTGTAGAATGAAGATGGTTTTTATTTAGAGATGCGGGACGATAACAGGCTCTACTGGCCCAATGAACCTGCACTGCCCAATTTCACCCGTATGACCAATTAACTCACTAACCCGTACATCCCTGGGAAGTAGGAGGAAGCTGGACGAAACCCATGCAGCCGTGAGCAGATCATACAAGCTCCTTACAGGCAGCAGTGGGAATTGAACCCAGACTGATGGTAATATAACAACAATGTGCTAACTAAGATATCAACCTTGAACCTTGAACAGGTGAGAGTTGTACATCAGGATAACTGATTTCCATAACTATGGAGTTTTTTTGCAGCTCATATTGGGACCATTGTCATATTTCTGCTCCCCGAGCGCATCCTCTCACCCTACCTCATCCCGTTGTATAAACCCTTCCACCTATTTCTTGCCCCTCAAGATGAACAGTCTCTCCTCGATCTTTTACCCAAGGCAGCAGTACGGTGGCGCGATACAAGCTGGCTTACCTTGTAGGTCTCCCAGTTGCGGAAGAAGTTGACCGAGCCATCTAAGCGCCTTTGAATGACGGTCCAGCCGCCGGGGTCGTGGGCTTGGTCACACCAGACCTGCATGAGGCGGTTTTTGTTCTCGGGTTTCAGCAAGTATATTCCACTGGTTTTGCTGCCAGCCTCTGCTGCATCCATACAGTCCTTCCACGGTCCTGGAGAACAAGGATCACAAGGCACACATTAAATTTTTACAGAGATAATAGAGCATTTGCCACTTGCCAGTGCACTCCGTACTCGCAGTGCCCAATAGGAGCAGACTTAGGCCATTCAGCCCATTAAATCTTCTATATTGTTGGATCGTGGCTGATTCATTATCCCTCAGCCCCATTCTCCTGCCTTCCTCCCATATTCTCTGATACCCTTTACTAATCATGAACCTGTCAACCTCTGCTTTAACTATGGACCACAAGGAGCCTTGAGATACGTTTGCTTACAGGTAGCCGCAAAGCAAGAAACCTGAAAGAACCCAATTAAAGAAACAAAAAAAAAATAAAAGACCAACACCCAATGCGCAAGAGAGAGAAAAAAATACTAATCATGTAAACTATTTAAGTGAACAACAATATTCCAAACCAAATTGAGTCATTCTCCTGCCTTCTCCCGGTAACCCTTACTCAGGGTTGTATATTGCATACATACTTCGATAATAAATGTACTTTGAATGTTTGAATCAAGAAGCTATCAACCTCCACATTAAATACACCCATTGACTTGGCCTCCACAGCTGTCTGTGGTAATGAATTCCACAGATTCACCACTCTCTGGCTAAAGAAATTCCTCAACATCGTTGCTGTAATTTCCTACAGTCCCATATTAATTATGTTCTCCTAATGGTCACTTTGCCAATTTGATCACACACAGATTACAACCCTTGTTGAGAATATATTCTGATGATTCTCCTGTAGCCAGAGCAGTCTGACACATGGTGTAGATAGGGTACAGCACAGCAGTAGGCCCTTTGGTCCAACTCATCAATACTGACCAAATTGTCTGCCTGAGCTTGGCCCTTTTACCCCAATTCCTTCCTATCCATTTACTGATCTAAATGTCTTTTAAACATTGTAATTGCACCAGTCTCTACCATACGTCTTCTGGTAGCCCGTTCCATATACACACCACCTCCGTGTGGGATAAAAACCTTGCCTCTCAGGTCCCATTTAAATTTTTCCCTTCTCACAATGTCCTCTAGTTTCAGAGACACAAGAAATTCTGCAGGTATTGGAACACGCACGCATAATGCTGGTGGGAACTCAACTAGTCAGGAAACATCTCTATGGAAGGAAATGAACAGTTTATGATTCAGGCCGAGACCCTTCATCAGGATTGGACTTCATCAAGAAGTCCATTTATTCCTCTCCATAGATCACTTCATCGCCCCCACCCAACTTTCCCCTTGAACAGATTTTACCTATTACATGTCAGCTTGTACTCCTTCCCGACCCCCACCTTCTTATTCTGGCCTTCCTTTCTCATTCTAATAAGAATATATGATATAGGAGCAGAATTAGGCCACTTGACCCATCGAGTCTACCCTGCCATTTCAGCATGGCTGATCCAATTTTCCTCTCAGCCTCAATCTCCTGCCTTTTCCCTCTATCTCTTCCTGCCCTGACCAATCAAGAATCTATCAACTTCTGCCTTAAATATATATATTAGGACTTGGCCTCCACAGCTGTCTGTGCAAAGAATTCCACAGATTCACCACTCTCTGACTGAAGAAATTCCTCTTCATCTCCGTTCTAAAAGGACACCCCACTATTCTGAGACTCTGTCTTCTGGTCTTAGACACTCCCATCACAGGAAACATTCTCTCCACATCCACTCTATCAAGGCCTTTCACCATTCAATAGGTTTCAATTAGGTCACCCCGCATTCTTCTGAATTCTAGTGAATACAGGTCCAGAGCCCTGAAAAACACTCTTTATATGACAAACCATTCAATCTTGGAATCATTTATGAGAACCTCCTTTGAACCCTCTCCAGTTTCAGCACATCCTTTCTTAGATAATGGGCCCAGAACTGCCCACAATACTACAGATGAGGCCTCACCAGTGCTTTATAAAGTATCAACATTGCATCCCTGCTTTTATATTCTGGTCCTCTTGAATTGAATGTGAACATTGCATTTGCCTTTCTCACCACAGATTCAACCTGCAAATTAACCTTTAGGGAAACTTGCACAGGAACTTCCAAGCCCCTTTGCACACCAGTTTTTAGTATTTCCTCTCCATTTAGAAAATAGTCAACCCTTTCATTTCTGTAGCCTTTCTACTTCCTCAAACCTACCTGCCCCTCCACCTATCTTTGTATCATCTGCAACCTTTGCAACAAAGCCATCAATTCCATCATCCAAATCATCAACATATAATGTAAAAAGAATTGGTCCCAACACAGACCCCTGTGGAATACCACTAGTCGCTGGCAGCCAACCAGAAAAGGCTCCCTTTACTCCCAGTCTTTGCCTCCTGCCAATCAGTTACTGTTTTATCCATGCTAGAATCTTTCCTGTAATACCATGGACTTGTTAAGCAGCCTCATGTGTGGCAGCTTGTCAAAGGCCTTCTGAAAATCCAAATGCACAACATCAACTAATTCTCCTTTGTCTATTTTGCTTGTTATTTCTTCAAAGAATTCCATCGGGTTTGTCAGGCAAGATTTTCCCTTGCTGACTGCTGTCCAAGTACCCGAGTTCTCATTCTTCATAACGAACACCTACATCTTCCCAACCACAGAGGTAGACTATCTGATCTATAGTTTCCTTTCTTCTGCCTGTCTCCCTTCTTGAAGAGTGGAGTGATATTTGCAATTTTCCAGTCTTCCAGAATCTAGTGATTCTTGAAAGATCATGACTGGTGCCTCCACAATCTCCTCAGCCACCTCTTTCAGAACCCTAAGGTGCATTGTACATCATCTGGTCCAGGTGACTTATTTACCTTCAGACCTTTCAGTTTCCCAAGAACCTTCTCTCTAGTTATGGTAACTTCACACACTTCATGACTGCTGATACCTGGAACTTCCACCATACTGCTAGTATCTTCCACAGTGAAGACTGACGCAAAATACTTATTCCGTTTGTCGCCATTTCATTGTCCCCCATTACTACCTCTCCAGCATCATTTTCTAGTGGTCCGGTATCTACTCTCACCTCTCTTTTATACTTTATGTATCTGAAGAAATTTTTGGTATTCTCTTTAATATTATTGGCTAACTTACTTTTGTATTCCATCTTTACCTTAATGATTTTCAGTTGCCTTCTGTTGATTTTTAAAATCTTTCCAATCCTCTAAGTTCCCACTAATTTTGCTCTGGTCACTTTCCTCAGTCACTTACACTCCAGGGGAAAAAGACCCAGCCTGTCCAGTCACTCCTTATAACTCACATCCTCCAGTCCAGGTAGTAGCTTTGTGAATGTTGCGTTGGGTGATTCAAATCTTACTTTGCCAGTAGAACTTATCTGTGTTGCTTAGTGAACTGAGTTACAGGGAAGGAGCTTCACTCGGAATTCAGGGGGATCATGCCAGTGAGTTAGCCCCAGTTCCCCTTTCTATAACTCCTCCCTCTTGGTAGCAGGCTCACAAATCAAGATTTTCTTTCCTGAATAGTCTAAGTCAAGAGATCCAAATTTAGCAGTGCGCAGTTGTACTGCTAGCTCTCCTGCAACGCAGACCGAGGCAGTTCCAGTATCACAGTAATTCATTCATGGTCACTTGTTCCAGCCCACAGCCTTGCAGTAGGGAAACTGTCTTTCTGTGGCCAAGCACAGTAGCAGGAACGTTGCTCACTGACCTCAACTGTTGAATAGATTCAAATGTTTTTGGGCTCCATTCCTGATTCTTGGCATCCAGACAGCTCTTGCACCCTTGATTAAAAGTATCAGGCATTAAGCTTCATGGAGGCAGTTAATATATAGTTAATAAGTTTGCAGGGCACCAGAGTTCATGAGATGTTCATTCATTGTTGTGAACTTCCATCCTCTGTCTGTCTCTCTTTCTCTCTGACTGTCTCTTTATGTCTGTTTCTGTCTTTGTCTCTGTCTCTCTCTCTCTCTCTCTGTCTGCCAGTCTACCTGCCTGCCTTTCACTCTCTGTTTCGGTACATCTGTGTCTCCCTCTCTCTCTCTCTGTCTTTATGTATGTCTCTGTTTCTGTCTGTTTCTTTCTCTCTCAGACTCCATTAGTCTCAGTCTCTCTCTCTCTCTCTCTCTCCCCCCCCCCCCCAACACACATCAAAGTTGCTGGTGAACGCAGCAGGACAGGCAGCATCTCTAGGAAGAGGTACAGTCGACGTTTCGGGCTGAGACCCTTCGTCAGGACTAACTGAAGGAAGAGCTAGTAAGAGATTTGAAAGGGGGAGGGGGAGATCCAAAATGATAGGAGAAGACAGGAGGGGGAGGGATGGAGCCAAGAGCTGGACAGGTGATTGGCAAAAGGGATATGAGAGGATCATGGGACAGGAGGCCCAGGCAGAAGGAAAAGGGGGAAGGGGGAAAACCCAGAGGATGGGCAAGGGGTATAGTCAGAGGGAGAAAAAGGAGAGAGAGAGAGAGAAAGAATGTGTGTATAAAAATAAATAATGGATGGGGTACGAGGGGGAGGTGGGGCATTAGCGGAAGTTAGAGAAGTCGATGTTCATGCCATCAGGTTGGAGGCTACCCAGACGGAATATAAGGTCCCTCTCTCTGCTTGTCTTGCTCTCTATGCCTGTGTGTTTCTATCTCTGTATGTCTCTGTTTCTGTCTGTCTCTGTCTCTCTCAGACTCTGTCAGTCTGTCTTTGTCTGCCTCTGTCAGCCTCTCTCACTTCCTCTCTCTTTCTCGCTCTCTGTATCTATGTGTCTCTCTCAGTCTTTGTCAGTCTATCTGTCATGGTCTGCTTGCCTCTGTCTCTCACTCATCTCTTCTCCCCATCACCGAATGTCGGCCGGTATGTCCTCGGTGGAAAGTGTGGGTTTCAAATCCTGTTGAAACCACGCTGGCCCTGGCGAGATAAGTCGAGTCGAAGGCTGGATGTGCCACATGGGCAGCTTTGCATTAGTCCCCTGGGGCTGCTTGAAATTGCTCCCACTTTCTGGTAGACAGAGTGGCTTTCAGTTCAAAGTACTGTACTAAGTTTTCACCTGCAGAACTTCTATTTTGTAGAAAAAGTATTCTCTTGCCAGTTAAACCTACATGATTCAACACTCATAAATCTAATGAGGCTGAGCAGCCAGGCTCACTGTGGGGAAATGGGAAGACGGGCAGATATTCTGGGACCATTTTAACCAGGGAGCATAGACTTCCATGAGATCAAATCGCTGAAGGGTGACTGTTGGGAAAACGAATTTCCATCAGACCATAATCTATTGGAGCAGAATTTGACCACCGAGTCTGCTCCTCCATTCAGACAGGGTGTTTTCCTTCCTCAACCCCATTCTGCTACCTGCACCCGATAACCCTCAACACCCCCTCTACCCCCCACCCCACTAATCGAAAGCCTATCAGTCTCTGCCTTAGCAGACATCCCACCTCTCCCGGAAGTTCCGGGAGTCTCCCGCATATTAATAGTGGCTCCCTGATGCCCGCAAATTATATACAATATCACAGAAATCAATTTTTTTGAGAGCGAGCGAGAGAAAAGCAAGAGAGAGTGCGAGAGTGGCCACGAGAGAGAGTGCGAGCGCGCGAGAGAGAGCGAGAGAGAGGGAGAGAGAGAGCGAGTGAAACAGAAAGCAAGCGAGAGCGCTTGCGAGCGCGCGCCATGGCAGAGTCTTCCAAAAAAAAAAAGTACGTCACCCCAGACTACACTAAAGTGTAGCCCTGCCTAATAGGGGTCAAAATAATGACAGTGTTGCTCGCTGCACTGTTTGCAACAGTGACTTTTCTATTGCCCATGGTGGGTTAAGACTGTAAAAGACATGTTGAGGTGAGTTTAACAGGTGTCATTCATTCATTAGCATAGCTAACGTTATTTAAACTAGCTGACTAGCTGCTAAGGAGCTACTCTATTGCAGACATCCCACCTCTCCCGGAAGTCTCCCGCAAATTGATGGTGCTACCTCCCTGAAATGAGTTTTTGCAGGGTGGGATGTCTGCCTTAAATACACCCTGTCATTTGTCCTCCACAGCTAACCCTGGCAACCAGCTCCACAGATACACCACCCTCGGACTGAAGAGATTAATCTCAGTTTTAAAGAGATGTCCCTTTATTCTGAGGCTGTGCCCTCAAACCCTAGGTTCTCTTACTATTGGAAATATCCTCTCCATGTCTACTCTGTCCAAGCCTTTCAGTATCCAGTAGATTTCAATGGCATCCCCTTCATCCTTCTGAACTCCATCAAGTACAGGGTCAGAGCAATCAAACTCCTCTTTCAATAAGTCTTTCATTCCCGAGGTAATCTTGGTGAACCTCCTCTGGGCCAGCACATCTTTCCTTAGATGCAGAGCCAAACATGGCACATAATGTTCTAAACGCACTCTGACAAATGCACTTATTTTCATTAATTAAAAATTAAACCTAGGAATCATAAGTACAAAAACATCAATAATCCCCCTGGTCTCAGCCCAGTACATGATGGGCTGAGTGGTCTTTCCACCATTGGTAGTATCTATATGAGGTACTGCCTCAAAAAGACAACACCTATCATCAAAGATCCCCACCATGCTATCTCCTCACAGCTCCCAACCAGCAGGAGGTGCAGAAGCCTGAAGTCTGGAGCACCTGGAGGAAATCTACTCAGTCACGGGGAGAAGGTACAAACTCGTTACAGACAGCAGTGGAAATTGAACCCGGGTCGCCGATGCTGTAATAGCGTTACGCTAACCGCTACACTATTGTGTCGTAACTCCTATCTGCGGAATACCATTTATGTCGATGAACACTCAAGAACAGTGGTGAAATGACCTGCAGCACCTTCAAGTATTAATGACATGCAAGGATGCACTAGACTGCCAGTAGCTAAGAAACATGCGCTATTTAGAATAATCCCACACATATTATCATCCTTTGATTCCTCTCCATGTATAACATGCGTTCAAAGCATCTCAGAACAGCAGCTGGAAATATTGCTACTTTTACTGATTTAATCAGGATTGTAATAGCGGGTCTGCTGCAATATAATTCAAGTCAGCTGTCGGTCCCGACTAAATACCAGTGAACAGTTTCCCTAGGAATGCGGCAACAATTTCCTTCCCTAATCTCAGCTCTTACAATAGCACCAGATGGCTTTCAGAATTTTATTTTTTACAAAAGTCTATTCTGGTTTCCAAAAGCAAATGATTGGTGTCTGCTCTTGTCAAGTCCTCATCGCTCCAGTTGTGAGATTCCATAGATCGTGGTCTCAGGGTGCCAGAATCTGCTCCTCTTTACTGCCCAGCTGTTCTGTGGTAAACAGTCACTCTGCCAAACGCTCGGAAATTCTTCTTCGCAGCATAGTTATTTTAAAGTGAAAGATGTTATAGGGGCTTTGAATGAGCAAAATGTTTGATAGGGTGGATGTGGTCAACACAAAATCAAATACAATTACAGAGGCTGGTGAATGCAGCAGGCCAGGCAGCATCCCTAGGAAGAGGTACAGTCGACGTTTCGGGCCGAGACCCTTCGTCAGGACTAACTGAAGGAAGGGCTAGTAAGAGATTTGAAAGTGGGAGGAAATCTCTTACTAGCCCTTCCTTCAGTTAGTCCTGACGAAGGGTCTCGGCCCGAAACGTCGACTGTATCTCTTCCTAGAAATGCTGCCTGGCCTGCTGCGTTCACCAGCAGCTTTGATGTGTGTTGCTTGAATTTCCAGCATCTGCAGAATTCCTCGTGTTTACAATTACAGAGGCTATTTAATTTCCCCTCAGCCATCATTTTAACATTCATTTGTGAATAATGATCTTCACACTGTTCCGCCGCTTAGCCACAAGTCTAAGACCAGAGGGGACAGCTTCAGAGTGTCCTTTTAAGATGGGGATAATTTCTTTAGCCAGAAAGTGGTGGAACCGTGGAATTTATTGCCAAAGTTGGATGTGGAGGCAAAGTCATTGGGTATATACAAGGCAGAGGATGATAGATTCTTGATTAATCAGGGCATGAAGGGATATGGGGAAAAGACAGGAGATTGGGGCAGAGAAGGAAAATGGATCAGCCACGACGAAATGGCGGAGCAGACTCGATGGGCCAAATGGCCTAAATCTGATCCTATAAGTTATGGACTTACGAAATAGTTAATTTCTGAATCATTTCTCAATAAAACCCAAAACAGGATAATCAAGGACACGACCCACCCAGCCAACACACTTTTCATCCCTCTTCCCTCCCGGAGAAGGTTCAGGAGCTTGAAGACTCGTACGGCCAGATTTGGGAACAGCTTCTTTCCAACTGTGATAAGACTGCTGAACGGATCCTGACCCCGATTTGGGCCGTACCCTCCAAATATCCGGACCTGCCTCTCGGGTTTTTTTGCATTACCTTACTTCCCATTTCTCTATTTTCTATTTATGATTTATAATTTAAAATTTTAATATTTACTAATTTTGGCTATTTTTAATATTTTTAATATTTAGTATTTGTACTCCAGGGAGTGGGAAGCGCAGAATCAAATATCGCTGTGATGATTGTACGTTCTAGTACCAATTGTTTGGCGACAATAAAGTTTAAAGTATAAAACAAGTTAGCATTTATAAAATGGCACAAATGAGATGCTGAAGGAAATAAATGTCAAGCAGCACTAGTGGACGGAAATGGAGAGTCGACGTTTTGGTCCAGGTGAAGTTCAAAGTAATTTTATGATCAAAGTAGATATTTGTTACTAATTGCTACCCTGAGATTCACTTTCCTGCAGGCGTTTACGGGGAAAATAAATAAACACAATAGAATTTATATAAAAAACTATGTATAAACAAAGACTGACTGACAATCAGTGTGCAGCCGAAGACCTGTAACTGTATGTAGTGAATAATACAGATGACATAGGCATACTGCAGGCAGCAGACAGATAAATTTCTACATATATCTGCATTTATGTACACATTTGTGGCCACTTTATTAGGTGCATCTGTATACCTCGTTAATTCAAATTTCTAATCAGCCAATCATGTGACCACAACTCAATGTATAACAGCATGCAGACATAGTCAAAAGCAACTCAATGCAGACATAGTCAAAAAATTCATTTGTTGTTAAGATCGAACATCAGAATGGGGAAGAAATGCAATCTGGCAGATTTTGACTGTGGAATGGTTGCTGGTGCCAGATGGGGTGGTTTGAATATCTCAGAAGCTGCTGATTTCCTGGGATTTTCATGCACTATAATCTCTAGACTAGAGTTTACAGAGATTGGTGTGAGAAGCAAAAAGCATCCAGTGAACGGCAGTCCTGTGGGTGAAAAGGACTTGTTAATTAGAGCAGTCAGAGAAGAATGGCTGGACTGGTCGAGCTGACAGGCAGATTACAGTAGCTCAAAGGACAGGCAGCACTGTAGCATAGTGGTTAGCACAACACTTTACAGTACCACAACTCAGGATCAATTCCCACCACTACCTTAAGGACTCTGTACATTCTTCGTGACCATATGTGTTTCCTCTGGGTGGTCTGATTTCCTCCCAGGTCCAAAGACGTACTGGTTGGTAGGTTAATTGTCATAGTAAATTGTCCCGTGATTAGGCTCAGACTAAATGGAAGGAATTGCTGGGCAGCTTGGCTCAAAGGGCTGGAAGGACCTCTTCTGTGCTGTATCTCAATAAATAACTAGATAGCCAGATGTCATAATAGTGGCATGCAGAAGTGCATCTCTGAACACACAACATCTTTTACCTTGAACATCAGAAAATCGGCAGATGCTGGAAATCCAAGCATAACACACACAAAATGCTGGAGGAACTCAGCAGGCCAGGTGGCATCTATAGAAAAGAGAAAATAGTCGATGTTTTGGGCCTGATGAAGGGTCTCAGCCCGAAGCATTAACTATTTACACTTTTCTATAAATGCTGGCTGGCCTGCTGAGTTCCTTCAGCATTTTTTGTGTGTTCCTTGTTTTACCTTGAAGTGGATGGGCTACAGTAGCAGAAGACCAGGTTCTACTCCTGCAGCTAATTAAGTGGCCACTGCGTGCATGTAGTTATCTATTGTTTACACTGAAATATGTATTTGCAAATCCAAGACCAATGTTAAAAGGCATTTAAACCTTTTGACATGAGGGTTTCAGTTGTTCTCAGTACAGTTCTGCACAAATCGGTCTGCCTATCTACTGAAAGTCTGACACCCTCCCCCATGAAAAGCACCAGTCTCCAGCTATTATGCCTCCATGTGCCAGGGTTATTCTTGGCCTGTTTCTAAACTGTACCTTCTCACAGTCCCAAAACAAAGCCAAGAACACTTCCATGAGCAGTACTCTGGGTATTACAAAGGAAAACCAGGGCAGTTTAGTTGGATATTAAAGATCAGTCTGCAGAGGTACCTCATATTCCCAGTGCTAACACAACAGGAGAACAAGCGCCTACTGTGTCAAGAACTATCCTCACAATTGCTCTTCTTGAGCAGGTGTAAAAACACTTAATCTGGCTTTGTGGGAGAATACCTCAAATCTTTGCTCCTGCATTTAGAAACAGTGTTTTACTGCTGGGTTAGAACATAAAAATACAATGAGACAGATTATATATCCCATCAATCCCACTCTCCTGTTTAGAAGTAATCATGGGTAATGCTGCATCTCCTGTCCTCTTCCTTGTCCAATCCCTTGATTCCATTTGTGTTCAAAACTCTACCAATCCCAGTTATCAATACCATTCCTGAGGAGACTGAGGTCCTTTAACATCTGCCGGACGACGCTGAGGATGTTCTATGAGTCTGTGGTGGCCAGTGCGATCATGTTTGCCGTTGTGTGCTGGGGCAGCAGGCTGAGGGTAGCAGACACCAACAGAGTCAACAAACTCATTCGTAAGGCCAGTGATGTTGTGGGAATGGAACTGGACTCTCTGACGGTGGTGGCTGAAAAGAGGATGCTGTCTAAGTTGCATGCCATCTTGGACAATGTCTCCCATCCACTACATAATGTACTGGTTGGGCACAGGAGTACATTCAGCCAGAGACTCATTCCACCGAGATGCAACACAGAGCGTCATAGGAAGTCATTCCTGCCTGTGGCCATCAAACTTTACAACTCCTCCCTGGGAGGGTCAGACACCCTGAGCCAATAGGCTGGTCCTGGACTTATTTCATAATTTACTGGCATAATTTACATATTACTATTTAACTATTTATGGTTTTACTACTATTTATTATTTATGGTGCAACTGTAACGAAAACCAATTTCCCCCGGGATCAATAAAGTATGACTATGACATTCCCACTCCAGGGCTACATGGTTTCATAAGATTCAAAATTGTTTAAGGTCCTTCCCATACTTAAGTGTAAAGGAGAACAAATTAATTGTTACTCTGGATCTCACAAAGCACAAAATAACTGATCACATTTACAAGGGGTGTTCACACAAGAAAGCAGAATCCATCAGCAAGGACCTGCACCATCCAGACCATATTCTCTTCTCACTACTACCGTCGGGCAGGAGGCACAGAAGCCTTAGATCCCACACCACCAAGTTCAGGAACCGTTATTACCCTTCAACCATCAGGCTCCTGAACCAGTGTGGATAACTTCCCTCTCCTCAACACTTAAAATATTCCACAACCTACAGACTCACTCTCAAGTACTTTACAACTCATTTTCTCGGTATTATTTATTTGTTTGTTTGCTTATTTACTTGCACAAGTTTTCTTCTTTTGCATGTTGGTTGTTTCTCAGTCTTTATTTATGTATAGTTTTCAATAAATTCTATTTATTTATTTACCTGTAAACACCTGCAAGAAAATGAATCTCAGGGTAGAATATAGTGACATAAATATTTTCATAATAAATTTACTTTGACTTTCGACTTTGAGAGAAGCATTAGGTGATTTATTAAGGTCTTAATTGGTGGTTTATATTTTGTGCTGAGTAGGCCCTGACTTGGCGAAATGATTAAAAAAAAGTGGCTCGAAGGGGGAAGGCCTCCAAATTAAAGAGTCCCTGGCCTGAGATGGCCTCTAGTTCTCTCACATGGCCATTTTAAGCTTGGGAATTGTGGCTCTGCAGGTGACGTGGTTCTCCTCACTGCTGTCAGTGAGCGTCAGCATCTGTTGGTGTGTTGTGTGTTCCAGTTGCCGAGTGGAGCTACTCCTTTGTGTGACGTTGGTGGCAACGTGCCAGATTTCTACAGATGTGCAATAAGGAGCATTCTGACTGGTTGCAGCACTGTCTGCACGGAGGGGCCACTGCACAGTGTGGGAAAATGCTGCAGGAAGTTGTAAACTCAGCCAGCTCCATCATGGGCACGAGCCTCCAAACCACTGAGGACATCTTCAAAAGGTAATGCTTCAAGAAGGTCCTCTCCTCATTAGTGTCATCAGGGAAGAGGCACAGGAGCCTGAAGACACACACTCAATGTTTTAGGAACAGCTTCTTCACCCCCACTGTTAGATTTCTGAATGGATAATGAACCAATGAAGACAACCTCATTATTTTTGCTTTCTTTTTGCACTACGTATTATATTTTTATATATATGTAACCAAGTGGGCATGTGGCCAAGTGGTTAAGGCATTGGACTAGCAATCTGAAGGTCGTGAGTTCGATCCCCAGCCAAGGCAGCGTGTTGTGTCCTTCAGCAAGGCACTTAACCACACAGTGCTCTGCAACGACACTGGTGCCAAGCTGTATTGGCCTTTGCCCTTCCTTTGGACAACATTGGAGGGGAGACTTGCAGCATGGGCAACTGTTGGTCTTCCATACAACCTTGCCCAGGCCTGTGCCCTGGAGAGTGAAGACTTTCCAGGTGCAGATCCCTGGTCTCGCAAGACTAACGGATGCCTTTAAATACGTAACCAGGTGACCACTGAATATAATTTTTTTACTGTTAAAGTGCACTTATGTATTCATCTTGGTAATGCTAAAATAGCTGCCTGTGCCTTTAAGAGAAAACAGTGATGTCATTTTGCACGGGTGGAGTAGAATAAAGAGTTGAAAGTGGAGTAGAAAGGACGATGTTTGAATGCTTTTCCCAGGTTTGGTGAGGAAAGATTTTCGCAAGTAGAATTGAATGATGCTGGAATAGCGTGATTGCGAAGTTCCTTAATCAGCCTAATAGCGTGACTGAGGAGAACTCATTTCAAGGTCTAGCCTATATGTGTTTGGAAGTTCACATGTGTGCCGAATAATTGCCACTACCGTATTGGTTTTGTGTATTTTATTTCAGTTATTTTCATACTGCATATGCAACAAGAGTGTGGTCCGAAGTTAAACTGAGATTGTAATAGCGGGAACTCTTTTTCCTAAAATTCATTTTGTTGTTTTTATATTGATACCTCTTTCTGCAATAAAACATCTAAAACAGGTAAAGGAATTTAAGACCCGAAAAAGTACTTTTTGTCCTGCGTGTGTATTTGTCCCCAGGCTACATATCTTTCTTATTGTAATTTATAGTATTTTTGTGTGTTGCACTGTACTGCTGCTACAAAACAACAAATTTCACAACATACGTCAGTGAAAATAATCCTGATTCTGAGGGGATTGTGACCTTTCTTGAACTGAAAGTTCTCAGCCAATCAGTTGAAGGAGGTTTGGTGACATCATTATGTCCATGCGGAGCATGAGAATATTTTGGAACTAGTGAGCAGGACGTGCTCAAAGGGAAGACTCATCAGAATGGAATGGAAGAAAGTGGTTTGCCTGCACGTTGGCATGGTACCGTTCAGCAGGCACTATGACCATGCCTTCTATTGGACTCTGCGTGGTCATTTAAAGTGGAGGTCGATAGGATCATTGTTAAGCGAGGGCCTCAAAAGTTACGGGAGAAGGCAGGAGAATGAGGTTTAGAGGGATAATAAATCAACTATGACGAAATGGTAGAGCAGACTCAACGGGCCAAATGGACGAATTCTGCTCCTAAGTATTATGGTCTTATGGTCTTTATACCAGGATGTTGAAGCTTTGTGGTTGAAAGTTGAAGGTCAGTGCAAGTGAACTCATGTGGAGAAGGGAGGAAGTTAGTTATTTCAGTTGAAATGCTGCAGGAAACCAGTCGTTGTCGTCCGCATCTCGGTGGGAGAGTAGTTTCCGCAGGAATCTGGCATTATTAAAAGTTTCCTTTTTGTTTTGGATTTCATGGGGTTTGGTTTTGATGGTGAGCAAGAGTGACCATGTCTGTGTGGATTGAAGAACCTGACACAACTTGTATTTGGTATAAATCAGACAAATGGCTTTGTTTAAATGTAATCGATTACTAAGACGGGAGTGATTTCAGTGTACCAAGTGCTGAATGTGTTCTGGCATCACTCAACACTCAAGCATGCCCTTAGCCACCACATCCTTCATGTGAAATAGAACAACCACTGGAATCTTTCTACCAATTCCCAGCAGACACGTAGCAGACAAGAAGTTATGACTTAAATATTAAAAACAAAACTCCATTATATGAGACGAAAGGGTAGTGTCATGGTTAGCTTAACACTTGGATTCATTTCCCACCACTGGCTGTAAGGAGGTTGTATGTCCTCTCCTCTGCATTCTGGTTTCTGAATGGACATTGAACCCATGAACATTACCTCTCTGCTTTTATTATTTCTATTTTTGCACTATTTGCTTAACTATACTTATTATAATTCACAGTTTTTCCATTATTATTCCATTGTACTGCTGCTGCAAAGACAGCAAATTTCACGATATATGCTGGTGATATTAAATATGATTCTGACTCTGTGATGTTTTCAAATGCAAAAAATCCAGGTTAATAACCCAGCATTAAGGGCACTCATTACTACTAACAAGATGTTTCCTTGGGAAAAAACAGCATGTTGGGGCAAAGGTTACCATTTTCTGATTAGTAATTGCCAGCAATTCAATAGTTGCATAAAACATTGCTTCCTCTACCCTAGGGATTCACATCTCCCCAATTGCATTATAAGCAAGAAAGTCTACTTCTTTGTAATTACTCATACATTTTTTTTTATCATTTATAATGTTTGCTTGAATACAATCAGAGATATTAAGGAGCACGAATGAATCATTCAGCCTTTTGAACTGTTTTACTATTCAGTAAGATCAGGAGTTCCATAGAACCACAGAACACAACAGCACAGAAAACAGGCCATTTGGCCCTTCTAGTCTGGGCCGAAACATTATTCCGCTTGTCCCATTGACCTGCATCCAGTCCATAACCCTCCAGACCTCTCCCATCCATGTACCTATCCTCATTTAAGAGTGAGCCTGCATTTACCACGCCAGATGGCAGCTCGTTCCACACTCCCACCACTCTCTGAGTGAAGAAATTCCCCCTAATGTTCCCCCTAACCCTTTCCCCTTTCACCCTAAAGCCATGTCCTCTCGTATTTATCTCTTCTAATCTAAGTGGAAAGAGCCTATTCACATTTACTCTATCTATACCCCTCATAATTTTGTAAACCTCTATCAAATCTCCCCTCATTTTTCTACACTCCAAGGAATAAAGTCCTAACCTGTTCAATCTTTCCCTGTAACTCAGCTCCTGAAGACCCGGCAACATCCTAGTAAATCCTCTCTGCACCCTTTCAATCTTACTGATATCCTTCCTATAGTTAGGTGACCAGAACTGTACACAATACTCCAAATTTGGCCTCACCAATGTCTTATACACCCTCCCCTTAACATCCCAACTCCTATACTGAATACTTTTTCCAACTTTTTTTAATGCCGTGGACTCCTACCATTAACCAAGCGGTCAGTGACCCCAAGTTCTGAACCCCTGGCTAACATGATAGTTGATTCTGAAGCCTCCTCGTCCAAGTGATTCAGCTATCTATGTGCTTGACAACACAGCTCTCTTGAATTCCAAATGTTTTCAACTCTCTTGAGAAAAGAAATTCCTTCTCTCAGTACTGAAGGTTCAGCTTCTCATCCCGTACATGTGACAAATAAAGCTAATCTTTAAATGAGACTAAACTCCAAGTTCAAGACTTGTCCAGCTTTAATAAATGTTGCAACATGTCATTAAATGAATCTGTTCTGCGCTGTGTGACTAAGTATTGGTGCTTTCCCCCGGATCTCTGACAGATTCATAGTGGCAGTGTCAAATACTAGAGGACATAACTTTAAAGAGTGCTGGTCAGTGTTGCTGTGACATCAGCACTGGACTTCAAGGCAAATGGTCCCAAGTTCAAATCTGGCTGGCTGCTTGCACGCTTTCCATCTGTGCAGGGGTTGAGCGTGGAGCCTCATAAAAAATACTCAAATGCCACGGAAAGTGAGGGGGGAAATTTAAAGGAAATAAACGGGCAAGTTTTTTTCACACCGAGTTGTGGGTCTCTGGAATATATAGCCAGGTTGAAGGTGGAAGCAGATATGACAGTGGCATGTGGGAGGATCAGAATCAGATTAATGATCACCAACATATGTCGTGAAATTTGTTGTTTTACAGCAGGAGTACAGTGTAAGTTATGACACTTTTTCGTACACTGGTCATGGACTTCTGAGGCTGAGACAGTTGAACTGGCCCGGTGCAATGGTTTTTCCACTTTAAAAACACCCCAGCACAGATTTCCTGTCATTGTCGGACATGATGGACAACTGCCACCACCACAGAGCAATACATAAAATAAATTATAAATTATATTAAGAACCGTAGAATATAGAATAGTACCACACAGGAACAAGCTCTTTGGCTCAGGGCTGGGTGTATCTGCACGAACCCCTGCCCCTGGCACTCCTTCTCTGCTATCTGTCCCACACCCCTCCCGCGGCACTCCACCCTCACCATTCACAATGTCCTTTGCTCCCACCCAGATTTACAAACTCGCTCTCCACTCCACATTGACAAATACAGTTCTGTGCAAAAGTCTTAGCCAGGCACCCTAGCTATGTATACTGCATGTGCCTGAGACTTCTGCACGGTACCGTACATGTGATTAATAAATCTAAGCTAATCCAATCTGATTTATTGTAATGTGGGCTAACTGTTGGGCACCAGCTATCACCCCAGCTTCACACAGCAGGAACTTGACTAAGTAGCAAAGATGAACAAAGGTGACCGGAGCCCCATCTGTGTTACACAGACATTGATGGTCACATAAACGTGCCACCCAGAATGCAGACAACAAGCTTAACTGTATGTTTACCTGTACGCGTGATGAATCTGAATAAGGCCATGACATAAGAGGAGAATTAGGCCACTCAGCCCATCAAGACTGCTCCACCATTCCATCATGGCTGATTTACTATCCCTCTCAACCCCGTTCTCCTGCTTTCCCCTCGTAACTTTGACACCCTGACGGATCAAGAACCTATCAGCCTCCACTTTAAATATACTCAATGACATAGCCTCTACAGCCTTCTGTGGAAACATCCTCTCCACGTCCACTCTATCTAGGCCTTTCAAAGTTTGACAGGTTTCAATGAGATCCCCCACCACCTCATTCCTCTAAACTCCAGTGAGTACAGGCCCAGAAACATCAAACAATCTTCTGTTACATCTATGCCTACCATAAGCTCGACCAGGCATGTTGCCGTTCACTCACCGGATGGCATATTTGTGGTGGGCATGTGGGAGGGAAGGGGTGGCATGGTTGGCAGCAGGTTCAGTGCCAGTTGCCGCCTGTCCTGGGGGTTCTGATCTCGCTGGATTTCGTTGGTTGTGATGAGATTGGGTTTGCGTTTCTGTGGTGGAGGCTGCACCGGCCTGGCGACGGGCAGCAGCTGGCACCTGGCCTCCAGCTGTGCGATAAGGTGCGTCTGGTTATTTGCCAGCGAGGCCAAGTGTTGGTACTTATGCTCCAGGTCCCTGTAGCGGTTAGAGAGCAGCATCATCTCTGCCGTCTGGTTGAGAATCTTGTTCTCGAGCTGCGAGACCTCGAGGGCGTTATCCCGCTTGCGAATGATCTCGTGGAGCAGCTGCATGTAGAGCTGGGTGACTCTGGAGTTCATGTTTCTGCTCTCCTTGCGCAGGAGCTTCACCTCATTAACCACCCCTCCGTCCACCTCCACCAGCTGCTGCAGGTTCTCAATCTGCCTTTTCTGCTTCAGGAGTTCGTTGTTGATCACCTCCAGCTCTTGCTTATTGACCCGACTCTCCACTATGGGCTCGGGCTTCGAGTTCACACATATGGCCCCCGTGACCTTCTGCTGAGGCACGATGAAGGTGTACGAGCACTTGTTCTCCATGGAGACAGTGGCACGCTTGTGCCTGCTCGTGCGGAAGAACTGCTCATAGCTATCCTTGCTGGACTGAAGCTCCTCCACTTTGTCAATGCCAAATGCAAGCTCGACCAGGATCAGTAAGATGACAAGCACCAACTTCTTCATGGTGGTTCTGCAGACAAGTATCTCCTGTAAGGAAGACAGAGCAATAATGGCCATTAGCTCCGGCACTGGGGGAAAGAACGTGGTCAAATATAAAAGGAAAACTTTTTGTGAGATTAATCAGAATCAGGTTTATTATCACTAACATACAGTACTGTGCACCCTAGTTTTGTTGTGTGGTTTCAGCTGGTACAGCCTCCACAGAGCCCTGATCTCAACATCATCGAGGCTGTCTGGGATTACCTGGAGAGACAGAAGCAAGTGAGACAGCCAAAGTCTGCAGAAGAACTAAGGCAACTGATGCTTGGAACAACCTACCAGCCAATTTTCTTATAAACCTGCATGACAGTGTACCTGAGAGAATTGATGCAGTTTTAAAGACAACGATTGGTCACACCAAATATTGAATTGATTTAGATTTTTTACTGTTTACTCCTCCTTATAGTAATTTTTTTCATCTTCGGAAACTTTTAATTTCAATACTTTTGAAAGCATTTTCACTTTACAGAATTTTTTACATGTGCCGAAGACTTTTGTCATAAACTTTGTTGTTTTTGCGGTAGCAGTACTGTGCATAAAATCATGAAACACTACAGCACACAAGCAGGCCCTTCAGCCGATCTCATCCATGCCAAACTATTATTCTGCCTGGTTCCATCAACCTGCACCCAGACCATAGGCTCCAATCCCCTCCCATCCATGAACCTATACAAATTTCTCTTAAATGTTGAAATGAACCCACATCCGCCACTTCTGCTAGTAGCTTGTTCAACACTCTAACCACCCTAAGAGTGAAGTATACACTGGAATTTAGAAGAATGAGAGGGGATCTGATTGAAACATATAAGATTATTAAGGGATTGGACACGCTGGAGGCAGGAAGCATGTTCCCGCTGATGGGTGAGTCCAGAACCAGAGGCCACAGTTTAAGAATAAGGGGTAGGCCATATAGAACGGAGTTGAGGAAAAACTTTTTCACCCAGAGAGTGGTGGATATATGGAATGCTCTGCCCCAGAAGGCAGTGGAGGCCAAGTCTCTGGATGCTTTCAAGAAAGAGATGGATAGAGCTCTTAAAGATAGTGGAATCAAAGGTTATGGGGATAAGGCAGGAACTGGATACTGATTGTGGATGATCAGCCATGATCACAGTGAATGGCGGTGCTGGCTCGAAGGGCTGAATGACCTACTCCTGCACCTATTGTCTATTGAAATTTCCCCTCATGTTCCCTTTAAACAGGTCACCTTTCAACCCTTAATCCAGGACCTCTAGTTGTAGTCTCACCCAACCTCAGTAGAAAAGGCCTGCTTACATTTACCTTATCTATATAAAAATTAATTTTTGTTTATCTCTATACATACTGTGCAATACATTAAAAATTAAATAAGTTACTCTAAAGTAGTGCAAAAAGAAAGCAAAATAGTGAGGTAGTTTACATCAGAATCAGGTTTAATATCATTGGCATATGTCGTGAAATTTGTTAACTTTGTGGCAGCAGTACAATGCAATACATGATAATATAGAAAAAACTGAATTACAGTAAGTATATATAATAATATGTGTATATTAAATAATTAATTTAAAACAAGTAGTACAAGACGCAGAAAATAAGTTTTTAAAAAAGTGAGGTAGTGAAAAAAGATCTAGTGCTTTCCCAGTGTATATGATAAATAAACTCTTTTTGGGCTCCCAGCTGGGTATAGGTATCAGCTCTAGCCAACGTTTCGATGATAAACTCTGCTATCTGCATCAAGGATGATGCCTGGGCATGTTTAGTTTGGTGGTATTTATACCCCCATCATCTGTCTCTCCTGATTGGTCAGTCCTCATCCAATCAGGTTTCGGCTGTCCAATCAAATTCCATTTCTAACTTCGAGCGAGACCTTCATCTTTTTTAAACTCCTTTTCCGGAGAAATCGGCGGTAGCAGAACATTGCATTAGCAATGGCCATAGGATTGACTTTGGCGACACAAAACTACTGTGCCATGCCAATGGCTTTTGGGACTGCCTGGTGAAGGAAGTCATTGAAATAAATCTGGAGGAAAAGAATGATTCCCCTCTCCCTGCCCCCTTCCCACTCTCAGTCCACAACAGACCCATATCAGAATCAACTTTATCATCACTCACATATATCATGAAATTTGGTTTTTTTTGCAGCAGTACAGTGTAATACATAAAATTTCTACAGTACTGTACAAAAGTCTGAGGCACCTCAGCTATACGTATGTGCTAAGATTTTTGCACAGTACTGTATTCTATGCATTGCACTCTACTGCTGCTGCAAAACAACACATTTCATGATACACAGGTGTCCCCCGCTTTACGAACGTTTGCTTTTCGCCACTTCGCTTTTACGAAAGACCTACATTAGTACCTGTTTTCACTAACCGAAAGAGGATTTTCAATTTTACGAAAAAGACGCCCGGTTTAAACGTGTTTACCTGGGAAAAAACTACCATGACCGTGAAGCCTTGTGCGGGCAGGTGTGCGATTTTTTTTCTCTACAAATCGGTTTTGGCTAAATCTTCCTGATTCTGTTAAGTGAAACTACACTATACATACATTAGTTCTACTTTATATAGGCTGTGTATTTATCATATCATTCCTGCTTTTACTATATGTTAGTGTTATTTTAGGTTTTATATGTTATTTGCTATGATTTGGTAGGTTATTTTTTGGGTCTGGGAATGCTCAAAAATTTTTCCCATATAAATTAATGGTAATTGCTTCTTTGCTTTACACCATTTCGGCTTACCAACAGTTTCATAGGAACGCTCTACCTTAGCGGGGGAAACCTGTATAATAAACCTGATTCAGATTCTAAAATCTTGAGATAACTTAAGAGATATCTTTATTTGGTAAAAATTCTTAACATAATTATAATCTCATTGTCTGCCAACCTGACAAATATCTCTCCATCTCAGTTTTAATTCCACACAGCAAACTGTCTGCTAATGTTAGCCAGACACAGCTGTGAACACCTCATTTTTATACACAAACATTTTCTGTTTATGTTGGAGTTAGTTATTGGTTTATGCTTGATGAAAATGTGTACTTTCACTGCTTCCAGTGCTCTTAGTTTATAGTCAGAGAAAAAAATGCAAAGTTCATTTCTCCTGGTGTGGACCAAACAGGTAGGGATCTGTGTCAAGCCAGGAACATGGTGCAAACCATTAGCTGTCAGTGTCTGTACTCATTCTGGGTCATTCTGCCTGAGGGTAAGAGGTCATTAACATCCGATTACCTACAGTCATCTGTTCGCACGCTTGGTCCCAGTCATCCTCGGTTAGGCACAGAGACCTAATGGTTGCTGGGAATCGGAAACGGTTGAACAATACTTAATTACAGATTTGTGTAAACCGTGATATGCTTGCCGCTCGGCCTTATTTATGATTGTTTAAAAGCACCCAGAACAGGACAGGACAGTCTCACAGCAAATGGGTGTGAACGGCTCCCTGGAAGCTGTCAGCTGTCATTTACTGCCTGTACCATCCCTTCGCAGAACCTTACCTCCATCACTTTGATTTTAACCAATATTACCAAAACAAAGGAAGAGTGCAATTTTTAAATGTTTTATTTTTATTGGGATACAGCATGGAATAGACCCTTCCTGTCCTTTGAGCCACTCCACCCAGCAATCCCCTGATTCAATCCTAGCCTAATCACGGGACAATGTACAATGACTGATGAACCTAATTAATGGTACATCTTTGGAAGGTGGGATGAAACCAGAACACCCGGGGAAACCGGCATAGTCACGAGCAGAATGTACAAACTCCTTACAGACAGTGGCAGGAATTGAACCCTGGTCACCTGTACTGTAAAGCATTGTGCTAACCACCGCACTACCTACCGTGCTGCCTTGCGAGGAGCAGTTGCCATACCAAGCTTTGATGCTTTCAACGGCCCCCCTCAACAATGATGTGGTAAGGTGAACAACTGGAGTGCCATGTGGGTGGCCAGAAGTATGGCTATGTACAGACCATAATGGAAACGTATGTAAAGGATGGAAAGTTATTGAATGGTTTATTGTATATAATTTTATTTTTGAATAAATTATATTTTGAAATTTTTAAAAAAATCTGTAGAATTTGGTGAGGGCCATCAGGGACATGCTGAATTCCTTAGACACTTGGGGAAATCAGTATCAGATTTATCACTGACTTGACCTTTGTTTTATGGTAGCAGTACAGTGCAGTAGAGGTTCTGGTGAGCTTTACCCATGGCATCTAAGGGGATGGACGAGTAAAAGCTATTGATCAGATTTCAGATTCAGATTCGAATTTATGTATTACACGTACATCAAAACATACAGAGAGACACAGCCAACGTAAGCTAGGGATGTGCTGGGGGCAGCCCGCAAGTGTCTCCACACATTATGGTGCCAACCCAGCACACCCCCAAAGCTTGGCAGAACAACACAAAACACAACAAGCAACAAAAGAACAACAGCCAAAACAAGCTTCTTTCCTGCCTCCCTCCAACCCGCAAACACAGAAAGACCTTTCGTCAGAACATTGACATGATTATGGTCTTATGAAGATTCAAAACGTAAGAGAATTTATGTCATGAAGTGCATTACATCAGTGAAATGGAATGGGAAAGTTAGCTTGTCATTTAAGTTATTCAAAGTTGAACGTAAATTTATTATCAATTTACATGCATGTTACCATATACTACTCTGAAGTTCATTTTATTGTGAGCTTTCACAGTAGAACAAAGAAATACCCTAGAATCAATAAAAAAAACTACACACGATCAAAGACTGACAAACAGCCAATGTGCAAAAGAAGACAAAAGTGTGCCAATACAAAAAAAAACAAATAATAATAATAATAAATAAAGGCATCCGTTAGCCTTGCGAGACCGTGGACCTACACCTGGAAAGTCTTCACTTTCCAGGGCGCAGGCCTGGGCAAGGTTGTATGGAAGACCAGCAGTTGCCCATGCTGCAAGTCTCCCCTCTCCACGACACCAATGTTGTCCAAGGGAAAGGCATTAGGACCCATACAGCTTGGCACCAGTGTCATCGCAGAGCGATGTGTGATTAAGTGCCTTGCTCAAGGACACAACACGTTCCCTCGGCTGGGGTTCAAACTCACGACCCTCAGGTCACTAGTCCAATGCCTTAACCACTTGGCCACGTGCCCACGTGTGGGCATAATAAATAAGTAAATAAATAATATTGACCACATGAGTTACAGACTCCTTGAAATTGAATCTATAGGTTGTGGGGTATTCAGTAATTTATCCACGCTGGTTCAGGACCCTGATGGTAAAAGGATAATAACTGTTCCTGAACCTGTTGGTGTTGGACCTAAGGCTCCTGTACCTCCTGCCCGATGGTAGTTGGGAGAAGAGAGCCTGGGCTGGATGTTGGGCATCCTTGATGATAGATGCTGCCTTCTTGTGGTGGTGCTCCTTGTAGATGTGAGGAATGGTGGGGAGGGCTTTTCCTGTGATGGACTGGGCTGTGTTCACCACTTTACGTAGGCTTTTCCATTCGTGAGCATTGGTGTTTCCATACTGGGCCATGATGCAACCAACCAAGTATAAATGAACAATATGAAATAATATTTAGACAGCTGTTGTATATTGTACTAGTTAAGTCAAATCTGTAACTGCCATGAAATCTCTCAACCTTAGTCCCAGTGATGTTTACACCTAGGAAAATGAAGCTGTCTTCACCTCAGCATCGTTGATATAAACAGGAGATTGTGCACCGCCCCACTTAATAATAGCTCTTGTGATGGTAATATATTCCTAAATTACATCTATTCAGTTTGTTTTAAGAATGAGGCTTGAAAAATGTTGATTTTATTCGCAGGCTATTGATAAATTGCATTTGTATCAGTTCTGTTCACCTCATTATAGGAAGGATGTGAAAGCTTTAGAGAAGATGCTGAGGAGATTTACCAGGATGCTGCCTGGATTATGATCTATGTCTTGTGAGGATAGGTTGAGTGAGCTAGGGCTTTTTTCTTTGGAGTAGTATTGGGCCCTTCAGCCCATCGAGTTTTCTCTGCCGATCAATCATGACTGATGTTTCTCTCAATCCTATGCCCATACTTTCTCCCTGTAATACTTAACCTCCTTATCAATCAAAAACTATCAATCTCTACCTTAAGTACACCCAGTGATTTGATCTCCACAACTTTCTGTGGCAGCAAATTCCACAGATTCCTCACCCACTAGCTGAAGGAATTCCTCCTCATCTCAGTTCTTACAGGAAGTTCCTTTATTCTGAGGCTGTGCCCTCCAGTCCTAGACTCTCCTACTACGGAAAACATCCTCTCCACGTCCACTCTATCTAGGCCTTTCAGTATTTGACATGTTTCCTTGAGATTCCCCTTATCCTTCTAAACTCCATCGAGTCTGGCCCAGACTCATCAAATGGTCCTCTTACCATTAGCCTTTCATTCCTGGGATCAATCTTGTGAACCTTCCCTGGATCCTCTCCAACACCAGCGTAGCTTTCCTTAGGTACAGGGCTCAGAATTGCTCACAGTACTCCAAACATGATCTGATGAAAGCTTTATAAGCAGTACATCCTTGCTGTTATATTCTAGTCCTCTAGAAGCGAATGCTACCTTTGCATTTGCTTTCCGTACTACCACGTGGTTGGGCATGTGGCCAAGTGGTTAAGGCATTGGACTAGCGATCTAGAGGTTGTGAGTTCGATCCCCAGCCGTGGCAGCGTGTTGTGTCCTTGAGCAAGGCACTTAACCACACATTGCTCTGCGACGACACTGGTGCCAAGCTGTATCGGCCCTTGCCCTTCCCTTGGACAACATCGGTGTCATGGAGAGGGGAGACTTGCAGCATGGGCAACTGCCAGTCTTCCATACAACCTTGAGTGAAGACTTTCCATGGTCTCACAAGACTAACGGATGCCTTAACTACCAACTCATCTCCAGGCTCTCTTCCAAACTGCATTTAATTGCAGAAACTTACTTTTACTTATAATGCTGCATTTTGGTTTTAAAAATATGGTTTAAACAACAGTTTAAAAAGTCCATTCCAAGCAGCCAAAACAGTGGAAAAGATTTAACCTCTAAAGATAGTTGAAGTTTCCTGTAAGTTTTCCTTCATACTGTTCTGATAGGAAATAGATGTTTAACTTTTCCTCTTTGAACCTTGACCCTTCGGTCCTCAAACAGATGGCCAAACCTACAACAACAGGACCCTTCACCTTATCAATATCCTGTTCACTGTTCCCTTTAAGAGGAGCGGGTGCGCGGCTGCACAGTAACTGAAATGCCCCCGCACACGTAGCCTTTGTGGCTGCACAGCTGGAATTTTCTTTTATAAAATGTTTTGTAACAGTGCCATGCAGTTTTTGGGCCATGTAAAAATTGCCTGCTCAGAACAATGGCTGGTCTGTGCAGCTGGTTTAAAAAAAACTAGAGGGAATGTTGATCCTGTTCTATTGTCTGAATGACTTGATCATTCACCTCCAGAGCTATCTTGTTAATCTTTGATTTCTGTTATCACCCTCCGTTATCTATGACATTAGCCAGGAATGCAAACATGTTCACCAAGACCGAGGTGGCTGTGTGCTGTTTGAGCCACATCTGTTGTATTAAAAAAATATTAAAATGTACTGATATTCTGCAAAATGTGTGCTGGTTTGCCTTCTGATGTTATGCAGTAACATCAAAGTACAAAGTACATTTATTATCGAAGTATGTATACCATATACAACCTTGAGATTCATGGTTGGGTTGAGTTGTTCCCTGATCCTGGCAATTTACTTGCAAATGTTTCGTCACCATGCGAGGACACCTCATCCTTGCTATTGATTGTGGTGTGGCCTCCAAATGCTTGGCCTTCATATACTTTTCAATCAGCTGATTAGACGTCATTTCAGAAACTCAGTGGTGATGTGCGGAAGGAGCTCTAGTTGCTGATTGGCTGTGTGACGAACTTCGTGCGTTATGATCCGGAAATTTACCGACGTCGGCTCACAAGTAGCATCGAGGTCTACGTGTCTGTTTACAGAATTGTTCATGGCAAACCACGCTTCCAGGAATTCTCTTGCATGCTGGGTGTTTGCTTGCACCGTGACTTTCACTGATGTCCGGTCGAATTTGTGCCCTTCTCGATCTTCATGGGTAGAGACGAGGGAGAGTTGGTCATGTCGCTGCACAGCCAGTAAGGATCCTTGTGGGTCGTTTTCTCCCAGTTTGGCCGAAGTAATATTCATCTTCGTGCAGGCACCCAGAAACAAAGAAACACAATAGAATCCTAAAAGCACCCCACAACAAAGGCCTACATGCATTCAATATGCAAACAAGGACATGTCAGGCAAATACAGTTAGATTAGATTATGAGAACACTCAGTCCTCTTTTATTGTCATTTAGAAATGCATACATGCATTAAGAAATGATACAATGTTCCTCCAGAGTGATATCACAGAAAACGGGACAAACCAAAGACTAACACTGACAGAACCACATAATTTATAACATAGTTACAGCAGTGCAAAGCAATACCATAATTTGATGAAGAACAGACCATGGGCACAGTAAAAGTAGTCTCAAAGTCCCGAGTCGATCGACTCCCGAGTCCCTGATAGCAGGCGGCAAAAGGGAGAAAACCCCTGCCATAAACCTCCAGGCACCGTCAACTTGCCAATGCCTTGGAAGCAGCCGACCACAGCTGACACTGAGTCCATCCGTCCGAAAACTTCAAGCTTCCGACCAGCCTCTCCGATACGGCCTGCCGAGCGCCTTCGCCCTCTCCCCGGCCGCTGAAACACGCAAAGCTGAGGATTTCGGGGCCTTCGGCTCTGGAGATTCTGGTTACCACACAGTAGCAGCGGCAGCGAAGCGGGCATTTCAGAAGTTTTCCAGATGTTCCTCTGTGCTCTCACGTCTATCCCCATCAAATCAGAATTGTGCACGGTCCCCTACCTGACAGATAACAGATATCATCACCGAAGTGGCTGCACGCTCTGCCGTCGCACCGCCATCTTCTCCCCCCTCCTGGGAGGATTAGTAATTAAAACGTAAAACAAATAACTCATGAAACACGAGCTGCAGAGTCCCTGAAAGGGTTGACAGGCTGTGGAGTCAGTCAGTGCTGAGGTGAGTGAAGCCGGTCCAGGAGTCCAATGGCTGCAGGGCAAAGCCACTCCCAGACCTGGTGGCGTGGGTCCCAAGACTCCTGCACCTCCTGCCCAATGGTAGTAGCAAGAAGGGAGGGAGACAAGTCTGAGAAATGCTGTCTTCATGTACAGCATATCAGAGGATATTTTCACATTATGTGCGTCACTCTTTTAAACATCCTTTTGTTTCCTTGATCTACTTTGAATGTTTGTTTTAAACTATTCATGACCTTTTAGACTTCAGCCGTGCACAGTGGATTGTTTAGCTGTTACTGTTTGTTGTTGCTGTTGTTGCTTGATGTGCTGAACATGGTGGCCACGCTGTGAATGGGTGGTGACACTTACAGACTGCTCCCACCACTTCCTTAGGGTGTGTTGCTTTTAACACAAGCGACATATTTCACTGTACAGTACTATGCAAAAGTTTTAGGCGTCTTAGCTATACATATAAGACCGTAAGACCATAAGATATAGGAGCAGAATTAGGCCATTTGGCCCGTCGATTCTGTTCTGTCGTTTATTATTATTTATTAGTATTATTGGCATACAGTGTGGAATAGACCATTCAAGTCACGCTGCCCAGCAATGCCCAATTTAATCTGAGCCTAATCACAGGACAATTTACAATGATCAATTAATCTATTGACCTGTTCACCTTTTGGAATGTGGGAGGAAACCAGAGCACCTGGAGGAAACCCGCATGGTCATGGGGAGAATGCAGAAGCTCCTTACAGGCAACAGAGGGAATTGAACGCGAATCGCTGGTACTGTAAAGCATTCTGCTAATCACTACTCTAGCGTGCCGCCTCCTGGCTGATCCATTTTCCCTCTCAGCCCCAATCTCCTGCCTTCTCTCCATATCCCATCATGCCCTGATGAATGAAGAATCTATCAATCTCTACACAACCAGGGAACGAATTCCACAGATTCACCACCCTCTGGCTAAAGAAATTCCTCTGCATCTCTGTTCTAAAAGGACACCCCTCTATTCTGAGGCTGTGCCCTCTGGTCCTAGGCTCCCCCACTACAGGAAACATCCTCTCCACATTCACTCTATCAAAGCCTTTCAAGGTTTGATAGGTTTCAATGAGGTCACCCCTCATTCTTCTGAATTCCAGTGAGTAGAGGCCCAGAGCCATCAAACCCTCCTCATATGACAAGCCTTTCCATCCCGGAATCATTTTCATCAACCTCCTTTGAACCCTCTCCAATATTAACACATCCTTTCTTAGATAAGGGCCCCAAAACTGCTCACAATACTCCGAATGAAGGCTCACCAGTGCTTTATAAAGCCTCAATATTACATCCTTGCTTTTATATTTTAGTCCTCTTGAAATAAATGCTGACATCACATTTGCCTTTCTCACCAACTCAAAGTGCTAATTAACCTTGTGGCAATCCTGCACGAGGACTCCCGATTCCCTTTGCACCTCAGGTTTTTGAATTTTCTCTCCATTTAGAAAATAAGACTTCTGCACAGTACTGTATGTTTTGATGTACGTGTGATAAATAGATCTAATTTATTATGATCAAGGCAGCTTTTTAATACCAGCAATCACTCCGGCTTCACAGAGCAGGGACTTTTACACTAGTTTGTTTATTGAAGCTTGGGATAATTTTACAATTATATTTCACGAGATTATTTTTTGGGGATCAGTATTTGCATGCTGGCTCATGGCATAAAGGTTTGGTTACCCAACATGAGCTGTGTTCGACAGCCGCTTATTAAACACTACTGTTTCCACAAAACCATAAATTTTATGGCAGGTGTCAGTGATTTTGAGGCTGACCTGAAGAAATCAAATTGTGAAATACCACCTTAATAAAATATATGCAGTCTTAAAACTTATATTAACCACAAGGGAGTCTGCAGATGCTGGAAATCCAGAGCAACATACACAAAATGCTGGAGGAACTCAGCAGGTCAGGCAGCATCTACGGAAATAAAATAAATAGTTGAAGCTTCGAGCCGAGACCCTGCTTCAGGTCTGAAAAGGAAAACTTATATTGAGTTTTTTTTTTCCATTGTTGACCTAAAACTTATGGGAGAAAAGCTAAATGTACTCCAGAAAACTGTTTCCAAAATTCAAGATATTGAAGTGTCCCAAGACTGTTAGGGGTAGCAGCAGGTGAGTGGGGGTGGGGAAGAGGGATTTGTATACTGGTGTGACATACGTACCATTTTTATGGTACTTTTGTGCAAGTTTGTCCTCTTCCCTCTCTCTTCTCTCCACTACTCCCATTTGTGTTTTGGCATGTTCTTCTGCAGGACATACTTTGCTGAGATTGCCTCAGAGGTGTGTCTATTGTAAAGCGTAACGCAAGCCAGCGCACTCCTTGACGTTTAGCACTGCTCTGTTCATATATTAAAAAAAAGCAGAAATCTTAATTGATCCCAGACCCTGGCAAGGCTTGAAACTGTTTTACCGAGAATTCTATCGCCCGACCAAGCTTGTGGGATTACAGGAGCAACATTCCAGCCGACAGCACCTACTCCTTGATCTCAAGGCCATGTGATTTCAGGGAGGAAGAGCAGAGATGTGCCGGGCTCTTAGTGGAAGTGACAGCAGGAATGGTATGGAATGGTCTCTCTTCTACCCATCTGAGATAATTATCCGGAGCGCTGAATACACAGGGCACTTAGCATTGTCATTGATCCCTCCCTTCAGTCCAACAATCTCTTTGACCCCCTACCGCCAGGCAGCAGGTACCATAGTATTAGGACGAAAACTGTTAGGATGGGAACTGGCTTCTTCCCCCAGGCTGTAAGACTACTGACCCCCCCGACACCAACCACCGTCTCCATACAGGAATCCCTGTAGAATGCATTGGGTTTTCTCCAGCTCTTCCAGTCCCCCCTACAGTCCAAAGACGTACCGGGTAGGCTATTTGGTCCCATGATAAGGCTACGGTTAATTGGGCTCGTTAGGGATTGCTGGGGTGGTGTGGTGTGGTTGAAGTCTTGAAGGACCTACTCTGCACTGTATTGCCAAACGAAAATAAAATAAATTACATATGAAGCAGCATTAGGGTTTTACTCAAATCACCCCATCTGGCACCAGCAGTCATAGCTACTTAGGTCACATTTCTTTCCTATTCCCTATTTAGTCTAAGCTACAACTGAAATACAGATATTGTTAGTAAGTTCCTTCCCTCCCTTCAGAGCTAAAGGGGATACTTTATTTATTGAAATACAGCTTGGAATAGGCCCTTCTGACCCTTCAAGCTATGCTGCCCAGCAGTCCCCAATTTAATCCTAACCTAGTCACGGTACAATTTACAGTGACCAATTAACCTACCAACTGGTACGTCTTTGGTCTGTGGGAGGAAACCAGAGCACCCAGAGGAAACCCACGTGGTCACGGGGAGAACGTACAAACTCCTTACAGGCTGTAGTGAGAATTGAACCCAGGTCACTGGTACTGGAAAGCGCTGTGCTAACCACTACGCTACCACGCCGCCCCAAAGACATTTCTTTGAAAATTCCATATTTTCACAATAGATAATTTCCAGGGAATTTCCCATTAATCACTAGCTATAGGTGGTGTGTGAACTTGTTAAAGCACTTAAAAATTCTTTGTAGATGTGATGTTCCAGGTATTTGGGAGAAGAATCTACGTCCGTGATGTTATTAGATTTTGCGAGCATTTTTTGATAGTACTTCATACATGTGTGTGGAATTTGCACACGTTTTGGAAAAAATGGACTCTGTTCCCTTTTAATTGGGATTATTTGTATGTAATGTTTTTGATTCTTACAGCTGAAGTGGATATTTTTGTGGGATCACTTTGGTTACCAAAATAGAAGTCAACAAATCCAAGCCCAAATACAGAATAAGTTGTGGACTCAGCCCCTGCCTCAATTCCTTAATTAATTACATTAGCTAGTTCCAGGACTGAGGGAGACTTTGCTTCAACTCCTATTCATATATATATTCATATATATCACCCAGTGATTCATTTTTCTTGCAGGCATTCACAAAGAGATACAATATGATAAATGAGAAACTACACACACACACACACACACACACACAAAAGACTGACAAACAACCAATGTGCAAAACAAGATGATCTGTGTAAACACAGCAAAAAATAAATAAATACATACATACACACATACATACATACATACTGAGAACGTGAGTTGAAAGTAAGTCCATTGGTTGTGGAGTCAGTTCAGTGTTGAGGTGAGTGAAGTTATCCACGCTGGTTCAGGGATCCGATGGTTGTAGTGTAATAACTGTTCCCCAACTTGCAGGTGTGAGACCAAGGGCTCCTGTACCTCTTTTCTGATTACAGCAATGAAAAGAGAGCATGCCTTGGATGGTGGGGATCCTTGGTGATGTCCTTGAAGTCTGTGGCTTCTGGGGTGGCTGACTTAACCAGAAAGGTGTAGCTTCTCACTCCAGTGTAATACTGAAGGACTGCTGCACTGCTGAGGGCAGCATCTTTGGAATGAACTCTTGAACTGAGAACCACAACAATGACGGCTTCTCAGTGAGATAACACTGGCTTAGCTAAGGGTTCCATTCCTGTGAGCTGTCTGGAAGCTGGTTTCTTTTCCATAAGTCAGAAATGAACAATTACAACGAGGCTTGATTAACAAGTTGATTTATTTAAGGCCTTTCTCTGTGTAGTTACCACAGAATGGAATCAGAATGTTCCACTTCCAATGACAAGTTTTGATGGCCTTAAAGTATCAATGGGTGTTATAGTGATACATAAGGTATTTTTCCAAGTGTCAATAGTTTAACATAGAATCTTAGATATCTACAGCACATTACAGGCTCAGGTTGGAGGAGCAACACCTCATATACTGTCTAGGTAGTCTCCAGCCCCTTGAGATGTGCCATGATGAGGCTAAACTCAGGCTGGAGGAGCAACACCTCATATACCGTCTAGGTAGTCTCCAGCCCCTTGGTATGAACATAGAATTCTCCAACTTCCGGTAATTCCCTCCCTCTCCCTTCCTCTATCCCATTTCTCTCTGCCCCCTCCCCCAGCTACCTATCACCTCCCTCATGGTTCCGCCTCCTTCTACTACCCATTGTGCTTTCCCCTATTCCTTCTTCACCTTTCCTGCCTATCACCTCCCTGCTTCCCCTCCCCCACCCCTTTATCTTTCCCCTTACTGGTTTTTCACCTGGAACCTACCAGCCTTCTCCTTCCCATCCTCCCCCCACCTTCTTTGTAGGGCCTCTGCCTCTTCCGTCTACAGTCCTGATGAAGGGTTCCAGCCTGAAACGTCGACTGATCATTTCCACGGATGCTGCCCGACCTGCTGAGTTCCTCCAGCGTGTTGTGAGTGTTGCTTTGACCCCAGCATCTGCAGAAGGAGCTTGTGTTTACAACCCACTCTTGAAACTACCTAGGATTGCCCTACTGGAAAGCCCTCTACTTTTTTTTAACCATGTCAGTTTACAAATCAAATATCTTAAGTGGCATCTTGTTGTGAGCCGGCAACTCTGCTCTTAACAGAGAATGAGTTTGTTCGGAAGGTTACATGAAAGCATTTTTATTTTGAAGACTGCTTATCTTTTGAATGAATTAGCTGCTACCCCTATTCCATAACACTTGAAGATGTTTGCATTTCTATTTCTAACTTTCTTGAGAAATTTATGGGGGAATTGACGTAAAATCATATGTTGATAAGTCAGGTTTTCTGTAACCCTTGTATTTGGCTGAAAGCCATCTGGGAAAGTGCACAGTTTAGTAAAAAGCATGAGGCGCAGGACATGAGAATTTTCATTCCTCACTGAAATTCAGGTTGGAAGGCAGACTGGACTGCGGCCTGTGTTGTTTGGCCCTGGCACAAAACTATAAGACATATGTGCATGATTAGGCATTTGGCCCCTCCAGCCTGCTTCACCATCGAACTGCATTCTCCATCAAGTGCAAATGTTCCTCCAAATGGACAGTGTTTAAACAGAGGTTTCACTGTAAAACACACAAAGCAGGCTCAAAGATGAAGTGGAGAAAGATAATACCAATACCGTCAGACACACACTGCTCTAAGATCAATACATTGTCGAGTATCAAGTGCCCCGTCCCTGCATTTTGGGCCAAGACCCTGTATCCAGTTCGTTTTGTTCCCTCCAGAATCCAGTATCTGAAAGCAGGTTTGATTGCAACATTTAAAGGAAGTTTTTTCTAGAAAAAACTTCCTTTAAATGTTGCAATCAAACCTGCTTTCAGATACTGGATTCTGGAGGGAATGGGAATGGTATGATCCAGGTGCAGATCGATGGAATTAGGCAGAATAACAGTTGAGTGAATAGATAGGCACTGGGCCTGCTTCTGTGCTGTGACTCCATCTGCAGTCTCTTGTTTCTCCTTGAGAGTAATAGTTTTTTTTAAAGTATCATGGGCTGAAGTGTAATTACTGTCCAGGACAGTCCAGGCAACTACCTTGCTCTTCTCCAGACTTGGATCTTCTGTGTCCATCTAAGAGCAGACAGATTTCCCCTCATCTGACAGATAGCGTTCACTGGGTTGTCAGCCTCAAGCTTTGTACACGTCTCTGAAGTGTGACATAAATTTTTCGATCTGGAGGTGTTGCCAACAGAACCATGTACACTCAGTGGCTACTTTATTAGATACACCTATACACCTGCTTATTAATGCAAATATCTAATCAGCCAATCATGGGGCAGCAACTCAGTGCATAAAAGCATGCAGACATGGTCAAGAGGTTCAGTTGTTCAGACCAAACATCAGAATGGGGAAGAAATGTGGTCTATGTGACTTTGATCGTGGAATGATTGTCCAGATGGGGTGGTTTCAGTATTTCAGAAACTGCTGATATCTTAGGGTTTTCACAAACAACTGTCTCTAGAGTTTATAGATATAGGCATCCGTTAGTCTCATGAGACCATGGATTTGTACCTTGGATGGTTTCCAGGGCGCAGGCCTGGGCAAGGTTCTATGGAAGACCAGCAGTTGCCCATGCTGCAAGTCTCCCCTCTCCACGCCACCGATGTTGTCCAAGGGAAGGTCATTAGGACCCATACAGCTTGGCACCGGTGTCATCGCAGAGCAATGTGTGGTTAAGTGCCTTGCTTAAGGACACACACGCTGCCTCAGCCAAGGCTCGAACTAGCGACCTTCAAATCACTAGACGAATGCCTTAACCACTTGGCCACGCGCCAACAGATAATTTACAGATAATTGTGCAAAAAAACAAAAAGAAATCCAATGACTGGTAGTTTTGTGGGTGAAAACGCCTTGTTAATGAGAATGGCCGGACTGGTTCAAGCGGAAGGTGACAGTAATTCAAATAACCACATATTTTAATAGTGATCTGTAGAAGAGCACCTTTGAATGTATAACATGTCGAACCTTGAAGAGAATGGGCTACAGCAGTAGAAGATCACAAACATACACTCAGTGGCTACTTTATTAGGTACAGGAGGTACATAATAAAGTGGCCACTGAGTATGTATTTATAGTCTATAGTGCCAGGCTCTGCTGCCATCTTTTCTACTTATTTAATAGTTGAAAGAGTAGTTTTCCATATAAATCACTGTTCTATTAATATGCCTTTCACAGGCTTGTAATGTCCCAAACCACTTTGCAAACAATAAGTAACTCTTTTAACTGCACCCCCTATTATAACACAAGCCAAGTTGAATATGGAGCACAGACAGCAGTGAAGTAAGTGATTTAATGTTCATTTTAATGTGGTTGGCTTTTAATAGGGCTGCAGTTTTTCTCTATTTATTTACTTCCGTTTCAAACTGTATTCATGCTTGGAAAATTGAGTATTGCATTTTGCCTGTTTTGAGATGTTGAGGTTGTGAGGCATCATCATCGAGCCCCCCAAAGTACAATTAACTTGAAATGCCTCTACTTCCTCGGGATGCTAATGCAATTTGGCATGTTCCTGTCTACTCTTACCAATTTTTACCAAGGTACCATAGAAAGTATTCTGTCTGGATGCATAATGGCTTGGTATGGCAACTGTAGCGGATTGTGGACACAATTCAGAATATCACAGAAATCAGCCTCCCTTCTGTGGGCTCTGTCTATACTTATTTATACCTCAGTGAAGCAGCCGGCGTAATCAAAGACCCCACCCGCCCGGTGCAGTTGATGAAACAGATCAATTCCTGCCTGAGAAGTGAATTGCGTCAGCTCCAATTTGCCAATCACCACAACAGGTCCACAGCAGATGCCATTTCATTGGCTCGTCACTTAACCCTGGAACATTTGAACAGCAAAAATGCTCCTTATCGACTACAGCTCATCATTTAGTATCATTATCCCCTCAAAACTAATCAATGAACTCCAAAACCTTGGCCTCAATACCTCCTCATGCAATTGGATCCTCAATTTCCTCACTTGCAGACCCCAGTCAGTTCCGATAGGCAACGACGTCTCCTCCACAATCTCCATCAGCACGGGGTTGTGTGCTAAATCCTCTGCTTTACACTGTGTGGCTAAGCAGAGCTCCAATGGAACGTTTAAGTTTGCCGATGACACCACTGTCATATGCCGGATCAAATGCGGTGACAAATCAGCATGCAGGAGGAGGACTGAAAATCTGTTTGAGTGGTACCACGGCAGCTACCTCTCACTCAATTTTAGCAAGATCAAAGAGTTGACTACTGACTTCAGGAGGAGGAAACTGTAGGTCCGTGAGTCAGTCCTCACTGGGAGAGGGTTCAGAACTTTAAATTCCTCAGTGTATCATTTCTGAGGACTTGTCCTGGGCCCAGGATGTAAGTGCAATTATGAAGAAAGTATGGCAATGCTTCCGCTTCCTTAGAAGTTTGTGAAGATTCAGGATAACGTCTCAAACTTTAACTAACTTCTATAAATGTGTGGTGGAGACCATCACAGCCTGGTGTGGAAACACCAATGCCCTTGAACGGAAAGTCCTACAAAACGTAATGGACTTGGCCCATTCCATCATGGTTAAAGCCCTCCCAACCACTGAGCACACCTTAACATTCCGTTGCAAAAGCAGCATCCATAATCAGGGACTCCCACACCTAGATCATGCTCTCTTCTTGCTGCTGCCAGCAGGAAGAGGGTACAGGAGGCTCAGGACTTACACCACCAGGTTCAAAACAGCTATGTGGCTCTTGAACCACTCAACGTCACTCACCCCATCACTGATCTGTTCCTCAAAGACCCGTCATCTCATGATCTCAATATTCATTGTTTATTTCTTTATTATTATTTGTGCATGCAAACAGATTCGGCCCAGAGCAATTGGTCAACCAGAACCGCATTTCAATAGAACTCCATTGGAATTGGAATCAGAATCAGGTTTAATATCACTGGCTTATGTTGTGAAATATATTGTTTTGTACAGCAGTACATTGCAATACATAATTAAAAATCATAAATTACAATAAGAAATATATATTTATATGTTTAAATAACTAGTGCAAAAAAAACCCAAAAGAAATACTGAGGCAGTGTCCAAGGGTTCACTGTCCATTCAGGAACCTGATGGCAGTGAGGAGAAGCTGTCTCTAAAATATTGAGTATGTGCCTTCAGGCTCCTGTACCTCCTCCTTGGTGGTAACAATGAGAAGAGGGCAGGTCTTGGATGATGGGGGTCTCTAATGATGGATGCTGCCTTTTTGAGGCAGCACGTTTTGAAGATGTCCTGGTTGCTGGAGTGGCTAGTGTCCATGATGGGGCTGACTGAGTTTACAACTTTACATGCTTTGGGATGCTGAGCTTGAGATGAATATTACGGAAATGCAAGTTTGTTGTTTGAGACTCTCCATTCGACAATGTAATTTTGAATAATTTTAAGACTATTCTTACTGGGACTTTATTCTTTAAGTCCATGCCCCTTTAAGTTTCAGTGTAGTTGCCAGGCAACAAGCCCCTGTGGTGCACTGTAACGTTGCTGTATTTTATGAACAAGAAGAAGGTCAAGGGAAATGCAATTAGTGAACAATAACTGTTTCTTTCCCCTTTGAAAGGAGGCACAATGGGACACTGGGTGGTACTGGGATTCCCGGAGAAGTGCTTCGTAGTTGGCGATGACATTTGTTGGAAATTCAGACATTTCTTTCAGCTACTGCTTGAGGATTTTTGAAACTAGTTCTCAAAAATTGTTCACAGTTTTTTATGCCTACAAGTTTATTCCCTTAACCCCTTGCGTGTAACTCAAATAAAGCCAAAATTCAAAGTAAATTTATTATCAAAGTACGTACTGTATATCCACATGGAAAAAGTTCACACAGCTGAATATTGAACTGATTCCACAACCCATGGGCTCACTTTTAAGGACGCTGCAAGTCATGTTCTCAATATTATTTATTTACTTATTTATTTGTTTTTTGTGTACTTGCACGGTTTTGTTTTCTTTTGCACATTGGTTGTTTGTCAGTCTTTGTGTGTAGTTTTTCATTGATCCTATCGTATATCTTTGTTCTATTGTGAATGCCTGCAAGAAAATGAATCTCAAGGTAGCATGAATATACCCCGACATATATGTACTTTGATAATAAATTTTCATTGAACTTTGAACTATATCATATACTATCTTGAGATTCATTTTTTTGCAAGCATTTACAGGAAAATAAAGAAATACAATAGAATTGATGAAAAATTATAACAAAGACTGCATTCACAATAGTACAAAGAAATACAGTGGATTCCAGTTTATTGGGACACATTGGGACTAGTGCAGTTTGGCTCAATTTAGCAGCAGCCCCAACTACCAGCTGGCCGCGTAGTGGCATCAGTGCTGGACCTTGGGCGAGAGGTCCCGAGTTCGAATCCGGCTAGTTGTCCATCCGCGCCTGGGTTGAATGTTGGGCTAACAACTCAACGTCGTAAAAAAAAAAACCCGTAGAAGGATGGGCTTCACGAGGTTTCAGATGCCCAAGACACGCCATACAATGAGCATACCAAAAATCTTGTCCTGACGGCGCCCCGACAACTCCACCATGAGTCAGGGCGCGTGCGCGCGCGCACACACACACGTTATGGAAATTGTTAAAAAGGTATAAAAAAGACAAACTGAGTAACTAATTATGTATTTAAATGAAATACGGAACAAATTAGAGCACTACCAAAACTACAGCAATACGATAAGACTGTGTATTAGTTCCTCATACTTATTGACAGAGGAATTCGTTGTTTCGACTGTAAATGAACAAAATCAGTGCAGACACCTAGTACAGATATTTCATATACATGAAACCTGCCTTCATCCAATGCTGTCAGCAACTGTATCCTCCAAATCTTCATTTTCATTGTAACATTCAAGATATTACCTTCAAAGTAGAAACTGCAAAGAACTCGACGCCTTCAAATTCTTCATAGTTTCAAACTTGTTGAAG